>NC_084789.1:17142327-19617248 GCF_028858725.1 Colius striatus | reverse complement strand
TATCTTCCCCCTCCAGTCCTGCCAGAGCCATCTCCTCCCCTGCATCCAGTGCTGGGCACAGGGGCACATGGCAGAGGAGTGGGCTGAATGACCTCTAGAGATCCCTTCCAACCCCCACCATTCTGTGCGATTCTGTGATCCTCGGGGTGAGCTGTCTGTGGGTGACCATGGCCTGGGGCTGTCTCTCCCTCTGCAGATGCTTTCTCCCAGATTGTGCCGCTGCGGGCGATGGAAGTGGTGCTGGGGCAGCCCCACACACACCTGCAGTGCCCTCTCTACCGCCCGGACTCCAGCAGCTTTGCAGCCAGCTTGCGAGAGCTGGAGAAGGTAACATGGGACTGGTGGCAGCAGCCTAGCTTGTGAACCTAGGCTCTGGTTTTGGGGTCTAAATATCCTTTTTACAGAGCTGGGAACATAAGGTTAGGATAGAACCAAGGGGAAAAAACCCAACCTTCTGCCTGTCTCCCAGTGAGATTTTTGAGTCCAGAAAAGCATTTGTTTGTACATGGAAGGGATGACATAATCTCAGCTATTCATTTGCCACTTGTGGGGTGGTAAGGGATGTGATGGTGTGCTCTCATCCAGGAGCAATGAGTCCCAGCCACCCGTTACTCCCAGGTGGATACAGCCAGGCACTTCTGTTTTGGCACTTAAAAGGAATTAATGAATGACAAGAGACAATTATATTGTGTTTGGTTGCTGATAATATCTTTCTGGCTAGCATCTGCTGATGTCCTGGCTGTCTCTTTTCCTAGTGTGGTTGGTACTGGGGGGCCGATGAACTGGGAGGATGCAGAGATGAAGCTGAAGGGGAAAGCCAGATGGGTCCTTTCTGGTCCGAGACAGTTCTGACCCCCGTTACATCCTGAGCCTCAGCTTTCGGTCCCAGGGCATCGCCCATCACACCAGGATGGAGCACTACCAAGGTAAGAGCCACAGGGCTTCTGGGGATGCTGCTGGCAGCAGAGGCCTCTGGCTGGGTACCAGTCTGACCCCATGGTCCCTCTGGGCACAGAGCTGGCAGAAGAGGGGGAGCAGCACCAACGTGTCCCTTGTTTTTTGTGTTGACATTCTGGCAAGAGGCCTGAGGAGCTGCGTTTGACTGCTGCCTTGTGCCTTGAGCAGTGATGCTCCTTCTGACTCTGAAAAAATGAGGGATACAAGAGTTGCCTGTGCTCAGATCTTGCTCTGGAATCCTTTGGACACGAAGAAGATGATGATGGCAACGTGTTTGGGATCCTGTGTCGCTGAGATGTGATGTACAGGCAGAGCTGTCATTCGTAGCTATCAGTGCTTCTGAAAATGAAGCTCAGTTTCCTGGGAAATGTGAAGTGGTGTCACAGCTTGTCCCCTTGCTTTGTTTTTCCCCTGCCCCAGGGCTGCACACTGGTTCCCAGGCTGAGGCTTTAGCTCTACTGTGGTGGGGTTTGGTTCTGAGAACTCTCCTCACACTGTTTCTGCCCTTTCTTCCTGCTTCTCACCTCGCCCCGGCTCTTTGTCTGCTCATCTTCACATGGGGCTTTCTGTGTAGAAGCTTTGTGCAGGTGGCTGTCCTCAGCCTGAGTAAAATGCCCAAGAGGCTCAGTGCTTGGGGGGAAGCTGCCCTGTAACTATGACCAAGCTTTAATACCAGCTGCCTCCAGAGCCTTGTAATTAAATGTGCCTGCAAATTATGGGTTCAAAGGCTTCCCAGCCAACCTGCTGCAGAAAATGGTACTTTGCAACTATTCAGAGCAAAGCACACCTTGACTTCCTTCTAGGGACAAAGGTGGCTTGGACCAGCCAGCTTGAATAAAGATGGTAGGGACAAGTTAATGCAGCTGGCAAGCTACTTCCAATTATCAGAAACAGGTGCTGCAAGTTAATCAATTGGGCCCTGGGTGAGCACATGGGCAGAAGCAGCATATAAGGAAGTAGCCAGCAAAGGAAGGGTGGCTTTGAGTCAGCTCTGTTGGTTGTACTTTGTTGTCTCTGTATGTGTATTACCTAGATTCTCTACATCTTTGAAAGAATATTGCTTGCACCACTACAACATTTGGTGACCCTGATGTGATATGCCGAATTGGTTGGATTAAGAACCCTCGGCAGAAAATCATCTGGATTCCTGCTTGAAAAGGCAAGTGACCCGAGCAAACCGGTATAATGGGAAAAATGATGAGCAAAGAGGAAAATCCTATTGACACCTTCCAGCATATCCTTGCTGAGAAAGGATTCAACTATGAAAGAGAGGATTTCTTAAGACTTGTAAGATGGAGACAGGAATTAGGTTGCATCTCCCCCCAAAAATGTGACTTGGACCAGCAAACTGGTATAATGTTGTAGTGGTGCAAGGAATATTCACTCGAAGATGTAGAGAGTCTAAGTAATGCACGTGCAGAGACATACACAGACAACATAGTACAACCACCAGAGTTGACTCAAAGCCACCCTTCCTTTGCTAGCTACCTCCTTATATGCTGCTTCGGCCCATGAGATCACCCAGGGCCCAATTGATTAACTTGCAGCACCTGTTTCTGAAGTAGCATGCCAGCTGCATTAACTTGTCCCTACCATCTTTATTCAAGCTGGCTGGTCCAAGCTACATCTGTGCCTACAGTATAATGGGAAAAATGATGAGCAAAGAGGAAAATCCTATTGACACCCTCCAGCATATCCTTGCTGAGAAAGGATTCAACTATGAAAGGATTTGTTAAGACTTGTAAAATGGGGACAGGAGATAGGTTTCTTTGCTTTCCCAAAGGAAGTATATGAAAAGGGACATTGGGAAAATCTAGGAGACATGTTGAATAATGCTATTGGCCTGTGTAAACTGGTATCATCCATTCTACAACAGCTAGAAGCTGAGTGTGCTACAGCTGCTGCCATGAAAGCAGAAAATGCTGTACCATCTGTGTTCCCAGTAGACGCTAAAAGGTTCTTTGGAAGTGGTGACTTTATAGTGCCACCAGCTCCACCTCTAGAAGAAAATACCAAGAGATTCTTTGGAAGTGACAATGTCATAATACCCTCAGCTCCACCTCTAGAGGAGGAGAGCATGGATATGAGCCCACCTCCCCCAGAACCCCCTAGAGCACCGTTTCAGAAGCCGAATGCCCACACTGTTTCTCCTCCCCTCCCACCCACCCTTCATCATCTTGCACCGTCCCATCCTGCTACTATGCCTGAGGGAGTACCTGGCAGAGAACAAAAGGTACGTTTTGCCCATGACACTATGGATCTGCCATTGCCCCTGAGCTCATCAACCCTGAGTGTATTCCTCTTCCATCATCACCCCCAACATCTAGTGAAGGGGAAGATCAACAAAGACAATTGTTATAGGAAGAATTAATAAGGCACAGAGAAGATATGAAACAGACTTTGGCCCATTTGGAGGAACTGATGGAAAAGCCAAAAGCAACAGCTAATCAACTGTTGGAATGGATTAATGAATTAACTAAACCAGAGATTAAAGTTTCACCCCCACAGGTGCTCAGAGACCCCCAGCCAAGATGACTATGATGTGGCTAAGAAGTTGAGAGGCCTCATACGCAATGCAGTAATCGAAGGAGAATTTATTCCACAAGCCTTTCCAGTAATAGTAGCACAAAGAAAATGACAATGGGCACCTTTGGATTGGAAGTTGGTAAGGGAAGGCCAGAAAGCTGTAATGCAATATGGCTTGTCCAACCCATATGTTCAAACGTTATTGGATCATATTTTCGCCAGCGGATTAATGACTCCATTTGACTGCCGGAAGCTAGCAGAAACCTTCCTGAAGCCCACTCAGGTATTACTATGGGAGTCTGAATGGGAAAAAAGAGTCGATGTGGCAGTAGTAGAAAATATGGACTTGCAACAAGGAGATCCGCGGCGAGTCGTCACAGCAGATAAGATGTTAGGAAAAGGACCGTTTGCTGACCCTCAGGTTCAAGCCCGACTGCATGAAGCTATTTTGCAGCAAACACAGACACTGGCTCGTCAAGCGTTTAAGATTGTCCCCGACATGGGAGTGCCAGTTCCCTCATACACAACCATTATACAGAAGCCCAATGAGCCTTTTATGACCTTTTTAGACCGTCTAAGAGCAGCTCTGGATCATATATGAAACATGTCGGCTGAAGTAAAAGCGGAAATGAGATTGTGCTTGGCAGTTGCTAACGCTAACCATGATTGCAAAAAGATCCTGCAGGCTCTCCTGTGGACGGCAACTTTGGTCGACATGATAGAAGCCTGCTCTCGGGTAGGATCATCAGCACATTTAGCTGAAGCCATGGACACAGCATTGAAACCATTAGTTCAACAGCACAAAGGAAATTGGAGGCCAAAATGCTTTAACTGTGGAAAAATAGGACGTGAAAAATCAATGTCAATCCAGACCACTGGTATGGACAAACAGCTCCACCAGACCATCGGGGTCCAACAGCAGATTTAATGGCAATTGTTACAGATGTAATCAGTTTGGCCATAGAGCCACTGAGTGCTGCTCTCGAGTGGCCAGACACGTAACGCCTAAGGGAAACGGGTTAACGAGCGCAAAAAGGGCGAACGCGATGACACAAAAACGCCCTTCAACACCAATGGCTGCCTGAATGGCCTCAGATCAGCCACTGCAGGAAGCGCAGGAGTGGATGTGGAAACAGCAGTAGATGTAACCATCCACAATACAGACATAAGCTTATCCCATCCAATGCTCATGGACCCCTGGGTCATGGTTTAAGTGCTCTGCTTTTAGGATGATCATCATCCTCTTGACAGGGTATTTTTGTGCTCCCCAGTGTTATTGATGTGGATTATGGAATAATGGTTAAAGTTTGGCAGACACCAGTTTATATACCTTTCAACTAGTTCCTTTCAGAGCTAAAGTTCCATTTGCAGGAAGTTGTAAGCGCCGAGACGGTGGTTTTGGATCCACTGGAGTACCTGCGGTAAGACTGGCAATGCCACTTTCGCAGGCCAAGCCCACTCAGACGGTTGTATTCCAACATCCAACTGGGGAACACATGGTTGGGTACAATACGTTACTGGATACGGGAGCAGATGTTACCATTGTTCCATTATCCTATTGGCCAAAAAGCTGGCCTTTAGAGAATTTAGACACCCCTGTTGCCAGAGTAGGAGGCACACAGATGCCAAAAATTAGCAGAGACCTGATTTCGGTATGGATACAGGACGAAGAGAATAGATGTGTACAAATTAGACCCTATGTAATGAACACTTCAGTTTGGCTTTTAGGTAGAGACGCCTTAAGCCAAATGGGCTTTCGTTTGTCAAATGGAAATTTTTAATGGCAGCCATTGATGGGCAACCAATCCTGAAGTTAAACTGGCTTACAGATAAACCAGTTTGGATTGATCAATGGCTGCTGAGCAAAGAAAAGCTTGCCCAGATTAATGAATTAGTAAATGAACAATTAGAATCATAGAATCATAGGGGTTGGAAGGGACCTTTAGAGATCATCTAGTCCAACCCCCCTGCAGAAGCAGGTCAACCTAGATCAGGTCGCATAGGAACATGTCCAGACGGGTCTTGAAGACCTCCAAGGAAGGAGCCTCCACAACCCCTCTGGGCAGCATGGGCCAGGGCTCCGTCACTCTCACGGTGAAATAGTTTTTTCTTATGTTTAAGTGGAACTTTTTGTGTTGTAGCTTCATCCCATCACCCCTTGTCCTGTTACTATCTACTATAGAAAAGAGGGATGTCCCAAGCGCCTGACACGCGCCCTTTAGATTTTTATAAATGTTAATAAGATCACCCCTCAATCTCCTCTTCTCCAGACTAAACAGCCCCAGTTCCCGCAGCCTTTCCTTGTATGAAAGATGTTCTATACCCTTGATCATCATGGTGGCCCTGCGCTGGACTCTCCGCAGCAGTTCCCTGTCCCTCTTGAGCTGAGGAGCCCAGAACTGGACACAGGACTCCAGATGAAGCCTCACCAGGGCAGAGTAGAGGGGGAGAAGAACCTCCTTTGACCTGCTGGTCACACTTTTCTTGATGCATCCCAGAATGCCATTGGCCTTCTTGGCTACGGAGGGCACATTGCTGGCTCATATTTAGTTTATTATCAATCAGGACTCCCAGGTCTCTCTCTGCAGAGCTGCTCTTCAGCAGTTCGACCCCCAGCCTGTCCTGGTGCATGGGGTTGTTCCTTCCCAGATGAAGGACTCTGCACTTGTCCTTGTTGAACCTCATGAGCTTCCTCTCTGCCCAATTCTCAAGCCAGTCGAGATCCCGCTGAATGGCAGCACAGCCTTCTGGGGAATCAGCCAGTCCTCCCAGTTTGGTGTCATCAGGGAACTTGCTGAGGGTACTCTCTGTCCCCTCATCCAGGTGGTTGATGAACATGTTGAACAAGACTGGCCCCAGAATCGATCCCTGTGGAACTCCACTGGCCACAGGCCTCCAACTCAAGTCTGTGCCATTGATCACCACCCTCTGGGCTCTGTCATTCAGCCAGCTCTCGATCCACCTCACTGTCCACTCATCCAAGCCACAATGTCTGAGTTTTCTGATGAGGATGTTGTGGGAGACAGTGTCAAAAGCCTTGCTGAAGTCGTAGATCTTTGAAGAGGCCAAAGTCGGCTCGCCTGAAATCCAGGGTCACGGTCCTGCTTTGTGTCCTGCCTCTTCCACACAGGATCTTGAACTCTACCATCTCATGGTCACTGCAGCCGAGGTTGCCTCCAACCTTCACATTCCCAACCAGGCCCTCTCTATTCGTCAGTACCAGGTCCAGCAGCACACCCCTCCTTGTTGGTTCCTCGATCATCTGTGACAGGAAGTTGTCGTCAACAATCTCTAGGAACCTCCTGGACTGCGTGTGCGTGGCTGTGTGGCTATCCCAGCAAATATCAGGGTGGTTGAAGTCCCCCATGAGGACCGGGGACTGTGATCGTGAAGCAGCTCCCAGCTGTTTGTCGAAGGCCTCATCCACATCCTCCTCCTGATCAGGTGGCCTGTAGCGGACCCCTACAACAATATCACCTGCCTTGCCCTGCCCATTAATTTTTACCCATAAGCACTCTACTCTCTCCTCATCCCCACCCAGGCACAGTTCAGTACACGTTAATTGCTCCCTCAAATAGAGAGCAACTCCACCTCCACGCCTTGTCAGTCTGTCTTTCCTGAACAATACATAACCCTCCATGGCTGTGCTCCAGCCATGGCAGCTGTCCCACCACGTCTCTGTGACCACAATGAGGTCGTAGCCCCTCATCCGCACCCACATCTCCATTTCCTCCTGCTTATTCCCCAGGCTGTGTGCATTGGTGTAGAGGCAGCGCGGGGGCTTACTCAAACACACAGGTTTCCCTGGGCGGGTGCAGGAGGTTCCTCCCCGGTTTGGCTCTTTCTCGGGGTGGTCAGACTTCTGCATCTCAGCACAGTGTGCGGATGAAGGGCACTTATCATTGTGTTCCTTGTCCTTCCCTGTTTCCCAGCTAGCGGGGACAGCTTGTTCTGTTTTGCTTCTTCCCCCACCCCCCAAGTCCCTTAGTTTAAAGCCCTCTTTATTAAATTTGCTAGTCTACTCCCAAATAATCCAGTGCCTTTACGGGAGAGATGAATCCCATCCCGTCTTATGAAGCTGTAGTCCCAAGGAAGGATCCGTTATCAAAGTACCCAAAGCCTTCCCGCCGGCACCAGCCTCTCAGCCAGGAGTTCACTTGGCTGTTTTTTCCATTACAAACTCCTTTATCACCAGTGAACAGGATAGAGGAGAAAATAACCTAGGCCCCTCTACCTTTTACCTGCTCACCCAAGGATTTAAAATCCATCTGAATCCTGGAGATGTCATGCCTCATGACATCCTTCATACCTACATGGAACACAAATAGGAGGCTCCAGGCAGGCAGCACACCTCTCTTGACTCCCTACCTGCTCCACACATGGGTCTCTCAGTGCCCCTTAGCAGCGAGTCACCCACAACAAACACCCGTCGCCTCTTCCTGCGATATCCATTACCTACTGCAGGTGATGAGTTGTTTAGTGGGTTTTCCCCTCTTGGAGCTTGCTCGTTGAAGTCCCTTGTCGCCAGTGCCTCATACTTATTTGTAGTGGGCACTCTAGAAGGAGGGCTTTGAAGATGAGCCTTTGCCTTTCTTTTTTTTTGTAACCAAGGGTCCATGACTTATTGGATTCACTGGAGGCTTGCACCTGATTGTGGAAGCCTCCATCTATCTCCACTTCTTTCCCTCTAATACTACAGAGCCTACTCACAGGTTCCTGCAGCTCTTTCACCAGGCGCTGCAGTTCTTGAACTTGAGGGCACCTATGACACATTTTTGCCTCAGAGGCATAGGTCCCTAAGCAGTCTAAACACTCCCTGCACTCCACCTGGATCGAAGCTTCTCTACTAGCCGGCTCAGTCTGGGTGGATGCATTGACCTTCACCTGGGTTTTGTCCACCTGAGCCTTGGCTTTAGTCCTAAGGCGAGTGCTCACAATTTTGCTAGGTTGAAGCTGGGGCACTTCTCTGATTTCTGCTTCTCTAAAAGGGCCGCAGGGTTGTTCCTTGCTCGCCCTGCCTGCGGGAACTGCCGCGCAAACTGCTGCACCACTCCCTGTTCAGCGCTCCTGGTCGCTCACGCTCCCTGGGGGACGTTTAAATCCCCCGCGGTTGCTGCGGCTCTGCCTCCCGGCAAGACCGTCCCCCTCACAAGAGCTGCCTGGTCCTGGCGGCTCTCCTCGCTTATCCTCCACTCCCCGTGCTCCAGGAACCCCCGGATTACCTCAATCGGCTGCACAGCTGCGAATAAACGAGCCTTGCCTCTGCTTTGTTTACCGCTGTTTAAAATGAAAAAGGTCATATGAAGCTATCCACTAGTCCATGGAATACACCAATTTTTACTATCCCTAAAAAATCAGGGAAATGGCGGCTGTTACATGATTTAAGAGCTGTTAATGCAGTGATGCAGGACATGGGTGCTTTACAGCCAGGATTACCCTCTCCTGCAATGCTTCCAAAAGAATGGCCCCTGTTGGTGATTGACCTAAAGGACTGTTTTTTCCCAATTTCCCTACATGAGGATGACAGTGAGAAGTTTGCTTTTACAGTACCATCGCTTAACAAACAAGAGCCAGCAAAACGATAGCAATGGACTGTTTTACCTCAGGGAATGAAGAACTCGCCAACTATTTGTCAAACTTATGTTGCCTGGGCGCTGGCACCTCTGCGCAAAATATACCCTCGTGTCTTATTTTACCATTATATGGATGATATCCTGATTGCAGGAAAAGACCTGGACCAGCATCGCATTCTACAAGAAGTGAAGCGACAGTTGAGCATCTCTGGGTTGATGATCATGCCAGAGAAGGTACAAATGCACGCCTCTTGGAAATATTTAGGTAATATTATCACCGATGCGCGCATTTACCCTCAGAAGGTGGCAATTAAAACAGAAATTGCTAATTTAACAGACGTTCAAAAGCTAATGGGTGATATCCAATGGGTACGAACCACATGGGGTATCACAAATGAGGATCTTGCGCCACTAGTGCCTTTGTTAAAGGGCTCAGTAGAGGCTGATAGTGCACGGAAACTGTCCCGGCAGCAAATCCAAGCAATAGAAAAGACAGGAAACGAGAGTCAATAACTACAGTCACCGATATGATCCTGACTTGTCAATTAACATTGCTGTGATAAGTCAAAACCAGCATGTAAGGGCAGTCTTGATGCAATGGGACTCAGTAGCAAAAGACCCATTGAGGATCTTGGAGTGGATATTTTTGCCATATAATTGGCAAAAAAAACCCCAATCAGCATGAGACTAGAGGCAATTGCAAAAATAATAGTTAAGGCCAGAAAATGTCTGCTGGAAATAGCAGGGATTGAGGCAGACGTCATTTTCGTTCCTCTCACAGATGAATTCTTGAAGTGGGCACTGCAACAATCTGATGAATTACAGTGGGCCTTATTGTCATGTCCAGGAGCTATAAATAATCATTATCCAGCCCATAAATAGTTTTCTGTTAACTTTCAAATGGAAGACCGGCCGTTGAGATCAGCAGTACCTGTTAAAGGCCTGACTGTATTCACTGATGCAAGTAAGATCCAAGCCAAAGCAGGAGTGGTTTGGTGGGAGAATGAAAAGTGGCAAAGCCTAACTGTTCACTATCCAGGCAGCTCAGTTCAACTGTTGGACTTAATGGCTGTAGTTAGAACTTTCGAGAAATGGCCAGACGTCCCATTAAACATCATCTCTGATTCCCTCTATGTGGTCGATGACGTCACTCGATTAGAGAGAGCGTTGTTGAAAGAAATCTCTAATCAGAATCTGTATCACTTATTTCTGCGGCTCTGGCATCAGATAAATGAACGTCAAACTGCTTACTATATTGGGCATATTCGAAGCCATTCGGGCTTAAAAGATGGCCTATCAGTTGGCAATGAAATTGTTGAAATAGTAGCAGCTCCTTTATTGATACCTATGGGGCCAATAATTGACATATTTTCTCAAGCCTGAAGATCACCAAGGTGCGAAAATGCTGGCAAAGCAGTTTGACCTGACCATATGGGATGCTCAGGGTATCGTTTCCACATGCCCTGCATGCCAGAATCAAATTGGCCTAGGAGTAGGAGTCAATCCCAGGGCTCTGGCATCATTAGGAATATGGCAATTGGATATCACAGTCTGTGCTCCCTTTGGACGATTTAAATGAATACATGTCACCATTGATACCTATTCAGCCATGGTTTGGGCCACAGCCTTAACAAGCGACGGTGCTCAAGATGCCATAAGACATTGGAGGAGTTGCTTTGCAGTCCTTGGTGTTCCATGAGAGAGAAAAATTGATAATGGCTTGGGATATATAGCCAGTAGAACATGTAAGTTTCTGAACTTATGGGGTGTTAAACATACTACTGGAATCCCAGGAAATTCCACCGGTCAAGCCATTATTGAACGTACACATCAAACCTTAAAAGGACTGCTGGAAAAACAAAAAATGGGGGAAGAGGGGGTGAGCCCTCAAGACAGACTAATGAAAGCCCTTTATACAATGAATCATCTCAGAATTGTGGCAAACTGGAATGAAGCACTGGCATTAACACACTTTGCCCAAATGAGTCGGGATTTGGATTTTACTGACAAACCTAAAGTTTGGTATAAGAATCCCACTACTGGAGAGTGGCAAGGACCTGCAGATCTGTTAACGTGGGGAAGAGGCTATGCTTGTGTCATCACAGATCAAGGTCCCCGGTGGATTCCGGCAAAATGGATCAAGCCACATCAACAGAAAGGACTTAATAGCTGTAAGACCAATGGAAAAAACAATCTTGAGGAAAGAACCAAGTGATCCACCCTCAATCCATCACCCTATTAAAATGTAAACCCTGTCAACTGTGGCACCACATATGCCGCTGCAAATTCCTCCAGCAATCAGTATCGCATTAAAAGAATTGAAGAACTTAACAAGACAGCCACTGGAAACTTGAAAGCCAAAATGGTGTGTTTTCTACGGATGAAGAGATACTTCCATCTTACAGATAATGCTCACAGATCAGCATGCTGAAGAAGTTGAAGAAAAGTCTGAAACTACATTCAGGAAACAGAAATATCAGTGGAGTTACAGAGAACTCATCCCTTCCTGCCAGTGTGCGTCCCTCCTAGCAACATATATCAGCTTATGTTTATTTTGAGTTTATGGATTTCTGTATTGTATTGTTCAGCGATGTAGCTGTTATTGGCCTTTTGTTCTAAAGTCATGGGCATGGGTAAAAATATTTATGTTTTCTTCATGTACCTTTAATTTTGAAATGTGTTGCTGAAGGCTGGCTGGTCCAAAAAGAAAAAGGGGGGAATTGTAGGCACAAATGTGATTTGGACCAGCCAGCTTGAATAAAGATGGTAGGGACAAGTTAATGCAGCTGGCAAGCTACTTCCAATTATCAGAAACAGGTGCTTTGAGTTAATCAATTGGGCCCTGGGTGAGCACATGGGTGGAAGCAGCATGTAAGGAAGTAGCTAGCAAAGGAAGGGTGGCTTTGAGTCAACTCTGTTGGTTGTACTATGTTGCCCCTGTATGTCTCTGCATGTGTATTACCTAGCTTCTCTGCGTCTTTGAATGAATATAGCTTGCACCACTACAACACTTTCTTTGTCCTTCCCCCAGGGGTGCTGCCATTGTTGTCTTCCACCTCTGCTAGCAAAGCCTGGCACCATTCCTGATCTTGAACCCCTCTGGAAAGATGCCCCAGCATTAATTCCAGCCTGTCATGAGCCAGTTCCCCTCTCCCTGACTTCTGTGTAAGGATTTTCATCACCGTTTCCATACAGAATTGACAAGAAGCTCTGGCAGCTGGAGATGTGGGGCCACCCATGCAGTGGATACTTTTTCATGCTTGAACTTTGGAGCAAACTTCTTGCTGCTCTTATTTCTTCTTTTGGAGCTTTGATACGTTCATTCTCAGAGCTTTCTTAGCCAGGTGTCCTTCCCGTTCCTCAAGCTGTCCCTCTCACTACACGGATGGAGGTTGGTGCTGCCACCTTCCCCAGAGTAGCACTCCCAGACATGGCACTACATGGAGGGTTTCATTTTTGTATGCAGTGCTGGGGTCTGTGTTGGCAGCCCTCTGCTTCCCCCCAGGCCTGGCTGCCTTGTGCTGAGTGTGTTACACAAGGAATGTTAAAGAGGTAAATGATTTAGCTTCAGGTTTCAGGTAGATGAGAGGAAGAAACTAGAATTTATCTTTTTTTAGGCTGGCAGGAGAGGCTGGTGTTTGTGCTTTTTCCTTGGCATCTACTGGCTGCTTCTGAGGGCAAGTTCAGATCTGAGATTCCCAAGAATTATTACATATTTCTGTGCTTGCTCATCCTGGATGTTTTGCAGGTGCTAACCCAGATCATTGCTCTTAGACTGGTCCATGGCAGAGAGTAGGGTCCACCAGACATAGCTATGGGGAGAGGAAGCGTGATTTAAATGTTGTGGGCTGTCTGTATGCCCTGTATTGCTGGTTGCTGTCCACCCTGTAGAAAGCTGTGGGTGCTGGACACCCTACAGAGCTGCTTCCTCTAGTTTTCCTGTCACAGGTTGGTGCTGCAGAGCCTGTGATGCTGCTGGGGAAGCCTGCTCTGAAATACCTACTGGGTATCTCTGATGTGGATGCCCCTTCTCCTTAGCACAAGGTCTTTACATGGATGCAGAGTGTTTTCAAAGTCAATCTGTTGCCTTTCCAGGTCTGAGTACCAGTGCAGATGAGTGATGTTTAACATCTCCAGCTGGGATGTGAGCCCAGGTCTGGCTCCTGATGGGCTCAGTCTGAACCAGAGCCCTTGTTTTCCCATCTGGCCAGGCCCAATGTGTGAGGTTCAACAAGGCCAAGTGCTGGGTCCTGCACTTCGGTCAGATCAACCCCAGGCAATGCTCCAGGCTGGGGTACAGGGGCTGGGAAGCTGCTGGAGGGAAAGGGCCTAGGGGTTTGATAGACAGTGGCTGAACATGAGCCAGCAGCGTGCCCAGGTACCCAAGAAGGCCAAGGGCATCCTGGCTTATATCAGCACTGGTGTGACCAGCAGGACTAGGGCAGGGCCCCTATGCTGGGCCCTGGTGAGGCTGCAGCTCGAGTGCTGTGTTCAGTGTTGGGCCCCTCACTGCCAGAGGGACACTGAGGGGCTGGAGTGTGGCCAGAGCCAGGCAACAGAGATGGGGAAGGGGCTGGAGCACAAGTCTGATGGGGAGTAGCTGAGGGAATGGGAGTATTCAGCCTGAAGAAGAGGCTGAGGGGAGAAATGAGCAATCTCTGCAGCTCCCTGACAGGAGGTTGTGGTGAGGTGGGGGTCGGTCTCCTCTCTCCAGTAATGAATGACAGGGCAAGAGGAAATGGGCACAAGTTGCCCCAGAGGAGGTTTAGATTGGAGATGAGGAAGAACTTCTTCCCTGAGAGGGTTGTCAGCCCCTGTCCCAGGCTGCCCAGGGAGGTGGGGAGACCCCATCCCTGGAGCTATTGTAAAGCTATGGAGCTGAGGTGCTGAGGGCTATGGGTTAGTGCTGGGCTGGGCAGCGTGAGGGCAAGGGGTGGACTCCAAGAGCTTAAAGGGCTTTTCCAACAAAAATAATTCTGTGATACTATGATTTTTTCCTCTCCTAGTGAATCTCTGCTTTGTGTGGGCTCTTACTGGAGCCCCCGGCAAATCTGCAGATAGGGAGGGAGATGCAGTAGGGATGGAGGTGAAAGGGGATGGCATTTTGGCAGGTAAGGGGGAATAAATGGTGCATTTGGTGCAAGGAAAATGGGCATGTGTTTGCAGCACAGAGAGGTGGTGAGACTGGTCTGACTTGAGGCTTCAACCCCTGTGCAGCCCCTCTCCAGTTTCACTGTTTGCCACTTGAGCTTGCTGTGTCAGGGGCAGTGTAGGGAGGGCTGCGTCTCCTGTGTCTCCTGTATCTTGATTCTGCTTCTAGTTTGACAGCAATTTGAATGAAGGGATTTGAAAGGGCTGACAAGAGCACAAAACTACTCCTATGCCTGTTTTGAGGTGAGGGATCCTCCTCAACATAGGGCTGGTGATTTCAGCTCCTGGATCACTGTTTTTACACACCTCTGTATACAGGCGTTTTTTGGGAGTGCTGTTGATGGACTGATGCAAAAGAGCAGGGGTATCTGCTAATGCTTCCTTCAAGTACGTTTTGACAGTTTAAGACCCAGTAGACTGTTCACAAACTCAGGCCAGCATGAGTTGTGACCATGCTTGGGTTACAGTGAGCATGTTGTTGTGTCTTTCTGCATGTCCTCAGCTCCTGGAGAGCACTGCTTCCAGTGGAACAGCACCATTGCAAGCTGGTGCCACTGGTGTTTGCTTTTAGTGCCCTGCCTCATCCCAGCTCTGCCAGGAGAGGTCAGCCTGGAACATTCACCTCGACTTTGACATCAAACTCAACTCTCTTCTTGCCACCAGTGCTCCTGTAATGTGAAACCTTTTCTGTTCTCTTGGAAGGGACCTTCAGTCTGTGGTGCCATCCCAAGTTTGAAGACCGCTGCCAGTCTGTGGTGGAGTTCATAAAGAGGGCAATCATGCACTCCAAAAATGGGAAGTTTCTCTACTTCCTCCGATCCAGGGTTCCAGGTGAGTCTCTCACTCAGAGTCTGAGGGATGTTTTGCTCTGTGATTTCATAGAACCATAGAATGACTTTGGTTGGAAAAGCCCTTTAAGCTCGTGGAGTCCACTCCCTGCCCTCCCACTGCCCAGGCCACCCATGGCCCTCAGCACCTCAGCTCCACAGCTTTGCAATAGCTCCAGGGATGGGGACTCTCCCACTTCCCTGGGCAGCCTGGAATGGGGGCTGACAACCCTCTCAGGGAAAAAGTTCTTCCTCATCTCCAATCTAAACCTCCCCTGGGGCAACTTGAGTGCCTTTCCTCTTGACCCGTCAAGATTTGCTGCTGCTACAGAGACAGTTTAATGTGGCTGTGCTGAGGGCCCTGGACTGCATCTTTGCCCTCTGACTTCTCAGGAGGATCTTGAGGAGCAGATCTCTCACTCATGAACTGCACCACTTACTTGTGGTGGTAAGGTGGTAAGGTTTCCAGAAGTATGGAATCATGATACTATCTCACATTATGACAAATGGAGCTGAAAACTGGAAAGCTACTCCTTCAACAAGCAATTATTTGGCTACTAAAACTCTACTTTCTTCCCTCTCTCAGTCTCAGTGCTGCTCAGTGTTCTTAGGAACCACTCCATGATTTTTAGTTTCTCTCTTCTCCCTTAACTGAAACCCACCTGGGGGTGTTGAGAGGAAAGGCATTAAGCTGAGCGTGTGGGAGTATTTCCAAGTGTGAACTCAAAGTGAGCCTCAAGTGATAGATACTGTAGATCCAGAGTCCCAGGGGGGAACTGTGATGCCAGAGTCCATTGACAGGCAGGGAGAGAGTGTTAGTGCAGCTTTGTTGAAGCATGTTTGATTGCAGAGAGCTTGTTTCCTCATCCGTCAAACTCCAGTTCCTTAAAAGGGCTCATGTTTCCCTCCTGCTACATCCAGGCATGCAACTGGACTTATATCTTCTGTATCTGTTTTGGTTTTGCTCATCTGTCCTGGTGTACCAGAAGCCAAAGAACCTAGTGTGAAAGCAAGGGAAGAGATGGCAGTGGGGGGGTGGGATTTGGAGGGCTGGTGAGTGATGATGCTTTGAACAAAACAGAGCAGGAACAGGAATGCTGCTGTGGTGGGAGGGGTGAAGCAGAGAGGGGCAGGACCGAGAAACGTGAGGGTTGCTGTGGTGAATCTGCAGGTGAAATGACAGCAAATCTGCTCTCTGTCCTCATTGCCATCATGCCTACAGGCCCTGATGGTGACAGTGGCCTCTCATCATGCTGCATTGCCATGGAGGATTCCACCCAAGGAGTTTCTAGTCCAGAGAGGCTAGGGAGGAGGAGGGATGGGTTGTTCCCTCCTCAGGATTCCTAGCTGGAGCTGCAACCCAGATCTGTTCAGTGCTGCCTTCTGCTGCAGACACTGTCAATAACTGGAAAGCTGATTTATAATGTGACCACGCTTTGGGGAGGAGAGGGATGTAAAGCTGGGTTTGCAATGTATCCTACCTTCAAAATAATCATGTCAACTTAAAGATTCTTTATCTTCCTGATCCTGAGATCCATTCCTCTCGAGAACAGGGCTTTTGAGGGTTTAGAATGATGGGTAAACACCTTAAAATGAACTTGCTCTAGAAAAAAATATCCTCAGAAAAAAAGAAAATATGCCCCCAAACAGTGCTGTGTAACTGCTGAGGAGGCCCTTTGCTGCCTGTCCCCTTCCTGAGAGCCACCAGCCAATCCCCTCAGGCCCTGGACTGCTCTGTGTGCAGTGTTGGCCCTGGGTGCTGCTTGGAGCCACCACACCTGAGTCCTCCAACCAACGTGTCTCAGCGATGGCTGGTTGTTAGCAGCAGAACATTTGAGATCTGCAGTCTCATTAGTGCCATCCTGTCTTCCTGATGAAATGTTCATTGCTGCTCAGAGGAGGGGACTGTTTGCAGCTCACCTCTAGCTCCTGGCAGTGGGGCATGTGTCTAGTGTGGGTGTGCTGCCAAAGGCTAATTCCTTTTTGGGAGGAGAATGAGGTGGGGTGGACAGGGAGGGAGAGGGGAGAATCCAGCCTTCAATTGATTGCTGTTTTTTGCTTTCTCAAAAGCTGGCTCACAGCTTCCTGAGCTGCCTGGAGCAGTTTTGAGCCCACCTCTAGTGGGTCTGGGATGGTAGTGATTTTCCACAGCAGCTCTTGCAGTGCTGTGCTTACTGTTGATATCAATATTATGACTACCGCTTGCACAGCATCAGGACTGTCCCTCCAGCGTTCCTTCCCCCACCTTCACCAATAGCTGTGGGTGGGCACAATCTTGGGAGGGACCACATCCAGAACAGCTGACCCAGGCTGACCAAGGAGATATTCCATACCATATGTCGTCAGCTCAGTAATATAAACTGGGGGAGAGGAGCAGGAAGGGGAGGCGAGATTCATTTCTGGCCTTCCCAAAGCAACCGCTACGCGTACCGCAGCCCTGATTCTCGGGAGGTGGCTGGACATCGCTGCTGATGGGAAGTAGAGAGTAACAGCTGTATCTGCTACCACCTTAGGGTGAAGAGCTTTCCCTATTCTCCTTCTACTCCATAAGTCAATGGGTCCTGATGGGATGCATCCTAGAGTGCAAGGGAGCTGGCTGATGTGATTGCTAAGCTTCTGTCCATCATTTTTGAACAATCATGGAGGACAGGCGAAGTGCCTGAGGACTGGAGAAAGGCCAATGTCACTCCAATCTTCAAAAAGGACTCCTTCCTTGGAGGCCTTCAAGACCCACCTGGACATGTTCCTATGCAATCTGATCTACATTGACGTGCTACTGCAGGGAGGTTGGACTAGATGATCTCTAAAGGTCCCTTCCAACCCCTACCATTCTATGATTCAAAGATGTAGAGAATCTAGGTAATGCACATGCAGAGACATACAGGGTTTACATTTTTATAGGGTGATGGATTGAGGGTGGATCACTTGGTTCTTTCTTCAAGATTGTTTTTTCCATTGCTCTTACAGTCATCAAATCCGTTCGGTTGATGTGGCTTGATCCATTTTGCCAGAATTGACGGGGGACCTTGATCTGTGATGACACAAGCATAGCCTCTGCTTTGCCAGCATTTTCGCACCTTGGTGAAAAAAGTCATGCGATCTTCAGGCTTGAGAAAATATGTCAATTATTGGTCCTATAGGTATCAATAAAGGAGCTGCTACTATCTTGTAAACATAGTTAGTTATTTATGGTTAGTTTATTAACAATGGTTAGTTTATTAACAATCAGGACTCCTGGCACTGGGATGAAGCCAGGCTGCACCACGGGGACATGGTGACTTTGTCCCACTTGCAGTGTCGGGGCTACCAAGACTCATTAAATAATCATAGAATGGTAGGGTTGGAAGGGACCTTTAGAGATCATCTAGGATGACAGGAGCTCATTCAGAGCACCTTCTCTGTTTCCCTTAGACGTTACATGTCTGGCCCCTCGAGAACAACACTCAGTGGCTCTGTGTCCAAATTTACCACATTTGTAACAATTGCCATTAAATCTGCCGTTGGACCCCGATGGTCTGGCGGAGCTGTTTGTCCATACCAGTGGTCTGGACTGACATTGATTTTTCACGTCCTATTTTTCCACAGTTAAAGCGTTTTGGTCTCCAATTTCCTTTGTGCTGTTGAACTAATGGTTTCAATGCTGTGTCCATGGCTTCAGCTAAATGTGCTGATGATCCTACCCGAGAGCAGGCTTCTATCATGTCGACCAAAGTTGCCGTCCACAGGAGAGCCTGCAGGATCTTTTTGCAGTCATGGTTAGCGTTAGCAACTGCTAAGTGTAACCCTATTTCCACCTTTACTTCAGTTGACATGTTTGGTATATGACCCAGAGCTGCTCTTAGATGGTCTAAGAAGGTCATAAAAGGCTCATTGGGCTTCTGTATAATGGTTGTGTATGAGGGAACTGGCACTCCCATGTCGGGGACAATCTTAAACGCTTGACGAGCCAGTGTCTGTGTTTGCTGCAAAATAGCTTCATGCAGTCGGGCTTGTACCTGAGGGTCAGCAAACGGTCCTTTACCCAACATCATATCCACTGTGATGACTTGCCACGGATCTCCCTGCAGTAAGTCCATATTTTCTACTATTGCCACATCGACTCTTTTTTTCCATTCAGACTCCCATAGTAATACCTGAGTGGGCTTCAGGAAAGTTTCTGCTAGCTTCCGGCAGTCAAATGGAGTCATTAATCCGCTGGCAAAAGTATGACCTAATAAGGTTTGAACATATGGGTTGGTCAAGCCATATTGCATTACAGCTTTCTGGCCTTCCCTTACCAACTTCCAATCCAAAAGTGACCATTGTTGTTGTGCAGGATTATTATGTGCTGTTATTACTGGAAAGGCTTGTGGAATGAATTCTCCTTCAATTACTGCATTGCGTATGAGGCCTCTCAACTTCTTAGCCACATCATAGTCATCTTGGCTGGGGGTCTCTGAGCACCTGTGGGGGTGAAACTTTAATCTCTGGTTTGAGTAATTCATTAATCCATTCCAACAGTTGATTAGCTGTTGCTTTTGGCTTTTCCATCAGTTCCTCTAAGTGTGCCAAAGTGTGTTTCATATCTTCTCCATGCCTTATTAATTCTTCCTGTAACAATTGTCTTTGTTGATCTTCAACTTCACTAGATGTTGGGGTTGATGATGGAAGAGGAATACACTCAGGAGTTGATGAGCTCAGGGGCAATGGCAGATCCACATTGTCATTTGTAAAACGTACCTTTCGTTCTCTGCCAGGTACTCCTTCAGACATAGCAGAAGGATGGGATGGGGCAGGATGGTGAAGGGTGGGTGGGAGGGGAGGAGAAACAGTGTGCGCATTTGGCTTCTGAAATGGTGCTCTAGGGGGTTCTGGGGGAGGTGGGCTCATATCCATGCTCTCCTCCTCTAGAGGTGGAGCTGAGGGTATTATGACATTGTCACTTCCAAAGAATCTCTTGGTATTTTCTTCTAGAGGTGGAGCTGGTGGCACTATAAAGTCACCACTTCCAAAGAACCTTTTAGCATCTACTGGGAACACAGATGGTACAGCAGTTTCTGCTTTCATGGCAGCAGCTGTAGCACACTCAGCTTCTAGTTGTTGTAGAATGGATGATACCAGTTTACACAGGCCAATAGCATTATTCAACATGTCTCCTAGATTTTCACAATGTCCCTTTTCATATACTTCCCGTGGGAAAGCATGAAGAAACCTAATTCCTGTCCCCATTTTACAAGTCTTAGCAAATCCTCTCTTTCATAGTTGAATCCTTTCTCAGCAAGGATATGCTGGAGGGTGTCAATAGGATTTTCCTCTTTGCTTATCATTTTTCCCATTATATCAGTTTACTCAGATCACTTGCCTTTTCAAACAGGAATCCAGGTGATTTTCTGCCAAGGGTTCTTAATCCAACCAATTCGGCAAATCACGTCGGGGTCACCAAATGTTGTAGTGGTGCAAGCAATATTCTTTCAAAGATGTAGAGAATCTAGGTAATACACATACAGAGACAGCAAAGTACAACCAACAGAGTTGACTCAAAGCCACCCTTCCTTTGCTGGCTACTTCCTTATATGCTGCTTCTGCCCATGTGCTCACCCAGGGCCCAATTGATTAACTTGCAGCACCTGTTTCTGATAATTGGAAGTAGCTTGCCAGCTGCATTAACTTGTCCCTACCATCTTTATTCAAGCTGGCTGGTCCAAGCCACATTTGTGTCTACACCCAAATCCCCTCAGCTCTTTAATGCCTCAATAGAACTACCCAAAGGGTTGTGCAGAGCAAAGCCTACGTGCCAGTCATGTTGCCTGCCTTGTTCTTTGGCTTTCTTCTGTATCCTTTCAAAACCCTTTTGCTTCTTGGTATAAAGCAATGTTTCATCTGTTAGTCGGGGGAGAGGATGAGGGTGGTGAGGAGCTTGAAGTGTCCCAGGATCTGCTTTTCCACAGTCACCTTACAACATCAGAGCTGTTGTTGCCTTGTGAGGAGGGCTGGAGGCATTTTGCAGCTGAATAGGTATTGCCCCTGGAAGGTTTGTTTCCCAGGTCCCAAGCAGTGGGCTCCTCGGGGAGGTTTCTTATCAATCCCAGCCCTGCCAAGAGCTCCACTTCGCAAGAGCCAGCTTCTCCTTTTTCAATTAGTGCCAGTTCTTTTCTAATGTGACTTTTGTCTCCAATATTGCTTTTCTTTCCCCCCCCCCCAAAGGTCTCCCTCCAACGCCTGTCCAGCTCCTGTATCCAGTCTCCAGGTTCAGCAATGTCAAATCCCTTCAGCACCTTTGTCGCTTTCGGATTCGGCAGCTGGTCCGAATAGATCACATCCCCGAGCTCCCGCTGCCCAAGTGAGTCTTGAGGACCATCAGGGAGTGAGTCTCTCTGGGTTTCTCCCTGACCCTCACTGCAGCAAGCAGTGAGAAGGCTTCTTTATCTGCAGCAAGGGTGCTGGGAGGGAGCAGTTGAGTTCTCCAGCCTTGGGATGGCATGTCCTGTGGTGTGTAAGGATGTGGGAATGGTGACCAGTGTTACCTGCCAGTGCCACAGCCATGGGGAACCGGCTCCTCTTCCTGCTGGAGGAGTGCTGGATGAGCTGAGAGGTTTTGTTTATCTTTTATAAAGGTTGGCATGATTGTGGCAGAGGGTTAAAGCTTCTTCCTGTTCCTTCCTCAGGCCCCTGATCTCCTACATCTGCAAGTTCTACTACTACGACCCGCAGGAGGAGGTGTATCTGTCGCTGAAGGAAGTTCAGCTCATCTCCAAACAGAAGCAGGAGACCGATTCCTCCACGTAGCGAGGCTGCCTCACCTGGCTTGTTGCTCTCACTGATGGTACGTGTGTGCTCTGCTCCTGCTTCCTGCTCCATCCCATGGGATAAAACCTTGTTCCCTCTGGTTGCAAAGAAAACCCAAAAGGTCATGGCTGCTCATTCCATGGGCTCTTAGCGTTGCCCAACTTTCCTTGGGGAGGGAAGCAAGGCTTCTGCCACTTCCTTGTGTGTATCTGTGCCCACACAAGCCTATTCTTTGCTCCTGTGCCAACCCAGTTGCAGTCTGGGGCAGATCCTGCCACATCATAGTGGGCTTGTTTGATCCCTCTCCCCTCTCTTCCCCACTAGGAATTGGATTGTTGCCATCCTGTAGCCCAAGTCAGGCTGTGGTTGGAAGGAGGCATGTGCTGGCGCAGCCTGCTTCTGCTCTCAAGCTCTTTTATCCAGAGGAAGAGAGTTCAAGGTTCCCAAGAAGCACAGCAGAAGGGGAAGGAGATCCTCAGCTCCTGGCTGAGGCAGAGGGGTTTGGGAGGCAGCTGAGCCCAGCTCACAGACTCCTCACAGGACAAAGAATGTAATGGCACTACTTACAAGTTTTTGAAAGTTTTATTTTTTATGTCTTCTTTCTTTTTATTTTTATTTGTATTAGTATTATTATTTTCAGCATGAGAAATACTATCTTAATGATCAGCTGAATTTTATTATCCTCCCTTGGAAATTTCAAGGTGGGGAAAGAGAGAGAAGGGGACTCTCTTAGGAAGATCATCTGCTCCAGGCGCTATGGCAAGACTGTTCTTTGGGCCTCACCCAGAGGAGATGCAGCCAGAGAGCTGCTTGGAGGCAAACTGAGCCACAATGATGTGTAGCTCTATGGAATAACCCCTGGGGAGAAGAAAGCTCTGGGTCAGCTGCACAGCTGCCCTGCTCTGTAGGATCTGGGAGAAGAGGGCCGAAGGGGCAGCTGAGCTTTGCCACTGAATTTGCTGGGTGGACCTGTATGCTTTTAAACTAGGCCCAAGGAAAGAGAAGAGTATATGAGCCATTAGGATATTGTGGAGCCTTCTTGCAAAGGGAACGGTTCCTGCTGCACTGGAGAGGAAGGCACTGGCAGAGCTGTGGGACATGCACCTGTAGCCTTTCTCTGGCTGTCTCCAGAAGCTGTGAAGGAAATTACTGTCTGTCAAGCTGTGAAGGATCTTGAGCAGGAGTTGCTGGGGCATTTAATAGGCCTCTCTGGGGTGACTCAGAGCAAGAGGCAGAGGGTTCTGCAGGAGCAGCATCTCATCTCTGTGAGCTTGCTTGCTGCTTCCTTCTCTCCCTGGGATGTTTGTGGAACCACAGCAGTTCAGAAACAGTAAAGCCAAGAAAGGTGGTAGCTCTTGCTGTCATTCTAGCCTTGGCACTGGCTGAAATACCCCCTCTCGCCCCCCTTCAAATCCTAGTCTGCTATTTCATCCACTGCAGCAACTGCAGAGTTTGCATTTCATGATGGAGTTTCAAGTTTTCATAAAGTGATGCTGAGAAGTCTGGAGAAGCATCTTTCCTCCTGTATTTAAACAAGCAAGTATTCCTGTGCTCTCAAACCCAGGAGGAGGAAACACTCCATCTTGTAACAGCCTGGTCAAAAACGTGACGTGTGTGGCTGAGGTCAGTGCTCTGTGAGCTACCTGCAGTCACTCAGGAGCTGCTGGGACTTTGGGCTTGCCCTGCAGAGTGATTTCTGACCTTGAATTGGACACAAACATGTCTTAATTCCCAAAGCAAATTGGAAGAATTCTGACTATCTGCTTCTGCAATGAAGGGTGCTAACAAATCCAACTCTTCCTTTCCTTGGCATCACTTCTGGCCTCAATGTTGGTCTTGGAGAGAAAATGTGTTCTTTTTAAAAAGGATTTGGCTTCCACATTAAACTATGTAGAAATACCTCATTGGACACTACTCACTGTTGACTGTTGGGGCAGTGGTTATTGGGAAGGGGGAGCTGCCCTAGGACGTGCTGAACCAGCATATCCTGAGCCGTGGTGAGATGGGAGCTTCTCTGGTCTGCAGTCCCTGTGTCCCCCACTAGTACTGGTCCTTCCCCTCAGCTCTAAACCCACAGGTCACACTGGGTGTCGTGGTTTTTGCCCAGCAAGCAATGAAGCACCATGACAGTCTCTTGTTCACTGCGCCCCATCCACCCCCACTCTCGTTAGGATGGCAGAGGCCCCAGCGAGATGGGAGTAAAAAGATAAGCAGGGTTGTTGTGGAGTGAGACAAGGGCAGGGAGGGCTCACTGCCAATTATGGTTCTGGGCAAAACAGACTCCAGGACTCGACTGAGAGAGGAAAGTAGGAAAGTTTATTCTGCTGCCTACAATCACAGAATCACAGAATGGTAGGGGTTGGAAGGGACCTTTAGAGATCATCTAATCCACCCCCCATGCAGAAGCAGGTCCACCTAGATCAGGTTGCATAGGAACATGTCCAGGTGGGTCTTGAAGACCTCCAAGGAAGGAGCCTCCACACCGTCCCTGGGCAGCCTGTGCCAGGGCTTCCTCACCTCACAGTGAAATAGTTTTTTCTTATGTTTAAATGAAACTTTTTGTGTTCCAACTTCATCCCATCACCCCTTGTCCTGTTGTTAAGACGAGAATAATGACAACATTAAGTGAGAAGGAAACAGGGGAAAGACTAAGAATGGCTTTCAGAGAAGTAAGTGGAAACCAAGCAGAAACCACACACTTATCAGAGATTATTCCAATTTGTGTATGCCAGTGCTCCTGCTGCAGGAGAACTTCACAAGAAACAGAACAAAAAGCAAAAAGGGAGTAGGATGATTGAGAAAAATGACAACCAGCACTTTAAGCTCTCTCTCCACCATCCCTCCTTTCTTCCCTGGCCCATCTCACTGCAGGGATGTGGTCAGTCTCTCACAGATGGGCTCTGCTGCTTCTGTCTTCTCAGATGAGGACGACTCCTGGCATTCTTCCCCTGCTCCAATACAGGGTCCCTCCCCCAGGACACAGTCCTTAACAAACTTCTCTGGCATGGGTTCTTCCCAGCAGCTACAGCTTCTGTGAATATGGGGTCCCCATATGGGGGCCCATCACATCCCCATGGATGTGATGGCATGGGCTGGTGCATGATGATAGACTGTGGGAGAAGCTGGTCCTCTCCCTGGGGTGATGGTGGTGATGGCATTTTCACTCCTTCCTTCCCTCTTCTGGGATGGAGAGGTGCAGGGTGGTTTTGGGAAGGGGAAGCAGCTGACCTGGAGAGCAAACCAGGGAAAACCGGTGCTGGGTGGGCACTGGGAATCAGCACAGAGTCTGACCTGCCAACGCTGGGATGGGGTGAGAACACACAGCCCTGCTCCATGGCAGGTCAGGAGATGCATCCATCCCCTGCCCCTTCACAGAACTCACCAGGAGGAGGGATGGGAGGGCTCAGCAGCTTCCAGAGCTGTCAAAGGTGCAGCCAGACTTTAGGGGCAATACTTTAATCACATGTGTTTGGTCAGCTGTCCTTCTCCTTGGGAGGACTTCTCCCAGCTGCCTGCTGCTGCTTCTGCTCTTACTTGCACTCCTCCCCAAATTTAGGCCAGCAGCAAGGCTTTAGATCTGTCTGCAGCAACTGAAATGAGGGAGGAAATGTGCTTTGGGGTGTTGGATAGGGGATGGGGGGACAGTAACATGTCATGCTGATGACATGTGGAGCTGCACAGGACCCTCCTGATCTGCTTCTGCAGCAGCACAGGGATCAGCTCTGCCATTGGAGGTGGCAGATGCCCTTCAGCCTTACCAGGGCCCTGCTCCACCTCACTTTGCTCCACAGGAGCTGGAGCAGGGTCAGTACCAGGCTGCTGCCTGGGGCTGGTGGTGCTGGATAAGCTCCCACAGTTAACTGTAGTTAACAGCCTTCTCTTGAAACCCACTTAAAATCAAGCTGTTCCTAGTGCTCCTTCACATCTAGGTGTGAGGAAAAGCTCCAGAGCTTTACTTTCAAGGCTGGATAGTCGCTGCTGAGGTAGGAGTGGTCTTTGGGGACATGGGTGAGACCTCGGAGAGGTGGCTCAGTCTTGTTTGACCAGTGAACCTCCATCCCTGTTTGGGGAGAAGCACCTCATGTTTGTATCCTTCCTGGAGAGGGGTTTGTGGGTTGGTTCTGGAGGGTGCTCTTATCCTGCTGATTTGGAAGAAAATGTTATAGCTTCCTTTGTCCAACCTTGAATTCTGCAGAGGTTGCTGCCATCCTCCTCCCTCTCTCAGGGCCCAGAGGTGGATGACCAATGAAACAGACCATAAAAACTGCCAAAGTGCAGAAACTGCCCCTGGAAAAGCTCCTTGTTCAGCTGGATGGGTGCAGCATTCAACCTGTGTTGAACCTGGTTCTCAGGTTGATAAGATCCCATAGCATGGTTTGCTCAAGCCTGTTGGGCTGGACAAGTCCCCTCCTCCTCTCCCTACAGCCTATTTTAGGGTAGGGAATGACCTGGATCGCTCCTGCAGCGTGACATTCAGATAAGCCAGGACAGTTTTATCACATCGACCTCCTCGAAGCCAAAAGAAAGGGGGGAAAAAAATCCTCCTTAGCTTGGTTTGGGTAGGACCTGCTGCAAACAAGGTGAGAACCACCCAAGCGAGAGGGAATCTGTGATTTCGGAAGTACCAGTCTCATGGCACTTACATATCTGGCCTGTTTTTACAGCCTAAGAGTGTGTTATGGTGTGTGTGCCTGAAGGAGCAGGGAAATGTGCTGGACTTGGCCCTGGCCAGGCAGGCTCTGCTGCCAGTAATGCCTAAGGCTGAAGTCTTGTCTGGGAGCATTTTGGGGAGGAAAAGGCTGGCAAGTGAGATTTGCAAAGGGAAGGATTTCCTGCTCCCTATAGGAAGGGATTTGACTTTTGTTCTTTGCAGTTAAAATCAGCCCTTCAGATGATTTTACCCTTAAGAAGTGACCATCAGGTCTGAGTCTGATGAAGGTTCAGCAGGGACACAGCCCCTCAGGTTTTCAGGGATGGGGGGATTCATCTGAGCAGCCCCTGTAGTGCTCCTCTTCCCCTCCCTTGGCCACTCATTCCTCAGCCAGAGTTTTCCAGGTGAGATGGGGCAGGTAGGACCCCCCCTGCCCCTTCCCAAACCATCCCCCTGGGATGCCTCTGACTGTGCCTCCAGCTGAAAAGCACAACTGGTGCCCAGAAACAGGGGGAACTCCCAGGCTGCTCCCCACCTCAGCCAGGGTTTTACCCCCCAAAATCGCTGATGGGCAGCAAGTAACACTGGGTGCAGACTTGCCTTTCGAGAGGGAAAGAGCAGATCTCAGCAGCTCCAAGGTCAGGACCATGTGCTGCTCATGGCCAGGGCTGTTGACTCACCTTTGGGAGAAATGCAGCTTTACTTCTTTTCATCATTTTTTTTTATTCGAGGGAGGGAGTTGTTTATTTGTTTGTTGGGGTTTTTTTTATTTTTATTTTGGTGTGTGCTTAATTTATTAAAATAGTTGCTGTATAATTTATTTTCATAAATTATATTAAAAAGTTACTAAATGGTAAAAAAAACTTGCAGGCCAATCTTTCAGAAGAGAAAAAAGATGTTTTTGATATAAATGCAACAAATGCACTTTTGTGGGTGTGTTTGGTTATTTTTGGGGTTGGGGAGAGGGAGCCTGGCTGTCCCTGGGGGGGAGGTTGTCTGTATATATTGTATTAATAGGCATGTTTGGCCTCTAGTGTGGAGATGTTTAGTAACTGCTGCAGGTTCTGTTGGGGCAGCTGACATGAAGTTCCCAGTTTTTGGCCTTTGGTTTTGGGTTGTTTTAGGGTTTTTTTTTTTTTTGTAAGTGGTCAGTGAGGGAGAGCTGACTCGTGTGTTTGTAACTCCTTTCTATTGACATTTTAACCACTGATTTGGGTTGTGGGTTTTGATTTTTTTTTGGGAGGGGGTGGTGGGAAGAGAGATGGGGTTTGAAATAAAACAGTTGGAAATTGGTTTATGTGCTGTATGTTGTCTTGAGGCCTGAGCCACTGCCTCCCCTCCCACTTGCAGCATCCCTGTCCACGTCCAGCTCCTGCCCCCTAACTTCTAAAAACTGTTATAGAAGAGACAGGTAGGGAATCATGGAATAGTTGAGGTTGAAAAAGACCTCTAACATCCTCCAATCCAACCATTACCCCCAAACTGCAACAGCCACCACTAACCCATGGCCCTCAGTACCTCAGCTCCACAGCTTTGCAATAGCTCCAGGGATGGGGACTCTCCCACCTCCCTGGGCAGCCTGGGACAGTGTCTAAAAAACATTCCAGTGAAAAAAAATTTCCTAATCTCCAACCGAACTGTCCCCTGGTGCAACTTGAGGCCATTTCCTCCTATACTGTTGCACGTAATTCGGGAGAAGATACTGCTGCTGCTCTCTGGTTGTGATGGTAGGAATGACTGCAGCCCCATAAAGCCCCTTTGTCCAGCTGCCTCTGAGCCACTCTGGAAAAGCCCCAACATGGCTGTGCTGAGCAGAGCTTATTTTTAACTTCTCAAATTCCCCCCCCTCAATCCCTGGGCAAGGGTCAGAGACCCCAGACAAAAGCTGCTTTCTTCCTGCTCACTTCCCCATCAGCACCCAGGATGCTGCTGCAGCATTGGCCCCCTGGGACTGTCACCCAACTCCCCAGCCCCGACAAGTCCCTAGGGCTAGTCGGGTGCGATGGCTGTGGTGTGGGGGCTCAGGGGAGGTGGAGGGGGGGGAGGCTGGGGGACTGAGCATCGCTGGCTCCTGGTGATGCCCACCCTGTGCCAGGTCTGAGCCTGGCAGGGTCCCTAGCCAAAAAAGACCTGTTGGGGTGTCACTGAGCTGCTCCCCTAGCTCTAAACCCCCTCCTCAACCAGCCTGGACTGACCTGGGGTGGAGTGGGGAGCATCCTGCACCCTCACCAGCTCAGGGCTGGGCCATGTTAAGGGGATGGAGTGGGTACTCTGCCCCTCCTCATCCTCACTTGCCCTAATGCATTGGGATAAATGTGAGGCCACAGGAAGAAAACTGAGGCACAGCCTGAGGCCATGCAAGGGAAACCGAGACACGATACAGGGCCATGCACAGAGAGCCAAGCGGAGGCAGAGTGTGGGGAGCCAAGGCCAGGCCGGGGCCAGATGCTCCTGGCCAAGGCACTCTGGGCACTGGCAGGGCCCCAGCGGGTCACTGGACTGGCTGGGCCTGGCACCGACGCTGCCTCTGTGATAATATTTACCCAGGCTGGAGGGCTTGGGCGCCGTGTTGAGAAATGCTGTGGCCAGGCCAGGGGCCACGGACCCACTGCTGGCAGAGGGGCAGCCAGTGCCACCTGCCCCCTGCCCTGCTGCCACCACAACACCGGGCATGGCCACCAGCCCAAAGGGACCACTGTGGCCCCCCAGGACTTCCAGAGAAGGGAGGTGGGGGAGACGGGGGAGGGAGAGTGATGAGGAGGGGGTGGGATGGAGGAGAGTAAGGGGATGGATATACAGGTGGATGGGTAATGGTTAGGGGGACAGGGGAGGGATGGAGGGATGGAAGGAAGGAAGGAGGGAAGGATGGAAGGGAGGATGGCTGAATGAAAGGGTAAGGAGGGGTGGAAGGATGGAGGGAGGGAGGGAAAGAAGGAGGATGAGAAGTGGAAGGGGGAGTGAGGGAGAGGTGGGAAGCAGGGCGTGATGGAAGGATGGATGGAGGGGAGGTCGGTGGCGGGGCCCCGAGAGGGGCCGGGCGCGACCCCCTCCCGCCGCCGCTCACATGACGCCGCTCCCGGGATGGGCCGGGTGGTGCCAGGCGTGGGCGGTGGCGGCGAGAGGCGGTGGCAGCAGCAGCAGTGGGGCTGCACCGTGGCGCGCCGGCCCCGCCACCGGGGCGCGCCACCGGCCCCGGCCCCGGCCCATGGCCTGCGACCGGCCTGCGCCCTGAGCAGCCCCATGGAGCAGGTAGGACTGCCCTGGACCGGGGCCGGGGTCAGAGCCGGAGCCGCCGCGGCGGGGACGGGACGGGTCGGGTCCAGCAGAACCCACGGGTGCGAGACTGGGAAGAGCTTCCTATCGGGAACCCCGCCTGCCCCCCCCCCCCTCCCCCCGTGCTCCCCACCTGCTGCTCGGGCACCCTTTTTGCCTTCTCGGGTCCCCATCCACCTTCCCCAGGCCCTCCCTGCTACTACCCCTCCCCTGCCACCCTCCACATCACCCACCTGCTTCCCTGGGATTGTCTGCATCCCCACTTCAGCATTACCTCCCCGCTGCCCCTAGATCAGAACCCTGAGACCCCCAGCATCATCCACCTGCCTCATCCAGTCCTCCCAGTGACACCTGCCCACTGTTGAGGGACACAGCCCTGGGGCTGAGCTCCTGTCCACCCTGCTCCCCTGTGTCCCATCTCTGCCCCACTGACACCAGAGCCGTCTGTGGCATGTGCATGGGCTCCCTGCGTGGGCACCCGTGGGTGCCTGCCCTGCCCAGTGGCCTGCCATGGAGAGTGCTTCTGGCCCCTTGCCCGATGTGAAGGGGATGGGTGGCTGGGAGCAAGTGGTCCCTGATCTGCCATAGGTTTCTGTTGCAGCTCAAGGTGGGTCTTGCCCCACTTGCTGTTAGCAGCAGGATTTGGAGAAGGGGTTTTTGCTCGGGGAAGAGGCTGGAGCTGCCATGGGGTGTCTGCTGTGGGATGTGGAAAAAGCTCGGGCAGGGAGAGTGTTCCGATGAGACTGTGTGGCAGTCTTTCCTCTGTCTCCCCATTCACCAGCCAATGCCTCCAGAAGCCATCCTGGCCACTGTGCCCAGGCTGGGCTGCGATGTCCCTCCCCTGTGCCCACCTAGAGATGTGGGTGCTCTCAGTCTCCCCATGCCATGGCTCCGCGTGGATGGGGCTTTCCCACCTCAGCTCCCTGGGATGGGAGGTTATTCCTCCTCTAAGCATCTCCCCCCCCGCCCCCCGCTGTGGACCCAGGCGACGGGGTCTAGCTCCCTTCCCGAAGTCTCTGCACCCCTCGGGCTCTGCCTCGTGTTTTTGCCACCCGCCCCATCCTTCTGGCTCAGCCTGGATCTGAGCGTGGGATTTAACACCTCGTGTGTGCCCCCATCCCGAGGCAGGAGGGTCTGAAGCTGCACCGGGGACGAGGCAGAGCCACTGCTTCTGGCACGACACGTCCCCAGCACGCAGCGGGGCTTCACTGCACGTTGGGAGTCGCGTGCTTGAGAACCACCCCCCCCCCCCCCCGCTCCCCGCCCCGAGGAAGGCCGGAGAGGCGGCGCGGGACCGACCCCACCGGACCCCCGGGAGCTCATCCACCCGCCCCACTGGAGCGGCGAAGGCCAACGCGGGGGCTGCCCGTGATGTGCTGACGTGCCCAGCCACGGGGAGCTGCCACCCGGGCACAAAATCCTCCCTGGGGCAGTGACCGGCGGGCCCCTCTCCCGCAGCACCGCACGGTTCCCCGGCTGCTCTCCGGCAGGTCTCAGGGTTTGCTTTCCCGCTGGAAAAAAAACCCTCCCCCCTCGCGCAGCCCCAGCTGCAATGCAGATGAGCTCCTTTTTCTTCATTTTAATTTGGTGGGATTAGGTTAAAACCCCTCGCCCAGACAGGATTCCCCTCTCGCTGACTTTGTCTGTGGCTGCCTTTGTCTGTGGCGTGGAAGCCGCTCTGCAGGGAGCAGCAGCCCGGGTGGGGGGATTGTGTTTCCCCATCTCCGCTTCTCCAGCTGCCAGGATCTGGGCTGAGGTGGGGGCCAAGGGAGTTGAGGCGTGATGGATCCGCTCTCTTAAACTGTGTGGGAGCCCGGACAATGATTTTCAGGTGGATGGTGATGGAATGGGGTGTGGGGTGAGCGGAGATGGCAGCTCGGGGCTGCCCTGCCAGGGTGACATGTGCCATCCCGATGGAGGAGCTGGGTGTCCCCAGGGGGGCTGCTAAGGAGGTCTCAGTGCTGGGGTGGGGTTGAGGGAGACAAAGAGGGCTGGGAGGAGGGAGGGAGCATCTGGTGGCTGGGTGCATGGTGTCCCTGTTCCTTGGGGACACTCGTGGAAAAGCTGCCACAGGAATGGGGCTGGAGTTTGGGGGCTCTCCTTGAGCCCCCCCTCAGACTGTGTAGGGGTCACCCCTGGCTGGGGATGGCTGCTTCTTCCTGACCTCATGTTATGGTCCATCCCTGTCTTTATCCCACACAGTGGTGGGGATCAGGGCCACTGTGGCCTGCTCAGGTCACGTCACCTCCCTGGTGAGGATGGCATAGGGGTGGCCATGTGGGGACCCAGGAGTCCTGGGATCTGTGACCAGGTCCCACCAGCAAGCACCTCCTCTTGGGTGGCCCATGGGGGCTGCCAGAGGGGAAGCTATGGGCAGGATGTGATCATGCATCCCCTCACAGGGGCACACAAGGAAAGGACCCCCAGGAGCAGCCCTGCCTGGTGAAGAATGGGAGCAGGTGGCCCATGGGCACAGCTGAGGATCGGCTTCACTTCTCCCCACTGCTCAGCTGCAAGGAAAGGCTGGATGTGGTTTGGGTGGGTCCTCAGTGCCAGGCCTGACTGGAGGGGACGTTTCCTGGACAGTCTGTCTGGAGGGAGGCCGTGGCAGAGCTATCTGGAGTGGCAAATCCTGCCATGGGTAGGCAGAGCGAGAGCAGCCATCCAGAGTATCCTGGACCCTGAGTTGCTCTGCTCCTCTGCAGGCCAGGGGTGGCCCATTCAGGGAGTCTTGGATGGCCCATGCAGGGGGTCTGGGGACAGAGGGACCCGTGGGCAGAGGGTGGCTGGAGGCCATGTGAGAGTGTCCGTCTGAGCCTTCACAGGGAGGAAACGGCCTGTCACTCACATCCGACTATTTGTTCCCTCCAGCTGCTGGGCTGATTCCCGAGGACAGGGGACAGTTCCTGCTCCTCTCTCCCAGTTTATATTACTGAGCTGATGACATATGGTATGGAATAATATCTCCTTGGTCAGCCTGGGTCAGCTGTTCTGGCCGTGGTCCCTCCCAAGATTGTGCCCACCCACAGCTATTGGTGAAGGTGGGGGAAGGAATGCTGGAGGGACAGCCCTGATGTTGTGTAAGCAGTAGTCATAATATTGATACCAACAGTAAGCACAGCACTGCAAGAGCTGCTGTGGAAAATCACTACCATCCCAGACCCACTACAGGGCCGTGGGTTAGTGGTGGGCTGGGCACTGTGAGGGGAGGGGAGCTTAAAGGACTTTTGCAACTGAAACAATTCTATGATTCTCTGATTGCATAGGTGTGCTGGAGCTCCTGACACAGGCCTGGGCTGCACTGTGTGTCTGGTGGGTGATTGTGTGTCCCTGGTACCCTCCCTGCTCCCTGGGGTGCCCTGAGGATTTATGCCTGCAAGCAGCCAGCCCCCACCACTCACCTCATTGCCCCACACACAGAGCCCTATCCCTGCTGGACCCAGGGTGAGGACAGTGACACCTGCCAGCAACAGAAGAGCCATCTCAGGGTGCCACAGCGGGAGACTGGGAGACCATCCCTCTGTGCCCTGCCCTGAACCCTCTTGGGCTCACCCTCGTTTTGGGCTCAGCCCTATTGGCACCTGACCAAACCCCAGCTCCAGGTCCCTCCTCCCCATCCTGAGTCCGTGCATCCCCACCGGCTGTGGCTGTCATTCCTCCCCGGTTTCCTGCGCCTCCTCCCGCTTTCCCGTCATGTGCGGCTCTGTTTCCCCTCTGCTGTTGTCCTCCACCACCCCAGGGCTGGTGCTGGGTGCCAACTGTGCCCATCCCGTGCCATGGCTAAGCCCTCAGTGACTCAGGGCTCCATGCCACAGCGTTGCAGCCACCCGCCACCATAGAAGCTCCTCTGAGGTGCTGTTTACACCCCAAGACTCAGGTGTGGATTAATTTATTCAGTGGTTCCTTAATGATGGCTTTGGGATGCTCCTCTGTGGGCCAGGCAGCGTGAGCTGGGCCAGGCCCTGTCCCTCTGTGGGCCAGGCCAGACTCTGTCTGTCCATCCTGCTGTTTCCCGTCTTTGCCGTTTCCTTTCCCTGTGGGTCTGTCAGCCTTTGTCCCTCTGTCAGCCTCAGCTTGGGTGTTTCCATCCCTGTGTCTGCCTGTGCCAGTCCCCGTCACTCCTGTCCCCCTGTCCTGGCATTTCCTGTCACTGTGTCCTTGGCCTTGCCTGTCTGTCCCTGACCCACTCTCCTGCCATCTCTCTGTGCCCATCCTGCTCCCTTCTGCTCCTGCTTCCTGACCCTCTGTCCTGGCTTATCCTGTCTTGGGTGTCCCCTGCCCATCCCTGTCCTGGTCCCTGGGTGGCCCCTGCCCATCCCTGTCTGTCCCTGTCCTGATGCTTGAACATTCCTTGCCTGGTCCTGATCCCTGGATGTCCCCTGCCCGTTCCCCGGCGGTGCCCGTTCCCCCGGGCCGTGCCGTCCCGCGCCCCGCCCGTTCCCGCCCGCCGCCGCGGGCGCCCGGAGGAGACGGAGCCGTAACCGGGGCCGGGGCCGGCCCAGCCCGAACCGAGTCGTGCCGAGTCCAGCCGGACCGGGTCGTGCGGGGCCGGGTCGAACCGTGCCTTGCCGGGCCGGACCGAACCGAGCCCGGCCGCCGCGCCCCGATGAATGGGATCGCCTTCTGCACGGTCGGGATCCCGCCGCCCGCCCCCGCGGTGAGCGGCACTGGGTGCTACTGGGTGGACTGGGGGGCTCGGGGAGCGGGCGAGAGTAGGGACTAGGGGAACTAGGAGATACTGTGGGTGCGGGAAGCAGGGACTGGGGGGCACTGGGAATGTGGGGTTAGGTGCTAGGCGATGCCCGCTGGAAACCCAGGGACGGGACAGGGGCAGAGCCGGCACCTTGGGCTGGGCTGTGAGGCGCCTGGAGCCGGCCGTGGGGCTAAAGGTGAGCCCCTGGGGTTTCCCTAGGCCGAGACCCGAAAACGCCCACGCATTTCCTCCAAAACTTTCATCTGAGCTGTTTCCTTGTGAGTCTGGCTGCTCCGTCCCTGCCAGCTCCATCCCTGCCAACTCTCAGCACTGGGCAGGCAGCAACACCCCCCATCCCCATCCAGCATACCCACAGCCCCTCAAAGGTCATGCCCTACCCCTATGTCTGGCTCCCCCAGCTCTGAGCAGCCCCCTGGCCTCAGAGCAGCCCTAGTCTTCACTGCAGACACTCCTCCCATGGCATGGGCATGGGCACTGGGGCTGCATTGAGCTGTGCCCTGCCCAGGGTAGACAGTATGTTCCTGCCATAATCCATGAACCCAGCCACTGGCACAGCCCCAGGGACTGGGTTCCCCCTGCCAGGCAGCCAGGCATATCCTGGGGCTTTGTGCCCCCACCCTTGCCCTGCTGCCCATGGGGGCCAGGACTGTCTGTGTAATAAAATATCCAATATCTGTGGCACCTGCAGAGCTGTTGTCACATACCTTGGGGTGCAGGCATGGGGGTGCCCGCAGTTACCATACCCCCCCCACCTCCACCAGCCACCCCAATGGCAACAGTGGGTCCCTTGATGGGGCCGAGCGTGTGGGGCAGCCCTGGGGATGGTGGGCTGGAGCCCGGTGGCTCTGGGGGACAATTGTGCCATTGTGGCACATAGTGAGCTCTTTCTATGCCATGCGAGGCAGGGGACAGGCTGCAGTTCCAGCGCTTTCAGGGGGTAGCCTGGTCCCCGCCGGGGCTGGCGGTGACTGGTGTGGCACCAGCGGTGGGATGCTGATGTGCCTGGGTGGGGGGACAGCGGTAGGGTGGGGAGGTGATGGAGGGGAGATGGGCTGGCTGTTTGGGTTATGGATGCGTGTGGGCTGCAGGAAAAATGTTGGGGCTGCTGCTCATCTCAGCAAAAGGCTGTTGGGTGTCGGTGCCGGGGCTGCAGAGGGGCAGGATGTGCCCGTGTCCCCTAAGCTGCGTTCACAAAGCTGCTTCCTGTCCTTGTGGCCAGAGGCAAGCTCAGGACCTTGCTCAGCTCTTTATTTTCACTGTCCAGCGAGGGATGCAGGGTTTGGTACATCCCTCCCTCCAAGCATCACCCACCCCTGCCCTCTGGCCGGCCCGTGTTTGCAAGGCAGCCCCCCAGGGAGGTGCCAGGGGATCTCCCATGTCTGTGACAGGGTGTACAGCCACGACCCTCACCCCAGGCCCCTGACTTTGAGCAGGGCAGGGGCTGGAAGGAACCAGCAGCCTTCCCCTGACCTCCCTGGGTAGGATTTTCCACTGTGGTGAAGTGGGAGCAGAGCATAAGGTGCCTCTTGGAGCTGCTGGAGGAAATGGCTCATTGTTAGCCCTGCTGAAAAAAGAGACACAAAAATTTGCAATAATGAGGCCAGCTTCTATTTGAGGGTTTCCATGGGAAAAACAGGAAACAGAATCCTGTTACTTTTCTAGGGCTTGCTGCTGATAACACTGTTTTTAGGACAGGGCAGAGAATGAGGAGGAGGAGTTGGGAATGAAGGCAGCCCCGGCAGTGAGCCCTCTTAGTCTTGCTTCCTCGTGGGCTGGGAGATAAAACTCCTTGGTGTTGCTCTGGCTCCGTGTTTCTCAGCTCCTCTGGTGCGGGGCCCAGTGGGCATATCCTCACTGAGCTCAGACCCGATGTGGCTCTAGTGCCTGTCCCCAGCCCTTGTCCCTTCCTCAGAGCTGCTTCCCCCACTGGCACTGTGTGCTAAGGATGAGCTCTGTGGGCTGGAGACTTGTGGGATCCGGGATGGGGGGCACAGAGGGGACTGGCACAGGGGATGCCCCATGGCAAGAGACTAAAGGGCTTTGCTGCAGGATGGTGACACTGTTGATGCCCCGGGAAGCCTCTTCCCAAAGCTGCCAGATGCTGGGGCCAGAGGTTTTATGGTGGGCTCTGTGGTAGGCTCTCTCAGGTAGGGCATGGCACAGGGCATTTGGGAGGGCTGAGCTGGAGCTGCATCCTGCCCTGGCATCGTGCCGTGGGGCTGTGAGCCGAGGTGGCACATGAGCTGGCAGTGTGGGCAAGTTCCACCTATGTGTGGTGGCATCAGGCTGCAGCGTGGCTACTGGCATGGCTGTGAATGGGGGTGATCCTGCCCCGGGAACTCAACACCCAGCAGTGCTGGGGCCCAGCACAGAGTGCCACAATGGGCACTGGGGCTGGCAGCCTGGTGAGGAGAGGTTGGGAAAGGGGATGAAGCTCTCCAGCCCCATCACCAAATTCCTCTCGATGTGGCGTCGGGGCCCCCCTGTCTGGGTGAGCCAGAGTCCCCCGGAGCTGCCACTGAGCCCCAGCAGGAAGGAGAGCCCCATGGAGCTGAGACTGGCATCCCCACTGCGGGGGCTGCTGGAAGGGAGCTTAGTTTGGTGATGAGGGGACGGGGACCCAGGGTGGGCTGCTGGGGCTGTGAAGGAGACACTATGAAGATAAAAGCTTGTGTTAGGAAGGAACAAAGCCATTTCCTTCCCCACATTAACACCCAAACAGGAGAGGGAGGAATGTCAGAGAGCACGTTTGTGGCTCCTCTGGCTTCCTCTCTTTGACACTTGGTGTCACCTGGGCAGCCTCACCCCTGTCCCAGCACCTTTGGATGATGGGGATGCAGGTGAGGGTCCCCAGCATGGAGGGAATATGGGTAGCTTGGTGGGTGCTTGGGTGCTGCCAGCAGGAAAAGAGGAGAGACTTGGGCCGCTTAGGGAGTACTGAGCAAGCCCTGCCAGCATCTCCCATCTCAACAACTGAAAACTGGCCTCAGGATTCCTGCTCTGGTGCATCCAGGCTGGGATGTGGCATGGGGACTGCCAGCAGCCCAGAGGGGTTACTGTGAGGTGCCTGCGGGGGTTTCTCTCCATCACTGAGGCATTGTTGCCTCTTGTTCCCAGAGCTGCTGCTCCTGTGTGGGATGTGCATCCTCTCCCATCCCACCTCCCTCCTGCTGTCTGGGGTTGCAGCAGCACTGTGCCAGGGCAGGGGCATCCTGGGGAATGGGGGGGGCATGTGCTGTGTATGTGCAGGCAAGCGAGCACACCCTCAAATCCTCACTGAGCTGCAAAGCTCCTCAGCCCTGATTTGGGTTTAAGAGAATTAAAGTGCTTTCTCCTGCGGGGTGGTAATCCCAGAGGCTGGAGCATAGCCAGCAGGGCTGCCTAGCTGCTGCTTGGATGCTGCCTTCCACTCTCCTGTCACCGTGTCCCCTGGGCCAAGTCCCACTGCCAGAGCATCCCCACCTTGCTGGGAGTGCGTGGATGGATGCAGACAGCCCCCAGCTCACAAGGGAGTGTCAGTCTTGGCTCCCTTTAGGGATGCTGACTCCCCAGATGCCACCTGAGCTGACTGAGATGAAGGGTGGTGGGACCTCCCCTGTTGTCCTCCTCCCAGAACCTGCTGCAGGTGGGAGCAGGCAGCACCTTTGCCATAGAAGGGCTGGAAATCGGTTATTGTCTCAACATGTCTTTCTCCTCCCTGAAAACCCTATTAAAACCTCATTTTTCTGACCCAAATCTCAGCTCGCCGTTGGCGAGGGATTAATGTTTGCCATTTGCCTTTCCGCCCTCTCCCCCCGTCCCCTGTCCCCCTGCAGCCCTGCGCCCTGCCCGAGGAACCTCCTTCCTGTGTGATGCTGCAGGAGGGAGGTCGAAGTCGAGCCCAGCATGCAGTGGTGGTGGCGGGACTGGCAGCTGCCTGTCGCTCTGTGCTCTGTCCCTGCCCAAAGCCTGATGTTATTCTCACTGCGTGTCAGGGGCTGTGATGGTCTTGCTGGCAGCAACCCACAGCTGCAGCTGGTGGGGCCAGGACATGCTGGGATATGGGGGGAGGGGGGTGTTACCCCACAGTGGGGACCACCGAGTCCATCAGGGTGTCAACAGGGTGGGAGAGCTCAGGGGGTGTCAGCAGGGTGGGAGAGCTCAGGGAGCAGCAGCTGTGAGGCAGGAGGGGTGGCTTCGGTGCAGAATCCCGAGGAGGCAGGTGAGGCAGAGGCAGGGTTGCCCTGAGGGTGCTCCTGGGAGCTTTCACACAGCTCTGCCATGCCTCAGTTTCCCAGCAGGTTTGGCTGGGGGTGCGGGCAGGGAGCCTGTGTCATCACAGGGCCCTGCAGCTCAGCAGCGGCAGCGTGGGCGTGTGTGCCCGGGCCCATGTGCCATCTGGGAGCGCACTGCTGCCTTCCTTCCCCCTTGCTCCTGTTTGGCTGCATATTTAGGACACTCCTGTGCAAAACACAAGTATTTTGGAAGGCGTCCAGGTGCGCTCACATTCCTCGGGGTGGAATCTGACCCCACCAACGCTGCCTGACCTTTCCCGCTTTGGGCTGCGGGAACAATCCTGGGGCCCCAGCCTTCCCTCGACACTCCCCTTCCCCACCCACCCCCCGAGGGCTGGGAACTCCTTCTCCAGCCTCCCCCTGCTCCCCCCAGCCTCCTGGGGAAGCTCCTGCCTGTTTGCTCAGCACTGCCAGGAAAGGTGTGAGCGGAGGGGGGCAGGATGGGACTCGCCATCCTTGGGGCAGCTGATGCTGCTCCAGCTGCCTGGAGCCCCCCCCAGCTGGAGCTGTCCCACTGCCTCAGGCTGCTCTCTGCCCCTTTCAGCTGGAAAGCAAAGCCGTCCCCCCTCAGGTGCTGCTCGCTCAGAAAGCTGTGGCAGCCCTGTCTTGCTGCCTGCTACAACATGCCCTGGCTGCTGCCTGTCCCCAAGCTCAGGCATGGGACTGCCCCTGGGGTGGCTGCCCCAGGAGACCCCTGGCACATGCACTGGGTGATGTCAGGGTGGCCTGGGGAGGAAGGTGATAGCAGGGATTTGGATCCCACGTTTCCCTGTCCCAATTTCTCCCCAGACTGCTGGTGCAGAGGCACCGGGATGGTGTCATGGAGCGTGTTGGAGGTGTGCAGCCAGATCCCAGTGGACACAGCTGCCACCAAGCCAGTCAAGGCCAGACCCCCGATGGGGCTTGGAGCAGGCACTGGGGTTGTTTTGAGGCAGAACAGTGGCACCTTGGCCAGGGTAGACAGTGGAGACATGATGAATGCCAAAGCACTGCCAGTGTGCAGGGGGGTCCATGTGGCATTACACTCTAGTGCCAGCCCAGCTGGTGGCTGTGGGAAGTGGGTGTGTGGCACTGTACTGGTGGTCTGGCCCTGCTGACGGGATGGAAGGGGGCAGAGGAGAGGAGGGGGCCAAGGCAAGCAGTGGCTGGCCCCGAGGCTGCAGGCTGCAATCCCAGCAATGCCTGGCATTTCCCCAGCACGGCTGCATGTGCCTCTCCTCAGCCTCCAGCTGTCCCAAGGGGAGAAAGGGATGGGGACAGGCAGCATTGGGGAAGGCAGGGCAGGGCATGGGGCTGCTGCCCACCCACAACCCATGCCCAGGTCAAGTGTCTGTGGGTGCTGGTCTCATCAAGGTGCTGTTTTCCTTATTCCTCCCATTTTGGCCGCTGTGGGGAGTGGCTCAGTGGGCACGAGATGGGTGCAGGGTGGGCTGAGGAAGGATGCTTTGTCTCCCTGGAGCAGTGGGAGTCCCCAGGCATCAGTGACAAGAGTGGTTTGCTGTCCCTGCCTATGGACACTGGGGAGCTGGGATTGAGCTGTGGGGGCTGGGTGACTCCATGCCCAGGGGACAAGAGGGACCCACTGCATCTGCAAGCAGTGACATCCCTCAAAATGAGAGATGGGGTTGAGAGGGACTCTTGGTTTGGCTCCTGGTGGGAAGTGTCCTTGGAGTCACAGGCACTGAGCAGGGGGGTTGTGGGGGCTGTGTCAGTCCCCGGGGTGCTGTGGCAGCAGAGCCTGGGGTTGGTTACATGTCTGCTGCATGAACTCTGCTCAATACTGGGGACAAGGAGAGGACCAGGGGTGTCTCGGAGTCCCCACTGTCGCCTCCCTTGCTTGAGCCCGCTGGTGCTGCTTGCCGCAGGCTGTCCCCCTCCCTGCCCCGTGGAGAGCGGTCGGAAGGAGGAGGCTGGGAGGAGGGAGAGGAGGAAGCGGGGAGGGTGGGATGCTGTCCGGGGTGAAAGAGGGAGTGGATGAAAAAAAACCCAAAACCAACAAAGAAAGAAAAAAGGAAAACTCCGGGTAAAGTGACGTCGCAGGCGGCGGGAGCTGGGGCGACGCGGGGGGGCGGAGGGCTGGACAGCTGAGCCCTGCCAACAGCTGAGCCCCCCCCTCCCCTCCATCCATCCCTCCCTCCCTCCCTCCCTCCCACCCACCCTCTGCCGTCGCTGCACAGCGCGGGGGGCTGCTGTGGGCCGGGGCTGTGTTGCGGGTGCCCGAGCCATGCGAGACAGCGCGGCTCCCCCGCCGCCGGCCCCGGCAGCCGCCGCGCAGCCCACCGCGGGGGCTGGAGCCCGGGAAGGAGGCGGCAAGCCTATGGCTGTGCCGGCTACTGGCTGAGAGCCCCGCACGCTTGCTGCACCTCCGTCTGCCGAAGCCCGGCCCGGATCGTGGTCTCATGGAGGAGAGCACGGGCAGAGGGGAGCGGGGGGCCCGGCGGGTGCTGCGGGACTTCCCCCGGCTCCCTTCGGCCCCCAGCCCCGTGGCGGTGGTGAGCAAAGGGCCGTGGAGCGAGCCGGCAAGGGCTGGTGCTTCGAGCGTGCCGTCGGGGTGGACTGCAACCTGCCCGAGCACCGCTGCGTCTGGCTGAGCAGACTGCGCCGGCACGCAGCCGCCCCGGAGCACCGCCAGCCCCCGGGCCGGCCCCGTCCCCCCTCGCCCCGACAAGCGCCGCCGGGTGAGAATACCGACTGCCGTGGCTTGTTCGGGGCGGGGGGATGTTTCCCAGGGGATTGTGGGGGTCCCCTGCTGCAGGGGGGATTGATAGAGCATGGTGGGGTCAGCGCTGGGGCTGTGACAGCTCCCGGGCAGCGGAGCGGCCCGTGCTGGAGGAAGAGCTGGAGTCCAGGGGTGAGGGTCAGTGGCTGCGAAGGTACAGCTGTGGCTGGGTGTTTTGCTCCTGCTGCCCTGCTTGCTATGCCTGGGGTTGGGGGTTGGATCCTGCCCCCCTAGGAGGGCTCTGCAGGGTGCAGGGAAAACTCTCCTTTGTTCTGCAAGATCAGGACAGTGGCAGGAGCTGCCTGTCCCATCGTGTCCCGGTGGGTGACAGGGGCTACCCGGTGACACCTGCACTGAGGGGGTAAGGGACCTCGCAGTCCTTAGGCTGCATGCCCAGCCCTGGGCTGTCACAGCCACTTGCACAAGTCATTCTCCTCCTGTGTGAAGGGGCTCAGGACAAACGACTGAGGTGTCAAATCAGGTGTCATCTCCGCTGCTGAGGGAGCATCTGTGGGGCCATGAGCTAACATGGGGGGGTGCCCAAGCCCACAGCTGGGGGCTTTGCAGCCCAAAAAACTCCAAGCTAGGGTGGGTAAAGAGGGAAACTGAAGCACAGCAATCCAGGATGGTTTGCTCTGCCCACTCTGTGAGGGTCCCTGTGGGTTGGAACACCACAACTCAAGACATGTCCCCATGTTACAGACGCGCCGGAGCTGTGGCCATGGCTCTGGTGCTCCCGTGACATAGGGACATGTCCCTATCCCTGAGAGTCGGTGCTGCTGTTGGTGTCCTCATCGATGCTGCCCTCTCTGAGGCCTGTCTGTGCTGGTTAAAATCAGCAGGACACATTCAGCTGTCAGCTTAAAAATAATCCAATGAGCTGGCAGCCAACACAATGGAGGGCACAGATGAGGACAGGCGCCGCGGTGCTCGTGGCCCTGGGCTGAAGGGATGGGGGGGGTCCATGGAAGTATGGGGTGCCCATTGCCACCTGATTTTAGGTCAGCAGTTGGGGGATGTGTGGTGCAGAGTGGGTTTGTGGGGAGTTTTGCCTACTGTATGGTGCTGGTAGTGGGATTTCCGGCTGGCAGTTGGAACATTGTGTCTATGTTTTGGGGTATCTGTGGTGTCCACGAGCACTGGAAGACTTTGGGTTTGCTCTGGTGTTGATAGAGTGGGTCTGAGGGTGCTGGACAAGAGGAAATGGGCTCAAGTTGTGCTGGGGGGATTTAGATTGGAGATTAGGAGGAACTTTATCACTGAAAGGGTTGTTGAGCACTGGCTGCCCAGGGTGGTGGGGAAGTCCCCATCCCTGGAGATATTTAAGAGATACATAGCTGAGGTGCTGAGGGCCATGGGTTAGTGGTGGGTTGGGCAGTGTGAGAGCAGGAGGTGGACTCCATGAGCCTAAAGGGCTTTTCCACCCCAAATGATTCTATGATTCTGTTCTATGCCAGGATAATGGCTCATGGGCTGCAGTGCCAGAGCTGTGCCTTCACCACAGGGATCCTGTCCCCAGGGGGACGAGACCCCCAGCCCCACTGGGGGCCCCATGTGGGACGTGCTGGCTCTAGGGGTGCAGCCTGACCCTGCTGAGCTGCCCTCAGATTTCCCCACTGGCAGCAAAAAGTCCCACTCAGCACAGGCACTGACAAAGGCTTTTTGTGCCTTGTCCCTTTGTGTGTCCCTCCTTCCCCACTGCCCGTCCTTCACTTCAACCCAGACGGCACCTGAATTTTAACATCCTCGCCCCGGGATGGGCTGATGTCAGCTGCCACAGTGGGGAAGGAGATGGCACTCAGGCAGGGCCCCTTCAGATCCCCTCCTGCCCTGTCTGTCCCTACCCACTCCCAGGTTGCCCATTTCTCAGTGCCACTGGGGCTCAGGGCAGTGCCCTCTGCTCCCTTCCGTGGGGCTGCTCCTGCCTCAGCCAGGCTGGCGGATGCACAGCCAGATGTGCAACCACATTCCTTGCCAGGGAGTTGCTAAACCCTCCTGAACTCAGCCAAGGTGTCGGGATTCCTGCTGTCTCCCCAAGCTCCCTGCCCTGGTGCCAGCCAAGATGCTCATGGCTGCTCCGGCTCTGCTGCAGCCCCATCCCTCCACTCCCAACAGCAGCACTGGTGGCTGTGGAATGGAGCCATGTCCCTCTTGGCCCCATCACTGCTCCAGGCAGTGTCTGTTGCCAAAGCCTGATGTGGTGCCAGGTCTCTGCTCTGTCTCAGGAAGCATCAATCATCCAGCCACCTCCCGGGCAGCTCTTTCCAGCTTGCCAGAGGTTATTACCACAGTGTCATCGGAGGGGGACCTTTTGTCCCCAACATCTCCCATTTCTCCTTCTGTCGTGCTGCCTCCTGGGTCCCATCCAGACCTCCAGGCACAGCTCATATCCCTCCCCTCCTTTTTTTTTTTTTTTTTTTCCCATGCATCTTGTCCCAGAAGGTCCCACACAAGGAGTCTTAGGGGATGCTGGTGGGATGGTCTTTGGAGGCTGGAATTTTCTGCTACAGGGACAGGAGTAGGGAAGGGGTTGTGAGAAGCAGAGCGGCTTTTCCAGCAGATTTAAGCCCCTAGCGTGGGGCTTTGGGTGGACTGGTGGGCAGCCAACTGCCTACACCCCTCCCCTAGAACTAACATCTTCTTTATTCCCCACAGCCGACACCGGGCCAGAGAGATTTGGCATCCCTGAATGCCAACGTGCCCCTGGAGGGGCCCTTCCCCTGGGTGGGCCCAAAGACAGTGGTGCTGCGGAAGAGCTCGCAGGGGGGGTTTGGCCTCACCCTCCACCACTTCATCATCTACCCCCCAGAATCAGCAGTGTACTCCACTGCCAAGGTAGGCTGAGACCTGGGCTCTGGGTTGGGACCTTGGGAGCTGGGCTGGGTGGGGGCACAGAGACCCCCAGGGCTGTCAGAGCGGGGCTCTGAGGTGCTGTGGTTGGGTGCAGGATGGGGTGGGCATCTTGGGGATGGGGGGTGGGCAGGGAGTGTTCAGGGACCTGCACCATCCATCAACTGCTTTGATGGGGTACCTGGGGCTGCACTCACCCATGAGTGGCCTCGGGGTGAAGAGCCCACGGAGCTGCTGGGAGATGTGCACTGAGCGAGAAGGAGCGAGTTGGACACTCTCTGGAGGTGTCCCAGAGCCTTTTGGTGGAGAACACATCTGTCTGCAGGAATGAAGGGAATCTCTCAGCTCCACACAAGGCTCCAGAACCCCCGAGAACAGCAGGAAAAGGCACTTCAGGGCTCCCAAGGCCAGGGAGAGGCTTGGCACAGTGGGACGTCGCTCAAGCTGAAGTAAATTGCACACAGACACCACAAAGCTGGGCCTGGGAGCCATTCAGAGGATGCTATTTGAGCCCTTCATCTCAACCTTCCTCCTCTGAGCAGCATCAGCTCGTCCCCTTGGTGCTGGGAAGTGCCAGCAGGTCCTCACCCAGTGCAAAGCACATGGCTAGCCCCACTGGTGCTTGCTGCCTCTAGTGCAGAGGGTTTGTGGCTCCCAATTTCCTGGAGGGATCTGCCCTGGGACCTGGTGGCTGTGATTGCATCTTGGTTCAGCTGCTGCCTGGACCCTTCCCAGGTGTTGCCTTTGCAGGGAACTAACCCCCAACTTGGTCATCACCTTCTGCACCCTTTGAGCCCATCAAAAAGCCCCAATCTGGGAAGTACCTTTTCCCTGTGGGATGAAAGGACCCTGTGAAACCATCCAGCAGCTTCCAGCATGGACCCAAAGATGATGACCCAGCTCTCACACTCTGCCATCTCCAAGCTCCTGGGGTCTGAATTCCCCTTCTCGCCCTATTTTCTGCAGTGGCAGTTAACTGCAGATGATCTCATTAATATTTACAAGTATCTAAATGATGAATGTCAGGAGGTTGGGACATCCCTTTTTTTCTATTGTAGCTAGCAACAGGACAAGGGGTAATGGGATAAAGCTGGAACACAAAAAGTTCAATTTAAACATAAGAAAAAACTATTTTACTGTGAGGGTGCCGGAGCAGTGGAACAGGCTGTCCAGGGAGGGCGTGGAGGCTCCTTCCTTGGAGGTTTTCAAGACCTGCCCTGGACATGTTCCTGTGTGACCTGATCTAGATGAACCTGCTTCTGCAGGGGGGTTGGACTCGATGATCTCTAAAGGTCCCTTCCAATCCCTGCCATTCTATGATTCTATGATTCTGAGAGAGAAGTGTCTTAGAGCCGCATGACCTGTTGTGGCCCTTTCTCCATGCCAAATGAGCAGAGCTCCCATCACTCCCAGAGCCTCACAGCTGCCTACAACCCCACAGCTCTGGCTGCCCTACGGCTCCGGCTGCCCCATGCTTCGGTGCTTGCTGCCTCCTCTGGTGGGAACTGTGGTGGGAAGTGAGTCACAGGATGAGGAGAAGCAACTTGCCGAGTCACCACTCAGCAGCATCCTCTGTCACAGCACTTTTCCCAGGCTTCTGATTATGCCTCCCCAAATCCTTCCTGCCTGTGCTTCCCCACCCACACTGTGAATGTGGACTTGACCCTTCCTCAGCAGCGTGACTCTGCAAAGCTTTTGTCATGGGGATGGTCTGAGGCTGCTCTGAACCCCTCTGCTTCCCTCCACCTCTCCACTCTCCTCTGGCATCCTCCACCAGTGAGGGTCGATCCTGCCATGCAGTGCTGGGCCCCACAAGGGCGGGAGCACATGGGACTGCATGGGAAGGAACCAGATTAGTTCTGGGAGGTGGAGATGCTTGTGGAAAGAGGTTGGGAATAGCTCCCGGCGCCCATCTGAGCTGGAGTCAATGTGGCAGGGTGCAGTGCTGCTAGCTCAGCACCCATGGGTGCCGGCGGGCAGCCAGGTCCGAGGGCTGAGTTTCAGTGGGGTTGTGACTCAGCAGGGAGAGTGATGGCAGAGCCACATTCACCACGCCATATTTTGGCATTGCCGTGCCCAGCCTCACCCCCTAGGCCTTGGGAGTGGGGCTGTCAGGCTGCCCCAGAGGCTGGGAAGGGTTTCAGGGTGCTGCAGGGCAAGGAGGGGCAGGGAGACGGATGAGTCTATGTCTCCAGGAGCTGCTGGTAGCCCCATGCTCCTGTCGTGACACCATGGCAGCCACTCGGTGTACGGGCAATGGTGCTGGCCGTGTGCCAAGGCCACAGGATGTGGCTTTTCCTTCTCACCATGGAGAGATGTCTTCAGTCCCCTCCTCCTCACTGGGAACATCCCTGGGGATGGAGACTAGTCCCTTTTCAGCACCCCATAGGGACCATCCTGCCCTGGGGCCCTTGGGGCTCTGTCCACACTGCCCTTCACAGATGTGGGGCTGGGAGGGAGTTGTGGCTAACAGAACCTCTTGGCTGGAGCCAAGCTCATCCCCACTGGGAAACAGCAGGATCTGGAGCTTGTGGAGTATGAAGTCCTCTTTCAGGTGCCTTCTGTGGGGCTGAGCATCCTCAAGTGCAGCTGGCTCTGTGGCAGGGCTGAGGGTTCAGCAGTGTGGCTGCAGCCTCATGTGGGTGCCAGTGTCCCGTACCCTACTCTAGCTTGGGCAGCCCCCCCAAGCAGTGTGGCTCTGCAATTCCCACCTCAAGGGGCAGAGCTGTGTGGCTCCCAGGGCTGTTCCTTGCCAGTGGCTGGGAAGGGGGGGGGGAACAAGACACCTCTGCCATCCATCCCTCAGTGCTCACTGTCCCATGGAGCAGAAGTGTCCCCCCCTCAGGGACTTACTCCCTCTGCCAAATAATTGCAGGGCTAAATCACAGAATCATAGAATGGTAGGGGTTGGAAGGGACCTTTAGAGATCATCTAGTCCACTCCCCCTGCAGAAGCAGATTCACCTAGACCAGGTTGCACAGGAACATGTCCAGGTGTGTCTTGAAGATCTCCAAGAAAGGAGCCTCCACACCCTCCCTAGGCAGCCTGTGCCAGGGCTCCCACACCTCCCAGTGAAATAGTTTTTCCTTATGTTTAAATGGAACTTTTTGTGTTGCAGCTTTATCCCATTACCCCTTGTCCTGTTGCTAGATAGAAAAGAGGGCTGCCCCAACCTCCTGACACCCACCATTTATATACTTATAAATATTAATGAGATCCCCCCTTAGTGTCCTCTTCTCCAGACTAAACAGCTCCAGTTCCTGCAGCCTTTCCTCATAAGGAAGATGCTCCAGTCCCCACTGCAGCTGAGATTGCCTCCAACCTCCAAATCCCCAACCAGACCCTCCTTATTTGTCAGCACCAGGTCCAGTAGCACACCTGTCCTCATTTGTTCCTCAATGACTTGTAACAGGAAGTCGTTGTCAATAATCTGTAGGAACCTCCTGGACTGTGTGTGCTTGACAACAAATATCAGGGAGGTTGAAGTCCCCCATGAGGACCAGGGATTGTGATCATGAGGCAGCTCTCAACTGTTCGTAAAGGCCACATCCTCCTCCTGATTAGGTGTCCTGTAGCAAACTCCTACAACAGTATCACCTACCTTACCCTGCCCCTTAATTTTCACCCATAAGCACTCAACCTGCCCCTCATCCCCACCCAGGCAGAGTTCAATGCACATTAATTGCTCCTTCACATAGAGAGCAACTCCACCTCCTCACCTTGTCAGCCTATCCTTCCTAAACAATCCATAGCCCTCCATGGCTGTGCTCCAGTCATGGCAGCTGTCCCACCACATCTCAGTGACCGCAATGAAGTCATAGCCCCGCATCCGCACCCACATCTGCAGTTCCTCCCCAGGCTGCGTGCATTGGTGTAGAGGCAGAGCAGGGGCTTACTCAAACACACAGGTTTTCCTGGATGGATGCAGGAGGATCCTCCCTGATTTGGCTCTCCCTCAGGGTGGTCAGCCTTCTGCATCTCAGTACAGGGTGCAGATGAGGGGCACTTATCACCCTGCCCTGCTTCCCTGCTAGACAGGATGGCTTGTTCTATTTTGCTTCTCCCCCCACCCCCTGAGTCCTTTAGTTTAAAGCCCTCTTGATCGAGTTGGCCAGCCTATTCCCAAGCATTTCAGTGCCCTTATGGGAGAGATGAATTTCACCCTGTCTGTGGTGGTTTAGCCCTAGCTGAACAATAACCAAACCACCCAGTTACTCACTCCTCCCCAAATCAGCAGGATGGGGAGGAGAATCAAGAGAGAGTTCTAGAACTTTCTGGGTTGAGATAAAGACAATTTAATAGAACACCACAAAGAGTAGGCAGTTACAGTGACGGCCAAAGGACACAGAAAAACAAGCAATACTCATTGTAACTGCTCATCGCCCGCAGCCCGACGCTCAGCCTGACAGCACAAATGCAGTCCCCACACTGGCTGCAGCCCCACCAGGACCCAGCTGCTGCCCTGATATCCTGAGCATAATGTCACATGGGATTGAAATAGCCTGGCCACACCCCCCTTGCGGGGGCTGGGGAGAGTTAACTCTATCCTGGCCAAATCCAGGACATTATCCACCCCTTATTCTATTCCATGAACGTCATGCTCGGATAAGGCACATTTTTAAACATTTTCATGTCATTGATACAGATATTATTCCCTTAGTCCATGTGCCATTAATTTAGTCCATGACTTCAGGGCTCCATCTCTCATAGCAGTCTTCCAGGTTCCTGCTCAGATGATATCAACCCACTGCTTCAGCTTCTCTGGTCTCAGCTAGGGGTGCATGTTCTTGTAGGAGATCACCTCTTCCTGAAAAGCATGCTCAAGGCAGAAAGTTATTCAGTGACTAATACCATTTAGTTTAAGGGCTAGTCTCACCCAAAATCAAATCCCCCTGGGGTACGCATCAAACTTCCCCATCCTTCTGCGTCACCCATCAAGTATATCCAGGTCCTTGGACAAAAACAGTCCCCTGGATGGGATTGCCGTTGTCTGAGGCAGGATTGACCCAAACTGTCTTTCCTAATAGATTTTTCATATGCACTGCAGGGACTTTATCCCCTTCTGCAGTGTGTAGGAGTTCTGATTCAGCAGGGCCAGCTCGATTGACAGATCCCCTTGTATTGACTATCCAGGTGGCCTTTGCTAGATGCGTGTCCCAATGTTTGAAGGTCCCATCTCCCATCACTCTCAAAGTGGTCTTTAATAGTCCATTGTACGGTTCAATTTTCCCAGAGGCTGGTGCACGATAGGGGATGCGATAGATCCACTCGATGCCATGCTCTTTGGCCCACATGTCTATAAGGTTGGTTTTGAAATGCATTCCATTGTCTGACTCAATTCTTTCTGGGGTGCCATGTCACCATAGGGCTTGCCTTTCAAGGCCCAGGATCATGTTCTGGGTGGTGACATGAGGCACAGGATATGTTTCTAGCCATCCAGTGGTTGCCTCCATCATGGTGAGGACGTAGTGCTTGCCTTGGCAAGTCAGTGCTACCATCAGGCAGTCCAGATGGGTTTGCCCCAGCATTGCCAGTTATTCCATTTCCATTGTTGTAGCCACCCCTACAAAGCATTTGCCACCATCCATGAGTCAGTACAGAGGTACAGCATTGGCCATTTTTCTCGTTTGGTGATGTCTAAAGCCAGATGGATGGCTTTCACCTCTGCAAACTGACTTGCTTCACCTTCTCCTTCTGCAGCTTCAGCAACTTGTCGTAGGGGGCTTCACACAGCTGCTTTCCACCTTCAATGTTTTCCCACAATACGGCAGGACCCATCAATGAACAAAGCATATTGCTTGTCATTTTCTGACAGCTTATTGTATGGTGGGGCCTCTTCAGCACATGTCACTTTTTCAGGCAATATTCCAAAGTGTTTGCCCTCTGGCCAGTTGGTGATCACTCCCAGGATGCCAGGGCGACTGGGGTTTCCTATATGAGCTTGTTGTGTAATGAATACAACCCACTTATTCCATGTGGCATCAGTTGCATAATGTGTGGAGGAGATCCTCCCTTTGAACATCCAGCCCAGCACTGGCAGTCGGGGTGCTAAGAGGAGTTGTACTTCCATCCTGATCACTTCTGAGGCAGCTCAGACTCCTTCATATGCTGCCAATATCTCCTCAATTGGAGTGTATCGGGCCTCAGATCCTTTGTATCCCTGACTCCAGAACCCCAGGGGTTGGCTTCAAGTCTCTCCAGGTCCTTTTTGCCAGAAGCTCCAGGTAGGGCCATTCTCTCCTGCTGCAGTGTAAAGCACATTTTTCACATCTGGTCCTGTTCCAACTGGTCCAAGGGCTACTGCCTGAGCAATTTCTTGTTTTGTCTGTTGAAAGCTTTGCTGTTGTTCAGGTCCCCATTTCAAGTCACTTTTCTTCTGGGTGACTTGATAGAGAGGATTTACAATCAATACTGTAGTTGAGAATATGCATCCTCCAAGAACCCACAGTGCCTAAGAAAGCCTGGGTTTCTTCCTTACTGGTTGGTGGAGACATTGCAGTAATATTGTTGATGATATCCATTGGGATATGCCGGCAACCATCTTGCCACTTTATTCCTAAGAATTGGATCTCCTGTGCAGGCCCTTTGCTTCACTTTATGGCAAAGCTGGCATTCAGGAGGATTTTAACTATTCTGTTTCTTTTCACAAAAGCTTCTTTTGCTGAATTGCCCCACACAATAATGTCATCAATATACTGTAGGTGTTTGGGGGCCCCATCCTTTTCCAGTGTAGCCTGGATAAGTCCATGGCAAATGGACATGGCACAGGGCTATGCTTCCACCCCTGGGGCAATCAATTCCAAGTGTACTGAATGCCTTTCCAGGTGAAGGCAAACTGGGGCCTGCACTTGGCTGCCAATGGAATTGAAAAGAATGCATTAGCAATGTTGATGGTAGTGTACCATCTGGCTGCCTTGGACTCCAGTTCATATTGGAGATTTTTAACGAATGTTACAACCTTAAGCAAGATATGAAGCATATTCAGGAGACATAACAGTAAAAGCAGGATAACTGGAATGTCCCAAGAATATCCACATTCCTCAAATGTTGTTTTAGTTAGCCAGAAGGAGAAAGAGGAATTAAAAGGGTGGGAGAAAGTATCTCCCCCTATCTTCTCCATAGGTTGGATTAGATTACTAATGAATTCTGAAAGGAAAAGCCCAAGGTATGGGAGTGACCACAACGCTGTATCACAAATACCAGCTAAGACCCATAACCAATGATATAATCATATCATAAGCCAAAAGAACCCAGTATAGCAAAATTGTGATCTTCATTACTTTCCCTGAGGTGATAAACAGCACCACAGGGAACACATAGAGAAGGTAAGAGGTCACAGAAAACCACCATGTAAACATCTGAGTGAGCATTGTGATCAGTTGCTTTGTATGGTCAATATAAGAAAACTGTATACCAAATCCCAACATACTCTTTGTCAGATCTATCCTTATCTCAATCCTTCATGCCCCACATTAGGCACCAAAAAGACTGGTGGTTTTGCCCTGGCTGAGCAATAACCAAACCACCGAGCTACTCACTCCTCCCCAAATCAGCAGGATGGGGAGGAGAATCAAGAGAGAGTTCTAGAACTTCGTGGGTTGAGATAAAGACAATTTAATAGAACACCATAACAAGTAGACAGTTACAATGATGGTCAAAGGACACAGAAAAGTGAGCAATGCCCAGTGTAACTGCTCAGCCCGACGCTCAGCCCGACGCTCAGCCCGACGCCACAACCAGAACTCCAGCACTGACCACAGCACCACCACAGCCCAGCGTCTGCCCTTATATCCTGAGCATGATGTCACATGGGATTGAATAGCCTGGCCACGCCCCCTGGCGGCGGCTGGAGAGAGTTAACTACCCTGGCCAAACTCAGGACACTGTCCTATCAAGTTATAGTCCCCCAAAAAGCATCTGTTGTCATAAAATCCAAAACCTTCCCGCTGGCACCAGCCTCTTAGCCAGGAGTTCACTTGACTGAATTTTTCATTGGTGGCTTCCCCTTTATCTCTGGTGAACAGGATGGAAGAGAAAATAACCTGAGCCCCCCTACCTTTCACTTGCTCCCCCAAGGCTCTGTGGAGTCTCTGCTTTCTTGTCCTTGGCCTGGGAAGCTCAGAGCAACATTGGGGTATCCATGTGTTAGACTGACTTTGGGGTCCCCACAGCTCCCCTTGGCCTCTTGGGACCTGTCTCTGGCCCTGGCAAAAACTGTCTGTGTTCAAACCCTGTAGTGAGCAACTGTGGAGACAGCTAAGTGCCACCCCGCCCCCCCTCGGAGCTGTGGTGACACTGTCTTCTCCCTTTGCTCTGCAGGGGACTGGCTGGTCAAGGTGAACGGGGAGAACATCATTGGGAAAACCTACTCACAGGTAATCGCACTGATCCAGAACAGGTCAGTCTTCTTCCCAGGGCTGGGAGGAGTGTGGGGACGGACAGAGCCAGGGAGGTGACGTAAAGGGGACACGTCACAGCAGGCAGTGCCCCTGGGTGTCACCGGGGCTTGCAGGAGCTGTGAGTCATTTGGGTGTCTGCAGGGGACTGGGGACAGGCAGCAGTGTGCTGAGACTGTTGTGTGGGGAAGAGAACATTCATCTTCTTGGGGAGGATCCGTCTGAGCCAGAGGGACTGGTGGGGACTGACTCCATCCAGCTTGACCCCCTCCGTCCCCTCTCCCTGCAGTGACGATGTGCTGGAGCTCTCCATCATGCCCAAGGACGAGGACATCCTCCAGCTGGTGAGTTTGCCAGGCTGGTGCCAGGGGCTTGAGTTTCCCTGGGCTGTGCCAGCAAACCTGAAGGGCTAGCCTGTCCCTGCCCATGCTCCTCCAGTGCCTCGCGAGGAGGTGACAGTGTCTTTGTGTTACTGGAGACACATGGGGACTTGTGGGGACAGGGCCCTGCCAGCATCCCTAGTGAAGCAATGGATACAGAAATGCAGGTACTGGGGGTCTGGAGCAGGATGAATGAGGGACGTGGCCCCATTTTTGGGGGGATATCCTTGGGCATAGCTGGGGGGTCGATTGCTCTGGGTCTCAGGATATGGCTTAGCCTTGGAGCACCTCTGTGGTGGCCCTGGCAGGGTGACCCAAGCCAAGGAGTGTGCATGTGGCTTCACCTTGTGCTTCTCTGGTCCCAACTGCTCCTAGCTATGGGCACATATCCCAGGCTTGGCTGTTAGGTGGCACCACTGCTTGGCCTCAGCCTGGGGGACCTGCTGCCATTGGGCTGGGGGATCCTACAGTCCTGGTAAGGTGGGAGTTTCACATCTGTGCCTGCCCCAGGCTCTGAGGATTCCCCAGGCAAGGAGTCAGAGGCACATGTGAAAAGTGAGAAGGGAGAGCCAGGCTGGGATATTTTAGGAAGGAGGAGAGAGGAGGGTGGCTGGGCACTGCATGGCAGTGGGGAGGGCGGAAGGGCTGATGGTGGCAGCAGCATCGCTCAGTGCTGGAGGGGCTCCATGGGAATGTGGGACCGGGGATGTCTGCAGTCAGCTCTGCCCAACTTGCCTTGCTCAGGGGGTTTGCAGAGAGCATCTCCACGGTGGGAACGGAGGCATTGTGGCCCTGATCCCCCACCCTGACCCCCCTGCATTCCCCCGCAGGCATATTCACAGGATGCTTACCTGAAGGGCAACGAGCCATACTGCAATGGGGCGCAGAGCATCCCCGAGCCCTCTCCCATCTGCTACCCGTGGAAGATGTACCCCTTCCAGGCACGAGGCACTGAGCCCCCATTGTGCCCACCACTGGACCCCTGCGCCCACTGCCCCATGTGCCCCTCATCTGGATCCAGCGCCCGGAGCCAGGTGGGGGTAGCCCCACTCACTGCTTTCCTGTGGGCGCTATCTCCAATCCCGTGCATTTGACCTGCTCATCTCCTATTGAAAAAACAGGCTGACGGAGGAAGTTACACCTTTGCGTCTGGGAGCTACAAGAAAGATGGTACGCAGACCCCACCTACAGTGGTATGTAGGTTCCGGTGTTGCTTATCTGCCAGCACTGTCCAGAGTTGGTTCTTTTAGGCCAAGAGCCAAAATGGCAAATGGCACCCAACGTGGGGCTCTCACTGGGTATTACTGGGTAAATAGCCTGCCTGTGGGGAGCTGAGACTTGAAAATCCAGAGGCAGAGACAGTCGTCGGAGGTGGAAGCGTAACGGATGCCAACCAGAGATTGCTGTACCTGGGAGAGTTACTAAAGATCGCGGTGAGACGAGGAGCTGGCAACATGGCTAAGGAGGTAGCACTCTCACTTTTACATCACTTTTTAGAAAAGCGGGGAGTGGACTTTAAATTGACCGATTCATCTGGTCTGCTTACATATGGTAACTGCAAAGGCTTTTTTAAAGACTCTGAGAAATATTTTGATGAGGAGGAGTGGAGAGCATATGGGACTTGTCTTTGGGACTTGGTTATAGATGAAGATAAAACTTCTCGGAAACTGATGAAACCGTGGAGAGAGGTCATTAACTGTCTGAAGAGGTATAAGATGGAAAAGGATTTGGCCGCTGTTGTAACTCAGCGGCTTGATATGCCTGAGACTGTAGCCGAGCCGACAGCTGGACTGCTTGGTATCGGGACTAATAATGTCTCACCTCCCTTTTCTGGTGAGTGGAAAGAAATTGGAAACCTTCTCTGGGAAGCCACTATTAGTGGTGATAAGGATCAGTAAAGATCTAGGTCTCCTTGGGAGAGATGTGATAAATACTTTAAAAGAAATGCAAGCAGAACAGCGTGTGGCCATGCCTGCAGCCCAGGCGTTGACCGTTGCGCCGAGGCCAAAGGAGATAGATAGGGGAGCGGATAAGCTCCTGCAGGAAGTATTAAAGAAATTGGAGTGACAAGAGACCATCGAGACACAGCCCGTCACCACTGAAAGCCAGCTTGGAGTGAGCCAGAACCCCCCTGTCCTTTCCATCCGAGGTTGTCGCTGCGCAGCCACTTTCTGTGCCCGTTCAGTGTCTCCGGAGTGCCCCCCCCACACACACCGTGTGCCGACACCACCGGCCCCAGTCTTCACGGACTGCTGGGCTCATCCTTTCCATCCTCTATCCGTTGCCTCAAAGAATGTAAAAACTGTTGGTCGTGATGTTATGCATTTTGCTTTAAATGTGATGATGAATAGTGGTTTTCTTACAGTAGAAACTTTCTAAGGTGTTTTAGGTGTCAGGAATGGAACTTGAAAGAACACAACATTTTGGCATTGAGAAGTAAAAAGGGTGAAAAAGGTTTATAAAAAGTGGTTTGTGTTTTAGACTCATTGGTGAAGGATATTTCTGATCAGGGGTAAAAAAAAAAAATGATTTTGTCATACTGTTGATGCTTCAAATGATTGTGGTAAATGGTTTTAGGCAATTTCAACAACCCAAGCAAAACATGTGGCTTACACTGGCCAAAGCAATCAATCAGTCTACAATATGTTTATCAATGGCCACTCCAGTTAATCCTTTTTCTACCTGTTTGGTGGGAGTTCCATCAGATGTGGCACAATGACATGGCAAATGCATTAAAACAAAATCCCTTAGTTAAGGGTAATGGCAAAGTTAACAACTGGGATTTGATCATTTCATGGTTGCCAACAATGACAACAGAGCCACAGGAGTTAGAATTATTGGGATCTATAAAGATGGATTTTTGTGTTATGTTTAATTTTACCAGCAATACTAAAACAATTTTAGACAGAATATGGATCCCATCCTGGGTGTGTAGAAGAATATGACATCTTGGTGCAATTATACTTCACCAAAAAGATCCAGGTCTAGTCCTGTGCCTATACAGTTACCAAAGGGAATTTTTCTGATTTGTGGGGACCAGGCATGGCCTGGAATACACTCAAGATAACAAACGGGACCGTGCAGTTTGGGACAACTGACGATCTTGATGCCTAATCACACACTGATTTGGAAACATCGTTATCCAAAACAATTTGTGCATGCATTTAGTAGCGAATGTGATGACTATGTTACCTTTGGTCTCCCTCAGCAATAACAGCAACTAGTATATTTGCTCCAGGTGTAGAAGTATCTGCTTTATTAACTCAGCTATGCAAATTAGGATGCTGGCTTAGCAAACAAAATAATCAAACCTCAATAACATTAGAAGGCTTGATTAGTGATGTAAGTAGTATTAGACATGCAACTTTGCAAAATAGAGCTGCTATGGTTTTTTTGCTTTTAGCTCATAGTCATGGTTGTCAAGACTTTGAAGGCATGATTTCTAATCATAGTGAATCTATTCACAAAACTTTGGCATATTTAAAGGCTGATGCTAAGAATATTATGGTGGGTTATAACCCTTTTGATGATTGGCTTCAATCAGCTTTTGGGAGGTTGTCACCTTGGTTGACTATGTTAATCATAGAAGGGTTAAGATAGGTATTGATTATTTTGATTTTGCTTATAATGTTTAGAATAGTGTATAGTTGTATTATGAAGGCGGTGCATAAACTGACTGACTCAGTCTTGATTGTGCCAAAAAAAAAAACGGAGGAATTGTGGAGAAAAAAGGAGTGAGCATGGACATGGATCCCGGGGTATAATGCTAGGCCCGTTGGGGCAAGACAACCTGGGCTTTAGTTATATAGATTTGATGCACGATCAAGACCAGAGTCAGAGCCATGGTTAAAGTAGTTGCTGTCACGTAGACAGCAGGTTGCTTTCTATTCCTTCAAGGTCAGACTGTTCCTGGCTAAAGGTGGTAAACAACTTGGAGGAAAAACAAGATGTGAAAATATGAGGGAGCTTGCTTATCGCAGAAACCACAAGTAGGATGAACATGAAAATGTAACCTATTAGCTGCTGTTGCTGAGCTAGCTTGAAGCCTGCAGTGTATATAGAGTCTGCTTTTAGTAAAGTGAGGATTCCTGCTATCACTCACCCTGAGTAGAACTGGATTTATTCCCAACCAGTTGAGAATTGGACTCTAGGCTGAGAGCCTCATGAAGTAGGCTTAGAGCTGGTTTTTTAGGCTTCGAGCTCTTTTTTTTGGGATTAGAGTTTGTTTTTTTAGGTCAAGATCCGAAAACTTTGCGGCAAATGGTGGGGCTCTAAGTGACGTTACGCCTCTGCGTCTGGGAATTACAAGAAAGAAGGTCCCCTTATTGCCTATCAGCCAGCACTGTGCCACAATTTCAGCTGCTTTCCTTTTGGAGTTCTCTCGAATCCTGAGCAGTTGGCCTGCTCAGCTCCCATTGAAAAAATAAACGCTGTCGGTAGAACTTATGACAATGGGTCTGCAAGCTACAAGAAACAGGTACGCAGACCCGACCTACATTGGCACGTAGGTCCTCATGTAGCCTATCAGCCAGAACTGTGCCACCTTTGCAGCTGCTTTTCTGTGGGAGCTATCTCCAATCCCGCACACTTGGCCTGCTCAGACCCCATTGAAAATACAGGCTGCTGGAACATGCTACACAACTGCGTCTTGGAGCTAGAAAAAAGTAGGTACGCAGACCCCACCTAGAGTCATACGTAGATCCCCATGTAGCCTATCAGCTAACACTGTGCCACCATTGCAGCTGGTTTCCTATGGGAGCTAACTTGAATCCCACGCACTTGGCCTGCTCAGGTCCCATTGTAAATAAAGCCTACCAGTAGAAGTTACTCCACTGCATCTGCGACCTAAAAGAAAGCAAGTAGGCAGACCCCACCTACAGTGGTACATGGAGCACCATGTAGTCTACTAGCCAGCACTGTGCCACCTTTGCAGCTAGTTTCCTGTGGAAGTTATCTAAAAACCAGCGTCATTGGACTGCTCTGCTCCCATAGAAAAAATACAGGCTGTTGGAACATGTAACGCAACTGCGTCTGGCAGCTACATGAAAACAGGTACACAGGCCCCACCTACAGTGGTACATAGATTCCCGTGAAGTCTATCAGTCAGCACTGTGCCACCTCAGCAGCTGCTTTCCTATGGGAACTATCCCCACTCACGTGCAGTTGGCCTGCCAAGTCCCCAATGAAAATATATGCTCTTGGTACAAGTTGTGTCACTGCGTCTGGGAGCTAAAAGAAACAGGTACGCAGACCCCATCTGCAGTGGTAAGTAGGTCCCTATGTGACCTATCAGCAAGCACTGTGCCACCTTGTGACTGCTTTACTGTGGGAGCTACCTCCAATCCCACGCCATTGTCCTACTCAGTTCCCATTGAAAAAAATACAGGCTGTCGGAACATATTACGCAACTTCGTTTAGGAGCTACAAGAAAGCAGGTACGAAGATACCACTGACATTTATGCGTAGGACCCCGTGTAGCCTAACAGCCAGCACTTTGATATTTTTTAAGCTGGTTTCCTAAGGGAGCTATCTCCAATCAACCAGTACAGCAGCCAGCACTTTGCCACTGTGATAGTTTTACCCTGGCTGGATGCAAGGTGCCTACCACACCGCTCTATCCCCCATCTCAAAAAAAAAAACAGGGAAAGGGGAGAAAATAAGATGGGAGTCTTGTGGGTTGAGATAAAAGCAGTTTAATAAATAAAACGCAAAGCCTTGTGCGCAGTAATCAAAGAAAATCCGGATAATGCTGTTACTCTCTACATCCCATCTGCAGCGATGTCTGGCCAACTCCAAAGAAGCAGGGCTTCGGTACACATAGTGGTTACTTTTGGAAGGCCAGAAATGAATCTTGCCTTCCCTTCCTGCTCTTCTCCCCCAGTTTATATTACTGAGCTGGCGTCATATGGTATGGAATATTTCCTTGGTCAGCCTGGGTCAACTGTTCTCGCCGCGGTCCCTCCCAAGATTGTGCTCACCCACAGCTTATTGGTGAAGGTGGGGGAAGGAATGATGGAGGGACAACCCTGATACTGTGCGAGCAGTAGTCATAATATTGATATCAACAGTAAGCACAGCACTGCAGGAGCTGCTGTGGAAAATCACTGCCATCCCAGACCCACTACAGTCTCCACCCCTTATTCCATACCATTTATGTCATGCTCAGACAAATCATAATTGAAAACCCATATACATTCTTATATACTCTCATTAACCAGTACCCCCACTCTTCAACAGATAAACATCATTCTTGTATTCCCTCTTGCATCTTACATCAAAAAACCAAACATTCTTATATCTTTCATCTTCTGTAGATGTTCACTGGAGCAGGCCATAACTTATGTCTCATCCATCAAGATGGATATCCAGGCCAGGGGAAACAGTATGTTCTGTGTTGGACACCAGCACCGACATAGTTTGTCCACTTGTCCGGTTTTCTTGCGAAGTTCATACCTCATCATCTACAATGGATAACTCACATAACCGGTTATTTTTCCCCCAAGGTTAATTCTCCTTGAGGTACACATCGAGTTTCCCCATCCTTTCTCATCACCCACCAAGTACACCCAGGCCCTTGAGCAAAGACAATCCCACGAATGGGTTTTCCCTTTCCCAGGGGAGGTGCAACCCATCCTGTCTTCCCCAGCAAATTTGGTGGGCACACTACAGGGACCTTATCTCCTCCCACAGTATGTAGTGGTTTTGTTTGGGCGGGATCAGGACGGTTAGTTGAACCTCTGCTGTTAACCAGCCAAGTGACTTCTGCTAAATTTTTATCCCACTGCTTCCATGCCCCATTGCCCAGTGCTCTCAACGTTCTCTTTAGTAATCCGTTATATCTTTCAATCTTTCCAGAGGCTTGTGGGTGATAAGGGATGTGGTATATCCACTCAATGCCATGTTTCTTGCCCGGGAGTTTATGAGATTATTTCAAAAATGAGTCCCATTGTCTGATTCAATTCTTTCTGGAGTGCCGTGTTGCCACAAAACTTGCCTTTCAAGACCCAAGACAGTATTTCGGGTAGTGGCATGATTTACAGGGTATGTTTCCAACCAACCGTTAGTTGCTTCCACCATGGTGAGTATATAACGCTTGCCTTGGTGTGTTCGTGGTGACGGTCCAACATACTCAGTTTTCCAGGCCTCACCATATTGAAAACCCAGCCATCGACTACTGTTCCAGGGAGACTTGATTTGTGTGGCTTGCTTGACTGCAGCACGTTTCACATTTTTGGGTGACCTGTGTAATGGCTTCCATGGTCAAGTCCACCCCTCGATCACAAACCCATCTATATGTTGCATCTCTTCCCAGATATCCTGATGTTTCATGGGCCCACTGAGCTATAAATAGCTCACCTTTATGCTGCCAGTCTAGGTCTAAATGAGCTACTTCAATTTTGACAGCTTTGGGAACCTGTTGCTTGTTCCATTGTTCTTCAGTGGCACGGCTTTTGGGCACGTGAGCATCTCCATGACGTACTTTCAGAGTCATGTTTTCCACCCGAGCAGCAACGTCTTGCCATAATGCAGCAGCCCAGATGGGTTTACCCTTGCACTGTCAGTTAGTCTTCTTCCATTGCTGTAACCATCCCCATAGGGCATCCAGGAGTCAGTATAAAGATAGAGTACTGGTCACTTCTCTCATTCTGCAATCTTTAGAGCTAGTTGGATGGCTTTCACTTCAGTAAACTGACTTGACTCACCTTCTCCTTCAGTGGCCTCAACAACTTGTCGTGTGGGACTCCACACAGCAGCTTTCCACTTACGATGATTTCCTACAACGCGGCAGGATCCATCAGGAAACAAAGCATAATGCCTCTCATCTTCTTATAGTTCATTATATGGTGGTGCCTCTTGGGCACGAGCTACTTCCTCGGGCAATGCTCCAAAATCCCTGCCTTCTGGATAGTCCATGATCTCTTCCAGGATTCCTGGGCGATTAGATTTCCCCAGTCGAGATCGTTGTGTAATCAACACCATCCACTTACTCCATGTAGTGCTGATTGCATGGTGGATAGAAGGGGTTTTCCCTTTGAACATCCAGTGTAGCACAGGCAGACGTGGTGCAAAGAAGAGGTAAGCTTCTGTGTCAATGACTTCTGAAGCAGCTCCAAGTCCCTCATATGCTGTCAGTATTTCTTTTTCAGTTGGGGTAGTTCTGCTCCTCGATATCCTCGGCTCCAAAACCCTAATGGTCGACCTCAGGTTTCTCCAGATGTTTTCTGCCAAAGGCTCCAGGTGAGGCCATGCTCTCCAACGGCAGTGTAGAGGATATTCTGCACATCTGGTCCTGTACGGTTTGGAGCTTTATGTTGCTCAAGGCCCCACTCAATCTGAATTATTCTTTTCCCTTTCTCAAACACTTCTTCTGCCTTGTTGGCCCATACAATTATGTCATCAGTGTACTGTAAATGTTCGGGGGCATCACCCATTTCCAGTACAGTTTGGATTACACCATGATAAAGAGTAGGACTATGTTTCCACCCCTGGGGCAATCGATTCCAGGTATATTGGACACCTCTCCATGTGAAGGCAAATTGTGACCTACACTCTGCTGCAAACAGAATTGAGAAAAATGCATTAGCGATGTCAGTCATAGCATACCGCTTTGCTGCTTTTGACTCTAGTTCATACTGGAGGTCTAACATGTCTGTTACAGCAGCATTCGGTGGTACTGTCACTTGATTCCAGCCACGATAGTCTACTGTTAGTCTCCACCATATGGGACTATTAAATGGGGAAATAGTTTTGCTAATTACTCCATGAGTCTCCAGTGGCTATACCAAAAGCCCATTGAAACCTCTTGGGGTCTTTGAAGTATTCTCTCCTGGGGTAATCTATGCCAAGAATACAAGGGGCCTCTGGACTAGTCACAGTGGTGTGCTTTTCCCATTTGTCCCCCGTTAAGCTCACTTCAGCCTCTAATACAGATAACTCTTCACATCCCCCTGTCACTCCAGAGATCCAGACAGAATCTGTACCTCTATACCTTGATGGCATCAATGTACACTGTGACCCTCTGTCTACTAAGGCTTTATACCTTTGTGGATTTGATGTGCCAGGCCATCGAATCCACACAGTCCAGTAGATTCGGTCATCCCTTTCCTCCTCCTGGCTGTAGGCAGGGACCCTCTATTTCTGTTCTTCATCAGAGTATTTGCTATCTGATCCTTGCAATTGTAGACCTGAAGTCTCCTCATTGCCATCAAAGGGAAGTGGTTGCAGTTCTTCTATGTCCTGGAGATTGCTGATTGTCCTCTTTTGTTCTGGCAGCTACTATGGTGACAGCCTTCTTGGGTGGTCCTTTTCTAACAGCTGTCTTCCCCCTTAGTTCACGTACACGTGCTTCCAACTTAAAAGTGGATTCACCGTCCCATTTCCTCATTTCCTCTCACAGTCATGGATAACCTGTGCAATAGTGTCCGAGGTTAAGTCCACCCCTCGATCACGAGCAGGTACACAGAGTCCACCTACAGTGGTAGTTTTGTCCCTGTGTAGTCTATCAGCCAGCACTGTGTCACCATTGCAGGTGTTTTCCTGTGGGAGCTATCTCCAATCCCGCGCACTTGGCCTTCTCAGCTCCCATTGAACATACAGATGGCCGGTAGAAGTTACGCCACTGCGTCTGGGAACTACAAAAAAGCAGGTACGCAGACCCCCCCTTCTATGATAGGTAGATCCCCATGTAACATATGAGCTATCACTGTGCCACCTTTACACTTGCTTTTCTGTGGGAATTATTTTTAATCCCATGCACTTGGTCTGTTCAGGTCACTTTGAAAATATAGGCTGCCGGTAGAAGTTACGCCACTGCCTCTGTTAGCTACAAGAAAGCAGGTACGCAGAGCCCACCTACAGTGGTACGTAGTTCCTCGTATAGCCTATTAGCCAGCACTGTTCCACCTTTGCAGTTACTTTCCTGTGGGAGCTGTCTCCAGTCCTGCGCACTCTGCCAGCACAACTCCCATTGACAATACAGACGGTCGGTAGAAGTTACGCCACTGTGTCTGGGAGCTAAAGGAAAGCCGCTACGCAGACCACACTTAAGGTGGTATGTAGATCCCCGTGTAGTCTATCACCCAGTACTGTTCCACCTTTGCAGCTACTTTCCTGGTTGAGCTATCTCTTTCCCGCTCACTTTACCTGCTCAGCTCCATTGAAAATATACCGACTGCAGGTAGAAGTTACACCTCTGCGTCCTACTGCTACAAGAATGTAGGTACGCAGACCCCAATTACAAGAGTACATAGGTTACCATGTAGACTATCAGCCAGCACTGTGCCACTTTGGCAGCTGCTTTCCTGTTGAAGCTATCTCCAGTCCCACGCACTTGGCCTTCTTATCTCTCATTGAAAATACCCGTTGCCGGTAGAAGTTAATTCTCTGCGTCTAGGAGCTACAAGAAAGAAGGTACAAAGCCGTTGCCTACAGCGGTATGTAAGTCTCTGTGTAGCCTATCAACCTGCACTGTGCCATCTTTTCAGTTGGTTTCCTGTGGGAGCTATCTCCAATTCCACGCACTTGGCCTTCTAAGCTCCCTTTGAATATACAGGTTTCTGGTACATAGAATCATATAATTGTAGGGTTTTGAAGGGACCTTTAGAGATTGTGTATTCAAACTCCCCTGCAGAAGCAGTTTCACCTGGATCAGGTCGCATAGGAAAACGTCCAGGTGGGTCTTGAAGATCTCCAAGGAAGGAGACTCCACAATCCCCCCGTGCAGCCTGTTCCACTGCTCCGTCACTCTCACGGTGAAATAGTTTTTTTCTTATGTTTAAATGGAACTTTTTAATTTCCATTTTCATCCCATTGCCACTTGTGCTGTTACTATCTACTATAGAAAAGAGGGATGTCCCAACCTCCTGACACCCACCCTTTAGATATTTATAAATGTTAATAAGACCACCCCTCAATCTCCCCTTCTCCAGACTAAATAACCCCAGTTCCCGTAGTCTTTCCTCGTACAAAAGATGTTCCATACATCTTGGTGGCCCTGTGCAGGACTCTCTCCAGCAGTTCCCTGTCCCTCTTGAGCTGAGGAGTCCAGAACTGGACACAGTACTCCAGATGAGGCCTCATCAGGGCACAGTAGACGGGGAGAAGAATCTCCCTCGACCTCCTGGCCACACTCTTCTTGATGTATCTGTCATGGTTTGACATGACAGCCTTTTCTGGTAAGGGGGAAGGGGCTGCAAAGATGGCTCCTGCAAGAAGTTGCTCACAACCAGCTCAGAGCCAGATCCACTTCTGGGGCTGAGCCAATTAGACGCCTCCACGATCACTTTTTAAGAAGAAGCCGGAAGGGGAGGTGTCTTCCTCCATCTTTTCTTTCTTCTGCCCCTTCTTCCTTCTTCTGGCTGGTGGTGGTGCAAGGAGTAGGAACGGTGAGAGAAACAACCATGCGGACTCCAAGGTCAGTGATGAAAGGGAGGAGGTGTGCTGTAGCAGAGACTCCCCTGCATTCTATGGAGAGAACTGGTGAAGCTGAGATTTATTTTCATTTCTTTAAAGACCCCGAGCCAGGGACAGTGATTTTGGCCAGAGGAGGCCTTGTCCCGAAGGAGGGGCTCTTTATCACTATGGTCGGAGGAGGCCTTGTCCCGAAGGAGGGGTCCTTTATCACTATGGCCGGAGCAGGCCCTGTCCCGAGGAAGGGACCTTGCAAGTGCAGAAACTGCAACCACGGTGAAAAATCCACGTCAGAGATATTCACCGAGGACTGTGTCCCGAGGAAGGGACCTTGCAACTGCAGAAACTGCAACCGCAGTGAAGAATCCACGTCAGAGATATTCACCAAGGACTGTGTCCCATGGGAGGGAACCTGTATCGGCAGAAGCCGCAGCTGCTGGGAACAACCCACACCAGAGAAGTTTGTTAAGGACTGTGTTCCGGGGGAGGAATCCCGTGTTGGAGCAGGGGAAGAATGCCAGGAGTCATCCTCATCTGAGAAGACAGAAGCGGCAGAGCCCATCTGTGAGAGACTGACCACATCCCCCACTCCCTGCCCCCCTGAGCTGTTGAGGGGGGAGGAGGTAGAGATATCGGGAGCAGTGAGCTGGGCCCGGGAAGAAAGGAGGGATGGGGGAGGGAGATCTTAAAGTGCTGGTTGTAATTTTCTCATCATCCTACTCCCTTTTTGCTTTTATTCTGTTCTGTTTCTTGTAGAATAAACTTTCCTACTTTCCTCTCTAAGTCGAGTACTAGAGTCTGTTTTGCCCAGAACCATAATTGGCAGTGAGTCCTCCCTGCCCTTGTCTCAATCCACAACAATCTTGCTTATCTTTTTACTCCCATTTCGCTGGGTCCTCCGCCATCTTAACGAGGGTAGGGGTGAATGGGGGCATCGAGCGCGAAACTGTCGTGGTGCTGTTGTGCTAGCTGGGCCAAACCACGACAGTATCCCAGAATGCCATTGACCTTCTCGGCCACGAGGGCACATTGCTGGCTCATATTTAGTTTATTATCAATCAGAACTCCCAGGTCTCTCTCTGCAGAGCTGCTCTTCAGCAGTTTGACCCCCAGCCTGTACTGGTGCATGGGGTTGTTCTTTCCCAGATGCAGGACTCTGCACTTGTCCTTGTTGAACCTCAAGAGGTTCCTTTCTGCCCAACTCTCAAACCGGTCAAGATCCCGCTGAATGGTAGCACAGCCTTCTGGAGAATCAGCCAGTCCTCCCAGTTTGGTGTCATCAGGGAACTTGCTGAGGGTACACTCTATCCCCTCATCCAGGTCGTTGATGAAGATGTTGAACAAGACTGGCCCCAGAATCGATCCCTGTGGAACTCCACTGGCCACAGGCCTCCAACTCGACTCCGTGCCAGTGATCACCACCCTCTGGCCTCTGTCATTCAGCCAGCTCTCGATCCACCTCACTGTCCACTCATCCAAGCCACACTGCCTGAGCTTTCTGATGAGGATGTGGTGGGAGACAGTGTCAAAAGCCTTGCTGAAGTCAAGGTAGATGACATCTGCTGCTCTCCCCTCATCTAGCCAGCCGGTTATACACTCATAGAAGGATATCAGGTTAGTCAAACAAAATTTCCCCTTGGTGAAGCCATGTTGACTCCCCCCGAGAACCATCTTATCCTTCCTATGTTCACTGATAAAATTCAGGATGAGTTGTTCCATCACTTTTCCAAGGATGGAGGTGAGGCTGACTGGCCTGAAGTTTCCTGGGTCGTCCTTCCTGCTCTTTTTGAAGCCTGCAGTGACATTGGTCTTTCTCCAGTTTTCAGGCACCTCACTTGTCCTCGATGATTGTTCAAAAATGATAGAGGCTTAGCAATCACATCAGCCAGCTCTCTCAGCACTCTCGGATGCATCCCATGAGAACCCATTGACTTATGAGCCTTAAGCTTGTCCAACAAGTCTTTAACCTCTTCCACCCAGGGCAAGTCCTCTGCTGTCCTGGCCATCCTGTTCTCCTTGCCGGACTGGGCTTCCCGAGGGTCAGCCTTGGCCGTAAAGATTGAAGCAAAGAACACATCCAGTACTTCAGACTTCTCTGCATCCTCAGACACAAAGGCATCCTCTGTGTTCAGCAGCCGGCCCACCTTACCCTTCACCATCCTTCTGCTGCTGACGAAAAATGTCTTTTTACTCTCTTTAACATCCCTGGCTAAATTCAATTCTAGAAGGGCTCTAGCCTTCCTAGATGCACCCCTGCATGCCTCATAGATGGTTGCTTTCTGCCTGAGTTGTCCCAGCAGATCCTTGCTCATCCATGGGAGCTTTGCAGGCCAAGTGCGTGGGATTGGCAATAGCTCCCACAGGAAAGCAGCGGCAAAGGTGGCATAGTGGTGACTTATAGAGTACACGGTGATCTACTTACCCTCTATCTGGGAAACACGGCAGGACAGGGAACGCAATGATAAGTGCCTTACATCTGCACACTGGACTTAGATACAGAAGGCTGACCACCCTGGGAAAGAGTCAAATCAGGAAGGAACCTCCTGCATTTGCCCAGGGGAACCTGTGTGTTTGAGTAATCCCCTGTGCTGCCCCTACACCAATGGACAGGAGTTACTGGATATGTGGGTTCAGATGCAGGACTCTGATCTCATTGTGGTCACAGACATGTGGTGGGACAACTGCAATGACTGGAGCACAGTCATGGAAGGTTATGTTTTATTCAGGTAAAAAAGACTGACAAGGCATGGAGGTGGAGTTGCTCTCTATGTGAGAGAGCACTTAATGTGTACTGAACTGTTCCTGGGTGGAATGAGGAGAGAGTAGAGTGTTTATGTGTAAAAATTAATGGCCAGGGCAAGGCAGGTGATATTGTTGTAGGAGTCCACTACAGGCCACCTGATCAGCAGGAGGATGTGGATGAGGCCTTCTACGAACAGCTGGGAGCTGCCTCATGATCACAGTCCCTGGTCCTCATGGGGGCTTCCAACCACCCTGATATTTGCTGGGATAGACACCCAGCCAAGCACATGCAGTCCAGGAGGTTCCTACAGATTGTTTGACGAAAACCTCCTGTCGCAGATGACCGAGGAACCAACAAGGAGGGGGTGTTCTGCTGGACCTGGTCCCGATGAATAGAGAGGGCCTGGTTGGGGATGTGAAGGTTGGAGGAAACCTCGGCTGCAGTGACCACGAGATGGTAGAGTTCAAGATCCTGTGTGGAAGGGGCAGAACACAAAGCAGGACCGTGACCCTGGATTTCAGGCGAGCCGACTTTGGCCTCTTCAAAGATCTACTTGGACAGATCTCATGGAATATGATTTTATATGATAGAAGTTCCAATGAGAGCTGGTAAATTTTCAAGCATCACTTCCTTTAAACTCAGGATCAGTGTGTCCCACTGCACAAGAAAGGAGGAAAAGGTGGTAGGAGGACTCCATGGATGAGCAAGGATCTTCTGGGACAACTCGGGCAGAAAGCAGCCATCTGGGAGCTATCTCCAGTCCTGCGCACTTGGCCTCCAGAAGTGGGTCTGGGATGGTTAGTGACTTTCCACAGCAGCTCTTGCAGTGCTGTGCCTAGTGTTGATATCCATATTATGACTACTGCTTGCACAGAATCAGGGCTGTCCCTCCAGCATTTCTTTCCTCACCTTCACCAATAGCTGTGGATGAGCAAAATCTTTAGAGGGACCACGGAAAGAACAGCTGACCCAGGCTGACCAAGGAGATATTCCATACCATATGACGTTAGCTCAGTAATATAAACTGGGGGAGAGGAGCAGGAAGGGGAGGCAAGATTAATTCCTGACCTTTCAAAAGCAACCATTACGGGTACGGAAGCCCTTCTTCTTGGGAGGTGGCCGAACATCGCTGCTGATGGAAAGTAGAGAGTAACAGCTTTATCTGCATTTGCTTTGCTTCCCACAAGTGTGACTTTGCTGTTTCTTTATTAAACTGCTTTTATCTCAACCCACGAGACTCCTATCTTATTTTTTCCCCTTCCCTGGTTTGCTGGGGAGCTGGGGGATAGAGCGGTGTGGTGGACACCTGGCATCCATCCAGGGTCAAACTACCTCAGCCTTTTTGGCACTCAACGTGGGGCAAGATAATAACAGTTTTACATTAAATGCATTGTAATTATAGTAAGCCATGTTTGGGAACATGATGCTACTAACACCGACTCTGTGCTGCGCTCTAACCTTGATAGCTTTGCTAAGTTGGCTGTATGATTTTGTGAAAAGGATGAAAGGACCTGGGAACATGATGGCCCAAATAATAATTGTCAGTCTCATTCTATTACTGAAGGATTTACTGTGCTGTGGGAGCTATCTTGCGGAGGTCCTGGGGCAAAGCACCCGTTTCCCTTCAGCTCGGAATTATGTAGACAATTTTGTTATACAGACTTCCCAGGTCCTTAGTCACCCTTATATGAGAGTTTTAATATTACTAATTGATATGGCTGGTATATTACATTTTTTGTGGAATCTGGACTCATCTGGGTATCAGAGAGGAAAAATTTGGGATGGAAACATGTTAAAATGCCCCCTGAATGTCCCTGGGTGGCAGGGTGTGTGGATGAATTTGGGCAAATTCCTAGGACGGTTATCACCTCCTGTAACCTGGGATTTTACATCCGAATAGATAAAAAACCCTGCTTTACTGACACGCTACCTGATAGAAGGGTGTCTTACCTACCCTAATGAGGCCCATCAGGTTCAGGCACTATACTGGGGCCTAGCCTCTGCCTACTGAGCTGCACTCTAGTCCTCTCAGAGAACTATGGCTGAAGTGGAAACTCAAATTGTATCTGAGACCACCATGGTTGAGTCAGTCGCAGTCCAGTCCTCTAAGAGAGCTATGGCCGAGATAGTAATTCAACCTGTATCTGAGACCACCATGGTTGAGTCAGGGAATCAAACAACCACCACAGTGGTTGCCCCAGTAGTAAAAAAGAAAAAGTGGACAAGGAGATCAGGTCCATATCATCGATTAGTAAGGGCAGAAGAGGAGGAAGAGGAAAGGATAGAAGAAGAAGCTGGTCCTTCAGTAATGAGATCAGGAGAAGGAGTGAAAGAAATCGAAAAGGAAATAGAAACTACTCGGTCCCTCACCTCAACAGAACTTAGAGATATGCGAAAAGATTATGTTGAGGAAACCACAATCCAGAAAAACTTATCTACACAGGAAGGCAGATAAGCAGGCACATCTGTATTAGGCAGCGCTGGGAAAACACAGGGGAAAGCTCCTTCATATGTGCTTCGTTGTTAGTAACCATTTTCAGGGTTTTTATATGGCTCAAACAAAATTATCACATTTGCCAACACAAGCATACATAAAATGTCCATCTATCGATTTAGCCCTTCGCCTTGATTGGTTCCCAACAAACACAAAATTTCCAAAATCACAGTGATTGGTCAAAAAAAGATATCAGTCCTTACAAAATCCTGCTCAGTGAGAATGACCTGGTATTTCATCATTCGACTTGGGAATAACCAATGTCCCCCCTTTTGCTTCAAGACTGTGGTTACCATATGTTGGACATAGACTATAATAGTCCTTCCCAAGGTCAGCTTTCTTGCTTCTTGGATCAGTGTGACAGTGGCAGATACTGCTCGGAAGCAAGAAGGCCATCCCTTGCTCACCAGTTGTTTGGAAAAATATCCCACTGGTCTCTTCCAGCTTCCAAGTTTCTGCATAAGAACTCCTAGAGTTGTTCATGAACAAATAACTGAAAGTCTTTGGTTAAATCTGGCAAGCCTAAGGCTGAGGCTGTCATCAGAGCTATTTTAAGCTTCTGCAAAGCTTCTTGCTTTTCTTTGCCCCATGTAAAAGGGGTAGATTTTGGGCTTCATATAATGATTTGGCTATAAGACCATAATCCATGATCCAGAGCCTGCACCATCCTGTCATTCCCAAAAATGCCCGCAACTCATGCACAGTGAGTGGTTCCAAAATAGCATAAATCGCTTCCTTTCCATTTGTCCCCAGCCTCTGTTCTCCTTTTGAAATTTCGAGGTCCAAATATATCACTGTTTATTGCTATTGGAGCTATTTGTTTTGATACCTTGTACCGATTTAATCCCAAAAAGTTTAAAAGTTCAATGGTTACATGTATGCAGGTTGACCTTTTCGTTGTGGTAATTAGTATGTCATCCATATATTGGAGAAGTAAATGCTCTGGTCTTGGTTTCACTGTCTTTTCATTAGTCCAAAGTTCCAGATCTTCTGCTAGTTTTCTTCCAAATATAGTCTGGCTGTTCTTGAATCCCCACGGTAGCCGTGTCCAAGTTTAACTGTATTTTGCGTCCTGTTTGGGGCTTTCCCACTCAAAAGCAAATAATTTACTAATTTCCTTTTCCAAAGGGATACAAAAGAAAGCATCTTTTAAATCAAGCACTGTAAACCACTGATAATTTTCTCGCAGAGCTGTGAGTAAGGTGCATAGATTTGCTACAACTGTATGTATATCTTTCAAAATCTGATTTATGGGTCTCAAATCCTGAACTAACCTATACTCTCCATTCAGTTTTTGTACTGGTAAAATAGGTCTATTATACTCTGACTCACATTCTTCTAGAATTTCATATTTCAGAAATTTTTCAATTAGTACTTTTAATTCTTATTATGCCACAGGTTTTATTGGGTATTTTCTCACCCTAACCGATTTTACTTTTTCTTTTATTTCAATCTTTAATGTTTGTGCCATTTGGGATCACTGCATTCTCCACTTCGGGAGGTAATTCTAGCACCTTTGGTTTTTCTTTTATCATCAATATTTTTCCTGTCTTTGATTCAGGTATTTTATGTAACAAGTCTCCATTTTCAAAGACAATTTGTGCATTTAATTTAGACAAGTCCCTCCCCATGAGGGGTATGGGACATTCTGAAATATACAAAAATGCATATGTTATCACTTTATTGCCAAAATGTAAATTTAGGGGTTGCAAAAATGGCCGATTTTCCTCTTTCCCTGTGGCTCCCACAATATTTGCAGTTTTACTTCCTATTGCTCCTCTACATGTATTTAAACCTGAATACATTACTCCAATGTTTATATTGGTTTCTCTTCTCAGGGTTTTGGTTTTTTTGTTTTTTTTTTTTTCTCTTTCTCACTTTATCTGGGTGCTCCTTATAGGAGTCAGTTGATTTTTTTCTCAGAGAATAAAATCAGAAGGTGAGAAAGCTATTTTCATGTGTACTGGTTCACTCTGTCTAACCCATTTCCTTAATGGGGCAATTATATGCTGTTTGACTTCAGAATTTAAGAGGATGTTTAAGGTGGTTATTTAATGAATACAGCATTGAGTTCTCTTGGACACCAATGAGGAAGGTTCTGTGTCACAGTCCTCATTTTTCCACGTTACTGCTGTCTGGACAGGGCTGGGAGTCCTCCCTTGAACCAGAACTCCAGGATGCATCCTTGTCAGGTTTCTGGGTCCCTGTTCAGGTTCATATTAGGGAGCGGGTAAGTGAGAGAGAGTGTATATATAGGAACAGCTCTCCCCCCTTAAGGGTCAAATGATTAAAACACATTTTTGCTGCAGTGCATGGGGAGCAACGATTTTGAACCTTTTGTTTTTCTACTGCGAGTGACATTACGCGATTTGTTCATTCAGATTCTTTCTGCCGTTCAGATTTTTCTCCTAAATAAAAGAACAGATCTACATATTGGACTTTATCTCACTTTTCCTTGCTCTTATAAAACAACATTAAGTGCAAGATAGTATTGTAACTTAGTATACCATTCAGAGGCCACAATTCCTCATCATCCAGAGCATACATTGGCCACATATGATTGCAATATTCATGAAGCTGCTTTTTACACAAATCATTATGTATTTCTCTCCAGTGAGCAAAAAGGTAGCCTAAAGGATAGGTTTTTGGCACAGGGCCCTTATTGTTAGAATTTCCTCCCCAAAACGGGTTTGACCACTTAGATGCCATAGCCAAAAATTATGGTGTCCTTCAAACACAGACACTTAAAGGCACAGTTCAATATTTGTACACACGATTACAGTACTCTGTAAGTTGATCTTTACGAAAATCACCCTTAAATTCCTTCCATGGTGCTACCAGGCACCCAATGGGTGAATTCTCAAGTACTTTACGATTTAAAAAACCTTTTAGTTACAAGTAGTTTCTCAACAATCATTTCGTTCTTTCGCTTCGTTTCTGTTTCTCTCCAGTTGCATCCCTCACAGGATAACAGAACCGCAGATCAAAGCTCCGCACTCGCTTTGTGCTCAATTGCAGGTCTCAATCACACACACACAGGCAGTTCACAACACAATATACAATAATATGCATATATATACAAAAAGCAATGTACAAAGCAAGATACAAACCAATGTACAAATCAATGTACAAACCAAAACCAAGAGGGACCTTACCATATGCTTATGTGGGCCCACTTATACCAATTACCAATACCAATACCAATGTCAACGCTGCGATCACTTTGTCCGACTTACGGGCTCCAATACCAATGCTAACCCTGCGATCGCTTTCGCGTTCAAATTACGGTTGGCGCCTAGGCTCCCAGTACCAATACCAATTCCAATACCAATACCAATATCAATACCAATACCAATACCAATACGAGGATCCTCTAGCCCAACCAAGTGGAACTTTTGCTCCGTCTTATTGTCAGGCTCCTTTGGGCTTTCCCTGGGCGCAACCAAGCGGGGTCTCCGACACAGCGACTTACAGGCTAGTTCACCAGGTTCTACCTGCAACCAATTAGAAGTGCCTTACCACTTTAGGGACCGTTGAGAAGAAGCTGTAAGGGTCGCAGGCGATGGTCCTCCCCGGGAATTCTTCCGTGCCGGCTGGAGTTCGATCAACATCCGATCCCGTCCAGTCTCACTCTCAACGTCCCATCTGGGTCCCCAAAACTGTTGACGGATCCGCAATTGCGAAAAACTTATCTACACAGGAATGCAGATAATCAGGCACTTTATTATGCAGCACTGGGAAAACACGGGGGATAGCTCCTCAATACATGCTTCCTTGTTAGTAACCATTTTCAGGGTTTTTATAAAGCTCAGACACATTTGCCAACACAAGAATGCATAAAATGTCCATCTATCCATTTAGCCCTTCACTTTGATCAGTTCCCAACAAACACAAAATTTCCAAAATCACAATGATTGGTCAAAAAAAGATATCAGTCCCTTTGTTTTAGCAAAAACTAAGGTAACAACCAAGGTAACCTAACCAATACATTTAACAAGGTCTTGTAGTTAAGGTAACAGCTAAGGAAACCTAATCAATACATTCACCAGGGTCTCCTAGCTAAGGAAACAGGTCCCTATCAGGTGTGGTATGTAACTCTTGCAGTTTGATCCTTATGTGATCCAAATGAATACTTACTTAATCAATAGGTGTTTGAGTTATTTGCAAGTGCTTAGCTAATTGACTGAACTATTACTAGGTGGTTAAAAAGTGCTTAACAACTGCTTGACTACTTATTGTGATAATAACTTGTTAACTAAAATAATTGTGTATCTGCAACAATTACAGTTGCCAGCCAGGTGAGAGAATTGGTTCCTGGCTGCTCTGATTTTGGTATAACGGGGCTGACAGTCAGCAATTGGAAGGTAGAGAAGCCCAACAGCTGGGATCTCTTGCTAGGGACCAGGGAATTGATAGAGGCATTGGAAAGAAGACCTCAATTTGCAGCCTCTGGAAACGGTTCCTCTCAAGTGTATGGGCAAGATACCCATTCCAGGAAGATCTTGTAAATGCCCGAGGAAAGTGGACTAGAGCAGATGAAGGCATCCAATACCTAAGGGAGTAAGCTGTGCTAGAAGTCATCTATGGTGATCTAGATAATGCTGAGGCCTCCATAGATCCAGATGATGTCAAGTGTACACAGGCCATGATGAGAAAAGTGATTCAGAGTGCCCCAGCTACATATTCTAATATCTTGGCAATGGTGTATCACCCAGACATGGATATACCAAAAGTGGAGAGAATATCTTCTTGGTTACAAAACTATGAAGAGAGTCTCGGCACCTCCTCACCAGTGTGGAATGATGGCCTGACTGTCAGAAATGCCCCAAGAATTCGGTCATCTACTGCCCCAACTAAGGGAAAAGGAAGTCCTAGACACAGGAATACACCACGAAATGAACAACTTTTAAGTTGGAAGCGTATGTATGTGAACTAAGGGGGAAGACAGCTGTTAGAAAAGGACCACCCAAGAGGACTGTTAGTATAGTACCTGACAGAACAAAAGAGTTCAATCAGCAATCTCCAAGACATAGAAGAACTACAACCACTTACTTCAATGCCAATGAGGAGACTTCAGGTCTACAATTGCAAGGATTAGATAGCAGATACTCTGATGAAGAACAGAAATAGAGGGTCCCTGCTTCCAGCAAGAATGAGGAAAGGGATGACCGAATCTACTGGACTGTGTGGGGTCGATGGCCTGGCACATCAAACCCACAAAGGTATAAAGCCTTAGTAGACACAGGGGCACAGTGTACATCGATGCCATCAACGTATAGAGGCACAGATTCTGTCTGGATCTTTGGAGCGACAGGGGGATGTGAAGAGTTATCTGTCTTAGAGGCTGAAGTGAGCTTAAAAAAGAACAAATGGGAAAAACACCCCGTTGTGACTGGTCCAGAGGTCCCTTGTGTTCTTGGCATAGATTAACTCAGGAGAGGGTACTTCAAAGACCCCAAGGGGTTTCGATGGACTCTCTAATTTACCTGGCCTATCAGAAGACCCTTTTTTTTGTGGGATTGCTGCAAGTTCAAGAGCAACAGGTACCAATTGCTACCAGGACGGTGCACCGGAGGCAATATCGCATGAACCAAGATTCCCGGGCTCCCATCAGTGAGTTGATTCATGAACTGGAGGCTCAAGGAGTAATTAGCAAAACTCATTCTTCATTTAATAGTCCCATATGGCCTGTGAAAAAATCTGATGGAGGGTGGAAGTTAACAGTAGACTATCATGGCCTGAATGAAGTGACACCACCACTGAGTGCTGCTGTACCAGATACGTACCAGGCTGCACGGGGAATTACGCACCACTGTAGGTGAGCTATGAGAACCTGCTTTCTTGTAGCTCCCAGATGCAGTGGAGTAACTTCCACTGGCAGCCTGTATTTTTTCAATTGGAGCTGAGCAGGCCAAGTGTATGGCATTGGAGATAGCTTGAACAGAAAAGTAGCTGCAAATGTTGCACAGTGCTGGTTGATAGACTACATGGGGACCTACGTACCACTGTAGGTGGGGTCTGCGTGCCTGCTTTCTTGTAGCTTCCAGATGCAGTTACATAACTTCTACCGGCAGCCTGTATTTTTTCATTGGGAGCTGAGCAGTCCAAGTGCATGGGACTGGGACTCCCATAGGAAAGCAGATGCAAAGGTGGCACAGTGCTAGTAGATAGGCTACCCGGTGATGTACTTACCACTGTAGGTGGGGTCTTCGTACCTGCTTTCTCGAACCTTCCAAGAGACTCTAATGTAATTTCTTCCGGCAACCTGTATTTCAATTGAGAGCTGAGCTGGGAATGTATGCAGGATTGGAGATAGCTTCCACAGGAAAGCAGCAGCAGAGGTGGCACAGTGCTGGGTGATAGGTTACACGGTGACCTACTTACCACTGTAGGTGGGATCTGTGTATCTGCTTTCTTCTAGCTCCCAGAAACAGTGGCGTAGATTCTATCAGCAGCCTGTATTTATTCAATGGGAGCTGAGGAGACAAAGTGTGCGGGAGAGGTGATAGCTCCTACAGGAAAGGAGCTGCAAAGGTTGCACAGTGCTGGCTGATAGACCACACGAGGACCTACGTACCACTGTAGGTGGGGTCTACATACCTGCTTTCTTGTAGATCCCAGACGCAGTGGAGTAACTTCCACCGACAGCCTGTATTTTTAAATGTGAGCTTTGCAGGTCAAATGCGCGGGATTCGAGATAGCTCCCAAACAAAAGTAGTTGCAAAGGTGGCATAGTGCGTGCTGATAGGCTACACGGGGATCTATACACTGCTGTAGGTCCGGTCTGCGTACCTGTTTTTCTGTAGCTCTTAGAGGCAGTGACGTAACTTCTAATGGCAGACTCATTTTTTCAATGGGAACTAAGCAGGCCAAATGTGTGACATTGCAGATAGTTCCCACAATAAAGCAGTTGCAAAGGTAGCACAGTGCTGGTTGATAGACTATACTAAGAACTATGTACTACTGTAGGTTTTATATGCGTATCTGCTTTCTTGTAGTTCCCAGACACAGTGAAGTAACTTCCACCAGCAGCCTGTATTTTTTCAATAGGACCTTTGGAGCTCAAATACGCGGGACTGTAGATACCTCCCACAGGAAAGCATCTGAGAAGGTGGCACAGTGCTGGCTGATAGGCCATATGGGGACCTACGTACCACTGTAGATGGGGTCTGCGTACCTGCTTACTTATAGCTCCCAGACGCAGTGACATAACTTCTACCAGCAACCTGTATTTCTTCAAAGGTAGCTGAGTAGGTCAAGTTCGTGGGATTCGAGATAGCTCCCAAAGAAAAGCAACTGCAAATGTGGAACAGTGCTTGCTGATAGACTATGCGGGTACCTAAGTATCACTGTAGGTGGGTTCTGCGTACCTGCTTTTTTGTAGTTCCCAGACACAGTGATGTAACTTCTACCGACAGCCTGTGTTTTCAATGGGAGCTGAGCAATCCAAGTGCGCGGGACTGGAGACAGCTTTAACAGGAAAGCAACTGTAAAAATGGTACAGTGCTGGCTGTTAAGTTACACAGGAACCTACGTACCACTGTAGGTGAGGTCTGCGTACCTTTTTTCTTGAAGCTCCCAGATGCAGAGACGTAACTTCTACCAGCAGCCTATATTTTTTCAATGGGAGCTGAGAAGGCCAAGTGTGCAGGATAGGTGATAGCTCCCACACAAAAGTAGCTGCAAAGGTGGCACAGTGCTGGCTGATAGGCTACATGGGGACCTACCTACCACTGCAGATGGGATCTACGTACCTGCTTTCTTGTACCTCCCAGATGCCGTGCTGCAAGTTCTACCGGCAGCATGTATTTCAAATGGGAGCTAAGCTGGGAATGTATGTGGGATTGGAGATAACTCCCACAGGACATCAGCTGCACAGGTGGAACAGTGCTTGCTGATAGGGCACACGGGGACCTACGTACCACTGTAGGTCAGGTCTGCGTACCTGCTTTCTTGTAGTTCACAGAGACAGTGGCGTAACTTCTACTGGCAGATTGTATTTTTTCAATGGGAGCTGAGCAGGCCAAGCGCGCGGCATTGGAGAAAACTCTTATAGGAAAGCAACTGCAAAGGTGACACAGTGCTGGCTAATACGTTGCACGTGGACCTACGTATCACTGTAGTTGGGGTCTGCGTGCCTGATTTCTTGCAGTTCCCAGAGACTGTGGTGTAACTTCAAACGACAACCTGTATTTCAAATGGTAGCTGAGAAGGCTATGTGTGCGGGATTGCAGATAGCTCCCACAGGAAAGCATCTGAAAATGTGACACAGTGCTGACTGATATGGTACACGGGGACATACTTACCACTGTAGTAGGGTCTGCATTCTCGTACCTCCCAGATGCCGTGCTGTAAGTTCTACCGGCAGCATGTATTTCAAATGGGAGCTGAGTTGGGAATGTATGCGGGATTAGAGATAGCTCCCACAGGAAAGCAGTTGCAAAGGTGTTATAGTGTTGGTTGAAAAACTTTGAACTAAGGGACTTGGGGGGTGGGGGGAGAAGCAAAACAGAACAAGCTGTCCCCTCTAGCTGGGAAGCATGGCAGGACAGAGAACACAATTATAAGTGACCTTCATCTGCTCTCTGGGCTTAGATACAGAAGGCGTCTGACCACCCTGGGAAAGAGTCAAGCCAGGAAGGAACCTCCTGCAATTGCCCAGGGGAACCTGTGTGTTTGAGTAAGCCCATGGACTTCCTCTACACCAATGGACGCAGCCTGGTGAATAAGCAGGAGGAACTGGAGATGTCGGTTCAGATGTCGACTCTGACCTCATTGCGGTCACAGAGACGTGGTGGGACAGCTGCTATGACTGGAGTACAGCCATGGAAGATTATGTATTGTTCAGGAAAAACGGACTGACAAGGCATGGAGTTGGAGTGGCTCTGTGTGAGAGAGCAATAAATGTGTACTGAACTGTTCCTGGGTGGGATGAGGAGTGAGCAGAGTTCTTATGGAAAAAACTAATGGCCAGGGCAAGGCAGATGATATTGTTGTAGAAGTCCACTACAGGCCACCTGATCAGGAGGAGGATGTGGATGAGGCCTTGTAGTGGGTCTGGGATGGTAGTGATTTTCCACAGCAGGTCCTGCAATGCTGTGCTTACTGTTGATATCAATATTATGACTACCGCTCACACAGCATCAGGGCTGTCCCTCCAGCATTCCTTCCCCCACCTTCACCAATAGCTGTGGGTGGGCATGATCTTGGGAGGGACTATGGCCAGGACAGCTGACCCAGGCTGACCAAGGAGATATTCCATACCATATGACGTCAGCTCAGTAATATAAACTGGGGGAGAAGAGCAGGAAGGAGAGGCGAGATTCATTTCTGGCCTTCCAAAAGCAACCGCTATGCGTACTGAAGCCCTGCTTCTCGGGAGGTGGCCGGACATCGCTGCTGATGGGAAGTAGAGAGTAACAACTTTATCTGCTTTGCTTTGCTTCCCGCGCGCGCGGCTTTGCTGCTTATTTATTAAACTGCTTTTATCTCAACCCACGAGACTCCTATCTTATTTTCTCCCCTTACCTGGCTTGCTGAGGAGGTGGAGGATAAAGCAATGTGGTGGGCACCTGGCATCCAGCCAGGCTCAATCTACCACAGCCCTTCTACAAACAACTGTGAGCTGCCTCACGATCACAGTCCCTGGTCCTCATGGGAGATTTCAACCACCCTGATATTTGCTTGGATAGCCCAAAGGTCAAGCACACGCAGTACAGGAGGTTCCTACAGATTGTTGTCGACAACTTCCTGTTGATCGAGGAACCAACAAGGAGGGGGTATGCTGCTGGATCTGGTACTGACGAATAGAGAGGGCCTGGTTGGGGATGTGAAGGTTGGAGGCAACCTCGGCTGCAGTGACCACGAGATGGTAGAGTTCAAGATCCCATGTGGAAGGGGGAGAACACAAAGCAGGACCACGACCCTGGATTTCAGGCAAGCCGACATTGGCCTCTTCAAAGATCTACTTGGACGAATCTCATGGGATATGATTCTAGATGGTAGAAGTGCCAATGAGAGCTGGTAAATCTTCAAGCATCACTTCCTTTAAACTCAGGATCAGCGTGTCTCAATGCGCAAGAAAGGAGGAAAAAGAGGTAGGAGGCCTCCATGGATGAGCAAGGATCTGCTGGGACAACTCAGGCAGAAAGCAGCCATCTATGAGAGGTGGAAACAGGGGCTGGCTTCTTGGGAAGAGTATAGGAACATTGTCCAAGGCATGCAGGGGTGCAACTAGGAAGGCTAGAGCCCTTCTAGAATTGAATTTAGCCAGGGATGTTAAAGACAGTAATAAGGCATTTTTCAAGTACATCAGCAGCAGAAGGATGGTGAGGGGTAATGTGGTCCGGCTGCTGAACACAGAGGATGCCTTTGTGTCTGAGGATGCAGAGAAGTCTGAAGTACTGGATGTGTTCTTTGCTTCAATCTTTACGGCCAAGGCTGACCCTCGGGAAGCCCAGTCCGGCAAGGATAACATGATGGCCAGGACAGCAGAGGACTTGCCCTAGGTGGAAGAGGAAGAGGTTAAAGACTTGTTGGACAAGCTTAAGATTCATAAGTAAATGGATTCTCATGGGATGCATCCTAGAGTGCTGAGAGAGCTGGCTGATGTTATTGCTAAGCCTCTCTTCATCATTTTTGAACAATCATGGAGGACAGGTGAGGTGCCCGAGGAATGGAAAAAGACCAATGTCACATCAATCTTCAAAAAGGGCAGGAAGGACGACCCAGGAAACTACAGGCCAGTCAGCCTCACCTCCATCCCTGGAAAAGTGATGGAACAACTCATCTTGAATGTTATCACTGAATATATGAAGGATAAGATGATAATAAGAGGGAGTCAACATGGCTTCACCAAGGGGAAATCCAGTTTGCCTAACCTAATATCCTTCTATGAGTGCATAACCGACTTGCTAGATGAGGGGAGAGCAGCAGATGTCATCTACCTTGACTTCAGCAAGGCTTTTGACACTGTCTCCCACCACATCCTCATCAGAAAGCTCAGGCAGTGTGGCTTGGATGAGTGGACAGTGAGGTGGATCGAGAGCTGGCTAAATGACAGAGGCCAGAGGGTGGTGATCACTGGCATGGAGTCGAGTTGGAGGCCTGTGGCCAGTGAAGTTCCACAGGGATCGATTCTGGGACCAGTCTTGTTCAACATCTTCATCAACGACCTGGATGAGGGGATAGAGTGTACCCTCAGCAAGTTCCCTGATGACACCAAACTGGGAGGACTGGCTGATTCTCCAGAAGGCTGTGCTACCATTCAGCGGGATCTTGACCGGTTTGAGAGTTGGGCAGAAAGGAACCTCTTGAGGTTCAACAAGGACAAGTGCAGAGTCCTGCATCTGGGAAAGAACAACCCCATGCACCAGTACAGGCTGGGGGTCAAACTGCTGAAGAGCAGCTCTGCAGAGAGAGACCTGGGAGTTCTGATTGATAATAAACTAAATATGAGCCAGCAATGTGCCCTCGTGGCCGAGAAGGTCAATGGCATTCTGGGATGCATCAAGAAGAGTGTGGCCAGGAGGTAGAGGGAGATTCTTCTCCCCGTCTACTGTGCCCTGGTGATGCCTCATCTGGAGTACTGTGTCCAGTTCTGGGCTCCTCAGCTCAAGAGGGACAGGGAACTGCTGGAGAGAGTCAAGATGATCGAGGGTATGGAACATCTTTCATACGAGGAGAGACTGCGGGAACTGGGGCTATTTAGTCTAGAGAAGGGGAGATTGAGGAGTGGTCTTATTAACATTTATAAATATCTAAAGGGTAGGTGTCAGGAGGTTGGGACATCCCTTTTTTCTATAGTAGATAGTAACAGCACAAGGGGTAATAGGATGAAACTGGAACATAAAAAGTTTGATTTAAACATAAGAAAAACTATTTCACCATGAGAGTGACGGAGCAGTGGAACAGCTTGCTCAGGTGGACTGTGGAGTCTCCTTCCTTGGAGGTCTTTGAGACCCGCGTGGACATGTTTATATGCGACCTGATCTAGGTGAATCTACTTCTGAAGAAAGGTTGGACTAGACGATCTCTAAAGGTCCCTTCCAACCCCTAACATTCTATGATTCTATGATTCTATCATCAACTACACGGATACCTACTTACTATTTTAGGTGCAGTGTGAGTACCTTCTTTCTTGTAGCTCCCAGACTCTGTGGCGTAACTTCTAACGGCAGTCTGTATTTTCAAGGGGAGCTGAGCAGGCCTGGTGGGCGGGATTGGAGATAGCTCCCAGAGGAAAGAAGCAGCAAAGTTGGAACAGTGCTGGCTTATAGGCTAGATGGGGAACAACGTACAACTGTTGGTGGGGTTTGTGTACCTGCTTTCTTGTAGCTCCTAGATGCAGTGGCATAACTTCTACCGGCAGCCTGTATTTTCAATGGGAGCTGAGGAGGCCAAGTGCACGGGATTGGAATTAACTCCCACAGGAAAGCAGCTACAAAAGTGGTAAAGTGGTGGCTGATACGCTACCTGGGGTCCTAATTATCACTGTAAGTTCAGTCTTCTTACCTGCTTTCTTGTAGCTCCCAGACACAGTGGTGTAACATATTCCGGCAGCCTGTTTTATTTCAATGTGAGCTGAGCAGGCCAAATGTGCGGGGTTGATGATAGCTCCTACAGGAAAGCAGTTTCAAAGGTGGCAGGGTTCTGATTGATAGGCTACATGGGGACCTATGTACCACTGTAGGTGGGGTCTGCGTACCTCCTTTCTTGTAGCTTGCAGACGCAGTGACGTAACTTGTACCGACAACCTGTATTTTCAATGGGAGATGAGCAGGCCAAGTGCGTGAAACTGGAGATAGCTCCCAAAGGAAAGCAGTTGCAAAAGTGGAACAGTGCTGACTGATAGGATATACAGGGACCTACATACCACTGTAGGTGGGGTCTGCGTACCTGTTTTCTTGTAGCTCCCACACGCAGTGGCATAAGTTATACTGGCAAGCTTTACTTTTTCAATTGGAATTGAGCAGGCAATGTGCATGGGATTGGAGATAGGTCCCAAAGGAAAGCCGTTGCAAAGTAGGCACAGTGCTGGCTGAGAGGCTACATGGAAATCTACCTACCACTGTAGGTGGGGTCTGTATACCTCTTTTCTTGTAGCTCCCAGTCGCAGTGGTGTAACTTCAACCGACAGCCTGTATTTCAAACGGGAACTGAGCATGCCAAGTGTGCAGGATTGGAGAGAGCTCCCACAGGAAAAAAGCTGTAAAGGTGGAGCAGTGCTGACTGATAGTCTACACGGGGACGTACGTACCACTGTAGTTGGGGTCTGCGTACCTGCTTTTCTTTAGCTCCCAGATGCCGTGATGTAACTTTTACCAGCAGTCCGTATTTCAAATGTGAGCTGAGCAGGCTAAGTGTGCAGAACTGCAGATAACTCTCACAGGAAAGCATTTGCAAAGGTAACACACTGCTGGCAGATAGGCTACACAAGAACTTACGTACCACTGTAGGTATGCTGTGTCTACATGCTTTCTTTTAGCTCCCAGGCGCAGTGGCATAATTTCTACCGTCAGTCTGTATTTCAAATGAGAGCTTAGCAGGCCAAGTGTGCGGGTTTGGACATGACTCCCATAGGAAAGCAGCTGCAAAAATGACACAGTGCTGGAAGATCGACTACATGGGGATCTATGTACCACTGTATGTGGGATCTGCGTTCCTGCTTTCTTTTAACTACCAGAGGCAGTGGCGTAACTTCTACCAGCAGCTTTTTTTTTTAATGGGAGTTGAGCAGGCCAATTGTGTGGGATTGGAGATAGCTCCCACAGAAAAGCAGCTGCAAAAGTAGAACAGTGCTGGCTGATAGGTTACACGGGAATCAACGAACCACTGTAGGTGGGGGCTACATATGTGCCTTCTTGTTGCTTCCAGATGCAGTGGCGTAACTTCTACCAGCTGCTTGTATTTTCAATGGCAGCTGAGCAGGCCAAGTGCACGGGAAAAAGGTAGTTCCCACAGGACAGCAGGGGGAAAGGTTTCACACTGTTGACTGATAGGCTACCCGAAGATTTACGTACCCCTGTAGGTGGGGTCTGAATACCGGCTTTCATGTAGCTCCCAGAGGCAGTGGCGTAAATTCTACCGACAGCCTGTTTTTTTTCAGTGAGAGTTGAGCAGGCCAATTTCTCAGGATTAGAGATAGCTCTCACAAGAAAGCAGCGGCAAAGTTGGTACAGTGCTGTCTGATAGACTACACGGAGACCTACGTACCTCTGTAGGTGGGGTCTGCGTACCTGCTTTCTTGTAGCTCCCAGACACAGTGACATAACTTGTACCGGTAGCCAGTATTTTTTCAATGGGACCTGAGGAGGCCAAGTGCGCAGGAAAGATATAGCTCCCCCAGGAAAACAGTTTACAGATGTTGCACAGTGCTGGCTGTTAGGTTACACGGGGATCTACGTACCACTGTAGGTGGGATCTGCTTATCTTCTTTCTTTTAGCTCCCAGAGGCAGTGATGTAACATCTAACGGCAGCCTTTATTTTTCAATGGGAACTGAGCAGGCAAAGTGCGTGGGGTTGGAGATAGCTCACACGGGAAAGCAACTAAAAAGGTGGAAAAGTGCTGATTGATAAGCTACACGGGGAACTACATACTCTGTAGGTGGGATCTGCGTACCTGCTTACTTGTAGCTCTTAGAGGCAGTGACGTAGCTTCAACCGGTAGCCGGTGTTTTTTCAATTTAATTTTAGCAGGCCAAATGTGCAAGAAAGACATAGCTCAACCAGGAAAGCAGCTGTAAAGATTAAACAGTGCTGGCTGATAGGCTACACGGGGACCTACGTTCCACTGTAGGTGGGGTCTGCATACCTACTTTCTTGTAGCTCCTAGACGCAGTGCTGTAACTTTTACCGGCAGACTATTTTCAAAGGGAACTGAGCAGGCCAAATGCACGGTATTGGGGATAGCTCCCTTAGGAAAGCAGTTGCAAAGGTGACACAGTACTGGCTGAAAAGCTACATGGGGACCTTAGTACCATTGTAGATAGAGTCTGCATACCTGCTTTCATGTAGCTCCCAGTAGCAGTGGTGTAACATTTACCGACAGCCTGTCTTTTCAATGGGAGATTACCAGGCCAAGCACACTCGATTGGAAATAGCACCCACACGAAAAATAGGTGCAAAGTTTGCACAGTGCTGGATGATAGGCTTGTGTTGGCAAATGTGATTCTTTTGTTTGAGCTGTATAAAAACCCTGAAAATGGTAATTAACAACGAAGCACTTATGGAGGAGCTATCCCCTGTATTTTCCCAGCGCTGCATAATAAAGAAGTGCCTGCTTATCTACATTCCTGTGTAGATAAGTTTTTCGCGATGCGAATCCGTCAACATTTTTGGCGACCCAGTTGATACCACTGTAGTTGGGGTCTACGTACCTGCTTTCTTGTAGCTCGACGATACAGAGGTTGTAACTTCTACCGGCAGCCTGTATTTTCAATGGGATTTTAGTAGGTCAAGTGCGCGGGACTGGAGATAGCTCCCACAGGAAAGCAGTTGCAAAGGTGACACAGTGCTGGCTGATAGGGTACACGGGGACCTTACTACAACTGTAGACTAGCTCTGCATACCTACTTTCTTTTAGCTACCAGACACAGTGGCGTAACTTCTACCGACAGCCTGTATTTTCAATGTGAGCTGAGCAGGCAGAGTGCACGAGTCTGGAGATAGCTCCCACATAAACGTAAGTGTAAAGGTGGCACATTGTTAGCTGATAGATTATATGGGGACAAAAGTACAACTGTCTGTGGGTTCTGCGTACCTGCCTTCTTGTAGCTCGCAGACTCAGAGGCGTAACTTCCATTGACAGTCTGTATTTTCAATGAGAGCGGAGCAGAAGAAGTGCACGGGATTGGAGATAGCTCCCACAGGAAAGCAGCTGCAACGGTGACACAGTGTTGATTGATAGACTGTCCAAGTTTTAGCCATGATAGAGTTAATTCTCGTGAGGAACCAGGAAAGGGTACAGCCTGAACAGCTAACCCAGACTTGCCAGCAAGTATTCGATACCATCCTAATGTCAGGCCTGGTATATAGGTTGAGGCTAGCCTGAAGAAGTTCTCTTCCAGGGTCACGAGCTCTCAGTCGCCGGTCTGGAGCCGTCGCTTAGGTCGGGTCCCAGGTGGTGAGCAACTCCGCAGTTTTCTTTGTAATATACCTTTTTGTTTGTCATAGTTGTTCGTCCTCAATTTTCACTAGTATATTGTTCTTATTTGAAGTTACGCGGGCTCTTATACTTTTTTTCTCCCTCTCCAATCCCCTCCGCATTCCCCCTTTGCTCCAGCTGGGAAAAACCACGACATTAATTGGTACCCAACGTGAGACCTGTGAGGTTGAAATAGAACAGAGTGGGTTTAAACTCCTTGTGTACACTCCTGACACTAACTGATTGCTGAGCACAATGTTGGTTGATATGCTCGTATGGTAGTATTACATGTTCTCTTATCTACATCATGTATGTCCTGTGATAGTGTTTCTCGTCTGTGGAAAATGTATGAAAATTATCATGCTACTGCACTGGATGGGATTTGCTTATGATATGATTTTGTCAGGGGTTATTAAGTTGGGTTGGAATGTGTACATGGCTTTTTTGTCTCTTCCACATTTTCTCCTAGAACTTAATAATGGCACTCAATTTATGGGAAAAACTGACATGTTTCATTCCTCCCACTATGTCACTTACCCTCATTTATTCAAGGTGCTTCTAATGGATTCTAACAATAATACTTGGAATGTTCTAATTACCATGTTTGTATTATTTTCCCTTGTTTGCACCTTGGCTTGGATTTAAAATTTTTTTTTGAGAACTGTGAGGAGGGGCATACAGAATATGAGCAGGTGTCCAAGGAGCTTTTTACCTGTAAAGATTTGGAGAACACACACAACTCAGCTGTGCCAGAACCAGTTGCTGTTCCTACTCCAGTAGTGGATGTCCCTGTTGCAGCTGTGAACACTCATACCCAGACTGCTGACACTGTTGCTGTTATCACTGTGGACACTCATACCAAGACGGTGGATATTGTTGCTGTGTCCACTCAAACTCAGACTGCTGCTGCTACAACTGTGGATGCTCAGAGGCAACTGATACAATTGCTGTTGAATCAGAGTATCAGTTCACAGCACTAGCGATGAAGATGAACAAGGGATATCATACAGGGAAGAAGAGTTTGAGCCAGAGATAATCAGACGGTCCTTGTCCCTGAGTGAACTGCGAGACGTGCGGAAAGATTACAGGCGTCGCCCAGGTGAGCACATTATCACCTGGATGCTCCGATGCTGGGAAAATGGAGCCCACAGTTTGGACTTAAAGAGCAAGGAAGGCAGGCAATTGGGCTCCTTGTCCTGGGACGGGGGCATTGATAAGGCGATGGGAAGACGGTCACAAACCCTCAGCTTCTGGAGACGACTTCTTTTGGGTGTGAAGGAAAGATATCCCTCCAAGGAAGATATTACAAGCCCCCCAAGTAAGTGGACCACCATGGAGAAAGGCATTCAATATTTGAGGGAGTTAGCTGTGCTGGAGATTATTTATAATGACTATTTTGCCAGAGACCCAGATGAAGTTCAATGCACACGAGTTATGTGGCGAAAGTTCCTATGAAGTGCACCACCAAAGTATGCCAGTTCGTTGGCAGTTGTCTCCTGGAATGAAGATGAGAGGCAAACAGTGGAACAACTAGCTGCTCAAATTCGACTGTTGTTTCAAGTGTAGAAAAAATGTCACGGAAGACTGACGAATTTGTGTCTCGCTCTCCACCTGCCAGTACTCCAGCTGTTAAGAATAAGCGTCCCAGTGCTCAAGAGCAGGAACGTAAGGAGTATACACCCCAGGATGTTTCACGGTCCCATCCACAAGACCAAGGAGAGAATATGAGCAAGAGGGATAGGCCACCTACCCCATCTACTCGAAGATCACCCACTCCAAAAGCATAGGCACAGGAGTTGCGGAAAGGAAGGGTTAAAAGAAGCAACTATCCTTGGAGGAATGCTGCTCCAGTTTCCAGTGAGCAACCCCCTAGACAAGATAGGAGGGTTAATTTCAATTTTGATTCCCTTGAGGGGACCTCTGGTGTCTCCTGGGAAACAGTAAATGATGACCAGTATTAGGGGGGCCCTGCCTCCAGCCAGGTGGAGGAAAGGGATAATCAGGTTTATTGGACTGTATGGATTCCTTGGCCTGGCACATCAGATCCACAAGAATACAAGGCTTTAGTGGACACCGGTGCACAATGTACTCCGATGCCATCAAATTTTAAAGGGACAGAATCCATTTGTATTTCTGGAGTGGCAGGGGGATCTCAACAGCTATCTGTATTAGAAGCTGAAGTGAGTCTGACTGACACAAATTGGCACAAGCATCCCATTGCGATAGGCCCCGAAGCTCCATACATCTTAGACATAGATTATCTTAACTGAGGGTATTTTAAGGACCCAAGAGGATACAGGTGTGGCTGCAGTGGAGGCAGAAGAGATTGAACAATTATTCAACATGCGTGGCCTTTCAGAGGACTCTTCTGTTGTGGGCTTGCTAAAGGTTGAGGAGCAACAGGTACCAATTGAAACCACAACAGTGCACCGTCGGCAATACTGCACCAACAGAGACTCTGTGATTCCCATTCATAAGCTGATTCGCCAATTGGAGAGCCAAGGAATGATCAGCAAAACTCACTCACCCTTTAACAACCCTATATGGCCGGTACAAAAGTCTACTGCAGAGTGGAGACTGACAGTAGACTATCAAGGCCTGAATGAAGTCCCGTCACCACTGAGCGCGGCTGTGCCACACATGTTGGAACTCCAATACGAATTGGAGCCTGAGACAGCCAAATGTTATGCCACCATTGATATTGCCAATGCATTCTTCTCAATCCCTTTAGCAAAAGAGTGCAGGCCTCAGTTTGCTTTCACTTGGAGAGGGGTACAGGATACTTGGAATCGACTGCCCCAGGGGTGGAAACATAGCCCCACCATTTGCCATGGACTGATCCAGGCCACACTGGAGGAGGGTGAGGCCCCAGAACATCTGCAATACATTGATGATATTGTGGTGTGGGGTGACTCAGCAGTGGAAGTCCTTCATAAAGGAAAGAAAATAATTCAAATTCTTCTAAAGGCTGGCTTTGCCATTAAACACAGGAAAGTCAAAGGACCTGCAGAGGAGATCCAGTTTTTCGGAGTAAAATGGCAGGATGGACGTCGTCATATTCCAATAGAGGTGCTAAAGAAGATTGCAGCCATGTCTCCACCAACTAACAAAAAGGAAACAAAAGCTTTCTTAGGTGTTGTGGGTTTTTGGAGAATGCATATTCCAAATTGCAGTATGATTGTTAGCCCCCTCTACTATGTGACACAAAAGAAGAATGATTTTGAATGGAGTCCTGAGCAGCAACAAGGTTTTGAACAAATTAAATGGGAGATTGTTCATGCGATGGCGCTTGGGCCATTCCGGACAGGACCAGATGTTAAAAATGTGCTCTACACTGCAGCTGGGGAGAATGGCCCTACTTGGAGTCTTTGGCAGAGAGCACCTGGGGAGGGTCGAGGCCGAGGCCGACCCCTCAGGTTTTGGAGTCGGGGATACAGAGGATCCGAAGCCCGATACACTCCAACCGAGAAGGAGATAGTGGCAGCATATGGAGGAGTTCAAGCTGCATCAGAAGTGATTGGCACAGAAACACAACTCTTCCTAGCACCTCAACTGCAAGTGCTGGGCTGGATGTTCAAGGGGAAGGCATTCCCTACGCATCATGCAACTGATACTACATGGAGTGAGTGGATCGCACTGATCACACAGCAAGCTTGCATAGGGAAGCCTAGTTGCCCTGGGATTCTGGAGGTGATCACTAACTGGCCAGAGTGCAAAGATGGTGAAATATCACCAGAGAAGGTGACACGTATTGACGAGGCCCCATCGTATGATGAACTGCCAGAAGATGAGAAGCGGTGTGTCCTGTTTACCGATGGGTCCTGCTGCATTATGGGAAGGCATTGGAGATGGAAGGCAGCTGTATGGAATCCCCTATGCAATATTTCAGAAGCTGCAGAAGGAGAGGGTAAATCCAGCCAGTTTGCAGAGGTAAAAGCCATCCAGTTGGCTTTAGACATTGTTGAACGGGAAAAATGGCCAAGGATCTACCTCTCCACTGATTCGTGGATGGTGGCAAATGCTCTGTGGGGATGACTACAGCAATGGAGACAGAACAACTGGCAACGATGGGGAAAACTCGTCTGTGCTACTCCTCTATGGCAGGACATTGCTGCTCGAAAGGAGAAACTAGTTGTGAAGGTGCGCCATGTAGATGCTCACATATCCAGAAAGCAGGCACGGAAGAACATCTGCATAACACGCAAGTTGACAAGGCTGCAAAGATTTCTCAGATAGATCTGGATTGGCAACATAAGAGGGAGTTATTTTTAGCTTGATGGGCCCATGATACCTCAGGTCATCAAGGCAGAGATGCTACCTATAAATTGGCTCGTGATCGAGGGGTGGACTTAACCTTGGACAGTATTGCACAGGTTATCCATGAGTGTGAGACGTGTTCTACAATTAAACAAGCCAAATGGTTGAAGCCCATATGGTATGGAGGATGATGGCAGAAATATAAATACGGAGAGGCCTGGCAGATTGATTACATCACACTGCCACAGAGTCGTCAAGCAAACGTCATGTCCTCATAATGGTGGAGGCAAGCACAGGATGGTTGGAAACATATCCTGTGGCTCATGCCAGTGCCCGGAACACTATTCAGGGCCTTGAAAGGAAAGTCCTCTGGCGACATGGCACCCCAGAAAGAATTGAGTCAGACAATGGGACACACTTCAGAAATAACCTCATAGATGCCTGGGCCAAAGAGCATGGCATTGAATGGTTTTATCATATTCCCTATCTTGCACCAGCCTCAGGAAAAGTTGAGAGATTCAATGGGTTCTTGAAAACCACACTGAAAGCAATGGGAGGTGGAACTTTCAAGCATTGGGATACACACTTGGAAAAGGCCACCTGGCTAGTCAACTCCAGAGGATCTGTCAGTCGAGCTGGCCCTTCCCAATCAGAACCCTTACATATTGTAGAAGGGGACAAAGTCCCTGCAGTAAATTTAAAAGACATGTTAGGGAAGGCGGTCTGGGTGTGTCCTTCCTCGGGTAAAGGCCAACCCATCCGTGGGATTATTTTTTCTCAGGGACCTGGGTGTACTTGGTGGGTGATGTGCAAGGATGGGAATACCCAATGTGTGCCTCAAGGGAATTTGATTCTGGATGAGAATAAACCGTGAATTAAATTGTATAATGATAGCTGTTGAATGTCATTATTCCTATAGAATTGTATAATGATAGCTATTGAATGTCATTATTCCTATAGTTTCTCTATGTTTTCTCAGTCTAAATTTTCAATGGGAGCTGAGAAGGCCAAGGGCACAGGATTGGACATAGCCCCAACAGGAAAGCAGCTGCAAAGGTATCACAGTGCTGTCTGATAGGCTACATGTAGGCCGATGTACCATTGTAGGTAGGGTCTGCGTACCTGCTTTCTTGTAGCTCCCAGACACAGTGGAGTAACTTCCACAGATAGCCTGTATTTTATCCAATGGGAACTGAGGTGGAAATGTGCACGGGATTGGAGATAGCTCCCAGATGAAAGCAGCTGCAAAGGTGTCACAAGTTTGACTTATAGACTACACAGGGGACCTACAGATCACTGTAGGTGGGGTCTGGGTATCTGAATTCTTGTAGCTCCCAGACACAGTGGAGTAACTTCCACAGATAGCCTGTATTTTTTTAATTTAAATTTGCAGGTCAAATATGCGGGATTGAATATAGCTCCCACAGGAAAGCAGCTGAAAAGGTGGAACAGTGCTGGCTGTTAGGCTACACAGCGAGTTATGTAAAATTGTAGGTGGGATCTACGTACCTGCTTTCTTTTAGCTCCCAGACGGTGTGATGTAATTTCTACCGGCAGTCTGTATTTCAAATGGGATCTCAGCAGGCTAAGTGCGAGGGATTGGAGATAGCTCGCAGAGGAAATAAGCTGCCAAGCTGACTGCTAGGCTACAGGGGTGTTGAGGGATCTGCAATGTATTCATTAGGTTACCTTGGCTGTTACCTGGCTGCAGATAAGCCATGGAAATCTTTATTATGCAGCGGTGGGAAAACACTGGGGATAGCTCCTCCAGATGTGCTTTGTTGTTAGTTACCATTTACAGGGTTTTTAAACAGCTCAAACAAAAGAATCACATTTGCCAACACAAGCATGCATAAAATGTCCATCTATCGATTTAGTCCTTCACCTTGATTGGTTCCCAGCAAACACAAAATTTCCAAAATCACAGTGATTGGTCAAAAAAAGATATCAGTCCCTTTGTTTTAGTAACAACTAAGGTAATATCCAAGGTAACCTAACAAATACATTAACCAGGGTCTCGTGGCTAAGGTAACAGCTAAGGTAACCTGACAAAGACATTCACCAGAGTCTCGTGGCTAAGGTCAATCTAATTGATCTAAATCATGTTCTTATCTGTGGTGACATTTGGAATATGTATGCAACAATGGTCTACTCTGTCTTTTAGGAGGCCACACACCCCATGTTCCTTCAGCAACAGCATGTCCAGAGTCATTCTATTTCGCAATGCCTTTCTAGAGGTAGCCTGTAATTGTAAATTCAGTTGTTTAAATCCCTTTCTTGTCACATTTGCCAACCGTTCAACCTGCCCAGTCAATCTATACAGCCACTCTCTATTTCCGTAGGATGCTATAGGATTTAAGAGAGATTCCAGCACCCAGACAATTTTTAATCCAATACCTGGATCATTTCAGTCATCATCGTCTAATTTTGATCTTTTCACTCCTGTCAAATGCAAACTTTCTAAACTGCCCTTAATGGGAGATTTTTTCCAAATTGGGCATAATGTAGGCAATCCCAAAGTTATTTGTTTAACTTTCCCATCTATTGGCAGATGAGATGTCCATGTGCCATCACTCATAGTCCAGACCAGATGTCCTGGGCTTGGAATCATATATCTTTGACAGTTAATTCTCCAGAGGCTGGTCACCTTTAAGTTGTTCTTCAGTCCTCTGCATAAACAACCAATCTTCAGGGCTATTGCCAATTGGGGTACACACTGAGCTGCTTGGCTCACTGTGCTGAAATTGTATACTTGTTCACATTCCCACCAAGGAACCTTTTTTTACTTTTCTCTTGTCGAAGTACTTCTATCTAATACTAGCCTGCTTACTGTGAATTCAAGTCCATCCCATTCAAAACACCAAGATGTCTTAGCCCTGTATCTGAATTGTAAGTTTACACTAACACCCCAAACTGAATTCCATTCCTCCTCCCTGTTTGCTGTTCTGTTAACCTGTTCACATCCCCATTTCATAGTCATTCGGGACACATTCCTTGTTTTTGGTTCATCATATCTGCACCACCCAACATCTCCAAATCTTCTTATAGGGGTAAATTGAAAATTTAGCAACTTATAACAGTCCACTCTATTACCGGGGGTTGTCCATTGCTTTCTAATGTAATGTACTCTCTCTTCCCAACTTATCACTGCTTTTTGTTTACAGTGTGCAGTCTCATTTTTCTTAACAGTGGTTAAATTCATGGTTAAGATTCCCCAAGGAATGGACTCTCCCACTGGCCGTGGTATAGGTAGGCAAGCAGTAATTTGGGAGACATTTTTCAGATGTGTGAATTCCTTTACCAAGCCTATCATCAGATTTTCCTCCTGAGTTCTTCCTGGTATTGGAAATACCTGTTCCGAGTCTATTTCTTTTTGAGCTAGAGACTGAGCCTGAACATTCAATACAAATTGATTTGACCATCCAATTTTGATCCATGTTTCCAGCACCATAGACTGAAAAACGAAACAAAAACAAAAACTTAGCCATGTTTCAGAGTTAACTTCAATATCTCAAGATCTCCTACAACTCTCCCACTTCCATCGACTTTACGGTGCCTTCTTCACCCAAGTGTAGTGGATCCAGGCATCTGATTCAGCAATCTTGATTGCAGTGAAGGTGTTCAGCAACACCTGGTATGGTCCCTTCCACCTTCCTTGCAGAGGAACTTCGTTCCAGGTCTTTATGTAGGCGTAATCTCCAGGCAGGATGTTGTACACTGGATTTTCCAAAATTAGAGGTCGATTCCACACTACTGCACTTCGGAGCCTGTTTAGAGTTTTTCCAAGAGAAAGCAAATAGTTATACACATCTTGTTTTCCTGTCACATGCATGTTCGGATTCAGTTAGGAACCTCATAAGATTTTCCATACATTGTCTCGTAAGGACTTACTGACCTTCCACTTTGAGGTTTCACTCTAGTTTTGTAGCAATGCAAGTGGAAGTGCCTGAGGCCATTTTAATTTAGCCTCCTAACAAATTTTGCTAAATTGTCTTTTAAGAGTCTGATTTATTCTTTCCACTTTTCTACTTGATTGCAGTCTCCAAGGGGCGTGTAAACCCCAGGAAATTCCTAGGACTTTGCTTGCCTCTTTTACCACATTGGCCACAAAATGTGGTCCTCTGGCCGAAGATATTCCAAATGGAACTCCAAACCCTGGAATAATTTCTTGCAGGAGCCATTTAACTGTTTCCTTAGCCTGATTGGTGCAACAGGGAAAGGCTTCTGGCCATCCTGAAAAGGTGTCAACCCCAACCAATACATATTTATATCCATTGCATTTAGGTAATTAGGTAAAATCAATTTTGCCAATATTCTCCTGGTTCCACTCCAGTTTTTATTTTGCCCATATGTACTCTTTTTTGTACTATTGGATTGGTCTTTAAACACATTTCACATTTCACCATTACTGATTTGGTCATTTCCAACATTTGTATTGATATTACACTTTTTTTCTGAAGCTGAGTCATAGCTTCTGCACCCCAGTGACACTCCCTATGCTTTGTTTGCAAAATCTCTCTCATGATTAAGGGAGGCAATACTACCTGACCTGTATTTGTTGTCCACCACCCTTCTGAATTTTTCTCTGCATTTAGTAACTTAGCCAATTTCTCATCCTCCCCTGAATATTTTGGTGGCTCCTTAGTGAGCGCTACTGTTCTGGTGGGGATGGTTGGCATTTGTGAGACATTGTGTTGTGCTATTTTCCTAGCAGTCATATCTGCTAATCCTTTTCCCTCAATTATCTTTGAGTTCCCTGTCTGATGTGCTTTACAGTGCATGATTGCCACTTGAACTGGTTCCTGCGCTGCCGCTAGCAGTTGCAAGATTTCCTTTTGATGCTTAATGTTTGTTCCCTGGGAGGACAGTAGTCTTCATTCTTTCCACAGGGTGCCATGGACCTGGACTATTCCAAAAGCATATTTTGAATCAGTTCAAATACTAACTTGTTTTCCTTTACTTAATTACAAAGCACATGTCAATGCAATCAGTTCGTTCTTCTTTGCAATGCATTTGCTTCTATTAACATGTTTTCAGTTTTTACCGCTTGTCCCGTGTGGCAACTGTGAACAGTTCCCATTCAGGGTTTTCAAGAGGATCATCCTTCAGGTCCTCTCTGCTGGAATATGTATTTTCAATGGTTGCAACACAGTCGTGTTCCAGTTGTTGCTCTTCCTTTGAAATACTCAGAAACACTGCAGGATTTAGAAGGTTAGTTGTTTTCAACACCACATCATCCTGCTCAGTGAGAATTACCTGTTATTTCCTCATTCGACTCAGGGATAACCAATGTCCTCCCTTTTGCTCCAAGACTGTGGTTATCACATGTTGGACATAGACTGTAATAGTCCTTCCCAAGGTCAACTTTCTTGCTTCTTGGATCAGTGTGACAGTTGCAGCTACTGCTCACAGGCAAGAAGGCCATCCCCTGCTCACCAGGTCCAGTTATTTGAAGAAATATCCCACCGGTCTCTTCCAGTTTCCTAGTTTCTGCGTCAGAACTCCTAGAGCCAAATGCTGTTGTTCATGAACAAAACTAAAAGTCTTTGGTTAAATCTGGCAAGCCTAAGGCTGAGGCTGTCATCAGAGCTATTTTAAGCTTTCGGAAAGCTTCCTGCTGTTCTTTGTCCCATGTAAAAGGGGTAGATTTGGGGCTTAATATAATGGTTTGGTTCCAAGATTTAATTTTTGGCTATTTAATACAGAAAAGGTTGAACCTATATCCACCAAAAATGTAACATCTTTTTCTCCCAGCTTAACTGTAACCAGAGATTCAGCTGGGTTCACCTCTGGTCCTCGTCAATCCATATATTCTCCCAAGAGCATCAATTTAGCATGTTGACCAGCTAATTTAGGGCATTCATTTTTCCAATGTCCTTCTTCCCAGCAAAAAGCACATTGATTAGTTCCAAGGGGGGTTCTGCCAACTTGTCCTCTTCCCCTTCCTCTCATCCCTCCTCTCATAGAGCTTTGTCCCCCTCCTTGATTTGAAAATCCAGGGGTCCTATTCACTACTGCAAGTAATTGTCTTTGTTTCCTTATCTCATTTTCATTATCTCTGTTATTATAAACTTTCCAAACTACTTCCACTAATTTGTCCAAATTTCGTATATCTGTTCCTTCTAACTTTTGCAGTTTCTTTCTAATGTCCTCCTGTGATTGCCCCAGAAATATTAAGGCTAGTTGTGCCTTAGTTTCTTCGGCTTCAGGTTGCAAGTTGGTATATTTACGAACTGCTTCCTTCAGCCTTTCTAAGAATGCTGTTGGGGATTCTTTCTTCGTCTGTTTCATATCATATAATTTAGACCAATTTATAGTTTTGGGCATGGCATTCTGGACCCCATATATAATCCACCGTTGGTACCTTTTCAGTCTATGCATATGATCGTCCCTATTCGGATCCCATTGTGGGTCCCCTGTAGGGAAATTATGATCTATGGTACACCCTACTGTCCGAGTACTGTCTCAAAACCATTTGTATTTCACTAGAGTCTATAAGAGTACCTAAAATCACCTGTATATTCTCCCAATTAGAATTTTGCGTTTTCATTATCATTCCCATTATTCTCCCCACTTTAGCAGGACCCTCTTTATAGGACCAGTTGATTCTTTCCATATTATTAGATCTGAGGGAGAGAAGGGCACTTCTACATACACTGGTCCGTGTTGCCCAACTCCCTGTCTCAAGGGGGCTATCAACCACCTCCCCTCCCATGTTTTTAGAGGAGTTATCAGATGAGTACGTTGTCTCATTCTCAAGGATACAGGTGGAGATGAGCCTGAGTCTGATTCCTGTTCCTCTCTCGATCTACTACTATTTGGGCGGAGACCTAAATCATCAGGTCCTAGTGCCAGTCACCCGTCTGGGCTATCAGCCTCAGAATCAGATGATGATGGAAGAGGGGGATATAATGGAATAGGAGCTATGGAGGCAGATGGAGCTATGTCCAATTCTGGCTCCGTATTACCACGCTCCTTTTCCTTTTGTTTTATAGCTAAAGGTTTGTAACATGTTTTAGTAAGGGTACAAGCAGAACAATTCTCTTTAGCCTTCATTTTTTAATAGTTAATGGCGTTTGGGTACATGCCTGCTTATCTAATTTGCATTTCTTTTGCCAATCTGTTTTTTCTTGAAGGTAAAAGAAAAGATCTACATATGGGACCTCATCCCATTTTCTTTCCCTCTTACAGAATAATATTAATTGCAAGATAGCATTATAATTCAAAGTCCTATTTAAGGGCGACTTTTCCCCACTATCCAAATCATACAACAACCACGCATGATTACAGTACTCTATAAGTTGGTCTTTGCGAAAATAATCCTTAAATTCCTTCCAGTGTTCCAACAGAAACCCAAAGGGTGAATTCTCAGGTACTTTGTTTGCCATTTCAAAATCCTTTTAGTTACAAATACTTTCTCAACAATCATTTTGTTCTTTCACTTTGCTTCTCTCCGGCTGCACCCCTCGCGGGATCGAAGCTCCACACTCGCTTCATGCACAATTGCACGTCTCAATCACACATACACAGACAGCTCACAACACAATATACAATAATATGCATATATATGACAAAGCAATATACAAACCAATGTACAAACCAATGTACAAACTAAAATAAAATAGGTACCTTTACCATATACTTATGTGGGCCCAATTATACCAATTGCTAATTGTCAATTACCAATGTCAGCCCTGCGATCACTTTGTCCGACTTACAGGTTGTAATACCAATGCCAACCTGTGATCGCTTTCAGGTTCGCCTTACGGGCGGTGCCTAGGCTCCCAATACCAACACGAGGATCCTTTAGCCCAACCAAGTGGAACTTTCGCACCGTCTTACTGGCAGGCTCATTTGGGCTTTCCCTGGGCCCAACTAAGTGAGATCTCCGACACCGTGACTTAGAGACTAGTTCACCAGGTTCCGCCCCCAACCAACTAGAAGTGTCTTACCACTCCAGGGAACATTGCGAGGAGCTGTAAGGGTCGCAGGTCCTCCCCAAGAATTCCTTGGTGCCAACTGAAGTTCGATCAGCATCTGATCCCATCCAATCTCATTCGCAAGGTCCCATCTGGGTCACCAAAACTGTTGACGGATCCGCAATCGCGAAAAACTTATCTACACAGGAATGCAGATAAGCTGGGCACTGCTTTATGATGCAGTGCTGGGAAAACACAGGGGATAGCTCCTCCATAGGTGCTTCGTTGTTAGTTACCATTTTCAGGGTTTTTATTAGGCTCAAACAAAAGAATCACATTTGCCAACACAAGCATGCATAAAATGTCCATCTAATAGCCAAGGCAACCTAACGAATACCTATACCAGGGTCTTGTAGTTAAGGTAACAGCTAAGGTAACCTAACAAATACATTCACCAGAGTCTCATAGCTAAGGTAACAGGTCCCTATCAGGTATGAGATGTAACTCTTGCAGTTTGATCCTTATGTGATTCAAATGAATACTAACTTACTCAATAGATGTTTGAGTCATTTGCAAGTGCTTAGCTAATTGATTGAACTATTATGAAGTGATTGACAAGTGCTTAGCAAGTGTTTGATTACTTATTGTGATGATAAGTTGTTAACTAAAATAATTGTTATCTGCAATAGCATAGTGCTGGCTGATAGACTAAACAAAGACTTCCATACCACTGTAGGTGGGGTCTGCCTACCTTCTTTCTAGTATTTCCTTAAGCAGTGGCGTAAATTCTACAGACAGCCTGTATTTTTTCAATGGGAGCTGAGCAGGTCAAGTTTGGGGGTTGGAGATAGCTACCACAGGAAAGAAGCTGCAAAGCTGGAACAGTGCTTGCTGATAAGCTACATGGAGACCTACGTACCAATGTAGGTGGGCTCTGCGTACCTACTTTCTCGTAGCGCATAGACGCAGCGGCGTAATATGAACCGGCAGCCTGTATTTGAAATAGGAACTGAGCAGACCAAGTTCGCGGGATTGGAGATAGCTCCCACAGGAAAGCAGCTGCAATAGTTGCACAGTGCTGGCTGATAGGCTACACGGGGACCTACGTACCACTGTAAGTGGGATCTGCGTACCTGCTTTATTGTAGCTCCCAGACGCAGTGGCGTAACTTCTACTGGCATCCTGTATTTCAAACGGGAAATGAGATGGTGGGGAATTGGAGATAGCTCCCACAGGAAAGCAGCTGAAAAGGTGGCTGTACTGGATCTCTGATGGTAGTGATTTCCCACAGCTGCTCTTAAAGTGCTGTGCTACCTGTTGATATCAATATTATGACTACTGCTCGCACAGCATCAGGGCTGTCCCTCCAGCATTCCTTCTCCCACCTTCACCAATAGCTGTGGGTGAGCACAATCTTGGGAGGGACCACGGCCACAACAGCTGTCAGACGCTGACCAAGGAGATATTCCATACCATAGTGCATCAGCTTAGTAAAATAAACCGGGGGAGAGGAGCAGGAAAAGGAGGAAAGATTCATTTCTGGCCTTCCAAAAGCAACTGCTACGCGTACCGAAGCCCTGCTTCTTTGGAGGTGGAAAGACACCGCTGCAGATGGAAGGAGGGAGTAACAGCTTTATCTGCTTTTGATTTTCTTCCCGTGTGCACGGCTTTGCTGTTTCTTTATTAAAATGCTTTTATCTCTACCCACGAGACTCTCATTTCCTCCCCTTCCCTAACTTACTGTGGCGGTGGGGGATAGAGCGGTGTGGATGGCACCTGGAATCTAGTCAGGGTCAAACTACCTCAATCTTTTTGGAGCCCAACGTGGGGTGAGATAATAGCACTTTTACATTAAATGCATTGTAATTAGAGTAAGGCAATGAGTGCAAAGTTCCTGTGCTGGTAACAGAGCCTTGCTGTAATGCAGCTTATCTTACACTTTATAATGTTTGGGAACATGATGCTACTAACAATGACTCTGTGCTGCACTCAAACATTGATAGGTTTGCTAAGTTGGCTGTATGAATTTGTGAGAAGGATGAAAGGGCCTGGGAACATGATGGCCCAAATAATAATTGTGAGTCTCATTCTGTTACTGATGAATTTACTGTGCTGTGGGAGCTATCTTGTGGAGGTCATAGAGCAAAGCACCTCTTTCCCTTTTGCTCAGACTGATGTAGACCATTTTGTTACACAGACTTCCCAGGTCCTTAGTAACCCTTATACGAGAGTTTTAATATTACTAATTAGTATGGCTGCTATATTACATATGTTGTGGAATCTGGACTCATCTGGCTTTCAGAGAGGACAAATTTAGGATGGAAACATATTAAAATGCCACTTGAAGCGGCCAGTCCCCGGGTGGCAGGGTGTGTGGATGAATTCGGGCAAATTCCTAGGACGGTTATCACCTCCTGTAACCTGGGATTTTACAGGTGAACAGATAAAAAACCCTGCTTTACTGGCACGCCACCTGATAGAAGGGTGTCTTGCCTACCCCAATGAGGCCCATGAGGTTCAGGCACTATACTGGGGCCTAGCCTCTGCATATCGAATGGCACTCTAGTCCTCTCAGAGAACTATGGTTGAAGTGGAAACTCAAATTGTATCTGAGACCACCATGGTTGAGTCAGGGAATCAAACAACAACCACAGTGGTTTCGCCAGTAGTGAAAAAGAAACAGTGGATAAGGAGGTCAAGTCCATATCATTGATTAGTAAGGGCAGAAGAGGAGGAAGAGGAAAGGTTAGAAGAAGAAGCTGGTCCTTCAGTACGGATATCAGGAGAAGGAATGAAAGAAATCGAAAAGGAAATGGAAACTACTTGGTCCCTCACCTCATCAGAACTTTGAGATACGCGAAAAGATTATGTTGAGGAATCCTAAATGGAGAAAAACTTATCTACACAGGAATGCAGATAAGCAGGCACTTCTTTATTATGCAGCGATGGGAAAACACAGGGAAAGCTCCTCCATATGTGCTTCATGGTTACTTACCATTTTAAGGGTTTTTATAGGACTCAAACAAAAGAATCACATTTGTCAAAACAAGCATGCATAACATTTCCATCTGTCAATTTAGCCCTTCACCTTGATTGGTTCCCAAAAAACACAAAAATTCCAAAATCACAGTGATTGGTCAAAAAAACATATCAGTCCCTTTGTTTTAGCAAAAACTAAGGTAACAGCCAAGGTAACCTAAAAAATTCATTTACCAGGATCTTGTAGTTAAGGTAACAGCTAAGGTAACCTAACAAATACATTCACCAGGGTATGGTAGCAAAAGTAAAAGGTCCCTATCAGGGGTGATATGTAACTCTTGCAGTTTGATCCAGTGTGATTCAAATGAATACTTAATAAATGTTTGAGTTATTTGCAAGTGCTTAGCTAATTGACTGAACTATTACTAGGTGGTTAAAAAGTGCTTAACAAGTTCTTGACTACTTATTGTGATTATAAGTTTTAACTAAAATAATTGTGTATCTGCAACAACTATATTTGCCAGCCAGGTGAGCGGATTGGTGCCTGGTTGCTCACATGTTGGGATAGAGAAGCCCAACAGCTGGGATCTCTTTCTAGGGACCGGGGAATTGATAGAGACATTGGAAAGAAGACCTCAATATGCAGCCTCTGGAAACGGCTCCTCTCAAGTGCAAGGGCAAGATACCCATCCAAGGAAAATCTTGTAAATGCCCGAGGAAAGTGGACTAGAGCAGATGAAGGCATCCAATACCTAAGCGAATTAGCTGTGTTGGAAGTCATCTTTGGTGATCTAGATAATGCTGAGGCCTCCACAGATCCAGATGATGTCTAGTGTACACGGGTCATGTGGAGAATAGTGATTCAGAGTGCCCCAACTACGTATTCTAATATCTTGGCAATGGTGTATCACCCAGACATGGATATACCAGCAGTGGAGAAGGTATCTTCTTGGTTACAAAACTATGAAGAGAGCCTCTGCACCTCCTCACCAGTGTGGGATGGTGGCCTGACTGTCAGAACTGCCCCAAGAATTCGGTCATCCACTGTCCCGACCAGGGGAAAAGGAAGTCCTAAACGCAGGAGTACACCACTAAATGAACTCTGTCTCTTTTTGTGTAGCCAAGGAGAGAATATGAGGAAATGGGATGGTGAATCCACTTTTAAGCTGGAAGCGCATGTATGTGAACTAAGGGGGAAGACAGCTGTTAGAAAAGTCCCACCCAAGAGGGCTGTAGGCATAGTAGCTGCCAGAACAAAAGAGGACAATCAGTAATCTCCAAGACATAGAAGAACTGCAACCACTTCCTTCGATGGCAATGAGGAGACTTCAGGTCTACAATTGCAAGGATCAGATAGCAAATACTCTGATGAAGAACAGAAATAGAGGGTTCCTGCCTCCAGCCAGGAGGAGGAAAGGGATGACCGAATCTACTGGACTGTGTGGGGTCGATGGCCTGGCACATCAAACCCACAAAGGTATAAAGCCTTAGTAGACACAGGGTGTCATGGTTTGACATGACAGCCTTTTCTGGTAAGGGGGAAGGGGCTACAAAGATGGCTCCCGCAAGAAGTTGCTCACAACTCTCCCCAGCTCAGTGCCAGACCCACTTCTGGGGCTGAGCCAATTAGACGCCTCCACGATCACTTTTTAAGAAGAAGCTGGAAGGGGAGGTGTCTTCCTCCATCTTCTTTTCTTTCTTCTGCCCCTTCTTCTTTCTTCTGGCTGGTGGTGGTGCAAGGAGTAGGAACAATGAGAGAGACAACCATGCGGACTCCAAGGTCAGTGATGAAAGAGAGGAGGAGATGTGCTGTAGCAGAGACTCCCCTGCATTCTATGGAGAGAACTGGTGAAGCTGAGATTTATTTTCATTTCTTTAAAGACCCCGCATCAGCGGTACAGACTCATTTTGATAATGAGCCCGCATCAAGGGCAGAGACTCATTTTGCTAAAGCTGACCCCGGACCAGGGGCAGCGATTCACTTCATTAAAGGCCCAGAGCCAGGGACAGTGATTTTGGCCGGAGGAGGCCCTGTCCTGAGGAAAGGACCCAATATCCACAGCTGCAACTGTGGGGAGGAACCCACGACAAAGCAGCTCATTAAACTTATGCCCAGAAGAGGCCTTGTCCCGAGAGAGGGACCTTGCAACTGCAGAAACTGCAACCGCGGTGAAGAATCCACGTCAGAGATATTCACCAAGGACTGTGTCCCGTGTGAGGGAACCTGTATCGGCAGAAGCTGCAGCTGCTGGGCCAAACCACGACACAGGGGCACAGTGTACATCGATGCCATCAACGTATAGAGGCACAGATTCTGTCTGGATCTCTGGAGTGACAGGGGGATGTGAAGAATTATCTGTCTTAGAGGCTGACGTGAGCTTAACAGGGGACAAATGGGAAAAGCATCCCATTGACTGGTCCAGAGGCCCCTTGTATTCTTGACATAGATTACCTCAGAGGAGGGTACTTCAAAGACCCCAGGGGGTTTCGATGGGCTTTTGGTATAGCCACTGTAGATACAGAGAAAATCAAACAACGCTCCAGTTTACCTGGCCTCTCAAAATTCTGAAGACGACGGGAGACAAGCCCACCCTGTGGTGCAACAAGTCTCATCTTTATTTGCAAAGATACAACTCTTTTATAGATACAACAATCAGGCTCATACATATTGCAAAAGCTAAGCTCATCATTGGTTCCCAGTTAGATGCAAACCCCCCCTTGTTTCAACATACTCCAGATACTTGTGGCTGTTTAACCCAAACTAAGCTCCTGCTTTCTCATCCTGTTATCGTACAACTCTCTTGCTCTCACTTCCTTGAGCAAGCTTCCAATATCTTATCGCTTAATGCTTACTGCCTAACCAGCTGTATTCTATCATGTCCTCTTTCCTCTAGCCAAGTCTCCACAAAACTCCCCACATTTCCCCCATTTTCTTTTTGGAAAATGATACTAGCCTGCCACATCCTCTCAAATGTTCCTTCTATTGTCCGTTGAATACAATTTATAAAACAGGGAAACACTAACAATACAAATAAAACAATACCCATAAAGCCAGTTCCATACATTATAACATTTCGCAACCAAGGGCCTATTCCCCATCCCTTAAGCCATCCTTAAAGTCCTAATCCCTCTTCTTGTTTCTACTGATGTAATCCCTGTTGAAGTTCTTTCAGTTTGGCATGTATCGAGGTGGAATGGTCCGACGGGTTCATACAACACATGCCCTCAAATTCTTCACATCCATGTCCGTGGGCTAATAATAAAAAGTCTATGGCAGTTCTATTTTGTAACACTGCATGATTTACACTTTGAACATCAGCTGTTAACATATCAAACATTTCTAAAGTTTTATTTAACTCATCTTTAGTCCAACATCCTAACTGTTTAGCCAAGTTCACGGCCTTATTGACTGCTCCTCCTGGCAAAAGGGTGGCAACTATGACTTGCTTCAGTTCACTCCAAAATCGTGGGGGACCAATATCAGTACAATCAAACTTATAATAACTACCTTTTTGCAGGAGCTATTACTATGGTCAGCAAGCTGCATTAGTGTGATTAAGTTAGGGTGGAATAAAGAGAGTTTCCCCAAATAACAGGGTCCACCCGGGGGATTTACTGGTATTCCATTCCAGACCCTTTCTCCACAGATTAAAAATATACCCGTGGGCAATTTCTTCGGTGATGTAATACTAGAGACATTACAGCTGGAATACAATTGCTTAAATACTGTTTCTGACTTCAAAGAAGAGTCTAAGGTGGCCCAATATTTTCGATTTCTATTAAAGTCATGGATATCCCGTGGCATAAAACTTATCCAATTTCCCCCAGTTCCATTAGTACCAAAGCTTGCATTGGCACTTCCAAACAAGTCTTTTTCCTCAGGGGGTGAGGCTAATGTGGTATTAAGGGACTTAATTATCTCACATTGACCTTTCCCGTCTGAATGATCCTGATCATCGCTAATTGTGTTCAGCCCCGTTCTATTACACAAGGTGTTATTGTGGAATCTCCGGATTCCACACGGGCAATCCTATCAAACACGTTTTAAAAGGATTAGTAACAGCTCCCAAACTAAGACAAAGAGATGATTGACCAGTTTATTAGCAAAGGTTATCCAAATATTATCTCTAGGCTGATTAAAATGCGTCAAGCTGTTAGCAATTATAGTTACACTAAAAGCTATGGTTATAACAAAACACCTCATTATTATTCATTAAATTCACTGTCTTTTTGTTATATAACTTTCAGTCTTTTGATTGTTAGCCAGTCCTCCAATGACCGCAAGACGAGGGTGTATTTATTCTCCAATCTCTTCCTGTCCTTTTTTGTCAGATGGTTTGATCTCCACAGCTCCAAGGACAGCTCTTGTCCATCTGGCTGGCACCCAAATGGATCCTGTGGGAGAATCAACACACAAATACCCACGTCCCCAGTATAATACTTTGGCCGGAGGCTGCCATATCCCTGTTTTAGGGTCACGATATTTAACCCATATTTCTTTCTTTCTCTCCTTTTATGCCTTTGGATTATGATGTATTATTACAGGTGGTAGCTTCTGTTCCCCAAACACACACAGGTGGTTCATAACAAATAAGGCCTTTAACAATTTCATATGTGGGTCTTTAACATCCCCATATTTACCAAGATATCTTTTTAGAGTCCCATTAGCTCTTTCTATTATGGCCTGTCCTGTGGGGGAATGGGGAATCCCTGCTACATGGTTAACTCCCCATTGCCTCATAGACTGTTCTATGCTTCTACTTATATAGGCCGGCCCATTGTCTGTCTTTATTTTCTGAGGAATTCCCATTATTGCAAAACAACTATATAAATGACACTCTACATGTATGGCCCTCTCCCCTGTCTGTGCTGTTGCCCAAACAAATTTGCTCCATGTGTCTATGGTTACATGTACATATTTTAGTCTTCCAAACTCTGCCACATGAGTGACATCCATCTGCCAAACTTCAAGCCCTTGTTTACACCATGTGCTCACATCTGCCACCACCAGCACCTCCTCTCACTCCACCCCGTGCCCACCTCTTCTGTACCTTCCACCTCTCACGTTACAACCCGAGATCTTCCGGATGCCTACCACATCTCCCCCTCCTTATGCTCAATGACTCCAGTGTCCTGTGGCACGGGCTGATACATAACGTGTCGGCCCAGCACATATGCTAGCTGAGCCAATTGCAGGAAGATATGATCAGGTGCTGGTCGTGTTCCACTTCACTATTCAATCTTGCCAATAGTTGAGTGACTCCATCTTGATGTGCATCATGGCGAGCACTCCGAGAAACATGTCAATCTGAAAGAGACGCAGTAGACCGTTATATCTTCTACGCCCCATGCACTCCCCCTCCCTAAGACGGTTGAGCTATACTTTTAAAGTAGTGTGAGCGCATTTAACGACCACCTGTCCCTAGCTAGTGTGAGGGATACCGTGGCTCAATGCATGGGGATAGATGGTATGTCCATGACCCCTCCGGGCAGCCTGCTCCACTGGCTTTTTTTTTTTTTTTTTTTTAAACTCAAATTTTACTAACAAGCATCAGACCCTTACAATCAGCAGCAAAGCTAGCGTGTTTATAGTACTTCTAATTGGTCCTTTCTCCAAAAGCCAGCTGTAGTTTTCTGTGATAAGCCTTGCAGTTTCATACGCTGCCTCAGCCTTCTCCTTGCTCGAAGTTGTAATCTCGTATGTATTTTTGCTTCTTCGTTTCTCACAGTCGAGAGCAGCTCAAGGACAATCTGCACATTAGTTTAGCAACTCATGCCTGTTAAGTTGCTTCTTATCCACTGAAAAAAAAAGCACAGCTGACAAACAAAGTTATTATACTTGTGCTAAAGGTAAAATCTCTAGCAGGTCTATGTTGCAAAGTTGTATGGCTAATACTACTTACATCACTAACCAAGTCTTCTAATGTCATTGAGGTTTGGTTACTTTGTTTGCTAGGCCAGTATCCTAATTTGCATAGCTGAGTTAATAAAGCAGATATTCCTACACCTGGAGCAAATATACTAGTTGCTATTATTGCTGAGGGAGACCAAAGGTAACATAGTCATCACATTCGCCAGTAAATGTATGCACAAACTGTTTTGGACAATGATGTTTCTAAATCATTGTGTGATTAGGCATCAAGATCTTCAGTTGTCCCAAACTGCATGGACCCCTTTGTAATCTCGAGGGTATTCCAGGCCATGTCTGGTCCCCACAGATCAGAAAAATTCCCTTTGGTAACTGTACAGGCACAAGACTAGACCTGGATCTTTTTGGTGAAGTATAATTGCACCAAGATGTTGTGTTCTTATACACGCCCAGGATGGGATACACATTCTGTCCCAAATGTTTTGGTATTGCTGGTAAAATTAAACATAACACAAAAATCCATCTTTATAGATCCCAATAATTCTAACTCCTGTGGCTCTGTTGTCGTTATTGGCAACCATGAAATGATCAAATCCCAGCTGTCATCTTTGCCATTACCCTTAACTAAGGGATTTGTTTTTAATGCATTTGGTACAGGCCATTGTGCCACATCTGATGGAACTCCCACCAAACAGGTAGAAAAAGGATTATCTGGAGTGGCCATTGATAAACATATTGTAGACTGATTGATTGCTTTGGCCAGTGTAAGCCACATGTTTTGCTTGGGTTGTTGAAATTGCCTAAAACCATTTACCACAATCATTTGAAGCATCAACAGTATGATAAACTCCTTTTTTTTTTTTAATCTCCTGATTAAAAAAAAAAAAATCCTTCACCAATGAGTCTAAAACATAAACCACCTTTTAGCTTCTCAGTGTCAAAATGTTCTGTTCTTCCAAGTTCTATTCCTGACACCTAAACCACCTTAGAAAGTTTCCACTGTAAGAAAACCACTTTACAGCAAAATGCATAACATCACGACCAACAGTTTTTACACTCCTTGAGGCAAGGGACTGAGGATGGAAAGGATGAGCCCAGCGGTTCGTGAGGGCTGGGGCCGGCCGTGTCGACGCGCGGTGTGTGTGGGGGGGCACTCCGGAGACACTGACCGTGCGCGGGAAGCGGCTGCACGGCGGCAGCTGCGGATGGAAGGGGCGGGGGGGGGGGGGTCTGGTTCACTCCGTGCCGTCCCCGGCGCCGGCGGCGCAGTCGGTATTACTCTCTGTAAGAAACTATGAATTAAGGTATTGTTTATTGAGATTTATGTTAAGCTCAATGTAAAAGGTCAGACAACAAAAGACAGGAAAATTGCATATGCAAACAGCTGCCAGACATCACTTGTGTGTAATTGCCTTTACATACCAATACCACCTATGCAAGCAAAAGAGATACTGCTCAAAGATAACTACAGGATGTTCTGAGGAACAAAAGAGGAAGACTCCTCACTCAACAACCACAGGAAGGCAGAAAACGACCCCCTTCACAGCAACTAAAGAATGCGCAGAGTACCTACAGTGCTTCACGGCCACGGACTAAAATGTATAAAAAGGGACTGTTTGAACTGATCAGCACGGCAGTTGGCGGAGCGCAGACTCCCCTGTCGTCCAGCGCTGTCTTTGCTCATATTCTACTTGCTACAATTAATAAAATTATAATTGGATTATGATCCGTTGTGGTCTCAATTTATGACAATTTCTTGGTGCCGTGACTCGGATAAGGAACGGTGAGCTTCAGTCCTCCGGGGAGGCGCCCCGCGGCAATCCGCGGCCCCGCGACTGACAGCCTACCTCAACCTTACCGACGAACCTAAATTCTAGAATAATGAGCAAAGGGGAAACCGGTAAAATCCCATAAAAATTCTGTGCACGGGAGTCCGGACGAAGACGCAGGGACGCGTAAGTATATTGCGAATTTTTCGCGGGTTATCCGTTCGGGCGGGATTGGGTATCCTGGATTATAACAAATGAGAGGTTCGATACACTGAACCAAGCGAGTGTGGACCCTTAAGTACCGCGTTTCCCATCTCCCGCGAGGGACTGGGCCAGGAACAAGGGGAGCAAGTGAGTGTGTGTTTGTGGATAATCCAGAAGATGGGGGCGAAGGGCAGCAAGCCTTCGACACCCATGGGAAGGGTACCTGCTGTACCTAAGAATACCTCTCTGGCATATATCTTAGACAATTGGAGATATTTCCCTGAAACACTAGGGAAAGATAAGCAAAAAAATGATAGAATACTGTACTAAGATATGGGGAGGGAAGAAGATTTCTGAAAATGCCTTTTGGCTAGTCTGCGGGCCAGAAGAAGATTGGATAAGACAACAATTAAATCTCTGGGTTAATAATAAAAAACCCCTTAACCCGGAAGAAAGTCAATATGCGGAAGTGTGGCTAAAAAGACCGGGAGCTAGACTTTACCTCCTGCTCCCACAGCCCCTCCAGAGGTCCTCAGGGCATCCACTCCCCCACCGGAGTTGGCAACATGCCCAGGGATCTAAAGCAAATATTAAATGGCCACTCCAAGGCCAGAATATCAATAAAGCATTTAATGAAATGCAAAAGAAAGATGAGAGCCCTACTGAGTGGTTAGAACAACTGAGGAAAGCCCTTCAGCTGTATTCCGGGGTAAATCCTGACGAAGGGCAAGCACTCCTCAAAACTCAGTTTGCAGCAAAATCATGGGAAGATATCAGAAAGAAGATTGAAAAGTTAGAAGACTGGCAAATTAGAGAGTTGGAAGAATTATTGAGGGAAGCCCAGAAAGTCTATGTAAGGCGAGAGGAGGAGAGCAGCAAGCGGCAAGTGAAAATGATGGTAGCAGCGGTCAGAGAGGATCGTAAAAGACAAACTGCTGCTGGAACGAAACAAGGGAATGTAGTAGTAAAGAAGGAACAGAGATGTTGTTTTTATTGTGGAAAGAAGGGACATATAAAGAAGAATTGCAGAGAAAGGATTAGGGATGAGGAAATATCGAAAGCGGAATAGGAGAGTCCGGGGCTCTATATTTTAGGGGACCAGAGTCATCATGAGCCCTTGATAAAATTAAAAATAGGTCCCCATAAACAAGAGTTCACCTTTTTAGTAGACACTGGGACTGAGAAATCGACTATTAGACAAATACCTGAGGGATGTAAAGTTTCCCCTGAAAAAGTACAAGTGATTGGGGCAAAAGGAGAACCCTTTAAAGTAAGTAAAATAAAAAAAAAAAATGTGGTATTCGAAACTGAAAATAAATTTGGAATGGGTGAACTCTTGCTCGTCCCTGAAGCAGAATTTAATCTGCTAGGATGAGATTTAATTGTTGAATTGCAATTAGAAATTAAAGTAAAAAATCAAGAGCTAACAGTGTCTGCTTATCCTTTGACCATGGATGATCAAAAACAAATTAACCCCGATGTCTGGTACTCTCCGGACACAATTAGTAGATTGGAAATCCCACCGATTAAAATCCAAATTTCTGAACCCCACATACCTGTGAGGGTAAAGCAATATCCCATATCCCTAGAAGGACGGAGAGGATTAAAACCAGAAATTGATCGATTATTAGCACAAGGAATATTAGAGCCTTGTATGTCACCCTTTAACACCCCCATTCTGCCTGTAAAGAAACCTAATGGGAAATATCGGCTCTTACATGATTTAAGGGAAATAAACAAAAGAACTATCACCCGGTTCCCTGTAGTAGCAAATCCATATACATTGCTAAGCAAGCTAGGACCCCATAACTCCTGGTATAGTGTGGTTGATTCAAAGGATGCCTTTTGGGCCTGTCCACTGGCAGAAGAATGCCGTGATTATTTTGCCTTTGAATGGGAAGACATAGAAACAGGCCATAGACAGCAATTGAGATGGACCGTGCTCCCCTAAGGGTTCACTGAGTCTCCTAATCTGTTTGGACAGGCCCTGGAAGAGCTCTTAAGGGAATACCAGGCACAAACGGGAAATGTGCTGTTACAATATGTAGATGATCTGCTCATAGCAGGGAATAATAAGGAAGATGTAAGAAAAGAGAGCATTCAACTCCTAAACTTCCTTGCACAAAAGGGACTACGGGTATCCCAGGAAAAGTTACAATTTGTGGAGGAAAAAGTGAAATATTTGGGACATTATTTGTTTAACGGAAAAAAGATATTGGATCCAGAGCGCATTAAAGGAATTCTGGAATTACCTATGCCTGTTACTAAGAGACAAATTCGGCAGGCATTAGGGCTATTTGGGTATTGTAGACAATGGATAGAGAATTATAGCTTTAAAGTTAAATTCTTGATGAGACCACTCTGCCTGAAAGGGTAGAATGGCCCTCGAAAGGATTTGCTTGGTAAGGGTTAATCGTTTCTGGGAACCTGCCTGAAAGGGTTGGCTCCTTGAAGCGTAGGAACCTGCCTGAAAGGGTTGGTTTCATGAGAACAAAGCCCTGGTTTTACCAAGCACATTCTGTGTTTAGAGTAAGCGATAGTAACAGTACCAGATGTCTTGTAGTCACGGAACATGCATTAAAGATATGTGGTAAACAACATCATAAATTTTGTAAAATAATACTTGATTGTTTTGTAGCATATAGAAACTGCATATATTCATATTGTTTGTTAATGTGAACCGATGATCTTTGCGATATGTAATGACTATAAAAGAGCCTATGAAGAAGTAATAAACTATCACTTGCCCTAAGAGCAGTGGTCCGCCTGTCCTTCATCGTCCTGGAAAGAGCTGGTCTCTGACAAATTCTTATATGAACAACTGTCTAAAGACAGAATACCCAAGTGGATCTCTCAGGATCAAGAGCAGTTTGCCAGTCTAAAGAGAGAGCTAAGTCAAGCACCGGTTTTAAGCCTACCAGATTTAAAGCGGCCGTTCCATTTATTTGTTAACATACATGAAGGAACAGCATTCGGAGTATTAACTCAGGAATGGGCCGGACAAAAGAAACCGGTGGCATACCTATCAAAGCTGTTAGACCCTGTGAGCAGGGGTCTAACGAGCTGCTTACAAATCATTGTTGCTGCTGCCTTATTACTTGAGGAAACAAATCGCATTACCTTTAATGGAGAAGTTGTCCTATATGCGCCTCATAACATCAGGGGAGTGTTACAACAAAAAGCAGAGAAATGGCTTACAGATAGCCGATTATTAAAGTATGAGGGGATACTTATAGAATCCCCTAAACTATCTTTGAAAACTATTGGAGCGGTTAACCCTGCGGAATTTTTTGTACCCAGGAGAAGGTAATGAACTATTGCACAATTGTTTTCAAACAATTGAACAGCAAACACGCATTAGGCCAGACTTAGAAGATGAAGAACTACAATATGGAGAAGTATTATTTATAGATGGGTCATCACGAATAGTGGAAGGTAAACGATTGTCCGGATATGCCATCGTTAAGTTGGAAAAAGGAGAATTTAAGACAATAGAATCAGGCCCCCTGAGTGCCAGCTGGTCGGCTCAAGCCTGTGAGCTGTATGCATTGTGGAAAGCGTTAGTGTCACTGAAGGAAAAGGATGGAACTATATATACAGACTCACGCTATGCGTTCGGAGTAGTACACACTTTTGGAAAAATATGGGAGGAAAGAGGATTTGTTAACTCACAGGGAAAAGAATTGATACACCCGGAATTGATTCGGCAAGTTCTGGGGGCATTGAAAATGCCAAATAAAATAGCAGTTGTACATATAAAGGGACACCAGCGAGATACAAATTATCAGGTTAGGGGAAATAATGCAGCTGATACAGAAGCAAAACGAGTGGCAGGCAATTATAATACGATTTTGACTATGCAACAAGTACTTGTTAGTAAAAATTTGAGTTTTGAACCTGTAGAAAAGGAAAAACTAGAACAAATGGGAGCTAAGGAACAGGATGGCAAGTATATATTGCCAGATGGGAGAGAAGTCTTGCCAAAGGGCATAACACTCGAAATATTTTCAAAAATACATAGTAAAGCACACTGGGGAACCCAGGCGTTAGTTGATCATTTCAATCGACAATTTGTATGTATAGGTGTATATAACATAGCAAAAACGGTCACAGCAGCCTGCGAGACCTGTCAAAGGGTTAATCGAAACAACATGAGACGAAAACCTCTTGGAGGACGTTCCCCAACATATAGACCCTTCTCACATATACAAGTGGATTTTACTGAACTACCTAGGGTAGGGCGTTATAAATATTTATTAGTAATGGTGGATCATTTAACACATTATGTTGAGGCTTTTCCTACCTCCAAGGCAACTGCTAACCAAGTTACTAAGATATTACTTGAACACATTACACCTCGATATGGAGTACCTGATGTAATTGATTCGGACAGAGGAACACACTTTGTGTCAAAAATTGTTAGGGATCTAACAGAAAACTTGGGTACTAAGTGGGAATACCATACACCATGGCATCCACAAAGTTCGGGAAAGGTTGAAAGGATGAACGGAGAAATCAAAACTACCTTGACTAAATTAATGATAGAAACCAAATTATCATGGATTAAGTGCCTACCTATGGCACTATTAATTCTCAGAACTAGGCCCCGAGCAGATATAGGAATATCAGCGTTTGAAATGGTGTATGGAATGTCCTATAGGATTGAAAGTCCACAAACAAATGTTTTAATTCGAGATCGTGTGATTAATGAATATGTTTCACAAATTAGCAGAGCATCGTAACAAGCTTTGGGAACGTGGACTGATTGTACAGCGACCCCCGTTGGATTTAAAAATTCACAATGTTAAACCTGGAGATTGGATATTGATTAAAGTGTGGAAGGAAGAAACTCTAAAGCCCAATTGGGAGGGACCTTATCTTGTTTTGCTTACAACAGAAACAGCTGTCCGGACTGCTGAGCGTGGATGGACTCATGCCAGTCACATTAAAGGCCCGGTAACAAGACCCCACTGGAAAGTAATCAGTACTCCAGGTGACACCAAGATAACCCTGAAAAGATAACGTAATGACAAAGACTTTATTTGATTATTTTGTTGTGTTACCTTTCGGTATAAAGTGTGTGTTGTTGTTTACATTTGCAATAATTATTTCTTTGTTTATCTATTATATATGGAAGCGTACAAAGTGTGCTGAAGTAAATTACTAAACTTATGCAACTATAAAATATTGAATATAGAGGATATACTGATGTAAATAATATATGCACTCAGAGTATATGAATTGGGCTTAATGATTTGAATTATAATCTTTGAACTGTAATCGTTATCCATTTACTTGTTTTAGGAGTAAGGTATGCCAGGATAAATGGTGGACCCACTGTGAATGTGAACACCCTCCAATAGGAGTTTGCACACAGTGTTGATGAATCCAAAGAACTCTCACTGAGTGGAAATTAAAACAATTAGAGTCTAAACAAGAAATTACTCAAAAATCCCATGAGTGGTGGGAAATCTTTGCCAAAGGAATAAACTCTCAATATTATTGTTACCATTTCAACGAATCAGTCCCCTTTGTAGCTGAAATCCTAGCTATAAAGTGCAGAAGGGAAGTGCTAACTGTGTCTTGCTTTGTCCCATTAGTTAAAGCTGCGAAGTGGGAAGCCTATGTAAACAGGCAGAAAGCCCAAAACAGCTGTTCTCCTGAAGAGTTCCCTTGCTGCCGAGAAGATGGTACACCCCGTGGCTCGAAGCAACCGAGTCGACGGGCGAGGCAGAGGAGGAACAAACTGTGGAGAAAAGAACCAGAACAGTGGGACGCAAAAGCAGCAATGGTCAAACTTCCCCAGGACTGGTAAAAACATACTTAAATTAGCAAAATTGATAAATACCCTTTCTCTTGGTATACCGTTAGTGTTGTTCTTAGTAATAATCCAAGTAAATGGAAACCCTCATGAACCGATGCTCTGGAAAATATATAATCTGGAAGAGAGTAAGATCATACAAAATCTAAGCGCTTCGGGAGGAAATTGGAATTTTACTGTACATTTATTTTCACTAATACCTTTTGAAACGGGTTGTCGAGGGGCTATATGTGACATTCCTGATAGACAAATAGCTAAAAAAAAAAAAAAAAAAAAAAAACCAAAACAAACAAAAAAAAAAACAAGCGCAATGCAATTCATGGTACATATGCCCAGCCTCAAACCCTGGAAAGAGCTATTGTAATTACCCGGGACATTATTATTGTGGATGTTGGGGTTGTGAGACAATAGCTTCAGAGTGGAAAACAACAGGAGATAAATATGAAAATTGGTTTAACGTTTCACCCTGGCTAACCACTTTATTGTCTCCTTTAGCAGGACCGTTTATTATGTTGATCCTGGGGCTTATATTTGGACCATGCATATTACGCTATATTTTACATTTTGTTAAGGAGCGGTTTGACATAGCTAAACTACTCATTCTAACTACGAGGCCTGAGACAAATTATAAAAGTGTATCTACTAATGAAGATGAAGATGACGAGAATTACTGTGAATGTGATATGCCATGTGAAAACTATGATTGTAACTGTAAGGGATTGTATTGTGAGTGTTATAATAAGTGTCGAAATTGTGGAAAAAGGTTTACCTGCAGTGCCGAAAATGAAAATAGTGTCTAATAAACAATAATAGGATAAAAGAAAAAGGGGGGATTGTAAGAAACTATGAATTAAGGTATTGTTTATTGAGATTTATGTTAAGCTCAATGTAAAAGGTCAGACAACAAAAGACAGGAAAATTGCATATGCAAACAGCTGCCAGACATCACTTGTGTGTAATTGCCTTTACATACCAATACCACCTATGCAAGCAAAAGAGATACTGCTCAAAGATAACTACAGGATGTTCTGAGGAACAAAAGAGGAAGACTCCTCACTCAACAACCACAGGAAGGCAGAAAACGACCCCCTTCACAGCAACTAAAGAATGCGCAGAGTACCTACAGTGCTTCACGGCCACGGACTAAAATGTATAAAAAGGGACTGTTTGAACTGATCAGCACGGCAGTTGGCGGAGCGCAGACTCCCCTGTCGTCCAGCGCTGTCTTTGCTCATATTCTACTTGCTACAATTAATAAAATTATAATTGGATTATGATCCGTTGTGGTCTCAATTTATGACACTCTCTCCCGTGTTTTCTTTTTCTTCCCTCGCGTGCCCGATGGTGCCCAGCCTAACATGGGGTCGCGCTCCCCCACTGTCCTCTGATCATCCTGCGCTGCACCCCCGCCCAACTCTGCCCACTTGGCATTCCCCTGCAAGTCGTCCCAGGGGTAACTCGGCGGGCTGGGCTCGAATGGGAAGCAGCTCTCCCGCGGGGGCTCTGCTCCGAAGCCACTTCGCCTCTCTGACTTTGTAAAACTCTTGTGTAGAGAACTTATTTCTTTACTACGCGTAGCCTCACCACCCCCCGTCTCCTCACCAGACTCCGTCTTCTAGCTCTCATTTCTGCCACTCCTCCACGTAGATCACTCATCTTCGGTGGCCAACGAGGCGGCTGACTTTTCCCCTTTGTCCCGCCTCCATTTCCGTCAGGCGCCAACTTTGGCGGATCGTGGGGTGGCTGACTTTTCTCTTTTCTCGGTATCATCCGCCTCAGCGCCGCTCCCGGCACTGCTCCCGGCGCTGCTCCCGGCGCCTCTCCCGGCACTGCTCCCGGCACCTCTCCCAGCGCTTCTCCCGGCACTACTGTCGGTGCCTCTCCCGGCGCTTCTCCCGGCGCTGACCACTCTACACGCGGGGGGAGGGAGCATTACTTCTGAAACGGTAGGAGCCAGCGAGGTGGATTGGAACCAGTCACGCTCATAGTTTTTATTCTTACTCTGTGCTGCTGATACGTGCTCAGCAGCCTTCTTTTCTGCTTGATGTTGCAACAACTCATTGTGCACTATCCTCCAAAGCTTCCCTAACTTTTCAGCTATCTCATCATCCTCCAGGGTAGCTTCCCACAGCAAATCCCCAAATTTACGCCATTCGCTCAATTCATGCACTGTATGTGGATTCTGAAACACTCCCTTAGCATACCCATAAGCTAATAACCCTGGTAGGTCTTTTTGCAGATCTATACCCTTTATCTGCCGCTTCTGCAAGAATGCAGTAAATAAATCATATGCCGCTTGCCTTTCCATACCTATTATCGTCAGCGCGCTGTTGCAGCCCTTCAAGGTCCGGTGGCACGTATCGGCCGGGCTCGTCTATACGGTTACCCAGGGCACGGCGTGTTCCCAATTTTCACGCTTATTGCTGTCCTTGCTGCATAGGACCCGAACCCCTTCGTCACTCTGCCGTGGCGCCCAGTTGATATATCACGTCCTTCGTGTATCGCGTAGGGGTCACCATTTGCTGAAGACGACGGGAGACTAGCCCACCCTGTAGTGCAACAAGTCTCAACTTTATTTGCAAAGATACAACTCCTTTATAGATAAAATAATCAGGCCCATACATATTCCAAAAGTTAAGCTCATCATTGGTTCCCAGTTAGATGCAAATCCTCCCTTGTTTCAACTAACTCCAGATACTTGTGGTTGCTTAACTCAAAATAAGCTCCTGCTTTCTAATCCTGTTACCATACAACTCTCTTGCTCTCATGTCCTTGAGCAAGGGTCCAATATCTTATCGCTTAATGCTTACTGCCTAACCAGCTGTATTCTATCATGTCCTCTTTCCTCTAGCAAAGTCTCCACAAAACTCCCTACATCAGAAGACCCTTTTGTTGTGGGATTGCTGCAAGTTCAAGAGCAACAGGTGCGCCGGAGGCAATATCGCACAAACCGAGATTCCTGGGCTCCCATCCGTGAGTTGATTCATCAGCTGGAGGCTCAAGAAGTAATTAGCAAAACTCATTCCCCATTTAATAGTCCCATATGGCCTGTGAAAAAATCTGATGGAGGGTGGAGGTTAACAGTTGTCATGGTTTAGGCCCATCAGGGAACAAAGGCCATGAGTACCAAGGAGGCTGAGGATTGCTCGAGGGCAGGGAGGGCTTAATTGCCGCTTAAGGTTCAGGACAAAACAGACCAGACTACTCGGTTTGGGGAAGAAAACAGAAAATAATTTAATGCAACATCAACTAAAACATACCCCCAAAAACCCAAAACATAACCAAAATGAAACAACCCAGAGTAATACATCAATGAAGAGTCCAACCAGCCTTTTTAAGAACACATTCTTGCCACACCTCCACTCTTTCTGGGCTCAGAGCCCTGATCCGGGTGTTTTTACCTTGCCCTCCCGAACGGTTCGGGGGGGGCAGGCAGTGGGGGTTTCAGTTAGTCTGTTCCCGATAGCTTCTGCCGTTTGTCCCTCCTCAGGACGGGTGAACTCCACACCAGTCCTCCCTGCAAGTCCGTGGGGTAACTCACACGCATGGCAGCCCTGCACGGGCTGCTCCGACGCGCACTTATTCCAAAGGCTGCAGCTCCTCTCTGCCTCTCGTGTGGGGCTGCTCTGCGGCGTGCAGGCTCTCCAACACGGCCTGGGCCATGGCCGCCTCCCTACACAGTCCCTCACCCATCCGGGCTCACTCACATGGAGCTGCTGGTGGCTCTCAGTCCTGCCACGGATCTCCATAGGTTTCAGGGGCACAGCTTGTATTCTCACCACGGCTTGCAGAAGGGTCTCCGGTCTACTGCTTCTCTTTCCTTCCTCCTTCTCTGGCTGAAGGGTCCGCGTGGTCGCCTCCATCTTGTATCACTCTTACACCTCCTGCCTCGCATTTCAAATTCCCGTCCCCTAAATAGTGATCGCAGAGGTGCCAGATTGGCCCAGCCAGGCCGGAGGTGGGTGTGAACCCAGGAGCTGGGGGAGAGTCCGCAAACTCTTTACCGGGTCTTCACTGCAACCCGCTCCCCCTGTTACTAAGCCAAAAGCTGCTCCTTGCTAAACCAGAACAACAGTAGACTATCGTGCCTTGAATGAAGTGACACCACCACTGAGTGCTGCTGTACCAGACATGTTGGAGCTCCAGTATGAACTGGAGTCAAAAGCAGCCAAGTGCTATGCTACGATTGACATTGCTAATGCATTTTTCTCAATTTCGCTGGCAGCAGAGTGCAGACCACAATTTGCCTTCACATGGAGAGATGTCCAATATACCTGGATTCGATTGCCCCAGGTGTGGAAACATAGTCCTACTATTTGTCCTGGTGTAATCCAAACTGTGCTGGAAATGGGTGATGCCCCCGAACATTTACAGTACATCAATGACATAATTGTATGGGGCAAGATGGCAGAAGAAGTGTTTGAGAAAGGGAAAAGAATAATTCAGATTCTCCTAAAAGCTAGTTTTTCTGTAAAAAGAAACAAAGTAAAGGGACCTGCACAAGAGATACAATTTTTGGGCATAAAATGACAAGATGGGCGTCAGCATGTGCCTCTAGATTTTGTGAACACAATAGCGACTATGTCTCAACCAACTAATAAGAAATAAACACAAGATTTCCTGGGCCTTGTGGGATTCTGGAGGATGCATATCCCAGGTTATAGTCAGCTTGTGAGCCCTCTTTTTAGAGTAACCAGAGAGAAGAACTTTTTTGAGTGGAGCCTTGAGCAACAACAAGCTTTTCAACAAATTAAACAGGAAATAGCTCATGCAGTCGCCCTTGGGCCCTTCCATACAAGACCAGATGTGCAGAATATCCTCTACACTGCCACTGGAGAGCATGGTCTCACCTGGAGCCTTTGGCAGAAAACATCTGGAGAAACGCAAGGTCGACCATTAGAGTTTTGGAGCCGAGGATATGGAGGATCAGAAGCCCACTAAATCCCAACTGAAAAAGAAATACTAGCAGCATATGAAGGACTTCGAGCTGCTTCAGAAGATGAGAGACATTATACTTTGTTTACTTTCGGGTGGAAAACATGACTCTGAAAGTACATCATGGAGATGCTCACGTGCCCAAAAGCCTTGCCACTGAAAAGCAATGGAACAACCAACAGGTAGACAAAGCTGCCAAAATTGAAGTAGCTCAGGTACCTAGACTGGGAGCATAAAGGCGAACTATTTATAGCTCGATGGGCCCATGAAACATCAGGACATCTGGGAAGAGATGAAACATATATATGGCCTCGTGATCGAGGGGTGGACCTGTACCATGGAAGCCATTACACAGGTCACCCACGAATGTGAAGCGTGCTGCAATCAAGCGAGCCACACGAATCAAGTCTCCCTGGAACAGAGGCCGATGACTGGGTTTTCAATATGCTGAGGTCTGGCAAATTGACTATGTTGGACCGCTTCCACGAACACACCAAGGCAAGTGTTATATACTCACCATGGTGGAAGTAACTACCAGTTGGTTGGAAACATACCCTGTAAACCATGCCACTTCCTGAAATACTGTCTTGGGTCTTGAAAGGCAAGTTTTGTGGCAACATGGCACTCCAGAAAGAATTTAATCAGTCTTTGCTCAAGGGCCTGGGTTTTCTTGGTGGGTAATGAGAAAGGATGGGGAAACTCGATGTATGCCTCAAGGAGACTTGACCTTGGGGGAAAAATAACCTGTGATGTGAGTTATCTGTTGTAGATGATGAGGTATGAACTTCGCAAGAAAACCAGACAAGTGGACAAATCAAGTCGGTGCTGGTGCCCAACACTGAACACACTGCTTCCCCTGGCCTGGATATCCATCTTGATGGATGAGACATAAGTTATGGCCTGTTTCAGTGAACATCTACAGAGGATGAAAGATAGAAGAATGTAGTTTGTTTGTTTGATACAAAATGCAAGAGGGAATACAAGAATGATGTTTGTCTGTTGAAGAGTAGGGGTACTGGTTAATGAGAGTATATAAGAATGTATATTGGTTGTTCAGATGGTTTGTCTGAGCATGACATGAATGGTATGGAATAAGGGACGGAGACAGTAGTGGGTCTGGGATGGTAGTGAATTTCCACAGCAGCTCTTGCAGTGCTGTGCTTACTGTTGATATCAGTATTATGATTACAACTCGCAAAGCATCAGGGCTGTCCCTCCAGCATTTCTTCCCCCACCTTCACCAATAGCTGGGTGAGCACAGTCTTGGGAGAGATCAAGGCCAGAACAGCTGACCCAGGCTTACCAAGGTGATATTCCATTCCATATGACTTCTGCTCAGTAATATAAACTGGGGGAGAGAAGAAGGAAGGGAAGGCAAGATTCATTTCTGGCCTTCCAAAAGCAATCGCTACGCGTACCGAAGCCCTGCTTCTTGGGAGGTGGCCAGAAATCGCTGCAGATGGGAAGGAGAGAGTAACAGCTTTATCTGCATTTGCTTGGCTTCCCGTTCTCGTGGCTTTGCTGTTTCTTTATTAAACTGCTTTTATCTCAACCCACAAGACTCCCATCATATTTTCTCCCCTTCCCTGCTTTGCTGGGAAGGTCGGGGATAGAGCAGTGTGGTAGACACCTGGCATCCAGCCAGGGTCAAACTACTAAAGTGGAAAGTGCTGGTTGCTGTGCTGATGGATTGGAGATAGCTCCTACAGGAAAGCAGTTGAAAAGGTGACAAAGTGTTGACTGTTAGGCTACACGGGGACCTATGTACCAATGTCGGTGGGGACTGCGTACCTGCTTTCTTGTAGCTCCCAGACGCAGTGGCGTAACTTCTACTGGCAGCTTGTATTTTAACTGGGAATTGAGTAGGCCAAGTGCATGGGACTGGAGATAGCTCCTACAGGAAAGCAGCTGAAAAGGTGGCTGTAGTGGGTCTGGGATGGTAGTGATTTTCCACAGCAGCTCTTGCACTGCTGTGCTTACTGTTGATATCAGTATTATGACTACTGTTCGCACAGCATCAGGGCTGTCCCTCCAGCATTCCTTCCCCCACCTTCACCGATAGCTTTGGTTTAGCAAAATCTTGGGAGGGACCACGGCCAGAATAGCTGACCCAGGCTGACCAAGGAGATATTACATACCATATGACATCAGCTCAGTAAAATAAACTGGGGGAGAGGAGCAAGAAAGGGAGGCAAGATTCATTTCTGGCCTTCCAAAAGCAACTGCTACGCTTACCAAAACCCTGCTTCTCATGAGATAGCTTGACATCGCTGCAGATGGGAAGTAGAGAGTAACAGCTTTACCTGCTTTTGCTTTACTTCCAAAGTGCGTGACTCAGAAGCATCCGTGTAGCTCTCAGAGGCAGTGGTGTTACTTCTAACAGCAGCCTGTGTTTTCAGTGGGAGCTGAGCAGGCTAAATGTGCGGGAATGAAGATAGCTCCCACAGGAAAGCAGCTACAAAGGTGACACAGTGCTGGCTGATAGACTACCCAGGGACCTACGTTCCACTGTAGGTGGGGTCTGCGTACCTGCTGTCTTGTAGCTCTCAGATGCAGTAGCGTAACTTCTAACAGCAGCCTGTATTTTCAATGGAATCTGAGATGGCCAAGTGCTCGGGATTGGAGATAAGTCCCACAGGAAAGCAGCTGAAAAGGTGGCACTGTGCTGGCTGATAGGTTACACGGGGACCTGTGTATCACTGTAGGTGGAGTCTGCGTACCTGCTTTCTTGTAGCTCCCAGTCGCAGTGGCGTAACTTCTAACTTGTTATAGATTGCTGTGATAAAGTTCACTAGCCAATTTAAGTGACTCATGTATCAAATTTCTTAAGCAAGTGGCAAATAAGCAAAACAGCACTGGGTGTCCGGGAGACTCCGCTCTGCCAACGGCTCGGGAACACCCCCCCCCCCCCCCCCCCCCCCCCCCCCGTATCACAGTCCTTTTATATAGTCCTTATCTGTCGGTTCTTCGCTTCCTGGTGTACTCTGTGAATGTGCCCATCTTGTTACTTCTGCCTCCTGGTGGTCGTAGGGTGGTCGCTGGGATGAAGTCAGTAGTCTTTTTCTACTGACCTGCTCATGAACTCTTCTCAGCTTATGAGCAACCTATTGTACCTCCTATAAGCACCTTAGTCAACTGTACCTGTGCACATTGTAGAAACTTTACGATTAAAGTTTTACAAGACTTTTACAATGCCTTTAAATGATTCCTTGCACAACTATTCTTTCATGATTTGATTAACAAACATGACCTTTTCCATTACAATCCCCCCTTTTTTTCCCCTCATTTCATTCATCAAATCTCCTAATAACATCTTTAGCCATTTCTAAAATAGGTGTTTTACTTATTCCATCCTCTTTGTTGGCTAACTACTTGTATTGCTTCCTTATCAGCATTAAGTGGACTGCTTCTGGTTTTTACAATCTCACTTACCCTATTGAATACACAAGGCCCAATCGTCAGTGCTAATACCAGTAGAATGACAGGCCCAGCTATAGTTGACAATAACGTCGCGTGAGCCAAGGGGAATAGTTGAACCATGACTCATACCAGGCTTGTTGCTGTTCCCTTTCTCGTTTTCATTTCTCCAAGCCCTCCCGTAATTTTGTCATCGTGTCTCACTATACCGGTATGATCTACATAAAAACAGCATTCTTCCCCTAGGGCTGCACACAGTCCCTCTTGTTGTAAAAACAGCAGATCCATCCCCTGGCAATTTTGTAAAGCTACTTCTGAAAGCTTAGAATTTCTGGTTCTGCTGCACTAGAGATGTAATCCCGGTCCCTGCTCCCGCTGCCCCAATTGCCATCAAGGTAGCTATAGTTAGGGCTGTCAAAGGCTACGGCTTATACCAGATCGCCCCGGTATTCCAATGATTATAGACAAACTCTTCAGGGTGATATAAAATGCGTGGAACAATGGTTACCTGAACACAGTATTCATTGATGACATTAAATACCTTTAAGGAGAAGCATGGGGTTACACTGATTTTTGAACAAACCCACTTGGAGTCGTTCACTCCGATTGCCTCATAAAATGGGGGGTTCATGCTGTAACGTAGTCAGTAGCACTCCATAACATTTGGATTAGGATAGTTAACCACTCCATCCGCCAGATAACAATATACCATCCCCGGGTAATGGGTGGGGCCTTTATCAAATAAAATGGTACTTTTTTTTTTAGTTTTTCACCCCACATTCTTTTAGGTGCAATGCTTTTGCCCTTCTTAGAGGTAGACTTGGGATCTTAGGATTCTTAATTTGAAGCTTTGAGAGACTCTATACCCCACTCCCAGTACGCCTCTGCCTCCTTCACCGACTCTTTTGCTTAAAGCAGTGAGATTTATGATCTTCTCGGCAGCAGTTGTAATTTTCAGGGGTATTCTGTGTCTCCTTATAGGCCTCTTTCCTTTTGCCTTTTCCTCCAGCACCCACGGGGTGCTTGAAACACTGACTTTCACATGGAGGTCTCGGTTCTATGGGCCTTCTGCGTATAAAGCACCCTTTTAAAAACTTAAATTACAACCCCCACTCAACTCAGATTATTTTATTCTTCTAAGCTATTTCTATTCCACGATCTGTTACTTTAAAATAGGTATTACAGCCCCACCGATTATCTTACATCTTTCTGATGATCACAATTTAAACATTACACTGTAATATTTTACAAAAAGGAAATCACTCCACTCCGCTCCTCAGTCAACATGTCACTTTTTACACAGCTTAAGTTTCAGTTCTCCTGGCACCTCTGCAGCTTCCCACTGATCCTGGGAAATTGGTCCTTAAATAAGACAAGAAAAGGACCCTCCCATCGGGGGGATTAAAGATGATTCTTTCCAGATTTTTATCAAGACTTTGTCCCCAGGATTAATCGTGTGGATAGCAATATCTAAGGGTGGTCTCTGTACCACCATTCCCTTTTCCTTAATTCATTCTGTCTTTTCAACATTTCAATAATATATTCCTGCAAATATCCTTCTTCTATGCTAGGATGTTCCTGAGGGATCTCTAAATCATAAGGCATCCCATACAACATTTCAAACGGAGAAGCCCCCGTGTCTGTCCTTGGTTGCGTCCTTATGTTTAACAAAGCTAAAAGTCCAGGACATTTTTCTTTCTAACATTAATTTTGTTAGCGGTTTCTTAATTTCTCCATTCATTCTCTCCACTCTTCCGGAACTTTGGGGATGCCACGGGGTATGGTATTCCCATTTGATTCCCATAGGACCCAATGTCTCAGGGTATCATTTGGCTCCCCATACTGGTGGTTTCTATTTCTAATTTCGGAGAGTGGATTAATATACCTTCATATTTTAAGAGCCTAGCATCAGTTATCCATTTTTCTGCCTTTTGTTGTAATACCTCCCCGGATGTTATGGGGAGAAAACACCTTTAACTCCCCTCCAAAGGTAACAAATAAAAGGTTTTCTAACATCAGGCAGGCTAAGCACAGGAACATTAATCAAATCCACTTTTAAATTCTCAAAGTCTCTTTCATCTTCTTCGGTCCATTTAACTAATCCATCTCCAGTTTATTTCTGGCACAAAATTTTACTTTCTTACTGAACATTTCAATCCATTGTCTGCAATATCCCAACAGACCTAAAAGCTGTCTAACTTGTCTCTTTCTCTTTGGAGCTTGTAGGGACAGTATCCCATTTACTCGATCTGGATCAAGTTTCTTACTTCCCTTTATAAACCAGTGTCCCAAATATTTTACCTTTTCTTCAGTAAACAGTAATTTACATTTAGACACTTTCAACCCTTGTAAACTCAGGAAATTAAGCAATTTAATACTTTCCTGTCTAACAACTTCTTCGTCTCTCCCTGCTAATAATAAATCGTCCACATATTGAACTAAAATAACATCTTTGCCTAGCTCATAATTTCTCAAGATCTGTTCTAGTGCTTGTCCAAAAAGATTGGGGGACTCTCTAAATCCCTGTGGTAATACAGTCCATCTCAACTGTTGTTTTCTATGGGTGTCAGGATCTTCCCATTCAAAAGCAAAATAATCCCTGCACTCCTCTTTCAGGGCACATGCCCAAAAGGCATCCTTAAGGTCTATCACACTATACCACTGATACTCTGGACTCAATTGACTCAATAAGGTGTGTGGGTTAGCTACCACAGGAAACCTAGTAATAGTTCTCTCGTTTATCTCCCGGAGATCATGTAGTAATCTTTAAGTCCCATCAGATTTCTTTACTGGCAATATGGGAGTATCATAAGGGGACATACAGGGCTCAAGTAGTCCCTTAGATATTAGTCTTTCTATTTCTGGTTTTAAGCCTTGTCTACCTTCTTGTGACAAGGGATATTGCTTTACCCTTACCGACAGCCCAGGGTTTTTCCTAAATCTATAATTAAGTCTCTCCCTAATAAATTATAATCAACAAAAAGGATCCTACAGCATATTTTTGCTGCTTCAGATTCTATCAGTACCTCCTTCACAAGAGGTACTTTAAATGGTGCCCCTTTTGCCCCTGCTACTTGTATTTTCTCTGAAGATATCTTACACCCCTGGGGCAATCACTGGATTGTAGATCTCTCGGCCTCAGAGTCCACTAAAAATTCTACTTCCTGACGCTGTGGACCTAACTTGAGCTTTATCAAGGGCACAATTACTCTTGTGATCCTCAGCAAATAGAGCCCCTGACCCCCCTATTCTTCCTTAAACATCTGTTCATCCTGGAATCTCCTTCGACAATTCCTTTTTAGGTGTCCCTTCTGTTTACAATGAAAACATTCCATCATCCTTTAATTCCTTTTTTCTGATGAATGCACCTGTCTCCCAGGCTTTTGTTTCCCTTTCTCATTGCCTTGGACTACTGCCAGAGTCCCTTTCTGTCCCTCCCGAATGGCCACCACTAAAAGTCTAGTTTGCTTTCTCTCAACTTCCTCCTCTCTCCTCACATATACTTTTTGTGTCTCCCTCAGTAATTCATCTAGCCCTTTTTTCTTTCCGATCTTCTATTTTTTCTTGTTTCTTTCGGATATCTATCCATGATTTTGCCACAAACTGGGTCTTTAATAATGCCTGTCCCACTGGAGCTGCTGGATCTACTCCAGAGTACAGTTGGAGGCTTTTACGTAATCTCTCAAGCCAATCAGTCGGGGTATCGTCTTTTCTCTGTCTCTCATTGAATGCTTTGCTAATATTCTGTCCTTGGGGAACAGAGTCTCTGATTCCCTGGACAATGATGGCTCGGAGGTCTGCCATATGGGCTCTGTGCTCTGCCATCTGATTATTCCAATTGGGCCTTTGCAAGGGCCATTTCACATCTGCGGCTGGTCCTGCCTGGTGCTGTTGATCCCAGATTCTCATTCCTGCTAGTTCATCTCAGGTATAGAGATTTGGCCCTAAGAACTGATCTAATCTCTCAGACACACCCAGAGGATCTTCTAACAAACTCACCATCTCCTTTTTTTAATTTTCTCACATCCCTGGTATTGAAGGGCACAGCTATATAACCAACCCCTGGTCCTCCTCTCTGAGCTCCTGCTCCTGCATTCACAATGGGGACTTCCCTCAAGGGGAATAACCCCTCCTCAGCCCTTCCCTCCTGAGTCCTACTCCTCGTCAAGGGGCCCGGAGGTTACAGTTCTAACTCAGAGTTTTGGTCCCGATGCTGTACTTCTGGAGGGATGAGACTCATCCCTGCCTCGGGCAGGGGGGGAGGTGGAAGAGGTAAAATTGGAGGACCAGGCTCAGTAGTTGGTGGAACATATGGGGGCGGCCAAATCTCCTCTTCGGGTGGACTCTTAGCTTTCTTTTCCTTAAGAGCGAACAAGGATATCTTATAAGAAGGTTGGGGTATCCAGAGACTCGCATATTCAATTTCCTCTTAGGTAATGGTCTTTTTATCATTTACCCACAAATTGAGGTCTGCACATAACCAGTCCTCAAAAGACCCAAATATAGGCCAAATAATATTGGGATTTCCTAATGACTTCCGCCCCCAAACTTCCATACAGCAATGTACCATCTTTTCCTTACTCTTTTGTCTTCCACGGGGAGAATCATTCCAAAATTTTATCATCATCCCCAGAGGACTTTCTGGGGGAATATCTGGCAGCCTGTCCTTATGCCACCCATTAGATCAGAGGGCTTACTCTTCCTTTGTCCCATCATCCAGAGTGCCCTTGACACGTTTTCACAATCGATCCCCTCGGTTGTGACCCATGCCCTCGCGGGCAATGGGAACTGCACTCGCTTGATCTCCTTGAGACCTCTCAGTCACTCGCACTCTAGGATACCCACCCCGACGAAACAGAACCACGCAAATACTTACTCAATCCAGAGTCTTCGTTCAGATCTTCGTGCACAAAAATTTATGGGGTACTGCAGGTTTATTTTCTTATTTGCCAAATTTCAAGGGGGTTCTGAATACAGAGTTTGACAAGGGAATTTCCCAAACCAGGACCATCCACAGATGGGACCCCCGTAGTCTGGGAGTCCAATACCAAATCTACCTGTATCCGAGTCACGACACCAAATTGTTATAGTTTGCTGTGATAAAGTTCACTAGCCAATTTAAGTGACTCATGGATCAAATTTATTAAGCAAGCGGCAAATAAGAAAAACAGTTCTGGGTGGCCAGGAGACTCTGCTCGACCAACGACTTGCGACCCCTCCCCCATATCACAGTCCTTTTATACAGTCCTTATCGGTCGGGTGCATCGCTCCCTGGTATACTCTGCCTGTATTTTTTCAAAGGGAGCTGAGTAGGCCAAGTGGGTGGGATTGGAGATAGCTCCCATAGGAAAGCAGCTGCAAATGTGGTATAGTGCTGGCTGATAGGCTACATGGGGACCTAGGTATCACTGTGGGTGGGCTCTGCGTACCTGCTCTCTTGTAGCTCCCAGGAACAGTGACTTCTTCTGGCAGCCTGTATTTTCAATGGGAACGGAGCAGATCAAATGCGTCGGATTGGAGATAGCTCCCACAGCAAAGAAACTGCAAAGGTGGCGCAGTGCTAGCTGATAGACTACATGGGGACCTACATAACCACTGTAGATGGGATCTGTGTATCTGCTTTCTTGTAGATCCCAGACGCAGTGGCGTAACTTCTACTGGCAGCTTGTATTTTCAGTGGGAACTGAGTAAGCTAAGTGCGCGGGACTGGAGATAGCTTTTATAGGAAAGCAGCTGCAAAAGTTTCACAGTGCTGGCTGATAGGCAACACGGGGATGTATGTACCACTGTAAGTGGGACATGCGTACCTGCTTTTTATTGTAGCACCCAGACGCAGTGGCGTAAAATCTACGGGAAGGCTGTATTTCAAATGGGATCTGAGACGAAGGACGATTGGAGATATCAATATTATGACTACTGCTCGCACAGCATCAGGACTATGTCTCCAGCACTCCTTCCCTAACGTTCACCAATAGCTGTGAGTGAGAACAATCTTGGGAGGGACCCCGGCTAGAACAGTTGACCCAGGCTGACCAAGGAGATATTCCCTACCATATGACATCAGCTCAGTAAAATAAACTGGGGGAGAGAACCAGGTAGGGGAGGAAAGATTCATTTCTGGCCTTCCAAAAGCAACTGGTATGCGTACCGACGCCTTGCTTCTCAAGAGGTGGCCGGACATCGCTGCAGATCAGAAGTAGAGAGTAACAGCTTTATCTGCTTTTGCTTTGCTTCCCGCGCTCGTGGCTTTGCTGTTTCTTTATTAAACTGCTTTTATCTCAACCCACAAGACTCCCATCTCGTTTTCTCCCCTTTTCTGGCTTGCTGGGGAGATGGGGGATAGACTGGTGTGGTGGGCACCTGGAATCTAGCCAGGGTCAAACTACATAAGACTTTTTGGCGCCCAACGTGGGTGAGATAATAGTAGTTTTACATTAAATGCATTGTAATTATAGTAAGCCAATGAGTGCAAAGTTCCTGTGCTGGTCACCAAGTCTTGCTGTAATGCAGCTTATCTTACACTTTGTAATGTTTGGGAACATGATGCTACTAACAATGACTCTGTGCTGCACTCTAACATTGACAGCTTTGCTAAGTGAGCTGTATGATTTTGTGAAAAGGATGAAAGGGCCTGGGAACATGATGGCCCAAATAATAATTGTGAGTCTCATTCTGTTACTGATGGATTTACTATGCTGTGGGAGTTATCTTGTGGAGGTCGTGGGGCAAAGCACCTCTTTCCCTTCAGCTCGGAATGATGTAGACCATTTTGTTATACAGACTTTCCAGGTCCTTAGTAACCCTTACATGAGAGTTTTAATATTACTAATTAATATGGCTGCTATATTATATATTTTGTGGAATCTGGACTCAGCTAAGACAAATTTAAGATGGAAACATATTAAAATGTCCCTTGAAGCGGCCAGTCCCTGGGTGGCAGGGTGTGTGGATGAATTTCGGATAATTCCTAGGACGGTTATCACCTACTGTAACCTGGGATTTTACAGCTGAACAGATAAAAAACCCTGCTTTACTGGCACGCCACCTGGTAGAAGGGTGTCTTCCCTACCCCAATGAGGCCAATGAGGTTCAGGCACTATACTGGGGCCTAGCCTCTGCCTACTGAGCTGCACTCTAGTCCTCTCAGAGAACTATGGCTGAAGTGGAAACTCAAATTGTATCTGAGACCACCACGGTTGAGTCAGAGAATCAAACAACAACCACAGTGGTTGCCCCAGTAGTGAAAAAGAAAGGAGATCAAGTCTTTATCATCAATTAGTAAGGGCAAAAGAGGAGGAAGAGGAAAGCTTATAAGAAGAAGCTGGTCCGTCAGTAAGGAGATCAGGAGAAGGAGTGAAAGAAATCGAAAAGGAAATGGAAACTACTCGGTCCCACACCTCATCAGAACTTCAAGATAGGCGAAAAGATTATGTTGAGGGATCCCAAATAGTAATATACTTATGTACGCAGGAATGCATATAAGCAGGCACTTCTTTATTATGCAGCGATGGGAAAACACAGGGAAAGCTCCTCCATATGTGCTTTCTTGTTAGTTACCATTTTCAGGGTTTTTATACAGCTCAAACAAAAGAATCACATTTGCCAACACAAGCATGCATAAAATGTCCATGTACCAATTTAGCCCTTCACCTTGATTGGTTCCCAACAAACACAAAATTTCCAAAATCACAGTCAAAAAAAGATATCAGTCCCTTTGTTTTATTAACAACTAAGGTAACAGCCAAGGTAACCTAACAAATACATTTACCAGGGTCTTGTAGTTAAAGTAACAGCTAAGGTAACCTAACAAATACATTTACCAGGGTCTGGTAGCTAAGGTAAAAGGTCCCTATCAGGTGTGGTATGTAACTCTTGCAGTTTGATCCTTATGTGATTCAAAGGAATATTTAGTTAATAGGTCTTTGAGTTATTTGCAACTTCTTAGCTAATTGACTGAACTAGATGGTTAACAAGTGCTTAAGAAGTACTTGACTACTTATTGTGATGATAAGTTGGTAACTAAAATATCTGCAACAATTACAGTCCCCAGCCAGGCGAGCAGATTGGTGTCTGGCTGCTCAGATGTTCAGATAGAAAAGCCCAACAGCTGGGATCTCTTTCTAGAGACTGGGGCTATTGATAGAGGCATTGGAAAGAAGACCTCAATTTGCAGTGTCTGGAAATGGCTCCTCTCAAGTGTAAGGGTAAAATACCCATTCAAGGAAGATCTTGTAAATGCCTGAGGAAAGTGGACTAGAGCAGATGAAGGCATGCAATACCTAAGGGAATTAGCTGTTTTGGAAGTCATCTATGGTGATCTAGATAATGCTGAGGCCGCCACAGATCCAGACCATGTCCAGTGTGAACGGGCCATGTTCAGAAAAGTGATTCAGAGTGCCCCAGCTGCGTATTCTAATATCTTGGCAATGGTGTATCACCCAGACATGGATATACCAAAAGTGGAGAGAATATCTTCTTGGTTACACAACTATGAAGAGAGCCTCTGCACCTCTTCACCAGTGTGGGATGATGGCCTGACTGTCAGAACTGCCTTAAGAATTTTGTAATCCACTGTCCCGACCAGGGGAAAAGGAAGTCCCAGATGCAGGAGTACACAACTAATACAACTCTGTCTCTTTTTGCGTGGCCAAGGAGAGGATATGAGAAAATAGGATGGTGAACCCACTTTTAAGCTGGAAGCGCGTGTACGTGAACTAAGGGGGAAGACAGCTGTTAGAAAAGTACCACCCAAGAGGACTGTCAGTATAGTAGCTGCCAGAACAAAAAAAAGCAATCACCAAGACATAGAAGAACTGTAACCACTTCCTTCGATGGCAATGAGGAGACTTCAGGTCTAAAATTGCAAGGATCAGATAGCAAATACTCTGATGAAGAACAGAAATAGAGGGCCCCGGCCTCCAGCCAGGAGGAGGAAAGGGATGACCGAATTTACATGACTATGTGGGTTCGAAGGCCTGGCACATCAAACCCACAAAGGTATAAAGCCTTAGTAGACACAGGGGCACAGTGTACATCGATGCCATCAACATATAGAGGCACAGATTCTGTCTATATCTTTGGAGTGACGGGGGGATGTGAAGAATTATCTGTCTTAGAGGCTGAAGTGATCTTAACAGGGGACAAATGGGAAAAGCATCCCATTGTGACTGGTCCAGAGGCCCCTTGTATTCTTGGGATAGATTACCTCAGGAGACGGTACTTCAAAGACCCCAAGGGGTTTTGATGGGCTTTTGGTATAGCTACTGTAGATACAGAGAGAATGAACCAACTCTCCAGTTTACCTGGCCTCTCAGAAGACCCTTTTGTTTTCGGATTGCTGCAAGTTCAAGAGCAACAGGTACCAATTGCTACCAGGACGATGTACCGGAGGCAATATCGCACAAACCGAGATTCCCTTGCTCCCATCCATGAGTTGATTCAACTGGTGGCTCAAGGAGTAATTAGCAAAACTCATTCCCCAATTAATAGTCCCATATGGCTTGTGAAAAAATCTGATGGAGGGTGAAGGTTAACAGTAGACTATCGTGGCCTGAATGAAGTGACATTACCGCTGAGTGTTGCTGTACCAGACATATTAGAGCTCCAGTATGAACTAGAGTCAAAAGCAACCAAGTGGTATGCTACGATTGAAATCACTAATGCATTTTTCTCAATTCCATTGGCAGCAGAGTGCAGGCCACATTTCGCCTTCACATGGAGAGGTGTCCAATATACCTGGAATCGATTGCCCCAGGGGTGGAAACATAGTCCTACTATTTGTAATGGTGTAATCCAAACTGTGCTGGAAATGGGTGACGCCCCTGAACATTTACAGTACATTGATGACATAATTGTATGGGGCAACAAGAAGTGTTTGAGAAAGGGAAAAAAATAATTCAGATTCTCAGATCTTCCTAAAAGCTAGTTTTTCTGTAAAAAGAAAAAAAGTAAAGAGACCTTCACAAGAGATCCAGTTTTTGGGCATAAAATGGCAAGATGGGCATCGGCATGTGCCTCTGGATGTTGTGAACACAGTAGCGACTATGTCTCAACCAGCTAATAAGAAAGGAACACAAGCTTTCCTGGGGCTTGTGGGTTTCTGGAGGATGCATATCCCAGGTTATAGTCAGCTTGCGAGTCCTCTTTTTAGAGTAACCAGAGAGAAGCACTGTTTTGAGTGAGGCCTTGAGCAACAACAAACTTTTCAACAAATTAAACAGGAAATAGCTCGTGCAGTCGCCCTTGGGCCCTTCCGTACAAGACCAGATGTGCAAAATATCCTCTACACTGCCGCTGGAGAGCATGGTTTCACCTGGAGCTTCTGGCAGAAAACATCTGGACAAACCCCAGATCGACTATTAGAGTTTCACCTGGAGCAGAAGATATTGAGGATCAGAAGCCCGCTAAACCCCAACTGAAAAAGAAATACTAGCAGCATATGTGGGACTTTGAGCTGCTTCAGAAGTCATTGGCACAGAAACTTACCTCCTCTTGGCACCACATCTGCCTGTGCTACACTGGATGTTCAAAGGGAAAACCCCTTCTATGCATCATGCAACCAGTGCTACATGGAGTAAGTGGATGGCACTGATTACACAACGATCTCGACTGGGGAAATCTAATCGCCCAGGAATCCTGGAAGAGATCAAGCTGCTATGTGGAGTCCCACACAACGAGTTGTTGAGGCCACTAAAGGAGAAGGTGAGTCGAGTCAGTTTGCTGAAGTGAAAGCCATCCAACTAGCTCTAAAGATTGCTGAACAAGAGAAGTGGCCAGTACTCTATCTTTATACTGACTCCTGGATGGTGGCTAATGCCCTATAGGGATGGCTACAGCAATGGAAGAAAACCAACTGGCAGCACAAGGGTAAACCCATCTGGGCTGCTGCATTATGGCAAGACATTGCTGCTTGGGTGGAAAACATGACTCTGAAAGTACATCATAGAGATGCTCACATGCCCAAAAGCCGTGCCACTGAAGAACAATGGAACAACCAACAGGTAGACAAAGCTGCCAAAATTGAAGTAGCTCAGGTAGACCTAGACTGTGAGCGTAAAGGTGAGCCCATGAAACATCAGGACATCTGGGAAGAGATGAAACATATAGATGGACTCGTGATCAAGGGGTGGACTTGACCATGGAAGCCATTACACTGGTCACCCACGAATGTGAAACATGTGCTGCAATCAAGCGAGCCACACGAATCAAGTCTCCCTGGAACAGAGGCCGATGGCTGGATTTTCAAGACGGTGAGGCCTGGCAAATTGACTATGTTGGACCGCTACCACAAACACACCAAGGCAAGCGTTATATACTCACCATGGTGGAAGCAACTATCGGTTGGTTGGAAACATACCCTGTAAACCATGCCACTGCCTGAAATACTGTCTTGGGTCTTGAAAGGCAAGTTTTGTGGCGACACGGTACTCCAGAAAGAATTGAATCAGATAATGGAACTCATTTTCGAAATAATCTCATAAAGTCCTGGGCAAAGAAAAATGGCATTGAGTGGATATACCACATCCCCTATTACCCACAAGCCTCTGGAAAGATTGAAAGATATAACGGATTACTTAAGACCATGTTGAGAGCACTGGGAAATGGGGCATGGAAGCAGTGGGATAAAAATTTAGCAGAAGCCACTTGGCTGGTTAACAGCAGAAGTTCAACTAATGGTCCTGGTCCTGCCCAAACAAAACCACTACATACTGTGGGAGGAGATAAGGTCCCTGTAGTGCACCCAGGGAAATGGCTGGGGAAGGCAGTATGGGTTGCACCTCTCATGCAAAAGGGCAAACCCATTTGTGGGATTGTCTTTGCTCAGGGGCCTGGGTGTACTTGGTGGGTGATGAGAAAGGATAGGGAAACTCGATGTATGCCTCAAGGAGACTTAACCTTGGGGGAAAAATAACCTGTGATGTGAGTTATCTGTTGTAGATGATGAGGTATGAACTTCGCAAGAAAGCCGGACAAACCAAGTCATGCTGGTGCCCAACACTGAACACACTGCTTCCCTTCGTCTGGATATCCATCTTGATGGATGAGACAGAAGTTATGGCCTGCTCCAGTGAACATCTACAAAGGATGAAAGGTAGAAGAATGTTGTTTGTTTGTTTGATGCAAGATGGAAGAGGCAATACAAGAATGATGTTTGTCTGTTGAAGAGTGGGAGTACAAGTTAATGAGAATGTATATGGGTTGTTGAGATGGTTTGTCTGAGCATGACATAAATGGTATGGAATAAGGGGTGGAGACTGTAGTGGGTCTGGGATGGTAGAGAATTTCCACAGCAGCTCTTGCAGTGCTGTGCTTACTGTAGATATCCATATTATGACTACTGCTCACATATCATCCGGACTGTCCCTCCAGCATTCCTTCCCCCACCTTCACCAATAGCTGTGGGTGAGAACAGTCTTGGGAGGGACCACGGTCAGAACACCTGACCCAGGCTAACCAAGGAGATTCCATACCATATGACGTCAGCTCAGTAATATAAACTGGGGGAGAGGAGCAGGTAGGGAAGGTAAGATTCATTTCTGGCCTTCCAAAAGCAACCGCTACGAGTACCAAAGCCCTTCTTCTTGGGAGGTGGCCGGACATCGCTACTGATGGGAAGTAGAGATTAATAATTTATCTGCTTTTGCTTCACTTCCCGCACACGTGACTTTGCTGCTTATTTATTAAACTGCTTTTATCTCAACCCATGAGACTCTCATCTTATTTTCTCCCCTTCCCTGACTTGCTGAGGAAGTGGGGCATACAGTGGTGTCGTTGACTCCTGGAATCCAGCCTGGGATAAACTACCACAAACTGCTTTCCTGTCGGAGCTAACTCAAATCCCACGGTCTGGGCCTGCTCACCTCCCAGTTAAAATACAGGCTGCCAGTCGAATCATAGAATCGTAGAATCATAGAATGGTAGGGGTTGGAAGGGACCTTTAGAGATCCTCTAGTCCAACTCCCTTGCAAAAGCAGGTTCACTTAGATCAGGTCGCATAGGACCATGTCCAGGCACGTCTTGAAGACCTCCAAGGAAGGAGATTCCACAACTCCCAGGGGCAAGCTGTTCAACTGCTCTGTCACTCTCACGGTGAAATAGTTTTTTCCTTATATTTAAGTGTAATTTTTTGTGTTCCAGCTTCATCCCATTACCCCTTGTTCTTTTAATATCTACTATAGAAAAGAGGGATGTCCCAACCTCCTTACACCTACCCTTTAGATATTTATAAATGTATCCTATCAGCCAACAATGTGCCACCTTTGCAGCTGCTTTCCTGTGGGAGATATCTCCAATTCCGCGCTCTTCGCATGCTCAGCTCGCATTGAAAATACAGGGTGCCGTTAGAAGTTACACCTCTGCGTCGTCGAGCTACAAGAAAGCACGTACTCAGACCCCACCTACAGTGGTACGTAGGTCCTTGTTTAGCCTATCAGCAAGAACTGTGGTACCTTTACAGCTACTTTCCTGTGGGAGCTATCTCCAATCCCACACACTTGGCCTGATCAGCTCCCTTTGAAAAAATACAGGATACCAGTAAAAGTTACATCATTGTCTCTGGGAGCTAAAAGAAAGCAAGAAAGGCAGAGCCCACCAACAGTGGTACGTAGGTCCTCACGTAGCCTATCAGCCAGCATTGTTTTACCTTTGCAGCTGCTTTCCTGGTTTAGCTATCTCTTTCCCACACACTTGGCCTGTTCAGCTCCCACTGAAGAAATACAGACTGCCTGTAGAAGTTAGACCTCTTCCTCTGGGGGCTACAAGAAAGCAGGTATGCAGAGCACCTACATTGGTATGTAGGTCCCCGTGTAGCCTCTCAGTCAGCACTGTGCACCCTTTGCAACTGCTTTCTTGTTGGAGCTATCTCCAATCCCACGCTCTTGGCGGGATTTGAAACACAGTCTGCCGTTGCATGTTACTTCACTGCGTCTGAGAGCTAGAAGAAAGCAGTTACGCAGACCCCACTTACAGTGGTACGTAGGTCCTTTAGAGATCATCTAGTCCTTTAAGTACCTTTAGAGATCATCTAATCCAATCCCCCTGCAGGCGCAGGTTCACCTTGATCTGGTCGCATAGGACCATGTCCTGGCACGTATTGAAGACCTCCAAGGAAGGAAACTCCAAAATCCCCCCGTGCAGCCTGTTCCACTGCTCCGCCACTCTAACCGTGAAACAGTTTTTTCTTATGTTTAAATGGAACTTTTTATGTTCCATTTTCATCCAATTACTACTTGTGCTGTTACTATCTACTATAGAAAAGCGGGATGTCCCAACCTCCTGAAACCCATCCTTTAGATATTTATAAATGTTAATAAGATCACCCCTCAGTCCTGCTTCTCCAGACTAAACAGCCCCAGTTCCCGCAGTCTTTCCTCGTATGAAAGATATTCCATACCCTTGATCATTTGGTGACCCTGCGCTGGACTCTCTCCAGCAATTCCCTGTCCTTCTTGAGCTGAGGAGACAAGAACTGGACACAGTACTCCAGTTTAGAACTCACCAGGGCAGAGTCGAGGGGTAGAAGAACCTCGCTCGACCTACTGGCCACACTCTTCTTGATGCATCCCAGAATGCCATTGGCCTTCTTGGCAACGAGGGCACATTCCTGGCTCATATTTAGTTTATTATCAATCAGGGCTCCCAGGTCTCTGTCTGCAGAGCTGCTCTTCAGCAGTTCGACCCCCAGCCTGTACTGGTGCATGGGGTTTTTCATTTCCAGATGCAGGACTCTGCACTTGTCCTTGTTGAACCTCATGAGGTTTCATCTCTGCCCAACTCTCAAGCCTGTCGAGATCCCACTCAATGGCAGCAGAGCCTTCTGGGGAATCAGCCAGTCCTCCCAGTTTGGTGACATCAGCGAACTTGCTGAGGGTACACTCTATGCCCTCGTTTTCCCCTTATTGCTGTCCGTAACATCCCGTCTCCTTCCTTGAAGGTCTTCAAGATGCGCCTGGACATAGTCCTATGTGACCTGATCTAGGTGAACCTGCTTCTCCAGGGGTGTTGGAATAGACGATCTCTAAAGCTACCTTCCAACCTCTACCATTCTATGATTCTATGATTCTATTATAGACAACACAAATGCCTACTTACTATTGTAGGTGGGCTCTGTGTACCTGCTTTCTTGTAGCTCCCAGACGCAATGGCGTAACTTCTACCGGCAGTCTATATTTCCAAGGGGAACTGAGGAGGCCAAGTGCGCAGGATTGGAAATAACTCCCACAGGAATACAGCTGCTAGGTAGTAAAGTGGTGGGTGATACGCTACCTGGGGTCCTACGTATCACTGTAGGTTCTGTTTGTGTATCTTCTTTTTTGTAGCACCCAGAGGCAATGGCGTAACACGTTTGGGCAGCCTGTATTTTTTCAATGTGAGCTGAGCAGGCCAAGTGTGCGGGATTGGAGATAGCTCCCACAGGAAAAAAGCTGCAAAGGTGGCACAGTGCTGGCTGATAGGCTACACAGGGACCTGAGTACCACTGTAGGTGGGGTCTGCGTAAGTGCTTTTTTGTAGCTCCACGACACAGAGGTGTTAATTCTACTGGCAGTCTGTATTTTTAATGGGAGCTGAGCAGGTCAAGTGGGCAGGAAAGAGATAGCTTCCACAGGAAAGCAGCTGCAAAGGTGGCACAGTGCTGACTGATAGGCTACTCGGGGACCTAAGTAAGACTGTAGGCGAGGTCTGCGTACCTGCTTACTTGTAGCTCCCAGACGCAGTGGCATAAATTTTACTGGCAGTCTGTATTTTCAAAGGGAGTGGAGCAGACCAAGTGTGCGGGAAAGAGATAGCTTTCACACGAAAGACAGCTGCCGAGGTGGAACAGTACGACCTCATAGGCTACACGGGGACCTACGTACTGCTCTAGGTGAGTTCTGCGTACCTGCTTTCTTGTAGCCCTCAGATGCTGTGAGGTAACTTCTACCGGCAGTCTGTATTTCAAATGAGAGCTGAGCAGTCCACGTGATCGATATTGGAAATAGCTCCACCAGGAAAGAAGCTGCAAAGGTGGCACAGTGCTGGCTGATAGGCTACACATGGACGAAAGTACCACTGTAGGTGGGTTCTGCGTACGTAGTTTCTTGTACCTCCCAGATGCAGTGGCGTAACTCCTTGCAGCCTATATTTTTTCAGTGGAAACTGAGAAGGCCAAGTGCGCATGACTGGAGATAGCTCCCAAAGGAAAATAACTGCAAAGGTGGCATAGTGCTGACTGATATTCTACACGGGGATCTATGTACTACTGTAGGCGGGGATTGCATACGTGCTTTCTAGTAGCTCCCAGACGTAGTGACATAACTTCTACCGACACCCTGTATTTTTTTAATAGGAATTGAGCAGATCAAGTGTGCGGTATAAAAAACAGCTCTACATGGAAAGCAGCTGCAAAGGTGGAACAGGGCTGACTAATAGGCTACATGGGGACGTTCGTACCATTGCAGGTGGAGTTTGAGTATGTGCTTTCTTGTAGGTCTAAGATGTAGTGGCGTAACTTCTACTGGAATCTGTATTTTTTAAATGGGAGCTTAGAAGGCCAAGTGCGCTAGGTGGGAGATAGCTCAACGAGAAAAGAAGTTGAAGAAATAGCACAGTGTTGGCTGATAGGCTACACGGGGACCTACGTACTACTGTAGGTGAGGTCTGCATACCTGCTTTATTGTAGCTCCCAGACGCAGTGCTGTAACTTCTAGCAGCAACCTTTATTTTCAATGGGAGCTGAGCAGGCCAACTGCGCGGGATTGGAGATAGCTCCCACAGGAAAGCAGATGCAAAAGTGGCACAGTGCTGGCTGATAGGCTACATGGGGATCTACGTACTACTGTAGGTGGGCTCGCCGTACCTGCTTTATGGTAGCTCCCAGACGCAAAGGTGTAACTTTTACCGGCAACCTGAATTTTGAATGGCAGCTGAGCAGGCCAAGGGCGTGGGATTGGTGATAGCTCCCACAGGAAAGCGACTGCAGAGGTGGCACAGTGCTGGCTGATAGGCTACACAGGAACCTACGTACCACTGTAGGTGGGGTCTGCGTACCTGCTTTCTTGTAGCTCCAGGAGGCATTGGCGTAACTTCTACTGGCAGCCTGTATATTCAATGGGAACACAGCAGACCAAGAGTGAAGGATTGGTGATAGCTCCCACAGAAAAGTAACTGCAGACGTGGCAAAGCGCTGGATTGTAAACTACATGGAGACCTACGTACCACTGTAGGTGTGGTCTGCGTACCTGCTTTCTTGAAGCTCTGAGAAGCAGAGGCGTAACTTTCATCAACAGTCAGTATTTTCAATGGGGCCTGATCAGGCCAAGTGCGTGGGAATTGAGATAGCTCCCACAGGAAAGCAGCTGCAAAGGTGGAACAGTGAATTCTGATCGGCAACACAGGAACCTACGTACCACTGCTGCCGGGCTCTTCTTACCTGCTGTCATGTAGCTCTTAGAGGTAGTTGCATAACATGTACCGAAAGGCTGTATTTTCAATGGGAGATGAGCAGGCCAAGTACACTGGATTGGAGATAGCCCCCACAGGAAAGCAGCGGAAAAATTGGGACAGTGCTGACCGATAGGCGACACAGGGACCAACGTACCGCTGTAGGTGGGATCTGCTTACCTCATTTCTTGTAGCTCCTAGACACAGTGACGTAACATCTACCGGCAGCCTTTATTTTCAACGGGAGCTGAGCAGGCCAAGTGCGCGGGATTGGAGGTAGCTCCCACAGGAAAGTAGCTGCAAAAGTGGCACAGTGCTGGCTGATAGGCTACATGGGAACCAACGTACCACTTTAGGTGATTTCTGCGTACGTGCTTTTTTGTAGCTTTCAGAGGAAGGGCCCTAACTTGTACCAGCAGCCCGTATTTTCAAATAGTGCTGAGCAGGCCAAGGGAGTGGAATTGGAGATAGCTCCCAAGGAAAGCAGCTGCAAAGGTGGAACAGTGCTGGCTTATAGACTACATGGGGACGAACGTACTACTGTGGAAGTAGTCTGTGTGCTTGCTTTCTTCTACCTCTCAGACACAGTGACGTAACATGTTCCGGCAGCCTGAATTTTTTCAATGGGAGCTGAGCGGGCCAATGATGCTGAATTCGAGAACTCCCACAGGAAAACAGCTGTCAGGGTGGCACATTACTGCCTGTTAGGCTATATTGGGACCTACGTACTAATGTAGGTGGTGTCTGCGCACCTGCTCTCTTGTTGCTCCCAGAGACAGTGGTGTAACTTCAACACCAATGCTCGCAGCCTAGGGAACAAACAGGAGGAAGTTGAGATGTGGGTGCGGATACAGGGCTACGACCTCATTGCGGTCACAGAGACATGGTGGGACACCCACCCTTTAGATATTTATAAATGTTAATAAGATCACCACTCAATCTCCCCTTCTCCAGACTAAACAGCCCCAGTTCCCGCAGCCTTTTCTCGTATGAAAGATGTTCCATACCCTTAATCATCTTTGTGGCCCTGCGAATGACTTTCTCCAGCACTTCCCTGTCCCTCTTGAGCTGAGGAGCCCAGAACTGGACACAGTACTCCAGATGAGGCCTCACCAGGGCACAGTAGAGGGGGAGAAGAACCTCCCTCGACCTTCTGGGAATACTCTTCTTTATGCATCCCAGAATGTCATTGACCTTCTCGTCCACAAGGGCACATTGCTAGCTTATATTTAGTTTATTATCAATCAGGACTCCCAGTTCTCTCTCTGCAGAGCTGCTCTTCAGCAGTTCGACCCCCAGCCTGTACTGGTGCATGGGGTTTTTCATTTCCAGATGCAGGACTCTGCACTTGTCCTTGTTGAACCTCATGAGGTTCCTCTCTGCCCAACTCTAAACCACTTAAGATCCCGCTGAATGGCAGCACAGCCTTCTGGGGAATCAGTCAGTCCTCCCTGTTTGGTGTCATCAGCGAACATGCTGAGGGTACACTCTGTCCCCTCATCCAGGTCGTTGATGAAGGTGTTGAACAAGACTGGCCCCAGAATCGATCCCTGTGGAACTCCCCTGGCCGCAGGCCTCCGACTTGACTCCGTGCCATTGATAATCATCCTCTGGGCTCTGTCATTCAGCCAGCTCTCGATCCACCTCACTGTCCACTCATCCAAGCAACACTGCTTGAGCTTTCTGATGAGGATGTTGTGGGAGACAGTGTCAAAAGCCTTGCTGAAGTCAAGGTAGATGACATACGCTGCTTTCCCCTCATCTAGCAAGCCAGTTATGCACTCATAGAAGGATATTAGGTTAGGCAAACAGGATTTCCCCTTGGTGAAGCCATGTTGACTCCCCCTGAGAACCATCTTATCCTTCCTATGTTCAGTGATAACATTCAGGATGAGTTGTTCAATCACTTTTCCAGGGATGGAGGTGAGTTTGCCCAACCTGTAGTTTCCTCAGTCGTCCTTCTTGCCCTTTTTCTAAGACTGACGTGACATTGGCCTTTCTCCAGTCCTCAGGCACTTTACCTGTCCTCCAAGATTGTTCAAAAATGATAGAGGGAGGCTTAGCAATCACATCAGTATGCTCTCTCACCACTCTAAGATGCATCCCATCAGAACCCATTGACTTATGAATCTTAAGCTTGGCCAACAAGTCTTTAACCTCTTCCTCTTCCACCTAGGGCAAGTCCTCTGCTGTCCTGGCCATCCTCTTATCCTTGCTGGACTGGACTTCCCCAGGGTCAGCCTTGGCCATAAAGACTGAAGCAAAGAAGACATCCAGTACTTCAGACTTCTTTGCATCCTCAGACACAAAGGCATCCTCTGTGTTCAGCAGCCGGACCACATTACCCCTCACCATCCTTCTGCTGCTGATGTACTTGAAAAATGCCTTATTACTGTCTTTAACATCCCTGGCTAAATTCAATTCTAGAAGGGCTCTAGCCTTCCTACTTGCACCCCTTCATGCCCTGACAATGTTCCTCTACTCTTCCCAAGAAGCCAGCCCCTGTTTCCACCTCTCATAGATGGCTGCTTTCTGTCTGAGTTGTCCCAGCAGATCCTTTCTCATCCATGGAGACCTCTTACCTCCTTTTCCTCCTTTCTTGCGCATTTGGACACACTGATCCTGAGTTTGGAGGAACTGGTGCTTGAAGATTGACCAGCTCTCATTGGCACTTCTACCATCTAGGATCATATCCCATGAGATTCGTCCAAGTAGATCTTGGAAGAGGTTAAAGTTGACTCGCCTGAAATCCAGGGTCACGGTCCTGCTTTGTGTTCTGCCCCTCCACAAAGGATCTTGAACTCTACCATTTCATGGTCACTGCAGCCAAGGTTGTCTCCAACCTTCACATCCCCAACTAGGGCCTCTCTATTCGTCAGTACCAGGTCCAGCTGTACACCCCTCCTTGTTGGTTCATCTGGGTCAGGAAGTTGTTATCAACAATCTGTAGGAACCTCCTGGACTGCATGTTCTTGGCTGTGTGACTATCCCAGCAAATATCAGGGTGGTTGAAGTCCCCTATTAGGACCAGGGACTGTGATCGTGAGGCAGCTCACAGTTGTTTTTAGAAGGCCTCATTCACATCCACATCCTGATCAGATGGCCTGTAGCGGACTCCTACAACAATATCACCTGCTTTGCCCAGGCCATTAATTTTTTCCTATAAGCACTCTACTCTCTCCTCATCCCACCCAGGCACAGTTCAGTACACATTAATTGTTCTCTCACATAGAGAGCAACTCCACCTCCACGTCTTGTCAGTCTGCCTTTCCTGAACCCTCCATAACCCTCCATGGCTGTTCTCCAGTCATGACAGTTGTCCCACCACGTCTCTGTGAGCGCAATGAGGTCAGAGTCCCACATCTGAACCCACATCTCCAGTTCCTCTTGATTATTAACAAGGCTACGTGCATTGGTGTAGAGGCTGCGCAGGGGATTACTCAAACACACAGGTTCCCCTGGGCAAGTGCAGAAGGTTCCTTCCCGGTTTGACTCTTTCCCACGGTGGTCAGTCTTCTGTATCTAAGTCCAGTGTGCAGATGAAGGGCACTTATAATTGCGTTACCTGTCCTGCCGTGTTTCCCAGCTAGAGGGTAAGTAGATCCCCGTGTACTCTATCAGCAAGAACTTTGTCACCTTTGCCACTGCTTTCCTATGGGATCTATCTCCAATCCCGCACACTTGGCCTGCAAAGTTCCCATTGAAATTACAGGCTGCTGCTAGACGTTACGCCACTGTGTCTGGGAGCTAAAAGAAAGCTGATACGCAGACCCCACCTACAGTGGTACGTAGGTCCCTGTTTAGCCTATCAGCTAGCACTGTTCCAACTTTGCAGCTGCTTTCCTGTGGAAGCTATTTGCAACCCCGCGCACTTGGCCTGCTGTAGTGGGTCTGGGAGGTTAGTGACTTTCCACAGCAGCTCTTGCAGTGCTGTGTTTACTGTATATATCAATATTATGACTACTGCTCGCACAGCATCAGGACTGTCCCTCCCACATTCCTTCCCTCACCTTCACCAATAGCTGTGGGTGAGCACAATCTTGGTAGGGACCATGGCCAGAACAACTGACCCAGACTGACCAAGGAGATATTCCATACCATATGACATCAACTGAGTAATATAAACTGGGGGAGAGGAGCAGGAAGGGGAGGCAAGATTCATTTATGACCCACGAGACTCGTATCTTTTTTTTCTCCCCTTATCTGGTTTTCATAGGAGGTGGGGGATAGAATGGTGTGGTAGGCACCTGACATCCAGCCAGGGTAAAACTACTACAGTGGCGAAGTGCTGGCTCCTGTGCTGGTTGATTGGACATAGCTCCCACAGGAAAGCAGCTGTAAAGGTGTCACAGTGCTAGGTAATAGACTACATGAGGACCTACGTACCACTGTAGCTGTGGTCTGTGTGCCTGCTTTCTTGTAGCTCCCAGACGCAGTGGCGTAACAACTTCTGAAAGCCTGTATTTTTTCAATGCGAGTTGAGCAGTCCAATGACGCGGGATTGGAGGTAGATCCCACAAGAAAACAGATGGAAAGGTGGCACATTACTGGGTGTTAGACTACATGGGGACCTATGAAACTCGGTAGGTGAGGTCTGCGTACCTTCTTTCTTATAGATCCCAGACGCAGCAGCGTAACTTCTACTAGCAGGATGTATTTTTTCAATGGGATCTGAGCAGGCCAAGTGCGCGAGATTCGAGAGAGCTCCCACAGGAAAGCACCTGCAAAGGTGTCACAGAGCTGACTGATAGGCTATAAGAGAACCTACGTACCACTGTATGTGGGGTCTTTGCACCTGTTTTTTTATAGCTCTCAGAAGCAGTGGGGTAACTTCTACCCGCATCCTGTGTTTTTACAATCGAAGCTGAGCAGGCCTAGTGGGCGGGATTGGAGATAGTTCCCACAGGAAAGAAGCAGCAAAGGTGATACAGTGGTAGCTGATAGGCTACACGGGGACCTACGTACCACTGTAGATGGGGTCTGCTTATCTGCTTTCCTGTAGCTCCGAGACGCATTGACGTAACTTCTACCAGCAGCCTGTATTTTTTCATCGTAAGTTGAGCAGGTCAAGTGCGCAGGATTTGAGATAGGTCCCACAGGAAAGAAGCTGCAAAGGTGGCACAGTGCTGGCTGATACGGTAACCTACGTACCACTGTAGGTAGGGTCTGCGTACTTGCTTTCTTGTAGCTCCCAGACGCAGTAGTGTAACCCCTACCAGAGATCAGTATTTTTAATTGGAGCTGAGCAGGCCAAGTGCGCGGGATTGGAGATAGCTCCTACAGGAAAGCAGCTTCAAAAGTGACATAGTGCTGACTTATGGATTTTAAGGGGACCTACATTCCACTGTACATGAGGTCTGCTTACTCTATTTCTTGTAGCTCCCAGATCCAGTGGTGTAACTTCTAAAGGCAGCCTGTATTTTTTCAATGGGAGCTGAGCACGCCAAGTGCGTGGGATTGGAGATAAATGAATATAAATATCGACGTAATGTATTCAGTTTTAAATACATGCAGAGGAGCAATAGGAACTAAAACATCAAATATTGTTAGAGCCACAGGGAAAGAGGAAAATCGCCCATTTTTGCAACCCTTAAATTTACATTTTGGCAATAAAGCGATAACATATGAATTTTTGTATGTTTCAGAATGTCCCATACCCCTGATGATGAGGGACTTGTTATCTAAATTAAGTGCACAAATTGTCTTTCAAAACGGAGACTTGTTACTAAAAATACCTGAATCAAAGACAGGACAAATATTGATGATAAAAGAAAAAACAAAGGTGTTAGAATAACCTCCAGAAGTGGAAAATGCAGCAATCCCAATGGTGTGGGAAACTGAGATTCCAGGAAAATCAAAATTGGCACAACCAGTAAAAATTGAAATAAAAGAAAAAGCAAAACCGATCAGGGTGAGACAATACCCCAAAAAAACCTGAGACAAAACAAGGATTAAAAGTACTAATTTACAAATTTCTTAAATATCAAATTCTAGAAGAATGTGAGTCAGAGTATTAATTAGTTCAGGTTTTAAGACCCATAAATCAGATTGTGAAAGATATACATCTAGTTGTAGCAAATCCATATACCTTACTCACAGCTCTGAGAGAAAATTATTAGTGCTTTACAGTGCTTGATTTAAAAGATGCTTTCTTTTGTATCCCTTTAGAAAAAGAAAGTCGTAAACTATTTGCTTTTGAGTGGGAAAGCCCCCAAACAGGACGCAAGGTGCAGTTAACATGGACATGGCAAATCCATGGATTCAAGAACAGTCCGACAGTCTTTGGAAGACAACTAGCAAAAGAACTGGAACTTTGGACTAATGAAAAGACAGTGATACCGAGACCAAAGCATTTGCTTGTCCAATATGTGGATGACATCCTAATTGCCACAACGGGAAGATCAGCCTGCATACCATTGAACATTTGAACTTTTTGGGATTAAACAGGTACAAGGTATCAAAAGAAAAAGTTCAAATAGCAGCCAAACAGTGATCTATTTGGGCCTCAAAATTTCAAAAGGAGAACGGAGTCTGGGGACAATAGGAAAGGAAGCGATTTGTGCTCTTCTGGAACCACGCACTGTGCATGAGTTGCGGGCATTTTTAGGAATGACGGGATGGTGCAGGCTCTGGATCATGGATTATGATCTTATAGCCAAACCATTATATGAAGCCCAAAATCTACCCCTTTTACATGGGGCAAAGAATAGCAGGAAGCTTTCCGAAAGCTTAAAACAGCTCTGATGACAGCCTCAGCCTTAGACTTGCCAGATTTAACCAAAGACTTTCGGTTCTTTGTTCATGAACAACAGCATTTGGGTCTAGGAGTTCAAAAATGGTAAAGATGGACAAAAAAAAAAAAAGCTGGAGTGGGACCAGGAGATTATTGGCAAACTGATTTTACAAAATTACCTAAATGCAATGGATATAAATATGTGTTGGTTGGGGTTAACACCTTTTCAGGATGGCCAGAAGTCTTTCCCTGTCGCACCAATCAGGTTAAGGAAACAGTTAAATGGCTCCTGCAAGAAATTATTCCAAGGTTTGGAGTTCCATTTGGAATATCTTCAGACAGAGGACCACATTTCGTGGCCAATGTGGTACAAGAGGTAAGCAAAGTCCTAGGAATTTCCTGGGATTTACACGCCCCTTGGAGACCGCAATCAAGTGAAAAAGCGGAAAGAATGAATCAGACCCTAAAAAGACAAATTAGCAAAATTTGTCGGGAGGCTAAATTAAAATGACCTCAGGCACTTCCACTCGCATTGCTACAAAATAAGAGTGAAACCTCGAAGTGGAATGTCAGTAAGTCCTTGTGAGATAATGTATGGAAATCCCTATGAGGCTCCTGAACAAATTCCAAACATGCACGTGATGGGAGATCAAGATGTGTATAACTATTTGCTTCCTCTTGGAAAAACCCTGAACAGTTTCTGAAGTGCAGTAGGGTGGGATGGAACTCTGACTTTGGAAAATCCAGTACACAACATCCTGCCTGGAGATTTTCCACATAAAGACCTGGAACGAATAACCTCTGCAAGGAAACATGACCAAGTTTTCGGCTTTGTTTTTTTTTCAGTCTATGGTGGTGGAAACATGGATCAAAATTGGATGGTCAAATCAATTCGTATTGAAATTTCAGGCCCAGACTCCAGTCCAAAAAGAAATAGACTCGAAACAGGTAATTCCAATAACAGGAAATTAGGTAAGACATGAACACACCCTGGATAGATATAGTTTTTGAGAGACTGGGCCTGGAACTAAAATCCTGGATAAAGTCACTGATTGAAACACTTCTGCTATTGATTATAATGTTTCTGGCAATGTATTTAGTTAATTGTTGCATCAAAAGAGAAATAATACAAAGAACCAAACTGATTCTCCAGAAGGCTGTGTTGCCATTCAGCAGGATCTCTACCAGTTTAGAGTTGGGCAGTGAGGAACCTCATGAGGTTCAACAAGTACAGACTGGGAGTCGAACTGCTGAAGAGCAGCTCTGCAGACAGAGACCTGGGAGCCCTGATTGATAATAAACTAAATATGAGCCAGCAATGTGCCCTCGTGTCCAAGAAGGCCAATGGCATTCTGGGATGCATCAAGAAGAGTGTGGCCAGCAGGTCGAGGGAGATTCTTCTCCCCCTCTACTCTGCCCTGTTGAGGCTACATCTGCAGTACTGTATCAGGTTCTCGGCTCCTCAGCTCAAGAAGGACTGGGAACTGCCTGAGAGAGTGCAGCATAGGGCCACCAAGATGATCAAGGGTATAGAACATCTTTCATACGAGGAAAGACTGAGGGAACTGGGTCTGTTTAGTCTGGAGAAGCAGGATTGAGGGGTAATCTTATTAACATTTATAAATATCTAAAGGGTGAGTGTCAGGAGGTTGGGACATCCCTCTTTTCTATAGTAGATATTAACAGGACAAGGGGTAATGGGATGAAGCTGGAACACAAAAAATTACACTTAAACATAAGAAAAAACTATTTTACCGTGAGAGTGACGGAGCAGTGGAACAGGCTGCCCTGGAGCTTTGTGGGGTCTCCTTCCTTGGAGGTCTTCAAGACGTGCCTGGACATGGTCCTATGCGATCTGATCTAGGTGAACCTGCTTCTGCAGGGAGGGGTTGGACTAGATGATCTCTAAATGTCCCTTCTAACCCCTACCATTCTATGATTTTATGATTCTACAGGCAACCTGTATTTTAACTGGGAGGTGAGCAGGTCAAGAGCGCAGAATTGGAGATAGCTTCCACACGAAAGTAGAGGCAAAGTTGGCACAGTTCTAACTGATAAGCTACACAGGGACCAACGGACCACTGTAGGCAGGGTATGCGTAACTGCAGTGTCGTAGCTCCCAGACTCAGTGGCATAACTTATACCTACAGCCAGTATTTTCAAAGGGAGCTGAGCAGGCCAAATGCACGTGATTGGAGACCCACAGGAAAGCAGCTGCAAAGGTGATACAGTGTTGGCTGATAAACTACACGGGGACCTATGTACCACTGTAGGTGGGGTCTGACTACGTGCTTTCTTGTAGCTCCTGTAGCTCTCAGAAGCAGTGGCGTAACTTCTACCCGCATCCTGTGTTTTTACAATCGAAGCTGAGCAGGCCTAGTGGGCGGGATTGGAGATAGTTCCCACAGGAAAGAAGCAGCAAAGGTGATACAGTGGTAGCTGATAGGCTACACGGGGACCTACGTACCACTGTAGGTGGGGTCTGACTACGTGCTTTCTTGTAGCTCCTAGAGGCAGTGGCGTAATTTCTACAGACAGTCTGTATTTTCAATGGGAACTGAGAATGCCAAGTGCGAGGGATTGAAGATAGCTCTCACACCGAAAGATGCTACAAAGGTGGCAAATTGCTGACTGATAGGCTACATGGGGACCTACGTACTACTGTAGCACCCAGAATCAGTGGCAGAATTTCTAATGGCAGCCTGTATTTTCAATGGGAACTGAGCAGGCAAAGTGTACGGGACTGGATATATCTCCCTCAGCAAAGAAGTTGCAGAGGTGGCACAGTGCTGGATAATATTCTACACAGGAATCAACATACCACTGTAGGTGAGGTCTGCACAACTTCTTTCTTCTAGCTCTCAGACACAGTCACTTCACATGTTTCGGCAGACTGTATTTCAAATGGGAACTGAGCAGCTAAAGTGCGCTTGATTGGAGATAGCTGCCACAGCAAAGAAGCTGCAAAGGTTGCACAGTGCTGGCTGGTAGAGTACACGGGGACTAACGTACCACTGGACGTGGGATCTGCGTACCGACTTGTAGCTCACAGATGCAGTGGCGTAACTTCTACCCGCAACATGTATTTTTTTAATGGGAGCTAAGTAGTCCAAGTGCGCTGGATTGAACATAGCTCCCACAGGAAAACATCGACAACGTTTGCACAGTTCTGGCTGATAGGCTACATGGGGATATACGTACCACTGTAGATCAAGTCTGCATACCTGCTTTCTTGTAGCTCCCAGTAGCAGTGGCGTAACATCTACTGATAGCCTGTATTTTCAATGTGAGATGAGCAGTCCAAGTCCATTCGATTGGAAATAGTTCCCACGCGAAAAGCAACTGCAAAGTTGGCACAGTGCTGGTTGATAGGCTTAACGGGAACTTACGTACCACTGTAGGTGGGGTCTGCGTACCTGGTTTCTTTTAGCTCCCAGACGCAGTGGCGTAACCTCTACCTGTACCCTGCATTTTGTTCAAAGGGAGCTGAGCAAGCCAAGTGCGCGGGATTGGAGATAGCTCCCACAGGAAAGAAGCTGCAAAGGTGGCACACTGCTGGCTATTAGGCTACACGGGGATCCATGTACCTCTGTAGGTGGGGTCCGCTTTCCTGTTTTCTACTAGCTCCCAAACACATTGGTGTAATTTCTAAAGGCAGTCTGTATTTTTTCAGTGGGAGTTGAGCAGGCCAAGTGTGTGGGATTGAAGTTAGCTCCCAGAGGAAAAGAGCTGCAGAGGTGGCACAGTGCTAGCTGAAAGGCTACATAAGGACCTACGTATTACTGTAGGTGGGGTCTGTGTACCTGTTTTCTTTTTGCTCCAGACACAGTGGTGTATCCTCTACAGGCAGCCAGTATTTTCAATAAGAGCTGAGCAGGCCAAGTGCGCGGTATTGGAGGTAGGTCCCACAGGATAGCAGCAGATGAGGTAGCATAGTGCTGGCTAATAGGCTACACGGGGATCAATGTACCACTGTACGTGGGGTCTGTGTACTTGCTTTCTCGTAGCTCGCAGATGCAATGCCATAACTTCTACCGGCAGTCTGTAATTTTTCAATGGGAGCTGAGCAGGCCAAGTGCGCGGGATTGGAGATGGCTCCCACAGGAAAGCAGCTGCAAAAGTGACACAGTGTTAGTTGATAGGCTAGATGGGGAACTACGTACCACTGTAGGAGGAGTCTGCGTACATGCTTTCTTGTAGCTTGCAGACCCATTAGCGTAAGATTTACCGACAGCGTGTATTTTTTCAATGGGAGCTGAGCAGGCCAAGTGCACAGGATTCGAGAGAACTCTACAAGGAAAGCAGCTGAAATAGTGGCAAAGTGCTGGCTGATAGGCTACACGGGGACCTATGTACAGCTGTAGGTTGGCTCTGGGTCCCTGCTTTCTTGTAGCTTCCAGTGGCAGTTGCGTAACTTTACTGGCTATAAGGAGACCTAAGTATCACTGAAGGTAGCGCTCTGCGCACCTGCTTTCTTGTGGCTCGCCTACGCAATGGCGTAAATTATACAGGCAGCCTGTATTTTTTTCGATTTTTCTCTATGTGAGAGAGCAATTAATGTGTACTGAACTGTGCCTGGGTGGGATGAGGAGAGAGTAGAGTGCTTATGGGTAAAAATTAATGGCCAGGGCAAGGCAGGTGATATTGTTGTAGGAGTCCACTACAGGCCACCTGATCAGGATGTGGATGTGGATGAGGCCTTCTACAGACAGCTGGGAGTTGCCTCACGATCACAGTCCCTGGTCCTAATAGGGGACTTCAACCACCCTGATATTTGCTGGGATAGTCACACAGCCAAGAACATGCAGTCCAGGAGGTTCCTACAGATTGTTGATAACAACTTCCTGACCCAGATGATCGAGGAACCAACAAGGAGGGGTGTACAGCTGGACCTGGTACTGACGAATAGAGACGCCCTAGTTGGGGATGTGAAGTTTGGAGGCAACCTTGACTGCAGTGACCACGAGATGGTAGAGTTCAAGATCCTTTGTGGAAGGGGCAGAACACAAAGCAGGACCGTGACCCTGGATTTCAGGCGAGCCGACTTTGGTCTCTTCCAAGATCTACTTGGACGAATCTCAGGGGATATGATTCTAGATGGTAGAAGTGTCAATGAGAGCTGGTCAATCTTCAAGCACCAGTTCCTCCAAACTCAGGATCAGTGTGTCCCAATGCGCAAGAAAGGAGGACAAGGAGGTAGGAGGCCTCCATGGATGAGAAAGGATCTGCTGGAACAACTCAGGCAGAAAGCAGCCATCTATGAGAGGTGGAAACAGGGGCTGGCTTCTTGGGAAGAGTAGAGGAACATTGCCAGGGCATGAAGGGGTGCAAGTAGGAAGGCTAGAGCCCTTCTAGAATTGAATTTAGCCAAGGACGTTACAGACAGCAATAAGGCATTTTTCAAGTACATCAGCAGCAGAAGGATGGTGAGGGGTAATGTGGGCCTGCTGCTAAATGCTGAGGGTGCCCAGGTGTCTGAGGATTCAGAGAAGGCTGAAGTACTGGATGTACTGGAGGAAGAGGTTAAAGACTTGTTGGACAAGCTTAAGGCTCATAAGTCAATGGGTCCTAATGGGATGCATCCTAGAGTGCTTAGAGAGCTGGCTGATGTTATTGCTAAGCCTCTCTTCATTGTTTTTGAACAATCATGGAGGACAGGTGAGGTGCCTGAGGACTGGAGAAAGGCCAATGTCACGTCAATCTTCAAAAAGTGCAGCAAAGACGACCCAGGAAACTACAGGTCGGTCAGCCTCACCTCCATCCCTGGAAAAGTGTTGGTAAAACTCATCCTCATCAGAAAGCTCAGTCAGTGTGGCTTGGATGAGTGGACAGTGAGGTGGATCGAGAGCTGACTGAATGACAGAGCCAAGAGGGTGGTGATCACTGGCACGGAGCCGAGTTGGAAGCCTGTGGCCAGGGGAGTTCCACAGAGATCAGTTCTGGGGCCAGTCTTTTTTACAACTTCATCAACGAGGGGACAGAGTGTACCCTCAGCAAATTCGCTGATGACACCAAACTGGGAGGACTGGCTGATTCCCCAGAAGGCTATGCTGCCATTCAGCGGGATCTCTACCGGTTTAGAGTTTGGCAGAGAAGAACCTCATGAGGTTCAACAAGGACAAGTGCAGAGTCCTGCATCTGGGAAGGAACAACCCCATGTACCAGTACAGACTGGGGGTTGAACTGCTGAAGCGTAGGTCTGCAGAGAGAGACCTGGGAGTCCTGATTGATAATAAAGTAGTGACGGAGCAGTGGAACAGGCTGCCCAGGAGCTTTGTGGAGTCTACTTCCTTGGAGGTCTTCAAGACACGTCTGGACATGGTCCTATGCGATCTGATCTAGGAGACCCTGCTTCTGCAGGGGGGTTGGACTAGATGATCTCTAAAGGTCCCTTCCAACCCATACCATTCTATGATTCTATGATTCTACCAGCAACCTGTATTTTAACTTGGAGCTGAGCAGGCCAAGAGCGTGGGATTGAAGATAGCTCCCACAGGAAAGTAGAGACAAAGTTGGCACAGTGCTGGCTAATAGACTACACAGGGACTGACGTAGCACTGTAGTTAAGGTCTGCATACCTGCTTTGTTGTAGCTCACAGACACAGTGGGGTAACTTCTACCGGCAGCCTGTATTTGTTCAATGGGAGATAAGCAGGCCATAAGTGTGCGGGATTGGAGATAGCTCCAACTGGAAAGCAGTTGCAAAGGTGACACAGTGCCTGCTGATAGCCTAAACGGGGACCTACGTAGCACTGTAACTGAGGTCTGCATACCTGCTTTCTTGTAGCTTCTAGACGCAGAGGTGTAACTTATACCGACAGCCTGTACTTTTTCAATGGAAATTGAGCAGCCCAAGTGCACAGGATTGGAAATTGCTCCCACAGAAAATCAGCTGCAAAGGTGGCACAGTGCTGGCTGATAGGCTACACGGAGACCAACGTACCAATGTAAATGGGGTCTGCGTACCTGCTTTCTTGTAGCTCCCAGAGACAGTGACGTGACTTCTTATAGCAGCCTGTATTTCCAATGGGAGCTGAGCAGGCCAAGGGCGTTGGATGGGAGATAGCTCCAACATGAAAGCAATGGTAAAGTTTGCACAGTGTTGACTGTTAGGCTACGCGGGGATCTACGTACTACTGTAGGTGAGGTCTGACTACCTGCTTTCTTGTAGCTCCCAGAGGCAGTGGTGTAATTTCTACCGAAAGTCTCTGTTTTCAATGGGAGCTGAGAAAGTCAAGTGCTTGGTATTGAAGACAGCTCCCACAGAAAAGCAGCTGCAAAGGTGCCAAATTCCTGGCTGATAAGCTACATCATGACCTACCCACCACTGTAGTTGGGGGCTGCATACCTGCTTTCTTGTAGCTCCTAGAGGCAATTCAGTAACTTCTACTGGCAGCCTGTATATGAAACTGAGAGCTGAGCAGGCGAATTGCGCAAGACTGAAGATAGCTCCCACAGGAAAGTAGATGCAAATGTGGCACAATGTTGGCTGCTAGACTACACAGGGACCTATGTACCTCTGTAGGTGGGCTCTGCATCCCTGCTTTCTTGTAGCTCCCAGTGGAAGTTGCGTAACCTCTACTGGCAGCCTGTATTTTCAATGGGAGCTGAGCAGGCCAAGTGCTCATGATTGGAAATAGCTCCCACTAGAAAGCAGCTGAAAAGGTGTAAGAGTGCTGTCTGATAGGCTATAAGGGGACTTACATACCACTTCAGGTGGGGTCTGTGTACCTCCTTTCTTTTAGCTCTCAGATGCAGTGGCATAATTTCTACTGGCAGCCTTTATTTTAAATGGGAGCCGAGAAGACCAAGTGCTCAGAATTGGAGATAGCTCCCACAGGAAAGCAGCTGCAAAGGTGGAACAGTGCTGTCTGATAGGCTACAGGGGGACCTACATACCACTGTAGGTGGGGTCTGCATACCTACTTTCTTGTAGCTCCAAGCCACAGTGGCATAACTTCTACCGATGGGCTGTGTTTTCAAAGCGAACTGAGCAGGCCAAGTGCACGGGATTGGACATAGCTCCCACAGGAAAGCACCTGCAAAGTTGGCACAGTGCTGACTGATAGGCTACACGTGTTTTGAGGGATCCTCAATGGTGAAAAACTTATCTACACGGGAATGCAGATAAGTCAGGCACTTCTTTATTATGCAGCGGTGGGAAAACACGGGGGATAGCTCCTCCATAAGTACTTCGTTGTCAGATACCATTTTCAGGGTTTTTATACAGTTCAAACAAAAGAATCACATTTGTCAACACCAGCATGCATAAAATGTCCATCTACAGTTTTAGCCCTTCACCTTGATTGGTTCCCAACAAACACAAAATTTCCAAAATCACAGTGATTGGTCAAAACAAGATATCAGTCCCTTTGTTTTAGTAAAAACTAAGGTAACAGCCAAGGAAACTTAACGTATACATTTACCAGGGTCTTGTGGTTAAGGTAACAGCTAAGGTAACCTAACGAATACATTTCCCAGGGTCTCGTGGCTAAGTTAACTGCTTAGGTAACCTAACAAATACATTCACCAGGGTCTCCTGGCTAAGGTAACAGGTCCCCATCAGGTGTGGTATGTAACTCTTGCAGTTTCATCCTTATGTGATTCAAATGAATGCTTACTTAATCAATAGGTGTTTGAGTTATTTGCAAGTGCTTAGGTAATTGATTAAACTATTACTAGGTGATTAACATGTTCTTAACAAGTGCTTGACTACTTATTGTGATGGTAAGTTGTTAACTAAAATAATTGTGTATCTGCAACATTTCCCCCCTTTGAAAGTATTGATAATCTCATTCCAATACTTTAACTCTTCTATTTGTTTTGTCTCCATAACAAAACCATGATTATCTTATGGTGGTGGATCATCTTTGAACTGATCATTGTCTCTTGACAATGCTGTCAAGATTTTATTGCTTCATCATGTTCTTTGTATTATTTCTTTTTTAATGCAAAGATATTCAAAATAGATTACCAGAAAAATTATAATCAATAGCAGAAGTGTTTCAAGCAATGACTTTATCCAAGATTTTAGTTCCAGGTTTTTACATGGACAGTCTCCATGATTTTCCAAAGTCAGAGGTCGATTCTACACTACTGCACTTCAGAGCCTATTCCGGGTTTTTCCAAGAGGAAGCAAATAGTTGTACATATCTTTTTTTCCCATCACATGTATGTTTGGATTTGGTTCAGGAACCTCATAGGGTTTTCCATACATACTTACTGACATTCCACTTAGAGGTTTCATTCTTATTTTGCAGCAATGCAAGTGGAAGTGCCTGAGGCCATTTTAATTTAGCCTCCCGACACATTTTTCTAATTTTTCTTTCTGGGGTCTGATTCATTCTTTCCACTTTTCTACTTGATTGCTGTCTCCAAGGAACATGTAAATCCCAGGAAATTCCTAGGACTTTGCTTACCTCTTGTACCACATTGGCCACGAAATGTGGTCCTCTGTCTGAAGATATTCCAAATGGAACTCCAAACCTTGGAATAATTTCTTGCAGGAGCCATTTAACTGTTTCCTTAGCCTGATTGGTGCGACAGGGAAAGGCTTCTGGTCATCCTGAAAAGGTGTTAACCCCAACCAATACATATTTATATTCATTGCATTTAGGTAAGTCGGTAAAATAAATTTGCCAATAATATCCTGGTTCCACTCTAGTTTTTATTTTGCCCATCTTTACCCTTTATTTTTTTTTACTGTTGGATTGTTCTTTAAACAAATTTCACATTTCGCCTTTACTGATTTGTCCATTTCCAACATTTGTATTTATATTACACTTCTTTTCAGAAACTGACTCATCGTATGGATCTATGGAGGCCTCAGCATTATCTAGATCACCATAGATGACTTCCAAAACAGCTAATTCCCTTAGGTATTGGATGCCTTCATCTGCTCTAGTCCACTTTCCTCAGGCATTTACAAGATCTTCCTTGAATTGGTATCTTGCCCTTACACTTGAGAAGAGTCGTTTCCAGAAACTGAAAACTGACGTCTTCTTTTCAATGCCTCTATCAATTCCCTGGTCCCTAGCAAGAGATCCCAGCTGTTGGGCTTCTCTACCTTCTAATTGCTGACTGTCAGCCCCGTTATCCCAACATCTGAGCAGCCAGGAACCAATCCGCTCACCTGGCTGGTGACTGTAATTGTTGCAGATACACAATTATTTTAGTTAACAACTTATCATCACAATAAGTAGTCAAGCAGTTGTTAAGCACTTGTTAACCAGCTAGTAATAGTTCAGTCAATTAGCTAAGCACTTGCAAATAACTCAAGCACCTATTGATTAAGTAAGTATTCATTTGGATCACATAGGAATCAAACTGCAAGAGTTACATACCACACCTGATAGGGATCTTTTGCATTAGTTAGGAGACCCTGGTAAATGTATTTGTTAGGTTACCTTCGCTGTTACCTTAAGGACAAGACCCTGGTAAATGTATTTCTTAGGTTTCCTTGACTGTTCCTACTTATCTGCATTCCTGTGTAGATAAGTTTTTCGCTGTTTCTTTTTCACTACTGGGGCAACTACTGTGATTGTTGTTTGATTCATATATTTATATCCATTAAATTTAGGTAATTTGGTAAAATCCATTTGCCAATAATCTCCTGGTTCCACTCCAGTTTTTATTTTTCCCATCTGAACCCTTTTTTTTTGTATTATTGGATTGTTCTTTAAACAAATTTCACGTTTCGCCGTTACTGATTTGGCCATTTCCAACATTTGTATTGATATTACACTTCTTTTCAGAAGCTGAGTCATAGCTTCTGCACCACAGTGACACTCCCTATGCTTTGCTTGCAAAATCTCTCTCATGATTAAGGGAGGATACACTACCTGACCTCTATTTGTCATCCACCATCCTTCTGAATTTTTCTCTGCATTTAGTAACTTAGCTAATTTCTCATCCTCCCCTGAATATTTTGGTGGCTCCTTAGGAAGCGCTACTGTTCTAGTGGGGATGGTTGCCATTTGTGAGAATGTGTGTTGTGCTATTTTACTATCTTTGAGTTCCCTGTCTGATGTGCTTTACAGTGCATGATTGCCACTTGAACTGGTTCCTGCAGTGCCACTAGCAGTTACAAAATTTCCCTTTGATGCTTAATGTTTGTTCCCTAGAAGGACAGTAGTCCTCTTTCTTACAACAAGATGCCATAACCATCCCTTGCTCACCAGGTCCAGTTGTTTGGAAAAATATCCCACTGGTCTCTTCCATCTTCCTAGTTTCTGCGTCAGACCTCCCAGAGTCGTTCATGAACAAATAACTGAACGTCTTTGGTTAAATCTGGAGAGTCTAAGGCTGAGGCTGTCATCAGAGCTATTTTAAGCTTCTGGAAAACTTCCTGCTGTCCTTTGCCCCATGCAAAAGGGGTAGATTTTTGGGCTTCATCTAATGGTTTGGCTATAAGACCATAATCCATGATCCAGAGCATGCACCATCCCGTCATTCCCAAATATGCCCGCAACTCATGCAAAGTGCGTGGTTCCAGAATAGCACAAATCGCTTCCTTTCCATTTGTCCCCAGCCTCTGTACTACTTTTGAAATTTCCAGGCCCAAATATATCACTATTTGGCTGCTATTTGAGCTTTTTCTTTTGATACCTTGTACCTGTTTAATCCCCAAAAGTTTAAAAGTTCAGTGGTTACCTGTAGGCAGACTGATCTTCCCGTTGCTGCAATTAGGATGTCATCCACATATTGGAGAAGCAAATGCTCTGGTCTTGGTGTCACTGTCTTTTCATTAGTCCAAAGTTCCAGTTCTTTTGCTAATTGTCTTCCAAAGACAGTCGGGCTGACAGTAGTCGTGTCCATGTTAACTGCACCTTGCTTCCTGTTTGGGGGCTTTCCCACTCAAAAGCAAATAGTTTACGACTTTCCTTTTCCAAAGGGACACAAAAGAAAGCATCTTTTAAATCAAGCACTGTAAACCACTGATAATTTTCTCTCAGAGCTATGAGTAAGGTATATTGATTTGCTACAACTGGATGTATATCTTTCACAATCTGATTTATGGGTCTTAAGTCCTGAACTAAGCTATACTCTCCATTCGGTTTCTGTACTGGTAAAATAGGTGTATTATACTCCGACTCACATTCTTCTAGAATTTGATATTTCAGAAATTTATCAATTAGTACTTTTAATCCTTGTTTTGCCTCAGGTTTTATTGGGTATTGTCTCACCGTGACCGATTTTACTTTTTCTTTTATTTTAATTTTTACTGTTTGTGCCAATTTTGATTTTCCTGGAATCTCATTTTCTCACACCATTGGGATCGCTTCATGGTCTACTTCTGGAGGTAATTCTAGCAACGTTGATTTTTCTTTTATCATCGATATTTGTCCTGTCTTTGATTCAGGTATTTTTTTAGTAACAAGTCTCCGTTTTCAAAGACAACTTGTGCATTTAATTTAGACAAGTCCCTCCCCATCAGGGGTATGGGACATTCTGAAACATAAAAAAATTCATATGTTATCACTTTGTTGCAAAACTGCAAATTTAAGGGTTTCAAAAATGGCCGATTTTCTTTTCTCCCAGTGGCTCCAAAAATATTTTCTCTTTTAGTTCCTATTGCTCCTCTACATGTATTTAAAACTCAATACATTACTCCCAACCTCTACCGACATCCTGTATTTTTTAAAGGGAGCTGAAAAGTCCAAGTACTCGGGATTGGAGACAGCTCCCAGATTAAAGCAGCAGAAAAGATTGAACAGTGCTGACAGATAGACTACACAGGGACCGACGTGCCACTGTAGGTTGTGAACATAATTCTTTCGCATATCTCAAAGTTCTGATGAAGTGAGGGATCGAGTAGTTTCCATTTCCTTTTCGATTTCTTTCACTCATTCTCCTGATCTCCTTACTGAAGGACCAGCTTCTTCTTCTAACCTTTCCTCTTCCTCCTCTTCTACCCTTACTAATCAATGATATGGACTTGACCTCCTTATCCACTGTTTCTTTTTAACTACTGGGGAAACCACTGTGGTTTTTGTTTGATTCCCTGACTCAACCATGGTGGTCTCAGACACAATTTGAGTTTCCACTTGAACCATAGTTCTCTGAGAGGACTAGAGTGTGGTTGGGTATGCAGAGGCTAGGCATAGGTATAGTGCCTGAACGTCATGGGCCTCATTGGGGTAGGCAAGACACCCTTCTATCAGGTGGCGTGCCAGTAAAGCAGGGTTTTTTATCTCTTCAGCTGTAAAATCCCAGGTTACAGGAGGTGATAACCGTCTTAGGAATTTGCCCAAATTCATCCACACACCCTGCCACCATGTGACTGGCCGCTTCGGGGCGCATTTTAATATGTTTCCATCCCAAATTTGTCCTCTCTGAAAGCCAGATGAGTCCAGATTCCACAAAATATGTAATATAGTAGCCATATTAATTAGTAATATTAAAACTCTCATGTAAGGGTGACTAAGTACCTGGGAAGTTTGTATAACAAAATGGTGTACATCAGTCCGAGCAAAAGAGAAAGAGGTGCTTTGCTCCATGACCTCCACAAGATAGCTCCCACATCTCAGTAAATCCATCAGTAACAAAATGAGACTCACAATTATTATTTGGGCCATCATGTTCCCAGGCCCTTTTATCCTTTTCATAAAATCATACAGTCAACTTAGCAAAGCTATCAATGTTTGAGTGCAGCACAGAGTCATTGTTAGTAGCATCATGTTCCCAAACATTACAAAGTGTAAATTAAGCTGCATTACAGCAAGGCTGTAATTACAGTGCTGCTGTGTTACCAGCACTGGAATTTTGCACTCATTGGCTTACTCTAATTACAATGCATTTAATGTAAAACTGCTATTATCTCACCCCACGTTGGGCGTCAAAAAGGTTGAGTTAGATTGACCCTGGCTAGATTCCAGGTGCCATCCACACCGCTCTATCCCCCACCGCCACAGCTAGTTAGGGAAGGAGAGGAAATACGATGGGAGTCTCGTGGGTTGAGATAAAAGCATTTTAATAAAGAAGCAGCAAAGCTGTGCGCACGGGAAGAAAATCAAAAGCAGATAAAGCTATTACTCCCTCCTTCCTATCTGCAGCGATGTCTGTCCACTTCAAAGGAAGCAGGGCTTCGGTACATGTAGCGGTTGCTTTTGGAAGGCCAGAAATGAATCTTTCCTCCTTTTCCTGCTCCTCTCCCCTAGTTTATTTTACTAAGCTGATGTACTGTGGTATGGACAGCCTGTGACAGCTGTTGTGGCCGTGGTCCCTCCCAAGATTGTTCTCACCCACAGCTATTGGTGAAGGTGTGGGAAGGAATGCTGGAGGGACAGCCCTGATGCTGTGCAAGCAGTAGTCATAATATTGATATCAACAGGTAGCATAGCCCTGTAAGAGCAGCTGTGGAAAATCACTACCATCAGAGATCCAGTAAAGCCACCTTTTCAGCTGCTTTCCTGTGGGAGCTATCTCCAATTCCCCGCCATCTCAGTTCCTGTTTAAAATACAGGATGCCAGTAGAAGTTATGCCACTGCATCTGGGAGCTACAAGAAAGCAGGTACGCAGATCCCACCTACAATATTACCTAGATGTCTGTGTAGCCTATCAGCCAGCACTGTTTCACCTTTGCAGATGCTTTCCTGTGGGAGCTATCTTCAATCCCACGCACCTGGCCTGCTCAGCTCCCGTTGAAAAAATATAGACGGCTGGTAGTAATTACATCACGGCGTCTGGGAGCTACAAGAAAGAATATATGCAGACCTCGCCTACATTGGTACGTAGGTTGCCATGTAGTCTATCAGTCAGCACTGTGCCACCTTTGAACCTGCTTTCCCGTGGGAGCTATCTCCAATCCCGCGAACTTGGCCTGCTCAGTTCCTATTTGAAATACAGGCTGCCGGTTCATATTATGCGGCTGCGTCTACGCACTACAAGAAAGTAGGTAAGCAGAGCCCACCTACATTGGTACCTAGGTCTCCATGTAGCTTATCAGCAAGCACTGTGCCACCTTTGCAGCTTCTTTCCTGTGGTAGCTATCTCCAACCCTCGAACTTGGCCTGCTCAGCTCCCATTTAGAAAATACAGACTGTCTGTAGAATTTAGGCCACTGGTAAGGAAATGCAAGAAAGAAGGTACGCAGACCCCATCTACAGTGGTACGTAGGTCCCCATGTAGCCTATCAGCCAGCACTGTGCGACCTTTGCAGCTGCTTTCCTGTGGGAGCTATGTGCAATCCTGTGCACTTCGTCTGCTCAGCTCCCATTAAAAAAATACAGACTGCCAGTAGAATTTACGCCCCTGCCTCTGGGAGCTACAAGAAAGCTGGTACGCAGACCCCACCTACAGTGGTATGGAAGTCTTTGTGCAGCCTATCAGGCAGCACTATGCTGTTGCAGACAACAGTTATTTTAGCTAACAACTTATCATCACAATAAGTAATCAAACACTTGCTAAGCACTTGTTAATCACTTCATAATAGTTCAATCAATTAGCTAAGCACTTGCAAATGACTCAAACATCTATTGAGTAAGTTAGTATTCATTTGAATCACATAAGGATCAAACTGCAAGAGTTACATCTCATACCTGATAGGGACCTGTTACCTTAGCTATGAGACTCTGGTGAATGTATTTGTTAGGTTACCTTAGCTGTTACCTTAACTACAAGACCCTGGTATAGGTATTCGTTAGGTTGCCTTGGCTATTAGATGGACATTTTATGCATGCTTGTGTTGGCAAATGTGATTCTTTTGTTTGAGCCTAATAAAAACCCTGAAAATGGTCACTAACAATCAAGCACCTATGGAGGAGCTATTCCCGTTGTTTTCCCAGCACTGCATCATAAAGCAGTGCCCGACTTCCTGTGTAGATAAGTTTTTCGCAATTGCGGATCCGTCAACAGTTTTGGTGACCCTAGATGGGACCTTGCGAGTGATACTGGACGGGATCGGATGCTGATCGAACTCCAACCAGCACCGAGGAATTCTTGGGGAGGACCTGGGACCCTTACAGCTCCTCTCAACATTCCCTGGAGTGGTAAGGCACTTCTAATCGGTTGGGGGCGGAACCTTTTGAACTAGCCTGTAAGTCGCGGTGTCAGAGATCTCACTTAGTTGGGCCCAGGGAAATCCAAAATGAGCCTGCCAGTAAGACAGAGCAAAAGTTCCGCTTGGTTGGGCTAAAGGATCCTCGTGTTGGTATTGGGAGCCTAGGCGCCGCCCGTAAGGCGAACCTGAAAGCGATCACAGGTTGACATTGGTATTACAACCTGTAAGTCAGATGAAGTGATCGCAGGGCTGACATTGGTAATTGACAATTAGCAATTGGTATAATTGGGCCCACATAAGTACATGGTAAAGGTACCTTTTGGTTTTGGTTTGTATATTCATTTGTACATTGCTTTGTATATTGCTTTGTATATTGCTTTGTGTATATATATGCATATTATTGTATAAGGTGTTGTGAACTGTCTATGTGTGTGTGACTGAGATGTGCAATGACGCACGAAGTGAGTGCGGAACTTTTATCCGCGGTTCTGTGATCCCACGAGGGGTGCAGCGAGAGAGAAGCGAAGCGAAAGAATGAAATGATTGTTGAGAAAGTATTTGTAACTAAAAGAATTTTTAAATGGCAAACAAAGTACGTGAGAATTTAGCCCCTGGGTGTTTGTTGGCACACTGGAAGGAATTTAAGGGTGATTTTCACAAAGACCAACTTATAAAGTACTATAATCATGTGTGGTTGTTGTATGATTTGGATAATAGGGAAAAGTGGCCCTTAAATGGGACTTTGAATTATAATGCCATCTTGCAATTAATGTTATTCTATAAGAAGGAAAGAAAATGGGATGTGGTCCCATATGTACATCTTTTCTTTTACCTTCGAGAAAAACCAGATTGGCAAAAGAAATGCGAATTAGATAAGCAGGCATGTACCCAAATGCGATTAACGGTAAAAAAGATGAAGGCTAAAGAGAATTGTTCTGTCTGTACCATTACTAAAACTTGCTGTAAACATTTGGCTATAAAACAAAAGGAAAAGGAGCGTGATAATACGGAGTCGGAATTGGACATAGCTCCATCTGCCTCCATAGCTCCTATTCCATTATATCCCCCTCTTCCATCATCATCTGATTCTGAGGCTGATAGTCCAGCCGGGCGACCGGCACTGGGACCTGATGATTTAGGTCTCCGCCCAAATAGTAGTAGATCGAGAGAGGAGGAGAAATCAGACTTGGACTCATCTCCACCTATATCCCAGAGAACGAGACTCATTTGATAACTCTACTAAAAACAGGGGAGAGCTGATAGCCCCCTTGAGACAGGGAGTTGGGCAACATGGACCAGTGTATGTAGAAGTGACCTTCTCTCCCTCGGATCTAATAATATGGAAAGAATCAGCTGGTCCTTATAGAGAGGGTCCTGGTAAAGTGGGGAGAATAATGGGAATGATAATGAAAATGCAAAATCCTGATTGGGAGAATATACAGGTGATTTTAGGTACTCTTCTGGACTCTAGTGAAATACAAATGGTTTTGAGAACTGCTCGAATGCGGGCAGAAGATGTCCGTACTCGGACAGTAGGGTGTACCATAGATCAGAATTTCCCTACAGGGGACCTTCACCTTGATTGGTTCCCAACAAACACAAAATTTCCAAAATCACAGTGATTTGTCAAAAAAAGATATCAATCCCTTTTTTTCGGGTAACAACTAAGGTAACAGCCAAGGTAACCTAACATGGACACGGCTACCCCAAGGATTCAAGAACAGCCTGACTATCTTTGGAAGATAACTAGCAAAAGAACAGGAACTCTGGACTAACGAAAAGACGGCGACACCAAGACCAGAGCATCTGCTTCTCCAATATGTGGATGACATCCCAATTGCCACAATGGGAAGGTCAGCATTCATACAGGTAACCACTGAACTTTTAAACTTTTTGGGATTAAACAGGTACAAGGTATCAAAAGAAAAAGCTCAAATAGCAGTAAATAGTGATATATTTGGACCTCGAAAATTCAAAAGCAGAACGGAAGCTGGGGACAAATGGAAAAGGAGCAATTTGTGCTTTTCTGGCACCAGGCACTGTACATGAGTTGCTGCCATTTTTGAGAATGACAGGACGATGCATGCTCTGGATCATGGATTATGGTCTTATAGCCAAACCATTATATGAAGCCCAAAAATCTACCCCTTTTACAAGGGGCAAGGAACAGCAAGAAGCTTTCCTGAAGCTTAAAACAGCTCTGATGACAGCCTCAGCCTTAGGCTTGCCAGATTTAACCAAAGACGTTCAGTTATTTGTTCATGAATGACAGCATTTGTCTCTAGGAGTTCTGACACAGAAACTAGGAAACTGGAAGAGACCCGTGGGATATTTTTCCAAACAACTGGACTTGTTGAGCAAGGGATGGCCTTCTTTGCTGCAAGCAGTAGCTACAACTGTCACACTGATCCAAGAAGCAAGAAAGTTGACCTTGGGAAGGACTATTATAGACTATGTCCCACATATGGTAACCACAGTCTTGGAGCAAAAGGGGGGACATTGGTTATCCCCGAGCCAAGCGCTGAAATACCAGGTAATTCTTATTTAGCAGGTTGATGTGGTGTTGAAAACAACTAACGTATTAAATCCTGCAGTGTTTCTGAGTACTTCACAGGAAGAGCAATAACTGGAACACGACTGTGTTGCAACCATCGAACATACATATTCCAGCAGAGAGGACCTGAAGAATGACCCTCTTGAAAACCATGAATGGGAACTGTTCACATGTGGCAGTAGCTTCGTCGTGAATGTAACTCACCACACGGGATATGCGTTAATAACCAAAAACATGGTAATAGAAGCAAATGCATTGCTTCTGCACAGAGGGCAAAACTGATTGCCCTGACATGTGCTTTGGAATTAAGTAAAGGAAAACGAGTTAGTATTTGCATTGATTCAAAATATTCTTTTGGAGTAGTCCATGTCCATGGCGCCCTGTTGTAAGAAAGAGGACTACTGTCCTTCTAGGGAACAAACATTAAGCATCAAAGGGAAATTTTGTAACTGCTAGTGGCAGTGCAGGAACAAGTTCCAGTGGCAATCATGCACTGTAAAGCACATCAGACAGGGAACTCAAAGATAGTAAAATAGCACAACACACAGTCTCGCAAATGGCAATAATCCCCATCAGAACAGTAGCGCTCACTAAGGAGCCACCAAAATATTCAGGGGAGGATGAGTAATTGGCTAAGTTACTGAATGCAGAGAAAAATTCAGAAGGATGGTGGATGACAAATACAGGTCAGGTAGTATTTCCTCTCTTAATCATGAGAGAGATTTTTCAAATAAAGCATAGGGAGTGTCACTGAGGTGCAGAAGCTATGACTCGGCTTCTGAAAAGAAGTGTAATATCTATAGAAAAGTTGGAAATGGCAAAATCAGTAACGGTAAAATGTGAAATTTGTTTAAAGAACAATCCAATAGTACAAAAATGGTAAAGATGGACAAAAAAAAAAAAAGCTGGAGTGGGACCAGGAGATTATTGGCAAACTGATTTTACAAAATTACCTAAATGCAATGGATATAAATATGTGTTGGTTGGGGTTAACACCTTTTCAGGATGGCCAGAAGTCTTTCCCTGTCGCACCAATCAGGTTAAGGAAACAGTTAAATGGCTCCTGCAAGAAATTATTCCAAGGTTTGGAGTTCCATTTGGAATATCTTCAGACAGAGGACCACATTTCGTGGCCAATGTGGTACAAGAGGTAAGCAAAGTCCTAGGAATTTCCTGGGATTTACACGCCCCTTGGAGACCGCAATCAAGTGAAAAAGCGGAAAGAATGAATCAGACCCTAAAAAGACAAATTAGCAAAATTTGTCGGGAGGCTAAATTGAAATTGCCTCAGGCACTTCCACTTGCATTGCTACAAATAAAAGTGAAACCTCAAAGTGGAATGTCAGTAAGTCCTTCTGAGATAATGTATGGAAAATCCTATGAGGTTCCTGAACCGAATCCGAACATGCATGTGACAGAAAAACAAGATGTGTATAAGTATTTGCCTTCTCTTTGAAAAACTCTTAACAGACTCCGAAGTGCAGTAGTGTGGAATCGACCTCTTACTTTGGAAAATCCAGTACACAACATCCTGCCTGGAGGTTATGTCTACATAAAGACCTGGAACGAAGAACCTCTGCAAGGAAGGTGGAAGGAACCATACCAGGTGTTGCTGACCACCTTCACTACAATCAAGATTGCTGAATCAGATGCCTGGATCCACTACACTCGGGTGAAGAAGGCACCGTAAAGTCCATGGAAGTGGGAGAGTTGTAGAAGATCTTGAGAAATTGAAGTTAACTCTGAAACATGACTAAGTTTTTCTTTTGTTGTTTTTTCAGTCTATTTTGGTGGAAACATGGATCAAAATTGGATGGTCAAATCAATTTGTATTGAATGTTCAGGCTCAGTCTCCAGCCAAACAGAAATAGACTCGGAACAGGTATTTCCAATACCAGGAAGAACTCAGGAGGAAAATCTGATGATAGGCTTGATTAAGGAATTCGCACATCTGCAAAATTTCTCCAAAATTACTGCTTGTCTACCTATACCATGGGCAGTGGGAGAGTCCATTCCTTGGGGAATCTTTACCATGAATTTAACCACTGTTAAGAAAAATGAGACTGCACACTGTAAACAATAATGAGGGATAAGTTGGGAAGAGAGCGTAGATTACATTAGAAAGCAATGGATAACCCCCGGTAATAGAGTGGACTGTTATAAGTTGCTAAATTTTCAATTTACCCCTATAAGAAGATTTGGAGATGTTGGATGGTGCAGATATGATGAACCAAAAACAAAGAATGTGTCTCAAATGACTATGAAATGGGAATGTGAACAGGTTAAGAGAACAGCAAACAGGGAGGAGGAATGGAATTCAGTTTGGGGTGTTAGTGTAAACTTACAATTCAGATACAGGGCTAAGACATCTTGGTGTTTTGAATGGGATGGACTTGAATTCACAGTAAGCAGGCTAGTATTAGATAGAAGTACTTCGACAAGAGAAAAGTAAAAAAAGGTTCCTTGGTGGGAATGTGAACAAGTATACAATTTCAGCACAGTGAGCCAAGCAGCTCAGTGTGTACCCCAATTGGCAATAGCCCTGAAGATTGGTTGTTTATGCAGAGGACTGAAGAACAACTTAAAGGTGACCAGCCTCTGGAGAATTAACTGTCAAAGATATATGATTCCAAGTCCAGGACATCTGGTCTGGACTATGGGTGATGGCACATGGACATCTCATCTGCCAGTAGATGGGAAAGTTAAACAAATAACTTTGGGATTGCCTACATTATGCCCAATTTGGAAAAAAATCTCCCATTAAGGGCAGTGAAAAGATCAAAATTTGACGATGATGATTGGAATGATCCAGGTACTGGAGTAAAAATTGGCTGGGCGCTGGAATCACTCTTAAATCCTATAGTATCCTACGGAAATAGAGAGTGACTGTATAGATTGACTGGGCAGGTTGAACGGTTGGCAAATGTGACAAGAAAGGGATTTAAACAACTGAATTTACAATTACAGGCTACCTCTAGAATGGCATTGCAAAATAGAATGACTCTGGACATGCTGTTGCTGAAGGAACATGGGGTGTGTGGCCTCCTAAAAGACAGAGTAGACCATTGTTGCATACAGATTCCAAATGTCACCACAGATGTACAACACGATTTAGATAACATAGAAAGGGAAACACAGGAATTTAGGGAAGACATGAACCCAAGTTGGATAAAAAAAGTTCTTGAGGGACTGGGCCTGGACCTAAAATCCTGGATAACGTCACTGATTGAAAAACTTTTGTTATTGTTTATAATGTTTTAGGAAAACTATTTGGCATATTGTTGCATCAAAAGAGAAAAAATACAAAGAACACGATGGAGCAATAGAATCTTGAAAGCATTGAGAAGAGACAATGATCAGTTCAAAGGTAATCCACCACCATATGACAATCATGATTTTGTTATGGAGATATCTGAAATATGAGTGAAAGTATTGGAATGAGATTATCAATATTTTCAAAGAAAGAAAATGTTGCAGATACACAATTATTTTAGTTAACAACTTATCATCACAATAAGTAATCAAACACTTGCTCAGCACTTGTTAATCACTTCGTAATAGTTCAATCAATTAGCTAAGCACTTGCAAATAACTCAAACACCTATTGATTAAGAAAGTATTCATCTGAATCACATAAGGATCAAACTGCAAGGGTGACATACCACACCTGATAGGGACCTGTTACCCTAGCCATGAGACCCTGGTAAATGTATTTGTTAGGTTACCTTAGCTGTTACCTTAACCACAAGACCCTGGTTTATGTATTCGTTAGGTTACCTTCGCTGTTACCTTAGTTGTTACCCAAAAAAAGGGATTGATATCTTTTTTTGACCAATCACTGTGATTTTGGAAATTTTGTGTTTGTTGGGAACCAATCAAGGTGAAGGGCTAAATTGACAGATGGACATTTTATGCATGCTTGTGTTAGCAAATGTGATTCTTTTGTCTGAAATGTATAAAACCCCTGAAAATGGTAACTAAACAACAAAGCACCTATGGAGGAGTTATGCCCTGTGTTTTCCCAGCGCTGCATAATAAAGAAGTGCCTGGCTGATCTGCATTCCTCTGTTGATAAGTTTTTCACGATTGCGGATCAGTCAACAGTGCAACCTTTGCCGCTGCTTTCCTATGGGAGCTATCTCCAATTCCGTGCACTTGGACTGCTCAGCTCTCATTCAAAAAAATACATGTTGGAGGTAAAAGTTACGCCACTGCGTCTGGGATCCACAAGAAAGCAGGTACGCAGATCCAACCTACACCGGTGCGTAAGTCCCCGTGTAGCCTATCAGCCAACACTGTGCCACCTTTGCAGCTGCTTTCCTATGGGAACTATCTCCGTTAGCAGTTGGACTGCTCAACTCCCATTTGAACTACAGTCTTCCTGTACATGTTACATCACTGCGTCAGAGAGGAGTAGTAGGCATAATATTGGTATGAAGAGTAAGCACAGCACTGCAAGAGCTGCTGTGGAAAATCACTACCATCCCAGACCCAGTACAGTCACCTTTTAAGCTGCTTTCCTGAGGGATCTATCTCCAATCCCCGCCTTCTCAGATCCCGTTTGAAATACAGGCTGCCCGTAGAAGTTACGCAACTGCATCTGGGAGCTACAAGAAAGCAGGTATGCAGATCCCACCTACAGTGGTGCGTACGTCTCCATGTAGCCTATTAGCCAGCACTGTGCCACCATTGCAACTGCTTTCCTATAAGAGCTATCTCCAATGCTGTGTCTTTTTCCTGCTCAGCTCTCATTGAAAAAATACAGGCTGCCGTTAGAAGTTACTCCACAGCGTCTGGGAGCTACAAGAAACAGGTATGAAGACCCCACCTACCGTGGTATGTTGGTCCCAGTGCCACCTTCTCAGTTTCTTTTCAGTGAGAGCTGTCTTCAGTCCGGCATGTTGATGGATCCTCAATAAGGACAAACTTATCTACACAGGAATGCAGATAAGCAGGCACTTCTTTATTATGCAGCACTGGGAAAACCCGGGGGGGGGGGGGGGGGGGGGGAGGATAACTCCTCCATAAGTGCTTCCTTGTTAGTTACCATTTTTAGGGTTTTTATACATCACATTTGCCAACACAAGCATGCATAAATTATCCATGTATCAATTTAACACTTCTCCTTAATTGGTTCCTAATAAAAACAAAATTTCAAAAATCACAGTCATTGGTCAAAAAAAAAATATCAGTCCCTTTGTTTTAGTAACAACTAAGGTAACAGCCAAGGTAACCTAACAAATACATTCACCAGGGTCTCCTGGCTAAGGTAACAGGTCCCTTTCAGGTATGGTATGTAACTCTTGCAGTTTGATCCTTATGTGATTCAAATGAATACTTACTTAATCAATAGGTGTTTGAGTTATTTGCAAGTGCTTAGCTAATTGACTGAACTATTACTAGGTGATTAACAAGTGCTTAACAAGTGCTTGACTACTTATTGTGATGATAAGTTGTTAACTAAAATAATTGTGTATCTGCAACATTTCCCCCCTTTGAAAGGATTGATAATCACAGTCCAATACTTTCACACTTGTATTAATGTTGTCTCCATAAAAAAACCCATGATTGTCATATGGTGGTGGATCACCTTTGAACTGATCATTGTCTCTTGACAATGCTGTCAAGATTCTATTGCTTCATCGTGTTTTTTGTATTATTTCTCTTTTGATGCAACGATATTCCAAATAGTTTTCCAGAAACATGATAATCAATAGCAGAAGTGTTTCAATCAGTGACTTTATCCAGGATTTTAGGTCCAGGCCCAGTCTCTCAAAAACTTTATCTATCCAGGGTGTGTTCATGTCGTACCTAATTTCCTGATATTGGAATTACCTGTTCTGAGTCTATTTCTGTTTGGACTGGAGTCTGGACCTGAACATTCAATACGAATCGATTTGACCATCCAATTTTGATCCATGTTTCCACCACCATAGACTGAAAAAAAAAAAAAAACAAAAACATTCCTCTGTAGATAAGTTTTGGCGACTCAGATGGTACCACTGTAGGTGGGATCTGCGTACCTGCTTTCTTGTAGCTCCCAGATGCAGAGGTGTAACTTCTACCAGCATCATGTATTTTCAGTGGGAGCTTAGTAGGTCAAGTGCACTGGATTGGAGATAGATCCCACAGGAAAGCAGCTGCAAATGTGGCACAGTGTTGTCTGATAGGTTACACGGGGACCTACGTACCACTGTAGGTGTGGTCTGCGTTCCTGCTTTTTTGTGGCTCCACGATGTAGAGGTGTAAATTCTACTGGCAGCCTATATTTCAAATGGGAGATGAGAAGGCCAAGTAGGCGAGTTTTGTGATAGCTCAACCAGGAAAGCAGCTGCAAAGGAGGCACAGTGCTCGCTTATAAGCTACACGAGGGCCTACATACCACTGTAGGTGGGTTCTGCGTACCTGCTTTCTTGTATCTCCCAGACGCAGTGGAGTAACTTCCATCAGCAGCCTCTATTTTCTATGAGTGCAGAACAGGACATGTGCGCGGGATTTGACATAGCACCTAGAGGAAAGGATCTGCAAACGTGGAACAGTGCTGACTGATATGCTGCATGGGGAGAAACATACCACTTTAGATTTGGTCTGCGTACCTCTCCTTTGTAGCTCCACGATGCAGAGGTGTAAATTCTACTGGCAGTCTGAATTTTCAAAGGGAGCTGAGCAGGCCAAGTGCACGGGATTGGAGATAGCTCCCACAGAAAAGCAGCTGCAAAGGTGATACAATGCTAGTTGATAAACTGCATGGGGACCAACGTTCCACTTTGGGTGGGGTCTGGGTACCTTCTTTCTTATAGCTCCCGGAGGCCGAGATGTAACTTCTGCAGGCAGCCTGTATATTCAATGGGAGCTGAGCAGGCCAAGTGAGTGCGATTGGAGATAGCTCCCACAGGAAAGCAGCTGCAAATGTGGCACAGTGCTGGCTTTTAGGCACAGTGCTGGCTTTTAGGCTACATGGGGACAACATACCACGGTAGATGGGGTCTACGTACCTTTTTCTTGTAGCTCCCAGAGGCAGTGACGTAAGTTCTACTGAAATCCTGTATTTTTTCAATGAGAGCTGGGAAGACCAAGTGCGTATGAATAAAGATATCTCACAAAGGAAAGTAGATGCAAAGGTGGCACAGTGCTGGCTGATAGGCTACACAGGGACCTACGTACTACTTAAGGTGGAGTCTTCTTACCTGCTTTCTTGTAGCTCCCAGACGCTGTGGAGTAACTTCTAACGGCAGCCTGTATTTTTTCAATGAGAGCTGAGCAGGAAAAAGACACAGCATTGGAAATAGCTCTTATAGGAAAGCAGGTGCAATGGTGGCACAGTGCTGACTAATAGGCTACATGGAGACGTACGCACCACTGTAGGTGGGATCTGCATACCTGCTTTCTTGTAGCTCCCAGATGCAGTTGCGTAACTTCTACGGGCAGCCTGTATTTCAAACGGGATCTGAGAAGGCGGGGATTGGAGATAGATCCCTCAGGAAAGCAGCTTAAAAGGTGACTGTACTGGGTCTGGGATGGTAGTGATTTTCCACAGCAGCTCTTGCAGTGCTGTGCTTACTCTTCATACCAATATTATGTCTACTGCTCGCACAGCATAAGGGCTGTCCCTCCAGCATTTCTTCTCCCACCTTCACCAATAGCTGTGGGTGAGCACAATATTGGGAGGGACCACGGCAAGAACAACTGACCCAGGCTGAGAAAGGAGATTTTCCATACCATATGATGTCAACTCAGTAAAGTAAACTGGGGGAGAGGAACAGGAAGGGGAGGCAAGATTCATTTCTTGCCTTCCAAAAGAAACCGTTACTTGTACCAAAGCCCTGCTACTCGGGATGTGGCCGGATATAGCTGCAGATCGGAAGTAGAGAGTCACAGCTTTATCTACCTTTGCTTTGCGTCCCGTGCCCACGGCTTTGCTGTGTCTTTTTTAAACTGCTTTTATCTCAACCCTCGAGACTCCCATCTTATTTTCTCCCCTTCCTTGTCTTGCTGTGGCGGTGGTGGATACAGTGGTGTGGAGGGCACCTGACATCCAGCCAGGGTCAAAATACCTCAGCCTTTTTGGCACCCAACGTGGGGCGAGATAATAGCAATTTTACATTAAATGCATTTTAATTACAGTAAGCCAATGAGTGCAAAGTTCCTGTGTTGGTCACAGAGCCTTGCTGTAATGCAGCTTACCCTACACTTTGTAATGTTTGGGAACATGATACTACTAACACTGACTCTGTGCTGAACTCGAACCTTTATAGCTTTGCTAAGTTGGCTGTATGATTTTTTGAATGAGTCTAATTCTATTATTGATTGATTTACTGTTCTGTGGGAGCTATCTTGTAGGGGTCGTGGGGCAAAGCATCTCTTTCCTTTCATCTCGGACTGATGTGGACAATTTTGTTATACAGACTTCCCAGGTCATTAGTAACCCTTATATTAGAGTTTTAATATTACTAATTAATATGGCTGATATATTACATATTTTGTGGAATCCGGACTCATCTGGGTATCAGAGAGGACAAATTTGGGATGGAAACGTGTTTAAATGCCCCCTGAAGCGGCCAGTCCCATGGTGGCAGGGTGTGTGGATGAATTTGGGCAAATTCCGAGGACGGTTATCACCTCCTGTAACCTGGGATTTTACAGCTGAAGAGATAAAAAACCCTGCTTTACTGGCACTCTACCTGATAGAAGGGTGTCTTACCTACCCTAATGAGGCCCATGAGATTCAGGCACTATACTGGGGCTTAGCCTCTGCCTACCGAGCCGAGCTCTAGTCCTCTCAGAGAGCTATGGTTGAAGTGGAAACTCCAATGGTACCTGAGACCACCATGGTTGAGTCAGTCGCAGTCCAGTCCTCTCAGAGAACTATGACCAAGATGGAAATTCAACCTGTATCTGAGACCACCATGGTTGAGTCAGGGAATCAAACAGCAACCACAGTGGTTGCCCCAGTAGTGAAAAAGAAACAGTGGAAAAGGAGTTCTAGTCCATATCATTGATTAGTAAGGGCAGAAGAGGAGGAAGAGGAAAGGTTAGAAGAAGAAGCTGGTCCTTCAGTAAGGAGATCAGGAGAAGGAGTGAAAGAAATCAAAAAGGAAATGGAAACTGCTCGGTCCCTCACTTCGTCAGAACTTAGAGATATGCCAAAAGATTATTTTGACAGATCCCAAATCACGAAAAACACAGGGATGCAGATAAGCAGACACTTCCTTATTATGCAGTGCTGGGAAAACAGGGGGGATAGCTCCTCCTTAAGTGCTTCGTTGTATAGTTACCATCTTCAGGGTTTTTATATGGCTCAAACAAAAGAATCACATTTTCCAACACAAGCATGCATAAAATGTCCATCTATCAATTTAGCCCTTCACTTTGATTGGTTTCCAACAAACAAAAAATTTCCAAAAAGCTACCGAATACATTTACCAGGGTCTTATTGTTAAATTAACAGTGAAGGTAACCTAAGAAATACATTTACCAGGGTCTGGTAGCTAATGTAACAGGTCCCTATCAGGTGTGGTAACTTAATCAATAGATATTTGAGTTATTTGCAAGTGCTTAGCTAATTGATTGAACTATAACTAGGTGGTTAACAAGTGCTTAACAAGTGCTTGACTACCTATTGTGATGATATTGTCATGTTAGAGCTCCAGAATGAACTTCAGTCAAAAGCAACCAAGTGGTATGCTCGGACTGACATCGCTAATGCATTTTTCTCAATTCCGTTGGCAGCAGAGTGTAGGCCATAATTCGCCTTCACATGGAGAGGTGTCCAATATACCTGGAATCGATTGCCCCAGTGGTGGAAACATAGTCCTACTATTTGACATGATGTAATTCCAGACTGTGCTGGGAATGGGTAATGCCCCCAAACATTTACAGTACATTGATGACATAATTGTATGGGGCAACAAGGCAGAAGATGTATTTGAGAAAGGGAAAAGAATAATTCAGATTCTCCTAAAAGTTGGTTTTGCTGTAAAAAGAAACACAGTAAAGGGACCTGCCGAAGAGATACATTTTTTTGGCATAAAATGGCAACATGGGTGTTGACATTTGCCTCTGGATGTTGTGAACATAAGTGCGACTATGTCTGAATCATCTTATAAGAAAGAAACGCAAGCTTTCCTGGGCCTTGTAGGATTCTGGAGGATGCATATCCCAGGTTATAGTCAGCTTGTGAGCCCTCTTTTAGGAGTAACCAGAAAGAAGAACTGTTTTGAGTGGGGCCTTGAGCAACAACAAGCTTTTCAACAAATTAAACAGGAAATAGCTCGTGCAGTCGCCCTTGGGCCCATTCGTACAGGACCAGATGTGCAGAATATCCTCTACACTGCCGCTGGAGAGCATGGTCTCACCTGGAGTCTCTGGCAAAAAACATCTGGAGAAACCCGAGGTCGACCATTAGGGTTTTGGAGTCGAGGATCAGAAGCCCACTAAATCCCAACTGAAAAGGAAATACTAACAGCATATGAGGGACTTCGAACTGCTTCAGAAGTAATTGGCACAGAAGCTTACCTCCTCTTGGCACCACGCCTGTCTGTGCTACACTGGATGTTCAAAGGGAAAACCCCTTCTATGCATCATGCAACCAGCGCTACATGGAGTAAGTGGATGCTATCTTGGCTGGGGAAATCTAATTGCCCAGGAATCCTGGAAGAGATCATGGACTGGCCAGAAGCCAGGTATTTTGGAGCATTGCCTGAGGAAGTAGCTCGTGCCCAAGAGACACCACCATATAATGAACTATAAGAAGATGAGAGACATTATGCTTTGTTTACTGATGGAACCTGCCGCATGGTAGGAAATCATCATAAGTGGAAAGCTGCTGTGTGGAGTCCCACATGACGAGCTGTTGAGGCCACTGAAGGAGAAGGTGAGTCGAGTCAGTTTGCTGAAATCCAACTAGCTGTAAAGAAGTGGCCAGTACTCCATACTGACTCCTGGATGGTACTAACGCCCTATGAGGATTGCTACAGCAATGGAAGAAGACCAACTGGCAGCACAAGGGTAAACTCATCTGGGCTGCTGCATTATGGCAAGACATTGCCGCTCGGGTGGAAAACATGACTCTGAAAGTACGTCATGTAAATGCTCACATGCCCAAAAGCCGTGCCACTGAAGAACAATAGAACAACCAACAGGTACCCAAAGCTGCCAAAATTGAAGTAGCTCAGGTAGACCTAGACTGGGAGGGTAAAGGTGAGCTATTTATAGCACGATGGGAGCATGAAACATCAGGGCGTCTGGGAAGAGATGCAACATATAGATGGGCTCGTGATCGAGGGGTGGACTTGACCATGGAAGCCATTACACAGGTCACGCACGAATGTTAAGCATGTGCTGCAATCAAGCGAGCCACACGAGGCCGATGGCTTGGTTTTCAATATGGTGAGGCCTGGCAAATTGACTATCTTAGACCACTAGCACGAACACGCTAAGGCAAGCGTTATATACTCACCATGTTGGAAACAACTACCAGTTGTTGGAAACATACTCTGTAAACCATGTCACTGCCCGAAATAATGTCTAGGGTCTTGAAAGGCAAGTTTTGTGGTGACACGGTACTCCAGAAAGAATTGAATCGGAAAATAGGACTCATTTTCGAAATAATCTCATAAAGTCCTGGGCAAAGAATCATGATATTGAGTAGATATATCACACCCCGTATCACCCACAAGCCTCTGGAAAGATTGAAAGATATAATGGATTACTAAAGACCATGTTGAGAGCACTGGGCAACTGGAACACTGAACACACAGTTTCTCCTGGCCTGGATTTCCATCTTAATGGATGAGACATAAGTTATGGCCTGCTCCAGTGAACATCTATAGAGCATGAAAGATATAAGAATGTTTTTTGGTTTTTTATGCAAGAGGTAATACAAGAATGATGTTTGTCTGTTGAAGAGTGAGGGTATTGGTTAATGAGAGTATATAAGAACATATATGGGTTGTTGAGATGGTTTGTCTGAGCATGACATAAATGGTATGGAATAAGGAGTGTAGACTGTAGTGGGTCTGGGATGTTAGCGACTTTCCACAGCAGTGCTGTGCTTACTGTTGATATCAATATCATGAGTACTGCTCGCACAGCATCAGGACTGTCCATCCAGCATTCCTTCCCCCACCTTCACCAATAGCTGTGGGTGAGAACAGTCTTGGGAGGGACCACGTACTGAACAGCTGACCCAGGCTGACCAAGGAGATATTCCATACCATATGACGTCAGCTCAGTAATATAAACTTGGGGAGAGGAGCAGGAAGGGGAGGCAAGATTCATTTCTGGCCTTCCAAAAGCAACCGCTACGCGTACCGAAGCCCTGCTTCTCGGGAGGTTTCCGGACATCGCCACAGATGGGAAGTAGAGAGTAACAACTTTATGTGCTTTTGCTTTTCTTCCCGCGAGCGCGGCATTGCTGTTTCTTTATGAAAATGCTTTTATGTCAACCCACGAGACTCTCATCTCATTTTCTCCCCTTCCCCGGCTTTCTGAGGAGGTGGGTGATAGAGTGCTGTGGTGGGCACCTGGCATCCAGCCAGGGTCAAGCTACCAAAGTGGCAATGTGCTAGCTGCTGTGCTGGTGTATTTGGGATAACTCCCAAAGGAAAGCAGCTCCAAAGGTGGCACAGTGCTGGCTGATAAGCTGCACGGGAACTTACGTACCACTGTGGGTGGGCTTCTGCGTAACTGCATTCTTGTAACTTTAAAACACATTGGCGTGACTTCTAACGGCAGCCTGTATTTTCATAGAGAGCTGGGAAGACCAAGTGCACGGAATTGTTGATAGCTCCCACATGAAAGCGGCTGCAAAGGTGGCACAGTACTTGGTCATAGGCTACACGGGGATCAACGTTACACTGTCGGTGGGATCTATGTAACTGCTTTCTTGTAGATCCCAGACGCAGTGGCGTAACTTGTACTGGCAGCCTCTATTTTCAATGGGAACTGAGGAGTGCGGGGGATTGGAGATAGCTCCCACAGGAAAGCAGCTGCAAAGATGGCATAGTGCTGGTGGATAGGCTACACGGGGACCTACGTACCACTGTAGTTTGACTCTGCATACCTGCTTTCTTGTAACTCCCAGACGCAGTTTTTGTCCGAGTCACGGCACTAAATTGTTATAGATTGCTGTGATAAAGTTCACTAGGCAATTTAAGTGACTCATGGATCAAATTTATTAAGCAAGCGTCAAATAAGCAAAACAGCGCTGGGCGGCCAGGAGACTGCTCCACCAATGACTCGCGACCCCCCGTCCGTATCACAGTCCTTTTATATAGTCCTGTGTACTCTGCGCATGCGCCCGTCTTGCTACTAGGGAGTCTTCTTCTGCCTCCTGGTCGTCGTAGGGTGGTCGCTGGGATGAAGTCAGTAGTGTTCCTCTAGTGGCCTGCTCATGAACTCTTCTCTTGATTCTTTTCAGCTCATGCGCAACCTATTGTACCTCCTATAAGCACCTTAGTCAACTGCACCAAACATGACCTTTTCCATTACAATCCCCCCTTTTCTTTTCCTCATTTCGTTCATCAGATCTCCTAATAACATCTTGAACCATTTCTAAAATAGGTGTTCACTTATTTCATCCTCTCTATTGGCTAACTGCTCGTATTACTTCCTAACCAGCATTAAGGGGGCTGCTTCTAGCCTGCTTTTTACAATCTCAGTTACCGTATTGAATACACAAGGCCCAATCGTCAGTGCTAATACCAGTAGAATGACAGGCCCAGCTATAGCTGACAATAATGTCGTGAGCCAAGGGGAATAGTTGAACCATGACTCATACCAGGCTTGTTACTGTTCCCTTTCTCGTTTTCGTTTTTCCAAGTCCTCCCGTAATTTTGTCATCGTGTCTCTCACTATACCGGTATGATCTGCATAAAAACAGCATTCTTCCCCTAGGGTTGCACACAGTCCCTCTAGTAAAAACAGCAGATCCAACCCCCAGCAATTTTGTAAAGCTACTTCTGAAAGCTTAAAATTTCTGGTTCTGCTGCACTAGAGATGTAATCCCGGTCCCTGCTCCCGCTGCCCCAATTGCCATCAAGGTAGCTATAGTTAGGGCTGTCAAAGGCTCCCGCTTATGCCGGATCGCTCCCGTATTCCAATGATTACAGACAAACTCTTCAGGGTGATATAAAATGCGTGGAACAATGGTTACCTGAATACAGTATTCATTGCTGGCATTAAATACCTTTAAGGAGAGGCATGGGGTTACATCGATTTTTTAACAAACCTACTTGGAGTCGTTCACTCTGATTGCCTCATAAAATGGGAGGTTCATGCTATAACATAGCCAGCAGCGCTCCATAACATTTGGATTAGGATAGTTAACCACTCCATCCGCCAGATAACAACATACCATCCCTGGATAACGGATGGGGCCTTTATCAAATAAAATGATACTTTCCTTTTTAGTTTTTCACCCCACATTCTTTTAGGTGCAGCACTTTTGCCCTTCTTAGAGGTAGGCTTGTGTAGTGGGTCTGGGACGGTAGTGATTTTCCACAGCAGCTCCTGCAGTGCTGTGCTTACTGTTGATATCAATATTATGACTACCGCTTGCACAACATCGGGGCTGTCCCTCCAGCATTCCTTCCCCCACCTTCACCAATAGCTGTGAGTGGACATGATCTTGGGAGGGACTATGGCCAGGACAGCTGACCCAGGCTGACCAAGGAGATATTCCATACCATATGACGTCAGCTCAGGAATATAAACTGGGGGAAAGGAGCAGGAAGGGGAGGCGAGATTCATTTCTGGCCTTCCCAAAGCAACCGCTACGCGTACTGAAGCCCTGCTTCTCGGGAGGTGGCCGGACATCGCTGCTGATGGGAAGTAGAGAGTAACAGCTTATCTGCTTCTGCTTTGCTTCCCGCGCGCGCGGCTTTGCTGCTTATTTATTAAACTGCTTTTATCTCAACCCACGAGATTCCCATCTTATTTTCTCCCCTTCCCTGGCTTGCTGAGGAGGTGGGGGGTAAAGCGGTGTGGTGGGCACCTGGCATCCAGCCAGGCTCAAACTACCACAGCCCTTTTGGCGCCCAACGTGGGGCGAGATAATAGCAGATTTACATTAACTGCATTGCAATTACAGTAAACCAATGAGAGCAAAGTTCCTGTGCTGGTCACGGAGCCTTGCTGTTATGCAGCTTATCTTACACTTTCTAATGTTTGGGAACATGATGCTCCTAACATTGACTCTCGGCTGTGCTTTAACCTTAATAGCTTTGCTAAGCTGGCTATATAATTTTGTGAAGAGGATGAAAGGGCCTGGGAACATGATGGCCCAAATAATAATAGCAAGTCTCATTCTGTTACTGATGAATTTAGTGTGCTGTGGGAGCTATCTTGTGGAGGCCATGGGGCAAAGCACCTCTTTCTCCTCAGCTCGGACTGATCTAGACAATTCTGTTACACAGACTTCCCAGGTCCTTAGTCACCCTTATACGAGAGTTTTAATATTACTAATTAACATGGTTGGTATATTATATATCTTGTGGAATCTGGAGTCATCTGGGTATCAGAGAGTACAAATTTGCGATGGAAACATGTTAAAATGCCCCCTGAAGCGGCCAGTCCCTGGGTGGCAGGGTATGTGGATGAATTTAGGCAAATTCCTAGGACGGTTATCACCTCCTGTAATCTGGGATTTTACATCTGAACAGATAAAAAACCCTGCTTTACTGACACGCTACCTGATAGAAGGGTGTCTTACCTACCCTAATGAGGCCCATCAGGTTCAGGCACTATACTGGGGCCTAGCCTCTGCCTACCGAGCTGCATTCCAGTCCTCTCAGAGAACTGTAATTGAAATGGAAACTCAAACGGTACCTGAGACCAACATAGTTGAGTCAGTCGCAGTCCAGCCCTCTCAGAGAACTATGGCTGAGGTGGAAATTCAAACTATACCTGAGACTACCATGGTTGAGTCAGGGAACCAAACAACAACCACAGTGGTTGCCCCAGTAGTGAAAAAGAAGCAGTGGATAAGGAGGTCAAGTCCATATCATCGATTAGTAAGGGCAGACGAGGAGGAAGAGGAAAGGCTAGAAGAAGAAACTGGTCCTTCGGTAAGGAGATCAGGAGAAGTGAGAGAAATCGAAAAGGAAATGGAAACTACTCGGTCCCTCACCTCAACAGAACTTAGAGATATGCGAAAAGATTACAGTCGCCAGCCAGGTGAGCGGATTGGTGCCTGGCTGCTCCGATGCTGGGATAACGGGGCTGACAGTCAACAATTGGAAGGCAGAGAAGCCCAACAGCTAGGATCTCTTGCTAGGGACCGGGGAATTGATAAAGGCATTGGAAAGAAAACCTCAGTTTGTAGTCTCTGGAAACGACTCCTCTCAAGTGTACGGGCAAGATACCCATTCAAGGAAGACCTTGTAAATGCCCGAGGAAAGTGGACTAGAGCTGATGAAGGGATCCAATATCTAAGGGAATTAGCTGTGTTGGAAGTCATCTATGGTGATCTGGATAATGTCGAGGCCTCCACAGATCCAGACGATGTCCAGTGTACACGGGCCATGTTGAGAAAAGTGATCCAGAGTGCCCCAGCTACATATTCTAATATCCTGGCAATGGTGTATCATCCAGACATGGACATACCAACAGTGGAGAGGGTATCTTCTTGGTTACAGAACTATGAAGAGAGCCTCTGCACCTCCTCATCAGTGTGGGATGATGGCCTGATTGTTAGATCTGCCTCAAGAACTCAGTCATCCACTGTCCCGACCAGGGGAAAGGGAAGTCCCAGACGCAGGAGTACACCGCGAAATGAACTCTGGCTCTTTTTGCGTGGCCAAGGAGAGGATATGAGGAAGTGGGATGGTGAACCCACTTTTAAGCTAGAAGCGCGTGTACGTGAACTAAGGGGGAAGGCAGCTGTTAGAAAAGGACCGCCCAGGAGAGCTGTCAGCAGAGTGGCTGCCAAACCAAAAGAGGACAATCAACAATCTCCAAGACATAGAAGAACTGCAACTACTTCCTTCAAAGCCAATGAGGAGACTTCAGGTCTGCAATTGCAAGGATCAGATAGCGAATACTCTGATGAAGAACAGAAATAGAGGGTCCCTGCCTCCAGCCAGGAGGAGGAAAGGGATGACCGAATCTACTGGACTGTGTGGGTTCGATGGCCTGGCACATCAAACCCACAAAGGTATAAAGCCTTAGTAGACACAGGGGCACAGTGTACATTGATGCCATCAAGGTATAGAGGCACAGATTCTGTCTGGATCTCTGGAGTGACAGGGGGATGTGAAGAATTATCTGTATTAGAGGCTGAAGTGAGCTTAACAGGGGACAAATGGAAAAAACACCCCATTGTGACTGGTCCAGAGGCCCCTTGTATTCTTGGCATAGATTACCTCAGGAGAGGGTACTTCAAAGACCCCAAGGGGTATCGATGGGCTTTTGGTATAGCCACTGTAGATACAGAGAAAATCAAACAACTCTCTAATTTACCTGGCCTCTCAGAAGACCCTTTTGTTGTGGGATTGCTGCAAGTTCAAGAGCAACAGGTACCAATTGCTACCAGGACAGTGCACCGGAGGCAATATCGCACGAACCGAGATTCCCTGGCTCCCATCCGTGAGTTGATTCATCAACTGGAGGCTCAAGGAGTAATTAGCAAAACTCATTCTCCATTTAATAGTCCCATATGGCCTGTGAAAAAATCTGATGGAGGGTGGAGGTTAACAGTAGACTATCGTGGCCTGAACGAAGTGACACCACCACTGAGTGCTGCTGTACCAGACATGTTAGAGCTCCAGTATGAACTGGAGTCAAAAGCAGCCAAGTGGTATGCTACGATTGACATCGCTAATGCATTCTTCTCAATTCCACTGGCAGCAGAGTGCAGGCCACAATTTGCCTTCACATGGAGAGGTGTCCAATATACCTGGAATCGATTGCCCCAGGGGTGGAAACATAGTCCTACTATTTGCCATGGTCTAATCCAAACTGTGCTGGAAACGGGTGATGCCCCTGAACATTTACAGTACATTGATGACATAATTGTATGGGGCAACAAGGCAGAAGAAGTGTTTGAGAAAGGGAAAAGAATAATACAGATTCTCCTGAAAGCTGGTTTTGCTATAAAAAGAAACAAAGTAAAGGGACCTGCACAAGAGATACAGTTTTTGGGCATAAAATGGCAAGATGGGCGTCGGCATGTGCCTATGGATGTTGTGAATAAAATAGCTACTATGTCTCAACCGACTAATAAGAAAGAAACACAAGCTTTCCTGGGCCTTGTGGGATTCTGGAGGATGCATATCCCAGGTTATAGTCAGCTTGTGAGCCCTCTCTTTAGAGTCACCAGAAAGAAGAACTGTTTTGAGTGGGGCCTTGAGCAACAACAAGCTTTTCAACAAATTAAACAGGAAATAGCTCGTGCAGTCGCCCTTGGGCCCATCCGTACAGGACCAGATGTGCAGAATATCCTCTACACTGCCGCTGGAGAGCATGGTCTCACCTGGAGCCTCTGGCAGAAAACATCTGGAGAAACCCGAGGTCGACCATTAGGGTTTTGGAGCCGAGGATATCGAGGATCGGAAGCCCACTACACCCCAACTGAAAAAGAAATACTAGCAGCATATGAGGGACTTCGAGCTGCTTCAGAAGTCATTGGCACAGAAGCTCATCTCCTCTTGGCACCACGTCTGCCTGTGTTACACTGGATGTTCAAAGGGAAAACCCCTTCTATACATCATGCAACCAGCGCTACATGGAGTAAGTGGATGGCGTTGATTACACAACGATCTCGGCTGGGGAAATCTAATCGCCCAGGAATCCTGGAAGAAATCATGGACTGGCCAGAAGGCAGAGATTTTGGAGCATTGCCTGAGGAAGTAGCTCGCGCCCAAGAGGCACCACCATATAATGAATTGTCAGAAGATGAGAGGCATTATGCTTTGTTTACTGATGGATCCTGCCGCGTGGTAGGAAATCATCGTAAGTGGAAAGCTGCTGTGTGGAGTCCCACACGACGAGTTGTTGAGGCCACTGAAGGAGAAGGTGAGTCAAGTCAGTTTGCTGAAGTGAAGGCTATCCAACTAGCTCTAAAGATTGCAGAACGAGAGAAGTGGCCAGTACTCTATCTTTACACTGACTCCTGGATGGTGGCTAATGCTCTATGGGGATGGCTACAGCAATGGAAGAAGACCAACTGGCAGCGCAAGGGTAAACCCATCTGGGCTGCTGCATTATGGCAAGACATTGCTGCTCGGGTGGAAAATATGACTCTGAAAGTACGTCATGTAGATGCTCATGTGCCAAAAAGCCGTGCCAATGAAGAACAATGGAATAACCAACAGGTAGATAAAGCTGCTAAAATTGAACTAGCTCAGGTAGATCTAGACTGGGAGCGTAAAGGTGAGCTATTTATAGCTCGATGGGCCCATGAAACATCAGGACATCTGGGAAGAGATGCAACATATAGATGGGCTCGTGATCGAGGGGTGGACTTGACCATGGAAGCCATCACACAGGTCACCCATGAATGTGAAACATGTGCCGCAATCAAGCGAGCCACACGAATCAAGTCTCCCTGGAACAGAGGCCGATGGCTGGGTTTTCAGTATGGTGAGGCCTGGCAAATTGACTATGTTGGACCACTACCACGAACACATCAAGGCAAGCGGTATATACTCACCATGGTGGAAGCAACTACTGGTTGGTTGGAAACATACTCTGTCAACCACGCCACTGCCCGAAATACTGTCTTGGGTCTTGAAAGGCAAGTTTTGTGGCGACACGGCACTCCAGAAAGAATTGAATCAGATAATGGAACTCATTTTCGAAATAATCTCATAAACTCCTGGGCAAAGAAACATGGCATTGAGTGGATATACCACATCCCCTATCACCCACAAGCCTCTGGAAAGATTGAGAGATATAATGGGTTACTAAAGACCATGTTGAGAGCACTGGGCAATGGGGCATGGAAGCAGTGGGATAAAAATTTAGCAGAAGCCACTTGGCTGGTCAATAGCAGAGGTTCAACTAACCGTCCTGGTCCTGCCCAAACAAAACCACTACATACTGTGGGAGGAGATAAGGTCCCCGTAGTGCACCCAGGGAAATGGCTGGGGAAGGCAGTATGGGTTGCACCTCCCATGGGAAAAGGCAAACCCATTCGTGGGATTGTCTTTGCTCAAGGGCCTGGCTGTACTTGGTGGGTGATGAGAAAGGATGGGGAAACTCGATGTGTACCTCAAGGAGACTTAACCTTGGGGGAAAAATAACCTGTTATGTGAGTTATCTGTTGTAGATGAACTTTGCAAGAAAAACCGAACAAGTGGACAAACCAAGCCGGTGCTGGTGCCCAACACTGAACATACTGTTTCCCCTGGCCTGGATATTCATCTTGATGGATGAGACAGAAGTTATGACCTGCTCCAGTGAACATCTACAGAGGATGAAAGATATAAGAATGTTGTTTGTTTGTTTGATGCAAGATGCAAGAGGGAATACAAGAATGATGTTTGTCTGTTGAAGAGTGGGGGTACTGGTTAATGAGAGTATATAAGAATGTATATGGATTGTTAAGATGGTTTGTCTGAGCATGACATAAATGGTATGGAATAAGGGGTGGAGACTGTAGTGGGTCTGGGACGGTAGTGATTTTCCACAGCAGCTCCTGCAGTGCTGTGCTTACTGTTGATATCAATATTATGACTACCGCTTGCACAACATCGGGGCTGTCCCTCCAGCATTCCTTCCCCCACCTTCACCAATAGCTGTGAGTGGACATGATCTTGGGAGGGACTATGGCCAGGACAGCTGACCCAGGCTGACCAAGGAGATATTCCATACCATATGACGTCAGCTCAGGAATATAAACTGGGGGAAAGGAGCAGGAAGGGGAGGCGAGATTCATTTCTGGCCTTCCCAAAGCAACCGCTACGCGTACTGAAGCCCTGCTTCTCGGGAGGTGGCCGGACATCGCTGCTGATGGGAAGTAGAGAGTAACAGCTTATCTGCTTCTGCTTTGCTTCCCGCGCGCGCGGCTTTGCTGCTTATTTATTAAACTGCTTTTATCTCAACCCACGAGATTCCCATCTTATTTTCTCCCCTTCCCTGGCTTGCTGAGGAGGTGGGGGGTAAAGCGGTGTGGTGGGCACCTGGCATCCAGCCAGGCTCAAACTACCACAGCTTGGGATCTTAGGATTCCCAATTTGAGGCTTTGAGAGACTCTATACCCCACTCCCTGTACGCCTCTGCCTCCTTCACCTACTCTTTTGTATAAAGCAGTGAGATTTACGATCTTCTCGGCAGCAGTCGTAATCTTCAGGGGTATTCTGTGTCTCCTTATAGGCCTCTTTCCTTTTGCCTTTTCCTCCAGCACCCATGGGGTGCCTGAAACACAGACTTTCACATCCAGGTCTCGGTTCTATGGGCCTTCTGCTTATAAAGCACCCTTTTAAAAACTTAAATTACAAACCTCACTCGATTCAGATTGTTTTATTCTTCTAAGCTATTTCTATTCCACGATCTGTTACTTTAAAATAGATATTACAGCCCCACCGATTAACTTACACCTTTCTGATGATCACAATTTAAACATTACACTGTAATATTTTACAAAAAGGAAATCACTCCACTCTGCTCCTCAGTCAACATGTCACTTTTTACACAGCTTAAGTTTCAGTTCTCCTGGCACCTCTGCAGCTTCCCTCTGATCCTGGGAAATTGGTCCTTAAATAAGACAAGAAAAGGACCCTCCCATCGGGGAGATTAAAGATGATTCTTTCCAGGTTTTTATCAAGACTTTGTCCCCAGGATTAATCGTGTGGATAGCAATATCTAAGGGTGGTCTCTGTACCACCATTCCCTTTTCCTTAATTTATTCTGTCTTTTCAACATTTCAATAATATATTCCTGCAAATATCCTTCTTCTATGCTAGGATGTTCCTGAGGGATCTCTAAATCATAAGGCATCCCATACAACATTTCAAACGGAGAAGCCCTTGTGTCTGTCCTTGGTTGCGTCCTTATGTTTAACAAAGCTAAAGGTGCAGGACATTTTTCTTTCTAACATTAATTTTGTTAGCGGTTTCTTAATTTCTCCATTCATTCTCGTCACTCTTCTGGAACTTTGGGGATGCCACGGGGTATGGTATTCCCATTTACTTCCCGTAGGAGCCAATGCCTCAGGGTATCATTTGGCTCCCCATACTGGTGGTTTCTATTTCTAATTTTGGAGAGTGGATTAATATACCTTCATATTTTAAGAGCCTAGCATCAGTTATCCATTTTTCTGCCTTTTGTTGTAATACCTCCCCTGAATGTTATGGGGAGAAAACACCTTTAACTCCCCTCCAAAGGTAACAAATAAAAGGTTTTCTAACATCAGGCAGGCAAAGCGCAGGAGCATTAATCAAATCCACTTTTAAATTCTCAAAGTCTCTTTCATCTTCTTCGGTCCATTTAACCAATCCATCTCCAGTTTATTTCTGGTACAAAAATTTTACTTTCTTACTAAAATTTTCAATCCATTGCCTGCAATATCCCAACAGACCTAAAAGCTGTCTAACTTGTCTCTTTCTCTTTGGAGCTTGTAGGGACAGTATCCCATTTACTCGATCTGGATCAAGTTTCTTACTTCCCTTTATAAAACAGTGTCCCAAATATTTTACCTTTTCTTCAGCAAACAGTAATTCAGATTTAGACACTTTCAACCCTTGTAAACTCAGGAAATTAAGCAATTTAATACTTTCCTGTCTAACAACTTCTTCGTCTCTCCCTGCTAATAATAAATCATCCACATATTGAACTAAAATAACATCTTTGCCTAGCTCATAATTTCTCAAGATCTGTTCTAGTGCTTGTCCAAAAAGATTGGGGGACTCTCTAAATCCCTGTGGTAATACAGTCCATCTCAACTGTTGTTTTCTATGGGTGTCAGGATCTTCCCATTCAAAAGCAAAATAATCCCTGCACTCCTCTGCCGCGAAGTTTTCGGCTCTTGGCCTGAAAAACCAGACTCGAAGTCTGCAACCCAGACTCTAAGTCTGAAAAACCCAGGCTCGAAGCCTGAAACCAGGCTCAAAGCCTGAAACCAGGCTCGAAGCCTGAAACTAGACTCTAAGTCTGAAACCAGACTCTAAGTCTGAAACACCCAGGCTCAAAGCCTGAAACACCCAGGCTCGAAGCCTGAAAAACCCAGGCTCGAAGCCTGAACAACCAGCTCCAAGCCTACTTCATGCGGCGATCAACCCAGGGTCTGATTCTCAGCTGGGTGGGAAAAAATCAGTCCTACTCAATGTGAGTGATAGCAGAAATCTTCTCCTTTATTGAGAGCAGACTCTAACTTATATACACAGCAGCTTCAAAGCTAGCTCGGCAACAGCAGCTAATAGATTACACTCTTATGTTCATCCTACCTGCGGTTTCTGCGATAAGCAAGCTCCCTCACATTTTCCCATCTTGTTTTTCTCCGAAGTTGTTTTCCACCTTGAGCTGTTAGCTCGTTAGCTGAAAACAGCCCGACCTTGAGAGAGCAGAAAGCGGCCTGCTGTCTACGCTAACTACGTGACAGCAACTGCTTTAACCATGGCTCTGACTCTGGTCTTGATTGTGCATTAAATTCATATAACTAGAACTCAGATTGCCTTGCCCCGTCAGGCCTAACATTATACCCTGGGGTCCATGTCCATTCTCCCTTAACCACTCCTCCACAAATCCCCCGTTTTGTTTTTGCACAATCAAGACTGAGTCAGTCAATTTATGCACTGCCTTCATAACACAACTATATACTATTCTAAACATTACAAGCAAAAGCAAAATAACCAAAATCCATCTTAATCCTTCTTTGATTAACATAGTCAACCAAGGTGACAACCCCCCAAAAGCTGATTGAAGCCAATTATCAAAAGGGTTATAACCCACCATAATATTCTTAGCATGAACCTCTTAATATGCCAAAGCTTTGTGAATAGATTCACTATGATCAGAAAGATTAAAACAACACATGCCTTCAAAGTCTTGACATCCGTGCCCTTGTGCCAACAGCAAAAAATCAATAGCTGCACGATCTTGCAATAAGGCATGTCTAAGGCTTTTCTGGTCTGCTAACAATTTTTCAATAACATCAGTAGTAACATTAGCTTGCTGTTCCGACCAACACACTAGTTTTTCTAACTGTCGTAAGGCCTGGGCTGCAGACAACCCAGGTACAAATGCTGAAGCAAATACATTCGCTGTAATGGACCACAATTGTACTTTACCATAACAGTCTCCTTTTAAGTTGTGGGTATCTCTTGTCTTCCGTAACTTGGTAATTTTTAACCAGTCCTGCTGTCGAGGAGCAAACAAAGTTAGTTTCCCTAAATAACATGGTTTCTAGATCTCTCTCTTGATCTACAGTAAATGTCTCCTCCTGAGCAATGAGGATATCATCCATGTAATGATACACAAGTGCATGTCTAATACTACTTACATCACTAATCAAGCCTTCTAATGTCATTGAAGTTTGGTTACTTTGTTTGCTAAGTCAGCATCCTAATTTGCATAGCTGAGTTAATAAAGCAGATATTCTTACACCTGGAGCAAATATACTAGTTGCTATTATTGCTGAGGGAGACCAAAAGTAACATGGTCATCACATTCACCAGTAAATGCATGCACAAATTGTTTTGGACAATGATGTTTCTAAATCATTGTGTGATTAGGCATCAAGATCGTCAGTTGTCCCAAACTGCGTGGTTCCCTTTGTAATCTCGAAGGTATCCCAGGCCATGCCTGGTCCCCACAGACCAGAAAAATTCCCTTTGGTAACTGCATAGGCACAAGACTAGGCCTGGATCTTTTTGGTGAAGTATAATTGCACCGAGATGTTGCGTTCTTATACACGCCCAGGATGGGATCCACATTCTGTCCCAAATGTTTTGGTATTGCTGGTAAAATTAAACATAACACAAAAATTCATCTTTATAGATCTCAATAATTCTAACTCCTATGGCTCTGTTGTCATTATTGGCAACCATGAAATGATCAAATCCCAACTGTCAACTTTGCCATTACCCTTAACTAAGGGATTTGTTTTTAATGCATTTGGTATAGGCCATTGTGCCACATCTAATGGAACTCCCACCAAACAGGTAGAAAAATAATTATCTGTAGTGGCCATTGATAAACATATTGTAGACTGATTGATTGCTTTGACCAGTGTAATCCACATGTTTTGCTTGGTTTGTTGAAATTGCCTAAAACCATTTACCACAATCATTTGAAGCATCAACAGTATGACAAAATCCATTTTTTTTTTTTTTACTCCTGATAAAAAAAAATCCTTCACCAATGAGTCTAAAACACAAACCACCTTTTAGCTTCTCAATGTCAAAATGTTCTGTTCCTGACACCTAAAACACCTTAGAAAGTTTCCACTGTAAGAAAACCACTATTCATCATCACATTTACAGCAAAATGCATAACATCACGACCAACAGTTTTTACAGTCTTTGAGGCAAGAGACTGAGGATGGAAAGGACGAGCCCAGCGGTCCGTGAGGGCTGGGGCCGGTGGTGTCGGCGCGCGGTGTGTGGGGGGGGGCTCCGGAGACACTGACCGTGCGCGGGAAGCGACTGAGCGGCGGCGGCTGCGGATGGAAGGGGTGGGGGGTTCTGGCTCACTCCGTGCCGTCCCCGGCGCTGGCGGCGCAGTCGGTATTAGTCTCTCCTGTGTTTTCTTTGTCTCCCCTCTCGTGCCCGATGGTGCCCAGTCTAACACGGGGTCGCGCTCCCCCACTGTCCTCTGATCGTCCTGCGCTGCACCCCCGCCCGACTCCGCCCACTTGGCATTCCCCTGCAAGTCATCCCAGGGGTAACTCGTCGGGTTGGGCTCTGAATGGGGAGTAGCTCTCCCGCGGGGGCTCTGCTCCGAAGGCCCTTCGCCTCTCTGACTTTGTAAAACTCTTGTGTAGAGAAGAACCTTTTTTTTTTTTTTTCTTTTTCTTTTCTTTTTTTTTCTCAGCACGCCCCGCTCAGCGACGGGCTGCGCACCGGGCTGGCTTTCAGTGGCGACAGGCAGTGTTTCCATGGTCTCTTGTCGCTCCAATTTCTTTAATACGTCCTGCAGGAACCTGTCCGTTCCCTTGTCTGTCTCCTTCAGCCTCCGCGAAACAGTCAACGCCTGGGCTGCAGGCATTTCTTTTAAAGTATTTAGCACATCTCTCCAAAGGAGACCTAGATCTTTACTGATCTTACTATTGTCCTTATCACCACTAATAGTGGCTTCCCAGAAAAGGTTTCCAATTTCTCGCCACTCACCAGAAAAGGGAGGTGAGACATAATCAGTCCAGATACCAAACAGTCCAGCTGTTGGCTCGGCTACAGTCTCAGGCATATCAAGCTGCTGAGTCACAGCAGCGGCCAAATCCTTTTCCAACTTATACTTTTTCAAACAGTTAATTACTTCTCTCCACTGTTTCATCAGTTTCCGAGCAGTCTTATCTTCATCTATAACCAAGTCCCAAAGACAAGTCTCATATGCTCTCCACTCCTCCTCATCAAAATATTTCTCAGAGTCTTTAAAAAAGCCTTTACAATTACCATGTACAAATAGACCAGATAAATCGGTCAATTTTAGGTCCACCCCCGCTTTTCTAAAAAGCGATGTAAAAGTGAGAGTGCTACCTCCTTTTCCATGTTGTCGGATGGATCCTCGTCTCACCGCAACCTGTAGTCACTCCCCCGGGTACAGCAACCTCTGCTTGGGATTCAGCAGGCTTCCACCTCCGACGACTGCCTCTGCCTCCGGATTTTCAAGTCTCAGCTCCCCGCAGGCAGGCTCCTTACCCGGTAACACGCAGTGATGGTCCCTGTTCGGGCGCCATATGCCACGAAGTTTTTGGCTCTTGGCCTGAAAAACCAGACTCGAAGTCTGCAACCCAGACTCTAAGTCTGAAAAACCCAGGCTCGAAGCCTGAAACCAGGCTCGAAGCCTGAAACCAGGCTCAAAGCCTGAAACCAGGCTCGAAGCCTGAAAAACCCAGGCTCAAAGCCTGAAACCAGGCTCGAAGCCTGAAACCAGACTCTAAGTCTGAAACCAGACTCTAAGTCTGAAACACCCAGGCTCAAAGCCTGAAACACCCAGGCTCGAAGCCTGAAAAACCCAGGCTCGAAGCCTGAACAACCAGCTCCAAGCCTACTTCATGCGGCGATCAACCCAGGGTCTGATTCTCAGCTGGGTGGGAAAAAATCAGTCCTACTCAATGTGAGTGATAGCAGAAATCTTCTCCTTTATTGAGAGCAGACTCTAACTTATATACACAGCAGCTTCAAAGCTAGCTCAGCAACAGCAGCTAATAGATTACACTCTTATGTTCATCCTACTTGCGGTTTCTGCGATAAGCAAGCTCCCTCACATTTTCCCATCTTGTTTTTCTCCGAAGTTGTTTTCCACCTTGAGCTGTTAGCTCGTTAGCTGAAAACAGCCCGACCTTGAGGGAGCAGAAAGTGGCCTGCTGTCTACGCTAACTACGTGACAGCAACTGCTTTAACCATGGCTCTGACTCTGGTCTAGATTGTGCATTAAATTCATATAACTAGAACTCAGATTGCCTTGCCCCGTCAGGCCTAACATTATACCCTGGGGTCCATGTCCATTCTCCCTTAACCATTCCTCCACACTCCTCTCTCAGGGAAGATGCCCAAAAGGCATCCTTAAGGTCTATCACACTATACCACTGATACTCTGGACTCAATTGACTCAATAAGGTGTGTGGGTTAGCTACCAGAGGAAACCTAGTAATAGTTCTCTCATTTATCTCCCAGAGGTCATGTAGTAATCTTTAAGTCCCATCAGATTTCTTTACTGGCAATATGGGAGTATTGTAAGAGGACATACAGGGCTCATGTAGTCCCTTAGATATTAGTCTTTCTATTTCTGGTTTTAAGCCTTGTCTACCTTCTTGTGACAAGGGATATTGCTTTACCCTTACCGACAGCCCAGGGTTTTTCCTAAGTCTATAATTAAGTCTCTCCCTAATAAATTATAATCAGCCTCCAGAACTAACAAAAAGGATCCTACAGCATATTTTTGCTGCTTCAGATTCTATCAGTACCTCCTTCACAAGAGATACTTTAAATGGTTCCCCTTTTGCCCCTACTACTTGTATTTTCTCTGAAGATATCTTACACCCCTGGGGCAATCGCTGGATTGTAGATCTCTCAGCCCCAGAGTACACTAAAAATTCTACTTCCTGACGCTGAGGACCTCACTTTAGTTTCCTTACTCTTTTGTTTTCCACAGGGAGAATCATTCCAAAATTTTATCATCATCCCCAGAGGACTTTCTGAGGAAATATCTGGCAGTCTGTCCTTATGCCACCCATGAGATCAGAGGGCTTGCTCTTCCTTTGTCCCATCATCCAGAGTGCCCTTGACATGTTTTCACAATCGTTCCCCTCAGTCGTGACCCACGCCCTCGCGGGCAATGGGAACTGCATTACTGGAGGGTCCGCACTCTCTTGATCTCCTTGAGACCTCTCAGTCACTCGCACTCTAGGATACCCACCCCAACTGAAAGGAACCATGCAAATTCTTACTCAATCCAGAGTCTTCGTTCAGATCTTCGTGCACAAAAATGATGGGATACTGCAGGTTTATTTGCTTATTTGCCAAATTTGGAGGGGGTTCTGAATACAGAGTTTGGCAATGGAATTTCCCACACCAGGGCCATCCGCAGATGGGGCGCCCCCGTAGTCCGGGAGTCCAATACCAAATCTACCTGTATCCGAGTCACGACACCAAATTGTTATAGTTTACTGTGATAAAGTTCACTAGACAATTTAAGTGACTCATGGATCAAATTTATTAAGCAAGCGGCAAATAAGAAAGCAGTGCTGGGCGGCCAGGAGACTCTGCACCAACAACGGCTCGCGATGTCTCCCCGATATCACAGTCCTTTTATACAGTCCTTATCAGTCGGGTGCATCGCTCCCTGGTGTACTTTGCACATGTGCCCGTCTTGTTACTAGGGGGTCTTCTTCTACCTTCTGGTGGTCGTAGGATGATGGCTGGGATGAAGTCAGTAGTCTTCTTCGTCTAGTGACCCGCTCATGAACTCTTCTCTTGCTTCTTTTCAGCTCATGCGCAACCTATTGTACCTCCTATAAGCATCTCAGCCAACTGTACCTGTTCACATTGTAGAAACTTTACGGTTAACAGTTTACAAGATTTTTAAAATGACTTTAAATGATTCCTTGCACAACTATTCTTTCCTGAATTGATTAACGAACATGACCTTTTCCATTAAATAACGGCAGCCTTTATTTTAAATGGGAGCTGAGCAGGCCAAGTGCGCTGGATTGGGGACACCTCCCACAGGAAAGCAGTTGCAAAGGTGACACAGTGCTAGCTCATAGGCTACACGGGGACATATGCACCTCTGTGGATGGGTTCTGCATACCTGTTTTCTTGTAGCTCCCAGACGCAGTGGCGTAACTTCTACTGGCAGCCTGTATTTTTTTAATGGGAGCTGAGCAGGCCAACTGCGAGGGATTGTAGATAGCTCCCATAGGAAAGAAGCTGAAAATGTGGCACAGTGTTAGGTCATAGGCTACACGGGGATCTAAGTATCACTGTACGTGGGGTCTGCGTACGTGCTATTTTGTACCTCCACGACACAGGGGTGTAACTTTTACTGCCAGCCTGTATTTTCAATAGGAGCTGAGCAGGGTAAGTGCATGGGATGAGAGATAGCTCCCACATCAAAGCAGGTGCATAGGTGGCACAGTGCTGACTGATAGGCTACACGGGGACCTAGGTATCACTGTAGGTGGGCTCTGCATACCTGCTCTCTTGAAGCTCCCAGATTCAGTTGCGTAATATCTACAGGCAGCCTGTATTTCAAACGGGAGCTTAGACGACGGAGAATTGGAGATAGCTCCCAAAAGAAAGCAGCTTAAAAGGTAGCTCTACTGGGTCTTGGATGGTAGTGATTTTCCAGAGCAGCTCTTGCAGTGCTGTGCTTACTGTTGATATCAATATTATGACTACTGCTCGCACAGCATCAGGGCTATCCCTTCAGCATTCCTTCCCCCACCTTCACCAATAGTTGTGGGTGAGCACAATCTTGGGAGGGACCACAGCCAGAACAGCTGACCCAGGCTAAGCAAAGACATTTTCCATACCATATGACGTCAGTTCAGTAAAATAAACTGGGGGAGAGGAGCAACAAGGGGAGGCAAGATACATCTCTGGCCTTCCAAAATTTACCGCTGCGCCTACCGAAGACCTGTTTCTTGGGAGGTGGCTGGACATTGTTGCCGATGGGAAGTAGAGAGTAACAGCTTTATCTGCTTTTGCATTGCTTCCCGCGCGTGCGGCTTTGCTTTTTCTTTATTAAACTGCTTTTATCTCAACCCACGAGATTCCCATCTTATTTTCTCTCCTTTCCTGGCTCGCTGGAGAGGTGGGGGATAGAGCGGTGTGGTGGGCACCTGGAATCCAGACAGGGTCAAAATACCTCAGCCTTTTTGATGCCCAACGTGGGGCGATATAATAACAGTTTTACATTAAAAGCATTTTAATTATAGTAAGCCAATGAGTGCAAAGTTCCTGTGCTGGTCACAGAGCCTTGCTGTAATGCAGTTTATCTTACACTTTGTGATGTTTGGGAACATGATGCTACTAACACTGACTCTGTGCTGCACTCTAACCTTGATAGCTTTGCTAAGTTGGCTGTATGATTTTGTGAAAAAGATGAAAGGGCCTGGGAACATAATGGTCCAAATAATAAAGGTGAGTCTCATTCTATTACTGATGGATTTAATGTGGGAGCTGTCTTGTGGAGGTCGGGGGGCAAAGAACCTCTTTCCCTTCAGCTCGGACTGATCTAGACAATTTTGTTATACAGACTTCCCAGGTCCTTAGTCACCCTTACATGAGAGTTTTAATATTACTAATTAACATGGCTGCTATATTACATATTTTGTGGAATCTGGACTCATCTGGGTATCAGAGAGGACAAATTTGGGATGGAAACATGTTAAAATGCCCCCCAAAGCAGTCAGTCCCTGGGTGGCAGGGTATGTGGATGAATTTGGGCAAATTCCTAGGACGGTTATCACCTCCTGTAACCTGGGATTTTACACCTGAACAGATAAAAAACCCTGCTTTACTGGCACGTCACCTGATAGAAAGGTGTCTTGCCTACCCCAATGAGGCCCATGAGGTTCAGGCACTATACTGGGGCCTAACCTCTGCCTACCGAGCCGCACTCTAGTCCTCTCAGAGAACTATGGTTGAAGTGGAAACTCCAATGGTACCTGAGACCTCCATGGTTGAGTCAGTGAAAGTCCAGTCCTCTTCAGAGAACTATGGCCGAGGTAGAAATTCAACCTGTATCTGAGACTACCACAGTTCAGTCAGGGAATCAAACAACAACCACAGTGGTTGCCCCAGTCGTGAAAAAGAAACAGTGGATAAGGAGGTCAAGTCCATATCATCGATTCGTAAGGTCAGAAGAGGAGGAAGGGGAAAGGTTAGAAGAAGCAGCTGGTCCTTCACTAAGGAGATAAGGAGAAGAAGTGAAAGAAATCGAAAAGGAAATGGAAACTTCGAGATATGCGAAAAGATTATGTTGATGGACCCCCAATTGCAAAAAACTTATCTACACGGGAATGCAGATAAGCAGACACTTCTTTATTATGCAGTGCTGGGAAAACAAGGGGGATATCTCCTTCATAGGTGTTTTCTTGTTACTTACCATTTTCAGGGTTTTTATATGGCTCAAATAAAAGAATCAAATTTTCCAACACAAGCATGCATAAAATGTCCCTCTATCAATTTAGCCCTTAACCTTGATTGGTTTTCAAAAAACAAAAAATTTCCAAAATCACAGTGATTGGTCAAAAAAGATATCAGTCCTTTTGTTTTAGCAACAACTAAGGTAACAGCCAAGGTTACATTTACAAATACATTTACCAGGGTCTGGTAGCTAATGTAACAGGTCCCTACCAGGTGTGATATGTAACTCTTGCAGTTTGATCCTTATGGGATTCAGATGAATACTTACTTAATCAATAGGTGCTTGAGTTATTTGCAAGTGCTTAGCTAATTGACTGAACTATTACTAGGTTGTTAACAAGTACTTAACAAGTGCTTGACTACTTATTTTGAAGTTGTTAACTAAAATAATTGTGTATCTGCAACAATTACAGTCTCCAGCCAGGTGAGCTGATTGGTGCCTGGCTGCTCTGATGTTTGGATAACGGGGCTAACAGTCAGCAATTGGAAGGTAGAGAAGCCCAACAGCTGGGATCTCTTCTTAGGGACCAGGGAATTGATAGAGGCATTGGAAAGAACACCTAAATTTGCAGTCTCTGGAAACGGCTCCTCTCAAGTGTAAGGGCAAGATACCCATTCAAGGAAGATCTTGTAAATGCCCGAGGAAAGTGGACTAGAGCAGATGAAGGCATCCAGTACCTAAGGGAATGTGTTGGAAGTCATTTTAGGTGGTCTAGATAATGCTGAGGCCTCCACAGATCCAGACGATGTCTAGTGTACACGGGCCATGTTGAGAAAAGTGATTCAGACCGCCCCAGCTACATATTCTAATATCTTGTCAATGGTGTATCACCTTGACATGGATATAACCAACAGTGGAGAAAATATCTTCTTGGTTACAGAACTATGAAGAGAGCCTCTGCACCTCCTCACCACTGTGGGATGATGGCCTGACTGGCAGAACTGCCCCAAGAATTCGGTCATCCACTGTCCCGACCAGGGGAAAAGGAAGCCCTAGACACAGGAGTACAGCACGAAATGAACTCTGGAACTTTTTGCGTGGTCAAGGAGAGGATATGAGGAAATGGGATGGTGAACCCACTTTTAAGCTGGAAGCACATGTACATGAACTAAGGGGGAAGACAGCTATTAGAAATGGACCACCCAAGAGGGCTGTAGGCATAGTAGCTGCCAGAACAAAAGAAAACAATCAGCAATCTCCAAGAACTGCAAACACTTCCTTTGATGGCAATGAGGAGACTTCAGGTCTAAAATTGCAAGGATCAGATAGCAAATACTCTGATGAAGAAGAGAAATAGAGGATCCCTGTTTCCAGCCAGGAGGAGGAAAGAGATGATCGAATCTACTGGAATTTGTGGATTTTATGGCCTGGCACATCAAACCCACAAAGGTATAAAGCCTTAGTAGACACAGGGGCACAGTGTATATTGATGCCATCAAGGTATAGAGGTAGAGATTCTGTCTGGATCTCTGGAGTGACAGGGTGATGTGAAGAGTTATCTGTCTTAGATGCTGAAGTGAGCTTAACAGAAGACAAATGGGAAAAGCACCCCATTGTGACTGGTCGAGACGCCCCTTGTATTCTTGGCATAGATTTCTTGAGGAGAGGGTAGTTTAAAGACCCCAAGGGGTTTCAATGGGCTTTTTGTATAGCCACTGTAGATACAGAGAAAATCAAACAACTCTCCATTTTACCTGACCTCTCAGAAGACTCTTTGGTTGTGGGATTGCTGCAAGTTCAAGAGGAACAGGTACCAATTGCTACCAGGACAGTGCACCGGATGCAGTATCGCACGAACAGAGATCTCACGGCTTCCATCTGTGAGTTGATTCGTCAAGTGGAGGCTCAAGGACTTCTTAGCAAAACTCATTCCCCATTTAATAGTCCCATATGGCCTGTGAAAAAATCTGATGGAGGGTGGAGGTTAACAGTAGACTATCGTGGCCGTAATCAAGTGACACCACCACTGAGTGCTTTTGTACCAGACATGTTAGAGTTCCAGTATGAACTTGAGTCAAAAACAGCCAAGTGCTATGTTACGATTGACATCGCTAATGCATTTTTCTCAATTTCGTTGGCAGCAGAGTGCAGACCACATTTCGCCTTCACATGGAGAGGTGTCCAATATACCTGGAATCATATGTGGAAACATAGTCCTAATATTTGTCATGGTCTAATCCAAACTGTGCTGGAAATGGGTGATGCCCCTGAACATTTAGAGTACATTGATGACATAATTGTATGGGGCAACAAGGCAGAAGAAGTGTTTGAGAAAGGGAAGAGAATAATTCAGATTCTCCTAAAAGCTTGTTTTGCTGTAAAAAGAAACAAAGTAAAGGGACCTGCACAAGAGATCCAGTTTTTGGGCATAAAATGGCAAGATGGGCGTCGACATGTGCCTCTGGATGTTGTGAACAAAATAGCGACTATGTCTCAATCAACTAATAAGAAATAAACACAAGATTTCCTGGGCCTTGTGGGATTCTGGAGGATGCATATCCCAGGTTATAGTCAGCTTGTGAGCCATCTTTTTAGAGTAATCAGAAAGAAGAACTGTTTTCAGTGGGGCCTTGAGCAACAACAAGCTTTTCAACAAATTAAACAGGAAATAGCTTGTGCAGTCGCCCTTGGACCAAAGACCAGATGTGCAAAATGTCCTCTACATTTCTTCTGAAGAGCATGGTCTCATCTGGAGCCTCTGGCAGAAAACATCTGGAGAAACCCGAGGTCGACCATTAGGGTTTTGGAGTCGAGGATGTCGAGGATCAGAAGCCCACTACACCCCAACTGAAAAAGAAATAATGGCAGCATATGAGGGACTTTGAGCTACTTCAGAAGTCATTGGCACAGAAGCTTGCCTCCTCTTGGCACAACGTCTACCTGTGCTACACTGGATGTTCAAAGGGAAAACCCCTTCTATACATCATGCAACCAGCGCTACATGGAGTAAGTGGATGGCACTGATTACCCAACGATCTCGGATGGGGAAATCTAATCGCCCAGGAATCCTGGAAGAAATCATGGACTGGCCAGAAGGAAGGTATTTTGGAGCATTGCCTGAGGAAGTAGTTTGTGCCCAAGAGGCACCACCATATAATGAACTATCAGAAGATGAGAGGCATTATGCTTTGTTTACTGATGGATCCTACAGCATGGTAGGAAATCAACGTAAGTGGAAAGCTGCTGTGTCGAGTACCACACAATGAGTTGTTGAGGCCACTGAATGAGAAGGTGAGTCGAGTCAGTTTGCTGAAGTGAAAGCCATCCAACTAGCTCTAAAGATTGCTGAATGAGAGAAGTGGCCAGTACTGTATCTTTATACTGACTCCTGGATGGTGGCTAATGCCCTATGGGAATGGCTGCAGCCATGGAAGAAGATCAACTGGCAGAGAAAGGCTAAACCCATCTGGGCTGCTGCATTATGGCAAGACATTGCCGCTCGGGTGGAAAACATGACTCTGAAAGTACATCATAGAGATGCTCACGTGCCCAAAAGCCGTGCCACTGAAGAACAATGGAACAACCAACAGGTAGACAAAGCTGCCAAAATTGAAGTAGCTCAGGTAGACCTAGACTGGGAGCGTAAAGGCGAGCTATTTATAGCTCGATGGGCCCATGAAACATCAGGACATCTGGGAAGAGATGCAACATATAGATGGGCTCGTGATCGAGGAGTGGACCTGTACCATGGAAGCCATTACACAGGTCACCCACGAATGTTAAACGTGCTGCAATCAAGCGAGCCACAGGAATCAAGACTCCCTGGAACAGAGGTCGATGGCTGGGTTTTCAATATGCTGAGGCCTGGCAAATTGATTGCTACCACGAACAAACCAAGACAAGCGTTATATCCTCACCATGTTGGAAGCAACTACCGTTTGGTTGGAAACATACTCTGTAAACCATGCCACTGCCTGAAATACTCTCTTGGATGTTGAAAGGCAAATTTTGTGGCGACACGATACTCCAGAAAGAATTGAATCAGACAATGGGACTCATTTTCAAAATAATCTCATAAACTCCAGGGCAAAGAACATGACATTTGAGTGGATATACCACATCCCCTATCACCCACAAGTCTCTGGAAAGGTTGAAAGATATAATGGATTACTAAAGACCATGTTGGGAGCACTGGGCAATGGGGCATGGAAGCAGTGGGATAAAAGCTTAGCAGAAGCCACTTGGCTGATTAACAGTAGAGGTTCAACTAACCGTCCTGGTCCTGCCCAAACAAAACCACTACATACTGTGGGAGGAGATAAGGTCCCTGTAGTACACCCAGGGAAATGTCTGGGGAAGGCAGTATGGGTTGCACCTCCCATGGGAAAGGGCAAACCCATTCGTGGGATTGTCTTTGCTCAAGGGCCTGGGTGTACTTGGTGTGTGATGAGAAAGTATGGGGAAACTTGATGTATGCCTCAAGGAGACTTAACCTTGGGGGGAAAATAACTTGTGATGTGAGTTATCTGTTGTAGATGATGAGGTATGAACTTTGCAAGAAAACCAGACAAGTCGACAAACCAAGTTGGTGCTGGTGCCCAACACTGAACACACTGCTTCCCCTGGCCTGGATATCCATCTTTATGGATGAGAAATAAGTTATGACCTGCTTCAGTGAACATCTAGAGAGGATGAAAGGTATAAGAATGTTTTTTGTTGCAAGATGCAAGATACAAGGCGGAATACAAGAATGATGTTTGTCTGTTGAAGAGTGGGGGTACTGCTTAATGAGTGCTCACTAATTGTTGTGGGAGAGCATAATCTTGGGAGGGACCTAGTCAGAACAGCTGACCCAGGCTGACCAAGGAGATATTCCATACCATATGACATCAGCTTAGTAATATAAACTGGGGAAGAGGAGCAGGAAGGGAAGGCAAGATTCATTTCTGGCCTTCCAAAAGTAACCGCTACGCGTACCGAAGCCCTGCTTCTCAATAGTTGGCCAGACATCGCTGCAGATGGGAAGTAGAGAGTAACAGCTTTCCCTGCTTTTGCTTTGCTTCCCGCCCGTGCACATTTTCTGTTTCGTTATTAAACTGCTTTTATCTCAACCCACAAGACTCCCATCTTATTTGCTCCCCTTCCCTGGCTTGCTGAAGAAATGGGGGATAGAGTGGTGTGGTGGGCACCTGGCATCCAGCCAGGGTCAAACTACCACAGTGGGAAAGTGTTGGCTGTTTGCTGCTTGATTGGAGATAGCTCCCACAGGAAAGCAGCTGAAAAGGTGAAAAAGTGCTGGCTATTATGCTACACAGGGACTACATATCAGTGTCGGTGGGATCTGCGTATCTGCTTTCTTTTAGCAACCAGACGCAGTGGCGTAACGTCTATCAGCATATTGTATTTTTTCAATTGGAGTTGAGCAGGCCGATTGCGCGGGATTGGTGATAGCTCCCACAGGAAAGCAGCTATACACGTGGCACAGTTCTGACTGATAGACTACATGGGCACCCACATGCCAATCTAGGTGGGCTCTGCATACCGACTTTCATGTAGAATCCAAACGCAGTGGCGTAACTTTACTGGCAGCCTTTTTTTTCAATAGGAGCTGACCAGGCCAAGTGTGGGGGATTGGAGATAGATCCCACAGGAAAGCCATTAAAAAGGTGACACTGTGCTGGCTGATAGACTACACAGGGACCTACGAACCACTGTAGGTGCGATCTGCGCACCTGCTTTCCTGTAGCTCCCAGACGCAGTGGCATAACTTCTTCCAACAGCCTTTATTTTCAATGGGAGATGAGCAGGCCAAGTGCGCTGGTTTGGAAATAGCTCCCACAGGAAACAGCTGCAAAGGTGGCACAGCGTTGGCTGATAGACTACACAAGGACCTACGTTCCACTCTAGGTAGGCTCTGCGTACCTGTTTTCTTGTAGCACTTGGCCTGCTCAGCTCTCATTTCAAATACAGTCTGCCAAAATATATTACGTCACTTCATTTGTGAGCTAAGGGAAAGCAGGTAAGCAGACCCTTCTTACAGTGGTACATAGGTCCCAGGGAGAGATATTTCCATTCCCGTGCACCTTGTCTTCTCAGCTGCCATTTGAAATACAGGCTACCAATATAAGTTACTGCACTGTGTCTGAGAGCTACAGGAAAGCCGGTACGCAGAGCTCATTTAAAGTGGTACATAGGTCCTCTTGCAGCCTATCAGCCAGCACTGTGCTACCTTTGCAGTTGTTTTCCTGTGGGAGCTATCTCCAATCCCGCGCACTTGACCTACTTAGATCCCATTGAAAATACAGGTTGCCGTTAGAAGTTACGCCACTGCTTCTTGGAGCTGCAAATAAAAGGTACACAGACCCCACCTAAAGTGGTATGTAGGTCCACGTATAGCTTATAAGCCAGCAGTGTGCCACCATAAGTTGTTTTCCTTGAGAGCTATCTCATATCCCGCGCACTTGGACTGCTTAGCTCCCATTGAAAATACAGGCTGCTGGTAGAAATTACACCACTGCTTCTGGGATCTAAAACACAGCAGGTATACAGACCTCACCTAAAGTGGTACATAGGTCCGGGTGTAGCCTAACAGCTGGCACTGTGCCACCTTTACAGTTGCATTCCCTTGTGAGCTATCTCCAATCCCACGCACTTGGCTTTCTTGGCAACCATTGAAAAAATAGAGGCGGTCGGTAGAAGATACGTCACTGCGTCTGGGAGACACAAGCAAGCAGATACGCAGAACCCACCTAAAGTGGTATGTGGGTCCCCATGTAGACTATCAGCAAGCACAGTTCCACATTTACAGTATCTTTCCTGTAGGAGATATCTTTATTCCCACGCGCTTGGCCTGCTTAGCTACAATTGTAAATACAGACTGCTGGGAGAAGTTACGCCACTGTGTCTGGGAGCTACAAGAAAGCAGGTACGCAGACCCCACTTTCAGGTGTATTGGAGGTCCCCGTGTAGTCCATCAGCCAGCACTATTCCACCGTTGCAGCTGCTTTCCTGTGGGAGCTATCTCCAGTCCCACATATTTGGTCTTCTCAGCTCACATTGAAAATACAGTTTGCCAGTAGAAGTTACGCCACTGCCTCTGTAAGCTACAAGAAAGCAGGTACTCAGAGTCCATCTACAGTCGTACGTACATCCCCTTGTAGCCTATCAGCCAGCACTGTGCCAACTTTGCAACTGATTTCCTGTGGGAGCTATCCTTCACCCCACGCACTTGGCCATCTCAGCTCCCTTTGAATATACAGGCTGCCGGTACAAGTTACACCACTGCCTCTAGGAGCTACGAGAAAGCAAGTACGCAGACGAAACCTACATTGGTTCATTGTTTCCCATGTAGCCTATCAGCCGGAACTGTGCCACCTTTGCAGTTTCTTGCCTTTGCGATCTATCTGCAGTCCCGTGCACTTGGCCTGCTCAGCTCCCATTGAAAATATAGGCTGTCGTTAGAAGTTACACCACTGCGTCTGGGAGCTACAAGAAAGCAGGTAGGCAGACCCCACCTATAGAGTATGTAGGTCCCCGTGTAGCCTATCAGCCAGAACTGTGTCTCCTTTGCAGCTGCTTTTCTGTGGGAGTTATCTCCGATCCCGTGCACTTGGCCTGCTAAGCTCCCAAGGAAAGTACAGTCTACCAGTAAAAGTTACGTCACTGCCTCTGGGAGCTACAAGAAAGCAGGTATGCAGACCTCACCTATAGAGTATGTAGGTCCCCGTGTAGCCTATCAGCCAGCACTATGCCATCTTTGCAGCTGCTTTCCTGTGAGACCTATCTCCAGTCCCAAGCACTTGGCCTGCTATGTTTCCATTTAAAATAGAGGCTGTTGTTAGCAGTTTCATCAGTTCCTCTGGGAGCTAAAAGAAAGAAGGTACGTAGACCGCACCTACAGTATTACGTAGGTCCCTATGTAGTCTAACAGCCAGCACTGTGCTAACTTTGCCGCTGCTTTCCTGTGGAAGCTATTTCCAATCCCGTGGACTTGGCCTGCTCAGCTCCCAGTGAAAGAACAGGCTGCCAGTAGAAGTTACGCCACTGCATCTGGGAGCTAAAAGAAAGTAGATACGCAGACACGTACAGTGGTACATTGATCCCCGTCTAGCTTATCAGTCAGTCATGTGCAACCTTTACAGCTCCTTTCCTGTGGGACCTATCTCCAATATTGCGCACTTGACCTGCTCAGCTTCCATTGAAAAAATACAGGCTGCTGGAAGAAGTTACACCACTGCCTCTGGGAGCGACAAGAAAGCAGGAACATAGAGCCCACCTACAGTTGTACGTAGGTCCCCATGTAGCCTAATTCGGGGAACTTGGTATGATCAGATTCCTTTGAAAAAATACTGACTGCCCGTAGAAATTACGCCACTGCATCTCGGAGCTACAGGAAAGCAGGGAAGCAGACACCACCTACAGTGGTACGTAGCCTATCAGCTAACACTGTGTAACCTTTGCAGCTATTTTCCTGTGGGAACTATCTCCAATCCTGCGAACTAGGCCTACTCAGCTCCCTTTCAAAATACTGGCTGCAGGTACAGGTTACACCACTGCATCTGGAGATAAAAGAAAGCAGGTACGCAGACCCCACCTACAGTGGTATGTAGTTCCCAGTGTAGACTATCAGCCAGCACTGTTACACGTTTTCAGGTGCTTTCCTGTGGGAGCCATCTCCAATCCACTAGTACAGCAGCCAGCACTGTTGAGGGATCCACAATCCCGAAAAACTTATCTACACATGAATGCAGATAAGCCAGGCACTTCTTTATTATGCAGCACTGTGAATACACGGGGGATAGCTCCTCCATATGTGCTTCCTTGTTAGTTACCATTTTCAGGGTTTTTATAAGGCTCAAACAAAAGAATCACATTTGCCAACACAAGCATGCATAAAATGTCCATCTATAATTTTTAGCCCTTCACATCGATTGGTTCCCAAAAAGCAGAAAATTTCCAAAATCACGGTGATTGTTCAAAAAAAGATAACAGTCCTTTTGTTTTAGTAACAACTAAGGTAGTATCCAAGGTAACCTAACGAATACATTTAGCAGGGTCTCCTGGCTAAGGTAATGGGTCCCTATCAGGTGTGGTATGTCACTCTTGCAGTTTGATCCTTAAGTGATTCAAATGAATACTTACTTAATCAATAGGTGTTTGAATCATTTGCAAGTGCTTAGGTAAATAACTGAAACATTACAAAGTGATTGTCAAGTGCTTAGCAAGTTTTTGATTACTTATTGTGATGATAAGTTTTTAACAAAAATAATTGTGTATCTGCAATATTTCCCCCCTTTCCCCACATTCCAATACTTTCACTCTTATATTTCAGTTTTCTCCGTAACTAAACCATGATTGTCATATGGTGGTGGATTACCTTTGAACCGATCATTGTCTCTTGTAAATGCTGTCAAGATTCTATTGCTCCATCGTGTTCTTTGTATTATTTCTCTTTTGATGCAACAATATATCAAATAGATTGCCAAAAACATTATAATCAATAACAAAAGTGTTTCAATCTGTGACTTTATCCAGGATTTTAGGTCCATGCCTAGTCCCTCAAAAATTTTATCTATCCAGCTTGTGTTCATGTCTTCCCTAATTTCCCGTGTTTCCCTTTCTATGTTGTCTAATTGATCGTGTTCTACATCTGTGGTGACATTTGGAATGTGTATGCAACAATGGTCTACTCTGTCTTTTAGGAGGCCACACACCCCATGTTCCTCCAGCAACAGCATATCCAGAGTCATTCTATTTTGCAATGCCATTCTAGAGGTAGCCTGTAATTTTAAATTCAGTTGTTTAAATCCCTTTCTTGTCACATTTGCCAACCGTTCAAACCTGCCCGGTCAATCTATACAGCCACTATCTATTTCGGTGGGATACTATAGGATTTAAGAGAGATTCCAGTGCCCAGCAAATTTTTACTCCAGTACCCGGATCATTCCAATCATCATCATCTGATTTTGATCTTTTCACTCCTGTCAAATGCAAACTTTCTAAACTGACCTTAATGGGAGATTTTTTCCAAATTGGGCAAAATGTAGGCAATCCCAAAGTTATTTGTTTAACTTTCCCATCTACTGGCAGATGAGATGTCCATGTGCCATCACTCATAGCCCAGACCAGATGTCCTGGACTTGGAATCATATATCTTTGACAGTTAATTCTCCAAAGGCTGGTCACCTTTAAGTTGTTAAGTTGTTGTTGGGGCTATTTCACTTTGAAGTTTCACTTTTATTTTTAGCAATGCAAGTGGAAGTGCCTGAGGCCATTTTAATTTAGCCTCCTGACAAATTTTGCTAATTTGTCTTTTTAGGGTCTGATTAATTCTTTCCACTTTTCCACTTGATTGTGGTCTCCAAGGGGCGTGTAAATCCCAGGAAATTCCTAGGACTTTTCTTACGTCTTGTACCACATTGGCCACGAAATGTGGTCCTCTGTCTGAAGATATTCCAAAGGGGACTCCAAACCTTGGAATAATTTCTTGCAGGAGCCATTTAACTGTTTCCTTAGCCTGATTGGTGTGACAGGGAAAGACTTCTGGCCATCCTGAAAAGGTGTCAACCCCAACCAACACATATTTATATCCATTGCATTTAGGTAATTCGGTAAAATCAATTTGCCAATAATCTCCTGGTTCCACTCCAGTTTTTATTTTTCCCATCTGTACCCTTTTTTTTTGTACTATTGGATTGTTCTTTAAACAAATTTAACATTTCGCCTTTACTGATTTGGCCATCTCCAACATTTGTATTGATATTACACTTCTTTTCAGAAGCCGAGTCATAGCTTCTGCACCCCAGTGACACTCCCTATGCTTTGTTTGCAAAATCTCTCTCATGATTAAGAGAGGCAATACTACCTGACCTGTATTTGTCGTCCACCACCCTTCTGAATTTTTCTCTGCATTTAGTAACTTAGCTAATTTTTCATCCTCCCCTGAATATTTTGGTGGCTCCTTAGTGAGCACTACTGTTCTGGTGGGGATGATTGCCATTTCTGAGACTATGTGTTGTTCTATTTTTCCTTGCAGCCTAATCTGCTAATCTATTTCCATCAATTATCTTTGAGTTCTCTCTCTGATGTGCTTTACAGTGCATGATTGCCACTTGAACTGGTGCCTGGCTGCTATTTGACCTTTTTTTTTTTTGATACCCTGTACCCGTTTAATCCCAAAAAGTTTAAAAGTTCAGTGGTTACCTGTATGCAGGCTGACGTTCCCGTTGTGGCAATCAGGATGTCATCCACATATTGGAGAAGCAGATGCTCTGGTCTTGGTGTCACTGTCTTTTCATTAGTCCAGAGTTCCAGTTCTTTTGCTATTTTTTTTCCAAAGATAGTCCTGCTGTTCTTGAATCCTTGGAGTAGCCATGTCCATGTTAACTGCACCTTCCGTCCTGTTTGGGGGCTTTCCCACTCAAAAGCAAATAGTTTACGACTTTCCTTTTCCAATGGGATACAAAAGAAAGCATCTTTTAAATCAAGCACTGTAAAGCACTAATAATTTTCTCTCAGAGCTATGAGTAAGGTATACGGATTTACTTCAACTGGATGTATATCTTTCACAATCTGATTTATGGATCTTAAGTCCTGAACTAACCTATACTCTACATTCAACTTCCGTATTGGTAAAATATGTGTATTATACTCTGACTCACATTCTTCTAGAATTTGATATTTCAGAAATTTATCAATTAATACTTTTAATGCTTATTTTGCCTCACGTTTTATTGGGTATTGTCTCACCCTGACCAATTTTACTTTTTCTTTTATTTTAATTTTTACTGTTTGTGCCAATTTTGATTTTCCTGGAATCTCATTTTCTCACACCATTGGGATCACTGCATTGTCCACTTCTGGAGGTAATTCTAGCAACATTGATTTTTCTTATATCATCAATATTTGTCCTGTCTTTGATTCCGGTATTTTTAGTATCAAGTCTCCGTTTTCAAAGACAATTTGTGCATTTAATTTAGACAACAAGTCCCTCCCCATCAGGGGTATGGGACATTCTGAAACATACAAAAATTCATATGTTATCACTTTATTGCCAAATTCTTAATTTAAGGGTTTAAAAAATGGCCGATTTATCTCTTTCCCTGTGGCTCCCACAATATTTGCAGTTTTATTTCCAAGGTTTCCTTTTTGGCTGTTTAATACAGAAAAGGTTGCACATGTATCCACCAAAAATGTAACCTGTTTTTATCCCAGCTTAATTGTAAGCAGAGACTCAGCTGGATTAACCTCCAGTCCCGGTCAATCCATATAATCTCCCAAGACCATCAATTTAGTATGTTGACCAGCTAATTTAGGGCATTCACTTTTCCAATGTCCTTCTTCCCTGCAAAAAGCACATTGATTATTTCCAAGGGGGGTTCTGCCAACTTGTCCTCTTCCCCTTCTTCTCATCCCTCCTCTCATAGAGCTTTGTCCCCTTCCTTGATTTGAAAATCCAAGGGTCCTATTCACTACTGCAAGTAATTGTCTTTCTTTCCTTATCTCGTTTTCTTTATCTCTATTATTAGAAACATTCCAAGCTACTTCCACTAATTTGTCCAAATTTTGTATATCTGTGTATAATTTAGACCAATTTATAGTTTTGGGCATGGCATTTTGGACCCCATATATAATCCACTGTTGGTACCTTTTCAGTCTCTGCATATGATCGTCCCTATTCAGATCCCAATGTGGGTCCCCTGTAGGGAAATTCTGATCTATTGTACTCCCTACTATCTGAGTACGGACATCTTCTTCTGCCCGCATTCAAGCAGTTCTCAAAACCATTTGTTTTTCACTAGAGTCCATAAGAGTATCTAAAATCACCTGTATATCCTCCCAATCAGGATTTTGAGTTTTCATTATCATTCCCATTATTCTCCCCACTTTACCAGGATCCTCTCTATAAGGACCAGTTTATTCTTTCCATATTATTAGATCTGAGGGAGAGAAGGGCACTTTTACATATACTGGTCCACGTTGCCCAACTCCCTGTCTCAAGGGGGCTATCAACCGTCTTCCATCCCGTGTTTTTAGAGGAGTTATCAGATGAGTACGCTGTCTCGTTCTCCTGGATATAGGTGGAGACGAGTCCAAGTCTGATTCCTCCTCCTCTCTCGATCTACTACTATTTGGGCGGGGACCAGCTGGACTATCAGCCTCAGAATCAAATTATGCTGGAAGAGGGGGATATAATGGAATAGGAGCTATGTAGGCAGATGGAGCTATGTCCAATTTCGGCTCTGTATTATCACGCTCCTTTTCCTTTTGTTTTATAGCCAAATGTTTACAGCAAGTTTTAGTAAGGGTACAGGCAGAACAATTCTCTTTAGCCTTCATCATTTTTACTGTTAATGGTATTTGGGTACATGCCTGCTTCTCTAATTCGCATTTTTTTTGTCACTTTTTACTCGAAAGTAAAAGAAAAGATCTACATATGGGACCTCATCCCATTTTCTTCCCCTCTTAGAGAATAACACTAATTGCATAATTGTATTATTATTCAAAGTTCCATTTAAGGGCCACTTTTCCCCACTATCCAAATCATACAACAACCACGCATGATTACAGTACTCTATAAGTTGGTCTTTACGAAAATCACCCTTAAATTCCTTCCAGTGTGCTAATAGAAACCCAAGGGGTGAATTCTCAGGTACTTTGTTTACCATTTCAAAATCCTTCTAGTTACAAATACTTTCTCAACAGTCGTTTCGTTCTTTTGCTTCGCTTATCTCCGGCTTCACCCCTCGCGGGATCACAGAACTGCGGATCAAAGCTCCGCACTCGCTTCGTGCGCAACTGCACGTCTCAGTCACACACACACAGACAGCTCAAAACACAATATACAATAATATACATATATATACACAAAGCAAAATACAAAACAATATATAAACCAATGTACAAGTCAATGTATAAACCAAAATAAATAGGTACCTTTACCATATACTTATGTGGGTCCACTTACACCAATTACCAATTCCCAATTACCAATATCAGCCCTGCGATCACTTCATCCGAGTTACGGGCTGCAATACCAATGCCAACCCAGCGATCGATTTCTCAGCACTTACCTTACCACTCCACGGAACGTTGCGAGGATCTGTAAGGGTCGCAGGTGATGATACTCCATGAGAATCCCTCAGTGCGCACTGGAGTTCAATCAGAATCCGATCCCGTCCAGACTCACTCGCAAGGTCCTAAGTGGGTCGCCAAAATTGTTGACGGATCCGCAATCGCGAAAAACTTATCTACACAGGAATGCAGATAAGCAGGCACTTCTTTACTATGCAGCGCTGGGAAAGCAGGAGGGACAATTCCTCCATATATGCTTCTTGTTAGTTACCATTTTCAGGGGTTTTATAGGACTCAAACAAAAGAATCACATTTGTCAACACGAGCATGCATAAAATGTCCATCTATCAATTTAGCCCTTCATCTTGATTGGTTCCTAACAAGCACAAAATTTCCAAAATCACAGAGATTGGTCAAGAAAAGATATCAGTCCCTTTGTTTTAGTAACAACTAAGGTAACAGCCAAGGTAACCTAACGAATATATTTATCAGGGTCTTGTGGCTAAGGTAACAGCTAAGGTAACCTAAGGAATACATTTACCGAATTCTCGCGGCTAAAGTAACAGGTCCCTACCAGATGTGGTGTGTAACTCTTGCATTTTGATCCTTATGTGATTCAAATGAATACTTACTTAATCAATAGGTGTTTGAATCATTTGCAAGTGCTTAGCTAAATAATTGAACCATTACGAAGTGATTAACAAGTTCTTAGGAAGTGTTTGATTACTTATTGTGAAGATAAGTTGTTAACTAAAATAATTATGTATCTGCAAAAGCACTTTGCCACTGTGGTAGTTTGACCCTGGCTGGATGCCAGGTGCCCACCACACCGCTCTATCCCCCCAACTCCGCAGCAAATCAGAGAAGGGGAGAAAATAAGATGGGAGTTTTGCGCGTTGAGATAAAAGCAGTTTAATAAAGAAAGAGCAAAGCCGCGCACACGGGAAGCAAAGTAAAAGCAGGGAAAACTGTTACTGTCTACTTCCCATCTGCAGTGATGTCTGGCCACCTCCCGAGAAGCAGGACTTCAGTACCCGTAGTGGTTACTTTTTGAAGGCCAGAAATTAATCTTGCCTCCCTTTCCTGCTCCTCTATTCCAGTTTATATTACTGAGCTGATGTCATATAGTATGGAAAATCTCCTTCTAATCCTGGGTCAGCTATTCTGGCCGTGGTCCCTCCCAAGATTGTGCTCACCCACAGCTATTGGTGAAGATGAGGGAAGGAATGCTGGAGGGACAGCCCTGAGGCTGTGCGAGCCGTAGTCATAGTATTCAGATCAATACTAAGCACAGCACTGCAAGAGCTGCTGTGGAAAGTCACTACGATCAAAGATCCACTACAGTCTCCACCCCAGTGTGTTATTTTTCCCCCAAGGTTTAGTCTCCTTGAGGTACACATCGAGTTTCCCCATCCTTTCTCATCACATACCAAGTACACCGAGGCCCTTGAGCAAAGACAATGCCACAAATGGGTTTGCCCCTTTTTATGGGAGGTGCAACCCATAGTTCCTTCCCTGCCATTTCCCTGGTTGCACTACAGGGACCTTATCTCCTCCCACAGTATGTAGTGATTTTGTTTGGGCAGGACCAGGACGGTTAGTTGAACCTCTGCTGTTAACCAGTAAATTGACTTCTGATCAATTTTTATCCCACTGCTTCCATGCCCCATTGTCCAGTGCTCCCAACATGGTCTTAAGTAACGATCTTAAGTTATCCGTTATATCTTTTAATCTTTCCAGAAGTTTATGGGTGATAGGGGATGTGGTATATCCACTCAATGCCATTTTTCTTTGCCAAGGAGTTTATGAGATTTTTTCGAAAACGAGTCCCATTTTCCGATTCGATTCCTTGTGGAGTATCGTGTCACAAAAAGACTTGCCTTTCAACACCCAAGAGAGTATTTCGGGCAGTGGCATGGTTTACAGGGTATGTTTCCAACCAACTGGTAGTTGCTTCCACCATGGTGAGGATATAACACTTGCCTTGGTGTATTCGTGGTAGTGGTCCAACATAGTCAATTTGCCAGGTCTCACCATATTGAAAACCCAGCCATCAGCCTCTGTTCTAGGGAGTCTTGATTCCTGTGGCTCGCTTGATTGTAGCACGTTTCACAATCGTGGGTGACCTGTGTAATAGCTTCCATGATCAAGTCCACCCCTCGATCACGAGCCCATCTATATGTTGCATCTCTTCCCAGATGTCCTGATGTTTCATGGGCCCATCGAGCTATAAATAGCTCACCTTTACGTTCCCAGTCTAGGTCTACCTGAGCTACTTCAATTTTGGCAGCTTTGTCTACCTGTTGGTTGTTCCATTGTTCTTCAGTGGCACGGCTTTTGGGCACGTGAGCATCTCTATGATGTACTTTCAGAGTCATGTTTTCCACCCGAGCGGCAATGTCTTGCCATAATGCAGCAGCCCAGATGGGTTTAGCCTTTCTCTGCCAGTTGATCTTCTTCCATGGCTGCAGCCATTCCCATAGGGCATTAGCCACCATCCAGGAGTCAGTATAAAGATAGACTACTGGCCACTTCTCTCGTTCAGCAATCTGTAGAGCTAGTTGGATGGCTTTCACTTCAGCAAACTGACTCGACTCACCTTCTCCTTCAGTGACCTCAAAAACTCTTCATGGGGGACTCCACACAGCAGCTTTCCACTTACGATGACTTCCTACCATGGTGTAGGATCCATCAGTAAACAAAGCATAATGCCTCTCATCTTCTGATAGTTCATTATATGGTGGTGCCTCTTGGGCACGAGCTACTTCATAAGGCAATGCTCCAAAATTCCTTCCTTCTGGCCAGTCCATGATCTCTTCCAGGATTCCTGGGCGATTAGATTTCCCCAGCCGAGATCGTTGGGTAATCAGCGCCATCCACTTACTCCATGTAGCGCTGGTTGCATGATGCATAGAAGGGGTTTTCCCTTTGAACATCCAGTGTAGCACAGGCAGACGTGGTGCCAAGAGGAGGTAAGTTCCTGTGCCAATTACTTCCGAAGCAGCTCGAAGTCCCTCATATGCTGCTAGTATTTATTTTTCAGTTGGGATTTAATGGGCTTCTGATGCTTGATATTGTCGGCTCCAAAACTCTAATGGTCGACCTCGGGTTTCTCCAGATGTTTTCTGCCAGAGGCTCCAGGTGAGACTATGCTCTCCAGCAGCAGTGTAGAGGATATTCTGCATATCTGGTCCTGTACGGATGGGCCCAAGGGCGACTGCACGAGCTATTTACTGTTTAATTTGTTGAAAAGCTTCTTGTTGCTCAAGGCCTCACTCAAAACAGTGCTTCTCTCTGGTTACTCTAAAAAGAGGACTCGCAAACTGACTATAACCTGGGATATGCATCCTCCAGAATCCCACAAGGCCCAGGAAAGCTTGTGTTTCTTTCTTATTAATTGGTTGAGACATAGTCGCTATTTTTTTTACAACATCCAGAGGCACATGCTGACATCCATCTTGCCATTTTATGCCCAAAAACTGGATCTCTTGTGCAGGTCCCTTTACTTTGTTTCTTTTTACAGCAAAACAAGCTTTTAGGAGAATCTGAATTATTTCTTTTCCCTTTCTCAAACACTTCTTGTTGCCCCATACAATTATGTTATCAATGTACTGTAAATGTTTGGGGGCTTCACCCATTTCAAGCACAGTTTGGTATACACCATTACAAATAGTAGGACTATGTTTCCACCCCTAGGGCAATCGATTCCAGGTATATTGGACACCTCTCCATGTGAAGGCGAATCGTGTCCTGCACTCTACTGTAAACGAAATTGAGAAAGATGCATTAGCGATGTCAATCGTAGCATAGCACTTGGCTGCTTTTGACTCCAGTTCATACTGGAGCTCTAACATGTCTGGTACAGCAACACTCAGTGGTGGTGTCACTTCATTCAGGCCACGATAGTCTACTGTTAACCTCCACCCTCCATCAGATTTTTTCACAGGCCATATGGAACTATTAAATGGGGAGTGAGTTTTTCTAATTACTCCTTGAGCCTCCAGTTGATAGATCAACTCACAGATGGAAGCCGAGAAATCTCGGTTCGTGCGATATTGCCTCCGCTGCACCGTCCTGGTAGCAATTGGTACCTGTTCCTCTTGAACTTGAAGCAATCCCACAACCAAAGAGTCTTCTGAGAGGCCAGGTAAACTGGAGAGTTGTTTGATTTTCTCTGTATCTACAGTAGTGTAGTGGGTCTGGGACGGTAGTGATTTTCCACAGCAGCTCCTGCAGTGCTGTGCTTACTGTTGATATCAATATTATGACTACCGCTTGCACAACATCAGGGCTGTCCCTCCAGCATTCCTTCCCCCACCTTCACCAATAGCTGTGGGTGGGCATGATCTTGGGAGGGACTATGGCCAGGACAGCTGACCCAGGCTGACCAAGGAGATATTCCATACCATATGACGTCAGCTCAGTAATATAAACTGGGGGAGAGGAGCAGGAAGGGGAGGCGAGATTCATTTCTGGCCTTCCCAAAGCAACCGCTACGCGTACTGAAGCCCTGCTTCTCAAGAGGTGGCCGGACATCGCTGCTGATGGGAAGTAGAGAGTAACAGTTTTCCCTGCTTTTGCTTTGCTTCCCGTGCGCGCGGCTTTGCTGCTTATTTATTAAACTGCTTTTATCTCAATCCACGAGACTCCCATCTTATTTTCTCCCCTTCCCTGGCTTGCTGAGGAGGTGGGGGATAAAGCGGTGTGGTGGGCACCTGGCATCCAGCCAGGCTCAAACTACCACAAGTAGCCAAAAGCCCATCGAAACCCCTTGGGGTCTTTGAAGTACCCTCTCCTGAAGTAATCTATGCCATAAAATACAAGGGGCGTCTCGATCAGTCACAATGTGGTGCTTTTGCGATTTGTCCCCTGTTGAATTTTGAATACAGTTTGAATTTCCACCTCGATCATAGTTTTCTTGATTTGGGTAATCATGTTCTTAGGCCCTTTCATCCTTTTCACAAAATCATACAGCCAACTTGACAAAGATATCAAGTTTAGAGTGCAGCACAGAGTCAGTGTTATCAGCATCATGTTCCCAAACATTACAAAGTCTAAGATAAGCTGTATTACAGCACGGCTCCGTGACCAGCACAGGAACTTTGCACTCATTGGCTTACTATAATTAAAATGCTTTTAATTTAAAACTGCTATTATCTCGCCCCATGTTGGGTGCCAAAAAGGCTGAGGTACGTTAACCATGTCTGGATGTCAGGTGTTCACCACACCGCTCTATCCCCCACCTCTCCAGCGAGCCAGGGAAGGGGAGAAAATAAGATGGGAGTATCGTTGGTATGGAAAATCTCCTTGGTCAGATTGGGTAAGCTATTCCGGCCGTGGTCCCTCCCAATATTGTGCTCACTCACAGCTATTGGTGAAGGTGGGGGAATGAATTCTGGAGGGACAGTCCCGATGCTGTGTGAGCAGTAGTCATAATATTGATTTGAAGCGTAAGCACAGAATTGCAACAGCTGCTGTGGAAAATCACTAACATCCAGACCAAGTACAGTCAACATTTCAGCTGCTTTCCTGTGGGAGCTATCTCCCATTCTGGCACTTGACCTGCTCAGTTCCAGTTTGAAATACAGGTTGCGTCACTGTGTCGGGTAGACACAGGAAACAGATATGCAAATCCCACCTACAGTGGTAAGTAGGTCCCCGTATAGCCTAATAGCAAGCACTGTTGCACGTTTGCAGCTGCTTTCCTGTGGGAGCTACCTCCAGTCCCGCACACTTTGCCTACTCAGCTCCCTGTGAAAATACAGGCTGCTGGTAGAAGTCACGCCACTTCCTATGGGAGCTACAAGAAACAGGTACGCAGACCGCACCTATACTGGTATGTTGTTCCCCGTCTAGCCTATCAAGTCAGCACTGTGCCACCTTTGCCACTGCTTTCTTGTGGGAGCTATCTCCAATCCCGCGCAGTTGTTCTGCTCAAATTCCATTGAAAAAATACATGCTGACGGTAGAAGTTATGCCACTGCCTCTGGGAGCTACAAGAAAGCAGGTACGCATAGTCCAAAAACAGTAGCACGTAGGTCCCTGTGTAGTCTACAATCCAGCACTGTGCCACCTTTGCAGCTGCTTTCCTGTGGGAGCTATCTCCAATCTTGCGCACTTTCCTTGCTCAGCTCTCATTTAAAATACAGTCTGCCGGTAGAAGTTACACCTCTTCATCGTGGAGATACAAGAAATTAGGTACACAGACCCCACCTACAGTGGTACATAGGTCCCTGTGTAGACTATCAGACAGCACTGTTCCACCTTTGAAGCTACTTTGCTGTGGGAGATATCTCTAATCTGCGCACTTGGCCTATTCAGTTCCCATTGAATATACAGGGTGCCAGTAGTAGTTTCCCTACTGAGCCTGGGAGCTACAAGAAAGCAGGTACACAGACACCACCTGCAGTGGTACGTAGATCCCTGTGTAGCCTATCAGTCAGAACTGTGCCACCTTTGCATCTACTTTACTATGGGAGCTATGTCCAATCTGGTGCACTTGGCCTACTCAGCTCCTATTTGAAATACAGCCTGCCGAAGTTACGCAGACCCCAACTAAAGTGGTACGTAGGTCCCCATGTAGCCTACCAGCCAGCACTGTGCCACCTTTGCAGCTGTTTTGCTGTGGGAGCTATCTCCAATCCCGCCCACATGGCCTGCTCTACTCTCATTTTAAATATATTCTGGCGGTACATTTTACGTCACTGCGTCTGAGAGGTAGAAGAAAACAGGTATGTAGATCCCATCTACAGTGGTACGTAGGTGCCCGTGTATTCTATTAACCAACACTGTTCAACCTTTGCTGCTGCTTTGCTGTGGGAGATATCTCCGATCCTGCACACTCGCCCTGCAAAGCACACGTTAAAAAAATACATTTTATTGGTAGAAGTTACTCCACTGCGTCTGGGAGCTACAAGGAAGAAGGTACGCAGAGACCATCTACATTGGTATGTAGGTCCTTGTGTAGCCTAACATCAGCACTGTGCCACCTTTACAGCTGCTTTCCTGTGGGAGCTATCTCCAATACCTTGCGCTTGGCTTGCTCAGCTCCTATTTAAAATGCAGCCTACCGGTAGAAGTTTCGCCACTGCCTCTGGGAACTAAATAAAGCAGGTACGCAGACCCCACCTACAGTTTTACATAGATCTCCGTGTAGTCTATCAGGCAGCACTGTGTTACCTTTGCAGCTGCTTTCCTGTGGGAGCTATATGCAATCCCTCGCAGTTGGCTTGCTCAGCTCTCATTGAAAAAATACATGCTGCTAGTAGAAGTTACGTCACCGCGTCTGGGAAGTACAAGAAAGCAGGTATGCAGACCCCACCTACAGTGGTACTTAGGTCCCGTGTTGCCTAGAAGCCAGCAATGTACTACCTTTCCATCTGTTTTCTTGTGGGAGTTACCTCCAATCCCGCGCCATTGGCCTGCTCAGCTCACATTGAAAAAATACAGGCTGCTTTCAGGTATGCTTTCTTCTGGGAGTTATCTCTAATACCGTGCACTTGACCTGCTCCGCTCACATTGAAAATACAGGCTGCCGGTCGAAGGTACACCACTGCTTTCGGGAGCTACAACACAGCAGGTACGCCAACTCCACCTACAGTGGTAAGTAGGTCCCTGTGTAGCCTATTGGTCAGCACTTTGCCACCTTTGCAGCTGCTTTCCTGTTGGAGCTATCTCCAGTCCTGCATACTTGGTCTGCTCAGCTCCCTGTGAAAGTAGAGGCTGCTGGTAGAAGTCATGTGACTGCCTATGGGAGCTACAAGAAAGAAGGTAGGCAGAATGCACCTTCAGTGCTACATAGATCTCCTTGTAGCCTGTTGGCCAGAAATATGCCATCTTTGCAGCTACTTTCCTGTGAGAGTTATCTCCAATCCGGCGCACTTGCACTGTTCGACTCCCTATTGAAATACAGACTGTCAATAGTTGTTACGCCACTGTCTATGGGAGTTACAAGAAGCAGGTACGCAGACCCCACCTACAGAGGTACGTTGGTCTCCGTATGACCTAAAAGACAGTACTATTTTGCCTTTAAAGTTGCTTTCCTGTGGGAGCTATCTTTAATCCCGTGAACTTCGCCTTCTTAGCTCCCATTGAAAGTACAGTCGATCATTCTAAGTTATTCCACTGTGTCTGGGAGCTACAAGAAAGCAGGTAAGTTGAGCCCACCTACAGTGGTACATGGGTCCCTGTGTAGACTCTCAGCCAGCACTGCGTCACCTTTGCAGCTCCTTTCCTATGGGAGAAATCTCCGATCCCGCGCACTTGTCCTGCTCAGCTCCCATTGAAAATACAGGCTGCCGGTAGAAGTTACACCTCTTCATCGTGGAGCTACAAGAAAGCAAGTTTGTAGACCCCGCCTACAGGGGTACATAGACCCCATGCAGCCTATCAGACAGTACTGTGCCACTTTTGCATCTACTTTTCTGTTGGAGCTATCTTCAATCACAAGAACTTGACCTGTTAATCTCCTGTTTGAAATACATGTTGCTGGTAGAAGTTACGCCACTGTCTCTGGGAGCTACATGAAACAGGTACGCATAGTCCAAAAACAGTAGTACGTAGATCCCCGTGTAGCCAACAATCCAGCACTGTGCCACCTTTGAAGCTGTTTTCCTGTGGGAGCTAACTCTAATCCCGCGCACTTGGCCTGCTCAGCTCCCATTGAAAATACAGGCTGCCAGTAGAAGTTACACCTCTTCATCGTGGAGCTACAAGAAAGCAGGTACACAGACCACACCTACAGTGGTACGTAGATCCCTGTGAAGCCTATTAGCCAGCACTGTGCCAACTTTACATCTGCTTTCTTGTGGGAGCTATGTCTTTCCCACACACTTGTCCATCTCCGCTCCCATTGAAAATACAGGCTGCCGGTAGACGTCACGACACTGCATTTGAGAGCTACAAGAAAGCAGGTAAGCAGTTCCCAATTGCAGTGGTACTTAGATCCCCATCTAGCCTATCAGCCAGCGCTGTTCCACCTTTCCAGTTGCTTTCCTGTGGGAGCTATTTCCAAGCCCGTGCACTTATCCTGATCAGCTCCCTTTGAAAATACAGGCTGTCAGTAGAAGTTACGCCACTGCATCTGGGAGCTACAAGAAAGCAGGTACGCAGAAGCCCACCTACAGTGGTATGTAGGTTCCCGTGTAGCATATCATCCAGCACTGTTCCACCTTTGTAGTTGCTTTCCTGAGCTCTTTGCAGCTCCAATCCTGAGCACCTGGCATGCTCTGCTCCCATTGAAAATGCATGCTGCCAGTGGAAATTATGCCACTCCCTCTAGGAGCTAGAAGCAAGCAGGTACGCAGATCCCACCTACAGTGGTACTTTGGTCCCTGTATTGCATATCAGTTAGCACTTTGCCACCTTTGCAGCTGCTTTCAAATAGGAGCTATTTCTTTCCCATGCACTTGGCCATCTCCGCTCCCATTGAAAATAGAGGCTGCCGGTAGACGTTACGCTACTGCGTCTGGGAGCTACAAGAAAATAGGTATTCAGAGCCCACCTACAGTGGTACGTAGGTCACCGTGTAACCTATCAGCCAGCACTGTTCCACCTTTGCAGCAGCTTTCCTGTGGGAGCTATCGCCAATCCTGCACACTTTGCCTGCTCTGTTCCCATTGAAAATACAGGGTGCCAGTACAAGTTACCCTACTGAGTCTGGGAGCTACAAGATAGCAAGTACGCAGACCTTGTCTACAGTGGTCCGTTGGTCCCTATGTAGCCTATCAGACATCATTGTGCCGCCTTTGCAGTAGCTTTCCCGTGGGAGCTATTTCTTTCCCGCACACTTGGCCTGCTCAGCTCCCATTAAAAAATACAGGCTGCTGGTAGAAGTTGCACCTCTGAGTCGTGGAGCTACAGGAAAGCAGGTACGCAGTCCCCACCTACCGTGGTACATAGGTCCCCATGTAGCCTATGTCGTGGTTTTGCCAGCCGGAAGAAAGGGGAATGCAGAGGGGATCGGAGAGGGAGAAAAAAATTAAAAGAGCCCATGTAACTTTAAATAAGAACAACTTACTAAGGAAAATTGAAGAGGAACAACTATAACAAACACAAGTGGATATTACAAAGAAAACTGGTTAGTGATGTAGTTGCTCACCACCCGGGACCCGACCTAAGCGATCGCTCTGGACCGGCGACAGAGAGCCCGCGATCCTGGAAGAGAGCTTCTTCCGGCTAGCCTCCACATATATAATGGGCGTGACTTTAGGATGGTATGGAATACCTGCTGGCCAGCCTGGATCAGCTGGTCAGGCTGTACCCTTTCCTGGTTCCTCACGGGAATTAACTCTATCCTGGCTCAAACTGGGACATTCCACTCCTTATTCTATACCATCTACACGTCATGTCTAGGTTTACATATCATAATCATCTACACATGCATAACATATAGCAACTATAAGAATAATGGCATTCAACAGCTATCATTATACAATTTAATTCACGGGATATTCTCACCCAGAATCAAAATCCCTTGAGGTAAACATTGGATCATAGAGTCAACATAGCAAAGTTTTCAAGGTTAGAGCGCAGCACAGAGTCAGTGTTAGTAGCATCATGTTCCCAAATATTACAAAGTCTAAGATAAGCTGCATTACAGCAAGGCTCTGTGACCAGCACAGGAACTTTGCACTCATTGACTTACTGTAATTACAATGCAGTTAATGTAAAACTGCTCTTATCTCGCCCCATGTTAGGCGCCAAAAAGGCTGAGGTAGTTTGACCTTGGCTGGATGCCAGGTGCCCACCACACCGCTCTATCCCCCACCTCCCTAGCAAACCAGGGAAGGGGAGAAAATAAGATGGGAGTCTCATTGGTTTAGATAAAAGCAGTTTAATAAAGAAACAGCAAAGCCGTGAGCGTGGGAAGCAAAGCAGAAGCAGATAAAGCTGTTACTCTCTACTTCCCATCAGCAGCAATGTCCGACCACCTCCCGAGAAGCAGGGCTTGGGTACGCGTAGCAGTTGCTTTTGGAAGGTCAGAAATGAATCTTGCCTCCCCTTCCTGCTCCTCTCCCCCAGTTTATTTTACTGAGCTGACGTCATATGGTATGGAAAATCTCCTTGATCAGCCTGGGTCATATGTTCTTGTCATGGTCCCTCCCAAGATTGTGCACACCCACAGCTATTGGTGAAGGTGAGGGAAGGAATGCTGGAGGGACAGTCCTGATGATGTGTGAGCAGTAGTCATAATATTGTTATCAACAGTAAGCAAAGCACTGCAGGAGTTACTGTGGAAAATCACTACCATCCCAGAGCCAATATAGCCACCTTTTCAGCTGCTTTCCTGTGGGAGTTATTTCCCATCCCATGTACTTGGCCTACTCCGCCTCCATTGAAAATAAAGGCTGCCAGTAGAAGTTACGCCCTTGTGTCTGGAAGCTACAAGAAAGCAGGTATGCAGACCCAACCTGCAGTGGTACTTAGATTCCCATCTGACCTATCAGTCAGCACTGTGCCACATTTGCAGCTGCTTTACTTGATGGAGCTATCTCCAATCCTTCGCACTTGGCCTACTCCACTGTCATTTTAAATACAGGCTGCCAGTAGAAATTACGCCAATGTGTCTGGGAGCTACAAGAAAATAGGTATGCAGACCCCACCTGCAGTGATACTTAGGTCCCTGTGTAGCCTATCAGCCAGCACTGTGCCACCTTTGCAGTTTCTTTCCTGTCGGAGCTATCTCCAATCCCGCTGACTGGGTCTTCTCAATTCCCATTGAAAAAATACAGGGTGCCTGTAGAATTTATGCTACTGTGTCTGGGAGCTACAAGATAGTGGGTACGCAGGCCTAGCTTACAGTGGTTCGTCGGTCTCTAGATAGCATATCAGCCAGCATTGTGCCGCCTTTGCAGTAGCTTTTTTGTGGGAGTTATCTCTTTCCCGCGCACTTGGCTTGCTCAGCTCCCATTAAAAAATACAGGCTGCTAGTAGAAGTTACACCTCTGCCTCTTGGAGCTACAAGAAAGCAGGTATGCAGACCCCACCTACCGTGGTACGTAGGTCCCCGTGTAGCCTATGTCGTGGTTTTGCCAGCTGGAGCAACAGGGAAAAAAAAAAACGCGACTCCTCCCACTTCCTTTCTTGACGGAATGTGGAGGGGATCAGAAAGGGAGAAAAAATTGAAAGACTCCATGTAAGTTGAAATAAGATTAATTTACTAAGGAAAATTGAAGAGGAACAACTATAACAAACACAAGTGGATATTACAAATAAAACTGGTGAGTGATGTAGTTGCTCACCACCCGGGACCCGACCTAAGCGATCGCTCTGGACCGGCGACAGAGAGCCCGCGACCCTGGAAGAGAGCTTCTTCCGTCTAGCCTCCACCTGTAAACTGGGCATGATGTTAAAATGCCATGGAATACCTGCTGGTCAGCCTGGATCAACTGGTCAGGCTGTACCCTTTCCTGGTTCCTCACGGGAATTAACTCTATCCTGGCTCAAACTAGGACATTCCATCCCTTTTTCTATACCATCTACATGTCATGTCTAGGTTTACACATCATAAAAGTCTACACATACATAACATAGAGTAACTGTAGGAATAATGACATTCAACAGCTATCATTATACAATTTAATTCACAAGTTATTCTCACCCAGAATCAAAGTCCCTTGAGGCACACATTGGGTCTTCCCATCCTTGCAAATCATCCACCAAGTACACCCAGGTCCCGGAGCAAAAATAATCCCATGGATGGGTTTGCTTTTACCTGAGGCAGGACACACCCAGACCGCCTTCCCTAACATGTCTTTTAAATTTACCGCAGGGACTTTGTCCCCTTCTACAATATGTAAGGATTCTGATTGGGAAAGGGCAGCTCAATTGACAGATCCTCTGGAGTTGACTAACCAGATGGCCTTTTCCAAGTGTGTATCTCAATGCTTGAAAGTTCCACCTCCCATTGCTTTCAGTGTGGTTTTCAAGAACCCATTGAATCTCTCAAAATTTCCTGAGACTGGTGCATGATAGGGGATACGGTAAATCCATTCAATGCCAAGCTCTTTGGCCCAGGCATCTATGAGGTTATTCCTGAAGTGTGTCTCATTGTCTGACTCAATTCTTTCTGGGGTGCCATGTCGCCAGAGGACTTTCCTGTCAAGGCCCTGAATAGTGTTCCGGGCAGTGGCATGAGCCACAGGATATGTTTCCAATCATCCTGTGTTTGCCTCCACCACTGTGAGCACATGGTGTTTGCCTTGGTGAGTCTGTGGCAGTGTGATGTAATCAATCTGCCAGGCCTCTCCATATTTATATTTCTGCCATCGTCCTCCATACCATATGGGCTTCAATCGTTTGCCTTGTTTAATTGTAGCACACGTCTCACACTCATGGATAACCTGTGCAATAGTGTCCAAGGTTAAGTCCACCCCTCGATCGCGAGCCCATTTATAGGTAGCATCTCTGCCTTGATGACCTGAGGTATGATGGGCCCATCAAGCTAAAAATAACTCCCCCTTATGTGGTCAATCCCGATCTATCTAAAAAATCTTAGCAGCCTTGTCAGCTTGCTGGTTATGCAGATGTTCTTCTGTGGCCCGCTTTTTGGGTACGTGAGCATCTACATGGCGCACCTTCACAACTAGTTTCTCCATTCGAGCAGCAATGTCCTGCCATAGTGGAGCAGCACAGATGTGTTTGCCCCGTAGTTGCCAGTTGTTCTATCTTCATTGCTTTAGTCATCCCCACAGAGCATTTGTCACCATCCACGAATCAGTGGAGAGGTAGATCCTTGGCCATTTTTCTCATTCAGCAATGTCTAAAGCCAACTGGATGGCTTTTACCTCTGCAAAATGACTGGATTCACCCTCTCCTTCTGCAGCTTCTGAAATTTTGCGTAGGGGACGCCATACAGCTGCCTTCAATCTCCAATGCCTTCCCACAAGGCAGCAGGACCCATCTCTAAACAGGGCATATCGCTTCTCATCTTCTGGCAGTTCATCATACGATGGGGCCTTGTCAACACGTGTCACCTTCTCTGGTGATATTTCACCATCTTCGCACTCTGGCCAGTTAGTGATCACCTCCAGAATCCCAGGGCAGCTAGGCTTCCCTATGTGAGCTCGTTGTGTGATCCACTTACTCCATGTAGCATCAGTTGCATGATGCGTAGGGAATTCCTTCCCCTTGAACATCCAGCCCAGCACTGGCAGTCGAGGTGCTAGGAAGAGTTGTGTTTCTGTGCCAATCACTACTGACGCAGCTAGAACTCCTTCATATGCTGCCAGTATCTCCTTCTCGGTTGGAGTGTATAGGGCCTCGGATCATCTGTATCCCTGACTCCAGAACCTGAGGGGTCGGCCTCGGCCTCAACCCTCCCCAGGTGCTCTCTGCCATAGACTCCATGTAGGGCCATTTTCCCCAGTTGCAGTGTAGAGCACATTTTTAACATCTGGTCCTTTCCGGAATGGCCCAAGCGCCATCGCATGAACAATCTCCCATTTAATTTTTTCAAAACTATGTTGCTGCTCAGAACCCCATTCAAAATCATTCTTCTTCCATGTCACATGGTAGAGGGGGCTAACAATCATACTGCAATTTGGAATATGCATTCTCCAAAAACCCACAACACCTAAGAAAGCTTGTGTTTCCTTTTTGTTAGTTGGTGGAGACATGGCTGCAATCTTCTTTATCACCTCTATTGGAATATGACGACGTCCATCCTGTCATTTTACTCCTAAAAACTTCATCTTCTGTGCAGGTCGTTTTACTTTCCTGTGTTTAATGGCAAAGCCAGCCTTTAGAAGAATTTGAATTATTTTCTCTCCTTTATCAAGGACTTCCACGGCTGAGTCACCCCACACCACAATATCATCAATGTATTGCAGATGTTCTGGGGCCTCATCCTCCTCCAGTGTGGCCTGGATCAGTCCATGTCAAATGGTGGGGCTGTGTTTCCACCCCTGGGGCAGTCGATTCCAAGTATACTGCACCCCTCTCCAAGTGAAAGCAAACTGAGACCTGCACTCTTTTGCTAAAGAGATTGAGAAGAATGCATTGGCAATTTCAATGGTGGCATACCATTTGGTTGCCTTGGACTCCAATTCATATTGGAGTTCCAACATGTCTGGCACAGCTGCCCTCAGTGGTGGCGTGACTTCATTCAGGCCACGATAGTCTACTGTCAGTCTCCACTCTCCAGTAGACTTTTGTACTGGCCATATAGGGCTGTTAAAGTGTGAGTGGGTTTTGCTGATCACTCCTTGGCTCTCCAATTGGCGAATCAACTTATGAATGGGAATCACAGAGTCTCTGTTGGTGCTGTATTGCCGACGGTGCACTATTGTGTTTTCAATTGGTACCTGTTGCTCCTCAACCTTCAGCAACCCCACAACAGAAGGGTCCTCTGAAAGGTCGGGCATGTTGGATAATTGTTCAATCTCTTCTGCCTCCACTGCAGCCACACCAAAGGCCCACCTGTATCCTCTTGGGTCCTTAAAATACCCTCTCTTAAGATAATCTATGTCTAAGATGCATGGAGCTTCGGGGCCTGTGGCATTGGGATGCTTGTGCTAATTTGTGCCAGTCAGACTCGCTTCAGCTTCTAATACAGATAGCTTTTGAGATCCCCCTGTCACTCCAGAAATACAAATGGATTCTGTCCCTTTAAAATTTGATGGCATCAGAGTACATTGTGCACCGCTGTCCACTAAAGCCTTGTATTCTTGTGGATCTGATGTGCCAGGCCAACAAATCCACACAGTCCAATAAACTCGATTATCCCTTTCCTCCACCTGGCTGGAGGCAGGGCCCCCCTAATACTGGTCATCGCAGTCATCATTTACTGTTTCCCAGGAAACACCAGAGGTCCCCTCGAGGGAATCAGAATTGAAATCAACCCTCCTATCTTGTCTAGGGGGTTGCTCACTGGAAACTGGAGGGGCATTCCTCCAAGGAGGGTTGCTTCTTTTAACCCTTCCTTTCTGCAACTCCTGTGCTTTTGGAGTGGGTGATCTTGGAGTAGATGGGGTAGGTTGCCTATCCCACTTGTTCATATTCTCTCCTTGGTCTTGTGGATGGGACCGTGAAACATCCTGGGGTGTATACTCCTTACGTTCCTGCTCTTGAGCACGGGGATGCTTATTCTTAACAGTTGGAGTACTGGCAGGTGGAGAGCGAGACACAAATTGGTCAATCTTCCATGACATTTTTTCTACAGCTGAAACAACAGCCTGTAGGGGACAAGACACATTTTCTTCATATTGCCGAAGTTGAGCAGCTAGTTGTTCCACCGTTTGCCTCTCATCTTCTTTCCAGGAGACAGCTGCCAACAAAGTGGCATAGTTTGGTGGTGCACTTCATAGGAACTTTCGTCACATAACTCGTGTGCGATGAACTTCATCTGGGTCTCTGGGCACATAGTCATTATAAATAACCTCCAGCACAGCTAACTCCCTCAAATATTGAATGCCTTTCTCCATGGTGGTCCACTTGCTTGGGGGTCTTGTAATATCTTCCTTGAAGGGGTATATTTCCTTCACACCCAAAAGAAGTCATCTCCAGAGGCTGAGGATTTGTGACGGTCTTCCCATAGCCTTATAAATGCCCCCATTTTGGGACAAGGAGCCCAATTGCCTGGCTTCCTTGCCCTCTAAGTCAACCATGGGCTCCATTTTCCCAGCATCAGAGCATCCAGGTGATAATGTGCTCACCTGGGCGACGCCTGTTATCTTTCCACACGGACCGGCTGATTTTCTCTGGCTCCAACTCTTCTTCCCTCTGTGATATCCCTTGTTCATCTTCATCCTTAGTGCCGCAAACTGTTTTTTTTTCTTTGTGTGTATTTCTTTTTCTTTACAGGAGCAACTGATACTGCCAGAAATCGATACTCTGATTCAACAGCAATTATATCAGTTGCCTCATTTTGAGTGGCCGCAGTTGTAACAGCAACAGTCTGGGTTTGAGCATCCACAGTTGTAGCAGCAGTCTGAGTTTGAGTGGACACAGCTACAGTATCCACCGTCTGGGTATGAGTGTCCACAGCTGCAACAGGGACATACACTGCTGGAGTTGGAACAGCCACTGGTTCTGGCACAGCTGAGTTGACTACAACATCCACTGCTGGAGTCGGAACAGCAACTGGTTCTGGCACAGATGAATTAGGAATGGGTTTGTGTGTTCTCCAAATCTTTACAGGTAGAAAGCTCCTTGGACGCCTGCCTATATTCTGTATGCCTCTCCTCACAGTTATCCAAAAAACAATTTTTACAATCCAAGTCGAGATGAAAACAAGGGAAAATAATACAAACATGGTAATTAGAACATTCCAAGTATTATTGTTAGAATCCATTAGAAGCACCTTGAAGAAATGAGGGTGACATAGTGGGAGGAATTAAACATGTCAGTTTTTCCCATAAATAGAATGCTATTATTAAGTTCTAGGAGAAAATGTGGAAGAGACAAAAAAGCCATGTACACTGTCAAACCTAACTTAATAATTCCTGACAAAATCATATCATAAGCCAATCCCATCCAGCGCAGTAGCATGAGAATTTTCATATATTTTCGACAGACGAGAAACACTATCACAGGACATATATGATGCAGATAAAAGGACATGTAATACCACCATATAAGCATATCAACCAACAGTGTTCTCAGCAATCAGTTAGTGTCAGGAGTGTAAACAAGGAGTTTGTTTGAAACCCACTCTGTTCTGTAGGTTATGTAAAGATAGGAGTTATTTGAGTTTATGGAATGTTAGTAATTATATAGATATATATTGTAAGTAATAAAGTTAGCTTTGGCCTTTAGGTTTGTTGTGTCAGTATGGAAAAGCACTGAGGACAGTGGAAAATTACAACATGCAGAAGTAAGCACAAAAGTACAGGAATTTGTGGTTACAGATAAGAACATTCTGTTTAGTAACAGGATCTTAGGACCCTGTTAGGTAAACTTTGAAACTTATCTAGTCTTGAGACACAACAATCTCTTGGCAGAATCGTATGTTTTTTATTAGCCTATTAGGAGCTCAGCTTTTGCAATTGTACCAATTAGCAAGTGACATGTTGGCCTTAAGAATATATAAATATGTTGCCTGTATTCAATAAAGTGGACACTTTGCTTGTATCAAGTTGCGTCTCCGTCTCTCCATCACGGCAAATGGTGACCCCGACGTGATCTTCTGTGAAGAGTCCGTCGGAGACAGATAATCACCTATTTGGTGGCGTGCTGCGAGTCCCGCAGAACTGAAAGGAGCTGCTGAAACGAAGCAGGAAAAGCCGGCTAATCACCCCCGTCTGGAACGAGAGGTGAGCTGCGGGAAACTGAAAAATGGGGAATCAGACAAGTTCTCCTGAAAGAGACGTTTATGAACTAATGGAAGCTTTGCTTGAAAAGCATGGGAAAAAGTCCATTTCGGGTCAGGATCTTAAGTTGATCCTTAAATGGGTCCAGGTTAAGATCCCCACGGTTACTGCCTCTTCAATTTTTACTCAGGAACTTTGGGATGATGTGGGGGTAAAATTGTGGGATGCAGCTACTTCTGGAAATGAGGAGGCACAACGAATGCTCCCACGGTGGAGATCGATTTATGAGACGGTAAAAGCGCAGGAGCAAAGCCAGGGAGGCTTGGAGGGGGGAGCGCAGCCTTCAGCACCACCATTTTCCGCTGTTTCGTCACCCCCCCCGTTAGCTTGTGCTGCAGGTTATCCACCGGAGGATGATCCTTTTGATCCGGGACCCATTGACCCTGAAAAAGAGCCTGATCTTTTCCCTCCTGGCCCCCATGATGTTTGGGGAGAGATTAAGCGCCAAGCGCTGAAGGAAGGGGAACTAGAAATAGCAAAAACCATAGTGGCTCCTGTAATCTATAAAGGAAGGGGGGGGGGCGGCTCAATGGGAATCGTTATCTTTCTCAGTGATTAAGGAATTGCGTCGTACGGTTACTGAGCACGGACTGTCCTCTCCTTATTTTGCGAGTCTTTTGTCTTCTGTATTCGATACATATGTCATGATGCCGCATGATTTAAAATCTCTTATGCGATTGTTGTTAACCCCGACTCAGTATACAATGTGGGAATCTCAATGGAGGTCAAGGCTACAAACAATTTTATTGGGGTATGCGGGGCACGCTAATGCCGCTTTAGCAGCTTTAACTATGGAACATCTTACTGGGACAGGGCAATACGCAGACCCAGCCGCTCAGACTAGAGACATCCCCCGAGACGCTTTAGAAGCGGTCCGGGAGGAAGCGAGAAGAGCCTTAATGAAAGTTCCGGATTTCCAAAAGCCTCAAAAGGCATTTACTAATATCACCCAAGAGCCTCGAGAATCGTATATGCAATTTATAGATAGGCTGAAACAGGCTCTAGATCGGCAAATAGATAATGCCGAAGCTCGGGAGATCCTATTGCTGAAATTAGCGGTAGAAAACGCTAACGCTGATTGCAAAAAACTTTTAAAATCTCTCCCGAATCAAAACCCTACGATAGTTGAGATGATTGAGGCTTGTAACAGGATTGGCACGGTGGATTATAAATATGAAGCAATGGCCGCCGCTTTTGCAGCCATGCAAGGGCCGATGGGAGGTAATGAGAGGCAGAATTGTTATGGTTGCGGAAAACCAGGGCATTTCAAAAGGAATTGTCATAACACTGGGTCTGGAAAAAGACCCCTGGTTTGCCCTAAATGTCAGAAAGGACGGCATTTTGCGAATCAATGCAAATCCAAATTTGATGTGAATGGGCATCCCATACCGGGAAACCGGCAGCTGAACGCGAATCTGTGGCGCGTGCAGACACAAATTCCGCGACCGGCCCCGGCGCCTCTCCGTACGCGGGGGGGGGGCAGGAAACCGGAGGGTTTCTAACCTCTGCCCAGCAACCACAGGGAGCGCCGGCTTGGACCTGGCAACCTCCCATACAGTAACTTTACTTGATTCCTCTGTCCACCTGTTGTCTACTGAAGTTACTGGCCCTTTACCACCACAGACTCAAGCATTATTAATAGGGAGGTCATCTGCTACCTTGTCGGGTCTTTTTGTATTGCCAGGAGTAATTGATTCTGATAGTGAATCGGAAATTAAAATCATGGCTTGGACTCCGTTTCCACCTTGTACCGTACCAAAAGATAGTAAAATAGCACAATTGATTTTAATCCCTAAAGCAACTAGCCTCCAGTCTGATGGCCAGCCGAAACAAAGACAGGGAGCTTTTGGCTCTACAGGAGTGCCTGAGATTTTATGGGTCCAATCTATCACCCAAAAGCGCCCCATGTGCCGCTGTGCTTTAGTTCGCGGGGATCACCGAGTGGTTTTAAGTGGAATCATTGATACAGGGGCAGATGTTACAGTTATTTCCCAAGCTAAGTGGCCCCCACAATGGCCACTGGCAAATGTTTCTCAGGCGCTGGCTGGGATAGGGGGCTATGGAACTAGCCGACAAAGCTTTGATTTGATTCAGATTCAGGATTCGAATGGTCAAACAGCTTCTGTTAAACCATTTGTTTTACCTGTCCCTATGGTTTTATGGGGACGGGACGTGTTATCTCAATGGGGAATGTTTATTCAAACTACTCAAAAGCCTTTTTAGGTGGGGCCATTGCAGGGCGTGAAACCCTAAAATTAACTTGGAAAACCGATTCTCCTGTTTGGGTCGATCAATGGCCCCTACCTATAGAAAAACTTCACGCCCTCCAAGAATTAGTTGCAGAGCAGCTCTCTGAGGGACATATTGTTCCCTCTACAAGTCCCTGGAATTCGCCAATTTTTGTTATCCGAAAACAGACTGGCAAGTGGCGCTTGCTCCATGACTTGAGAAAAATTAATGATGCTATGGAGGATATGGGAGCCCTACAGCCCGGGCTACCATCACCAACTATGATTCCTCGTTGATGAGACCAATCTGCCTGAAAGGGTAGAATGGCCCTCGAAAGGATTTGCCTGGTAAGGGTTAATCTTTCTAAGGAAGCCTGCCTGAAAGGGTTGGCTCCTTAAACAAAGCCCCTAACTTAAGCAAAAACATCCTGTATACACAACAATGATAAGGACACCAGATGTCTTGTAGCCACGGAACATATATCACAAAAATGTAGTAAACAGTACCATAAATTTTGTAGATAACATTTGATTGATTTGTAGCATATAGAAAATATACGTACTCATATTGTTTGTTAACCTATACTGATGACCTTTGCGATATGTACTGACTATAAAAAGAGCATAAGAAGAAGCAATAAACTGTCACTTGCCCTAAGAGCAGTGGTCCGCCTGTCCTTCATCGTCCTGGAAAGAGCTGGTCTCTGACAAATGGTGCCGAAACCCGGGAAACTCGGTTGCCTTTGACCAGGGTGAGCTGCCTCCGAATCAACAGAACCGCGGTAAGGAAAAGGGGAAATAAAGGGGGGCAGAACTACTAGGAAGGTGTAAAATATAAGAAAGTAGAAATTTATCTCAGTAAAATAAAAACAAAAATCCCTTTTTTGTCTTAGATTTTCCGTTGACCAAGTCTGAGACTAAGTCTGGATCCAGCCGCACCTAAGCCCTTTCTATAAGGTGTCTTAGAAAGCAAGGGGGTCCAAACTGAACCTCGTCACTCAACGGTAGGGCTCCCTCATATTCAGCATTTACAATTTAAAATATGGGACATGTACATAGTACGGAAAGACAGCTGTTTGTAGCTATGGTTAAGACATTGTTAAAAAGTCGAAATATATCTATAACCACCAAGCAAGTGGGTGGATTTTTAGAATTTATAGACACTGTGTGTCCTTGGTTTCCGAATAAAGGCACTATTAACTTGGAAACCTGGAATAAGGTTGGTGAAAACATTAAAAGCTATTATGCTGCTAATGGCCCTGATAAGATCCCTATAGATGCTTTTCCTTTATGGACTTTAATTAAAGAATGTTTACAAGGTGATACTGAATATGATAAATGGCAACGACAAACACGTCCTCGATCTCGTTCAGCGGATTCAGGTTTAAAACCTTCTGCTGTTACTAATCCCGATTCACAACCCTCTGCTCCACCTGAATATCCATCAATAATCAATAATGAACAAAAAGATATTCAGGAATCTAATTTTAAAAATCCCTTTCTTATGTACTCAAATACGGGAGGTAAAAAATGCCGACCGTTAAAACAAAGCAAGAGCGCCTTGAGACCTATAGAATTATCTGAAGAATTATCCTCCGATGAGGAAGCTGAATTAGAAAAAGAAGCTGCTCAGTATCATAATGAAGATGATCAAGTGTTTGTTAACACGCCTTTTAAATTGAAGAAACAGCAAACACTTTTAAAAAAGGAACCTGTTGTTTTACCAGCAATAGAAGCTGGTAGACGTCCGCCCCCTCCTGACATATACCATCAAATATCACCTCACTCACCCTTACAGTTATCATTGCTACAAGCTAAACAACAAGGTGAAGATGTGAGTGGGTTTTCAAAAATATTGCATGCTTATCCTATAACATATGCTCCTCACCCTACTCAAGCCAATGTTAGAATTGCTACATATACATCCATTACATTTAAGAATCTTAAAGAATTGAAAACAGCTGCTGCTCAATATGGTGCAACTGCATTGTTATTTTAGAGACAATTGCAGCTGAAGTTCTTCCCCCATGGGACTGGAAAGGCTTAGCTAAAGCTACCTTAACGGGAGGAGAATATTTGTTATGGCTTACAGATTTTATGGATTCCTGTTATGATTATTCTCAAAAACCACACTTTCGCCAACAAGGAATTACTCATGAAATGTTAGCTGGCACAGGACCGCATGTTGATCTGGCACAACAATTAACTTACCCTGCTGCGACATATGATGCCATTCGAGAAATTGGTTTGAAAGCCTGGAAAGGGCTACCTAGACATGGAACGTCTAGGGAAGAATTAACTAAAGTCCGACAGGGACCAGACGAACCTTATCATGATTTTGTATCTCGTTTGTTACAAACTTCATCTAGGCTCATACAAGACACCGATTCAGCTATGATTTTAGTTAAGGAATTAGCTTTTGAAAATGCTAATAATATCTGTCAATCCATATTAAGACCTTGGAAAAATAAATCAACATTAAACGACTATATCAGATTATGTTCTGATGTTAGCTCTGGATATATTCAAGGCATAGTCACTGCCGCAGCACAACAGGGCAAACCTGTTGAGCAAGTTTTAGCTGCAATGCAATTTAAGAAAAACAGAAGGGTTGCAGGCCCTCCTGGTAGCTGTTTTCATTGCGGACAAATGGGGCATCAAGTACATCAATGTCCTAATAAAAAGATTCCAAGTAATAATGGAAAAAATCCAGGTTTATGCCCAAAATGCAAAAAGGGTAATCATTGGGCTAATGAATGCCGATCTAAATACGATAAGAACGGCAATTCCTTACAGTCGGGAAACTTCTCAATGGGCTTGCCCCGGGCCCACCCAAACAAACAGGGGATGTATCCTGTGCAGGTGCAAACCTCAGAGCACCAGCTAAACAATCCATTTCACAACTCCACCGAGCCACCAGTCATAGTGCCGGACTGGACCTGTGTTCCTCCTCCCACTTCGTATTAACACCTGAAATGGGGGCACAAGCTATCCCAACAGGGATATATGGCCCATTACCTGCGGGAACATGCGGTTTGGTATTGGGACGAAGTAGTCTGAGCATGAAAGGATTGCGAGTTATACCAGGACTAATTGATTGTGATTATGAAGGAGAGTTAAAAGTTATGTTACAATCTGAAACTTCTGTCTTTAATCTACCTGCAGGAACAAAGATTGCACAGTTGCTTTTAATTCCTTATGTTTCATCTATAGGAAAAGCTGATTCCCACATTCGGGGAACAGGCGGTTTTGGATCTACTGACGTTTATCTTTTACAGCCCATCAATCGTCAGAGACCTGAACTTCAGTTAACAATTGATGGTAAAAATTTTACAGGACTCTTGGACACCGGAGCAGATGTATCGGTAATGACTTTAAAACAATGGCCAAAAGAATGGCCTTTACAGCATGCTTCAGCTGATCTAAAAGGAATTGGAGTTGCAAATTTGCCTCTTCAAAGCTGTAAGTTGTTAAGTTGGACAGACAAAGAGGGACACTCTGGTACCATTCAACCATATGTACTAGAAAGCTTGCCTCTTAACCTCTGGGGCCGAGATATCTTGACACAAATGGGTGCATACCTTTATACGCCTAGCAGTTAATCTGATAAATTTATCAGTAACTATGTATGCAGATAAAATCTGTTGGAAATCAGATCATCCTGTTTGGGTTGATCAATGGCCTCTAACTAAAGAAAAATTGCAAGCTGCTCGTCAATTAGTAGTGGAACAATTACAATTAGGTCATATAGAACCTTCCACATCACCATGGAACTCACCTATTTTTGTTATAAAAAAGAAGTCTGGGAAATGGAGACTTCTCCAAGACTTGAGAGAAGTCAATAAAACAATGTGTACCATGGGAGCGTTACAACCTGGTCTACCTAGTCCTATTGCCATTCCTCAAAATTTTGAAAAAATAATTATTGACTTAAAAGATTGTTTTTACACTATCCCCTTACATCCAGATGACAAATGTCGATTTGCTTTTAGTATTCCATCCATAAATTTTAGTGAACCTATGGAACGCTACCAATGGAAAGTATTGCCTCAAGGAATGGCTAATAGTCCTACTCTTTGTCAAAAATTTGTTCATGAAAGTATAAAAGCGACTAGACAACAATTTCCTGATGTTCTTTGTATCCATTATATGGATGATATCCTTTTAGCAGCCTCATCTATCGATAAGTTGCAACATGCTTATGCTCATATTGAACAGATGTTAACTAAACATGGTTTGAAAATAGCACAAGAAAAGGTACAAAAATCATATCCTTTTCAATATTTGGGGTTTCAACTATATCCTAAATCTTTTATGCCACAAAAAATTGCCATACGAACAAATTCTTTAAAAACCTTGAATGATTTTCAAAAACTTTTGGGAGACATTAATTGGCTCAGATCTTTTCTTAAGTTAACAACAGCCGATTTGCATCCTCTTTTTAAAATACTTGAGGGAAACCCTGATCCTACTTCTCCTCGCAAGTTAACAGAAGAAGGAAAACAAGCTCTTCGATTGGTTGAAAAAGCCATAGAAAATGCTCAATTACAATATGCAGACATAACAAAGTCTTTCTCTTTATATATCTTGCCTACAGTAATGACTCCTACAGGAGTCTTGTATCAAGACGGTGTTCTGTGTTGGATACATGGATCTCACTCTGCAAAAGGAGTTCTTGTTTCATACCCTCAAAAGATAGCAGAACGAATTAAACAAGGACGAAAGTTATGTATTACTCATCTTGGGAAAGAGCCGGCAGTAATTGGAATTCCATACACACCTGCTCAAATTACTTGGCTGATGGCCACTGTAGACGATTTTGCTGTAGCCTTAGCTGCTTTTCCTGGAGAAATAACACAAAAGTTCCCTTCTGATAAAATTCTTAGTTTTGCTACCTATCATTCTTTAGCTTTTCCTAGGGTCGTTAAAGGAGCCCCTATAACAGGAGCATTGACTGTTTTTACAGATGGATCATCTAATGGACAAGCAGTTTTGTATACTCCTACAGACCAATATGTTTGGAAATTAGAGAATGTTTCTGCACAAATGACTGAATTATATGCAATTTATCAAGCACTGTTGAAATTTTCTGAGCCTTTGAATATCTATTCTGACAGTCGTTACATTGTCACTTCATTACAATTTTTAGAAACAGTTCCTGTCATAGCTTCTAAAGTTTCTTTTATACAACGATATTTTGGTCTGATTCAATCTCTCTTAATAATAAGAGATGCACCTCTTTTTGTAGGACACATTCGTAGTCACTCTAAATTACCTGGACCTTTGAGTCACGGCAACAATCAGGCTGATTTGTTAACTCGTTTTACTGTTGCTACTGTTGCAGAAGCCCAGCGTTTGCACTCTCTGCATCACTTACCTGCAGCTACTCTACAACGTATGTGCCATATCTCTCGAGAACAAGCTAGAGAAATTGTTCGAACATGTTCTTCATGTGTTTCTTTTTTACCAATTCCTCATTATGGAGTTAATCCTCGAGGTCTTTTACCTAATGATCTCTGGCAGATGGATGTTACTCATTATCCTTCTTTTGGCCGCCTCTCTTATATCCATGTAACCCTTGATACCTTTTCTCATTTTGCAGTAGCCACTCCTTTGTCTGGAGAATCAACCGCACAAGTAATTTCACATTTGTTACACTGCTTTTCAATTTTAGGTATACCGAAGACTATCAAGACAGATAATGGCCCCGCATATACTAGTGCTAAATTTTCAAAATTTTGTGCTCATTTTTCTATAACACATAAAACAGGGATTCCTTATAATCCACAGGGTCAAGGCATGATTGAACGCTTTAACCTTACTCTGAAGACACAATTAAAGAAATTAAAAACGGGGACATGGGGGATTAAGGACACTCCTTTGTCTTTGTTAAATCATGCTCTTCTTGTTTTAAACTTTTTTACTCTCGATGCAGCTGGCCTTTCGGCTGCTGATCGTCATTGGCAATCCCCAGCTCAGCAGAAACCTGCAGTATTATGGAAAGATCCTATTGATGGATCCACGAGAGGCCCTGACCCGGTTCTATTATGGGGTAGAGGGTATGTTTGTATTTTCCCAACAGATGAGCCTGTACCTCGGTGGATTCCAGAACGCTGTGTTCGACATGCCAAAAACGAAAATAGGCAAGCTCCGAAAGAGGTTTCAACGCCTGATGCTGATACCACAACAACCTCGACCACAACAACATGATTTTAACTATTGGTCATCATTACAGATCTTTGCTTATTGGCTTAGCATAATATGGAATAACGCCAACTCTTCAATTAACTTAAAACAATTGCATGGAGAAATTCTCTCTCTACAAAATACAGAAAAATTGCAGTTGCCTCTCGCCCAACGTGCTCATGATTTTGTTAGTGTTTTAAAAGCTTCTTTTCCATCCTTATCTTCATTTTATAAAGGAATCTATTGCCTTATAGGAGCAACTTTATGCATAATTGTCCTAGTTGTAGTATTACCTTGCATATTTCGTTTAATGTATGATATGATAAAACAAACGAGTATAAAAACTAAAAAATTACAATTAATGGCTACACAACATGTTCCCGCTACAATACATACTGAATAAAAAGAAAAAAGGGTGAAATGATGAGACCAATCTGCCTGAAAGGGTAGAATGGCCCTCGAAAGGATTTGCCTGGTAAGGGTTAATCTTTCTAAGGAAGCCTGCCTGAAAGGGTTGGCTCCTTAAACAAAGCCCCTAACTTAAGCAAAAACATCCTGTATACACAACAATGATAAGGACACCAGATGTCTTGTAGCCACGGAACATATATCACAAAAATGTAGTAAACAGTACCATAAATTTTGTAGATAACATTTGATTGATTTGTAGCATATAGAAAATATACGTACTCATATTGTTTGTTAACCTATACTGATGACCTTTGCGATATGTACTGACTATAAAAAGAGCATAAGAAGAAGCAATAAACTGTCACTTGCCCTAAGAGCAGTGGTCCGCCTGTCCTTCATCGTCCTGGAAAGAGCTGGTCTCTGACACCTCGTGATTGGCATTTAACTGTCATTGATCTTAAAGATTGTTTTTTTAATATTCCATTGCATCCAGATGATGCCCCTAAATTTGCTTTTTCAGTTCCTAGCATCAATATGCAAGCTCCTTTGCAGAGATATCATTGGGTTGTGTTGCCACAGGGAATGAAGAACAGCCCCACAATATGTCAATGGTTTGTAGCGAGAATGCTTAGCCCTGTTAGGGTTGCAATACCTAAAGTACTGATATATCATTACATGGATGACATTCTAGTGGCAGCTCAGCGCCAAGAAGTCATGGAGGAAGCCGTAGCCCTTGTCACGGCTGCTGTAAAATCAGCAGACCTTTGTATCGCACCAGAAAAAGTACAGAGATTACCGCCTTGGAAATATCTAGGATGGCGTATTAGAGCTCAGACTATTGTTCCACAACCTTTACAGATTCATGCTAATGTGAGAAATTTACATGACATACAAAAGCTGTTGGGAACAATTAACTGGGTGCGGCCTTTACTTGGTATCACAAATACAGATCTAAGTCCATTATTTCAAATGCTTAAAGGGGATACAGACCTATGCGCCCCACGAAGCCTTGACAATGCAGCTATGAGTGCGTTACAAAAGGTTGCCACAGCGATTACCAGCAGACAAGCGCAGCGGTATGCACCTGAATTGCCTTTTCAACTCATCATTCTAAACCCTGTACGGCAACCTCATGCGTTGATCTTTCAGTGGGACAACCAGAAACCGGACCCTTTGTTAATTATTGAGTGGATTTTTCTATCCAACCAAGCTACAAAAACTATTTCGACACAGCATGAAATGTTTGCATCCCTTGTCATCAAGGCTCGACAGAGACTGTTAACTTTGGCAGGAACAGATTTTACCCTTATTTGCTTACCAGTAACAGCAGTTTATTTGCAATGGTTGTTGCAACAATCGGATGCTTTGGGGACAGCTTTAGTCAACTATGCAGGTCAACTTACTTCGCATCCACCTTCTCATAAACTGTTACACGCTGATTTTCACCTATTGCCGATGCCAAAAAGAAGTGATCAGCCTCTGCAGGCCTTTACTGTTTTTACAGATGGATCGGGAAAAACCCACAAGTCTGTCATTCTTTGGTGGGATGATAAGTCTGGACGTTGGGACTCTGATGTAGAAACTGTACAGGGCTCTCCTCAAATAACAGAATTGTCGGCCGTGGTTCGTGCCTTTCGGAAATGGTCTATTCCTCTCAATGTAATTACTGACTCTGCTTATGTTGCAGGAATTGTTCAACGAGCAGAGGCCTCGGTACTCCGTGATGTTTCTCATGTCGTCTTATTCACTCTGTTACAAGAACTTATCTTTCTTTTAAACTCTCGCCATCACCCCTATTTTATTATGCATGTTAGGTCCCATACCTCCTTACCTGGGTTTATTGCAGAAGGAAACCGACAGGCTGATATGCTTACGTTACCTGTACAGGTGTTACCTGACCGTTTAGCGCAAGCTCGACTTAGCCATTCTTTTTTTCACCAAAATGCCGGAGGCCTAAAACGACAGTTTAACCTTACGCCTCAGCAGGCTAATAGTATCATTGCCACTTGTCCCGACTGTCAAAGACATTCTTTTCCTTCTATAGCAGGAGGGGTTAATCCCAGGGGTTTGCAAAGCCTTCAATTGTGGCAGACAGATGTTGCCCATTTTGCCGAGTTTGGGCGTTTGGGGTGTATTCGCTGTTCTGTTGATGCATTTTCTGGAATGCTGTTTGCTTCTTGCCATGCCGGAGAAAAGGCATGAGATGTTCGCAAACATCTAATGTGTGCTTTTGCTACCCTGGGAGTGCCCTCCCAGATAAAAACAGACAATGGCCCTGCATATATCTCTAAATCTTTAACTGACTTTCTTTGTATCCTGGGGAGTTTCGCATACCACTGGCATTCCTCACTCCCCCACGGGTCAAGCTCTGATAGAGCGTTCTCATCAAACCCTCAAGCGGTTATTACAAAAACAAAAAGGGGGAGTAGGAACTGACACACCGGGAGAGAGATTACAGAAAGCCTTGTATGTTTTTAATTTTTTGAATTGTTCTTTGTTAGATAACAATCCCCCGGTAGTTCGACATTTTAGTACAAACAATCTTTTTGAGCCCAGGGTGAAACCTCCAGTTTTGGTTCGAGATCCAGAATCAGGTAAGATAATGGGACCCTATCCCCTTATTACGTGGGGTAGAGGTTATGCTTGTGTCTCCACAGAAAGAGGTCCTCGCTGGATTCCAGCAAAGAGTGTGAGACCCTTTAGAGAGACATTGCAGCAGTGGTCGGCTGACGACACCTCGGAATCGGTGAATGAAGATGAGAACACTGCTCCTGAATGACATCAATTTCGGAAATTAATAAGCGGGAACTCTAGTGTCCCTATTGTGGACTGTGTAACCTAGTTTGTATATTGTATATAAGATAGTTTGTATATTGTTAGTAATAATTCCATGTATTTTGCAGTGCTTGAAAAAATCTATAGCTGTTTCTGTCAATAAGATTCTTTTTGTATAACAGTAAGACCTGGTAAAAACTTCTAGTGCAGGGGAGCTAGTGAGATGAGATGTTCTTGAGCTAGTCGGACGTAAACCTTGGGAAGTAGATGATGCTTAAAAATAAAAACGGGGAGATGTAGGTTATGTAAAGATAGGAGTTATTTGAGTTTATGGAATGTTAGTAATTATATAGATATATATTGTAAGTAATAAAGTTAGCTTTGGCCTTTAGGTTTGTTGTGTCAGTATGGAAAAGCACTGAGGACAGTGGAAAATTACAACATGCAGAAGTAAGCACAAAAGTACAGGAATTTGTGGTTACAGATAAGAACATTCTGTTTAGTAACAGGATCTTAGGACCCTGTTAGGTAAACTTTGAAACTTATCTAGTCTTGAGACACAACAATCTCTTGGCAGAATCGTATGTTTTTTATTAGCCTATTAGGAGCTCAGCTTTTGCAATTGTACCAATTAGCAAGTGACATGTTGGCCTTAAGAATATATAAATATGTTGCCTGTATTCAATAAAGTGGACACTTTGCTTGTATCAAGTTGCGTCTCCGTCTCTCCATCGCGGCACTGTTCTATTTCAACCTCGTGGGCCCCACGTTGGGCGCCAATTAATGTTGTGGTTTTCCCGGCCCTAGCAAAGAGGGAAAATAACAGCGACTCCTCCCCCTCCCCCTCCCCCTCCCCCTCCCCCTCCCAACAGAATGCGGAGGGGATCGGAGAGGGAGAAAAAAAGTAAAAGAGCCCGTGTAACTTTAATTAAGAACAATTTACTAGGGAAAATTGAAGAGGAACAACTATGACAAACACAAGTGAATACTACAAAGAAAACTGGTGAGTGATACAGTTGCTCACCACCCAGGACCCGACCTAAGTGACCGCTCCGGACTGGCGACCGAGAGCCTGTGATCCCGGAAGAGAACTTCTTCTGGCTAGCCTCCACCTATATGCTGGGCCTGACGTTAGGATGGCATCGAATACCTGCTGGCCAGCCTGGGTCAGCTGTTCAGGCTGTACCGTTTTTTGGTTCCTCAAGAGAATTAACTCTATCCTGGCTAAAACTTGGAAAGCCTATCAGCCAACACTGTGCCACCTTTGAAGCTGCTTTCCTGTGGGAGCTATCTCCAGTCCCGTGCACTTGTCCTGCTTAGTTCCCTTATAAAATAGAGACTCCTGGTCAAAGTTACGCGACTGCATCTGGGAGCTATAAGAAATCAGGTACACCGTCCCTACCTACAGTGGTACAAAGGTCCCGGTGTAGCCTATCAGTCAACACTGTGCCACCTTTGCAGCTGCTTTCCTGTGGAAGATATCTCCAATCCTGCGCACATGGCCTGCTCAGCTCCCATTTAAAATACAGGCTGCCGGTAGAAGTTACATCTCGACGTCTGGAAGCTACAAGAAAGCAGCTATGCAGACCGCACCTACAGTGGAACGTAGGTCGAACTGTAACCTAATCGCAAGCACTGTTCCACCGTTGCAGTTGCTTTCCTGGTGGAACTATTTCCAATCCCGCGCACCTGGCCTGCTCAACTCCCATTGAAAAAGTACAGGTTTACGGTCGAAGTTACACCACTGCGTCTGGGAGCTACAAGAAAGTGGTACGCAGACCTCACCTACAATGATACGTAGGATCCCGTGTAGCTAATCAGCCAGCACTTTTTCATCTTTGCAGCTGCTTTCTTGTGGGAGCTGTCTCCAATCCCACGCACTTGTCCTGCATAGCTCCCATTGAAAATACCGACTCTCGTTAGAAATTAGGATACTGCATCTGAGAGCTACAAGAAATCAGATACACAGACTCTACCTCCAGTGGTATGTACGTCCCTGTGTAGCCTATGAGTCAACATCGTGCCACCTTTTCTTCTGCTTTCCTGTGGGAGTTATCTCCAATCCCACACACTTGGCCTGCACAGCTCCCATTGAAAAAATGCAGGCTGCTGGTAGATGTTACGCCACTGCATCTGGGAGCTACAAAAAAGTAGGTATGCAGACCCCAACTACACTGGTACGTTGGTCCCCGTGTAGTCTATCAGTCAACACTGTATCACCTTTTCAACATCTTTCCTGTGGGAGCTATCTCCAATCACGCGCATTTTGCCTTCTTAGCTCTCTGAAAATACAGACTACCGGTAGAAGAAATACCACTGTGTCTGGGAGCTACAAGAAAGCAGGTACGCAGACCCCACCTACAGTTATATGTAGGTCCCCATGTAGGTTATGAACCAGCAGTGTTCCACCTTTGCAGCTGCTTTCCTGTTGGAACTCCAATTCCAATTCCATGCACTTGGCCTTCTAAGCACCCTTTGAATATACAGGCTCTTGGTACATAGAATCATAGAATTGTTGGTGTTGGAAGGGACCTTTAGAGACCATGTAGTCCAGTCTCCCTGCAGAAGCAGGTTTGCCTTGATCAAGTTGCATAGGAACATGTCCTGGCAGGTCTTGATGACCTCCAAGGAAGGAGACTACACAACCCCACTGGGCAGCCTGTTCCACTGCTCCGTCACTCTCACAGTGAAATAGTTTTTTCTTATGTTTAAGTGGAACTTTTTTGTGTTCCAGCTTTACCCCATTACCCCTTTTTCTGTTACTATCTACTATAGAAAAGAGGGATGCCCTAACCTCCTGATACTCACTCTTTTGATATTTATAAATGTTAATAAGATCACCGCTCAATCTCCTCTTCTCCAGACTAAAAAGCCCCAGTTCCAGCAGTCTTTTTTCGTATGAAAGATGTTCTATATCCTTGATCATCTTGGTGGCCCTGCACTGGACTCTCTCCAGCACTTCCCTGTCCCTCTTGAGCTGAGGAGCCTAGAACTGGACACAGTATTGCAGAGTAGAGAAAGGGAAGAACCTCCCTCGATCTGCTGGCCACACTCTTCTTGATGCATCCCAGGATGCCATTGGCCTTCTTGTCCACGAGGGCACATTGCTGGCTCATATTTAGTTTATTATCAATCAGGACTCCCAGATCTCTCTCTGCAGAGCTGCTCTTCAGATGTTCGACCCCCAGCCTGTACTGCTGCATGGGGTTTTTCCTTCCCACATGCAGGACTGCATTTGTCCTTGTTGAACCTCATGAGGTTCCTCTCTGACCAACTCTCAAACCAGTTAAGATCCCGCCGAATGGCAGCACAGCCTTCTGGGGAATCAAGCAGTGCTCTCAGTTTAGTGTCATCAGTGAACTTGTTGAGAGTACACTCTTTGCCCTCACCCAGGTGGTTGATAAAGATATTGAACACGACTGGTCCCAGAATCGATCCCTGTGGAACTCCCCTGGCCACAGGCCTCCAACTCGACTCCGTGACAGTGATCACCACCCTCTGGGCTCTGTCATTCAGTCAGCTCTCGATCCACCTCACTGTCCACTCATCCAAGCCACACTGCCTGAGCTTTCTGATGAGGATGTTGTGGGAGACAGTGTCAAAAGTCTTGCTGAAGTCAAGGTAGATGACATCCACTGCTCTCCCCTCATCTAGCCAGCCGGTTATGCACTCATAGAAGGATATCAGGTTAGTCAAACAGGATTTCCCCTTGGTGAAGCCATGTTGACTCCACCTGAGAACCATCTTATCCTTCCTATGTTCAGTGATAACATTCAGGATGAGTTGTTCCATCACTTTTCCAGGAATGGAGGTGAGACTGACCGGCCTGTAGTTTCCCTGGTCATCCTTCCTGCCCTTTTTGATGACTGGCGTGACATTGGCCTTTCTCCAGTCCTCAGACACTTCACCTGTCCTCTATGATTTTTCAAAATGGATGGAGAGACGCTTAGGAATCACATCAGCCAGCTCTCTCAGCACTCTAAGATGCATCCCATCAGGACCCATTGACCTATGAACCTTAAGCTTGTCCAACAACTCTTTAACCTCTTCCTCTTCCACCCAGGGAAAGTCCTCTGCTGTCACGACTATCATGTCCTTGCCGGACTGGGCTTCTCAAGGGTCAACCTTGGCTGTAAAGACTGAAGCAAAGAAAGCATTGCGGTAGTTTGACCCTGGCTGGATGCACGGTGTCCACTACACTGCACTATCCCCCACCTCCTCAGCAAGCAAGGGAAGGGGAGAATAGAAGATGGAAGTCTCGTGGGTTGAGATAAAAGCAGTTTAATAAAGAAACAGAAAATCCACATGCGTGGGAAGCAAAGCAAAAGCAGATAAAGCTGTTACTCTCTACTTCCCATCAGCAGCGATGTCCGGCCACCTCCTGAGAAGCAGGGCTTCGGTACACATAGAGATGACTTTTGTAAGGACATAAATGAATCTTGCCTCCCCATTCCGACTCTTCTCCCCCAGTTTATATTACTGAGCTGACGTCGTATGGTATGGAATATCTCCATGGTCAGTATGGGTCAGCTGTTATGGCCATGGTCCCTCCCAAGATTGTGCTCACCTACAGCTATTGGTAAAGGTGGGGGAAGGAATGCTGGAGGGACAGCCCTGATGCTGTGCGAGCAGTAGTCATAATATTGATATCTACAGTAAGCACAGCACTGCAAGAGCTGCTGTGGAAAGTCACTACCATCCCAGACCCACTAGAGTCTCCACCCCTTATTCCATACCATTTATGTCATTCTCAGACAAACCATCTGAAAAACCCATATACATTCTTAAATACTCTCATTAATCTGTACTCCCACTATTCAACAGACAAACATCATTCTTTCATCCTCTGTAGATGTTCACTGGGGTAGGCCGTAACTTATGTCTCATCCATCAAAATGGATATCCAGGCAAGGGGAAACATTATGTTACCTTTCCCCCAAGGTTTAGTCTCCTTGAGGTACACATCGAGTTTCCCCATCCTTTCTCATCACACACCAAGTACACCCAGGCTCTTGAGCAAAGACAATCCCACGAATGGCATTTTCTTTTTTCCCATGGGAGGTGCAAGCCATACTGCCTTCCCCAGTCATTTCCCTGGGTACACTACAGGGACCTTATCTCCTCCCACAGTATGTAGGTTTTTTTTTTGGGCAGGACCAGGACGGTTAGTTGAACCTCTGCTGTTAACCAGCTATGTGGCTTCTGCTAAATTTTTATCCCACTGCTTCCATGCCCCATTGCCCAATGCTCTCAACATGGTCTCAAGTAATCCGTTATATCCTTCAGTCTTTCCAGAGGCTTGTGGGTGATAGGGGATGTGGTATATCCACTCAATGCCATGTTTCTTTGCCCAGGACTTTATGAGATTATTTCGAAAATGTGTCTCATTGTCTGATTCAATTCTTTCTGCAGTATCGTGTCGACACAAAACTTGCCTTTCAAGACCCAAGACAGTATTTCGGGCAGTGGCATGATTTACAGGGCATGTTTCCAACCAACCGGTAGTTGTTTCCACCATGGTGAGTATATAACGTTTGCCTTGGTGTATTCATGGTAGCAGTCCAACATAGTCAATTTGCCAGGCCTCACCGTCTTGAAAACCCAGCCATCGGCCTCTGTTCCAGGGAGTCTTGATTCCTGTGGCTCGCTTGATTGCAGCACATGTTTCACATTCATAGGTGACCTGTGTAATGGCTTTCATGGTCAAGTCCGCACCTTGATCACGAGTCCATCTATATGTTTCATCTCTTCCCAGATGTCCTGATGTTTCATGGGTCTATCGAGCGATAAATATCTCACCTTTACCCTCCCAGTCTAGGTCTACCTGAGCTACTTCAATTTTTGCAGGTTTGTCCACCTTTTGGTTGTTCCATTGTTCTTCAGTGGCACGGTTTTTGAGTACGTGAGCATCTCCATGACATACTTTCAGAGTCATGTTTTCCACCCGAGCGGCAATGTCTTGCCATAATGCATATGCCCAGATGGGTTTACCCTTGCGCTGCCAGTTGGTCTTTTTCCATTGCTGTAGCCATAATGCCTCTCATCTTCTGATAATTCATGATATGGATGTGTCTCTTGGGCAAAAGCTACTTCCTCAGGCAATGCTCCAAAATACCTGCCTTTTGGCCAGATTTCCCCAGCCGAGATCGTTGTGTATTCAATGCCATCCACTTACTCCATGTAGCGCTGGTTGTATGATGCATAGAAGGGGTTTTCCCTTTCAACATCCAGTGTAGCACAGGCAGACGTGGTTCCAAGTGGGGGTAGGCTTCAGTGTCAATGACTTCTGAAGCAGCTCGAAGTCCCTCATATGCTGCTAGTATTTATTTTTCAGTTGGGGTGTAGTGGGCTTCTGATCCTCGATATCCTCAGATCCAAAACCCTAATGGTCAACCTTGGGTTTCTCCAGTTGTTTTCTGCCAGAAGCTCCAGGTGAGACCATGCTCTCCAGCAGCAGTGTAGAGGATATTCTGCACATCTGGTCATGTACGGATGGGCCCAAGGGCAACTGCACAAGCTATTTCTTGTTTAATTTGTTGAGAAGCTTGTTGTTGCTCAAGGTCCCACTCAAAACAGTTCTTCTTTCTGGTTACTCTAAAGAGAGGGCTCACAAGTTGACTATAACCTGGGATATGCGTCCTCCAGAATCCCACAAGGCCCAGGAAAGCTTGTGTTTCTTTCTTATTAGTTGGTTGAGATATAGTCGCTATTTTGTTTACAACATCCAGAGGCACATGCTGACGCCCATCTTGCCATTTTATGCCCAAAAACTGGATCTCTTGTGCAGGTCCCTTTACTTTGTTTCTTTTTACAGCAAAACCAGCTTTTAGGAGAATCTGAATTATTCTTTTCCCTTTCTCAAATACTTCTTCTTCCTTTTTGCCCCATACAATTATGTCATCAATGTACTGTAAATGTTCGGGGGCATCACCCATTTCCAGCACAGTTTGGATTAGACCATGACAAATAGTAGGACTATGTTTCCACCCCTGGGGCAATTGATTCCAGGTATATTCGACAGCTCCCCATATGAAGGCGAATCGTGGCCTGCACTCTGCTGCCAACGGAATTGAGAAAAATGCATTAGCGATGTCAATCGTAGCATAGCACTTGACTGCTTTTGACTCCAGTTCATACTGGAGCTCTAACATGTCTGGTACAGAAGCACTCAGTGGTGGTGTCACTTCATTCAGGCCACAATAATCTACTGTTAACCTCCACCCTCCATCAGATTTTTTCCTCAGCATTATCTAGATCACCATAGATGACTTCCAACACAGCTAATTCCTTTAGGTGTTTGATGCCTTCATCTGCTCTAGTCGACTTTCCTCAGGCATTTACAAGATCTTCCTTGAATGGGTATCTTGCCCTTACACTTGAGAGGAGCCGTTTCCAGATACTGTAAATTGACGTCTTTTTTCCAATGCTTCTATCAGTTCCCTGTTCCCTAGCAACAGATCCCAGCTGTTGGACTTATCTACTTTGCAATTGCTGACTGTCAGCCCCATTATCCAAACATCAGAGCAGCCAGGCACCAATCCGCTCACCTGACTGGCGACTGTAATTGTTGCAGATCCACAATTATTTTAGTTAACAAGTTAACCACCTAGTAACAGTTCAGTCAATTAGCTAAGAAGTTGCAAATAACTCAAACAGCTATTGATTAAGTAATTATTCATTTGAATCACATAAGAACCAAACTGCAAGAGTTGCATACCACACCTGATAGGGACCTGTTACATTAGCTAGGAGATCCTGGTAAATGTATTTGGTAGGTTACCTTAGCTGTTACCTTAACTACAAGACCCTAGTAAATGTATTTGATTAGGGTACCTTGGCTATTACCTTAGTTGTTACTAAAACAAAGGGACTGATATCTTGTTTTGAACAATCACTGTGATTTTGGAAATTTTGTGTTTGTTGGGAATCAGTCAAGGTGAAGGGCTAAATTGGTAGATGGACATTTTATGCATTCTTGTGTTGGCAAATGTGATTCTTTTGTTTGAGCCATATAAAAACCCTGAAAATGGTAACTGACAACGAAGCACCTATGAAGGAGCTATCCCACCTGTTTTCCCACCTGTTTTACCAGTGCTGCAAAATAAAGAAGTGCCTGCTTATCTGCATTCCTGTGTAGATAAGTTTTTCACGATTGCGGATCCGTCAACAGTTTTGGCGACCTTGCGAGTGAGACTGGACGGGATCGGATGCTGATCGAACTGCAGCCGGCACCGAGGAATTCTCGGGGAGGACCATCGTCTGCGACCCTTACAGCTCCTCGAAATGTTCCTTGGAGTGGTAAGGCACTTCTAATTGGTTGGAAGCAGAACCTGTTGAACTAGCCTGTATGTCGCGGTGTTGGAGACCACACTTGGTTGGGCCCAGGGAAAGCCCAAAGGAGCATGCCAGTAAGCAGGAGCGAAAGTTCCACTTGATTGGGCTAGAGGATCCTCGTAATGGTATTGGTATTGGGAACCTAGGCACCGCCCGTAAGGCGAACACTAAAGCGATTGCAGGGTTGGCATTGGTATTGCAGCCCTTAAGTCCGACGAAGTGATCTCAGGACTGACATAGGTATTCACCTCTTGGGTGTCTGGTGGAACACTGGAAGGAATTTAAGGGCGATTTTCGTAAAGATCAATTTATAGAATACTGTAATCATGGGTAGAAATATTGAACCGTACCTTTCAGTTTGTGTGTTTGAAGGACACCATAATTTTTCGCTACAACATCTAAGTGGTCAAACGTGTTTTGGGGAGGAAATTGAAATAATAAGGGCCCTGTGCCAAAAACCTCTCCTTTGGGCTGCCTTTTGGCTCACTGGAGAGAAATACATAATGATTTGTGTGAAAAGCAACTTAATGAATATTGTGATCATATGTGGCCAATGTATACTCTGAATGATGAGGAATTGTTGCCTCTGAGTGGAATACTAAGTTACAATACTATCTTGCAATTAATGTTGTTATTAAGAGCGAGGAAAAGTGAGATAAAGTCCCATTTGTAGATCTGTTCTTTTATTGAAGAGAAAAATCTGAATGGCAGAAAGAATCTGAATGAACAAATCGCGTAATGTCACTCACAGTAGAAAAACAAAAGGTGCAAAACTGTTGCTCCCCATGCACTGCAGCAAAAATGTGTCTTAAACATTTGAACCTTAAGGGGGAAGAGTTGTTCCTATATATACACCTTCTCTCACTTACCTGCTCCCCAAAATGAACCTGAACAGGGATCCAGCAACCTGACAAGGATACATCCCGGAGTGCTGATTCAAGGGAGGACTCCAAGCCCTGTCCTGATAGTAGTAACATGGAAAAATGAGGACTCATACAGAACTTTCCTCATTGGGCAGAATGAACCAGTACACATGAGAATGCCTTTCTCACCTTCTGATTTAATTCTCTGAGAAAAAAATCAACTGACTCCTATAAGGAGCACCCAGATATAGTGAGAAAGAGAAAAAAAAAAAAACCAAAGCAAAAAGAAGGAACCAGAGAATAGAATCCAATATAAACATGGCAGTATTGTATTCAGTTTTAAATACATGTAGAGGAACAATAGGAACTAAAACTGAAAATATTTTGGGAGCCACAGGGAAAGAGGAAAATCGACCATTTTTGAAACCCTTAAATTAAGAATTTGGCAATAAAGTGATAACATATGAATTTTTGTATGTTTCAGAATGTCCCATACCCCTGATAGGGAGGGACTTGTTGTCTAAATTAAATGCACAAATTGTCTTTGAAAACAAAGACTTGTTACTAAAAATACCTGAATCAAAGACAGGACAAATATTGATGATAAAAGAAAACCCAAAGGTGCTAGAATTACCTCCAGAAAAGGAGAATGCAGTGATCCCAATAGTGCGGGAAATTGAGATTCCAGGAAAATCAAAATTGGCACAACCAGAAAAAATTGAAATAAAAGAAATGGAAAATCGGTCGGGTGAGAAAATATCCAATAAAACCTTACTCAAAATAAGGATTAAAAGTACTAATTGACAAATTTCTAAAATATCCAATTCTGAAAGAATGTTAGTCAGAGTATAATAGATCTATTCTACCAGTACAGAAACTGAATGGAGAGTATAGGTTAGTTCAGGATTTGAAATCTATAAATCAGATTGTGAAAGATATACATCCAGTTGTAGCAAATCCATGTGCCTTACTCACAGCTCTGAGAGAAAATTATCAGTTGTTTACAGTGCTTGATTTAAAAGATGCTTTCTTTTGTATCCCTTTGGAAAAGGAAAGTCATAAACTATTTGCTTCTAAGTGGGAAAGCCCCCAAACAGGACGCAAGGTGCAGTTAACATGGACACGGCTACTCCAAGGATTCAAGAACAGCCTGACTCTCTTTGAAAGAAAACTCGCAAAAGAACTGGAACGTTGCACTAATGAAAAGACAGTGACATCAAAACCAGAGCATTTGTTTCTCCAATATGTGGATGACATTCTGATTGCCACAACGGGAAGGTCAGCATGCATACAGGTAACCACTGAACGTTTAAACTTTTGGGGATTAAACAGGTACAAGGTATCAAAAGAAAAAGCTCAAATAGCAGCCAAACAGTGATCTATTTGGGCCTCAAAATTTCAAAAGGAGAACGGAGGCTGGGGACAGATGGAAAGGAAGTGATTTGTGCTATTCTGGAACCACGCACTGTACAAGAGTTGCGGGCATTTTGAGAATGAAAGGATGGTGCAGGCTCTGGATCATGGATTATGGTCTTATAGCCAAACCATTATACGAAGCCCAAAAATCTACCTCTTTTACACGGGGAGAACAACAACATTAAGCTTTCCATAAGCTTAAAATAGCTCTGATGACAGTCTCAGTCTTAGGCTTGCCAGATTTAACCAAAGACTTTCAGTTATTTGTTCATGAACAACTCTAGGAGTTCTGACGTAGAAACTAGGAAGCTGGAAGAGACCAGTGGGATATTTTTCCAAACAACTGGATCTGGTGAGCAAGGGATGGCCTTCTTTCCTGCGAGCAGTAGCTGCCACTGTCACACTGATCCAAGAAGCAAGAAAGCTGACCTTGGGAGGGACTATTACAGTCTATGTCTCAAACATGGTAACCACAGTCTTGGAGCAAAAGGGAGGACATTGGTTATCCCCGAGTCGAATGATGAAATACCACGTAATTCTCACTGAGCAGGATGATGTAGTGTTTAAAACAACTAACCTTCTACATCCAACAGTGTTTCTGAGTACTTCATAGGAAGAGCAACAACTGGAAAAGGACTGTTTTGCAACCGTTGAACATACATATTCCAGCAGAGAGGATCTGAAGGATGATCATCTTGAAAACCCTGGATGAGAACTATTCACAGATGGCAGCAGCTTCGTCTTGAATGGAAGTCGCCAGGTGGGATATGTGGTAACAACCGAAAACATGGTAATGGAAGCATATGCGTTGCATGGAAGACAGAACTGATTGCATTGAAACGTGCTTTGGAGTTAAGTAAAGGAAAACGAGTGAATATTTGGACTGATTCAAAATATGCTTTTGGAGTAGTCCATGTCCATGGCACCCTGTGGAAAGAAAGAGGACTACTGTCCTCCCAGGGAACAAACATTAAGCATCAAAGGGAAATCTTGCAACTGCTAGTGGCAGTGAAGGAACCAGTTCAAGTGGCAATCATGCACTGTAAAGCACATCAGACAGGGAACTCAAAGATAGTAAAATAGCACAACACACAGTCTCACAAATGGCAATCATCCCCACCAGAACAGTAGCGTTTCCTAAGGATTCACCAAAATATTCAGGGGAGGATGAGAAATTGGCTAAGTTACTAAATGCAGAGAAAAATTCAGAAGGATGGTGGATAACAAGTACAGGTCAGGTAGTATTGCCTCCCTTAATCATGAGAGAGATTTTGTAAACAAAGCATAGGGAGTGTCACTGGGGTGCAGAAGTTATGACTCAGCTTCTGAAAAGAAGTGTAATATCATTAGAAATGTTGTAGATACTCAAATCAGTAACGGCGAAATGTGAAATTTGTTTAAAGAACAATCCAATAGTACAAAAAGTGTACAGATGGGAAAAAAATAAAAAAAACCCAACTGCAGTGGAACCAGGAGATTATTGGCAAATTGATTTTACAGAATTACCTAAATGCAATGGATATAAATATGTATTGGTTGGGGTTGACACCTTTTCAGGATGGCCAGAAGTCTTTCCCTGTCGCACCAATCAGGTTAAGCAAATAGTTAAATGGCTCCTGCAAGAAATTATTCCAAGATTTGGAGTTCCATTTGGAATATCTTCAGACAGAGGACCACATTTCGTGGCCAATGTGGTACAAGAGGTAAGCAAAGTCCTAGGAATTTCCTGGGATTTACATGCCCCTTGGATACAGCAATCAAGTAGAAAAGTGGAAAGAATGAATCAGACCCTAAAAAGACAAATTAGAAAAATTTGTCAGGAGGCTAAATTAAGATGGCCTCAGGCACTTCCACTTGCACTGCTACAAAATAAGAGTGAAACCTCGAAGTGGAATGTCAGTAAGTATGTATGGAAAACCCTATGAGGTTCCTGAACCAAATCCAAACATGTATGTGATAGGAAAACAAGATGTGTATAACTATTTGCTTCCTCTTTAAAAAAAAAAAACTCTGAACAGGCTCCAAAGTGCAGCAGTTTGGAATCGATCTCTAAAAAATTCAGTACATAACATCCTGCCTGCAGATTATATCTCCATAAAGACCTGGAATGAAGAACCTCTGCAAGGACGGTGGAAGGGACCATACGACGTGTTGCTGACTACCTTCACTGCAATCAAGATTACTGAATCAGATTCCTGGATCCACTACACTCGAGTGAAGAAGATGCCATCAAGCCCATGGAAGTGGGAGACTTGTAGGAGATCTTGAGATATTGACGATAACTCTGAAACATGACCATGTTTTTGTTGATTTTCCAGTCTATGGTGGTGGAAACATGAATCAAAATTGGATGGTCAAATCGATTCGTATTGAATGTTCAGGCCCAGACTCCAGTCTAAACAGAAATTGACTAGGAATAGGTAATTGCAATATCAGGAAATTAGGTAAGACACAACCTGGATAGATAAAGTTTTTGAGAGACTGGGCCTGGATCTAAAATTCTCGATAAAGTCACTGATTGAAATACATCTGCTATTGATTATAATGTTTCTGATAATCTATTTGGCATATCGTTGCATCAAAAGCGAAATAATACAAAGAATGTGATGAAACAATAAAATCTAGACACCAATGTAGAGAGACAATGATCAGTTCAAAGGTGATCCACCACCATATGACAGTCATGGTTTTGTTATGGAAAAAAACAGAAATACAAGAGTGAAAGTATTGGACTGTGATTATCAATACTTTCAAAGGGGGGAAATGTTGCAGATACAAAATTGTTTTAGTTAACAACTTATCATCACGATAAGTAGTGAAGCACTGGTTAAGAACTTGTTAACCAGCTAGTAATAGTTCACTCAATTAGCTAAGCACTTGCAAATAACGCAAATACCTATTGATTAAGTAAGTATTCCTTTGAATCACATAAGGATCAAACTGCAAGAGTTACATACCACACCTGATATGGACCTCTTACCTTAACTACCAGACTCTGGTGAATCTATTTGTTAGGTTACCTTAGCTATTACCTTAAATACAAGACCCTGCTAAATGTATTTGTTAGGTTACCTTGGCTATTACCTTAGTTGTTACTAAAACAAAGGGACTGATATATTTTTTTGACCAATCACTGTGATTTTAGAAATTTTGTGATTTTTGGGAACCAATCAAGGTGAAGGGCTAAATTGATAGATGGACATTTTATGCATGCTTGTGTTGGCAAATGTGAATCTTTTGTTTGAGCCATATAAAAACCCTGAAAATGGTAACTAACAAAAAAGCACTTATGGAGGAGCTATCCACCATGTTTTCCCAGCGCTGCATAATAAAGTGGTGCCTGGCTTATCTGCATTCCTGTATGGATTGTGGATTCCTCAACATAATCTTTTCGCATATCTCTAGGTTCTGATGAGGTTAGGGACCGAGTAGTTTCCATTTCCTTTTGGATTTCTTTCACTCCTTCTCCTGATCTCCTTACTGAAGGACCAGCTTCTTCTTCTAATCTTTCCTCTTCCTCCTCTTCTGCCCTTACGAATCGATGATATGGACTTGACCTCCTTATCCACTGTTTCTTTTTCACTACTGGGACAACCACTGAGGTTGTTGTTTGATTCCCTGACTCAACCATGGTGGTCTCAGATACAGTTTGAATTTCCACCTCGACCATAGTTCTCTGAGAGGACTGGACTGCGACTGACTCAACCATGGTGGTCTCAGATACAAATTGCGTTTCCACTTCGAACATAGTTCTCTGAGAGGCCTACAGTGCGGCTCGGTAGGCAGAGACTAGGCCCTATTATGGTGCGTGAACCTCATGGGCCTCATTGGGCTAGGCAAGACGCCCTTCTATTAGGTGTCGTGCCAGTAAAGCAGGGTTTTTATCTGTTCAGCTGTAAAATCCCAGGTTACAGGAGGTGATAACCATCCTAGGAATTTGCCCGAATTCATCCACACACGCTGCCACCCAGGGACATTCAAGGTACATTTTAGCATGTTATAATATACCAGACATAATAATTAGTAATACTAAAACTTTAATATAAGGGTGACTAAGGACCTGGGAAGTCTGTATAACAAAATTGTCTACATCAGTCCGAGCTGATGAGAAAGAGGTGCTTTGCCCCACGACCTCCACAAGATAGCACCCACAGCACTGTAAATTCATCAGTAATAGAATGAGACTCACAATTATTATTTGGGCCATCATGTTCCCAGGCCCCTTCATCCGTTTCACAAAATCATACAGCTCACTTAGCAAAGTTATCAAGGTCAGAGTGCAGCACAGAGTCAGTGTTAGTAGCATCATGTTCCCAAATATTACAAAGTCTAAGATAAGCTGCATTCCAGCAAGACTCCGTGACCAGCACAGGATCTTTGCACTCATTGGCTTACTGTAATTACAATGCATTTAATGTAAAACTGCTATTATCTCATCCCATGTTGGGTGCCAAAAAGGCTGAGGTAGTTTGACCCTGGCTGGATTCCAGGTGCCTACCACACCGCTCTATCCCCCACCTCCCCAGAGAGCCAAGGAATAGGAGATAACAAGATGGGAGCCTCGTGGGTTGAGATAAAAGCAGTTTAATAAACAGCAAAGCCGTGCGTGCGGAAAGAAAAACAAAGGTAGATAAAGCTGTTACTTTCTACTTCCCATCTGCTGCGATGTCCGGCCACCTCCCAAGAAACAGGGTTTCGGTACTCCTACCAGTTGCTTTTGGAAGGCCAGAAATGAATCTTGCCTCCCCTTCCTGCTCCTCTCCCAAAGTTTTTATTACTGAGCAGATGTCATATGGTATGGAAAATCTCCTTTGTCAGCCTGGGTACCTGTTCTGGCTGTGGTCCCTCCAAAGATTTTTCTCACCCACAGCTATTGGTGAAGGTGGGGGAAGGAACGCTGGAGGGACAGCCCTGATGCTGTGCGAGCAGTAGTCATAATATTGATATCAACAGTAAGCACAGCACTGTAAAAGCTGCTGTGGAAAATCACTACCATCCTAGACCCAGTACAGCCACCTTTTCAGCTGCTTTCCTTTGGGAGCTATCTCCAATCCCCCACCGTCTCAGCTCCCTGTGAAAAAATACAGGCTGCCGGTAGAAGTTACGGCACTGCCACTTGGAGCTAGAAGAAAACAGGTACGCAGACCACACCTACAGTGGTAGGTATGTTGCCGTGTAGTCTATCACTTAGCACTTTGCCACCTTTGCCACTGCTTTATTCCATACCATATGACGTCAGCTATGTAATATAAAGTGGGGGAGAGGAGCAGGAAGGGGAGGCGAGATTCATTTCTGGCCTTCCAAAAGCAACCGCTACATGTACTGAAGCCCTGTTTCTCGGGAGGTGGCTGGACATCGCTGCTGAAGGGAAGTAGATAGTAACAACTTTATCTGCTTTTGCTTTGCTTCCCGCGCACGCGGCTTTGCTGCTTCTTTATTAAACTGCTTTAATCTCAACTCACGAGACTCCCATTGTATTTTCTCCCCTTCCCTGGCTTACTGAGGAAGTGGGGGATAGAGCGGTGTGGTGGGCCCCTGGCATCCAGCCAGGCTCAAACTACCACAGTCCTTTTGGAACTCAATGTGGGGCACGAGCTACTTCCTCAGGCAGTGCTCCAAAATACCTGCCTTCTGGCCAGTCCATGATCTCTTCCAGGATTCCTGGGCAGTTAGATTTCCCAGCCGAGATCATTGTGTAATCAACGCCATCCACTTACTCCATGCAGCGCTGGTTGCATGACATGTAGAAGGGGTTTTCCCTTTGAAGATCCAGTGTAACACAGGCAGACGTAGTGCCAAGAGGAGATGAGCTTCTGTGCCAATGACTTCTGAAGCAGCTCGAAGTCCCTCATATGCTGCTAGTATTTCTTTTTCAATTGGGGTGTAGTTGGCTTCTGATCCTTGATATCCTCAGCTCCAAAACCCTAATGGTCGACCTCGGGTTTCTCCAGATGTTTTCTGTCAGAGGCTCCAGGTGAGACCCTCCAGCGGCAGTGTAGAGGATATTCTGCAAATCTGGTCCTGTACAGATGGGCCCAAGGGCGACTGCACGAGCTATTTCCTGTTTAATTTGTTGAAAAGCTTGTTGTTGCTCAAGGCCCCACTCAAAACAGTTCTTCTTTCTGGTTACTCTAAAGAGAGGGCTCACAAGCTGACTATAACCTGGGATATGCATCCTCCAGAATCCCACAAGGCCCAGGAAAGCTTGTGTTTCTTTCTTATTAGTTGGTTGAGACATAGTTGCTATTTTGTTCACAACATCCAGAGGCACATGTCGACGCCCATCTTGCCATTTTATGCCTAAAAACTGTATTTCTTTTGCAGGTCCCTTTACTTTGTCCAGTTAGGCTCAAACTACCACACCTGCTCAGTTCTCCTTGAAGAAATACAGGCTGCCGATAGAAGTTACGTCACTGCATCTGGGAGCTACAATAAAGATGGTACGCAGACTCCAACTATAGTGGTACTTTTGTCCACATTTAGCCTATAAGTCAACACTGTGCAACCTTTGCAGCTGCTTTCTTTAAGGAGTTATCTCAAATCCCGTGCACTTGTCCTTCTCAGCTCCCGTTAAAAATACAGGCTTCCATTAGAAGTTACAGAACTGCTTCTGGGAGGTGCAAGAAAGCAAGTACGCAGACCCCACATGCTATGGTAAGTAGATCCCCATGTAGCCTATCAACCAGCACTGTGCCACCTTTGCAGCTACTTTCCTGTGAGAGCTACCACGCACATGGCCAGCTCAACTCCCATTTTAATTACAGGCTACCGGTAGATGTTACGCCAGTGCGTCTGGGAGCTACAAGAAAGCAGGTACGCAGAGCCCACCTACTGTGGTACATAGGTCCTCGTGCAGCCTATCAACTAGCACTGTGCCACCTTTGCAGCTGCTTTCCTGTGGGAGATATCTCCAATCTTGCACAGGTTGCCTACTAAGGTCCCATTGAAAATACAGGCTACCAGTAGAATTTAAGCCACTTCCTCTTGAAGCTACAAAAATGCAGGTACGCAGACCAAACCTACCGTGGTACGTAGATCCCCGTGTAGTCTATGTCGTGGTTTTGCCTATCCGGAGAAAAGGGGAGAAAAACCCCCATGACTCCTCCCACTTTTTTTATTGACTCCTTCCCCTCCCCCTCCCGACGGAAATCAGAGGTCATCGGAGAGAGAGAAAAAAAGTAAAAGAGCCCACGTAAATGGAAATAAGAACAATTTACTAGGGAAAATTGAAGAGGAAAGACTATGACAAACACAAGGGAATATTACAAAGAAAACTGTTGAATGATGCAGTTGCTAACAACCCAGAGTATGATCTAAGCGACCGCTCCGGACTGGCAACCGAGAGTACGTGACCCCGGACGAGAGCTTCTTCCGGCTAGCCTCCACATATATACTGGGCGTGACTTTAGGATGGTATCGAATACCTGCTGGCCAGCCTGGATCAGCTGGTCAGGCTGTACCCTTTCCTGGTTCCTCACGGGAATTAACTCTATCCTGGCTCAAACTAGGACATTCCACTCCTTATTCTATACCATCTACATGTCATGTCTAGTTTTACACATCATAATCATCTACACGTACATAACATAGAGCATCTATAGGAATAATGACATTCAACAGCTATCATTATACAATTCAATTTACCGTTTATTCTCACCTAGAATCAAGTTCCCTTGAGGCACACATTGGGTCTTCCCATCCTTGCACATCACCCACCAAGTACACCCAGGTCCCTGAGGAAAAATAATCCCACGGATGGGTTTGCCTTTATCTGAGGCAGGACACACCCACACTGCCTTCCCTAACATGTCTTTTATATGTACCACAGGGACTTTGTCCCCTTCTACGATATGTAAGGGTTCTGATTGGGCAGGGCCAGTTCGATTGACATAGCCTCTGGAGTTGACTAACCAGGTGGCCTTTTCCAAGTGTGTATCCCAAAGGTTAAGTCCACCCCTTGATCTATCTAAGAAATCGTAGCAGCCTCGTCAGCTCTCTGGCTATGCAGAGGTTCATCCGCTGCCCGCTTTTTGGGTACGTGAGCATCTACATGGTGCACCTTCAAAACTAGTTTCTCCATTCAAGCAGCAATGTCCTGCCATAGTGGAGCAGCACAGACGAGTTTGCCCCATCATTGCCAGTTGTTCTGTCTCCATTGCTGTAGTCATCCCCACAGAGCGTTTGCCACCATCCACGAATCAGTGGAGAGGTTGATCCTTGGCCTTTTTCCTGTTCAGCATTGTCTAAAGCCAAGTGGATGGCTTTTACCTCTGCAAAATGACTGGATTCACCCACTCCTTCTGCAGCTTCTGAAATTTTGCGTAGGGGACTCCATACAGCTGCCTTCCATTTCTGATGCCTTCCCACAAGGCAGCAGGACCCATCTCTAAACAGGACATATCGCTTCTCATCTTCTGGCAGTTCATCATACGATGGGGCCTCGTCAACACGTGTCACCTTCTCTGGTGATATTTCACCATCTTCGCACTCTGGCCAGTTTGTGATCACCTCCAGAATCTAGCTCCTTCTCGGTTGGAGTGTATCGGGCCTCGGATCCTCTGTATCCCCGACTCCAGAACCTGAGGGGTCGACGTCGGCCTCAACCCTCCCCAGGTGCTCTCTGCCAAAGACTCCATGTAGGGTCATTTTCCCCAGCTGCAATGTAGAGCACATTTTTAACATCTGGTCCTGTCCGGACTGGCCCAAGCGCAATCGCATGAACAATCTCCCATTTAATTTGTTCAAAACTTGTTGCTGCTAAGGATCCCATTCAAAATCATTCTTCTTCCATGTCACATGGTAGAGGGGGCTAACAATCATACTGGAATTTGGAATATGCGTTCTCCAAAAACCCACAACAACTAAGAAAGCTTGTGTTTTTTCTTTTTTGTTAGTTGGTGGAGACATGGCTGCAATCTTCTTTATCACCTCTATTGGAATATGACGACGTCCATCCTGCAATTTTACTCCTAAAAACTGCATCTTCTGTGCAGGTCCTTTGACTTTCCTGTGTTTAATGGCAAAGCCAGCCTTTAGAAGAATTTGAATTATTTTCTCTCCTTTATCAAGGACTTCCACTGCTGAGTCACCCCACACCACAATATCATCAATGTATTGCAGATGTTCTGGGGCCTCATCCTCCTCCAGTTTGGCCTGGATCAGTCCTATGCAAATGTTGGGTCTGTGGTTCCACCCCTGTGGCAGTTGATTCCAAGTATACTGCACCCCTCTCAAAGTGAAAGCAAACTGAGGCCTGCACTCTTTTGCTAAAAAGATTGAGAAGAATGCATTGGCAATATCAATGGTGACATACCATTTGGCTGCCTTGGACTCCAATTTGTATTGGAGTTCCAACATGTGTGGCAAAGCAGCGCTCAGCGTTTGCGTGACTTCATTCAGGCCACAATAGTCTACTGTCAGTCTCCACTCTGCAGTAGACTTTTGTACTGGCCATATAGGGCTGTTAAAGGGTGAGTGAGTTTTGCTGATCACCCCTTGACTCTCCAAGTGGCGAATCAACTTATGAATGGGAATCACAGAGTCTCTGTTGGTGCTGTATTGCCAACGGTGCACTGTTGTGATTGCAATTGGTACCTGTTGCTCCTCAACCTTCAGCAAGCCCACAACAGAAGGGTCCTCTGAAAGGCCGGGCATGCTGGATAATTGTTCAATCTCTTCTGCCTCCACTGCAGCCACACCAAAGGCCCACCTGTATCCTCTTGGGTCCTTAAAATACCCTCTCTTAAGATAATCTATGCCTAGGGGGTTGCTCACTGTAAACTGGAGAGGCATTCCTCCAAGGAGAGTTGCTTCTTTTTAGCCTTCCTTTCCGCAACTCCTGTGCCTGTGCTTTTGGAGTGGGTGATCTTGGAGTAGATGGGGTAGGTGGCCTATTCCACTTGCTCATATTCTCTCCTTGTTCTTATGGATCGGACCGTGAAACATCCTAGAGTGTATACCCCTTACATTCCTGCTCTTGAGCACAGGGATGCTTATTCTTAACAGGTGGAGTACTGGCAGGTGGAGAGGGAGACACAAATTGATCAATCTTCCATGACATTTTTTCTACAGCTGAAACAACAGCCTGTAGGGAGCAAGACACATTTTCTTCATATTGCCGAAGTTGAGCAGCTAGTTGTTCCACCGTTTGCCTCTCATCTTCTTTCCAGGAGACAGCTGCCAACAAAGTGGCATAGTTTGGTGGTGCACTTCGTAGGAACTTTCGCAACATAACCCGTGTGCATTGAACTTCATCTGGGTCTGTGGGCACATAGTCATTAAAAATAATCTCCAGCACAGCTAACTCCCTCAAATATTGACTACCTTTCTCCATGGTGGTCCACTTGCTTGGGGGTCTTGTAATATCTTCCTTGAAGGGATATCTTTCCTTCACACCCAAAAGAAGTCATCTCCAGAGGCTGAGGGTTTGTGACGGTCTTCCCATAGCCTTATCAATGCCCCCGTTTTGGGACAAGGACCCCAATTGCGTGGCTTCCTTGCTGTCTAAGTCCAAACTGTGGGCTCCATTTTCCCAGCATCGGAGACTCCAGGTGATAATGTGCTCACCTGGGCGACTCCTGTAATCTTTCCACAGGACCGACTGATTATCTCTGGCTCAAACTCTTCTTCCCTGTATGATATCCCTTGTTCATCTTCATCCTTAGTGCTGCGAACTTTTTTTTTTGTTTTTCTTTTTCTGTACAGGAACAACTAATACTGGCAAAAATTGATACTCTGATTCAATAGCAATTGTATCAGTTGTCTCAGTTTGAGTGGTCGCAGTTGTAACAGCAACAGTCTGGGTTTGAGCATCCACAGTTGTAGCAGCAGTGCAGTGGTACGTAGGTCCGCATGTAGCCTATCAGCCAGCACTGTGCCACCTTTGCAGCTGCGTTCCTGGTTGAGCTATCTCTTTCCTACGCACTTGGCCTGCTCAACTCCCGTTAAAAATAAAGGCTGCTGATAGAAGTTACACCACTGCCTCTGGGAGCTACTAGAAAGCAGGTACGCAGAGTCCACCTACAGCGGTACGTAGGTCCCTGTGCAACCTATCAGCCAGCACTGTGCCACATTTTCAGTAGCTTTCCTGTAGGAGCTATCTCTTTACCGCACACTTGGCCTGCTCTGCTCCCATTAAAAAATAAAAGTTACCAATAGAAATTACAACTCTGCTTCGAGGAGCAACAAGAAAGCAGGTAGGCCGATCTCACCTACAGTGGTATGTTGGTCCCCGTGTAGTCTATCAGCTAGCACTGTGTCATATTTGCAGCTGCTTTCCTGGTTTAGCTATCTCTTTCCAGCACACTTAGCCTGCTCAACTCCCATTAAAAAATACAGGCTGCCGGTAGATGTTACACCACTGCCTTTGGAAGCTACAAGAAAGCAGGTACACAGAGCCCATGTACAGTGGTAGGTTGATTCCCGTGTAGCCTATCAGTCAGCACTGTGCCACCATTTCAGCTGCTTTCCTGTGGGAGCTATCTCCAGTCCCGCGCACTTGTCCTGCCCAGTTCCCACTGAAAATGCAGACTGCCGGTAGAAGTTAGGCCACCGCGTCTGGGAGATACAAAAAAGCAGGTACGCAGACCGCACCTACAGTGGTACGTAGGTCCCCGTGTAGCCTATCAGCCAGCACTGTGCCACCTTTGCAGCTGGTTTCCTGTGGGAGCTATCTCCAAATCCGCGCACTTGTCCTGCTCAGTTCCCATTGAAATAACACAGGCTGCCGGTATAATTTACGTCACTGCATTTTGGAGCTACAAGAAAGAAGTTACACAGACCCCACCTACAGTGGTACGTTCGTCCCCATGTAGCCAATCTGCACGCACTGTTCAACCTTTGCAGCTGCTTTCCTGTGGGATCTATCTCCAATCCTGCAAACGTTACCTGCTCAGTTCTCATTGAAAATACAGGCTGCCCGACGAAGTTACGCCAATGCGTCTGGGAGCTACAAGACAGTAGGTACCCAGACGTCACCTACAGCGATACATAGGTCCCCGTGTAACCTATTGTCCAAGACTGTGCAAATTTTTCAGCTACTTTCCTGTGGAAGCTATCTCCAATCCCTCGCACTTGGCCTGCTCAGCTCGATTTGAAATACAGACTGCCGATAGAAGTTACGCCACTTGTCTGGGAGCTACAACAAAGCAGGTACGCCAACGTCACCTACAGTGGTACGTAGATCACTGTATATCGAATCAGCCAGCACTGTGCAACCTTTGCAGCTGCATTCCTGTGGGAGCTCTTTCCCACGCACTTGACCTGTTAAGTTGCCATTGAAAATACAAGCTGCTGATAGAAGTTACGCCACTGCATCTGGGAGCTACAAGAAAGCAGGTCCGTCAACGACACCTACAGTGGTACGTACGTCCCTATGTAGCCTATCAGTCAGCACTGCATCACCTTTGCAACTGCTTTCCTGTGGGAGCTCTTTCACACGCTCTTGGTCTGCTCAGCTCCAATTGAAAACACAGGTTGCTGCTACAAGTTTCGCCCGTTCCTGTAGAAGCTACAAGAAAGCAAGTACACAGACCTAACCTATAGAGGTACGTAGGTCCCCATGTAGCCTTTCAGCCAGCACTGTGCCACCTGTGCAGCTACTTTCCTGTGGGAGCTATCTGGATCCCCCACACTTGACCTGCTCAGCTTCCATTTTAAATACAGGCTGCGGTAGAAGTTAAACCACTTTGTCTGGGAGCTACAACATATCAAGTACACCGACTTCACCAATAGTGGTATGTACATCCCCGTGTAGCCTATCAGCCAGCACTGTGTCACCTTTTCAGATGCTTTCCTGTGGGAGCTATCTCCAATCCTGGGCTCTTGATCTGCTATGCTCCCAGTTAAAATACAGGCTACCGGTAGAATCATAGAATCATAGAATGGTAGGGGTTGGAAGGGACCTTTAGAGATCATCTAGTCCGACCCCCCTGCAGAAGCACGTTCATCTAGATCAGATCGCATAGGAACATGTCCAGTCGCTTCTTGAAGACCTCCAAGGAAGGAGACTCCACAGTCCCCCTGGGCAGCCTCTTCCACTGCTCCATCACTTTCACGGTGAAATAGTTTTTTCTTATGTTTAAGCTGAATTTTTTGTGTTCCAGCTTTTTCCCATTACGTCATGTCCTGTTAATATCTACTATAGAAAAGAGGGATGTCTCAACCTCCTGAGACCTACCCTTTAGATATTTATAAATATTAATAAGATCTCCCCCCAATCTTCTCTTCTCTAGACTAAACAGTCCCAGTTCCCTCAGTCTTTCTTTGTATTAAAGATGTATCATCTTGGTGGCCCTGCGCTGGACTCTCTCCAGCACTTCTCTGTCCTTCTTGAGCTGACTCAGTACTCCAGATGAGGCCTCACCAGGACAGAGTAGATGGGGAGAACCTCCCTTGACCTGCTGGCCACACTCTTCTTGATGCATCCCAGAATGTCATTGGCCTTCTTGGCCACAAGGGCACATTGCTGGCCTCCAATCAATCAGGACTCCCAGGTCTCTCTCTGCAGAGCTGCTCTTCAGCAGTTCTACCCCCAGCCTGTACTGGTGCATGGGGTTTTTCCTTCCCACATGCAGGACTCCGCACTTGTCCTTGTTGAACCTCATGAGGTTCCTCTCTGCCCAACTCTCAAACCAGTCGAGATTGCGCAGCACAACCTTCTGGGGAATCAGTCAGTCCTCCCTGTTTGGTGTCATCAGCGAACTTGCTGAGGGTATACTCTGTCCCCTTGTTGATGAAGATGTTTAACAAGACTGGCCCCAGAATCCATCCCTGTGGAACTCCACTGGCCACAGGCCTCCAACTCGACTCCGTGACAGTGATCACCACCCTCTGGGCTCTGTCATTCAGTCAAATCTTGATCCACCTCACTGTCCACTCATCCAAGCCACATTGCCTGAGCTTTCTGATGAGGATGTTGTGGGAGACAGTGTCAAAAGCCTTGCTGAAGTCAAGGTAGATGACATCCGCTGCTCTCCCCTCATCTAGCCAGCCGGTTATGCACTCATAGAAGGATATCAGGTTAGTCAAACAGGATTTTCCCTTGGTGAAGCCGTGTTGACTCCACCTGAGAACCATCTTATCCTTCCTATGTTCAGTGATAACATTCAGGATGAGTTGTTCCATCACTTTTCCAGGGATGGAGGTGAGTTTGCCCGACCTGTAGTTTCCTGGGTCGTCCTTCCTTCCCTTTTTCTAAGACTGACGTGACATTGGCCTTCCTCCAGTCCTCAAGCACCTCACCTGTCCTCCAAGATTGTTCAAAAATGATGGAGAGAGACTTAGCAAGCACATCAGCCATCTCTCTCAGCACTCTAGGATGCATCCCATCAGGACCTATTGACTTATGAGCCTTAAGCTTGGCAAACAAGTCTTTAACCTCTTCCTCTTCCACCCAGGGCAAGTCCTCTGCTGTCGCGACCATCATGTTATCATTGCCAGACTGGGCTTCCCGAGGGTCAGCCTTGGCTGCAAAGACTGAAGGAAAGAAGGCATTCAGTACTTCAGCCTTCTCTACATCCTCAGACACCAGGGCACCCTCAGCATTTAGCAGCGGGCCCATATTACCCCTCATCATCCTTCTGCTGCTGATGTACTTGAAAAGTGCCTTATTGTTGTCCGTAACATCCCTGGCTAAATTTAATTCTAGAAGGGCTCTAGCCTTCCTAGTTATATCCCTGTATTCCCTGGCAATGTTTCATATACTCTTCCCAAGAAGCCAGCTCCCGTTTCCACCTCTCATAGATGGCTGCTTTCTGTCTGAGTTGTCCCAGCAGATCCTTGCTCATCCATGGAGCCCTCCTACCTCCTTTTCCTCCTTTCTCGCGCATTGTGACACACTGATCCTGGGCTTGAAGGAGGTGGTGCTTGAAGATTGACCAGCTCTCATTGGCACTTCTACCATCTAGAATCATATCCCATGAGATTCGTCCAAGTAGATCTTGGAAGAGGCCAAAGTTGGCTCGCCTGAAATCCAGGGTCACGGTCTTGCTTTGTGTTCTACCCCTTCCACACAGGATCTTGAACTCTGCCATCTCATGGTCACTGCAGCCGAGGTTGCCTCCAACCTTAATATCCCCAACTACGCCCTCTTTATTCGTCAATACCAGACCCAGCAGTACACCCCTCCTTGTGGGTTCCTTGATCATCTGCGACAGGAAATTGTCGTCAACAATCTGTAGGAACCTCCTGGACTGCATGTGCTTGGCTGTGTGGCTATCCCAGCAAATATCAGAGTGGTTGAAGTCCCCTAATAGGACCAGGGACTGTGATCGTGAAGCAACTCCCAGCTGTTTGTAGAAGGCCTCATCCACATCCTCCTCCTGATCAGGTGGCCTTTAGCGGACTCCTACAATATCACCTGCCTTGTCCTGGCCATTAATTTTTACCCATAAGCACTCTACTCTCTCCTCATCTCCACCCAGGAACAGTTCAGTACACATTAATTGCTCTCTCACATAGAGAGAAACTCCACCTCCACGTCTTCTCAGTCTGTCTTTCCTGAACAATACATAACCCACCATGACTGTGCTCCAGTAATGGCAGATGTGCCACCACGTCTATGTGACCACAATGAGGTCGTAGCCCCGCATCCGCACCCACATCTCAAGTTCCTCCTGCTTATTCCCCAGGCTGCGGGGATTGGTGTAGGTTAGGCCACTGCCTCTGGGAGCTACAAAAAAGCAGGTACACAGACCCCACCTACATTAGTACACAGGTCCCCATATAGTCTAACAGCAAGTAATGTGCCACCTTGACAGCTGTTTTTTGTTTGGGAGCTCTCGAATCCAGCGTCATTGGCCTGCCCAGCTCCCATTGAAAAAATACAGGTTTCCTGCAGAATTTACGCCACTGCTTCTGTGAAATACAAGTAAGCAGGTATGCAGAGCTCACCTACTTTGCTACGTAAGTCCCCTTGTTGGCTATAAGCTAGCACTGTTCTACCTTTGCAGCTTCTTTCCTCTGGTTACTATCTCCAATCCCATGCACTTGGTCTGCTCTGCTCCCTTTGAAAACACAGACTGCCAGTAGAAGTTACACCTCTGCATAGTCGAGCTACAATAAAGCAGGTATGCAGACCCCACTTACAGTGGTACCATCTAGGTTGGCAAAACTGTTGACAGATCCGCAATCGCAAAAAAATTATCACCTCCTGTAACCTGGGATTTTACAGCTGAACAGATAAAAAACCCTGATTTACTGGCACGCCCCCTGGTAGAAGGGTGTTTTACCTACCCCAATGAGGCCCATGAGGTTCAGGCACTCTAATGGGGTCTAACCTCTGCCTACCGAGCTGCACTCCAGTCACCTTGAAGAACTGTAGTTGAAGTGGTAACTCAAACGGTACCTGAGACCACCATGGTTGAGTCAGTCACAGTCCAGTCCTCTCAGAGAACTATGGCTGAGGTGGAAATTCAACCTGTATCTGAGACCACCATGGTTGAGTCAGGGAATTAAACAACAACCACAGTGGTTGCCCCAGTAGTGAAAAAGAAACAGTGGATAAGGAGGTCAAGTCCCTATCATTGATTAGTAAGGGCAGAAGAGGAGGAAGAGGAAAGGTTAGAAGAAGCTGGTCCTTCGGTAAGGAGATCAGGAGAAGGAGTGAAAGAAATCAAAAACGAAATGGAAACTACTGGGTCCCTCACCTCAACAGAACTTCGACATATGCGAAAAGATTATAGTTGCCAGCCAGATGGGCGAATTGGTTCCTGACTGCTCCGACATTGGGATAACGGGGCTGACAGTCAGTAATTGGAAGGGCGAGAAGCCCAACAGCTGGGATCTCTTGCTAGGAACCAGAGAATTGATAGAGGCATTGGAAAAAAGACCTCAATTTGTAGTCTCTGGAAACGTCTCCTCTCAAGTGTAAGGGCAAGATACACATAAAAGGAAGATCTTGTAAATGCCTGAGGAAATTCGACTAGAGCAGATGAAGGCATCCAAAACCTAAGAAAATTAGCTGTGTTGGAAGTCATCTATGGTGATCTAGATAATGCTGAGGCCTCCACAGATCCAGACGATGTCTAGTGTACACAGGCCATGTTGAGAAAAGTGATTCAGAGTGCGCCAGTTACATATTCTAATATCTTAGCAATGGTGTATCACCCAGACATGGATATACCAACAGTGGAGAGGGTATCTTCTTGGTTACAAAACTATGAAGAGAGCCTCTGCACCTCCTCACCAGTGTGGGATGATGGCCTGACTGTCAGAACTGCCCAAAGATTTCAGTCATCCACTGCCCCGAACAGAGGAAAAAAAGTCCTAGACGAAGGAGTACACCACAAAATGAACCCTGGCACTTTTTGTGTGGCCAAGGAGAGGATATGAGGAAATGGGATTGTGAACCAACTTTTAAGCTGGTAGCGCATGTACGTGAACTAAGGGCAAAGACAACTGTTAGAAAAGGACCACCCAGGAGGGCTGTCAGAATAGTAGCTGCCAGAACAAAAGAGGACAATCAACAATCTTCAAGACATAGAAGAACTGCAACCACTTCCTTTCATGCCAATGAGGAGACCAGGTCTAAAATTGCAAGGATCAGATAGCGAATACTCTGATGAAGAAGAGAAAGAGAGGGTCCCTGTCTCCAGCCAGGAGGAGGAAAGGGATGACCGAATCTACTGGACTGTGTGGGTGCAATGGCCTGGCACATCAAACCCACAAAGGTATAAAGTCTTAGTAGACACAGGGGCACAGTGTACATTGATGCCATCAAGGTATAGAGGCACAGATTCTGTCTGGATCTGTAGAGTGACAGGGGGATGTGAAGAGTTATCTGTCTTAGAGGCTGAAGTGAGCTTAACAGGGGACAAATGGGAAAAACACCCCATTGTGACTGGTCCAGAGGCCCCTTGTATTCTTGGCATAGATTACCTCAGGAGAGGGTACTTCAAAGACCCCAAGGGGTATCGATGGGCTTTTGGTATAGCCACTGTAGATACAGAGAAAGTCAAACAACTCTCCAGTTTACGTGGTCTCTCAGAAGACTGTTTTGTTTTGGGATTATTGCAAGTTCAAGAGCAACAGGTACCAATTGCTACCAGGATGGTGCACCGGAGGCAATATCACACGAATCAAGATTCCCTGGCTCCGATCCGTGAGTTGATTCATCAGCTGGAGGCTCAAGGATTAATTAGCAAAACTCATTCCCCATTTAATAGTCCCATATGGTCTGTGAAAAAATCTGATGGAGGGTGGAGGTCAACAATAGACTATCGTGGCCTGAATGAAGTGACATCACCACTGACTGTTGCTGTACCAGACATGTTAGAGCTCCAGTATGAACTGGAGTCAAAAGCAGCCAAGTGGTATGCTACGATTGACATCGCTAATGCATTTTTCTCAATTTCGTTGGCAGCAGAGTGCAGGCCACAATTTGCCTTCACATGGAGAGGTGTCCAATATACCTGGAATCGATTACCCCAGGGGTGGAAACATAGTCCTACTATTTGTCATAGTCTAATCTAAACTGTGCTGGGCATAAAATGGAAAGATGGACATTGGCATGTGCCTCTTGATGTTGTGAACAAAATAGCAACTATGACTCATCCAACTAAAAAGAAAGAAACACAAGCTTTCCTGGATTATGGGATTCTGGAGGACACATATTCCAGGTTCTAGTCAGCTTGTGAGCCTTCTTTTTAGAGTAACCAGAAAGAAGATTGGGGCCTTGAGGAACAACAAGCTTTTCAACAAATAAAACAGGAAATAGCTAGTGCAGTCGCCCTTGGGCCAATCCGTACAGGACCAGATATGCAGAATATCCCCTACACTGTCGCTGGAGAGCATGGTCTTACCTGGAGCCTCTGGCAGAAAACATCTGGAGAAACCCGAGGTCGACCATTAGGGTTTTGGAGCCGAGGATATCGAGGATCGGAAGCCCACTACACCCCAACTGAAAAAGAAATACTAGCAGCATATGAGGGACTTCGAGCTGCTTCAGAAGTCATTGGCACTGCAGCTCATCTCCTCTTGGCACCACATCTTCCTGTGTTACACTGGATGTTCAAAGGGAAAAGCCCTTCTATGCATCATGCAACCAGCGCTACATGGAGTAAGTGGATGGCGCTGATTACATAACGATATCGACTGGGGAAATCCAATTGTCTAGGAATCCTAGAAGAGATCATGGACTAGTCAGAAGGCAGGGATCCTTGACCACTGCCTGAGGAAGTAGCTCGTGCCCAAGAGGAACCACCATATAATGAACTATAAGAAGATGAGAGGCATTATGTTTTGTTTACTGATGGATCCTGCCACGTTGTAGGAAATCTTCATAAGTAGAAAGCTGCTGTGTGGAGTACCACACGACAAGTTGTTGAGGCCACTGAAGGAGAAAGTGAGTCGAGTCAGTTTGCTGAAGTGAAAGCCATCCAACTAGCTCTAAAGGTTGCAGAATGAGAGAAGTGGCAAGTAATCTATCTTTATACTGATTCCTGGATGGTGGCTAATGCCCTATGGGAATGGCTACAGCAATGGAACAAGACCAACTGGCAGCACAAGGGTAAATCCATCTGGGCTGCTGCATTATGGCAAGACATTGCCGCTCGGGTGGAAAACATGACTCTGAAAGTACGTCATGGAGAGCCTCACGTGCCCAAAAGCCGTGCCACTGAAGAACAATGGAATAACCAACAGGTAGACAAAGCTGCCAAAATTGAAGTAGCTCAGGTAGACCTAGACTGGGAGCATAAATGTGAACTATTTATAGTTCGGTGGGCCCATGAAACATCAGGATATCTGGGAAGAGACATATAGAAGACTCGTGATCGAGGGGTGGACTTGACCATGAAAGCTATTACACAGGTCACTCACGAATGTTAAACATGCTGCAATCAAGCGAGCCACAGGAATCAAGACTCCCTGGAACAGAGGCCGATGGCTGGGTTTTCAATATGGTGAGGCCTGGTAAATTGACTATGTTGAACCGCTACCACAAACACACCAAGGCAAGCGTTATATACTCACCATGGTGGAAGCAGCTATCGATTGGTTGGAAACATACCCTGTAAACCATGTCAATGCCCGAAATACTGTCTTGAGTTGTGAAAGGCAAGTTTTGTGGCGACACGGTACTCCAGAACGAATTAAATCGGATAATGATACTCATTTTATAAATAATCTCAAAAGTGCTGTCTGTTCTGCTGGTGGATCAGGCATAACTTCCACAGGAAAGCAGTTGAAAAGGTGTTGCAGTGTTGGCTGTTAGGGTACACGTTTCCTATGTGTCAATGTCAATGGGATCTGCGTATCTGTTTTCTGTAGTTCCCACATGCTCTGATGCAATTTCTACCGGTAGCCTGTATTTTTTACAATCGGAGCTGAACAGGCCAAGTGTGCGAGATTGGAGATTTCTTCCTTAGTAAAGCAGCTGCCACGGTAGAACAGTGCTGGCTGATAGGCTACATGGGGTCCTACGTACCAATGTAGATGTGGTCTGCATATCTGCTTTCTTGTAGCTCCCAGACGCAATGGCACAACTTCTACGAGCAGCCTGTATTTTCCATGAAATCTGAGAAGGCTGAGTATGAGGGACTGGAGATAGTTCCCACAGGAAAGCAGCCAAAAAGGTGACAAAGTGCTGGCTAATAGGCCACACGGGGACCAACGTACCACTGTAGGTGAGATATGCGTACCTGCTTTCTTGTAGCTCATAGACACAGTGGCGTTACATGTTCCAACAGCTTGTATTTTTTCAATTACAGTTGAGCAGGCCAATGACGCTCTATTTGAGAGTTCCCACAGGAAAACAACTGTCAAGTTGGCACATTACTGACTGTTAGGCTATACAGGGACCTACGTACTACTGTAGGTGGGATGTGCGTACCTACTTTTTTGTAGCTCCCAGAGGCAGTGGTATAACTTCTACACCAATCCCCGCAGCCTGGGGAATAAGCAGGAGGAACTTGAGATGTGGGTGTGGATGCGGGGCTACGACCTCATTGTGGTCACAGATACGTTGTGGGACAGCTGCCATGACTGGAGCACAGTCATGGAGGGTTATATATTGTTCAGGAAAGACAGACTGAGATGGCGTGGACGTGGAGTATCTCTCCATGTGAGAGAGCAATTAATGTGTACTGAACTGTGCCTGGGTGGGAATGAGGAGAGAGTAGAGTGCTTATGGGTAAAAATTAATTGTCAGGACAAGGCAGGTGATATTGTTGTAGGAGTCCGCTACAGGCCACCTGATCAGGAGTAGGATGTGGATGAGGCCTTCTACAAACAGCTGCGAGCTGCCTCATGATCACAGTCCCTGGTCCTCATGGGGGACTTCAACCACTCTGATATTTGCTGGGATAGCCACACAGCCAAGCACATGCAGTCCAGGAGGTTCCTACAGATCGTTGACGACAATTTCCTGTCGCAGATGATCGAGGAACCCACAAGGAGGGGTGTACTGCTGGGCCTGGTATTGACGAATAGAGAGGGCCTAGTTGGGGATGTGAAGGTTGGAGGCAACCTCGGCTGCAGTGACCATGAGATGGTAGAGTTCAAGATCCTGTGTGGAAGGGGTAGAACACAAAGCAGGACCGTGATCCTGGATTTCAGGCGAACCGACTTTGGTCTCTTCCAAGATCTACTTGGACGAATCTCATGGGATATGATTCTAGATGGTAGAAGTGCCAATGAGAGCTGGTCAGTCTTCAAGCACCACCTCCTTCAAGCCCAGGATCAGTGTGTCACAATGCGCGAGAAAGGAGGAATAGGAGGTAGGAGGGCTCCATGGATGAGCAAAGATCTGCTGGGACAACTCAGGCAGAAAGTAGCCATCTATGAGAGGTGGAAAAAGGGGCTGGCTTTTTGGGAAGAAGAATTTCTTGCAGGAGCCATTTAAATGTTTCCTTAGCCTCATTGGTGCAACAGGGAAAGACTTCTGGTCATCCTGAAAAGGTGTCAACCCCAATCAACACATATTTATATCCATTGCATTTAGGAAATTCTATAAAATCAATTTGCCAATAATCTCCTGGTCCCACTCCAGTTTTTTTCTTTTTCCCATCTTGAATTGTTCTTTAAACAAATTTCACATTTCGCCGTTACTGATATGGCCATTTGCCACATTTGTATTGATATTACACTTCTTTTCAGAAGATGAGTCATAGCTTCTGCACCCCAGTGACACTCCCTATGCTTTGTTTGCAAAATCTCTCTCATGATTAAGGGAGGCAATACTACCTGACCTGTACTTGTCGTCAACCATCCTTCCGAATTTTTCTCTTCATTTAGTAACTTAGCCAATTTCTCATTCTCCCCTGGATATTTTAGTGACTCCTTGAGAAGCTCTACTGTTCTAGTGGGGATGATTGCCATTTGTGAGAATGTGTGTTGTGCTATTTTACTATCTTTGAGTTCCCTGTCTGATGTGCTTTACAGTGCATGATTGCCACTTGAACTGGTTCCTACACTGCCACCAGCAGTTCCAAGATTCAGATCCTCTCTGCTGGAATATATATGTTCAATGGTTGCAATGCAGTTGTGTTCCAGTTGTTGCTCTTCCTGTGAAGTGCTCAGAAACACCGCAAGATTTAGAAGGTTAGTTGTTTTGAACACTACATCATCCTGCTCAGTGAGAATTACCTGGTATTTCATCATTCAGCTCAGGGATAACCAACGTCTTCCCTTTTTCTCTAAGACTTTGATTACCGTATGTTGGACATAGACTGTAATAGTCCTTTCCAAGGTCAGCTCTCTTGCTTCTTGGATCAGTGTGACAGTGGAAGCTACTGCTCGGAGACAAGAAGGCCATCTCTTGCTCACCAGGTCCAGTTGTTTTGAAAAATATCCCACTGGTCTATTCCAGCTTCCTAGTTTCTGCGTCAGAACTCCTAGAGCCAAATGCTGTCATTCATGAACAAATAACTGAAAGTCTTTGGTTAAATCTGGCAAGCCTAAGACTGAGGCTGTCATCAGAGCTATTTTAAGCTTCTGGAAAGCTTCTTCTTGTTCTTTGCCCCATATAAAAGGGGTAGATTTTTGGGCTTCATATAATAGTTTGGCTATAAGACCATAATCCATGATCCAGAGCATGCACCATCCCGTCATTTTCAAAAATGCCCGCAACTCATACACAATGCGTGGTTCCAGAATAGCACAAATCACTTCCTCTCCATTTGTTCCCAGCCTCTGAGGCTCAAATAGATCACTGTTTGGCTGCTATTTGAGCTTTTTCTTTTGATACCTTGTACCTGTTTAATCCCCAAAAGTTTAAACGTTCAATGGTTACCTATATGCAAGCTGATTTTCCTGTTGTGGCAATTAGGATGTCATCCACATATTGGAGAAGCAAATGCTCTGGTCTCAGTGTCACTGTCTTTTCATTACTCCAAAGTTCCAGTTCTTTTGCTGGTTGTCTTCCAAAGATTGTCGGGCTGTTCTTGAATCCTTGGGGTAGCCGTGTCCATGTTAACTGTACCTTGTGTCCTGTTTGGGGGCTTTCCCACTCAAAAACAAATAGTTTACGACTTTCCTTTTCCAAAAGGGTACAAAAGAAAGCATCTTTTAAATCAAGCACTGTAAACCACTGATAATTTTCTCTCAGAGCTGTGAGTAAGGTATCCAGATTTGCTACAACTGGATGTATATCTTTCACAATCTGATTTATGGGCCTTAAGTTGTGAACTAACCTATACTCTACATTCAATTTCCATACTGGTAAAACAGATGTATTTGACTCACATTCGTCTATAATTTGATATTTCAGAATATTGTCAATTAGTACTTTAAATCCTTGTTTTTCTCAGATTTTATAAGCTATTTTCTTACTCTGACCGATTTTACTTTTTCTTTTATTTCAATTTTTACTGGATGTGTCAATTTTCATTTTCCTGGAATCTCAGTTTCCCACACCATTGGGATCGCTGCATTCTCCACTTCTGGAGGTTAATCTAGCACCTTTGTTTTTTCTTTTATCATCGATATTTGTCCTGTCTTTTATTCAGGTATTTTTAGTAACACGTCTCCGTTTTCAAAGACAATTTGTGCATTTAATTTAGACAACAAGTCCCTCATCATCAGGGGTATGGGACATTCTGAATCATACAAAAATTCATATGTTAACACTTTATTGCCAAATTGTAAATTTAAGGGTTGCAAAAATGGCTGATTTTCCTCTATTTTGTGGCTCCCACAATATTTGCAGTTTTAGTTCCTATTGCTCCTCTGGGACTCTGGTCTATTGCTTCTCCTTCCTTCCTTCCTTCCTCCTTCTCTGGCTGAAGGGTCCATGTGGTCGCCTCCATCTTGTATCACTCATACACCCCCTGTCAGCACTTCCCCTAAATAGTGATCGCAGAGGAGCCAGATTGGCCCAGCCGGGCTGGAGGTGGATGTGAACCCAGGAGCCGGGGGAGAGTCCACAAACTCTTTACTGGGTCTTCCCTGCAACCCGCTCCCCCTCTTGCTAAGCCAAAAGCAGCTCCTTACTAAACCAGAACAGTAATCAATCAAGGTGAAGGGCTACATTGATAGATGGACATTTTATGCATGCTTGTGTTGGCAAATGTGAATTTTTTTTAGAGTCGTATAAAAACCACGAAGCATGTATGGAGAAGCTATCCCCCGTGTTTTGCCAGCGCTGCATAATAAACGCCTGCTTATCTGCATTCCCGTGTAGATAAGTTTTTCACGATTGCGGATCCATCAACAGTTTTGGAAACCCAGATGGTACCACTGTAGGTGGGGTCTGCGTACCTGCTTTCTTGTAGCTCCCAGACGCAGAGCTGTAACTTCTACGGGCAGCCTGTATTTTCAATGGGAACTGAACAGGTCAAGTGCGCGGGATTGGAGATAACTCTCACAGGAAAGCAGCTGCAAAGGTTGCACAGTGTTGGTTGATAGGCTACATGGGGACCAACGTACGACTGTAGGTGGCGTCTTCGTACCTGCTTTCTTGTAGCTCCACGACGCAGAGGTGTAACTTCTACCAACAGCTTGTATTTTCAATGGGAGTTGAGAAGGCCAAGTGCACGGGATTGGAGATTGCTCCCACAGGAAAGCAGCTGCAACAATTGCAAAGTGCTGGCTGATAGGCTACACAGGGACCTACATACCACTGTAGATGGGGTGTGAATACCTCTTTCTCATAGCTCTTAGAGTCTTTGGGGTAAAATCTCCTGGCAGCCTGTATTTTCAAAGGGAGATGAAGAGACCAAAAGTGTGGGATTGGAGATAACTCCCAAATGAAAGTAACTTCAAAGGTGGAACAGTGTTGGCTGTTAGGGTACACGGGGCCCTACGTACCACTGTAGATGGGGTTTGCCTACCTGCTTTCTTGTAACTCCAGACGCAGTGGCGTAAAATGTACCAGTAGTCTGTATTTCAAATGGAAGCTGAGCAGGCCAAGTGTGCGGGATTGAAGATAGTTCCCAAAGGAAAGCAACTGCACAGGTGATGCAGTGCTAGCTGATAGACTACACGAGAATCAACGTACCACTGCAGGTGGGGTCTGCGTACCTGCTGCTTTTAGGTCCCAGATGCAGTGACGTAACTTCTACTGAGATGCTGTATTTTTTCAATGGGAGCTGAGAAGGCCAAGTGCGTATGATGAGAGATATCTCCCACAGCAAAGCAGCTATAGAGGTGATACAGTGCTGGCTGATAGGCTACACAGGGACCTACGTTCCACTGTAGATGGGGTCTGCGTACCTGCTTTCTTGTACCTCTCATACGCAGTGATGTAACATGTACCAGCAGGCTGTATTTCAAATGGGAGCTGAACAGTCCAAGTGCGCGGAAACGAAGATAGCTCCCACAGGAAAGCAGTTGTAAAGGTGGCAAAGTGTTGGCTGATAGGCTACATGGGGACCAACATTCCACTGTATGTGGCGTCAGTGTAACTGCTTTCATGTAGCTCCTACACGTAGTGGTGTAACTTCTACTAGCAGCTTGTATTATCAATGGGAACTGAGCAGGACAAGGGAGTGTGAAAGAGATAGCTCTCACAGGAAAGCAGTTGCAAAGGTTGCACTGTTGAGAGATCCTTAATGAGAAAAACTTATCTACAAAGGAATGCAGATAAGCCAGGCACTTCTTTATTATGCAGTGCTGGGAAAACAGGGTGGATAGCTCCTCCATATTAGCTTCATTGTTATTTACTATTTACAGGGTTTTTATACAGCTCAAACAAAAGAATCACATTTGTCAACACAAACATGCATAAAATGTCCATCTATCAATTTAGCCCTTCACCTTGACTGGTTTCCAACAAACACAAAATTTCCAAAATCACAGTGATTGGTCAAAACAAGATATCAGTTCCTTTGTTTTAGTAACAACTAACAATTGTCTCTTCTCAATGCTGTCAAGATTCTATTGCTCCATTGTGTTCTTTGTATTATTTCTCTTTTGATGCAACAACATGCCAAATAGATTACCAAAAACATTATAATCAATAACAAAAGTGTTTCAATCCGTGACTTTATCCAGGATTTTAGGTCCATGCCAAGTCCCTCAAAAATTTTATCTATCCAGCTTGTGTTCATGTCTTCCCTAATTTCCTGTGTTTCCCTTTCTATGTTATCTAATTGATCTAAATCGTGTTCTACATCTGTGGTGACATTTGGAATGTGTATGCAACAACGGTCTACTCTCTTTTAGGAGGCCACACACCCCATGTTCTTTCAGCAATAGCATGTCCAGACTCATTCTGTTTTGCAATGCCATTCTAGAGGTAGCCTGTAATTGTAAATTCAGTTGTTTAAATCCCTTTCTTCTCACATTTGCCAAACGTTCAACCTGCCCAGTCAATCTATACAGCCACTCTCTATTTCAGTAGGATACTATAGGATTTAAGAGAGATTCCAGTGCCCAGCCAATTTTTACTCCAGTACCTGGATCATTCCAATCATCATCGTCTAATTTTGATCTTTTAACTCCTGTCAAATGCAAACTTTCTAAATTGCCCTTAAAGGGAGATTTTTTCCAAATTGGGCATAATGTAGGCAATCCCAAAGTTATTTGTTTAACTTTCCCATCTACTGGCAGATGAGATGTCCATGTGCCATCACCCATAGTCCAGACCAGATGTCCTGGACTTGGAATCATATATCTTTGACAGTTAATTCTCCAGAGGCTGGTCACCTTTAAGTTGTTCTTTAGTCCTCTGCATAAACAACCAATCTTCAGGGCTATTGCCAATTGGGGTACACGCTGAGCTGCTTGGCTCACTGTGCTGCAATTCTATACTTGTTCACATTCCCACCAAGGAACCTTTTTTTTCCTTTTCTCTTGTAAAAGTACTTCTATCTAATACTAACCTGCTTACCGTGAATTCAAGTCCATCCCATTCAAAACAGCAAGATATCTTAGTCCTGTATCTGAATTGTAAGTTTACACTAACACCCCAAACTGAATTCCATTCCTCCTCCCTCTTTGCTGTTCTCTTAACCTGTTCACATTCCCATTTCATAGTCATTCGGGACACATCCCTTGTTTTTGGTTCATCATATCTGCACCAGCCAACATCTCCAAATCTTCCTATGGCGATAAATTGAAAATTTAGCAACTTATAACAGTCCACTCTATGACCGGGGGTTGTCCATTGCTTTCTAATGTAATCTACTCTCTCTTCCCAACTTATCACTGCTTTTTGTTTACAATGTGCAGTCCCATTTTTTCTTAACAGTGGCCAAATTCACCGAGAGCCCGCGACCCCGGAAGAGAGCTTCTTCCGGCTAGCCTCCAGATATATACTGGGCATGATGTTGGGATGGTATGGAATACCTGCTGACCAGTCTGTGTCAGCTGTTCAGGCTGTACCCTTACCTGGTTCCTCACGGGAATTAACTCTATCCTAGCTAAAACCAGGACATTCCACCCCTTATTCTATACCATCTACATGTCATGTCTAGGTTTAAACATCATAATCATCTACACATGCATAACATAGAGCAACTATAGGAATAATGACATTCAACAGCTATCATTATACAATTTAATTCACGGGTTATTCTCACCCAGAATCAAATTACCTTGAGGCACACATTGAGTCTCTCCATCCTTGCACATCAATCACTAAGTACACCCAGGTCCCTGAGTAAAAATAATCCCAAGGATGTGTTTGCCTTTACCTGAGGCAGGCGACACCCAGACTTCCTTCCCTAACATGTCTTTTAACAGCTTTATCTGTTTTTACTTTGCTTCCCGTGCACACAACTTTCCTGTTTCTTTATTAAACTGCTTTTATCTAAACCCACGAGACTCCCATCTTATTTTCTCTCCTTCCCTGGCTCGCTGGGAAGATGGGGGATATAGCAGTGTGGTGGGCACCTGGAATCCAGCCAGGGTCAAACTACCTCAGCCTTTTTCATGCACAACGTGGGGCGAGATAATAGCAGTTTTACATTAAATGCATTGTAATTATAGTAAGCCAATGAGTGCAAAGTTCCTGTGCTGATCACAGAGCCTTGCTGTAATGCATCTTATCTTACACTTTGTAATATTTGGGAACATGATGCTACTAACACTGACTCTGTGCTGCACTCTAACCTTGTAGGAGCTATCTTGTGGAGGTCATGGGGCAAAGCACCTTTTTCCCTTCAGCTCGGACTGATGTAGACAATTTTGTTATACAGACTTCCTAGGTCCTTAGTCATCCTTACATGAGAGTTTTAATATTAATTATTACTAATTAATATGGCTACTATATTACATATTGTGTGGAATCTGGACTCATCTGGATATCAGAAACCAATTTGGGAAGGAAACATGTTAAAATGCCCCCCAAAGGGGCAAGTCCCTGGGTAGTAGGGTGTGTGGATGAATTTGGGCAAATTCCTAGGACGATTATCACCTCCTGTAACCTGGGATTTTACAGTTGAACAGTTAAAAAACCCTGCTTTACTGTAACACCACCTGATAGAAGGGTGTCTTGCCAAACCAAATGAGGCTCATGAGGTTCAGGCACTATACTGGGGCCTAGCCTCTGCTTACCGAGCCGCACTCTACTCCTCTCAGAGAACTATGGTTGAAGTGGAAACTCAAATTGTATCTGAGACCACCATGGTTGAGTCAGGGAATCAAACAACAACCACAGTGGTTCACAGTAGTGGTTTTCACAGTAGTGAAAAAGAAACAGTGGATAAGGAGGTCAAGTCCATATCATCGATTAGTCAGGGAAGAAGAGGAGGAAGAGGAAAGGTTAGAAGAAGAAGCTGGTCCTTCAGTAAGGAGATCAGGAGAAGAAAGAAATCGAAAAGGAAATGCAAACTACTGGGTCCCTCATCTCATCAGAACCTAGAGATATGTGAAAAAATTATGTTGATGAATCCCAAATCACTAAAAACTTATCTACACAGGAATGCAGATAAGCAGACACTTCTTTGTTATTCAGCACTGGGAAAACCCAGGGGATAGCTTCTCCATAGGTGCTTCTTTGTTAGTTACCATTTTCAGGGTTTTTATACAGCTCAAACAAAAAAATCACATTTGCCAACACAAACATGCATAAAATGTCCCTCTATCAGTTTAGCCCTTCACCTTGATTGGTTCCCAACAATCACAAAATTTCCAAAATCACAGTGATTGGTCAAAAAAAGATATCAGTCCCTTTGTTTTAGTAACAACTAAGGTAACAGCCAAGGTACCCTAATCAAATACATTTACCAGGGTCTAGTGGCTAAGGTAACAGCTAAGGGAACCTAACAAATACATTCACCAGAGTCTCCTAGCTAAGGGAACAGGTACCTATCAGGTGTGGTATGTAACTCTTGCAGTTTGATCCTTATGTGATTCAAATGAATACTTACTTAATCAATAGGTGTTTGAGTTATTTGCAAGTGCTTACCTAATTGAGTGAACTATTACTAGCTGATTAACAAGTGCTTAACCAGTGCTTGACTACTTATTGTGATGATAAGTTGTTAACTAAAATAATTGTGTATCTGCAATGCCATGAAGTTTTTGGCTCTTGGCCTAAAAACCAGACTCGAAGTCTTAAAATCAGGCTCAAAGCCTGAAACCAGGCTCAAAGCCTGAAAAATAAACCAGACTCGAAGTCCGAAAACCAGGCTCAAAGCCTGAAAAACTAGCTCTAAGCCTACTTCATGCGGCAATCAACCCAGGGTCCGATTCTCAGCTGGGTGGGAAGAAATCAGTCCTACTCAGTGTGAGTGATAGCAGAAATCTTCACTTTATTGAAAGTAGGCTCTAACTTATATACACAGCAGCTTCAAAGCTAGCTCAGCAACAGCAGCTAATAGATTACATTCTCATGTTCATCCTACTTGCGGTTTCTGCGATAAGCAAGCTCCGTCACATTTTCCCATCTTGTTTTTCCCCGAAGTTGTTTTCCACCTTTAACTATTAGCTGTTAGCTGAAAACAGCCCTACCTTGAGCTGTTAGCTTGTTAGCTGAAAACAGCCCGACCTTGAGAGAGCAGAAAGCGGTCTCCTGTCTGCGCTGACTACGTGACAGCAACTGCTTTAACCATGGCTCTGACTCTGGTCTTGATTGTGCATTAAATTCATATAACTAGAACTCAGGCTGCCTTGCCCCAACGGGCCTAACATTATACCCCGGGATCCAAGTCCATGCTCCCTTAACCATTCCTCCACAATTCCGCCGTTCTGTTTTTGCACAGTAAAGACTGCCTTCATAATACAACTATATAGTATCTTAAACATTATAAGCAAAAGCAAAATAATCAATATCCATCTTAATCCTTCTTTGATTAACATAGTCAACCAAGGTGGCAACCCACCAAAAGCTGATTTTAGCCAATTATCAAAAGGGTTATAACCCACCGTAATATTCTTAGCGTGAGCCTTTAAATATTGCAAAGTTTTGTGAATAGATTCACTATGATCAGAAAGATTAAAACAACACATGCCTTCAAAGTTTTGACATCCGTGCCCTTGTGCCAATAGCAAAAAATCAGTAGCTGCACGATCTTGCAATAAGGCATGTCTAAGGCTTTTTTGGTCTGCCAACAATTTTTCAATAACATCAGTAGTAACATTAGCTTGCTGCTCCGACCAACACACTCATTTTTCTAACTGTTGTAAGGCCTGGGCTGCAGCTAACCCAGGTACAAATGCTGAAGCAAATACATTCGCCGTAATGGACCACAATTGAACTTTACCATCACAATCTCCTTTTAAGTTGTGGATGTCTCTTGTTTTCCGCAACTTGGTAATTTTTAACCAGTCCTGCTGTCGAGGAGCAAACAAAGTTAGTTTCCCTAAATAACATGGCCCCCCAATTGGATTAGCTGGGATTCCCTGCCACGCTCGATCCCCACATATTAAGAAGATGTTGTATAGGTAGGGCTTTAGCAGACCCATTGCTCCACAGAGTAGGCCCCTGAGGGGTCCCGCGTTCCCAACCAGTGTTACTCCCCCCATATATCAACCCAGATAAGTTGACCATCCAAGTCCCACCAAATTGTCCTATGGCCAATCCACAATATCCTTCTTTTGGATCTACAAATTGACTATATGCACCTTCGGGGGAAACATCAGTCCACTGCTTAACCATATTTTTATTGTTCTATTCCTCTTAGTCCTTGATATTTAGTCCTAAAGCTAAAACAAGTACGAGTCTAACTCCCATTCGTTATGTTTCTGATTGCTTGACTTCCCAGCAACTCCAACTCTTGTGGGTCCCAGGGAAGAGGGACTTTGAGCCGACTTAACAAGTCTACGGCACAGTCCGATGTCACATTGCTGGAACAGGAGGCGCTCCCGCTGACATATTTCTGGAAATCACTAGGATCAAAATCTGGTATCCCAACAAGGCAGGTGCGGAATGTATCACTCACCGACTGAAGACTCAGACAAAAGTCAACTTGGCCTGTCTGATTCGCCCAGGTGACCCACACGTTCTGACGTGGATTCACTTGATTCAATGGCGATGTGTGAACTGTCACCATCAGGATTATTAGGAGTAAGAGCCACTCTAGTCCATTTTGCAGGAACCCATATTGGACCTGTAGGTGTAAGCACAGACATATAACCCCGGCCTAAATACTGCACTTTAGCTGGACCCTGCCATATACCTGTTCGTGGATCTCTGTAAGTTACCCACATGCCAGTGGTCTTTTGGATGTTTCCACCTTTCCTTGATGTAGTCGAGCTGGAGATTCTTTCTCCTCCCCAAAGATACATAAATGATTTATAGTAAACAATACCTTAGACAACCGTTCCTGTGGGTCCTGTATGTCGGACATCTTACTTAAATATGATTTTGACACTTAATGAGTTCGTTCCACTATAGCCTGTCCTGTCGGTGAGTGTGGTACCCCTGTAATGTGTTTCACTCCCCAGGTTTGGAAAAACTGTCTCACCCGATGACTAACATACGCAGGGCCATTATCAGTCTTAATGGTGCCTGGCACCCCCCTAACAGCAAAACATGCAGTGACATGTCGGATTACATGCGATACCCTTTCTCCTGCTTGAGCCGTTGCCCATATATACTTACTGAATGTATCCACAGTTACATGAACATATTTAAGCCTTCCAAATTCAGAAATGTGAGTGATGTCCATCTGCCACAATTCTAATGGTCCCAGACCCCTGGGGTTGACTCCCAGACCTAACCCTGGGCCGTAGTGGCTACACTGCAGGCAAGCCCTCACTATCGCTCGAGCATCCTCTATTGAAAGGTCAAAACTTCTCTTTAGGTCTCTGGCATTTTGATGAAAGGTGGCATGGGCTTCTCTTGCCTGATTGAATTTATTTACGGGCACTCCCAAAGCTACCAACTTGTCCACTCTAGCATTTCCTGCTCCTAAATCAATGTCATACTTATGACTTCCGATGTGTATTACACAATATGGAGATGTGCGCTGCCAGATAGTGGTCTGCATGGCTCTAAGTAGGTCAAAAAGACATCGATTGCGGACATCTTTAATGCGAGCATCTTCTATTCGCTGAGCAATTCCTGCAACATAAAAAGAGTCAGTTACAATATTCAACGGTTTACACCACCACATTTCAAGGGCCCGAACAACCGCAAAAAGTTCTAAAGTCTGTAAAGAGTCCATTTCCGTGGCATGTAATAGCTGGTGTTTCCATTGTCCTGCCTCTTCCCAGACTATTACAGCCCGTTGAGATTTCTTTCCTGCATCTGTATACGCTGTAATGGCGTTTGACAAAGGTTGCTCACTTAGCTTAGGACGAATAATCCACTGTTGTTGTGTCATCCACACCAACACCTTAGATTTTAGGGACTGTATGTTTATTTTTTGGGCAGATGACAATAAACTAAGCCGTAGAGGTTCTGATGTTGCTATGATCCATTCCAGATCTCTTCTCGCTATAGGCATATATATTGTTCCTGGCTCTTGGCCGCTCACCTGTAAAATTTGAGTGCGTCCCTTTCTAATAAGCATTGCTAAGCCCACAGTTTTTTGTTCAATTGTCCATTTAGGCTGTAACGTGGTGAATAGCCATTCCAGGATGATTAGCCTCTCTTTTTGTTTTTTGCACTGTGTCAATGCACCAAGAAACTGTTCTTTGCCCTGCAAAATGGTCAAATCAATGGGGCAATCTGGATCACGACGATCGACTTGCCGAGTGGTAATGAGGTCAGAAGTTTCAGCGGTGGTTTGCAGTTGTTCTGCTGTCGGCTGTACTTTTGCCGACGGGTCTGTTCCATTCAACAAGGGGCGCAGCGGTTCCAGCATGTCATTAGTGATTCCGACAGTAGGGTGCAACCATTGCAAATCCCCCATTAATTTTGGTGCATCATTTACAGTTTTTATCTTGGTATGAATATGGAGCTTTTGCAGCCTAATATGAGTCTCCATAATACTCCAGTCCAAATACTGCCATGCTGGACGTCTTTGTACCTTTTCAGGAACAATAGTCAGTCCCTGTACTTGTAATATGGTTTCTAGATCTCTCTCTTGATCTACAGTAAATGCCTCCTCCTGAGCAATGAGGATATCATCCATATAATGATACACAAGTGCATGGGGCCACTTATGCCGAATGGGTCGCAGGGCATTATCTACATACAGTTGACAAATTGTCGGACTATTTTTCATCCCTTGTGGCAGCACGGTCCACTCATATCTCTGTGCTGGACTCTCTCTATTCACTGTTGGTATCATAAACGCAAACCACTGATGATCATCTGGATGTAATGCAATCGAGAAAAAACAGTCCTTCAAATCTATTATTAAGATAGCCCAATTTTCAGGCAACATCGCTGGATTCGGCATGCCAGGTTGTAGGGCCCCCATGTCCTGCATCTGTTCATTGATGACTCGCAAATCATGCAACAAGCGAGATTTCCCTGATTTCTTAGGTGTAACAAAACCAGGAGTATTCCAAGGGCTCGTAGATGGTTTAATATGACCCATTTGAAGTTGTTCCTGTACCAGGAGATTGACCTGGTGTAGTCTTTCTCCTTTCAAGGGCCACTGTTCAATCCAGACGGGGGGGGGTTAGAATGCCACGTCAGCCGGATTGGGAAAGACCACAGTCCACCAGTGCTCAAGGCTAAAAAGGTTTATGTTCTGTTGTTAGGACTGCTCCAATTTGGGTGAGATAATCTCGACCGATCAGAGCATCCACTCTTTGTGATAATGGCATTACTGTGACAAATAGTCCTGCTGTTTGGTGGTCGAGGGTAATCAAAAATCTGTCAATACTACGCATAACCGGAGAGGTGCCGCCGACACCCTCTACCCCCCTAACAGATGGCTGTAAAGGCCACGATCTAGGCCATCTGTCTCATGACACAATAGTAATGTCCGCGCCAGTGTCCAGCAAAGCTTGCAAGACAATTGAATCGGTCTGATAGCTAAAAGTTACCATAGTCATCAGGCGTCGATTCCTTGGCAATGCTAACAGCACAATCCCACCAGAGGACCCAAATCCTTGATTTCCCCTCCATGGTGCCTCCGCTGCAGCATCTGCTAAAAGGTGAGGCACAGGCACAAGCTGGGCAATACGGCTACCTTTTGGAATGTGTACAGGAGGAAACTATGTATAAGCCACAATCTGTATTACCCCAGTATAGTCCACATCTATCACTCCGGGGACTATCAAGAAACTGTTAACAGCTGATGATGATCGTCCTAAAAGCAAAGCGCCACAGGGGACCCCATTACATTGTAATGGTCCTGTCAGAGTAGATGGTATCTTGACAGGTTCTCGTGTAATAAGAGTGGTATCTACTGCTGTAACCAGGTCGAATCCCAGGCTCTCCTTGTTTGCTGGGCTGCAGGCTGGAACGTTTGGTGAACATATTGTGCTGGAGCCGCTACTGTTGTCGTTGCGCGGCCGCCTGTCACACTCACTCGTCCGTTTCCCGATTGACACGTACTGGTCATATGAGAATTATTTTGACAGGTCTCACACCGTATTTTAGTTTTACAATTCCTTTTGTAGTGACCCTCTTTACCACAGCAAAAACATTTAATCCATTTTTCCTCTCCTTTACTTGCCCCATTATTGCATCTTAAGGGGGCTAACGCCGCTGCGAATGCACTTTCCTGAGCTGCGGCTAAATCTTTTCCCATATTCTCCATTTTTTCCCCCATGCGCGACAATACCTCTACCAACATAGTTTGATCCCCAGCAGGAACTCGTGACATTCGCTCCAGCAAATCCTCTACCGAGGCACCGATTGGCAAGGTAACCAGCACCTCTTTGGTTTGTGCATTACTATTTTCAAGGAGACATTGTTTTAACAGCGGTCCTTTAAGGTAATCAGGGACCCCAGCTTTGTTTAGAGCTTCAGCCACTCGGTCTACAAACGGCCCAAAAGCCTCGCTCCTTCCTTGTCGTATACTCATATAAAAAGGTACAGGAGCGGACTCACGTACCTGATCTAAAGCAAGACGGGCAGTTCGCATACTTTCTCAATTGACCTCGGGTCCTATATGTAGTTGCATTTCTTCAGTGGCAAAAGGTCTTATTCCCATTAATTGTTTCGAGATGACCCAAAAAGAGGATCATTTTGTTGTCTGGGAATAGCCTGACTGGCATGACATTGCTGTTGCCAATAAGCCTGCCATAATGACTGTTGAGACTGAGTAAGTATTAACCTCATGATAGTTTTTATATCCTCCGGGAGTAATATCCTGGTGCCCCAAATATAATTTAGCATTTGTTTGGCAGGTTCACTGTGAATACCTCCTTCGTTAATTGTAGCTTGCAATTGGGTGAACAATTTCCAATTTAAGGGGTGATAATCACCATTCACATTCCCCATTGCATCTCTCATATACAATGCTGGACAAGTCAAAGTGGCAGCAGCTTCATAATCCCCTTCTCCACTAGCCTGCTCAGCCACACGCCGCCAGTCAACACCACAATAACGCACTCGAATAATCTTTTTGACCCCACTCCGCTCCTTTGAAGGAACACATAGAGCTGAAGATTCAGGCAATTCCTTTTTCTCAGCAGATTCTGTCTTTTCCCCTGCACTGTTTCCCACTGTTGTTAAGGGAGAGGCCGAACTGGAGGGCAGATCGGGGGGGGGCGCTTGGGATAAAACATGAACCAGGGACTGACTCAGAAGTCGAGGCTGCTGAAACCGCAGCCGCAGTTGCTGTCCCACGAACTGCAACAAGTTTGCCAGAAAAGGGAGGAGAGACATAATCAGTTCTGATACCGAGAAGTCCAGCTGTCGGCTCGACTGCAGTCTCAGGCATATCAAGCCACTGAGTCACAGCAGCAGCCGCCAAATCCTTTTCCAGCTTATACTTTTTCAAACAGTTAATTACTTCTCTCCACTGTTTCATCAGTTTCCGAGCAGTCTTATCTTCGTCTATAACCAAGTCCCAAAGACAAGTCCCATATGCTCTCCACTCCTCCTCATCAAAATATTTATCAGAGCCTTTACAATTACCATGTAAGAGTAGACCAGATAAATCGGTCAGTTTTAATTCCACCCCCCGCTTTTCTAAAAAGCGATGTAAAAGTGAGAGTGCTACCTCCTTATTCATGTTGCCGACTTCTCGTCTCACCACAACCTGTAGTCACTGCCCCGGGTACAGCAACCTCTGCTTGGGATCCAGGAGGCTTCCACCTCCGACAACTGCCTCTGCCTCTGGATTTTCAGGTCTCAGCTCCCCGCAGACAGGCTATTTACCAGACAACACCCAGTGAGTGTCCCTGCTCGGGCGCCATTTGAAGCGAAGTTTTCGGCTCTTGGCCTAAAAACCAGACTCGAAGTCTGAAAACCAGGCTCGAAGCCTGAAACCAGGCTCGAAGCCTGAAAAAACAGCTCTAAGACTACTTCATGCGGCAATCAACCCAGGGTCCGATTCTCAGCTGGATGGGAAGAAATCAGTCCTACTCAGTGTGAGTGATAGCAGAAATCTTCACTTTATTGAAAGTAGGCTCTAACTTATATACACAGCAGCTTCAAAGCTAGCTCAGCAACAGCAGCTAATAGATTACATTCTCATGTTCATCCTACTTGCGGTTTCTGCGATAAGCAAGCTCCGTCACATTTTCCCATCTTGTTTTTCCCCGAAGTTGTTTTCCACCTTTAACTATTAGCTGTTAGCTGAAAACAGCCCTACCTTGAGCTGTTAGCTTGTTAGCTGAAAACAGTCCGACCTTGAGGGAGCAGAAAGCGGCCTCCTGTCTGCGCTGACTACGTGACAGCAACTGCTTTAACCATGGCTCTGACTCTGGTCTTGATTGTGCATTAAATTCATATAACTAGAACTCAGGCTGCCTTGCCCCAACGGGCCTAACATTATACCCTGGGATCCATGTCCATGCTCCCTTAACCATTCCTCCACACTGCAACAATTACAGTGGCCAGCCAGGTGAGCGGATTGTTGCCTGGCTGCTCCGATGTTGGGATAAGGGGGCTGACAGTCAGCAATTAGAAGGTAGAGAAGCGCAACAGCTGGGATCTCTTGCTAGGGACCGGGGAATTGAAAGAGGCATTGGAAAGAAGACGTCAATTTGTAGTCCCTGGAAACGGCTCCTCTCAAGTGTAAGGGCAAGATACCCATTCAAGGAAGATCCTGTAAATGCCCGAGGAAAGTGGACTAGAGTAGATGAAGGCATTCAATACCTAAGGGAATTAGCTGTGTTTGAACTTATCTATGGTGATCTAGGCATCCACAGAGCCAGATGTCTAGTGTACATGGGCCATGTCGAAAAAAGTGATTGAGAGTGCCCCAGCTACGTATTCTAATATCTTGGCAATGGTGTATCACCCAGACACGGATATACCAACAGTGGAGACAATATCTTCTTGGTTACAAAACTATGAAGAGAGTCTCTGCACCTTCTGAACCAGTGTGGAATGATGGCCTGACTGGCAGAACTGCCCCAAGATTTCGGTAATCCACTGCCTTGATCAGGAGAAAAGGAAGTCCTAGACGCAGGAGTATACCACGAAATGAACCCTGACACTTTTTGTGTGGCCAAGGAGAGGATATGAGGAAGTGGGATGGTGAACCCACTTTTAAGCTGGAAGCGCATGTACGTGAAATAAGGAGGAAGACCGCTGTTAGAAAAGGACCACCCAAGAGGGCTGTCAGCATAGTAGCTGCCAGAACAAAAGAGCAATCAGCAATCTCCAAGACATAGAAGAACTGGAACTACTTCCTTCGATGCCAATGAGGAGACTTCAAGTCTAAAATTGCAAGGATCAGATAGCAAATACTCTGATGAAGAACTGTGCTGGAAATGCATTACGCCCCCGAACATGTACAGTACATTGATGACATAATTTTATGGGGAAACAAGGCAGAAGAAGTGTTTGAGAAAGGGAAAAGAAGAATTCAGATTCTCCTAAACTTCCTAAGAAAGAAACACAAGCTTTCCCGAGCCTTGTAATATTCTGAAGGATGCATATCCCAGGTTCTGGTCAGCTTGTGAGCCATCTTTTTAGAGTAACCAGAAAGAAGAAATGTTTTGAGTGGGGCCTTGAGCAACAACAAGCTTTTCAACAAATAAAACTGGAAATAGCTCGTGCAGTCGCCCTTGGGCCCATCCGTACAAGACCAGATGTGCAGAATATCCTCTACACTGCCGCTGGAGAGCATTGTGTCACCCGGACCCTCTGACAGAAAACATCTGGAGAAACCCGAGGTTGACCATTAGGGTTTTGGGGCCCAGGATATCGAGGATCAGACGCCCACTACATCCCAACTGAAAAAGAAAAACTAGTAGCATATAAGGGACTTAGAGTTGCTTCAAAATTCATTGGCACAGAGGCTTATCTCCTCTTGGCACCACGTCTGCTTGTGCTACACTGGATGTTCAAAGGGAAAATCCCTTCTATACATCATGCAACCAGTGCTACATGGAGTAAGTGGATGGCATTGATTACACAACGATCTTGGCTGGGGAAATCTAATCGCCCAGGAATCCTGGAAGAGATCATGGACTGGCCAGAAGGCAGGTATTTTTGACCACTGCCTGAGGAAGTAACTCGTGCCCAAGAGACATCACCATATAAGGAACTATCAGAAGATGAGAGGCATTATGCTTTGTTTACTGATGGATCCTGCCACGTTATAGGAAATCTTCGGAAGTGGAAAGCTGCTGTGTGGAGTCCCACACGACGAGTTGTTGAGGCCACTGAAGGATAAGGTGAGTTGAGTCAGTTTGCTGAAGTGAAAGCCATCCAACTAGCTCTAAAGATTGCAGAACGAGAGAAGTGGACAGTACTCTATCTTTATACTGACTCCTGGATGGTGGCTAATGCCCTATGGGGATGGCTACAGCCATGGAAGAAGACCAACTGGCAGCGCAAGGGTAAACCCATCTGGGCTGCTGCATTATGGCAAGACATTGCCGCTCGGGTGGAAAACATGACTCTGAAAGTACGTCATGGAGATGTTCACGTGCCCAAAAGCCGTGCCACAGACAAAGCTGCCAAAATTGAAGTAGCTCAGGTAGACCTAGACTGGGAGCATAAAGGTGAGCTATTTATAGCTGGATGGGCCCATGAAACATCAGGACATCTGAGAAGAGATGCAACATATAGATGGGTTCATGATCGAGGGGTGGACTTGATCATGGAAGCCATTACACAGGTCATCAACGAATGTGAAACACCAACTATGTTGGACCGCTACCACAAACACATCAGGGCAAGCGTTATATCCTCACCATGGTGGAAGCAACTACCGGTTGGTTGGAAACATACCCTGTAAACCATGCTACTGCCCGAAATACTGTCTTAGGTCTTGAAAGGATAGTTTTGTGGCGACATGGTACTCCAGAAAGAATTGAATCAGACAATGGGACTCATTTTCGAAACAATCTCATAAACTCCAGGGCAAAGAAACATGGCATTGAGTGGATATACCACATCCCCTATCACCCACAAGTCAATGGAAAGATTGAAAGATATAACGGATAACTTAAGACCATGTTGAGAGCACTGGGCAATGGGGCATGGAAACAGTGGGATAAAAATTTAGCAGAAGTCACTTGGCTGGTAAACAGCAGAGGTTCAGGTAACCGTCCCGGTCCTGCCCAAACAAAACCACTACATACTGTGGGAGGAGATAAGGTCCCTGTAGTGTACCCAGGGAAATGACTGGGGAAGGCATTATGGGTTGCACCTCCCATGGGAAAAAGGAAACCCATTTGTGAGATTGTCTTTGCTCAAGGACCTGGGTGTACTTCTTGGGTGATGAGAAAGAATGGGGAAACTCGATGTATGCCTCAAAGAGACTTAACCTTTGGGGAAAAATAGCCTGTGATGTGAGTTATCTGTTGTAGGCGATGAGGTATGAACTTTGCAAGAAAACCGGATAAAGTGGACAAACCAAGCCGGTGCTGGTGCCCAACACTGAATACACTGTTTCCCCTGGCCTAGATATCCATCTTGATGGATGAGACATAAGTTATGGCTTGCTCCAGTGAACATCTACAGAGGATGAAAGATATAAGAATGTTGGTTGTTTGATGGAAGATTCAAGAGGGAATACAAGAATGATGTTTGTCTGTTGAAGAGTGGGGGTACTTGTTAATGAGGGTATATAAGAATGTATATGGGTTGTTAAGATGGTTTGTCTAAGCATGACATAAATGGTATGGAATAAGGGGTGGAGACTGTAGTGCGTCTGGGATGTTAGTGATTTTCCACAGTAGCTCTTGCAGTGCTGTGCTTACTGTTGATATCAATATTATGACTACTGATCTCACAGCATCGGGACTATCCCTCCAGCATTCTTTCCCCTACCTTCACCAATCTTGGGAGGGACCATGGCCAGAACAGCTGTCCCAGGTTGACCAAGGAGATATTCCATACCATATGATCTCAGCTCACGAATATAAACTGGGGGAGATGAGCAGGAATGGAAGGCAAGATTCATTTCTGGCCATTCAAAAGCAACCGCTATGCATACCAAAGCCCTGCTTCTCTGTAGGTGGCCGGAAGTAGAGAGTAACAAGTTTTATCTACTTTTGTTTCTCTTCCCGTGGGCGCAACTTTGCTGTTTCTTTATTAAACTGCTTTTATCTCAGTCCATGAGACTCTCATTTTCTCCCCTTCCCTTGCATGCTGAGGAAGTGGGGGACAGAGCGGTGTGGTTGGCACCTGACATCCAGACAGAGTCAAACTATCCCCAAACTACTTTCCTCTGGGAGCTATATCCAACACCGTGCACTTGGCCTGCTCAGATTCCATTTTAAATAAAGCCTGCTGGTACATGTTACGCCACTGCCTTTGGGAGCTACCAGAAAGCAGGTATGCAGACCTCGCCTATAGTGGTACGTATGTCCCCGTGTAGCCTATGAGCCACCTTTGTCCCATTTTTGTAGCTGCTTTCCTTTGGGAGGTATCTCCAATCCCGCGCACTTAGCCTGGTAAACTCTCATTAAAAAATACAGGCTGCAGGTAGAAGTTACGTCAGTTCCTCTGGGAGCTACCAGAAAGCAGGTATGCAGACCTTGCCTACAGTGGTTTGTAGGTCCCCATTAGCCTATCAGCTAGCACTGTCCCACCTTTGCAGCTGCTTTTCTTTGTTAGCTATCTGCAATCCCACGCACTTGTCCTGCTCTGCTCCCAGTGAAAATACGGGCTACCTATAGACGTTACGCCACTGCGTCTGGCAAGAACAAGAAAGCAGGTATGAAGACCCAAGAAACTGTAGTACGTAGGACCTTGTATAGGCTTATCAACTAGCACTGTGCCACGTTTGGAGCTGATTTCCTGCTTGAGCTATCTCTTTCCTGCACACTTGGCCTGTTCAGTTCCCATTGAAAATACAGACTGCCAGTAGAAGTTAAATGTCTTCCTCTGGGAGCTACAAAAAAGCAAGTACATAGACCCCACCTACAGTGGTTGAGGGATCCGCAATCATGAAAAAGTTATCTACACAGGAATGCAGATAAGCAGGCACTTGTCTATTATGAAGTGCTGGGAAAAAAAACAGGGATAGCTCCTCCATATGTGCTTCCTTTTTACTTACCATTTTCAGGGTTTTTATATAGCTCAAACAAAAGAATCACATTTGTGAACACAAGCATTCATAAAATATCCATCTATCAACTTACCCCTTCACCTTGATCGGTTCCCAAAAAACACAAAACTTTCAAAAATCACAGTCACTGGTCAAAAAAAAGATATCAGTCCCTTGTTTTATTAATAATTAAGGTAACAGCCAAGGTAACTTAACGAATACATTTACCAGGGTCTCCTGGCTAAGGTAACCTAACAAATATATTCACCAGGGTCTTGTAACTAAGGTAACAGATCCCCATCAGGTGTGGTATGTAACACTTGCAGTTTGATCCTTATGTGATTCAAATGAATACTTACTTTATCAATAGGGGTTTGAGTTATTTGCAAGTACCTGATTGATTGAACTATTACAAGTTGAATGAAAAGTGCTTAACTACTTATTGTGATGATAAGTTGTTAACTAAAGTAATTGTGTATTGGCAATACTTGCACTTGACCTGCTTCGCTCCCATTGAAAATATAGTCTACTGGAAGAAGTTAGCCACTGCGTCTGGGAGTTACAAGTAAGCAGGTACGCCAACTCCACCTACAGTGGTACTTAAGTCCCGGTGTAGCCTATCAGCCAGCACAGTGGCACCTTTGCAGCCGCTTTCTTTTGGGAGCTATTTCCAATTCCGTGCACTTGGCCTGCTCAATTCCCATTTCAAAAAAATACAGGTTACCGGTAGAACTTACGTCACTGCTGGAGGGAACTACAAGAATGCAGGTAAGCAGACCCCACCTACAGTGGTACGTAGGTCCCCGTGTAGCCTATCAGCCAGTACTGTGCCACTATTGCAGCTCCTTTCGTCTGGGAGCTATCTTCAATCCCTCGTACTTCGCCTTCTCAGCTCCCATTGAAAATACAGGCTACTGGTAGATGTTACGCCTCTGCCTCTGGGAGCTACAAGAAAGATGGTAAGCAGACACCACCTACAGAGGTACATAGGTCTTTGTGTACCCTATCAGTCAGCACTGTGCAACTTTTGCAACTCCTTTCCTGTGGGAACTATCTCCAATATCACGCCCTTGGCCTGCTCTGCTCCCTTTGAAAATAAAGACTGCCGGTATAAATTCTGCCACTGTGTCTGGGGTCTACAAGAAAGCAGGTACGCAGAATCACACCTAGAGTGGTACGTAGGTCCCCATGTAACTTATCAGCCAGCTCTGTGCCACCTTTGTAGATGCTTTCCTTTGGGAGCTATCTCCAATCCCACACACTTAGTCTGCTCAGCTCCCAATGAAAAAATATACGCTGTCTGTAAAAATTACATCACTGCTTCTGGGAGCTACAAGAAAGCAAGTACGCAGACCCCACTTACAGTGGTACGTAGACCCTCAAGTAGCCTATAAGCCAGCACTGTGCTACCTTTACAGCTGCTTTCCTATGGTAGCAATCTCAAATCTCGCGCATCTTTCCTGCTCAACTCCCATTGAAAACATACAGGCTGCAGGTATAGTCTATCAGTCAGCACTGTGCCACCTTTGCAACTGCTTTTCTGTTGGAGCTATCTCCAATCCTGCCCACTTGGCCTGCTCAGCTCCCATTTGAAATACAGGCTGCCAGTAGAAGTTACGCCACTGGGTCTGGGAGCTGAAAGAAACAGGTATGCAGACCCCACCTACAAGAGTATGTTAATTCCCGTGTAGTCTATCAACCAGAGCTGAGCTACCATTGCAGCTGCATTCCTTTGGGAGCTAACTCCAATCCCACATAATTGGCCTGCTCAGCTACCACTGAAAAAGTACAGGCTGCCGGTAGAAATTACACCACTGCGTCTGGGATCTACCAGAAAGGAGGTACGCAGACCCCACCTACAGTGGTACGTAGGTCCCTATGTAGCCTATCAGCTAGCACTGTGCCACCTTTGCAGCTGCTTTCCTGTAAGACCTATCTCCAATCCCGTGCACTTGGGCTGCGCAGCTCCCATTGAAAATACAGGCTGCTGAAAGAATTTACACCTCTGCTACAAAAAAGGATGTACGCAGACCACACCTTCTGTTGTCCCTGTTTCACGTATCAGCCAGCAGTGTGCCACCTTTGCAGATGCTTTCCTGTGGGAGCTATCTCAAATCCCGTATGAAGACGGATCCGCAATCGCGAAAAACTTATCTACTAACTTACCTTTTTCAAGGTTTTTCTACAGCTCAAACAAAAGAATCGAATTTGCCAACATAAGCATGCATAAAATATCCATCTATCAATTTAGCCCTTCACCTTGATTTTTTCCCATAAAACACAACATTTCCAAAATCGCAGTGATTGGTCAAAAAAAAGATGACAGTCCCTTTGTTTTAGTAACAACTAAGGTAACAGCCAAGGTAACCTAACAAATGCATTTACCACGGTCTCCTGGCTAAGGTAACAGGTCCCCATCAGGTGTGGTATGTAACTCTTTCAGTTTGATCCTTATGTGATTCAAATGAATACTTACTTAATCAATAGGTGTTTGAATCATTTGCAAGTGCTTAGCTAATTGATTGAACTATTACTAGGTGATTAACAAGTGCTTGACTACTTATTGTGATGATAAATTGTTAACTAAAATAATTGTGTATCTGCAATATTTCGTCCCTTTTGAAAGAATTGATAATCACAGTCCAATACTTACACACTTGTATTTCTGTTGTCTCCATAACAAAACCATGATTTTCATATGGTGGTGGATCACTTTTGAACCAATCATTGGCTCTTGAGAATGCTGTCAAGATTCTATTGCTTCATCGTGCTCTTTGTATTATTTCTCTTTTGATACAACGATATGCCAAATCATATACATTATAATCAAGAGCAGAAGTCTTTCAATCAGTGACTTTATCCAGGATTTTAGGTCCAGGCCCAGTCTCTCAAAAACTTTATCTATCCAGGGTGATTTCATGTCTTACCTAATTTCCTGGTATTGGAATAACCTGTTCAAAGTCAATTTCTGTTTGGACTGGAGTATGGGCCTACACATTCAAAACAAATTGTTTTGACCCTCCAATTTTGATCCATGTTTCCACCAAAATAGACTGAAAAATCAACAAAAACAAACAGTTACGTTTCAGAGTTAACTTCAGTATCTCAGGATTTCCTAAAACTCTCCCACTTCCATGGACTTGATGGTGTCTTCTTCACTTGAGTGTAGTGGATCCAGGCATCTGATTCAGCAATCTTGATTGCAGTGAAGGTGGTCAGCAACATCTGGTATGGTCCCTTCCACCTTTCTTGCAGAGGTTCTTCATTCCAGGTCTTTATGTAGACATAACCTCCAGGCAGGATGTTGTGTACTGGATTTTTACAAAGTCAGATGTCGATTCCACACTACTGCACTTCAGAGATGGTTCAGAGTTTTTTTTCCAAGAGGAAGCATCTTGGTTTCCCATCACATACATGTTTGGATTTGGTTCAGGAACCTCATAGGGTTTTCCATACATACTTACTGACATTCAACTTCGAGATTTCACTCTTATTCTGTAGCAATGCAAGTGGAAGCATCTGAGGCCATTTTAATGTAGCCTCCTGACAAATTTTTCTAATTTGTCCTTTTTAGGGTCTGATTCATTCTTTCCGCTTTTCCTCTTGATTCCTGTCTCCAAGTGGCATGTAAATCCCAGGAAATTCCTAGGACTTTGCTTACCTCTTGTACCACATTGGCAACGAAATGTGGTCCTCTGTCTGAAGATATTCCAAATGGAACTCCAAACCTTGGAATAATTTCCTGCAGGAGCCATTCAACTGTTTCCTTAGTCTTATTGGTGCAACAGGTAAAGACTTCTGGCCATCTAGAAAAGGTGTAAATCCCAATCAACACATATTTATATCCATTGCATTTAGGAAAATCTGTAAAATCAATTTGCCAATAATCTCCTTGTCCCATTCCAGTCTTTTTTTTTTTTTATGTGCCCATCTGTACACTTTTTGTACTATTGGATTGTTCTTTAAAGAAAAATTCACATTTCAAAATTACTGATTTGGCCATTTCCAACATTTGTTTTCATATTATACTTTTTTTCTGAAGCTGAGTCATAACTTCTGCACCCCAGTGACACTCCCTATGCTTTGTTTACAAAATCTCTCTCATGATTAAGGGAGGCAATACTACCTGACCTGTACTTGTTATCCACCATCCTTCTGAATTTTTCTCTGCATTTAGTAACTTAGCCAATTTCTCAGCCTCCCCTGAATATTTTGGTGGCTCCTTAGGAAGTGCTACTGTTCTGATGGGGATGATTGCCATTTGTGAGACTGTATGTTGTGCTATTTTGCAATCTTTGAGTTCCCTGTCTGATGTGCTTTACAGTGCATGATTGCCACTTGAACTGGTTCCTGCACTGCCACTTAGCAGTTGCAAGATTTCCTTTTGCTGCTTAATGTTTGTTCCCTGAGAGGACAGTAGTCCTCTTTCTTTCAACAGGGTGCCATGGACATGGACTACTCCAAAAGCATATTTTGAATCAGTCCAAATACTAACTCATTTTCCCTTACTTAACTCCAAAGCACGTGTCAATGCAATCAGTTCTTTCTTCCATGCAACGCATTTGCTTCAATAACCATGTTTTCGGTTGTTACCGCATATACCGCGTGGCGAGTTCCATTAACGATGAAGCTGCTTCCATTTGTGAACAGTTCCCATTCAGGATGTTCAAGAGGATCATCCTTCAGGTCCTCTCTGCTGGAATAAGTATGTTCAATGGTTGCAACACAGTCGTGTTCCAGTTGTTGCTCTTCCTGTGAAGTACTCAGAAACACTGCAGGATTTAATACGTTAGTTGTTTTGAACACTACATCATCCTGCTCAGTGAGAATTACCTGGTATTTCATCATTCGACTCGGGGATAACTAATGTCCCCCCTTTTGCTCCAAGACTGTGGTTACCATATGTGGGACATAGACTGTAATAGTCCTTCCCAAAGTCAACATTCTTGCTTCTTGGATCAGTGTGACAGTGGTAGTTACTGCTCACAGGAAAGAAGGTCATCCCTTGCTAACCAAATCCATTTATTTCGAAAAATATCCCACTGGTCTCTTCCAGCTTCCTAGTTCCTGCGTCAGAACTCCTAGAGTTGTTCATGAAGAAATAACTGAAAGTCTTTGTTTAGATCTGGCAAGCCTAAGGCTGAGGCTGTCATCAGAGCTATTTTAAGCTTCAGGAAAGCTTCTTGCTGTTCTTTGCCCCATGTAAAAGGGGTAGATTTTCGGGCTTCATATAACGGTTTGGCTATAAGACCATAATCCATTATCCAAAGCCTGCACCATCCCATCATTCCCAAAAATGCCCGCAACTCATGCACAGTGTGTGGTTCCAGAACAGCACAAATCACTTCCTTTCCATCTGTCCCCAGTCTCCATTCTACTTTTGAAATTTCAAGGCTCAAATAGATCACTGTTTGGCTGCTATTTGAGTTATTCTTTTGATACCTTGTACCCATTTAATCCCCAAAAAAGTTTAAAAGTTCAGTGGTTAACTGTAGGCAGGCTGACCTTCCCATTGTGGCAATTAGGATGTCATCCACATATTGGAGAAGCAGATGCTCTGGTCTTGGTGTCACTGTCTTTTCATTAGTCCAAAGTTCCAGTTCTTTTGCTAGTTGTTTTCCAAAGATAGCTGGACTGTTCTTGAATCGTTGGGGTAGCCGTTTCCATGTTAACTGCACCTTGTGTCCTGTTTGGGGGCTTTCCCACTCAAAAGCAAATAGTTTACGACTTTCCTTTTCCAAAGGGATACAAAAGATAGCATCTTTTAAATCAAGCACTGTAAACCACTGATAATTTTCTCTCAGAGCTGTGAGTAAGGTATACAAATTTGCTACAACTGGATGTATATCTTTCACAATCTGATTTATGTGTCTTAAATCCTGAAATTACTTATACTCTCCATTCAATTTCCATACTGGTAAGATAGGTGTATTATACTCTGACTCACATTCTTCTAGAATTTGATATTTCAGAAATTTATCAATTAATACTTTTTATCCTTTTCTTGCCTCACGTTTCATTGGGTATTGTCATACTCTGACCAATTTTGCTTTTTCTTTTATTTCAATTTTGACTAGTTGTTCCAGTTTTGATTTTCCTGGAATCTGAGTTTCCCACACTTTTGAGATCACTGCATTCTCCAATTCTGGAGGTAGTTCTAGCACCTTTGTTTTTTCTTTTATCATCTATATTTTTCCCGTCTTTGATTCAGGTATTTTTAGTAACAAGTCTCCATTTTCAATGAGAATTTGTACATTTAACTTAGATAACAAGTTAACCCCCCATTAGGGGTATGGGACACTCTGGAACATACAAAAATGCATGTGTTATAACTTTATTTCTAAATTATAAATTTAAGGGTTGCAAAAATGGTCGATTTTCCTCTTTCCCTGTGGCTCCCACAATATTTGCAGTTTTAATTCCAAGTTTTCCTTTTTGGCTGTTTAGTACAGAAAAGGTTAAACCTGTATCCACCAAAAATGTAACCTATTTTTCTCCCAGCTTAATTGTAACCAGAGACTCAGCTGGGTTCAGCTCTGGTTCTCATCAATCCATATATTCTCCCAAGACCATCAATTTAGTATGTTGACCAGCTAATTTAGGGCATTCATTTTTCCAATGTCCTTCTTCCCCGCAAAAAGCACATTGATTAGTTCCAAGGGAGGTTCTGCCAACTTGTCCTCTTCCCCTTCCTCTCATCCCTCCTCTCATAGAGCTTTGTCCTCGTCCTTGATTTGAAAATCCAGGGATCCTATTCACTACTGCAAGTAATTGTCTTTCTTTCCTTATCTCATTTTCTTTATCTCTATTATGATAAACTTTCCAAGCTACTTCCACTAATTTTTCCAAATTTCGTATATCTGTTCCTTCCAGCTTTTGGTGTTTTTTCTAATGTCCTCCTGTGATTGCCCCAGAAATATTAAGGCTATTGTGCCTTATTTTCTTCGGCTTCAGGTTGCAAGTTGGTATATTTACGAACTGCTTCCTTCAGCCTTTCTAAGAATGCTGTTGGGGATTCTTTCTTCTCCTGTCTCACATCATATAATTTAGACCAATTTATAGTTTTGGGCATGGCATTTTGGACCCCATATATAATCCACTGTTGGTACCTTTTCAGTCTCTACATATGATTGTCCCTATTCGGATCCCATTGTGGGTCCCCTGTAGGGAAATTCTGATCTATGGTATCCCCTACTGTCTGAGCACGGACATCTTCTGCCCGCATTTGAGCGGTTCTCAAAACCATTTGTTTTTCACTAGAGTCCATAAGAGTATCTAAAATCACCTGTATATCCTCCCAATCAGGATTTTGAGTTTTCATTATCATTCCCATTATTCTCCCCACTTTACCAGGATCCTCTCTATAAGGACCAGTTGATTCTTTCCATATTATTAGATCTGAGGGAGAGAAGGGCACTTTTACATACACTGGTCCATGTTGCCCAACTCCCTGTCTCAAGGGGGCTATCAACCATCTTCCATCCCGTGTTTTTAGAGGAGTTATCAGATGAGTACGCTGTCTCGTTCTCCTGGATATAGGTGGAGACGAGTCCAAGTCTGATTCCTCCTCCTCTCTTGAACTACTACTATTTGGGCGGGGACGTAAATCATTAAGTCCGAATGCCGGTCACCTGACTGGGCTATCAACCTCAGAATCAGATAATGATGGAAGAGGGGGATATAATAGAATAGGAGCTATGGAGGCAGATGGAGCTATGTCCAATTCCGACTCCGTATTATCATGCTCCTTTTCCTTTTGTTTTATAGCCAAATGTTTGCAACAAGTTTTAGTAAGAGTACAGGCAGAACAATTCTCTTTAGCCTTCATCTTTTTTATGGTTAATGGCATTTGGGTACATGCCTGCTTATCTAATTCGCATTTCTTTTGTCAATCTGATTTTTCTCAAAGGTAAAAGAAAAGATGTACATATGGGACCTCATTCCATTTTCTTCCCCTCTTACAGAATAACATTAATTGCACAATTGTATTATAATTCAAAGTCCCATTTAAGGGCCACTTTTCCCCACTATCCAAATCATACAACAACCACGCATGATTACAGTACCCTATAAGTTGATCTTTGTGAAAATCACCCTTAAATTCCTTCCAATGTGCCAACAAACAACCAAGGGGTGAAGTCTCAGGTACTTTGTTTGCCATTTCAAAATCCTTTTAGTAACAAATACTTTCTCAACAGTCATTTCGTTCTTTCCCTTCGCTTCTCTCCGACTGCACCCCTTGCGGGATCACAAAACCGCGGATCAAAGCTCCGCACTCGCTTTGTGCACAATTGCACAGTCACACACACACAGACAGCTCAAAACACAATATACAATAATATACATATATGTACACAAAGCAATATACAAGGAAATATACAAACCAATGTACAAATCAATGTACAAACTAAAATCAATAGGTACCTTTACCATATACTTATGTGGGCAAACTTATACCAATTACCAATTGCCAATTACCAATTGGCAATTACCAATATCAGTCCTGCGATCACTTCGTCGGACTTACAGACTGCAATACCAATGCCAACCCTGCGATCGCTTTCGCTTTCACTTTCGCTTACGGGTGGTGCCTAGTCTCCCAATACCAACACGACAATCCTCGAGCCCAACCAACGGAACTTTCGCTCCGTCTTACTGGCAGGCTTCTTTTGGCTTTTCGTGGGCCCAACCAAGCGGGGTCTCTGACACCGCGACTTATAGGCTAGTTCACGAGGTTCCACCCCCAACCAATTAGAAGAGCCTTACCACTCTAGGGAACGTTGCGAGGAGCTGTAAGGGTCCAGGTGATTGTCCTCCACGAGAATCCCTCGGTGCACGCTTGAGTTCGATCAGCATCCGATCCCGTCCAGTCTCACTCGCAAGGTCCCAACTAGGTTGCCAAAACTGTTGACGGATCCGCAATCGCGAAAAATGTATCCTACACAGGAATGCAGATAAGCCAGGCACTTCTTTATTATGCAGCGCTGGGAAAACACCGGGGATAACTCCTCCATACATGCTTCCTTGTTAGTTACCATTTTCAGGGTTTTTGTACAGCTCAAAAAAAAGAATCACATTTGCTAACATAAGAATGCATAAAACGTCCATCTATGAATTTAGCCCTTCACCTCGTTTGGTTCCCAACAAGCACAAAATTTCCAAAATCACAGTGATTGGTCCAAAAAAGATATTAGTCCCATTTTTTTTAGTAACACCTAAGGTAACAGCCAAGGTAACCTAACGAATACATATACCAGGGTCTTGTGGTTAAGGTAACAGCTAAGGTAATGTAACAAATATATTTACCAGGTTCTGCTGGCTAAGGTTACAGCTAAGACCAAGAAGCAGGGCTTCAGTACCCGTAGCGGTTACTTTTGGAAGACCAGAAATGAATCTTGCCTCCCTTTCCTGTTCCTCTCCCCCAGTATATATTAGTGAGCTGACTTTCTATGGTATGGAATATCTCCTTGGTCAGCCTGGGTCAACTGTTCTGGCCGTGGTCACTTCCAAGACTGTGCTCACCCACAGCTATTGTTGAAGGTGGGGTAAGGAATGCTGAAGGGACAGCCCTAATGCTGTGCGAGCAGTAGTCATAATATTGATATCAACAGTAAGCACAGCACTGCAAGAGCTGCTGTGGAAAGTCACTTCCATCCCAGACCCACTACAGTCTCCACCCCTTATTCCATACCATTTATGTCATGCTTAGAAAAATCGTCTTAACAACCCATATACGTTCTTATTTACTCTCATTAACCAGTACCCCCACTCTTCAACAGATAAACATCATTCTTGTATTCCCTCTTGCATCTTGCATCAAATAAACAAACAACATTATTATATCTTTCATCCTCTGCAGATGTTCACTGGAGATGGCCATAACTTATGTCCCATCCATCAAGATGGATATCCAGGCCAGAGGAAGCAGTGTGTTCAGTGTTGAGAACCAGCACCGGCTTGGTTTGTCCACTTGTCCAGTTTTCTTGAAAAGTTCATACCTCATCGTCTACAACAGATAATTCACATCATGGGTTATTTTTCCCCCAAGATTAAGTCTCCTTGAGGACTACATCAAGCTTCCCCATCCTTTCTCATCACCCACCAAGTACACCAAGGCCCTTGAGAAAAGAAAATCCCACAAATGGGTTTCATCTTTCCCATGGGAGGTGCAACCCATAATGCCTTCCCCTGCCATTTCCCTTGGTGCACTACAGGGACATTGCCTCCTCCCACAGTATGTAGTGGTTTTTTTTGGATAGGACCAGGACGGTTAGTTGAACCTCTGCTGTTAACCAGCCAAGTGGCTTCTGCTAAATTTTAACCCACTGCGTCCATGTCCCATCGCCCAGTGCTCCCAACATGGTCTTTAGTAATCCATTATACCTTTCAATCTTTACAGAGGCTTGTGGGTGTTAGGGGATGTGGTATATCCACTCAATGCCATGTTTCTTTGCCCAGGAGTTTATGAGATTATTTCGAAAATGAGTCCCATTGTTTGATTCAATTCTTTCTGGAGTACCCTGACGCCACAAAACTTGCCTTTCAAGACCCAAGACAGTATTTCATGCAGTGGCATGATTTACAGGGTATGTTTCCAACCAACCGGTAGCTGCTTCCACAATGGTGAGCATATAACGCTTGCCTTGGTGTATTCGTCGCAGCAGTCCAACATAGTCAATTTACCAAGCCTCACCATATTGAAAACCCAGCCATCGACCTCTGTTCCAGGGAGACTTGATTCATGTGGCTCGCTTGACTGCAGAACGTTTCACATTCGTGAACGACCTGTGTAATGGCTTCCATAGTCAAGTCCACCCCTCGATCATGAGCCCATCTATATGTTGCATCTCTTCCCAGATGCCCTGATGTTTCATGGGCCCATCGAGCTATAAATAGCTCACCTTTACGCTCTCACTCTAGGACTACCTGAGCTACTTCAATTTGGCAGCTTTGTCGACCTGTTCGTTGTTCAATTGTTCTTCAGTGGCACGGCTTTTGGGCACGTGAGCATCTCCATGACGTACTTTCAGAGTCATGTTTTCCACCCGAGCGGCAATGTCTTGCCATAATGCAGCAGCCCAGATGGGTTTACCCTTGCGCTGCCAGTTGGTCTTCTTCCATTGCTGTACCCATCCCATAGAGCATTAGCCACCATCCAGGAGTCAGTATAAAGATAGAGTACTGTCCACTTCTCTCGTTCTGCAATCTTTAGAGCTAGTTGGATGGCTTTCACTTCAGCAAAGTGACTCGACTCACCTTCTCCTTCGGTGGCCTCAACAACTCGTCGTGTGGGACTCCACACAGCAGCTTTCCACTTACGATGATTTCCTATAATGTGGCAGGATCCATCAGTAAACAAAGCATAATGCCTCTCATCTTCTGATAGTTCATTATATGGTGGTGCCTCTTGGGCACGAGCTACTTCCTCAGGCAATGCTCCAAAATACCTGCCTTCTCGTCAGTCCATGATCTCTTCCAGGATTCCTGGGCAGTTAGATTTCCCCAGCCTAGATCGTTGGGTAATCAGCACCATCCACTTACTCCATGTAGCGCTGGTTGCATGATGCATAGAAGGGGCTTTCTCTTTGAACATCCAGTGTAGCACAGGCAGAAGTGGTGCCAAGAGGAGGTAAACTTCTGTGTCAATGACTTCTGAAGCAGCTCAAAGTCCCTCATATGCTGCTAGTATTTCTTTTTCAGTTGGTGTGTAGTGGGCTTCTGATCCTTGATATCCTCAGCTCCAAAACCCTAATGGTCGACGTCGGATTTCTCCAGAAGTTTTCTGCCAGAATCTCCAGGTGAGACCATGCTCTCCAGCGGCAGTGTAGAGGATATTCTGCATATCTGGTCCTGTACGGATGGGCCCAAGGGCGACTGCACGAGCTATTTCCAGTTTTATTTGTTGAAAAGCTTGTTGTTCCTCAACGCCCCACTTAAATAGTTCTTCTTTCTGGTTACTCTAAAAAGAGAGCTCACAAGTTGGCTAGAACCTGGAATATGCATCCTCCAGAATCCCACAAAGTTCAGGAAAACTTGTGTTTATTTCTTATTAGTTGGTTGAGACATAGTGGCTATTTTGTTCAGAACATCCAGAGGCACATGTCAACGTCCAACTTGCCATTTTATGCCCAAAACCTGTATCTCTTGTGCAGGTCCCTTTACTTTGTTTCTTTTTACAGCAAAAACAGCTTTTAGGAGAATCTGAATTATTCTCTTCCCATTCTCAAACACTTCTTTTGCCTTGTTGCCCCATACAATTATGTCATCAATGTACTCTAAATGTTCGGGGGCATCACCCATTTCCAGCACAGTTTGGATTAGACCATGGCAAATAGTAGGACTATGTTTCCACCCCTGGGGCAATCGATTCCAGGTATATTGGACACCTCTCCACGTGAAGGCAAATCGTGGTCTGCACTCTACTGTCAATGAAATTGAGAAAAATGCATTAGCGATGTCAATCCTAGCATAGCACTTGACTGCTTTTGACTCCAGTTCATACTGGAGCTCTAACATGTCTGGTACAGCAGCACTCAGTGATGGTGTCACTTCATTCAAGCCATGATAGTCTACTGTTAACCTCCACCCTCCATCAGATTTTTTCACAGACCATATGGGACTATTAAATGGGGAGTGAGTTTTTCTAATTACTGCTTGAGCCTCCAGTTGATGAATCAACTCACAGATGGGAGCCAGGGAATCTGGGTTCGTGCGATATTGCCTCCAGTGCACCATCCTGGTAGCAATTGGTACCTGTTGCTCTTGAACTTGCAGCAATCCCACAACAAAAACGTCTTCTGAGAGGCCAGGTAAACTGGAGAGTTATATGATTTACTCTGTATCTACAGTGGCTATACCAAAAGCCCATCAAAACCCTTTGGGATCTTTGAAGTACCCTCTCCTCAGGTAATCTATGCCATGAATACAAGGGGCTTTTAGACCAGTCACAATGGGGTGCTTTTCCAAATTTTTCCCCTGTTAAGCTCACTTCAGCCTCTAATACAGATAACTCTTCACATCCCCCTGTCACTCCAGAGACCCAGACAGAATCTGTGCCTCTATACCTTGGTGGCATCAATGTACACTGTGCCCCTTTGTCTACTAAGGCTTTATACCTTTTTGGCTTTGATGTGCCAGGCCATTGACCCCACACAGTCCAATAGATTCGGTCATCCCTTTCCTCCTTCTGGCTGGAGGCAGGGACCCTCTATTTTTATTCTTCATCAGAGTATTTGCTATCTGATCCTTGCAATTTTAGACTTGAAGTCTCCTCATTGGCTATGAAGGAAGTGGTTGCAGTTCTTCTATGTCTTGGAGATTGCTTATTGTCATCTTTTTATTGTAGCTGCTATGCTGACAGCCCTCTTGGGTGGTCCTTTTCTAACAGCTGTCTTCCTCCTTAGTTCACGTACACGCGCTTCCAGCTTAAAAGTGATTTCACCATCCCATTTCCTCATATCCTCTCCTTGTCCACGTAAAAAGAGCCAGGGTTCATTTTATGGTGTACTCCTGCGTCTAGGACTTCCTTTTCTCCTGGTCGGGCCAGTGGATGACCGAATTCTTGGGGCAGTTCGACAGTCAGGCCATCATCCCATACTGGTGAGGAGGTGCAGAGGCTCTCTTCATAGTTTCGTAACCAAGAAGATATTCTCTCCACTGTTGGTATATCCATGTCTGGATGATACACCATTGTCAAGATATTAGAATATGTAGCTGGGGCACTCTGAATCACTTTTCTCAACATGACCCGTGTACATTAGACATCGTCTGGATCTGTGGAGGCCTCAGCATTATCTAGATCACCATAGATGACTTCCAACACAGCTAATTCCCTTAGGTATTGGATGCCTTCATCAGCTCTAGTCCACTTTCCTCGGGCATTTACAACATCTTCCTCGAACGAGTATCTTGCCCTTACATTGAGAGGAGCCGTTTCCAGAGACTGCAAATTTAGGTCTTCTTTCCAATCCTTTCCAATTGCTGTCTGTCAGCCCTGTTATCCCGTTATCGGGGATTGGAGCAGCCTGGCACCAATTCGCTCATCTGGCTGGGGACTGTAATTGTTGCAGATACACAATTGTTTTAGTTAACAACTTATCATCAGAATAAGTAGTCAAGCACTTGTCAAGCACTCGTTAACCAGCTAGTAATAGTCCAGTCAATTAGCTAAGCACTTGCAAATAACTCAAACAATTATTTAAGTAAGTATTCCTTTGAATCACATAAGGATCAAACTGCAAGAGTGACATACCACACCTGATAGGGACCTGTTACATTAGTTAGGAGACCCTGGTAAATGTATTTGTTAGGTTACCTTGGCTGTTGCCTTAGTTGTTACTAAAACAAAGGGACTGATATCTTTTTTGACCAATCACTGTGATTTTGAAAATCTTGATTTTGTTTGGAACCAATCAAGGTCAAGGACTAAATTGACAGATGGACATTTTATGCATTTTTTTTTGTTGGCAGATGTGATTCTTTTGTTTGAGCTATATAAAAACCCTGAAAATGGTTACTAAAAACAAAGCACATATGGAGGAGCAACCCCCCGTGTTTTCCCAGTGCTGCATAATAAAGAAGTGCCTGCTTATCTGCATTCCTGTGCAGATAATTTTTTCGCGATTGCAGATCCCTCAACAGTTTTGGTGATCCAGATGGGACCTTGCGAATGAGACTGGATGGGATCACATGCTGATGGAACTCTAGTCGGCACCGAGGATTTCTCGGGGAGGACCATTGCCTGCGACCCTTACAGCTCCTCTCAATGTCCCATGGAGTGGTAAGGCACTTCTAATTGGTTGGGGGCGGAACCTGGTGAACTAGCCTGTAAGTCACAGTGTTGGAGACCCCGCTTGGTTGGGCCCAGGAAAAGCCCAAAGGAGCCTGACAGTAAGACGGAGCGAAAGTTCCGCTTGGTTGGGCTAGAGAATCCTCGTATTGGGATTGGGATTGGGATTGGGATTGGGATTGAGATGTGGATTGGGATTGGGATTGGGATTGGGATTGGGATTGGGAGCCTAGGCGCCACCCATAAGGTGAACACTAAAGCGATTGCAGGCTTGGCATTGGTATTGCAGCCCGTAAGTTGGACGAAGTGATCGTCGGGCTGACATGGGTATTGGTATTGATAATTCTTATAAGTGGGCCCATATAGTAAGATACCTCTTGGTTTTTGTTTTTTACATTGATTTGTACATTGGTTTGTATATTGCTTTGTGTATATAATATGCATATTACAGTATATTGTGTTGTGAGCTGTCTGTGTGTGTGTTACTAAGACGTTCAATTGCTCACGAAGTGAGTGCTGAGCTTTAATCCGTGGTTCTGTGATCCCGTGAGGGGTGCAGCCAGAGAGAAGCGAAGCAAAAGAACAAAACGATTGTTGAGAAAGTATTTGTAACTAAAAGGATTTTGAAATAGTAAACAAAGTACCTGAGAATTCACCTCTTGGGTGTCTGGTGGAACACTAGAAGGAATTTAAGGGTGATTTTCGTAAAGATCAACTTATAGAGAACTGTAATCCTGTATAGAAATATTGAACCGTGCCTTTAAGTCTCTATGTTTGAAGAACACATTATTTTTTGGCTATGACATCTAAGTGGTCATCCCTGTTTTGGGGAGGAAATTCTAACAATAAGGGCCCTGTGCCAAAAACCTATCCTTTGGGCTTCGTTTTGGCTCACTGGAGAGAAATAGAGAATGATTTGTGTAAAAAGCAGCTTATTGAATATTGCAATCATGCGTGGCCGATGTATGCTTTGGCTGATGAGGAATTGTGGCCTCTGAATGGAATACTAATACAGGAGCTATCCCCTGTGTTTTCTCAGCACTACATAATACAGAAGAGTCTGGTTATCTCCATTCCTGTGTAGATAAGTTTTTCGTGATTGTGGATTCGTCAAGATAATCTTTTTGCATATCTCGAAGTTCTTTTGAGGTTGGGGATGGATTAGTTTCCATTTTCTTTTCGATTTCTTTCACTCATTCTCCTGATCTCCTTACTGAAGGACCAGCTTCTTCTTCTAACCTTTCCTCCTCCTCCTCTTCTGCCCTTACTAATCGATGATATGGACTTGACCTCCTTATCCACTGTTTCTTTTTCACTACTGGAGAAAAAACTGTGGTTGTTGTTTCATATCCTGACTCAACCATGGTGGTCTCAGATACATGTTGAATTTCTACTTCAACCATAGTTCTCTGAGAGGACTGGACTGCGACTGACTCCACCATTGTGATCTCAGATGCAATTTGAGTTTCCACTTCAACCATAGTTCTCTGAGAGGACTAGAGTGTGGCTCGGTACGCAGAGGCTAGGCCCTAGTATAGTGCCTGAACCTCAGGGGCCTCATTGGGGAAGGCAAGATGCCCTAGTATCAGGTGGCGTGCCAGTAAACCAGGGATTTTTATCTGTTCAGCTGTAAAATCCCAGGTTACAGGAGGTTATAACTGTCCTAGGAATTTGCCCAAATTCATCCACACACCGTGCCATCCAGAGATATTCAGGGGGCTATTTAACATGTTTCCATCCCAAATTTGTCCTCTCTGATACCCAGATGAGTCCAGATTCTACAAAATATGTAATATACCAGCCATATTAATTAGTAATATTAAAACTCTCATATAAGGGTGACTAAGGACCTGGGAAGTCTGTATAACAAAATTATCTACATCAGTCCGAGCTGAAGGGAAAGAGGTGCTTTGCCCCACGACCTCCAAAAGATAGCTCCCACAGCACAGAAAATCCATTAGTAATAGAATGAGACTGACTATTATTATTTGGGCCATCATGTTTCCAGGCCCTTTCATCCTTTTCACAAAATCATACAGCCAACTTAGAAAAGCTATCAAGGTTAGAGGGCAACACAGAGTAAGTGTGAGTAGCACCATGTTTCCAAACATTACAAAGTGTAAGATAAGCTGCATTACAGCAAGACTCCGCGACCAGCACAGGAACTTTGCACTTATTGGCTTACTATAATTACAATGCTATTATCTCATCCCAGGTTGGGTGTCAAAAAGGCTGAGGTAGTTTGACCCTGACTGGATGCCAGGTGTCCACCACACCGCTCTATCCCCCACCTCCTCAGCAAGCCAGGGAAGGGGAGATCACAAGGTGGGAGTCTCGTGGGTTGAGATAAAAGCAGTTTAATAAAGAAACAGAAAAGCCGCTGGGAAGTAAAACAAAAGCATATAAAGCTATTACTTTCTACTTCCCATCTGCAGCGATGTCTGGCCACCTCCCGAGATGCAGGGCTTTGGTACGCGTAGCAGTTACTTTTGGAAGTCCAGAAATGAATCTTGCCTCTCTTTTCTGTTCCTCTCCCCCATTTTTTTTTACTAAGTTGACGTCATATGGTATGGAAAATCTCCTTGGTCAGCCTGGGTCAGCTGTTCTGGCCATAGTCCCTCTCAAGATTGTTCTCACCCACAGATATTGGTGAAGGTGGGGAAAGGAATGCTGGAGGGACAGCCCTGATGCTGTGCAAGCAGTAGTCATAATATTGATATCAACAGGAAGCACAGCATGCAAGAGCTGCTTTGGAAAATCACTACCATCCCAGAACCAGTACCGCCACCTTTTCAGCTGCTTTCATTTGGGAACTATGTCCAATCCCCCACGGTCTCAGCTCCCTGTGAAAAAATACAACCTGCTGGAAGAAGTTACACCACTGCAACTGGAGCTACAGGAAAGCAGGTACGCAGACCCCACCTACAGTGTTACGTAGGTCCCCGTGTAGTCTATCACCCAGCACTGTGCCACCTTTGCAGCTACTTTCATTTGGGAGCTATCTCCAATCCTGCACACTTGGGCTGCTCTGATCCCATTAAAAAATACAGGCTACAGGTGGAAGTTTTGCCACTGCGTCTGAAAGCTACAATAAAGATGGTACACAGACGCCACCTAAAGTGGTACATAGATTGCCGTGTAGTCTATCACTTAGCACTTTGCCACCTTTGCCACTGCTTTCCGTTTGAAACTATCTCCAATTCCACACACTTGATCTGCTCAGTTCTCCTTGAAAAAATACAGGCTGCCAGTAGAAGTTACGCCATTGTTTCTGGGAGCTACAAGAAAGATGGTACGCAGACCCCAACCATAGTTCTGCGTTTGTCCACGTTTAGCCTACAAGTCAGCACTGTGCCACCTTTGCAGCTGCTTTCCTTTAGGAGTTATCTCCAATCCTGTGCACTTAGCCTGCTCAAATCCCACTGAAAATACAGGCTGCCATTAGAAGTAATTTCTACCAACACCAATGCCTCTGTGAGCTACAAGAAGGTAGGTAAGCAGATCCCACCTACACTGGCACATAGGTCTCCGTGTAGCCTCTCAGGCAGCACTGTGCCACATTTGCAGCTGCTTTCCTGTGGGAGGTATCTCTAATCCCGTGCACTTGACCTTTGCAGTTCTCTCTGAAAATACATGCTGTTAGTGGAAGTTACGCCACTGCAACTGGGAGCTACAAGAAAGCAGATAGGCAGACCCCACCTACAGTGGTACGTAGGTCCCCGTGTAGTCTATCACCCAGCACTGCGCCACCTTTGCAGCTGCCCTCCTGTGGGAGTTATCTCCAATCCTGCCCACTTGGCCTGCTCAGCTCCCATTGAAAATACAGGCTGCCAGTAGAAGTTATGTCACTGCATTTGGGAGCAGATACACAGACCCTACTTACAGTGGTACGTAGGTCCCCATGAAGAATATCAGGCAGCACTGTTCCACCTGTGCAGCTGCTTTCTTTTGGGAGCTATCTACAATCCCACGCACTTGGACTGCTCTGATCCCATTAAAAAATACAGGATACAGGGAGAGGTCACATGAGAGAGAAAAAAAGTAAAAGAGCACGTGTAAGTTGAAATAAGAACAATTTACTAGCGAAAATTGAAGAGGAATAACTATAACAAACACAAGCGGATATTACAAGGAAAACTGGTGAGTGATGCAATTGCTCACCACGCAGAATATGACCTAAGCGACCGCTCCAGACCGGTGAGCGAGAGTACACGACCCCGGAAGAGAGCTTCTTCCGGCTAGCCTCCACCTATATACTGGGCATGACTTTAGGATGCTATCGAATACCTGCTGGCCAGCCTTAGTCAGCTGTTCAGGCTGTACCCTTTCCTGGTTCCTGACGGGAATTAACTCTATCCTGACTCAAACTAGGACATTCCATCTCTTATTCTATACCATCTACATGTCATGTCTAGGTTTACACATCATAATCATCTACACATGCATAACAGAGCAACTATAGTAATAATGGCATTCAATAGCTATAATTATATAATTAAATTCACTGGTTATTCTCACCCAAAATCAAGTTCCCTTGAGGCACACATTGGGTCTTCCCATCCTTGCACATCACCCACCAAGTACACCCAGGTCCCTGAGCAAAAATAATCCCACGGATGGGTTTGCCTTTACCTGAGGCAGAACACACCCAGACTGCCTTCCCTAACATGTCTTTTATATGTACCACAGGGACTTTGTCCCCTTCTACGATATGTAAGGGTTCTGATTGGGCAGGGCCAGCTCGATTGAAAGATCCTCTGGAGTTGACTAATCAGGTGGCCTTTTCCAAGTGTGTATCCCAATGTTTGAAAGTTCCACCTCCCATTGCTTTCAGTGTGATTTTCAAGAACCCATTGTGTCTCTCAACTTTTCCTGAGGCTGGTGCATGATAGGGAATATGATAAATCCATTCTATGCCGTGCTCTTTGGTCCAGGCTTCTATGAGGTTATTTCTGAAGTGTGTCCCATTGTCTGACTCAATTCATTCTGAGGTGCCATGTTGCCAGAGGACTTTCCTTTCAAGGCCCTTAATAGTGTTCTGGGTGGTGGCATGAGCCACAGGATATGTTTCCAACCATCCTGTGGTTACCTCCACCATTGTGAGAACATGGCGTTTACCTTGGCGAGTCTGTGGCAGTGTGATGTAATCAATCTCCCAGGTCTCTCCATATTTATATTTCTGCCATCGTCCTCCATACCATATGGGCTTCAAGGTTTGGCTTGTTTAATTGTAGCACGTCTCACACTCATGGATAACCTGTGCAATAGTGTCCAAGGTTAAGTCCACACCTTGATCTATCTGAGAAATCTTAGCAGCCTTGTTAACCATAACCTGGTTATACAGAGGTTCTTTCGTGGCCCGCTTTATGGGTACGTGAGCATCTACATGGCGCACCTTCACAACTAGTTTCTCCATTGGAGCAGCAATGTCCTGCCATAGTGGAGCAGCACAGACGAGTTTGCCATCCACGAATCAGTGGAGAGGTAGATCCTTGGCCATTTTTCCCGTTCAACAATGTCTAAAGCCAACTGGATGGCTTTTACCTCTGCAAACTGACTGGATTCACCCTCTCCTTCTGCAGCTTCTGAAATTTTGCGTAGAGGACTCCATACAGCTGCCTTCAATCTCCGATGCCTTCCCACAATGCAGCAGGACCCATCGGTAAACAGGGTATACCGCTTCTCATCTTCTGGCAGTTAATCATTCGATGGGATCTTGTCAACACATGTCATCTTCTCTGGTGATATTTCACCATCTTCACACTCTGGCCAGTTGGTGATCACCTCCAGAATCCCAGGGCGGCTAGGCTTCCCTATGCGAGCCCGTTGTGTGATCAGTGCGATCCACTCGCTCCATGTAGCATCAGTTGCATGATGCGTAGGGAATGTCTTCCCCTTGAACATCCAGCCCAGCACTGGCAGTGGAGGTGCTCGGAAGAGTTGTGTTTCTGTGACAATCACTTCTGACGCAGCTTGAACTCCTTCATATGCTGCCAGTATCTCCTTCTCGGTTGGAGTGTATCAGGCCTCGGGTCCTCTGTATCCCCGACTCAAGAACCCGAGGGGTCGACTTCGGCCTCAACCCTCCCCAGGTGCTCTTTGCCAAAGACTCCAAGTAAGGTCATTCTACTCAGCTGAAGTGTAGAGCACATTTTTAACATCTGGTCCTGTCCGGACTGGCCCGAGCGCCATCGCATGAACAATCTCACGTTTTATTTTTTCAAAACTTTGTTGCTGCTCAGGACCCCATTCAAAATCATTCTTCCTCCGTGTCACACAGTAGAGGGGGCTAACAACTGTACTGCAATTTGGAATATGCATTTTCCAAAAACCCACAACCCCTAAGAAAGCTTGTGTTTCCTTTTTGTTAGTTGGTGGAGACATGGCTACAATCTTCTTTATCACATCTATTGGAATATGACGATGTCCATCCTGCAATTTTACTCCTAAAAACTGCATCTTCTGTGCAGGTCCTTTGACTTTCCTGTGTTTAATGGCAAAGCCAGCCTTTAGAAGAATTTGAGGCAGGGCCCCCCTAATACTGGTCATCACTGTCATCATTTACTGTTTCCCAGGAAACACCAGAGGTCACCTCGAGGGAATCAAAATTGAAATCAAACCTGCTATCTTTTTTAGGGAGTTACTCACTGGAAACTGGAGCGACATTCCTCCAAGGAGAGTTACTTCTCTTTACCCTTCTTCTCCGCAACTCCTGTGCCTGTGCTTTTGGAGTGTGCCTGTGCCTGTGCTTTTGCACCAAGATTGTACTCAGCAATCAGTTAGTGTCAGGAGTGTACACAAGGAGATTGTTTAAACCCACTCTGTTCCATTTCAACCTCGCGGGCCCCAAGTTGGGCGCCAATTAATTTTGTGGTTTTACCCAACCGGAGGAAAGGGGGAAAAAAAAACGGGATTCCTCCCCCTCCCCCTCCTGACAGAATGCGGAGGGGATCGGAGAGGCAGAAAAAAAGTAAAAGAGCCAGTGTAACTTGAAATAAGAACAATTTACCAGGGAAAATTGAAGAGGAATAACTATGACAAACACAAGGGAATATTACAAAGAAAACTGGTGAGTGATGCAGTTGCTCATCACCTGGGACTTGACCTATGCGATCGCTCTTGACCAGCAACCGAGAGCATGTGACCCTGGAAGAACTTCTTCCTGAAAGCCTCCACAGATATACTGGGCATGACGTTAGGATATTGAATACCTACTGGCCAGCCTGGGTTATCTGTTCAGGCTCTACCATTTCCTGGTTCCTCACGGGAATTAACTATATCCTGACTAAATTTTAACAGACTATCAGACAACACTGTGTCACCTTTGCAGCTGCTTTCCTGGTTGAGCTATCTCTTTCCTGCGCACTTGCCCTGCTCAACTCCCATTACAAATAAAGGCTGCTGGTAGAAGTTACGCCACTGCCTCTGGGAGCTACTAGAAAGCAGGTACACAGATCTCACCTACAGCGCTTCGTAGGTCCCCGTGTGGCCTATCAGCCAGCACTGTGTCACATTTGCAGCAGCTTTCCTCTAGGAGCTATCTCTTTACTGCACACTTGGCCTGCTCTGCTCCCATTAAAAAATACAAGTTGCCAGTAGAAGTTACAACTCTGCGTCGTGGAGCTACAAGAAAGCAGGTACGTCGACCTCACCTACAGTGCTACGTAGGCACCCGTGTAGTCTATCAGGTAACACTGTGTAACCTTTGCAGCTGCTTTCCTGGTTGAGCTATCTCTTTCCCGTGCACTGGGCCTGCTCAACTCTCATTAAAAAATATAGATTGTCGGTAGATGTTATGCCACTGCGTCTGGGAGCTACAAGAAAACAGGTATGCAGACACAACCTACAGTGGTACGTAGGTCCCCATGTAACATATCAGTCAGTACTGTTCCACCTTTGCTACTGATTTCCTGCAGGATCTATCTGCAATCCCGCACACTTGACCTGCTCAGCTTCCATTTTAAATACAGACTGCTGGTAGAATTTACGACACTGCTTCTGGGAGCTACAAAAAAGCAGGTATGCAAACCCCACCTATAGTGGTACATAGGAACCTGTGTAACCTATAATCCAGCACTGTGCCATCTTTGCAACTGCTTTCTTGTGGGAGTTCTCTCCAATTCAACCCACTTTTCCTACTCAACTCCCATTTAAAATACAGGCTGCCGTTAGAAGTTACGCCATTGCGTCTGGAAGCTCAAAGAAAACAGGTACATAGAGCCCACCTACAGTGGTAGGTTGATTCCCATGTAGCCTATCAGACAGCACTGTGTCACCGTTGCATCTGCTTTTCTATGGGAGTTATCTCCAATCCTGCAAAACTGGCCTAATCACTCCCCGTTTAAAAAATACAAACTGCCGGTAGAAGTTAAGCCACCACGTCTGGGAGCTACAAGAAAGCAGGTACGCAGACCGCAGCTACAGTGGTACGTAGGTCCCCGTGTATCCTATCAGCCAGCACTGTGCCACCTTTGCAGCTGCTTTCCTGTGGGAGCTATCTCCAAATCTGTGCACTTGTCCTTCTCAGCTAACATTGAAATAGTACAGGCTGCCAGTAGAATTTACGTCACTGCGTTTTGGAGCTCCAAGAAAGAAGGTACGGAGACCCCATCTACAGTGGTACATTCGTCCCCGTGTAGCCAATCTGCACGCACGGTGCTACCTTTGCAACTGCTTTCCTGTGGGAGCTCTTTCACGGCACTTGGTCTGCTCAGATCCCATTGAAAATGCAGGCTGGTGGTACAAGTTTCGCCCGTTCCTGTAGAAGCTAAAAGAAAGTAAGTATGCAGACCTAACCCATAGAGGTACATATGTCCCCGTGTAGGCTATCAGCCAGCACTGTTCCACCTTTGCAGCTGCTTTCCTGTGGGAGCTATCTGCAATCCCGCGCTCTTGGCCTGCTCAGCTCCCATTTGAAATACAGACTGCCGGTAGAATTTACATCACTGTGTCTGGGAGATAAAGGAAAGCAAGACAGCAGACCTCACCTACAGTGGTACATAGATCTCCATGTAGCCTATAAGCCAGCACTGCTATAACTTTGCCGCTGCTTTCTTGTGGGAGCTATCTGAATCCCGCACACTTGACCTGCTCAGCTTCCATTTGAAATACAGGCTGCCGGTAGAAGTTACGCCACTTCGTCTGGGAGCTACAACAAAGCAGGTACTGTGCCGCCTTTGCAGCTGATTTCCTGTGGGAGCTATCTCTTTCCCGCGCACTTGACTTGCTAAGCTGTGATTGAAAATACAAGCTGCAGAGAAAAGTTACACCACTGCATCTGGGAGCTACAAGAAACCAGGTACGCCGACGTCACCTACAGTCGTAAGTAGGTCCTCGTGTAGCCTATAAGCCAGAACTTTGCAATCTTTTCAGCTGCTTTCCTGTGGGAGCTATCTCCAATCCCGCACTCTTGGCCTGCTCAGCTCTCAGTTAAAATACAGACTGCCGGTAGAATCATAGAATCATAGAACAGTACAGGTTGGAAGGGACCTTTTGAGATCATCTAGTCACATCCCCTTGCAGAAGCAGTTTCACCTAGATCAGGTCGCATAGGTCCATGTCCAGTCGCGTCTTGAAGTCCTCCAAGGAAGGAGACTCCACAATCCACCTGGGCAGCCTGTTCCACTCCGCTACTCTCACGGTGAAATAGTTTTCTCTTATGTTTAAATGAAACTTTTTATGTTCCAGTTTCATCCCATTATCCCGTGTGCTTTTACTATCTACTATAGAAAAGTGGGATGTTCCAACCTCCTGACACCCACCCTTTAGATATTTATAAATGTTAATAAGATCACCCCTCAATCTCCCCTTCTCCAGAATAAACAGCCCCAGTTCTATACCCTTGATCATCTTGGTGGCACTGCTCTGGACTATCTCCAGCACTTCCCTGTCCTTCTTGAGCTGAGAAGCCCAGAACTGGACACAGTACTCTAGATGAGACCTCACCAGGGCACAGTAGAGGGGTAGAAGAATCTCTTTCAACCTGCTGGCCACACTCTTCTTTATGCATCCCAGAATGTCGTTGGCCTACTTTGCCACAAGGGCACATTGCTGGCTCATATTTAGTTCATTATCAATCAGGACACCCATGTGTCTCAGCAAAGCTATGCTTCAGCAGATCGACCCCCAGCCTGTACTGGTGCATGGGGTTGTTCCTTCCCGGATGCAGGACTCTGCAAGTCCAAATCATTGATTAGTAAACGCAGAAGAGGAGGAAGAGGAAAGGTTAGAAGAAGAAGCTGGTACTTCAGTAAGGAGATCAGGAGAAGGAGTGAAAGAAATCGAAAAGGAAATGGAAACTACTTCATCCCTCATGTCATCAGAACTTCGAGATATGCGTAAAGATTATGTTGAGGAATTCACAATCGGGAAAACTTATCTACACAGTAATGCAGATAAGCAGGCACTTCTGTATTATACAGCACTAGGAAAACACAGGGGATAGCTCCTCCATACGTGCTTTGTTGCTAGTTACCATTTCGAGGGTTCTTATATGGCTCAAACAAAAGAATCACATTTGCCAACACGAGCATGCATAAAATGTCCATCTATCAATTTAGCCCTTTACCTTGATTGGTTCCCAACAAGCACAAAACTTCTAAAATCACAGTGATTGGTCAAAAAAAGATATCAGTCCCTTTGTTTTAGCAAAAACTAAGGTAACAGCCAAGGTAACCTAACAAATACATTTACCAGGGTCTCATGTCTAAGGTAACAGCAAAGGTAACCTAACAAATACATTCACCAGGGTGTCCTGGCTAAAGTAACAGGTCCCTATCAGGTGTGGTACTTAACTCTTGCAGTTTGATTCTTATGTGATTCAAAGGAATACTTACTTAATCAATAGGTGTTTGAGTCATTTGCAAGTGCTTAGCTAATTGATTGAAGTATTGCTAAGAGGTTAACAAGTGCTTAACAAGTGCTTGACTACTTATTGTGATGATAAGTTGTTAACTAAAATAACTGTGTATCTGCAAAATTTCCTCCCTTTGAAAATACTGATAATCATATTCCAATACTTTCACTCTTGTATTTCTGTTGTCTCCTTAACAAAACCATGATTGTCATATGGTGGTGGATTACCCTTGAACTGATAATTGTCTCTTCAATATGCTGTCAAGATGTTATTGCTTAATAACGTTCTTTGTATTATTTCTGTTTCGATGCAACAATATGCCAAATAGATTGTCAGAAACATTATATTCAATAGCAGAAGTTGTAGTGGGTCTGAGATGGTAGTGATTTTCCACAGCAGCTCTTGCAGTGCTGTGCTTACTGTTGATATCAATATTATGACTACTGCTCGCACAGCATCAGGGCTGTCCCTCCAGCATTCCTTACCCCACCTTCACCAATAGCTGTGGGTGGGCATGATCTTGGGAGGGACCACGGCCAGGACAGCTGACCCAGACTGACCAAGGAGATATTCCATACCATATGACGTCAGCTCAGTAATATAAACTGGAGGAGAGGGGCAGGAAGAAGAGGCAAGATTCATTTCTGGACTTCCAAAAGCAACTGCTATGCGTACAGAAGCCCTGCTTCTCAGGAGGTGGTCGGACATCGCTGCTGATGGGAAGTAGAGAGTAACAGCTTTACTTGCTTTTGCTTTGCTTCCCTTGCGCGAGGCTTTGCTGTTTCTTTATTAAACTGCTTTTATCTCAACCCACGAGACTCCCGTCTTATTTTTCTCCCCTTCCCTGGTTTGCTGAGGAGGTGGGGGATAGAGTGGTGTGGTGGGCACCTGGCATCCAGCCAGGCTCAAACTACCACAGCCCTTTTTGGTGCCCAACGTGGGGCAAGATAATAGCAGTTTTAGATTAACTGCATTACAATTACAGTAAGCTAAAGAGTGCAAAGTTCCCTTGTTGGTCATGGAGCCTTGCTGTAATGCAGCTTATCTTACACTTTGTAATGTTTGGGAACTTAATGCTACTAAGACTGACTCTGTGCTGTGCTTTAATCTTCATAAATTTCCTAATTTGTCTATACGATTTTGTGAAAAGGATGAAAGGGCCTGGGAACATGATGGCCCAAAAAATAATAGCAAGTCTCATTCTGTTACTGATGGATTTACTGTGTTGTGAGAGCTATCTTGTGGAGGTCATGGGGCAAAGTACCTCTTTCTCCTCAGCTCGGACTGATCTAGACAATTTTGTTATACAGACTTCCCAGGTCCTTAGTCACCCTTATATGAGAGTTTTAATATTACTAATTAATATGCTTGGTATATTACATTTCTTGTGGAATCTGGACTCATCTGGGTATCAGAGAGGACAAATTTGGGATGGAAACATGTTAAAATGCCCCCTGAAGCGGCCAGTCCCTGGGTGACAGGGTGTGTGGATGAATTTGGGCAAGTTCCTAGGACAGTTATCACCTCCTGTAACCTGGTATTTTACAGTTGAACAAATAAAAAACCCTGATTTATTGGCACGCCACCTGATAGAATTGTGTCTTACCTTCCCCAATGAGGCCCATGAGGTTCAGGAACTATATTGGGGTCTAGCCTCTGCCTACCGAGCCTCACTCCAGTCCTCTCAAAGAACTGTGGTTGAAGTGGAAACTCCAATGGTACCTGAGACCACCATGGTTGAGTCAGTCGCAGACCAGTCCTCTCAGAGAACTATGGCCGAGGTGGGAATTTAAACTGTATCTGACCACCATGGTTGAGTCTGGGAATCAAACAACAACCGCAGTGGTTGCCCCAGTAGTGAAAAAGAAACAGTGGATAAGGAGGTCAAGTCCCTATCATTGATTAGTAAGGGCAGAAGAGGAGGAAGAGGAAAGGTTAGAAGAAGAAGCTGGTCCTTCAGTAAGGAGATCAGGAGAAGGAGTGAAAGAAATCAAAAAGGAAATGGAAAGTACTCGGTCCCTCACCTCAACAGAACTTAGAGATATGTGAAAAGAATGCCGTCACCAGTCAGGTGAGCGAATTGGTGCCTGGATGTTCCGATGCTGGGATAATGGGACTGACAGTCAGCAATTGGAAGGTAGAGAAGTCCAACAGCTGGAATCTCTTGCAAGAGACCGGGAAATTGATAGAGGCATTGGATAAAAGATCTCAATTTGTAGTCTCTGGACATGACTCCTCTCAAGTGTAAGGGCAAGATACCCATTCAAGGAAGATCTTGTAAATGACTGAGGAAAGTGGACTAGAGTAGATGAAGGAATCGAATACCTAAGGGAATTAGTTGTGTTGGAAGTCATCTATGGTGATCTAGATAATGCTGAGGCCTCTACAGATCCAGACGATGTCCAGTGTACACGGGCCATGTTGAGAAAAGTGATTCAGAGTGCCACAGCTACATATTCTAATATCTTGGCAACGGTGTATCATCCAGACATGGATATACCAACAGTGGAGAGAATATCTTCTTGGTTACGAAACTAGGAAGAGAACCTCTGCACCTCCTCACTAGTGTGGGATGATGGCCTGACTGTCAGAACTGCCTCAAGAATTCAGTCATCCATTGTCCCGAAGAGGGGAAAAGAAAGTCCCAGATGCAGGAGTACACCACAAAATGAACTCTGGCTCTTTTTGAGCGACCAAGGAGAGAATTTGAGGAAATGGAATGGTGAACCCACTTTTAAGCTGGAAGCGCATGTACATGAAGTAAGGAGGAGTGTACGTGAACTGAGGAAGACAACTGTTAGAAAAGGACCACCCAAGAGGGCTGTCAGCATAGCAGCTACAATACAAAGATGACAATAAGCAATCTCCAAGACATAGAAGAACTGCAACCACTTCCTTCGATGCCAATGAGGAGACTTCAGGTCTACAATTGCAAGGATCAGATAGCAAATACTCTGATGAAGAACAGAAATAGAGGGTCCCTGCCTCCAGGCAGGATAAGGAAAGGGATGACCGAATCTACTGGACTATGTGGGTTCGATGGCCTGGCACATCAAACCCACAAAGGTATAAAGCCTTAGTAGATACAGGGGGAAAGTGTACATTGATGCCATCAAGGTATAGAGGCACAGATTCTGTCTGGATCTCTGGAGTGACAGGGGGATGTGAAGAATTATCTGTATTAGAGGCTGAAGTGAGCTTAACAGGGGACAAATGGGAAAAGCATCCCATTGTGACTGGTCCAGAGGTCCCTTGTATTCTTGGCATAGATTACCTGAGGAGAGGGTACTTCAAAGACCCCAAGGGGTTTCGATGGGCTTTTGGTATAGCCACTGTAGATACAGAGAAAATCAAACAACTCTCTAGGTTACCTGGCCTCTCAGAAGACTCTTTCGTTGTGGGATTGCTGCAAGTTCAAGAGCAACAGGTACCAATTGCTACCAGGACGGTGCACCTGCGGCAATATCGCACGAACCGAGATTCCCTGGCTCCCATCCATGAGTTGATTCATCAACTGGAGGCTCAAAGAATAATTAGCAAAACTCATTCCCCATTTAATAGACCCATATGGCCTGTGAAAAAATCTGATGGAGGGTGGAGGTTAATAGTAGACTATCGTGGCCTGAATGAAGTGACACCATCACTGAGTGCTGCTGTACCAGACATGTTAGAGCTCCAGTATGAACTGGAGTCAAAAGCAGCCAAGTGCTATGCTACGATTGACATCGCTAATGCATCGTTCTCAATTCCGTTGGCAGCAGAGTGCACGCCGCAATTTGCCTTCACATGGAGAGCTGTCCAATATACCTTGAATCGATTGCCCCAGGGGTGGAAACATGGTCCTACTATTTGTCATGGTCTAATCCAAACTGTGCTGGAAATGGACAATGCCCCCGAACATTTATAATACATTGATGACATAATTGTATGGGACAACAAGGCAGAAGAGGTGTTTGAGAAAGAGAAAAGAACATTTCAGATTCTCCTAAAAGCTGGTTTTGCTGTAAAAAGAAACAAAGTAAAGGGACCTGCACAAGAGATACAGTTTTTGGGAATAAAATGTCAAGATGGGCGTCGACATGTGCCTCTGGATGTTGTGAACACAATAGTGACTATGTCTCAACCAATTAATAAGAAAGAAACACAATCTTTCCTGGGTCTTGTGGGATTCTGGAGGATGCATATCCCAGGTTCTGGTCAGCTTGTGAGCCCTCTTTCTAGAGTAACCAGAAGGAAGAACTGTTATGAGTGGGGCCTTGAGCAACAACAAGCTTTTCAAGAAATTAAACAGGAAATGGCTTTTGCAATCGCCCTTGGGCCCATCCGTACAGGACCAGATGTGCAGAATATCCTCTACACTGCCGCTGGAGAGCATGGTCTCACGTGGAGTCTCTGGCAGAAAACATCTGGAGAAACCCGAGGTCGACCATTAGGGTTTTGGAGCCGAGGATATCGAGGATCGGAAGCCCACTACACCCCAACTGAAAAAGAAATACTAGCAGCATATGAGGGACTTCGAGCTGCTTCAGAAGTCGTTGGAACAGAAGTTTACCTCCTCTTGGCACCACGTCTGCTTGTGCTACACTGGATGTTGAAAGGGAAAACCCCTTCTATGCATCATGCAACCAGCGCTACATGGAGTAAGAGAATGGCGTTGATTACACAACGATCTTGGCTGGGGAAAATTTAAACGTCCAGGAATCCTGGAAGAGATCATGGACTGGCTAGAAGGCAGAGATTTTGGAAAACTGCCTAAGGAAGTAACTCGTGCCCAAGAGGCATCACCATATAATGAACTATCAGAAGATGAGAGTCTTTGTTTACTGATGGATCCTGCCACATTATAGGAAATCATCGTAAGTGGAAAACTGCTGTGTGGAGTCCCACACCACGAGTTGTTGAGGCCACTGAAGGAGAGGGTGAGTCGAGTCACTTTGCTGAAGTGAAAGCCATCCAACTAGCTCTAAAGGTGGAAGAACGAGAGAAGTGGCCAGTACTCTGTCTTTATACTGACTCCTGGATGGTGGCTAATGTCCTATGGGGATGACTATAGCAATGGAAGAAGATCAACTCGCAGCACAAGGGTTAAACCCATCTGGGCTGCTGCATTATGGCAAGACATTGCCACTCGGGTGGAAAACATGACTCTGAAAATATGTCATGGAGATGCTCACGTGCCCAAAAGCCATGTCACTGAAGAACAATGGAACAACCAACAGGTAGACAAAGGTGCCAAAATTGAAGTAGCTCAGGTAGTCCTAGACTGAGTGAGTAAAGGTGAGCTATTTATAGCTCAGTGAGCCCATGAAACATCACAACATCTGGGAAGAGATGCAAACTATAGATGGACTCGTGATCGAGGGGTGGACTTGACCATGGAAGCCATTACACAGGTCACCCACGAATGTGAAATGTGTGCCGCAATCAAGCGAGCCACACGAATCAAGTCTCCCTGGAACAGAGGCCGATGGCTGGGTTTTCAGTATGGTGAGGCCTGGCAAATTGACTATGTTGGACCGCTACCACGAACACACAAGGCAAGCGTTATATACTCATCATGGTGGAAGCAACTACCGGTTGTTTGGAAATATACCCTGTAAACCATGCCACTGCCCGAAATACTGTCTAGGGTCTTGAAAGGCAACTTTTGTGGTGACATGGTACTCCAGAAGCATTTGAATCAGAGAATGGTACTCATTTTCGAAAATATCTCAAACTCCTGGGCAAAGAAACATGACCCTGAGTGGTACCAAATCCCCTATCACCTACAAGCCTCTGGAAAGATTGAAAGATATAACGGATTACTAAAGACCATGTTGAGAGCACTGGGCAATGGGGCATGGAAGCAGTGGGATAAAAATTTAGCAGAAGCCACTTGGCTGGTTAACAGCAGAGGTTCAACTAACCGTCCTGGTCCTGCCACAACGAAACCACTACATAATGTGGGAAAAGATAAGGTCCCTGTAGTGCACCCAGGAAAATGACCGGGGAAGGCAACATGGGTTGCACCTCCTATGGGAAAGATGGGCAACCTTGGTGGGTGATGAGGAAGGACGGGGAAACTCAATGTATGCCTCAAGGAGACTTAACCTTGGGGGAAAAATAACCTGTGATGTGAGTTATCTGTTGTAGACGATGAGATATGAACTTTGCAAGAAAACCGGACAAGTGGACAAACCAAAGCCGGTGCTGCTGCTGAAAACTGAACACACTGTTTCCTCTGGCCTGGATATCCATCTTGATGGATGAGACCTAAGTTATGGCCTGCTCCAGTGAACATCTTCAAAGGATGAATGATATAGGAATGTTGTTTGTTTGTTTGATGCAAGATGCAAGAGGGAATACAAGAATGAGATTTGTCTGTTGAAGAGTGGGGGTACTCGTTAATGAGAGTATATAAGAATGAATATAGGTTTTTCAGATGGTTTTTCTGAGCATGACATAAATGGTATGGAATAAGGGGTGGAGATTGGAGTGGGTCTCGGATGGCAGTGACTTTCCACAGCAGATCTTGCAGTGCTGTGCTTACTGTTGATATCAATATCATGACTACTGCTTCCTTAGCATTAGGGTTGTCCCTCCAGCATTCCTTCCCCCACCTTCACCAATAGCAAGATTCATTTCTGGCCTTCCAAAAGTAACCGCTAAGTGTACCGAAGCTCTTCTCAGGAGTTGGCCAGACATTGCTGCAGATGGGAAGTAGAGAGTAACAACTTTATATTCATTTGCTTTACTTCCCGCCAGCGCAGCTTTGCCGTTTCTTTATTAAACTGCTTTCATCTAAACCCGCAAGACTCCCATCTTATTTTCTCATCTTCCCTGGTTGGCTAGGGAGGTGGAGGATAGAGCGGTTTGGTGGGCACCCGGCATCCAGTCACAGTCAAACTACTACAACGGCAAAGTGCTTGTTGCTGTGCTGGTGGATTGTAGATAGCTCCTACAGGAAAGCAGCTGAAAAAGTGACAATGTGCTGGCTACATGAGGACCTAGGTATCAATGTCAGTGCGGTCTGTGTACCTGCGTATTTTTTAGCTCCCAGATGCATTGGTGTAACTTCTACCGGAAGCCGAAGACGTAACATGCACCGGCAGGCTATATTTAAAATGGGAACTGAGCAGGTCAAGGGCACGAGATTGGAGATAGCTCCCACAGGAAAGAAGCTGCAAAGGGGGCACAGTGCTGGCTGATAGAGTACACAGGGACCAACGTACCAATGTAGATGAGCTCTGCGTACCTACTTTCTTTTAGCTCCCAGATGCAGTGACCTAAAATGTACTTGCAGCCTGTATTTCAAATAGGAGCTGAACAGGCCAAATACGTGGGGTTGGAGATAGCTCCAACAGGAACGTAGCTGCACAGGTGTCATAGTGCTGGCTGATAGGCTACATGTGGTCCTTCGTACAACTGTAGGTAGGCTCTGTGTACTGCTTTTTTGTGGCTCCCAGAAAAAGTGGAGTAACTTACACCGACAGCCTGTATTTTAAAAGGGAGATGAGCGCGCCAAGTGCACAAGACTGAAGATAGGTCCCTATGGAAAGCAACTGCAAACGTAAAACAATTCTGGCTGATAGGCTACATGAAGACCTACGTACGACTGTAGGTGGGGTCTGTGTACTTCTTTCTTGTAGCTCCCAGACGCAGTGACGTAACTTCCACCGGCAGGCTGTATTTTTTCAATGGGAGCTGAGCAGGCAAAATGCGCAGGATTGGAGATAGCTCTCACAGGAAAGCAGCTGCACAAGTGGCACAGTGCTTGCTATTAGGCTATACGGGGATCCATGCACTACTTTTCGTAGGGTACGCCTGCGTGTTTTCTAGTAGCTCCTAAATGCAGTGGCATAACTTCTAAAGGCAGTCTGTATTTTTTCAGTGGGAGCTTAGCAGGCCAAGTGTGTGGGATTGAAGATAGTTCCCAAATGAAAGCACCTGCCAAGGTGGAACAATGCTGGCTGGTAGGCTCAACGGGGACCTACATACCACTGTAGGTCAGGTCTGCATACCTGCTTTCTTCTATCTCCCAGAAGTAGTGGCATAACTTCTACTGGTAGGCTATATTTTCAAAGGGAGCTGAGCAGGCCAAGTGCGCAGGATTGGAGATAGCTCCCAGAAGAAAACAGTGGCAAAGTTGACAGACTGCTGGCTGAAAGACTACACGGGGGTCTACGTACCACTGTAGGTGGGGTCTGCGTACCTGCTTTCTTGTATCTCTCAGACGCAGTGGCGTAACATGTTTTGACAGCGTGTATTTTTTCAATGGGAGCTGAGCAGGTCAATGACACTGGATTTGTGAGCTCCCACAGGAAAATAGCTGTCAAGGTGGCACATTACTGACTGTTAGGCTATACTGGGACCTACATACTAATGTAGGTGGGGTCTGCGTACCTGCTTTCTTGTAGCTCCAAGAGGCAGTGGTGTAACTTCTACACCAATGCACACAGCCTGGGGAATAAGCAGGAGGAACTTGAGATTTGGGTGCGGATGCGGGGCTACGACCTCATTGCGGTCACAGACACATGGTGGGACAGCTGCCATGACTGGAGCACAGCCATAGAGGGTTATGTATTGTTCAGGAAAGACAGACTGACAAGGCGTGGAGGTAGAGTTGCTCTTTATGTGAGAGAGCAATTAATGTGTACTGAACTGTGCCTGGGTGGGGATGAGGAGAGAGTAGACTGCTTATGGGTAAAAATTAATGGCCATGGCAAGGCAGGTGATATTGTTGTAGGAGTCCAGTAAAGCCCACCTGATCAGGAGGAGGATGTGGATGAGGCCTTCTAGAAACACCTGGGAGCTGCCTCATGATCACAGTCCCTGGTCCTCATGGGGGACTTCAACCACCCTGATATTTGCTGGGGTAGCCACACAGCCAAGCACGTGCAGTCCAGGATCTTCCTACAGATTGTTGACGACAACTTCCTGTCCCAGATGATGGAGGAATCAGCAAGGAAGGCTGTACTGCTGGACCTGGTACTGATGAATAGAGAGGACCTAGTTGGGGATTGAAGGTTGGAGGCAACCTTGACTGCAGTGACCATGAGATGGTAGAGTTCAAGATCATGTGTGGAAGGGGTAGAACACAAAGCAGGACCGTGACCCTGGATTTCAGGCGAGCCAACTTTGACCTCTTCCAAGATCTACTTGGACGAATCTCATGGAATATGATTCTAGATGGTAGAAGTGCCAATGAGAGCTGGTCAATCTTCAAGCACCACCTCCTTCAAGCCCAGGATCAGTGTGTCACAATGCGCGAGAAAGGAGGAAAAGGAGATAGGAGGACTCCATGGATGAGCAAGGATCTGCTAGGACAACTCAGGCAGAAAGCAGCCATCTATGAGAGGTGGAAACAGGGACTGGCTTTTTGGAAGAGTATAGGAACATTGCCAGGGCATGCAGGGGTTCAACTAGGAAGGCTAGAGCCCTTCTAGAATTAAATTTAGCCAGGGATGTTACAGACAGCAATAAGACATTTTTCAAGTACATCAGCAGCAGAAGGATGATGAGGGGTAATGTGGGCCCGCTGCTAAATGCTGAGGATGCCCTGGTGTCTGAGGATGCAGAGAAGGCTGAAGTACTGAATGCCTTCTTTGCTTCAGTCTTTAGGGCCAAGGCTTACCCTTGGGAAGCCCAGTCTGGCAAGGATAACAGGATGGCCAAAACAGAAGAGAACTTGCCCTGTGTCGAAGAGGAAGAGGTTAAAGACTTGTTTTCCAAGCTTAAGGCTCATAAGTCAATGGATCCTGATGGGATGCATCCTAGAGTGCTGAGAGAGCTGCCTGATGTGATTGCTAAGCCTCTCTCTATCATTTTTGAAAAATCATAGAGGACAGGTGATATGCCTGAGGACTTGAGAAAGGCCAACTTCAACGTCAGTCTTCAAAAAGGACAAGAAGGACGACCCAGAAAACTACAGGCCGGTCAGCATCACCTCCATCCCCGGAAAAGTGATGGAACAACTCATCCTGAATGTTATCACTGAACATATGAAGGATAAGATGGTTCTCAGGGGGATTCAACATGGCTTCACCAAGGGGGAATCCTGTTTGACTAACCTGATAGCCTTCTATGAGTGCATAACCGGCTGACTAGATGAGGGGAGAGCAGCGGATGTCATTTACCTTGACTTCAGCAAGGTTTTTGACACTGTCTCCCACAACATCCTCATCAGAAAGCTCAGGCAGTATGGCTTGGATGAATGGACAGTGAGGTGGATTGAGAGCTGGCTGAATGACAGAGGCCAGAGGGTGGTGATCAATGGCACAGAATGGAGTTGGAGGCCTGTGGCCAGTGGAGTTCCACAGGGATTGATTCTGGGGCCAGTCTTGTTAAACATCTTCATCAAAAAGGGGAGAGAGTGTACCCTCAGCAAGTTTGCTGATGACACCAAACTGGGAGGACTGTCTGATTCCCCAGAAGACTGTGCTGCCATTCAGCGGGTTCTCGACAGGCTTGAGAGTTGGGCAGAGAGGAACTTGATGAGGTTCAACAAGGACAAGTGCAGAGTCCTGCATCCGGGAAGGAACAACCCCATGCACCAGTACAGGCTGGGGGTCGAACATCTGAAGAGCAGCTCTGCAGAGAGAGACCTGGGAGTCCTGATTGATAATAAACTAAATATGAGCTAGTAATGTGCCCTTGTGGCCAAGAAGGCCAACGGCATTCTGGGATGCATCAAGAAGAGTGTGACCAGCAGGTCGAGGGAGGTTCTTCTCCCCCTCTACTCTGCCCTGGTGAGTAGTCATCTGCAGTACTGTGTCCATTTCTGGGCTCCTCAGATCAAGAAGGACAGGGAACTGTTGCAGAGAGTGCAGCACAGGGCCACCAAGGTGATCAAGGGTATAGAACATCTTTCATACGAGGAAAGTCTGCGGGAACTGGAGCTGTTTAGTCTGGAGAAGGGGAGATTGAGGGGTGATCTTATTAACATTTGTATATATCTAAAGGGTAACATAAAAAAAACCCTATTTCACCTTGAGAGTGACGGAGCAGTTGAACAGGCTGCCCAGGAGCTTTGTGGAGTCTCCTTCCTTGGAGGTCTTCAAGACATGGCCCTATGCGATCTGATCTAGGTGAACCTGCTTCTGCAGGGGGGTTGGACTAGATGATCTCAAAAGGTCCCTTCAAACCCCTACATTTCTCTAATTCTATGATTCTTCCGGCAGCCTGTATTTTAACTGGGGGGTGAGCAGGCCAAGAGCGTGGCATTGGAGATATATCCCAAAAGAAAGTAGAGGCAAAGTTGGCACAGTGCTGACTGATAGGCTACACGGCAACCAACAGACTACTTATGTAAGGTCTGCGTGCGTGCATTCCTGTAGCTCTCAGACACAGTGGAATATCTTATAACTACAGCAAGTATTTTCAAAGGGAACTCAGCAGGCCTAATGCGTGTGATTTGAGATAGCTTCCACAGGAAAGCAGCTGCAAAGGTGACACAGTGCTGGCTGATAGACTAAACGGGGACCTTCGTAGCACTGTAAGTCAGGTCTGCGTACCTGCTTTTGTGTAGCTCCTACACGCAGAGGTGTAACTTCTACTGACAGCCTGTATTTTTTCTATGGGAGCTGAGCAGGCCAAGTGCGCGGGATTAAAGATAGCTCCCACAGGAAAGCAGCTGCAAAATTGCACAGTGCTGGCTGATAGGCTAAATGGGTACCTACGTAGCAATGTAGGTGGGCTCCATGTACCTGCTTTCTTGTAGCTCCTAGAGGTAGTTCAGTAATTTCTACCAGCAGCCTGTTTTTGAAATGGGAACTGAGCAGGCCAAGTGTGCAAGATTGCAGATAGCTCCCGAAGGAAAGCATTTACAAAGGTGGCACAGTGGGGATGATACGCTACACGGGGACCAACGTACCACTGTACATGGTGTCTTTGTACCTGCTTTCTTTTAGCTCCAGACGCAGTGGCGTTACTTCTACCGGCAATCTGTATTTTTTCAAAGGTAGCTGAATAGGCCATGTGCATGGGATTCGAGATAGCTCCCACAGGAAAGCAACTGTAAATGTGTCACAGTGGTGGCTGGTAGGCTTCACAAGGACCTACGTACCTCTGAGGTCTGCGGGTTTTTTTGCTCCAGACACAGTGGCGTAAACTGTACTGGAAGCCAGTACTTTCAACGGGAGCTGAGCAGGTCTAGTGCGCGTGATCTGAGATACTTCTCAAAGGAAATCAGCTGCAAAGTTGACACAATGCTAGTTTATCGCTACAAGGGGACCTACTTACCACTATAAGCGGGGTCTGCTTACCTGCTTTCCTGTAAATAGAGACGCAGTGGCGTAACTTCTACAGGCAGCCTGTATTTTTTCAAAGGAAGCTGAATAGGCCATGTGCACGGGATTGGAGATACCTCCCACAGGAAAGCAGCTGCAAAAGTGGAACAGTGCTGGCTGTTAGGCTACAAAGGGATCTCCGTATCAATGTAGGTGGGGTTTGCCTTTCTGCTTTCATGTAGCTCCCAGGCGCAGTAGTGTAACTTCTACCAGCAGCATGTATTTTTTCAGTGGGAGCTGAGTAGGTCAAGTGCACGGGATTGGAAATAGCTCCCACAGGAAAGCAGTTGCAAATGTGGCACAGTGTTAGCTGATAGGCTAATCAGGGACCAATGTAGCACTGTAGGTGGGGTCTGCATACCTGCTTTCTTGTAGCTCCTAGAGGCAGTGGAGTAACTTCTACCTGTAGGCTGTATTTTCAAAGGGAGTTGAGCAGGCCAAATGCGCGGGATTGTGTATAGCTCTTACAGGAAAGCAGCTGCAAAGGTAAACATAGTGCTGGCTGAAAGTCTGCATGGGGACCTTCGTATCACTGTAGATAGAGTCTGTATACCTGCTTTCTTATAGCTCCCAGTAGCAGTAGCGTAACTTCTACCTGCAGCCTGTATTTTTTAATGAGAGTTTACCAAGCCAAGTGCACAGAATTGGAGAAATCTCGCATAGGAAAACAGCTGCAGAGGGTGCACAGTGCTGGGTCATAGGCTACACGGGGAACTGCTTTCTTGTAGCTCCTACACGCAGTTCCATAACATGTTCTGGCAGTCTGTATTTTTCAAAGGATACTGAGCAGGCCAATGACGCGGGTTTGGAGGTAGCTCCCACAGGAAAGCGGCTGCAAAGGTGGCACAATGCTGGCTGATAGGCTACAAGGGAACATTAGTACCACAGTTTGTGGGATCTTCATACCCGCTTTCTAGCACCTCCTAGACGCAGTGGCGTAACTCCCTGTCGTGGTTTTGCACAGGTAGCACAGCAGCACCACGACAGTCTCTCGCTCGGTGTCCCCATTCACCCCCACCCTCGTTAGGATGGCGGAGGACCCAGCAAAATGGGAGTAAAAAGATAAGCAAGGTTGTTGTGGATTGACACAAGAGCAGGGAGGGCTCACTGCCAATTAAGGTTCTGGGAAAAACAGACTTTAGTACTCGACTTAGAGAGGTAAATAGGAAAGTTTATTCTACAAGAAACAGAATGGAATAAAAGCAAAAAAAAGGGAGTAGGATGATGAGAAAATTACAACCAGCATTTTAAGATCTCCCTCCCCCATTCCTCCTTTCTTCCTGGGCCCAGCTCACTGCTCCTGATATCTCTACCTTCTCCCCCCTCAACGGCTCAGGGGGCAGGGAATGATGAATGTGGTCAATCTCTCACAGATGGGCTCTGCCGCTTCTCTCCTCTCAGAGGAGGACGGCTCCTAGCATTCTTCCACTGCTCCAACATGGGGTTCCTCCCCCGGATCGCACTCCTTAACGAACTTCTCTGGTGTGGGTTGTTCCTAACAGCTGCGGCTTCTGCTGATACAGGTTCACTCACACGGGACGCAGTCCTTGGTGAATATCTCTGGCGTGGATTCTTCACCTCGGTTGCAGTTTCTGCAACTGCAGGGTCCCTCTCTCGGGACAAGGCCTCTTCTGGGAATAAGTTTAATGATCTGCTTTGTCGTGGGTTCCTCCCCACAGTTACAGCTGTGGATATTGGGTCCCTTCCTCGGGACAGGGCCTGCTCCGGCCGTAGTGATAAAGGGTCTCTTCCTCGGGACACGACCTCCTTCGGCCAAAATCACTGTCCCTGGCTCGGGGCCTTTAATGAAGTGAATCGCTGCCCCTAGTCCGGGGGTCAGCTTTAGCAAAATGAGTCTCTTCCCCTGATGCTAGCTCATTATCAAAATGAGTCTCTACAGCTGATGCGGGGTCTTTAAAGAAATGAAAATAAATCTCAGCTTCACCAGTTCTCTCCAAAGAATGCAGGGGAGTCTCTGCTCCAACACACCTCCTCCTCTCTTTTATCACTGACCTTGGAGTCCGCATGGTTGTTTCTCTCACTGTTCCTACTCCTTGCACCACCACCAGCCAGAAGAAAAAGAAAAGAAGGGACAGAAGAAGGAAAGAAGATAGAGGAAGAAACGTCCCCTTCCGGCTTCTTCTTAAAAAGTGATCGTGGAGGCGTCTAATTGGCTCAGCCCCAGAAGTGGGTCTGGTTCTGAGCTAGGGAGAGTTGCGAGCAACTTCTTACAGGAGCCATCTTTACAGCCCCTTCCCCCTTACCAGGAAAGGCTATCATGTCAAACCATGACACCCCCCTCGGCAGCCTGTATTTTCAATGGAAGTGGAGCAGGCGCGGGATTGCATATGGCTCCCACAGCAAAGTAGCTGCAAAGTTGACACAGTGCTGGCTGATAGGCTACACGGGGATCAGCCTACAACTGTAGATGGAGTCTGTGTACCTGCTTTTTATAGCTCCCAGAGGCAGTGGCGTAACATGTACCGGCAGGCTGTATTTTTTCAATGGGATCTAAGCATGCCAAGTTTAGGGGATTGGAGATAGCTCCAACAAGAAAGCAACAGCAAAGATTGAGCAGTGCTGACTGATAGGCTACACGGGGATCTATGTAAAACTGTAAGTGGGGTCTGCGTACCTGCTTTCTTGTAGCTCCCAGAGGCAGTGGTGTAACTTCTACTGACAGGATGTATTTTTTCAATAGGAGCTGAGCAGGCCAAGTGTGCGGGATTGGACATAGCTCCCACAGGAAAATAGATACAAAGGTTGCACAGTGCTGGGTGATAGGCTACATGGGGACCTACGTACCACTGTAGGTGGAGTCTGAGTGCCTGCTTTCATATAGATCACAGACGCAGTGGAGTAACTTCTACCAGCAGCCTGTATTTTCAATGGGAGCTGAGTATACCAAGTGCGTAGGATAGGAGATAGCTACCAGGGGAAAGCAGCTGCAAAGGTGGCACAGTGCTGACTTATAAGCACCACTGTAGATGGGATCTGTGTACCTGCTTTCTTGTAGCTCCAAGATACAGTTGTGCAATATTTATCAGCAGCCTGGATTTCAAAGGGGAGCTGAGACGGTGGGGGACTGGAGATAGCTCCCACAGGAGAGCAGCTGAAAAGGTGGCTGTAGTGGGTCTGTGATGGTAGTGATTTTTCACAGCAGCTCTTGCATTGCTGTGCTACCTGTTTTTATCAATATTTTGACTACTGCTCGCACAGCATCAGGACTGTCTCTCAATCATTCATTCATTCCCCCACCTTCACCAATAAGCTGTGGGTGAGAAAAATCTTGGGAGGGAAAATGGCCACAACAGCTGACCCAGGCTGACCAAGGAGATTTTCCATACCATATGACGTCAGCTCAGTAAAATAAACTGGGGGAGAGGAACAGGAAAGGGAGGCAAGATTCATTTCTGGCCTTCCAAAAGCAAAGCCCTGCTTCTCAGGAGGTGACCGGACATCACTGCTGATAGGAAGTAGAGAGTAACAGCTTTATCTGCTTTTGCTTTGCTTCCCGCGCACACAGCTTTGCTGTTGCTTTATTAAACTGCTTTTATCTCAACCCACGAGATTCCCATCTTATTTTCTCCCCTTCCCTGGCATGCTGGAGAGGTGGGAGATAGAACAGTGTGGTGGGCACCTGACATTCACCCAGGGTCAAACTACCTCAGCCTTTTGACACCCAACGTGGGGCGAGATAATAGCAGTTTTACATTAAATGCGTTGTAATGATAGTAAGCCAAAAAGTGCAAAGTTCCTGTGCTGGTCACGGAGCCTTGCTGTTATGCAGCTTATCTTACACTTTGTAATGTTTGGTAACATGATGCTACTAACACTGACTCTGTGCTGCCCTCTAACCTTGATAGTTTTGATAAGTTGTCTGCATGATTTTTTGAAAAGGATGAAAGGGCCTGGGAACATGATGGCCCAAATAATAATAGTCAGTTTCATTCTGTTACTGATGAATTTACTGTGCTGTGGGAACTATCTTGTGGAGGCCATGGGGCAAAGCACCTCTTTCCCCTCAGCTCGGACTGATCTAGACAATTTTGTTATACAGACTTCCCAGGTCCTTAGTCACCCTTATATGAGAGTTTTAATATTACTAATTAACATGATTGGTATATTATATATCTTGTGGAATATGGACTCATCTGGGTATCAGAGAGGACAAATATGGGATGGAAACATGTTAAAATGCCCCCAGAAGTCGCCAGTCCCTGGGTGGCAGGGTGTATGGATGAATTTGGGCAAATTCCTAGCACAGTTATCACCTCCTGTAACCTGGGATTTTACAGCTGAAAAGATAAAAAACCCTGCTTTACTGGCACGCCATTTGATAGAAGGGTGTCTTGCCTACCCCAATGAGGCACATGAGGTTCAGGCACTATACTGGGGCCTAGCCTCTGCCTACTGAGCCTCACTCCAGTTCTCTCAGGGAACTATAGTTGAAGTGGAAACTCAAATTGTATCTGAGACCACTATGGTTGAATCAGTCGCAGTCAAGTCCTCTTCAGAGAACTATGGCCAAGGTGGGAATATAAACTGTATCTGAGACAACCATGGTTGAGTCTGGGAATCAAACAACAACCACAGTGGTTGCCCCAGTCGTGAAAAAGAAACAGTGGATAAGGAGGTCAAGTCCATATCATCGATTAGTAAGGGCAGAAAAGGAATAATAGGAAAGGATAGAAGAAGAAGCTGGTCCTTCAGTAAGGAGATCAGGAAAATGAGTGAAAGAAATTGAAAAGGAAATATGCGAAAAGTTTATGTTGACGAATCTCAAATCCCGAAAAACTTATCTACACAGGAATGCAGATAAGCAGGCACTTCTTTATTATGCAGTGCTGGGAAAACAGGTGGGATAGCTCCTCCGTAAGTACTTGTTAGTTAGCATTTTCAGGGTTTTTCTAGGGCTCAAACAAAAGAATCACATTTGCCAACACAAGCATGCATAAAATGTCCATGTATCAATGTAGCGCTTCACCTTGATTGGTTCCCAACAAACACAAAATTTCCCAAATTACAGTGATTTGATTCCCATTGTTTTAGTAACAACTAAGGTAACAGTCAAGGTAACCTAACGAATACATTTACCAGGGTCTTGTAGTTAAGGTAACAGCTAAGGTAACCTTATAAATACCTTCACCAGGGTCTCATGGTAACAGGTGTGGTATGTAACTCTTGCAGTTTGATCCTTATGTGATTCAAAGGAATACTTATTTAATCAATAGGTATTTTAGTTATTTGCAAGTGCTTAGCTAATTGACTGAACTATTACTAGCTGGTTAACAAGTGCTTAACCAGTGCTTCACTACTTATTGTGATGATAAGTTGTCAACATAAACAATTGTGTATCTGCAACAATTACAGTTGCCAGCCAGGTGAGAGGATTCCTGCCTGGCTGCTAAGATGTTGGGATAACTGGGCTTACAGTCAGTAATTGGAAGTTAGAGAAGCCCAACAGCTGGGATCTCTTGCTAGGGAACGGGGAATTGATAGAGGCATAGGAAAGAAGACCTCAATTTGCAGCCTCTGGACACAGCTCCTCTCAAGTGTAAGGGCAAGATACCCATTCAAGGAAGATCTGCCTGACTTTCAGAACTGCCCCAAGAAGTTGGCTTGACTGTCAGAACTGCCCCAAGAATTGTCATCCACTGCCCCGACCAAGGGAAAAGGAAGTCCTATCCGCAGGAGTACACCATAAAATGAACTCTGGGTCTTTTTGCGTGGCCAAGGAGAGAATTTGAGGAAATGGGACCGTGAACCCACTTTTAAGCTGGACGTGAACTAAGGGGGAAGACAGCTGTTAGAAAAGGATCACCCAGGAGGGCTGTAGGCATAGTAGCTGCCAGAACAAAAGAGGACAATCAGCAATCTCCAAGACAGAGAAGAACTGCAACCACTTCCTTCGATGCCAATGAGGAGACTTCATGTCTAAAATTGCAAGGATCAGATAGCGAATACTCTGATGAAGAACAGAAATAGAGGGCCCCTGCCTCCAGGCAGGAGGAGGAAAGGGATGACCAAATCTACTGGACTGTGTGGGTTCGGTGGCCTGGCACATCAAACCCACAAAGGTATAAAGCCTTAGTACACAAAGGGGCACAGTGTACATTGATGCCACCAAGGTATAGAGGCACAGATTCTGTCTGGATCTCTGGAGTGAATGGCGGATGTGAAGAGTTATCTGTCTTAGAGGCTGAAGTGAGCTTAACAGGGGAAAAACGGGAAAAGCACCCCATTGTGACTGGTCTAGAGGCCCCTTGTATTCTTGGCATAGATTACCTGAGGAGAGGGTACTTCAAAGACCCCAAGGGGTATCAATGGGCTTTTGGTATAGTCACTGTAGATACAGAGAAAATCAAACAACTCTCCAGTTTTCCTAGCCTCTGAGAAGACCCTTTTGTTGTGGGATTGCTGCAAGTTCAAGAGCAACAGGTACCAATTGCTACCAGGACAGTGCACCGGAGGCAATATCGCACGATCCGAGATTCCCAGACTCCCTTCCTGAGTTGATTCATCAACTGGAGGCTCAAGGAGTAATTAGCAAAATTCATTCCCCATTTAATAGTCCCATATGGTCTGTGAAAAAATCTGATGGAGGGTGGAGGTTAACAGTAGACTATGGTGGCCTGAACGAAGTGACATCACCACTGAGTGCTGCTGTACTAGACATGTTAGAGCTCTAGTATGAACTGGAGTCAAAAGCAGTCAAGTGGTATGCTACGATTGACATCACTAATGGATTTTTCTCAATTTCATTTACAGTAGAGTGCAGGTCAGGATTCGCCCTCACATGGAGAGGTGTCCAATATAGCTGGAATCGACTTCCCCAGGGGTGGAAACATAGTCCTACTATTTGTCATGGTCTAATCAAAATTGTGCTGGAAATGGGTGATGTCCTCAAAAATTTACAGTACATTGATGACATAATTGTATGGGGAAACAAGGCAGAAGTGTTTGAGAAAAGGTAAAAGAATAATTCAGATTCTCCTAAAAGCTGGTTTTGCTGTAAAAAGAAACAAAGTCAAGGGACCTGCACAAGAGATCCAGTTTTTGGGCATAAAATGGCAAGATGGGCGTCGACATGTGCCTCTGGATTTTGTGAACAAAATAGCGACTACATCTCAGCCAACTAATAAGAAAGAAACACAAGCTTTCCTGGGCTTTGTGGGATTCTGGAGGATTCATATTCCAGCTTCTAGTCAGCTTGCGAGCCCTCTTTTTAGAGTAACCAGAAAGAGGAACTGTTTTGAGTGGGGCCTTGAGCAACAACAAACTTTTAAACAAATTAAACAAAAAATAGCTCGTGCAGTCACCCTTGGGCCCATCTGTACAGGACCAGATTTGCAGAATATCCTCTACAATGCCGCTGGAGAGCACGGTTTCACCTGGAGCCTCTGGCAGAATATATCTGGAGAAAACCGAGGTTGACCATTACGGTTCTGGAGACCAGGATATCGAGGATCACTACACCCAAACTGAAAAAGAAATTCTAGCAGCATATGAGTGACTTCGAGCTGCTTCAGAAGATGAGAGACATTATGCTCTGTTTACTGATGGATCCTGCCGCGTGGTAGGAAATCATCTTAAGTGGAAAGTTGTTGTGTGAAGTCCCACACGACGAGTTGTTGAGGCCACTGAAGGAGAAGGTGAGTCAAGTCAGTTTGCTTAAGTGAAAGCCATCCAATTAGCTCTAAAGATTGCAGAACGAGAGAAGTGGTCAGTACTCTATACTGACTCCTGGATGGTGGCTAATGCCCTATGGGGATGGCTACAGCAATGGAAGAAGACCAACTGGCAGCGCAAGGGTAAACCCATCTGGGCTGCTGCATTCTGGCAAGATATTGCCGCTCGGGTGGAAAACATGACTCTGAAAGTACGTCATGGAGAGCCTCACGTGCCCAAAAGCCGTGCCACTGAAGAACAATGGAACAAGCAATAGGTAGACAAAGGTGCCAAAATTGAAGTAGCTCAGGTAGTCCTAGAGTGAGAGCGTAAATGTAAGCTATTTATAGCTCGATGGCCCATGAAACATTAGGACATCTGGGAAGAGATGCAACATATAGATGGTCTCGTGATCAAGGGGTGGACTTCACCATGGAAGCCATTACACAGGTCACCCACAAATGTGAAACGTGCTGCAATCCAGCGAGCCACACGAATCAAGTCTCCCTGGAACAGTAGCCCATGACTGGGTTTTCAGTATGGTGAGGCCTGGCAAATTGACTATGTTGGACCGCCACCACGAACACACCAAGGCAAGCGTTATATACTCACCATGGTGAAAGCAACTACCGGTTGTTTGGAAACATACCCTGTAAACCATGCCACTGCCTGAAATACTGTCTAGGGTCTTGAAAGACAAGTTTTGTGGTGACACAACACTCCAGAAAGAATTGAATCAAATATTGGGACTCATTTTCGAAATACTAAAGACCATGTTGAGAGCACTGGGCAATGGGGCATGGAAGCAGTGGGATAAAAATTTAGCAGAAGTCACTTGGCTGGTTAACAGCAGAGGTTAAACTAACCATCCTAGTCCTGCCCAAACAGAACCGCTACATACTGTGGGAGGACATAAGGTCCCTGTAGTGTACCCAGGGAAATTTCTGGGGAAGGCAGCATGGGTTGTGCCTCCCATGGGAAAGGGCAAATCCATTTGTGGGATTGTCTTTGCTCAAGGGCCTGGGTGTACCTGGTGGGTGATGAGGAAGGATGGTAAAACTCGATGTATGCCTCAAGGAGACTTAACCTTGCGGGAAAAATAACCTGTGATGTGAGTTATCTGTTGTAGACGATGAGGAATGAACTTTGCAAGAAAACTGGATAAGTGGACAAACCAAGTCCTGGTGCTCAAAACTGAATACACTGTTTCCTCTGGCCTGGATATCCATCTTGATGGATGAGACCTAAGTTATGGCCTGCTCCAGTGAACATCTTCAAAGGATGAATGATATAAGAATGTTGTTTGTTTGTTTGATGCAAGATGCAAGAGGGAATACAAGAATGAGGTTTGTCTGTTGAAGTGTGGGGGTACTCGTTAATGAGAGTATATAAGAATGAATATAGTTTGGGGGTCTGTAGGTTTGGGTCTGCTTACCTTCTTTCTTGTAGCTCCCTCATTTTTTCTCTACCAAAGGTCACACAGTGCTGGCTGATAGGCTATACAGGGTCCTACTTACCACTGTTGGTGGGATCTGCGTGCCTGCTTTCTTGTAGCTCCATGATGCAAAAGTGTAACTTCTACCGGCAGCCTGTATTTTAAATTGGAGCTGAGCATGTGTGAGGGATTGGACATAGCTATAACAAAAAAGCAGCTGGAAAGGGTACACAGTGCTGGCTTATAAGCTACACGAGGACCTATGTAAAACTGTAAGTGGGGTCTGCACACCTGCTTTCTTGTAATTCCCAGACCCAGAGGTGTAACTTATATCAACAGCCTGTATTTTTTCAAAGGGAGCTAAGCAGGCTAATTGTGTGGGAAAGAGATATCTCCCACCGGAGAGCAACTAAAAAGGTGGCACAGTGCTGGCTAATAGGCTACACGGGGACCTACGTACCACTGTAGGTGGATTCTGCCTACCTGCTTTCTTGTACCCCTCACAGGAAGAGGTGTAACTGTATTTCTTAAATGGGAGCTGCGAATACCAAGTGTGCGGGATAGATATAACTCAATCAGGAAAGTAACTGCAAAGGTGACACAGTGCTGGCTAATAGGCTACAGGGGGATCTACGTACCACTGTAACTGGGGTCTGCGTACCTCCTTTTTTGTAGCTCCCAGACACAGAGGTGTAACTTCCTCTGTCAGTCTGTTTTTTCAATGGGAACTGAGCAGGTCAAATGCACGGGATTGGAGATAGCGCCCACAGGAAAGTAGCTGCAAAGGTGGCACAGTGCGCGCAGATAGGCTACATGAGGACCTACGTACCGCAGCAGATGGGATCTTCATACCTGCTTTGTTTTAGCTCGCTGACGCAGTGGCGTAACTTCCACCGGCAGCCTGTATTTTCAATGGGAGTGGAGCAGGCCACGTACACGGGAATTGAGATAGCTCAACCAGAAAAGCAGTTGCAAAGGTTGCACAGTGCTGACTGATAGGTTGCATGGGGACCTACGTGCCACTGTAGGTGGGGTGTGCGTACTTACTTTCTTGTAGCTCTACGACGCAGATGTGTAACTCCTACTGGTAGCCTGTATTTTCAATGAGAACTGAGCAGGCCAAGTGTGTCGTATTGGAGATAGCTACAACAGGAAAGCAGCTTCAAAGTTGGCACAGTGCTGGGTCATAGGCTACACAGGGACCTAAGTACCACTGTAGATTGGGTCTGCGTACCTGCTGTCTTGTAACTCCCAGATGAAGTGGCGTAACTTCCATAGGTACCCTGTGTTTTAAAGGGAGCAGAGCAGGACAAGTGCATGGGATTTAAGATAGTTCCCACAGGAAAGCAGCTGCAAACTTGGCACAGTGCTTGCTGATAGCCTACAAGGGGACCTACGTACCACTGTAGGTGGGGTCCGCGTACCTGCTTTCTTCTAGCTTCCAGAGGCAGTGCCGTAACTTCTACCCATAACCTTTATTTTCAATGGGATCTGAGCAGGCCAAGTGCGCGGGATTGGATATAGCTCCCACAGGAAAGCAGCTGCAAAGGTGGTACATTGCTGGCTGATAGACTACAAGGGGACATATGTTCCACTGTAGTTGGGGTCTGCATACCTGCTTTCTTGTAGCTCCGAGATGCCTTGAAATAACTTCTCCTCGCAGCCTGTATTTCAAATAGGAGCTGAGCAGGCCAAGTGCGAGGGATTTGAGATAGCTCCCACAGGAAAGCAGCTGTAAAATGGCACAGTGCTGGCTGATAGGCTACACGGGGACATAAGTAACACTGTAGGTTGGTTCTGCTTACCTGCTTTCTTGTAGCTCCCAGACGCAGTGCCGTAACTTCTACTGGCAGCCTGGATTTTCAATGGAGATGAGCAAGCCAAGTGCGTGGGATTGTAGATAGCTCTCAAAGGAAAGCAGCTGCAAAGGTGGCACAGGTCTGGCTGATGGAAAACACGGGGACCAACGTACCTGTTTAGATGGGGTCTGAGTACCTGCTTTCTTGTAGTTCCCAGACGCAGTGGCGTAACTTCTAACGGCAGCCTGTATTTTCAATTGGAGCTGAGAAGGACAAGTTTGCAGGATTGGAGATAGCTCCCACAGGAAAGCAGGTGCAAAGGTGACACAGTGCTGACTGATAGGCTGCAAGGGGACCTACGTAACACTGCTAGTGGGGTCTGCATACCTGCTTTGCTGTAGCTCCCAGACCCAGTGGCGTAACGTCTACCAGCAGTCTGTATTTTCAATGGGAGCTGAGCAAACCAAGTGCACAGGATTGGAGATAGCTCCCACAGGAAAGCAGTTGCAAAAGTTGCACAGTGCTGGCTGTAACAATACACAGGGATCTAATTACCAATGTAGGTGGGGTCTGCATACCTGCTTTCCTGTAGTTCCCAGATGCAGTGGCGTAACTTGTACCGGCAGTCTGTATTTCAAATGGAAGCTGAGATGGCCAAATGCGAGGGATTGATGATAGCTCCCAATAGTAAGCAACTGTAAAGGTGGTACAGTGCTGGCTGATAGGCCACACGGGGACCTAAGTACAATCGTAGGTGTTGTCTGCGACCCTGCCTCTTGTAACTCTGAGACACAGTGGTTTAAATTCTACCGTCAGCCTTTATTTTCAATGAGAGTTGAGTAAGCCAAGTGCGCGGGATTGGAGATAGCTCAAGCAGGAAAGCAACTGCAAAGGTGGCACAGTGCTAGCTGATAAACTACACCGGGACCAACGTTCCACTGTACGCAGAGTCTGCATACCTGCTTTCTTTTACCTCACAGAGGCAGTGACTTGACTTCTACCGGTAGCCTATATTTTTTAATGGGAGCGGAACAGACCAAGTGCGCGGGATTGGACATAACTCCCCAAGGAATGCAATTGCAAAGGTGGCACAGTGCTGACTGATAGTCTACAAGGGGATCTACGTACCACTGTAGGTAGGATCTGCGTACCTGCTTTTTATGTAGCTAACAGACACAGTGGCGTGAATTCTACTGGCAGTCTGTATTTTCAATGGGAGCGGAGTAGGTCAAGTGCGGGTGTTTAGATAAGTTTTTTGTGACTGCAGATCCATCAACAGTTTTGACGACCCAGTTAGGACCTTGCGAGTGAGATTGGATGGGTTCGGATGTTGATCGAACTCCAGCGGGTACCGAGGAATTCTCGGAAAGGACCATCATCTGTGACCCTTACAGCTCCTCGCAACGTTCCCTGGAGTGGTAAGACACTTTTAATTGGTTTAGGGCAGAACCTTGGTGAACTAGTCTGTAAGTCGCGGCGTCGGAGACCCCGCTTGGTTGGGCCCAGGGAAAGCCCAATACAGCCTGCCAGTAAGACGGAGCGAAAGTTCCACTTTGTTGGGCTAGAGGATCCTCATATTTGTATTGGGAGCCTAGTCACTGCCCGTAAGGCAAACATGAAAGCGACTGCATGGTTGGTATTAGTATTGCAGCCCATAAGTCGGACGAAGTGTTCGCAGGGCTGACATTGGTAATTGGTATTGGCAATTGGTATAAGTGGGCCCACATAGATATATAGTAAGGTACCTATTGATTTTGGTTTGTACATTGATTTGTACATTGGTTTGTATATTGCTTTGTGTATATATATGCATATTATTGTATATTGTGTTGTGAGCTGTCTGTGTGTGTGTGATTGAGACCTGTAATTGTCTACGAAGCAAGTGCAGAGCTTTGATCCGCGGTTCTGTGATCCTGTGAGGGGTGCAGCTGGAGAGAAACAGAAACGAAGCGAAAGAACGAAATGATTGTTGAGAAAGTACTTGTAACTAAAAGGTTTTTTAAATCGTAAACAAAGTACCTGAGAATTCACCCATTGGGTGCCTGGTAGCACCATGGAAGGAATTTAAGGGTGATTTTCGTAAAGATCAACTTACAGAGTACTGTAATCGTGTGTACAAATATTGAACTGTGCCTTTAAGTGTCTGTGTTTGAAGGACACCATAATTTTTGGCTATGGCATCTAAGTGGTCAAACCCGTTTTGGGGAGGAAATTCTAACAATAAGGGCCCTATGCCAAAAACCTATCCTTTAGGCTACCTTTTTGCTCACTGGAGAGAAATACATAATGATTTGTGTAAAAAGCAGCTTCATGAATATTGCAATCATATGTGGCCAATGTATGCTCTGGATGATGAGGAATTGTGGCCTCTGAATGGAATACTAAGTTACAATACTATCTTGCACTTAATGTTGTTTTATAAGAGCAAGGAAAAGTGAGATAAAGTCCCATATGTAGATCTGTTCTTTTATTTAGGAGAAAAATCTGAACGGCAGAAAGAATCTGAATGAACAAATCGTGTAATGTCACTCACAGTAGAAAAATAAAAGGTTCAAAATTGTTGCTCCTCATGCACTGCAGTATAAATGTGTCTTAAACATTTCAACCTTAAGGGGGAAGAGTTGTTCCTACATATACACCCTCTCTCACTTAACCGCTTCCCAACATGAACCTGAACAGGGACCCAGCAACCTGACAAGGATACATCCTGGAGTTCAAGGGAGGGCTCCCAACCCTGTCCAGATAGTAGTAACGTGGAAAAATGAGGACTCTGACAAAGAACCTTCCTCATTGGTGTCCAAGAGAACTCAATGCTTTACTCATTTAATAACCACCTTAAAGATCCCCTTAACTTCTAAAGTCAAACAGCATATAATTGCCCCATTAAGGGAAGGGGTTGGAGAGAGTAAACCAGTACACATGAAAGTGCTTTACTCACCTTCTGATTTAATTCTCTGAGAAAAAAAAAAAAAAAAAAAATCAACTGACTCCTATAAGTAGCACCCAGATATAGTGAGAAAGAGAAGAAAAAAAAAAAAGAAAAGAAAAGAAAAGAAAAGAAAAGAAAAGAAAAGAAAAGAAAAGAAAAGAAAAGAAAAGAAAAGAAAACCCAAACCAGAGAATAGAACCCAATATAAACATGGGAGTAATGTATCCAGTTTTAAATACATGTAGAGGAGCAATAGGAACTAAAACTACAAATATTGTACCTTTTCTGTATTAAATAACCAAAAAGGAAACCTTGGAACTAAAACTGCAAATATTGTGGGAGCCACAAGGAAAGAGGAAAATCAGACATTTTTGTAACCCTTAAATTTACAATTTGGCAATAAAGTGATAACATATGAATTTTTACATGTTCCATAGTGTCCCACACCCCTGATGGGGAGGGACTTGTCTAAATTAAATGCACAATTTGTCTTTGAAAACAGAGACTTGTTACTAAAAATATCTGAATCAAAGACAGGACAAATATTTATGATAAAAGAAAAAAAACAAAGGTGCTAGAATTACCTCCAGAACTGGAGAATGCAGTGATCCCAATGGTGTGGGAAACTCAGATTCCAGGAAAATGAAAATTGACACAACCAGTAAAAATTGAAATAAAAGAAAAAGCAAAATCGGTCCAGGTGAGACAATACCCAATAAAACCTGAAGCAAAACAAAGATTAAAAGTACTTATTGACAAATTTCTGAAATATCAAATTCTAGAAGAATGTGAGTCAGAGTATAATACACCTATTTTACCAGTATGGGAAATGAATGGAGAGTATAGCTTAGTTCAGGACGTAAGGCCCATTAATCAGATTGTGAAAGATATACATCCAGTTGTAGCAAATCTGTGTACCTTACTCACAGCTCTGAGAGAAAATTATCAGTGATTTACAGTGCTTGATTTAAAAGATGCTTTCTTTTGTATCCCTTTGGAAAAGGAAAGACGTAAACTATTTGTTTTTGAGTGGGAAAGCCCTCAAACAGGACGCAAGGTACAGTTAACATGGACATGGCTACCCCAAGGATTCAAGAACAGTCTGACTATCTTTGGAAGACAATTCGCAATAGACCTGGAACTTTGGACTAATGAAAAGACAGTGAAACTGAGTCTAAAGCATTTGCTTCTCCAATATGTGGATGACATTCTAATTACCAAAACAGGAAGGTCAGTCTGCACACAGGTAATCACTGAACTTAAAAACATTTGGGGATTAAACAGGTACAAGGTATCAAAAGAAAAAGCTCAAATAACACGCCAAACAGTGATATAGTTGGACCTCAAAATTTCAAAAGGTGAATGGAGACTCGGGACAAATGGGAAGGAAGCGATTTGTGTTATTTTAGAACCACACACTGTGCATGAGTTGCAGGCATTTTTGAGAATGACGGAAGGTGCAGGCTCTGGATCATAGATCTTATAGCCAAACAATTATATGAAGCCCAAAAATCTATCCCTTTTATATGGGGAAAAGAACAGCAGGAAGCTTTCCTGAAGCTTAAAATAACTCTGATGACAGTCTCAGGCTTAGGCTTGCCAGATTTAACCAAAGACTTTCAGTTATTTGTTCATGAACGACAGCATTTGACTCTAGGAGTTCTGATGCAGAAACTAGGAAGCTGGAATAGACCAATGGTATATTTTTCTAAACAACTGGACTTGGTGAGCAAGGGATGGCCTTCTTGCTTCCGAGCAGTAGCTGTCACTGTCACACTGATCCAAGAAGCAAGAAAGCTGACCTTGGGAAGGACTATTACAGTCTATGTCCGACATATGGTAAAGACAGTCTTGGAGCAAAAGGGAGGACATTGGTTATCCCCAAGCCGAATGATGAAATACCAGGTAATTCTCACTGAGCAGGATGATGTAGTGTTGAAAACAACTAACCTTCTAAATCCTGCAGTGTTTCTGAGTACTTCAAAGGAAGAGCAACAACTCGAACACGACTGTGTTGCAACCACTGAACATACATATTCCAGCAGAGAGGACCTGAAGGATGATCCTCTTGAAAACCGTGAATGGGAATTGTTTACAGACGGCAGCAGCTTTGTCTTGAATGGAACTTTCCCTGCGGGATATACGGTAACAATAGAAAACATGGTAATAGAAGCCAATGCGTTGCACAGAAGACAGAACCGATTGCATTGATATGTACTTTAGAATTAAGTAAAGGAAAACGAGTTAGTATTTGGACTGATTCAAAATATGCATTTGGAGTAGTCCATGTCCATGGCACCCTCTTGAAAGAAAGAGGACTACTGTCCTCCCAGGGAAAAAACATTAAGCATCAAAAAGAAATCTTGCAACTGCTAGCGGTAGTGGAATGTCAGTAAGTCCCTAGGAGATAATGTATGGAAAACCCTATGAGGTTCTTGAACAAAATTTGGACATGCATGTGATGGGAAAACAAGATGTGTATAACTATTTGCTTCCTCTTGGAAAAATTCTGAACAGGCTCCGAAATGCAGTAGTATAGAATCAATCTCTTACTTTGGAAAAATCCAGTAAACAACATCCTGCCTAGAGATTATGTCTACATAAAGACCTGGAACGAAGAACCTCTTCAAGTGAGGTGCAAGGAAGGTGGAAGGGACCATACCAGGTGTTGCTGACCACCTTCACTGCAATCAAGATGGCCGAATCAGATGCCTGGATCCACTACACTCGAGTGAAGAAGACACCATCAAGCCCATGGAAGTGGGAGAGTTGTAGGAAATCTTGAGAAATTGAAGTTAACATGACTATGTTTTTGGTTTTGTTGTTTTTCCACTCTATGGTGGTGGAAACGTGGATCAAAATTGGATGGTCAAATAGATTTGTATTGAATGTTCAGTCCCAGACTCCAGTCCAAACAGAAATAGACTCGGAACAGGTAATTCCAATACCAGGAAATTAGGAAAGACATGAACACACCCTGGATAAAGTTTTTGAGAGACTGGGCCTGGACTTAAAGTCCTGGATAAAGTCACTGATTGAAATACTTCTGCTATTGATTATAATGTTTCTGGCAAATTTTCGGCATATCGTTGCATCAAAAGAGAAATAATACAAAGAACACAATGAAGTAATAGAATCTTGACAGCATTGTCAAGACACAATGATCCGTTCAAATGTGATCCACCACCATATGACAATCATGGTTTTCTTATGGAGACAACAGAAATACAAGAGTGAAAGTATTGTGATTATCTATACTTTCAAAGGGGGGAAATGTTGCAGATACACAATAACTTTACTTAATAACTTATCATCACAATAAGTACTCAAGCACTTGTTAAGCACTTGTTAAAAACCCAGTAATGGTTCAATCAATTAGCTAAGCACTTGCAAATAACTCAAACACCTATTGATTAAGTAGGTATTCATTTGAATCACATAAGGATCAAACTGCAAGAGTTACATACCACACCAGATGGGAACATGTTACCTTAGCTACAAGACCCTGGTGAATGTATTTGTTAGGTTACTTTGGTTGTTACCTTAGTTGTTACTAAAACAAAGGATTGATATATTTTTTTTTTGACCAATCACTGTGATTTTGGAAATCAAGGTGAATGGCTAAATTTTTAGATGGATATTTGTGGTAGTTCGAGCCTGGCTGGATGCCAGGTGCCCACCACACCGCTTTATCCCCCACCTCCTTAGCAAGCCAGGGAAGGGGAGAAAATAAGATGGGAGTCTCGTGGGTTGCGATAAAAGCAGTTTAATAAATAAGCAGCAAAGCCTCGCGCAAGGGAAGCAAAGCAAAAGCAAGTAAATCTGTTACTCTCTACTTCCCATCAGCAGCGATGTCCGGCCACCTCCCGAGAAGCAGGGCTTCAGTACGCATAGCGGTTGCTTTGGGAAGGCCAGAAATGAATCTCGCCTCCCCTTCCTGCTCCTCTCCCCCAGTTTATATTACTGAGCTGACGTCATATGGTATGGAATATCTCCTTGGTCAGCCTGGGTCAGCTGTCCTGGCCATAGTCCCTCCCAAGATCATGCCCACCCACAGCTATTGGTGAAGGTGGGGGAAGGAATGTTGGAGGAACGGCCCTGATGTTGTGCAAGCGGTAGTCATAATATTGATATCAACAGTAAGCACAGCACTGCAGGAGCTGCTGTGGAAAATCGCTACCATCCCAGACCCACTACAATATTTTATGCATACTTGTGTTGGCAAATGTGAGTCTTTTGTTTTAGCCATCCCCCAAGTTTTCCCCGTGCTGCATAATTAAATGCCTGCTTATCTGCCTTCTTGTGTAGTTAAGTTTTTCCCGATTTCGTATTTGTCAACATAAGCTTTTCGCATTCTTTGGAGAAAGTTCCCACAGGAAAGCAGCTGCAAAGGTGGCACAGTGCTAGCTGATAGACTACACCAGGACCAACGTACCACACAAAGCTGGGTCTGCGTACCTGCTTTCCTGTAGCTCCCAGAGGCAGCGACATAACTTCTACCAGCAGCCTCTATTTTCAATGGGAGTGGAGCAGGACAAGTGCGCAGGATTGTTGATAGCTCTCATGGGAAAGCAGCTTAAAAGGTGGCACAGTACTTACTGATAGACTACACGGGGATCTACGTACCACTGTAGGTGTGCTCTGAGTACCTGCTTTCTTGTAGCTCCCAGACGCAGTGGTGTATCTTCTACTGGCAGTCTTTATTTTCAATGAGATCTTAGCAAACCAAGGACAGGGGATTGAAGATATCTCCCACAGGAAAGCATTTGAAAAGGTGGCTGTTAGACTCCATGAAGACCTACGTACCACTTTAGGTGAGTTCTGCATATCTGCTTTCTTCTAGCTCACAGTCGCATCTGCGTAACTTAAACCAGCAGTCTATATTTAAAATGAGAGCTTAGCAGGCCAAGTGCATGGGATTGGAGATAGCTCCCACAGGAAAGCAGCTGCAAATGTGGCACAGTGCTGGCTGATAGACTATACAGGGATCTAAGTAAAACAGTAGGTGGGGTCTGAGTATGTGCTTTCTTGTAGCTCCCAGAGGCATTCGTGTAACTTCTAATGGCAGTCTGTATTTTTTCAATGGGAGCTGAGCAGACCAAGTGCGCGGGATTGGAAATAGCTCAAGCACTAAAGAAACTGCAAAGGTGGCACAGTGCTAGCTGATAGGCTACATGGGGACCTACGTACGACTGTAGGTGGGGGTCTGTGTATCTGCTTTCTTTTAGCTTTCAGACACAGTGGCAAAACTTCTACCGGCAGCGTGCATTTTTTAGTGGGAACTGAATAGGCCAAGTGCGCGGGTCTGGAGATAGCTCTTATAAGAAAGCAGCTGCAAATGTTGCACAGTGATGTTTGATAGGCTAAACGGAGACCTACGTACCACTGTAGGTGGGATCTGCGTACCTGCTCTCTTGTAGCTGAAAGATGCACTTGCGGAACATCTACCGTCAGTCTGTATTTCAAATGGGAGCTGAGACGACGGGGGATTGGAGATAGCTTCCATAGGAAGGAAGTTGAAAAGGTGGCTGTATTGGGTCTGGGATGGTAGTGATTTTCAACAGCAGCTCTTGCAGTACTGTTCTTACCTTTAAAATCAATATGATGACTACTGCTTGCACAGCATCAGGGCTGTCCCTCCAGCATTCATTCCCCCACCTTCACCAAAAGCAATAAAATAAACTGGGGGAGAAGAGCAGGAAGGGGAGGCAAGATTCATTTCTGGCCTTCCAAAAGAAACCGCTAGGCGTTCCCTGGCTTGCTGGGGAGGTGGGGGATAGAACAGTGTGGTGGGCATCCACCCAGGGTCAAACTACCTCAGCCTTTTTGACACCCAACGTGGGGCGAGATAATAGCAGTTTTACATTAAATGCGTTGTAATGATAGTAAGCCAAAAAGTGCAAAGTTCCTGTGCTGGTCACGGAGCCTTGCTGTTATGCAGCTTATCTTACACTTTGTAATGTTTGGTAACATGATGCTACTAACACTGACTCTGTGCTGCCCTCTAACCTTGATAGTTTTGATAAGTTGTCTGCATGATTTTTTGAAAAGGATGAAAGGGCCTGGGAACATGATGGCCCAAATAATAATAGTCAGTTTCATTCTGTTACTGATGAATTTACTGTGCTGTGGGAACTATCTTGTGGAGGCCATGGGGCAAAGCACCTCTTTCCCCTCAGCTCGGACTGATCTAGACAATTTTGTTATACAGACTTCCCAGGTCCTTAGTCACCCTTATATGAGAGTTTTAATATTACTAATTAACATGATTGGTATATTATATATCTTATGGAATCTGGACTCATCTGGGTATCAGAGAGGACAAATATGGGATGGAAACATGTTAAAATGCCCCCAGAAGTCGCCAGTCCCTGGGTGGCAGGGTGTATGGATGAATTTGGGCAAATTCCTAGCACGGTTATCACCTCCTGTAACCTGGGATTTTACAGCTGAACAGATAGTAAACCCTGCTTTACTGGCACGCCACCTGATAGAAGGTTATCTTGTCTAACCCAATGAGGCCCATGAGGTTCAGGCACTATACTGGGGCCTAGCCTCTGCCTACTGAGCCTCACTCCAGTTCTCTCAGGGAACTATAGTTGAAGTGGAAACTCAAATTGTATCTGAGACCACCATGGTTGAGTCAGTCGCAGTCCAGTCCTCTCAGAGAACTATGGCCGAGGTGGAAATTCAAACTGTATCTGAGACCACCATGGTTGAGTCTGGGAATCAAACAACCACCACAGTGCTTTCCCCAGAAGTGAAAAAGAAACAGTGGATAAGGAGGTAAAGCCCATATCATCGATTAGTAAGGGCAGAAGAGGAGGAAGAGGAAAGGTTAGAAGAAGAAGCTGGTCCTTCAGTAAGGAGATCAGGAGAAGGAGTGAAAGAAATTGAAAAGGAAATGGAAACTGCTCAGTCCCTTATCTCATCAGAACTTAGAGATATGTGAAAACATTCTGTTGAGGAATCCCAAATCGCGAAAAACTTATCTACACAGGAATGCAGATAAGCAGGAACTTCATTATTATGCAGCGCCTGGAAAAAACAGGGGATAGCTCCTCCATATGTACTTGGTGTTAGTTACCATTTTCAGGGTTTTTATAGGGCTCAAACAAAAGAATCACATTTGCAAACACAAGCATGCATAAAATATCCATCTATCAATTTCGCCATTCACCTTCATTGGTTCAAAAATAACACAAAATTTCAAAAATCACAGTGATTGTTCAAAAAAAGATATCAGTCCCTTTGTTTTAGTAACAACTAAGGCAACAGCTAAGGTTACCTAACAAATACATTCACCAGGGTCTTGTAGTTAAGGTAACAGCTAAGGTAACCTAACAAATGCATTTACTAGGGTCTCCTAGCTAATGTAACAGGTCCCTATCAGGTGTGGTATATAACTCTTACAGTTTGATCCTTATGTGATTCAAAGCAATACTTACTTAATAAATAGTTTGAGTTATTTGCAAGTGCTTAGCTAATTGACTGAACTATTACTAGCTGGTTAACAAGTGCTTAACAAGTGCTTGACTACTTATTGTGGTGATAAGTTGTTAACTAAAACAATTGTGTGTCTGCAACAATTATAGTCCCCAGCCAGATGAGCGAATTGGTGCCAGGCTGCTCCAATCCCCGATAACGGGATAACAGGGCTGACAGACAGCAATTGGAAAGGCTTGGAAAGAAGACCTCAATTTGCAGTCTCTGGAAACGGCTCCTCTCAATGTAAGGGCAAGATACCCGTTCGAGGAAGATGTTTTAAATGCCCGAGGAAAGTGGACTAGAGCTGATGAAGGCATCCAAAACCTAAGGGAATTAGCTGTGTTGGAAGTCATCTATGGTGATCTAGATAATGCTGAGGCCTCCACAGATCCAGACGATGTCCAGTGTACATATTCTAATATCTTGACAATGGTGTATCATCCAGACATGGATATACCAACAGTGGAGAGAATATCTTCTTGGTTACGAAACTACGGAGAGAGCCTCTGCACCTCCTCACGAGTATGGGATGATGGCCTGACTGTCAGAACTGCCCCAAGAATTCGATCATCCACTGGCCCGACCAGGAGAAAAGGAAGTCCTAGACGCAGGAGTACACCATAAAATGAACCCTGGCTCTTTTTACGTGGCCAAGGAGAGGATATGAGGAAATGGGATAGTGAAATCACTTTTAAGCTGGAAGCGCGTGTACGTGAACTAAGGAGGAAGACAGCTGTTAGAAAAGGACCACCCAAGAGGGCTGTCAGCATAGTAGCTGCCAGAAGAAAAGGTGACAATCAGCAATCTCCAAGACATAGAAGAACTGCAACCACTTCCTTCGATGCCAATGAGGAGACTTCAGGTCTACAATTGCAAGGATCAGATAGCAAATACTCTGATGAAGAACAGAAATAGAGGGCCCCTGCCTCCAGCCAGGAGGAGGAAAGGGATGACCAAATCTACTGGACTGTGTGGGTTCGATGGCCTGGCACATCAAACCCACAAAGGTATAAAGCCTTGGTAGACAAAGGGGCACAGTGTACATTGATGCCACCAAGGTATAGAGGCACAGATTCTGTCTGGATCTCTGGAGTGAATGGGGGATGTGAAGAGTTATCTGTCTTAGAGGCTGAAGTGAGCTTAACAGGGGAAAAACGGGAAAAGCACCCCATTGTGACTGGTCCAGAGGCCCCTTGTATTCTTGGCATAGATTACCTGAGGAGAGGGTACTTCAAAGACCCCAAGGGGTATCAATGGGCTTTTGGTATAGTCACTGTAGATACAGAGAAAATCAAACAACTCTCCAGTTTTCCTAGTCTCTGAGAAGACCCTTTTGTTGTGGGATTGCTGCAAGTTCAAGAGCAAAAGGTACCAATTGCCACCAGGACGGTGCACCGGAGGTAATATCGCACGATCCGAGATTCCCAGAGTCCCTTCCTGAGTTGATTCATCAACTGGAGGCTCAAGGAGTAATTAGCAAAATTCATTCCCCATTTAATAGTCCCATATGGTCTGTGAAAAAATCTGATGGAGGGTGGAGGTTAACAGTAGACTATCGTGGTCTGAATGAAGTGACACCACCACTGAGTGCTGCTGTAAAAGACATGGTAGAGCTCTAGTATGAACTGGAGTCAAAAGCAGTCAAGTGGTATGCTACAAATGACACCGCTAATAGATTTTTTTCAATTCTGTTGGCAGCAGAGTGCAGGTCACGATTCGCCTTCACATGGAGAGGTGTCCAATATACCTGGAATCGATTGCCCCAGGGGTGGAAACATGGTCCTACTATTTGTCATGGTCTAATCCAAACTGTGCTGGAAATGGGTGATGCCCCCGAACATTTAGAGTACATTGACGACATAATTTTATGGGGCAACAAGGCAGAAGAAGTGTTTGAGAAAGGGAAGAGAATAATTCAGATTCTCCCAAAAGCTGGTTTTGCTGTAAAAAGAAACAAAGTAAAGGGACCTGAACAAGAGATACAGGTTTTGGGCATAAAATGGCAAGTTGGGCGTCGACATGTGCCTCTGGATATTGTGAACAAAATAGCAACTGTGTCTCGACCTACTAATAAGAAAGAAACACAAGCTTTCCTGGGCCTTGTGGGATTCTGGAGGATGCATATTCCAAGTTCTAGCCAGCTTGTGAGCCCTCTTTTTAGAGTAACCAGAACTGTTTTGAGTGGGGCCTTAAGCAACAACAAGCTTTTCAACAAATTAAACAGGAAAAAGCTCGTGCAGTCGCCCTTGGGCCCATCCGTACAGGACCAGATGTGCAGAATATCCTCTACACTGCTGCTGGAGAGCATGGTCTGACCTGGAGCTTCTGGCAGAAAACTTCTGGAGAAATCCGACGTCGACCATTAGGGTTTTGGAGCTGAGGATATCAAGGATCAGAATCCCACTACACCCCAACTGAAAAAGAAATACTAGCAGCATATGAGGGACTTTGAGCTGCTTCAGAAGTCATTGGCACAGAAGTTTACCTCCTCTTGGCACCATGTCTGCCTGTGCTACACTGGATGTTCAAAGAGAAAGCCCCTTCTATACATCATGCAAGCAGCGCTACATGGAGTAAGTGGATGGCGTTGATTACACAACGATCTCGGCTGGGGAAATCTAACTGCCCAGGAATCCTGGAAGAGATCATGGACTGGCCAGAAGGCAGGTTTTTTTGAGCATTGACCGAGGAAGTAGTTTGTGCCCAAGAGGCACCACCATATAATGAACTATCAGAAGATGAGAGGCATTTTGCTTTGTTTACTGATGGATCCTGCCGCGTGGTAGGAAATCATCGTAAGTGGAAAGCTGCTGTGTGGAGTCCCACACGACGAGTTGTTAAGGCCATTGAAGGAGAAGGTGAGTCAAGTCAGTTTGCTGAACTGAAAGCCATCCAACTAGCTCTAAAGATTGCAGAACAAGAGAAGTGGCCAGTTCTCTATCTTTATACTGACTCCTGGATGGTGACTAATACCCTATCGGCATGGCTACAGCAATGGAAGAAGACCAACTGGCAGCGCAAGGGTAAACTCATCTGGGCTGCTGCATTATGGCAAGACATTGCTGCTCGGGTGGAAAACATGACTCTGAAAGTACGTCATGGAGATGCTCACATGCCCAAAAGTCGTTCCACTGAAGAACAATGGAACAATTAACAGGTAGAAAATGCTGGGGCATGGAAGCAGTGGGATAAAAATTGAGCAGAAGCCACTTGGCTAGTTAAAAGCAGAGGTTCAACTAACTGTCCTGGTTTTGCCCAAACAAAACCACTACATACTGTGGGAGGAGATAAGGTCCCTGTAGTGTACCCAGGGAAGTGGCTGGGGAAGGCAGTATGGGTTGCACCTCCCATGGAAAAGGGGAAACCCATTTGTGGGATTGTCTTTTCTCAAGAGCCTGGGTGTACTTGGTGGGTGATGAGAAAGGATGGGGCAAGAAAACTGGAGAAGTGGACAGAGTCGGTGCTGGTGCCCAACACTGAACACACTGTTTCTCCTGGCCTGGATATCTATCTTTATGGATGAGATCTAAGTTATGTTCTGCTCCAGTGAACATCTACAGAGGATGAAAGATATAAGAATGTTATTTGTTTGTTTGTTGCAAGATGCAGGAGGGAATACAAGAATGATGTTTGTCTGTTGAAGAGTGGGGGTACTGGTTAAGGAGAGTAAAAATGAATGTATATGGGTTGTTAGGATGGTTTGCCTGAGCATGACATAAATGGTATGGAATAAAGGGTGGAGATTGTAGTGGGTCTAGGATGGTAGTGACTTTCCACAGCAGCTCTTGCAGTGCTGTGCTTACTGTTGATATCAATATTATGACTACTGCTCGCACAGCATTAGGGCTGTCCCTCCAGCATTCCTTCCTCCACCTTCACCAATAGCTGTGGGTGAGCACAATCTTGGGAGGGACCAGGGCCAGAACAGCTGACCCAGGCTGACCAAGGAGATATTCAATACAATATGATATCAGCTCAGTAATATAAACGGGGGAGAGGAGCAGGAAGGGGAGGCAAGATTCATTTCTGACCTTCCAAAAGTAACCGCTACGTGTACTGAAGCCCTACTTTTTGGGAGGTGGCCGGACATCGCTGAAGACGGGAAGTAGAGAGTAACAGCTTTATCTGCTTTTGCTTTACTTCCCGCCCGCAGGACTTTGCTGTTTCTTTATTAAAGTGCTTTTATGTAAACGTACAAGACCCCCATTATATTTTCTCCCCTTCCCTGATTTGCGGGGAAGGTGGGGGATAGAGTGGTGTGGTGGGCACCTGGCATCCAGTCAGGGTCAAACTTCCACAGTGGCAAAGTGCTGGCTACTGTAATGGTTGATCGGACATAGCTCCCAGAAGAAAGCAGTTGGAAAGGTTACAAAGTGCTGGCTGTTAGGCTACACGGGCACCTACATATCAATGTCAGTGGGGTCTGCGTACCTGTTTTCTTGTAGCTCCCACACGCTCTGATGTAATTTCTACAGGTAGCCTGTATTTTTTACAGAGGGAGCTGAGCAGGCCAAGTCTGCGGGATTGGAGATTCCTTCCTTAGTAAAGCAGCTGCAACGGTAGAACAGTGCTGGCTGATAGGCTACACGGGGTCCTACGTACAAATGTAGATGTGGTCTACATATCTGCTTTCTTTTAGCTCCCAGACACAGTGGCGTAACTTCTACCAGCAGCCTGTATTTTCATGAAAGCTGAGAAGGCTGAGTATGTGAAACTGGAGATAGCTCCCACAGGAAAGCAGCTAAAAAGGTGTCAAAGTGCTGGATAATAGGCCACATGGGGACCAACGTACCACTATAGGTGGGATATGCATGCCTGCTTTCTTGTAGCTCTCAGACGCAGTGGCGTTACATGTTCCGACAGCCTGTATTTTTTCAATAGGAGCTGAGCAGGCCAATGACGCTAGATTCGAGAGCTCCCACAGGAAAACAGCTGTCGAGGTTGGACATTACTGGCTGTTAGACTATACGGGGTCCTACTTACTTATGTAGGTGGGGTCTGCGTACCTGTTTCTTGTAGCTCCCAGAGCCAGTGGCGTAACTTCTACACCAATGCATGCACCCTGGGAAATAACCAGGAGGAATTTGAGATATGGGTACAGATGTGGGGCTACGATCTCATTGCGGTCACAGAGACGTGGTGGGACAGCTGTCATGACTGGAGCACAGCCATGAGGAGAGAATAGAGTGCTTATGGGTAAAAATTAATGGCCAGGGAAAGGCAGGTGATATATCTGTAGGAGTCCACTACAGGCCACCTGATCAGGATTTGGATGTGGATGAGGCCTTCTACAAACAGCTGGGAGCTGCCTCATGATCACAGTCCCTGGTCCTCATAGGGGACTTCTCTTTGAGTTCCCTGTCTGATGTGCTCTACAGTGCATGATTGCCACTTGAACTGGTTCCTGCACTGTAACTAATAGTTGCAAGATTCAGGTCCTCTCTGCTGAAAAATGTATATTCAATGGTTGCAACACAGTTGTGTTCCAGTTGTTGCTCTTCCTGTGAAGTGCTCAGAAACACTGCAAGAAGGTTAGTTGTTTCGAACACTACATCATCCTGCTCAGTGAGAATTACCTGTTATTTCATCTTTCAGCTCAGGGATAACCAATGTCCCCCCCTTTTCTCCAAGACTGTGGTTACCATATGTGGGACATAGAGTGTAATAGTAGTACCTGCTTTCTTGTAGCTCCGAGACGCAGAGGCATAACTTCAATCGACAGCCTGTATTTTCAATGGGAGCTGAGTAGGCCACGTGCGTGGAATTGGAATTAACTACCACAGGAAACCAGCTGCAAAGGTAGCACAGTGCTGCCTGATAGGCTACATGGGTGTTGCAGATAAAGAATTATTTTAGTTAAAATCTTATCATCACAATAATTAGTCAAGCACTTGTTAAGCACTTGATAATAACTTAGTAATAGTTAAATCAATTAGCTAAGCACTTGCAAAAATCTCAAACACCTATTGATTGAATTACATAAGGAACCAACTGCAAGAGTAACATACCACACCTGATGGGGACCTGTTACCTTAGACACGAGACCCTGGTAAATGTATTCGTTAGGTTACCTTGGCTGTTACCTTATTTGTTACTAAAACAAAGGAACTGATATCTTTTTTTGAACAATCACTGTGATTTTGGAAATTTTGAGTTTGTTAGGAAGCAATCAAGGTAAAGGGATAAATTTATAGATGGACATTTTATGCATGCTTGTTTTGGCAAATGTGATTCTTTTGTTAGAGCCCTATAAAAACCAGGAAGCTAGTATGGAGGAGCTATCCCCCGTGCATAATAAAGAAACACCTGCTTATCTGCATTCCTGTGTAGATAAGTTTTTCGCGATTGACGATCTGTCAACAGTTTTGGTGACCCAGATGGTACCACTCTAGGTGGACTCTGCGTAACTGCTTTCTTGTAGCTCAATAACGCAGAGCTGTAACTTCTACGGGCAACCTGTATTTTCATTGGAAACTGAGCAGGTCAAGTGTGCGGTATTGGAGATAGCTCTCACAGGAAAGTAGCTGCAAAGGTTGCACACTGCTGGTTGATAGGCTACACGGGAACCAACGTACCACTGTAGGTGGGGTGATCGTACCTGCTTTCTTGTAGCTCCATGACGCAGAGGTGTAACTTCTACCGAGAGCCTGTATTTTTCAATGGAATCTGAGCAGGAAAAGTACGCGGGATTGGAGATAGCTCGAACAGGGAAGCAGCTGCAAAGGTGGCATAGTGTTGGCTGATAGGCTACATGAGGACCTACCCACCACTGTAGGCTGGGTCTGCGTACCTGCTTTCTTGTAGCTCCCAGAGGCAGTGAAATAACTTCTACCGGCAACATGTATTTTCAATAGGAGTTGAGAAGACCAAGTGCACGGGATTGGAGATTGCTCCCAAAGGAAAGCAGCTGCAAAAATTGCACAGTGCTGGGTGATAGGACACAGGGACCTACATATCACTGTAGATGGGGTGTGAATACCTCTTTCTTGTAGCTCTTAGAGGCTTTGTCGTAACATCTACTGGCAGCCTGTATTTTTTCAATGGGAGTTGAGCAGGCCAAGTGCGTGGGATTGGAGATAACTCCCAGGAAAGCAGTGTCAAAGGTGGCACAGTGCTGGCTGATAGGCTATACGGGGACATGCTTACCACTGTAGGTGGGGTCTGCGTAACTGCTTTCTTCTTTCTCTCAGACGCAGTGACGTTACATGTACCGGCAGGCTGTATTTCAAATGGGAGCTAAGCAGGCCAAGCGTGCGAGATTGAAGATAGTTCCCAAAGGAAAGCAACTGAAAGGTGATACAGCGCTGGCTGATAGGCTATACGGGAATCAACGTACTACTGTAGGTGGGTCTGCATACCTGTTGCTTTTAGATCCCAGACGCAGTGGCGTAACTTCTACCGGCAGCATGTATTTTTTCAATGGGAGCTGAGAAGGCCAAGTGCATATGATAAAAGATATCTCCCACAGGAAAGCAGTTGCAAAGGTGGCCCAGTGTTGGCTGATAGGCTACACGGGGACCTACACACTACTGTAGGTGGGGTCTGTGTACCATGATTTTCATATGGTAGTGGATTACCTTTGAACTGATCATTGTCTCTTGTCAATGCTGTCAAGATTCTATTGCTTCATCGTGTTCTTTGTATTATTTCTCTACTGATGTAACAATATGCCAAATAGATTGCCAAAAACATTATAATCAATAACAAAAGTGTTTCAATCATTGACTTTATGCAGGATTGTAGGTCCAGGCCCAGTCCCTCAAAAACTTTATCCATCCAGTTTGTGTTCATGTCTTCCCTAATTTCCTGTGTTTCCCTTTCTATGTTGTCTAATTGATCTAAATCGTATTCTACATCTGTGGTGATATTTGGAATGTGTATGCAACAATGGTCTACTCTCTTTTAGGAGGCCACACACCCCATGTTCTTTCAGAAACAGCATGTCCAGAGTCATTCTATTTTGCAATGCCTTTCTAGAGGTAGCCTGTAATTGTAAATTCAGTTGTTTAAATCCCTTTCTTGTCACATTTGCCAACTGTTCAACCTGCCCAGTCAATCTATACAGCCACTCTCTATTTTGGTAGGATGCTATAGGATTTAAGAGAGATTCCAGCGCCCAGCCAATTTTTACTCCAGTACCTTGATTATTCCAATCATCATCATCTAATTTTAATCTTTTCACTTCTGTCAAATGCAAACTTTCTAAATTGCCCTTAAAGGAAGATTTTTTCCAAATTGGGCATAATATAAGCAATCCCAAAGTTATTTGTTTAACATTCCCATCTACTGGCAGATGAGATATCCATGTGCCATCACTCATAGCTCAGACCAGATGTCCTGGGCTTGGAATCATATATCTTTGACAGTTAATTCTCCAGAGACTGGTCACCTTTAAGTTGTTCTTCAGTCCTCTGCATAAACAAACCAATCTTCAGGGTTATTGCCAATTGGGGTACATGCTGAACTGCTTGGCTCACTGTGCTGCAATTGTATACTTGTTCAGATTCCCACCAAGGAACCTTTTTTTCCTCTTCTCTTGTCAAAGTACTTCTATCTAATACTAATCTGCTTACCATGAATTCAAGTCCATCCCATTCAAAACAGCAAGATGTCTTAGTCCTGTATCTGAATTGTAAGTTTACACTAACACCCCAAACTGAATTCCATTCCTCCTCCCTGTTTGCTGTTCTGTTAACCTGTTCACATTCCCATTTCATAGTCATTCGGGACACATTCCTTGTTTTTGGTTCATCATATCTGCACCACCCAACATCTCCAAATCTTCCTATGGCGATAAATTGAAAAATTTAGCAACTTATAACAGACCACTCTATTACTGGGGGTTGTCCATTGCTTTCTAATGTAATCTACTCTCTCTTCCCAACTTATCACTGTTTTTTTTTTACAGTATGCAGTCCCATATTTTCTTAACAGTGGTCAAATTTGTGGTTAAGATTCCCCAAGGAATGGACTCTCCCACTACCCATGGTATAGGTAGGCAAGCAGTAATTTGGGAGACATTTTGCAGATGTGCGAATTCCTTAATCAAGCCTATTATCAAATTTTCCTTCTGAGTTTTTCCTGGTATTTGAATTACCTTTTCCGAGTCTATTTCTGTTTGGACTGGATTCTGGGCCTGAACATTCAATACGAATCGATTTGACCATCCAATTTTGATCCATGTTTCCACCACCATAGACTGAAAAAAAACCAAAACCAAAAACTTAGTCATGTTTCAGAGTTAACTTCAATTTCTCAAGATCTCCTACAACTCTCCCACTTCCATGGACTTTATGGTGCCTTCTTCACCCAAGTGTAGTGGATCCAGGCATCTGATTCAGCAATCTTGATTGCAGTGAAGGAGGTCAGCAACACCTGGTATGGTCCCTTCCACCTTCCTTGCAGAGGTTCTTTGTTCCAGGTCTTTATGTAGACGTAATCTCCAGGCAGGATGTTGTATACTGGATTTTTCCAAAGTCAGAGATTGATTCTACACTACTGCATTTCAGAGCCTGTTCAGGGTTTTTCCAAGAGGAAGCAAATAGTTATACACATCTTGTTTTCCCATCACATGCATGTTCGAATTTTGTTCAGGAACCTCATAGGGTTTTCCATACATTATCTCATAAGGACTTACTGACATTCCACTTTGAGATTTCACTCTTATTTTGTAGCAATGCAAGTGGAAGTGCCTGAGGCCATCTTAATTTAGCCTCCTGACAAATTTTTTCAATTTTTTCTTTTAAGGGTCTGATCCATTCTTTCCACTTTTCCACTTGATTTCTGTCTCCAAGGGGCATGTAAATCCCAGGAAATTCCTAGGACTTTGCTTACCTCTTGTACCACATTGGCCACGAAATGTGATCCTCTGTCTGAAGATATTCCAAATGGAATGCCAAACCTTGGAATAATTTCTTGCAGGAGCCATTCAACTGTTTCCTTAGCCTGATTGGTGTGACAGGGAAAGGCTTCTGGGCATCCTGAAAACGTGTCACATATTTATATCCATTGCATTTAGGTAATTCTGTAAAATCAATTTGCCGATAATCTCCTGGTCCCACTCCAGTTTTTATTTTGCCCATCTGTACTCTTTTTTGTACTGTTGGATTGTTCTTTAAATAAATTTCACATTTCGCCGTTACTGATTTTGCCATTTCCAACATTTGTTTTGATATTACACTTCTTTTCAGAAGCTGAGTCATAGCTTCTGCACCCCAGTGACACTCCCTATGCTTTGTTTGCAAAAAATCTCTCTCATGATTAAGGGAGGCAATACTACCTGACCTTTACTTGTCCTCTACCATCCTTCTGAATTTTTCTCTGCATTTAGTAACTTAGCCAATTTCTCATCCTCCGCTGAATATTTTGGTGGCTCCTTAGGAAGCGCTACTGTTCTGGTGGGGATGATTGCCATTTGTGAGACTGTGTGTTGTGCTATTTTACTATCTTTGAGTTCCCTGTCTGATGTGCTTTACAGTGCATGATTGTCACTTGACCTGTTTCCTGAACTGCTGCCAGTAGTTGCAAGATTTCCTTTTGATTCTTAATGTTTGATTCCCTGGGAAGATAGTAGTCTTCTTTCTTTCCACAGGGTGCCATCAAAATGGACTACTCCAAAGGCATATTTAAATCAGTCAAAATATTAACTCAGTTTCCTTTACTTAATTCCAAAGCACATGTCAATGCAATCAGTTCTGCCTTCTGTGCAGAAGTTGTACTTGGCAATGTACTTACTTCTATTACCGTGTTTTCGGTTGTTACCGCATATCCCACATGGCCAGTTCCATTAACGATGAACCTACTGCCATCTGTGAACAGTTCCCATTCAGAGTTTTCAAGAGGATCATCCTTCAGGTCCTCTCTGCTGGAATATGTATGTTCAGTGATTGCAACACAGTCGTGTTCCAGTTGTTGCTCTTCCTGTGAAGTACTCAGAAACACTGCAGGTTTTAATAGGTTAGTTGTTTTCAATACCTTTTTTGTTTTCCCCCCTTTTGCTCCAAGACTGTGGTTACCATATGTGGGACATAGACTCTAATAGTCCTTCCCAATGTCAACTTTCTTGCTTCTTGGATCAGTGTGACAGTGGCAGCTACTGCTCGCAGGCAAGAAGGCCATCCCCTGCTCACCAGGTCCATTTATTTGGAAAAATATCCCACTGGTCTCTTCCAGCTTCCTAGTTTCTGCGTCAGAACTCCTAGAGTCTTTCATGAACAAATAACTGAAAGTCTTTGGTTAAATCTGGCAAGCCTAAGGCTGAGGCTGTCATCAGAGCTATTTTAAGCTTCAGGAAAGCTTCTTGCTGTTCTTTGCCCCATGTAAAAGGGGTAGATTTTCGGGCTTCATATAACGGTTTGGCTATAAGACCATAATCCATGATCCAAAGCCTGCATTGGATCACTGGATCCAATTCTGGAGGTAATTCTAGCACCTTTGGTTTTTCTTTTTTTCTTTTATTTTCTTGTCCTGTATTTGATTCAGGTATTTTAGTAACAAGTCTCCATTTTCAAAGACAATTTGTGCATTTAATTTAGATATCAAGTCCCTCTCCATCAGGGGTATGGGACACTCTGGAAAATACAAAAATTCATGTGTTATCACTTTACTGCCAAATTGTAAATTTAAGGGTTACAAAAATGGCTGATTTTCCTCTTTCCTTGTGGCTCCCACAATATTTGCAGTTTTTGTTCCAAGGTTTCCTTTTTGGCTATTTAGTACAGAAAAGGTTGCACCTGTATCCACCAAAAACGTAACATCTTTTTCTCCATGCTTAATTGTAACCAGAGGCTCAGCTTGGTTCACCTTTGGTCCTCGTCAATCCATATATTCTCCCAAGACCATCAATTTAGCATGTTGACCAGCTAATTTAGGACATTCATTTTTCCAATGTCCTTCTTCATTGAAAAAAGCACATTGATTAGTTCCAAGGGAGATTCTGCCAACTTGACCTCTTCCCCTTCCTCTCATCCCTCCTCTCATAGAGCTTTGTCCCTGTCCTTGATTTGAAAATCCAGGGGTCCTATTCACTACTGCAAGTAATTGTCTATGTTTCCTTATCTCATTTTCTTTATCTCTATTATTATAAACTTTCCAAGCTACTTCCACTAATTTGTCCAAATTTCGTATATCTGTTCTTCCCAATTTTTGGAGTTTCTTTCTAATGTCCTCCTGTGATTGCCCCAGAAATATTAAGGCTTGCTGTGCCTTAGTTTCTTCGGCTTCAGGTTGCAAGTTGGTATATTTACAAACTGCTTCCTTCAGCCTTTCTAAGAATGCTGTTGGGGATTCTTTCCATATAATAAAGACCAATTTATAGTTTTGGGCATGGCATTTTGGACCCCATATATAATCCACTGTTGGTACCTTTTCAGTCTCTACATATGATCGTCCCTATTCGGATCCCATTGTGGGTCCCCTGTAGGGAAATTCTGATCTATGGTACCCCCTACTGTCTGAGTACGGACATCTTCTTCTGCCCGCATTCGAGCAGTTCTCAAAACCATTTGTTTTTCACTACAGTCCATAAGAGTATCTAAAATCACCTGTATATCCTCCCAATCAGGATTTTGAGTTTTCATTATCATTCCCATTATTCTCCCCACTTTATCAGTATTTTCTCTATAAGGACCAGCTGATTCTTTCCATATTATTAGATCTGAGGGAGAGAAGGACACTTCTACATACACTGGTCCATGTTGCCCAACTCCCTGTCTCGAGGAAACTATCAACCGTCTCCCGTGTTTTTAGAGGAGTTATCAAATGAGTACTCTGTCTCGTTCTCTTGGATATATTTGGAGATGAGTCCAAGTTTGATTCCTCCTCCTCTCTCGATCTACTACTATTTGGGCGGGGACCTAAATCATCAGGTCCTAGTGCCGGTCGCCCGGCTGGACTATCAGACGCAGAATCAGATGATGATGGAAGAGGGGGATATAATGGAATAGGAGCTATGGAGGCAGATGGAGCTGTGTCCAATTCCGACTACGTATTATCTCCCTCCTTTTCCTTTTGTTTTGTAGCCAAATGTTTGTAACAAGTTTTAGTAAGAGTACGGGCAGAACAATTCTCTTTAGCCTTCATCTTTTTTATGGTTAATGGCATTTGGGTACATGCCTGCTTATCTAATTTGCAATTCTTTTGCCAATCCGTTTTTTCTTGAAGGTAAAAGAAAAGATCTACGTATGGGACGTCAACCCATTTTCTTCCCCTCTTACAGAATAACATTAATTGCAAGATTGTATTATAATTCAAAGTCCCATTTAAGGGCCACTTTTCCCCACTATCCAAAGCATACAACAACCACGCATGATTACAGTACTTTATAAGTTGGTCTTTGCGAAAATCACCCTTAAATTCCTTCCAATGTGTCAACAAACACCCAAGGGCTGAATTCTAAGGTCCTTTATTTGCCATTTCAAAATCCTTTTAGTTACAAATACTTTCTCAACAATCATTTCCTTCTTTTGCTTCGCTTATCTCCGGCTTCATCCCTCGCGGGATCACAGAACTGCGGATCAAAGCTCCGCACTCGCTTCGTGCGCAATTGCACGTCTAAATCACACACACACAGACACCTCACAAAACAATATACAATAATATGAATACATATACACAAAGTAATATACAAAGCAATGGAAAAACCAATGTACAAATCAATGTACAATCCAAAATCAATAGGTACCTTTACTAAAAACTTATGTGGGCCCTATTATACAAATTGCCAATTGCCAATTACCAATGTCAGCCGTGCGATCACTTCGTCTGACTTTTTTTCATATGAAAGATAGAAGAATGTTTTTTGTTTGTTTGATGCAAGATGCAAGAGGGAATACAAGAATGATATTTTTCTTTTAAAGAGTGGGGATACTGGTTAATGAGAGTATATAAGAATGTATATGGTTTGTTAGAATGGTTTGTCTGAGCATGACATAAATGTTATGGAATAAGGGATGGAGACTGTAGTGGGTTTTGGATGGTAGTGACTTTTCACAGCAGTGCTGTGCTTATGGAGTAACAGCTTTATCTGCTTTTGCTTTGATTCCCGCAAGCGCGGCTTTGCTGTTTCTTTATTAAACTGCTTTTATCTCAACCCACGAGACTCCCATCTCATTTTCTCCCCTTCCCCGGCTTGCTGAGGAGGTGGGGGATAGAGCGGTGTGGTGGGCACCTGGCATCCAGCTAGGGTAAAAATACCACAGTGGCCAAGTGCTACGTTCTGTGCTGCTGGATTTGGGATAACTCCCACGGGAAAGCAGCTGCAAAGGTGGCACAGTACTGGCTGATAGGCTACATGGGGACCAACGTACCACTGTAGGTGATGTCGGCGTACCTGCTTTCTTGTAGCTCCCAGAGGCAGTGGTGTAACTTCTACCAGTAGCTTGAATTTTTTAATGGGAGCTGAGGAGGCCAAGTAAGCGGGATTGGAGATAGCTCAGTCAAGAAAGCAGCTGCAAAGGTGACACTATGCTACCTGATATGCTACACGGGGACCTACGTACCACTGTAGATGGGCTCTGCGTACCTGCTTTCTTGTAGCTCCCAGGTGCAGTGACCTTAGTTCTACTGACTGCTTGTATTTTTTCAATGGGAGCTGAGAAGACCAAGTGAGCAGGACTGGACACAGCTCCCCCAGAAAAGCCGCTGCAAAGGTAGCACAGTGCTAGCTGATAGGCTACACTGGGACCTACGTACCACTATAGGTGGGGTCTGTCTATCTGCTTTCTTGTAGCTCCCAGACACAGTGGTGTAACTTCTACCGGCAGCTTATATTTTTTAATGGGAGCTGAGGAGGCCAAGTAAGCAGGATTGGAGATAGCTCAACAAAGAAAGAATCTGCCAAGGTGACACTGGACTACCTTATATGCTACACGGGGACTTACGTTTCACTGTAGGTGGACTCTGCATACCTGCCTTTTCTTAGTTCCCAGGGTCAGTGGCATAACTTTTACAGGCAGCCTGTATTTTCAATGCGAGCTGAGCAGACCAAGAGTGCGGGATTTGAGATAGCTCCAAAAGGAAAGCAGCGGCAAATTTGGCACAGTGCTGGCTGATAGACTACATGGGATGCACTTTAGATTAGGTCTGAGTACCTGCTTTCTTGTAGCTCCTAGTGGCAGTGGTGTAACTTCTACCGGCAGTCTTTATTTTAAACGGGAGCTGAGCAGGCCAAGTGGGCGAGACTGAAGGTATCTCCCACAGGAAAGCAGCTGTGTAGTGGTTTTTCCCAAAGAAAACAAAGGAAAAAAAAAAAAAGCGTGACTCCTCCCCCTCCTCCTCCCAGAGAAACGCGGAGGGGATTGTAGAGGAAAAAAAAAAAGTAAAAGAGCCCGCGTAAGTTGAAATAAGAACAATTTACTAGGGAAAATTGAACAGGAACAACTATAACAAAGACAAGGGGATATTACAAAGAAAACTGGTGAGTCATGCAGTTACTCACCACCTGGAACCTGACCTAAGCTCCAGATCGGCTCCAGATCGGCGACAGACAGCCCGTGACCCCGGAAGAGAGCTTCTTCCGGCTAGCCTCCACCTATATAGTGGGCATGGTGCTGGGATGGTATGGAATACCTGCTGGCCAGCCTGGGTTATCTGTTCAGGCTGTACCTTTTCCTGGTTCCTCACGGGAATTAACTCTATCCTAGCACATACCTGGACATTCCACCCCTTATTCTATACCATCTACACGTCATGTCTAGGTTTACACATCATAATCATCTACACATGCATAACATAGAGCAACTATAGGAATAATGACATTCAACAGCTATCATTATACAATTTATTTCACGGGTTATTCTCACCCAGAATCAAATTCCCTTGAGGCACACATTGAGTCTCCCCATTCTTGCACATCAATCACTAAGTACACCCAGGTCCCTGAGCAAAAATAATCCCACAGATGGGTTTGCCTTTACCTGAGACAGGACACACCCAGACTGCCTTCCCTAACATATCTTTTATATATACCACAGGGACTTTGTCCCCTTCTACAATATATAAGGGTTCTGATTGGGCAGGGTCAACTCGATTGACAGATCCTCTGGAGTTGACTAATCAGGTGGCCTTTTCCAAGTGTGTATCCCAATGCTTGAAAGTCCCACCTCCTGTTGCTTTCAGTGTGGTTTTCAATACCTCATTGTATCTCTCAACTTTTCCTGAGGCTGGTGCATGATAGGGAATATGATAAACCCATTCAATGCCGTGCTCTTGGACCCAGGCTTCTATGAGTTTGTTTCCGAAGTGTGTCCCATTTTCTGATTCAATTCTTTCTGGAGTGCCATGTCACCAGAGGACTTTCCTTTCAAGGCCCTGAATAGTGTTCCGGCCGGTGGCATGAGCCACAGAATATGTTTCTAACCATCCTATGTGTCGTGGTTTTGCCCAGCTAGCACAGCAACACCACGACAGTATCTCGCTCGGTGACCCCATTCACCCCCACCCTCGTTAGGATGGCAGAGGCCCCAGTGAAATGGGAGTAAAAAGATAAGCAAGGTTGTTGTGGATTGAGACAAGGACAGGGAGGGCTTGCTGCCAATTACAGTTCTGGGCAAAACAGATTCCAGTACTCGACTTTTAGAGGAAAGTAGGAAAGTTTATTCTAGAAGAAACAGAATGGAATAAAAGCAAAAAGGGAACAGTGCCGCTAAGTTTTCGGTTCTTGGCCTAAAAAAAAAAGCTCGTAGCCTAAAAAACCAGCTCGAAGCCTATGAAACCAGCTGGAAGTCTAAGAAACCAGCTCGAAGCCTAAAAAACCAGCTTGAAGTTTAAAAAAAACAGCTCAAAGTCTAAAGAAACTGCTCTAAGTCTACTTCATGTGGCTCTCAACCTAGGGTCCGATTCTCATTTGGGTGGGAAGAAATCCAGTCCTACTCAGTGTGAGTGATAGCAGAAATCTTCTTCACTTTATTGAAAGCAGGCTCTAACTTATATACACTGCAGCTTCAAAGCTAGCTCAGCAACAGCATCTAATAGATTACATTTTCATGTTCATACTACTTGTGGTTTCTGCAATAAGCAAGCTCCCTCATATTTTCCCATCTTGTTTTTCCCCAAAGTTGTTTACCACTTTTGGCTGTTAGCTTTAAACCGTCCGACCTTGAGGGAACAAAACACGGCCTGCTGTCTATGTGACAGTAACTGCTTTAACCATGGCTCTGACTCTGGTCTTGATTGTGCATTAAATCCATATAACTAGAACCCAGGCTGCCTTGCCCAAACGGGCCAAGCATTATACCCTGAGATCAATGTCCATGCTCCCATAACCATTCCTCCAAAGAGCAGAATGATGAGAAAATTACAACCAGCACTTTAAGATCTCCCTCCCCCATCCCTCCTTTCTTTCTGGGCCCAGCTCACTGCTCCCAATATCTCTACCTCCTCCCCCCTCAACGGCTCAGGGGGGCAGAGAATAAGGAATGTGGTCAGTCTCTCACAGATGGGCTCTGCCGCTTCTCTCCTCTCAGAGGAGGACGGCTCCTGGCATTCTTCCCCTGCTCCAACACGGGGTTCCTCCTCCGGGACACAGTCCTTAACGAACTTCTCTGGTGTGGGTTGTTCCTAACAGCTGTGACTTCTGCTGATACAGGTTCCCTCACATGGGATGCAGTCCTTGGTGAATATCTCTGACGTGGATTCTTCACCGCGGTTGCAGTTTCTGCAGTTGCAGGGTCCCTCTCTCGGGACAAGGCCTCTTCTGGGCATAAGTTTAATGAGCTACTTTGTCGTGGGTTCCTCCCCACAGTTACAGCTGTGGATATTGGGTCCCTTCCTCGGGCACGGCCTCTTCCGGACATAGTGGGAGGAATTAAACATGTCAGTTTTTCCCATAAATTGACTGCCATTATTAAGTTCTAGGAGAAAATGTGGAAGAGACAAAAAAGCCATGTACACATTCCAACCCAACTTAATAACCCATGACAAAATCATATCATAAGCCAATCCCATCCAGTGCAGTAGCATGAGAATTTTCATACATTTTCCACAGACGAGAAACACTATCACAGGACATACATGATGCAGATAAGAGGACATGTAATACCACCATAAGAGCATATCAAACAACATTGTGCTCAGCAATCAGTTAGTGTCAGGAGTGTACACACGGAGTTTGTTTAAACCCACTCTATTCTATTTCAACCTCGCGGACCCCACGTTGGGTGCCAATTAATGTCGTGGTTTTTCCCAGTCGGAGCAAAAATTGCAACTCCTCCCCCTCCCCCTCCCAACGAAATGCGGAGGGGATTGGAGATTAAAAAAAAAAAAAAGTAAAAGAGCCTGCGTAAGTTGAAATAGGAACAATTTACTAGGGAAAATTTAAGAGGAACACTATAAAAACCACAAGGGAATATTACAAAGAAAACTGGTGAGTGTGTGGAATTGAAGATCGTTCTTATAAGAAAAAAGCCTCAGAAATGGAACAGTGCTGGCTGATAGGCTACACGGGGACCTATGTACGACTGCACATGGGGTTTCGTATCTGCTTTCTTGTAGCTCCCAGACGCCGTGATGTAATTACTACTGGCAACCTGTATTTCAAATGGGAGCTGAGCAGAAAAAGTGCGCGGGATTGGAGATAGCTTGCACAAGGAAGCGTCTACAAAGGTGGCACAGTGATGGCTGATAGGCTACACAGGGATCACTGTACCACTCTTGGTAGGGTCTGCATACCTGCTTTCTTGTACCTCCCAGACACCGTGATGTAACTTCTATAGGAAGTTGCGTAACAATTACTGTTAGCCTGTATTTCAAATAAGAGCTGAACAGGTCAAGTGCGCAGGATTGGAGATAGCTTCCACAGGAAAACAGCTGAAAAAGGTGTCACAGTGCTGGCTGATAGACTACACGGGGACCCGTGTACCACATTAGGTGGGATCTATGCACCTGCTTTCTTGCAACTGCCAGATGCAGAGACGTAACTTCTACCAATAGTCTGTATTTTCATAGAGAATTGTTAGGGCAAGTGCACAGGATTGGAGATAACTCCCACATTAAAGTGGCTGCAAAGGTGGCACAGTGCTGGCTTATAGGCTACACGGGGATCAATGTATCACTCTAGGTGGGGTCTGCGTACCTGCTTTCTTGTTGATCCCAGAGTCAGTGGCGTAACTTCTACCAACAGCCAGTGTTTTTTCAATTGGAGTTGAGCAGACCAAGTGCGCGGGATTGGAGACAGCTTCCAAAAGAAAGCAGCTGCATAGGTGGCACAGTCCTGGCTAATAGACTACACAGGGACCTACGTACTACTGTAAGTGGGGCCTGCGTACATACTTTCTTGTAGCTCCCAGACGCAGTGACGCAACTTCTACTGGCAGCCTGTATTTTTTCAATGGGAGCTGATCAGTACAAATGTGCGGGATTGTAGATAGCTCCAACAGGAAAGCATCTGCAAAGTTGGAACAGTGCTGGCTGACAGACTACACGGAGACCTACGTACTATTGTAAGTGGGATCTGCGTATCTGCTTTCTTGTAGCTCCCAGAACCGTGATGCAATTACTTTCAGCAGCCTGTATTTCAAACGGGAGCTGAGCAGAGCAAGTGGGTGGGATTGGTGATAGCTCCAAAAAGAAAGCATTGGCAAAGGTGGCACAGTGCTGGCTGATAGGCTACATGGAGATCTACGTACCACTGCAGGTGGGTTCTGCGTACCTGCTTTCTTGTAGCTCCCAGGAACACTGACTTTACATCTTCTGGCAGCCTGTATTATTTCAATGGGAGCTGAGCAGGTCAAGTGCACGGCACTGGAGATAGCTCCCAAAGGAAAGCAGCTGCAAAGGTGGCACAGTGTTGGCTCATAGGCTACACGGGGATCTACGTACCACTCTAGATGAACTTCTGCATACCTGCTTTCTTTTAGCTCTCAGACGCAGTGGTGTAACTTCAACCGCCTGTCTGTATTTTCAATGGGAGTTTAGCAGGTCAAGTGTGTGGGATTGGAGAGAGCTCCCACAGGAAAGCAGCTGCAAATGTGGCACAGTGCTAGTGGATAGACTACACGGGGACCTACGTATCACTGTAGGTGGGGTCTGAGTACCTTCTTTCCTGTAGCTCCAAGTGGCATTGGTGTAACTTTCAATGGCAACTTTTATTTTTTCATTGGGAGCTGAGCTGTCCAAGTGCGTGGGATTGCAGATAGCTCCCACTGGAAAGACACTGGACAGGTAGCACAGTGCTAGCTGATAGGCTACAATGGGACCTACGTACCACTATAGGTGGGGTCTGTCTATCTGCTTTCTTGTAGCTCTTAGACACAGTGGTGTAACTTCTACCGGAAGCTTATATTTTCAATAGGAAACGAGAAGGCCAATTGGGCGGGACTGGTCTTATATGAAAGCAGCTGCAAAAGTTGCACAGTGCTGGCTGATAGGCTACATGGGGACCTACGTACCACTGTAAGTGGGATCTACGTACCTGCTTTATTGTAGATCCCAGACGCAGTGGTGTAACATCTACCGGCAGCCTGTATTTCAAACGGAAGCTGAGACAGCAGAGAATTGTAGAAAGCGGGGGATTGGAGATAGCTCCCAAAGGAAAGCAGCTGAAAAGGTGGCTGTACTGGGTCTGGGATGGTAGTGATTTTCCACAGTAGCTCTTGCAGTACTGTGCTTACTGCTGTTATCAATTTTATGACTACTGCTCCCACAGTATCAGGGCTGTCCCTCCCGCATTCCTTCCCCCAAATTCACCAATAGCTGTTGGTGAGAACAATCTTGGGAGGGACCACGGCCAGAAAAGTTTACCCAGGCTGACCAAGGAGATATTCCATACCATATGACATCAGCTCAGTGAAATAAACTGGGGGAGAGGAGCAGGAAGGGGAGGCAAGATTCATTTCTGGCCTTCCAAAAGAAACCGCTAGGCGTACCAAAGCCCTGCTTCTCGAGAGGTAACTGGACATCGCTGCAGATGGGAAGTAGAGAGTAACAGCTTGATCTGCTTTTGCTTTGCTTCCCGCGCACACAGCTTTGCTGTTTCTTTATTAAACTGCTTTTATCTCAACCCACGAGATTCCCATCTTATTTTCTCTCCTTCCCTGGCTCACTGGGGAGGTGGGGAATACAGCGGTCTGGTGGGCACCTGGCATCCACCCAGGGTCAAAGTACCTCAGCCTTTTTGACGCCCTACTTGGGGCGAGATAATAGCAGTTTTACATTAAATGTGTTGTAATTATAGTAAGCCAATGAGTGCAAAGTTCCTGTGCTGGTCACGGAGCCTTGCTGTAATGCAGCTTATCTTACACTTTGTAGTGTTTGGGAACATGGTGCTACTAACATTGAGTGTGTGCTGCGCTCTAACCTTGATAGCTTTTCTAAGTTGACTGTATGACTTTGTGAAAAGGATGAAAGGGTCTGGGAACATGATGGCCCATTAATAATTGTGAGTCTCATTCTATTACTGATGGATTTACTGTGCTGTGGGAGCTATCTTGTGGAGGTCGTGGGGCAAAGCACCTCTTTCCCTTCAGCTCGGACTGATGTAGACAATTTTGTTATACAGACTTCCTAGGTCCTTAGTCACCATTATATGAGATTTTTAATATTACTAATTAATATGGCTGGTATATTACATATTTTGTGGAATCTGGACTCATCTGGGTATCAGAGAGGAGAAATTTGGGATGGAAACATGTTACAATGCTGCCCGAAGCGGCCAGTCCCTGAGGGACAGGGTGTGTGGATGAATTTGGGCAAATTCCTAGGATGATTATCACCTCCTGTAACCTGGGATTTTACACCTGAAAAGATAAAAAACCCTGCTTTACTGGCACGCCGCCTGATAGCAGGGTGTCTTGTCTACCTCAATGAGGTCCATGAGGTTCAGGCACTATACTGGGACCTAACCTCTGCCTACTGAGCCGCACTCTAGTCCTCTCAGAGAACTATGTTTGAAGTGGAAACTCAAATTGTATCTGATACAACCATGGTTGAGTCAGGGAATCAGACGACAACCACAGTTGTTGCCCCAGTAGATAAAAATAAACAGTGGATAAGGATGTCAAGTCCATATCATAGACTTGACAGGGCAGAAGAGGAGGGAGAGGAAAGTTTAGAAGAAGCAGCTGGTCCTTCAGTAAGGAGATCAGGAGAAGGAGTGAAAGAAATCGAAAAGGAAATGGAAACTCCTCAGAACTTCAAGATATGCGAAAAGATTATGTTGAGGAATCCCAAATCACGAAAAACTTATCTACACAGGAATGCACATAAGCAGGCACTTCTTTATTATGCAGCCCTGGGAAAACAAGGGGGATAGCTTCTACATAGGTGCTTCTTTGTTAGTTACCATTTTCCGGGTTTTTATACAGCTCAAACAAACATTTGCAAACAAAATGTCCATCTTTCAATTTAGCCCTTCACCTTGATTTGTTTCGAACGAACGCAAAATTTCCAAAATCACAGTGATTGGTCAAAAAAAAAAATCAGTCCCTTTGTTTTAGTAAAACTAAGGTAACAGCTAAGATATCTCCAATCACTTGTCCTGCTCAACTCCCATTGAAAAAATACAGGCTACCAGTTGAAGTTATGCCACTGCCTCTGGGACCTACAAAAAGACAAGAAATTCAGAGCCCACCGACAGTGGTACGTAGGTTCCCGTGTACCCTATCAGTCAGCACTGTGACACCTTCTCAGTTGCTTTCCTGTGGGAGATATCTCTTTCCCGCACACTTGGCCTGCTCAGCTCCCTTTGAAAAAATACAGGCTGTTGATGGAAGTTGCGCCTCTCCATCTGGAAATTAAAAGAAAGCAGGTATGCAGATCCCACTGGTAATGGTACTTAGGTCCCCGTCTAGCCTATCAGTCAGCATTGAGCCACCTTTGCAGCTGCTTTTCACTTGAGAGCTATTTCCTATCCTGTGCACTTGACCTGCTCCGCTCCCATTGAAAATACAGGCTACAGGTAGACGTTATGCCACCGCGTCTCGGAGCTAAAATAAAGCAGGTACGCAGACTCCACCTGCAGTGGTACATAGATTCCCATCTAGCCTATCAGCCAGCACAGTGTCACCTTCTCAGTTGCTTTCCTGATGGAGCTATCTCCAATCCCATGCACTTGGCCTGCTCAGTTCCCTTTGAAAAAATACAGGCTATTGATGGAAGTTAAACCTCTGTGTCTGGGAATTACAATAAAGCAGGTATGCAGATCCCACCTACTGTGTTACATAGATCCCCATGTAGCTTATCATCCAGCACTGTGCACCCTTTGCAGCTACTTTCTGGTTGGAGCTAAGTCCAATCCTCTCATGCTTGACGTGCTCAGCGTCAATTGAAAATACAGACTGCCTGTAGAAGTTACACCTCTGTGTCTGGGAGCTACAAGAAAGCCCTGTACTCTGGGCTCTGTCATTCAGTCAGCTCTCGATCCACCTCACTCTCCACTCATCCAAGCCACACTGCCTGAGCTTTCTGATGAGGATGTTGTGGGAGACAGTGTCAAAAGCCTTGCTGAAGTCAAGGTATATGACATCCGCTGCTCTCCTCTCATCTAGTCAGCCGGTTATGAAGGATATCAGGTTAGTCAAACAGGATTTCTCCTTGGTAAAGCCATGTTGACTCCCCCTGAGAACCATCTTATCCTTCATAAGTTCAATGATAACATTCAGGATGAGTTGTTCCATCACTTTTCCAGGGATGCAGGTGAGGCTAACCGACCTGTAGTTTCCTGGGTCGTCCTTCCTGTCCTTTTTGAAGACTGGCGTGACATTGGCCTTTCTCCACTCCTCAGGCACCTCACCTGTCCTCCACGATTGTTCAAAAATTATAGAGAGAGGTTTAGCAATCACATCAGCCATCTCTCTCAGCACTCTAGGATGCACCCCATCAGGACCCATTGACAAATGAGCCTTAAGCTTGGCCAAAAAGTCTGTAACCTCTTCCTCTTAAACCCAGGGCAAGTCCTCTGCTGCTGTGACCATCATGTTATCCTTGCCGAACAGGGCTTCCCGAGGGTCAGCCTTGGCCGTAAAGACTGAAGCAAAGTAAGTGGTGCTTGAAGACTGACCAGCTCTCATTGGCACTTCTACCATCTAGAATCATATCCCATGAGATTCCTCCAAGTAGATCATTGAAGAGGCCAAAGTCGACTCGCCTAAAATCCAGGGTCACGGTCCTGCTTTGTATTCTGTTCCTTCCACACAGGATCTTGAACTCTACCATCTCATGGTCACTGCAGCCAAGGTTGGCTCCAACCTTCACATCCCCAACTAGGCCCTCTCTGTTAATCAGTATCAGGTCCAGCAGTACACCCCTCCTTGTAGGTTCCTCGATCATCTGGGACAGGAAGTTGTCATCAAGCAATCTGTAGGAACTTCCTGGACTGCATGTGCTTGACTGTGTGGCTATCCCAGAAAAAATATCAGGCTGGTTGAAGTCCCCCATGAGGACCAGGGACTGTGATCGTTAGGCAACTCCCAGCTTTTTGTGCAAGGCCTCATCCACATCCACATCCAGTTCAGGTGGCCTGTGGTGGACTCCTACAGCAATATCACCTGCCTTGCCCTGGCCATTAATTTTTACCCATAAGCATCTACTCTCTCCTCATCCCCATCCAGGCACAGTTCAGTACACATTAATTGCTCTCTCACATAGAGAGCAACTCCACCTCCACGTCTTGTCAGTCTGTCTTTCCTGAACAACACATAACCCTCCATGCCTGTGTTCCAGTCACGACAGCTGTCCCACAGTGTCTCTGTGACTGCAGTGAGGTCGTCGCCCCGCATTCGCACCCAAATCTCAAGTTCCTCTGGCTTATTCCCCAGTGCATTGGTTTAGAAGTTACGCCACTTCCTCTGAGAGCTACAAGAAAGCAGGTACGCAGACAACACCTACATTAGTACATAGGTCCCCGTATAGCCTAACAAACAGCACTGTGCCACCTTGACAGCTGTTTTCCTGTGGGAGTTCTTGAATTCAGCATCATTGGCCTGCTCAGCTCCCATCAAAAATATACAGACTGCCGGATCATGTTACTTCACTGTGTCCGAGAGCTAGAAGAAAGAGGGTACGCAGACCCCACCTGCAGTGGTACGTTGGTCCCTGTGTCACTTATCAGTCAGCACTGTCCCAATTTTGCCGCTGCTTTCCTGTAGGACCTATCTCCAATCCCGTGCACTTGGTCTGCTCATTTAAAATTGAAAATATAGCCTGCAAGTAAAACTTACGCCACTGCGTCTGGAAGCTAAAAGAAAGTAGGTATGCGGACGTCATCTAGAGTGGTACGTAAGTCCCCGTGGAATCTTTCAGCCAGCACTGTTCCACCTTGGCACCTGCTTTCATGTGGGAGCTATCTCCAATCCCGCGCACTTGGCTGACTCATCTCCCTTCAAAAATATAGCCTAACAGTAGATGTTACTCTACTCCGTCTGGGAGCTACAGGAAAGTAGGTATGCAGACCACACCTACATTGGTACGTAGGTCCATGTGTAGCCTAACTGCCAGCACAGTGACACTTTTGCAGCTGTTTTCCTGTGAAAGCTATCTGCAATCCCGTGCAATTGGCCTGCTGAGTTCCCACTGAAAATACAATCTGCCACTAAAAGTTACGCCACTGCATCTGGAGCTAAAAGAAAGTAGGTACGAAGACCTCAACTACAGTGGTACATAGGTCCCCGTGTAGCCTATCACCTAGCACTGTGTCACCTTTGCAGCTGTCTTCCTGTGGGAGCTATGCCCAATCCCGCGCATTTGGCCTGCTCAGCACCCTTTTAAAATACTGCCTACCAGTAGAAGTTACACCACTGCCTCTGAGAGCTACAAGAAAGCAGGTACGCAGACCCCACCTACAGTAGTACGTAGGTCCCCATGTAGGCTATCAACCAGCATTGTGTAAACTTTGCAGCTGCTTTTCGTGTGGGAGCTATTTCAAATCCAGTGCACTTGGCCTGCTCATTTCCCATTGAAAATACAGGCTGTTGGTAGAAGTTACGCCACTGAGTCTGGGAACAACAAGAAAGCAGGTACGCAGACCCCACCTAGAGTGGTACATTGATCCCCGTGTAGCCTATAAGCCAGCACTGTGCCACATTTGCAACCGCTTTAAAGTGGGAGTTATCTCCAATCACCCACATTTGGCCTGGTCAGCTTCCATTGAAAAAATACAGACTGCAGGTAGAAATTACGTCAATGCATCTGGGAGTTACAAGAAAGCAAGTACGCAGACTCCATATACAGTGGTACATTGGTGCCTTTGTAGCTTATCAGTCAGCACTGCACAAACTTTGCAGCTGCTTTTAATTTGAGAGCTATCTCCAATCCCGCGCACTTGGCCAGCTAAGTTCCCTTTGAAAATACAGGCTACAATGAGAAGTTACGCCACTGCGTCTGGGAGCTACAAGAAAGCAGGTACGCAGACCCCACCTAAAGTGGTACATAGCTCCCTATGTTGTCTATCACCTAGCACCGTTCCATCTTTGCAGTTTCTTTCCTGTGGGAGGTATCTCTAATCCCATGGACTGGGCCTTCTCAGCTTCCACTAAAAAAATATACACTACTGGTAGAAGTTACACCACTACGTCTGAGAGTTACAAGAAAGGATGAACGCAGACCCCATCTACAGTGGTAAGTAGGACCCCTTATCAGTCAACACTGTGCCATCTTTGCCCATGCTTTCCTTTAGGAGTTCTCTCCAATCCCGCCCACTTGGACTGTTCATCTCCCTTTGAAAAAATACAGTATGTCGGTAGACCTTCCCTTACTGCCTCTGCGAGCTAAAAGAAAGCAGGTACGTAGACCCACCTACAGTGGTACATAGCTCCCCATGTAGCCGATCACCTAGCACTGTGCTACCTTTGCAGTTGCTTTCCTATGGAAGGTCTCTTCAATTCCACGCACTTGGCCTTCTCAGATCCCATTGAAAATATACATGCTGCCAGTACATGTTATGCCACTGCCTCTGGGAGCTACAAGAAAGATGGTACGCAGACACGACCTACAGTGGTACGTATGTCTTCGTGTACCCTATCAGTCAGCACTGTGCAACTTGTGAAACTGCTTTCCTGTGGGAGCTATCTCCAATACCATGCCCTTGGCCTGCTCTGCTCCCTTTGAAAATACTGGCTGTTGGTAGAAGTTATGCCACTGTGTCTGCGATCTACAAGAATGCAGGTATGCAGACCCTACCTACAGTGGTACGTTGGTCCCCGTGTAATCTATCATTCCGCACTGCGCCCACTTTACTGCTGATTTCCTGTGATAGCTATCTCCAATCCCACTCTCTTGGCCTGCTCAGCTCCAAGTTAAAATATAGGCTGTCGGTAGAAGTTACGTCACGTCGTCTGGGAGCTACAAGAAAGCAGATACGCAGACCCCAGCAACAGTGGTTCGTAGATCCCCGTGTAGTCTAAAAGCCAGCACTTTGTCACCTTTACAGCTACTTTCCTCTGGGAGCTATCTCAAATCCCGGTGTTGACGGATCTGCAATAACGAAAAACTTATCTACACAGGAATGCAGATAAGCAGGCATTTCCTTTCTATGCAACAATGGGAAAACATGGGGCATAGCTCCTCCATACATGCTTCCTTGTTACTTACTATTTTCAGGGGTTTTATACAGCTCAAACAAAAGAATCACATTTGCCAACACAAGCATGCATAAAATATCCATCTATCAACTTCGTCCTTCCCCTTGATTGGTTCCCAACAAACACAAAATTTCCAAAATCAAAGTGATGGATAACAACTTAGTAACAACTAAGATAACAGCTAAGGTAACATAACGAATACATTTACCAGGGTCTTGTAGCTAATGTAACAGGTCCCTATCAGGTGTGGTATTTAACTCTTGCAGTTTGATCCTTATGTGATTCAAATGCATACTTACTTAATCAATATATGTTTGAGTTATTTGTAAGTGCTTAGCTAATTGATTGAACTATTACTAAATGATTAAAAAGTGCTTAAGAAAGTGCTTGACTACTTATTGTGATGATAAGTTTTTAACTAAAATAAGTGTGTATCTGCAACATTTCCCCCCTTTTGAAAGTACTGGTAATCACATTCCAATACTTTCACTCTTGTATTTCTGTTGTCTCCATAAGAAAACCATGATTGTCATATGGTGCTGGATCACACTTGAATAGATCATTGTGTCTTGACAATGCTGTCAAGATTCTATTACTTCATTGTGTTCTTTGTATTATTTCTCTTTTGATGCAACGATATGCCGAAAATTTGCCAGAAACATTATAATCAATAGCAGAAGTGTTTCAATCAGTGACTTTATCCAGGACTTTAGGTCCAGGCCCAGTCTCTCAAAAACTTTATCCAGGGTGTGTTCATGTCTTTCCTAATTTCCTGGTATTGGAATTACCTTTTCCGAGTCAATTTCTGTTTTGATTGAACTCTGGGCCTGAACATTCAATACGAATTGAATTGACCCTCCAATTTTGATCCGTGTTTACACCACCATAGACTGAAAAACCAAAAAAAAAAAAAACAACAAATTATGTTTCAGAGTTAACTTCAATTTCTCAAGATATCCTAAAACTCTCCCAATTCCATGGGCTTAATGGTGTCTTCTTCACTTGAGTGTAGTGATTCGGTAATCTTGATTGCAGTGAAGGTGGTCAGCAACACCTTGTACGGTCCCTTCCATCTTTCTTGCACCTTCCTTGCAGAGGTTCTTCTTTTCAGCTCTTTGAGTAGGCAGTCTCTAGGCAGGATGTTGTGTTCTGGATTTTTCCAAAGTCAGGGGTCAATTCTACACTACTGCATTTCCGAACCTGTTGAGGGTATTTCCAAGATGACACAAATAGTTATACACATCTTGTTTTCCCATCACATGCATGTTTGGATATGGTTCAGGAATCTCATAGGATTTTCCATACATTATCTCAGAAGGACTTACTGACATTCCACTTTGAGGTTTCACTCTTACTTTGTAGCAATGCAAGTGGAAGTGCCTGAGGCCATCTTAATTTAGCCTCCTGACAATTTTTTTCTAATTTTTCTTTTTTGGGTCTGATTCATTCTTTCCACTTTTCCACTTGATTTCTGTCTCCAAGGGGCATGTAAATCCCAGGAAATTCCTAGGGCTTTGCTTACCTCTTGTACCACATTGGCCACAAAATTTGGTCCTCTGAAGATATTCCAAATGGAATGCCAAACCTTGGAATAATTTCTTGCAGGAGCCATTTAACTGTTTCCTTAGCTAGATTGGTGCGACAGGGGAAGACTTCTGGCCATCCTGAAAAGGTGTAAATCTCAACAACACATGTTTATATCCATTGCATTTAGGTATATCTATAAAATCAATTTCCAAATAATCTCATGGTCCCACTCCAGTTTTTTTTTTTGCCCATCTGTACTGTTATTGTACTATTGGATCATTCTTTAAAAAAATTTCATGTTTCACAATTACTGATTTGGCCATTTCCAACATTTGTATTGGTATTACACTTCTTTTCAGAAGCTGAGTCATAGTTTCTGCACCAAAGTTAAACTCCCTATGCTTTGCTTGCAAAATGTCTCACATGATTAAGGGTGGCAATACTACCTGACCCGTACTTGTCGTCCACCGTCCTTCTGAATTTTTCTCTGCATTTAGTAACTTAACCAATTTCTCATTCTCCCCTGAATATTTTTGTGGCTCCTTAGGAAATGCTACTGTTCTGGTGTGGATGGTTTCCATTTGTGAGACTGTGTGTTGTGCTATTTCACTATCTTTGAGTTCCCTGTCTGATTTTCTTTACAGTGCATGATTTCCACTTGAACTGGTTCCTGCACTGCCACTAGCCGTCGCAAGATTTCCTTTTGATGCTTAATGTTTGTTCCCTGGGAGGACAGTAGTCCCATTTCTTTCAACAGGGTGCCATGGACCTGGACTACTGCAAAAGCATATTTTGAATCAGTCCAAATACTAACTCGTTTTCCTTTACTTAATTCCAAAGCACGTCAATGCAATCAGTTCTGTCTTCCGTTCAATGCATTTGCTTCTATTACCGTGTTCTAGGTTGTTACCGCATATCCTGCGTGGCGAGTTCCATTCAAGTCGAAGCTGCTGCCACATGTGAACAGTTCCCATTCAGGGTTTTCAAGAGGATCATCCTTCAAGTCCTCTCTGCTGGAATATGTATGTTCAGTGGTTGCAACACAGTCGTTGTTGCTCTTCCTTTGAAGTACTCAGAAACACTGCAGGATTTAGAAGGTTAGTTGTTTTCAACACTACATCATCCTGCTCAGTGAGAATTACCTGGTATTTCATCATTCGGCTAGGGAATAACCAATGTCCCCCCTTTTGCTCCAAGACTGTGGTTACCATATGTGGGACATAGACTGTAATAGTCCTTCCCAAGGTCAGCTTTCTGGCTTCTTGGATCAGTGTGACAGTGGCAGCTACTGCTGGGAGGCAAGAAGGCCATCCCTTGCTCACCAAGTCCAGTTGTGTGGAAAAAATATCCCACTGGTCTCTTCCAGCTTCCTAGTTTCTGCGTCAGAACTCCTAGAGACAAATGCTGTCATTCATGAACAAATAACTGAAAGTCTTTGGTTAAATCTGGTAACCCTAAGACTGGGGCTGTCATCAGTTATTTTAAGCTTCTGGAAAGCTTCCTGCTATTCTTCTCCCCTTGTAAAAGGGGTAGATTTTTGGTCTTCATATAATGGTTTGGCTATAAGACCATAATCCATGATCCAGAGCCTGCACCATCCCATCATTCCCAAAAATGCCCACAATTCATGCCCAGTGCGTGGTAACAAAATAGCACAAATCACTTCTTTTCCATTTGTCCCGAGCCTACATTCTCCTTTTGAAATTTCAAAGGCTCAAATATATCACTGTTTGGCATGCTCTTTGAGCTTTTTCTTTTGATACCTTGTACCAGTTTAATCCCAAAAAGTTTATAAGTTCAATGGTTACCTGTATGCAGACTGACCTTCCCGTTGTGGTAATTAGGGTGTCATCCTCATATTGGAGAAGCAAATGCACTGGACTTGGTGTGTTATAAGTTGCTGTGAAAAGTTCACAAGCCAATTTAAACGACTCATAGATCAAATTTATTTTGCAAGCAGCAAATAAGCAAAACATCGCTGGGCGGCTGGGACACTCTTGTCCACCAAAGGCGCGCGACCCCCTCCCCTTGTATCAGAGTCCTTTTATACAGTCCTTATCGGTCGAGTGCATCACTCCCTGGTGTACTCTGCGCATGTGCCCGCCTTGATACTAGGGGGTCTTCTTCTGCCTCCTGGTGGTCGTAGGGTGGTCACTGGGATGAAGTCAGTAGTCTTCCTCTAGTGACCCGCTCATGAACTCATCTCTTGGCTCTTATCAGCTCATGCGCAATCTCTTGTACCTCCTATAAACACCTTAGCCAACTGCACCTGTGCACATTGTAGAAACTTTACGATTAAAGTTTTACAAGATTTTTACAATGAATTTAAACGGTTCCTTGCACAACTATTCTTTCATGACTTGATTAACGAACATGACCTTTTCCATTACAGGTTTCACCGTCTTTTCATTAGTCCAAAGTTCCAGTTCTTTTGCTAGTTGTCTTCCAAAGATAGTCAGGCTGTTCTTGAATCCTTGGGGTAGCTGTGTCCATGTTAACTGTACCTTGTGTCCTGTGTGGGGACTTTCCCACTCAAAAGCAAATAGTTTACGACTTTCCTTTTCCAAAGGGATAAAAAAGAAAGCATCTTTTAAATCAAACACTGCAAATCACTGATAATTTTCTCTCAGAGCTGTGAGTAATGTATATGGATTTGCTACAACTAGACGTATATCTTTCACAATCTGATTTATGGTTCTTAAGTCTTGAATTAACCTATACTCTCCATTAACTTTCCATACTGGTAAAATAGGTGCATTATACTCTGACTCACATTCTTCTAGAATTTGATATTTTAGAAATTTGTCAATTAGTACTTTTAATCCTTGTTTTGTCTCAGATTTTATTTGGTATTATCTCACCCTAACCGATTTTGCTTTTTCTTTTATTTCAGTTTTTACTGGTTGTGTTAATTTTGATTTTCCTGGAATCTGAGTTTCCCACACTATTGGGATCGCTGCATTCTATAATTCTGGATGTAATTCTAACAACTTTGTTTTTTCTTTTATCATCAATATTTGTCCTGTCTTTGATTCAGGGATTTTTAGTAACAAGTCTTCGTTTTAAAAGACAATTTGTGCATTTAAATTAGACAAGTCCCTCCCCCACAGGGTTATGGGACATTCTGAAACATACAAAAATTCATGTTATCACTTTATTGCCAAATTGTAAATTTAAAGGTTTCAAAAAATTTCCTCTTTCCCTGTGGCTCCCACAATATTTGCAGTTTTACTTCCTATTACTCCTCTACATGTATTTAAAACTGAATACATTACTCCCAGGTTAATATTGGGTTCTATTCTCTAGGTTTTTTTTTTTCTTTTCTTTTTTCTTTTTTTTTTAATTTATCTGGATACTCTTTATCGGAGTCAATTGATTTTTTTTTTTCTCAGAGAATTAAATCAGAAGGTGAGAAAGGCACTTTCATGTGTACTGGTTCACTCTGCCCAACCCCTTGCCTTAATGGGACATTTATATGCTTTTTGACTTTAGAAGTTAAGGGGATCTTTAAGGTGGTTATTAAATGAGTACAGCATTGAGTTCTCTTGGACACAAATGAGGAAGATTCTTTGTCAGAGTCCTAATATTTCCACGTTACTACTATCTGGACAGGACTGGGAGCCCTCCCTTAAACTCCAGGATGTATCCTTGTCAGGTGTCTGGGTCCCTGTTCAGGTTCATGTTTGGGAGTGGGTAAGTGAGAGAGGGTTGTATATATAGGAACAGCTCTCCCCCCTTAAGGGTCAAATGTTTAAGACACATTTTTGCTGCAGTGCATGGGGAGCAACAGTTTTGAACCTTTTGTTTTTCAGCTGTGAGTGACATTAAGCGATTTGTTCATTCAGATTCTTTCTGCCATTCAGATTTTTCTCTTAAATAAAAGAACAGATCTGCATATGGGATTTTATCTCACTTTTCCTTGCTCTTATAAAACAACATTAATTGCAAGATAGTATTGTAACTTATTATTCCGTTCAGGGGCCACAATTCCTCATCATCCAGAGCATACATTGGCCACATTTGACCGCAATATTCAATAAGCTGCTTTTTACACACAGATTTGACCACTTAGATGCCATAGCCAAAAATTATGGTGTCCTTCAAACACAAAGACTTAAAGGCACAGTTCAACATTTCTACACATGATTACAGTTCTCTATAAGTTGATCTTTATGAAAATCACCCTTAAATTTCTTCCATTGTGCCACCAGACACCCAAGAGCTGAATTCTCAGGTACTTTGTTTGCCATTTCAAAATCCTTTTAGTTATAAATACTTTCTCAACAGTCGTTTCGTTCTTTCGCTTCGCTTTTCTCCGGCTGCACCCCTCGCGGGATCACAGAACCACGGATAAAAGCTCTACACTCGCTTCGTGCGCAATTGCAAGTCTCAATCATATACACACAGAGAGCTCACAATACAATACACAATAATATGCATATATATGCACAAAGCAATATATAAACCAATGTACAAATCAAAGTAAAAACTAAATTCAATAGGTACCTTATTATAGAATTATGTGTGCCAACTTATACCAATTACCAATACCAATATCAGTGTCAGTCCCGTGATCACTTCGTCTGAGTTACGGGCTGTAATACCAATGCCAACCCTGCGATCACTTTCACGTTCGCCTTACGGGTGGCCCTTAGGCTCACAATACCAATACGAGGATCCTCTAGCCCAACCAAGTGGAACTTTCGCTCTGTCTTCCTGGCAGGCTCTTTTGGGCTTTCCCTGGGCCCAACCAAGCGGGGTCTCCGACTCGGCGACTTACAGGCTAGTTCACCAGGTTCTGACCCCAACCAATTAGAAGTGCCGTACGATTTCAGGAAACGTTGCGAAGAGCTGTAAGGGTGGCAGGTGATGGTCCACCCCGAGAATTCCTCGGTGTCGGCTGGAGTTCGATCAAAATTCGGTCCCATCAAGTCTCACTCGCAAGATCCCATCTGGGCCTCTAAAACTATTGAGGAATCTGCAATCGCGAAGAACTTATCTACACAGGAATGCAGATAAGCAGGATCTTCTTTATTATGCAGCGCTGGGAAAACACGGGGGATAGCTCCTCCATATGTGCTTCGTTGTCAGTTACCATTTTCAGGGTTTTTATACAGCTCAAACAAAAGAATCATATATGCCAACACAAGTAGGCATAAAGTCTCGATTTATCAATTTAGCCCTTCACCTTGATTGGTTCCAAAAAACCACAAAATTACCAAAATCACAGTGATTGGTCAAAAAAGATATCAGTCCCTTCATTGTAAGAACAACTAAGGTAACAGCCAAGGTAACCTAACAAATACATTCACCAGGGTCTTGTAGCTAATGTAACAGGTCCCCTTCAGGTGTGGTATGTAACTCTTACAGTTTGATCCTTATGTGATTCCAATGAATACTTACTTAATCAACAGGTGTTTCAATTATTTGAAAGTGCTTAGCTAATTGATTGAACTATTACTTGATGATTAGCAAGTGCTTAACAAGTACTGACTACTTATTGTGATGATAAGTTATTAACTAAAATAACTGTGTATCTGAACATCCACACTTGACCTGCTCCGCTCCCTTTGAAAATACAGGGTGCCAGTAGAAGTTATGCCACTGCGTCTGGGACCTACAAGTAAGCAGATACGCCGACTCCACCTACAGTGATACGTAGGTCCCCATGTAGCCTATCAGCAAGCACTGTGCCACCTTTGCAGCTGCTTTCCTCTGGGAGTTATCTCCAATCCCGCACACTTGGCCTGCTCAACTTCCTTTAAAGCATACAGGCTGACAATGCAAGTTACGTCACTGGTCTGGGAGGTAAAAGACAGCAGGGTGGAAGACCCCACCAACTGTGGTACTAATATCCCCATGTAGCCTATCAGCCAGCACTGTTCCACGTTTGCAGCTGCTTTCCTGTGGGAGCTATCTCCAATCCTGCGCACTTGGCCTGCTTCGCTCCCATTGAAAATACAGACTGCCGGTAGAAGTTACTCCACTGCGTCTGGGAGCTACAGGATAGCAGGTACGCAGTCCTTGCCTACAGTGATTCGTCAGTCCCTATGTAGTCTATCAGTTAGCACTCTGCCGCGTTTGCAGTAGCTTTCCTGTGGGAGTTATCTCTTTCCCACGCACTTGATCTGTTCAACTCCCATTAAAAAATACAGACTGCTGGTAGAACTTACACCTATGCGTCGTGGAGCTACAAAAAACAGGTACGCAGACCCCACCTACTGTGGTACATAGGTCTCCTTGCAGCTTATCAGCTAGCAATGTGCCACCTTTCCAGTTTCTTTCCTGTAGAAGCTATCTCCAATCCCGCACACTTGGTGTGCTCCGCTTCCATTGAAAATGCAGGCTGCCAGTGGAAGTTACGTCACTGCGCCTGGGAGCTACAGGCAAGCAGGCACGCAGATCACACCTACAGTGGTACGTAGGTCCCCGTTTAGCCTATGTCGTGGTTTTGCCAACCGAAGCAAAGGGGAAAAAAAAAAACGCGACTCCTCCCCCTTCCCCTCTTGATGGAATGCGGAGGGGATCGGAGAAGGAGAAAAAAAGTAAAAGAGTCCACGTAAGTTGAAATAAGAACAATTTACTAAGGAAAATTGAAGAGGAACAACTATAACAAGCACAAGTGGATATTACAAGGAAAACTGGTGACTGACGTAGTTGCTCACAGCCCGGGACCCGACCTAAGCGACCGCTCCGGACCAGCGACAGAGAGCCCACGACCCTGGAAGAGAGCTTCTTCCTTCTAGCCTCCACCGATATACTGGGCATGACGTTAGGATGGTATCGAATACATGCTGATCAGCCTGGGTCAGCTGTTCAGGCTGTACCCTTTCCTGGTTCCTCACGGGGATTAACTCTATCCTGGCTAAAACTTGGACAGTCTATCAGCCAAAACTGTGCCACCTTTGCAGCTGCTTTCCTGTGGGAGCTATCTCCACTCTCGCGCACTTGTCCTGCTCAGTTCCATTTAAAAATACAGACTGCTGGTCGAAGTTATGCCACTGCATCTGGGAGGTAAAAGATAGTGGTACGCAGACCTCACCTACAGTGATACATAGGATCCCGTGTAGCAAATCAGCCAGTACTTTTTCACCTTTGCAGCTGCTTTCTTGTGGGAGATATCTCCAATCCGGCACACTTGACCTGCACAGCTGCCATTGAAAATACTGATTGCCGTTAGAAATTACGATACTGCATCTGGGAGATAAAAGAAATCAGATACACAGACCCTACCTACAGTGGTACGTAGGTCCCTATGTAGCCTATGAGTCAACTTTTTCAGCCGCTTTAATGTGGAAGTTATCTCCAATCACGTTCATTTCGCCTACTCAGCTCCCTTTGAAAATACTGGCTGTAGGTATAAGTTATGCCACTGTCTCTGGGAGCTACAAGAAACAGGTACACAGACCTCACCTAAAGTACGCAAATCCCTCCTAAAGTGGTACATACGTCCCGTGTAGTCTATCAGCCCACACTGTTCTACCTTTGCAGTTGCTTTCCTGTGGAAACTATCTCCAATCCCACGCACTTGGCCCTTTGAAAATACAGGGTACCTGTAGAAGTAATACCACTGCGTCTGGGAGCTACAAAAAACAAGGCACGCAGACCCCATCTACAGTGGAAAGTAGGTCCCCGTGTAGCCTGTCAGTCAGCACTGTGTCACCTTTGCAGCTGCTTTCCTGTGGGAGCTATCTCCAATCCCACACACTTGGCCTGCTCAGCTGCGATTGAAAAAATGCAGGCTGCTGGGATATGTTATGCCACTGCATCTGGGAGCTACAAAAAACAAGGCACGCAGACCCCATCTACAGTGGAAAGTAGGTCCCCGTGTAGCCTGTCAGTCAGCACTGTGTCACCTTTGCAGCTGCTTTCCTATGGGAGCTATCTCCAGTCCCCCGCACTCTGCCTGAACAGCTCTCATTGAAAATAAAGGCTGCTGGTAGAAGTTACGCACTGTGTCTGGGAGCTACATGAAAGGAGGTACGCAGACCACACTTAAGGTGGTATGTAGATCCCCGTGTAGCCTATCAGTCAGTACTCTTACAGCTTTGCAACTACTTTCCTGGTTGAGCTATATCTTTCCTGCTCACTTGCCCTGCTCAGCTCCCATTGAAAAGGTACCGGCTGCCGGTAGAAGTTTAATCCTCTGCGTCCTGGAGCTACAAGGATGTAGGTACGCAGACCCCACCTACAGTGGAACCTAGGTCCCTGTGTAGTCTATCAGTCAGCACTGTGTCACCTTTGCAGCTGCTTTCCTGTGGGAGCTATCTCCAATCCCACACACTTGGCCTGCTTATCTCCCATTGAAAAAATACAGGCTGCCGGTAGAAGTTACCCAACTGCGTCTGGGAGCCACAACAAAGAAGGCATGCAGACCCCAACGACAGTGGTATGTCGATCCCCGTGTAGTCTATCAGCCAGCACTGTATCACCTTTGCAACTGCTTTCCTGTGGGAGCTATCTTCATTCACACGCATTTGGCCTGCTTATCTCCCATTGAAAAAATACTGGCTGCCAGTAGAAGTTACACCTCTGCGTCCTGGAGCTACAAGGATGTAGGTATGCAGACCTCATCTACAGAGGTACGTACATCCCTGTGTAGCCTATCAATCAGCACTGTGTCACCTTTGCAGCTGCTTTCTTGTGGGAGCTATCTCCAATCCCGCACACTTGGCCTGCTTATCTCCCATTAAGAAAATACAGGCTGCCGGTAGAAGTTACCCCACTGCGTCTGGGAGCTACAACAAAGAAGGTATGCAGACCCCAACGACAGTGGTATGTAGGTCCCCGTGTAGCCTATCAGCCCACACTGCAGTTGCTTTCCTGTGTGAGCTATCTCCAATCCCACGCACTTTGAATATACAGGCTGCTGGTACATAGAATCATAGAACTGCAGTGATTCGAAGGGACCTTTAGAGATCTAGTCCAACCTCCCTGCAGAAGCAGGTTAACCTTGATCAGGTCGCGTAGGAACATGTCCTGGCACGTCTTGAAGACCTCCAAGGAAGGAGATTCCACAACCCCTCTGGGCAGCCTGTTCCAATGTTCGGTCACTCTCATGGTGAAATAGTTTTTTCTTATGTTTAAGTTGAACTTTTTATGTTACAGCTTCCGCCCATTACCCGTTTTCCTATTAATATCTACTATAGAAAAGAGGGATGCCCTAACCTCCTGAAACTCACCCTTTAGATATTTATAAATGTTAATAAGATCACCCTTCAATTTCCTCTTCTCCAGAATAAACAGCCCCAGTTCCCGCAGTCTTTCCTCGTATGAAAGATGTTCTATATCCTTGATCATCTTGGTGGCCCTGCGCAGGACTCTCTCCAGCACTTCCCTGTCCCTCTTGAGCTCAGGAGCCCAGAAGTGTACACAGGACTCCAGATGAGGCCTCACAAGGGCAGAGTAGAGGGGTAGAAGAACCTCCCTCGACCTGCTGGCCGTACTCTTGTTGATGCATCCCAGGATGCCATTGGCCTTCTTGGCACATTGCTGGCTCATATTTAGTTTATTATCAATCAGGACTCCCAGGTGTCTCTCTGCAGAGCTGCTCTTCAGCAGTTCGACCCACAGCCTGTCCTGGTGTATGGTTTTGTTCTTTCCCAGATGGAGGACTCTACACCTGTCTTTGTTGAACCTCATGAGGTTCCTCTCTGCCCCACTCTCAAACCGGTTGAGATCTCACTGAATGGCAGCACAGCCTTCTGGGGTATCAACCAATGCTCTAAGTTTAGTGTTATCAGTGAACTTGCTGAGGGTACACTCTGTCCCCTCATCCAGGTCATTGATGAAGATGTTGAACAAGACTGGCCCCTGAATCGATCCCTGTGGAACTCCACTGACCATAGGCCTCCAACTCGATACCGTGCCATTGATCACCATACTCTGGGCTCTGTCATTCAGCCAGCTCTCGATATCAGGTTAGTCAAACAGGATTTTCCCTTGGGGAAGCCATGTTGACTCCCCCTGAGAATCATCTTATCCTTCCTATGTTCATTGATAACAGTCAGGATGAGTTGTTCCATCACTTTTCCAAGGATGGAGGTGAGGCTGACCGACCTGTAGTTTCCTTGGTCATCCTTCCTGCCCTTTTTGAAGACTGGCGTGACATTGGCCTTTCGCCTATCCTCAGTAACCTCACCTGTCCTCCATGAATGTTCAAAAACGATAGAGAGAGGCTTAGAAATCATATCAGCCATCTCAGCACTCTAGGATGCATCCCATCAGGACCCATTGACAAATGAGCCTTAAGCTTTCCCAACAAGTCTTTAACCTCTTCCTCTTCCACCCAGGGCAAGTCCTCTGCTGTCCTGGCAATCATGTTATCCTTGCCGGACTGGGCTTCCCGAGGGTCAGCCTTGGCAGTAAAGACTGAGGCAAAGAACGCATTGTGGTAGTTTGACCCTGCCTGGATGCCAGGTTGCCACCACAACGCTCTATCCCCCACCTCCTCAGCAAGCCAGGGAAAAGGACAAAATAAGATGGGAGTCTCGTAGGTTGAGATAGAAGCAGTTTAATTAAGAAAAAGCAAATTCGCGCTCGTGGGAAGCAAAGCAAAAGCAGGGAAAGCTGTTACTCTCTACTTCCCATCTGCAGCAATGTCCGGCCACCTCCCGAGAAGCAGGGCTTCGTTACATGTAGTTGTTACTTTTGGAAGGCCAGAAATGAATCTTGACTCACCTTCCTGCTCCTCTCTCCAAGTTTATATTACTGAGCTGACATCATATTGTATGGAATATCTCCTTGGTCAGCCTGGGTCAGCTGTTCTGGCCGTGGTCCCTCCCAAGATTTTGCTCATCCACAGCTATTGCTGTGGAAAGTCACTACCATTCCAGACTCACTACAGTCCCCACCCCTTATTCCATACCATTTGTGTTTTACTCATACAAACCATCTTAACAACCCATATACTCATTAACCAGTACCCCCACTCATCAACAGACAAATATCATTCTTGTATTCCCTCTTGCATCTCGCATCAAACAAACAAAAAACATTCTTATATGTTTCATCCTCTGTAGATGTTCACTGGAGCAGACCATAACTTAGGTCTCATTCATCAAGATGGATATCCAGGCCAGGGGAAAGAGTGTGCTGTTTTTCCCCCAAGGTTTAGTGTCCTTGAGGTACACATTGAGTTTCCCCATCCTTCCTCATCACCCACCAAGTATACCCAGGCCCCTGAGCAAAGACAATCCCACGAATGGGTTTGCCCTTTCCCATGGGAGGTGCAACCAATACTTCCTTCCCCAGCCATTTCCCTGGGTGCACTACAGGGACCTTATCTTCTCCCAAAGTATGTAGTGGTTTTGTTTGGGCAGGAAAAGGATGGTTAGTTGAACCTCTGCTGTTAACCAGACAGTGACTTCTGCTAAATTTTTATCCCACTGCTTCCATGCCCCATTGCCCAGTGCTCTCAACATGGTCTTAAGTAATCCGTTATATATTTCAATATTTCCAGCGACTTGTGGGTGATAGGGGATGTGGTATATCCACTCAATGCCATGTTTCTTTGCCCAGGAGTTCATGAGATTATTTCAAAAATGAGTCCCATTGTCTGATTCAATTCTTTCTGGAGTACCATGTAGCCACAAAACTTGCCTTTCAAGACCCAAGACAGTATTTTGGGCAGTGGCGTGGTTTATGAGGTATGTTCCCAATGAACCGGTAGTTTCTTCCAACATGGTGAGTATATAATGCTTGTCTTGGTGTGTTCGTGGTAGCAGTCGAACATAGTCAATTTGCCAGGTCTCACAATATTGAAAACCCAACCATTGGCCTCTTTTCCAGGGACACTTGATTCGCATGGCTCGCTTGATTGCAGCACACGTTTCACATTCGTGGATGACCTGTGTAATGGCTTCCATGGTCAAGTCCACCCCTTGATCATGAGCTCATCTATATGTTGCATCTCTTCCCAGATGTCCTGATGTTTCATGGGCCCATCGAGCTATAAATAGCTCACCTTTACGCTCCCTGTCTAGGTCTACCTGAGCTACTTCAATTTTGGCACCTTTGTCTACCTGTTGGTTGTTCCATTATTGTTCATTGACACGACTTTTGGGCATGTGAGCATCTCTATGACGTACTTTCAGAGTCATGTTTTCCACTCGAGCAGCAATGTCTTGCCATAATGCAGCAGCCCAGATGGGTTGGCAGTTGGTCTTCTTCCATGGCTGTAGCCATACTCATAGGACATTAGCCACCAATCAGGAGTCAGTATAGAGTACTGACCACTTCTCTCATTCTGCAATCTTTAGAGCTAGTTGGATGGCTTTCACTTCAGCAAATTGACTCGACTCACCTTCTCCTTCAGTGGCCTCAACAACTCGTCATGTGGGACTCCACACAGCAGCTCTCCACTTACGATGATTTCCTACCACGCGGCAGGATCCATCAGTAAACAAAGACTCTCATCTTCTGATAGTTCATTATATGGTGTTGCCTCTTGGGCACGAGTTACTTCCTTAGGCAGTGCTCCAAAATCTCTGCCTTCTGGCCAGTCCATGATCTCTTCCAGGATTCCTGGACGTTTAGATTTCCCCAGCCAAGATCATTGTATAATCAACGCCATCCACTTACTCCATGTAGCACTGCTTGCATGATGATTAGAAGGGGTTTTCCCTTTGAACATCCAGTGTAGCACAGGCAGATGTGGTGCCAAGAGGAGGTAAGCTTCTGTTCCAATGACTTCTGAAGCAGCTTGAAGTCCCTCATATGCAGCTAGTATTTCTTTTTCAGTTGGGGTGTAGTGGGCTTCTTATCCTTGATATCCTCGGCTCCAAAACCCTAATGGTCAACCTCGGGTTTCTCCAGATGTTTTCTGCCAGAGACTCCACGTGAGACCATGCTCTCCAGCGGCAGTGTAGAGGATATTCTGCACCCAAGGGCGACTGCACGAGCTATTTCCTGTTTAATTTGTTGAAAAGCTTGTTGTTGCTCAAGGTCTCACTCAAAACAGTTCTTCTTTCTGGTTACTCTAAAAAGAGGATTCGCAAGCTGACTATTACCTGGGATATGCCTCCTCCAGAATCCCACAAGGCCCAGGAAAGCTTGTGTTTCTTTCTTATTAGTTGGTTGAGACATAGTCTCACTTTTGTTCACAACATCCAGAGGCACATGCCGACGCCCATCTTGCCATTTTATGCCCAAAAACTGGATCTCTTGTGCAGGTCTCTTTACTTTGTTTCTTTTTGCAGCAAAACCAGCTTTTAGGAGAATCTGAATTATTCTTTTCCCTTTCTCAAACACTTCTTCTGCCTTGTTGCCCCATACAATTACGTCATCAATGTACTGTAAATGTTCGGGGGCATCACCCATTTCCAACACAGTTTGAATTACACCATGAAAAATAGTAGGACTATGTTCCCACCCCTGGGGCAATCGATTCCAGATATATTGGACACCTCTCCATGTAAAGGCGAATCGTGGCCTGCACTCTGCTGCCAACAGAATTGAAAAAAATGCATTAGCGATGTCAATTGTAGCATAGCACTTGACTGCTTTTGACTCCAGTTCTTACTGGAGCTCTAACATGTCTGTTACAGCAGCACTCAGTGCTGGTGTCGCTTCATTCAAGCCACAATAGTCTACTGTTAACCTCCATCCTCCATGAGATTTTTCACAGGTCATATGGGACTATTAAATGGGGAATGAGTTTTGCTAATTACTCCTTGAGCCTCCAGTTGATGAATCAACGCACAGATGGGAGCCCAGGAATCTGCGTTCGTGCAGTATTGCCTCCGGTGCACTGTCCCGGTAGCAGTAGGTACCTGTTGCTCTTGAACTTGCAGCAATCCTATAAAAAAAACGTCTTCTGAGAGGCCAGGTAAACTGGAGAGTTGTTTGATTTTCTCTGTATCTACAGTGACTATACCAAAAGCCCATTGATACCCTTTGAGGTCTTTGAAGTACTCTCTCCTCAGGTAATCTATGCCAAGAATACAAGGAGCCTCTATACCAGTCACAATGGGATACTTTTCCCATTTGTCCCCTGTTAAGCTCACTTCAGCCTCTAAGACAGATAACTCTTCACATCCCCCATTCACTCCAGAGACCAAGACAGAATCTGTGCCTCTCTACCTTGATAGCATCAATGTACACTTTCCCCCTGTATCTACTAAGGCTTTATACCTTTGTGGGTTTGATGTGCCAGGCCATCGAACCCACACAGTCTAGTAGATTCGGTCATCCCTTTCCTCCTCCTGGCTGGAGGCAGGGACGCTCTATTTCTGTTCTTCATCAGAGTATTTGCTATTTGATCCTTGCACTTTTAGACATGAAGTCTCCTCATTGCCATCAAAGGAAGTGGTTGCAGTTCTTCTATGCCTTGGAGATCGCTGATTGTCCTCTTTTGTTCTGGCAACTACTATGCTCATAGCCCTCTTGGGTGGTCCTTTTCTAACATTTGTCTTTCCCCTTAGTTCATGTACACGCGCTTCCAGCTTAAAAGTGTATTCACTATCCCATTTCCTCATATCCTCTCCTGGGTGACGCAAAAAGAGCCAGAGTTCATTTTGTGATGTACTCCTGCGTCTGGGACTTCCCCTGGTTGGGGCAGTGGATTACCGAATTCTTGGGGCAGTTCTGACAGTCAGGCAATCATCCCACACTGGTGCAGAGGCTCTCTTCATAGTTTTGTAACCAAGAATATATTCTCTCCACTGTTGGTATATCCATGTCTGGGTGATCCACCATTGCCAAGATATTAGAATACGTATCTGGGGCACTCTTAATCACTTTTCTCAACATGGCCTGTGCACACTGGACATCGTCTGGATCTGTGGAGGCCTCAGCATTATCTAGATCACCATAGATGACTTCCAACACAACTAATTCCCTTAGATATTGGATGCTTTCATCTGCTCTAGTCCACTTTCCTCAGGCATTTACAAGATCTTCCTTGAACGGGTATCTTGCCCTTACACTTGAGAGGAGCCGTTACCAGAAATTGGAAATTGACGTCTTCTTTCCAATGCCTTTGCTAGGAGACCCTGGTAAATGTATTTGTTAGGTTACATTAGCTGTTATCTTAACTACCAGACCCTTGTATATGCATTTGTTAGATTACCTTAGCTGTTACCTTAACTACAAGATTTTTTAAATGTATTCATTAGGTTACCTGGGCTGTTACCTTAGTCGTTACTAAAGCAAAGGGTCTGATATCTTTTTTTTTGACAAATCACTGTGATTTTGGAAATTTCTTTTTTGTTTGGAGCCAATTAAGGTGAAGGGCTAAATTGATAGATGGACATTTTATGCATGCTTGTGTTAGCCAATGTTATTCTTTTGTTTGAAGCGTATAAAATCCCTGAAAATGGTAACTGACAAAAGGAGGAGCTATCACCCATGTTTTCGCAGCGCTGCATAATAAAGTAGTGTCTGCTTATCTGAATTCCTATGCTGAAACATTTTTCTCGATTGTCGATCCGTCAACAGTTTTGGTGACCCAGATTGGACCTTGCGAGTGAGACTGGGCGAGATCAGATGGTGATCGAAGTCCAGCCGGCACCGAGGAATTCTCGGGGAGGACCATCGCCTGCGACCCTTACAGCTCCTCTCAACGTTCCCTGGAATGGTAAGGCACTTCTAATTGGTTGGGGGCGGAACCTTGTGTACTAGTCTGTATGTCGCGGTGTTGGTGACCCCGCTTGGTTGGGCCCAGGGAAAGCCCAATGCAGCCTGCCAGTAAGACGGAGCAAAAGTTCCGCGTGATTTGGCTAGAGGTTGCTTGTATTGGTATTGGGAGCTTAGGAGCCACCCGTAAGGTGAACGCGAAAGCGATCACAGGGTTGGAATTGGTATTGCAGCCCGTAAGTCGGACAAAGTGATCGCAGGGCTGACATTATTATTGGTAATTGGTATAAGTCGGCCCACATAAGTATATAATAAGATATCTATTGATTTTGGTTTGTACATTGATTTGTATATTGCTTTGTGTATATATATGCATATTATTGTATATTGTGTTGTGAGCTTTCTGTGTGTGTGTGATTGAGACGTGCAATTGCGCACAAAGCGAGTGTGGAGCTATGATCTGCGGTTCTCTGATCCCGCGAGGGGTGCAGCCAGAGAGAAGCGAAGCGAACGAACGAAACGACTGTTGAGAAAGTATTTGTAACTAAAAGGATTTTGAAATGGCAAATAAAGTACCTGAGAATTCACCTCCTGGGTGTCTGTTGGAACAATGGAAGGAATTTAAGGGTGATTTTTGTAAAGATCAACTTATAGAGTACTGTAATCATGGGTACAAATATTGAACTGTGCCTTTAAGTCTCTGTGTTTGAAGGACACCATATTTTTTGGGAATGATGGGATGGTGCAGGCTCTGGATCATGGATTATGGTCTTATAGCCAAACCATTATATGAAGACCAAAAATCTACCCCTTTTACACGTTGAGAAGAACAGCAGGAAGCTTTCCAGAAGCTTAAAATAGCTCTGATGACAGCCCCAGCCTTAGGGTTACCAGATTTAACCAAAGACTTTCAGTTATTTGTTCATGAATGACAGCATTTGTCTCTAGGAGTTCTGACGCAGAAACTAGGAAGCTGGAAAAGACCAGTGGGATATTTTTCCAAACAACTTGACTTGGTGAGCAAGGGATGGCCTTCTTGCTTCCAAGTAGTAGCTGCCACTGTCACACTGATCCAACAAGCCAGAAAGCTGACCTTGGGAAGGACTATTACAGTCTATGTCCCACATATGGTAACCACAGTCTTGGAGCAAAAGGGAGGACATTGGTTATCCCTGAGCCGAATGATGAAATACCAGGTAATTCTCACTGAGCAGGATGATGTAGTGTTGAAAACAAGTAACCTTCTAAATCCTGCAGTGTTTCTGAGTACTTCAAAGGAAGAGCAACAACTGGAACACGACTGTGTTGCAACCACTGAACATACATATTCCAGCAGAGAGGACTTGAAGGATGATCCTCTTGAAAACCCAGAATGGGAACTGTTCACATGTGGCAGTAGCTTCGTCTTGAATGGAAGTCACCACGTGGGATATGCGGTAACAACCTAGAACACGGTAATAGAAGCAAATGCATTGAACGGAAGACAGAACTGATTGCATTGACACGTGCTTTGGAATTAAGTAAAGGAAAACGAGTTAGTATTTGGACTGATTCAAAATATGCTTTTGCAGTAGTCCAGGTCCATGGCACCCTGTTGAAAGAAATGGGACTACTGTCCTCCCAGGGAACAAACATTAAGCATCAAAAGGAAATCTTGCGACGGCTAGTGGCAGTGCAGGAACCAGTTCAAGTGGAAATCATTCACTGTAAAGCACATCAGACAGGGAACTCAAAAATAGTACAATAGACTCAGGAACTTCCACTCCCATTACTACAAAATAAGAGTGAAACCTCGAAGTGGAATGTCAGTAAGTATGTATGGAAAACCCTATGAGGTTCCTGAACCAAATCCAAACATGCATGTGATGGGACAACAAGATGTGTATAACTATTCGCTTCCTCCAAAAAAAAAACCTCTGAACAGGCTCCGAAGTGCAGTAGTGTGGAATCGACCTCTGACTTTGGAAAAATCCGGTACAAAACATCCTGTCTGGAAATTGTCTACAAAGAGACCTCTGCAAGGAAGGTGGAAGGGACCATACCAGGTGTTGCTGACCACCTTCACTGCAATCAAGATTGCAGAATCAGATGCCTGGATCCACTACACTAGAGTGAAGAAGACACCATCAAGCCCATGGAAGTGGGAGAGTTGTAGAAGATCTTGAGAAATTGAAGTTAATTCTGAAACATGACTAACTTTTTGTTTTGTTGTTTTTTCAATCTATGGTGGTGGAAACATGGATAAAAATTGGAGGGTCAAATTGATTCATATTGAATGTTCAGGCCCAGACTTCAGTCCAAACAGAAATAGACTCGGAACAGGTAATTCCAATATCAGGAAATTAGGTAAGACACAACCTGGATAGATAAAGTTTTTTAGAGACTGGACCTGGACCTAAAATCCTGGATAAAGTCACTGACTGAAACACTTCTGCTATTGATTATAATGTTTCTGGCAATTTATTTGGGATATTGTTCCATCAAAGGAGAAATAATACAAAGAACAGGCTGAAGCAATAGAATCTTGACAGCATTTTAAAGAGACAATGATCGGATAAAAGGTGATCCACTACCATATGACAATCATGGTTTTGTTATGGAGACAACAGAAATACAAGAGTGAAAGTATTGGAATGTGATTATAAGTATTTTCAAAGGGATGAAATGTTGCAGATACACAATTGTTTTAATTAACAACTTATCATCACAATAAGTAGTCAAGCACTGGTTAAGAACTTGTTAACCAGCTAGTAATAGTTCAGTCAATTAGCTAAGCACTTGCAAATGACTCAAACACCTATTGATTAAGTAAGTAATCATTTGAATCACATAAGGATCAAACTACAAGAGTAAAATACCACACCTGATGGGGACCTGTTACCTTAGCTACCAGACCCTGGTGAATGTATTTTTTAGGTTACCATAGTTGTTACCATAGCTATAAGACTATGTCTTTGTTAGGTTACCTTAGCTGTTACCTTAACTAAAAAACCCTGTTAACCTTGGCTGTTACCTCAGTTTTTACTAAAACAAAGTAAAGCAGGGTTTTTTATCTTTTCGGGTGTAAAATCCCAGGTTACAGGAGGTGATAACCGTCCTAGGAATTTGCCCAAATTCATCCACACACCCTGCCACCCAGGGACATTCAGGGGGCATTTTAACGTTTCCATCCCAAATTTGTCCTCTCTGATACCAAGATGAGTCCAGATTCTACAAAATATGTAATATAGCAGCCATATTAATTAGTAATATTAAAACTCTCATATAAGGATGACTAAGGATCTGGGAAGTCTGTATAACAAAATTGTCTACATCAGTCCGAGCTGAAGGGAAAGAGGTGCTTTGCCCCATGACCTCCACAAGATAGCTCCCTCAGAACAGTAAATCCAGTAAAGCATAGCACTGCAAGAGCTGTTGTGGAAAATCACTACCATCCAAGACTCAGTATAGACACCTTTTCACCTGCTTTCATGTGGGAGCTATATCCAATCTCCCGCCGTATCAGATCCTGTTTGAAATACAGGCTGCCGGTAGATGTTACCCAACTGCATCTGGGAGCTACAAGAATGCAGGTACGCAGACCCCAACTACAGTGGTACGTAGGTCCCTGTGTAGCCTATGAGCTAGCACAGTACTACTTTTTCAGCTACTTTCCTGTGGGAGATATCTCCGAACCTGCGCACTTGGCCTGCTCAGCTCCCATTGAAATACAGGCTGCCAGTAGAAGTCACGTCACTGCATCTGAGGCAAAACAAAGATTAAAACCTGAGGCAAAACAAAGATTAAAAGCACTAACTGAAAAATTATGAAATATCAAATTCTAGAAGAATTTGAGTCAGAGTATAGGTTAGTTCAGGATTTAAGACCCATAAATCAGATTGTGAAAGATACACATCTAGTTTTAACAAATCCATATACCTTACTCACAGCTGGCCATCCTGAAAAGGTGGCAACCCCAACCAATACATATTTATATCCATTGCATTTAGGTAATTCTGTAAAATCAATTTGCCAATAGTCTCCTGGTTCCATGCTAGGGGGTTTTTTTTGTGCCCATCTGTAGCGTTTTTGTACTTTGAATTGTTCTTTAAAAAAATTTCACATTTCACAATTACTGATTTGGACATTTCCAACATTTGTGTTTATGTTTCACTTCTTTTCAGAAGCTAAGTCATAGCTTCTGCACCAAAGTTAAACCCCCTATGCTTTGCTTGCAAAACGTCTCACATGATTAAGGGAGACAATACTACCTGACCTGTTCTTGTCGTCCACCATCCTTCTGAATTTTTCGCTGCATTTAGTAACTTAGCCAATTTTACATCCACCCCTGAATATTTTGGTGGCTCCTTATGAAGCACTACTGTTCTGATGGGGACGACTGCCATTGGTGAGACTGTGTTTTACTTTTGTACTATTTTTGAGTTTCCTGTCTGATATGCTTTGCAGTGCATGATTGCCACTTGAACTGGTTCCTTCACTGCCACTAGCAGTTGCAAGATTTCCCTTTGATGCTTAATGTTTGTTCCCTGGGAGGACAGTAGTCCTCTTTCTTTCCACAGGGTGCCATGGACATGGACTACTCCAAATGCATATTTTGAATCAGTCCAAATACTAACTCGTTTTCCTTTACTTAATTCAAAAGCACATGTCAATGCAATCAGTTCTGTCTTCCGTTCAATGCATTTGCTTCTATTACCATGTTTTCGGTTGTTACCGCATATCCTGCGTGGCGAGTTCCATTCAAGTCGAAGCTGCTGCCACATGTGATCAGTTCCCATTCAGGGTTTTCAAGAGGATCATCCTTCAAGTCCTCTCTGCTGGAATATGTATGTTCAGTGGTTGCAACACAGTCGTGTTCCAGTTGTTGCTCTTCCTTTGAAGTACTCAGAAACACTGCAGGATTTAGAAGGTTAGTTTTCAACACTACATCATCCTGCTCAGTGAGAATTACTTGCTATTTCATCATTCGACTCGGGGATAACCAATGTCTCCCCTTTTGCTTTAAGACTGTAGTTACCATATGTGGGACATAGACTGTAATAGTCTTTCCCAAGGTCAGCTTTCTGGCTTCTTGGATCAGTGTGACAGTGGCAACTACTGCTCACAGGCAAGAAGGCCGTCCCTTGCCCACCAAGTCCAGTTGTTTGGAAAAATATCCCACTGGTCTCTTCCAGCTTCCTAGTTTTTGCATGACTGCAAAGGTGGCACAGTGCTGGCTGATAGTGTGCAAGGGGACCTACGTAGCTACTGATGTAGGTGGAGTTTGTGTATGTGCTCTCTCTTAGCTCCCAGACGCAGTGACGCAACTTCTACTGGAAGTCTGTATTTTTTCAATGGTAGCTGAGCAGGTCAAGGGCGTGAAATTGGAGATAGCTCCCACAGGAAAGCAGCTGCAAAGGTGGCAACGCGCTGGCTGATAGTCTACATGAGGACCTACGTACCACTGTAGGTGGGATCTGCGTACCTGCTTTCTTGTAGCTCCCAGAGGCAGTATTTTCAAATGGAGCAGTGGTCTAACTTCTACACCAATGCATGCAGCCTGGGGAATAAGCAGGAGGAACTGGAGATGTGGGTTCAGATGCAGGGCTACGACCTCATTGTCGTCATAGAGAAGTAGTGGCACAGCTGCCATGACTGGAGCACAGCCATGGAGGGTTATGCATTTTTCAGGAAAGACAGACTGACAAGACGTGGAGGTGGAGTTGCTCTCTATGTGAGAGAGCAAATAATGTGTACTGAACTGTGCCTGGGTGGGCATGAGGAGAGAGTAGAGTGCTTATGGGTAAAAATTAATGGCCAGGGCAAGGCAGGTGATATTGTTGTAGGGGTCCGCTACAGGCCACCTGATCAGGAAGTGGTTGTGGATGAGACCTTCTACAAACAGCTGAGAGCTGCCTCACAATCACAGTCCCTGGTCCTCATGGGGGACTTCAACCACCCTGATATTTGCTGGGATAGCCACACAGTCAAGCACATGTAGTCCAGGAGGTTCCTACATATTGCTGACGAGAACTTCCTGTCCCAGATGATCGAAGAATAAACAAGGAGGGGTGTACTGCTGGACCTGGTACTGACGAATAGGGATGGCCTAGTTGGGGATGTGAAGTTTGGAGGCAACCTCAGCTGCATTGACTATGAGATGGTAGAGTTCAAGATCCTGTGTGGAAGGGGCAGAACAGAAAGCAGGACCGTGACCCTGGATTTCAGGCGAGCCGACTTTGGCCTCTTCCAAGATCTACTTGGAGGAATATCATGGGATATGATTCTAGATGATAGAAGTGCCAATGAGAGCTGGTCAATCTTCAAACATCACCTCCTTCAAGCCCAGGATCAGTGTGTGCAAAAGTGCAAGAAAGGAGGAAAAGGAGGTAGGAGGCCTCCATGGATGAGCAAGGATCTGCTGGGACAACTCAGGAAGAAAGTAGACATCTATGAGAGGTGGAAACAGGGGCTGGCTTCTTGGGAAGAGTATAGGAACATTTCTAGGGCATGCAGGGGTGCAGCTAGGAAAGCTAGAGACCTTCTAGAATTAAATTAAGCCAGGGATGTTACTGACAGCAAAATGGAACTTTTCAAGTACATCAGCAGAAGAAGGATGGTAATATGGGCCGGCTGCTGAACACAAATAATCCCTTTGTGTCTGAGGAAGCAGAGAAGGCTGAAGTACTGGATGTCTTCTTTGCTTCAGTCTTTATGGCCAAGGCCATAAAGATGATTCTCAGGGGGAGTCAACATGGCTTCACCAAGGGGATATCCTGTTTGACTAACCTGATAGCCTTCTATGAGTGCATAACTGGTTGGCTAGATGAGGGGAGAGCAGCGGATGTCATGTACCTTGACTTCAGCAAGGCTTTTGACACTGTCTCTTACAACATCCTCATCTGAAAGCTCAGGCAGTGTGACTTGGATGAGTGGACAGTGAGGTGGATCGAGAGCTGGCTGAATGACAGAGCCCAGAGGGTGGTGATCAGTGGCACGGAGTCGAGTTGGAGGCCTGTGGCCAGTGGTGTTCCACAGGGATTGATTCTGGGGCCAGTTTTGTTCAACATCTTCATCAGTGACCTGGATGAGGGGACAGAGTGTACCCTCAGCAAGTTCGCTGATGACACCAAACTGAGAGGACTGGCTGATTCCCCAGAAGGCTGTGCTGCCATTCAGCGGGATCTCGATTGGGTTCAGAGTTGGGCAAAGAGGAACCTTATTAGCTTCAACAAGGACAAGTGCAGAGTCCTGCATCTGGGAAGGAACAAACCCATGCACCAGTATAGGCTGGGGGTCGAACTGCTGAAGAGCAGCTCTGCAGAGAGAGACCTGGGAGTCCTGATTGATAATAAACTAAATATGAGCCAGCAATGTGCCCTTGTTTCCAAGAAGGCCAATGGCATTCTGGGATGCATCAAGAAAAGTTTGGCCAGCAGGTCGAGGGAGGTGGTTCTTCCCCTGCTACTGTGCCCTGGTGAGGTCTCATCTGGAGTACTGTGTCCAGTTCTGGGCTTCTCAGCTCAAGAAGGACAGGGAATTGCTGGAGAGAGTCTAGCGCAGGGAATCGAGATGATCAAGTGTAAGAAACTATGAATTAGGGTATTGTTTATTAAAATTTATGTTAAGCTCAATGTAAAGGTTAAGCGACAAAAGAAAGGAAAGTACTTATGCGAACAGCTGCAGGACATCACTCGTGAGATAAGATAACCACAATTGCCTTCACATACCAGACACCATTTGTGTAAACAGGAGAGATACTGCTCAAGGATGACTACAAGATGTTCTAAGGGACTGGCGAAGATAAGAAAAACAACTCTATCTAAGTGAGGGATCAATTATAAAACAAAGAAGGAAAATTTCTTACTCAGCAAGCACCGAAAGACAGAAAAAAGACCCCTCACAGTAACTGAAGCATGCGCAGAGCAGTTCTCCTACTTTACGGCCACGGATGTAAAATGTATAAAAAGGGACTTTTTAAACTAATCAGTACGGCAGTTGGCGGAGCGCAGACTCCCCTGCCGTCCAGCGCTGTCTTTGCTCATATTCTACTTGCTATAATTAATAAAATTATAATTGGATTATGACTCATTGTGGTCCTAATTTATGACAATTTTGGTGCTGTGACTCGGATAAGGAACGGTGAGCTTCAGTCCTCCGGGGAGGCGCCCCGTGGCAATCCGCGGCCCCGCGACTGACAGTCTACCTCAACCTTACCGACGAACCTAAATTCTAGAATAATGAGCAAAGGAGAAACCGGTAAAATCCCATAAAAATTCTGTGCACGGGAGTCCGGACGAAGACGCAGGACGCGTAAGTATATTGTGAATTTTTCGCGGGTTATCCGTTCGGGCGGGATTGGGTATCCTGGATTATAACAAATGAGAGGTTCGATACACTGAACCAAGCGAGTGTGGACCCTTAAGTACTGCGTTTCCCATCTCCCGCGAGGGACTGGGCCAGGAACAAGGGGAGCAAGTGAGTGTGTGTTTGTGGATAATCTAGAAGATGGGGGCGAAGGGCAGCAAGCCTTCGACTCCCATGGGAAGGGTACCTACTGTATCTAAGGATACCCCTCTGGCATATATCTTAGACGATTGGAGATATTTCCCTGAAACACTAGGGAAAGATAAGCAAAAAATGATAGAAGACTGTACTAAGATATGGGGAGGGAAGAAGATTTCAAAAAAATGATAGAATCTGAAAATGTCTTTTGGCTAGTCTGCGGGCCAGAAGAAGATTGGATAAGACAACAATTAAATCTCTGGGTTAATAATAAAAAAACCTCTTAACTCGGAAGAAAGTCAGTATGCGGAAGTATGGCTAAAAAGTCCGGGAACTAGACTTTACCTGTTGAATAAAATAAAAACCAAACAAAAAAAAAAGAAAGATCAGAGCCCTACTGAGTGGCTGGAACAATTGAGGAAAGCCCTTCAGCTGTCTTCTGGGGTAAATCCAGACGACCCTGTAGGGCAAGCACTCCTCAAAACTCAGTTTGTAGCAAAATCATGGGGGGATATCAGAAAGAAGATTGAAAAGTTAGAAGACTGGCAAGTGAGAGGGTTGGATGAATTATTGAGGGAAGCCCGGAAAGTCTATGTAAGGCGAGAGGAGGAGAGCAGCAAGCGGCAAGTGAAAATGATGGTAGCAGCGGTCAGAGAGGATCGTAAAAGACAAACTGCTGCTGGAACGAAACAAGGGAATGTAGTAGTAAAGAAGGAACAGAGGTGTTGTTTTTACTGTGGAAAAAAAGGGACATATAAAGAAGAATTGTAGAGAAAGGATCACGGATGAGGAAATATTGAAAACAGAATAGGGGAGTCAGGGGCTCTATATCTTAGGGGACCGGAGTCATCATGAGCCCTTGATAAAAATAAAATTAGGTCCCCATAAACAAGAGTTCACCTTTTTAGTAGACACTGGGGCTGAAAAATCGACTATTAAACAAATACCTGGGGGATGTAAAATTTCCCCCGAAAAAGTACAAGTGATTGGGGCAAAAGGAGAACCATTTAAAGTAAACAAAATCAAAAAATGTATTATTTGAAACTGAAAATAAATTTGGAATGGGTGAACTCTTGCTCGTCCCTGAAGCAGAATTTAATCTGCTAGGACGAGATTTAATTGTTGAATTGCAATCAGAAATTAAAGTAAAGAATCAAGAGCTAACAGTGTCTGCTTATCCTTTGACCATGGAGGATAAAAAACAAATCAGCCCTGATGTCTGGTACTCTCCGGACACAATTAGTAGACTGGAAATCCCACCGATTAAAGTCCAAATTTCTGAACCCCACATACCTGTGAGGGTAAAGCAATATCCCATATCCCTAGAAGGACGGAGAGGATTAAAACCAGAAATTGATCGATTATTAGCACAAGGAATCTTAGAGCCTTGTATGTCACCCTTTAACACCCCCATTCTGCCTGTAAAAAACCAAATGGGAAATATCGGCTCGTACATGATTTAAGAGGAAAAAGAGAAATATTTGGGACATTATGTGTTTAACGGAAAAAAAATATTGGATCCAGAGCGCATTAAAGGAATTCTGGAATTACCTATGCCTGTCACTAAGAGGCAAATTCGGCAGGCATTAGGACTATTTGGATATTGTAGGCAATGGATAGAGAATTATAGCTTTAAAGTTAAATTCTTATATGAACAGCTGTCCAAAGACAAAACGCCCAAGTGGACCCCTCAGGATCAAGAGCAGTTTGCCAGCCTCAAAAGAGAGCTAAGTCAAGCACCGGTTTTAAGCTTACCAGACTTAAAGTGGCCGTTCCATTTATTTGTTAACATACATGAAGGAACGGCATTCGGAGTATTAACTCAGGAATGGGCTGGACAAAAGAAACCGGTGGCATACCTATCAAAGCTGTTAGACCCTGTGAGCAGGGGTTGGCCGAGCTGCTTACAAATCATTGTTGCTGCTGCCTTATTACTTGAAGAAACAAATTGTATTACCTTTAATGGAGAAGTTGTCTTATATGCTCCACATAACATCAGAGGAGTGTTGCAACAAAAAGCAGAAAAATGACTTACAGATAGCCGATTATTAAAGTATGAGGGAATACTTATAGAATCCCCTAAACTATCTTTAAAAACTATTGGGGCAGTTAATCCCGCTGAATTTTTGTACCCAGGAGAAGATAATGAACTGTTACACAATTGTTTTCAAACAATTGAACAGCAGACACGTATTAGGCCAGACTTAGAAGAACAACTACAATATGGAGAAGTATTATTTATAGATGGGTCATCACGAATAGTGGAAGGTAAACGATTATCCAGATATGCCATCGTTAAGTTGGAAAAAGGAGAGTTTAAGATAATAGAATCAGGCCCCCTGAGTGCCAGCTGGTCGGCTCAAACCTGTGAGCTATATGCATTGTGGAAAGCGTTAAGTGTCACTGGAGGGTGAACCCTGGCAGCACTCTACCAGCCCTCCACTAGTCCCCCCAAGCCTCGGCTGTGGTGGGGTGCTGGGAGAGCATGGAGGAGGTCAGGCCCCGCTTGTGCCCCCACCCTGCTCCTCTTCCCCCTGGAAGAAGTGTTTTTGGAGGGGGCAACTGGATCATAGCTGTTGGCAGCAGTGGCGGCATCTGGAGCTGTACGGCCGGGTCACGGTGCAGAGCCCCTGGGTGCTGCCCTGAGGATTGTTTTGGCTGCCGTGGGGATGCCCAGGGGCAGCCCTGTCTGCCTCCCCTGGCTGCCAGCCTGGGGCTGTGCAAGGCTCCCCCCGAGCTGGTCCTGCTCGCCCTGGCATGAGGATAGGACTTGCTGTTGCTGCTGCCCACTCTCCCCCCCCACCCCCCAGCAATGCCGTCCCGGCCGCACTGCAGCGGGGAAGACAGAGCGCTGGGAAATGTGAAAAGGAGGAAAAAGACGGAACTATATATACAGACGCTATGCGTTCGGAGTAGTACACACTTTTGGAAAAATATGGGAGGAAAGAGGATTTGTTAACTCGCAGGGAAAAGAATTGATACACCCGGAATTGATTCGGCGAGTTCTGGGGGCATTAAAAATGCCGAATAAAATAGCAGTTGTACATATAAAGGGACACCAGCGAGGTACAAGTTATCAAGTCAGGGGAAATAATGCCGCCGATACAGAAGCAAAACGAGTGGCAGGCAATTATAATACGATTTTGACTATGCACACAGCAGCCTGCGAGACCTGTCAAAAGGTTAATCGAAATAACATGAGACAAAAACCCCTTGGAGGACGTTCCCCAGCATACAGACCCTTCTCACACATACAAGTGGATTTTACTGAACTACCTAGGGTTGGACGTTACAAATATTTATTAGTAATGGTGGATCATTTAACACATTAATGTTTTAATTCGAGATTGTGTGATTAATGACTATGTTTTGCAATTAGCAGAACACCGTAACAAGCTTTGGGAGCAGGGACTGATTGTGCAACGACCCCCGTTGGACTTAAAAATTCATAATGTCAAACCTGGAGATTGGATATTGATTAAAGTGTGGAAGGAAGAAACTCTAAGACCCAGCTGGGAGGGACCTTATCTTGTTTTGCTTACAACAGAAACGACTGTCTGGACTGCTGAGCGTGGATGGACTCATGCCAATCGCATTAAAGGCCCAATAACGACCCCACTGGAAAGTAATCAGTACTCCAGGTGACACCAAGATAACCCTGAAAAGATAACGTAATGATAGAGACTTTATTTGATTATTTTGCTGCTTTACCTTTTGGTATAAAGTGTATTGTCATTTATATTTGCAATAATTATTTCTTTGTTTATCTATTATATGGAAGCGTACAAAGTGTGCTGAAGGGAATTGCTAAACTCATACAACCACACCATATTGAATATAGAAAATATACTGATGTAAATAATATATATACACTCTAGATATAAGAATTAGGTGTAATGATTTAAATTGCAATTGGTATCCATTTGCTTGTTTTAGGTGCAAGGTATGCCAGGATAAATGGTGAATGTGGATACCCTCCAATAGGAGTTTGCACACAGTGTTGGAAAACCATCCCAACGAGCCAGTCCCCTTTGTAGCTGAAATCTTGGCTATAAAGAGCAGAGAGAAAGTGCTAACTGTGTCTTGCTTTGTCCCATTAAAGCCTGTGTAAATAGGTAAAAGGCCCTGAAACAGCTGTCTCCTGAAGAATTCCCTTGCTGCCGAGAAGATGGTACACCCCGTGGCTCAAAGCAACCGAGTCGACGGGCGAGGCAGAGGAGGAACAAACTGTGGAGAAAAGAACCAAAACAATGGGACGCAAAAGTAACCATGGTCGAACTTCCCTAGGACTGGTAAAATTATACTTAAATTGGTAAAATTGACAAATACCGTTTTTCCTGGTATACTGGTGGTTTTGCTATTGATACTAACTCAAGCAAATGGGAACCCCCATGAGCCAGTGCTCTGGAAATTATATAACTTACAGGAAAGTAAGCTTATACAAAATCGAAGCAGTTCAGAAGGAAATTGGAATTTTACTGTATCTTTATTTTCGCTAATACCTTTTGAAGCAATGGGATGTCATCCAACAAACTGTTTAAATTTGGGTTACACCCAAGCACAATGTAAGGCATGGTACATATGTCCAGCCTCAAACCCTGGAAAAAGTTATTGTAATTACCCGGGACATTATTATTGTGGTTATTGGGGTTGTGAGACAATAGCTTCACATTGGAAAACAACAGGAGATAGATATATAGACATCACTTGGGGACCTCCTGGATGTAAGAAACCACAACACAGATATGACAAATGGGCTATCCCGACATCAGGAACTAAATGTGTTTGTTCAGACATCGGAATAACACCATGTCTGAACTTCGGAAAAGGTTAGATCAACGTAAAAAGGATCGTGAGGTGGGCAGATCATGGTATGAAAATTGGTTTTAACGTTTCACCCTGGCTAACCAATTTGTTGTCTGCTTTAGCAGGACCGCTTATTATGTTGATTCTGGGGCTTATATTTGGACCATGCATATTACGCTATATTTTACATTTTATTAAGGAGCGGTTTGACATAGCTAAACTACTTATCCTAACTACGAGGTCTGAGACAGATTATAAAAGTATACCTACTAATGAAGATGAAGATGACGAAGACTGTTGTGAATGCGATATGCCACGTGAAAACTATGATTGTAATTGTAAGGTATTATCTTGTGAGTGTTATGATACATGTCGGGATTGTGGAAAAAAAGTTTGCCTGCAGTGTCGAAAATGAAAATAGCGTCTTATAAACAATAATAGGATAAAAGAAAAAGGGGGGATTGTAAGAAACTATGAATTAGGGTATTGTTTATTAAAATTTATGTTAAGCTCAATGTAAAGGTTAAGCGACAAAAGAAAGGAAAGTACTTATGCGAACAGCTGCAGGACATCACTCGTGAGATAAGATAACCACAATTGCCTTCACATACCAGACACCATTTGTGTAAACAGGAGAGATACTGCTCAAGGATGACTACAAGATGTTCTAAGGGACTGGCGAAGATAAGAAAAACAACTCTATCTAAGTGAGGGATCAATTATAAAACAAAGAAGGAAAACTTCTTACTCAGCAAGCACCGAAAGACAGAAAAAAGACCCCTCACAGTAACTGAAGCATGCGCAGAGCAGTTCTCCTACTTTACGGCCACGGATGTAAAATGTATAAAAAGGGACTGTTTAAACTAATCAGTACGGCAGTTGGCGGAGCGCAGACTCCCCTGCCGTCCAGCGCTGTCTTTGCTCATATTCTACTTGCTATAATTAATAAAATTATAATTGGATTATGACTCATTGTGGTCCTAATTTATGACATCAAGGGTATAGAAAATCTTTCATACGAGGAAAGACTGCGGGAATTGGGGCTGTTTAGTCTGAAGAAGAGGAAATTGACGGGAGATCTTATTAACATTTATAAATACTTAAGGGTGGGTGTCAGGAGTTTGGGACATCCCTCTTTTCTATAGTAGATATTAACAGGACAAGGGGTAATGGGATGAAGATGGAACACAAAAAATTCCACTTAAAGTTAAGAAAAAACTATTTCACCGTGAGAGTGACGGAGCATTGGAACAGGTTGCCCAGGGGGGTTGTGGAGTCTCCTTCCTTGGAGGTCTTCAAGACGTGACTTGACGTGGTCCTATGCGACCTGATCTAGCTGAACCTACTTCTGCAGGTCCCTTCCAACCCCTACCATACTATGATTCAACGATTCTATGATTCTACCGACAGCCTGTATTATAAATGGGAGCTGAGCAGGTCAAGAGCGTGGGATTGGAGATAGCTCCCACAGGAAAGAAGCGGCAACGTTGACACTGTGCTGACTGATAGGCTACACGGGGATCTACTTTCCACTGTAGGTGGGGTCTGCTTACCTCTGCTCTTGTAGCACCCAGACACAGTGGCGTAACTTCTAACGGCAGCCTGTATTTTTTCAGTAGAAGCTGAGAAGGTCAAGTGCGCGGGAAAGAGATATCTCCCACAGGAAAGCAGTTGCAATGGTGGCACAGTGCTAGCTGATAGGCTACCCTGGAATCTACTTACCACTGTAGGTGAGACCTGTGTGCCTGCTTTCTTGTAGCTCGGAGACGCAGCGACGTAATGGTGACGGATGGTGAGCAACTGCATCACTCACCAGTTTTCTTTCTAATATTCTTTTGTTTTTATCATAGTTGTTCCTCTTCAATTATCCCTAGTAAATTTTTCTTATTTCAGCTTAAGTGGGCACTTTTACTTTTTTTCTCCCTCTCCGATCCCCTCCGCATTCTGTCAGGAGGAGGAGGGGGAGGAGTCCCATCATTTTTTCCCCCTTTACTCCGACTGGGTAAAACCACCACATTAATTGGCGCAGAACGTGGGGCCCGCGAGACTGAAATAAAACAGAGTGGATTTAAACAAACTCCTTGTGTACACTCCTGACAGTAACTGATTGCTGAGCACAATGTTGGTTGATATGCTTATATGGTGGTATTACATGTCCTCTTATCTACATCATGTATTTCCTGTGATAGTGTTTCTCGTCTGTGGAAAATGTATGAAAATTCTCATGCTACTGCACTGGATGGGATTGGCTTATGATATGATTTTGTCAGGGATTATTAAGTTGGGTTTGAATATGTACATGGCTTTATTGTCTCTTCCACATTTTCTCCTAGAACTTAATAATGGCAGTCAATTTATGGGAAAAACTGACATGTTTAACTCCTCCCACTATGTCATTTACCCTCATATCTTCAAGGTGCTTCTAATGGATTCTAACAAGAATAATATTTGGAATGTTCTAAATGCCATGTTTGTATTATTTTCCCTTTTTTGCACCTCGGCTTGGATTGTAAAAATTTTTTTGAGAACTGTGAGTAGAGGCATAGAGAATATGGGCAGGTGTCCAAGGACCTTTCTACCTATAAAGATATGGAAAACACACAAACCCATTCCTAATTCATCTGTGCCAGAACCAGTTGCTGTTCCGACTCCAGCAGTGGATGTTGCAGTCAGCTCAACTGTGCCAGAACCAGTTGCTCTTCCAACTCTAGCGGTGGATGTCCCTGTTGCAGCTGTGAACAGTCATACCCAGACTGCTAACACTGTTGCTGTTACCACTGTGGACACTCATACCCAGACGGTGGATATTGTTGCTGTGTCCACTCAAACTCAGACTGCTGCTACAACTGTGGATTCTAAAACCCAGACTGTTGCTGTTACAGATGCAGACACTCAAACTGAGGCAACTGATATAATTGCTGTAGAATCAGAGTATCAATTTGTGCCACTATCAGTTGCATCTGTACAGAAAAAGAAGCAGCACTAAGGATGAAGATGAAGAAGGGATATCACAGAGGGAAGAAGAGTTGGAGCCAGAGATAATCAGCCGGTCTGTGTGGAAGGATTACAGGCGTCGCCCAGGTGAGCACATTGTCACCTGGATGCTCCGATGCTGGGAAAATGGAGCCCACAGTTTGGACTTAGACAGCAAGGAAGCCAGGCAATTGGACTCCTTGTCCCGGGACAGGGGCATTGATAAGGCTATGGGGATACTGTCACAAACCCTCAGCCTCTGGAGATTACTTCTTTTGCATGTGAAGGAAAGATACCCCTTCAAGGAAGATATTACAAGACCCCCAAGCAAGTGGACCACCATGGAGAAAGGCAGTCAATATTTGAGGGAGTTAGCTGTGCTGGAGATTATTTATAATGGCTATGTGCCCACAGACCCAGATGAAGTTCAATGCACACGAGTTATGTGGCGAAAGTTCCTACGAAGTGCACCACCAAACTATGCCAGTTCTTTGGCAGTTGTCTCCAGGAAAGAAGATGAGAGGCAAAGGGTGGAACAGCTAGTTGCTCTACTTGGGCAATATGAAGAAAATGTGTCCTGTCCCCTACAAGCTGTTGTTTCAGCTGTAGAAAAAATTTCATGGAAGATTGACCAATTTGTGTGTCTCCACCTGCCAGTACTCCAACTGTTAAGAATAAGTGTCCCCGTACTCAAGAGCAGGAACATAAGAGGTATACAGCCCAGAAAGTTTCACGGTCCCATCCACAAGACCAAGGAGAGAATATGAGCAAGTGGGATAGGCCACCTACCCAATATACTCCAAGATCATCCACTCCAAAAGCACAGGCACAGGAGTTGCAGAAAGGAAGGGTTAAAAGAAGCAACTCTCCTTGGAGGAATGCTGCTCCAGTTTCCAGTGAGCAACCCCCCAGACAAGATAGGAGGGTTGATTTCAATTTTGATTCCCTCGAGGGGACCTCTGGTGTTTCCTGGGAAACTGTAAATGATGACTGCGATGACCAGTATTAGGGGGGCCCTGCCTCCAGCCAGGTGGAGGAAAGGGATAATCAGGTTTATTGGACTGTGTGGATTTGTTGGCCTGGCACATCAGGTCCACAAGAATACAAGGCTTTATTGGACACTGGTGCAAAATGTACTCTGATGCCATCAAAATTTAAAGGGACAGAATCCATTTGTATTGGAGTGACGGGGGGATCTCAACAGATATCTGTATTAGAAGCTGAAGCGAGTCTGACTGGCACAAATTGGCACAAGCATCCCATTGCGACAGGCCCCGAAGCTCCATGCATCTTAGGCATAGATTATCTTAAGAGAGGGTATTTTAAGGACCCAAGAGGATACAGGTGGGTCTTTGGTGTGGCTGCAGTGGAGGCAGAAGAGATTGAACAATTATCCAGCATGCTTGGCCTTTCAGAGGACCTTTCTGTTGTGGGGTTGCTTAAGGTTGAGGAGCAACAGGTACCAATTGCAACCAAAACAGTGCACCGTCGCCAATACTGCACCAACAGAGACTCTGTGATTCCCATTCATAAGTTGATTCGCCACTTGGAGAGCCAAGGGGTGATCAGCAAAACTCACTCACCCTTTAACAGCTTTATATGGCTGGTACAAAAGTCTACTGGAGAGTGGAGACTGACAGTAGACTGTCGTGGCGTGAATGAAGTCACGCCACTGCTGAGTGCGGCTGTGCCAGACATGTTAGGACTTTAATACAAATTGGAGTCCAAGGCAGCCAAATGGTATGCCACCACTGAAATTGCCAATGCATTCTTCTCAATCCCTTTAGCAAAAGAGTGCAGGCCTCAGTTTGCTTTCACTTGGAGAGGGGTGCAGTATACTTGGAATCGACTGTCCCAGGGGTGGAAACACAGCCCCACCATTTGCCATGGACTGATCCAGGCCACGCTGGAGGAGGGTGAGGCCCCAGAACATCTGCAATACATTGATGATATTGTGACATGGGGTGACTCAGCAGTGGAAGTCCTTCATAAAGGAAAGAAAATAATTCAAATTCTTCTAAAGGCTGGCTTTGCCATTAAAGGCAGGAAAGTCAAAGGACCTGCACAGAAGATGCAGTTTTTAGGAGTAAAATGGCAGAGTGGACGTCGTCATATTCCAGCAGAGGTACTAAAGAAGATTACACTCATGTCTCCACCAACTAACAGAACCAGCTGTTAAAAATGTGCTCTACACTGCAGCTTGGGAGAATAGCCCTACTTGGAGTCTTTGGCAGAGAGCACCTGGGGAGGGTCGAGGCCGAGGCCGACACCTCAGGTTCTGGAGTCGGGGATACAGAGGACCGAGACCTGATACACTCCAACCGAGAAGGAGGTACTGGCAGCATATGAAGGAGTTCACACTGCATCAGAATTGATTGTCACAGAAAAACACAACTCTTCCTAGCACCTCGACTGCCAGTGCTGGGCTGGATGTTCAAGGGGAAGGAATTCCATATGCATCATGCAACTGATGCTACACGGAGTAAGTGGATCACACTGATCACACAATGAGCTCTCATAAGGAAGCCTAGCCGCCCTGGGATTCTGGAGGTGATCACCAACTGGCCAGAGTGCGAAGATGGTGAAATATCACCAGAGAAGGTGACACGTGTTGACGAGGCCGCATGGTATGATGAACTGCCAGAAGTTGAGAAGCAGTATGCCCTGTTTAGAGATGGGTCCTGCTGCCTTGTGGGAAGGCATCAGAGATGGAAGGCAACTGTATGGAGTCCTCTATGTAAAATTTCAGAAGCTGCAGAAGGAGAGGGTGAATCCAGTCAGTTTGCAGAGGTAAAAGCAATCCAGTTGGCTTTAGACATTGCTTAACGGGAAAAATGGTCAAGGATCTACCTCTCCACTGATTCGTGGATGGTGACAAACGCTCTGTGGGGCTGGCTACAGCAATGGAGACAGAACAACTGGCAACAACAGGACAAACTCGTCTGTGCTGCTCCACTATGGCAGGACATTGCTGCTCCAATGGAGAAGCTAGTTGTGAAGGTGCGCCATGTAGATGCTCACGTACCCAAAAAGCGGGCCGCGGAAGAACCTCTGCATAACCAGCAAGTTAACAAGGCTGCTAAGATTTCTCAGATAGATCAAGGGGTGGACTTAACCTTGGACACTATTGCACAGGTTATCCATGAGTGTGAGACGTGCTACAATTAAACAAGCAAAACGGATGAAGCCCATATGGTATGGAGGACAATGGCAGAAATATAAAAACGGATAGTCCTGGCAGATTGTTTACATCACACTGCCACAGACTCGCCAAGGCAAACGTCATGTGCTCACAATGGTGGAGGTAACCACAGGATGGTTGGAAACATATCCTGTGGCTCATGCCACCACCCAGAACACTATTCAGGGCCTGGAAAGGAAAGTCCTCTGGCGAAATGGCACCCCAGAAAGAATTGAATCAGACAATGGGACACACTTCAGAAATAACCTCATAGAAGCCTGGGCCAAAGAGCATGGCATTGAACGGGTTTATCATATTCCCTATCATGCACCATCCTCAGGGAAAGTTGAGAGATACAATGGGTTCTTGAAAACCACACTGAAAGCAATGGGAGGTGGAACTTTCAAGCATTGGGATACATACTTGGAAAAGGCCACCTGGTTAGTCAATTCTAGAGGATCTGTCAATCGAGATGGCCCTGCCCAATCAGAACCCTTACATATTGTAGAAGGGGACAAAGTCCCTGTGGTACATGTAAAAGACATGTTAGGGAAGGCCGTCTGGGTGTGTCCTGCCTCAGGTAAAGGCAAACCCATCCGTGGTATTATTTTTGTCAAGGACCTGGGTGTACTTGGTGGGTGATGTGCAAGGATGGGAAGACCCAATGTATGCCTCAAGGGAACTTGATTCTGGGTGAGAATAACTTGTGAATTAAATTGTATAATGATAACTGTAGAATGCAATTTTTCCTATAGTTGCTCTATGTTATGTATAGGTAGATGATTATTATGTGTAAACCTGGACATGACGTGCAGATGGTATATAATAAGAAATGGAATGTCCTGGTTTGAGCCAGGATAGAGTTAATTCCCTTGAGTAACCAGGAAAGGGTACAGCCTGAACAGCTGACCCAGGATGACCAGCAGGTATTTGATACCATCCTAACGTCATGCCCAGTATATAGGCGGAGACTAGCTGGAAAAAGCTGTCTTCTGGGACTGCGTACTCTCGGTCGCCTGTCCGGAGCGGTCACTTAGGTCGGGTCCCAGGTGGTGAACAACTGTATCATTCACCAGTTTTCTTTGTAATATTCCCTTGTGTTTGTCATAGTTTTTCCTCTTCAGTTTTCCATAGTAAATTGTTCTTATTTCGACTTACGCTGGCTCTTTTACTTTTTTTTCTCTCTCTCCGAGCCCGTCCGCATTCTGTCGGGAGGGGAAGGGGGAGGAGTCGCGGATTTTTTTTTTCTCCTTTGCTCTGGTTTGGCAAAACCACGACATAGACTACACGGGGACCTACATACCAGTGTAGATGGGGTCTGCGTACCTGCTTTCTTTTAGCTCCCAGACGCAGACGGGTAACTTCTACCGGCAGCCTGTATTTTTTCATCAGAAGCTGAGCAGGCCAAGTGTGTGGAATTGGAGATAACTCCCACAGGAAAGCAGCTACAAAGGTGGAACAGTGCTGGCTGATAGGCTACACAGGGACCTACGTACCAGTGTAGGTGTGATCTTAGTACCTGTTTCTTATGGCCCTGAGAGCAAGTGGCGTTACTTACAATGGCGGCATTTATTTTCAATGGGAGCTGAGCAGGCCAAGTGTGCGGGATTGGAGATAGCTCCCACAAGAAAGCAGCTGCAAAGCTAGTACAGTTCTGACTGAAAGACTGCATGGGGACCAATGTACCACTGTATGTGGGGTCTGCGTACCTGCTTTCTTTTATCTCCCAGACGCAGATGGGTAACTTCTTCCGGCAGCCTGTATTTTCAATGGGAGCTGAGCAGGCCAATTGCGTGGGATTGGAGAGAACTCCCACAAGCAAAGCAGCTGCAAAGGTGACAAAGTGTTGCCTGATAGGCTACATGGAGACCTACGTGCCACTATAGGTGGGATCTGCGTACCTACTTTCTTGTAGCTCCCAGAGGAATTCGTGGTGGTAGAAATTACTTCAAACATCAGTCTGTATTTTCAATGGGAGCTGAACAGGCCAGTGCGCGGGATTGGAGATAGCTCACATAGGAAAGTATCTGCACAGGGAGCACAGTGCTGGGTGATAGGCTACATGGGGATCTACTTACCAGTGTTGGTGTGGTCTGCGTACCTGCTTTCATGTAGCTCCCAGACGCAGTGGTGTAACTCCTAGTGGCAAACTATTTTTTCAATGGGAGCTGAGATGGCGGGGGACTGGAGATAGCTACCACAGGAAAGCAATTGAAAAGGTGACTATACTGGGTCTGGGATCGTAGTGATTTTCCACAGCAGTTCCTGCAGTGCTGTGCTTAATGTTGATATCAAAATTATGACTACTGCTCGCACAGCATTAGGACTGTCCCTCCAGCATTCCTTCCCCCACCTTCACCAATAGCTGTGGGTGAGGACAATCTTGGGAGGGACCACGGCCAGAACAGCTGACACAGGCTGACCAAGGAGATATTCCATACCATATGACGTCAGCTCAGTAAAATAAACTAGGGGAGAGGAGCAGGAAGAGAAGGCAAGATTCATTTCTGGCCTTCCAAAAGCAACTGCTACTCGTTTCGAAGCCCTGCTTCTCAGGAGGTGGCCGGACATCGCTAGAGATGGGAAGTAAAGATTAACAGCTTTATCTGCCTTTACTTTGCTTCCTGTACACGCGGCTTTACTGTTTCTTTATTGAACTGCTTTTATCTCAACCCACGAGACTCCCATCTTGTAAACTCCCCTTCCCTGGCTCGCTGGGGAGGTGGGGGATAGAGCGGTGTGGTTGACACCTGACATCTAGCCAGGCTCAAACTACCTCAGCCTTTTGGGCGCTCAACGTGGGACGAGATAATAAGTTTTACATTAAATGCATTGAAATTACAGTAAGCCAATGAGTGCAAAGTTCCTGTGCTGGTCACTGAGCATTGCCGTAATGCAGCTTATCTTACACTTTGTAATGTTTGGGGACATGATGCTACTAACACTGACTCTGTGCTGCACTCTAACCTTGATAGCTTTGCTAAGTTTGCTGTATGATTTTCTGAAAAGGATGAAAGGGCCTGGGAAAATGATGGCCCAAATAATAATAGTCAATCTAATTCTATTACTGATGGATTTACTGTGCCGTGGGAGAAAGTACCTCTTTCCCTTCAGCTTGGACTGATTTAGACAATTTTGTTATACATACTTCCCAGGTCCTTAGTCACCCTTACATGAGACTTTTAATATTACTAATTAATATGGGTGCTATATTACATATTTTGTGGAATCTGGATTCATCTGGGTATCAGAGAGGACAAATTTGGGATGTAAAAACGTTAAAATGCCCCCTGAATGTCCCTGGGTGGCAGGGTGTGTGGATGAATTTGGACAAATTCCTAGGCCTTCCAAAAGCAACCGCTACTCGTACCAAAGCCCTGCTTCTTGGGAGGTGGCTGGACATTGCTGCAGATGGGAAGTAGAGAGTAAGAGCTTTATCTGCTTTTGCTTTGTTTCCCGTGATTTCGGCTTTGCTGTTTCTTTACTAAACTGCTTTTATCTCAAGCCACGATACTCCCATCTCATTTTCTCCCCTTTCCCGGCTTACTGGGGAAGATGGGGGATAGGGTACTGTGGTGGGCACCTGACATCCAGCCAGGGTCAAACTACCACAGTGGCAAAGTGCTAGCTGCTATGGTGGTGGACTTGGGATAACGCCCACAGGAAAGCAGCTGCAAAGGTGATACAGTGCTAGCTGATAGGCTACATGGGGATCTATGTAACACTGTAGTGGGGTTAGTGTACCTGCTTTCTTGTAGCTCCTAATGGCAGTGGCGTAACTTCTACCGGCAGTCTGTATTTCAAATGGGAGCTGAGCAGGCCAAGTGCACAGGACTGAAGGCAGCTCTAAGAGGAAAGAAACTCTGTCGTGGTTTTGTCCAAAGAGAAAAAAGGGGAAAAAAATACCCGTGACTCCTCCCCCTTCCCCTCCCAGCGGAATGCGAAGGGGATCGTAGAGGAAAAAAAAAAAGTAAAAGAGCCCGCGTAAGTTGAAATAAGAACAATTTACTAGGGAAAATTGAAGAGGAACAACTATAACAAAGATAAGGGGATATTACAAAGAAAACTGGTGAGTAATGCAATTACTCATCATTCGGAACCCGACCTAAGCGACCGCTCCGGACAGGCGACCGAGAGCCCACGACCCCAGAAGAGAGCTTCTTCCGCCTAGCCTCCACTTATATACTGGGCTTGACGCTGGGATGGTATGGAATACCTGCTGGTCAGCCTGGGTTATCTGTTCAGGCGGTACCCTTTCCTGGTTCCTCACGGGAATTAAGTCTATCCTAGCACAAACCAGGACATTCTACCCCTTATTCTATACCATCTACACGTCTTGTCTAGGTTTATACAGCATAATCATCTACACATGCATAACATAGAGCAACTATAGGAATAATGACATTCAACAACCATCATTATACAATTTAATTAATGGGTTATTCTCACCCAGAATAAAGTTCCTTTGAGGCACACATTGAGTCTCCCCATCCTTGCACATCACCCACCAAGTACACCCAGATCCCTGAGAAAAAATAATCCCACAGATGGATTTGCCTTTACCTGAGGCAGGAATCACCCAGACTGCCTTCCCTAACATGTCTTTTATATGTACCACAGGGACTTTGTCCCCTTCTACAATGTGTAAGGGTTCTGATTGGGCAGGGTCAACTCAACTGACAGATTCTCTGGAGTTGACTAACCAGGTGGCCTTTTCCAAGTATGTATCCCAATGCTTGAAAGTTCCACCTCCCATTGATCCAGATTTTGGGAATAAAATGGAAAGATGGGTGTCGGCATGTGCCTCTTGATATTGTGAACAAAATAGAGACTATGTCTCAACCAAGTAATAAGAAAGAAACACAAGCTTTCCTGGGCTTTTTGGGATTCTGGAGAATGAATATCCCAGGTTATAGTCAGCTTGCGAGCCCTCTTTTTAGAGTAACCAGAAAGAAGAACTGTTTTGAGTGGGGCCTTGAGCAACAACAAGCTTTCAACAAAATAAACAGGAAATAGCTCCTGCAGTCGCCCTTGGGCCCATCCGTACAGGACCAGATATGCAAAATATATTCTACACTGCTGCTGGAGAGCATGGCCTCACCTGGAGCCTCTGGCAGAAAACATCTGTAGAAACCCGAGGTCGACCATTACGATTTTGGAGCCGAGGACATTCAGGATCAGAAGTACACTATAACCCAACTGATAAAGAAATACTAGCAGTATATGAGGGACTTCGAGCTGCTTCAGAAGTCTTTGGAACAGAAGCTTACCTCCTCTTGACACCACATCTGTCTGTGCTACACTGGATGTTCAAAGGGAAAACCCCTTCTTTCCATCATGCAACCAGCGCTACATGGAGTAAGTGGATGGCGTTGATTACACAACAACGTCGACTGGGGAAATCTAATCGCCCAGGAATCCTGGAAGAGATCATGGACTGGCCAGAAGACAGGGATTTTGGAGCATTGCTTGAGGAAGTAGCTCATGCCCAAGAGGCATGAGCTATATAATGAACTATCAGAAGATGAAAGTCTTTGTTTACTGATGGATCCTGCCGCGTGGTAGGAAATCATCGTAAGTAGAAAGCTGCTGTGTGGAGTCGCACATGACGAGTTGTTGAGGCCACTGAAGGAGAAGATGAGTCGAGTCAGTGTGCTGAAGTGAAAGTCATCCAACTAGCTCTAAAAATTGCAGAATGAGAGAAGTGGCCAGTACTCTATCTTTATACTGACTCCTGGAAGGTGGCTAATGCTCTATGAGGATGACTACAGCAATGGAAGACCAACTGGCAGCATAAGGCTAAACTCATCTGGGCTGCTGCATTACGGCAAGACATTGCCGCTCGGGTGGAAAACATGACTCTGAAAGTACGTCATGTAGATACTCACGTACCCAAAAGCCATGCCACTGAAGAACAATGGAACAACCAACAGGTAGACAAAGCTGCCAAAATTGAAGTAGCTCAGGTAGATCTAGACTGGGAGCGTAAAGGTGAGCTATTTATAGCTCGATGGGCCCATGAAACATCAGGACATCTGGGAAGAGATGCAACATATAGATGGGCTCGTGATCAAGGGGTGGACTTGACCATGGAAGCCATTACACAGGTCACCCACGAATGTGAAACGTGTGCCGCAATCAAGCGAGCCACACGAATCAAGTCCCCCTGGAACAGTAGCCCATGGCTGGGTTTTCAATATGGTGAGGCCCGGAAAATTTACTATGTTGGACCGCCACCACAAACACACGAAGGCAAGCATTATATAATCACCATAGGGGAAGCAACTACCGGTTGATTGGAAACATACCCTGCAAACCATGCCACTGCCTGAAATACTGTCTCGGGTCTTGAAAGGCAAGTTTTGTGGTGACACGGTACTCCAGAAAGAATTGAATCAGAACATGAAACTCATTTTCTAAATAATCTCATATACTCCTGGGCAAAGAAACATGGCATTGAGTGGGTATACCACATCCTCTATCACCCACAAGCCTCTGGAAAGATTGAAAGGTATAACGGATTACTAAAGACCATGTTGAGAGCACTGGGCAATGGGGCATGGAAGCAATGGGATAAAAATTTAGCAGAAGTCACTGGCTGGTTAACAGCAGAGGTTCAACTAACCATCCTTTTCCTGCCCAAAAGAAACCCCTACATACTGTGGGAGGAGATAAGGTCCCTGTAGTGCACCCAGGGAAATGGCTGGGGAAGACAGCATGGGTTGCACCTCCCATGGGAAAGGGCAAACCCATCCGTGGGATTGTCTTTGCTCAAGGGCCTGGATGTACTTGGTATGTGATGAGAAAGGATGGGGAAACTCGATGCATGCCTCAAGGAGACTTAACCTTGGGAGAAAAAACAACCTGTGATGTGAGTTATCTGTTGTAGACGATGAGGTATGAACTTCGCAAGAAAACCGGACAAGTGGACAAACCAAGCCGGTGTTGGTGCCCAACACTTAACACACTGTTTCCAATGCCCTGGATATGCATCTTGATGGATGAGACCTATGTTATAGCCTGCTCCAGTGAACATCTACAGAGGATGAAAGATATAAGAATGTTGTTTGTTTGGTTGATGCAAGATGCGAGAGGGAATACAAGAATGATGTTTGTCTGTTGAAGAGTGGGGTTACTGGTTAATGAGAGTATATAAGAATGTATATGGGTTGTGAATTATGATTTTTCTGAGCATGACATAAATGGTATGGAATAAGGGGTGGAGATTGGAGTGGGTCTGGGATGGTAGTGACTTTCCACAGCAGCTCTTGCAGTGCTGTGCTTACTGTTGATATCAGTATTATGACTACTGCTCGCACAGCATCAGGGCTGTCCCTCCACCATTCCTTCCCTCACCTTCACCAGTAGCTGTGGGTGAGCACAATCTTGGGAGGGAACATAACCAGAACAGCTGACCTAGGCTTACCAAGGAGATATACCATACCATATGACGCCAGCTCAGTAATATAAACTGGGGGAGAGGAGCAAGAAGGGAAGTCAAGATTCATTTCTGGCCTTCTAAAAGCAACCGCTACTCGTACCGAAGCCCTGCTTCTCGGGAGGTGGTCAGACATCGCTGCAGCTGGGAAGTAGAGAGTAACAGCTTTCCCTGCTTTTGCTTTGCTTCCCGCACTCGCGGCTTTACTGTTTCTTTTTTAAACTGCTTTTATCTCATCCCACAAGATTCCCATCTTATTTCCTCCCCTTCCTTGGCTTGCTTAGGAGGTGGGGGATAGAGCGTTGTGGTGGGCACCTGGCATCCAGCCAGAGTCAAACTACCACAGTGGCAAAGTGTTGGCTGCTGTGCTGGTGGATTGGAGATAGCTCCCACAGGAAAGCAGCTGAAGAGGTTACAAAGTGCTGGCTGTTAGACTACACGGGGACCTACGTTTCAATGTCGAAGGCATCTGCTTACCTGCTTTCTTGTAGCTCCCAGAGGCAGTGGCGTAACTTCTATCGGCATCTTGTATTCTTTTAATGGGAGCTGAGCAGGCCAAGGCTGCGGGATTGGAGATAGCTCCCACCGGAAAGCAACTACAAAGGTGGCACAGTGCTGACTGATAGGCTACACGGGGACCTACGTACCACTGTAGGTTTTATCTGCTTACCTTCTTTCATGTAGAGCCCAGATGCAGTGGCGTAACTTCTACTGGCAGCCTGTATTTCAAATGTTAGCTGAGAAGGCCAAGTGTGTGGGGTTGGAGATAGCTCCGAAAGGAAAGTAGCTGCAAAGGTGGAATAGTGCTGGCTGATAGGCTACACGGGAACCAACGTACCAGTGTAGGTGGGGTCTGAGTATGTGCTTTTTTATAGTTTCCAGGGGAAGTGGCCTAAGTTTTATAAGCAGCCTTTACTTTCAGCTACTTTCCTGTGGGAGTTATCTCCAATCCCACCGACTTGGTCATCTCAGCACCCATTGAAAATAAAGGCTGGCAGTAGAAGTTACGCCACTGCCTCTGGGAGCTACAAGAAACCAGATACGCAGACCCCACCTAGAGTGGTTCGTAGGTCGCTGGGTAGTGTATCAGCCAGCACTGTGTCAACTTTGCAGCTGCTTTCCTGTAGGAGCTAATTCCAATCTCGCGTACTTGGTCTGCTCAGCTCCCATTGAAAATACAGACTGTTGGTATATGTTACTCCACTGTTTCTGGGAGCTACAAGAAAGCAGGAACTCAAACCCCACCTACAGTGGTACATAGGTCCCCATGTAGCCTATCAGCCAGCAGTGTGTCGCCTTTGCAGTTTCTTTCCTGTTGGAGCTATCTCGAATCCCGCACACTTGACCTGCTCAGATCCCATTGAAAATACAGGCTGTCGGTTTATGTTACTCCACTGTTTCTGGGAGCTACAAGAAACAGGTACACAGACCTCACCTAAAGTAGAAAGTAGATCCCCGTGTAGTTTATAAGCCAGCACTGTCTCACCTTTGCAGTTGTTTTCCTTGATCTCCAATCCTGCGCACTTGATCTTCTCAGAACCCATTGAAAATATAGGCTGCTGTTAGAAGTTACGCCACTGCCTCTCGGAGCAACAAGAAACTGGCACACAGGCCCCAAGTAAAGTGGTAAGTAGGTCCCCGTATAGCTTATGAGCCAGCACTGTGTCACCTTTGCTGTTGTTTTCCTTGGGAGCTATCTCCAATACCACTCATGTGGCCTACTAAGCTCCCGTTTGAAATACAGGTTGCCGTTAAAAGTTACGCCCCTGCATTTGGGAGCTACAAGAAAGCAGATACGCAGACCCCACCTACAGTGGTCCCTAGATCCCCATGTAGCCTAACAGCCAGCACTGTAAAAACTTTGCAACTGCTTTCTTATGGGAGTTATCTCCAATCCCGCACACTTGGCCTGCTCAACTCCCTTTGAAAAAAATACACGCTGCCGGTAGAAATTACGCCACTGTGTCTGGGAGCTACAAGAAAGCAGGTACTCAGACCCCACCTACAATAAAACGTATGTCCCCGTGTAGCCTATCAGCCAGCACTGTGCCACCTTTGAAGCTGATTTTCTGTAGGAGTTATGTCCAATCTTGCGCACTTGGCCTCCTCAACTCCAGTTTGATATACAGACTGCCAATAGAAATTACGCCACTGGGTCTGGGAGATAACTGAAAGCATAAACACAGAGCACACGTACATTGGCACGTAGATGCCCATGTAGCCTATCAGTCAGCAGTGTGTCGCCTTTTCAACTGCTTTCCTGTAACAGCTCTCTTCAACCCCAAGCACTTTACCTGCTCAACTCCCATTGAAAAAATACAGGATATCGGTATAAGTTACTCCAGTGTTTAAGGGAGCTAGTAGAAAGCAGGTACGGAGAGACCACCTACAGTGGTGCGTAGGTCCCCATGTAGACTATCATCCAGCACTGTAGAACCTTTGCATCTACTTTCCTGTGGGAGCTATCTTCAGTCCCTGGAACTTGGCTTGCTCAGCTCCAATTGAAAAAATACAGACTGCCGTTAGAAGTTACGCCACAGCGACTGGGAGCGACAAGAAAGCAGGTCCGCATATCCCATCTAAAGAAGTAAGTAGGTCCCCGTATAGCCTATCAGGCAGCACTGTTCCAAACTTGCAGGGACTTTCCTATTGGAGCTATATAGAATCCCTTATACTTGACCTGCTTAGCTCTCATTTTAAATACATGCTTCCGGTAGAGGTTACGTCACTGCGTCTGGAGCTAAAAGAAAGCAGAAACGCAGATCCCACCTACAGTGCTCTGTAGATCTCCGTTTAGCCTATCAGCCAGAACTGTGCCACCTTTGAAGCTGCTTTCCTGTGGGAGCTATCTCTAATCCCGCGCACTTGGCCTGCTCAGCTCCCTTTGAAAATACAGCCTGCGGGTAGAAGCTACACCTCTGCGTCTGGGAGCTACAAGAAAGCAGAAATGCAGACCCTACCTACAGTGGTATGAAGGTCCCCGTGTAGCCTATCCACAAGCACTGTGCCATCTTTTCCTCTGCTTTCCTGTGGGAGCTATCTCCAATCCTGCCCACTTGGCCTGCTCAGCTCTGTTTGAAAATACAGACTGCTGGTAAAAGTTATGCTACTGCGTCTGCGAGCTATAAGGAAACAGGTATGCAGATCAAACGTAGAGTTGTATTGAGGTTCCGTGTAGCCTGTCAGCCAGAACTGTCCCATCTTTGCAGCAGCTTTCCTGTGGGAGATATCTCCAATCCCTCGGCCTTGGTCTGCTCAGTTACCATTAGAAATACAGCCTATCAGTACATGTTACGTCACTGCGTCTTAGAGCTACAAGAAAGCAGGTACGCAGACCCCACCTACACGGGTACATAGATCCTCGTGTAGACTATCAGCCAACACTGTAGAACCTTTGCAACTGCTTTGCTGTGGGAGATATCTGCGATCCCACACACTTGGAGTTCTCAGTTCCCTTTGAAAATACAGGCTGTCACTAGAAGTTACGCCACTGCCTCTGAGAGCTACAAGAAAGTAGGCACGCAGACCCCACCTACAGCTGTACTTAGGTCCCCATGTAGCCTATGACACAGCACTGTTCCACCTTTGCAGTTTCTTTCCTGTAAGAGCTGTATTCTTTCTGCAAACTTTGCCGGTTCCGCTCGAATGAAAATACAGGCTGCCTGTAAAACTTATGCCACTGCGTCTGGAAGCCACAAGAAAGCAGGTACTCAGACCCCACCTACAGTGGTAACATTTGGGTCGCCAAAACCATTGACGGATACACAATCACGAAAAACTTATCTACACAGGAATGCAGATAAGCAGGCACTTCCTTACTATGCAGCGCTGGGAAAACACAGGGGATAGCTCCTCCATAAGTACTTCGTTGTCAGTTACCATTTTTAATGTTTTTATTCGACTCAAACAAAAAAATTGCATTTGCCAACAGAAGCATGCATAAAATGTCCATCTGTCAAGGTAACCTAAGGAATACATTTTCCAGGGTCTTTTAGTTGAGGTAACGGCTAAGGTAACCTAACAAATAAATTCACCAGGGTCTCCTGACTAAGGTAACAGGTCCCTAGAAAGTGTGGTATGTCACTCTTGCAGTTTTATCCTTATATGATTCAAATGAATACTTACTTAATCAATAGGTGTTTGAGTTATTTGCAAGTGCTTAGCTAATTGACTGAACTATTACTAAGTGATTAAAAAGTGCTTAACAAGTGCTTGACTACTTATTGTGATGATAAGTTGTTAACTAAAATAATCCTGTATCTGCAACATTTTCCCCCTTTTGAAAGTATTTATAGTCACATTCCAATACTTTCACTCTTGTATTTCTGTTGTCTCCATAACAAAACCATGATTTTCATATGGTGGTGGATTACCTTTGAACTGATCATTGTGTCTTGACAACGCTGTCAATATTTTATTGCTTCATCACAGTATTGACATTACCTGTTCCGAGTCTATTTTTTTGTACTGGAGTCTGGGCCTGAACATTCAATACAAATTGATTTGACCATCCAATTTTGATCCATGTTTCCACCACCATAGACTGAAAAAAAAACAAAACCAAAAACTTAGTCATGTTTCAGAGTTAACTTCAATTTCTCAAGATCTTCTACAACTCTTCCACTTCCATGGGCTTAATAGTATCTTTTTTACCCGAATGTAGTGGACTCAGGCATCTGATTTGACAATCTTGATTGCAGTGAAGGTGGTCAGCAATACCTGGTATGGTCCCTTCCAACTTCCTTGCAGAAGTTCTTCATTCCAGGTCTTTATGTAGACAATCTCCAGGCAGGATGTTGTGTACTGGATGTTCCAAATCCAGAGGTCCATTCCACACTACTGCACTTCAGAGCCTGTTCAGGGTTTTTCCAAGAGGAAGTAAGTAGTTATACACATCTCGTTTTCCCAACACTTGCATGTTTGGATGTGGTTCCGGAACTTCATAGGGATTTCCATACATTATCTCATAAGGACTTACTGACATTCCACTTTGAGGTTTCACTCTTATTTTGTAGCAAAGCGAGTGGAAGTGCCTGAGGCCATTTTAATGTAGCCTCCTGACAAATTTTTTCTTTTTAGGGTCTGATTCATTCTTTCCACTTTTCCACTTGATTGCGATCTCCAAGGGGCATGTAAATCCCAGGAAATTCCTAGGACTTTGCTTACCTCTTGTACCACATTGGCCACGAAATGTGGTCCTCTGTACAATACATTTGTATTGATATTACACTTATTTTCAGAAGGTGAGTCATAGCTTCTGCACCAAAGTGACACTACCTATGCTTTGTTTGCAAAATTTCTCTCATGATTAAGAGAGGCAATACTACCTGACCCGTACTTTTCATCCACCATCCTTCTGAATTTTTCTTGGCATTTAGTAACTTAGCCAATTTCTCACCCTCCCCTGAATATTTTGGTGGCTCCTTAGGAAGCGCTACTGTTCTGGTGGGGATGGTTGCCATTTGTGAGACTGTGTGTTGTGCTATTTTCCTTGCAGTCTGATTTGTCTAATCTGTTTCCATCAATTATCTTTGAGTTCCCTGTCTGATGTGCTTTACAGTGCATGATTGCCACTTGAACTGGTTCCTGCACTGCCACTAGCAGTTGCAAGATTTCCTTTTGATGCTTAATCCTTGGAAGGACAGTAGTCCTCTTTCTTTCAACAGGGTGCCATGGACATGGACTACTCCAAATGCATATTTTGAATCAGTCCAAATACTAACTCGTTTTCCTTTATTTAATTCAAAAGCACGTGTCAATGCAATCAGTTCTGTCTTCCGTTCAATGCATTTGCTTCTATTACCGTGTTTTCAGTTGTTACCTCATATCCCGTTCACGATGAAGCTGTTCCCATTCAGGGTTTTCAAGAGGATCATCCTTCAGGTCCTCTCTGCTGGAATATGTATGTTCAATGGTTGCAACACAGTCGTGTTCCAGTTGTTGCTCTTCCTGTGAAGTACTCAGAAACACTGCAGGATGTAGAAGGTTACTTGTTTTCAACACTACATCATCCTGCTCAGTGAGAATTACCTGGTAATTCATCATTCGGCTAGGGGATAACCAATGTCCCCCCTTTTGCTCCAAGACTGTAGTTACCATATGTGGGACATAGACTGTAATAGTCCTTCCCAAGGTCAGCTTTCTTGCTTCTTGGATCAGTGTGACAGTGGCAGCTACTGCTCAGAAGCAAGAAGGCCATTCCTTGCTCACCAGTTGTTTGGAAAAATATCCCACTGGTCTCTTCCAGCTTCCTAGTTTCTGCGTCAGAACTCCTAGAGCCAAATGTTGTCATTCATAAAAAGATAACTGAAAGTCCTTTGTTAAATCTGGCAAGTCTAAGGCTGAGGCTGTCATCAGAGCTATTTTAAGCTACCGGAAAGCTTCCTGCTGTTCTTTGCCCCATTTAAAGGGGTAGATTTGGGGCTTCATATAATGGTTTGGCTATAAGACTATAATCCATGATCCAGAGCATGCACCATCCTGTCATTCCCAGAAATGCCCGCAACTCATGCACAGTGGGTAGTTCCAGAATAGCACAAATTGCTTCCTTTCCATTTGTCCCCAGTCTCCATCCTCTTTTTGAATTTTCGAGGTCCAAATATATCACTACTTACTGCTATTTGAGCTTTTTTTTTTGATACCTTGTACCTGTTTAATCCCAAAGAGTTTATAAGTTCATAGGTTACCTGTATGCAGGGTGATCTTCCCGTTGTGACAATCAGGATGTCATCCACATATTGGAGAAGCAGATGCTCTGGTCTTGGTGTCACTGTCTTTTCATTAGTCCAAAGTTCCAGTTCTTTTGCTAGTTTTCTTCCAAAGACTGTCGGGCTGTTCTTGAATCCTTGGAGAAACCCATGCCCATGTAAACTGCACCTTGTGTCCTGTTTCGGGGCTTTTCCACTCAAAAGCAAATAGTTTACGGCTTTCCTTTTCCAAAGGGATACAAAAGAAAGCATCTTCAAAATCAAGCACTGTAAACCACTGATTATTTTCTCTCAGAGCTTTGATTAAGGTTAATGGATTTGCTACAACTAGATGTGTATCTTTCACAATCTGATTTATGGGTCTTACGTCCTGAACTAAGCTATACTCTGACTCACATTTTTCTAGAATTTGATATTTCAGAAATCTATGAATTAGCACTTTTAATCCTTGTTTTGTCTCAGGTTTTATTGGGTATTGTTTCACGCTGATCGATTTTGCTTTTTCTTTTATTTCAATTTTTACTGGTTGTGTCAATTTTGATTTTCCTGGAATCTGAGTTTTTCCCACACTATTGGGATTGCTGCATTTTCCACTTCTGGAGGTAATTCTAACATCTTTGATTTTTCTTTTATCATCAATATTTGTCCTGTCTTTGATTCAGGTATTTTTAGTAACAAGTCTCCATTTTCAAAGACAGTTTGTGCATTTAATTTAGACAACAATTCCCTCCCCACAGGGTTATGGGACATTCTGAAACATACAAAAATTCATATGTTATCGCTTTATTGCCAAATTGTAAATTTAAGGGTTGCAAAAATGGTCGATTTTCCTCGTTCCCTGTGGCTCCTACAATATTTGAAGTTTTAGTTCCTATTACTCCTCTACATGTATTTAAAACTGAATACATTACTCTCATGTCTATATTAGGTTCTATTCTCTGTTTTTTTTTTTTTTTTTTTCTCACTATATCTGGGTGCTCCTTATAGGAGTCAGTTGTTTTTTTTTTTTTCTCAGATTATTAAATCAGAAGGTGAGAAAGCTATTTTCATGTGTACTGGTTCACTCTGTCTAACCCGTTTCCTTAATGGGGCAACTATATGCTGTTTGACTTTAGAAGTTAAGGGGATCTTTAAGGTGGTTATTAAATGAGTAAAGCATTGAGTTCTCTTGGACACCAATGATGAATGTTCTGTGCCAGAGTCCTCATTTTTCCACGTTACTACTATCTGGACAGGGCTGGGAGCCCTCCCTTGAACTACCGGATGTATCCTTGTCAGGTATCTGGGTCCCTGTTCAGGTTCATGTTGGGAAGCGGTTAAGTGAGAGAGGGTGTATACATAGGAACAACTCTCTCCCCCTTAAGGGTCACATGTTTAAGAAACATTTTTGCTGCAGTGCATGGGGAGAAACAGTTTTGAACTTTTTGTTTTTCTACTGTGAGTGACATTACACGATTTGTTCATTCAGATTCTTTCTGCCATTCAGATTTTTCTCTTAAATAAAAGAACAGATCTACATTTGGGACTTTATTTGACTTTTCCTCGCTCTTACAAAAAAAAAAAAAAAATCAATTGCAAGATACTATTATAACTTAGTATTCCATTCAGGGGGCACAATTCCTCATCATCCAGAGCATACATTGGCCACATATGATCGCGATATTTCAATAAGCTGCTTTTTACACAAATCATTCTGTATTTCTCTCCAGTGAGCCAAAAGGCAGCCCAAAGGATAGGTTTTTTGCACAGGGCCCTTATTGTTAGAATTTCCTCCCCAAAACAGGTTTTACCACTTGGATGTCATAGTCTAAAATTATGGTGTCCTTTAAACACAAAGAATTAAAGGCACAGTTCAATATTTCTACACACAATTACAGTTCTCTATAAGTTGATCTTTATGAAAATCACCCTTAAATTCCTTCCATTGTGCCACCAGACACCCAAGGGGTGAATTCTCAGGTACTTTGTTTACCATTTCAAAATCCTTTTAGTTACAAATACTTTCTCAACAATCGTCTCGTTCCTTCGTTTTTCTTCTCTCCGATTGCACTCCTCACCCGATCACAGAACCGCAGATCAAAGCTCCGCACTTGCTTCATGCACAATTGCAGGTCTCAATCACACACTCACAGACAGCTCACAACACAATATACAATAATATGTATATATATGCACAAAGCAATATACACATGATTACAGTACTCTATAAGTTGATCTTTATGAAAATCACCCTTAAATTCCTTCTTGCCAACAGACACCCAAGAGGTGAATTCTCAGGTACTTTGTTTGCCATTTCAATAACCTTTTAGTTACAAATACTTTCTCAACAATCATTTCGTTCTTTCGCTTCGCTTCTCTCCGGCTGCACCCCTCGTGGGATCACAGAACCGCGGATCAAAGCTCTGCACTCGCTTCATGTGCACACACACACACACAGACAGCTGAAAAAACAATATAAAATAATATGCATATATATACACAAAGCAGTATACAAACCAATGTACAAATCAATGTACAAACCAAAACCAAGAGGTACCTTGCCATTTACTTATATGGGACCAATTATACCAATTATCAATTGCCAATTGCCAATGTCAGCCCTGCGATCACTTCGTCCGACTCACGGGCTGCAATACCAATGTCAACCGTACGAACGCTTTCGCATTCGCCTTACGGGCAGCGCCTAGGCTCCCAATACCAATACGAGGATCTTCTAGTTTAACCAAGCGGAACTTTCGCTCCGTCTTATTGGCAGGCTCATTTGGACTTTCCCTGGGCCCAACCAAGCGCGGTCTCTGACTCCGCGACTTACAGGCTAGTTCACCAGGTTCCGCCCCCAACCAATTAGAAGTGCCTTACCACTCCAGGGAACGTTACCAGGAGCTGTAGGGGTTGCAGGTTATGGTCCTCCCTGAGAATTCCTCGGTGCCAGCTGTAGTTCGATCAACGTCCAATCCCATCCAGTCTCATTCTCAAGGTCCCAGCTGGGTAACCAAAACAGTTGACGGATCCACAATCAGGAAAAACTTATCTACACAGGAATGCAGATAAGCAGACACTTCTTTATTATGCATTACTGGGAAAACATGGGGGATAGCTCCTCCATACGTACTTTGTTGTCAGTTACCATTTGCATGGTTTTTATTCGGCTCAAATAAAAGAATTACATTTGCCAGCAGGAGCATGCATAAAATGTCCATCTGTCAATTTAGTCCTTCACCTTGATTGGTTCCCAACAAACACAAAATTTCCAAAATCACAGTGATTGGTCAAAAAAAAAAATCAGTCCTCTTGTTTTAGTAACAAATAAGGTAACAGCCAAGGTAACCTAATGAATATATTTACCAGGGTCTTGTAGTTAAGGTAATAGCAAAGGTAACCTAACAAATACATTCACCAGGGTCTCGTGGCTAAGGTAACAGGTCCCTATGAGGTGTGGTATGTAACTCTTGCAGTTTGATCCTTATGTGATTCAAATGAATAATTAATCAATAGGTGTTTGAGTTATTTGCAAGTGCTTAGCTAATTCATTGAACTATTACTAAGTGATTAACAAGTGCTTAATAAATGCTTGACTACTTATTGTAATGATAAATAGTTTACAAAAATAATTGTGTATCTGCAACACCTGTGTAACCTATCAGCCAGTGTAATGGAAAAGGTCATGTTCATTAATCAAATCATGAAAGAATAGTTTTGCAAGGAACCGTTTAAAGTCATTGTAAAAGTTATGTAAAACTTTAACCATAAAGTTTCTACAATGTGAACAGGTGCAGTTGGCTAAGGTGCTTATAGGAGGTACAATAAAATAGGTTGTGCATGAGCTGATAAGAGCCAAGAGAAGAGTTCATGAGCGGGCCACTAGAGGAAGACTACTGACTTCATCCCAGTGACCACCCTAAGACCACCAGGAGGCAGAAAAAGACCTCCTAGTAACAAGACGGGCACATGCGCAGAATACACCAGGGAGCGATGCACCCAACCGATAAGGACTGTATAAAAGGACTGTGATATGGGGGGGGATCGCACGCCGTTGGTGGAGCAGAGTCTCCCAGGCTGCCCAGCGCTGGTTTACTTATTTGCCACTTGCTTCATAAATTTGATCTATGAGTCACTTAAATTGACTTGTGCAACTTATAACAGCCAGCACTGTGCTACCTTTGCAGCGGGTTTCATGTGGTAGTTAATTCCAATCCCATGCACTTGGCCTACCCAACTCCTATTGAAAATACAGGCTGTCGATGGAAGCTACGCCTCTGTGTCTCGGAGCTACAAGAAAGCAGGTATGCAGACCCTACCTACTGCGGTACGTAGGTCCCCGTGTATCCTATCAGTCAACACTGTGTCACCTTTGCAACTGCTTTCCTGTGGGTGCTATCTCCAATCCTGCGCATTTGGCCTGCTCATCTCCCATTGAAAAAACAGGCTGACGAAGTTACACCTTTGCATCTGGGAGCTACAAGAAAGCAGGTACGCAGACCCCACCTACAGTGGTACATGGAGCACCGTGTAGTCTACCAACCAGCATTGTGCCACCTTTGCAGCTACTTTCCTGTGGGAGTTATCTCCAAATCAGCGCCATTCGAATGCTCCGCTCCCATAGAAAAAATACAGGCTGTCGGAACATGTAATGCAACTGGGTCTGGGAGCTACATGAAAGCAGGCAAACAGGTCCCGCCTACAGTGGTACACAGATTCCCGTGTAGTCTATCAGCCAGCACTGTGTCACCTCAGCGGCTGCTTTCCTATGGGAGCTTTCCCCAAACACATACACTTGGCCTGCCAAGTCCCCAATGAAAATATATGCTGTTGGTACAAGTTGTGCCACTACATCTGGGAGCTAAAAGAAAGCAGGTACGCAGACCCCATCTGCAGTGGTAAGTAGGTCCCCATGTAGCCTATCAGCAAGCACTGTGTCACCTTATGGCTGCTTTCCTGTGGGAGCAACCTCCAATCCCGCGTCATTGTCCTGCTCAGTTCCCATTGAAAAAATACAGGCTGCTGGAACATGATACGCAACTTCGTTTAGGAGCTACAAGAAAGCAGGTACGCAGTTCTCATCTAGAGTGGTACATACGTCCCCATGTAGTCTGTCATTCAGCACTGTGCCACCTTTCCATCTGTTTTCTTGTGGGAGCTATCTCAAATTACGCGCACCTAGCCTGCTCAGCTCCCATATGAAATACAGGCTGCCGCTACATGTTACGCCACTGTGTCTGAGACCTAAAAGAAAGCAGGTACGCAGACACCACTGACATTTATGCGTAGGACCCCGTGTAGTCTAACAGCCAGCACTTTGATATTTTTTAAGCTGATTTCCTAAGGGAGCTATCTCCAATCAACCAGTACTGCAGTCAACACTATCCACACCGCTCTATCCCCCACCTCCTAAGCAAGCCAGGGAAAGGGGAGAAGATAAGATGGGAGTCTTCTGGGTTGAGATAAAAGCAGTTTAATAAAGAAACAGAAAAGTTGGATAAAGCTGTTACTCTCTACTTCCCATCTGCAGCGATATCCGGCCACCTCGCAAGAAGCAGGGCTTTGGTACACATAGCGCTTACTTTTGGAAGGACAGAAATGAATCTTGCCTCCCGTTCCTGCTCCTCTCCCCCAGTTTATATTACTGAGTTGGCGTCATATGGCATGGAATATTTCCTTGGTCAGTCTGGGTCAGCTGTTCTGGCAGTGGTCCCTCCCAAGATTGTGCTCACCCACAGCTTATTGGTGAAGGTGGGGGAAGGAATGCTGGAGGGACAACCCTGATGCTGTGCGAGCAGTAGTCATAATATTGATATCAACAGTAAGCACAGCACTGCAAGAGCTGCTGTGGAAAGTCACTTCCATCCCAGACCGACTACAATGTCCACCCCTTATTCCATATCATTTATGTCATGCTCAGACAAACCATAATTGAAAACCCATATACATTCTTATATACTCTCATTAACCAGTACCCCCACTCTTCAACAGACAAACATCATTCTTGTATTCCCTCTTGCATCTTACATCAAAAAATCAAACAACATTCTTATATCTTTCGTCCTCTGTAGATGTTCACTGGAGCAGGCCATAACTTATGTCTCATCCATCAAGATGGATATCCAGGGCATTGGAAACAGTGTGTTAAGTGTTGGGCACCAGCACCGGCTTGGTTTGTCCACTTGTCCAGTTTTCTTGCGAAGGTCATACCTCATCGTCTACAAGAGAAAACTCACATCACAGGTTATTTTTCCCTCAAAGTTAAGTCTCCTTTAGGCATACACTGAGTTTCCCCATCCTTTCTCATCACCCACCCAGTACACCCAGGCCCTTGAGCAAAGAGAATCCCACAAATGGGTTTGCACTTACTTATGGGAGGTGCAACCCTTGTAACTTGTAAAGTGACTTCTGCTAAATTTTTATCCCACTGCTTCCATGCCCCATTGCCCAGTGCAGTCAACATACTCTTTAGTAATCCGTTATACCTTTCAATCTTTCCAGAGGCTTGTGGGTGATAGGGGATGTGGTATACCCACTCAATGCCATGTTTCTTTGCCCAGGAGTATATGAGATTATTTAGAAAATGAGTTCCATGTTCTGATTCAATTCTTTCTGGAGTGCCGTGTCGCCACAAAACTTGCCTTTCAAGAACCAAGACAGTATTTCAGGCAGTGACATGATTTACAGGGTATGTTTCCAAACAACCAGTAGTTGCTTCCACCATGGTGAGGATATAACGCTCGCCTTGATGTGTTTGTGGTAGCGGTCCAACATAGTTGGTGTTTCACATTCGTTGGTGACCTGTGTAATGACTTCCATGGGCAAGTCCACCCCTCGATCATGAACCTATCTATATTTGTCATCTCTTCCCAGATGTCCTGATGTTTCATGGGCCCATCGAGCTATAAATAGCTGACCTTTATGCTCCCAGTCTAGATCTACCTGAGCTACTTCAATTTTGGCAGCTTTGTCTACCTGTTGGTTGTTCCATTGTTCTTCAGTGGCACGGCTTTTGGGTACGTGAGCATCTCCATGACATACTTTCAGAGTCATGTTTTCTACCCGAGCGGCAATGTCTTGCCACAATGCAGCAGCCCAGATGAGGTTACCCTTGTGCTGCCAGTTGGTCTTCTTCCATTGCTGTAGCCATCCCCATAGGGCATTAGCCACCATCCAGGAGTCAGTATAGAGTACTGACCACTTCTCTCATTCTGCAATCTTTAGAGCTAGTTGGATGGCTTTCACTTCAGCAAAGTGACTCGACTCACCTTCTCCTTCAGTGGCCTCAACAACTCGTCGTGTGGGACTCCACACAGCAGCTTTCCACTTACAATGATTTCCTACCACGCGGCAGGATCCATCAGTAAACAAAGACTCTCATCTTCTGGTAGTTCATTATATGGTGATGCCTCTTGGGCACGAGTTACTTCCTCAGGCAATGCTCCAAAATCCCTGCCTTCTGGATAGTCCATGATCTCTTCCAGGATTCCTGGGCGATTAGATTTCCCCAGCCGAGATCGTTGTGTAATCAGCGCCATCCACTTACTCCATTTAGTGCTGATTGTATGATGGATAGAAAGGGCTTTTCCCTTTGAACATCCAGTGCAGCACAGGCAGACGTGGTGCCAAGAGGAGGTAACCTTCTGTTCCAGTGACTTCTGAAGTAGCTCGAAGTCCCTCATATGCTGCCAGTATTTCTTTTTCAATTGGGGTGTAGTGTGCTTTTGCTCCTCGATATCCTCGTTTCCAAAACTCTAATGGTCGACCTCGGGTTTCTCCAGATGTTTTCTGCCAGAGGCTCCAGGTGAGACCATGCTCTCCAGCGGCAGTGTAGAGGATATTCTGCACATCTGGTTCTGTACAAAAGGGCCCAAGGGCAACTGCACAAGCTATTTCCTGTTTAATTTGTTGAAAAGCTTGTTGTTGCTCAAGGTCTCACTCAAAACAGTTCTTCTTTCTGGTTACTCTAAAAAGAGGGCTCGCAAGCTGAATAGAACCTGTGATATGCATCCTCCAGAATCCCACAAGGCCCAGGAAAGCTTGTGTTTCTTTTTTATTATTTGGTTGAGACATAGTCGCTATTTTGTTCACAACATCCAGAGGCACATGCTGACGCCCATCTTGCCATTTTATGCCCAAAAACTGGATCTCTTGTGCAGGTCCCATTTATTTACAGCATAACCAGCTTTTAGGAGAATCTGCATTATTCTTTTCCCTTTCTCAAAAACTTCTTCTGCCTTGTTGCCCCATACAATTATGTCATCAATGTACTGTAAATGTTTGGGGACATCACCCATTTCCAGCATAGTTTGGATTACACCATGACAAAGAGTAGGACTATGTTTTCACTGTTAGGGCAATCGATTACAGATATATTTGACATCTCTCCATGTGAAGGCGAATCCTGGCCTGCACTCTGCTGCAAACAGAATTGAGAAAAATGCATTACCGATGTCAATCATAGCATACCACTTGACTGCTTTTGACTCCAGTTCATACTGGAGCTCTAACATCTCTGGTACAGCAGCACTCAGTGGTGGTTTCACTTCATTCAGGTCACAATAGTCTACTGTTAACCTCCACCCTCCATCAGATTTTTTCACAGGCCATATGGGACTATTAAATGGGGAATGAGTTTTGCTAATAACTCCTTGAGCCTCCAGTTGATGAATCAACTCACGGATGGGAGCCAGGAAATCTCAGTTCATGCGATATTGCCTCCGGTGCACCGTCCTGGTAGCAATTGGTACCTGTTGCTCTTGAACTTGCAGCAATCCCACAAAAAAAGGGTCTTCTGAGAGGCCAGGTAAACTGGAGAGTTGTTTGATTTTCTCTGTATCTACAGTGACTATACCAAAAACCCATTGATACCCCTTGGGGTCTTTGAAATACCTTCTCCTCAGGTAATCTATGCCATGAATACAAGGGGCCTCTGGACCAGTCACAATGGGGTGCTTTTCCCATTTATCCCCTGCTAAGCTCACTTCAGCCTCTAAGACAGATAACTCTTCACATCCCTCTGTCACTCCAGAGATCCAGACAGAATCTCTACCTCTTTACCTTGATGGCATCAATGTACACTTTGCCCCTGTGTCTACTAAGGCTTTATACCTTTGTTGGTTTGATGTGCCAGGCCATCGACCCCACACAGTCCAGTAGATTTGGTCATCCCTTTCCTCCTCCTGGCTGGAGGCAGCGACCCTCTATTTCTGTTCTTCATCAGAGTATTTGCTATCTGATCCTTGCAATTTTAGACCTGAAGTCTCCTCATTACCATCAAAGGAAGTGGTTGCAATTCTTCTATGCCTTGGAGATTGCTGATTGTCCTCTTTTGTTCTGGCAGGTAGTATGCTGACAGCCCTCTTTGGTCGTCCTTTTCTAACAGCTGTGTTCCCCCTTTGTTCATGTACACGTGCTTCCAGCTTAAAAGCGGTTTCACCGTCCCATTTCCTCATCTCTTCTCACAGTCATGGATAACCTGTGAAACAGTATCCAAGGTTAAGTCCATCCTTCGATCACAAGCCCATTTATAGGTAGCATTTCGTCCTTGATGACCTGAGGTATAATGGGTTCATTGAGCAAAAAATATTTCCCCCTTAAGTTGCCAATCCAGATCTATCTGAGAAAGCAGCGTTTTCAACTCTCTGGTTATGCAGATGTTCTTCCGTGGCCCGCTTTATGGGTACATGAGCATCTACATGGCGCACCTTCACAACTAGATTCTCCATTTGAGCAGCAATGTCATGCCATAGTGGAGCAGCACAGACAAGTTTACCCCATCGTTGCCATTTGTTCTGTGTCATTTGCTGTAGTCATCCCCACAGAGTGTTTGCCACCATCCACGAATCAGTGGAGAGGTAGATCCTTGGCCATTTTTCCCGTTCAGCAATGTCTAAAGCCAACTGGATGGCTTTTACCTGTGCAAACTGACTGGATTCGCCCTCTCTTTCTGCAGCTTCTGAAATTTTGCGTAGGGGACTCCATACAGCTGCCTTCCATCTCCAAAGCCTTCCCACAAGGCAGCAGGACCCATCAGTAAACAGGGCTTACCACTTCTCAACTTCTGGCAGTTCATCATATGATGAGGTCTCGTCAGCACGTGTCCCCTTCTCTGGTGATATTTCACCATCTTCGCACTCTGGCCAGTTTGTGATCACCTCCAGAATCCCAGGGCGGCTAGGCTTTCCTATGCGAGCTCGTTGTATGATCAGTGCAATCCACTCACTTCATTTAGCATCAGTTGCATGATGTGTAGGGAATGCCTTCCATTTGAACATCCAGCCCAGCATTGGCAGTCGAAGTGCTACGAAGAGTTGTGTTTCCGTGCCAATCACTTCTGATGCAGCTTGAATTCCTTCATATGCTGCCAGTATCTCCTTCTCGATTGACTCAGTATCCCCGACTCCAGAACCCGAGGGGTCAGTCTCAACCCTCCCCAGGTGCTCTCTGCCAAAGACTCCAAGTAGGGCCATTCTCCCCACCTGCAGTGTAGAGCACATTTTTTTACATGTGGTCCTGTCTGGACTGGCCCAAGGGCCATCGCATAAACAATCTCCCATTTAATTTGTGAAAAACTTGTTGCTGCTAAGGACCCCATTAAAAATCATACTTCTTCCGTGTCACACGGTAGAGGGGGCTAATAATCATACTATAATTTGGAATATGCATTTTCCAAAAACCCATAACACCTAAGAAGCTTGTGTTTCCTTTTTGTTAGTTTGAGGAGACATAGCTGCAATCTTCTTTATCACCTCTATTGGAATATGACGATGTCCATTCTGCAATTTTACTCCTAAAAACTGGATCTCCTGTGCAGGTCCTTTGACTTTACTGCGTTTAATGGCAAAGCCAGCCTTTAGAAGAATTTGAATTATTTTCTTTCCTTTATGAAGGACTTCCACTGCTGAGTCACCGCACAAAAAAAAATCATCAATGTATTGCAGATGTTCTGGGGCCTCACCCTCCTCCAGTGTGGCCTGGATCAGTCCATGGCAAATGGTGGGGCTGTGTTTCCACCCCTGGGACAGTCGATTCCAAGTATACTGCACCCCTCTCCAAGTGAAAGCAAACTGAGGCCTGCACTCTTTTGCTAAAGGGATTGAGAAGAATGCATTGGCAATATCAATGGTGGCATAACATTTGGCTGTCTCGGGCTCCAATTCGTATTGGAGTTCCAACATGTGTGGCACAGCCGCGCTCAGTGGTGACGGGACTTCATTCAGGCCTTGATAGTCTACTGTCAGTCTCCACTCTGCAGTAGACTTTTGTACCGGCCATATAGGGTTGTTAAAGGGTGAGTGAGTTTTGCTGATCACCCCTTGGCTCTCCAATTGGCAAATCAACTTATGAATGGGAATCACAGAGTCTCTGTTGGTGCAGTATTGCCGACAGTGCACTGTTGTGGTTGCAATTGGTACCTGTTGCTCCTCAACCTTTAGCAAGCCCACAACAGAAGAGTCCTCTGAAAGGCCGAGCATGTTGAATAATTGTTCAATCTCTTCTGCCTCCACTGCAGCCACACCAAAGGCCCACCTGTATCCTCTTGGGTCCTTAAAATACCCTCTCTTAAGATAATCTATGCCTAAGATGCATGGAGCTTCGGGGCCTGTCGCAATGGGATGCTTGTGCCAATTTGTGCCAGTCAGACTCGCTTCGGCTTCTAATACAGATAGCTGTTGAGATCCCCCCGTCACTCCAGAAATACAAATGGATTCTGTCCCTTTAAAATTTGATGGCATCAGAGTACATTGTGCACCAGTGTCCAATAAAGCCTTGTATTCTTGTGGATCTGATGTGTCAGGCAAACGAATCCCCACAGTCCAATAAACCCGATTATCATGTTCCTCCACCTGGCTGGAGGCAGAGCCCCCCTAATACTGGTCATCGCAGTCATCATTTACAGTTTCCCAGGAAACACCAGAGGTCCCCTCGAGGGAATCAAAATTGAAATCAACCCTCCTATCTTGTCTGGGGGGTTGCTCACTGGAAACTGGAGCAGCATTCCTCCAAGGAGAGTTGCTTCTTTTAACCCTTCCTTTCTGCAACTCCTGTGCCTGTGCTTTTGGAGTGGGTGAAGTTGGAGTAGATGGGGTAGGTGGCCTATCCCACATGCTCATATTTTCTCCTTGGTCTTGTGGATGGGACCGTGAAACTTTCTGGGGTGTATACTCCTTACGTTCCTGCTCTTGAGCAAAGGGACGCTTATTCTTAACAGCTGGAGTACTGGCAGGTGGAGAGTGACACACAAATTGGTCAGTCTTCCATGACATTTTTTCTACAGCTGAAAGAACAGCCTGTAAAGGACAAGACACATTTTCTTCATATTGTCGAAGTTTAGCAGCTAGTTTTTCCACCATTTGCCTCTCATCTTCTTTCCAGGAGACAACTGCCAACAAACTGGCATAGTTTGGTGGTGCACTTCGTAGGAACTTTCGCCACATAACTCGTGTGCATTGAACTTCATTTGGGTCTGTGGGCACATAGTCATTATAAATAATCTCCAGCACAGCTAACTCCCTCAAATATTGACTGCCTTTCTCCATGGTGGTCCACTTGCTTGGGGGTCTTGTAATATCTTCCTTGAAGGGGTATCTTTCCTTCACACCCAAAAGAAGTAATCTCCAGAGGCTGAGGGTTTGTGACGGTCTTCCCATAGCATTATCAATGCCCCCGTCCTGGGCCAGGGAGCCCAATTGCCTGGCTTCCTTTTCCTCTAAGTCCTAACTGTGGGCTCCATTTTCCCAGCATCGGAGCATCCAGGTGATAATGTGCTCACCTGGACAGCGCCTGTAATCTTTCCTCACGTCCCACTCAGGGACAAGGACCGGCTGATTGTCTCTGGCTCCAACTCTTCTTCCCTCTGTGATATCCCTTCTTCATCTTCATCCTTAGTGCTGCGAACCTTTTTTTTTTCTGTATTTATTTTTCTCTACAGGAGCAACTGATAGTAGCACAAATTGATACTCTGATTAAACAGCAATTTTATCAGTTGCCTCAGTTTGAGTGTCCGCAGTAGTAACGGCAACAGTCTGGGTTTAAGCATCAACAGTTGTAGCAGCAGCAGTTTGAGTTTGAGTGGACACAGCAACAATATCCACCGTCTGGGTATGAGTTCACAGCTGCAACAGGGACATCCACTGCTGGAGTCGGAACAGCAACTGGTTCTGGCACAGCTGAGTTGACTGCAACATCCACTTCTGGAGTCGGAACAGCAACTGGTTCTGGCACAGATGAATTAGGAATGGGTTTGTGTGTTCTCCAAATCTTTATAGGTAGAAAGGTCCTTGGACACTTGTCCTTATTCTGTATGTCTTTCCTCACAGTTCTCAAAAAATTTTTACAATCCAAGCCGAGGTGAAAACAAGGGAAAATAATACAAACATGGTAATTAGAACATTCCAAGTATTATTGTTAGAATCCATTAGAAGCACGTTGAAGAAATGAGGGTAAGTGACATAGTGGGAGGAATTAAACATGTCAGTTTTTCCCATAAATTGAGTGCCATTATTAAGTTCTAGGAGAAAATGTGGAAGAGATAAAAAAGCCATGTACACATTCCAACCCAACTTAATAACCCCTGACAAAATCATATCATAAGCCAATCCCATCCAGTGCAGTAGCATGAGAATTTTCATACATTTTCCACAGACGAGAAACATTATCACAGGACAGAAATGATGCAGATAAGTGGACATGTAATACCACCATATAAGCATAACAATCAACATTGTGCTCAGCAATCAGTTAGTGTCAGGAGTGTACACAAGGAGTTTGTTTAAACCCATTCTGTTCTATTTCAACCTCACGGGCCTCACGTTGGGTGCCAATTAATGTCGTGGTTTTGCCCAGCCGGACCAAAGGGGGAAAACAAACTGTGACTCCTCCCCCTCCCTTTCCCCACAGAATGCGGAGGGGATCAGAGAGGGAGAAAAAAGTAAAAGAACTCGCGCAATTTGAAATAAGAACAATTTTCTAGGGAAAATTGAAGAGGAACAACTATGACAAACCCAAGGGAATATTACAAAGAGACCTGGTGAGTGATGCAGTTTCTCACCACCCAGGACCCAATATAAGCGACAGCTTCGGACCGGAGACCGAGAGCCCATGACCCCGGAAGAGAACTTCTTTCAGCTAGTCTCCAGCTATATACTGGGCATGACGTAAGAATGGTATTGAATACATGCTAGCCAGCCTGGTTTAGCTGTTCAGGCTGTACCCTTTCCTAGTTCCTCACGGGAATTAACTCTATCCTGGCTCAAACTTGGACAGTCTATCAGCCAACACTGTGCAATGTTTGCAACTGCTTTCCTCTGGGAGCTATCTCCAGTCCCGCGCACTTTGCTTGCTCAACTCCTCTTGAAAAAATACAGGCTGCAAGTACAAGTTACCTCACTGTGTCTGGGAGCTAAAAGAAAGCAGGTACGCAGACCCCAACTACAGAGGTACATAGATCCCCATGTAGCCTATCAACCAACACTGTGCCACCTTTGCAGCTGCTTCCCTGTGGGAGCTATCTCCAAACCCGCGCACTTGGCCTGCTCAGCTCCCATTGAAAAAAAAAAAAAGGCTACCGGTAGATGTTACGCCACTGCGTCTGGGAGCTACAAGAAACCGGTAAACAGATCCCACTTAAAGTGGTATGTAGGTCCCCTTGTAGCCTATCAGTCAGTACTCTGCCACCTTTGCAGCTGCTTTCTTTTAGGAGCAATCTCCAATCTTGCTCACTTGGTCTGCACAGCTACCGTTGGAAAAAAAGGCTGCTGGTAGAAGTTACACCTCTGCATCATGGAGCTATAAGGAAGCAGGTAAGCAGACCCCAGCTACAGTGGTACGTAGGTCCCCGTGTACCCTATCAGTCAACACTGTTCCACCTTTGCAGCTGCTTTCCTTTTGGAGCTATCTCCAATCCCACACACTTGATCTGCTCAGCTCCAATTGAAAAAATAGAGGCTGCCGGTAGAATTGTTGCCACTTCCTCTAGAAGCTACAAGAAAGCAAGTACGCAAACTCCACCCACATGGTACATAGATCCCCGTGTATGCTATCAACCAGCACTGTGTCACCTTTGTAACTGCTTTCTTGTGGGAGCTATTTCCAATCCAGTGTGCTTGGCCTGCTCATCTCCCATTGAAAATACAGCCTAACGGTAGAAGTTACTCTACTGTCTCTGGGAGCTACAAGAAAGCAGGTATGCAGACTCTATCTACAGTGGTACGTTGGTCCCCGTGTAGCCTATCAGCCAGCACTGTGCCACCTTTTCAGCTGCTTTCCTGTGGGAACTATCCCCAATCCCACTCAGACTGTTCAGCTCCCATTTGAAATACATCCTGCCCGTACATCTTATGTCACTGCGTCTGGGAGCTAAAAGAAAGAAGGTACGTAGACCCGACCTACAGTGGTATGTTGATCCCCGTTTAGCCTATCACCAGCACTGTTCCACCTTTGTAGCTGCTTTCATGTGGGAGCTATCTGCAATCCCACGCATTTGGCCTGCTCAGCTTTCATTGAAAAGTACAACCTTTTGGTACAAGTTACGCTACTGCACCTCAGAGTTAGAAGAAAGAGGGTACGCAGACCCCACCTACAGTGGTACGTAGATCCCCGTGTAGCCTATCAGCTAGCACCGTGCCACCTTTGCAGTTGCTTTACTCTGGGAGCTATCTCCAATCCTGCATACTTGGTCTTCTCAGCTCACATTGAAAATACAGGCTACCGATAGAAGTTACACCTCTGCATCTGGGAGCTACAAGAAAGCAGGCACGCAGACCCCCACCTACAGTGGTAGGTAGGTCCCCTTGTAGCCTATCAGCCAACACTTTCCCTGCTTTGCAACAGTTTTCCTGTTTGAGCTATCTCCAATCCCGTGCACTTGTCCATCTCAGATCCCATTAAAAAATACAGGCTACCGATTGAATTTACGCCACTGCCTCTGGGAGCAACAAGGAAGCAGGGAGGCAGAGCCACCCTACAGTGGTACTTAGGTCCCCTTGTAGAATATCAGCCATCACTGTTCCACCTCTGCAGCTGCTTTCCTGTGGGAGCTATCTCTGTGCCGCGCACTTGGCCTACTCAGCTCGCATTAAAAAAGACAGGTTGCCGGTAGAATTTACACCTCTGCGTCTGGGAGCTATAAGAAAGCAGATACGCAGACTCCACCTACAGTGGTACGTAGGTCCCCGTGTAGCCTATGTTGTGGTTTTGCACAGCCAGAGAAAAAGGAAAAAAAACAAAAACGCGACTCCTCCCCCTTCCCCTGCTGACGGAATGCTGAGGGGATCGGAGTGAGAGAAAAAAAGTAAAAGAGCCCGCACAAGTTTAAATAAGAACAGTTTTCTAGGGGAAATTGAAGAGGAACAACTATAACAAACACAAGGGGCTATTACAAAGAAATCTGGTGAGTGTTGCAGTTACTCACCACCCAGAACAGGACATAAGCAACCGCTCTGGACTGGTGACCGACAGCCCGCGACCCCGGAAGAGACCTTCTTCCGGCTAGCGTCCATCTATATACTGGGCATGACGCTGGGATGGTATGGAATACCTTCTGGCCAGCCTTTGTCAGACTGTACCCTTTCCTGGTTCCTCACGGGAATTAACTCTATCCTGGCTCAAACTAGGACATTCCACCCCTTTTTCTATACCATCTAAACGTCATGTCTAGGTTTACACATCATAATCATCTAGAGATGCATAACATAGAAAAACTATAGGAATAACGACATTCAACAGCTCTCATTATACAATTTAATTCACGGGTTATTCTCACTCAGAATCAAATTCCCTTGAGACACACATTGGGTCTTCCCATCCTTGCACATCACCCACCAAGGGGTATCTTTCCTTCACACCCAAAAGAAGATGTCTCCAGAGGCTGAGGATTTGTGACAGTATTCCCATAGCCTTATCAATGCCCCCATCCCGGGACAAGGAACCCAATGGTCTGGCTTCCTTGCCCTCTAAGTCCAAACTGTGGGCTCCATATTCTCAGCATCGGAGCATCCAGGTGATAATGTGCTCACCTGGGCAACGCCTGTAATCTTTCCGCACATCTTGCGGTTCACTCAGGGACAAATACCGATTGATTATCTCTGACTCCAACTCTTCTTCCTTCTGCGATATCCCTTGTTCATCTTCATCCTTAGTGCTGCAAACTGTTTTTTTTTGTGTATTTCTTTTTCTGTAGAGTAGCAACTGATAGTGGCACAAATTGATACTCTGATTCAACAGCAATTGTATCAGTTGCCTCAGTTTGAGTGGCCGCGGTTGTAACAGCAACAGACTGGGTTTGAGCATCTAAAGTTGTAGCAGCAGTCTGAGTTTGAGTGGACACAGCAACAATATCCACCGTCTGGGTATGAGTGTCCACAGTGGTAACAGCAACAGTGTCAGCAGTCTGAGTATGAGTGTTCACAGCTGCAACAGGGACATTCACTGCTGGAGTCAAAACAGCAACTGGTTCTGGCTCAGCTGAGTTGACTGCAACATCCACTGCTGGAGTCGGAACAGCAACTGGTTCTGGCACAGATGAATTAGGAATGGGTTCGTGTGTTCTCCAAATCTTTACAGGTAGAAAGGTCCTTGGACACCTGCCCGTATTCTGTATCCCTCTCCTCACAGTTCTCAAAAAAATTTTTACAATCCAAGCCGAGGTGAAAACAAGGGAAAATAATACAAACATGGCAATTAGAACATTCCAAGTATTATTGTTAGAATCCATTAGAAGCACGTTGAAGAAATGAGGGGAAGTGACATAGTGGGAGGAATTAAACATGTCAGTTTTTCCCATAAATTGAGTGCCATTATTAAGTTCTAGGAGAAAATGTGGAAGAGATAAAAAAGCCATGTACACATTCCAACCCAACTTAATAACCCCTGACAAAATCATATCATAAGCCAATCCCATCCAGTGCAGTAGCATGAGAATTTTCATACATTTTCCACAGAAGATAAACATTATCACAGGACAGAAATGATGCAGATAAGTGGACATGTAATACCACCATATAAGCATAACAATCAACATTGTGCTCAGCAATCAGTTAGTGTCAGGAGTGTACACAAGGAGTTTGTTTAAGCCCATTCTGTTCTATTTCATTTCTATTCATTTCCAGACAGAATGTGGAGGGGATCAGAGAAGGAGAAAAAAAGTATGAGCCCGCGTAACTTGAAATAAGAACAATTTACTAGGGAAAACTGAAGACAAAGAACTATGACAAACACAAGAGTATATTACAAAGAAAACTGGAGAGTGATACAGTTGCTCACCACCCGGGACCCGACCTAAGCAACCGCTCCGGACGGGTGACAGAGAGCCCGTGGCCCCAGAAGAAAAATTCTTCAGGCTAGTCTCCACCTATAGACCGGGCCTTACGTTAGGATGGTATCGAATGCCTGCTGGAAATCCTGGGTTAGCTGCTCAGGCTGTACCCTTTCCTCGTTTCTCACAAGAATTAACTCTATCCTGGCTAACTTGGACAACCTATCAGTCTCTGACACCTTTGCAACTGCTTTCCAATGGGAGCTATTTTCAATCCCGCGCACCTTGACTGCTCAACTCCCATTAAACAATACAGGCTGCCGGTAGAATTTACGCCACTTCCTCTGGGAGCTACAAGAAAACCGGTATTCAGATCCACCCTACAGGGGTACATAAATCTTCATGTAGCCTATCAACCTGCACTGTGCCACCTTTGCAGCTGCTTTTCTGGTGAAGGTATCTCTTTCTCATGCACTTGTCCTACTCAGCTCCCATTGAAAAAACACCAGATCTCGGTAAAAGTTGCGCCACTGCCTCTCGGAGCTATAAGAAAGCAGGTACACAGAATCCACCTACAGTGGTAGGTTTTTCCCTGTGTAGTTGATCAGCCAACACTGTGTCACTATTGCATGTGTTTTCCTGTTGGAGCTATCTCCAATCCCGCGCACTTGGCCTTCTCAGCTCCCATTGAACATACAGACGGCTGGTAGAAGTTACGCCACTGCGTCTGGGAGCTACAAAACAGCAGGTACGCAGACCCCACCTTTTATGATAGGTAGGTCCCCGTGTAACCTATGAGCTATCACTGTGCCACCTTTGCACTTGCTTTTCTGTGGGATTTTTTTTGAATCCCATGCACTTGGTCTGTTCAGCTCACATTGAAAATACAGGCTGCCGGTAAAAGTTACGACACTGCCTCTGTTAGCTACAAGAAAGCAGGTACGCAGAGCCAACCTACAGTGGTACGTAGGTTCCCGTATAGCCTATCAGCCAGAACTGTGCTATTTTTGCTACTGCTTTAGTTTTGGAACTATCTCCAGTCCGGCACACTCTGCCAGCACAGCTCCCATTGAAAATACAGACGGCCGGTAGAAGTTACGCCACTGTGTCTGGGAGCTACAAGAAAGTCGGTATGCAGACCACACTTAAGGTGGTATGTAGATCCCCGTGTAGCCTATCAGCCAGTACTGTTCCACCTTTGCAGCTACTTTCCTGGTTGGGCCATCTCTTTCCCGCTCACTTTACCTGCTCAGCTCCATTGAAAAAATACCGGCTGCAGGTAGAAGTTACACCTCTGCATCCTAGAGCTACAAGAATGTAGGTATGCAGACCCCGACCACAGGAGTACGTAGGTTACCATGCAGGCTATCAGCCGGCACCGTGCCACCTTTGCAGCTGCTTTCCTGTGGGAGCTATCTCCAATCCCGCACACTTGGTCTTCATAGCCTCCATTGAAAATACCCGCTGCCGGTAGAAGTTAATTTTCTGCGTCTAGGAGCTACAAGAAAGAAGGTACACAGCCATCACCTACACCGGTACGTAGGTCTCCGTGTAGCCTATCAACCTGCACTGTGCCATCTTTTCAGTTGGTTTCCCATGGGAGCTATCTCCAATTACACGCACTTGGCCTTTTCAGCTCCCTTTGAATATACAGGTTTCCGGTACATAGAATCATAGAATTGTAAGGTTTTGAAGGGACCTTTAGAGATCGTCTATCCAAACCCCCCTGCAGAAGCAGTTTCACCTAGATCAGGTCACGTAGGAAAACGTCCAGGTGGGTCTTGAAGATCTCCAAGGAAGGAGACTCCACAATCCCCCCGTGCAGCCTGTTCCACTGCTCCACCACTCTAACTGTGAAACGGTTTTTTCTTATGTTTAAATGGAACTTTTTATGTTCCATTTTCATCCAATTACTACTTGTGCTGTTACTATCTACTATAGAAAAGCGGGATGTCCCAAACTCCTGCCGCCCACATTTTAGATATTTATAAATTTTAATAAGATCACTCCTCAATCTCCCCTTCTCCAGACTAAACAGCCACAGTTCCTGCAGCTATTCCTCGTACAAAAGATGTTCCATACCCTTAATCATCTTGGTGGCCCTGCGCAGGACTCTCTCCAGCACTTCCCTGTCACTTTTGAGCTCAGGAGCCCAGAACTGGACACAGTACTCCAGATGAGACTTCACCAGGGCACAGTAGAAGAGAAGAACAACCTCCCTCGACCTGCTGGCCACACTCTTCTTGATGCATCCCAGGATGTCATTGACCTTCTTGGAAACAAGGGCACATTGCTGGCTCATATTTAGTTTATTATCAATCAGGACTCCCAGGTCTCTCTCTGCAGAGCTGCTCTTCAGCAGTTCGACCCCTAGCCTGTACTGGTGCATGGGGTTGTTCCTTCCCAGATGCAGGACTCTGCACTTGTCCTTGTTGAACCTCATGAGCTTTTTCTCTGTCCAACTCTCAAGCCAGTCGAGATCCCACTGAATGGCAGCACAGCCTTCTGGGGAATCAGACAGTCCTCCCAGTTTGATGTCATCAGTGAACATTCTGAGGGTACACTCTGTCCCCTCATCCAGATCATTGATGAAGATGTTGAACAAGACTAGCCCCAGAATCGATCCCTGTGGAACCTCACTGGCCACAGGCCTCCAACTCGACTCCGTGCCAGTGATCACCACCCTCTGGGCTCTGTCATTCAGCCAGCTCTCGATCCACCTCACTGTCCACTCATCCAAGCCCCACTGCCTAAGGTTTCTGATAAGGATGTTGTGGGAGACAGTGTCAAAAGCCTTGCTGAAGTCAAGGTACATGACATCCACTGCTCTCCTCCCATCTAGCCAGCCGGTTATGCACTCATAGAAGGATATCAGGATAGTCAAACAGGATTTTCCCTTGGTGAAGACATGTTGACTCCCTCTTATTATCATCTTATCCTTCATATGTTCAGTGATAACATTCAAGATGAGTTGTTCCATCACTTTTCCAGGGATGGAGGTGAGGCTGACCGGCCTGTAGCTTCCTGGGTCGTCCTTCCTGCCCTTTTTGAAGATTGACGTGACATTGGTCTTTCTCCATTCCTCGGGCACCTCACCTGTCCTCTATGATTGTTCAAAAATGATAGAGAGAGGCTTAGCAATCACATCAGCCAGCTCTCTCAGCACTCTAGGATGCATCCCATGAGAACCCATTGACTTATGAGCCTTAAGCTTGTCCAACAAGTCTTTAACCTCTTCCTCTTCCACCCAGGTCAAGTCCTCTGCTGTTGCGACCATCCTGTTATCCTTGCTGGACTGAGCTTCCCGAGGGTCAGCCTTGGCCGTAAAGATGAAGCAAAGAAGACATCCAGTACTTCAGTCTCCTCTGCATCTTCAGACACCATGGCATCCTCTGTGTTCAGCAGCCAGCCCACATGACCCCTCACCATCCTTCTGCTGCTGATGTACTTGAAAAATGCCTTATTACTGTCTTTAACATCCCTGGCTAAATTCAATTCTAGAAGGGCTCTAGCCTTCCTAGTTGCACCTCTGCATGCCTTGGCAATGTTCCTATACTCTTCCCAAGAAGCCAGCCCCTGTTTCCACCTCTCATAGATGGCTGCTTTCTGCCTCAGTTGTCCCAGCAGATCTTTGCTCATCCATGGGAGCTTTGCAGGCCAAGTGCAAGGGATTGGCGATAGCTCCCACAGGAAAGTAGCGGCAAAGGTGTTACAGTGCTGGCTTATAGAATACACGGGGATCTACTTACCCTCTATCTGGGAAACACGGCAGGACAGGGAACGCAATGATAAGTGCCCTACATCTGCACACTGGGCTTAGATACAGAAAGCTGACCACCCTGGGAAAGAGTGAAACCCGGAAGGAACCTCCTGCACTTGCCCAGGGGAACCTGTGTGTTTGAGTAATCCCCTGTGCTGCCTCTACACCAATGGACAGGAGTTACTGGATATGTGGGTTCAGATGCGGGACTCTGATCTCATTGCGGTCACAGACACGTGGTGGGAAAACTGCCATGACTGGAGCACAGCCATGGAAGGTTATGTTTTATTCAGGTAAAAAAGACTAACAAGGCATGGAGGTGGAGTTTCTCTCTATGTGAGAGAGCAAATAATGTGTACTGAACTGTTCCTGGATGGGATGAGGAGAGAGTAGAGTCTTTATGGGTAAAAATTAATGGCCAGGGCAAGGCAGGTGATATTGTTGTAGGAGTCCACTACAAGCCACCTGATCAGCAGGAGGATGTGGATGAGGCCTTCTACAAACAGCTAGGAGTTGCCTCACGATCACAGTCCCTGGTCCTCATGGGAGACTTCAACCACCTTGATATTTGCTGGGATAGCCACATAGCCAAGCACATGCAGTCCAGGAGGTTCCTACAGATTGTTGACGACAACCTCCTGTCGCAGATGACCGAGGAACCAACAAGGAGGGGGTATGCTGCTGGACCTGGTACTGACGAATAGAGAGGGCCTAGTTGGGGATGTGAAGGTTGGAGGAAACCTCGGCTGCAGTGACCATGAGATGGTAGAGTTCAAGATGCTGTGTGGAAGGGGCAGAACACAAAGCAGGACCGTGACCCTGGATTCCGACTTTGGCCTCTTCAAAGATCTACTTGGACAGATCTCATGGAATATGATTTTAGATGGTAGAAGTTCCAATGAGAGCTGGTAAATTTTCAAGCACCACTTCCTTTAAACTCAGGATCAGTGTGTCTCAATGTGCAAGAAAGGAGGAAAAGGAGGTAGGAGGCCTCCATGGATGAGGAAGGATCTGCTGGGGCAACTCAGGCAGAAAGTAGCCATCTGGGAGCTATCTCCAGTCCTGCGTACGTGGCCTCCTGAAGTGGGTCTGGGAGGTTAGTGACTTTCCACAGCAGCTCTTGCAGTGCTGTGCCTACTGTTGATATCAGTATTATGAGTACTGCTTGCACAGCATCAGGGCTGTCCCTCCAGCATTCCTTCCCTCACCTTCACCAGTAGCTGTGGGTGAGCACAATCTTGGGAGGGACCACGGCCAGAACAGCTGACCCAGGCTGACCAAGGAGATATTCCATACTGTATGACGTCAGCTCAGTAATATAAACTGGGGGAGAGGAGCAGGAAGGGGAGACGAGATTCATTTCTGGCCTTCCAAAAGCAACCACTACGCGTACCGAAGCCCTGCTTCTTGGGAGGTGGTTGCTTTGCTTCCTGCGAGTTTGCTGTTTCTTTATTAAACTTCTTTTATCTCAACCCACGAGACTCCTATCTTATTTTCTTCCCTTCCCTGGCTTGCTGAGGAAGTGGGGGATAGAGCGGTGTGGTGGGCACCTGGCATCCAGCCAGGGTAAAACTACCACAGTGGCAACGTGCTGGCTACTGTGCTGGTGCACTGGAGATAGCTCCCACAGGAAATCAGCTGCAAAGGTGGCACAGTGCTGGCTAATAGACTACTTCGGGACCTACTTACCAATGTAGGTGGAGTCTGCGTACCTCTTTCTTCTAGCTCCCAGACGCATTGGTGTAACTTCTACCGGCAGCATGTATTCTTTCAATGGGAGCTGAGCAGTCCAATGACGCGGGATTGGAGATAGCTCCCACAGGAAAACAGATGGAAAGGTGGCACATTGCTGGGTGTTAGGCTACACGAGGACCTACTGTAGTGGGTCTGGGATGGTAGTGATTTTCCACAGCAGCTCCTGCAGTGCTGTGCTTACTGTTGATATCAATATTATGACTACTGCTCGCACAGCATCAGGGCTGTCCCTCCAGCATTCCTTCCCCCACCTTCACCAATAGTTGTGGGTGGACATGATCTTGGGAGGGACCATGGCCAGGACAGCTGACCCAGGCTGACCAAGGAGATATTCCATACCATATGATGCCAGCTCAGTAATATAAACTGGGGGAGAGGAGCAGGAAGGGGATGCGAGATTCATTTCTGGCCTTCCAAAAGCAACCGCTATGTGTACCGAAGCCCTGCTTCTTGGGAGGTGGCCGGACATCGCTGCAGATGGGAAGTAGAGAGTAACAGCTTTATCTGCTTTTGCTTTGCTTCCTGCATGCGCGGATTGCTGCTTCTTTATTAAACTGCTTTTATCTCTACCCACGAGACTCCCATCTTATTTTCTCCCCTTCCCTGGCTTGCTGAGGAAGTGGGGGATAGAGCGGTGTGGTGGGCACCTGGCATCCAGCCAGGCTCAAACTACCACACCTCTGAAACACTGTAGGTAAGGTCTGCGTACCTGCTTTCTTTTAAATCCCAGACACAGTGGAGTAACTTCTAACGGCAGTCTGTATTTTCATAGAGACCCGAGAGGGCCAAGTGCATGGGATTGGAGATAGCTCTCACAGGAAAGCAGCTACAAAGGTGACACAGTGCTGACTGATAGCCTACACGGGGACGTACGCACTACTCTAGGTGGGACAAGCGTACCTACTTTCTTGTATCTCCCAGATACACTGGAGTAACTTCTACCAGCAGTCTGTATTTTTTCAATAGGAACTGAGCAGCCTAAATACGCGGGATATGAGATAGCTTCTACTGAAAAGCAGATGCAAAGGTGAAACAGTGCTTGCTGATAGGCTACACAGGGACCTAGGTGGGGTCTTCATATCTACTTTCTTGTAGCTTGCAGAGGCAAGAGGCGTAACTTCCATCGACAGCCGCTATTTTTAATGGGAACTGAGCAGGCGAAGCATGCAGTACTGCAGATAAGTCCCACAGGAAAGCAACTGCAATGGTAGCACATTGCTGGGTGATTGGCTACACGAGGACCTACGTACCACTGGAGGTGAGATTTGTTTACCTGTTTTCTTGTAGCTCCCAGACTAACTGGTATAACATGTATGGGGACTCTGTATTTAAAAGGGATCTGATCAGGCCAAGTGCTTGGGATTGGAGATAGCTCCCAAAGTAAATCAGTTACAAAAGTGGCACAGTTCAAGCTTACACACTCCACAGGGACTTGCTTACCACTGTAGGTGGGGTCTGCATACATGCTTTTTTGAAGCTCCCAGACGCAGTGGCGTAACTTCTACCAGCAGCTTGTATTTTCAATGGGAACTGAGTAGGCCAAGTGCACGGGACTGGAGATAGATCTTATAGGAAAGCCCCTGCAAATGTGGAACAGTGCTGGCTGATAGGCTACATGGAGACCTACGTACCACCTTAGGTGGGGTTTTCGTATTTGCTTTCTTGTATCTCCCAGGAACACTGGCTTGACTTTTTCTGGCAGCCTGTATCTTCAGTGGGAGTTGAGCAGGCCAAGTGCACGGGATTGGAGATAACTCCCACAGGAAAGCGGAGGCAAAGGTAGAACAGTGCTGGTTGATAGGCTACATATGTACCTACATACCACCATAGGTGGTGTCTGCGTACCTGGTTTCTTGTAGCTCCCAGACGCAGTGGTGTAACTTCCACCAGCAGCCTGTATTTCTTCAATGGGAGCTGAGCAGGTCAAGTGTGCGGGATTGGAGATAGCTCCCACAGGAAAGGATCTGCAAAGGTGTCATGGTTTGACATAATAGCCTTTTCTGGTAAGGGGGAAGGGGCTGTAAAGATGACTCCTGTAAGAAGTTGCTCGCAACTCTCCCCAGCTCAGAGCCAGACCCACTTCTGAGGCTGAGCCAGTTAGATGCCTCCACGATCACTTTTTTGAGAAGAAGCCGGAAGGGGAGGTTTCTTCCTCCATTTTCTTTTCTTCTTCTGCCCCTTCTTCTTTCTGAGATTTATTTTCATTTCTTTAAAGACCCCGCATCAGCGGTAGAGACTCATTTTGATAATGAGCCCGCATCAGGGGCAGAGACTCATTTTGCTAAAGCTGGTCCCGGACCAGGGGCAGCGATTCACTTCATTAAAGGCCCTGAGCCAGGGACAGTGATTTTGGCCGGAGTAGGCTGTGTCCCGAGGAAAGGACCTAATATCCACAGCTGTAACTGTGGGGAGGAACCCACGACAAAGCAGCTCATTAAACTTATGCCCAGAAGAGGCCTTGTCCCGAGAGAGGGACCCTGCAACTGCAGAAACTGCAACCGCAGTGAAGAATCCACGCCAGAGATATTCACCAAGGACTGCGTCCCGTGTGAGGGACCCTGTATCGGCAGAAGTCGCAACTGCTGGGAATAATCCACACCAGAGAAGTTTTTTAAGGACTGTGTTCTGGGGGAGGAACCCTGTGTTGGAGCAGGGGAAGAATGCCAAGAGCCGTCCTCATCTGAGAAGACAGAAGCGGCAGAGCCCATCTGTGAGAGACTGACCACATTCCCCACTCCCTGCCCCCCTGAGCCGTTGAGAGGGGAGGAGGTAGAGATATCGGGAGCAGTGAGCTGGGCCCGGGAAGAAAAGAGGGATGGGGGAAGGAGATCTTAAAGTGCTGGTTGTAATTTTCTCATCATCCTACTCCCTTTTTTTTGCTTTTATTTTGTTCTGTTTCTTGTAGAATAAACTTTCCTACTTTCTAAGTCAAGTACTAGAGTCTGTTTTGCCCAGAACCATAATTGGCAGCGAGCCCTCCCTGCTCTTATCTCAATGCACAACAATCTTGCTTATCTTTTTACTCCCATTTTGCTGGGTCCTCCGCCATCTTAACGAGGGTGGGGGTGAATGGTGGCACCGAGCGAGAGACTGTCGTGGTGCTGCTGTGCTAGCTGAGCCAAACCACAACAAAAGGTTACACAGTGTTGGCTGATAAGCTACATATGGAACTGGTTACACAGTGTTGGCTGATAGGCTACATATGGAACTACGTACCACTATAGGTGGCGTCTGCGTACCATCTTTCTCGTAGCTTTCAGACGCAGTGACGTAACTTCTACCAGCAGCCTGTATTTTTTTCAATGGGTGCTGAGCAGACCAAGCACACATAATTGGAGATAACTCCTAAAAAAAACAAGCTGGATTTACTGTGCTGTGGGAGCTATCTTGTGGAGGTCGTGGGGAAAAGCATCTCTTTCCCTTCAGCTCGGAATGATGTAGACAATTTTGTTATACAGACTTCCCAGGTCCTTAGTCACCCTTATATGAGAGTTTTAATATTACTAATTATTATGGCTGGTATATTAAATTTTTTATAGAATCTGGACTCATCTGGGTATCAGAGAGGACAAATTTGGGATGGAAACATGTTAAAATGTCCCCTGAATGTCCCTGGGTGGCAGGGTGTGTGGATGAATTTGGGCAAATTCCTAGGACGGTTATCACCTCCTGTAAGCTGGGATTTTACATCTGAGCAGATAAAAAACCCTGCTTTACTGTCACGTCACCTGATAGAAGGGTGTCTTGCCTACCCCAATGAGGCCCATGAGGTTCAGGCACTATACTGGGGCCTAACCTCTGCCTACCAAGCCGCACTCTAGTCCTCTCAGAGAACTATGGTTGAAGTAGAAACTCAAACTGTATCTGAGACAGCCATGATTGAGTCAGTTGCAGTCCAGTCCTCTCAGAGAACTGTGGTCAAGGTGGAAATTTAACCTGTATCTGAGACCACCATGGTCAGGAAATCAAACAACAACCACAGTGGTTGCCCCAGTAGTGAAAAAAAAAAGGGGACAAGGAGATCAAGTCCATATCATCGATTAGTAAGGGCAGAAGAGGAGGAAGAGGAAGTTTAGAAGAAGCAGCTGGTCTTTCAGTAATGAGATCAGGAGGAGTGAAAGAAATCGAAAAGGAAATAGAAACTACTCGGTCCCTCACCTCATCAGAACTTCGAGATATGCGTAAAGATTATGTTGAGGAATCCACAATCATGAAAAACTTATATACACAGGAATGCAGATAAGCAGGCACTTCTGTATTATGCAGTGCTGGGAAAACACAGGGGATAGCTCCTTCATATGTGCTTCGTTGTTAGTAACCATTTTCAGGGTTTTTATATGGCTCAAACAAAAGATTCACATTTGCCAACACAAATATGCATAAAATGTCCATCTATTGATTTAGTCCTTCACCTTGATTGGTTCCCAACAAACACCAAATTTCCAAAATCACAGTGATTGGTCAAAAAAAGATATCAGTCCCCTTGTTTTAGTAACAACTAAGGGAACAGCCAATGTAATCTAATGAATACATTTACCAGGGTCTTGTAGTTAAGGTAACAGCTAAGGTAACCTAACAAATACATTCATAGATTCTCCTAGCTAAGGAAACAGGTCCCTATCAGGTGTGGTATGTAACTCTTGCAGTTTGATCCTTATGTGATTAAAATGAATACTTACTTAGTCAATAGGTGTTTGGGTTATTCGCAAGTGCTTAGCTAATTGACTGAACTATTACTAGATGTTTAACAAATGCTTAACCAGTGCTTGACAACTTATTGTGATGATAAGTTGTTAACTAAAATAATTTTGTATCTGCAACATTTCCCCCCTTTGAAAGTATTGATAATCACATTCCAATACTTTCACTCTTTTATTTCTGCTGTCTCCATAGCAAAACCATGATTGTCATATGGTGGTGGATCACCTTCTAACCAATCATTGTCTCTTTAAAATGCTGTCAAGATTCTATTTCTTCATTGTGTTCTTTGTATTATTTCTCTTTTGATGCAACAATATGCCAAATAGATTGTCAGAAATATTATAATCAATAGCAGAAGTGTTTCAATCAATGACTTTATCCAGAATTTTAGGTCCAGGCTCAGTCTCTCAAAAAATTTATCTATCCAGGCTGTGTCTTACCAAAATTCCTGATATTGGAATTACCTTTTCCGAGTCTATTTCTGTTTGGACTGGATCTGGGCCTGAACATTCAGTACGAATCGATTTGACCATCCAATTTTGATCCATGTTTCCACCACCATAGACTGGAAAATCAACAAAAACAAAAACATAGTCATGTTTCAGAGCTAACTTCAATTTCTCAAGATCTTCTACAAGTCTCCCACTTCCATAGGCTTGATGGTGTCTTCTTCACCCAAGTGTAGTGGATCCAGGCATCTAAATCGCCAATCTTGATTGCAGTGAAGGTGGTCAGCAGCACCTGGTATGATCCCTTCCATCTTCCTTGCAGAGGTTCTTCATTCCAGGTCTTTATGTAGACATAATCTCCAGGCAGGATGTTATGTACTGGATTTTTCTTAAGTCAGAGATCGATTCCACACTAGTGCACTTTGGAGCCTGTTAAGTCTTTTTTTTCCAAGAACAAGCAAATAGTTATACACATCAGGTTTTCCCATCAAATGTTTGGATGTGGTTCAGGAACCTCGTAGGATTTTCCATACATACTTACTGACATTCCACTTCGAGGTTTCACTCTTATTTTGTAGCAATGCGAGTGGAAGTGCTGAGGCCATTTTAATGTAGCCTCCTGACAAATTTTTCTAATTTGTCTTTTTAGGGTCTGATTCATTCTTTCCACTTTTCCACTGTATTGCGATCTCCAAGGGGCATGTAAATCCCAGGAAATTCCTAGGACTTTGCTTACTTCTTGTACCACATTGGCCATGAAATTTGGTCCTCTGTCTGAAGATATTCCAAATGGAACTCCAAAACTTGGAATAATTTCTTGCAGGAGCCATTTAACTGTTTCCTTAGCCTGATTGATGCAACAGGGAAAGACTTCTGGCCATCCTGAAAAGGTGTCAACCCCAACCAACACATATTTATATCCATTGCATTTAGGTAATTCTGTAAAATCAATTTGCCAATAATCTCCTGGTTCCACTCCAGTTTGGGTTTTTTTTTTTTTTTTTTTTTGCCCATCTGTATTATTTTTGTACTATTGGATTGTTCTTTAAAGAAATTTTCACATTTCACAATTACTGCTTTGGCCATTTCCAACATTTGTATTGATATTAAACTTCTTTTCAGAAGCTGAGTCATAGCTTCTGCACCCCAGTGACACTCCCTATGCTTTGTTTGCAAAATCTCTCTCATGATTAAGAGAGGCAATACTACCTGACCTGTATTTGTCATCCACCATCCTTCTGAATTTTTCTCTGCATTTAGTAACTTAGCCAATTTCTCATCTTCCCCTGAATATTTTGGTTGCTCCTTAGGAAACGCTACTGTTCTGGTGGGGATGGTTGCCATTTGTGAGACTGTGTGTTTTGCTATTTTACTATCTTTGAGTTCCCTGTCTGATGTGCTTTACAGTGCATGATTGCCACTTGAACTGGTTCCTGCACTGCCGCTAGCAGTTGCAAGATTTCCCTTTGATGCTTAATGTTTGTTCCCTGGGAGGACAGTAGTCCTCTTTCTTTCAACGGGGTTCCATGGACCTGGACTACTACAAAAGCATATTTTGAATCAGTCCAAGTACTAACTCGTTTTTCCTTTACTTAACTCCAAAGCACGTGTCAATGCAATCAGTTCAGTCTTCCGTGCAACACATTTGCTTCTCTTACCGTGTTTTCAGTTGTTACCCCATATCCTGCTTGGCAAGTTCCATTCACGATGAACCTGCTGCGATCTGTGAACAGTTCCCATTCAGGGTTTTCAAGAGGATCATCCTTCAGGTCCTCTCTGCTGGAATATGTATGTTAAATTGTTACAACGCAGTCGTGTTAAAGGTTAGTTGTTTTCAACACTATATCATCCCGCTCAGTGAGAATTACCTGGTATTTCATCATTCAGCTCGGGGATAACCAATGTCCCCCCTTTTTTCCAAGACTGTGGTTACCATATGTGGGACATAGACTGTAATAGTCCTTCCCAAGAACATCTTTCTTGCTTCTTGGATCAGTGTGACAGTGGCAGATACTGCTCGGAGGCAAGAAGGTCATCCCTTGCTCAACAAGTCCAGTTGTTTGGAAAAATATCCCACTGGTCTCTTCCAGCCTCCTAGTTTCTGCGTCAGAACTCCTAGAGCCAAATGCTGTCATTCATAAAAAGATAACTGAAAGTCCTTGGTTAAATCTGGCAAGTCTAAGGCTGAGGCTGTCATTTTAAGCTACCGGAAAGCTTCCTGCTGTTCTTTGCCCCATTTAAAGGGGTAGATTTGGGGCTTCATATAATGGTTTGGCTATAAGACCATAATCCATGATCCAGAGCCTACACCATCCCGTCATTCCCAAAAATGCCTGCATCTCATGCACAGTGAGTGGTTCCAAAATAGCATAAATCGCTTCCTTTCCACTTGTCCCCAGCCTCTGTTCCCCTTTTGAAATTTCAAGGCCCAAATATATCACTGTTTACTGCTATTTGAGCTTTTTCTTTTGATACCTTGTACCCATTTAATCCCAAAAAGTTTAAAAGTTCAATGGTTACCTGTATGCAGGCTGACCTTCCTGTTGTGGCAATCGGGATGTCATCCATATATTGGAGAAGCAAATGCTCTGGTCTTGGTGTCACTGTCTTTTCATTAGTTCAAAGTTCCAGTTCTTTTGCTAGTTTTCTTCCAAATATAGTCTGGCTGTTCTTGAATCCATGGTAGCCGTGTCCAAGTTTAACTGTACCTTGCGTCCTGTTTGGGACTTTCCCACTAAAAAGCAAATAATTTACTACTTTCCTTTTCCAAAGAGATACAAAAGAAAGCATCTTTTAAATCAAGCACTGTAAAGCACTGATAATTTTCTCTTAAAGCTGTGAGTAAGGTACATGGATTTTCTACAACTGTATGTATATCTTTCACAATCTGATTTATGGGTCTCAAATCCTGAACTAACCTATTCTCTCCATTCAGTTTCTGTACTGGTAAAATAGGTATATTATACTCTGACTCACATTCTTCTAGAATTTGATATTTCAGAAATTTGTCAATTAGTACTTTTAATACTTATTTTGCCACAGGTTTTATTGGGTATTGTCTCACCCTGACCAATTTTACTTTTTCTTTTATTTAAATCTTTACTGGTTGTGCTAATTTGATTTCCTGGAATCTCAGTTTCCCACATCATTGGGATTGCTGCATTCTCCACTTCTGGAGGTAATTCTGGCACCTTTGGTTTTTCTTTTATCATCAATATTTTTCCTGTCTTTGATTCAGGTAATTTTACTAACAAGTCTCCGTTTTCAAAGACAATTTGTGCAATTAATTTATTCAACGAGTCCCTCCCCATCAGGGGTATGGGACATTCTGAAACATACAAAAATTCATATGTTATCACTTTATTGCCAAATTCTTAATTTAAGGGTTGCAAAAATGGCCTATTTTCCTCTTTCCCTGTGGCTCCCACAATATTTGCAGTTTTACTTCCTATTGCTCCTCTACATGGATTTAAAACTGAATACATTACTCCCATGTTTATATTGGTTTCTTTTCTCAGGGTTTTGGGTTTGTCCGTTTTGGTTTTTTTTTCTCTTTCTCACTTTATCTGGGTGCTCCTTATAGGAGTCAGTTGATTTTTTTCTCAGAGAATAAAATCAGAAGGTGAGAAAGCTATTTTCATGTGTACTGGTTCACTCTGTCTAACCCGTTTCCTTAATGGGGCAATTATATGCTGTTTGACTTTAGAATTTAAGGAGATCTTTAAGGTGGTTATTAAATGAGTACAGCATTGAGTTCTCTTGGACACCAATGAGGAAGTTTCTGTGCCAGAGTCCTCATTTTTCCATGTCTGGACAGGGCTGGGAGTCCTCCCTTGAACCAGAACTCCAGGATGCATCCTTGTCAGGTTGCTGGGTCCCTGATCAGGTTCATATTAGGGAGTGGGTAAGTGAGAGAGGGTGTATATATAGGAACAGCTCTCCCACCTTAAGGGTCAAATGTTTAAGACACATTTTTGCTGCAGTGCATGGGGAGAAACAGTTCTGAACTTTTTGTTTTTCTACTGTGAGTGACATTACACGATTTGTTCAGATTCTTTCTGCCGTTCAGATTTTTCTCCTAAATAAAAGAACAGATCTACATATTAAAATTTATCTTTAACTTTTCCTCGCATTTATAAAACAACATTAATTGCAAGATAGTGTGTAGTGGGTCTGGGATGGTAGTGATTTTCCACAGCAGCTCCTGCAGTGCTGTGCTTACTCTTGATATCAATATTATGACTACTGTTCGCACAGCATCAGGGCTGTCCCTCCAGCATTCCTTCCCCCACCTTCACCAATAGCTGTGGGTGGGCATGATCTTGGGAGGGACTATGGCCAGGACAGCTGACCCAGGCTGACCAAGGAGATATTCCATACCATATGACGTCAGCTCAGGAATATAAACTGGGGGAGAGGAGCAGGAAGGGGAGGCGAGATTCATTTCTGGCCTTCCCAAAGCAACCGCTACTGAAGCCCTGCTTCTTGGGAGGTGGCCGGACATCGCTGCTGATGGCAAGTAGAGAGTAACAGCTTATCTGCTTTTGCTTTGCTTCCCGCGCGCGCGGCTTTGCTGCTTATTTATTAAACTGCTTTTATCTCAACCCACGAGACTCCCATCTTATTTTCTCCCCTTCCCTGGCTTGCTGAGGAGGTGGGGGATAAAGCAGTGTGGTGGGCACCTGGCATCCAGCCAGGCTCAAACTACCACAGCCCTTTTGGCGCCCAACGTGGGGCGAGATAATAGCAGTTTTACATTAACTGCATTGCAATTACAGTAAGTCAATGAGTGCAAAGTTCCTGTGCTGGTCACGGAGCCTTGCTGTTATGCAGCTTATCTTACACTTTCTAATGTTTGGGAACACGATGCTACTAACATTGACTCTATGCTGTGCTTTAACCTTAATAGCTTTGCTAAGCTGGCTATATAATTTTGTGAAAAGGATGAAAGGGCCTGGGAACATGATGGCCCAAATAATAATAGCAAGTCTCATTCTGTTACTGATGAATTTAGTGTGCTGTGGGAGCTATCTTGTGGAGGCCATGGGGCAAAGCACCTCTTTCTCCTCAGCTCGGACTGATCTAGATAATGCTGAGGCCTCCACAGATCCAGACGATGTCCAGTGTACACGGGCCATGTTGAGAAAAGTGATTCAGAGTGCCCCAGCTACATATTCTAATATCCTGGCAATGGTGTATCATCCAGACATGGATATACCAACAGTGGAGAGGGTATCTTCTTGGTTATAGAACTATGAAGAGAGCCTCTGCACCTCCTCATCAGTGTGGGATGATGGCCTGACTGTCAGATCTGCCTCAAGAATTCAGTCATCCACTGTCCCGACCAGGGGAAAAGGAAGTCCCAGACGCAGGAGTACACCACGAAATGAACTCTGGCTCTTTTTGCGTGGCCAAGGAGAGAATATGAGGAAGTGGGATGGTGAATCCACTTTTAAGCTGGAAGCGCATGTACGTGAACTAAGGGGGAAGACAGCTGTTAGAAAAGGACCACCCAAGAGGACTGTTAGCATAGTACCCGCCAAAACAAAAGAGGACAATCAGCAATCTCCAAGACATAGAAGAACTACAACCACTTCTTTAAATTCCAATGAGGAGACTTCAGGTCTACAATTGCAAGGATCAGATAGCAAATACTCTGATGAAAAATAGAAATAGAGAGTCCCTGCCTCCAGCCAGGAGGAGGAAAGGGATGACCGAATCTACTGGACTGTGTGGGTTCGATGGCCTGGCACATCAAACCCACAAAGGTATAAAGCCTTAGTAGACACAGGGGCACAGTGTATATTGATGTCACCAATGTATAGAGGCACAGATTCTTTCTGGATCTCTGGAGTGACAGGGGGATGTGAAGAGTTATCTGTCTTAGAGGCTGAAGTGAGCTTAGCAGGGGATAAATGGGAAAAGCACCCCATTGGGACTGGTCCAGAGGCCCCTTGTATTCTTGGCATAGATTAACTCAGGAGAGGATACTTCAAAGACCCCAAGGGATTTTGATGGGCTTTTGGTATAGCCACTGTAGATACAGAGAAAATAAACAACTCTCCAGTTTACCTGGCCTCTCAGAAGAACCTTTTGTTGTGGGATTGCTGCAAGTTAAGAGCAACAGGTACCAATTGCTACCAGGACGGTGCACCGGAGGCAATATCGCACTAACCAGGATTCCCGGGCTCCCATCTGTGAGTTGATTCATCAACTGGAGGCTCAAGGAGTAATTAGCAAAATTCATTCCCCATTTAATAGTCCCATATGGCCTGTGAAAAATCTGATGGAGGGTGGAGGTAAACAGTAGACTATCATGGGCTGAATGAAGTGACACCTCCACTGAGTGCTGCTGTATCAGATATGTACCAGGCTGCACAGGGAATTACGCACCACTGTAGGTGAGCTATGAGAACCCGCTTTCTTGTAGCTCCTAGATGCAGTGGAGTAACTTCCACCGGCAGCCTGTATTTTTTCAATTGGAGCTGAGCAGGCCAAGTGTGTGGCATTGGAGATAGCTTGAACAGAAAAGTAGCTGCAAATGTTGCACAGTGCTGGTTGATAGACTACATGGGGACCTACGTGCCACTGTAGGTGGGGTCTGCGTGCCTGCTTTCTTGTAGCTCCCAGAAACTGTGGCGTAGATTCTACCAGTAGACTGTATTTATTCAATGGGAGCTGAGGAGGACAATGACGCGGGATTGGAGGTAGCTCCTATAGGAAGGGAGCTGCAAAGGTGGCACAGTGCTGGCTGATAGACCACACGAGGACCTATGTACCACTGTAGGTGGGATCTGCGTACCTGCTTTCTTTTAGATCCCAGACGCAGTCGCGTAACTTCCACCTACAGCTTGTATTTTTAAATCTGCGCTTTGCAGGTCAAATGCACGGGATTCGAGATAGCTCCCAAACAAAAGCAACTGCAAAGGTGGCATAGTGTGTGCTGATAGGCTACACGGGGATCTACGCACTGCTGTAGGTCCGGTTTGCGTACCTGTTTTCTTGTAGCTCCCAGAGGCAGTGGCGTAACTTCTAATGGCAAAATCTATTTTTTCAATGGAACTAAGCAGGCCAAATGTGTGGCATTGCAGATAGTTCCCACAATAAAGCAGTTGCAAAGACAGCACAGTGCTGGTTGATAGACTATACTAAGAACTACGTACTACTGTAGGTTTTATATGCATACCTGCTTTCTTGTAGTTCCCAGACACAGTGGAGTAACTTCCACCAGCAGCCCGTATTTTTTCAATAGGACCTTTGCAGCTCAAATGCGCGGGATTGTAGATACCTCCCACAGGAAAGCATCTGAGAAGGTGGCACAGTGCTGACTGATAGACTACACAGGGACCAACTTACCACTGCAGGTGGGATTTGCATACCTGCTTTCTTGTAGCTCCCAGACGCAGTGGCATAACTTCTACCGGCATCCTGTATTTTCAATGGGAGCTGAACAGGCCAAGTACGCTGGATTGGAAATAGCTCCCACAGGAAAGCAGTTGCAAAAGTTGCATTTTGCTGACTGATAGGCCATATGGTGACCTACATACCACTGCAGATGGGGTCTGCGTACCTGCTTACTTATAGCTCCCAGACGCAATGGCGTAACTTCTACCAGCAACCTGTATTTCTTCAAAGGTAGCTGAGTAGGTGAAGTTTGTGGGATTCGAGATAGCTTCCAAAGGAAAGCAGCTGCAAAGGTGGAACAGTGCTTGCTGATAGACTATGCGGGTACCTACGTATCACTGTAGGTAGGGTCTGCGTACCTGCTTTCTTGTAGTTCCCAGAGACAGTGGCATAACTTCAAATGACAGCCTGTATTTCAAATGGTAGCTCAGCAGGCCATGTGCACGGGATTGCAGACAGCTCCCACAGGAAAGCATCTGAAAAGGTGACACAGTGCTGACTGATGGGGTACACGAGGACATACTTACCACTTTAGTAGGGTCTGCATTATTGTACCTTCCAGATGCCGTGCTGCAAGTTCTACCGGCAACATGTATTTCAAATGGGAGTTGAGTTGGGAATGTATGCGGGATTGGAGATAGCTCCCACAGGACATCAGCTGCAAAGGTGGAATAGTGCTGATTGATAGACTACACGGTGACCTACTTACCACTGTAGGTGGGGTCTACGTATCTGCTTTCTTATAGCTTCCAGAAACAGTGGCGTAACTTCTACCACCAGCCTGTATTTTTTCAATGGGAGCTGAGGAGGCAAAGTATGGTGGATTGGGAATAGCTCCCACAGGAAAGCAGCTGCAAAGATGGCACAATGCTGACTGATAGGCTACACGGGGACAAACACATGACCTTAGGTGGGGTCTGCGTACCTGCTTTCCTGTAGCTCTCAGATGGAGTGGCGTAACCTCTACCAACATTCTGCAATTTTTCAGTTGGAGCTGAGCAGTCCAAGTGTCCGGGAATGAAGATAGCTCCCACAGGAAAGCATATTGAAAGGTGATACAGTGCTGGCTGATAGAATACACAAACACTTGCATATAAATGTAGGTGGGGTCTGCTTACCTCCTTTCTTGTTCCTCGGACACTCAGTTGCGTAACTTCTACTGACATCCTGTATTTTTTCAAATGGGAGCTGAATAGGCCAAGTGTGCGGGATTGGAGATAGCTCCCATGAGAAGGCAACTACAAAGGTGGCACAGTGCTGGCTGATAGGCTACACGGGGATCTATGTACCCCTATAGGTACATTCTGCGTACTTGCTTTCTTGTAGATCCCAGACGCAGTGGCGTTACTTCTACCAGCAGCATGTAATTTTTCAATGAGAGTTGAGCAGTCCAAGTGTGCGGGATTGGAGATAGCTCCCACAGGAAAGTAGATGCAAAGGTGTCACAGTGCTGACTGATAAACAACACGGGGACTAACGCACTACTTTATGTCAGATCTGAGTACCTGTTTCTTGTAGCTCCCAGAGACAGTGGCGTAACTTCTATCGGCAGCCTTTATTTCAAACAGGAGTTGAGCAGACCAAGTTCCCGAGACTGAAGATAGCTCCCACAGCAAAGTAGATGCAAAGGTGGCACAGTGCTGGCTGATAGGCTACACTGGGATCTATGTACCCCTGTAGGTGGGGTCTGCGTACCTGCGTTCTTGTAGCGCTCAGACGCAGTGACATAACATGTACTGGCAGGCTGTTTTTAAAATGGGAGGTGGACAGTCCAAGTGCGTGGGATTGGAGATAGCTCCTAAAGAATGTAGATGCAAAGATGGCACAGTGCTAGCTGATAGGCTACACTGGGACCTACGTACCACTTAAGTTGGGGTCTATGTAACTTCTTTTTTCTAGCTCTTAGATGCAGTGACGTAACATGTATCGTCAGGCTGTATTTGAAATGGTTACTCAGCAGTCCAAGTGAGCGGGATTGGAGATAGCTTGAACAGGAAAGCAGCTGCAAAGGTGGTTCAGTGTTGGCTGTAGAGTACACGGGGATCTACTTACCACTGTTGGTGGGGTCTGCGTACAGCAAAACAGAACAAGCTGTCCCATCTAGCTGGGAAGCATGGCAGGACAGAGAACGCAATTATAAGTGACCTTCATCTGCTCTCTGGGCTTAGATACAGAAGGTGTCTGACCTCCCTGGGAAAGAGCCAAACCGGGGAGGAACCTCCTGCAATTGCCCAGGGGAACCTGTGTGTTTGAGTAAGCCCATGGACTTCCTCTACACCAATGGACGCAGCCTGGTGAATAAGCAGGAGGAACTGGAGATGTGGGTTCATATGTGGGACTCCGACGTCATTGCGGTCACAGAGACGTGATGGGACAGCTGCCATGACTGGAGTACAGTCATGGAAGATTATGTATTGTTCAGGAAAAACGGACTGACAAGGCATGGAGTTGGAGTGGCTCTCTGCTGAAGACGACGGGAGACAAGCCCACCCTGTAGTGCAACAAGTCTCAACTTTATTTGCAAAGATACAACTCTTATAAAAGAAAATAAACAGGCAATAATAGCCTGATACAATAATCAGGCTCATACATATTGCAAAAACTAAGCTCATCATTGGTTCACAGTTAGGTGCAAACCTCGCCCTTGTTTCAACAAAATCCAGATACTTGTGGCTGCTTAACCCAAACTAAGCTCCTGCTTTCTCATCCTGTTATCATACAGCTCTCTTGCTCTCACGGCCTTGAGCAGGAGTCCAATATCTTATCACTTAATGCCTACTGCCTAACCAGCTGTATTCTATCATGTCCTCTTTTCTCTAGCCAAGTCTCCACAAAACTCCCCACAGCTCTCTGTGTGAGAGAGCAATAAATGTGTAGTGAATTGTTCCTGGGTGGGATGAGGAGAGAGTAGAGTGCTTATGGGTAAAAACTAATGGCCAGGGTAAGGTAAATGATATTGTTGTAGGAGTCCACTACAAGCCACCTGATCAGGAGGAAGATGTGGATGAGGACTTCTACAAACAACTGTGAGCTGCCTCACGATCACAGTCCCTGGTCCTCATGGGAGACCTCAACCACCCTGATATTTGCTGGGATAGCCACACAGTCAAGCACATGCAATCCAGGAGGTTCCTACAGATTGTTGACGACAACCTCCTGTCGCAGCTGATCGAGGAACCAACAAGGAGGGGGTGTGCTGCTGGATCTGGTACTGACGAATAGAGAGGGCCTGGTTGGGGATGTGAAGGTTTGAGGCAACCTCAGCTGCAGTGACCACGAGATGGTAGAGTTCAAGATGCTGTGTGGAAGGGGCAGAACACAAAGCAGGACCATGACACTGGATTTCAGGCGAGACGACTTTGGCCTGTTCAAAGATCTACTTGGACGAATCTCATGGGATATGATTTTAGATGGTAGAAGTTCCAATGAGAGCTGGTAAATTTTCAAGCACCACTTCCTTTAAACTCAGGATCAGTGTGTCTCAATGTGCAAGAAAGGAGGAAAAGGAGGTAGGAGGCCTCCATGGATGAGGAAGGATCTGCTGGGACAACTCAGGCAGAAAGCAGCCATCTATGAGAGGTGGAAACAGGGGCTGGCTTCTTGGGAAGAGTATAGGAACATTGCCAAGGCATGTAGGGGTGCAACTAGGAAGGGTAGAGCCCTTCTAGAATTGAATTTAGCCAGGGATGTAAAAGACAGTAATAAGGCATTTTTCAACTACATCAGCAGCAGAAGGATAATGAGGGGTAATGTGGACTGGCTGCTGAACACAGAGGATGCCTTGGTGTCTGAGGATGCAGAGAAGTCAGAAGTACTGGATGTCTTCTTTGCTTCGTCTTTACGGCCAAGGCTGACCCTCGGGAAGCCCAGTCCGGCAAGGATAACATGATGGTCGCAACAGCAGAGGACTTGCCCTGGGTGGAAGAGGAAGAGGTTAAAGACTATTTGGACAAGCTTAAGGCTCATAAGTCAATGGGTTCTCATGGGATGCATCCTAGAGTGCTGAGAGAGCTGGCTGATGTGATTGCTAAGCCTCTCTATCATTTTTGAACAATCATAGAGGACAAGTGAGGTGCCCGAGGAATGGAGAAAGACCAATGTCACGTCAATCTTCAAAAAGGGCAGGAAGGACGACCCAGGAAGCTACAGGCCGGTCAGCCTCACCTCCATCCCTGGAAAAGTGATGGAACAACTCATCCTGAATATTATCACTGAACATATGAAGGATAAGATGGTTATCAGAGGGAGTCAACATGTCTTCACCAAGGGAAAATCCTGTTTGACTATCCTGATATCCTTCTATGAGTGCATAACCGGCTGGCTAGATGAGGGGAGAGCAGCAGTTGTCATCTACCTTGACTTCAGCAAGGCTTTTGACACTGTCTCCCACAACATCCTTATCAGAAACCTTAGGCAGTGGGGCTTGGATGAGTGGACAGTGAGGTGGATCGAGAGCTGGCTGAATGACAGAGCCCAGAGGGTGGTGATCACTGGCACGGAGTCGAGTTGGAGGCCTGTGGCCAGTGAGGTTCCACAGGGATCGATTCTGGGGCTAGTCTTGTTCAACATCTTCATCAATGATCTGGATGAGGGGACAGAGTGTACCCTCAGAATGTTCACTGATGACACCAAACTGGGAGGACTGTCTGATTCCCCAGAAGGCTGTGCTGCCATTCAGTGGGATCTCGACCGGTTTGAGAGTTTGGCAGAAAGGAACCTGATGAGGTTCAACAAGGACAAGTGCAGAGTCCTGCATCTGGGAAGGAACAACCCCATGCACTAGTATAGGCTGGGGGTCCAACTGCTGAAGAGCAGCTCTGCAGAGAGAGACCTGGGAGTCCTGATTGATAATAAACTAAATATGAGTCAGCAATGTGCCCTTGTTTCCAAGAAGGTCAATGGCATCCTGGGATGCATCAAGAAGAGTGTGGCCAGCAGGTCGAGGGAGGTTCTTCTCCCCTTCTACTGTGCCCTGGTGAGGCCTCATCTGGAGTACTGTGTCCAGTTCTGGGCTCCTGAGCTCAAGAGGGACAGGGAAGTGCTGGAGAGAGTCCTGCGCAGGGCCAAGATGATTAAGGGTATGGAACATCTTTCACACGAGGAATAGCTGCAAGAACTGTGGCTGTTTAGTCTGTAGAAGTGGAGATTGAGGGGTGATCTTATTAAAATTTATAAATATCTAAAGGGTTTGTGTCAGGAGGTTGGCACATCCCTTTTTTCTATAGTAGATAGTAACAGCACAAGGGGTAATGGGATGAAACTGGAACATAAAAAGTTCGTTTTAAACATAAGAAAAACTATTTCACCGTGAGAGTGACAGAGCAGTGGAACAGCTTGCCCAGGGGGATTGTGGAGTCTCCTTCCTTGGAGATCTTTGAGACCCGCGTGGACATGTTTATATGCGACCTGATCTAGGTGTACCTACTTCTGAAGGGGGATTGGACTAGACGATCGCTAAAGGTCCCTTCCAACCCCTACCATTCTATGATTCTATGATTCTATGATTCTATGATTCTATGATTCTATGATTCTATGATTCTATGATTCTATGATTCTATGATCGACAACACAGATACCTACTTACTATTTTAGGTGCAGTGTGCGTACCTTCTTTCTTGTAGCTCCCAGATGCTGTGGCGTAACTTCTAACGGCAGTCTGTATTTTCAAGGGGAGCTGAGAAGGCCTGGTGGGCGGGATTGGAGATAGCTCCCACAGGAAAGAAGCAGCGAAGTTGAAACAGTGCTGCCTTATAGGCTAGATGGGGAACAACGTACTACTGTTGGTGGGATTTGCGTACCTGCTTTCTTGTAACTCCCAGATGCAGTGGCATAACTTCTACCGGCAGCCTGTATTTTCAATGGGAGCTGAGGAGGCCAAGTGCATGGGATTGAAATTAACTCCCACAGGAAAGCAGCTGCAAAAGTGATAAAGTGGTCGCTGATATGCTACCTGGGGTCCTACGTATCACTGTAAGTTCAGTCTGCTTACCTGCTTTCTTGTAGCTCCCAGACGCAATTGCGTAACATGTTCAGGAAGCCTGTTTTTTTTCAATGTGAGTTGAGCAGGCCAAATGTGCGGGGTTGATGATAGCTCCTACAGGAAAGCAGTTTCAAAGGTGGCAGGGTTCTGACTGATAGGCTACATGGGGACCTATGTACCACTGTAGGTGGGGTCTGCGTACCTCCTTTCTTGTACCTTGCAGATGCAGTGACGTAACTTCTACCAACAACCTGTATTTTCAATGGGAGATGAGCAGGCTAATTGCGTGAAACTGGAGATAGCTCCCAAAGGAAAGCACTTGCAAAAGTGGAACAGTGCTGACTGATAGAATATACAGGGACCTACGTACCACTGTAGGTGGGGTCTGCGTACCTGCTTTCTTATAGTCCCCACACGCAGTGGCATAAGTTATACTGGCAGGCTTTACTATTTCAATTGGAACTGAGCAGGCAAAGTGCGTGGGATTGGAGATAGGTCCCACAGGAAAGCCGCTGCAAAAGGGGGCACAGTGCTGGCTAAGAGGCTACACGGGAATCTACCTACCACTGTAGGTGGGGTCTGTATACCTCCTTTCTTGTAGCTCCCGGATGCAGTGGTGTAACTTCAACCGGCAGCCTATTTTTCAAACGGGAACTGAGCAGGCCAAGTGCGCAGGATTGGAGAGAGCTCCCACAGGAAAAAAGCTGTAAAGGTGACACAGTGCTGGCTGATAGGCTACACGGGGACGTACATACCACTGTAGGTGGGGTCTGCGTACCTGCTTTTCTTTAGCTCCCAGACGCCGTGATGTAACTTTTACTGGCAGTCTGTATTTCAAAAGGGAGCTGAGAAGGCTAAGTGTGCAGAACTGCAGATAGCTCTCACAGGAAAGCATTTGCAAAGGTAACACACTGCTGGCAGATAGACTACACAAGGACTTACGTACCACTGTAGGTATGCTGTGTCTACATGCTTTCTTTTAGCTCCCAAGCGCAGTGGAATAATAGCTACCGTCAGTCTGTATTTCAAATGAGAGCTTAGCAGGTCAAGTGTGCGGGTTTGGACATGACTCCCACAGGAAAGCAGCTGCAAAAATGACACAGTGCTGGAGGATTGACTACATGGGGATCTATGTATGTATGTGTGATCTGCGTTCCTGCTTTCTTTTAAATACCAGAGGCAGTGGCGTAACTTCTACCAGCAGCTTTTTTTTTGAATGGGAGTTGAGCAGGCCAATTGTGTGGGATTGGAGATAGCTCCCACAGAAAAGCAGCTGCAAAAGTAGAACAGTGCTGGCTGATAAGTTACACGGGAATCAATGAATCACTGTAGGTGGGGGCTACATATGTTCCTTCTTGTTGCTTCCAGATGCAGTGGCGTAACTTCTACCAGCTGCTTGTATTTTCCATGGCAGCTGAGCAGGCCAAGTGCATGGGAAAAAGGTAGCTCCCACAGGACAGCAGGGGGAAAGGTTGCACTGTGCTGGCTGATAGGCTACCCGAAGATTTACGTACCCCTGTAGGTGGGGTCTGAATACCGGCTTTCATGTAGTTCCCAGAGGCAGTGGCGTAAATTCTACCGGCAGTCTGGTTTTTTTCAGTGAGAGTTGAGTAGGCCAATTTCCCAGGATTAGAGATAGCTCTCACAAGAAAGCAGTGGCAAAGTTTGTACAGTGCTGACTGATAGACTACACAGGGACCTACGTACCTCTGTAAGTGGGGTCTGCGTACCTGCTTTCTTGTAGCTCCCAGAGGCAGTAGAGTAACTTCTACCGGCAACCTTTATTTTCAATGGGAGCTGAGCAGGCCAAGTGCACTGGATTGGAGATAGCTCAACCAGGAAGGCAGCTGCAAAGGTGGCACAATTCTGACTGATAGGATACACGGGGACCTATGTACCACTGTAGGTGGGGTTTGCGTACCTGCTTTCTTGTAGCTCCCAGACACAGTGTCGTAACTTGTACCGGTAGCCTGTATTTTTTCAATGGGACCTGAGGAGGTCAAGTGCGCAGGAAAGATATAGCTCCCCCAGGAAAACAGTTTACAGATGTTGCACAGTGCTGGCTGTTAGGCTACATGGGGATCTACGTACCACTGTAGGTGGGATCTGCTTATCTTCTTTCTTGTAGCTCCCAGAGGCAGTGACGTAACATCTAACGGCAGCCTTTATTTTCAATGGGAGCTGAGCAGGCAAAATGTGTGGGGTTGGAGATAGCTCACACGGTAAAGCAACTGAAAAGGTGGAAAAGTGCTGCTTGATAAGTTACACGGGGACCTAAGTACCACTGTAGGTGGGATCTGCATACCTGCTTACTTGTAGCTCTTAGAGGCAGTGGCGTAACTTCTACCGGCATCCTGTATTTTTTCAATTTAATTTTAGCAGGCCAAATGTGCAAGAAAGTCATAGCTCAACCAGAAAAGCAGCTGTAAAGATTAAACAGTGCTGGCTGATAGGCTACATGGGGACCTACGTTCCACTGTAGGTGGGATCTGCTACCTACTTTCTTGTAGCTCCTAGACGCAGTGCTGTAACTTTTACCGGCAGACTGTATTTTCAAAGGGAGTTGAGCAGGCAAAATGCACTGTATTGGGGATAGCTCCCTCAAGAAAGCATTTGCAAAGGTGACACAGTACTGGCTGAAAGGCTACATGGGGACCTTAGTACCATTGTAGATAGAGTCTACATACCTGCTTTCATGTAGCTCCCAGTAGCAGTGGTGTAACATTTACCGACAGCCTGTCTTTTCAATGGGAGATGACCAGGCCAAGCACACTCGATTGCAAATAGCTCCCACACGAAAAATAGCTGCAAAGTTTGCACAGTGCTGGATGATAGGCTTCACGGGGATTTACATACCACTGAAAGTGGGGTCTGCGTACCTGCTTTTTTTGTAGCTCCCAGACTCAGTAGAGTAACATCTATGATTAGTCTATATTTTTAAAGATGAGCAGACCAAGTGCATGGGATTGGGACTAGCTCCCAAAGGAAAGCAGGAGCAGAAATGGCACAGTGCTGACTGATAGGCTACATAAGGACCTACATACCACTGTAGGTGGTGTCTGCGTATCTGCTTTCTTTTAGCTCCCAGACGCAGTGGCGTAACTTCTACCAACAGCCTATATTTTCATTGGGAGCTTAGCAGGCCAAGTGCACATGATTTAAGATAGTTCCCACAGGAAAGCAACTGCAAAGGTAACACAGTGCTAGCTAATAGACTGCATGGGGACCTACAAACCACTGTAGTTGTGTCTGCGTACCTGCTTTCATGTAGCTCCCAGACACAGTGACATAACTTCTACCTACATACAGTATTTTCAAGGGGAGCTGAGCAGGCCAAATGCGTATGGTTGGAGATAGTTCCCATAGGAAAGCAGCTGCAAAGGTGGCATAGTGCTGGCTGATAAGCTACACGGGGATCTACGTACCACTGTAGGTGAGCTTCTGCGTACCTGCTTACTTGTAGCTTCCCAGTGGCAGAATTTCTACCAGCAGACTTTATCTTCAATGGCAGCAGAGTATGTCAATGGCGTGATATTGCAGATAGCTCCAACAGGAAAGCAGTTGCTAAAAGTTGCATTTTGATGATAGGGTACACGGAGACCTACGTACCACTGTAGGTGGGCTCTGTTACCTGCTTTCTTGTAGTTACTAGACGCCGAGGTGTACCTTCTACCTGCAGCCTTTTGTTTCAATGGGAGCTTGGCAGGCAGAGTGCATGGGATTGGAGATAGCTCCCACAGGAAAGCAGCTGCAAAGGTGGCACAGTGCTGGCTGATAGGTTACAGAGAGAACTACTTACCACTGTTAGTGATGTCTGCGTACCTTCTTTCTTGTAATTCTCAGATGCAGAGACGTAAAGTCTCTCAGAGCCCCACGTTGGGCGTCATTTGCAGCATAATTTTCGGCTCTTGCCCTAAGAAAAACAACTCGAAGCCTAAAAAATCAGCTTGAAGCCTAAAAAAAACAGCTCAAAGCCTAAAAAACCAGCTCTAAGCCTACTTCATGCAACTCTCAGCCTAGGTTCCGATTCTCAACTGGGTGGGAATAAATCAAGACCTACTCAGGGTGAGTGATAGCAGAAATCCTCACTTTATTAAAATCAGACTCTAAATTATATACACTGAAGGCTTCAAGCTAGCTCAGCAACAGCAGCAGATTGACCAATTCGTGTCTTGCTCTCCACCTGCCAGTACTCCAGCTGTTAAGAATAAGGGTCCCTGTGCTCAAGAGCAGGAATGTAAGGATGTTTCACGGTCGCATCCACAAGACCAAGGAGAGAATATGAGCAAGTGGGACAGGCCATCTACCCAATCTACTCCAAGATCACCCACTCCAAAAGCACAGGCACAGGTGGCACAGTGCTAGCTGATAGGTTACATGGGGATCTACGTACCACAGTAGGTGTTCGCCACGTACCATCGTTCTTGTAGTTCCCAGATGCAGTTGTATAACTTTTACCGGTATTTTCAATGGGAACGGAGCAGGCCAAGTGCGTGAGACTGGAGATTGCTCCCACAGGAAAGCAGCTGCAAAGGTGGCACAGTGGTGATGGATAGGCTACACGGGAACCTACGTACCACTGTATGTGTGGTCTGCATACCGGCTTTCTTGTAGCTCCCAGATGCCGTGACGTAATTACTACCAGCAGCCTGTATTTCAAATTGGAGCTGAGCAGTCCATGTGTGCGGGATTGAAGATAGCTCCCACAGGAAAGCAGCTGCAAAGGTGGCACAGTGCTAGCTCATAGGCTAAACCAGGACCTACGTACCACTGTAGGTGGGGTCTCTGTGTCTGCTTTCTTTCAGCTCCCAGACACAGTGGCGTAACTTCTACCGGCAGCTTGTATTTTCAATGGGAACTGAGCAGGCAAAATGCACAGGATTGAGATAGCTTCTACAGGAAAGGTTGCACAGTTCTAGCTGATAGGCTAAATGGGGACCAACGTACCTCTGTAGACTGAGTCTACGTACTAGCTTTCTTGTAGTTCCCAAACGCAGTGAGGAAACTTCTACTGGAAGCCTGTATTTTCAATGGGAGATGAGCATGTCGTCTTCTGGAGTGGATATAACTCCCACAGGAATGCCGCTGCCAAGCTGAAACAGTGCTGGCTGATATGCTGCACAGCTACCTATGCACCACTGTAGATGGGATCTGCGTACCTGCTTTCTTGTAGCTCCCTGATGCAGTTGCGTAACATCTACCGTCAGCCTGTATTTCAAACGGGAGCTTGATACGGCGGGGGACTGGAGATAGCTCCCACAGGAATGCAGGTGAAAATGTGGCTATACTGGGTCTGGGATGGTAGTGATTTTCCACAGAAGCTCTTGCAGTGCTGTGCTTACTGTTGATATCAATATTATGACTACTGCTCGCACAGCATTAGGGCTGTCCCTCCAGCATTCCTCCTCCCATCTTCAGCAATAGCTTTGGGTGAGCACAATCTTGGGAGTGACCATGGCCAGAACAGCTGACCCAGGCTGACCAAGGAGATATTCCATACAATATGATGTCAGCTCAGTAAAATAAACTGGGGGAGAGGTGCAGGAAGAGGAAGCAAGGTTCATTTCCGGCCTTCCAAAAGCAACTGCTATGCCTACCAAAGTCCTGCTCCTCAGGAAGTGGCCAGAATTCTTTGCAGATGGGAAGTAGAGTAACAGCTTTATCTGCTTTTGCTTTGCTTCCTGCGCGCACGGCTTTGCTGTTTCTTTATTAAACTGCTTTTATCTCAACCCACAAGACTCCCATCTTAGTATCTCTCCTTCCCTGGCTTGCTGGGTAGGTGGGGGATAAGCAGTGTGGTGGGCACCTGGCACCCAGCCAGGGTCAAACTACCACAGCTTTGTTGGCGCCCAACGTGGGGCGAAATAATAGCAGTTTTACATTAAATGACTTGTTATTACAGTAAGCCAATGAGTGAAAAGTTCCTGTGCTGGTCACAGAGCCTTGCTGTATTGCAGCTTATCTTACACTTTTAAAGGTTTGGGAACATGATGCTGCTAACACTGACTGTGCTGCGCTCTAACCTTGATAGCTTTGCTAAGTTGGCTGTATGATTTTGTGAAAAGAATGAAAAGGTCTGGAAACAGGATGGCCCAAGTAATAATTGTCAGTCTCATTCTATTACTGATGGATTTACTGTGCTGTGAGAGCTATCTTGTGGGGGTCGTGGGGCAAAGCACCTCTTTCCCTTCAGCTCGGAGTGATGTGGACAATTTTGTTATACATACTTCCCAGGTCCTTAGTCACCATTTTATGAGAGTTTTAATATTACTAATTAGTATGGCTGGTATATTACATATTTTGTGGAATCTGGATTCATCTGGGTATCAGAGAGGACAAATTTGGGATGGAAACATGTTAAAATGCCCCCTGAATATCCCTGAGTAACAGGGTGTGTGGATGAATTTGGGCAAATTCCTCGGACGGTTATCACCTCATGTAACCTGGGATTTTACATCTGAGCAGATAAAAAACCCTGCTTTACTGGCACACCCCCTGATAGAAGGGTGTTTTACCTACCCCAATGAGGCCCATGAGGTTCAGGCACTATACTGGGACCTAACTTCTGCCTACCGAGCCGCACTCCAGTCCTCTCAGAGAACTATGGTTGAAGTGGAAACTCAAAGTGTATCTGAGATCACCATGGTTGAGTCAGGGAATCAAACAACAACCACAGTGGTTTCCCCAGTAGTGAAAAAGAAACAGTGGATAAAGAGGTCAATTCCATATCATCGATTAGTAAGGGCAGAAGAGGAGGAAGAGGAAAGGTTAGAAGAAGCAGCTGGTCCTTCAGTAAGAAGATCAGGAGAAGGAGTGAAAGAAATCAAAAAGGAAATGGAAACTACTCGGTCCCTAACTTCATTAGAACTTTGAGATATGCCAAAAGATTATGTTGAGGAAGCCACAATAGTGAAAAATTTATCTACACAGGAATGCAGATAAGACAGACACTTCTTTATTATGCAGCACTGGGAAAACACAGTGGATAGCACCTCCATACCCGCTTTGTTGTTAGTTACCATTTTCGGGGTTTTTATATGGCTCAAACAAAAGAATCACATTTGTCAACACAAGCATGCATAAAATGTCCGTCTATCGATTTAGCCCTTCACCTTGATTGGTTCCCAACAAACACAAAATTTCCAAAATCATAGTGACTTGTCAAAAAAAGATATCAGTCCCTTTGTTTTAGTAACAACTAAGGTAACAGCCAAGGTAACCTAAGGAATACATTTAACAGGGTCTTGTAGTTAAGGTAACAACTAAGGTAACCTAACAAATACATTCACCAGGGTCTCCTGTCTTTAGGTAACAGGTCCCTATCAGGTGTGGTATATAACTCTTGCAGTTTGATCCTTATGTTATTCAAATGAATACTTTCTTAATCAGGAGGTGTTTGAGTTATTTGCAAGTGCTCAGCTAATTGACTGAACTATTACTAGTTGGTTAAAAAGTGCTTAACAAGTGCTTGACTACTTATTGTGATGAAAATTTGTAAACTAAAATAATTTTTTATCTGCAACATTTTCCTCCTTTGAAAGTATTGATAATCACACTCCAATACTTTCACTCTTGTGCTGCGAAGTTTTCGACTCTTGACCTAAAAAACCAGGCTCGAAGCCTAAAAACAAAACCAGACTCAAAGTCTAAAAACCAGGCTCGTAGCCTAAAAAATCAAAACCGAATTCGAAGTCTAAAAACCAGACTTGAAGCCTAAAAAAAACAGCTCTAAGCCTACTTCATGCCGCTATCAACCCAGGGTCTGATTCTCAGCTGGGTTGGAAGAAATCAGTCCTACTCAACGTGAGTGATAGCAGAAATCTTCTTCCCTTTACTGAAAGCGGGCTCTAACTTATATACACAGCAGGTTCAAAGCTAGCTCAGCAACAGCAGCTAATAGATTACATTTTCATGTTCATCCTACTTGCGGTTTCTGCGATAAGCAGGCTCCCGCACATTTTCCCATCTTGTTTTTCTCCAAAGTTGTTTACCACCTTTAGCCGAAAACAGTCTGACCTTGAGGGAACAGAAAGCAGCCTGCTGTCTACGTGACAGCAACTGCTTTAACCATGGCTCTGACTCTGCTCTTGATTGTGCATCAAGTCCATATAACTAGAGCCCAGGCTGCCTTGCCCCAACAGGCCTAACATTATACCCCGGGATCCATGTCCATGCTCCCTCATTTTTTCTCCACACTCTTGTATTAATGTTGTCTCCGTAACAACAACATGATTGTCATATGGTGGTGGATCACGTTTGAACTGATCATTGTCTCTTGACAATGCTGTCAAAATTCTGTTGCTTCATCGTGTACTTTGTATTATTTCTCCTTTGATGCAACAATATGCCAAATAGTTTGCCAGAAACATTATAATCAATAGCAGAAGTGTTTAAATCAGTGACTTTATCCAGAATTCCAGGTCCAGGCCCAGTATCTAAAAACTTTATCTATCCAGGCTGTTTCTTACCTAATTTCCTGATATTGGAATTACCTGTTCCGAGTCTATTTCTGTTTGGACTGGATCTGGGCCTTAACATTCAATACGAATTGATTTGATCCTCCAATTTTTATCCATGTTTCCACCACCATAGACTGAAAAATAAAAAAAAAAAAGATAAAAGTTTGTCATGTTTCAGAGTTAACTTCAATATCTCAAGATCTCCTACAACTCTCCCACTTCCATGGGCTTGATGGTGTCTTCTTCACCCAAGTGTAGTGGATCCAGGCATCTAAATCGCCAATCTTGATTGCAGTGAAGGTGGTCAGCAACACCTGGTATGGTCCCTTCTACCTTCCTTGCAGACGTTCTTCTTTCCAGGTCTTTATGTAGACATAATCTCCAGGCAGGATGTTGTCTACCGGATTTTTCCAAAGTCAGAGGTCGATTCCACACTACTGCACTTCAGAGCCTATTAAGAGGTTATTTTTCCAAGAGGAAGCAAATAGTTATACACATCTTGTTTTCCCATCACATACATGTTTGGATTTGGTTCAGGAACCTCGTACATACTTACTGACATTCCACATCGAGGTTTCACTCTTATTTTGTAGCAATGCAAGTGGAAGTGCCTGAGGCCATTTTAATGTAGCCCCCTGACAAATTTTTCTAATTTGTCTTTTTAGGGTCTGATTCATTCTTTCCACTTTTCCACTTGATTGTGGTCTCCAAGGGGCATGTAAATCCCAGGAAATTCCTAGGACTTTGCTTACCTCTTGTACCACATTGGCCACAAAATGTGGTCCTCTGTCTGAAGATATTCAAAATGGAACTCCAAACCTTGGAATAATTTCTTGCAGGAGCCATTTAACTGTTTCCTTAGCCTGATCGATGTGACAGGGAAAGGCTTCTGGCCATCCTGAAAAGGTTTCAACCCCAACCAACACATATTTATATCCATTGCATTTAGGTAATTCTGTAAAATCAATTTGCCAATAATCTCCTTGTTCCACTCCAGTTTTCTTTGTGTGCCCATCTGTACCGTTTTTGTACTATTGGATTGTTCTTTAAACAAATTTCACATTTCGTCGTTACTGCTTTGGCCATTTCCAACATTTGTATTGATATTACACTTCTTTTTAAAAGCTGAGTCATAGCTTCTGAACCCCTCGCACTCCTTATGCTTTGTTTGAAATAATCTCTCTCATGATTAAGGGAGGCAATACTACCTGACCTGTTCTTGTCGGCCACCACCTTCTGAATTTTTCTCTGCATTTAGAAACTTAGCCAATTTCTCATCCTCCCCTGAATATTTTAGTGGCTCCTTAGGAAGCACTGCTGTTCTGGTGTGGATGGTTGCCATTTGTGAGACAGTGTGTTGTGCTATTTTCCTAGCAGTCTGATCTGCTAATCTGTTTCCATCAATTATCTTTGAGTTCCCTATCTGATGTTCTTTACAGTGCATGATTGCCACTTGAACTGGTTCCTGCACTGCCACTAGCAGTTGCAAGATTTCCTTTTGATGCTTAATCCCTGGGAGCACAGTAGTTCTCTTTCTTTCCACGGGGTTCCATGGACATGGACTACTCCAAAAGTATATTTTGAATCAGTCCAAATATTAGCTCCTTTTCCTTTACTTAATTCGAAAGCACATGTCAATGCAATCAGTTCTGTCTTCTGTGCAATGCATTTGCTTCTATTACCATGTTTTAGGTTATTACCGCATATCCCGCTTGACGAGTTCCGTTCATGATGAAGCTGCTGCCATATGTGAACAGTTCCCATTCAGAGTTTTCAAGAGGATCATCCTTCAGGTCCTCTCTGCTAGAATATGTATGTTCAATGGTTGCAACACAGTCGTGTTCCAGTTGTTGCTCTTCCTGTGAAGTACTCAGAAACACTGCAGGATTTAGAAGGTTAGTTGTTAAAAACACTACAAAATCCTGCTCATTGAGAATTACCTGGTATTTCATAATTCGGCTCGGGGATAACCAATGTCCCCCCTTTTGCTCCAAGACTGTGGTTACCAGCGTCCTAGTTTCTGTGTTAGAACTCCTACAGCCAAATGCTATTGTTCATGAATAAATAACTGAAACTCTTCGGCTAAATCTGGCAAGCCGAAGGCTGAGGCTGTCATCAGAGCTATTTTAAGCTACTGGAAATCTTCCTGCTGTTCTTTGCCCCATGTAAAAGGGGTAGATTTTGGGCTTCATATAATGGTTTGACTATAAGACCATAATCCATGATCCAGAGCCTGCACCATCCCATCATTCCAAAAAATGTCCGCAACTCATGCACAGTATGTGGTTCCGGAATAGCACAAATCGCTTCCTTTTGATTTGTCCCCAGTCTCAGTTCTCCTTTTGAAATTTCGAGATCCAAATATATCACTATTTGGCTACTATTTGAGCTTTTTCTTTTGATACCTTGTACCTGTTTAATCCCAAAATGTAAAAAAATTCAATGGTTACCTGTATGTAATTAGTATGTCCTCCACATATTGGAGAAGCAAATGCTCTGGTCTTGGTGTCACTGTCTTTTCATTAGTCCAAAGTTCCAGTTCTTTTTCTAGTTGTCTTCCAAAGATAGTCAGGCTGTTTTTGAATTCTTGGAGTAGCCGTGTCCATGTTAACTGCACCTTGCGTCCTGTTTGGGGCTTTCCCACTCAAAAGCAAATATTTTACTACTTTCCTTCTCCAAAAGGATACAAAAGAAAGCATCTTTTAAATCAAGCACTGTAAACAACTGATAATTTTCTCTCAGAGCTGTGAGTAAAGCACATGGATTTGCTACAACTGGATTAATATCATTCACAATCTGATTTATGGGTCTTAAATGCTGATCTAACCTATAGTCTCCATTCAGTTTTTGTACTGGAAAAATAGGTATATTATACTCTGACTCACATTCTTCTAGAATTTGATATTTCAGAAATTTTTGAATTAGTACTTTCAATCATTATTTTGCCTCAGGTTTTATTAGGTATTGTCTCACCCTGACCGATTTTACTTTTCCTTTTATTTCAGTTTTTACCGGTTGTGTCAATTTTGATTTTCATGGAATCTCAGTTTCCCACACTATTGAGATCACTGCATTCTCCACTTCTGGAGATAATTCTAGCACCCTTGGTTTTTCTTTTATCATCTATATTTTTCTTGTCTTTGATTCAGGTATTTTAGTAACAAATCTTTGTTTTCAAAGACAATTTTTGCATTTAATTTAGACAACAAGTCCCTCCCCATCAGGGGTATGGGACATTCTGAAACATACAAAAATTCATATGTTATCACTTTATTGCCAAATTGTAAATTTAAGGGTTGCAAAAATGGCCAATTTTCCCATTTCCCTTGGGCTCCCACAATATTTGCAGTTTTACTTCCTATTGCTCCCCTACATGTATTTAAAACTGAACACATTACTCCCATGTTTATATTAGGTTCTATTTTCTGGTTGTGGGTTTTTTTTGTATTTTGAGGTTTTTTTTTTTCTCTTTCTCACTTTATCTGGGTGCATCAGTCAGTTGATTTTTTTCTCAAAGAATAAAATCAGAAGGTGAGAATGCTATTTTCATGTGTACTGGTTCACTCTGTCTAAGCCCTTGCCTTAATGGGGCAATTATATGCTGTTTGACTTTAGAATTTAAGGGGATCTTTAAGGTGGTTATTAAATGAGTACAGCATTGAGTTATCTTGGACACCAATGAGGAAGGTTCTTTGTCAGAGTCCTCATTTTTCCACGTTACTACTATCTGGACAGTACTGGGAGTCCTCCCTTGAACCAGCACTCCAGGATGTATCCTTGTCAGGTTGCTGGGTCCCTGTTCAGGTTCATCTTGGGGAGATGGTAAGTGAGAGAAGGTGTATATACAGGAACACTTGCAAATAACTCAAACATCTATTGATTAAGTAAGTATTCATTTGAATCACATAAGGATCAAAGTGCAAGAGTTACATACCACACCTGATAGGGACCTGTTACCTTAGCTAGGAGACTCTGGTAAATGTATTTGTTACGTTACCTTAGCTGTTACCTTAACCAAAAAACCCTGGTATATGTATTCATTACGTTATCTTGTCTATTACCTTAGTTGTTACTAAAACAAAGGGGCTGATATCTTTTTTTGACCAATCACTGTGGTTTTTGAAATTTTTTGCTTGTTGGGAGCCAAACAAGGTGAAGGGCTAAAAATTATAGATAGGCATCTTATGCATGCTTGTGTTGGCAAATGTGATTCTTTTGTTTGAGCCCTATAAAAACCCTGAAAATTGTTACTAACAACGAAGCATGTATGGAGGAGCTATCCCCTTGTTTTCCTAGCCCTACATAATAAAGAAGTGCCTGGCTTATCTGCATTTCTGTGTAGATAATTTTTTCGTGATTGCGGATCCATCAACAGTTCTGGCGACCCAGATGGGACCTTGCTATTGAGAATAGACGGGTACGCATGCTGATCGAACTCCAACGTGCACCGAGGGATTCTCAGACCATCACCTGCGACCCTTACAGCTCCTCGCAACGTTCCCTGGAGTGGTAAGGCACTTCTAATTGGTTGGGGGTGGAATCTGGTGAACTAGCCTGTATGTCGCGGTGTCGGAGACCCCGCTTGGTTGGGCCCAGGGAAAGCCCAAAGCAACCTGCCAGTAAGACGGAGCGAAAGTTCCGTTGGTTGGGCTAGAGGATCCTCGTGTGGGTATTGGGAGCCTGGGCGCCACCCATAAGGCGAACGCGAAAGCGATCGCAGGGTTGGCATTTGTCTTGCAGTCCATAAGTCTGACGAAGTGATCACAGGGCTGACATTGATAATTGGCAATTAGTAATTGGTATAAGTGGGCCCACATAAGTATATGGTAAAGTTACCTCTTGGTTTTGTTTTGTACATTGATTTCTACATTGTTTTCTATATTTCTTTGTATATTGCCTTGTGTATATATTGTGTATATTGTGGTGTTAGCTGTCTGTGTGTGTGTGACTGAGACATGCAATTGCGCACGAAGTGAGTGCGGAGCTTTGATTCGCTGTTCTGTGATCCTGCGAGGGGTACATCCGGAGATAAGTGAAGCGAAAGAACGAAACGACTGTTGAGGAAGTATTTGTTTACTAAAAGGATTTTGAAATGACAAACAAAGTACCTGAGAATTCATCCCTTGGGTGTTTGCACACTGGAAGGAATTTAAGGGTGATTTTCTCAAAGATGAACTTTTAGAGTACTGTAATCATGTGTTGCTGTTTTATGATTTGGATAGTGCGGAAAAGTTGCCCTTAAATGGGACTTTGAATTATAATGCAATCTTGCAATTAATGTTATTCTGCAAGAGGGAAAGCAGATTGGCAAAAGAAATGCAAATTAGATAAGCAGACATGTACCCAAATGCCATTAACCGTAAAAAAGATGAAGGCTAAAGAGAATTGTTCTGCCTGTACCCTTACTAAAACTTGCTTGTAAACATTTGGCTACAAAACAACAGGAAAAGGAGCGTGATAATACGGAGCCGGAATTGGACATAGCTCCATCTGCCTCCATAGCTCCTATTCCATTATATCCCCCTCTTCCATCATTATCTGATTCTGTGTCTGATAGCCCAGCCGGGCGACTGGCACTAGGACTTGATGATTTAGGTCCCTGCCCAAAAAGCAGTAGATCGAGAGAGGAGGAGGAATCAGACTTGGACTCGTCGCCACTAATATCCTGGAGAACGAGACAGCGTACTCATTTGATAACTCCTCTAAAAACACGGGAAGGGAGACGGTTGATAGCCCCCTTGAGACAGGGAGTTGGGCAACATGTACCAGTGTATGTAGAAGTGCCCTTCTCTCCCTCAGATCTAATAATATGGAAAGAATCAGCTGGTCCTCATAGAGAGGATCATGGTAAGTGGGGAGAATAATGGGAATGATAATGAAAACTCAAAATCCTGATTGGGAGGATATACAGGTGATTTTAGATACTCTTATGAACTCTAGTGAAAAACAAATGGTTTTGAGAACCACTCGAATGCAGGCAGAAGAAGATGTCCGTACTCGGACAGTAAGGGGTACCATAGATCAGAATTTCCCTACAGGGGACCCACAATGGGATCCGAATAGGGACGATCATATGCAGAGACTGAAAAGGTACCAACAGTGGATTATATATGGGGTCCAAAATGCCATTGTTGCAGATTCACAATTATTTTAGTTAAGAACTTATCATCACAATAAGTAGTCAAGCAATTGTTAAGCACTTGTTAATCATCTAGTAATAGTTCAATCAATTAGCTAAGCACTTGCAAATAACTCAAACACCTATTGATTAAGTAAGTATTCATTTGAATCACATAAGGATCAAACTGAAAGAGTTGTATACCACACCTGATAGGGACCTGTTACCTTAGCTACAAGACCCTGGGGAATGTATTTGTTAGGTTACCTTAGCTGTTACCTTAGCCACGAGACCCTGGTAAATGTATTTGTTAGGTTACCTTAGCTGTTACCTTAATTAGAAGACCCAGGTAAATGTATTCCATAGGTTACCTTGACTGTTACCTTAGTTGTTACTAAAACAAAGGGACTGATATCATTTTTGACCAATCACTATGATTGTGGAAAGTTTCTGTTTGTTGGGAACCAATCAAGGTGAAGGGCTAAATTGATAGATGGATATTGTATGCATGCTTGTGTTGACAAATGTGATTCTTTTGTTTGAGCTGTAGAAAAACCCTTAAAATGGTAAGTAACAAGGAAGCACCTATGGAGGAGCTATCCCCATCGTTTAATCAACTCTGCATAATAAATAAGTGCTTTGTGTATATATATGCGTATTATTGTATATTGTGTTGTGAGCTGTCTTTGTGTGTGTGATTGAGACATACAATTACGCACGAAGCCAGTGTGGAGCTTTGATTTGCGATTCTCTAATCCCGCAAGGGGTGCAGCCGGAGAAAAGCGAAGCAAAAGAACAAAACGACTGTTGAGAAAGTATTTGTAACTAAAAGGATTTTGAAATGGCAAAGTACCTGAGAATTCACCCCTTGGGTGTCTGTTGGCAGGAAGGAATTTAAGGGTGATTTTCGTAAAGATCAACTTTGTCCTGGTTTTGCCCAGGACATTCCACTCCTTATTCTATACCATCTACACGTCATGTCTAGGTTTAAACATCATAATCACCTACACATACATAACATAGAGCAACTATAGGAATTCTGACATTCAACAGCTATTATTATACAATTTAATTCATGGGTTATTCTCACCCAGAATTAAATTCCCTTGAGGCACACACTGAATCTCCCCATCCTTGCACATCACCCACCAAGTACACCCAGGTCCTTGACAAAAATAATCCCACGGATGGGTTTGCCTTTACCTGAGACAGGACACACCCAGACTGCCTTCCGTAACATGTCTTTTATACGTACCACAGGGACTTTGTCCCCTTCTTCAATATATAAGGGTTCTGATTGGGCAGGGCCAGCTCGATTGACAGATCCTCTAGAGTTGACTAACCAGGTGGCCTTTTCCAAGTGTGTATCCCAATGCTTGAAAATTCCACCTCCCATTGCTTTCAGTGTGGTTTTAAATAACCCATCGTATCTCTCAACTTTTCCTGAGGCTGGTGCATGACAGGGAATATGATAAACCCATTCAATGCCATGCTCTGTGGCCCAGGCATCTATGAGGTTGTTCCTGAAGTGTGTCCCATTGTCTGACTCAATTCTTTCTGGGGTGTCATGTCTCCAGAGGACTTTCCTCTCAAGGCCCTGAATAGTGTTCCGGGCAGTGGCATGAGCCACAGGATATATTTCCAACCATCCTGTGCTTGCCTCTACCATTGTGAGCAAATAATGTTTGCCTTGGCGAGTCGTTGGCAGTGTGATGTAATCAATCTGCCAGGCCTCTCTGTATTTATATTTCTGCCATCGTCCTCCATACCATATGGGCTTCAATCATTTTGCTTGTTTAATTGTAGCATGTCTCACATTCATGGATAACCTGTGCAATAGTGTCCAAGTCCACCCCTGGATCACGAGCCCATTTATAGGTAGCATCTCTGCCTTGATGACCTGAGGTATCATGGGCCCATCGAGCTAAAAATAACTCCCCCTTATGTTGCCAATCCAGATCTATCTGAGAAATCTTAGAAGCCTTGTCAACTTGCTGGTTATGCAGATGTTCTTCTGTGGCCCGCTTTTTGGGTACGTGAGCATCTACATGGCGCACCTTCACAACTAGTTTCTCCATTCGAGCAGCAATGTCCTGCCATAGTGGAGAAGCACAGACGGGTTTGCCCCGTCGTTGCCAGTTGTTCTGTCTCCATTGCTGTAGCCATCCCCACAGAGCGTTTGCCACCATCCACGAATCAGTGGAGAGGTAGATCCTTGGCCATTTTTCCAGTTCAGCAATGTCTAAAGCCAACTGGATGGGTTTTACCTCTGCAAACTGACTGGATTCACCCTCTCCTTCTGCAGCTTCTGAAATTTTGGGTAGGGGACTCCATACAGCTGCCTTCTATCTCCGATGCCTTCCCACAAGGCAACAGGACCCATCAGTAAACAGGGCATACCGCTTCTCATCTTCTGACAGTTCATCATACCATGCGGCCTCGTCAACACGTGTCACCTTCTCTGGTGATATTTCACCATCTTCGCACTCTGGCCAGTTGGTGATCACCTCCAGGATCCCAGGGCGACTAGGCTTCCCTATGCGAGCTCGTTGTGTGATCAGTGCGATCCACTTACTCCATGTAGCATCAGTTGCATGATGCATAGGGAATGCCTTCCCATTGAACATGCAGCCCAGCACTGGCAGTCGAGGTGCCAGGAAGAGTTGTGTTTCCGTGCCAATCACTTCTGATGCAGCTTGAATTCCTTCATATGCTGCCAATATCTCCTTCTTGGTTGGAGTGTATCGGGCCTCGGATCCTCTGTATCCCCGATTCCAGAACCCGAGGGATCGGCCTCGACCCTCCCCAGGTGCTCTCTGCCAAAGACTCCAAGTAGGGCCATTCTACCCAGCTGCAGTGTAGAGCACATTTTTAACATTTGGTTCTGTCCGGACTGACCCAAGCACCATCGCATGAACAATGTCCTGTTTAATTTGTTCAAAACTTTGTTGCTGCTCAGGACCCCATTCAAAATCATTCTTCTTCCGTGTCACACGGTGGAGGGGGCTAACAATCATACTGTAATTTGGAATATGCATTCTGCAAAAACCCAAAACACCTAAAAAAGCTTTTTTTTCCTTTTTGTTAGTTGGTGGAGACATGGCTGCAATCATCTTTATCACCTCTATTAGAATATGACGACGTCCATCCTGCCATTTTACTCCCAAAAACTGGATCTCCTGTGCAGGTCCTTTGAGTTTAACGCGTTTAATGGCAAAGCCAGCCTTTAGAAGAATTCGAATTATTTTCTTTCCTTTATCAAGGACTTTCACTGCTGAGTCACCCCACACCACAATATCATCAATGTATTGCAGATGTTCTGGGGCCTCACCCTCCTCCAGCGTGGCCTGGATCAGTCCATGGCAAATGGTGGGGCTGTGTTTCCACCCCTGGGACAGTCGATTCCAAGTATACTGCACCCCTCTCCAAGTGAAAGCAAACTGAGGCCTGCACTCTTTTGCTAAAGGGATTGAGAAGAATGCATTAGCAATATCAATGGTGGCATACCATTTGGCTGCCTTGGACTCCAATTCGTATTGAAGTTCCAACATGTCTAGCACAGCCGCGCTCAGTGGTGGCGTGATTTCATTCAGGCCACAATAGTCTACTGTCAGTCTCCACTCTCCAGTAGAGTTTTGCACCGGCCATATAGGGCTGTTAAAGGGTGAGTGAGTTTTGCTGATCACCCCTTGGCTCTCCAATTGGCGAATCAACTTATGAATGGTAATCACAGAGTCTCTGTTGGTGCGGTATTGCTGACGGTGCACTGTTGTGGTTGCAATTGGTACCTGTGGCTCCTCAACCTTCAGCAAGCCCACAACAGAAGGGTCGTCTGAAAGGCCAGGTATGCTGGATAATTGTTCAATCTCTTCTGCCTCCACTGCAGCCACACCAAAGGCCCACCTCTATCATTTTGGGTCCTTAAAATACCCTCTCTTAAGATAATCTATACCTAAGATGCATGGGCCTGTCGCAGTAGGATGCTTGTGCCAATTTGTGCCAGTCAGACTCATTTCAGCTTTTAATACAGATAGCTGTTGTAATCCCCCTGTCACTCCAGAAATACAAACGGATTCTTTCCCTTTAAAATTTGATGGCATCAGAGTACATTGTGCACCGGTATCCACTAAAGCCTTGTATTCCTCTGGATCTGATGTGTCAGGCCAACGAATCCACATAGTCCAATAAACCTGATTATCCCTTTCCTCCACCTAGCTGGAGGCAGGGGCCCCCTAATACTGGTCATTGCAGTCATCATTTACTGTTTCCCAGGAAACACCAGAGGTCTCCTCGAGGGAATCAGAATTGAAATCAACCCTCCTATCTTGTCTAGGGGGTTGCTCACTGGAAACTGGAGGGGCATTCCTCCAAGGAGAGTTACTTCTTTTAACCCTTTCCGCAACTCCCGTGCCTGTGCTCTTGGAGTAGATGGGGTAGATGGCCTATCCCACTTGCTCATATTCTCTCCTTGGTCCTGTGGATTGGACCGTGAAACATCCTGGGGTGTATACTCCTTATTTTCCTGCTCTTGAGCACGGGGATGCTTATTCTTAAAAGCTGGAGTACTGGCAGGTGGAGAGCGAGACACAAATTGGTCAAACTTCCGTGAAATTTTCTCTACAGCTGAAACAAACTAGCTGAGCAGCTAGTTGTTCCACCGTTTGCCTCTCATCTTCTTTCCAGGAGACAACTGCCAATGAACTGGCATAGTTTGGTGGTGCACTTTGTAGGAACTTTTGCCACATAATTCGTGTGCATTGATGTTCATCTGGGTCTTTGGGTGCATAGTCATTATATATAATCTCCAGTACAGCTAACTCCCTCAAATATTGACTGCCTTTTTCCATGGTGGTCCACTTACTTGGGGGGCTTGTGATATCTTTCCTTCATGTCCAACAAAAGTCGCCTCCAGAGGCTGAGAGTTTGTGACGGTCTTCCCATGGCCTTATCAATGCCACCATCCCGGGACAAGGAGCCCAATTGCCTGGCTTCCTTGCCCTCTAAGTCCAAACTGTGGGCTCCATTTTCCCAGCATCGGAGCATCCAGGTGATAATGTGCTCACCTGGGTGATGGCTGTAATCTTTCCGCACATCTTGCAGTTCACTCAGGGACAAGGACCGGCTGATTATCTCTGGCTCTAACTCTTCTTCCCTATGTGATATCCCTTGTTCATCTTCATCCTAAGTGCTGCAAAATGGTTTTTTTGTGTATTTCTTTTTCTGTACAGGGGCAACTGACACTGGCACAAATTGATACTCTGATTCAACAGCAATTGTATCATTTGTCTCAGTTTGAGTGGCTGCAGGTGTAACAGCAACAGTCTGGGTTTGAGCATCCACAGTTGTAGCAGCAGTCTGAGTGGACACAACAACAATATTCACAGTCTGGGTATGAGTGTCCACAGTGGTAACAGCAACAGTGTCAGCAGTCTGGGTATGAGTGTTCACAGCTGCAACTGCAACATCCACTGCTGAAGTTGGAACAGCAACTGATTCTGGCACAGCTGAGTTAGGAATGGGTTCCTGTGTTCTCCAAATCTTTACAGGTAAAAAACTCCCTTTACACCTGCCCATATTCTGTATGCCTCTCCTCACAGTTCTCAAAAAAATTTTACAATCCAAGTCAAGGTGAAAACATGGGAAAATAATACAAACATGGTAATTAGAACATTCCAAGTATTATTGTTAGAATCCATTAGAAGCACCTTGAAGAAATGAGGGTGACATAGTGAGTGGAATTACACATGTCAGTTTTTCCCATAAATTGAGTGCCATTATTAAGTTCTAGGAGAAAATGTGGAAGAGACAAAAAAGCCATGTACACATTCCAACCCAACTTAATAACCCATGACAAAATCATATCATAAGCCAATCCCATCCAGTGCAGTAACATGAGAATTTTCATACACTTTCCACGGACGAGAAACACTATCACAAGACATACACGATGCAGATATGGGTATGTAATAACACCATACAAGCATATCAACAAACATTACGATCAGCAATCAGTTAGTGTCAGGAGTGTACACAAGGATTTTGTTTAAATCCACTCTGTTCTATTTCAACCTCGCGGGCCCCACGTTGGGTGCCAATTAATGTCGTGGTTTTTCCCAGCCGGAGCAAAGGGGAAGGAAACCACGACTCCTCCCCCTACCCCTCTCGACGGAATGCGTAGGGGATCGAAGAGGGAGAAAAAAAGTAAAAGAGCCGGTGTAAGTTGAAATAAGAACAGTTTACTGGGGAAAATGGAAGAGTAACAACTATAACAAAGACAAGGGGATATTACAAAGAAAACTGGTGAGTGATACAGTTGATCACCACCCGGGACCTGACGTGAGCGACCACTCCGGACCGGCGACCGAGAGTCCGCACCCCCCGGAAGAGCTTCTTCTGGCCAGCCCCCACCTATACCCTGGGCATGATGGTTAGGATGGTATCGAATACCTGCTGGCCAGCCTGGGTCAGCTGTTCAGGCTGTGCCCTTTCCTGGTTCCTCTTGGGAATTAACTCTATCCTGGCTCAAACCAGGACAAACTTATAGTGCACTGTAATCATGTCTAGAAATCTTGAACTGTACCTTTAAGTTTCTGTGTTTGAAGGAGACCATAATTTTTGGCTATGGCATCTAAATGGTCAAACCTGTTTAGGGCAGGAAATTCTAACAATAAGGGCCCTGTACCAAAAACCTCTCCTTTGGGCTGCCTTTTGGCTCACTGGAGAGAAATACATAATGATTTGTGTAAAAAGCAGCTTATTGAATATTGCAATCATACGTGGCCAATGTATGCTCTGGATGTTGAGGAATTGTGGCCCCTGAATGGAATACTACGTTATAATACTATCTTGCCATTAATGTTGTTTTTTTATAAGAGCGAGGAAAAGTGAGATAAAGTCCCATATGTAGATCTGTTCTTTTATTTAAGAGAAAAATCTGAATGGTAGAAATACTCTGAATGAACAAATCGCGTAATGTCACTCATAGTAGAAAAACAAAAGGTTCAAAACCGTTGCTCCCCATGCACTGCAGTAAGAATGTGTCTTAAACATTTGACCCTTAAGGGGGGAGAGGTGTTCCTGTATATACACCCTCTCTCACTTACCCGCTTCCCAACATGAACCTGAACAGGGACCCAGCAACCTGACAAGGATATATTCTGGAGTGCTGGTTCTAGGGAGGGATCCCGGCCCTATCCAGATAGTAGTAACGTGGAAAAATGAGGACTCTGACAAAGAATCTTCCTCATTGGTGTCCAAGATAATTCAATGCTGTACTCATTTAATAACCACCTTAAAGATCCCCTTAAATTCTAAAGTCAAACAGCATATAATTGCCCCATTAAGGCAAGGGGTTGGGCAGAGTGAACCAGTACACATGAAAGTGCCTTTCTCACCTTCTGATTTAATTCTCTGAGGAAAAAAAAAATCAACTGACTCCTATAAGGAGCACCCAGATAAAGTGAGAAAGATAAAAAAAGAAAAAAAAAAGAGGGAAAAAAAAAACCCACCAAGAACCCCCCCCCCCCAAATAAAATCCCACAGAATAGAACCCAATATAAACATGGGAGTAATGTGTTCAGTTTTAAATACATGTAGGGGAGCAATAGGAACTAAAACTGCAAATATTGTGGGAGCCACAGGGAAAGAGAAAATCGGCCATTTTTGCAACCCCTAAATTTACAATTTGGCAATAAAGTGCTAACATATGAATTTTTGTATGTTTCAGAATGTCCCATACCCCTGATAGGGAGGGACTTGTTGTCTAAATTAAATGCAAAAATTGTCTTTGAAAACGGGGACTTGTTACTAAAAATACCTGGATCAAAGACAGGAAAAATATTGAAATAAAAGAAAAAGTAAAATCGATCAGCGTGAAACAATACCCAATAAAACCTGAGGCAAAACAAGTATTAAAAGTAGTAATTGAAAAATTTCTAAAATATCAAATTCTAGATGTGAGTGAGAGTATAGGTTAGTTCAGGACTTAAGACCCATAAATCATATTGTGAAAGATATACATCCAGTTGTAGCAAATCCATATACCTTACCCACAGCTCTGAGAGAAAATTATCAGTGTTTACAGTGCTTGATTTAAAAGATGCTTTCTTTTGTATCCTTTTGGAGAAGGAAAGTAGTAAACTATTTGCTTTTGAGTGGGAAAGCCCCAAACAGGACGTAAGGTACAGTTAACATGGACACGGCTACCCCAAGAATTGAAGAACAGCCCCACTATCTTTGGAAGACAACTGGCAAAAGAACTGGAGCTTTGGACTAATGAAAAGAAAGAGACACCGAGACCAGAGCATTTACTTCTCCAATATGTGGATGACATCCTAATTGCCACAACGGAAAGGTCAGCCTGAGTATAGGTAACCACTGAACTTTTAAACTTTTTGGGATTAAACAGGTACAAGGTATCAAAAGAAAAAGCTCAAATAGCAGCCAAACAGTGATCTATTTGGGCCTCAAAATTTCAAAAGGAGAACTGAGGCTGGGGACAAATGGAAAGGAAGCAAATTTTGCTATTCTGGAACCACACACTGTGCATGAGTCACAGACATTTTTGGGAATGATGGGATGGTGCATGCTCTGGATCATGGATTATGGTCTTATAGCCAAACCGTTATATGAAGCCCAAAAATCTACCCCTTTTACATGGGGCAAAGAACAGCAGGAAGTTTTCTGAAAGCTTAAAATAGCTCTGATGACAGTCCCAGCCTTAGGGATTCCAGATCTAAGCAAAGACTTTCAGTTATCTGTTCATGAACGATAGCATTTGGCTCGAGGAGTTCTGACACAGAAACTAGGAAGCTGGAAGAGACCAGTAGGATATTTTTCCAAACAACTGGACTTGGTGAGCAAAGCCTTCTTGCCTATGTCCCACATATGGAAACCAAAATGTTCGAGGAAAAAAGGGGACATTGGTTATCCCCGAGCTGAATGATGAAATACCAGGTAATTCTCACTGAGCAGGATGATGTAGTGTTTTAAACAACTAACTTTCTAAATCTTGCAGTCTTTCTGAGTGACAGAAAGATATCTTGTTGTGGTTTGGCCCAGCTAGCACAACAGCACCACGACAGTCTCTCGCTCGATGCCCCCATTCACCCCTACCCTCGTTAAGATGGCGGAGGACCCAGCGAAATGGGAGTAAAAAGATAAGCAAGATTGTTGTGGATTGAGACAAGGGCAGGGAGGGCTCACTGCCAATTATGGTTCTGGGCAAAACAGACTCTAGTACTCGACTTAGAGAGGAAAGTAGGAAAGTTTATTCTACAAGAAACAGAACAGAATAAAAGCAAAAAGGGAGTAGGATGATGAGAAAATTACAACCAGCACTTTAAGATCTCCCTCCCCCATCCCTCCTTTCTTCCCGGGCCCAGCTCACTGCTCCCGATATCTCTACCTCCTCCCCCCCAACGGCTCAGGGGGGCAGGGAGTGGGGGATGTGGTCAGTCTCTCACAGATGGGCTCTGCCGCTTCTGTCTTCTCAGATGAGGATGACTCCTGGCATTCTTCCCCTGCTCCAACACGGGATTCCTCCCCCGGAACACAGTCCTTAACAAACTTCTCTGGTGTGGGTTGTTCCCAGCAGCTGCGGCTTCTGTCGATACAGGTTCCCTTCCATGGGACACAGTCCTTGGTGAATATCTCTGACGTGGATTCTTCACTGCGGTTGCAGTTTCTGCACTTGCAAGGTCCCTTCCTCGGGACACAGTCCTTGGTGAATATCTCTGACGTGGATTCTTCACCGTGGTTGCAGTTTCTGCACTTGCAAGGTCCCTTCCTCGGGACAGGGCCTGCTCCAGCCATAGTGATAAAGGACCCCTCCTTCGGGACAAGGCCTCCTCCGGCCAAAATCACTGTCCCTGGCTCGGGGTCTTTAAAGAAATGAAAATAAATCTCAGCTTCACCAGTTCTCTCCATAGAATGCAGGGGAGTCTCTGCTACAGTACACCTCCTCTCTTTCATCACTGACCTTGGAGTCCGCATGGTTGTTTCTCTCACCGTTCCTACTCCTTGCACCACCACCAGCCAGAAGAAGAGAAGAAGGGGCAGAAGAAAGAAAGAAGATGGAGGAAGACACCTCCCCTTCCGGCTTCTTCTTAAAAAGTGATCGTGAAGGCGTCTAATTGGCTCAGCCCCAGAAGTGAGCCTTTTCTGAGCTGGGGAGAGTTGTGAGCAACTTCTTGCAGGAGCCATCTTTGCAGCCCCTTCCCCCATACCAGAAAAGGTTGTCATGTCAAACCATGACAGTAGTCCATGTCCATGGCACCCTCTTGAAAGAAAGAGGACTAATGTCCTTCCAGGGAACAAACATTAAGCATCAAAAAGAAACCTTACAACTGCTAGTGGCAGTGCAGGAACCAGTTCAAGTGGGAATCATGGATTGCAAAGCACATCAGACAGGGAACTCAAACATAGTAAAATAGCACAACATACAGTCTCACAAATGGCAACCATCCCCACCAGAACAGTAGCGCTTCCTAAGGAGCCACCAAAATATTCAGGTGAGGATTGGAAATTGGCTAAGTTACTAAATTAAGAGAAAAATTCAGAAGGATGGTGGACGACAAATACAGGTTAGGTAGTATTGCCTCTCTTAATCATGAGAGAGATTTTGCAAACAAAGCATAGGGAGTGTCACTGGGGTGCAGAAGCTATGACTCATCTTCTGTGAAGAAATGTAATATAAGTACGAATGTTTCAGATGGCCAAATCAGTAACGGCAAAATGTGAAATTTGTTTAAAGAAAAATCCAGTAGTACAAAAAAGAGTACAGATGGGCAAAATAAAAACTGGAGTGGAACCAGGAGATTATTTGGAAATTGATTTTATAGATATACCTAAATGCACTGGATATAAATATATGTTGGTTGGGGTTGACACCTTTTCAGGATGGCCAGAAGCCATTCCCTGTCGCACCAATCAGGCTAAGGAAACAGTTAAATGACTCCTGCAAGAAATTATTCCAAGGTTTGGAGTTCCATTTGGAATATCTTGAGAAAGAGGACCACATTTCGTGGCCATTGTGGTACAAGAGGTAAGCAAAGTCCTAGGAACTTCCTGGAATTTACATGTCCCTTGAAGATAGCAATCAAGTAGAAAAGTGGAAAGAATAATTCAGACCCCAGAAAGAAAAATTGAAAAAATTTGTCAGGAGGCCAAATTGAAATGGCCTCAGGCACATCCACTTGCATTTCTACAAATAATAGTGAAACCTCGAACTGGAATGTCGGCATGTCTTTATGAGTCCTAATGTATGGAAATCCCCATGAGGTTCCTGAACATATCCAAATATGCATGTGACAGGAAAACAAGATGTATATAAGTATTTGCTTTCTCTTGGAAAAACGCTAAACAGGCTCTGAAGTGCAGTAGTGTGGAATGGACCTCTGACTTTGGAAAATCCAGTACACAACATCCTGCCTGGAGATTACGTCTACATAAAGACATGGAAGGAAGAACCTCTGCAAGGAAGGTGGAAAAGACCATACCAGGTGTTGCTGACCACCTTCACTGCAATCAAGATTGCAGAATCAGATGCCTGGATCCACTACACTCGGGTGAAGAAGATAGTATCAAGCTCATGGAAGTGAAAGAGTTGTAGAAGATCTTGAGAAATTGAAGTTAACTCAGAAACATGACTAAGTTTTCATTTTTGTTGTTTTTTAAGTCTATGGTGGTGGAAACATGGATCAAAATTGGATGATCAAATCGATTTGTATTGAATGTTCGGGTCCAGACTCCAGTCCAAACAGAAATAGACTCGGAACAGGTAATTCCAATACCAGGAAAAAGTCAGGAGGAAAATATGATTATATGTTTGATTAAGAAATTCGCACATCTGAAAAATGTTTCCCAAATTACTGCTTGACTACCTATACCACTGGCAGTGGGAGAGTCCATTCCTTGAGGAATCTTAATCATGAATTTAACCACTGTTAAAAAAAAATGGGACTGCACACTGTAAACAAAAAGAAGTGATAAGTTGGGAAGAGAGAGCAGATTACATTAGAAAGCAATGGACAATCCCCGGTAATAGAGTGGACTGTTATAAGTTGCTAAATTTGCAATTTACCGCCATAGGAAGATTTGGAGGTGTTGGGTGGTACAGATATGATGAACCAAAAACAAGGAATGTGTCTCAAATGACTATGAAATGGGAATGTGAACAGGTTAAGAGAACAGCAAACAGGGAGGAGGAATGGAATTCAGTTTGCGGTGTTAGTGTAAACCTACAATTCAGATACAGGGCTAAGACATCTTGGTGTTTTGAATGGGATGGACTTGAATTCATGGTAAGCAGGTTAGTATTAGATAGAAGTACTTTGACAAGAGAAAAGGAAAAAAAGGTTCCTTGGTGGGAATGTGAACAAGTATAGAATTGCAGCACAGTGAGCCAAGCAGTTCAGCGTGTACCCCAATTGGCAATAGCCCTGAAGATTGGTTGTTTATGCAGAAGACTGAAGAACAACTTAAATGTGACCAGCCTCTGGAGAATTAACTGTCAAAGATATATGATTCCAAGCCCAGGACATCCGGTCTGTGCTATGAGTGATGGCACATGGACATCTCATCTGTCAGTGGATGGGAAAGTTAAACAAATAACTTTGCGATTGCCTACATTATGCCCAATTTGGAAAAAATCTCCCTTTAAGGGCAGTTTAGAAAGTTTGCATTTGACATGAGTGAAAAGATCAAAATTAGACAATGATGATTGGAATGATGCAGGTACTCGAGTAAAAATTGGCTGGGCACTAGAATCTCTCTTAAATCCTATAGCATCCTACCGAAATAGAGAGTGGCTGTATAGATTGACTGGGCAGGTTGAACGGTTGGCAAATGTGACAAGAAAGGGATTTAAACAACTGAATTTAAAATTACAGGCTACCTCTAGAAAGGCATTGCGAAATAGAATGACTCTGGACATGCTGTTGCTGAAGGAACATGGGGTGTGTGGCCTCCTAAAAGACAGAGTAGACCATTGTTGCATACACATTCCAAATGTCACCACAGATGTAGAACACGATTTAGATCAATTAGACAACATAAAAGAGGGAAACACCGGAAATTAGGGAAGACATGAACACAAGCTGGATAGATAAAGTTTTTCAGGGACTGGGCCTGGACCTAAAATCCTGGATAAAGTCACTGATTGAAACACTTTTGTTATTGATTATCATGTTTTTGGCAATCTATTTGGCATATTGTTGCATCAAAAGAGAAATAATACAAAGAACACGATGGAGCAATAGAATCTTGACAGCATTGACAAGACACAATGATCGGTTCAAAGGTTATCCACCACCATATGACAATCATAGTTTAGTCACAACTGAAATATAGAAGTGAAAGTATTGGAATGTGATTATGAATATTTTCAAAGAGGGGAAATGTTGCAGATAAACAATTATTTTAGTTAACAACTTATCATCACCATAAGTAATCAAACACTTGTAAGCACTTGTTAATCACTTCGTAATGGTTCAATCAATTAGCCAAGCACTTGCTAATGATACAAACACCTATTGATTAAGTAAGTATTCATTTAAATCACATAAGGATCAAACTGGAAGAGTGACATGCCACACCTGATAGGGACCTGTTACCTTAGCCACGAGATTCTGGTAAATGTATTTATCAGGTTACTTTAGCTGTTACCTTAGCCACGATACCCTGGTAAATGTATTCGTTAGGTTACCTTCGCTATTACCTTAGTTGTTACTAAAAAAAAGGGGCTGATATTTTTTTTTGAACAAACACTGTGATATTGGAAATTTTGTGCTTGTTGGGAACCAATCAACGTGAAGGGCTAAATTGATAGATTAACATTTTATGCATGCTCGTGTTGGCAAATGTGATTCTTTTGTTTGAGCTGTATAAAAACCCTGAAAATGGAAACTAACAACTAAGCACCTATGGAGGAGCTATCCCCCGTGTTTTCCCAGCACTGCAAAATAAAGAAGTGCCTGGCTTATCTGCATTCCTGTGTAGAGAAGTTTTTTGTGACTGCAGATCCATCAACAGTGCTGGCTGCTCTACAGGTGGATTGGAGATAGCTCCCACAGGAAAGTAGATGCAAATGTGTAACAGTGCTGGCTGATAGGCTACACGGGGACCTACGTACCACTGTAGGCGGGGTCTACGTACCTACTTTTTTTAATCTCCAGATGCAGTGGTGTAACCTGTACCTGCAGACCTGTATTTTAATGGGACCTGAGTAGGCCTAGTGCGCAGGATTGGAAATAGTTCCAACAGGAAAGCAGCTGCAAAGGTGACACATTGCTAGCCGATAGGTTGCACAGGGACCTACTTACCACCGTAGGTGGCGTCTGCCTACCTGCTTTCCTGTAGCTCCGAGACGCAGTGGCGTAACTTCTACAGGAAGACTGTATTTTTTCAAAGGAATCTGAGCATACCAAGTTTGCAGTATTAGAGATAGCTCTGAAAGGAAGGCAGCTGAAAAAGTGGCACAGTGATGGCTGTTAGGCTACACAGGGACCTAAGTATCAATGTAGATTGGGTCTACATACCTGCTTTCTTATAGCTCCTAGGCGCATTACCGTAACTTCTACCAGCAGCATGTATTTCTTAAAGTGGGAGCTGAGTGGGCCAAGTGCGTGGGATTAGAGATAACTCCCACAGGAAAGCAGCTGCAAAGGTGGCACAGTGCTGGCTGATAGGCTACACAGGGACCTACGAACCACTGTAGGTGGGCTCTGCGTACCTGCTTTGTTGCAGCTCCCAGAGGCAGTGGCATAACTTCTACCAGCAGCCTGTACTTTTTCAGTGGAAGCTGAGCAGGTAAAATGTGCAAGAATGGAGATAGGTCCCATAGGAAAGGAGCTGTAAAGGTGGCACATGGCTGGCTGATAAGCAACACGGGGATCAATGTACCACTGTACGTGTTGTCTGCGTATCTGCTTTCTTTTAGCTCCCCGACGCAGTGGCGTACCTTCTACTGGCGGCCTGTACTTTCACTGGGAGCTGAGAAGGCCAAGTCCACGGGATTGGAAATAGCTTCCACAGGAAAGCAGTGGCAAAGTTAGCACAGTGCTGGGTGTTAGGCTACACAGGGACCTACATACCAATGTAGATGGGGTCTGAGTACCTGCTTTCTAGTAGCTCCCAGAGGCAGTAGTGTAACTTCTAATGTCAGCCTTTATTTTCAATGGGAGCTGAGCAGGCCATGTCCACGGTATTGGAAAGAGCTTCCACACAAAAGCAGCGGCAAAGTTAGAACAGTTCTGGCTAATAAGCTACACAGGGACCAAAGTACCTCTGTAGGTGGGACTGTGTACCTGCTTTCTTGTAGCTCCCAGACGCAGTGTTGTAACTTTTACTGGCAAACTTTATTTTCCATGGGAGCTGAGCAGGCCAAGTGCACAGGATTGGAGATAGCTTCCACAGGAAAGCAGTTGCAAAAGAAGCACAGTGCTGGCTGTTAGGCTACACAGATACCTACATACTAATGTAGGTGGAGTCTGCGTACCTGCTTTCTTGTACCTCCAAGAGGTAGTGGCGTAACTTCTACTCCAATACACGCAGTCAGGGGAATAAGCAGAAGGAACTTGAGATGTGGGTGCTGATGCAGGGCTACGATCTCATTGCTGTCACAGACGTTTTTGGACAACTACCATGACTGGAGAATAGCCATGGAGGGTTATGTATTGTTCAGGCAAGACAGACTGACAAGGCATGGAGGTGGAGTTGCTCTCTGTGTGAGAGAGCAATTAGTATGTATTGAACTGTGCCTGGGTGGGGATGAGGAGAGAATACTTATGGGTAAAAATTATTGGCCAGGGCAAGGCAGTTGATATTATTGTAGGTGTCCACTACAGGAAACTTGATCAGGATTTGTATGTGCATGAGGCCTTCTAAAAACAGCTAGGAGCTGAGCAGGCCAAATGCACTTGATTAGAAATACCTCCCACAGTAAAGCAACTACAAAGGTGGCACAGTGCTGACTGATATGCTACACGGGGACCTACGTACCACTGTAGGTGAGGTCTGCGTACCTGCTTTCTTGGAGCTGCCAGACACAGTGGCGTAAGTTCTACGGGCAGCCTGTATTTTTTTCAATGGGAGATGAGCAGGACAAGTGTGCGAGATTGGAGATAGCTCCCACAGGCAAGCACCTACAAAGGTGGAACAGTGCTAGCTATTAGACTACATGGGGACCTGAACAATAGTGTAGGTAAGGTCTGCGTATCTGCTTGCTTGTGTCTCCCAGACGCAGTGGCATAACATCTACTGACAGCCAGTGTTTCAATTGGAGTTGAACAGTCCAAGTGCGCGGGAATACAGATAGCTCCCACATGAAAGCAGCTAAAAAGGTGGCAAAGTGCTAGCTGGTAGGCTAAACAGGGACCAACGTACCACTGTATATGGGGCCTCTGTAGCTACTTTCTTGTAGCTCCCAGAGGCAGTGGCGTAACTTCTACTGGCAGTCTTTATATTTAATGGGAGCTGAGCAAACCAAGTGCATGGGATCGGAGATAACTCCCACAGGAAAGCAGCTGCAAAGGTTACACAGTTCTGGCTGATAGGCTACAAGGGGATCTACGTACCACTGTAAGTGGGCTCTGCGTACCTGTATTCTTGTAGCTCCAAGACATAGTGGCGTAAAATGTACCAGCAGGCTGTATTTCAAATTGGAGCTGAGCAGGCCAAGTGCACGGGATTGGAGATAGCTCCCAAAGGAAAGCAGTTACAAAGGTGACACATTGGGGGCTGATACGCTACACGGGGACCAACGTACCACTGTAGGTGAGGTCTGCGTACCTTCTTTCTTGTAGTTTCCAGACACAGTGGCGAAAATTCTACCGGCAGGATGTATTTTCAATGTTACTTGAGCAGACCAAGTGTGCGGGATTGGAGACTGCTCCCAGACAAAAGTAGCTGCAAAGGTTACACAGTGCTAGCTGATAGGCTACATGGGGACCTACGTACCACTGTAGGTGGACTTTACGTACCTGCTTTCTTGTAGCTTACAGAGGCAGTGGCGTAACTTCCACAGGCAAACTGTATTTTCACTCTGAGCTGAGCAGACCAAGTGCTCGGGATTGGAGATAGCTCCCACAGGAAAGCAGCTGCAAATGTCGCATAGTGCTTACTGATGGACTACACGGGGATCTACATACCCCTGAAAGTGGGGTCTGAGTACCTGATTTCCTGTAGCTCCCATACACAGTGATGTAACTTCTCCCAGTAGCCTGTATTTACAATGGCAGTTGAGCAGGGCAAGTGCGCGGGACTGGAGATAGCTCGCAAAGGAAACCAATTGAAAGGTGGCACAGTGCTGGCTGATAGGCTACACGGGGACCTACGTACCACTGAAAGTGGGGTCTACATACCTGCTTTCTTGTGGCTCCAAGACACAGTGACATAACTTCTACCAGCAGCCTGTATTTACAATGGTAGCTAAGCAGACCAAGTGCGCGGGAATAAAGATATCTCCCACAGGAAAGATACAGTAAAGGTGGAACTGTGCTTGCTGATAGTCTACACGGGGACCTACATACCACATTAGGTGGGGTCTGCGTACCTGCTTTTTTTCAGCTCCCAGACACAGTGGTGTAACTTCTACGGGCAGCCTGATACAAGTTAGGGCACTTCCTCTGAAAGCTATAAGAAAGCACATACACAGACCCCACCTACAGTGGAAGGAATATCCCCGTGTAGTCTATCAGCCAGCACTGTGCCACCATTGCAGTTGTTTTCCCGTGGGAGGTATTGCCAATCCTGCGCACTCTGCCTGCTCAGCTCTCATGAAAAATAGAGGCTGCCAGTAGAAGTTACATCATGACGTCTGGGAGCTACAAGAAAGCAGATATGCAGACTCCACCAACAGTGGTACGTTGATCCCCGTGTAGCCTATGAGCCAGCACTGTGTCACCTTTGCAGTTACTTTCCTGTCGGAGCTATATCAAATCTTGCGCTCTTGGCCTGCTCAGCTACCACTGAAAATACAAGCTGCTGGTAGAACTTTCACCACTGCCTCTGGGAGCTACAAGAAAGCAGGTACGCAGATCACATCTACAGTGGTACGTAGGTCCCCGTGAAGTCTATAATCCAGCACTGGGAAAACTTTGCAGCTGCTTTACTTTGAGAGCTATCTCCAATCCCGCACACTTGGCCTACTCAACTCCCATTGAAAATACAGGCTGCTGGTAGAAGTTACGCCACTGCGTCTGTTAGCTACAAGAAAACAGGTACGCAGAGCCAACATACAGTGGAACGTAAGTCCCTGTGTTGTCTATCAGCAAGCGCTGTGCCACCTTTGTAGGTGTTTCCTGTGGGAGCTATTTCCAAACCCGCGCACTTGGCCTGCTCATCTCCATTGAAAATACAGGCTGTTGGAAGAAGTTACGCCACTGTGTCTGGGATATACAAGAAAGCTGGTACGCAGAGCTCACCTACAGTGGTACGTAGGTCCCAGTGTATCCCAATAGCCAGCACTTTTTCACCTTTTCATCTGCCTTCCTGTGGGAGCTATGTCCAATCAAACAGCACAGTAGCCAGCACTTTGCCACTGTGGTAGTTTGACCCTGGCTGGATTCCAGGTGCCCACCACACTGCTCTATCTCACATCTCTTCAGCAAGCCAGGAAAGGGGAGAAAATAAGATGGGAGTTTCGTGGGTCGAGATAAAAGCAGTTTAATAAAGAAACAGCAAAGCCACGCACGCTGGAAGAAAATCAAATGCAGATAAAGCTCTTACTCTCTACTTCCCATCTGCAGTTATGTCCTGCCACCTCCTGAGAAGCATGGCTTCGGTACGCGTAGTTATTGCTTTTGGAAGGCCAGAAATGAATCTTGCCTCCCCTTTCTGCTCCTCTCCCCCAGTTTATATTACTGAGCTGACGTCATATGGTATGGAATATCTCCTTGGTCTGCCTGGGTCAACTGTTCTGACCGTGGTCCCTCCCAAGATTGTCCTCACCCACAGCTATTGGTGAAGGTGGGGGAAGGAATGCTGGAGGGAAAGCCCTGATTCTGTCCCAACAGTAGTCATAATATTGATATCAATAAGTTGCCGGTAGAAGTTACCCCACTGTGTGTGGAGGTTACAAGTAAGCAGGTACGCAGACCCCACCTAGAGTGCTGCGTTGGTCCCTGTGTAGTCTATTAGCCAGCACTGTTTAACCTTTGCAGGTGCTTTCCTGTGGGAGCTATCTCCACTCTCGTGCACTTGACCTGTTCACCTCACATTTAAAATACAGGCTGCTGGTAGAAGTTATGCCACTGACGCTGAGAGCTACAAGAAAGCAAGTACACAGACCCCACCTATAGGGGTACGAAGGCCCCCGTGTAAGCTATCAGTTAGCTCTGTGCCACCTTTATAGCTGCTTTCCTGTGGAAGCTATCTAAAATCCCAGGTGTTGGGGATCCCCAATCACAAAAACTTCTCTACAAAGGAATGCAGATAAGCAGGGACTTCTTTATTATGCAGGGCTGGGAAAACACGGGGGATAGCTCCTCCATACCTGCTTCATTGTTAGTTACCATTTTCAGGGTTTTTATACAGCTCAAACAAAAGAATCATATTTGACAACACTAGCATGCATAAAATGTCCATCTATCAATTTAGCCCTTCACCTTGATTGGTTCCCAACAAACACAAAATTTCCAAAATCACAGTGATTGGTAAAAAAAAAAAGAAATCAGCCTCTTTGTTTTAGTAACAACTAAGGTAATAGCCAAGGTAACCTAACGAATACATTTACCAGGGTCTCCTGTCTAAGGTAACAGGTCCCCAACTGGTGTGGTATGTAACTCTCAGTTTGATCCTTATGTGATTCAAATGAATACTTACTTAATCAATAGGTGTTTGAGTTATTTGCAAGTGCTTAGCTAATTGATTGAACTATTACTAGGTGATTAGAAAGTGCTTAACAATTGCTTGACTAGTTATTGTGATGATAAGTTGTTAACTAAATTAATTCTGTATCTGCAACATTTCCCCCTTTTGAAAGTATTGATAATCACATTCCAATACTTTCGCTCTTGTATTTCTGCTGTCTCCATAGCAAAACCATGATTGTCATATGGTGGTGGATCACTTTTGAACCGATCATTGTCTTTTGACAATGCTGTCAAGATTCTATTGCTTCATCGTGTTCTTTATATTACGTCTCTTTTGATGCAACGATATGCCAAATAGTTTGCCAGAAACATTATAATCAAGAGCAGAAGTATTTCAATCAGTGACTTTATCCAGGAATTAACGTCCACACCCAGTCTCTCAAAAACTTTATCTATCCAGGGTGTGTTCAGGTATTACCTAATTTCCTGGTATTGGAATTACCTATTCCGAGTCTATTTCTGCTTGGACTGGAGTCTGCGCCTGAACATTCATTACAAATTGATTTGACCATCCAATTTTGATCCGTTTCCACCACCATAGACTGAAAAACCAACAAAACCAAAAACTTAGTTATGTTTCAGAGTTAACTTAATTTCTCAAGACCTTCTACAACTCTCCCACTTCCATCGACTTTACGGTGCCTTCTTCACCCGAGTGTAGTGGATCCAGGCATCTGATTCTGCAATCTTGATTGCAGTGAAGGTGGTCAGCAACACCTGGTATGGTCCCTTCCACCTTTCTTGCACCTTTTTTGCAGAGGTTCTTCGTTCCTGCTCTTTATGTAGGCAACCTCTAGGCAGTATGTTGTGTAGTGGATTTTTACAAAGTAAGAGGTCGATTCTACACTACTGCATTTCGGAGTCTGTTCAGGGCTTTTCCAAGAGAAAGCAAATAGTTATACACATCTATTTTCCCATCACCTGCATGTTTGGATTTGGTTCAGGAACCTCATAGGGATTTCCATACATTATCTCATAGGGACTTACTGACATTCCACTTCGACTTTTTGCTCTTATTTTGAAGAAATGCAAGTGGAAGTGCCTGAGTCCATTTTAATGTAGCCTCCTGACAAATTTTTCTAATTTGTCTTTTTAGGATCTGATCAATTCTTTCTACTTTTCCACCTGATTGACGTCTTCAAGGGACATCTAAATCCCAGGAAATTCCTAGGACTTTGCTTACCTCTTGTACCACATTGGCCACGAAATGTGGTCCTCTGTCTGAAGATATTCCAAATGGAACTCCAAACCTTGGAATAATTTCCTTCAGGAGCCATTTAACTGTTTCCTTAGCCTGATTGGTGTGACAGGGAAAGGCTTCTGGTCATCCTGAAAAGGTGTCAACCCCAACCAACACATATTTATATCCAGTGCTTTTACGTAGTTCTGAAAAATCAATTTGCCAAAAATCTCCTTGTTCCACTCCAGTTTTTATTTTGCTCATCTGTACCCTTTTTGTACTATTGGATTGTTCTTTAAACACATTTCACATTTCGCCGTTACTGATTTGGCCATTTCCAACATTTGTATTGATATTACACTTCTTTTCAGAAGATGAATCATAGCTTTTGCACCAAAGTGACACTCACTATGCTTTGTTTGCAAAATCTCCCTCATGATTAAGGGAGGCAATACTACCTGACCTGTATTTGTTGTCCACCACCCTTCTGAATTTTTCTCTGCATTTGGTAACTTAGCCAATTTCTCATCCTCCCCTGAATATTTTGGTGGCTCCTTAGGAAGCGCTACTGTTCTGGTGGGGATGGTTGCCATTTGTGAGACTGTATGTTGTGCTATTTTACTATCTTTGAGTTACCTGTCCGATTTGATTTACAGTGCATGATTGCCACTTGAACTGGTTCCTGGACTGCCACTAGCAGTTGCAAGATTTCCTTTTGATGCTTAATGTTTGTTCCCTTGGACGACTAGTCCTCTTTCTTTCCACAGGGTGCCATGGACCTCGACTACTACTATTTTGAATGAGTCCAAATTCTAACTCATTTTCCTTTACTTATTTCCAAAGCACGTTTCAATGCAATCAGTTCTGTCTTCTGTGCAACGCATTTGCTTCTATTACCGTGTTTTCAGTTGTTACCGCATATCCCGCGTGACGAGTTCCATTCACGGTGAAGCTGTTGCTATCTGTGAACAGTTCCCATTCAGGGTTTTCAAGAGGATCATCCTTCAGGTCCTCTCTGCTGGAATATGTATGTTCACTGGTTGCAACACAGTCGTGTTCCAGTTGTTGCTCTTCCTGTGAAGTACTCAGAAACACTGCAGTATTTAGAAGGGTACTTGTTTTAAACACTATAAAATCCTGCTCAGTGAGAATGATTTGGTAATTCATCATTCAGCTCCGGGATAACCAATGTCCGCCCTTTTGCTTTAAGACTGTGGTTACCATATGTGGGACATAGACTCTAATAGTCCTTCCCAAGGTCAGCTTTCTTGCTTCTTGGATCAGTGTGACCGTTGCAGCTACTCTTCGCAGGCAAGAAGGCTTTGCTCACCACGTCCAGTTGTTTGGAAAAATATCCCACTGGTCTCTTCCAGCTTCCTAGTCTCTGCATCAGAACTCCTAGAGCAAAATGCTGTTGTTCATGGACAAATAACTGAAAGCCTTTGGTTAAATCTGGCAACCCTAAGGCTGGGACTGTCATCAGAGCTATTTTAAGCTTTCAGAAAACTTCCTGCTGTTCTTTGTCCCATGTAAAACGGGTAGATTTTTGGGCTTCATATAATGGTTTGGCTATAAGACCATAATCCATGATCCAGAGCCTGCACCAGCCCATCATTCCCAAAAATGCCTGCAACTCAAGCCCAGTGCATGGTTCCAGAATAGCACAAATCGCTTTCATTTCCATTTGTCCCCAGCCTTTGTTCTCCTTTTGAAATTTCGAGGCCCAAATATATCAGTTTGGCTGCTATTTGAGCTTTTTCTTTTGATACCTTGTACCTGTTTAATTCCAAAAAGTTTAAAAGTTCAATGATTACCTATATGTAGACTGATCTTCCTTTTGTGGCAATTAGGATGTCATCCACATCTTTGAGAAGCAAATGCTCTGGTCTTGGTGTCACTGTCTTTTCATTAGTTCAAAGTTCCAGTTCTTTTGCGAGTTGTCTTCCAAAGATAGTCAGACTGTTCTTGAATCCTTGGGGTAGCCATGTCCATGTTAACTGTACCTTGCATCCTGTTTGGGGCTTTCCCACTCAAAAGCAAATAGTTTACGGCTTTCCTTTTCAAAAGGGATGCAAAAGAAAGCATCTTTTAAATCAAGCACTGTAAACCACTGATAATTTTCTCTCAGAGCTGTGGGTAAGGTATATGGATTTGCTACAATTGGATGTATATCTTTCACAATCTGATTTATTGGTCTTAAGTCTTGAACTAACCTATATTCTCCATTCAATTTCCATACTGACAAAATAGATGTGTGATACTCTGACTCACATTCGTCTAGAATTTGATATTTCAGAAATTTGTCAATTAGTACTTTTAATCCTTGTTTGGCCTCAGGTTTTCTTGGGTATTGTCTCACCCTGACCTATTTTACTTTTTCTTTTATTTCGGTTTTTACTGGTTGTGTCAATTTTGATTTCCTGGAATCTCAGTTTCCCACACCATTGGGATTGCTGCATTCTCCACTTCTGGAGGTAATTCTTGCACCTTTGGTTTTTCTTTTATCATCAATATTTGTCCCATCTTTGTTTCAGGTAATTTTATTTACAAGTCTCCATTTTCAAAGACAATTTGTGCATTTAATTTAGAAAACTAGTCCCTCCCCATCAGGGGTATGGGACATTCTGAAACATACAAAAATTCATATGTTATCACTTTATTGCCAAATTGTAAATTTAAGGGTTACAAAAATGGCCGATTTTCCTCCTTTCCTCAATATTTGGAGTTTTAGTTCCTATTGCTCCTCTACATGTATATTAAACTGAATATATTACTCCTAACCTCTACCAACATACTGCATTTTTTCAATGGAAGCTGAAATGTCCAAGTGCGTGGGATTGGATATAGCTCCAAGAATAAAGCAGCAGAAAAGGTGGCACAGTGTTTGCTGATAGACTACCCTGGGACCTAAGTAGCACTATAGTTGGGGTCTGCGTAGATGCTTTCTTGTAGCTCCCAGAGGTTGTAGAGAAACTTTTACAGGCAACTTGTATGTTTAGTGGGAGCTGAGCAGGTCAAGAGCCCGGGATTGGAGATAGCCCCCACAAGAAATCTCCTGCAAAAGTGGAACAGTTCTGGATGATAGGCTATGTCATAAATTGAGACCACAATGGATCATAAGCCAATTATAATTTTATTAATTGTAGCAAGTAGAATAAGAGCAAAGACAGCGCTGGACGACAGGGGAGTCTGCGCTCCGCCAACTGCCGTACTGATTAGTTTAAACAGTCCTTTTTTATACATTTTACATCCGTGGCTGTAAAGTAGGAGAACTGCTCTGCGCATGCTTCAGTTGCTGTGAGGGGTCGGGTTTTTTTTCTGTTTTTCGGTGGTTGCTGAGTAAGAAGTTTTCCTTCTTTGTTCTATAATTGATAAAGTTGTTTATTTTATCTTCGTCAGCCCCTTAGAACATCTTGTAGTCATCCTTGAGCAGTATCTCTCCTGTTTACACAAATGGTGTCTGGTATGTGAAGGCAATTGCAGTTATCTTATCTCACATGAGTGATGTCCTGCAGCTGTTCGCATAAGCACTTTCTTTTGTCGCTTAACCTTTACATTGAGCTTAACATAAATTTTAATAAACAATACCCTAATTCATAGTTTCTTACAGGCTACAAGGGGACTTACTACTTTAGGTGCGACATGCATACCTGCTTTCTTGTAGCTCCCAGAAGCAGTGGCGTAACTTCTAACAGCAGCCTGTATTTTTTCAATGGGAACTGAGCAGGCCAAGTGCACGGGATTAGACATAGCTCCCACAGGAAAGCAGCTGAGAGGTGGCACAGTGCTGGCAGATAGGATACACGGGGTCCTACTGTAAGTGGACTCTGCGTACTTTCTTGTAGCTACCAGACGCAGTGGCGTAACATGTTCCGGCAGACTGTTTTTGCAATGGGAGCTGAGCAGGACAATGATGTGTGATTGGAGATAGTTCCCACAGGAAAGCAGTTGCAAAGTAAGTACAGTGTTGCCTGATGGGCTACACAGGGACCTACACACCACTGTAGGTGGGGTCTGCGTACCTGTTTCTTGTAGCTCCCAGACACAGTGGCGTAACTTCTAAAAGTACCCTTTATTTTCAATGGGAGCTGAGGAGGCCAAGTGCACGGGATTTGAGATAGCTCAACCAGGAAAGCAGCTGCAAATGTGACACGATGCTAGCTATCGGCTATACGGGGGAGCTACGTACCACTGTAGGTGGGTTCGGCGTACCTGCTTTCTTGTGGCTCCGAAATGAAGAGGCGTAACTTACATCAACAACATTGTATTTTCAATGGGAGCTGAGTAGGCCAAGTGCATGGGATCGGAATTAACTACCACAGGAAACCACCTGCAAATGTAGCACAGTGCTGGCTGATAGGCTACAGGGGTGTTGCAGATACAGAATTATTTTAGTTAACAACTTATCATCACAATAAGTAGTCAAGCACTTGTTAAGTACTTGTTAATCACTTAGTAATAGTTTAATCAATTAGCTAAGCACTTGCAAACAACTCAAACACCTACTGATTAAGTAAGTATTCATTTGAATCACATAAGGATCAAATTCCAAGAGTTGCATACCACACCTGATGGGGATCTTTTACCTCAACCAGGAGACCCTGGTGAATGTATTTGTTAGGTTACCTTAGCTGTTACCTTATCCACGAGAGCCTGGTAAATGTCTTTGTTAGGTTATCTTTGCTGTTACCTTAACTACAAGACCCTGGTAAATGTACTCCTTAGGTTACCTTGGCTGTTACCTTAGTTGTTACTAAAACAAAGAGACTGATATCTTTTTTTGAACAATCACTGTGATTTTGGAAATTTTGTGTTTGTTGGGAACCAATCAAGGTGAAGGGCTAAATTGATAGATGGACATTTTATGCATGCTAGTGTTGTCAAATATGATTCTTTTGTTTGAGCTGTATAAAAACCCTGAAAATGGTAACTAACAATGAAGCAGGTATGGAGGAGCTATCCCCCGTGTTTTCCCAGCCCTGCATAATAAAGAAGTCCCTGCTTATCTGCATTCCTGTGTAGATAAACTTTTCGCGATTGCGGATCCCTCAACATTATTGGTGATGCAGATGGTACCACTGTAGGTGGTGTCTGCATACCTGCTTTCTTGAAGCTCCAAGACACAGAGGTGTAACTTCTATCGGCAACTTGTATTTTCAAAGGGAGCTGAGGAGATCAAGTGCACAGGATTGGAGATAGCACCCACAGGAAAGCAGATGCAAAGGTTGCACAGTGCTGGTTGATAGGCTACATGAGGACCAACGTTACCACTGTAAGCCAGGTCTGCCTACCTGCTTTCCTGTCGCTCCCAGAGGCAGTGACACAACTTTTACTGGCAGCCTGTAGTTTTTAATTAGAGTTGAGCAGGCCAAGTGTGCAGGATAGGAGACAGCTCGCACAGGAAAGCAACTGCAGAGGTGGCACAGTGCTTGCTGATAGGTTACACGGGGACCTACCTACCATCTTAGGCGTGGTGTGCGTTTCATACTTTTTTGTACCTCCACGACGAACAGGTGTAAATTCGACTTGCAGCCTGTATTTCAAACGGGAGCTGAGCAGTCCAAGTGTGCGGGCTTGGAGAGCTTCCATTGGAATACAGCTGCAAAGATGGAACAGTGCTGGTTGATAGTCTATATGGTAACCTACGTATTGTTTAAGGTGGGGTCAGCGTTCCTGCTTTCTTGTAGCTCCCAGAGGCAGTACGGTAACATGTACCGGCAGCCTGTATTTCAAATGGAAGCTGAGCAGGCCAGGGACGTGGGATTGGAGAGAGCTCCCAAAAGAAAGAAGCAGAAAAGGTTGCACAGTGCCGGCTGATAGGCTGCCCGGGGATCTACGTACCACTGTTGGTGGGGTCTGCGTACCTGCTTTCTTGTAGCTCCCAGACGCAGTGGCCTAACTTCCATCAGTAGCCTCTATTTTCTATGAGAGCAGAGCAGGTCAAGTGCGCGGGATTGGAGATAGCTCCCACAGAAAAGGAGGTGCAAAGGTGGCACAGTGCTGGCTGATAGACTACATGGGGATCTACGTACCACTGTAGGTGGGGGCGGCGTACCTGCTTGCATGTGGCTTTCAGAAACAGTGTTGTAACTTCTACCGGCAACCTGTATTTTGAATGGGAGCGGAGCAGGCGAAGTGTGCGGGATTGGAGATAACTCTCACAGGAAAGCAGCTGAAAAGGTGGTACAGTGCTGGCTGATAGGCTACACAGGGACCTACGTACCACTGTAGGTGTGGTGTGTGTACCTGCTTTTTTGTAGCTCCACAACGCAGAGGTGTAAATTCTGCCGACAGCCTGTATTTTTTGAATGGAAGCTGAGCAGGCCAAGTGCGTGGGATTGGAGATAGCTCAATCTGGAAGACAGGTGCAAAGATGGCACAGTGCTGCCTTATAGGCAACATGGATACTTACATACCACTGTAGGTGGGCCCTGCGTACCTGCTTTCTTGTAGCTCCCAGAGGCAGTGGCTTAACTTCTACTGACAGCTTGTATTTTTTCAATGGGAGCTGAGAAGACCAAGTGAGCAGGACTTGACATAGCTGCCACATGAAGGCAGCTGAAAAGGTGGCACACTGCTAGCTTATAGGTATATGGGGACCTACGTACCACTGTAGGTGGGCTCTGCGTACCTGCCTTCTTGTAGTTCCGATTGACAGTGGCGTAACTTTTACGGGCACCCTGTATTTTCAGTGCCAGCTGAGCAGACAAAGAGTGCGGGATTGGAGATAGCTCCAAAAGGAAAGCAGCGTCAAATTTGGTGCAGTGCTGGCTGATAGACTACATGGGGACAAAAGTTCCAGTTTAGGTTTAGGTCTGAGTACCTCCTTTCTTGTAGCTCCCAGAGGCAATTGCGTTACTTATACCGACAGCTTGTATTTTTCAATGGGAACTGAGTAGGCCAAGTGTGTGGGAAAGAGATAGCTCAACCAGGAAAGCAACTGCAAAGGTGGCACAGTGCTTGCTGATAGGCTACGTACCACTGTAGGTGGGGTCGGCGTACCTGCTTTCTTGTATCTTCTAGTGTTTTCAATATCCCATTGTGTCTCTCAACTTTTCCTGAGGCTGGTGCATGATAGGGAGGGAATATGATAAACTCATTTAATGCCATGCTCTTTGGCCCAGGCATCTATGAGTTTGTTTCCGAAGTGTGTCCCATTGTCTCACTCAATTCTTTCTGGGGTGCCATGTCACCAGAGGACTTTCCTTTCAAGGCCCTGAATAGTGTTCTGGGAGGTGGCATGAGCCACAGAATATGTTTCCAATCATCCTATGTGTCGTGGTGTTTCCCAGCTAGCACAGCAGCACCACAACAGTCTCTCGCTCGGTTCCCCCATTCACCCTTATCCTCGTTAGGATGGCGGAGGCCCTAGTGAAATGGGAGTAAAAAGATAAGCAAGGTTGTTGTGGATTGAGACAAGGGCAGGGAGGTCTCACTGCCAATTATGGTTCTGGGCAAAACAGACCCCAGTACTCGACTTAGAGAGGAAAGTAGGAAAATTTATTCTAGAAGAAACAGAATAGAATAAAAGCAAAAAGGGAGTAGGATGATGAGAAAATTACAACCAGCACTTTAAGATCTCTCTCCCCCATCCCTCCTTTCTTCCCGGGTCCAGCTCACTGCTCCTGATATCTCTACCTCCTCCCCCCTAAACGGCTCAGGGGGGCAGGAAATAAGGAATGTGGTCAGTCTCCCACAGATGAGCTCTGCCGCTTCTGTCTTCTCAGATGAGGACGACTGCTGGCATTCTTCCCCTGCTCCAACATGGGGTTCCTCCCCCGGGACACAGTACTTAACAAGCTTTTCTGGTGTGGATTGTTCCCAATAGCTGTGGCTTCTGCTGATACAGGGTCCCTCACACAGGACGCAGTCCTTGTTGAATATCTCTGGTTTGAATTCTTTGCCACGTTTGCAGTTTCTGCTCTCAGGACGAGGCCTCCTCTGGGCATAAGTTTAATGAGCTACTTTGTTGTGGGTTTTTCCCCACAGTTACCGCTGTGGATATTGGATCCCTTCCTAGGGACACGGCCTCCTCCGGCCATAGTCACTGTCCCTGGCTTGGGGCCTTTAATGAAGCGAATCGCTGCCCCTGGTCTGGGGCCAGCTTTAGCAACATGAGTCTCTTCCCCTGATTCGGGCTCATTATCAAAATGAGTCTCTACCGCTGATGTGGGGTCTTTATAGAAATGAAAATAAATCTCAGCTTCACCAGTTCTCCCCATAGAATGCAGGGAAGTCTGTGCTCCAGCACACCTCCTTCTCTCTTTCATCACTGACCTTGGAGTCCGCGTGATTGTTTCACTGTTCCTACTCTTTGCACCACCACCAGTCAGAAGAAGAAAGGGCAGAAGAAAGAAGAAGATAGAGGAAGAAACCTCCCCTTCCGACTACTTCTTAAAAAGTGATCGTGGAGGCGTCTAATTGGCTCAGTCCCAGAAGTGGGTCTGGCTCAGAGCTGGGGAGTGTTGCGAGCAACTTCTTACAGGAGCCATCTTTACAGCCCCTTCCCCCTTACCAGAAAAGGCTATCATGTCAAACCATGACACTATGGTTGCCTCCACCATTGTGAGCACACGACATTTGCCTTGGCGAGTCTGTGGCAGTGTGATGTAATCAAACTGCAAGGCCTCTCCGTATTTATATTTCTGCCATCGTCCTCCATACCATATGGGCCTTACCCGTTTTGCTTGTTTAATTGTAGCACACGTCTCACACTCATGGATAACCTGTGCAATAGTGTCCAAGGTTAAGTCCACCCCTCGATCATGAGCGCATTTTTAGGTAGCATCTCTGCCTTGATGACCTGAGGTATCATGGGCCCATCGAGCTAAAAATAACTCCCCCTTATGTTGCCAATCCAGATCTATCTGAGAAACCTTAGCAGCCTTGTCAACTTGCGCGTTATGCAGAGGTTCTTCCATGGCCCGCTTTTTGGGTACGTGAGCATCTACATGGCGCACCTTCACAACTAGTTTCTCCATTCGAGCAGCAATGTCCTGCCATAGTGGAGAAGCACAGACGAGTTTGCCCCGTCGTTGCCAGTTGTTCTTTCTCCATTGCTGTAGCCATCCCCACAGAGCGTTTGCCACCATCCACGAATCAGTGGAGAGGTAGATCCTTGGCCATTTTTCCAGTTCAGCAATGTCTAAAGCCAACTGGATGGGTTTTACCTCTGCAAACTGACTGGATTCACCCTCTCCTTCTGCAGCTTCTGAAATTTTACGTAGAGGACGCCATACAGCTGCCTTCCATCTCCGATGCCTTCCCACAAGGCAGCCGGACCCATCTCTAAACAGGGCATATCACTTCTCATCTTCTGACAGTTCATCATACGATGGGGCCTCGTCAACACGTGTCACCTTCTCTGGTGATATTTCACCATCTTCGCACTCTGGCCAGTTTGTGATCACCTCCAGAATCCCAGGGCAGCTAGGCTTCCCTATGCAAGCTCGTAGTGTGATCAGTGCGATCCACTTACTCTATGTAGCATCAGTTGCATGATGCATAGGGAATGCCTTCCCCTTGAACATGCAGCCCAGCACTGGCAGTTGAGGCGCTAAGAAGAGTTGCATTTCTGTGCCAGTCACTTCTGATGCAGCATGAACTCCTTCATATTCTGCCAGTACCTCCCTTGGTTGGAATGTATTGGGCCTCGGATCCTCTGTATCCCCGACTCCAGAACCCGAGGGGTCTGCCTCAACCCTCCCCAGGTGCTCTCTGGCTCCAACTCTTCTTTCTTCTGTGATATCCCTTATTCATCTTCATTCTTAGTGCTGCGAACTAATTTTTTTCTGTAGTACTTTTTTCTTTACAGGAGCAACTGATACTGGAACAAATTGATAGCCTGATTCAACAGCAAATGTATCGGTTGCCTGGGTTTGAGTAGCCGCAGTTTTAGAAGCAACAGTCTGGGTTTGAGCATCTACAGTTGTAGCAGCAGCAGTCTGAGTTTGAGTGGACACAGCAACAATATCCACCGTCTGGGTATGTGTCCACAGTGGTAACAGCAACAGTGTCTGCTGTCTGGATATGAATGTCCACAGTGGTAACAGCAACGGAGTCTGCTGTTTTGGTGTGAGTGTTCACAGCTGCAACAGGGACATCCACGGCTGGAGTCGGAACAGCAACTGGTTCTGGCACAGCTGAGTTGACTGCAACATCCACTGTTGGAGTCGGAACAGCAACTGGTTCTGGCACAGATGAATTAGGAACGGGTTTGTGTGTTCTCCAAATCTTTACAGGTAGAAAGGTCCTTGGACACCTGCCCATATTCTTTATGCCTCTCCTCACATAGGTACAGAACCTCACAGTTCTCAAAAAAAAAAAAATTTTTGCAATCCAAGCCGAGGTTAAAACAAGGGAAAATAATACAAACATGACAATTAGAACAATCCAAGTATTATTGTTAGAATCCATTAGAAGCACCTTGAAGAAATGAGGGTAAGAGACATAGTGGGAGGAATTAAACATGTTAGTTTTTCCCATAAATTGAGTGCCCTTATTAAGTTCTAGGAGAAAATGTAGAAGAGACAAAACAGCCATGTACACATTCCAACCCAACTTAATAAACCCTGACAAAATGATATCATAAGCTAATCCCATCCAGTGCAGTAGCATGATAATTTTCATACATTTTCCACAGACGAGAAACACTATCACAGGATATACATGATGCAGATAAGAGGACATATAATACCACCATAGGAGCATAACAATCAACATTGTGCTCAGCAATCAGTTAGTGTCAGGAGTGTAAATAAGGAGTTTGTTTAAACCCACTCTGTTCTATTTCAACCTCGCAGGCCCCACGTTGGACGTCAATTAATGTGGTGCTTTTGCCAGCTGGAGCAAAGGGAAAAAAAAAAAAATTGCAACTCCTCCCCCTCCAAATGAAATGCGGTGGGGATCGCAGATGGAAAAGAAAAAAAAAAGAGCCCGCTTAAGTTGAAATAAGAACAATATACTAGGAAAAATTGAAGAGGAACAACTATTACAAACACAAGGGAATATTACAAAGAAAACTGGTGAGTGTGTGGGATTGGGGATAGCTCTTATAAGAAAAAGGCCTCAAAAGTGGCACGGTGCTGGCTGATAGGCTACATGGGGACCTACGTACCAATGTATGTGGGCTCTGCGTACCTGCTTCCTTGTAGCTCCCAGATGGAGTTGCGCAACATCTACCAGCAGCCTGTATTTCAAACGGGAGCTGAGACCGCGGGGGATTGGAGATAGCTTCCACAGGAAAGCAGCTGAAAAGGTGGCTGTACTGGGTCTGGAATGGTAGTGACTTTCCACAGCAGCTCTTACAGTGCTGTGCTTCCTTTTGATATCAATATTATTACTATTGCTCGCAGAGTCATTGGTCTGACCCAGGCAGACCAAGGAGATATTCCATACCATATGATGTCAGCTCAGTAAAATAAACTGGAGGAGAGGAGCAGGAAGGGGAGACAAGATACATTTCTGGCCTTCCACAAGTAACCACTACGCGTACCGAAGCCCTGCTTCGGGAGGTGGCCGGACATCGTTGCAGATGTGAAGTAGAGAGTAACAGCTTTAACTGCTTTTGCTTTGCTTCCCACGTGCACGGCTTTGCTATTTCTTTTTTAAACTGCTTTTATCTCAACCCACCAGTCTCCCATCTTATTTTCTCCCCTTCCCTGGTTTACTGAGGAGGTGGGGGATAGAGTGGTGTTGTGGGCACCTGGCATCCAGCAAGGGTCAAACTGCCGCAATGGCAAAGTGCTTGCTACTGTGCTGTTTGATTGGAGATAGCTCCCATAGGAAAGCAACTTAAAAGGTGACAAAGTGCTGTCTGTTAGGCTACACGGGGACCTACATATCAATGTCAGTGGGGTCTGTATCTGCTTTCTTTTAGCTCCCAGATCCAGTGGCATAACATGTAGGGGCAGTCTTTATTTCAAATAGAAGCTGAGTAGGCTGTAATGGAAAAGGTCATGTTCATTAATCAAATAATGAAAGAATAGTTGTGCAACGAACTGTTTAAATTCATTGTAAAAGTCTTGTAAAACTTTAACCGTAAAGTTTCTACAATGTGCACAGCTGCAGTTGGCTAAGATGCTTATATGAGGTACAATAGGTGGTGCATGAGCTGATAAGAGCCAAGAGAAGAGTTCACGAGCGGGCCACTAGAGGAAGAATACTGACCTCATCCCAGCGACCACCCTACGACAACCAGGAGGCAAAAGAAGACTCCCTAGTAACAAGAAGGGCACATGTGCAGAGTACACCAGGGAGCGATGCACCCAACTGATAAAGACTGTATAAAAGGACTGTGATACGGGGGGGGGGGGTGTTGGGCGCAGTTGGTGGAGCAGAGTCTCCCTGCTGCCGAGCGCTGTTTTGCTTATTTACTGCTTGCTTAATAAATTTGATCCATGAGTCACTTAAATTGGCCAGTATACTTTATCACAGCAATCTATAACAAGGCCAAATGCGTGGGATTGGAGATAGTTCCCACAGGAAAGCAGCTGCAAAGGCGGTAGAGTGCTGGCTGATAGACCTATGTACGAGTGTAGGTGGGTCTGTGTACCTGCTTTCTTGTAGATCCCACACGCTGTGATGTAATTTCTACCAGTAGCCTGCATTTTTTCAAATGTATCTGAGCAGGACAAGTGTGCGGGATTTGAGATTTCTTCCTCTAGGAAAGCAGCTGCAACAGTGGAACAGTGCTAGCTGATAGGCTACACGGGGTTCTACGTACCACTGTAGATGGGGTTTTCCTACCTGCTTTCTTATAGCTCCCAGAAACAGTTGAGTAGCTTACGCCAGCAGTCTATATTTTAAATGGGAGATGAGTGGGCCAAGTGCGCAAGACTGGAGATAGCTCCCAATGGAAAGAAACCGCAAGTGCGGCACAGTGCAGACTGATAGGCTACACAACGACATATGTATCACTGTAGGTGGGGTGTGCATACATGCTTTCTTGTAGATACCAGACACAGTAGTGTAGTATGTTCCGTAGTCTGTATTTTTTCAATGGGAAGTGAGCAAGACAATGAGGCGGGATTGCAGGTAGCTCCCACAGGAAAGCAGGTGCAAAGGTGGTACAGTGCTGACTGATAGGCTACAAAGTGACCTACGTACCACTGTAGGTTGAATCTACGTATAGTCTTTCTTGTAGCTCCCAGACTCAATGTCGTAACTTCTACCGACAACCTGTATTTCCAATTGGAGCTGAGCAGGCCAAGTGCACTGGATTGAAAGTAGCTCTTACAGGAAAGCAGTTGCAAAGGTTGCACAGTGCTGGCTGATAGACTACATGGGTACATAAATAGTACTGTAGATGGGGTCTGCGTACCTGCTTTTTTGTAGCTCCTAGACGAATTTGCGTAACATGTTCTGACAGCCTATATTTTTTCAATGGGAAGTAAGCAGGAAAATGACGCGGGATTGGAGGTAGCTCCCACAGGAAAGCAGCTGCAAAGGTGACACAGTGCTGGCTGTTAGGCTACATGGGGACGTACCTACCACTGTAGGTGGGCTCTGTGTACCTGCTTTCTTGTAGCTCCCAGAGGCAGTGGCGTAACTTCTACTGGCAGTCTTTATTTTCAATTGGAGCTGAGCAGATCAAGAGACTGGAGAAAGCTGCCACAGGAAAGTAGCTGCAACAGTGCTGGCTGTTAGGCTACACAGCAATCTACGTAGAATGTAGATGGGGTCTTAGTACCTGCTTTCTAGTAGCTTCCAGATGCAGTAGCATAACTTCTACTGTCAGCCTTTATTTTCAATGGGAGCTGAGCAGGCAAGATGCGCGAGATTGGAGATAGCTCCCACAGGAAAGCAGCTGCAAAGGTGGAACAGTGCTGGATTATAGGCTACACAGGGACCTAAATACCAGTGTCGATGGGGTCTGCGCACCTGCTTTCTTGTAGCTCCCAGACGCAGTGGCATAACTTCTACTGATAGTCTGAATTTTCAATGGGAGCTGAGACAGCAAAGTACACGGGATTGGATATAGGTCCCACAGAAAAGAAGTGCAAAGGTGGCACAGTTCTGACTGATAGACTACAAAAGGACGTATGTACCAATGTAGGTTAGGTCTGCGTACCATCTTCTTTTTAGCTCCCAGATGCAGTGGTGTGACATACCGGCAGACTGTATTTTCAATGAGAATTGAGCAGGCCAAGTGCGCGGCACTGGAGACAGCTCCCACAGGAAAGCAGCTGCAAAGGTTGCACAGTACTGGCTGATAGGGTACATGGGGACATACTTACCACTGTAGGTGGGCTCTGCGTGCCTGCTTTCTTGTAGCTCCCAGACGCAGTGGCGTAAGTTCTACTAGCAGACTGTATTTTCAAAGTGAGCTGATACGAACAAGTGCGTGTGATTGGAGATAGCTGCCACAGGAAAGCAGCTGCAAAGGTGACACAGTGCTAGCTGATAGGCTGCGCGGAGACCCACGTACCGCAGTAGGTGGGGTCTGCATACCTGCTTTCTTGTAGCTCCCTGACGCAGTAGCGTAACATGAATTGGCAGACTGTATTTCAAAAGGGAGCTGAGCAGGCCAAGTGCGTGGGACTGGAGACATCTCCCACACGAAAACAACTGCAAACGTTGCACATTGCTGACTGATGTACATTACCTCCTTCTTGGTTGGAATGTATCGGGCCTCAGATCCTCTGTATCCCCGACTCCAGAACCTGAGGGGTCGGTGTCGACCTCGACCCACCCCAAGTGCTCTCTGCCAAAGACTCCAAGTAAGGCCATTCTCCCCAGCTGCAGTGTAGAGCACATTTTTAACATCTGGTCCTTTCCAGAATGGCCCAAGCGCCATCGCATGAACAATCTCCCATTTAATTTGTTCAAAACCTTGTTGCTGCTCAGGACTCCATTCAAAATCATTCTTCTTTTGTGTCACATGGTAGAGGGGGCTAACAATCATACTGGAATTTGGAATATGCATTCTCCAAAAATCCACAACACCTAAGAAAGCTTTTTTTTCCTTTTTGTTAGTTGGTGGAGACATGGCTGCAATCATCTTTATCACCTGTATTGGAATATGATGACGTCCATCCTGATATTTTACTCCTCAAAACTGGATCTCCTATGCAGGTCCTTAGACTTTCCTGCCTTTAATGGCAAAGCCAGCCTTTAGAAGAATTTGAATTATTTTCTTTCCTTTATCAAGGACTTCCACTGCTGAGTCACCCCACACCACAAAATCATCAATGTATTGCGAATGTTCTGGGGCCTCACCCTCCTCCAGTGTGGCCTGGATCAGTCCATGGCAAATGGTGGAGCTGTTTTTCCACCTCTGGGACAGTCGATTCCAAGTATACTGCACCCCTCTCCAAGTGAAAGCAAACTGAGGCCTGCACTCTTTTGCTAAAGGGATTGAGAAGAATGCATTGGCAATATCAGTGGTGGCATACCATTTGACTGCTTTAGACTCCAATTCGTATTGGAGTTCCAACATGTCTGGCACAGCCGCGCTCAGTGGTGGCGTGATTTCATTCAGGCCACGATAGTCTACTGTCAGTCTCCACTCTCCAGTAGACTTTTGTACCGGCCATATAGGGCTGTTAAAGGGTGAGTGAGTTTTGCTGATCACCCCTTGGCTCTCCAATTGGCAAATCAACTTATGAATGGGAATCACAGAGTCTCTGTTGGTGCAGTATTGCCGATGGTGCACTGTTGTGGTTGCAATTGGTACCTGTTGCTCCTCAACCTTCAGCAACCCCACAACAGAAGGGTCCTCTGAAAGGCCACGCATGTTGAATAATTGTTCAATCTCTTCTGCCTCCACTGCAGCCACACCAAAGGCCCACCTGTATCCTCTTGGGTCCTTAAAATACCCTCTCTTAAGATAATCTATGCCTAAGATGCATGGAGCTTCGGGGCCTGTCGCAATGGGATCCTTGTGCCAATTTGTGCCAGTCAGACTCGCTTCAGCTTCTAATACAGATAGCTTTTGAGATCCTCCTGTCACTCCAGAAATACAAAAGGATTCTTTCCCTTTAAAATTTGATGGCATCGGAGTACATTGTGCACCGGTGTCCACTAAAGCCTTGTATTCTTATGGATCTGATGTGCCAGGCCAACGAGTCCACACAGTCCAATAAACCCGATTATCACTTTCCTCCACCTGGCTGGAGGCAGGGCCCCCCTAATACTGGTCATCATTTCCCATTTCCCAGGAAACACCAGAGGTCCCCTCGAGGGAATCAAAATTGAAATCAACCCTCCTATCTTGTCTAGGGGGTTGCTCACTGGAAACTGGAGGGGCATTCCTCCAAGGAGAGTTGCTTCTTTTAACCCTTCCTTTCCGCAACTCCTGTACCTTTGCTTTTGGAGTGGGTGATCCTGGATTAGATGGTAGGTGGCCTATCCCACTTGCTCATATTCTCTCCTTGGTCTTGTGGATGGGACCGTGAAACATCCTGGGGTGTATACTCCTTACGTTCCTGCTCTTGAGCACGGGGACGCTTATTCTTAACAGCTGGAGTACTGGCAGGTGGAGAGCGAGACACAAATTGGTCTTCCATGACATTTTTTCTACAGTTGAAACAACAGTTGAAGTTGAGCAGCTAGTTTTTCCACCGTTTGCCTCTCATCTTCTTTCTAGGAGACAACTTGCAACGAACTGGCATAGTCTGGTGGTGTACTTCGTAGGAACTTTCGCCACATAACTCATTTGCATGTAACTTCATCTGGGTCTCTGGCCACATAGTCATTATAAATAATCTCCAGCACAGCTAACTCCCTCAAATATTGACTGCCTTTCTCCATGGTGGTCCACTTGTAATATCTTCCTTGAAAGGGTATCTTTCCTTCACACCCAAAAGAAGTTGTCTCCAGAGGCTGAGGTTTTGTGACGGTCTTGCCATAGCCTTATCAATGCCCCCGTCCTGGGAAAAGGAGTTTAATTGCCTGGCTTCCTTGCCCTCTAAGTCCAAACTGTGGGCTCCATTTTCCCAGCATTGGAGCATCCAGGTGATAATGTGATCACCTGGACGACGTCTGTAATCTTTCCGCATGTCTCGCAGTTCACTCAGGGACAAGGACCGTCTAATTATCTCTGGCTCAAACTCTTCTTCCCTCTGTGATATCCCTTGTTCATCTTCATCCCTAGTGCTGTGAACTGATACTCTGATTCAACAGCAATTGTATCAGTTGCCTCAGTTTGAGCACCCACAGTTGTAGCAGCAGCAGTCTGAGTTTGAGTGGACACAGCAACAATATCTACTGTCTAGGTATGAGTGTCCACAGTGGTAACAGCAACAGGGTCAGCAGTCTGGGTATGAGTGTTCACAGCTGCAACAGGGACATCCACTGCTGGAGTCGGAACAGCAACTGATTCTGGCTAAGCTGAGTTGACTGCAACATCCACTGGTGGAGTCGGAACAGCAACTGGTTCTGGCAAAGATGAATTAGGAATGGGTTCGTGTGTTCTCCAAATCTTTACACGTAGAAAGCTCCTTGGACACCTGCCCGTATTCTTTATGCCTCTCCTCACAGTTCTCAAAAAACAATTTTTACAATCCAAGAAGAAGTGAAAACAAGGGAAAAAAATACAAACATGGTAATTAGAACATTCCAAGTATTATTGTTAGAATCCATTAGAAGCACGTTGAAGAAATGAGGGTGACATAGTGGGAGGAATTAAACATGTCAGTTTTTCCCCTAAATTGAGTGCCATTATTAAGTTCTAGGAGAAAGTGTGGAAGAGACAAAAAAGCCATGTACACATTCCAATCCAACTTAATAACCCATGAGACAATCATATCATAAGCCAATCCCATCCAGTGCAGTAGCATGAGAATTTTCATAGATTTTCCACAAAAGAGAAACACTATCACATGTAATACCACCATACAAGCATATCAAGCAAAATTGTGCTCAGCAATCAGTTAGTGTCAGGAGTGTACACAAGGAGTTTGTTTAGACCCACTCTGTTCTATTTCAACCTCGCGGGTCCCACGTTGGGTGTCAATTAATGTCGTGGTTTTGCCCAGCCAGAGGTAAGGGGGGAAAAAAATCGTTACTCCTTCCCCTCCCCTTCCCCTCTCCCGACAGAATACGGAGGGGATCGGAGAGGAAGAAAAAAAGTAAAAGAGCCCGCTTAAGTTGAAATAAGAACAATTTACTAGGGAAAATTGAAGAGGAACAACTACGACAAACACAAGGAAATATTACAAAGAAAACTGGTGACTGATGCAGTTGCTCACTACCCGGGACCCGACCTAAGCGACTGCTCCAGACTGGCGATCAAGCGCCCATGACCCTTGTAAGAGAACTTCTTCCGACTAGCCTCCACCTATATACCGGGCATGACGTTAGGATGGTATCGAATACCTGCTGGCCAGTCTGGGTCAGCTGCTCAGGCTGTACCCTTTCCTGGTTCCTCACGGGAATTAACTCTATCCTGGCTAAAACTTAGACAGCCTATAAGTCAACACTGTGCCACCTTTGCAGCTGCTTTCCTCTGGGAGCTATATACAATCCTGTGCACTTGGCCTGCTAAGCTGCCATTGAAAAAAAAAAGACTTGGTAGAAGTTACAACTCTGCGTTGTGGAGCTACATGGCAGCAGGTACGCAGACCCCACCTCCAGTGATACGTAGGTCTTCGTGTATCAGCCAGCACTGTGCAAACTTTCCGCTTCTTTCCTCTGGGAGCTATCCCGAATCCCAGGCACTTGGCCTGCCCAGCTCCCATTGAGAATACAGGCTGCCGTTATAACTTACGTCACTGCATCTGGGAGCTACAAGAAACCAGGTATGCAGACCCCACCTACATTGGTACGTGTGTCCCCGTGTAGCCTATCGGGCAGCACTGTGCCACCTTTGCAACTGCTTTCCTGTGGGAGCTATATCCAATCCTGAGCACATGGCCTTTTTAGTAACCATTCAAATACAGGCTGTCGGTAGAAGTTACATCACGTCTTATGGGAACTACAACAAAGCAGGAACGCAGATGCCACCTATAGTTGTATGTAAGTCACCATGTAGCCTAAAAGCCATCACTGTGCCACCTTTGCAGCTGCTTTCCTGTGGGAGCTATATACGATTCCGTGCATTTGACCTCCAAAGCTTCCATTAAAAAAATACAGGCTGCCCGTGGAACTTACGCAACTTCCTCTGGGAGCTACAAGGAAGCAGATACACAGACCCCAGCTACAGTTATCCGTAGGTCCCCTTGTAGCCTATCAGCCAAACTTGTGACACCTTTGCAGCTGCTTTCCTGTGTGAGCTATCTCTAATCCCTTTCACATGGTCTGCTCAGTTCCCATTGGAAATACAGCCTGCTGTTAGAAGTTACGTCACTGCCTTTGATACCTAAAAGAAAGCAGATACGTAGACTCCACCTACATTGATACGTACGTCCCCTTGTAGCCTATCAGCTAGCACTGTGCTACCTTTGCAGCAGGTTTCCTGTGAGAGCTATCTCCAATGATGCGCAACTGACCTGCTCAGCTTCCATTTGAAATATAAGCAGCCGGTATAAGTTACGTCACTGCGTCTGGGAGCTACAAGAAAGCAGGTACACGGACCACACCTAGTAGTACATTTGTCCTTGTGTAGCCTTACAGCATGTACTGTGTAACTGCTTTCCTGTGGGAGCTATCTCCAATCCCTCGCACTTGGCCTGCCCAGCTCCTATTTGAAATACAGGCTGCGGGTAGAAGTTATATCAAGGCGTCTCAGAGCCAGAAGAAAGCAGGTATGCAGTGCCCACCTACAGTATTAAGTAGATCACCATGTAGCCTATCTACCAGCACTGTGCCACCTTTGCAGCTGCTTTCCTGAGAAAGCTATCTCCAATCTTGTGCACTTGGCCTACTCAGCTACCATTGCAAAGAGGCTGCCGGTAGAAATTACGTCACTTCCTCTGGCAGCTACAAGTAAGCAGGTACGCAGTCCCCATCTACAGTATAACATAGGTCCTCCTGTAGTCTATCAACCATCAGTGTGCCACCTTTAGAGTTGATTCCTGTGAGAGCTATCTCCAATCCCACGCGCTTTGTCTGTTCAGCTCCCTTTGAATATAAAGGCTGCCGGTCCATGTTATGCCACTGCCTCTAAGAGCTACATGACAGCAGAAGTTCTGCCACTGTGTCTGGGAGCTACAAGAAAGAAGGTACGCAGACCCCACCTACAGTGGTACATAGGTTCCCGTGTAGTCTATATGGCAGCACTGTGTCACCTTTGCAGCTGCTTTCCGGTAGGAGCTATCTCCAATCTCGCCCACTTGTCTTGCTCTGATCCCTCCGAAAATAGAGGCTGCCAGTAAAAGCTACGCCACTTCTTCTGGGAGCTCCAAGAAACGGGTACGGAGATCCAACCTACAGTGGTACATATGTCCCCTTGTAGCCTATAAGCAAGCACTGTGCCACCTTTGCAGCCGCTTTCCTGTGGGAGCTATCTCCCATCCCGTGCACTTGGCCTGCTCAGCTCGCATTGAAAAAATACAGGCTGCCCAAACATGTTACGCCACTGCCTCTGGGAGCTACAAAAAAGAAGACACGCAGACAGTACCTACAGTTATACGTAGGACCCCAGGTAGCGTATCACCCACCACTTTACCTCCCAGCTGCTTTCCTGTGGGAGTTATTTCCAATCCCGCGCACTTGGCCTCCTCAGCTCCCCTTGAAACTACAGACTGCCGGTACAAGCTACGCCATTGTGTCTGGGAGCTACAAGAAAGCAGGTACGCAGACCCCACCTACAATAGTAAGTAGATATTCGTGTTGTCTATAATAGAATCATAGAATCATAGAATGGTAGGGGTTGGAAGGTATCTTTAGAGATCGTCTATTCCAACTCCCCTGATGAAGCAGGTTCACCTAGATCAGGTCGCATAGGACTATGTCCAGGCGCGTCTTGAAGACCTCCAAGGAAGGAGACGGGATGTTATGGACAGCAATAAGGGGACAACTAGGGGACAGAGTGTACCCTCAGCAAGATTGCTGACGAAAACAAACTGGGAGGACTGACTGATTCCCCAGAAGGTTCTGCTGCCATTCAGCAAGATCTCGACTGGTTTGAGAGTTGGGAAGAGATGAAATCTCATGAGGTTCAACAAGTACAAGTGCAGAGTCCTGCATCTGGGAATGAAAAACCCCATGCACCAGTATAGGCTGGGGGTCGAACTGCTGAAGAGCAGCTCTGCAGAGAGAGACCTGGGAGCCCTGATTGATAATAAACTAAATATGAGCCAGCAATGTGCCCTCGTTGCCAAGAAGGCCAATGACGTTCTGGGATGCATCAAGAAGAGTGTGCCCAGCAGGTCGAGCGAGGTTCTTCTACCTCTCTACTCTGCCCTGGTGAGGTCTCAACTGGAGTACTGTGTCCAGTTCTAGTCTCCTCAGCTCAAGAAGGACAGGGAACTGCTGGAGAGAGTCCAGCGCAGGGTCACCAAGATGATCAAGGGTCTAGAACATCTTTCCTACGAGGAAAGACTGCGGGACCTGGGGTTGTTTAGTCTGGAGAAGCAGGATTGAGGGGTGATTTTATTAACATTTAGAAATATCTAAAGGGTGATGGTCAGGAGGTTGGGATATCCCTCTTTTCTATAGAAGATATTAAAAGGACAAGGGGTAACAGGATGAAGCTGGAATAAAAAAAAAATCCACTTAAACATAAGAAAAAACTATGTAACCGTGAGAGTGATAGAGCAGTGAAACAGGCTGCCCAGGGGGGTTGTGGAGTCTCCTTCCTTGGAGATCTTCAAGACGCGTCTGGACATGGTCCTATGCGACCTGATCAAGGTGAACCTGCGCCTTCAGGGGGATTGGACTAGATGATCTCTAAAGGTACTTAAAGGACTAGATGATCTCTAAAGGACCTATGTACCACTGTAAGTGGAGTCTGCGTAACTGCTTTCTTCTAGCTCTCAGTCGCAGTGACATAACATGCACTGGCAGACTGTATTTCAAATCCTGCCAAGAGCGCGGGATTGGAGATAGCTCCCACAGGAAAGTAGCTGTAAAAGGTCTGCAGTGCTGGCTGATAGGCTACACGGCGACCTACGTATCACTGTAGAAGAGCTCAGCGTACCCTCATTCTTGTATCTTTCATCCTCTGTAGATGTTCACTGGAGCAGGCCATAACTTCTGTCTCATCCATCAAGATGGATATCCAGGCCAGGGGAAACAGTGTGTTCAGTGTTGGACACGAGCACCGACATGGTTTGTCCACTTGTCTGGTTTTCTTGCGAAGTTCATACCTCATCGTCTACAACAGATAACTCACATCACAGGTTATTTTTCCCCCAAGATTAAGTCTCCTTGAGGCATACATCGAGTTTCCCCATCCTTACACATCACCCACCAAGTACACCCAGGCCCCTGAGCAAAGACAATCCCACAAATGGGTTTGTCCTTTCCCATGAGAGGTGCAACTCATACTGCCTTCCACAGCCATTTCCCTTGGTGCACTACAGGGAACTTATCTCCTCCCACAGTATATAGTGGTTTTGTTTGGGTAGGACCAGGACGGTTAGTTGATCCTCTGCTGTTAACCAGCCAAGTGGCTTCTGCTCAATTTTTTCCCACTGCTTCCATGCCCCATTGTCCAGTGCTCTCAACATGGTCTTAAGTAATCCGTTATATCTTTCAAACTTTCCAGAGGTTTGTGGGTGATAGATGTGGTATATCCACTCAATGACATGTTTCTTTGCCCAGGAGTTTATGAGATTTTTTTCAAGAATGATTTCTGATTCAATTCTTTCTGGAGTACTGTGTCGCCACAAAACTTGCCTTTCAAGACCCAAGAAAGTATTTCAGTCAGTGGCATGGTTTACAGTGTATGTTTCCAATCAACCGGTAGTTGCTTCCACCATGGTGAGTATATAATGCTCGCCTTGATGTGTTCGTTGTGGCGGTAGTAAATTTGCAAGGCCTCACCATCAAGCTATAAATAGCTCACCTTTACGCTCCAAATCTAGGTCTACCTGAGCTACTTCAATTTTGGCAGCTTTGTCTACCTGTTGGTTGTTCCATTGTTCTTCAGTGGCACGGCTTTTGGGCACGTGAGCATCTCCATGACGTACTTTCAGAGTCATGTTTTCCACCAAAGCGGCAATGTCTTGCCATAATGCAGCAGTCCAGATGGGTTTACCCTTGCACTGCCAGTTGGTCTTCTTCCATTGCTGTAGCATCCACACAGGACAGTAGCCACCATCCAGGAGTCACTATAAAGATAGAGCACTGGCCACTTCTCTCATTCTGCAATCTTTAGTGCTAGTTGGATGACTTTCACTTCAGTAAACTGACTTGACGCACCTTCTCCTTCAGTGGCCTCAACAACTCGTCGTGTGGGACTCTATACAGCAGCTTTCCACTTATGATGATTTCCTACCACTCGGCAGGTTCCATCAGTAAACAAAGCATAATGCCTGTCATCTTCTGATAGTTCATTATATGGTGGTGCCTCTTGGAGGCATGAACATAAATAAGACATGAACACACTCTGGATAGATGCTGTCAAGATTCTATTACTTCATCACATTCTTTGTATTATTTCTCTTTTGATGCAACGATATGCTAAATAGTTTTCCAGAAACATGATAATAGCAGAAGTTTTTCAATCAGTGACCTTATCCAGGATTTTAGGTCCAGACCCAGTCTCTCAAAAACTTTATCTATCCAGAGTGTGTTCATGTCTTATTTAATTTCCTGTTATTGGAATTACTTGTTCCGAGTCTATTTCTGTTTGGACTGGAGTCTGGACCTGAACATTTAATACGAATTGATTTGACCATCCAATTTTGATCCATGTTTCCACCACCATAGACTGATTCTTTTGTTTGAGCTGTATAAAAACCCTGAAAATGGCAACTAACAACAAAGCACATCTGGAGGATCTATCCCTTTCAGGACAAAGAAAAGAATCACATTTGCAAACAAAAGCATGCATAAAATATCCATCTATCAATTTAGCCCTTCACCTTGATTGGTTCACAACAAACAACAAATTTCCAAAATCACACTGATTTGTCAAAAAAAGATATCAGTCCCTTTGTTTTAGTAACAACTAAGGTAATAGCCAAGGTAACCTAACAAATTTACAATTACAGGCTACCTCTAGAATGGCACTGCAAAATAGAATGGCTCTGGACATGCTGTTGCTGAAGGAAAATGGGGTGTTTGGCCTCCTAAAAGACAGAGTAGACCACTGTTGCATACACATTCCAAATGTCACCACAGATGTAGAACACGATTTAGATCAATTAGACAACATAGAAAGGGAAACACAGGAAATTAGGGAAGTCATGACCACAAGCTGGATGGATAAAGTTTTTCAGGGACTGGGTCTGGACCTAAAATCCTGGATAAAGTCACTGATTGAAACACTTTTGTTATTGATTATCATGTTTTTGGCAATCTATTTGGCATATTGTTGCATCAAAAGAGAAATAATACAAAGAACACGATGGAGCAATAGAATCTTGACAGCATTGACAAGAGACAATGATCAGTTCAAAGGTCATCCACCACCATATGACAATCATGGTTTAGTTATGGAGGCAACTGAAATATAAGAGTGAATTTATTGGAATGTGATTATCAATACTTTCAAAGAGGGGAAATGTTGCAGATACACAATTATTTTAATTGAAAAGTTATCATCACAATAAGTAATCAAACCCTTGCTAAGCATGTATTAATCACTTTGTAATAGTTCAATCAATTAGCTAAGCACTTGCAAATGACTCAAACACCTATTGATTAAATATTCATCTGAATCACATAAGCATCAAACTGCAAGAGTTACATACCATACCTGATAGGGACCTGTTCTGCTATTGATTATCATGTTTCTGGAAAACTATTTAGCATATCGTTGCATCAAAAGAGAAATAATACAAAGAACGTGATGAAGCAATAGAATCTTGACAACATTTTCAAGAGACAAAAAGTGATCCACCACCATATGAATATAATGGTTTTGTTACGGAGACAACAGAAATACAAGAGTGAAAGTACTGGAATGTTATTATCAATACTTTCAAAGGGGGGAAATGTTTGTTGGGAACCAATCAAGGTGAAGGGCTAGATTGATAGATGGACGTTTTATGCATACTTGTTTTGACAAACGTGATTCTTTTGTTTGAGCTGTATAAAAACCCTGAAAATGGTAACTAAAAACGAAGCACCAGCGCTGCATAATAAAGAAGTGCCTGCTTATCTGCATTCCAGTGTAGAGAAGTTTGTTGCGATTACTAATCCATCAACACGCGGGATTGCAGATAGCTCCCACAGGAAAGCAGCTGAAAATGTGGCACAGTGCTGGCTGATAGGCTACACCGCTACCTACGTACCACTGAAGGTGAGATCTGCATACCTGCTTTCTGCATAACTTCTACCGACTGCTTGTATTTTCAATGGGAACTGAGTAGGACAAGTCCTCGGGACTGGAGATAGCTCTTATAGGAAAGCAGTTGCAATAGTGGCACAGTGGTGGCTGATAGGCTACATGGAGACCTACGCACCACTGTAGGTGGGATCTGCGTACCTACTTTCTTGTAGCTCCCAGATGCAGTTGCGTAACATCTACTGGCAGCCTCTATTTCAAACGGGAGCTGAGATGGCGGGGGATTGGAGATAGGTCCCACAAGAAAGCAGCTTAAAATGTGACGGTACTGGGTCTGGGATGGTAGTGATTTTCCACAGTAGCTCTTACAGTGCTGTGCTTCCTGTTGATATCAACATTATGACTACTGCTCGCACAACATCAGGGCTGTCCCTCCCGCATTCCTTCCCCTATCTTAAACAATAGCTGTTGGTGAGCACAATCTTGGGAGGGACCATGGCCATAAAAGCTGACCCAGGCTGACCAAGGAGATATTCCATACCATACGACGTCTGCTAAGTAAAATTAAATGGTGGAGGTGTACAGGAAGGGGAGGCAAGATTCATTTCTGGCCTTCCAAAAGCAACCGCTAAGCGTAATGCAGCCCTGCTTTTCGGGAGGTGGCCGGACATCGCTGCAGATTGGAAGTAGAGAGTAACAGCTTTATCTGCTTTTGCTTTGCTTCCCATGTGTGTGACTTTGCTGTTTCTTTATTAAACTGCTTTTATCTCAATCCACGAGATTCCCATCTTATTTTATTCCATTCCCTGGCTTGCTGGGGAGGTGGGGGATAGAGCGGTGTGGTGGTCACCTGGCATCCAGCCAGGCTCAAACCACCTCAACTTTTTAGGCACCCAACATGGGGCGAGATAATAGCAGTTTTACATTAAATGCATTGTAATTATAGTAAGCCAATGAGTGCAAAGTTCCTGTGCTAGTCACAGAGCCTTGCTGTAATGCAGCTTATCTTACACTTTGAAATGTTTGGGAACATGATACTACTAACACTTACTCTGTGCTGCACTCTAACATTGATAGCTTTGCTAAGTTGGCTGTATTGATTTTGTGAAAAGGATGAAAGGGCCTGGGAACATGATGGCCCATTAAAAATTGTGAGTCTCATTCTATTACTGATGGATTTTGTTATACATACTTCCCAGTTCCTTAGTCACCCTTACATGAGACTTTTAACATTACTAATTAATATGGCTGCTATATTACATATTTTGTGGAATCTGGACTCATCTGGGTATCAGAGAGGAAAAATTTGGGATGGAAACATATTAAAATGCCCCCCAAAGTGGCCAGTCCCTGCTTGGAAGGGTGTGTGGATGAATTTGGGAAAATTCCTAGGACGATTATCACCTCCTGTAACCTGGGATTTTACAGGTGAACAGATAAAAAACCCTGCTTTACTGGCACGCCACCTGATAGAAGGGTGTCTTGCCTACCCCAATGAGGCCCATGAGGTTCAGGCACTGTACTGGGGCCTAGCCTCTGCATACCGAACCACACTCTAGTCCTCTCAGAGAACTATGGTTGAAGTGGAAATTCAAATTGTATCTGAGACCACCGTGGCTGAGTCAGGGAATCAAACAAAAACCACAGTGGTTGCCCCAGTAGCGAAAAAGAAACAGTGGATAAGGAGGTCAAGTACATATCATTGATTAGTAAGGGCAGAAGAGGAGGAAGAGGAAAGGTTAGAAGAAGAATATGGTCCTTCAGTAAGGAGATCAGGAGAAGGAGTGAAAGAAATTGAAAAGGAAATGGAAACTACTGGGTCCCTAACCTCATCAGGACTTTGAGATATGCGAAAAGATTATGTTGAGGAATCCCAAATGGAGAAAAACTTATCTACCCAGAAATGCAGATAAGCAGGTACTTATTTATTATGCAGAGCTGGGAAAACAGGGGGAAAGCTTCTCCATATGTGCTTTCTTGTTAGTTACCATTTTCAGGGTTTTTATAGGAATCAAACAAAAGAATCACATTTGACAACACAAGCATGCATAAAATGTCCATATATCAATTTAGCCCTTCACCTTGATTGGTTCCCAACAAACACAAAATTTCCAAAATCACAGTGACTGGTAAAAAAAATATATCAGTCCCTTTGTTTTAGTAACAACTAAGGTAACAGGCAAGGTAACCTAAGGAATACATTTACAAGGGTCTTGTAGCAAAAGTAACAGGTCCCTATCAGGTGTGGTACGTTAACTCTTGCAGTTTGATCCTTATGTGATTCAAATGAATACTTAATAAATGTTTGAGTTATTTGCAAGTGCTTAGCTAATTGACTGAACTATTACTAGGTGGTTAACAAGTGCTTAACAAGTCCTTGACTACTTATTGTGATGATAAGTTTTAACTAAAATAATTGTGTATCTGCAACAATTACAGTCCCCGGCCAGGTGAGCAGATTGGTGCCTGGCTGCTCAGATGTTGGGATAGAGAAGCCCAACAGCTGGGATCTCTTTCTAGGGACTGGGGAAGTGATGGAGACATCGGAAAGAAGATCTCAATATGCAGTCTCTGGAAACAGCTCCTCCTACGGGGCTGGGAGTCAGCAATTGGAGGGTAGAGAAGTCCAATAGCTGGGATCTGTTGCTAAGGACCGGGGAATTGATAAAGGCATTGGAAAGAAGACGTCAGTTTTCAGTTTCTGGAAACGGCTCTTCTCAAGTGTAAGGGCAAGATACCCATTCAAAGAAGATCTTGTAAATGCCTGAGGAAAGTGGACTAGAGCAAATGAAGGCATCCAATACCTAAGGGAATTAGCTGTGTTGGAAGTCATCTATGGTGATCTAGATAATGCTAAGGCCTCCACAGATCCAGATGATGTCCAGTGTACATGGGCCATGTTGAGAAAAGTGATTCAGAGTGCCCCAGCTACGTATTCTAATATCTTGGCAATGGTGTATCGCCCAGACATGGATATACCAACAGTGGAGAGAATATCTTCTTGGTTACAAAACTATGAAGAGAGCCTGTGCACCTCCTTATAAGTGTGGGATGAAGGCCTGACTGTCAGAACTGCCCCAAGATTTCGGTCATCCACTGCCTCTAGCAGCGGAAAAGGAAGTCCCAGATGCAGGAGTACACCAAGAAATGAACTCTTTCTCTTTTTGCATAGCCAAGGAGAGGATATGAGGAAATGGGATGGTGAATCTACTTTTAAGCTGGAAGCGCATGTACGTGAACTAAGGGGGAAGACAGCTGTTAGAAAAGGACCACCCAAGAGGGCTGTCAGCATAGTACCTGCCAGAACAAAAGAGGTCAATTAGCAATCTCCAAGACATAGAAGAACTGTAACCACTTCCTTTGATGGCAATGAGGAGACTTCAGGTCTACAATTGCAAGGATCAGATAGCAAATACTCTGATGAAGAATAGAAATAGAGGGTCCCTGCCTCCAGCCAGGAGGAGGAAAGAGATGACTGAATCTACTGGACTGTGTGGGTTCGATGGCCTGGCACATCAAACCCACAAAAGTATAAAGCCTTAGTAGACACAGGGGCACAGTGTACATTGATGCCATCAAGGTATAGAGGCACAGATTCTGTCTGGATCTCTGGAGTGAAAGGGGGATGTGAAGAGTTATCTGTCTTAGAGGCTGAAGTGAGCTTAACAGGGGACAAATGGGAAAAGCATCCCATTGACTGGTACAGAGGCCCCTTGTATTCATGGCATAGATTACCTCAGGAGAGGATACTTCAAAGACCCCAAGGGGTTTCGATGGGCTTTTGGTATAGTCACTGTAGATACAGAGAAAATCAAAGAACGCTCCAGTTTACCTGGCCTCTCAGAAGACCCTTTTGTTGTGGGATTGCTGCAAGTTCAAGAGCAACAGGTACCAATTGCTACCAGGACAGTGCACCGGAGGCAATATCGCACAAACCAAGGTTCCCGGGCTCCCATCCGTGAGTTCATTCATCAACTGGAGGCTCAAGGAGTAATTAGCAAAACTCATTCCCCATTTAATAGTCCCATATGGCCTGGGCAAAAATCTGATGGAGGTTGGAGGTTAACAGTAGACTATCATGGCCTGAATGAAGTGACACCACCACTGACTGCTGCTGTACCAGACATGTTGGAGCTCCAGTATGAACTGGAGTCAAAAGCAGCCAAGTGCTATGCTATGATTGACATCGCTAATGCATTTTTCTCAGTTTTGCTGGCAGCAGAGTGCAGGTCCACAATTTGCCTTCACATGGAGAGGTGTCCAATATACCTGGATTCGATTGTCCCAGGGATGGAAACATAGTCCTACTATTTGTAATGCTGTAATAAAAACTGTGCTGGAAATGGGTGATGCCCCCGAACATTCACAGTACATTGATGACATAATTGTATGCGGCAACAAGGGAGAAGTGTTTGAGAAAGGGAAAAGAATAATTCAGATTCTTCTAAAAGCTGGTTTTGCTGTAAAAGAAACAAAGTAAAGGGACCTGCACAAGAGATACAGTTTTTGGGCATAAAATGGAAAGATGGGTGTCAGTATGTGCCTCTGGATGTTGTAAACAAAATAGCGACTATGTCTCAACCAAATAATAAGAAAGAAACACAAGCTTTCCTGGGCCTTGTGGGATTCTGGAGGATGCATATCCCAGGTTATAGTCAGCTTGAGAGCCCTCTTTTTAGAATAACCAGAGAGAAGAACTGTTTTGAGTGAGGCCTTGAGCAACAACAAGGTTTTCAACAAATTAAAATAGGAAATAGCTCGTGCAGTCGCCCTTGGGCCCTTTTGTACAGGACCAGATGTGCAGAATATCCTCTAAATTGCCGCTGGAGAGCATGGTGTCACCTGGAGCCTTTGGCAGAAAACATCTGGAGAAACCCAAGGTCGACCATTGGGGTTTTGGAGACGAGAATATCGAGGAGAAGAAGCACAGTAAAACCCAACTGAAAAAGAAATACCAATAGCATATGGGGGACTTCGAGCTGCTTCAAAAGTCATTGGCACAGAAGCTTACCTCCTCTTGGCACCACGTCTGCCTGTGCTACACTGGATGTTCAAAGGGAAAACCCCTTCTACACATCATGCAACCAGCGCTACATGGAATAAGTGGATGGTGCTGATTACACAACGATCTCGAGTGGGGAAATCTGATCGCCCAGGAATCCTGGAAGAGATCATGGACTGGCCATAAGACAGGGATTTTGGACCACTTCCTAAGGAAGTAGCTCGTGCCCAAGAGGCATCACCATATAATGAACTATCAGAAGATGAGAGGCATTATGCTTTGTTTACTGATGGATCCTGCCGTGTGGTAGGAAATCATCGTAAGTGGAAAGCTGCTGTGTGGAGTCCCACACGACGAGCTATTGAGGCCACTGAAGGAGAAGGTGAGTCAAGTCAGTTTGCTGAAGTGAAAGCCATCCAACTAGCTCTAAACATTGCAGAATGAGAGAAGTGGCCAGAACTCTATACTGACTCCTGGATGGTGGCTAATGCCCTATGGGAATGGCTACAGCAATGGAAGAAGACCAACTGGCAGCGCAAGGGTAAATCCATCTGGGCTTCTGCATTATGGCAAGACATTGCCGCTTGGGTGGAAAACATGACTCTGAAAGTATGTCAAGGAGATGCTCACGTGAAAAAAAGCCGTGCCACTGAAGAACAATGGAACAACCAACAGGTAGACAAAGGTGCCAAAATTGAAGTAGCTCAGGTACCTAGACTGGGAGCATAAAGGTGAGCTATTTATAGCTTGATGGGCCCATGAAGGCAAGCGTTATATACTCACCATGGTGGAAGCAGCTATCAGTTGGTTGGAAACATACCATGTAAACCATGCCACTGCCCGAAATACTGTCTTGGGTCTTGAAAGTCAAATTTTGTGGCAACACAGCACTCTAGAAAGAATCGAATCAGACTTTGCTCAAGGGCCTGGGTGTACTTGGTGGGTAATGAGAAAGGATGGTGAAACTCGATGTATGTCTCAAGGAGACTTAACCTTGGGGGAAAAATAACCTGTGATGTGAGTTATCTGTTGTAGGCGATGAGGTATGAAGTTTGCAAGAAAACCGGAGAAGTGGACAAACAAAGTCAGTTCTGGTGCTCAACACTAAGCACACTGCTTCCCCTGGCCTGGATATCCATCTTGATGGATGAGACAGAAGTTATGGCCTGCTCCAGTGAACATCTACAGAGGATGAAAGATATAAGAATGTTGTTTGTTTGTTTGATGCAAGATGCAAGAGGCAATACAAGAATGATGTTTGTCTGTTGAAGCGTGGGGGTACTGGTTAATGAGACTATATAAGAATGTATATGGGTTGTTGAGATGGTTTGTCTGAGCATGACATAAATGGTATGGAATAAGGGGCGGAGACAGTAGTGGGTCTGGGATGGTAGTGATTTTCCACAGCAGCTCTTGCAGTGCTCTCCTTACTGTTGATATCAATATTATGACTACAGCTCGCACAGCATCAGGGCTGTCCCTCCAGCATTCCTTCCCCCACCTTCACCAATAGCTTTGGTTTAGCACAATCTTGGGAGGGACCACGGCCAGAATAGCTGACCCAGACTGACCAAGGAGATATTACATACCATATGAAATCAACTCAGTAAAATAAACTGGGGGAGAGGAGCAGGAAGGGGAGGCAAGATTCATTTATGGCCTTCCAAAAGCAACTGCTACGCGTACCGAAGTCGTGCTTCACATGAGGTGGCTTGACATCGCTGCAGATGGGAAGCAGAGAGTAACAGCTTTACCTGCTTTTACTTTACTTCCAGAGTGCGCGACTCAGAAGCATCCGTGTAGCTCTCAGAGGCAGTGGTGTTACTTCTAACAGCAGCCTGTATTTTCAGTGGGAGCTGAGCAGGCTAAATGTGCAGGAATGAAGATAGCTCCCACAGGAAAGCAGCTGCAAAGGTGACACAGTGCTGGCTGATAGACTACCCAGGGACCTAAGTTCCACTGTAGGTGGGGCCTGCGTACCTGCTCTCTTGTAGGTCTCAGATGCAGTGGCATAACTTCTAACAGCAGCCTGTATTTTCAATGGAATCTGAGATGGCCAAGTGCTCGGGATTGGAGATAACTCCCACAGGAAAGGAGCTGAAAAAGTGGCACTGTGCTGGCTGATAGGCTACACGGGGACCTGCGTATGACTATAGGTGGGGTCTGAGTACCTGCTTTCTTGTAGCTCCCAGTCGCAGTGACGTAACTTCTAACTTGTTATAGATTGCTGTGATAAAGTTCACTAGCCAATTTAAGTGACTCATGGATTAAATTTATTAAGCAAGCGGCAAATAAGCAAAACAGCACTGGGTGGCCGGGAGACTTAGCTCCACCAACGGCTCGGGACCCCCCCACCCCGTATCACAGTGCTTTTATACAGTCCTTATCGGTCGGGTGCATCGCTTCCTGGTGTACTCTGCCCATGTGCCCATCTTGTTACTAGGGGGTCTTCTTCTGCCTCCTGGTGGTCATAGGGTGGTCGCTGGGATGAAGTCAGTAGTCTTTTTCTAGTTGCCGGCTCATGAACTCTTCTCAGCTTATGTGCAACCTATTGTTCCTCCTATAAGCACCTTAGCCAACTGTACCTGTGCACATTGTAGAAACTTTACGGTTAAAGTTTTACAAGACTTTTACAATGACTTTAAATGGTTCCTTGTACAACTATTCTTTCATGATTTGATTAACAAGCATGACCTTGTCCATTATAATCCCCCCTTTTTTTCCCTCATCTCGTTCATCAAATCTCCTAATAACATCTTTAGCCATTTCTAAAATAGGTGTTTTACTTATTCCATCCTCTTTGTTGACTAACTGCTTGTATTGCTTCCTTATCAGCATTAAGTGGGCTGCTTCTAGCCTGGTTTTTACAATCTCACTTACCCTATTGAATACACAAGGCCCAATCGTCAGTGCTAATACCAGTAGAATGATGGGCCCAGCTATAGCTGACAATAACGTCTCGTGAGTCAAGGTGAATAGTTGAACCACGACTCATACCAGGCTTGTTGCTGTTCCCTTTCTCATTTTCGTTTCTCCAAGCCCTCCCGTAATTTTGTCATCGTGTCTCACTATACCAGTATGATCTACATAAAAACAGCACTCTTCCTCTAGGGCTGCACACAGTCCCTCTTGTTGTAAAAACAGCAGATCCAACCCCCGGCAATTTTATAAAGCTATTTCTGAAAGCTTAGAATTTTTGGTTCTGCTGCACTAGAGATGAAATCCCGGTCCCCGCTCCCGCTGCCCCAATTGCCATCAAGGTAGCTATAGTTAAGACTGTGAAAGGATATGTCTTATACCAGATCGTCCCGGTATTCCAATGATTATAGACAAACTCTTCAGGGTGATATAAAATGCATGGAACAATGGTTACCTGAATACAGTATTCATTGCTGGCATTAAATACCTTTAAGGAGAGGCATGGGGTTACACCGATTTTTGAATAAACCCACTTGGAGCCGTTCACTCCGATTGCCTCATAAAATGGGGGGTTCATGCTATAACGTAGCCAGCAGCGCTCCATAACATTTGGATTAGGATAGTTAACCACTCCATCAGCCAGATAACAACATACCATCCCCGGATAATGGGTGGGGCCTTTATCAAATAAAATGGTACCTTCCTTTTTAGTTTTTCACCCCACATTCTTTTAGGTGCAATGCTTTTGCCCTTCTTAGAGGTAGGCTTGGGATCTTAGGATTCCCAGTTTGAGGCTTTGAGAGACTCTATACCCCACTCCCTGTACGTCTCTGCCTCCTTCACCTACTCTGTTGCTTAGAGCAGTGAGGTTTATGATCTTCTCAGCAGCAGTCGTAATATTCAGGGGTATTCTCTGTCTCCTTATAGGCCTCTTTCATTTTGCCTTTTCCTCCAGCACCCACGGGGTGCCTGAAACACTGGCTTTCACATCCAGGTCTCGGTTCTACGGGCCTTCTGCATATAAAGCACCCTTTTAAAAACTTGAAATACAACCCCCACTCGACTCAGATTGTTTTATTCTTCTAAGCTATTTCTATTCCACGATCTGTTACTTTAAAATAGGTATTACAGCCCCACAGATTATCTTACACCTTTCTGATGATCACAATTTAAACATTACACTGTAATATTTTACAAAAAGGAAATCACTCTGCTCCTCAGTCAACATGTCACTTTTTACACAGCTTAAGCTTCAGTTCTCCTGGGACCTCTGCAGCTTCCCACTGATCCTGGGAAATTGGTCCTTAAATAAGAAAAGAAAAGGATCCTCCCATCAGGGGGATTAAAGATGATTCTTTCCAGGTTTTTATCAAGACTTTGTCCCCAGAATTAATTGTGTGGATAGCAATATCTAAGGGTGGTCTTTGTACCACCATTCCCTTTTCCTTAATTCTTTCCGTCTTTTCAACATTTCAATAATATATTCCTGCAAATATCCTTCTTCTATACTAGCATGTTCCTGAGGGATCTCTAAATCATAAGGCATCCCATACAGCATTTCAAACAGAGAAGCCCTTGTGTCTGTCCTTGGTTGCGTCCTTATGTTTAACAAAGCTAAGGGTCCAGGACATTTTTGTTTCTAACATTAATTTTGTTAGCAGTTTCTTAATTTCTCCATTCATTCTCGCCACTCTTCCGGAACTTTTGGGATGCCACGGGATTTGGTATTCCCATTTGGTTCCCATAGGACCCAATGCCTCAGGGTATCATTTGGCTCCCCATACTGGTGGTTTCTATTTCTAATTTCAGAGAGTGGATTAATATACCTTCATATTTTAAGAGCCTAGCATCAGTTATCCATTTTTCTGCCTTTTGTTGTAATACCTCCCCTGAATGTTATGGGGAGAAAACACCTTTAACTCCCCTCCAAAGGTAAGAAATGAAAGGTTTTCTAACATCAGGCAGGCTAAGCACAGGAATTAATCAAATCCACTTTTAAATTCTCAAAGTCTCTTTCATCTTCTTCGGTCCATTTAACTAATCCGTCTCGAGTTTATTTCTGGTACAAAAATTTTACTTTCTTACTAAAATTTTCAATCCATTTTCTGCAATATCCCAACAGACCTAAAAGCTGTCTAACTTGTCTCTTTCTCTTTGGAGCTTGTAGGGACAGTATCCCATTTACTCGATCTGGATCAAGTTTCTTACTTCCCTTTATAAACCAGTGTCCCAAATATTTTACCTTTTCTTCAGCAAAAGGTAATTTAGATTTAGACACTTTCAATCCTTGTAAACTCAGGAAATCAAGCAATTTAATACTTTCCTGTCTAACAGCTTCTTCGTCTCTCCCTGCTAATAATAAATCGTCCACATATTGAACTAAAATAACTTCTTTGCCTAACTCATAATTTCTCAAGATCTGTTCTAGTGCTTGTCCAAAAAGATTGGGGGACTCTCTAAATCCCTGTGGTAATACAGTCCATCTCAACTGTTGTTTTCTATGGGTGTCAGGATCTTCCCATTCAAAAGCAAAATAATCCCTGCACTCCTCTTTCAGGGCACATGCCCAAAAGGGATCCTTAAGGTCTATCACACTATACCACTGATACTCTGGACTCAATTGACTCAATAAGTTGTGTGGGTTAGCTACCACAGGAAACCTTGTAATAGTTCTCTCGTTTATCTCCCGGAGGTCATGTACTAATCTTTAAGTCTCATCATATTTCTTTACTGGCAATATGGGAGTATTGTAAGGGGACATACAGGGCTCAAGTAGTCCCTTAGATATTAGACTTTCAATTTCTGGTTTTAAGCCTTGTCTACCTTCTTGTGACAAGGGGTACTGCTTTACCCTTACCGACAGCCCAGGGTTTTTCCTAAGTCTATAATTAAGTCTCTCCCTAATAAATTATAATCAGCCTCCGGAACTAACAAAAAGGATCCTACAGCATATTTTTGCTGCTTCAGATTCTATCAGTACCTCCTTCAAAAGAGGTACTTTAAATGGTTCCTTTTTTGCCCTTACTACTTGTGTTTTCTCTGAAGATATCTTACACCCCTGGGGCAATCGCTGGATTGTAGATCTCTCAGCCCCAGAGTCCACTAAAAATTCTACTTCCTGATGCTGAGGACCTAACTTCAGTTTTATCAAGGGCTTGATTACTCGTGTGGTCCTCAGCAAATAGAGCCCCTGATCCCCCTATTCTTCCTTAAACATCTGTTCATCCTGGAATCTCCTTCGACAATTTCTTTTTAGGTGTCCCTTCTGTTTACAATAAAAACATTCCCTTGTCCTTTGATTCCTTTTTTCTGATGAATGCACCTGTCTCCCAGGCTTTTGTTTCCCTTTCTTATTGCCTTGGACTACTGCCAGAGTCCCTTTCTGTCCCGCCTGAACAGCCGCCACTAAAAGTCTAGTTTGCTTTCTCTTGGCTTCCTCCTCTCTCCTCACATATACTTTTTGTGCCTGCCTCAGTAATTCATCTAGCCCTTTTTCTTTCCAGTCTTCTAATTTTTCTAGTTTCTTTCGGATATCTATCCATGATTTTGCCACAAAGTGGGTCTTTAATAATGCCTGTCCCACTGGAGCTGCTGGATCTACTCCAGAGTACAGTCGAAGGCTTTTACGTAATCTCTCAAGCATATTAGTCGGGGTTTCGTCTTTTCTCTGTCTCTCATTGAATGCTTTGTTAATATTCTGTCCTCGGGGAACAGAGTCTCTGATTCCCTGGACAATGATGGCTCGGAGGTCTGCCATATGGGCTCTGTGCTCCGCCATCTGATTATTCCAATTGGGTCTTTGCAAGGGCCATTTCACATCTGCGTCTGGTCCTGCCTGGTGCTGTTGATCCCAGATTCTCATTCCTGCTAGTTCATCTCAGGTATAGAGATTTGGCCCTAAGAACTGATCTAATCTCTCAGACACATCCAGAGGATCTTCTAACAAACTCCCCATCTCCTTTTTTTAATTTTCTCACATCCCCGGTATTCAAAGGCACAGCTATATAACCAACCCCTGGTCCTCCTCTCTGAGCTCCTGCTCCTGCATTCATAATGGGGACTTCACTCAAGGGGAATAACCCCTCCTCAGCCCTTCCCTCCTGAGTCCTACTCCTCATCAAGGGGCCCAGAGGTTTCAGTTCTAACTCAGAGTTTTGGTCCTGATGCTGTACTTCTGGAGGGACGAGACTCACCCCTGCCTCGGGCAGGGGGGAAAGGTGGAAGAGGTAAAATTGGAGGACCAGGCTCAATAGTTGATGGAACATATGAGGACGGCCCAGTCTCCTCTTCGGGTGGACTCTTAGCTTTCTTTTCCTTAAGAGCGAACAAGGATACCTTATCAGAAGGTTGGGGTATCCAGAGACTAGCATATTCAGTTTCCTCTTGGGTAACGGTCTTTTTATCACTTACCCACAAATTGAGGTCTGCACATAACCAGTCCTTAAAAGACCCAAATATGGGCCAAATAATATGGGGATTTCCTAATGACTTCCCCCCCAAACTTCCATACAGTAATGTACCATCTTTTCCTTACTCTTTTGTCTTCCACGGGGAGAATCATTCCAAAATTTTATCATCATCCCCAGAGGACTTTCTGGGGGAATATCTGACAGTCTGTCCTTATGCCACCCATGGGATCAGAGGGCTTGCTCTTCCTCTGTCCCATCATCCAGAGTGCCCTTGACACGTTTTCACAATCGATCCCCTCGGTCGTGACCCACGCCCTCGTGGGCAATGGGAACTGCACTACTGGAGGGTCCGCACTCGCTTGGTCTCCTTGAGACCTCTCAGTCACTCGCACTCTAGGATGGGGCCCCCCTAGTCCGGGAATCCAATACCAAATCTACCTGTATCTGAGTCATGGCACCAAATTATTATAGTTTGCTGTGATAAAGTTCACTAGCCAATTTAAGTGACTCATGGATCAAATTTATTAAGCAAGTGGCAAATAAGCAAAGCAGCGCTGGGCAACTGGGAGACTCTGCACCAACAACGGTTTCTGATGCCTCCCCCATATCACAGTCCTTTTATACAGTCCTTATTGGTCAGGTGCATTGCTCCCTGGTGTACTTTGCACATGTGCCCGTCTTGTTACTAGGGGGTCTTCTTCTACCTTCTGGTTGTCGTAGGATGGTGGCTGGGATGAAGTCAGTAGTCTTCCTCTAGTGACTCGCTCATTAACTCTTCTCTTGGCTTTTATCAGCTCATGAGCAACCTGTTGTACCTCCTATAAGCATCTCAGCCAACTGCACCTGTTCACATTGTAGAAACTTTATGGTTAACAGTTTACAAGACTTTTAAAATGACTTTAAATGATTCCTTGCACAATTATTATTTCCTGATTTGATTAACAAACATGACCTTTTCCATTACATAAAGGCAGAATTTATTTTAAATGGGAACTGAACAGGCAAAGTGCGCTGGATTGGAGATACCTCCCACAGGAAAGTAGTTGCAAAGGTGACACAGTGCTATCTCATAGGCTACACAGGGACCTACGCACCTCTGTAGATGGGTTCTGCATACCTGCTTTCTTGTAGCTCCCAGATGCAGTGGCGTAACTTCTACTGGCAGCCTGCATTTTTTTCATGGGAACTGAGCAGGCCAAAGGCACGGGACTGGAGATAGTTCCCATAGGAAAGAAGCTGAAAATGTGGAACAGTGCTAGCTCATAGGCTACATGGGGATCTACATATCACTGTACGTGAGGTCTGCGTACGTGCTTTTTTGTAGCTCCACAACACAGGGGTGTAACTTTTACTGGCAGCCTGTATTTTCATTAGGAGCTGAGCAGGGTAAGTGCGTGGAATAAGAGATATCTCCCACATCAAAGTAGCTGCAAAGGTGGCACAATGCTGGCTGATAAACTACACGGGGACCGAGGTATCACTGTAGGTGGGCTCTGCATACCGTCTCTCTTGAAGCTCCCAGGAACAGTGACATAACTTATTTTTACAGCCTGTATTTTCAATGGGAATGGAGCAGGCCAAGTGCATGGGATTGGAGATAAATCCCAAAGCAAGGTAGCTGCAAACGTGGCACAGTGCTGACTGATAGGCTACACGGAGACCTACGCACCACTGTAGGTGGTATCTGCGTACCTGCTTTCTTGTAGCTCCCAGATGCAATTGCGTAACATCTACAGGCAGCGTGTATTTCAAACAGGAGCTTAAACAGCGGAGAATTGGAGATAGCTCCCAAAAGAAAGCAGCTTAAAAGGTGGCTCTACTGGGTCTTGGATAGTAGTGATTTTCCAGAGAAGCTGTACTTACTGTTGATATCAATATTATGACTACTGCTCGCACAGCATCGGGACTATCCCTCCAGCATTCCTTCCCCCAACTTCACCAATAGTTGTGGGTGAGCACAATCTTGGGAGGGACAGGAGCCATAATAGCTGACCCAGACTAAGCAAGGAGATTTTCCATACCATATGACGTCAACTCAGTAAAATAAACTGGGGGAAAGGAGCAGGAAGGGGAGGTAAGATACATCTCTGGCCTTCCAAAATTTACCGCTAGGCGTACCGAAGACCGTCTTCTCGGGAGATGACTGGACATTGCTGCTGATGGGAAGTAGAGAGTAACAGCTTTATTTACTTTTGCGCGGCTTTGCTTTTTCTTTATTAAACTGCTTTTATCTCAACCCACGAGATTTCCATCTTATTTTCTTCCGTTTCCTGGCTCACTGGAGAGGTAGGGGATAGAGCAGTGTGATGGGCACCTGACATCCAGACAGGGTCAAAGTACCTCAGCCTTTTTGGCACCCTACATGGGGCAAGGTAATAGCGGTTTTACATTAAATGCACCCCAACTGAAAAAGAAATACTAGCAGCATATGAGGGACTTCGAGCTGCTTCAGAAGTCATTGGCACAGAAGCTTACCTCCTCTTGACATCACTTCGGCCTGTGCTACACTGGATGTTCAAAGGGAAAACCCCTTCTATGCATCATGCAACCAGCCCTACATGGAGTAAGTGGAAGGCGCTGATTACCCAACGATCTCAGCTGGGGAAATCTAATCACCCAGGAATCCTGGAAGAGAACATGGATTGACCAGAAGGCAGGTATTTTGGAGCATTTCCTGAGTAAGTAACTCGTGCCCAAGAGGCACCACCATATAATGAACTATCAGAAGATGAGAGGCATTATGCTTTGTTTACTAATGGAACCTACCGCGTGGTAGGAAATCATCGTAAGTGGAAAGCTGCTGTGTGGAGTCCCACACGACGAGCTGTTGAGGCCACTGAAGGAGAAGGTGAGTCGAGTCAGTTTGCTGAAGTGAAAGTCATCCAACTAGCTCTAAAGATTGCAGAACGAGAGAAGTGGCCAGTACTCTATACTGACTCCTGGATGGTGGCTAATGCCCTATGTGGATGGCTAAAGCAATGGAAGAAGATCAACTGGCAGCGCAAGGGTAAACCCATCTGGGCTGCTGCATTATGGCAAGACATTGCTGCTCGGGTGGAAAACATGACTCTGAAAGTACGTCATGGAGATGCTCACGTGCCAAAAAGCCGTGCTAATGAACAGCAATGGAACAACCAACAGGTAGATAAAGCTGCCAAAATTGAAGTAGCTCAGGTAGACCTAGACTGGGAACGTAAAGGTGAGCTATTTATAGCTCGATGGGCCCATGAAACATCAGGACATCTTGGAAGAGATGCAACATATAGATGGACTCGTGATCGAGGGGTGGACTTGACCATGGAAGCCATTACACAGGTCACTCACGAATGTGAAACATGCTGCAATCAAGCGAGCCACACAAATCAAGTCTCCCTGGAACAGAGGCTGATGGCTGGGTTTTCAATATGGTGAGGCCTGGCAAATTGACTATGTTGGACCTCTGCCACGAACACACCAATGGAAGCGTTATATCCTCACCATGGTGGAAGCAACTAATGGTTGGTTGGAAACATACCCTGTAAACCATGCCACTGCCCGAAATACTGTCTTGGGTGTTGAAAGGCAAATTTTGTGGCAACACGGCACTCCAGAAAGAATTGAATCAGATAATGGAACTCATTTTCGAAATAATCTCATAAACTCCTGGGTAAAGAAACATGGCATTGAGTCGTATACCACATCCCCTATCACCCACAAGTCTCTGGAAAGATTGAAAGATATAACGGATTGCTAAAGACCATGTTGAGAGCACTGGGCAATGGGGCATGGAAGCAGTGGGATAAAAATTTAGCAGAAGCCACTTGGCTGGTTAACAGCAGAGGTTCAACTAACCGTCCTGGTCCTGCCAAAACATACTCCCACTACATACTGTGGGAGGAGATAAGGTCCCTGTAGTACACCCAGGGAAATGGCTGGGGAAGGCAGTATGGGTTGCACCTCCCATGGGAAAGGGCAAACCCATTTGTGGGATTGTCTCTGCTCAAGGGCCGGTGTGTACTTGGTGGGTGATGAGAAAGGATGGGGAAACTCGATGTATGCCTCAAGGAGACTTAACCTTGGGGGAAAAATAACCTGTTATGTGAGTTATCTGTTGTAGATGATGAGGTATGATCTTTGCAAGAAAACCGAACTGGTCGACAAACTAAATTGGTGCTGGTGCCCAACACTGAACACAGTTTCTTTTGGCCTGGATATCTATCTTTATGGATGAGACATAAGTTATGACCTGCTCCAGTGAACATCTACAGAGTATGAAAGGTATAAGAATGTTGTTTGTTTGTTTGATGCAAGATGCAAGGCGGAATACAAGAATGATGTTTGTCTGTTGAAGAGTGGGGGTACTGCTTAATGAGTGCTCACCAATTGCTGTGGGAGAGCATAATCTTAGGAGGGACCTAGCCAGAACAGCTGACCCAGACTGACCAAGGAGATATTCCATACCATATGACGTCAGCTTAGTAATATAAACTGGGGAAGAGTATCAGGAAGGGAAGGCACGATTCATTTCTGGCCTTCCAAAAGCAACCGCTACACGTACCAAAGCCCTGCTTCTCAAGAGTTGGCCAGACATCGCTGCAGATGGGAAGTAGAGAGTAACAGCTTTCCCTGCTTTTGCTTTGCTTCTCGCCCGTGCGCATTTGCTGTTTCTTTATTAAACTGCTTTTATCTCAAACCACAAGACTCCCATCTTATTTTCTCCCCTTCCCTGGCTTGCTACAGAGGCTGGGGATAGAGTGGTGTGGTGGGCACCTGACATCCAGCCACAGTCAAACTACCACAGTGGGAAAGTGCTGGCTGTTTGCTGCTTGATTAAGGATAGCTCCCACAGGAAAGCCGCTGAAAAGGTGAAAAAGTGCTGGCTATTAGGCTACACAGGGACCTACGTATCAATGTTGGTGGGATCTCCGTATCTGCTTTCTTTTAGCAACCAGACGCAGTGGCGAAACTTCTATCGTCATATTGTATTTTTTCAATGGGAGTTGAGCAGGCCGAGTGTGCGGGATTAGAGATAGCTCCCACAGAAAAGCAGCTATACACGTGGCACAGTTCTGACTGATAGACTACACGGGCACCTATGTGCCAATGTAGGTGGGCTCTGCGTACCTGCTTTCATGTAGAACCCAAACGCAGTGGCGTATCTTTACTGGCAGCCTTTTTTTTCAAGGGGAGATGAGCAGGCCAAGTGCGCTGGTTTGGAAGTAGCTCCCACAGGAAACAGCTGCAAAGGTGGCACAGTGTTGGCTGATAGACTACACAGGGACCTACCTTCCACTTTAGGTAGGCTCTGCGTACCTGCTTTCTTGTCGCACTTGGCCTGCTCAGCTCTCATTTCAAATACAGTTTGCCAAAATATGTTACGTCACTTCATCTGAGAGCTAAGGGAAAGCAGGTACGCAGACCCTTCCTACAGTGGTACATAGGTCCCAGGGGGAGATATTTCCATTCCCGTGCACCTTGCATTCTAAGCTGCCATTTGAAATACAGACTACCTATATAAGTTACTGCACTGTGTCTGAGAGCTACAGGAAAGCCGGTACGCAGAGCTCATTTAAAGTGGTACATAGGTCCTCTTGCAGCCTATCAGTTAGAACCGTGCCACATTTTCAGCTACTTTCTCATGGGATCTGTGGCCAATCCCGCACACTTCGCCTGCTCAGCTCCCATTGAAAATACTGTCTGCCAGTAGAAGTTACGCCACTCCGTCTGGGAACTACAAGAAAGCAGGTACGCAGACCCCACCTACAGTGGTACGTAGCTCCTATTGTAGTCTATCTGCCAGCACTGTGCCACCTTTGCAGTTGTTTTCCTGTGGGAGCTATCTCCAATCCTGCGCACTTGGCTTTCTTGGCAACCATTGAAAAAGTACAGGCGGTCGGTAGAAGATACATCACTGCGTCTGGGAGACACAAGCAAGCAGATACACAGAACCCACCTAAAGTGGTATATAGGTCCCCGTGTAAACTATCAGCAAGCACAGTTCCACATTTACAGTATCTTTCCTGTGGGAGATATCTTTATTGCGGCGCACTTGGCCTGCTTAGCTACCATTGTAAATACAGGCTACTGGGAGAAGTTACGCCACTGTGTTTGGGAGCTACAAGAAAGCAGGTACGCAGACCCCACTTTCAGGTGTATGTAGGTCCCCGTGTAGTCTATCAGCCAGCACTGTGCCATTTTTGCAGTTTCTTTCCTTTTGGGATCTATCTGCAGTCGCGTGCACTTGGCCTTCTCAGCTCCCGTTGAAAATATAGGCTGTCATTAAAAGTTACACCACTGTACCTGGGAGCTACAAGAAAGTAGGTAGGCAGACCCCACCTACAGAGTATGTAGGTCCCCGTGTAGCCTAATTCGGCGAACTTGGTATGCTCAGATTCCTTTGAAAAAATACTGGCTGCCGGTAGAAGTTACGTCACTGCATCTCGGAGCTACAGGAAAGCAGGGAAGCAGACACCACCTACAGTGGTACGTAGCCTATCAGCTAGCACTGTGTAAACTTTGCGGCTACTTTCCTGTGGGAACTATCTCCAATCCTGCGAACTAGGCCTGCTCAGCTCCCGTTTCAAAATACTGGCTGCAGGTACAGGTTACACCACTGCGTCTGGAGATAAAAGAAGCAGGTACGCAGACCGCACCTACAGTAACATGTTGGTCCCCGTGTAGCCTATCAGCCAGCACTATTACACGTTTGCAGCTGCTTTCCTGTGGTAGCTATCTCCAATCCACAAGCACAGCAGCCAGCACTGTTGAGGGATCCACAATCGCAAAAAAATTATCTACACAGGAATGCAGATAAGCCAGGCACTTCTTTATTATGCAGCGCTGTGGAAACACGGGGGATAGCTCCTCTATACATGCTTCCTTGTTAGTTATCATTTTCAGGGTTTTTATACAGCTCAAACAAAAGAATCACATTTGCCAACACGAGAATGCATAAAATGTCCATCTATCAATTTAGTCCTTCACCTTGATTGATTCCCAACAAACATAAAATTTCCAAAATCACAGTTGTAAGAAACTATGAATTAGGGTATTGTTTATTAAAATTTATGTTAAGCTCAATGTAAAGGTTAATCGACAAAAGAAAGGAAAGTACTTATGTGAACAGCTGCAGGACATCACTCGTGAGATAAGATAACTGCAATTGCCTTCACATACCAGACACCATTTGTGTAAACAGGAGAGATACTGCTCAAGGATGACTACAAGATGTTCTAAGGGACTGGCGAAGATAAGAAAAACAACTCTATCTAAGTGAGGGATCAATTATAAAACAAAGAAGGAAAACTTCTTACTCAGCAAGCACCGAAAGACAGAAAAAAGACCCCTCACAGTAACTGAAGCATGCGCAGAGCAGTTCTCCTACTTTACGGCCACGGATGTAAAATGTATAAAAAAGGACTGTTTAAACTAATCAGTACGGCAGTTGGCGGAGCGCAGACTCCCCTGTCGTCCAGCGCTGTCTTTGCTCTTATTCTACTTGCTACAATTAATAAAATTATAATTGGCTTATGATCCATTGTGGTCTCAATTTATGACAATCTTGGTGCCGTGACTCGGATAAGGAACGATGAGCTTCAGTCCTCCGGGGAGGCGCCCCGCGGCAATCCACGGCCCCGTGACTGACAGCCTACCTCAACCTTACCGACGAACCTAAATTCTAGAATAATGAGCAAAGGGGAAACCGGTAAAATCCCATAAAAATTCTGTGCACGGGAGTCCGGACGAAGACGCAGGGATGCGTAAGTATATTGTGAAAATTGGTTCGCGGGTTATCCGTTCGGGCGGGATTGGGTATCCTGGATTATAACAAATGAGAGGTTCGATATACTGAACCAAGCGAGTGTGGACCCTTAAGTACTGCGTTTCCCATCTCCCGCGAGGGACTGGGCCAGGAACAAGGGGAGCAAGTGAGTGTGTGTTTGTGGATAATCCAGAAGATGGGGGCGAAGGGCAGCAAGCCTTCGACTCCCATGGGGAGGGTACCTACTGTACCTAAGGATACCCCTCTGGCATATATCTTAGACAATTGGAGGTATTTCCCTGGAACACTAGGAAAAGATAAACAGAAAATGATAGAATATTGTACTAAGATATGGGGAGGGAAGAAGATTTCTAAAAATGTCTTTTGACCAGTCTATGGGTCAGAAGAAGATTGGATAAGACAACAATTAAATCTCTGGGTTAATAATAAAAAGCCCCTTAACCCAGAAGAAAGTCAATATGCGGAAGTGTGGCTAAAAAGACCGGGGGCTAGACTTTACCTCCTGCTCCCACAGCCCCTCCAGAGGTCCCCAGGGTGTCCACTCCCCCACCGGAGTTGGAACGAGAGTGTCCCCCTCCTCCTTTTGGGACCAAACCTTTATACCTGGGATGAAATGCAATCTATCCTTGGTCAATTATTTACTAACGAGGAAAGAGACATGATTAGACGAGCAGGAATGAGATTGTGGGATGCTCAACATGCCCAGGGACCTCAAGCAGATATTAAGTGGCCACTTCAAAGACTTAATTGGGATAATCAGGATCCGGTGCATAGAACTCATATGCAGGACCTGAAAACTATAGTAATTCAGGGAATTAGAAAAGCAGTACCCCGTGGCCAGAATATCAATAAAGCATTTAATGAAATGCAAAAGAAAAATGAGAGCCCTACTGAGTGGTTAGAACGACTGAGGAAAGCCCTTCAGCTGTATCTCGGGGTAAATCCTGACGAAGGGCAAGCACTCCTCAAAACTCAGTTTGTAGCAAAATCATGGGGGGATATCAGAAAGAAGATTGAAAAGTTAGAAGACTGGCAAGTGAGAGGGTTGGATGAATTATTGAGGGAAGCCCGGAAAGTCTATGTAAGGCGAGAGGAGGAGAGCAGCAAGCGGCAAGTGAAAATGATGGTAGCAGCGGTCAGAGAGGATCGTAAAAGACAAACTGCTGCTGGAACGAAACAAGGAATGTAGTAGTAAAGAAGGAACAGAGATGTTGTTTTTACTGTGGAAAAAAGGGACATATAAAGAAGAATTGTAGAGAAAGGATCTGGGATGAGGAAATATTGAAAACGGAATAGGGGAGTCAGAGGCTCTATATCTTAGGGGACCGGAGTCATCATGAGCCCTTGATAAAATTAAAAATAGGTCCCCATAAACTAGAGTTCACCTTTTTAGTAGACACTGGGGCTGAAAAATCAACTATTAAACAAATACCTGAGGGATGTAAAATTTCCCCCGAAAAAGTACAAGTGATTGGGTCAAAAGGAGAACCATTTAAAGTAAACAAAATCAAAAATGTATTATTTGAAACTGAAAATAAATTTGGAATGGGTGAACTCTTGCTCGTCCCTGAAGCAGAATTTAATCTGCTAGGATGAGATTTAATTGTTGAATTGCAATCAGAAATTAAAGTAAAGAATCAAGAGCTAACAGTGTCTGCTTATCCTTTGACCGTGGAGGATAAAAAACAAATCAGCCCTGATGTCTGGTACTCTCTGGACACAATTAGTAGACTGGAAATCCCACCGATTAAAGTCCAAATTTCTGAATCCCACATACCTGTGAGGGTAAAGCAATATCCCATATCCCTAGAAGGACGGAGAGGATTAAAACCAGAAATTGATCGGTTATTAGCACAAGGAATCTTAGAGCCTTGTATGTCACCCTTTAACACCCCCATTCTGCCTGTAAAAAAACCAAATGGGAAATATCGGCTCGTACATGATTTAAGAGGAAAAAGAGAAATATTTAGGACATTATCTGTTTAATGGAAAAAAAAGATATTGGATCCAGAGCGCATTAAAGGAATTCTGGAATTACCTATGCCTGTCACTAAGAGGCAAATTCGGCAGGCATTAGGACTATTTGGATATTGTAGGCAATGGATAGAGAATTATAGCTTTAAAGTTAAATTCTTATATGAACAGCTGTCCAAAGACAAAACGCCCAAGTGGACCCCTCAGGATCAAGAGCAGTTTGCCAGCCTCAAAAGAGAGCTAAGTCAAGCACTGGTTTTAAGCTTACCAGACTTAAAGCGGCCGTTCCATTTATTTGTTAACATACATGAAGGAACGGCATTCGGAGTATTAACTCAGGAATGGGCCGGACAAAAGAAACCGGTGGCATACCTATCAAAGCTGTTAGACCCTGTGAGCAGGGGTTGGCCGAGCTGCTTACAAATCATTGTTGCTGCTGCCTTATTACTTGAAGAAACAAATCGTATTACCTTTAATGGAGAAGTTGTCTTATATGCTCCACATAACATCAGAGGAGTGTTGCAACAAAAAGCAGAAAAATGGCTTACAGATAGTCGATTATTAAAGTATGAGGGAATACTTATAGAATCCCCTAAACTATCTTTAAAAACTATTGGGGCAGTTAATCCTGCTGAATTTTTGTACCCAGGAGAAGATAATGAACTGTTACACAATTGTTTTCAAACAATTGAACAGCAGACACATATTAGGCCAGACTTAGAAGAAGAAGAACTACAATATGGAGAAGTATTATTTATAGATGGGTCATCACGAATAGTGGAAGGTAAACGATTGTCCGGATATGCCATCGTTAAGTTGGAAAAAGGAGAGTTTAAGATAATAGAATCAGGCCCCCTGAGTGCCAGCTGGTCGGCTCAAGCCTGTGAGCTATATGCATTGTGGAAAGCGTTAGTGTCACTGGAGGGTGAACCCTGGCAGCACTCCACCGGCCCTCCACTAGTCCCCCCAAGCCTCGGCTGTGGTGGGGTGCTGGGAGAGCATGGAGGAGGTCAGGCCCCGCTTGTGCCCCCACCCTGCTCCTCTTCCCCCTGGAAGAAGTGTTTTTGGAGGGGGCAACTGGATCATAGCTGTTGGCAGCAGTGGCGGTATCTGGAGCTGTACGGCCGGGTCACGGTGCAGAGCCCCTGGGTGCTGCCCTGAGGATTGTTTTGGCTGCCGTGGGGATGCCCAGGCACAGCCCTGCCTGCCTCCCCTGGCTGCCAGCCTAGGGCTGTGCAGGGCTCCCCCCGAGCTGGTCCTGCTCGCCCTGGCATGAGGATAGGACTTGCTGTTGCTGCTGCCCACTCTCCCCCCCACCCCCCAGCAATGCCGTCCCGGCCGCACTGCAGCGGGGAAGACAGAGCGCTGGGAAATGTGAAAAGGAGGAAAAAGACGGAACTATATATACAGACGCTATGCGTTCGGAGTAGTACACACTTTTGGAAAAATATGGGATGAAAGAGGATTTGTTAACTCGCAGGGAAAAGAATTGATACACCCGGAATTGATTCAGCGAGTTCTGGGGGCATTAAAAATGCCGAATAAAATAGCAGTTGTACATATAAAGGGACACCAGCGAGGTACAAGTTATCAAGTCAGGGGAAATAATGCCGCCGATACAGAAGCAAAACGAGTGGCAGGCAATTATAATACGATTTTGACTATGCACACAGCAGCCTGCGAGACCTGTCAAAAGGTTAATCGAAATAACATGAGACAAAAACCCCTTGGGGGACGTTCCCCAGCACACAGACCCTTCTCACACATACAAGTGGATTTTACTGAACTACCTAGGGTTGGACTTTACAAATATTTATTAGTAATGGTGGATCATTTAACACATTAATGTTTTAATTCGAGATTGTGTGATTAATGACTATGTTTCGCAATTAGCAGAACACCGTAACAAGCTTTGGGAGCAGGGACTGATTGTGCAACGACCCCCGTTGGACTTAAAAAAAAATTCATAATGTCAAGCCTGGAGATTGGATATTGATTAAAGTGTGGAAGGAAGAAACTCTAAGACCCAGCTGGGAGGGATCTTATCTTGTTTTGCTTACAACAGAAACGGCTGTCTGGACTGCTGAGCGTGGATGGACTCATGCCAATCGCATTAAAGGCCCAATAACGAGACCCCACTGGAAAGTAATCAGTACTCCAGGTGACACCAAGATAACCCTGAAAAGATAACGTAATGATAGAGACTTTATTTGATTGTTTTGCTGCTTTACCTTTTGGTATAAAGTGTATTGTCATTTATATTTGCAATAATTATTTTTTTGTTTATCTATTATATGGAAGCATACAAAGTGTGCTGAAGGGAATTGCTAAACTCATACAACCACACCATATTGAATATAGAAAATATACTGATGTAAATAATATATATATATATATATATATATACACTCTAGATATAAGAATTAGGTGTAATGATTTAAATTGCAATTGGTATCCATTTGCTTGTTTTAGGTGCAAGGTATGCCAGGATAAATGGTGAATGTGGATACCCTCCAATAGGAGTTTGCACACAGTGTTGGGAAACCACTCCAACGAACCAATCCCCTTTGTAGTTGAAATCCTGACTATAAAGAAAAGTGCTAACTGTGTCTTGCTTTGTCCCATTAAAGCCTGTGTAAATAGGTAAAAGGCCCTGAAACAGCTGTCTCCTGAAGAATTCCCTTGCTGCCGAGAAGATGGTACACCCCGTGGCTCGAAGCAACCGAGTCGACGGGCGAGGCAGAGGAGGAACAAACTGTGGAGAAAAGAACCAAAACAATGGGACGCAAAAGCAACCATGGTCGAACTTCCCTAGGACTGGTAAAATTATACTTAAATTGGTAAAATTGACAAATACCGTTTTTCCTGGTATACTGGTGGTTTTGCTATTGATACTAACTCAAGCAAATGGGAACCCCCATGAGCCAATGCTCTGGAAATTATATAACTTACAGGAAAGTAAGCTTATACAAAATCGAAGCAGTTCGGAAGGAAATTGGAATTTTACTGTATCTTTATTTTCACTAATACCTTTTGAAGCAATGGGATGTCATCCAACAAACTGTTTAAATTTGGGTTACACCCAAGCACAATGTAAGGCATGGTACATATGTCCAGCCTCAAACCCTGGAAAAAGTTATTGTAATTACCCAGGACATTATTATTGTGGTTATTGGGGTTGTGAGACAATAGCTTCAGATTGGAAAACAACAGGAGATAGATATATAGACATCACTTGGGGACCTCCTGGATGTAAGAAACCTCAACACAGATATGACAAATGGGCTATCCCGACATCAGGAACTAAATGTGTTTGTTCAGACATCGGAATAACACCATGTCTGAACTTCGGAAAAGGTTAGATCAACGTAAAAAGGATCGTGAGGTGGGCAGATCATGGTATGAAAATTGGTTTTAACGTTTCACCCTGGCTAACCACTTTGTTGTCTGCTTTAGCAGGACCGCTTATTATGTTGATTCTGGGGCTTATATTTGGACCATGCATATTACGCTATATTTTACATTTTATTAAGGAGCAGTTTGACATAGCTAAACTACTCATTCTAACTACGGAGAGCTGAGACAGATTATAAAAGTATACCTACTAATGAAGATGAAGATGACGAAGACTGTTGTGAATGCGATATGCCACGTGAAAACTATGATTGTAATTGTAAGGTATTATCTTGTGAGTGTTATGATACATGTCGGGATTGTGGAAAAAGTTTGCCTGCAGTGTCGAAAATGAAAATAGCGTCTAATAATAATAGGATAAAAGCAAAAGGGGGGATTGTAAGAAACTATGAATTAGGGTATTGTTTATTAAAATTTATGTTAAGCTCAATGTAAAGGTTAAGCGACAAAAGAAAGTACTTATGCGAACAGCTGCAGGACATCACTCATGTGAGATAAGATAACTGCAATTGCCTTCACATACCAGACACCATTTGTGTAAACAGGAGAGATACTGCTCAAGGATGACTACAAGATGTTCTAAGGGACTGGCGAAGAGAAGAAAAACAACTCTATCTAAGTGAGGGATCAATTATAAAACAAAGAAGGAAAATTTACTCAGCAAGCACCGAAAGACAGAAAAAAGACCCCTCACAGTAACTGCAGTAATCTGCATGCGCAGAGCAGTTCTCCTACTTTACGGCCACGGATGTAAAATGTATAAAAAAGGACTGTTTAAACTAATCAGTACGGCAGTTGGCGGAGCGCAGACTCCCCTGTCGTCCAGCGCTGTCTTTGCTCTTATTCTACTTGCTACAATTAATAAAATTATAATTGGCTTATGATCCATTGTGGTCTCAATTTATGACAACAGTGATTGTTCAAAAAAAGATATCAGTCCCTTTGTTTTAGTAACAACTAAGGTAATAGCCAAGGTAACCTAACGAATACATTTACAAGGGTCTCATAGCTAAGGTAACAGGTGCCTATCAGGTGTTGTATGTCACTCTTGCAGTTTGATCCTTATGTGATTCAAATGAATACTTACTTAATCAATAGGTGTTTGTATCATTTGCAAGTGCCTTTCTAATTTATTGAACCATTACGAAGTGATTAACAAGTGCTTAGCTTGATTACTTATTGTGATGATAAGTTTTTAACCAAAATAATTGTTTATCTGCAACATTTCCCCCCTTTGAAAGTATTGATAATCACATTCCAATACTTTCACTTTTATATTTCAGTTTTCTCCATAACTAAACCATGATTGTCATATGGTGGTGGATTACCTTTGAACTGATCATTGTCTCTTGCAATTGCTGTCAAGATTCTATTGCTCCATCGTGTTCTTTGTATTATTTCTCTTTTGATGCAACAATATGCCAAATAGATTGCCAAAAACATGATAATCAATAACAAAAGTGTTTCAATCAGTGACTTTACCCAGGATTTTAGGTCCACGCCCAGTTCCTCAAAAACTTTATCTATCCAGCTTGTGTTCATGTCTTCCCTAATTTCCTGTGTTTCCCTTTCTATGTTGTCTAATTGATCTAAATTGTGTTCAACATCTGTGGTGACATTTGGAATGTGTATGCAACAATGGTCTACTCTGTCTTTTAGGAGGCCACACACTCCATGTTCCTACAGCAACAGCATGTCCAGAGTCATTCTATTTTGTAATGCCATTCTAGAGGTAGTCTGTAATTGTAAATTCAGTTGTTTAAATCCCTTTCTTGTCACATTTGTCAACCGTTCAACCTGCCCGGTCAATCTATACAGCCACTCTCTATTTTGGTAGGATGCTATAGGATTTAAGAGAGATTCCAGCGCCCAGCCAATTTTTACTCCAGTAACTGGATCATTCCAATCATCATTGTCTAATTTTGATCTTTTCACTCATGTCAAATGCAAACTTTCTAAACTGCCCTTAAAGGGAGATTTTTTGTCCAAATTGGGCATAATGTAGGCAATCCCAAAGTTATTTGTTTAACTTTCCCATCCACTGGCAGATGAGATGTCCATGTGCCATCACTCATAGCCCAGACCAGATGTCCTGGGCTTGGAATCATATATCTTTGACAGTTAATTCTCCAGAGGCTGGTCACCTTTAGGTTGTTCTTCAGTCCTCTGCATAAACAACCAATCTTCAGGACTATTGTCAATTGGGGTACACGCTGAACTGCTTGGCTAACTGTGCTGAAATTGTATACTTGTTCACATTCCCACCAAGGAACCTTTTTTTCCTTTTCTCTTGTCGAAGTACTTCTATCTTATACTAACCTGCTTACCGTGAATTCAAGTCCATCCCATTAAAAGCACCAAGATGTCTTAGCCGTGTATCTGAATTGTAGGTTTACACTAACACCGCAAACTGAATTCCATTCCTCCTCCCTGTTTGCTGTTCTCTTAACCTGTTCACATTCCCATTTCATAGTCATTTGAGACACATTCCTTGTTTTTGGTTCATCATATCTGTACCACCCAACACCTCCAAATCTTCCTATGGCGGTAAATTGCAAATTTAGTAACTTATAACAGTCCACTCTATTACCGGGGGTTGTCCATTGCTTTCTAATGTAATCTACTCTCTCTTCCCAACTTATCACTGGTTTTGGGTGTGCAGTCCCATTTTTCTTAACAGTGGTTAAATTCATGGATAAGATTCCCCAAGGAATGGACTCTCCCACTGCCCGTGGTATAGGTAGGCAAGCAGTAATTTGGGAGACATTTGGCAGATGTGCGAATTCCTTAATCAAGCCTATCATCAGATTTTCCTCCTGAGTTTTTCCTGGTATTGGAAATACCTGTTCCGAGTCTATTTCTGTTTCGACTGGATTCTGGGCCTGAACATTCAATACAAATCAATTTGACCATGCAATTTTGATCCATGTTTCCACCACCATAGACTGAAAAAACAACAAAAACAAAAACTTAGTCATGTTTCAGAGTATACTTCAATTTCTCAAGATCTCCTACAACTCTCCTACTTCCATGGACTTTATGGTGCCTTCTTCACCCGTGTGTAGTGGATCCAGGCATCTGATTCGACAATCTTGATTGCAGTGAAGGTAGTCAGCAAAACCTGGTATGGTCCCTTCCACCTTCCTTGCAGAGGTTCTTTGTTACATGTCTTTATGTAGACATAATCTGCAGTCAGGATGTTGTGTACTGTATTTCGGAGCCTGTTTGAGTTTTTCCAACAGAAAGCACATAGTTATATACATCTTGTTTTCCTGTCACATGCATATTTGGATTGGGTTCAGGAACCTCATAGGATTTTCCATACATTATCTCATAAGAACTTACTGACATTCCACTTTGAGGTTTCACTCTTATTTGTAGCAATGCAAGTCAAGTGCCTAGAACCATTTAAATGTAGCCTCCTGAAAAATTTTGCTAATTTGTCTTTTTAGGGTCTGATTGATTCTTTCCACTTTTCCACTTGATTGCTGTCTCCAAGGGGCATGTAAATCCCAGGAAATTCCTAGGACTTTGCTTACCTCTTGTACCACATTGGCCACGAAATGTGGTCCTCTGTCTGAAGATATTCCAAATGGAACTCCAAACCTTGGAATAATTTCTTGCAGGAGCCATTTAACTGCTTAGCCTGATTGGTGAAACAGGGAAAGACTTCTGTACATCCTAAAAACGTGTCAATCCCAACCAACACATATTTATATCCATTGCATTTAGGTAATTCTGTAAAATCAGTTTTCCAATAATCTCCTGGTCCCACTCCAGTTTTTATTTTGCCCATCTGTACCCTTTTTTTTGTACTATTGGATTGTTCTTTAAACAAATTTCACATTTCGGCGTTACCGATTTGGTCATTTCCAACATTTGTATTGATATTACACTTCTTTTCAGAAGCTGAGTCATAGCTTCTGCACCCCAGTGACACTCCCTATGCTTTGTTTGCAAAATCTCTCTCATGATTAAGGGAGGCAATTCTACCTGACCTGTACTTGTCGTCCACCACCCTTCTGAATTTTTCTCTGCATTTAGTAACTTAGCCAATTTTTCATCCTCCCCTGAATATTTTGGTGGCTCCTTAGGGAGTGCTACTGTTCTGGTGGGGATGACTGTCATTTGTGAGACTGTGTGTTGTACTATTTTCCTTGCAGTCTGATCTGCTGTTCTGTTTCCATCAATTATCTTTGAGTTCCCTGTCTGATGTGCCTTACAGTGCATGATTGCCACTTGAACTGGTTCCTGCACTGCTGCAAGCAGTTGCAAGATTTCCTTTTGATGCTTAATGTTTGTTGCCTGGGAGGACAATAGTCCTCTTTCTTTCCAAAGGGTGCTGTCATAAATTGAGACCACAATGGATCATAAGCCAATTATAATTTTATTAATTGTAGCAAGTAGAATAAGAGCAAAGACAGCGCTGGACGACAGGGGAGTCTGCGCTCCGCCAACTGCCGTACTGATTAGTTTAAACAGTCCTTTTTTATACATTTTGCATCCGTGGCCGTAAAGTAGGAGAACTGCTCTGCGCATGCTTCAGTTACTGTGAGGGGTCTTTTTTCTGTCTTTCGGTGCTTGCTGAGTAAGAAGTTTTCCTTCTTTGTTTTATAATTGATCCCTCACTTAGATAGAGTTGTTTTTCTTCTCTTCGCCAGTCCCTTAGAACATCTTGTAGTCATCCTTGAGCAGTATCTCTCCTGTTTACACAAATGGTGTCTGGTATGTGAAGGCAATTGCAGTTAGCTTATCTCACATGAGTGATGTCCTGCAGCTGTTCGCATAAGTACTTTCCTTTCTTTTGTCACTTAACCTTTACATTGAGCTTAACATAAATTTTAATAAACAATACCCTAATTCATAGTTTCTTACAATCCCCCCTTTTTTTCTTTTATCCTATTATTGTTTATTAGACGCTATTTTCATTTTCGACACTGCAGGCAAACTTTTTCCACAATCCCAACATGTATCATAACACTCACAAGATAATACCTTACAATTACAATACCTTACAATTATAATCATAGTCTTCACGCGGCATATCGCATTCACAACAGTCTTCGTTATCTTCATCTTCATTAGTAGGTATACTTTTATAATCTGTCTCAGCTCTCCGTAGTTAGAATGAGTAGTTTAGCTATGTCAAACCGCTCCTTAATAAAATGTAAAATATAGCGTAATATGCATGGTTCAAATATAAGTCCCAGAATCAACATAATAAGCGGTCCTGCTAAGGCAAACAATAAAGTGATTAGCCAGGGTGAAACGTTAAACCAATTTTTATACCATGATCTGCCCACCTCACGATCCTTTTTACGTTGATTTAACCTTTTCCGAAGTTTAGACATGGTGTTATTCCGATGTCTGAACTAACCCATTTAGTTCCTGGTGTCGGGATAGCCCATTTGTCATATCTGTGTTGTGGTTTCTTACATCCAGGAGGTCCCCAAGTGATGTCTATATATCTATCTCCTGTTGTTTTCCAATCTGAAGCTATTGTCTCACAACCCCAATAACCACAATAATAATGTCCCGGGTAATTACAATAACTTTTTTCCAGGGTTTGAGGCTGGACATATGTACCATGCCTTGCATTGCGCTTGGGTGTAACCCAAATTTAAACAGTTTGTTGGATGACATCCCATTGCTTCAAAAGGTATTAGTGAAAATAAAGATACAGTAAAATTCCAATTTCCTTCCGAACTGCTTCGATTTTGTATAAGCTTACTTTCCTGTAAGTTATATAATTTCCAGAGCATTGGCTCATGGGGGTTCCCATTTGCTTGAGTTAGTATCAATAGCAAAACCACCAGTATACCAGGAAAAACGGTATTTGTCAATTTTACCAATTTAAGTATAATTTTACCAGTCCTAGGGAAGTTCGACCATGGTTGCTTTTGCGTCCCATTGTTTTGGTTCTTTTCTCCACAGTTTGTTCCTCCTCTGCCTCGCCCGTCGACTCGGTTGCTTCGAGCCACGGGGTGTACCATCTTCTCGGCAGCAAGGGAATTCTTCAGGAGACAGCTGTTTCAGGGCCTTTTACCTATTTACACAGGCTTTAATGGGACAAAGCAAGACACAGTTAGCACTTTTCTTTATAGTCAGGATTTCAACTACAAAGGGGATTGGTTCGTTGGAGTGGTTTCCCAACACTGTGTGCAAACTCCTATTGGAGGGTATCCACATTCACCATTTATCCTGGCATACCTTGCACCTAAAACAAGCAAATGGATACCAATTGCAATTTAAATCATTACACCTAATTCTTATATCTAGAGTGTATATATATATATATATATTATTTACATCAGTATATTTTCTATATTCAATATGGTGTGGTTGTATGAGTTTAGCAATTCCCTTCAGCACACTTTGTATGCTTCCATATAATAGATAAACAAAAAAATAATTATTGCAAATATAAATGACAATACACTTTATACCAAAAGGTAAAGCAGCAAAACAATCAAATAAAGTCTCTATCATTACGTTATCTTTTCAGGGTTATCTTGGTGTCACTTGGAGTACTGATTACTTTCCAGTGGGGTCTCGTTATTGGGCCTTTAATGCGATTGGCATGAGTCCATCCACGCTCAGCAGTCCAGACAGCCGTTTCTGTTGTAAGCAAAACAAGATAAGATCCCTCCCAGCTGGGTCTTAGAGTTTCTTCCTTCCACACTTTAATCAATATCCAATCTCCAGGCTTGACATTATGAATTTTTTTAAGTCCAACAGGGGTCGTTGCACAATCAGTCCCTGCTCCCAAAGCTTGTTACGGTGTTCTGCTAATTGCAAAACATAGTCATTAATCACACAATCTCAAATTAAAACATTAATGTGTTAAATGATCCACCATTACTAATAAATATTTGTAAAGTCCAACCCTAGGTAGTTCAGTAAAATCCACTTGTATGTGTGAGAAGGGTCTGTATGCTGGGGAACGTCCCCCAAGGGGTTTTTGTCTCATGTTATTTCGATTAACCTTTTGACAGGTCTCGCAGGCTGCTGTGTGCATAGTCAAAATCGTATTATAATTGCCTGCCACTCGTTTTGCTTCTGTATCGGCGGCATTATTTCCCCTGACTTGATAACTTGTACCTCGCTGGTGTCCCTTTATATGTACAACTGCTATTTTATTCGGCATTTTTAATGCCCCCAGAACTCGCTGAATCAATTCCGGGTGTATCAATTCTTTTCCCTGCGAGTTAACAAATCCTCTTTCATCCCATATTTTTCCAAAAGTGTGTACTACTCCGAACGCATAGCGTCTGTATATATAGTTCCGTCTTTTTCCTCCTTTTCACATTTCCCAGCGCTCTGTGTTCCCCGCTGCAGTGCGGCTGGGACGGCATTGCTGGGGGGGTGGGGGGGAGAGTGGGCAGCAGCAACAGCAAGTCCTATCCTCATGCCAGGGCGAGCAGGACCAGCTCGGGGGGGGGCGGGAAACCTTGCACAGCCCCAGGCTGGCAGCCAGGGGAGGCAGGCAGGGCTGTGCCTGGGCATCCCCACGGCAGCCAAAACAATCCTCAGGGCAGCACCCAGGGGCTCTGCACCGTGACCCGGCCATACAGCTCCAGATACCGCCACTGCTGCCAACAGCTATGATCCAGCTGCCCCCTCCAAAAACACTTCTTCCAGGGGGAAGAGGAGCAGGGTAGGGGCACAAGCGGGGCCTGATTCTATTATCTTAAACTCTCCTTTTTCCAACTTAACGATGGCATATCCGGACAATCGTTTACCTTCCACTATTCGTGATGACCCATCTATAAATAATACTTCTCCATATTATAGTTCTTCTTCTTCTAAGTCTGGCCTAATATGTGTCTGCTGTTCAATTGTTTGAAAACAATTGTGTAACAGTTCATTATCTTCTCCTGGGTACAAAAATTCAGCGGGATTAACTGCCCCAATAGTTTTTAAAGATAGTTTAGGGGATTCTATAAGTATTCCCTCATACTTTAATAATCGGCTATCTGTAAGCCATTTCTCTGCTTTTTGTTGTAACACTCCTCTGATGTTATGAGGCGCATATAGGACAACTTCTCCATTAAAGGTAATGCGATTTGTTTCTTCAAGTAATAAGGCAGCAGCAACAATGATTTGTAAGCAGCTCGGCCAACCCCTGCTCACAGCGTCTAACAGCTTTGATAGGTATGCCACCGGTTTCTTTTGTCCGGCCCATTCCTGAGTTAATACTCCGAATGCTGTTCCTTCATGTGTGTTAACAAATAAATGGAATGGCCGCTTTAAATCTGGTAGGTTTAAAACCGGTGTTTGGCTTAGTTCCCTTTTGTGCAAGAAAGTTTAGGAATCGAATGCTTTCTTTTCTTACATCTTCCTTATTATTCCCTGCTATAAGCAGATCATCTACATATTGTAACAGTACATTTCCCGTTTGTACCTGGTATTCTTTTAAGAGCTCTTCCAGGGCCTGTCCAAACAAATTAGGGGACTCAGTGAACCCGTAAGGGAGCACGGTACATCTTAATTGCTGTTTACGGCCTGTTTCTATGTCTTCCCATTCAAAGGCAAAATAATCACAGCATTCTTCTGCCAGTGGACAGGCCCAAAAGGCATCCTTTAAATCAATCACACTATACCAGGAGTTATGAGGTTCTAACTTGCTTAGCAATGTGTATGGATTTGCTACTACAGGGAACCGGGTGATAGCTCTTTTGTTTATTTCCCTTAAATCATGTACGAGCCGATATTTCCCATTAGGTTTCTTTACAGGAAGAATGGGGGTGTTAAAGGGTGACATACAAGGCTCTAAGATTCCTTGTGCTAATAACCGATCAATTTCTGGTTTTAATCCTCTCCGTCCTTCTAGGGATATGGGATATTGCTTTACCCTCACAGGTATGTGGGGTTCAGAAATTTGGACTTTAATCGGTGGGATTTCCAGTCTACTAATTGTGTCCGGAGAGTACCAGACATCAGGGCTGATTTGTTTTTTATCCTCCACGGTCAAAGGATAAGCAGACACTAGCTCTTGATTCTTTACTTTAATTTCTGATTGCAATTCAACAATTAAATCTCATCCTAGCAGATTAAATTCTGCTTCAGGGACGAGCAAGAGTTCACCCATTCCGAATTTATTTTCAGTTTCAAATAATACATTTTTGATTTTGTTTACTTTAAATGGTTCTCCTTTTGCCCCAATCACTTGTACTTTTTCGGGGGAAATTTTACATCCCTCAGGTATTTGTTTAATAGTCGATTTTTCAGCCCCAGTGTCTACTAAAAAGGTGAACTCTAGTTTATGGGGACCTATTTTTAATTTTATCAAGGGCTCATGATGACTCCGGTCCCCCAAAATATAGAGCCCCTGACTCTTCCTATTCCGCTTTCAAAATTTCCTCATCCCTGATCCTTTCTCTACAATTCTTCTTTACATGTCCCTTTTTTCCACAGTAAAAACAACACCTCTGTTCCTTCTTTACTACTACATTCCCTTGTTTCGTTCCAGCAGCAGTTTGTCTTTTACGATCCTCTCTGACCGCTGCTACCATCATTTTCACTTGCCGCTTGCTGCTCTCCTCCTCTCGCCTTACATAGACTTTCCGGGCTTCCCTCAATAATTCATCCAACCCTCTCACTTGCCAGTCTTCTAACTTTTCAATCTTCTTTCTGATATCCCCCCATGATTTTGCTACAAACTGAGTTTTGAGGAGTGCTTGCCCTTCGTCAGGATTTACCCCGAGATACAGCTGAAGGGCTTTCCTCAGTCGTTCTAACCACTCAGTAGGGCTCTCATTTTTCTTTTGCATTTCATTAAATGCTTTATTGATATTCTGGCCACGGGGTACTGCTTTTCTAATTCCCTGAATTACTATAGTTTTCAGGTCCTGCATATGAGTTTTATGCACTGGATCATGATTATCCCAATTAGGTCTTTGGAGTGGCCATTTTAATATTTGCTTTAGGTCCCTGGGCATGTTGAGCATCCCACAATCTCATTCCTGCTCGTCTAATCATGTCTCTTTCCTCGTTAGTAAATAATTGACCAAGGATAGATTGCATTTCATCCCAGGTATAAAGGTTTGATCCCAAAAGGAGGAGGGGGAGACTTTCGTTCCAACTCCGGTGGGGGAGTGGGTGCTCTGGGGACCTCTGGAGAGGCTGTGGGAGCAGGAGGGGAAATGTAAGGGGGGGTTAGAAGGGTTTCGTCTAACTCTTCCTTCTTTTTCTTTTGTTTAGCTTTTATTTCACTCAGCGGGTAAAGTCTAGTTCCCGGTCTTTTTAGCCACACTTCCGCATACTGACTTTCTTCCGGGTTAAGGGGTTTTTTATTATTAACCCAGAAATTTAATTGTTGTCTTATCCAATCTTCTTCTGGCCCGCAGACTAGCCAAAAGACATTTTCAGAAATCTTCTTCCCTCCCCATATCTTAGTACAGTATTCTATTATTTTCTGCTTATCTTTCCCTAGGGTTTCAGGGAAATATCTCCAATTGTCTAAGATATATGCCAGAGGGGTATTCTTAGGTACAGCAGGTACCCTTCCCATGGGTGTCGAAGGCTTGCTGCCCTTCGCCCCCATCTTCTGGATTATCCACAAACACACACTCACTTGCTCCCCTTGTTCCTGGCCCAGTCCCTCGCGGGAGATGGGAAACGCAGTACTTAAGGGTCCACACTCGCTTGGTTCAGTATATCGAACCTCTCATTTGTTATAATCCAGGATCCCCAATCCCGCCCGAACGGATAACCCGCGAACCAATTTTCGCAATATACTCACGCGTCCTGCGTCTTCGTCCGGACTCCCGTGCACAGAATTTTTATGGGATTTTACCGGTTTCCCCTTTGCTCATTATTCTAGAATTTAGGTTCGTCGGTAAGGTTGAGGTAGGCTGTCAGTCACGGGGCCGCGGATTGCCGCGGGGCGCCTCCCCGGAGGACTGAAGCTCACCGTTCCTTATCCGAGTCACGGCACCAAGATTGTCATAAATTGAGACCACAATGGATCATAAGCCAATTATAATTTTATTAATTGTAGCAAGTAGAATAAGAGCAAAGACAGCGCTGGACGACAGGGGAGTCTGCGCTCCGCCAACTGCCGTACTGATTAGTTTAAACAGTCCTTTTTTATACATTTTGCATCCGTGGCCGTAAAGTAGGAGAACTGCTCTGCGCATGCTTCAGTTACTGTGAGGGGTCTTTTTTCTGTCTTTCGGTGCTTGCTGAGTAAGAAGTTTTCCTTCTTTGTTTTATAATTGATCCCTCACTTAGATAGAGTTGTTTTTCTTCTCTTCGCCAGTCCCTTAGAACATCTTGTAGTCATCCTTGAGCAGTATCTCTCCTGTTTACACAAATGGTGTCTGGTATGTGAAGGCAATTGCAGTTATCTTATCTCACGAGTGATGTCCTGCAGCTGTTCGCATAAGTACTTTCCTTTCTTTTGTCGCTTAACCTTTACATTGAGCTTAACATAAATTTTAATAAACAATACCCTAATTCATAGTTTCTTACAGTGCCATGGACATGGACTACTCCAAAGGAATATTTTGAATCAGTCCAAATATTAACTAGTTTTCTTTTACTGAATTCCAAAGCACGTGTCAATGCAATCAGTTCTTCCTTCTGTGCAGATGTTGTAGTTATCAATGCATTTGCATCTATTTCTGTTTTTTCTGTTGTTACTGCATATCCTGCTTGGCGAGTTCCTTTCACGACGAAGCTGCTGCCATCTGTGAACAGTTCCCATCCAGGTTTTTCAAGGGGATAATCCTTCAGGTCCTTTCTGCTGGAATATGTATTTTCAATGGTTGCAACACAGTCGTGTTCCAGTTGTTGCTCTTCTGTGAAGTACTCAGAAACACTGCACTATTTAGAAGGTTACTTATTTTCAACATCACATGATCCTGCTCAGTGAGAATTACCTGGTATTTCATCAGTCGGCTGATGGATAACCAATATTCCTTCTTTTGCTCCAAGACTGTGGTTACCATATGTGGAACATAGACTGTAAAAGTCCTTCCCAAGGTCAGCTTTCTTGCTTTTTGGATCAGTGTGAAAGTGGCAGCTATTGCTCGCAGGCAAGAAAACAATTTCTTGCTCACCAAGTCCAGTTGTTTGGAAAAATATCCCACTGGTCTCTTCCAGCTTCTTGCTGTTCTTTGTCCCTTGTAAAAGGGGTAGATATTTGGACTTCATATAATGTTTTGACTATAATACCGTAATCCATGATCCAGAGTCAGCACTATCCCGTCATTCCCAAAAATGCCTGGAAATCATGAACAGTGTGTGGTTCCAGAAGAGCACAAATCACTTCCTTTTTATTTGTCCCCAGCCTTCGTTCTCTTTTTGAAATTTCAAGGCCCAAATATATCACTGTTTGGCTGCTCTTTGAGCTTTTTCTTTTTGATACCTTGTACCTGTTTAATCCCAAAGAGTTTAGAAGTTCAATGGTTACCTGTATGCGGGCTGACCTTCCCGTTGTGGCGATCATGATGTCATCCACATATTGGAGAAGCAGATGCTCTGGTCTCAGTGTCACTGTCTTTTCATTAGTCCAGAGTTCCAGTTCTTTTGCTGGTTGTCTTCCAAAGATAGTCAGGCTGTTCTTGAAACCTTGGGGTAGCCGTGTCCATGTTAACTGTACCTTGCGTCCTCTTTGGGGGCTTTCCCACTCAAAAGCAAATAGTTTACTTCTTTCCTTTTCTAAAGGGATACAAAATAAAGCATCTTTTAAATCAAGCACTGTAATCTACTAATAAGTTTCTCTCACAGCTGTGAGTAAGGTATACGGATTTACTGCAACTGGATGTATATCTTTCACAATCTGATTTATGGGTCTTAAGTCCTGAACTAACCTATACTCTCCATTCCATTTCCATACTGGTAAAATAGGTCTCTTATACTCTCACTCACATTCTTCTAGAATTTGATATTTCAGAAATTTATCAATTAATACGTTTAATCTTGTTTTGCCTCGCGTTTTATTGGGTATTGTCCTACTCTGACCAATTTTGCTTTTTCTTTTATTTAGATTTTTACTGGTTGTTTTGATTTTCCTGGAATCTGAGTTTCCCACACTATTGAGATCACTGCCTTCTGCAGTTCTGAAGGTATTTCTAGCACCTTTGTTTTTTCTTTTATCATCAATATTTTTCCTGTATTTGATTGAGGTAGTTTTATTAACAAGTCTCTGTTTTCAAAGACATTTTGTGCATTTAATTTAGACAACAAGTCCCTCCCCATCAGGGGTATGGGACATTCTGAAACATACAAAAATTCGTATGTTATAACTTTATTGCCAAATTGTAAATTTAAGAGTTTAAAAAATGGCCAATTTTCCTCATTTCCTGAGGTTCCCACAATATTTGCAGTTTTAATTCCAAGTTTTCCTTTTTGGCTATTTAATACAGAAAAGGTTAAACCTGTATCCACCAAAAATGTAACCTCTTTTTCTCCCAGCTTAATTGTAAGCAGAGACTCAGCTGGGTTCAACTCCGGTCCCGGTCAATCCATATATTCTCCCAAGACCATCAATTTAGCATGTTGACCAGCTAATTTAGGGCATTCATTTTTCCAATGTCCTTCTTCCCTGCAAAAAGCACATTGATTAGTTCCAAGGGGAGTTCTGCCAACTTGTCCTCTTCCCCTTCCTCTCATCCCTCCTCTCATAGAGCTTTGTCCCTGTCCTTGATTTGAAAATCCAGGCGTCCTATTCACTACTGCAAGCAATTGTCTTTATTTCCTTATCTCATTTTCTTTATCTCTATTATTATAAACTTTCCAAGCTACTTCCACTAATTTGTCCAAATTTCATATATCTGTTCCTTGCAACTTTTGGAGTTTTTCCTAATGTCCTCCTGTGATTGCCCCAGAAATATTAAGGCTTGCTGTGCCTTAGTTTCTTCGGCTTCAGGTTGCAAGTTGGTATATTTACGAACTGCTTCCTTCAGCCTTTCTAAGAATGCTGTTGGGGATTCTTTCTTCTCCTGTCTCACATCATATAATTTAGACCAATTTATAGCTTTGGGCATGGCATTTTGGACCCCATATATAATCCACTGTTGGTACCTTTTCCCCTGTAGGGAAATTCTGATCTATGGTACCCCCTACTGTCTGAGTTCGGACATCTTCTTCTGCCCGCATTGGAGTGGTTCTCAAAACCATTTGTATTTCACTAGAGTCCATAAGAGTATCTAAAATCACCTGTATATCCTCCCAATCAGGATTTTGAGTTTTCATTATCCTTCCCATTATTCTCCCCACTTTACCAGGATCCTCTCTATAAGGACCAGTTGATTCTTTCCATATTATTAGATCTGAGGGAGAGAAGGGCACTTCTACATACACTGATCCATGTTGCCCAACGCCCTGTCTCAAGGGGGCTAGCAACCGTCTCCCCTCCCGTGTTTTTAGAGGAGTTATCAAATGAGTACGCTATCTCGGGATATAGGTGGAAATATATCCCCGGGATATAGGTGGAGACGACTCCAAGTATGATTCCTCCTCCTCTCTCGATCTACTACTATTTGGATGGAGATCGGCTGGACTATCAGCCTCAGAATCAGATGATGATGGAAGAGGGGGATATAATGGAATAGGAGCTATGGAGGCAGATGGAGCTATGTCCAATTCCGGCTCCGTATTATCACGCTCCTTTTCCTTTTGTTTTATAGCCAAATTTTTGCAACAAGTTTTTTTACATGCCTGCTTATCTAAATTGCATTTCATTTGCCAATCTGGTTTTTCTGTAAGGTAAAAGAAAAGATCTACATATGGGACCTCATCCCATTTTCTTCCCCTCTTACAGAATAACACTAATTGCATAATTGTATTATAATTCAAAGTCCCATTTAAGGGCGACTTTTCCCCACTACCCAAATCATACAACAACCACGCATGATTACAGTACTCTATAAGTTGATCTTTGCGAAAATCACCCTTAAATTCCTTCCAGTGTGCCAACAGAAACCCAAGGGGTGAATTCTCAGGTACTTTGTTTGCTATTTCAAAATCCTTTTAGTTACAAATACTTTCTCAACAGTCATTTCGTTCTTTCACTTCACTTATCTCTGGCTGCACCCCTCGTGGGATCACAGCTTCGCACTCGCTTCGTGTGCAACTGCACGTCTCAGTCATACACACAGAGACAGCTCACAACACAATATACAATAATATACATATATATACATAAAGCAATATACAAAGCAACATATAAACCAATGTACAAGTCAATGTAAAAACCAAAATAAATAGGTCACTTTGCCATATACTTATGTGGGCCACTTATACCAATTACCAATTTCCAATTACCAATATCAGCCCAGCGATCACTTCGTCCGACTTACGGGCTCCAATACCAATGCCAATCCTGCGATCACTTTCTCACTTACCTTACCACTCCAGGGAACATTGCGAGGAGCTGTAAGGGTCGCAGGTGATGGTCCTCCACGAGAATTCCTCGGTGCACGCTGGAGTTCTATCAGCATCCGATCCCGTCCAGACTCACTCGCAAGGTCCCAAGTGGGTCGCCAAAAGTGTTGAGGGATCCGCAATCGCAAAAAACTTATCTACACAGGAAAGCAGATAAGCAGGCACTTCTTTATTATGCAGTGCTGGAAAAGCAGGAGGGACAATTCCTCCATATGTGCTTCTTGTTAGTTACCATTTTCAGGGTTTTTATACAGCTCAAAAAAAAGAATCACATTTGCCAACACAAGCGTGCATAAAATGTCCATCTGTCAATTTAGTCCTTAACCTTGATTTGTTCCCAACAAGCACAAAATTTCCAAAATCACAGTGATTGGTCAAAACAAGATATCAGTCCCTTTGTTTTAGTAACAACTAAGGTAACAGCCAAGGTACCCTAATCAAATACATTTACCAGGGTCTTGTAGTTAAAGTAACAGCAAAGGTAACCTAACAAATACATTTACCAGGGTCTCCTAGCTAATGTAACAGGTCCCTATCAGGCGTGGTATGTAACTCTTGCAGTTTGATCCTTATGTGATTCAAATGAATACTTACTTAATAGGTGTTTGAATCATTTGCAAGTGCTTAGCTAATTGATTGAACCATTACGAAGTGATTAACAAGTTCTTAGAAAGTGTTTGATTACTTATTGTGATGATAAGTTGTTAACTAAAATAATTATGTATCTGCAAAAGCACTTTGCCACTGTGGTAGTTTGACCCTGACTGGATGCCAGGTGCCCACCACACCGCTCTGTCCTCCCACCTCCCCAGTAAATCAGAGAAGGGGAGAAAATAAGATGGGAGTCTTGTGGGTTGAGATAAAAGCAGTTTAATAAAGAAAGAGCAAAGCCGCGCGCACGGGAAGCAAAACAAAAGTAGATAAAACTGTTACTGTCTACTTCCCATCTGCAGCGATGTTCAGCCACCTCCCGAGAAGCAGGGCTTCAGTACCCGTAGCCGTAAATTTTGGAAGGCCAGAGATGTATCTTGCCTCCCCTTCCTGCTCCTCTTCCCCAGTTTATTTTACTGATCTGACGTCATATGGTATGGAAAATCTCCTTGATCAGCCTGGGTCATATGTTCTGGCCATGGTCCCTCCCAAGATTGTTCACACCGACAGCTATTGGTGAAGGTGGGGGGAGGAATGCTGGAGGGACAGCCCTGATGATGTGCGAGCAGTAGTCATAATATTGTTATCAACAGTAAGCACAACACTGCAGGAGCTACTGTGGAAAATCACTACCATCCCAGACCCAGTAGAGCCACCTTTTCAGCTGCTTTCCTGTGAGAGTTATTTCCCATTCCACATACTTGGCCTACTCCGCCTCCATTGAAAATAAAGGCTGCCAGTAGCAGCCTGTGTAGCTTATCAGTCAGTACTGTGTCACCTTTGCAGTTGCTTTCCTGTGGGAGCTATGTCTTTCCCGCGCACTTGGCCATCACTGCTCCCAATTAAAATACAGGCTGCCAGTAGACGTTACACCATTGCGTCTGGGAGCTACAAGAAAGCAGGTACACAGACCCAACCTGCAGTGGTACTTAGGTCCCGGTCTAGCCTATCAGTCAGCACTGTGCCACATTTGCATCTGCTTTACTTGAAGGAGCAATCTCCAATCCTTCTCTCTTGGCCTACTCCAATGCCATTTAAAATGCAGGCTGCCAGTAGAAATTACACCTCTGCATCTGGGAGCTACAAGAAAATAGGTATGCAGATCCCACCTGCAGTGATACTTAGGTCCCTGTGTAGCCTATCAGCCAGCACTGTGCCACCTTTGCAGCTGCTTTCCTGTCGGAGCTATCTCCAATCCCGCAGACTTGGTCTTCTCAAATCCCATTGAAAAAATAGAGGATGCCTGTAGAAATTATGCTACTGTGTCTGGGATCTACAAGATAGTGGGTACACAGACCTAGCTTACAGTGGTTCGTCGGTCTCTATGTAGCATATTAGTCAGCACTGTGTCGCCTTTGAAGTAGCTTTTTTGTGGGAATTATCTCTTTCCCACGCACTTGGACTGCTCAGCTCCCATTCAAAACATACAGGCTGCTGGTAGAAGTTACACCTCTGTGTCGTGGAGCTAAAAGAAAGCAGGTATACAGACTCCACCTACCGAAGTATGTAGGTCCCCATGTAGCCTATGTCGTGGTTTTGCCAGTCGGAGCAAAGGGGAAAAAAAACCCCATGACTCCTCCCACTTCCTTTCTTGACGGAATGCGGAAGGGATCGGAGAGGTAGAAAAAATTGAAAGAACCTGTGTAAGTTGAAATAAGATTAATTTAGTAAGAAAACTTGAAGAGGAACAACTATAACAAACACAAGTGGATATTACAAATAAAACTGGTGAGTGATGTAGTTGCTCACCACCCGGGAGCCGACCTAAGCAACCGCTCCGGATTGACGAGAGAGAGTACAAGACCCCGGAAGAGAGCTTCTTCCGGCTAGCCTCCACCTATATACTGGGCATAACGTTAGGATGGTATGGAATATCTGCTGGCCAGCCTGGATCAGGTGTTCAGGCTGTACCCTTTCCTGGTTCCTCACAGGAATTAACTCTATCCTGGCTGAAACAAGGACATTCCATCCCTTATTCTATACAACCTACATGTCATGTCTAGGTTTTCACATCATAAACATCTACACATACATAACATAGAGCAACTATAGGAATAATGACATTCAACAGCTATTTTTATACAATTTAATTCACGGGTTATTCTCACCCAGAATCAAATTCCCTTGAGGCATACATTGGGTCTTCCCATCCTTGCACATCACCCACCAAGTACACCCAGGTCCCTGAGCAAAAATAATCGCACGGATGGGTTGGCCTTTACCTGAGGTAGGACGCACCCAGACTGCCTTCCCTAACATGTCTTTTATATGTGCCACAGGGTCTTTTTCCCCTTCTACAATATGATAGGGTTCTGATTGGGCAGGGCCAGCTCGATTAACAGATCCTCTGGAGTTGACTAGCCAGGTGGCCTTTTCTAAGTGTATATCCCAATGCTTGAAAGTTCCACCTCCCGTTGCTTTCAGTGTGGTTTTCAAGAATCCATTGAATCTCTCAACTTTTCCTGAGGCTGGTGCATGATAGGGAATATGATAAACCAATTCAATGCCATGCTCTTGGGCCCAGGCGTCTATGAGGTTATTTCTGAAGTGTGTCCCATTGTCTGACTCAATTCTTTCTGGGGTGTCATGTTGCCAGAGGACTTTCCAGGCCCTGAATAGTGTTCTGGGTGGTGGCATGAGCCACAGGATATGTTTCCAACCATCCTGTGTTTGCCTCCACCATTGTGAGCACATGGTGTTTGCCTTGGTGAGTCTGTGGCAGTGTGATGTAAGCGATCTGCCAGGCCTCTCCGTATTTATATTTCTGTCATCGTCCTCCATACCATATGGGCTTCAACCATTTTGCTTGTTTAATTGTAGGACACGTCTCACACTCATGGATTACCTGTGCAATAGTGTCCAAGGTTAAGTCCACTCCTCGATCACGAGCCCATTTATAGGTAGCATTTCTGCCTTGATGACCTGAGGTATCATGGGCCCATCAAGCTAAAAATAACTCCCCCTTATGTGGTCAATCCAGATCTATCTGAGAAATCTTAGCAGCCTTGTCAACTTGCTGTTTATGCAGATGTTCTTCTGTGGCCCACTTTTTGAGCATCTACATGGCGCACCTTCTCAACAAGTTTCTCCATTCGAGCAGCAATGTCCTGCCATAGTGGAGCAGCACAGACGTGTTTGCCCATCTTTGCCAGTTGTTCTTTCTCCATTGCTGTAGCCATTCCCACAGAGCGTTTGCCACCATACACGAATCAGTGGAGAGGTAGATCCTTGGCCATTTTTCCCGTTCAGCAATGTCTAAAGCCAACTGGATGGCTTTTACCTCTGCAAACTGACTGGATTCACCCTCTCCTTCTACAGCTTCTGAAATTTTGTGTACGGGACGCCATACAGCTGCCTTCCATCTCTGATGCCTTCCCACAAGGCAGCAGAACCCATATCTAAACAGGGCATACCACTTCTCATCTTCTGGCAGTTCATCATACGATGGGGCCTCGTCAACACGTGTCACATTCTCTGGTGATATTTCACCATCTTTGAACTCTTGCCAGTTTTTGATCAACTCCAGAATCCCAGGGCAGCTAGGCTTTCCTATGCGAGCTCATTATGTTATCAGTGCGATCCACTTACTCCATGTAGCATCAGTTGCATGATACGTAGGGAATGCCTTCCCCTTGAACATCCAGCCCAGCACTGGCAGTCGAGGTGCTAGGAAGAGTTGTGTTTCTGTGCCAAGCACTTCTGACGCAGCTTGCACTCCTTCATATGCTGTCAGTATCTCCTTCTCGGTTGGAGTGTATCGGGCCTCGATTCCTCTGTATCCCTGACTCCAGAACCTGAGGGGTTGACCTCGGCCTTGACCCTCCCCAGGTGCTCTCTGCCAAAGACTCCAAGTACGGCCATTTTTCCCAGTTGCAGTGTAGAGCACATTTTAAACATCTGGTCCTTCCCGAAATGGCCCAAGCGCCATCGCATGAACAATCTCCTGTTTAATTTGTTCAAAACTTTGTTGCTGCTCAGAATTCCATTCAAAATCATTCTTCTTCCGTGTCACACGGTAGAGGGGGCTAGCAATCATACTTAAATTTGGAATATGCAGTCTCCAGAAACCCACAACAACTAAGAAAGCTTGTATTTCCTTTTTGTTAGTTGGTGGAGACATGACTGCACTCTTCTTTAACACCTTTATTGGAATATCCATCCTGCCATTTTACTCCGAAAAACTGGATCTCCTCTGCAGGTCCTTTGACTTTCCTGTGTTTAATGGCAAAGCCAGCCTTTAGAAGAATTTGAATTATTTTCTTTCCTTTATCAAGGACTTCCACGGCTGAGTCACCCCACACCACAATATCATCAATGTATTGCAGATGTTCTGGGGCCTCGTCCTCCTCCAGTGTGGCCTGGATCAGTCCATGGAAAATGGTGGGGCTGTGTTTCCACCCCCGGGGCAGTCGATTCCAGGTATACTGCACCCCTCTCCAAGTGAAAGAAAACTGAGGCCCGCACTCTTTTGCTAAAGGGATTGAGAAGAATGCATTGGCAATATCAATGGTGGCATACCATTTGACTGCCTTGGACTCCAAATTGTATTGGAGTTCCAACATGTCTGGCACAGACACGCTCAGCGGTGGCCTGACTTCATTCAGTCCAGGATAGTTTACTGTCACTCTCCACTCTCCAGTAGATTTTGTACTGGCCATATAGGGCTGTTAAAGGGTGAGTGAGTTTTGCTGATCACCCCTTGGAAGTCCAATTATCGAATTAATATATGAATGGGAATTACAGAGTCTCTGTTGGTGTGGTATTGCTGACGGTGCACTGTTGCATAAGATGCATGGAGCTTCGGGGCCTGTCGCAATGGGATGCTTGTGCCAATTTGTGTCAGTCAGACTCGCTTAAGCTTCTAATACAGATAGCTGTTGAGATCCCCCTGCCACTCCAGAAATACAAATGGATTCTTTCCCTTTAAAATTTGATGACATCAGAGTACATTGTGCACCGGTGTCCACTAAAGCCTTGTATTCTTGTGGATCTGATGTGCCAGGCCAACCAATCCATACAGTCCAATAAACTCGATTATCCTTTTCCTCCACCTGGCTGGAAGCACGGCCCCCCTAATACTGGTCATCGCAGTCATCACTTTCTGTATCCAAGGAAACACCAGAGGTCCCCTCGAGGGAATCAGAATAAAAATCAACCCTCTTATCTTGTATAGTGGGTTGCTCACTGTAAACTGGAGCGGCATTCCTCCAAGGAGAGTTGCTTCTTTTAACCCTTCCTGTCCGCAACTCCTGTGCCTGTGCTTTTGGAGTGGGTGATCTTGGAGTAGATGGGGTAGGTGGCCTATCCCACTCGTTCATATTCTCTACATGGTCTTGTGGATGGGACCGTGAAACATCCTGGGGTGTATACTCCTTACATTCCTGCTCTTGAGCAAAGGGACGCTTATTCTTAACAGCTGGAGTACTGGCAGGTGGAGAGCGAGACACAAATTGGTGAATCTTCCATGACATTTTTTCTACAGCTGAAACAACAGCCTGTAGGGGACAAGACACATTTTCTTCATATTGCCGAAATTGGGCAGTTAGTTGTTTTACCATTTGCCTCTCATCTTCTTTCCAGGAGACAACTGACAACGAACTGGCATAGTTTGGTGGTGCACTTCGTAGGAACTTTCACCACATAACTCGTGTGCATTGAAATTCTGGGTCTCTGGGCACATAGTCATTATAAATAATCTCCAGCACAGCTAACTCCCTCAAATATTGAATGCCTTTCTCCATGGTGCTCCACTTGCTTGGGGGGCTTGTAATATCTTCCTTGAAGGGGTATCTTTCCTTCACACCCAAAAGAAGTCGCCTCCAGAGGCTGAGGGTTTGTGACAGTCTTCCAATAGCCTTATCAATGCCCCCGTCCCGGGACAAGAAGCCAAATTGCCTAGCTTCCTTGCTATCTAAGTCCAAACTGTGGGCTCCATTTTCCCAGCATCAGAGCATCCAGGTGATAATGTGCTCACCTGGGTGACGGCTGTAATCTTTCCGCACGTCTCGCAGTTCACTCAGGGACAAGGACCGGCTGATTATCTCTGGCTCCAACTCTTCTTCCTTCTGTGATATCCCTTGTTCATCTGCAACCTTAATGCTGCAAACTGATTTTATTGTGTATTTCTTTTTCTGTACAGGAGCAACTAAAACTTCCACAAATCGATACTCTGATTCAACAGCAATTGTATCAGTTGCCTCAGCTTGAGAGGCCGCAGTTGTAACAGCAACAGTCTGGGTTTGAGCATCCACAGTTGTAGCAGCAGTCTGAGTTTGAGTGGACACAGCAACAATATCCATTTTCTCTGTATGAGTGTCCACAGTGGTAACAGCAACAGTGTCAGCAGTCTGGGTATGAGTGTTCACAGCTGCAACAGGGACATCCACTGCTGGAGTCGGAACAGCAACTGGTTCTGGCACAGATGAATTAGGAATGGGTTCCTTTTTTCTCCCAATCTTTACAGGTAGAAAGCTCCTTGGACACCTACCTATATTCTGTATCCCTCTCCTCACAGTTCTCGAAAAAACAATTTTTACAATCCAAGCCAAGGTGAAAACAAGGGAAAATAATACAAACATGGTAATTAGAACATTCCAAGTATTATTGTTAGAATCCATTAGAAGCAGCTTGAAGAAATGAGGGTGACATAGTGGGAGGAATTAAACATGTCAGTTTTTCCCATAAATTGAATGCTATTATTAAGTTCTAGGAGAAAATGTGGAAGAGACAAGAAAGCCATGTCCACATTCAAACCCAACTTAATAACCCATGACAAAATCATATCATAAGCCAATCCCATCCAATGCAGTAGGATGAGAATTTTCATATATTTTCGACAGACGAGAAACCCTATCACAGGAGAAACATGATGTAGATAAGAGGAAATGTAATACCACCATACAAGCATATCAACCAACAGCGTTCTCAGCAATCAGTTAGTGTCAGGATTGTACACAAGGAGTTTGTTTAAACCCACTCTGTTCTATTTCAGCCTCGCGGGCCCCACTTTGGGTGCTAATCAATGTTGTGGTTTTGCCCAGCCCTATCAAAGAGGGAAAAAAACCCAGCGAGTCCTCCCCCTCCCCCTCCCAACAGAATGCGAAGGGGATTGGAGAGGGAGAAAAAAAGTAAAAGAGCCCACGTAACATTAAATAAGAACAATTTACTAGGGAAAATTGAAGAGGAACAACTATGACAAACAAAAGGGAATATTACAAAGAAAACTCATGAGTGATACAGTTGCTCACCACCCGGGATCTGACCTAAGCGACCACTCCGGACCGGCGACCGAGAGCCCGTGATCCTGGAAGAGAACTTCTTCCGGCTAGTCTCCACCTATATACCGGGCCTGACGTTAGGATGGTATCGAACACCTGCTGGCCAGTCTGGGTCAACTGTTCAGGCTGTACCCTTTTCTGGTTACTCAAGAGAATTAACTCTATCCTGGCTAAAACTTGGAAAGCCTATCAGCCAACACCGTGCCACCTTTGAAGCTGCTTTCCTGTGAGAGCTATCTCCAATCCCGTGCACTTGTGCTGCTTAGTTCCCAATAAAATGGAGACTCCTGGTAGTAGTTATGCCACTGAATCTGGGAGCTACAAGAAATCAGGTACACCGACCCTACCTACAGTAGTATGAAGGTCCCAGTGTAGGCTATCAGTCAACACTTTGCCACCTTTGTAGCTGCTTTCTTGTGGGAGATATCTCCAATCACATGCACATGGCCTGCTCAGCTCCCATTTAAAATACAGACTGCCGGTAGAAGTTACATCTCGATGTCTGGAAGCTACAAGAAAGCAGGTATGCAGGCCCCACCTACATTGGAACGTAGGTCGAACTGTAGCCTAGCGAACTGTAGCACTGTGCCACCGTTGCAGTTGCTTTCCTGGTGGAGCTATTTCCAATCCCACGCACCTGGCCTGCTCAGTTCCCATTGAAAAAATACAGGTTTCTGGTAGAAGTTACACCACTGCGTCTGGGAGCTACAAGAAAGTGGTACGCAGACCTCACCTACAGTGATACGTAGGATCCCGTGTAGCTAATCAGCCAGCACTTTTTCGTCTTTGCAGCTACTTTCTTTTGGGAGCTGTCTACAATCACATGCACTTGTCCTGCACACTTCCCATTGAAAATACCGACTATCGTTAGAAATTAGGATACTGCATCTGGGAGCTACAAGAAATGAGATACACAGACTCTAGCTCCAGTGGTATGTAGGTCCCTGTGTAGCCTAAGAGTCAACACCACGCCACCTTTTCTGCTGCTTTCCTGTGGGAGTTATCTCCAATCCCACACACTTGGTCTGCTCAGCTCCCATTGGAAAAATGAGGGCTGCTGGTAGATGTTACGTCACTGCATCTGGGAGCTACAAAAAAGTAGATATGCAGACCCCAATTACAGTGGTATGTCGGTCCCCGTGTAGTCTATCAGTCAGCACTGTATCACCTTTTTAACTGCTTTCCTGTGGAAGCTATCTCCAATCACGCGCATTTTTCCTTCTCAGCTCTCTTTGAAAATACAGACTACCGTTAGAAGAAACACCACTGCATCTGGGAGCTACAAGAAAGCAGGTACTCAGACCCAACCTACAGTTGTACGTAGGTCCCCATGTAGGTTATGAACCAGCAGTGTTCCACCTTTGCAGCTGCTTTCCTGTTGGAACTCCAATTCCAATTCACTCCGTGCCAGTGATCACCACCCTCTGGGCTCTGTCATTCAGTCAGCTCTCAATCCACCTCACTGTCCACTCATCCAAGCCACACTGCCTTAGCTTTCTGATGAAGATGTTGTGGGAGACAGTGTCAAAAGCCTTACTGAAGTCAAGGTACATGACATCCGCTGCTCTCCCCTCATCTAGCCAGCCGGTTATGCACTCATAGAAGGCTATCAGGTTGCTCAAATAGGATTTCCCCTAGGTGAAGCCTTGTTAACTCCCCCTGAGAAACATCTTATCCTTCATATGTTCAGTGATAACATTCAGGATGAGTTGTTCCATCACTTTTCCAGGAATGGAGGTGAGCCTGACCGGCCTGTAGTTTCCTGGGTCGTCCTTCCTGCCCTTTTTGATGACTGGCATGACATTGGCCTTTCTCCAGTCCTCAGGCACTTCGCTTGTCCTCTAAGATTGTTCAAAATGGATGGAGAGACGCTTATGAATCACATCAGCCAGCTCTCTCAGCACTCTAGGATGCCTCCCATCAGGACCCATTGACTTATGAGCCTTAAGCTTGGCCAACAGGTCTTTAATCTCTTCCTCTTCCACCCAGGGCAAATCCTCTGCTGTCCTGGCCATCATGTTATCCTTGCCGGACTGGGCTTCCCAAGGGTCAACCTTGGCTGTAAAGACTGAAACAAAGAAGGCATTGTGTTAGTTTGACCCTGGCTGGATGCCACTACACCGCTCTATCCCCCACCTCCTCAGACAGCCAGGGAAGGGGAGAATATCAGATGGGAGTATTGTGGGTTGAGATAAAAGCAATTTAATAAAGAAATAGAAAAGCCACGTGCGCGGGAAGCAAAGCAAAAGCAGATAAAGCTGTTACTCTCTACTTCCCATCAGCAGCGATGTCCGACCACCTCCCGAGAAGCAGGGCATCAGTACACATAGAGATTGCTTTTGTAAGGCCATAAAGAATCTTGCCTCCCCTTCCTGCTCCTCTCCCCCAGTTTATATTACTGAGATGACGTCATATGGTATGGAATATCTCCTTGGTCAGTCTGGGTCAGCTATTCTGGCCGTGGTCCCTCCCAAGATTCTGCTCTCCCACAGCTATTGGTGAAGGTGGGGGAAGGAATGCTGGAGGGACAACCCTGATGCTGTGCAAGCAGTAGTCATAATATTGATATCAACAGTAAGCAGAGCACTGCAAGAGCTGCTGTGGGATGTCACTACCATCCCAGACCCACTAGAGTCTCCACCCCTTATTCCATACCATTTATGTCATGCTCAGACAAACTATCTGAAAAACTCATATACGTTCTTAAATACTCTCATTAACCAGTGCTCCCACTATTCAACAGACTAACATAATTCTTGTATTTCCTCTGGCATCTTGTATCAAAAAAAAAAAAACCATCATTCTTACATCTTTCATCCTCTGTAGATTTTCACTGGAGTAGGCCATAACTTATGTCTCATCCATCAAAATGGATATCCAGGCCAGGGGAAACAGTGTGTTATTTTCCCCCAAGGTTTAGTCTCCTTGAGGTACATATCGAGTTTCCCCATCCTTTCTCATCACCCACCAAGTACACACAGACTCTTGAGCAAAGACAATCCCACGAATGGGTTTCCTTTTTTCCCATACTGCCTTCCCCAGCCATTTCCCAGGATACACTACAGGGACCTTATCTCCTCCCATAGTATGTAGTGGTTTTGTTTTGGCAGGACCAGGACGATTAGTTGAACCTCTGCTGTTAACCAGTCAAGTGGCTTCTGCTAAATTTTTATCCCACTGCTTCCATGCCCCATTTCCCAGTGCTCTCAACATGGTCCTTAGTAATCCGTTATATCTTTCAATCTTTCCAGAGGCTTGTGGGTAATAGGGGATGTGGTATATCCACTCAATGCCCAGGACTTTATGAGAGTATTTAAAAAATGAGTCCCATTGTCTGATTCAATTCTTTCTGCAGTATCGTGTAGCCACAAAACTTGCCTTTCAAGACCTAAGACAATATTTCGGGCAGTGACATCATTTACAGGGTATGTAAATGGTTCCAACCAACTGGTGGTTGCTTCCACCATGGTGAGTGTATAACGCTTGCCTTTTTGTGTTTGTGGTAGCGGTCCAACATAGTCAATTTGCCAGGCCTCACCGTATTGAAAACCCAGCCATTGGCCTCTGTTCCAGGGAGACTTGATTCCTGTGGCTCGCTTGATTGCAGCACGTTTCACATTCGTGGATGACCTGTGTAATGGCTTCCATTGTCAAGCCCACCGCTCAAGCATGAGTCCATCTACATGTTGCATCTCCTCCCAGATGTCCTGATGTTTCATGAGCCCATCGAGCTATGAATAGCTCACCTTTACCCTCCCAGTCTAGGTCTACCTGAGCTACTTTTATTTTGGCAGGTTTGTCTACCTTTTGGTTGTTCCATTGTTCTTCAGTGGCTAGGTTTTTGGGTACGTGAGCATCTCCATGACCTACTTTCAGAGTCATGTTTTCCACCCGAGCGGCAATGTCTTGCCATAATGCAGCAGCCCAGATGGGTTTACCCTTGCTCTGCCATTTGGTCTTTTTCCATTGCTGTAGTCATAATGCCTCTCATCTTCTGATAGTTCATTATATGGTGGTGCCTCTTGGGCACGAGCTACTTCCTCAGGCAATGCTCCAAAATACCGGCCTTTTTGCCAGTCCATGATCTCTTCCAGGATTCCTGGGCGATTAGATTTCCCCAGCCAAGATCATTGTGTATTCAATGCCACCTATTTACTCCGCGTAGCGCTGATTGCATGATGCATAGACGGGATTTTCCCTTTGAACATCCAGTGTAGCACAGGCAGACGTGGTTACAAGGGGGGGTAAGCTTCAGTGTCAATGACTTTTGAAGCAGCTCCAAGTCCCTCATATGCTGCTAGTATTTCTTTTTCAGTTGTGGTGTAGTGGACTTCTGATCCTCGATATCCTCAGCTCCATAACCCTAATGGTCGACGTCGGATTTCTCCAGATGTTTTCTGCCAGAGGCTCCAGGTGAGACCATGTTCTCTAGCAGCGGTGAAGAGGATATTCTGCACATCTGGTCCTGGACGGATGGGCCCAAGGGCAACTGCATGAGCTATTTCCTATTTAATTTGTTGAAAAGTTTCTTGTGTCTCAAGGCCCCACTCATAACAGTTCTTCTTTCTGGTTACTCTAAAAAGAGGGGATATACATCGTCCAGAATCCCACAAGGCCCAGGAAAGCTTGTGTTTCTTTCTTATTAGTCGGTTGAGACATAGTCTCACTTTTGTTCACAACATCCAGAGGCACATGCCGACGCCCATCTTGCCATTTTATGCCCAAAAACTGGATCTCTTGTGCAGGTCCCTTTACTTTGTTTCTTTTTACAGTAAAACCAGCTTTTACGAGAATCTGAATTATTCTTTTCCCTTTCTCTAACACTTCTTCTGCCTTGTTGCCCCATACAATTATGTCATCAATGTACTGTAAATGTTTGGGGGCATCACCCATTTCCAGCATAGTTTGGATTACACCATGACAAAGAGTAGGACTATGTTTCCACTGTTAGGGCAATCGATTCCAGGTATATTGGACACCTCTCCATGTGAAGGCGAATTGTGGCCTGCAGTCTGCTGCCAATGGAATTGAGAAAAATGCATTAGCGATGTCAATCGCAGCATACCACTTGACTGCTTTTGACTCCAGTTCATACTGGAGCTCTAACATCTCTGGTACAGCAGCACTCAGTGGTGGTGTCACTTCATTCAGGCCACGATAGTCTACTGTTAACCTCCACCCTCCATCAGATTTTTTCATAGGCGATGTTGGACTATTAAATGGGGAATGAGTTTTGCTAATTACTCCTTGAGCCTCCAGTTGATGAATGAACTCACAGATGGGAGCCAGGGAATCTCGGTTCATGAGATATTGCCTCTGGTGCACTGTCCTGGTAGCAATTGGTACCTGTTGCTCTTGAACTTGCAGCAATCCCACAACCAAAGGGTCTTCTGAGAGGCCAGGTAAACTGGAGAGTTGTTTGATTTTCTCTGTATCTGCAGTGGCTATAGCAAAAGCCCATCGAAATCCCTTGCTAATCCTGAGGTGAGATTGCCAAGATATTAGAATACGTAGCTGGGGCACTCTTGGATCACTTTTCTCAACATTACCCATGTACACTGGACATCGTCTGGCTCTGTGGAGTCCTCAGCATTATCTAGATCACCATAGATGATTTCCAACACAGCTAATTCCTTTAGGTATTTGATGCCTTCATCACCTCTAGTCCACTTTCCTCGGGCATTTACAAGATCTTCCTTGAATGGGTATCTTGCCCTTGCACTTAAGCGGAGCCCTTTCAAGAGACTTTAAATTCACGTCTTTTTTCCAATGCTTCTATCAGTTCCCTGTTCCCTAGCAACAGATCCCAGCTGTTGGACTTATCTACATTCTAATTGCTGTCTGTCAACCCCATTATCCAAACATCAGAGCAGCCAGGCTCCAATCCGCTCACCTGACTGGCGACAGTAATTGTTGCAGATACACAATTATTTTAGTTAACAGCTTAACCACCTAGTAATAGTTCAGTCAATTAGCTAAGAAGTTGCAAATAACTCAAACATCTATTGATTAAGTATTCATTTGAATCACATAAGTATCAAACTGCAAGAGTTACATACCACACCTGATAGGGACCTGTTACATTAGCTAGGAGACCCTGGTAAATGTATTTGATTAGGGTACCTTGGCTGTTACCTTAGTTGTTACTAAAACAAAGGGACTGATATCTTGTTTTGACCAATCACTGTGATTTTGGAAATTTTGTGCTTGTTGGGAACCAGTCAAGGTGAAGGGCTAAATTGACAGATGGACATTTTATGCATGCTTGTGTTGGCAAATGTGATTCTTTTTTTTGAGCTGTATAAAAACCCTGAAAATGTTAACTGACAACAAAGCACCTATGAAGGAGCTATCCTCCCTGTTTTCCCAGGGCTGCATTATAAAGAAGTGCCTGCTTATCTGCATTCCTGTTTAGATAAGTTTTTTGCGATTGCAGATCCATCAACAGTTTTGGCGACCTTGCGGGTGAGACTGGACGGGATCGGATGCTGATCGAACTCCAGCCGGCACCGAGGAATTCTCGGAGATGACCATCGCCTGCGACCCTTACAGCTCCTCGAAATGTTCCTTGGAGTGGTAAGGCACTTCTAATTGGTTGGAAGCAGAACCTGGTGAACTAGCCTGTATGTCGCAGTGTTGGAGACCCCACTTGGTTGGGCCCAGGGAAAGCCCAAAGGAGCATGTCAGTAAGCAGGAGCAAAAGTTCCGCTTGATTGGGCTAGAGGTTCCTCGTAATGGTATTGGTATTGGGACCCTAGGCGTCACCCGTAAGGCGAATGCGAAAGCGATTGCAGGGTTGGCATTGGTATTGCAGCCCTTAAGTCTGACGAAGTGATCGCAGGGCTGACATTGGTATTGGTATTCGTAATTGTTATAAGTAAACCCACATAAGTATATGGTAAGGTACGTCTTCGTTTTGGTTTGTACATTGCTTTGTATATTGCTTTGTGTATATATATGCATATAATTGTATATTGTGTTGTGAGCTGTCTGTGTGTGTGAAACTGAGCATGAAGCGAGTGCGGAGCTTTGATCCTCAGTTCTGTGATCCCGCGGGTGGTGCAGCCGGAGAGAAGCGAAGCCAGAGAAGAACGAAACGATTGTTTAGAAAGTATTTATAACTAAAAGGATTTTGAAATAGCAAACAAAGTACCTGAGAATTCACCTCTCGGTTGTCTGTTGGCACACTGGAAGGAAATTAAGGGTGATTTTCGTAAAGATCAATTTATAGAGTACTGTAATCATGGGTAGAAATATTGAACTGTGCCTTTAAGTCTGTGTGTTTGAAGGACACCATAATTCTTGGCTATGACATCTAAGTGGTCAAACCTGTTTTGGGGAGAAAATTCCAAGAATAACAGCCAAAAACCTATCCTTTGGGCTGCCTTTTTGCTCACTGCAAAGTAATACATAATGATTTGTGTGAAAAGTAGCTTTTTGAATATTGCGATCATATGTGGCCAATGTATGCTCTGAATGATGAGGAATTGTGGCCTCTGAGTGGAATACTAAGTTACAATACTATCTTGCAATTAATGTTGTTTTATAAGAGCAAGGAAAAGTGAGATAAAGTCCCAGATGTAGATTTGTTCTTTTATTTAAGAGAAAAATCTGAATGGCAGAAAGAATCTGAATGAACAAATCGTGTAATGTCACTCACAGTAGAAAAACAAAAGGTTAAAAACCAATGTTCCCCATGCACTGCAGCAAAAATGTCTTAAACATTTGAACCTTAAGCGGGGAGAGCTGTTCCTATATATACACCATCTCTCACTTACCCGCTCCCCAACATGAACCTGAACAGGGACCCAGCAACCTGAAAAGGATACATCCCGGAGTGCTGGTTCAAGGGAGGGCTCCCAGCCCTGTCTAGATACTAGTAACATGGAAAAATGAGGACTCTGATACAGAACCTTCCTCATTGGGCAGAGTGAACCAGTACACAGGAAAATGCCTTTCTCACATTCTGATTTAATTCTCTGAGAAAAAAATAAACTGACTCCTATAAGGAGCACCCAGATAAAGTGAGAAAGAGAAAAAAAAAAAAAAAAAGAAAAAAAAAAGGAACCAGAGAATAGAACCCAATATAAACATGGGAGTAATGTATTCAGTTTTAAATACATGTAGAGGAACAATAGGAACTAAAACTGAAAATATTGTGGGAGCCACAGGGAAAGAGGAAAATCGACCATTTTTGAAACCCTTAAATTAAGAATTTGGCAATAAAGTGATAACATATGAATTTTTGTATGTTTCAGAATGTCCCATACCCCTGATGGGGAGGGACTTGTTGTCTAAATTAAATGCACAAATTGTCTTTGAAAACGAAGACTTGTTACTAAAAAAACCTGAATCAAAGAGAAGACAAATATTGATGATAAAAGAAAAACCAAAGGTGCTAGAATTACCTCCAGAAAAGGAGAATGCAGTGATCCCGATAGTGTTGGAAATTGAGATTCCAGGAAAATCAAAATTGGCACAACCAGAAAAAACTGAAATAAAAGAAATGTAAAATCGGTTGGGGTGAGACAATATCCAATAAAAACTGAGACAAAACAAGGATTAAAAGTACTAATTGACAAATTTCTGAAATATCAAATTCTAAAAGAATGTTAGTCAGAGTATAATATACCTATTTTACCAGTACAGAAACTGAATGGAGCGTATAGGTTAGTTCAGGATTTGAGACCCATAAATCAGATTGTGAAAGATATACATCCAGTTGTAGCAAATTCATGTAACTTACTAACAGCTCTGAGAGAAAATTATCAGTTGTTTACAGTGCTTGATTTAAGACATGCTTTCTTTTGTATCCCTTTGGAAAAGGAAAGTCGTAAACTATTTGCTTTTGAGTGGGAAAGCCCCCAAAGAGGACGCAAGGTACAGTTAACATGGATGCGGCTACTACAAGGATTCAAGAACAGCCCGACTGTATTTGGGAGAAAACTAGAAACAGAACTGGAACTTTACACTAATGAAAAGGCAGTGCCACCAAGACCACAGCATTTGATTCTCCAATATGTGGATGACATTATAATTGCATACAGGTAACCATTGAACTTTTAAACTCTTTGGGATTAAACAGGTACAAGGTATCAAAAGAAAAAGCTCAAATAGCAGTCAAATGGTGATATATAATTTTCAAAAGGAGAACGGAGGCTGGGGACAGATGGAAAGGAAGCAATTTGTGCTATTCTAGAACCACACTGTCATCAGTTGTGGACATTTTGGGAATGACAGGATGGTGCAGGCTCTGGATCATGGATTATGGTCTTATAGCCAAACCATTATATGAAGCCCAAAAATCTACCCCTTTTGCACAAGGAGCAGAACAGCAGGAAGCTTTCCGGAAGCTTAAAATAGCTCTGCTGACAGCCTCAGCCTTAGGCTTGCCAGATTGAACCAAAGACTTTCATTTATTTGTTCATGAAAGACTCTAGTTCTGACGCAGAAACTAGGAAGCTGGAAGAGACCAGTGGGATATTCTTCCAAAAAACTCGACCTGGTGAGAAAGAATGGCCTTCTTTCCTGCGGGTAGTAGCTGCCATTGTCACACTGATCCAAGAAGGAAGAAAGCTGACCTTGGGAAGGACTACTACAGTCTGTCTCACACATGGTAACCAGAGTCTTGGAGCAAAACGGGCGACATTATCCCCGAGCCGAATGATGAAATACCAGATCATTCTCACTGAGCAGGATGATGTACTGTTGAAAACAACTAACCTTCTAAATCCTGCAGTGTTTCTGAGTACTTCACAGGAAGAGCAACAACTGGAACACGACTGTGTTGAAACCACTCAAGATACATATTCCAGCAGAGAGGACCTGAAGGATGATCCTCTTAAAAACACTGAATGGGAACTGTTCACAGATGGCAGTAGCTTTGTCTTGAATGGAACTCACCACCGGGATATGCTTTAACAACCGAAAACACGGTTATAGAAGCAAATGCGTTGCACAGAAGACAGAATTGATTGCTTTGACACGTGCTTTGGAATTAAGTAAAGGAAAACGAGTTAGTATTTGGACTGATTCAAAATATGCTTTTGGAGTAGTACAGGTCCATAGCACCCTGTAGAAAGAAATGGGACTATGGTCCTCCCAGGGAACAAACATTAAGCATCAAAAGGAAATCTTGCAACTGCTAGTGGCACTGCAGGAATCAGTTCAAATGGCAATCATGCACTGTAAAGCACATCAGACAGGGAACTCAAAGATAGTAAAATAGCACAACACACAGGCTCACAAATGGCAATCACCCCCACCAGACAGGTAGTGCTCCCTAAGGAGCCACCAAAATATTCAGGGGAGGATGAAAAATTGGATAAGTTACTAAATGCAGAGAAAAATTCAGAAGGATGGTGGACGACAAATACAGGTCAGGTAGTATTGCCTCCCTTAATCATGAGAGAGATTTTGTAAACAAAGCATAGGGAGTGTCACTGGGGTGCAGAAGCTATGACTTAGCTTCTGAAAAGAAGTGTAATATCACTACAAATGTTGGAGATGGCTAAATAAGTAATTGTGAAAATGTGAAATGTGTTTAAAGAACAATCCAATAGCACAAGAAAAAAGGGTACAGAAGGGCACAAAAAAAAAATGGAATGGGACAAGGAGATTACTGGCAAATTGATTTTACAGAATTACCTAAATGCAATGAATATGAAATATTTGTTGGTTGGGGTTGACATCTTCTCAGGATGGCCAGAAGTCTTTCCCTGTCGCACCAACAAGGCTAAGGAAACAGTTGAATGGCTCCTGCAGGAAATTATTCCAAGATTTGGAGTTCCATTTGGAATATCTTCAGAGGACCACATTTCGTGGCCAATGTGGTACAAGAGGTAAGCAAAGTCCTAGGAATTTCCTGGGATTTACATGCCCCTTGGAGACAGCAATGAAGTGAAAAAGTGGAAAGAATGGATCAAACCCTAAAAAGACAAATTAGAAAAATTTGTCAGGAGGCTAAATTAAAATGACCTCAGGCACTTCCACTTGCATTGCTACAAAATAAGAGTGAAACCTCGAAGTGGAATGTCAGTAAGTATGTATGGAAAACCCTATGAGGTTCCTGAACCCAATCCAAACATGTATGTGATAGAAAAACAAGATGTGTATAACTATTTACTTCCTCTTTGAAAAAAAAAACTCTGAACAGGCTCCAAAGTTCAGCAGGTCGGAATCGACCTCTGACTTTTGAAAAATCCAGTACATAAAATCCTGCATGCAGATTACATCTCCATAAAGACCTGGAATGAAGAACCTCTGCAAGGAATGTGGAAGGGACCATACCAGGTGTTGCTGACTACCTTCACTGCAATCAAGATTGCCGAATCAAATGCCTGGATCCACTACACTCGAGTGAAGAAGATGCCATCAAACCCATGGAAGTGGGAGAGTTGTAGGAGATCTTGAGATATTGACGTTAACTCTGAAACATGACCATGTTTTTGTTGATTTTCCAGTCTATGGTGGTGAAAACATGAATCAAAATTGGATGGTCAAATCAGTTTGTATTGAATGTTAAGGCCAAGACTGCAGTCCCAACAGAAATAGACTCGGAACAGGTAATTCCAATATCAGGAAATTAGGTAAGACAAAGCCTGGATAGATAAAGGTTTTGAGAGACTGGGCCTTGACCTAAAATCCTGGATAAAGTCACTGACTGAAATACATCTGCTATTGATTATAATGTTTCTGGTAATCTATTTGGCATATTGTTGCATCAAAAGCAAAATAATTCAAAGAACGCGATGAAACAATAAAATCTAGACAGCATTGTCAAGAGACAATGATCAGCTCAAAGGTGATCCACCACCATATGACAGTCATGCTTTTGTAATGGAGAAAACAGAAATACAAGAGTGAAAGTATTGGAATGTGATTATCAATACTTTCAAAAGGGGGAAAATGTTGCAGATACACAATTGTTTTAGTTAACAACTTATCATCAAAATAAGTAGTCAAGCACTTGTTAAGCACTTGTTAACCAGCTAGTAATAGTTCAATCAATTAGCTAAGCACTTGCAAATAACTCAAACATTTATTAAGTATTCATTTGAATCACATAAGGATCAAACTGCAAGAGTTGCATACCACACCTGATAGGGATCTCTTACCTTAGCTACAAGACTCTGGTGAATCTATTTGTTAGGTTACCTTAGTTGTTACCTTAACTACAAGAACCTGCTAAATGTATTTGTTAGGTTACCTTGGCTATTACCTTAGTTGTAAATAAAACAAAGGGACTGATATCTTGTTTTGACCAATCACTGTGATTTTGGAAATTTTGTTATTGTTGGGAACCAATGAAGGTGAAGGGCTAAATGGATAGATGGACATTTTATGTATGCTTGTGTTGGCAAATGTGATTCTTTTGTTTGAGCCCTAGAAAAACCCTGAAAATGCTAACTAACAAAAAAGCACTTATGGAGGAGCTATCCCCCATGTTTTCCCAGCGCTGCATAATAAAGAAGTGCCACCTTATCTGCATTCCTGTGTGGATTGTGGATTCCTCAACATAATCTTTTTGCATATCTCTAGGTTCTGATGAGGTGAGGGACCGAGTAGTTTCCATTTCCTTTTGGATTTCTTTCACTCCTTCTCCTGATCTCCTTACTGAAGGACCAGCTTCTTCTTCTGACCTTTCCTCTTCCTCCTCTTCTGCCCTTATGAATCGATGATATGGACTTGACCTCCTTAACCACTGTTTCTTTTTCACTACTGGGGCAATCACTGTGTTTTTTGTTTGATTCCCTGACTCAAGCATGGTGGTCTCAGATACAGTTTAAATTCCCACCTTGGCCATAGTTCTCTGAAGAGGACTGGACTGCGACTGATTCAACCATGGTCTCAGATACAAATTGAGTTTCTGCTTCAACCATAGTTCTCTGAGAGGACTAGATTGCGGCTCGGTAGGCATAGGCTAGGCCCTAGTATGGTGCCTGAACCTCATGGGCCTCATTGGGGTAGGCAAGACGCTCTTCTATCAGGTGGCGTGCCAGTAAAGCAGGGTTTTTATCTTTTCAGCTGTAAAATCCCAGGTTACAGGAGGTGATAACCGTCACCCAGGGACATTCAGGGTGCATTTTAGCATGTTATAATATACCAGACATAATAATTAGTAATATTAAAACTTTCATATAAGGGTGACTAAGGACCTGGGAAGTCTGTATAACAAAATTGTCTACATCAGTCCGAGTTGAAGGGAAAGAGGTGCTTTGCCCCACGTCCTCCACGAGATAGCTCCCACAGAACAGTAAATCCATCAGTAATGGAATGAGACTCAGAATTATTATTTGGGCCATCATGTTCCCAGGCCCTTTCATCCTTTTCACAAAATCATACAGCTCACTTAGCAAAGCTATCAAGGTTAGAGCGCAGCACAGAGTCAGTGTTAGTAGCTTCATGTTCCCAAATATTACAAAGTGTAAGATACGCTGCATTACAGCAAGGCTTGGTGACCAGCACAGGAACTTTGCATTCATTGGCTTACTTTAATTACAATGCATTTAATAAAAACTACTATTATCTCATCCCATGTTGGGTGCCAAAAAAGGCTGAGGTAGTTTGACCCTGGCTGGATTCCAGGTGCCCACCACACCACTCTATCCCCCACCTCTCCAGCGAGCCAAGGAAGGGGAGATAAGAAGATGGGAGTCTCGTGGGTTGAGATAAGAGCAGTTTAATAAACAGCAAAGCCGTGCGTGCGGTAAGAAAAAAAAAAAAGCACATAAAGCTGTTACTTTCTACTTCCCATCTGCAGTGATGTCCGGACACTTCCCGAGAAATAGGACTTTGGTACGCATAGCAGTTGCTTTTGGAAGGCCAGAAATGAATCTTGCCTCCCCTTCCTGCTCCTCTCCCCAAGTTTATATTACTGAGCCGACGTCATATGGTATGGAAAATCTCCTTTGTCAGTCTGGGTACCTTTTCTGGCCGTAGTCCCTCCAAGATTGTTCTTACCCACAATTATTGGTGAAGGTGGGGGAAGGAACGCTGGAGGGACAGCCCTGATGCTGTGCGAGCAGTAGTCATAATATTGATCTCAACAGTAAGCATAGCATGCAAGAGCTGCTGTGGAAAATCACTACCATCCTAGACCCAGTACAGCCACCTTTTCAGCTGCTTTCCTGTGGGAGCTATCTCCAATCCCCCACCATCTCAGCTCCCTGTGAAAAAATACAGGCTGCCGGTAGAAGTTACGCCACTGCTACTCGGAGCTACAAGAAAGCAGGTATGCAGACCACACCTACAGTGGTAGGCATGTTGCCATGTAGTCTATCACTTAGCACTTTGCCACCTTTGCCACTGCTTTCCTTTGGAAACTATCTCCAATCTATCGAACTTGACCTGCTCAGTTCTCCTTGAAAAAATACAGGCTACCGGTAGAAGTTATGCCACTGTGTCTGGGAGCTACAATAAAGATCATAGGCAGACCCCAACTATAGTGGTACCTTTGTCCACGTTTAGCCTATGAGCCAGCACTGTGCAACCTTTGCAGCTGCTTTCTTTTAGGAGTTATCTCAAATCCTGTGCACTTGGCCTTCTCAGTTCCCGTTGAAAATACAGGCTTCTGTTAGAAGTTACGGAACTGCCTCTGGGAGGTGCAAGAAAGCAGGTATGCAGACCCCACATGCTGTGGTACGTAGGTCCCCATGTAGCCTATCAGCCAGCACTGTGCCACGCACATGGCCAGCTCAACTCCCATTTTAACTACAGGCTACCGGTAGATGTTACACCAGTGCATCTGGGAGTTACATGAAAGCAGGTACGCAGAGCCCACCTACAGTGGTACATAGGTCCACATGCAGCCTATCAGCCAGCGCTGTGCAACCTTTGCAGCTGCTTTCCTATGGGAGCTATCTCCAATCTTGCACAGGTTGCCTGCTAAGCTCCCATTAAAAATACAGGCTGCCGGTAGAATTTTAGCCACCTGCTCTTGAAGCTACAAAAAAACAGGTTCATGTAAGAGCCCATGTAAGTTGAAATAAGAACAATTGACTAGGGAAAATTGAAGAGGAAAGACAATGATAAACACAAGGGAATATTACAAAGAAAACTGGTGAGTGATGCAGTTGCTAACCACCCAGAATATGATCTAAGCGACCGCTCCGGACCGGCGACCAAGAGTACACGACCCCGGAAGAGAGCTTCTTCCAGCTAGCCTCCACCTATCTACTGGGCATGACGTTAGGATGGTATCGAATGCCCGCTGGCCAGCCTGGATCAGCTGTTCAGGCTGTACCCTTTCCTGGTTCCTCACAGGAATTAACTCTATCCTGGCTGAAACAAGGATATTCCATCCCTTATTCTATACAACCTACATGTCATGTCTAGGTTTACACATCATAAACATCTACACATACATAACATAGAGCAACTACAGGAATAATGACATTCAACAGCTATCATTATACAATTTAATTCACGGGTTATTCTCACCCAGAATCAAGTTCCCTTGAGGCACACTTTGGGTCTTCCCATCCTTGCACATCATCCACCAAGTACACCCAGGTCCCTGAGAAAAAATAATCCCACAGATGACTTTGCCTTTACCTGAGGCAGGACACACCCAGACTGCCTTCCCTAACATGTCTTTTATATGTAGCACAGGGACTTTGTTACCTTCTACGAAATGCAAGGGTTCTGATTGGGCAGGGCCAGCTCGATTGACATAGCCTCTGGAGTTGACTAACAAGGTCGTCTTTTCCAAGTGTCTATCCGAAAGGTTAAGTCCACCCCTTGATCTATCTGAGAAATCAAAGCAGCCTTGTCAACTCTCTGGTTATGCAGAGGTTCATTCGAGGCCCGTTTTATGGGTACGTGAGCATCTACATGGTGCATGTTCACAACTAGTTTCTCCATTTGAGCAGCAATGTCCTGCCATAGTGGAGCAGCACAGACGAGTTGCCCCATCGTTGCCAGTTGTTCTGTCTCCATTGCTGTAGTCATCCCCACAGAGCGTTTGCCTACCATCCACGAATCAGTGGAGAGGTGTATCCTTGGCCTTCTTTCCCGTTCAGCATTGTCTAAAGCCAACTGGATGGCTTTTACCTCTGCAAACTGACTGGATTCACCCTCTCCTGCAGCTTCTGAAATTTTGCGTAGGAGACTCCATACAGCTGCCTTTCATTTCCAATGCCTTCCCACAAGGCAGCAGGACCCATCTCTAAACAGGGCATACCGCTTCTCATCTTCTGGCAGTTCATCATACGATGGGGCCTTGTCACCATGTGTCAACTTCTCTGGTGATATTTCATCATCTTCGCACTCTGGCCAGTTTGTGATCACCTCCAGAATCCCAGGGTGTCTAGGCTTCCCTATGCGAGCTAGTTGTGTGATCAGTGAGGTCCACTCACTCCATGTAGCATCAGTTGCATGATGCTTAGAGAATACCTTCCCCTCTAACATCCAGTCCAGCACTGGCAGTCAAGGTGCTAGGAAGAGTTGTGTTTCTGTGCCAAGCACTTCTGACGCAGCTGGAACTCCTTCATATGCTGCCAGTATCTCCTTCTTGGTTGGAATGTATCGGGCCTCGGATCCTCTGTATCCCCGACTCCAGAACCTGAGGGGTCGGCTCCCCAGGTGCTCTCTGCCAAAGACTTCAAGTAGGGCCATTTTCCCCAGTTGCAGTGTAGAGCACATTTTAAACATCTGGTCCTTTCCGGACTGGCCCAAGCGCCATCGCATGAACAATCTCCCATTTAATTTGTTCAAAACTTTGTTGCTGCTCAGGACTCAATTCAAAATATTTCTTCTTCCATGTCACACGGCAGAGGGGGCTAAAAATCATACTGGAATTTGGAATATGCATTCTCCAAAAACCCACAACACCTAAGAAAGCTTGTGTTTCTTTTTTTTAGTTGGAGGATACATGGCTGCAATCTTTTTTATCACCTCTATTGGAATATGACAACGTCCATCCTGCCATTTTACTCCCAAAAACTGGATCTCCTCTGCAGGTCCTTAGACTTTACTGCGTTTAACGGCAAAGCCAGCCTTTAGAAGAGTTTGAATTATGCACTCCTCTCAAAGTGAAACCAAACTGAGGTCCGCACTCTTTTGCTAAAGGGGTTGAGAAGAATGCATTGGCAATATCAATGGTGGCATACCATTTGGCTGCCTTGGACTCCAATTCGTATTGGAGTTCCAACATGTCTGGCACAGCTGCGCTCAGCGGTGGCGTGACTTCATTCAGGCCACGATAGTCTACTGTCAGTCTCCACTCTCCAGTAGACTTTTGTATCGGCCATATAGGACTGTTAAAGGAATAGTGAGTTTTGCTGATCACCCCTTGGCTCTCCAATTGGCGAATCAACTTATGAATGGGAATCACAGAGTCTCTGTTGGTGCGATATTGCCGATGGTGCACTGTTGTGGTTGCAATTGGTACCTATTGCTCCTCAACCTTCAGCATTCCCACAACAGAAGGGTCCTCTGAAAGGCCAGGCATGCTGGATAATTGTTCAATCTCTTCTGCCTCCACTGCAGCCACACCAAAGGCCCATTGGTATCCTTTTGGGTCCTTAAAATACCCTCTCTTAAGATAATCTATGCCTAAGATGCATGGAGCTTCGGGGCCTGTCGCAATGGGATGCTTGTGCCAATTTGTGCCAGTCAGACTCGCTTCACCTTCTAATACAGAGAGCTGTTGAGATCCCCCTGTCACTCCAGAAATACAAATGGATTCTTTCCCTTTAAAATTTGATGGCATCAGAGTACATTGTGCACCGGTGTCCACTAAAGCCTTGTATTCTTGTGGATCTGATGTGCCAGGCAAACGAATCCACACAGTCCAATAAACTCGATTATCCCTTTCCTCCACCTGGCTGGAGGCAGGGCCCCCCTAATACTGGTCATTGCAGTCATCATTTACTGTTTCCCAGGAAACACCAGAGGTCCCCTCAAGGGAATCAAAATTGAAATGAACCCTTCTATCTTTTCTAGGGGGTTGCTCACTGGAAACTAGAGTGGCATTCCTCCAAGGAGAGTTACTTCTTTTAACCCTTCCTTTCTACAACTCCTGTGCCTGTGCTTTTGGAGTGGATGATCTTGGAGTAGATGGGGTAGGTGGCCTATCCCACTTGCTCATATTCTTTCCATGGTCTTGTGGGTGGGACCGTGAAACACCCTGGGGTGTATACTCCTTACGTTCCTGCTCTTGAGCACGGGGACGCTTATTCCTAACAGCTGGCGTACTGGCAGGTGGAGAGCGAGACACAAATTGGTCAAACTTCCATGACATTTTTTCTAAAGCTGAAACAACAGCCTGTAGGGGGCAAGACACATTTTCTTCATATTGCTGAAGTTGAGCTGCTAGATGTTCCATCGTTTGCCTCATCTTCTTTCCAGGAGACAGTTGCCAACGAACTGGCATAGTTTGGTGATGCATTTCGTAGGAACTTTTGCCACATAATTCGTGTGCATTGAACTTCATCTGGGTCTGTGGGCACATAGTCATTATAAATAATCTCCAGCACAGCTAACTCCCTCAAATATTGAATGCCTTTCTCCATGGTGGTCCACTTGCTTGGGGGTCTTGTAATATCTTCCTTCAAGGGGTATCTTTCCTTCACACCCAAAAGAAGTCGTCTCCAGAGGCTGAGGGTTTGTGACGGTCTCCCCATACCCTTATAAATGTCCCTGTCCTGAGACAAAGAGCCCAATTTCCTGGCTTCCTTGCCCTCTAAGTCCAAACTTGGGCTCCATTTTCCCAGCATCGGAGCATCCAGGTGATAATGTTGTAGTGGGTCTGGGATGGTAGGGATTTTCCACAGCAGCTCCTGCAGTTCTGTGCTTACTGTTGATATCAATATTATGACTACTGCGCGCACAGCATCAGGGCTGTCCCTCCAGCATTCCTTCCCCCACCTTCACCAATAGCTGTGGGTGGGCATGATCTTGGGAGGGACCATGGTCAGGACAGCTGACCCAGGCTGACCAAGGAGATATTCCATACCATATGACATCAGATCACTAATATAAATGGGGGGAGAGGAGCAGGAAGGGGAGGCAAGATTCATTTCTGGCCTTCCAATAGCAACCGCTACGCGTACTGAAGCCCTGCTTCTCGGGAGGTGGCCGGACATCAGTGCAGTTGGGAAAGTAGAGAGTAACAGCTTTATCTGCTTTTGCTTTGCTTCTCTCGCGCGCGGCTTTGCTGCTTATTTATTAAACTGCTTTTATCTCAACCCACGAGACTCAAATCCTATTTTCTCCCCTTCCCTGGCTTGCTGAGGAGGCGGAGGATAGAGTTGTGTGGTGGGCACCTGGCAGTTGCAAAGGTGGCACTGTGCTGAGTGATAGGCTACACAGGGACCTACGTACCGCTGTAGGTGGGGTCTGCATACATGCTTTCTTGTAGCTCCACGACGCAGATGTGTAACTTCCACCGTCCACCTGTATTTTTGATGCGAGTGGAGCAGGCCAAATGCGCGGGATTGGAGATAGTGCCCACAGGAAAGCAGTTGCAAAGGTGGCACAGTGCTGACAGATAGGCTACATGGGGATCTATGTACCACTGTAGGTTGGGTCTGCGTACATGCTTTCTTGTAGCTCCCAGATTCAGTGGCGTAACTTTTACTGGTAGTCTTTATTTTTACATGGCAACTGAGCAGGCCAAGTTTGTGGGAAAGACATAGCTCAACCGGGAAAGCAATTGCAAAGGTGACACATTGCTGGCTGATAGGCTACATGGGGACCCACGTACCGCTGTAGGTGGGGTCGGCGTACCTGCTTTCTTTTAGCTCCGAGACGCAGAGACGTAACATCCATTGAGAGCCTGTATATTCAATGGGAGTTGAGTAGGCCAAGTGCATGGGATTGGAATTTATTACCACATGAAACCCACTGCAAAGGTAGCACAGTGCTGGCTGTTATAAGTTGCACAAGCCAATTTAGTGACTCATAGAACAAATTTATTAAGCAAGCGGCAAATAAGCAAAACAGCACTGGGCGGCCGGGAGACTCTGCTCCACCAACGACGTGCGATTCCCCCGCCCCCCGTATCACAGTCCTTTTATACAGTCCTTATCGGTCAGGTGCATCGCTCCCTGGTGTACTCTGCGCATGTGCCCGTCTTGTTACTAGGGGGTCTTCTTCTGCCTCCTGGTGGTCGTAGGGTGGTCGCTGGGATGAAGTCAGTAGTCTTCCTCTAGTGACTCGCTCATGAACTCTTCTCTTGGCTCTTATCAGCTCATGCACAACCTATTGTATTGTACCTCCTATGAGCACCTTAGCCAACTGCACCTGTTCACATTGTAGAAACTTTACGGTTAAAGTTTTAAAAGACTTTTACAATGACTTTAAACGGTTCCTTGCAAAACTATTCTTTCCTGATTTGATTAACAAACATGACCTTTTCCATTACACTGGCTGATAGGCTACACAGCTGTTGCAGATACACAATTATTTTAGTAAACTACTTATCACAGAAAGTAGTCAAGCATTTACTAAGCACTTGTTAATCACTTAGTAATAGTTCAATGAATTAGCTAAGCACTTGTAAATAACTAAAACACCTATTGATTAATTATTCATTTGAATCACATAGGGATCAAACTGCAAGAGTTACATACCACCTGATAGGGACCTGTTACCTTAGCCAGGAGACCCTGGTGAATGTATTTGTTACGTTACCTTAGCTGTTACCTTAGCCACGAGACACTGGTGAATGTATTTCTTAGGTTACCTTAGCTATTACCTTAACTACAAGACCCTGGTAAATATATTCGTTATGTTACCTTGGCTGTTACCTTAGTTGTTACTAAAACAAGAGGACTGATATCTTTTTTTGACCAATCACTGTGATTGTGGAAATTTTTTGTTTGTTGTGAACCAATCAAGGTGAAGGGCTAAATTGACAGATGGACATTTTATGCATGCTTGTGTTGGCAAATGCAATTTTTTTATTTGAGCCGAATAAAAACCATGAAAATGGTAACTGACAACAAGGTAAGTATGGAGGAGCTATCCCCCGTGTTTTCCCAGTGCTGCATAATAAAGAAGTGTCTGCTTATCTGCATTCCTGTGTAGATAAGTTTTTCGTGATTGTGGATCCGTCAACAGTTTTGGTGACCCAGCTGGGACCTTGAGAATGAGACTGGATGGGATTGGATGTTGATCGAACTACAGCTGTCACCAAGGAATTCTCAGGGAGGACCATAGCCTGCGACCCTTACAGCTCCTCGCAACGTTCCCTGGAGTGGTAAGGCATTTCTAATTGGTTGGGGGTGGAACCTGGTGAACTAGCCTGTAAGTCGCGGAGTCGGAGACCCTGCTTGGTTGGGCCCAGGGAAAGCCCAAATGAGCCTGCCAGTAAGACAGAGCGAAAGTTCTGCTTGGTTAGGCTAGAAGATCCTCGTATTGGTATTGGGAGCCTAGGCGCCGCCCGTAAGGCGAACGCGAAAGCGTTCATAGGGTTGACATTGGTATTGCAGCCCTTGAGTCGGACGAAGTGATCGCAGGGCTGACATTGGCAATTGACAATTAATAATTGGTATAATTGGTCCCATATAAGTAAATGGCAAGGTACCTCTTGGTTTTGGTTTTACATTGATTTGTACATTGATTTGTATATTGCTTTGTGTATATATATGCATATTGTTGTATATTGTGTTTTCAGCTGTCTGTGTGTGTGTGTGCAAACGAAGCGAGTGCGGAGCTTTGATCCGCGGTTCTGTGATCCTGCGAGGGGTGCAGCCGGAGAGAAGCGAAGCGAAAGAACGAAATGATTGTTGAGAAAGTATTTGTAACTAAAAGGATTTTTAAATGGCAAACATAGTACCTGAGAATTCACCTCTTGGGTGTCTGTTGGCAGGAAGGAATTTAAGGGTGATTTTCATAAAGATAAACTTATAGAGTACTGTAACCATGCGTACAAATATTGAACTGTGTCTTTAAGTCTTGTTGCCGCCACCGGCAATCCCACCAGGCCCCCGCACGGATTACTCAGCCCCCCCGCTGAGGGGACAAGGATCACCACACACTCAGCATTGATGATACTTTATTCCAACCCCTTGTTTACACCACGTGCTTATATCTGCTACCACTAGCACCTCCTCTCACTCCATCCCGTGCCGATCTCTTCTGTACCTTCCACCTCTTACGTTACAACCCGAGATCTTCCGGAGGCCTACCACAATGTCTCCGTGTTTGAAGGACACCATAATTTGCTTCCGAGCAGTAGCTGCCACTGTCACACTGATCCAAGAAGCAAGAAAGCTGACCTTGGGAAGGACTATTACAGTCTATGTCCAACATATGGTAAGCACAGTCTTGGAGGAAAAGGGGGGACATTGGTTATCCCCAAATCAAATGATGAAATACCAGGTAATTCTCACTGAGCAGGATCATGTGGTGTTGAAAACAACTAACCTTCTAAATCCTGCAGTGTTTCTGAGTACGTCACAGGAAGAGCAACAACTGGAACACGACAGTGTTGCAACCATTGAAAATACATATTCCAGCAGAGAGGACCTGAAGGATGATCCTCTTGAAAACCCTGAATGGGAACTGTTCACAGATGGCAGCAGCTTCATCATGAATGGGATATGAGGTAACAACCGAAAACACGGTAAGAGAAGCAAATGCGTTGAACGGAAGACAGAACTGATTGCATTGACACGTGCTTTGGAATTAAGTAAAGGAAAAGGAGTTAGTATTTGGACTGATTCAAAATATGCTTTTTGAGTATATCTTCAAGAGATAAACATCATTCTTGTATTCCCTCTTGCATCTTGCATAAAACAAAAAAGCAACATTCTTATATCTTTCATCCTCTGTATATGTTCACTGGAGCAGGTCATAACTTAGATCTCATCCATCAAGATGGATATCCAGGCCATTGGAAACAGTGTGTTCTGTGTTGGGCACCAACACCGGCTTGGTTTGTCCGCTTGTCTGGTTTTCTTGCGAAGTTCATAACTCGTCGTCTACAACAGATAAATCACATCACAGGTTATTTTTCCCCCAAGGTTAAGTCTCCTTGAGGTACACATCGAGTTTCCCCATCCTTTCTCATCACCCAACAAGTATACCCAGGCCCTTGAGAAAAGACAATCCCACAAATGGGTTTTCCCTTTCCCAGGGGAGGTGCAACCCATACTGCCTTCCCCAGCCATTTCCCTGGGTGAACTACAGGGACCTTATCTCCTCCCACAGTATGTAGTGGTTCTGTTTTGCCAGAGGCTCCAGGTGAGGCCATGATCTCCAGCAGCAGTGTAGAAGATATTTTGCATATCTGGTCCTGTACGGATGGGCCCAAGCACGGCTGTACGAGCTTTTTCCTGTTTAATTTGTTCAAAAGCTTGTTGTTGCTCAAGGTCTCACTGAAAAAAGTTCTTCTTTCTGGTTACTGTAAAAAGAGGGCTCGCAAGCTGACTATAACCTGGGATATGCATCCTCCAGAATCCCACAAGGCCCAGGAAAGCTTGTGTTTCTTTCCTATTAGTTGGTTGAGACATAGTTACTATTTTGTTCACAACATCCATAGGCACATGCCGACGCCCATCTTGCCATTTTATGCCCAAAAACTGGATCTTTGTGCAGGTCCCTTTACTTTGTTTCTTTTTAGAGACAAACCAGCTTTTAGGAGAATCTGTATTATTCTTTTCCCTTTCTCAAACACTTCTGCCTTGTTGTCCCATACAATTATGTCATCAATGTACTGTAAATGTTCAGGGGCATCACCCATTTCCAGCACAGTTTGGATTACACCATGACAAATAGTAGGACTATGTTTCCACCCCTGGGGAAATCGATTCCAGATATATTGGACACCTCTCCATGTGAAGGCAAATTGTGGCCTGCACTCTGCTGCAAACAGAATTGAGAAAAATGCATTAGCGATGTCAGTCATAGCATACCACTTGGCTGCTTTTGACTCCAGTTCATACTGGAACTCTAACATGTCTGGTACAGCAGCATTCGGTGGTAGTGTCACTTGATTCCGGCCACGATAGTCTACTGTTAGTCTCCACCCTCCATCAGATTTTTTCACAGGCCATATGGGACTATTAATTGGGGAATGAGTTTTGCTAATTACTCCTTGATCCTCCACTTGATGAATCGACTCACGGATGGGAGTCAGGGAATCTCGCTTTGTGCGATATTGCCTCTGGTGCACCGTCCTGTTAGCAATTGTTTCCTGTTGCTCTTGAACTTGCAGCAATCCCACAAAAAAAGGGTCTTCTGAGAGGCCAGGTAAATTAGAGAGTTGTTTGATTTTCTCTGTATCTACAGTGACTATACCAAAAGGCCTTCGAAACCCCTTGGGGTCTTTGAAGTACCCTCTCCTGTGGTAATCTATGCCAAGAACACAAGGGGCCTCTGGACCAGTCACAATGGGGGTTTTTTCCCATTTGTCCCCTGTTAAGCTCACTTCAGCCTCTAATACAGATAACTCTTCACATCCCCCTGTCACTCCAGAGATCCAGACAGAATCTTTGCCTCTATATGTTGATGGCATCGATGTACACTGTGCCCATGTGTCTACTAAGGCTTTATACCTTTGTGGGTTTGAAGTGCCAGGCCATCGAACCAACACAGTCCAGTAGATTCAGTCATCCCTTTCCTCCTCCTGGCTGGAGGCAGGGACCCCCTATTTCTGTTCTTCATCAGAATATTTGCTATCTGATCCTTGCAATTGTAGACCTGAAGTCTCCTCATTGCCATCAAAGGGAAGTGGTTGCAGTTCTTCTATGTCCTGGAGATTGTTGATTGTCCTCTTTTATTCTGTCAGCTACTATGCTGACAGCCCTCTTGGGTGGTCCTTTTCTAACAGCTGTCTTCCCCCTTAGTTCACGTACACGCGCTTCCAGCTTAAAAGTGGATTCACCATCCCATTTCCTCATATCCTCTCCTTGACCATGCAAAAAGAGTCAGAGTTCATTTTGTGGTGTACTCCTGCGTCTGGGGCTTCCTTTTCCCCTGGTTGGGACAGTGGATGACTGAATTCTTGGGGCAGTTATGACAGTCAGGCCATCATCCCACACTGATGAGGAGGTGCAGAGGCTCTGTTCATAGTTTTGTAACCAAGAAGATATTCTCTCCACTGTTGGTGTATCCATGTCTGGGTGATACACCATTGTCAAGATATTAGAATACATAGCTGGGGCACTCTGAATCACTTTTCTCTACATAGCCCGTGTACACTGGACATCATCTGGATCTGTGGAGGCCTCAGCATTATCTAGATCACCATGACTTCCAATACAGCTAATTTACTTAGGTATTGGATGCCTTCATCTGCTCTAGTCCACTTTCCTCGGACATTTACAAGATCTTGTTTGAATAGGTATCTTGCCCATACACTTGAGAGGAGTCGATTCTAGAGACTGCAAATTGAGGTCTTCTTTCCAATGCCTCTTTCAGTTCCCCGGTCCCTAGCAAGAGAATCCAGCTTTTGGGCTTCTCTAGTTTCACATTGCTGACTGTCAGCCCCCTTATCCAAACATTAGAGCAGCCAGGCACCAATCCGCTCACCTGGCTGGTGACTGTAATTGTTGCAGATACACAATTATTTTAGTTAAAAACTAATAAGTAGTCAAGCACTGGTTAAGCACTTGTTAACCACCTAGTAATGGTTCAGTCAATTAGCTAAGCACTTGCAAATAACTCCAACACCTATTGATTAAGGGACCTGTTACCCTAGCTACTAGACCCTGCTAAATGTATTTGTTAGGTTACCTTAGTTGTTACCTTAACTAAAAAACCCTGTTAAATGTATTTGTTTGGTTACCTTGGCTGTTACCTTACTTCTTACTAAAACAAAGGGACTGATATATTTTTTTGAATAATAACTGGGATTTTGGAAATTTTGTGTTTGTTGGGAACTATTCATGGTGAAGGGCTAAATATATAGATGGACATTTTATGCATGATTGTGTTCGCAAATGTGATTCTTGTTATAGTTGTTCCTCTTCAATTTTCTTTAGTAAATTGTTCTTATTTCAACTTACGTGGGCTCTTTTACTTTTTTTCTCCCTCTCCGATCCCCTCCGCATGCCGTCAAGAGGGGAAGGGGAGTAGTCGCGTTTTTTTTTTTCCCCTTTGTTTCGGCTGGCAAAACCACGACATAGGCTAAACGGGGACCTACGTACCACTGTAGATGGAGGCTACATACCTGCTTTTTTATAGCTCCAAGACACAGAGGTGTATATTCTACCAGCAGCCTGTCTTTTTTAATGGGAGCTGAGCAGACCAGGTACGCGGGACAGATGTAGCTCCCACAGGAAAGGAGCTTCAAAGGTGGTACAGTGCTGACTGATAGGCTACACAGGGACCAAAGTTCCACTGTACGTGGGATCTGCGTATCTCCTTTCTTGTAGCTCCCAGATGCAGTGGCGACACTTCTACTGGCAGTCTAAACTTTCAATGGGAGTTGTGCAGGCCAAGTGTGCGGAATTGGAGATAGCTCTCACAGGAAAGTAGCTGAAAGGAAGCACAGTGCTGGCTAATAGGTTACACGGGGACCTACGTACCACTGTAGGCGGGGTCTGCATACCTGCTTTCTTGTAGCTCCCAGAGGCAGTGGTGTAACTTCTACCGATATCCTGTATTTTCAATGGAGGCAGAGTAGGCCAAGTGCATAGGATTAGAGATAGCTCCCACAGGAAAGCAACTGGAAAGGTGGCACAGTGCTAGCTGATAAGCTACAAGGGGACCTACGTACCACAGTAGGTGGGATCTGCGTACCTGCTTTTTGTAGCTCCACGACGCATAGGTGTAACTTCAACCAGCAGCCTGTATTTTTTAATGGGAGCTGAGCAGGCCAAGTGCGCGGGAAAGAGGTAACTCCTACAGGATAGCTTCTGCAAATGCGGCACAGTGCTGGCTGATAGACTCCATAGGGACTGACGAACCACTGTAGGCGAGGACTGCGTACCTGCTTTGTTTGTAGCTCCCAGATGCAGTGGCGTAACTTCTACTGGCAGTCTGTATTTTCAATGGGAGCGAAGCAGGCCAAGTGTGCAGGATTGGAGATAGCTCCCACAGGAAAGCAGCTGCAAACGTGGAACAGTGTTGACTGATAGGCTACACGGGGACATTAGTACCACAATTGGTGGGGTCTTCCACCCTGCTGTCTTTTAACTCCCAGACCAGTGATGTAACTTGCATTGGCAGCCTGTATGTTTTAAAGGAAGTTGAGCAGGCCAAGTGCCGGGGATTGGAGATAACTCCCAGAGGAAAGCAGTTGCAAAGGTGACACAGTGCTTGCTGATAGGCTACATGGGGACCTACATACCACTGTAGGTGGAGTCGGCGTACCTGCTTACTTGTAGGTCAGATACACAATTATTTTATTTAATAACTTATCATCACAATAAGTAGTCAGTACTTGTTAAGCACTTGTTAATCACCGAGTAATAGTTCAATCAATTAGCTAAGCACTTTCAAATAAATGAAACATCTCTTGATTAAGTAAGTATTCATTTGAATCACATAAGGATAAAACTGCAATAGTTACATACCACACCTGAAGGGGACCTGTTACCTTAGCTACAAGACCCTGGTGAATGTATTTGTTAGGTTACCTTAGCTGTTACCTTGGCCATGAGACCCTGGTAAAAGTATTCGTTAGGTTACCTTGGCTGTTAACTTAGTCGTTCCTACAATGAAGGGACTGATATCATTTTTTTGACCAATCTCTGTGATTTTGGTAATTTTGTGGTTTTTTGGAACCAATCAAGGTTAAGGGCTAAATTGATACATGGATATTTTATGCATACTTGTGTTTGCAGATGTGATTCTTTTGTTTGAGCTGTATAAAAACCCTGAAAATGGTAACTGACAACGAAGCATGTATGGAGGAGCCATCCCCCGTGTTTTCCCAGTGCTCTATAATAAAGAAGTGCCTGCTTATCTGCATTCCTGTGTAGATAAGTGTTTTGCGATTGTGGATTCCTCAACAGTTTTGGTGACCCAGATGGGACCTTGCGAGTGAGACTGGATGGGATCGAATGTTGATCAAACTCCAGCCGGCACCGAGGAATTCTCAGGGTGGACCATCATCTGAGTCCCTTACAGTTCTTCGCAACGTTTTTTGAAATCGTAAGGCACTTCTAATTGGTTGGGGTCCGAACCTGGTGAACTAGCCTGTAAGTCACGAAGTCGGAGACCACTTGCTTGGGCCCAGGTAATGCCAAAATGAGCCTGCCAGTAAGACAGAGCGAAAGTTCTGCTTGGTTGGGCTAGAGTATCCTTGTATTGGTATTGGGAGCCTATGGGTCACCTGTAAGGCGAACGTGAAAGTGATCGCAGGGTTGGCACTGGTATTACAGCCCGTAAGTCAGATGAAGTGATCACAGGGCTGACATTTATATTGGTATTGGTAATTGATATAAGTTGGTGCACATAAGTATCTAATAAGGTACCTATTGATTTTGTTTTGTACTTTGATTTGTACATTGGTTTGTATATTGCTTTGTTCATATATATGCATATTATTGTGTATTGTGTTGTGAGCTGTCTGTGTGTGTGTGATTGAGACGTGCAATTGCGCACGAAGCGAGTGTGGAGCTTTGATCCGCGGTTCTGTGATCCCGCGAGGGGTGCAGCCGGAGAGAAGCGAAGCGAAAGAACGAAACGACTGTTGAGAAAGTATTTGTAACTAAAAGGATTTTTAAATGGTACACAAAGTACTTGAGAATTCATTCCTTGGGTGTCTGGTGGCACAATGGAAGGAATTTAAGGGTGATTTTTGCAAAGATCAACTTATAGAGTACTGTAATCATGTGTACGAATTTTGAACTGTGCCTTTAAGTCTTTGTGTTTGAAGGACACCATAATTTTTGGCTATGGCATCTAAGTGGTCAACCCTGTTTTGGGGAGGAAATTCTAACAATAAGGGCCCTGTGCCAAAAACCTATCCTTTAGGCTTCCTTTTGGCTCACTGGAGAGAAATACATAATGATTTGTGTAAAAAGGAGCTTATTGAATATTGCGATCATATGTGGCCAATGTATGCTCTGGATGATGAGGAATTGTGCCCCCTGAATGGAATACTAAGTTATAATACTATCTTGCAATTAATGGGGTTTTTTTTTATGAGCGAGGAAAAATGAGATAAAGTCCCATATGTATATCTGTCCTTTTATTTAATAGAAAAATCTGAATGGCAGAAAGAATCTGAATGAACAAATTGCCTAATGTCACTCACAGCCGAAAAACAAAAGGTTCAAAATCGTTGTTCCCCATGCACTGCAGCAAAAATGTGTCTTAAACATTTGAACCTTAAGGGGGGAGAGCTGTTCCTATATATACAACCCTCTCTCACTTACCCACTCCCCAACATGAACCTGAACAGGGACCCAGACACCTGACAAGAATACATCCTGGAGTTCAAGGGAGGGCTCCCAGTCCTGTCCAGATAGTAGTAACGTGGGAAAATGAGGACTCTGACACAGAATCTTCCTCATTAGTGTCCAAGAGAACTCAATGCTGTACTCAATTAATAACCACCTTAAAGATCCCCTTAACTTCTAAAGTCAAACAGCATATAGATGTCCCATTAAGGCAAGGGGTTGGGCAGAGTGAACCAGTACACATGAAAGTGCCTTTCTCACCTGCTGATTTAATTCTCTAAGAGAAAAAAAAAAATCAACTGACTCCAATAAAGAGTATCCAGATAAATGAAAAGAAAAGAAAAGAAAAGAAAAGAAAAGAAAAGAAAAGAAAAGAAAAGAAAAGAAAAGAAAAGAAAAGAAAAGAAAAGAAAAGAAAAGAAAAACCTAGAGAATAGAACCCAATATTAACCTGGGAGTAATGTATTCAGTTTTAAATGCATGTAGAGGAGTAATAGGAAGTAAATCTACAAATATTGTGGGAGCCACAGGGAAAGAGGAAAATCGGCCATTTTTGCAACCCCTAAATGTACAATTTGGCAATAAAGTGATAACATATGAATTTTTGTATGTTTCAGAATATCCCATATCCCTGATGGGGAGGGACTTGCTTTCTGCAAAGCTACAGGAAAGCAGATAAGCAGACCCCACCTACAGTTGTATGTAAGTCCCCGTGTAGCCTAACAGCCAGCACTGTACCACGTTTGCAGCTGCTTTCCTGTGGGACCTATCTCCAACTTTGCCTCCTAAACTCCCATTGATAAAATACAGACTGCCAGTAGAAGTTACGCCACTGCTTCTCGGAGCTACAAGAAAGCAGGTAAGCAGAACCAACCTACAGTGTTACTTATGTTCCCGTGTAGCCTATCAGCCAGCACTGTACCACGTTTGCAGCGGCTTTCCTGTGGGAGCTCTCTCGAATCCCGTGCAGATGGCCTGTTTTTAATGGAAAAGGTCATGTTCGTTAATCAAATCATGAAAGAATAGTTGTGCAAGTAACCATTTAAAGTCATTGTAAAAGTCTTGTAAAACTTTAATCGTAAAGTTTCTACAATGTGCACAGGTGCAGTTGGCTAAGGTGCTTATAGGAGGTACAATAGGTTGCGCATGAGCTGATAAGAGCCAAGAGAAGAGTTCATTAGCGGGCCACTAGGGGAAAACTACTGACTTCATCCCAGAGACCACCCTACGACCACCAGGAGGCAGAAGAAGACCCCCTAGTAACAAGATGGGCACATGCGCAGAGTATACCAGGGAGCGATGCACCCGACCGATAAGGACTGTATAAAAAGACTCTGAGACAAGGAGGGGGGGGTTGCTCGCCGTTGGTGGAGAAGAGTCACCCGGCCGCCCAGCGCTGTTTTGCTTATTTGCCGCTTGGAAAATAAATTTGATCTATGAGTCACTTAAATTGGCTTGTGAACTTTATCACAGCAACTTATAACACACCAAGTCCAGAGCATTTGCTTCTCCAATATGTGGATGACATCCTAATTACCACAACGGGAAGGTCAGCCTGCATACAGGTAACCACTGAACTTTTAAACTTTTTGGGATTAAACAGGTACAAGGTATCAAAAGAAAAAGCTCAAATAGCACGCCAAACAGTGATATATTTGAGCCTTCGAAATTTCAAAAGGAGAATGTAGGCTCGGAACAAATGGAAAAGAAGCTATTTGTGCTGTTTTGGAACCACTCACTGTGCATGAGTTGCGGGCATTTTTGGGAATGACAGGATGGTGCAGACTCTGGATCATGGATCTTATAGCCAAAACATTATATGAAGCCCAAAAATCTACCCCTTTTACATGGGGCAAAGAACAGCAAGAAGCTTTCTGGAAGCTTAAAATAGCTCTGATGACAGCCTCAGCCTTAGGCTTGCCAGATTTAACCAAAGACCTTCAGTTATTTGTTCATGAACAACAGCATTTGGCTCTAGGAGTTCTGACGCAGAAACTAGGAAGCTGGAAGAGACCAGTGGGATATTTTTCCAAACAACTGGACTTGGTGAGCAAGGGATAGCCTTTATGCCTCCAAGCAGTAGCTGCCACTGTCACACTGATCCAAGAAGCAAGAAAGCTGACCTTGGGAAGGACTATTACAGTCCCAAGATTGCATTGACACGTGCTTTGGAAATAAGTACAGGAAAATGAGTTAGAATTTGGACTCATTCAAAATAGTAGTAGTCGAGGTCCATGGCCCCCTGTGGAAAGAAAGAGGACTACTGTCGTCCAAGGGAACAAACATTAAACATCAAAAGGAAATCTTGCAACTGCTAGCAGCAGTGCAGGAACCATTTCAAGTGGCAATCTTGCACTGTAAAGAAAATCAGACACGGAACTCAAAGATAGTAAAGTAGCACAACACACAGTCTCACAAATGGCAACCATCCCCACCAGAACAGTAGCGCTTCCTAAGGAGCCACCAAAATATTCAGGGGAGGATGAGAAATTGCCTAAGTTACTAAATGCAGAGAAAAATTCAGAAGGATGGTGGACGACAAGAACGGGTCAGGTAGTATTGCCTCACTTAAACATGAGAGAAATTTGCAAACAAAGCATAGGGGGTGTCACTGGGGTTCAAAAGCTATGACTCAGCTTCTGAAATGAAGTGTAATATCAATACAAATGTTGGAAATGGCCAAATCAGTAATGGTGAAATGTGAAATTTCTTTAAAGAACAATCCAATAGAACAAAAACGGTACAGATGGGGAAAATAAAACCTGGAGTGGGACCAGAAGATTATTGGCAAATTGATTTTAAAGAATTACCTAAATGCAATGGATATAAATATGTGTTGGTTGGGGTTGACACCTTTTCAGGATGGCCAGAAGTCTTTCCCTGTCGCACCAATCAAGATAAGGAAACAGTTAAATGGCTCCTGCAAGAAATGATTCCTAGGTTTGGCGTTCCATTTGGAATATCTTCAGACAGAGGACCACATTTCATGGCCAATGTGGTACAAGAGGTAAGAAAAGTCCAAGGAATTTCCTGGGATTTACATGCCCCTTGGAGACAGCAATCAAGTGGAAAAGTGGAAAGAATGAATCAGACCCTAAAAAGACAAATTAGAAAAATTTGTCAGGAGGCTAAATTAAAATGCCCTCAGGCACTTCCACTTGCATTGCTACAAAATAAGAGTGAAACCTCAAAGTGGAATTTCATTAAGTCCTTGTGAGATAATGTATAGAAAACCCTATGAGATCCCTGAACCATATCCAAACATGCATGTGATGGGAAAACAAGATGTGTATAACTATTTGTGTCCTCTTGGAAATACCCTCAACAGGTTCGGAAATGCAGTAGTGTAGAATCGACCTCTGACTTTGGAAAAATCCAGAACGCAGAATCCTGCCTAGAGACTGCCTACACAAAGAGTTTGAAAGAAGAATCTCTGCAAGGAAGGTGCAAAAAAGATGGAAGGGACTGTACCAGGTGTTGCTGACCACCTTCACTGCAATCAAGATTGCTGAATCAGATGTCTGGATCCACTACACTCAAGTGAAGAAGACACCATCAAGCCCATGGAAGTGGGAGACTTTTAGGAAATATTGAGAAATTGAAGTTAACTCTGAAACATGACTATGTTTTTGTTTTTGTTGGTTTTTCAGTCTATGGTGGTGTAAACATGGATCAAAATTGGAGGGTCAAATCAATTTGTATTGAATGTTCAGGCCCAGACTCCAGTCCAAACAGAAATAGACTCGGAACAGGTAATTCCAATATCAGGAAATTAGGTAAGACATGAAATCACCCTGGATAGATAAAGTTTTTGAGAGACTGGGCCTGGACCTAAAATTCTGGATAAAATCACTGATTGAAATACTTCTGCTATTGATTATAATGTTTCTGGCAAACTATTTGGCATATCATTGCATCAAAAGAGAAATAATACAAAGAATCAATAGAATCTTGTCAGCATTGTCAGGAGACAATGATCGGTTCAAAAGTGATCCACCACCATATGACAATCATGGTTTTGTTACGGAGACAACAGAAATACAAGAGTGAAAGTATTGGAATGTGATTATCAGTTCTTTCAAAAAGAGGGAAATGTTGCAGATACACAATTATTTTAGTTAACAACTTATCATCACAATAAGTAATTAAGCACTTGTTAAGCACTTGTTAAACAGCTAGTAATAGTTCAATCAATTAGCTAAGCACTTGCAAATAACTCAAACACCTATTGATTAAGTAAGTATGCATTTGAATCACATAAGAATCAAACTGCAAGAGTTACGCACCACACCTGATATGGACCTGTTTCCTTAGCAATGAGAACCTATGAATGTATTTGTAAGGTTACCTTAGTTTTTACTAAAAAAAAGGGACTGTTATCTTTTTTTTGACCCATCACTTTGATTTTGGAAACTTTGTGTTTGTTGGGAAGCAATCAAGGGGAAGGGCGAAGTTGATAGATGGATGTTTTATGCATGCTTGTGTTGGCAAATGTGATTATTTTTTTTGAGCTGTATAAAAACCCTGAAAATAGTAAGTAACAAGGAAGCGTGTATGGAGGAGCTATGCCCCATGTTTTCTCATTGTTGCATAGAAAGGAAATGCCTGCTTATCTGCATTACTGTGTAGATAAGTTTTTCATGATTGCGGATCCGTCATCAACGGGATTTGAGATAGCTCCCAGAGGAAAGCAGCTGTAAAGGTGGCACAGTGCTTACTGATAGCTTACACAGGGACCTACGTACCCCTGTAGGTGGGGTATGCCTACCTGCTTTCTTGTAGCTCCCAGAGGCAGTGGCATAAATTCTACCTGCAGCCAGTATTATCAAAGGGAACTGAGCAGGACAAGTGCGCGGGATTTGAGATAACTCCTCCAGGAAGGCAGACGTAAAGCTGGCATAGTGTTTGCTGATGGACTACACGGGATCGACGTACCACTGTAGGTGAGGTCTGTGTACCTGCTTTGTTGTAGCTCCTAGTAACAGTGGCGTAACTTCTACCGGCAACCTGTATTTTTAATAAGAGCTGACCAGGCCAAATGCGTGGGACTGGAGATAGCTCCCAGAGGAAAGCAGCTGCAAAGGTGGCAAAGTGCTGGCTGTTAGGCTACATGGGGACTTACATACAACTGTAGGTGGGGCTTTCTGTAGCTCCCAGACGGCGTGACGTAACTTCTAGCTGCAGCGTGTATTTTAACTTGGAGCTGAGCAGGCCAAGAGAGCGGGATTGGAGATAGCTCCCACAGTAAATCAACAGCAAAGTGGGCGCAGTGCTGACTGATAGCTTACACAGGGACCAACGTACCACTGTAGGTAGGGTCTGCATACCTGCATTCTTGTAGCTGTCAGACACAGTGGCATAACTTCTAGCAAAAGCTAGTATTTTCAAAGGGAGCAGAGCAGGCCAAGGGCGTGATATTGGAAATAGCTCCCACAGGAAAGCAGTTGCAAAAGTTGCACAGTGCTGACTGATAGGGCACACGAAGTTATACGTACCACTGTAGTTCGTGTCTGCGTACCTGCTTTCTTGTAGCTCCCAGAGGAAGTCCAAATGCGCGGAATTGGAGAGACCTTCCACAGGAAAGCAACTGCAAAGGTAGCACAGTGCTAGGTGATCGACTACACGGGGAGCTACGTACCACTGTAGGTTGGGTCTGCGTACCTGCTTTCTTTTAGCTCGCAGAGGCAGTGAGGTAAGATCAACCGACATACTGTATTTTTTCAAAGGGAGCTGAACAGTCAAAGTGGGCGGGATTGGAGAGAACTCCTAAAGGAAAACAGCGGCAAAGATGGCACAGTGTTGACTGATAGGCTAAAAGGTGCCCTACATACCACTCTGGATGGGGTCTGCGTTCATCCTTTCTTATAACTCTCAGGCGTAGTGGTGTAACTTCTACCAGTAGCGTATATTTTTTTAGTGGAAGCTGAGAGGGCCCAGTCCATGGGATTAGAGATAACTCCCACAGGCAAGAAACTGCAAAGCTGGAACAGTGCTAGGTGATAGACTACACAGGGAGCTACGTATCACTTTAGGTGGGGTCTGCGTACCTGCTTTCTTGTAGCTCCTAGACGCAGTGGCGTAACTTCTACCTCTAGCCTATATTTTCAAAGGCAACTTAGCTGACCAAGTAAGCGGGATTGGAGATAGCTCTCAAATAAAAAGCAGCTGTAAAGTTTGTACAGTGCTGGCTTATAGGCTACACGGGGATCAATGTACCACTCTAGGTGGGGTCTGCGTACCTGCTTTCTTGTTGCTCCCAGACTCAGTGGTGTAACTTCTACATACAGCCTGTATTTTCAATGGGAGATGAGCAGGCCAAATGCACGGGATTGGAGATAGCGTCCACAGCAAGGCAGTTGCAAAGTTTACACAGTGCTGGTTGATAGCCTACATGGGGACCTACGTACTACAGTAGGTGGGGTCTGCATACCTGCTTTCTTGTAGCTCTCAGAGGCAGTGGTGTAACTTCTACCGGTAGGCTGTATTTTAAAAGGGTGCTGAGCAGGCCAAATGCGCGGGATTGGGCATAGCTCCCACAGGAAAGCAGCTGCAAAGGTGACACAGTGCTAGGTGATAGGCTAAACGGGGTCCTACGTACCACTGTAGTTGAGATCTTCCTATCTACTTTCTTTTAGCTCCATATACAGTGGCGTAACTTTTAGTGGCAGTTTGTATTTTCAGTGGGAACTCAGCAGGCCAATTGCACGGGATTGCAGATAGCTTTCACAGGAAAGCAGCTGCAAAAGTTGCACAGTGCTGGCAGTTAGGCTACACAGGGACCTACGTACCAATGTAGGTGTGGTCTGCATACCTACTTTCCTGTAGGTCCCAGATGGAGTAGAGTAACATCTACTCTTAGGCTATATTTTTGAAGGGAGATGAGTCAGCCAAGTGCACGGGATTGGAGATAGCTCCCTGTGGTAGTTTGAGCCTAGCTGGATGCCAGGTGCCCACCACACCGCTTTATCCCCCACCTCCTCAGCAAGCCAGGGAAGGGGAGAAAATAAGATGGGAGTCTCGTGGGTTGAGATAAAAGCAGTTTAATAAATAAGCAGCAAAGCCGCACGCGCGGGAAGCAAAGCAGAAGCAGATAAAGCTGTTACTCTCTACTTCCCATCTGCAGCGATGTCCGGCCACCTCCCGAGAAGCAGGGCTTCAGTACGCGTAGCGGTTGCTTTGGGAAGGCCAGAAATGAATCTCGCCTCCCCTTCCTGCTCCTCTCCCCCAGTTTATATTACTGAGCTGACGTCATATGGTATGGAATATCTCCTTGGTCAGCCTGGGTCAGCTGTCCTGGCCATAGTCCCTCCCAAGATCATGCCCACTCACAGCTATTGGTGAAGGTGGGGGAAGGAATGCTGGAGGGACAACCCTGATGTTGTGCAAGCGGTAGTCATAATATTGATATCAACAGTAAGCACAACACTGCAAGAGCTGCTGTGGAAAATCACTATCGTCCCAGACCCACTACACTCCCACATGAAAGCAGGTGCCAAGGTGAAACAGTGCTGGCTGAAAGACTCCATGGGGACTTACGCACCACTCTAGATGGCGTCTGCATACCTGCTTTCTTTTAGATCCCAGACGCAGTGCCGTAAGTTCTACCAGCAGGCTGTATTTTCAATTGTAAATGAGCAGACCAAGTGCGCGGGATTGGAGATAGGTCCTACAGGAAAGCAGCGGCAAAATTGGGACAGTGCTGACTGGTAGGCGACACAGGGACCAACGTACCACTACAGGTGGGGTCTGTGTACCCTATTTCTTCTAGCTCTCAGACACAATGAAGTAATATATTCTGACAGCCTGTATATTTTTTATGGGAACTGAGCAGGCCAATGATGCTGAATTCGAGAACTCCTACAGGAAAACAGCTGTCAAGGTGGCACAGTGCTGGTTGTTAGGCTATACGGGGACCTATGTACTAATGTAGATGTTGTCTGCGTACCTGCTTTCTTGTAGCTCCCAGAGTCAGTGGCGTAACTTCTAAACCAATGCACGCAGCCTGGGGAATAAGCAGGAGGAACTTGAGATGTGGGTGCAAATGCGGGGCTACGACCTCATTGCAGTCACAGAGACGTTGTGGGACAGCTGTCGTGACTGGAGCACAGGCATGGAGGGTTATGTATTGTTCAGGAAAGACAGACTGACAAGACGTGGAGGTGGAGTTGCTGTCTGTGTGAGAGAGCAATTAATGTGTACTGAACTGTGCCTGGATGGGGATGAGGAGAGAGTAGATGCTTATGGGTAAAAATAATGGCCAGGGCAAGGCAGGTGAGATTGTTGTAGGAGTCCGCTACAGGCCACCTGATCAGGATGTGGATGTGGATGAGACCTTGCACAAAAAGCTGGGAGTTGCCTAACGATCACAGTCCCTGGTCCTCATGGGGGACTTCAACCACCCTGATATTTTTGCTGGGATAGCCACACAGCCAAGCCCATGCAGTCCAGAAGGTTCCTAAAAATTGTTGACGACAACTTCCTGTCCCAGATGATCGAGGAACCTACAAGGAGGGGTGTACTGCTGGACCTGATACTGATGAATAGAGAGGGCCTAATTGGGGATGTGAAGGTTGGAGACAACCTTGGCTGCAGTGACTATGAGATGGTAGAGTTCAAGATCCTGTGTGGAAGGAACAGAATACAAAGCAGGACCATGACCCTGGATTTCAGGCGAGCCGACTTTGGCCTCTTCAATGATCTACTTGGAGGAATATCATGGGATATGATTCTAGATGGTAGAAGTGCCAATGAGAGCTGGTCAGTCTTCAAGCACCACTTAGTTTGCTTTAGTCTTTATGGCCAAGGCTGACCCTCGGGAAGCCCAGTCCGGCAAGGATAACATGATGGCCAGGACAGCAGAGGACTTGCCCTGAGTGAAAGAGGAAGAGGTTACAGACTTTTTGGCCAAGCTTAAGGCTCATTTTTCAATGGGTCCTGATGGGATGCATCCTAGAGTGCTGAGAGGGATGGCTGATGTGATTGCTAAGCCTCTCTCTATCATTTTTGAACAATCGTGGAGGACAGGTGAGGTGCCCGAGGAATGGAAAAAGACCAATGTCACGTCAATCTTCAAAAAGGGCAGGAAGGACGACCCAGGAAACTACAGGTCGGTCAGCCTTACCTCCATCCTTGGAAAAGTGATGGAACAACTCATCCTGAATGTTATCACTGAACATAGGAAGGATAAGATGGTTCTCAGGGGGAGTCAACATGGCGACATCAAGGAGAAATCCTGTTTGACTAACCTGATATCCTTCATAACCGACTGGCTAGATGAGGGGAGAGCAGCGGATGTCATCTACCTTGACTTGAGCAAGGCTTTTGACACTGTCTCCCACAACACCCTCATCAGAAAGCTCAGGCAGTGTGGCTTGGATGAGTGGACAGTGAGGTGGATCGAGAGCTGGCTGAATGACAGAGCCCAAAGTACAGGGCTTTCTTGTACCTCCCAGACACAGAGGTGTAACTTCTACAGGCAGTCTGTATTTTCAATTGGCGCTGAGCACGTCAAGTGTGCGAGGATTGGACTTAGCTCCAACCGGAAAGCAGCTGCAAAGGGTGCACAGTGCTGGATGATAAGCTACACGGGGACCTATGTAACACAGTAGGTGGGGTCTGCATACCTGCTTTCTTGTAATTCCCAGACACAGAGGTTTAACTTTCATCAGTAGCCTGTATTTTTTCAAAGGGAGATGAGCAGGCCAAGGGCGTGGGATTGGAGATAGCTCCACCAGGAAAGGAGCTGAGAAGGTGGCACACTGCTGACTGATAGGCTAGATGGGAATCTATGTACCACTGCAGGTGGAGTCTGCGTACCTGCTTTATTTTAGCTCCCAGATGCAGTGGCATAACGTCTACCTGTAGCCTGTATTTTCAATGGGAGCGGAGCAGGCCAAGTGCATGGGATAGGAAATAGATCTCACGTAAAAAGCAGCTGCAAAGGTGGCTCAATGCTGACTGATAGGCTAGACGGGGACCTAAGTACCATTACCGGGTCTGCATACCTGCTTTCTTTTAATTCACAGATGCAGAGGCGCAACTTCCATCAACAGCCTGTATTTTTACAAAAGGAGCTGAACAGGCCAAGTGTATGGGAAAGAGATATCTCCCACAGGAAAGCAACTGAGAAGGTGTCACAGTGCTGACTGATAGGCTACATGGGAACCTACATACCACTGTTTGTGGGCTCTGCATTTCTTGTCTTTTTGTAGGTCCCAGAGGCAGTGGCATAACTTCTACTGGTAGCCTGTATTTTTTTCAATGGGAGCTGAGCAGGACGAGAGCGTTAGATTGGAGATAGCTCCCACTGGAAAGCAGCTGAAAAGGTAACACAGTGCTGGCTAATAGGGTACAGGGAGACCTAAGTACCACTGTAGATGGGGTCTGCGTACCTGATTTCTTGTAGCTCCCAGACACAGAGGTGTAACTTTCTCCGGCAGCCTCTGTTTTCAATTGGAGGGAAGCAGGCCAAGTGCGCGGGATTGGAGATAACTCCCACAGGAAAGGAGCTGCAAATGTCACACAGTGCTAACTGATAGGCTACACGAGGACTTATGTACCTCAGTAGGTGGGGTCTGCATACCTGATTTCCTGTAGCTCGCAGACACAGTGGTGTAACTTCTACTGGCAGCCTGGATTTTCAATGGGAGAGGAGACGGCCTAGTGCGCGGGATTAGAGATAGATCCCACAGGAAAGCAGCTGCAAAGGTGGTAAAGTGCTGGATGATAGGTTAGATGGGGACCTAAGAACCACTGCACATTGAGTCTGCGTAACTGCTTTATTGTAGCTCCCGATGCAGTAGCATAACTTCTACCGGTAGCCTGTATTTTTTTGAAATGGGAACTGAGCAGGCAAAGTACATGGGATTGGAAATAGCTCCCACAGGAAAGCAGCTGCAAAGGTGGAACAGTGCTGGCTGATAGGCTACACGGGGACCTAAGTACCACTGTAGGTGGAGTCGGCCTACCTGCTTACTTGTAGCTCCCATACACAGTGGCCTAACTTCTTCCGGCAGCCTCTATTTTCAATGGGAGCGACGCAGGTCAAGTGCGCATTGCCAATACACAATTATTTTAGTTAACAACTAAAACTCTGAATAACATGACCCATGAACACTGGACATCGGCTTGCTCTGTGGAAGCCTTAGCATTATCTAGATCACCATAGATGACTTCCAACACAGCTAATTCCCTTAGGTATTGGATGCCTTCATCAGCTCTAGTCCACTTTCCTCGGGCATTTACAAGATCTTCCTTGAATGGGTATCTTGCCCTTACACTTGAGAGGAGCCATTTCCAGAGACTGCAAATTGAGGTCTTCTTTCCAATGCCTCTATCAATTCCCAGGTCCCTAGAAAGAGATCCCAGCTGTTAGGCTTCTCCATCCCAACATCTGAGCAGCCAGGCACCAATCTGCTCACCTGTCTGGGGACTGTAATTGTTGCAAATACACAATTATTTTAGTTAACAACTTATCATCACAATAATCAGTCAAGCACTTGTTAAGCACTTCTCAATCACCTAGCACACCTCAATCACCTCAATTAGCTAAGAACTTGCAAAGAACTCAAACACCTATTTTTTAAGTAAGTATTCATTTGAATCACATAAGGATCAAACTGCAAGAGCTACATACCACATTCAGTGCCTGAACCTGATGGGCCTCATTAGGGTAGGTAAGACACCCTTCTATCGGGTGGCGTGCCAGTAAAGCAGGGTTTTTTATCTTTTCATGTGTAAAATCCAAGGTTACAGGAGGTGATAACCATCCTAGGAATTTGCCCAAAATCACCTACACACCCTGTCACTCAGGGAGTGGCCTCTTCGGGCGGCATTTTAACATGTTTCCATCCCAAATTTGTCCTCTCTGATACCCAGATGAGTCCAGATTCCACAAAATATGTCATATAACAACCATATTAATTAGTAATATTAAAACTCTCATATAAGGGTGACTAAGGACCTGGGATGTCTGTATAACAACATTGTCTACATCAGTCCGAGCTGAAGGGAAAGAGGTGCTTTGCCCCCCGACCTCCACAAGATAGCTCCCACAGCACAGTAAATCCATCAGTAATAGAATGAGACTTGCTATTATTATTGGGCCATCATGTTCCCAGGCCCTTTCATCCTTTTCACAAAATCATACTGACAACTTAGCAAAGCTATCAAGGTTAGAGGGCAGCACAGAGTCAGTGTTAGTAGCACCATGTTACCAAACATTACAAAATGTAAGATAAACTCCATTAGGGCAAGACTCCTTGACCAGCACAGGAACTTTGCACTCATTGGCTTATTAAATTACAACGCATTTAATGTAAAACTGCTATTACATGCCCCGAGTAGGGCGTCAGAAAGGCTGAGGTATTTTGACCCTGGCTGGATGCCAGGTGCCCACCACACCGCTCTATCCCCCACCTCCCCAGTGAGCAAGGGAATGAGAGAAAATAAGATGGGAGTCTCGTGGGTTGAGATAAAAGCAGTTCAATAAAGAAACAGCAAAGCTGTGCGTGCAGGAAGCAAAGCAAAAGCAGATAAAGCAGTTACTCTCTACTTCTCATCTGCAGCAATGTCCAGATACCTCTCGAGAAGTGGGGCTTCGGAACTGGTAGCGGTTTCTTTTGGAAGGCCAGAAATGAATCTTGCCTCCCCTTCCTGCTCCTCTCCCCCAGTTTATTTTATTGAGTTGACGTCATATGGTATGGAATATCTCCTTGGTCAGCCTGGATAAACTGTTATGACCGTGGTCCCTCCCAAGATTGTGCTCACCCACAGCTATTGGTGAAGTTGGGGGAAAGAATGCGGGAGGGACAGCCCTGATACTGTGGGAGCAGTAGTCATAATATTGATAACAACAGTAAGCACAGCACTGCAAGAGCTGCTGTGGAAAATCACTACCATCCCAGACCCACTACAGCCACCTTTTCAGCTGCTTTCCTGTGGGAGCTATCTCCAATCCCCCGCTTTCTACAATTCTCTGCTTTCTCAGCTTCCGTTTGAAATACAGGCTGCAGGTAGATGTTACGCCACTGCGTCTGGGATCTACAATAAAGCAGGTACGCAGACTCCACCTACAGTGGTACGTAGATCCCCATGTAGCTTATCAGCCAGCACTGTGCAACTTTTGCAGCTGTTTTCATAAAAGACCAGTCCCGCCCAATTGGCCTTCTCGTTTCCTATTGAAAATACAAGCTTCCGGTAGAAGTTACACCACTGTGTCTGGGAGCTACAAGAAAGCAGATAGACAGACCACACCTATAGTGGTACGTAGGTCCCAGTGTAGCCTATCAGGTAGCACTGTGCTACCTGTGCAGTGTCTTTCCAGTGGGAGCTATCTGCAATCCCACACACTTGGACAGCTCAGCTCCCAATGAAAAAATAAAGGCTGTCATTAAAAGTTACACCAATGCCTCTTGGAGCTACAGGAAAGAAGGTACTCATACCCCACCTACAGTGATACGTAGGTCCCCGTGTAGCCTATCCACCAGCACTGTTCCACCTTTGCAGCTTCTTTCCTGTGGGAGCTAACTCCAATCCTGCACACTTGGCCTGCTAAGCTCCCATTGAAAATACAGACAGTTGGTTGAAGTTACACCACTGCATCTGAGAGCTAAAAGAAAGCAGGTATGCACAAGTTCATCTACAGTGGTACGTAGATCCCCGTGTAGCCTATCAGCCAGCACTGTGCCACCTTTGCAACTGCTTTCCTTTGGGAGCTATCTCCAGTGCTGTGCACTTGACCTGCTCAGCTCCCATTGAAATAATACAAGCTGCCAGAAGTAAAGCCAGTGTTCCTAGGAGCTACAAGAAAACAGGTACACAGACCTCATCTGCAGTGGTACGTAGATCTCCATGTAGCCTATCAGCCAGCACTGTGCCACCTATGTAGCTGATTTCCTGTAGGAGGTATGTAAAATCCCACGCACCTGGCCTGCTCAGCTCCCATTGAAAAAATACAGGTGACCGGTAGTAATTACAAAAGGGCATCTGGGAGCTACAAGAAAACTGATACGCAGACCCCACATACAGTGGTCCGTAGGTCCCCGTGTAGTCTATCAGCCAGCACTGTGCCACATTTGCAGCTGCTTTCCTGTGGGAGTTCTCTCCAATCCCACACACTCCGTCTGCTCAGCTCGTATTTGAAATACAGGCTGCCGGTTCATGTTACGCCACTGCGTCTAACAGCTACGAGAAAGTAGGTACGCAGAGCCCACCTACATTGGTACACAGATCCTCATGTAGCCTATCAGCCAGCACTGTTCCACTTTTGAGGCTTTTTTCTTATAAGAACTATCTCCAATCCCACACACTCACCAGGTTTCTTTGTAAAATCCCCTTGTGTTTTTTATAGTTCTACTCTTAAATTTTTCCTAGTAAATTGTTCCTATTTCAACTTATGCAGGCTCTTTTCCTTTTTTTTTTTTTTTCCATCTCTGATCCCCTCCGCGTTTCGTTGGGAGGAAGAGGGGTGGGAGTTGCATTTTTTTTTTTATCCCTTTGCTCCGACTGGGAAAAACCACGACATTAATTGGTACTCAACGTTGGGCCCGCGAGGTTGAAATAGAACAGAGTGGGTTTAAAAAAACTCCTTGTGTACACTCCTGACACTAACTGATTGCTGAGCACAATGTTGGTTAATATGCTCTTACGGTGGTATTACATGTCCTCTTACCTGCATCATGTATGTCCTGTGATAGTGTTTCTCGTCTGTGGAAATTGTATGAAAATTCTCATGCTACTTCACTGGATGGGATTGGCTTATGATATGATTTTGTCCTGGGTGTTGGGGCCTTAGTGGGAGCATTTGAGCTGAAACCAATGTATCATAAGTTACCTTAAGATAAGAATAAAGAATGAGTACTAAGAAGTATGAGCAAAGAACCCAAGGTCGCCCTAGCCCTGAACTTCTGAGGAAGTAAACAAGGCCATAAAACATCTCTGAAGGATGCACAAGAACAAAAGGACCCCAAACATCTGGAAGATACATCTGGAAGATCAATGTACTGACTCTTAGATTATATTTTAGCTATTTTTGTTAACCAATCAGTGTATGCCACAATGTATGCAAGGCTTGTGAACAACAATGTTTAACCAATCATTTGTCCCTATTACCTGCGGGCTTTAGCTTGAAACAGTATATAAGTGATCAGAACAAAAGAATAAATTGTCTCAGTTCCAAATCATATTGGTTTGATGTCTGAGTCCATCCTCTCCTAGCCATGGTCGTTGGCAAATGGTGACCCTGACGTGATCCAGGCTCCACGCTGGCGTGAACGGGAGAGTGCAAGAAGAAGAAAACCCACGGTGTTTGCGACCGGATGTCTGAAGAAAGACGTGTGTGGCCACATTCGACCGGTGAGTCGGCAGCTGAATTAGCAGCTGGAGGTGCGGGATGGGGAGCGCCGTATCGGCGGTGGAAAATGCAACTATTGAGGCTCTTTTACGATTGGGACAAAGAGCTAATAGTCCCTTAGATAAATCTGTTCTTACGGATTTATTGTTTTGGGCAAGAAGACTGGGAATTATTACAGAGACTGCACAAGTATTTTCTGACACAACGTGGGCAAAAGTAGGGCATGAACTTTGGGAAGCAATACAGACAGGCGATAAAGATGCAAAATCGTTAGCAAAGATATATAGACAAGTAGGCTTGTTGATTGAGCAAATGGGGGCAGAAGCTGAACTGGAAGCGGCAGTCAAGGAAATATTTAGTACTGCGGAAGAAAAAGTAACCGTTATTTGTAAAAAACAAACTGTTGCTGCTCCTGCAGCTCAAGGACCGTACGATGATTTACTTATACCATGGGAGGGTGAAACACCCGATAATGCTGGCCCCGAGCGACCCCCTCCTACAGCCCCTCCCATGCCCATGGAAATTGATCCTGCTACTGTTCCCCTTCCTCCGGACAATGATGAGTATGATCTAAAAGGCTTGTTAGCCCAACAAGCTGGTATTATGTCTGAACTCTTGGGTGAAATGCGGAGGCTTAACAAAGATGCCAAGGCATTTAATGTTAAGGAGACAGACAGGGGAATGGACAGGCTCCTGCAGGAAGTATTAAAGAGACCATCGAAACACAGCCTGTCGCCACTGAAAGCCAGCCCGGTGCGCAGCCCATCGCTGAGTGGGACGTGCTGCGAGAAAAAAAAAAAAAAAAAAAAAAAAAATATTCTCTACACAAGAGTTTTTACAAAGTCAGAGAGGCGAAGGGGCTTTGGAGCAGAGGCCCCGCGGGAGAGCTACTTCCCATTCAAGCCCAGCCCGCCGAGTTACCCCTGGAACACCTGGAACGACTTGCAGGGGAATGCCGAGCAGGCAGAGTCGGATGGGGGTGCAGCGCAGGATGATCAGAGGAGAGTGGGGGAGCATGACCCCGTGTTAGACTGGACACCATCGGGCACGCAAGGGAAGAAAAAGAAAACACAGGAGAGAGTAAGACCGACTGCGCCGTCGGCGCCGGGGACGACACGGAGTGAGTCAGACCCCTTTCCATCCACAGCTGCCGCTGCGCAGCCGCTTCCCACGCCCGTTCAGTGTCTCCGCAGTGCCCCCCCACACACACCGTGCACAGACACCACCGGCCCTCCCAGCCCTCACGGACCGCTGGGCTCATCCTTTCCATCCTCAATCCCTTGCCTCAAAGAGTGTAAAAACTGTTTGTCATGACGTTATGCATTTTGCTGTAAATGTGATGATGAATAGTGGTTTTCTTACAGTGGAAACTTTCTAAGGTGTTTTAGGTGTCAGGAATGGAACTTCGAAGAACAGAACATTTTGGCATTGAGAAGTCAGTGACACATTTAAAAAAAAAAAAAGAGTGAAAAAAGTCTATAAAAAGTGGTTTGTGTTTTGGACTCATTGGTGAAGGATTTTTTTTTTTTATCAGGAGTAAAAAATGGGTTTTGGCATACTGTTGATGCTTCAAATGATTGTGGTAAATGGTTTTAGGCAATTTCAACAACCCAAGCAAAACATGTGGGTTACACTGACCCTTTTCGAATCTGTCTTATAGGAGTACCTGGGTATGACTCTACAGCATTTTCTCAATGGGCAGAAAAGAATTGTTCTGCCTCAGGCAACATAAGTCATTGCACTGCCATACTTCTCAGTAGCCTCAATAAAACCTTGCTTTGGGATCCCCAGGAACTCAATCTTATGAGTAGTCGGAGACTGAAGGAAAATGAGACAGGATGTGTATGGCTTGGTCATTGGAATCTTATGGGACATTTGACATTTATAACCTAATCAGCAAAATACTTAATGATCGTATTAATGAAATAGAGTATCCAAGCTGTACTTGTAGGGGTTGGATTATAGCATATTATCAGTGTAGTGGTTGTAGTAGTAGTTTTTACACTATAAATTTAGCAGAAGGATTATTAGGATGTATTAGCTGCAGACAAAATCAAGAACACAGAGGATATTTAGATCCTTTACGAGAATGGCTTAAAAATCCTGCATTAACTTTAGAACAAGCTTTAGAATTATTTGAATCAATAGAAGAAAGATGCTTAGCAAGACACATCCTTGATTTAAATTGGTTAGCCCAAATAGCATACACTATAACAAACATTAAAATATTGGAATCATGTTATCAGAATCCTTGTGAAAAACACAAACATGGACCTCGTTCATTTAATTTTTCTGTTTTTGATGTTGGCAAATCACAGTGACTCCTTTTCAACATCAGTAGACTTGAGAGACCACTTCTGGATTACATGGGCAAATAATACAGGGAATTCAGCATTTTGCCTACATCTTTCAGTAGCCACAGATCCTTTTGAACATGTCTGCCGCGATGAAGAGACGGAGACATAGCTTGATGCAAGCAAGGTGTCCGCTTTATTGAATACAAGCAACATTTTTATATCTTCTTAAAGTCAACGCGTTACATGCTGATTGAACCATTCACTTAATTAACTCATACATATTGCAAAAGCTAAGCTCCTAATAGGCTGACAAAAAGGCACGCGATTCTTCCAAAGGGCTATTGTTTCACAAGATTAGATAAGTTTCAAGGTTTACTTAGCAGTCTCATAGCAGTCTGTTACTAAGCACCATGTCCCTATCTCTAACCACAAGTTTTCTGTCTTTCCGCCAAATTCCTGTTCTTTTGCACGTACTTCTATATACTGTGCTTTTCACTGCCCTCAGCATTTTTCCATGCTAGCACAACAAGGCCTAAAGATCAAAGCTAACTAATATTCTATAGTCTTAGCTAAATCATATTTCTACATGGACCACATTTCCCCCTTTTTGTTTTTATGCTTTCCACGGTTTGCGTCCAACTAACTCGAGAACGTCTCGCTTCACTAGCTCTTCAGTACTGGGAATTTTCAACAGGTCCGGTTGTTGCACAACAAGAATCTTATTAATAGAAGCTAATATAGATTTTTGCAAGCACTGCAAAATACATGGAACAATCACTAATAATACACAAACTACTAAAAAGATCAAAACTCCTTGCTTAAGTAAGTCTTTCAGCCAACCCGTAATTCCCCAGAAAGCTAACCATCCATCAAATCCATCCATTCCCTCTTGTACATTGTGAATTCTGTCTCGCAATTCTGCAATTTGCTTATGAATACTCACAGAATGATCAGACAGATTCATACAACACATTCCTTCAAATTCCTGGCATCCATGTCTACAGCTAAAAATCCAAAAGTTACACAGTCCACAATGGGGACACTAGAGTTCCCGCTTATTGGTTTCTGGGATTGATGTCATTCAGGAGCAGTGTTCTCATCTTCGTTCACCAATTCCAAGGTGTCGTCAGCTGACAGCTGCTGCAATGTCTCTCTAAAGGGTCTCACACTCTTTGCTGGAATCCAGCGAGGACCTCTTTCTGTGGAGACACAAGTATAACCTCTACCCCACGTAATAAGGGGATAGGGTCCCATTATCTTACCTGATTCTGGATCTCGAACCAAAACTGGCGGTTTCACCCTGGGCTCAAAGAGATCGTTTGTGCTAAACGGTCAGGTAACACCTGTACTGGTAACGTAAGCACATCAGCCTGTCGGTTTCCTTCTGCAATAAACCCAGGTAAGGCGGTATGGGACCTAACATGCATAATAAAATAGGGATGACGGCGAGAGTTTAAAAGAAAGATAAGTTCTTGTAACAGAGTGAATAAGGCGACATGAGAGACATCACGGAGTACCGAGGCCTCTGCTCGTTGAACAATTCCTGCAACATAAGCAGAGTCAGTAATTACATTGAGAGGAATAGACCATTTCCGAAAGACACGAACCACGGCCGACAATTCTGTTATTTGAGGAGAACCCTGTACAGTTTCTACATCAGAGTCCCAACGTCCAGACTTATCATCCCACCAAAGAATGACAGACTTGTGGGTTTTTCCCGATCCATCTGTAAAAACAGTAAAGGCCTGTAGAGGCTGATCACTTCTTTTTGGCATCGGCAATAGGTGAAAATCAGCGTGTAACAGTTTATGAGAAGGTGGATGCGAGGTAAGTTGACCTGCATAGTTGACTAAAGCTGTCCCCAAAGCATCCGATTGTTGCAATAACCATTGCAAATAAACTGCTGTTACTGGTAAGCAAATAAGGGTAAAATCTGACCCTGCCAAAGTTAACAGTCTCTGTCGAGCCTTGATGACAAGGGATGCAAACATTTCATGCTGTGTCGAGATAGTTTTTGTAGCTTGGTTGGGTAGAAAAATCCACTCAATAATTAACAAAGGGTCCGGTTTCTGGTTGTCCCACTGAAAGATCAACGCATGAGGTTGCCGTACAGGGTTTAAGATGATGAGTTGAAAAGGCAACTCAGGTGCATACCGCTGCGCTTGTCTGCTGGTAATTGCTGTGGCAACCTTTTGTAACGCATTCATAGCCACATTGTCAAGGCTCCGTGGGGCGCATAGGTCTGTATCCCCTTTAAGCATTTGAAATAATGGACTTAGATCTGTATTTGTAATACCAAGTAAAGGCCGTACCCAGTTAATTGTTCCCAACAGCTTTTGTATGTCATGTAAATTTCTTACATTAGCATGAATCTGTAAAGGTTGTGGAACAATAGTCTGAGCTCTAATACGCCATCCTAGATATTTCCAAGGTGGTAATTTTTGTACTTTCTCTGGTGCGATACAGAGGTCTGCTGATTTTACAGCAGCCATGACAAGGGCTACGGCCTCCTCCATGACTTCTTGGCCCTGAGCTGCCACTAGAATGTCATCCATGTAATGATATATCAGTACTTTAGGTACTGCAACCCTAACAGGGCTAAGCATTCTCGCTACAAACCATTGACATATTGTGGGGCTATTTTTCATTCCTTGTGGCAGCACAACCCAGTGGTATCTCTGCAAAGGGGCTTGCATATTGATGCTAGGGACTGAAAAGGCAAATTTAGGGGCATCGTCTGGATGCAGTGGGATATTAAAAAAACAATCTTTAAGATCAATGACAGTTAAATGCCAATCACGAGGAATCATGGTTGGTGATGGTAGCCCGGGTTGTAGGGCTCCCATGTTCTCCATAGCATCATTAATTTTTCTCAAGTCATGGAGCAAGCGCCACTTGCCAGTCTGTTTTCGGATAACAAAAATTGGCGAATTCCAGGGACTTGTAGAGGGAACAATATGCCCCTCAGAGAGCTGTTCTGCAACTAACTCCTGGAGGGCGTGAAGTTTTTCTATAGGTAGGGGCCATTGATCAACCCAAACAGGAGAATCGGTTTTCCAAGTTAATTTTAGGGTTTCACGCCCTACAATGGCCCCACCTAAAAAGGCTTTTGGATAGTTTGAATAGAGATACCCCACTGAGATAATACGTCACGTCCCCATAAAACCATAGGGACAGGTAAAACAAATGGTTTAACAGAAGCTGTTTGACCGTTCGAATCCTGAATCTGAATCAAATCAGAGCTTTGTCGGCTAGTTCCATAGCCCCCTATCCCAGCCAGCGCCTGAGAAACATTTGCCAGTGGCCATTGTGGGGGCCACTTAGCTTGGGAAATAACTGTAACATCTGCCCCTGTATCAATGATCCCACTCAAATCCACTCGTTGATCCCCGCGAACTAAAGCACAGCGGCACACGGGGCGCTTTTGGGTGATAGATTGAACCCATAAAATCTCAGGCACTCCTGTAGAGCCAAAAGCTCCCTGTCTTTGTTTCGGCTGGCCATCAGACTGGAGGCTAGTTGCTTTAGGGATTAAAATCAATTGTGCTATTTTACTATCTTTTGGTATGGTACAAGGTGGAAACGGAGTCCAAGCCATGATTTTAATTTCCGATTCACTATCAGAATCAATTACTCCTGGCAATACAAAAAGACCCGACAAGGTAGCAGACGACCTCCCTAACAATAATGCTTGAGTCTGTGGTGGTAAAGGGCCAGTAACTTCAGTAGATAACAGGTGAACAGAGGAATCAAGTAAAGTTACTGTGTGGGAGGTTGCCAGGTCCAAGCCGGCGCTCCCTGTGGTTGCTGGGCAGAGGTCAGAAACCCTCCGGTTTCCTGCCCCCCCCCCGCGTACGGAGGGGCACCGGGGCCGGTCGCGGAATTTGTGTCTGCACGCGCCGCGGATTCGCGTTCAGCTGCCGGTTTCCCGGTATAAGACGCCCATTCACATCAAATTTGGATTTGCATTGGTTCGCAAAATGCTGTCCCTTCTGACATTTAGGGCAAACGCTAGGTGCTGGGGGTCTCTTTCCAAGTCCAATGTTACGACAATCTCTTTTGATATGCCCTGGTTTCCCACAACCAAAGCATTTCTGCCTTTCATTACCTCCCACGGGCCCCTGCATGGCTGCAAAAGCGGCGGCCATTGCTTCATATTTATGATCCACCGTGCCAATCCTGTTACAAGCCTCAATCATCTCAACTATCGTAGGGTTTTGATTCGGGAGCGATTTTAAAAGTTTTTTGCAATCAGCGTTAGCGTTTTCTACCGCTAATTTCAGCAATAGAATCTCCCGAGCTTCGGCATTATCTATTTGCCGATCTAGAGCCTGTTTCAGCCTATCTATAAATTGCATATACGATTCTCGAGGCTCTTGAGTGATATTAGTAAACGCCTTTTGAGGCTTTTGGAAATCCGGAACTTTCATTAAGGCTCTTCTCGCTTCCTCCCGGACCGCTTCTAAAGCGTCTCGGGGGATGTCTCTAGCCTGAGCGGCTGGGTCTGCGTGTTGCCCTGTCCCAGTAAGATGTTCCATAGTTAAAGCTGCTAAAGCGGCATTAGCGTGCCCCGCATACCCCAATAAAATTGTTTGTAGCCTTGACCTCCATTGAGATTCCCACATTGTATACTGAGTCGGGGTTAACAACAATCGCACAAGAGATTTTAAATCATGCGGCGTCATGACATATGTATCGAATACAGAAGACAAAAGACTCACAAAATAAGGAGAGGACAGTCCGTGCTCAGTAACCGTACGACGCAATTCCTTAATCACTGAGAAAGATAACGATTCCCATTGAGCCGCCCCCCCCCCCTTCCTTTATAAATTACAGGAGCCACTATGGTTTTTGCTATTTCTAATTCCCCTTCCTTCAGCGCTTGGCGCTTAATCTCTCCCCAAACATCATGGGGGCCAGGAGGGAAAAGATCAGGCTCTTTTTCAGGGTCAATGGGTCCCGGATCAAAAGGATCATCCTCTGGTGGGTAACCTGCAGCACAGGCTAACGGGGGGGGTGACGAAACAGCGGGAAATGGTGGTGCTGAAGGCTGCGCTCCCCCCTCTAAGTCTCCCTGGCTTTGCTCCTGCGCTTTTACCGTCTCATAAATCGATCTCCACCGTGGGAGCATTCGTTGTGCCTCCTCATTTCCAGAAGTAGCTGCGTCCCATAATTTTACCCCCACATCATCCCAAAGTTCCTGAGTAAAAATTGAAGAGGCAGTAACCGTGGGGATCTTAACCTGGACCCATTTAAGGATCAACTTAAGATCCTGACCCGAGAGGGTCTTTTTTCCATGCTTTTCAAGCAAAGCTTCCATTAGTTCATAAACGTCTCTTTCAGGAGAACTTGTCTGATTCCCCATTTTTCAGTTTCCCGCAGCTCACCTCTCGTTCCAGACGGGGGTGATTAGCCGGCTTTTCCTGCTTCGTTTCAGCAGCTCCTTTCAGTTCTGCGGGACTCGCAGCACGCCACCAGATAGGTGATTATCTGTCTCCGACGGACTCTTCACAAAAGATCACGTCGGGGTCACCATTTGCCGCGATGAAGAGACGGAGACATAGCTTGATGCAAGCAAGGTGTCCGCTTTATTGAATACAAGCAACATTTTTATATCTTCTTAAAGTCAACGCGTTACATGCTGATTGAACCATTCACTTAATTAACTCATACATATTGCAAAAGCTAAGCTCCTAATAGGCTGACAAAAAGGCACGCGATTCTTCCAAAGGGCTATTGTTTCACAAGATTAGATAAGTTTCAAGGTTTACTTAGCAGTCTCATAGCAGTCTGTTACTAAGCACCATGTCCCTATCTCTAACCACAAGTTTTCTGTCTTTCCGCCAAATTCCTGTTCTTTTGCACGTACTTCTATATACTGTGCTTTTCACTGCCCTCAGCATTTTTCCATGCTAGCACAACAAGGCCTAAAGATCAAAGCTAACTAATATTCTATAGTCTTAGCTAAATCATATTTCTACATGGACCACACATGTCTCATTGGAGTACCAGGGTATGATCCAAAAACTTTTGTACATTGGACTGACCAGAATTGCTCTAATGCAGGCAATGTTAGTCACTGTACTGCATTACTCCTTAATAGTTTGAACAAAGCATTACCATGGGACCCACAAGAGCTTAATCTTATGAGTAGTCGAATTTTAAAACAAAACGAAACCGGATGTGTTTATTTTGGACATTGGGACCTTACTGGACGCAAGCTAATTTGGTTAACTCCCAAACAAAATGAATTAAACAATGTCAGATTTTTGTGTGGGCACACACCATATGGTTGGAATACAGGTCAACAAGCTATATTCCTAAATAAAACGGCTAAGGCTTTACCACCCGGCATATTTCTTATCTGTGGTGACAGAGCTTGGCAGGGAGTACCACAATATGCTCAAGGGGGCCCTTGTTATCTGGGATCATTGACAATGTTAGTACCAACTATGCCCATGATAAAAAACTTACGAGCTAATTATACTCGTGCCAGAAGAGATCTTTCTGTCTTAGGCCCTGAATGCAATGATGAAGTACAACTATGGAGTCACACAGCTCAATTTTTTGACTCTCTTGTACCAATGCTAGGTACAGCACATGCCTTATGAACTATTGAAAGATTAGCCTGTTGGACAGCAAAGCAGGCTAATGTTACTACTGCAATTCTAACCCAATTGGCTCAAGATACAGATAGCCTTAGACAAGAAGTATTGCAGAATCGAGCAGCTGTAGATTATCTCTTATTAGCACAAGGAAAAGGATGCAAAGAAATTGAAGGAATGTGTTGTTTTAATTTATCTGATCATAGCTCTTCTATCCACCAACAATTAAAATGGTTACAGGATCATACAGCCAAAATAACACAAAATCATAACCCTATTGATGATTGGCTGATCTCTTGGGGAATTACTGCCTGGGCTAAAGAATTGATTAAAACTGCAGCAATAGTTTTGTTAATAATATTAGTTGTCATATTATTGGGGCCTTGTTTTTTGCGTATTATCTTTTCACGATTAATCGGTTTAGCTGAAGCTGTTTTTGAAAAAAGAAGGGGAAGTGTTGGGGCCTTAGTGGGAGCATTTGAGCTGAAACCAATGTATCATAAGTTACCTTAAGATAAGAATAAAGAATGCGTACTAAGGAATACGAGCAAAGAACCCAAGGTCGCCCTAGCCCTGAACTTCTGAGGAAGTAAACAAGGCCATAAAACATCTCTGAAGGATGCACAAGAACAAAGGACCCCAAACATCTGGAAGATACATCTGGAAGATACATCTGGAAGATCAATGTACTGACTCTTACATTATATCTTAGCTATTTTTGTTAACCAATCAGTGTATGCCACAATGTATGCAAGGCTTGTGAACAACAATGTTTAACCAATCATTTGTCCCTATTACCTGCGGGCTTTAGCTTGAAACAGTATATAAGTGATCAGAACAAAAGAATAAATTGTCTCAGTTCCAAATCATGTTGGTTTGATGTCTGAGTCCATCCTCTCCTAGCCATGGTCGTTGGCACATGGGTTATTAAGTTGGGTTGGAATGTGTACATGGCTTTTTTATCTCTTCCAAATTTTCTCCTAGAACTTAATAATGGCACTCAATGTATGAGAAAAACTGATATGTTTAATTCCTCCCACTATGTCACTCTACCCTCATATCTTCAAGGTGCTTCCAGTGGATTCTAACAATAATACTTGGAATGTTCTAATTGCCATGTTTGTATTATTCTCCCTTGTTTTCACCTTGGCTTGAATAGTAAAAATTGTTTTTTGGAGAACTGTGAGGTTTGGTAGCTATGTGAGGAGAGGCATACAGAATATGGGCAGGTGTCCAAGGAACTTTTTACCTGTAAATATCATTTGGAGAACACATGAACCCATTCCTAATTCATCTGTGCCAGAACCAGTTGCTGTTCCGACTCCAGCAGTGGATGTTGCAGTCAACCTAGCTGTGCCAGAACCAGTTGCTGTTCCGACTCCAGCAGTGGATGTCCCTTTTGCAGCTGTGAACACTCACACCCAAACAGCAGAATCCGTTGCTGTTACCACTGTGGACACTCATACCCAGACAGTGGATATTGTTGCTGTGTCCACTCAAACTCAGACTGCTGCTTTTACAATTGCGGCTACTCAAACCCAGGCAACTGATACATTTGCTGTTGAATCAATTTGTGCCAGTATCAGTTGCTCCTGTACAGAAAAAATAATACAGAAAAAAACCAGTTTGCAGCACTAAGGATGAAGATGAACAAGGGATATCACAGAAGGAAGAAGAGCTGGAGCCAGAGAGCCCCTGGGGAGGGTTGAGACAGACCCCTCAGGTTCTGGAGTCGGAGATACAGAGGATCCGAGGCCCAATACACTCCAACCAAGAATGAGATACTGGCAGCATATGAAGGAGTTCAAGCTGCATCAGAAGTGATTTGCACAGGTACGCAACTCTTCTTAGCACCTCGACTGCAAGTGCTGGGCTGGATGTTCAAGGGGAAGGCATTCCCTACACATCATGCAACTGATACTACATGGAGTAAGTGAATCGCACTGATCAAACAACGAGCTCGCATAGGGATTCTGAAGCCTAGCCGCCCTGGGATTCTGGAGGTGATCGCAAACTGGCCAGAGTGTGAAGATGGTGAAATATCACCAGAGAAGGTGACACGTGTTGACGAGGTCCCATCGTATGATGAACTGCCAGAAGTTGAGAATCTGTATGCCCTGTTTACCAATGGGTCCTACTGCCTTATGGGAAGGCATCGGAGACGGAAGGCAGCTGTATGGAGTCCCTTATGCAAAATTTCAGAAGCTGCAGAAGGAGAGGGTGAATCCAGTCAATTTGCAGAGGTAAAAGCCATCCAGTTGGCTTTAGACATTGCTGAACGGGAAAAATGGCCAAGGATCTACCTCTCCACTGATTTGTGGATGGTGGCAAATGCTCTGTGGGGATGACTACAGCAATGGAGACAGAACAACTGGCAACGACAGGGCAAACTCGTCTGTGCTGCTCCACTATGGCAGGACATTGCTGCTCGAATGGAGAAACTAGTTGTGAAGATGCGCCATGTACATGCTCACGTACCGAAAAAGCGGACCACGGAAGAACCTCTGCATAACCAGCAAGGTGACAAGGCTGCTAAGATTTCTCAGATAGATCTGGATTGGCAACATAAGGGGGAGTTATTTTTAGCTCGATGGGCCCATGATACCTCAGGTCATCAAGGCAGAGATGCTACCTATAAATGGGAGGAACCCCGTGTTGGAGCAGGGGAAGAATGCCAGCAGTGAGAGACTGACTACATTCCTTATTCCCTGCCCCCCTGAGCCTTTGAGGGGGGAGGAGGTAGAGATATCGGGAGCAGTGAGTTGGGCCCAGGAAGGAAGGAGGGATGGCGGAGGGAGATCTTAAAGTGCTGGTTGTAATTTTCTCATCATTCTACTCTTTGGAGGAATGGTTATGGGAGCATGGACATTGATCTCAGTGTATAATGCTTGGCCCGTTTGGACAAGGCAGCCTGGGCTCTAGTTATATGGATTTAATGCACAATCAATACCAGAGTCAGAGTCATGGTTAAAGCAGTTACTGTCACATAGACAGCTCCCATTGAAAATACAAGCTGTCGGTAGAAGTTACGCCACTGCGTCTGGGAGCTACAAGAAAGCAGGTACGCCGACTCCACCTACAGTGGTACGTTGGTCCCCGTGTAGCCAGTACTGTTCCACCTTTGCAGCTGCTTTCCTGTGGGAGTTATCCCAAATCCAGCAGCACAGAAGCTAGCACTTTGCCACTGTGGTATTTTTACCCTAGCTGGATGCCAGGTGCCCACCACACTGCTCTATCCCCCACCTCCTCAGCAAGCCGGGGAAGGGGAGAAAATGAGATGGGAGTCTCGTGGGTTGAGATAAAAGCAGTTTAATAAAGAAACAGGAAAGTCGCACTTGCGGGAAGCAAAGCAAAAGCAGATAAAGCTGTTACTCCGTAAGCACAGCACTGCTGTGAAAAGTCACTACCATCCAAAACCCACTACAGTCTCCACCCTTTATTCTATAACATTTATGTCATGCTCAGACAAACCATTCTAACAGCCCATATACATTCTTATATACTCTCATTAACCAGTATCCCCACTCTTCAAAAGACAAATATCATTCTTGTATTCCCTCTTGCATCTTGCATCAAACAAACAAAAAACATTCTTATATCTTTAAGACAAAAAAAAGTCAGACGAAGTGATCGCAGGGCTGACATTGGTAATTGGCAATTGGAAATTTGTATAATAGGGCCCACATAAGTATATAGTAAAAGTACCTATTGATTTTGGTTTGTACATTGATTTGTACATTGATTTTTCTATTGCTTTGTATATTACTTTGTGTATATATATGCATATTATTGTATATTGTGTTGTGAGGTGTCTGTGTGTGTGTGATTTTGACGTGCAATTGCGCACGAAGCGAGTGCGGAGCTTTGATCTGCAGTTCTATGATCCCGCGAGGGTTGCAGCCGGAGATAAGCGAAGCGAAAGAACGAAACGACTGTTGAGAAAGTATTTGTAACTAAAAGGATTTTGAAATGGCAAAGAAAGTACCTGAGAATTCACCCTTTGGGTTTCTGTTGGAACACTGGAAGGAATTTAAGGATTATTTTCGCAAAGACCAACTTATAGAGTACTGTAATCATGCGTGGTTGTTGTATGATTTAGATAGTGGGGAAAAGTGGCCCTTAAATGGGACTTTGAATTATAAAGCAATCTTGCAATTAATGTTATTCTGTAAGAGGGGAAGAAAATGGGTTGACGTCCCATATGTACATCTTTTCTTTTACCTTCAAGAAAAAACGGATTGGCAAAAGAATTGCAAATTAGATAAGCAGGCATGTACCAAAATGCCATTAACCGTAAAAAAGATGAAGGCTAAAAAGAATTGTTCTGCCTGTACCCTTACTAAAACTTGTTGCAAACATTTGGCTATAAAAAAAAAGGAAAAAGAGCGTGTTAATATGGAGCCGGAATTGGACATAGCTCCATCTGCCTCCATAGCTCCTATTCCATTATATCCCCCTCTTCCATCATCATCTGATTCTGAGGCTGATAGCCCAGCCGGGCGACTGGCACTAGGATCTGATGATTTAGGTCCCCGCCCAAATAGTAGTAGATCGAGAGAGGAGGAGAAATCAAACTTGGACTCATCTCCACCTATATCGAGCAGAACAAGACAGCGTACTCATTTGATAACTCCTCTAAAAACACCGGAGAAGGTTGATAGCCCCCTTGAGACAGGGAGTTGAGCAACATGGACCAGTGTATTTAAAAGTGCCCTTCTCTCCCTCAGATCTAATAATATGGAAAGAATCAGCTGGTCCTTATAGAGAGGATCCTGGTAAAGTGGGGAGAATAATGGGAATGATAATGAAAACTCAAAATCCTGATTGGGAGGATATACTGGTGATTTTAGATACTCTTATGGACTGTAGTGAAAAACAAATGGTTTTGAGAACTGCTCAAATGCGGGCAGAAGAAGATGTCCGTACTCAGACAGTAGGGGGTACCATAGATTAGAATTTCCCTACAGGGGACCCACAATGGGATCCAAATAAGGATGATCATATGCAGAGACTGAAAAGGTACCAACAGTGGATTATATATGGGGTCCAAAATGCCATGCCCAAAACTATAAATTGGTCTAAATTATATGATATGAGACAGGAGAAGAAAGAATCCCCAACAGCATTCTTAGAAAGGCTGAAGGAAGCAGTTCGTAAATATACCAACTTGCAACCTGAAGCCGAAGAAACTAAGGCACAGTTAGCCTTAATATTTCTGGGACAATCACAGGATGACATTAGAAAGAAACTCCAAAAGTTGGAAGGAACAGATATAAGAAATTTGGACAAATTAGTTGAAGTAGCTCTGAAAGTTTACAATAATAGAGATAAAGAAAATGAGATAAGAAAACAAAGACGACTAATTGCAGTAGTGAATAGGACCCCTGGATTTTCAAATCAAGGATGGGGACAAAGCTCTATGACAGGAGGGATGAGAGGAAGGGAAAGAGGACAAGTTGGCAGAACCTCCCTTGGAACTAATCAATGTGCTTTTTGCAGGGAAAAAGGATTGGAAAAATGAATGCCCTAAATTAGCTGGTCAACATGCTAAATTGATGGTCTTGGGAGAATATATGGATTGACAAGGACCGGAGGTGAACCCAGCTGAACCTCTGGTTACAATTAAGCTGGGAGAAAAAGATGTTAAATTTTTGGTGGCTACAGTTGTAGGCACAGATGTAGCTTGGACCAGCCAGCTTGAATAAAGATGGTAGGGATAAGTTAATGCAGCTGGCAAGCTACTTCAGAAACAGGTGCTGCAAGCTAATCAATTGGGCCCTGGGTGATCTCATGGGCAGAAGCAGTATATAAGGAGGTAGCTAGCAAAGGAAGGGTGGCTTTGAGTCAACTCTGGTGGTTGTACTATGTTGCCTCTGTACGTCTCTGCATGTGCATTAATTAGACTCTCTATGTCTTCAAGTGAATATTGCCTGCACTGCTACAACATTTGGTGACCTCGACGTGATTGGATTAAGAACCCTTGGCAGAAAAGCACTTGGATTCCTGCTTGAAAAGGCAAGTGATCTGAGTAAAGTGATATAATGGGAAAAATCATAAGCAAAGAGGAAAATCCTATTGACACCCTTCAGCATATCCTTGCTGAGAAAGGATTCAGTTATGAAAGAGAGGATTTGGTAAGACTTGTAAGATGGGGACAGGAAGTAGGTCTCTTTGTTTCCCCCCAAGAAGTATATGAAAAGGGACACTGGGAAAACCTAGGAGACATTTTGAATGATGCTATCGGCTTGTGTAAATTGGTATCATCTATTATACACCAGCTAGAAGCTGAGCGTGCTGCAGCTGCTGCCATGAAAGCAGAAGCTGCTGTACCATCTGCGTTCCCGGTAGATGCTAAAAGGTTCTTTGGAGGTGGTGACTTTATAGTACCATCGGCTCCACCTCTAGAAGAAAATACTAAGAGACTCTTCGGAGGGGATAATGTTGTAATACCCTCGGCTCCACCTCTAGAAGAGGAGAGCATGGATGTGAGCCCACCTCTCCCAGAACCCCCTAGAGCACCCCCTCCTCCCCTCCCACCCACCCTTCACCATCCTGCCCCATCCCATCCTTCTGCTATGTCTGAAGGAGTACCTGGCAGAGAACGAAAGGTACGTTTTACAAATGACACTGTGGATATGCCATTGCCCCTGAGCTCATCAATCCCTGAGTGCATTCCTCTTCCATCATCACCCCCAACAGCTAGTGAAGATCAACAAAGACAATTATTAAAGGAAGCATTAATACGACACGGAGAAGATATGAAACACACTTTGGCCCACTTGGAGGAACTGATGGAAAAACCAAAAGCAACAGCTAATCAACTGTTGGAACGAATTAATGAATTAACCAAACCAAAGATTAAAGTTTCATCCCCACAGGTGCTCAGAGACCCCCGGCCAGATGACTATGATCCGGCTAAGAAATGGAGAGGCCTCATACATTATGCGGTAATCGAAGGAGAATTTATTCCACAAGCCTTTCCAGTAATAGTAGCACAAAGAAAACGACAATGGGCACCTTTGGATTGGAAATTGGTAAGGGAAGGACAGAAAGCTGTAATGCAATATGGCTTGTCCAACCCATACGTTCAAACGTTGTTGGATCATATTTTCGCCAGTGGATTGATGACTCCATTTGACTGCCGGAAGCTAGCAGAAACTTTCCTGAAGCCTACTCAGGTATTACTATAGGAGTCTGAATGGGAAAAAAGAGTTGATGTGGCAATAGGAGAAAATATGGACTTACAACAGGGATATCCGCGGCGAGTCGTCACAGCAGATATGATGTTGGGTAAAGGACCGTTTGCTGACCCTCAGGTACAAGCCCGACTGCATGAAGCTATTTTGCAGCAAACGCAGACACTGGCTCGTCAAGTATTTAAGATTGTTCCTGACATGGGGGTGCCAGTTCCCTCATATACAACTATTATACAGAAACCTAATGAGCCTTTCATGACCTTCTTAGACCGTCTAAGAGCAGCTCTGGATCGTATACCAAACATGTCAACTGAAGTAAAGGTGGAAATAGGGTTACACTTAGCAGTTGCTAATGCTAACCATGACTGCAAAAAGATCCTGCAGGCTCTCCCGCGGACAGCAACTTTGGTCGACATGATAGAAGCCTGCTCTAGGGTAGGATCGTCAGCCCATTTAAGCTGAAGCTATGGCAACAGCATTGAAACCATTAGTTCAACCTTACAAAGGAAATCAGAGGCCAAAATGCTTTAATTGTGGAAAAATAGGACACGTGAAAAATCAATGTCAGTCCAGACCATTGGTATGGACAAACAGCTCTGCCAGACCATCTGGGTCCAACGGCAGATTTCATGGCAATTGTTACAGATGTGGCAAGTTTGGCCATAGAGCCACTGAGTGCCTCTCTCGAGTGGCCAGACATACAATGCCTAAGGGAAATGGGTTAACGAGCGCAAAAAGGGCAAGCGCGATGACACAAAAACACCCTTCAATACCAAGAGCTGCCTGGATGGCCTCAGATCAGCCACTGCAGGAAGCGCAGGAGTGGATGTGGAAACAGCAGTAGATGTAACCATCCACAACACGGAGGTAACAGTTATCTAACGCTAACGGACCCCTTGGCTATGGATTAAGTGCTTTGCTTTTAGGACGGTCATCGGCCTCTCGACAGGGTATTTTTGTGCTCCCCGGTGTAATTGATGCGGATTATGAAGGAAACATTGGAATAATGGTTAAAGTTTGGCAGCCGCCAGTTCATATACCTAAAGAAACTAAAATTAGTTTCTTTCAGAGCTAAAGTTCCTTTTGCAGGAAGTCGTAAGCATTGAGACGGTGGTTTTGGATCCACTGGAGTACCTGAGGTAAGACTGGCAATGCCACTTTCACAGGGAAAGCCCACTCAGACGGTTGTATTCCAACATCCAAATGGTGAACACATGGTTGGGTAAAACACATTACTGGATGCAGGAGCAGATGTTACTATTGTTCTATTATCCTATTGGCCAAAAAGCTGGCCTTTAGAGAATTTAGACACCCCTGTTGTTGGAGTAGGAGGAATATAGATGACAAAAATTAGCACAGACCTAATTTCGGTATGAATACAGGGCAAAGAGAATAGATGTGTGCAAATTAGGCCCTATGTAATGAATACCGCCGTTTGACTTTTAGGTAGAGATGCCTTAAGCCAAATGGGCTTTCATTTGTCAAATGAAAATTTTTAATGGCGGCCATTGATGGGCGACCAATCCTGAAGTTAACCTGGCTCACAGATAAACCAGTTTGGATTGATCAATGGCCGCTAAGCAAAGAAAAGCTCGCCCACATTCATGAATTAGTAAATGAACAATTAGAGAAAGGTCATATTAAGCCATCCACCAGTCCATGGAATACACCAATTTTTACTATCCCTAAAAAATCAGGGAAGTGGAGGCTGTTACATGGTTTAAGAGCTGTTAATGCAGTGATGCAGGACATGGGTGCTTTACAGCCAGGATTACCCTCTCCTGCAATGCTTCCAAAAGAGTGGCCCCTGTTGGTGATTGATCTAAAGGACTGTTTTTTCACAATTCCCCTACATGAGGATGACAGTGAGAAGTTTGCTTTTACAGTACCATCAATTAACAAACAAGAGCCAGCAAAACGATACCAATGGACTGTTTTACCTCAGGGAATGAAGAACTCACCAACTATTTGTCAAACTTATGTTGCCTGGGCGCTGACACCTCTGCGCAAAAAATACCCTCGTGTCTTATTTTACCATTATATGGATGATATCTTGATTGCAGGAAAAGACCTGGACCAGCATCGCATTCTACAAGAAGTGAACCGGCAGTTAAGCATCTCCGGGTTGGTGATTGTGCAGGGAAGGTACAAATGCATGCCTCTTGGAAATATTTAGGTAATATCATCACCGATGCGTGCATTTATCCTCAGAAGGTGGCAATTAAAACAGATATTGCTAATTTAACAGATGTTCAAAAGCTAATAGGTGATATCCAATGGGTACGAACCATATGTGGTATCGTGAATGAGGATCTTGTGCCACTAATGCCTTTGTTAAAGGGCTCAGTAGAGGCTGATAGTGCGCGAAAACTGTCTCGGCAGCAAATCCAAGCAATAGAAAAAATAGGAAACAAGATAGTCAATAACTACAGTCACCGATATGATCCTGACCTGTCAATTAACATTGCTGTGATAAGTCAAAACCAGCATATAATGGCAGTCTTGATGCAATGGGATTCAGTAGCGAAAGACCCATTGAGGATCTTGGAGTGGATATTTTTGCCATATAATTTGCAAAAAACAATTACCACGAGGCTTGAGACAATTGCGAAAATAATAGTTAAGGCCAGGAAACGTCTGCTGGAAATAGCAGGGATTGAGGCAGACATCATTTTCGTTCCTCTCACAGATGAGTTCTTGAACTGGGCAGTGCAACAATCTGATGAATTACAGTGGGCCTTATTGTCATATCCAGGAGCTATAAATAATCATTATCCGGCCCATCAATTGTTTTCTGTTAAATTTCAAATGGAAGACCGGCCGTTGAGATCAGCAGTACCCGTTAAAGGCCTGACTGTTTTTACCGATGCAAGTAAGATCCAAGCCAAAGCAGGAGTGGTTTGGTGGGAGAATGGAAAATAGCAAAATTTAACTGTTCACTCCCCAGGCAGTTCAGTTCAACTGCTGGAACTGATGGCTGTAGTTAAAACTTTCGAGAAATGGCCAGACGTCCCATTAAACATCATTTCTGATTCCCTCTATGTGGTCAATGCCGTCACTCGATTAGAGAGAGCATTGTTGAAAGAAATCTCTAATCAGGATTTGTATAACTTATTCCTGCGGCTCTGGCATCAAATAAATGAACGTCAAACTGCTTATTATATTGGACATATTCAAAGCCATTCAGGCTTAAAAGATGGCCTATCAGTTGGCAATGAAATTGTTGACAAGATAGTGGCAGCTTATTTATTGATATCTACGGGGCCAATAATTGACAAATTTTCTCAAGCCCAAAGATCGCACGATTTTTTTCATCAAAGTGCGAAAATGTTGGCGAAGCAGTTTGACCTGACCATATCAGACGCTCAGGGTATTGTTTCCACGTGTCCTGCATGCCAGAATCAAATCGGCCTAGGAGTAGGAGTCAGTCCCAGGGGTCTGGCACCATTAGGTATATGGCAATCGGATATCACTGTCTATGCTCCTTTTGGGCAATTTAAACGTATACATGTTACTATTGATACTTATTCAGCCATGGTTTGGGCCACAGCCTTAACCAGTGACAGTTCTCGAGACGTCATAAGACACTGGAGGAGTTGCTTTGCAGTCCTCGGTGTTCCAAGAGAGATAAAAACTGATAATGGCTCGGGATACATAGCCAGTAGAACACGTAAGTTTCTAAACTTATGGGGTGTTAAACATACTACTGGAATCCCAGGAAATTCCACCGGTCAAGCCATTATTGAACGTACACATCAAACCTTAAAAGGCCTGCTAGAAAAACAAAAAACGGGGGAAGAGGGGGTAAGCCCTCAAGACAGACTAATGAAAGCCCTTTATACAATGAATCATCTCAGAATTGTGGCAAACCGGAATGAACCACCAGCATTAACACACTTTGCCCAAATGAGTCGGGATTTGGATTTTACTGACAAACCTAAAGTTTGGTATAAGAATCCCACTACTGGAGAGTGGCAAGGACCTGCAGATCTGTTAACGTGGGGGAGAGGCTATGCTTGTGTCATTACAGATCAAGGTCCCCGATGGATTCCGGCAAAATGGATCAAGCCACATCAACAGAAAGGACTTAACTGTAAGACTAATGAAAAAAAAAAAAAAAACTATCTTGAGGAAAGAACCAAGTGATCCACCCTCAATCCATCACTCTATTAGAATGTAAACCCTCACAACTGTGGCACTACGTACGCTGCTATAAATTCCTCCAGCTATCTGTATTGCATTAAAATTGAAGAACTTAAGATGACCACTGGGAGCTTGAAAACAAAAATGGTGTATTTTCTACAGATGAAGAGATACTTCCATCTTACAGATAATGCTCACAGATCAGCATGCTAAAGGATCTGAAGAGAAGTCCAGAACTACATCACGAAAAAGAAATATGAGTGGAGCTACCAAGAACTCATCCCTTCCTGACAGTGTGCGTCCCTCCTAGCAACACATCAGATTATGTTTATTTTGACTTTATGGATTTCTGTATTGTATTGATCAGCGATGTAGCTGTTATTGACCTTTTGTTATAAACTCATGGCCATAGGTAAAAATATTTTGTTTTCTTCATGTACCTTTAATTTTGAAATGTGTTGCTAAAGGCTGGCTGGTTCAAAAAAGAAAAAGGGGGGAATTGTAGGCACAGATGTAGCTTGGACCAGCCAGCTTGAATAAAGATGGTAGGGATAAGTTAATGCAGCTGGCATGCTACTTCAGAAACAGGTGCTGCAAGTTAATCAATTGGGCCCTGGGTGATCTCATGGGCAGAAGCAGCATATAAGGAGGTAGCTAGCAAAAGAAGGGTGGCTTTGAGTCAACTGTGGTGGTTGTACTACATTGCCCCTGTACGTCTCTGCACGTGCATTGCTTAGACTCTCTACGTCTTCAAGTGAATATTGCCTGCACTACAACAACATACAGGTGCAAACTTTTCTGTATTAAATAGCCAGAAAGGAAACCTTGGAGCTAAAACTGTAAATATTGTGGGAGCCACAAGGAAAGAGGAAAATCAGCCATTTTTGTAACCCTTAAATTTAGATTTTGGCAGTAAAGTGATAACACATGAATTTTTTTATTTTCCAGAGTGTCCCATAGCCCCCATGGGGAGGGACTTGTTATCTAAATTAAATGCACAAATTGTCTTTGAAAACGGAGACTTGTTACTAAAATATCTGAATGAAAGACAGGACAAGAAAATAAAAGAAAAACCAAAGGTGCTAGAATTACCTCCAGAATTCGATCCAGTGATCCAGTGCAGGCTCTGGATCATTGATTATGGTCTTATAGCCAAAGCATTATATGAAGACCAAAAATCTACCCCTTTTATATGGGGCAAAGAACAGCAAGAAACTTTCCGGAAGCTTAAAATAGCTCTGATGACAGCCTCAGCCTTACGCTTGCCAGATTTAACCAAAGACTCTCAGTTATTTGTTCATGAAAGACTCTAGGAGTTCTGACGCAGAAACTAGGAAGCTGGAAGAGAACAGTGGGATATTTTTCCAAATAAATGGACCTGGTGAGCAGGGGATGGCCTTCTTGCCTCCGAGCAGTAGCTGCAACTGTCACACTGATCCAAGAAGCAAGAAAGCTGATCTTGGGAAGGACTATTACAGTCTATGTCCCACATATGGTGGCCAAAGTCTTGGAGCAAAAGGGGGGATATTGGTTATCCACGAGTCGAATGATGAAATACCAGGTAATTCTCACTGAGCAGGATGATGTGGTGTTGAAAACAACTAACCTTCTACATCCAGCAGTGTTTCTGAGTACTTCACAGGAAGAGCAACAACTGAAACACGACTGTGTTGCAACCACTGAACATACATATTCCAGCAAAGAGGACCTGAAGGATGATCCTCTTGAAAACCCTGAATGGGAACTGTTCACAGGTTTTGTCGCGAATGGAACTCGCCACGCGGGATATGCGGTAACAACCGAAAACACGGTAATAGAAGCAAATGCATTGCCAAGTACAACTTCTGCACAGAAGGCAGAACTGATTGCATTGACATGTGCTTTGGAATTAAGGAAAAGGAGTTAATATTTGGACTGATTCAAAATATGCCTTTGGAGTCGTCCATTTTGATGGCGCCCTGTGGAAAGAAAGAGGACTACTATCTTCCCAGGGGACAAACATTAAGCATCAAAAGGAAATCTTGCAACTGCTGGCGGCAGTGCAGGAACCAGTTCAAGTGACAATCATGCACTGTAAAGCACATCAGACAGGGAACTCAAAGATAATTGAGGGAAACAGATTAGCAGATGAGACTGCTAGGAAAATAGCAGAACACAGAGTCTCAGAAATTGCAATCATCCCTACCAGAACAGTAGCACTCCCTAAGGAGCCACCAAAATATTCAGGGGAGGTTGAGAAATTGGCTAAGTTACTAAATGCAGAGAAAAATTCAGAAGAATGGTGGAGGACAAGTAAAGTCAGGTAGTATTGCCTCCCTTAATCATTAGAGAGATTTTGCAAACAAAGCATAGGGACTGTCACTGGGTTGCAGAAGCTATGACTCAGCTTCTGAAAAGTGTAATATCAATACAAATGTTGGAAATGGCCAAATCAGTAACGGCGAAATGTAAAATTTGTTTAAAAAACAATCCAATAGTACAAAAAAGAGTACAGATGGGCAAAATAAAAACTGGAGTGGAACCAGGAGATTATTGGCAAATTGATTTTACAGAATTACCTAAATGCAATGGATATAAATATGTGTTGGTTGGGATTGACACCTTTGCAGGATGGCCAGAAGCCTTTCCCTGTCACACCAATCAGGCTAAGGAAACAGTTAAATGACTCTTACAAGAAATTATTCCAAGGTTTGGAGTTCCATTTGGAATATCTTCAGACAGAGGACCACATTTCATAGCCAATGTGGTACAAGAGGTAAGAAAAGTCCTAGGAATTTCCTGGGATTTACATGCCCCTTAGAGACCACAATCAAGTGGAAAAGCGGAAAGAATGAATCAGACCTTAAAAAGACAAATTAGAAAAATTTGTCAGGAGGCTAAATTAAGATGGCCTCAGGCACTTCCACTTGCATTGCTACAAAATAAGAGTGAAACCTCGAAGTGGAATGTCAGTAAGTCCTTATGAGATAATGTATGGAAAACCCTATGAGGTTCCTGAACAAAATTCGGACATGCACGTGATGGAAAAACAAGATGTGTATAACTATTTGCTTCCTCTTGGAAAAACCCTGAACAGGCTCCTAAGTGCAGTAGTGTAGAATCAACCTCTTACTTTGGAAAAATCCAGTATACAACATCCTGCCTGGAGATTACGTCTACATAAAGACCTGGAACAAAGAATCTCTGTAAGGAAGGTGGTGGACCATACCAGGTATTGCTGACCACCTTCACTGCAATCAAGATTGCTGAATCAGATGTCTGGATCCACTACACTTGGGTGAAGAAGGCACCGTCAAGTCCATGGAAGTGTGAGAGTTGTAGAAGATCTTGAGATATTGAAGTTAACTCTGAAACAAGACTAAGTTTTTGGTTTTGTTTTTTATTCAGTCTATGGTGGTGGAAACATGGATCAAAATTGGATGATCAAATCAATTTGTATTGAATGTTCAGGCTCAGACTTTAGTCCAAACAGAAATAGACTCGGAACAGGTAATTCCAATACCAGGAACAACTCAGGAGGAAAATTTGATAATAGGCTTGATTAAGGAATTCGCACATCTGCAAAATGTCTCCCAAATTACTGCTTGCCTACCTATACCATGGGTAGTGGGAGAGTCCATTCCTTGGAGAATCTTAACCATGAATTTGACCACTGTTAAGAAAAAATGGGACTGCACACTGTAAACAAAAAGCAGTGATAATTTGGGAAGAGAGAGTAGATTACATTAGAAAGCAATGGACAACCCCTGGTAATACAGTGGACTGTTATAAGTTGCTAAATTTTTCAATTTAGCGCCATAGGAAGATTAGGAGATGTTGGGTGGTGCAGATATGATGAACCAAAAACAAGGAATGTGTCCCGAATTACTATGAAATGGGAATGTGAACAGGTTAACAGAACGGCCTACATTATGCCGAATTTGGAAAAAAATATCCCTTTAAGGGCAGTTTAGAAAGTTTGCATTTGACACGAGTGAAAAGATCAAAATTAGACAATGATGATTGGAATGATCCAGGTACTGGAGTAAAAATTGACTGGGTGCTGGAATCTCTCTTAAATCCTATAGCATCCTACCAAAATAGAGAGTGGCTGTATAGATTTACTGGGCAGGTTGAACGGTTGACAAATGTGACAAGAAAGGGATTTAAACAACTGAATTTACAATTACATGCTACCTCTAGAAAGGCATTGCAAAATAGAATGACTCTGGACATGCTGTTGCTGAAAGAACATGGGGTGTGTGACGTCCTAAAAGACAGATTAGACCATTGTTGCATACACATTCCAAATGTCACCACAGATGTAGAAGACAATTTAGATGAATTAGGCAACATAGAAAAGGGAAATACAGGAAATTAGGGAAGACATGAACACCAGCTGGATAGATAAAGTCTTTGAGGGACTGGGCCTGGACCTACAATCCTGGACAAAGTCACTGATTGAAACACTTTTGTTATTGATTATAATTTTTTTGGCAATCTATTTGGCATATTGTTGCATCAAAAGAGAAATAATACAAAGAACATGATGGAGCAATAGAATCTTGACAGCACTGACAAGACACAATGATCGATTCAAAGGTTATTCACCACCATATGACAATCATGGTACACAGACCCCACCTACAGTAGCGTGTAGGTCCCCGTGTAGCCTGTCAGCCAAGACTGGGCCACCTTTGCAACTTCTTTCCTGTGGGAGCTACCTTCATTTCCAGGCACTTGAACTGTTCAGCTCCCATTTGAAATATAGCCTGCCGGTACGTGTTACGTCACTGTGTCTGAGAGGTACAAGAAAGCAGGTACGAAGACCTCTCCTACAGTGGTACGTAGGTCCCCGTGTAGCCTATCGGCCACCACTGTACCACCTTTGCAGCTGCTTTACCGTGGGAGATATCTTTTATCATACGCACTTGGCCTTCTCAGCTCCCATTAAAAAATATATGTTGACGTTAGAAGTTACGGCACTGCATCTGGGACCTAAAAGCAACAGGTATGCAGACCCCACCTACAGTGGTACGTTGATTCCCGTGTAGCCTATCAGCCAGCACTGTATCACCTTTCAGTTGCTTTCCTTTGGGAACTATCTTCAATCCCGCATGCTTGCCCTGCTTAGCTCCCATTTGAAATACAGCCTGCCTGTACATGTAACGTCACTGCGTCTGAGAGAAAGAAGAAAGCAGTTACACAGACCCCACCTGTAGTGGTAAGCATGTCAACGTATAGCCTATCAACCAGCACTGTGCCACCTCTGAAACTGCTTTCCTGTGGTAGTTATCTCCAATCCCATGCACTTGGCCTGCTCAGCTCCCATTGAAAACATACAGGCTGCCAGTAGAAGTTACGCCACTGCATCTGGGCACTACAAGAAAGCAGAAAGGAAGACCCCACTTACAGTGGTACATAGGTCCCACTGTAGTCTACCAGCTTGCACTGTGGCACCTTTGCAGCTGCTTTCCTGTGGGACTTATCTCCATTCCCATGCACTTGACCTGCTCAGCTTCCATTTGAAAATACAGGCTGCTGGTAGATGTTACGATAAAGCCTCTAAGAGCTACAAGAAAGAGGTATCCACACCCCATCTACAGTGATATGTAGGTCCCTGTGTCCTATCACCCAGCACTGTGCAATTTTTGCAGCTGCTTTCCTGTGGGAGTTATCTCCAATCCCATGCACTTGGCCTTCTCAAGTCCTATTGAAAATACATGCTGCTGGTAGAAGTTATGTCACTGCCTCTGCGAGCTACAAGAAAGCAGGTACGCAGACCCAGCCTACAGTGGTGGGTAGGTCCTCATGTAGCCTATCAGCCAACACTGTGCCACCTTTGCAGCTGCTTCCCTGTTCGAGCTATCTCCAATCCCGTGTACTTTGCCTACTTAGATCCCATTAAAAAATACAGGCTCCCGGTAGAAGTTACACCTCTGCGTCGTGGAGCTACAAGAAAGCAGGTATGAACACCCCACCTACAGTGGTACGTAGGTCCCCATGTACTCTATCAGTAAGTACTGTGCCACCTTTTAAGCTGCTTTCCCGTGGGAGCTATCAACAATCCTGCGCACTTGGCCTGCTCCACTGCCATTGAAAATACAGGCTGCCGGTAGAAGTTATGTCACTGCCTCTGGGAGCTACAGGAAAGCAGGTACACAGACCCAGCCTGGTGTGATACATTGGTCCTGGTGTAGCCTATCAGCTAGCACTGTGCCACCTTTGCAGCTGCTTTCCTGTGGGAACTTTTTCCAAGGAATGCAAAAAGGTTATGTTGACGAATTCCAAATCGAGGAAAAACTTATCTACACAAGAAATCAGATAAGCAGGTATTTAATTATGCAGCGGGGGGAAAACTTGGGGGATGGCTAAAACAAAAGACTCACATTTGCCAACACAAGTATGCATTAAATATCCATCTAAAAATTTAGCCCTTCACCTTGATTTCGAAAATCACAGTGATTGGTCAAAAAAAAAAGATATCAGTCCTTTGTTTTAGTAACTACTAAGGTAACAACCAAGGTAACCTAAGGAATACATTTACCAGGGCCTCCTGGCAAAGGTAAAAGCTAAGGTACCTAACAAATGCATTCACCAGGCTCTTGTAGCTTAGGTAACAGGTACCCATCAGGTGTGGTATGTAACTCTTGAAGTTTGATTCTTATGTGATTCAAATGAATACCTACTTAATCAATAGGTGTTTGAGTTATTTGCAAGTTCTTAGCTATTTGATTGAACTATTACTTGGTGATTAACAAGTGCTTAACAAGTGCTTGACTACTTATTGTGGTGATAAGTTGTTAACTAAAATCATTGTGAATCTGCAACATTTCCTCCCTTTGAAAGTATTGATAATCACAATACTTTCACTCTTGTATTTCTTTTGTCTCCATAACAAAACCATGATTTCATATGGTGGTGGATCAATTTTGAACCGATCATTGTCTCTTGACAATGCTGTCAAGATTCTATTGCTCCATCATGTTCTTTGTATTATTTCTCTTTTGATGCAATGATATGCCAAATAGTTTGCCAGAAATATTATAATCAATAGCAGAAGTATTTCAATCAGTGACTTTATCCAGGATTTTAGGTCCAGGCCCAGTCTCTCAAAAACTTTATCTATCCAGGATGTGTTCATGTCTTACCTAATTTCCTGGTATTGGAATTACCTGTTCCGAGTCTATTTCTGTTTAGACTGGAGTCTGGGACTGAACATTCAATACAAATTGATTTGACCCTCCAATTTTGATCCATGTTTACACCACCATAGACTGGAAAAACAACAAAAACAAAAACATAGTCATGTTTCAGAGTTAACTTCAATTTCTCAACATTTCCTACAACTCTCCCACTTCCATGGGCTTGATGGTGTCTTCTTCACTCAAGTGTAGTGGATCCAGACATCTGATTCAGCAATCTTGATTGCAGTGAAGGTGGTCAGCAACATCTGGTATGGTCTCTTCCACCTTCCTTGCACCTCACTTGAAGAGGTTCTTCGTTCCAGGTCTTTATGTAGACATAATCTCTAGGCAGGATGTTGTTTACTGGTTTTTTCCAAAGTAAGAGGTTGATTCTATACTACTGCATTTCAGACCTTTCCAGGATTTTTCCAAGAGGAAGCAAATAGTTATACACATCTTGTTTTCCCATCACATGCATGTTCAAATTTTATTCAGGAACCTCATAGGATTTTCCATACATTATCTTATAGGGACTTAATGAAATTCCACTTTGAGGTTTCACTCTTATTTTGTAGCAATGCAAGTGGAAGTGCCTGAGGCCATTTTATTTTAACCTCCTGACAAATTTTTCTAATTTGTCTTTTTAAGGTCTGATCCATTCTTTCCACTTTTCCACTTGATTGCGGTCTCTAAGGGGCATGTAAATCCCAGGAAATTCCTAGGACTTTTCTTACCTCTTGTACCACATTGGCCATGAAATGTGGTCCTCTGTCTGAAGATATTCCAAATGGATCTCCAAACCTTGGAATAATTTCTTGCAGGAGCCATTTAAGTGTTTCCTTAGCCTGATTGGTGTGACAGGGAAAGGCTTCTGGCCATCCTGAAAAGGTGTCAATCCCAACCAACACATATTTATATCCATTGCATTTAGGTAATTCTGTAAAATCAATTTGCCAATAATCTCCTGGTTCCACTCCAGTTTTTATTTTGCCCATCTGTACTCTTTTTGTACTATTGTACACATTTCGCCGTTACTGATTTGGCCATTTCCAAAATTTGTATTCATATTACACTTCTTTTCAGAAGCTAAGTCATAACTGCTGCACCCGTGACACTCCCTATGCTTTGTTTGCAAAATCTTTTTCATGATTAAGGGAGGCAATACTACCTGACCTGTACTTGTCCTCCACCATCCTTTGTAATTTTTCTCTGCATTTAGTAACTTAGCCAATTTCTCATCCTCCCCTGAATATTTTGGTGGCTCCTTAGGAAGCGCTACTGTTCTGGTGGGGATGGCTGCCATTTGTGAGACTGTGTGTTTTGCTATTTTACTATCTTTGACTTCCCTGTCTGATGTGCTTTACAGTGCATGATTGTCAATTGAACTGGTTCCTGCACTGCCGCCAGCAGTTGCAAGATTTCCTTTTGATGCTTAATGTTTGTTCCCTGGGAGGACAGTAGTCCTCTTTCTTTCAACAGGGTGCCATGGACATGGACTACTCCAAATGCATATTTTGAATCAGTCCAAATACTAACTTCTTTTCCTTTACTTAATTCCAAAGCACATGTCAATGCAATCAGTTCTGCCTTCTGTGCAACACATTGGCTTCTATTACCATGTTTTCGATTGTTACCGTATATCCCATGGGGCAAGTTCCATTCAAGACAAAGCTACTGCCATCTGTGAACAGTTCCCATTCAGGGTTTTCAAGAGGATCATCCTTTAGATCCTCTCTGCTGGAATAAGTATGTTCAATGGTTGCAACATAGTCGTGTTCCAGTTGTTGCTCTTCCTGTGAAGTACTCAGAAACACTGCAGGATTTAGAAGGTTATTTGTTTTCAACACTACATCATCCTGCTCAGTGAGAATTACCTGGTATTTCATCATTCAGCTCGGGGATAACCAATGTCCCCCCTTTTGCTCCAAGACTGTGGTTATCATATGTGGGACATAGACTGTAATAGTCCTTCCCAAGGTCAGCTTTCTTGCTTCTTGGATCAGTGTGACAGTGGCAGCTACTGCTCGGAGGCAAAAAGGCCATCCCTTGCTCACCAAGTGCAGTTGTTTGGAAAAATATCCCACTGTTCTCTTCCAGCTTCCTAGTTTCTGCGTCAGAACTCCTAGAGAAAATGCTGTCATTCATGAACAAATAACTGAAAGTCTTTGGTTAAATCTGGCAAGCCTAGGGCTGAGGCTGTCATCAGAGTTATTTTAAGCTTCAGGAAAGCTTCTTGCTGTTCTTTTCCCTACATAAAAGGGATAGATTTTTGGGCTTCATATAATCGTTTGGTTATAAGATCCATGATCCAGAGCCTGCACCACCCCATCAATCCCAAAAATGCCCGCAACTCATGCACAGTGTGTGGTTCCAAAATAGCACAAATCGCTTCCTTCCCATTTGTCCCCAGTCTCCATTTTCCCTTTGAAATTTTGAGGTCCAAATATATCACTGTTTGGCGTGTTATTTGAGTTTTTCTTTTGATACCTTGTACCTGTTTAATCCCAAAAAGTTTAAAAGTTCAATGATTACCTGTGTGCAGGCTGACCGTCCTGTTTTGGTAATTAGGATGTCATCCACATATTTGAGAAGCAAATGCTCTGGTCTCGGTTTCACTGTCTTTTCATTAGTCCAAAGTTCCAGGTCTATTGCGAGTTGTCTTCTAAAGACAGTCGGACTGTTCTTGAATCCTTGAGATAGCCGTGTCCATGTTAACTGTACCTTGCGTCCTTTTTGAGGGCTTTCCCACTCAAAAACAAATAGTTTACGACTTTCCTTTTCCAAAGGGATACAAAAGAAAGCATCTTTTAAATCAAGCTCTGTAAATCACTGATAATTTTCTCTCAGAGCTGTGAGTAAGGTGCATAGATTTGCTACAACTGGATGTATATCTTTCACAATCTGATTTATGGGCCTTAAGTCCTGAACTAACCTATACTCTCCATTCATTTCCCATACTGGTAAAATAGGTGTATTATACTCTGACTCACATTCTTCTAGAATTTGATATTTCAGAAATTTGTCAATAAGTACTTTTAATCTTTGTTTTGCTTCAGGTTTTATTGGGTATTGTCTCACCTGGACCGATTTAACTTTTTCTTTTATTTCAGTTTTTACTGGTTCTGTAAATTTTCGTTTTCCTGGAATCTCACACCATTGGGATCACTGCATTTTCCACTTCTGGAGGTAATTATAGAACCTTTGTTTTTTTTCTTTTTTCATCAATATTTGTCCTGTCTTTGATTCAGGTATTTTTAGTAACAAGTCTTTGTTTTCAAAGACAATTTGTGCATTTAATTTAGACAACAAGTCCCTCCCAATCAGGGGTATGGGACATTCTGAAACATACAAAAATTCATATGTTATCACTTTATTGCCAAATTCTTAATTTAAGGGTTTCAAAAATGGCCGATTTTCCTCTTTACCTGTGTCTCCCACAATATTTGTAGTTTTAGTTCCTATTGCTCCTCTACATGTATTTAAAACTGAATACATTACTCTCATGTTTATATTGGGTTCTTTTCTCTGGTCTGTTTTTTTTTTTCCTTTTCTTTTTTCTTTTTTCTTTTTTTCCTCTCTTTCTCACTATCTCTGGGTGCTCCTTATAGTAGTCAATTTTTTCTCGGAGAATTAAATCAAAACGTGAGAAAGGCACCTTCATGTGTACTGGTTTACTTTGCCCAACCCCTTGCGTTAATGGGGCAATTATATGCTGTTTGACTTTAGAAGTTAAGGGGATCTTTAATGTGGTTATTAAATGAGTAAAGCATTGAGCTCTCTTGGACACCAATGAGGAAGGTTCTGTGTCAGAGTCCTCATTTTTCCACATTACTACTATCTGGACAGGGCTGGGAGCCCTCCCTTGAACTCCGGGATGTATCCTTGTCAGGTTGCTGGGTCCCTGTTCAGGTTCATGTTGGGAAGCCAGTAAGTGAGAGAGGCTGTATATATAGGAACAGCTCTTCCCCCATTAAGGGTCAAATGTTTAAGACACATTTTTGCTGCAGTGCATGGGGAGCAACAGTTTTGAATCTTTTGTTTTTCTACTGTGAGTGACATTACGCAATTTGTTCATTCAGATTCTTTCTGTCATTCAGATTTTTCTCTTAAATAAAAAAAAAGATCTACATATGGGACTTTATTTGACTTTTTCTCGCTCCCATTAATTTCAAGATACTATTTTCTCACTTTTTCTCGCTCCCATTAATTGCAAGATACTATTATAACTTAGTATTCCATTCATGGGGCACAATTCCTCATCATCTAGAGCATACACTGGCCACATATGATCGCGATATTCAATAAGCTGTTTTTTACACAAATCATTATGTATTTCTCTCCAGTGAGCCAAAAGGCAGCCCAAAGGATAGGTTTTTGACACAGGGTCCTTATTGTTAGAATTTCTTCCCCAAAACAGGTTTGACCACTTAGATTTCATAGCCAAAAAATATGGTCTCCTTCAAACACAAAGACTTAAAGGCACAGTTCAATATTTCTACACACAATTACAGTTCTCTATAAGTTGATCTTTACGAAAATCACCCTTAAATTCCTTCCATTGTGCCACCAGACACCCAAGGGGTGAATTCTCAGGTACTTTGTTTGCCATTTCAAAATCCTTTTAGTTACAAATACTTTCTCAACAATCGTTTTGTTCTTTCGCTTCCCTTCTGTCCGGCTGCACTCCTCACGGGATCACAGAACCGCGGATCAAAGCTCCGCACTCGCTTCGTGCGCAATTGCACATCTCAATCACACACATGCAGACAGCTCACAACAGAATATACAATAATATGCATATATATACACAAAGCAATATACAAACCAATGTACAAATCAATGTACAAATCAAAATCAATAGGTACCTTACCATTCTATCTATGTGGACACACTTATACCAATTGCCAATACCAATTATCAATGTCAGCCCTGCGAACACTTCGTCCGACTTACGGGCTGCAATACTAATACCAACCCTGCAATCGCTTTCGTGTTTGCCTTACGGGCGGCGCCTAGGCTCCCAATACAAATATGAGGATCCTCTAGCCCAACAAAGTCGAACGTTCGCTCCGTCTTACTGACAGGCTTCATTGGGCTTTCCCTGGGCCCAACCAAGTAGGGTCTCCGACGCCGCGACTTACAGACTAGTTCACTAACATTCTGCCCTAAACCAATTAAAAGTGCCTTACCACTCCAGGGAACGTTGCGAGGAGCTGTAAGGGTCGCAGGTGATGGTCCTTTCCGAGAATTCCTCGGTACCTGCTGGAGTTCGATCAACATCCAATCCCATCCAATCTCACTCGCAAGGTCCCAACTGGGTCGTCAAAACTTTTGACGGATCTGCAGTCACGAAAAACTTATCTACACAGGAAGGCAGATAAGCAGGCACTTCTTTATTATGCAGCACTGGGAAAACACGGGGGATGGCTCCTCCATACATGCTTCGTTGTCAGTTACCATTTTCAGGGTTTTTATACAGCTCAAACAAAAGAATCACATCTGCCAACACAAGTATGCATAAAATATCCATCTATCAATTTAACCCTTGACCTTGATTGGTTCCAAAAAACCACAAAATTACCAAAATCACAGAGATTGGTCAAAAAAATGATATCAGTCCCTTCATTGTAGGAACGACTAAGTTAACAGCCAAGGTAACCTAACGAATACTTTTACCAGGGTCTCATGGCCAAGGTAACAGCTAAGGTAACCTAACAAATACATTCACCAGGGTCTTTTAACTAAGGTAAAAGGCTACCTTCAGGTGTGGTATATAACTATTGCAGTTTTATCCTTATGTGATTCAAATGAATACTTACTTGATCAATAGGTGTTTGAGTTACTTGCAAGTGCTTAGCTATTTGATTGAACTATTACTTGGTGATTAACAAGTGCTTAACAAGTGCTTGACTACTTATTGTGATGATAAGTTGTTAACTAAAATAATTGTGTATCTAAACACCCCCACTTGACCTACTCTGCTCCCATTGAAAAAACAGGCTGTCAGTAGAAGTTACGCCACTGTGTCTGGGAGCTACATAAAAAGCAGTTACACAGACCCTACCTACAGTGGTACATAGATCCCCTTGTAGCCTATCAGTCAGCACTGTACCACATTTGCAGCTGCTTTCCTGTGGGACCTATCTCCAATCTCGCGCACTTGGCCTGCTAAACTCCCATTGAAAAAATACAGGCTGCCAGTAGAAGTTATGCCACTGCGTCTGGGAGCTACAAGAAAGCAGGTAAGCAGAACCAACCTACAGGGTTACTTATGTTCCCGTGTAGCTTATCAGTCAGCACTCCACCACCTTTGCAGCGGCTTTCCTGTGGGAGCTCTCTCGAATCCCGCGCACATGGCCTTATTTAAATGGAAAAGATCATGTTCGTTAATCAAATCATGAAAGAATAGTTGTGCAAGGAGGCAGAATAAGACCCCCTAGTAACAAGACGGGCACATGCGCAGAGTACACCAGGGAACAATGCACCCTTGGAAGAGCAGAGTCTCCCAGCCGCCCAGTGCTGTTTTGCTTATTTGCCGCCTGCTTAATAAATTTGATCCCTGAGTCACTTAATTTGACCAGTGAAGTTTTAGCAATCTTTAACATGGTCAACTCTCTTTGAAAAAATATATGTTGCTGGTAGAATTTACGCCACTGCGTCTGAGAGCTACAAGAAAGGAGGTACGCAGATCCCACCTACAGTGGTATGTAGGTCCCCGTGTAGCCTATAAGCAAGCACTGTGACACCTTTTCAGCTGCTTTTTTGATTGAGCTATCTCAAATCCTGCGTACGTGGCCTGCTCCACTCCCATTGAAAATACAGGCTGCTGGTGGAAATTATGCCACTGCATCAGCGAGCTAAAACAAAGCAGGTATGAAGACCCCACCTGCTGCGGTACATAGGTCCCCATGTAGCCTATCAGTCATCACTGTGCCACCTTTGCAGCTGCTTTCCTGTGGGCGCTATCTCCAATCCCGTGCATTTGGCCAACTCAGCTCCCATTGAAAAAAACAGGCTGATGGAGGAAGTTACACTTCTCTGTCTTGGAGCTAAAAGAAAGGAGGTACGCAAACCCCATTTACAGTGGTACGTAGGTCCCCCTGTAGCCTATTAGCCAGCACTGTGTCACCTTTGCAGCTACTTTCCTGGTTGAGCTATATCTATCCCCCACACTTGATATTCTCAGCTCCCATTTAAAAAATATAGAGTGCCGGTAGAAGTTACAACTCTTCCTGTGGGGGGTACAAGAAAGCAGGTAGACAGAATCCACCTACAGTGTTACGTAGGTCCCCATGTAGCTTATCAGCCAGCACAGTGCACCCTTTCCAGCTGCTTTTTTGTTATAACTATGTCCAATCCCGCACACTTTACATGCTTATCTCCAATTTAAAATACAGGTTGCCGGTAGAAGTTACACTTTTGCATCATGGAGCTACAAGAAAGCAGGTACGCAGATCCCAGCAACAGTGGTAAGTAGGTCCCCGTGTAGCCTATCAGCCAGCACTGTGTCACCTTTTGTAGAGAAAAAATGAGGGAGCTACAAGAAAGAAGGTAAGCAGACCCCACCTACAGACCCCCAACCTATATACATTTTTAAATACTCTCATTAACCAGTACCCCCACTCTTCAACAGTCAAACATCATTCTTTTATTCCCTCTTGTATTTTGTATCAAACAAACAAACAACATTCTTATCTCTTTCATCCTTTGAAGATGTTCACTGGAGCAGGCCATAACTTAGGTCTCATCCATCAAGATGGATATCCAGGCCAGGGGAAACAGTGTATTCAGTTTTGGGCACCAGCACCGGCTTGGTTTGTCCACTTATCCGATTTTCTTGCAAAGTTCATTCCTCATCGTCTACAACAGATAACTCACATCACAGGTTATTTTTCCCCCAAGATTAAGTCTCCTTGAGGCATACATGGAGTTTTCCCATCCTTCCTCATCACCCACCAAGTACACCCAGGCCTTTGAGCAAAGATAATCCCACAAATGGGTTTGCCCTTTCCCATGGGAGGTGCAACCCATGCTGCCTTCCCCAGCCATTTCCCTGGGTGCACTACAGGGACCTTATCTCCTCTCACAGTATGTATATTTGCTCCAGTTGTAAGATTATCTGCTTTATTAACTCAGCTATGCAAATTAGGATGCTGGCTTAGCAAACAAAATAATCAAACCTCAATAACATTAGAAGACTTAATTAGCGATGTAATAGTATTAGACATGCAACTTTGTAAAATAGAGCTGCTATAGATTTTTTGCTTTTAGCTCATTGTCATGGTTGTCAAGACTTTGAAGGCATGTGTTGTTTTAACCTTTCTAATCATAGTGAATCTATTCACAAAGCTTTGGCATATTTAAAGGTTCATGCTAAGAATATTACGGTGGGTTATAACCCTTTTGATGATTGGCTTCAATCAGCTTTTGTGAGGTTGTCACCTTGGTTGACTATGTTAATCAAAGAAGGGATAAAATGGGTATTTGTTATTTTACTTTTGCTTATAATGTTTAAAATAGTATATAGTTGTATTATGAAGGCAGTGCATAAATTGACTGACTCAGTCTCGATTGTGCAAAAACAAAACGGGGGAATTGCAGAGAAAAAAGAAGGAAGCATGGACATGGATCCCTGGGTATAATGCTAGACCCGTTGGGGCAAGGCAGCCTGGGCTCTAGTTATATAGATTTGATGCACAATCAAGACACGAGTCACAGTCCTGGTTAAAAAAGTTGCTGTCATGTAGACAGCAGGCCGATTTCTATTCCCTCAAGGTCGGACTGTTCTTGGCTAAAGGTGGTAAACAACTCTGAGGAAAAACAAGATGTAAAAATATGAGGGAGCTTGCTTATTGCAGAAACCACAAGTAGGATAAACATGAAAATGTAATCTATTCGCTGCTGTTGCTGAGCTAGCTTGAAGCCTGCAGTGTATATAAGTTAGAGCCTGCTTTCAATAAAGTAGAGATTTCTGCTATCACTCACACTGAGTATGACAGGATTTCTTCCCACCAAGTTGAGAATCGAACCCTAGGCTGAGAGCCTCATGAAGTAAGCTTAGAGCTGGTTTTTTATGCTTCAAACTGGTTTTTTAGGCTTAGAGTTGTTTTTTTTCAGCCAAGAGCCGAAAACATCGCCGCAAATGGTGGGGTTCTGAGTGACGTTACGCCTCTGCGTCTAGGAATTATAAGAAAGAAGGTCCCCTTATAGCCTATCAGGCAGCACTGTGCCACCATTTCAGCTGCTCTCCTTTTGGAGTTCTCTTGAATCCTGCGCACTTGGCCTGCTCAGCTCCCATTCAAAAAAAACCACACTGTCAGTAGAAGTTACGACAACGGGTCTGCAAGCTACAAGAAAGCAGGTACGCAAACCCCACCTACAGTGGTACACAGATCCTCGTGTAGCCTATAAGCAAGCACTGTGCCGCCTTTGCAGATGCTTTCCTGTGGGAGCTATTTCAAATCCCGCACACATGGCCTATTCAGCTACCTTTATAAAAAATACAGGTTGCCGGTAGAAGTAATGCCACTGGGTCTGGGATCTAGAAAAAAGAAGGTCCATAAACCCCGCCTACAGTGATACGTACATCCCCGTATAGCCTATAAGCAAGCACTGTGCCAACTTTGGAGCTGCTTTCCTGTGGGAGCTATCTCCAATCCCGTTCACTTGGCTTGCTCAACTCCCATTGAAGAAATACAGACTGCCATTAGAAGTTACGCCACTGCCTCTGGGAGCTACAAGAAAGCAGGTAGGCAGACCCCACCTACAGTAATGCGTACGTCCCCGTGTAGCCTATAAGCAAGAACTGTGCCACCTTTGCAGCTACATTCCTGTTGGAATTTACTCCAATCACTCACCCTTAGCCTGCTCAGCTCCCATTAGAAAAAATACAGGCTTCTTGTAGAAGTTATGCCAATGCGTCTGCGAGCTACATAAAAGGAGGTACGCAGACGCCACCTAGAGCTGTACGTAGGTCCCCGTGAAGTTTAACAAACAGGACTGTGCAAACTTTGCAGTTGTTTTTCGTGTGGGAGCTATTTCCAATCAAGTGTTCTTAGCCTGCTCATCATAGTATGTAGTGGTTTTGTTTTGGCAGGACCAGGACGGTTAGTTGAACCTCTGCTGTTAACCAGCCAAGTACCTTCTGCTAAATTTTTATCCCACTGCTTCCATGCCCCATTGCCCAGTGCTCTCAACATGGTCTTTAGTATTTTGAAAATGAGTCCCAATATCCGATTAACTTCTTTCTGGAGTGCCGTGTCGCCACAAAACTTGCCTTTCAAGACCCTAGACAGTATTTCAGGCAGTGACATGGTTTACAGGGTATGTTTCGAACCAACCGGTAGTTGCTTCCACCATGGTGAGTATATAACGCTTGCCTTGGTGTGTTCGTGGTAGCGGTCCAATATAGTCAATTTGCCAGGCCTCACCATATTGAAAACCCAGCCATTAGCCTCTATTCCAGGGAGACTTGATTCGTGTGGCTCGCTTGATATCAGCACGTTTCACATTTGTGGGTGACCTGTGTAATGGCTTCCATGGTCAAGTCCACCCCTCGATCACGAGCCCATCTATATGTTGCATCTCTTCCCAGATGTCCTGATGTTTCATGGGCCCACCAAGCTATAAATAGCTCACCTTTACGCTCCCAGTCTTGGTCTACCTGAGCTACTTCAATTTTGGCAGCTTTGTCTACCTGTTGGTTGTTCCATTGTTCTTCAGTGGCACGGCTTTTGGGCACGTGAGCATCTCCATGACGTACTTTCAGAGTCATGTTTTCCACCCGAGCGGCAATGTCTTGCCATAGCGGAGCAGCCCAAATGGGTTTACCCTTGCGCTGCCAGTTGGTCTTCTTCCATTGCTGTAGTCATCCCCATAGGACATTAGCCACCATCCAGGAGTCAGTATAAAAATAGAGTACTTGCCACTTCCTACCATGTGGCAGGATCCATCAGTAAACAAAGTATAATGTCTCTCATCTTCTGAAGCAGCTCGAAGTCCTTCATATGCTGCTAGTATTTCTTGTTCAATTGGGGTGTAGTGGGCTTCTGATCCTCGATATCCTCGGCTCCAAAACTGTAATGGTCAACCTCTGTTTTCTCCAGATGTTTTCTGCCAGAGGCTCCACGCGAAACCATGCTCTCCAGCGGCAGTTTAGAGGATATTCTGCACATCTGGTCCTGTACGGATGGGCCCAAGGGCGACTGCACGAGCTATTTCCTGTTTAATTTGTTGAAAAACTTGTTGTTGCTTAAGGCCCTACTCAAAGCAGATCTTCTTTCTGGTTACTCCAAAAAGAGGGCTCGCATGCTGATTATAATCTGGGATATGCATCCTCCAGAATCCCACAATGTCCAGGAAAGCTTATGTTTCTTTCTTATTACTTGGTTGAGACATAGTCACTACTGTGTTCACAACATCCAGAGGCACATGCCGACGCCCATCTTGCCATTTTATGCCCAAAAACTGGATCTCTTGTGCAGGTCCCTTTACTTTGTTTCTTTTTACAGAAAAAACAGCTTTTAGGAGAATCTGAACTATTCTTTTCTCTTTCTCAAACACTTCTTCTGCCTTGTTGTCCCATAGAATTATGGCATCAATGTATTATAAATGTTCGGGGGCATCACCCATTTCCAGCACAGTTTGGAATACTGGGGCAATCGACTCCAGGTATATTGGACACCTCTCCATGTGAAGGCAAATTGTGGCCTGCATTCTGCTGCCAACGGAATTGAGAAAAATGCATTAGTGATGTCAGTCGTTGCATACCACTTGGCTGCTTTTGACTCCAGTTCATACTGGAGCTCTAACATGTCTCGTACAGCATAACTCAGTGTTGGTGTCACTTCATTCAGGCCACGATAGTCTACTGTTAACCTCCACCCTCCATCAGATTTTTTCACAGGCTATATGGGACTATTAAATGGGGAATGAGTTTTGCTAATTACTCCTTGAGCCTCCAATTGATGAATCAACTCATGGGTGGGAGCCTGGGAATCTCGGTTCATGCGATATTGCCTCCAGTGCACCGTCCTGGTGGCAATTAGTACCTGTTGCTCTTGAACTTGCAGCAGTCCCACAACAAAAGTGTCTTCTGAGAGGCCAGATAAACTGGAGAGTTATTTGATTTTCTCTGTATCTACAGTGGCTATACCAAAAGCCCATCGAAAACCCTTGGGATCTTTGAAGTACCCTCTCCTCAGGTAATCTATGCCAAGAATACAAGGGGCCTCTGGACCAGTCACAATGGGGTTTTTTTCCCATTTGTCCCCTGTTAAGCTCACTTCAGCCTCTAATACAGATAATTCTTCACATCCCCCTGTCACTCCAGAGATCCAGACAGAATCTGTGCCTCTATACCTTGATGGCATCAACGTACACTGTGCCCCTGTGTCTACTAAGGCTTTATACCTTTGTGGATTTGAAGTGTGAGGCCATTGACCCCACACAGATTAGGTCATCCCTTTCCTCCTGCTGGCTGGAGGCAGGGACCCTCTATTTCTGTTCTTCATCAGAGTATTTGCTATCTGATCCTTGTAATTTTATATCTGAAATCTCCTCATTGGCATCGAAGGAAGTGGTTGCAGTTCTTCTGTGTCTTGGAGATTGCTGATTGTCCTCTTTTGTTCTGGCAGCTACTATGCCTACAGCCCTCTTGGGTGGTCCTTTTCTAACAGCTGTCTTCCTCCTTAGTTCATGTCCAGCTTAAAAGTGGGTTCACTGTCCCATTTCCTCAAATCCTCTCCTTGGCCACACAAAAAGAGAGAGTTCATTTTATGGTGTACTCCTGCGGATAGGACTTCCTTTTCCCTTGGTCGGGGCAGTGGATGACAATTCTTGGGGCATTCTGACAGTCAAGCCAACTTCTTGGGGCAGTTCTGAAAGTCAGGCAGATCTTCCTTGAATGGGTATCTTGCCCGTACACTTGAGAGGAGCTGTGTCCAGAGGCTGCAAATTGAGGTCTTCTTTCCTATGCCTCTATCAATTCCCCGTTCCCTAGCAAGAGATCCCAGCTGTTGGGCTTCTCTAACTTCCAATTACTGACTGTAAGCCCAGTTATCGCAACATCAGAGCAGCCAGGCACCAATCCTCTCACCTGGCTGGCAACTGTAATTCTTGCAGATACACAACTATTTTAGTTAACAACTTATCATCACAATAAGTAGTCAAGCACTGGTTAAGCACTTGTTAACCAGTTAGTAATAGTTCAGTCAGTTAGCTAAGCACTTGCAAATAACTCAAACACCTATTGATTAAGTAAGTATTCATTGGAATCACATAAGGATCAAACTACATGAGTTACATACCACACCTGTTACCATGAGACCATGAGCCATGAGACCCTGGTGAAGGTATTTATTAGGTTACCTTATCTGTTACCTTAACTACAAGACCCTGGTAAATGTATTCGTTAGGTTACCTTGGTTGTTACCTTAGTTGTTACTAAAACAAAGAGACTGATATCCTTTTTTGACAAATCACTGTAATTTGGGAAATTTTGTTTGTGGAGAACCAATCAAGGTGAAGGACTAAATTGATACATGGATATTTTCTGCATGCTTCTGTTGGCAAATGCGATTCTTTTGTTTGAGCCCTATAAAATACCTGAAAATGCTAACTAACAACGAAGCTCTTATGGAGGAGCTATCCCACCTGTTTTCCCAGCACTGCATAATAAAGAAGTGCCTGTTTATCTGCATTCCTGTTTAGATAATTTTTTCGTGATTTGGGATTCGTAAACATAAACTTTTCACATATCTCGAAGTTCAGATTAGGTGAGGGACCGAGCGGTTTCCATTTCCTTTTCAATTACTTTCACTCCTTCTCCTAATCTCCTTACAGAAGGACTATCTGCTTCTTCTAACCTTTCATCTTCCTCCTCTTCTGCCCTTATTAAGCGATGATATGAACTTTACCTCCTTATCCACTGTTTCTTTTTCACGACTGGGGCAACCACTGTCGTTGTTGTTTGATTCCCATGGTGGTCTCAGATACAGTTTGAATTTCAACCTTGGCCATAGTTCTCTGAGAGGACTGGACTGCGACTGACTCAACCATGGTGGTCTCAGATGCAATTTGAGTTTCCACTTTAACCATAGTTCCCTGAGAGGACTATAGTGCAGCTCAGTCATCAGAGGCTAGGTCCCAGTATAGTTCCTGAACCTGATGGGCCTCATTGGGGTAGGCAAGACACCCTTCTATCAGGTGGCGTGCCAGTGAAGCAGGGTTTTTTACCTGTTCAGCTGTAAAATCCCAGGTTACAGGAGGTGATAACTGTCCTAGGAATTTGCCCAAATCCATCCACACACCCTTCCATCCCAGGACTGGCCACGTCAGGGGGCATTTTAACATTTTTCCATCCCATATTTGTCTTCTCTGATGCCCAGATGAGTCCAGATTCTACAAAAAATGTAATATAACAGCCATAATAATTAGTAATATTAAAACTCTCATATAAGGGTTACTAAGGACCTGGGAAGTCTGTATAAAAAAATTGCTTACATCAGTCCGAGCTGAAGGGAAAGAGATACTTTGACCACGACCTCTACAAGATAGCTCCCACAGGACAGAAAATCCATCAGTAACAGAATGAGACTCACAATTATTATTTGGGCTATCATGTTCCCAGGCCCTTTCATCCTTTTCACAAAATCATACAGCCAACTTAGCAAAGCTATCAAGGCTAGAGCACAGCACAGAGTCAGAGTGAGTAGCACTATGTTCCCAAACATTACAAAGTGTAAGATAAGCTGCATTACAGCAAAGCTACGTGACCAACACAGGAACTTTGCACTTTTTGGCTTACTGTCATTACAACGCATTTAATGTAAAACTGCTATTATCTCGCCCAACGTTGGGCGCCAAAAACGCTGAGGTATTTTGACCCTGGGTGGATGTCAGTTGCCCACCACTCCGCTCTATCTCCCACCTCTCCAGCGAGCCAGGGAAGGGGAGAAAATAAGATGGGAGTCTCATGGGTTTAGATAAAAGCAGTTTAATAAAGAAACAGCAAAGCCGCGCGTGCGGGAAACAAAGCAAAAGCAGATAAAGCTGTTACTCTCTACTTCCCATCAACAGCGATGTCCGGTCACCTCCTGAGAAGCAAGGCTTTGATACACGTAGCAGTTTCTTTTGGAAGGCCAGAAATGAATCTTGCCTCTCCTTCCTGCTCCTCTCCCCCAGTTTATTTTACTGAGCTGACGTCATAAGGTATGGAAAATCTCCTTGGTCAGCCTGAGTCAACTGTTTTGGCCGTGGTCCCTCCCAAGATCATGCCCACCCACAACTATTGGTGAAGGTGGGGGAAGGAATGCTGGAGGGACAGCCCTGATGCTGTGCAAGCGGTAGTCATAATATTGATACCAACAGTAAGCACAGCATTGCAAGAGCTGCTGTGGAAAATCACTACCATCCCAGTCCCACTACAGCCATGTTTTCAGCTGTTCTCCTGTGGTAGCTATCTCCAATCACCCGCCGTCTCAGCTCCCCTTTGAAATCCAGGCTACTGGTATATATTACGCAACTGCATCTTGGAGCTACAAGAAAGCAGGTACACAGATCTCATCTACAGTGGTGCTTATAAGTCAGCACTGTGCCACCTTTGCAGCTGCTTTCCCCTGGTAGCTATCTCCAATCCCATGCAATTGGTATGCTCCGCTCCCATTGAAAACACAGGCTGCTGGTAGAAGTTACGCCAATGCATCTGTGATCTATATGAAAGCAGGTACGCAGACTCCACCTACAGTGGTACGTAGGTCCCCATGTAGCCTATCAGTCAGCACTGTGTAACCTTTGCATCTATTTTCCTGTGGGAGGTACGTCCAATCCCGCGCACTTGACCTGCTCAGCTCCCATTGAAAAAAATACATGCTGCCAATAGAAGTTACACCACTGCCTCTGGGAGCTGCAAGAAAGCAGGTACGCAGACCCAACTTACAGTGCTATGTACTTTCCAGTGTAGCCTATCAGATAGCACTATTAATCCTTTGCAGGTTGTCCTGGTTTGAGCTAAGATAGAATTAATTCCTGAGAGGAACCAGGAAAGGGTACAGCCTGAACAGCTGACCCAGGCCGGCTAGCAGGTATTTCATACCATCCTTATGTCATGCCCATTATAAAGGTGGAGGCTTGTCGAAAGAAGCTCTCTTCCGGGGTCACGGGCTCTCGGTCCCTGGTCCGGAGTGGTTGTTTAGGTCGGGTTCTGGGTGATGAGGGACTGCATCACTCACCAGTTTTCTTTTTAATATTCCCTTGTCTTTATTATAGTTATTCCTCTTCAGTTTTCCCTAGTAAATTGTTCTTATTTCAACTTAAGCATTCTCTTTTACATTTTTTTTTTCTCTTCGATCCCCTTCACGTTTCACCGGGAGGGGGACGAGTCGTGTTTCTTTTTTTTCCCCTTTGCTCCGGTTAGGCAAAACCACGAAACAACTTTCCTGTGGGAGCTACCTTCAATCGCGCGCACTTGGCCTTCTCAGCTCTGTTTGAAAATATAGTCTGCCGTTAGAAGTTACGCCACTGCCTCTGGCAGCAATAAGAAAGCAGGTACGTATACCCCACTTCTGTGGTACGTAGATCCCCGTGTAGTCTATCACCAAGGAATGTTCCACCTTTGCAGCAGCTTTCCTGTAGGAGCTATCTACAGTCCCGTGCATTTGGCCTGCTGAGATCTGATTGAAAAACTATAGACTGCCGGTAGAAGTAAGGCCTCTGCGTCTATGATCTACAAGAAAGTAGGTACGCAGATACCACCTACAGTAGTACGAAGATCTCCGTGTAGCCTATCAGGCAGAACTGTGACACCTTTGAAGCTGCTTTCCTGTGGGAGTCATCTCCAATCCTGCGCAAATTGCCTGCTCAGTTCCCACTGAAAATACAGGCTGCTGGTAGAAGTTACGCCACTTCATCGGGGAGAAAGTACCTACAAGAAAGTAGGTACGGAGACCTCACTTACAGTGGTACGTAGGTCCTCATGTAGTCTATCACCCAGTACTGTGCCACTTTTGCAGCTACTTTCCTGTGGGAGTTATCTCCAATCCTGCGCACTTGGCCATTTCAGTTCTAATTGAAAATACAGGCTACCATTAGAAGTTCTGCCACTGTGTCTGGGAGCTACAAGAAAGCAGGTACGCAGATCTAACCTACAGTGGTACGTAGGTATCTGTGTAGCCTATAAGCCAACACTGTACCACTTTTGAAACTGCTTTCCTGTGGGAGTTATTTCTGATCCCGTGCACTTGGTCTGCTAAGCTCCCTTTGAAAATACAGGCTGCCAGTACAGGTTACACCACTATGTCTGGGAGCTACAAGAAAGCAGGTATGCAGACCCAACCTACAGTGATGCAAAGGTCCCCATGTAGCCTATCAGCCAGCACTTTTCCACTTTTACAGCTGCTTTCCAATAAGAGCTATATCCAGTCCCGCGCACTTGGCCTACTCAGTTCTCATTGAAAATACAAGCTGCGGATAGAAGTTACGCCACTGCGTCTGAGAGCTAGAAGAATGCAGTTGCGCAGACCCCACCTACAGTGGTACGTTCGTCCCCGTTTTACTATGAGCCAGGACTGTACCACCTTTTCAGCTCGTTTACTATGGGAGATATCTCCGATCCGGCGGACTTAGCCTGCTAGGTTCCCATTGAGAATACAGGTTACCAGTAGAAGTTACGCAGATCCCACCTACAGGTACGCAGACCCCACCTACAGTGTTACGTAGGTGCTCGTTTATTCTATTAGCCAGCACTGTTCCACCTTTGCAGCTGCTTTTCTGTGGGAGATATCTCCAATCCCGCGCCCTTGGCCTTCTCAGCTCCCATTGAAAATATAGGCTGCCGGGGGGAGTGTCTTGATTTGACATGATAGCCTTTCCTGGTAAGGGGGAAGGGGCTGTAAAGATGGCTCCTGTAAGAAGTTGTTCGCAACTCTCCCTAGCTCAGAACCAGACCCACTTCACTGAGCCAATTAGACGCCTCCACAATCACTTTTTAAGAAGAAGCCGGAAGAGGAGGTTTCTTCCTCCATCTTCTTTCCTCCTTCTGTCCCTTCTTTTCTTTTTCTTCTGGCTGGTGGTGGTGCAAGGTGTAGGAACAGTGAGAGAAACAACCATGCGGACTCCAAGGTCAGTGATGAAAGAGAGGAGGAGGAGGTGTGCTGGAGCAGAGACTCCCCTGCATTCTATGGAGAGAACTGGTGAAGCTGAGATTTATTTTCATTTCTTTAAAGACCCCGCATCGGCGGTAGAGACTCATTTTGATAATGAGCTCGCATCAGGGGCAGAGACTCATTTTGCTAAAGCTTACCCCGGACTAGGGGCAGTGATTCACTTCATTAAAGGCCCTGAGCCGGGGACAGTGATTTTGGCCGGAGGAGGCCGTGTCCTGAGGAAGAGGCCCTTTATCACTATGGCCAGAGCAGGCCCTGTCCCGAGGAAGGGACCCAATATCCAAAGCTGACTGTGGGGAGGAACCCAAGACAAAGCAGCTCATTAAACTTATGCCTAGAAGAGGCCTTGTCCCGAGAGAGGGACCCTGCAACTGCAGAAACTGTAACTGCGGTGAAGAACCAATGCCAGAGATATTTACCAAGGACTGTGTCCCGTGTGAGGGAACCTGTATCAGCAGAAGCCGCAGCTGTTAGGAACAACCGACACCAGAGAAGTTCGTTAAGGACTGCATTCCGGGGGAGGAACTCCATGTTGGAGCAGGGGAAGAATGTCAGTAGTCGTCCTCATCTGAGAAGACAGAAGCGGCAGAGCCCATCTGTGAGAGACTGACCACATTCATAATTGTTGCTGTGCTAGCTGTGCAAAACCACGACAGGGAGTTGCGCCACTGCATCTGGGAGGTACTAGAAAGCGGGTATGAAGACCCCACAAACTGTGGTACTAATGTTCCCTTGTAGCCTATCAGCCAGCATTGTGCCACCTTTGCAGCTGCATTCCTGTGGGAGCTACCTCCAAACCCACGTCATTGGCCTGCTCAGTATCCTTTGAAAAAATACAGGCTTCCGGGACATGTTATGCAACTGCGTATAGGAGCTACAAGAAAGCAGGTACGCAGGTCTCGCCTACAGTGGTTCGTAGGTCCCCGTGTAGCCTATGACCCAGCACTGTGCACTCTTTGCAACTGTTTTCCTATGCGAGATATCTCCAATTCTGCGCACTTGGCCTGGTAAATTCTCATTAAAAAATACAGGCTGCAGGTAGAAGTTACGCCACTGCTACTGGGAGCTATAAGAAAACAGGTATACAGACTGTATCTACAGTGGTACGTAGGTCCCCATGAAGACTTTCAGCCAGCACTGTGTTTACCTTTGCAGCTGCTTTCCTGTAAGAGCTATCCACAATCCCGCGCATTTGGCCTGTTCAGCTCCCTTTGAAAATACAGCCTACAGGTAGAAGTTACTCCACTGCCTCTAGGAGCTACAAGAAAGCAGGTATGCAGACCCCACCTACAGTGCTACGTTGGTCCCTGATTAGCCTATCAGCTAACACTGTGCCACATTTGCAACTGCTTTCCTGTGGGAGCTATTTCCAATCCCGTGCACTTGGCCTACTCAGCTCCCACTGAAAAAATACATGCTGCTGGTAGAAGTTACACTACTGCGCCTGGGAGCTACATGAAAGCAGAAAGGCAGACCCCACCTACATTGATACGGAGATCCCTTTGTAGCCTAAAAGCCAGCACTGTTCCACTTTTGCAGCTGCTTTCCTGTGGGAGGTATCTCCAATCCCGTGCACTTAGTATGCTCAACTTCCTTTGAAAAAATACAGGCTGCCTGTAGAAGTTACGCCACTGCGTCTCTACCAACAGGAAAGCAGGTAAGCAGACCCCACTTATAGTGGTAATTAGGTCCCCTTATAGTGATAAACTAGCATTGTGTCACCTTTGCAGCTGATTTCCTTTGAGAAGTATCTCAGATCACGCGCACTAGACCTGCTCAGCTCCCGTTGAAAGTACTGGCTTCCAGTACAGTTTACGCCACTGTGTCTGGAGCAAAAAAAAATGCAGACCTCAGTGGTACGTAGGTCCTTGTGAAGCCTACCAGCCACCACTGTGCCACATTTAAAGCTGCTTTCCTGTGGGAGCTATCTCGAATCCCACGCACATGGCCTATTCAGCTACCTTTGAAAAAATACAGATTGCCGGTAGAAGTAACGCCACTGCGTCTGGAGCTAAAAGAAAGCAGGTACAAAGACACCACGTACAGTGGTACGTTGGTCCCCGTGTAGCATATCACCCCCACTGTGCCACCTTTGTAAATGCTTTCCTTCGGGAGCTATCTGCAATCTTGCACACTTGGCCTGCTCAGTTCCCGTTTCAAAAACAGGCTGCTGGTAGAAATTACTGAACTGCCTCTAGGAGCTACAAGAAAGCAGGTACATGGAGCCCACCTACATTGCTACGTAGGTCCCCATTTAGTCTATCAGCCAGCACTGTGCAATTTTGCAGCTGCTTTCCTGTGGGAGCTATCTTTAATCCCGCGCACTTGGCCTGCTCAGCTCCCATAGAAAAAATACAGACTGCCAGTAGAAGTTACACCTCTGTGTGTAGGAGCTACACAAAAGCCGGTACACAGACCTGACTTACAGTGCTACGAAGGTCCCCGTTTAGTCTATCAGCCAGCACTGTGTCACCTTTGCAGCTGCTTTCCTGTGGTAGCTATCTCCAATCACACGCATTTGGCCTGCTGAGTTCCCTTTGAAAATACTGGCTGTAGTTATAAGTTATTCCACTGTGTCTGAGAGCTACAAGAATGCACGCACGCAGACCTTACATAAGTAGTCTGTTGGTTGCCGTGTAGCCTATCAGTCAGCACTGTGCCAACTTTGCCTCTACTTTCTTTTGGGATATATCTCCAATGCCACGCTCTTGGCCTGCTCACCTCCCAGTTAAAATACAGGCTGCCGGAAGAATCATAGAATTACAGAAAGGTAGGGGTTTGAAGGGACCTTTTGAGATCATCTAGTCCAACCCCCCTGCAGAAGCAGGTTCACCTAGATCAGATCGCATAGGGCCATATCCGGGCGCGTCTTGAAGACCTCCAAGGAAGTAGACTCCACAAAGCTCCTGGGCAGTCTGTTCAACTGCTCCGTCACTAACAACGTGAAATAGGGGTTTTTTTATGTTACCCTTTAGATATTTACAAATGTTAATAAGATCACCCCTCAATCTCCCCTTCTCCAGACTAAACAGCTCCACTTCCCGCAGTCTTTCCTCGTATGAAAGATGTTCTATACCCTTGATCATCTTGGTGGCCCTGTGCTGGACTCTCTCCAGCAGTTCCCTGTCCTTCTTGATCTGAGGAGACAAGAACTGGACACAGTACTCCAGATGAGGCCTCACCAGGGCACAGTAGACGGGGAGAAGAATCTCCCTCTACCTCCTGGCCACACTCTTCTTGATGCATCCCAGAATGCCATTGACCTTCTCGGCCACGAGGGCACATTGCTGGCTCATATTTAGTTTATTATCAATCAGGACTCCCAGATCTCTCTCTGCAGAGCTGCTCTTCAGCAGATCGACCCCCAGCCTGTACTGGTGCATGGGGTTGTTCCTTGCCGGATATAGGACTCTGCACTTGTCCTTGTTGAACCTCATCAGGTTCCTCTCTGCCCAACTCTCAAGCCTGTCGAGATCCCGCTGAATGGCAGCACAGCCTTCTGGGGAATCAGCCAGTCCTCCCAGTTTGGTGTCATCAGCGAATTTGCTGAGGGTACACTCTCTCCCCTCGTTGATGAAGATGTTGAAAAAGACTGGCCCCAGAATCGATCCCTGTGGAACTCCACTGGCCACAGGCCTCCAACTCGACTCCGTGCCAGTGATCACCACCCTCTGGCCTCTGTCATTCAGCCAGCTCTCAATCCACCTCACTGTCCACTCATCCAAGCCACACTGCCTGAGCTTTCTGATGAGGATGTGGTGGGAGACAGTGTCAAAAGCCTTGCTGAAGTCAAGGTACATGACATCTGCTGCTCTCCCCTCATCTAGTCAGTTGGTTATGCACTCATAGAAGGCTATCAGGTTAGTCAAACAGGATTTCCCCTTGGTGAAGCCGTGTTGACTCCCCCTGAGAACCATCATATCCTTCATATGTTCAGTGATAACATTCAGGATGAGTTGTTCCATCACTTTTCCAGGAATGGAGGTGAGGCTGACTGGCCTGTAGTTTCCTGGGTCGTCCTTCTTGTCCTTTTTGAAGACTGATGTGACATTGGCTTTTCTCCAGTCCTCAGGCACCTCACCTGTCCTCCATGATTGTTCAAAAATGAGAGACAGAGGTTTAGCAATCACATCAGCCAACTCTCTCAGCACTCTCGGATGCATCCCTTCAGGACCCATTGACTTATGAGCCTTAAGCTTGGAAAACAAGTCTTTAACCTCTTCCTCTTCGACACAGGGCAAGTTCTCTTCTGTCTTGGCCATCATGTTATTCTTGCCGGACTGGGCTTCCCGATGGTCAGACTTGACCGTAAAGACTGAAGCAAAGAAGGCGTTCAGTACCTCAGCCTTCTCTGCATCCTCAGACACAAGGGCACCCTCAGCATATAGCAGTGGGCCCACATTACCCCTCACCATCCTTCTGCTGCTGATGTACTTGAAAAATGCCTTATTGCTGTCCTTAACATCCCTGGTTAAATTTAATTCTAGAAGGGCTCTAGCCTTCCTAGTTGCACCCCTTCATGCCCTGGCAATGTTCCTATACTCTTCCCAAGAAGCCAGCCCCTGTTTCCACCTCTCATAGATGGCTGCTTTCTGCCTGAGTTGTCCTGAGAGCTACAAGAAAGCAGGTACGCAGACCCCACCTACAGTGGTACGTAGATCCCCGTGTAGTCTATCAGCCAGCACTCTGTCAACTTTTCCACTGTTTTCTTCTGGGAGCTATCTGCAATCCTGCGCACTTGACCTGCTCAGCTCCCTTTGAAAATATAGCCTACCAGTAGAAGCTACGCCACTACTTCTGGGAGCTAGAAGAAAGCTGGTACGCAGACCCGATCTACAGTGGTATGTAGGTCCCCGTTGAGTCTACCAGCCAGCATTGTGCCACCTTGGCAGGTGCTTTCATGTGGGAGTTATCTTCCATCCCACACACTTGGCCTGCTCAGCTCCCACTGACAAAAATAAAGAATGCCTTTAGAAGTTACGCCACTGCATTTGGGAGCTACTAGAAAACACGCAAGCGGACCCCATGTACAGTAGTACATGGATCCCCGTATAGCCTAACAGCAAGCACTGTGCCACTTTTGCAGCTGCTTTCCTGTGGAAGCTATCTCCAATCCTGCACATTTGGCCTGCTCAGCTCCCATTGAAAAAATACAGCCTGCCAGTGGAAGTTACATCAGTGCATCTGAGAGCTACAAGAAAGCAGGTGCGGAGACCCTACCTACAGTCGTACGTAGGTCTTCATGTAGCCTATCAGCCAGAATTGTTTTACTTTTGCAGTTGCTTTCCATCGGGACCCATCTTCAGTCGTGTGCACTTGGTGCGCTCATCTCCCTTTTAAAATACAGGTTGTCGGTGTAAGTTACTCCACTTTTTCTGGGAGCCACAAAAAAGCAGGTACGCAGAGACTACCTACAGTTGTACGTAGGTCCCTGTGTAGCCTATCAGCCAGTACTGTGACACCTTTGCAGCTGCGTTCCTGTCGGAGCTATCTCCAACCCCACGCACTTGGCCTGTTCAGGTCCTATTTGAAATACAGGCTGCAAGTACATGCTACATCACTGCGTCTGGGAGCTAAAAGAAAGCAGGTATGCAGAGGTCATCTATATTAGTACGTTGGTCCCTGAGTACTCTATCAACCAGCACTGTGCCCCCTTTGCAGCTTCTTTCCTGTGGGAGCTACCTCCAGTCCCGCGCCCTTGACCTGCTCAGTCCCCATTTTAAACATAGCCTGCCGGTGCATGTTACGTCATCGGCTTCCGGTAGAAGTTACACCAATGCGTCTGGGAACTAAAGGAAAACAGGTACGCAGACCGCCCTGACAATGATACCTAGGTCCTCATGTAGCCAACACTTTGTCACCTTTTCAGCTGCTTTCCTATAGGAGCCATCTACAATCCACAAGCACAGCAACCAGCACTTTGTCGTGGGGGTAGCTTGACTGTGGCTGGATGCCAGGTGCCCGCCACACCGCTCTATCCTCCACCTCCCTAGCAAACCAGGAAAGATGAGAAAATAAGATGGGAGTCTTGTGGGTTTAGATGAAAGCAGTTTAATAAAGAAACAACAAAGCTGCGCTGGTGGGAAGCAAAGCAAATGAAGATAAAGCTGTTACTCTCAACTTCCCATCTGCAGCGATGTCCGGCCACCTCCCGAGAGGGGCTTCAGTACACGTAGCGGTAAGTTTTTGAAGGCCAGAAATGAATCTTGCTTATTGGTGAAGGTGGGAGAAGGAATGCTGGAGGGACAACCCTGATGCTGTGCGAGCGGTAGCAATAATATTGATATCAACAGTAAGCACAGCACTGCAAGAACTGCTGTGGAAAGTCACTACCATCCCAGACACACTCCAATCTCCACCCCTTCTCCCTACCATTTATGTCATGCTCAGACAAACCATCTGAAAAACCTATGTACATTCTTATATACTCTCAATAACCAGTACCCCCACTCTTCAATTGAAAAAAATCATTCTTGTATTCCCTCTTGCATCTTGCATCAAAAAAAAAACCAACATTCTTATACCTTTCATCCTCTGTAGGTGTTCACTGGAGTAGGCCATAACTTCTGTCTCATCTATCAAGATGGATATCCAGGCCAGGGGAAGCAGTGTGTTCAGTGTTGGGCACCAGCACCGGCTTGGTTTGTCCACTTATCTGGTTTTCTTGCAAAGTTCATACCTCATCGTCTACAACAGATAACTCACATAACCGGTTATTTTTCCCCCAAGGTTAAGTCTCCTTGAGGCATACATCAAGTTTCCCCATCCTTCCACATCACCCACCAAGTACACCCAGGCCCCTGAGCAAAGATAATCCCACAAATGGGTTTGCCCTTTCCCATGGGAGGTTCAACCCATACTGCCTTCCCCAGCCACTTCCCTGTATGCACTACAGGGACCTTATCTCCTCCCACAGTATGTAGTGGTTTTGTTTGGGCAGAACCAGGACGGTTAGTTTAACCTCTGCTGTTAACCAGCCAAGTGGCTTCTGCTAAATTTTTATCCCACTGCTTCCATGCCCCATTGCCCAGTGCTCTCAACATGGTCTTTAGTTATCCGTTATATCTTTCAGTATTTCCAGAGGCTTTTAGGTGATAGGGGATTTGGTATATCCACTCAATGCCATGTTTCTTTGCCCAGGAGTTTGAGATTATTTTGAAAATGAGTCTCATTGTCTGATTCAATTCTTTCTGGAGTACCGTGTCGCCACAAAACTTGCCTTTCAAGACCCGAGACAGTATTTCAGGAAGTGGCATGGTTTACAGGGTATGTTTCCAATCAACCGGTAGTTGCTTCTACCATGGTGAGTATATAACTCTTGCCTTGATGTGTTCGTGGTAGCGGTCCAAAAAAGTCAATTTGCCAGGCCTCACCATATTGAAAACCCAGCCATCAGCCTCTGTTCCAGGGAGTCTTGATTTGTGTGGCTCGCTTGATATCAGCACAAGTTTCAGATTCATGGGTGACCTGTGTAATGGCTTCCATGGTCAAGTCCACCCCTCGATCACGAACCCATCTATATGTTGCATCTCTTCCCAGATTTTGTGATATTTCATGGGCCCACTGAGCTATAAATAGCTCACGTTTCCGCTGCCAGTCTAGGTCTACCTGAGCTACTTCAATTTTGGCAGCTTTGGGTACCTTTTGGTTGTTCCATTGTTCTTCAGTGACATGACTTTTGGGCACGTGAGCATCTCCATGACATACTTTCAGAGTCATGTTTTCCACCCGAGTTGAAATGTCTTGCCATAATGCAGCAGCCCAGATGGGTTTAATCCTTGCGCTGCCAGTTGATCTTCTTCCATTGCTGTAGCCATCCCCATAGGACATTAGCCACCATCCAGGAGTCAGTATAAAGACAGAGTACTTGCCACTTCTCCCGTTCTGTAATTTTTAGAGCTAGTTAGATGGCTTTCACTTCAGCAAACTGACTCGACTCACCTTCTCCTTCAGTGGCCTCAACAACTCGTCGTGTGGGACTCCACACAGCAGCTTTCCACTTACAATGATTTCCTACCACGTGGCAGGATCCATCAGTAAACAAAGCGTAATGTCTCTCATCTTCTGATAGTTCATTATATGGTGGTGCCTCTTGGGCACGAGCTATTTCCTCAGGCAATGCTCCAAAATCCCTGCCTTCTGGCCAGTCCATGATCCCTTCCAGGATTCCTGGGCGATTAGATTTCCCCAGCTGAGATCGTTGTGTAATCAACACCATCCACTTACTCCATGTAGCACTGGTTGCATGATGCATAGAAGGGGTTTTCCCTTTGAACATCCAGTGTAATAGAGGCAGACGTGGTGCCAAGAGGAGATGAGCTTCTGTGCCAATGAGTTCTGAAGTAGCTCCAAGTCCCTCATATGCTGCTAGTATTTCTTTTTCAGTTGGGGTGTAGTGGGCTTCTGATCCTCGATATCCTCAGCTCCAAAACCCTAATGGTCGACCTTGGGTTTCTCCAGATGTTTTCTGCCAGAGGCTCCAGGTGAGACCATGCTCTCCAGCGGCAGTTTAGAGGATATTCTGCACATCTGATCCTGTACGGATGGACCCAAGGGCGACTGCACGAGCTGTTTCTTGTTTAATTTGTTGAAAAGCTTGTTGTTGCTCAAGGTCCCACTGAAAACAGTTCTTCTTTCTGGTTACTCCAAAAAGAGGGCTCACAAGTTGACTATAACCTGGGATATGCATCCTCCAGAATCCCACAAGGCCCAGGAAAGCTTGTGTTTCTTTCTTATTACTTGGTTGAGACATAGTCGCTACTGTGTTCACAACACCCAGAGGCACATGCCAATGCCCATCCTGGCATTTTATGCCCAAAAACTGGATCTCTTTTGCAGGTCCCTTTACTTTGTTTCTTTTTACAGAAAAAAACAGCTTTTAGGAGAATCTGAACTGTTCTTTTCTCTTTCTCAAACACTTCTTCTGCCTTGTTGTCCCATAGAATTATGACATCAATGCATTATAAATGTTCAGGGGCATCGCACATTTCCAGCACAGTTTGGATTACACCATGACAAATAGTAGGACCATGTTTCCACCCCTGGGGCAATCGATTCCAGGTATATTGGACACCTCTCCATGTGAAGGCGAATGCTGACCTGCACTCTGCTGCCAATGGAATTGAGAAAGATGCATTAGCGATGTCAGTCATAGCATACCAGTTGGTTGCTTTTAACTCCAGTTCATACTGGAGCTCTAACATGTCTGGTACAGCATAACTCAGTGTTGGTGTCACTTCATTCAGGCCACAATAGTCTACTGTTAACCTCCACCCTCCATCAGATTTTTTCACAAGCCATATGGGACTATTAAATGGGGAATGAGTTTTGCTAATTACTCCTTGAGCCTCAGTTGATGAATCAACTCATGGATGGGAGCAAGGGAATCTCGGTTCGTGTGATATTGCCTCCAGTGCACCGGCCTGGTAGCAATTGGTACCTGTTGCTCTTGAACTTGCAGCAATCCCACAACAAAAGAGTCTTCTGAGAGGCCAGACTGGAGAGTTGTTTGATTTTCTCTGTGTCTACAGTGGTTATACCAAAAGCCCATTCATACCCCTTGGGGTCTTTGAAGTACCCTCTCCTGGGGTAATCTATGCCAAGAATACAAGGGGCCTCTGAACCAGTCACAATGGGATGGTTTTCCCATTTTTCCCATTAAGCTCACTTCAGCCTCTAATACAGATAATTCTTCACATCCCCCTGTCATTCCAGAGATCCAGACCGAATCTGTGCCTCTATACCGTGGTGGCATCAATGTACACTGTGAGCCTGTTTCTACTAAAGCTTTATACCTTCGTGGATTTGATGTGCCAGGCCATCGAACCCTCATAGTCCAGTAGATTCGGTAATCCCTTTCCTTCTCCTGGCTGGAGGCAGGGACCCTCTATTTTTATTCTTCATCAGAGTATTCGCTATCTGATACTTGCAATTGTAGACCTGAAGTTTCCTCATTGGCATCGAAGGAAGTAGTTGCAGTTCTTCTATGTCTTGGAGATTGTTGATTTTCCTCTTTTTTTCTTGTAGCTACTATGTTGACAGCCCTCCTGGTTGGTCCTTTTTAAACAGCTGTCTTCCTCCTTAGTTCATGTACACGCGCTTCCAGCTTAAAAGTGGGTTCACCATCACATTTCCTCAAATCCTCTCCTTGGCCACGCAAAAAGAGCCAGAGTTCATTTCGCGGTGTACTCCTGCGTCTGGGACTTCCTTTTCCCCTCTTCGGGACAGTGGATGACTGAATTCTTGGGGCAGTTCTGACAGTCAGGCCATCATCCCACACTGATGAGGAGGTGCAGAGGCTCTCTTCATAGTTTTGTAACCAAGAAGATATTCTCTCCACTGTTGGTATATCCATATCTGGATGATACACCATTGCCAAGATATTAGAATCACTGTTGTCAACATAGGCCGTGTACACTGGACATCGTCTGGATCTGTGGAATCCTCAGCATTATCTAGATCACCATAGATGAATTGCAACACAGCTAATTCCCTTAGGTATTGGATGCCTTCATCTGCTCTAGTCCACTTTCCTCGGGCATTTACTAGATCTTCCTTGAATGGGTATCTTGCCCTTACACTTGAGAGGAGTGATTTCCAGAGACTACCAATTGAGGTCTTTTATCCAATGCCTCTATCAATTCCCCGGTCCCTAGCAAGAGATTCCAGCTGTTGGGCTTCTCTACCTTCCAATTGCTGGATGTCAGCCCCGTTATCCCAGCATCGGAGCAGCCAGGCACCAATTCGCTCACCTGGCTGGTGACTGCATTTTTTTCACATATCTCTAAGTTCTGTTGAAATCCTTTTCGATTTCTTTCACTCCTTCTCCTGATCTCATTACTGAAGCACGAGCTTCTTCTTCTAACCTTTCCTCTTCCTCCTCTTCTGCCCTTATTAATCAGTGATATGGACTTTACCTCCTTATCCACTGTTTCTTTTTCACTACTGGGGCAACCACTGCGGTTGTTGTTTGATTCCCTAACTCAACCATGGTGGTCTCAGCTACCATTGGAGTTTCCACTTCAACCACTGCTCTTTGAGAGGACTGGAGTGAGGCTCGGTAGGCAGAGGCTAGATTCCAGTATAGTTCCTGAACCTCATGGGCCTCATTGGGGAAGGTAAGACACCCTTCTATCAGGTGGTGTGCCAGTAAAGCAGGGTTTTTTATCTGTTCAGGTGTAAAATCCCAGGTTACAGGAGGTGATAATTGTCCTAGGAACTTGCCCAAATTCATCCACACACCCTGTCACCCAGGGACTGGCCGCTTCAGGGGGCATTTTAACATGTTTCCATCCCAAATTTGTCCTCTCTGATACCCAGATGAATCCAGATTCCACAAAATATGTAATATACCAGACATATTAATTAGTAATATTAAAACTCTCATACACGGATTACCAAAGACCTGGGAAGTCTGTATAACAAAATTTTCTATATAAGTCCGAGCTGAGGGGAAAGAGGTGGTTTGCCCCATGACCTCCACAAGATAGCTCCCACAGCACGGTAAATCCATCAGTAACAGAATGAGACTTGCTATTATTATTTGGGCCATCATTTTCCCAGGCCCTTTCATCCTTTTCATAAAATCATACATCCAACTTAGCAAAGCTATTAAGGTTAGAGCACAGCACAGAGTCATTGTTAGTAGCATCATGTTCCCAAACATTACAAAGTGTAAGATAAGCTGCGTTACAGCAAGACTCCCTTACCAGCACAGGAACTTTGCACTCTGCCTTACTGTAATTGCAATGCATTTAATGTAAAACTGCTATTATCTTGCCCAATGTTGGGCACCAAAAGGGCTGTGGTAGTTTGAGCCTGGCTGGATGCAAGGTGCCCACCACACCGCTCTATCCCTCACCTCCTCAGCAAGCCACGGAAGGGGAGAAAAATAAGATGGGAATCTCGTGGGTTGAGATAAAAGCAGTTTAATAAAGAAACGGCAAAGGTGCGTGCTCGGGAAGCAAAGCAAAAGCAAGTAAAGTTGTTACTCTCTACTTCCCATCAGCAGCAATGTCCGACCACCTCCCGAGAAACAGGGCTTCTATACCCCTAGCGGTTGCTTTTTGAAGTCCAGAAATGAATCTTGCCTCCTCTTCCTGCTCCTCTCCCCCAGTTTATATTACTGAGCTGATGAGATATGGTATGGAATATCTCCTTGGTCAGCCTGGATCAGCTTTCCTGGCCATAGTCCCTCCCAAGATCATTCCCACCCACAGCTATTGGTGAAGTTAGGGGAAGGAATGCTGGAGGAACAGCCCTGATGCTGTGCGAGCAGTAGTCATAATACTGATATCGGCAGTAAGGACAGCACTGCAAGAGCTGCCTGGGAAAATTACTACCATCTCAGACCCACTACAACTTCTGCTATTGATTATAATGTTTCTCACAATCTATTTGGCATATTGTTTTATAAAAACAGAAATAATACAAAGAACGTTATTAAGCAATAACATCTTGACAGCATATTGAAGAGACAATTATCAGTTCAAGGATAATCCACCACCATATGACAATCATGGTTTTGTTATGGAGACAACAGAAATACAGCAGTGAAAGTATTGGAATATGATTATCAGTACTTTCAAAGGGAGGAAATGCTGCAGATACAGAATTATTTTAGTTATCATCAAAATAAGTAGTCAAGCTCTTGTTAAGCACTTGTTAACCAGTTAGTAATAGCTAAGCACTTGCAAATTACTCAAACACCTATTGATTAAGTCAGTATTCATTTGAATCACATAAGGATCAAACTTCAAGAGTTACATACCACACCTCATAGGGACATGTTACTTTAGCTAGGAGACCCTGTTGAATGTATTTGTTAGGTTACCTTGGCTGTTACCTTAGTTGTTACTAAAACAAAGGGACTGATATCTTTTTTTGACCAATCACTGTGATTTTAGATATTTTGTGCTTGTTGGGAACCCATCAAGGTCAAGGGCTAAAATGATAGATGGGCATTTTATGCATGCTTGTGTTGGCAAATGTGATTCTTTTGTTTGAGCCATTTAAAAACCCTGAAAATGGTAACTAACAACAAAGCACGTATGGAGGAGCTATCCCCTGTATTTTCCCAGCGCTGCATAATACAGAAGTGCCTGCTTATCTGCCTTCCTGTGTAGATCAATTTTCCCGATTGTGGATTTGTCAACATAATCTTTACGCATATCTCGAAGTTCTGATGAGGTGAGGGACGGAGTAGTTTGCCTTTCCTTTTCGATTTCTTTCACTCCTTCTCCTGATCTCCTTACTGAGGGACCAGCTTCTTCTTCTAACCTTTCATCTTCCTCCTCTTCTGCCCTTACTAATCAATGATATGGACTTGACCTCCTTATCCACGGTTTCTTTTTCAGTACTGGGGCAACCACTGTGGTTGTTGTTTGATTCCCTGACTCAACCATGGTGGTCTCAGATACAGTTTGAATTTCCACCTCGGCCATAGTTCCCTGAGAGGACTAGAGGCAGAGGCTAGGCCCCAGTATAATGCCTTAACCTCATGGGCCTAAATTGGGGTTGGCAAGAAACCCTTCTATCAGGTGACGTGCCAGTAAAACAGGGTTTTTTGTCTCTTCAGGTGTAAAATCCCAGGTTACAGGAGGTGATAAGATTTTTTCGATTTTGGATCCGTCAACAGTTTTGGCAACCCAGATGGTACCACTGTAGTTTGGGTCTGCATACCTGCTTTATTGTAGCTTGACGATGCAGAGGTGTAACTTCTACTGGCAGCCTGTGTTTTCAAAGGGATCAGAGCAGGCCAAGTGCATGGAATTGGGGATAGCTCCCAGAGGAAAGATACTTCAAAGATTGAACAGTGCTAGCTGGGTCATAGGCTACACGGGGATCTATGTACCACTGTAGATTAGCTCTGCGTATCTGCTTTCTTGTAGCTCCTAGACGCAGTGACGTAAAATGTTCCGACAGGCTGTATTTTCAATGGGAGTTGAGCAGACCCAAGGGAGTGGGACTGGAGATAGCTCCGAAAGGAATGCAGCTGCAAAGGTGGCACAGTGCTGGCTGATAGGCTACATGAGGACCTACGTACCACTGTAGGAGAGGTCTGCGTACCTGCTTACTTGTAGCTCCCAGACACAGTGGCGTAACTTCTACCAGCAGCCTATATTTTAAATAGGAGTTGAGCAGACCAATGACGTTGGATTCGAGAGCTCCCACAGGAAAACAGCTGTCAAGGTGGCACACTACTGACTGTTAGGCTATACGGGGACCTACGTACTAATGTAGGTGCGGTGTGTGTACCTACTTTTTTGTAGCTCCCAGAGGCAGTGGCCTAACTTCTACACCAATGCACGCAGCCTGGGTAATAAGTAGGAGGAACTTGAGATATGGGTGCGGATGCATGGCTAAGACCTCATTGCAGTCACAGAGACATGGTGGGGGACACAGTCCCTGGTTCTCATGGGGGACTTCAACCACCCTGATATTTGCTGGGATAGCCACACAGCCAAGCCCATGCAGTCCAGAAGGTTCCTAAAAATTGTTGACAACAACTTCCTGTCCCAGATGATCAAGGAACCAACAAGGAGGGGTGTACTACTGGACCTGGTACTGACAAATAGAGAGGGCCTAGTTGGGGATGTGAAGATTGGAGGCAACCTTTGCTGCAGTGACCATGAGATGGTAGAATTCAAGATCCTGTGTGGAAGGGGCAGAACACAAAGCAGGACCGTGACCCTGGATTTCAGGTGAGCCGACATTGGCCTCTTCAAAGATCTACTTGGAGGAATATCATGGGATATGATTTTAGATGGTAGAACTGTCAATGAGAGCTGGTCAATCTTCAAGCACCAGTTCCTCCAAACTCAGGATCAGTGTGTCCCAATGCGCAAGAAAGGAGGAAAAGGAGGTAGGAGGCCTCCATGGATGAGCAAGGATCTGCTGGGACAACTCAGGCAGAAAGCAGCCATCTATGAGAGGTGGAAACAGGGGCTGGCTTCTTGGGAAGAGTATAGGAACATTGCCAGGGCATGCAGGGGTGCAACTAGGAAAGCTAGAGCCCTTCTAGAATTAAATTTAGCCAGGGATGTTATGGACAGCAATAAGGCACTTTTCAAGTGCATCAGCAGCAGAAGGATGGTGAGGGGTAATGTGTGCCCACTGCTAAATGCTGAGGGTGCCCAGGTGTCTGAGGATGCAGAGAAGGCTGAAGTACTGAATGCCTTCTTTGCTTCAGTCTTTATGGCCAAGGCTGACCCTCGGGAAGCCCAGTCTGGCAAGGATAACGTGATGGTCACGACAGTAGAGGACTTGCCCTGGGTGGAAGAGTAAGAGGTTAAAGACTTGTTTTCCAAGCTCGAGGATAATGAGTCAATGGGTTCTGATGGGATGCATCCTAGAGTGCTGAGAGAGCTGGCTGATGTGATTGCTAAACCTCTGTCTCTCATTTTTGAACAATCATGGAGGACAGGTGAGGTGCCTGAGGACTGGAGAAAGGCCAATGTCACGCCAGTCTTCAAAAAGGGCAGGAAGGACGATCCAGGAAACTACAGGCCGGTCAGCCTCACCTCCATTCCTGGAAAAGTGATGGAACAACTCATCCTGAATGTTATCACTGAACATATGAAGGATACGATGGTTCTCAGGGGGAGTCAACATGGCGACATCAAGGAGAAATCCTGTTTGACTAACCTGATAGCCTTCTATGAGTGCATAACAGGCTGACTAGATGAGGGGAGAGCAGCGGATGTCATGTACCTTGACTTCAGCAAGGCTTTTGACACTGTCTCCCACCACATCCTCATCAGAAAGCTCAGGCAGTGTGGCTTGGATGAGTGGACAGTGAGGTGGATCGAGAGCTGGCTGAATGACAGAGCCCAGAGGGTGGTGATCACTGGCACGGAGTCGAGTTGGAGGCCTGTGGCCAGGGGAGTTCCACAGGGATCGATTCTGGGGCCAGTCTTTTTCAACATCTTCATCAACGAGGGGAGAGAGTGTACCCTCAGCAAGTTCGCTGATGACACCAAACTGGGAGGACTGGCTGATTCCCCAGAAGGCTGTGCTGCCATTCAGCGGGACCTCGACAGGCTTGAGAGTTGGGCAGAGAGGAACCTGATGAGGTTCAACAAGGACAAGTGCAGAGTCCTGCATCCAGGAAAGAACAACCCCATGCACCAGTAAAGGCTGGGGGTCCATCTGCTGAAGAGCAGCTCTGCAGAGAGACACCTGGGAGTCCTGATTGATAATTAACTAAATATGAGCCAGCAATGTGCCCTTGTGGCAAAGAAGGCCAACGAAATTCTGGGATGCATCAAGAAGAGTATGGCCAGCAGGTCGAGGGAGGTTCTTCACCCCCTCTACTCTGCCCTGATGAGATCTCACCTGGAGTACTGTGTCCAGTTCTGGACTTCTCAGCTCAAGAAGGACAGGGAAGTGCAGGAGATAGTCCAGTTCAGGACCATCAAGATGATCAAGGGTATAGAACATCTTTCATATGAGGAAAGACTGCGGGAACTGTGGCTGTTTAGTCTGGAGAAGAGGAGATTAAGGGGAGATCTTATTAACATTTATAAATATCTAAAGGGTGGGTGTCAGGAGGTTGGGACATCCCTCTTTTCTATAGTAGATATTAACAGGACAAGAGGTAATGAAATGAAGCTGGAACCCAAAAAATTCCGCTTAAACATAAGAGAGAGTGATGGAGCAGTGGAACAGGCTGCCCAGGGGGATTGTGGAGTCTCCTTCCTTGGGGGTCTTCAAGACGCGACTGGACATGGACCTATGCGACCTGATCTAGGTGAAACTGCTTCTGCAGGGGGGTCGGAATCAATGATCTCAAAAGGTCCCTACCAACCCGTACCATTCTATGATTCTATGATTCTACCGGCAGCCTGTATTTTAACTGAGAGCTGAGCAGGCCAAGAGTGCGGGATTGGAGATAGCTTCCACAGGAAAGCAGCTGAAAAGGTGGCAAAGTTCTGGCTTATAGGCTACACAGGGACCTACTTACGACTGTAGGTGACGTTGGCTTACCTGCTTTCTCGTAGCTCCCAGATGCAGTGATGTAACTTCTATCAGCAGCTTGTTTTTTCAATGGCAGCTTAGCAAGTCAAGTGCGCGGGAAAGAGATAGCTCCCACAGGAAATCAGCTGCAAAGACGACACAGTACCTGCTTTGTTGTAGCTCCCAGACGAAGTGGTGTAACTCTACCAGCAGCCTGTATTTAAAATGGAAGCTGAGCAGGTCAAGTGTGCGGGATTCAGATAGCTCCCACAAGAAAGCAGCGACAAAGTTATAGCAGTGCTGGCTTATAGGCTACACGGAGATCTACGTACCACTGTAGGTGAGGTCTGCTTTCTTGCTTTCCTTCATCTCCCAAACACAGTGATGTAAGTTTTACCGGCAGTCTGTATTTCAAATGGGAGCTGAGCAGGCTAAGAGCTCGGGATTGCAGATAGCTCCCACAGGAAAGCAGCTGCAAAGGTGGCACAGTGTTGGCTGATAGTCTACACGGGGACATATGTACCTCTATAGGTTAGGTCTGCGTACTTAATTTCTTGTAGCTTCTACAGGAACGAGCGAAACTTGTACCACCAGCCTGCATTTTCAATGGGATCTGAGCAGACCAAGTGCCGTGAAAGACCTCCCACAGGATAGCAGATGCAAAGGTAGCACCGTGCGTGCAGATTGGCTACACGGGGACGAACGTACCACTGTAGGTGGGCTTTGTGTACCTGCTTTCTTTGAGCTTCCAGAGGCAATGGCGTAACTTCTAACGACAGCCTGTATTTTAAATGGGAGCTGAGTAGGAAAAGTGGGTTGAATTGGAGAGAGCTCCCACAAGAAAGCAGTTGCAAAGATGGCACAGTGCTGGATTATAGGTTACATGGGTTCCTATGTACCACTATAGGCGGGGTCTGCGTATCTGCTTTTTTGTAGCTCCCAGAAGCAGTGTCGTAAATTCTACTGGCAGTCTGTATATAAAATGGAAGCTGAGCAGGTCAAGTGTGCTGGATTGCAGATAGGTCCTGCAGGAAATCAATAGCAAAGGTGCAACAGTACTGGCTGATATGATACACGGGGACCTACGTACCACTGTAGGTAGGGTCTGCATATCTGTTTTCTTGTAGCTCCCAGACGCAGTGGCATAACATCTATCGGCAGCCTGTATTTTTTAATGAGAGCTGAGCAGGCCCAGTGCACGGGAAAGCGATAGCTCAACCAGGAAAGCATCTGCAAAGGTTACACAGTGCTACCTGATAGACTAAATGGGTACCTACGTAGCACTGTAGGTGAGGTCGACGTACCTGCTTTCTTGTAGCTCCACGACAGAGTTGTAACTTCTACTGGCAACTTGTATTTTTTAATGGGAGCAGAGCAGGCCAAGTGTGCAGTAAAGAGATAGCTCCTAGAGGAAAGCTACTGCAAATGTGACACAGTGCTGGCTGATAGGCCACACAGGGTCTTACGAAGCGCTGTAGGTGAGATCTGCGTACCTGCTTTCTAGTAGCTCCCAGAGGCAGTGGCGTAACTTCTACCAGCAGCCTTTATTTTTAATGGGAGTTGAGCAGGGCAAGTGCGCGGGAAAGAGATAGCTCAACCAGGAAAGGAGCTGAAAAGGTGAAACAGTGCTGGCTGACAGTCTGTCAAAATTTAGCCAGGATATAGTTAATTCCCGTGAGGAACCAGGAAAGGGTACAGCCTGAACAGATAACCCAGGCTGGCCAGCAGGTATTCTTCCGGGGTCACGTGCTCTCCGTCGCTGGTCAAGAGCGATCGCTTAGGTCGAGTCTCGGGTGGTGAGTAATTGCATCACTCACCAGTTTTCTTTCTAATATTCCCTTGTGTTTGTCATAGTTCTTCCTCTTCAATTTTTCCTCGTAAATTGTTCTTATTTCAAGTTATGTGGGCTCTTTTACTTTTTTTCTCCCTCTCCGATCCCCTCCGCATTCTGTCAGGAGGGGGAGGGGGAGGAGTCCCATTTTTTTTCTTTCCCCTTTCCTCTGGTTAAAACCACGAAATTAATTGGTGCCCAACTTGGGGCCCGCGAGGTTGAAATGGAACAGAGTGGGTTTAAACAATCTCCTTGTGTACACTCCTGACACTAACTGATTGCTGAGGACAATGTTGGTGCAAAAGCACAGGCACAGGCACACTTCCAAAAGCACAGGCACAGGAGTTGCGGAGAGGAAGGGTAAAAAGAAGTAACTCTCCTTGGAGGAATGTCGCTCCAGTTTCCAGTGAGTAAATCCTTGGAAAAGATAGCAGGGTTGATTTCAATTCTGATTCCCTCGAGGGGACCTCTGGTGTTTCCTGGGAAACAGTAAATGATGACTGCTATGACCAGTATTAGGGGGGTCCTGCCTCAAATTCTTCTAAAGGCTGGCTTTGCCATTAAACGCAGGAAAGTAAAAGTACCTGTACAGGAGAACCAGTTTTTAGGAGTAAAATGGCAGGATGGACTTCGTCATATTCCAATAGAGATGATAAAGAAGATTGTAGCCATGTCTCCAGCAACTAACAAAAAGGAAACACAAGCTTTCTTAGGTGTTGTGGGTTTTTGGAGAATGCATATTCCAAATTGCAGTATGATTGTTAGCTCCCTCTACCGTGTGACACAGAAGAAAAATGATTTTGAATGGGGTCCTGAGCAGCAACAAAATTTTGTTCATGCGATGGCGCTTGGGCCAGTCCGGACAGGACCAGATGTTAAAAATGTGCTCTACACTGCAACTGGGGAGAATGGCCCTACTTGGAGGCTTTGGCAGACAGCACCTGGGGAGGGTCGAGGCCGACATCGACCCCTCGGGTTCTTGAGTCGGGGATACAGAGGACCCGAGGCCCAATACACTCCAACCGAGAAGGAGATACTGGCAGCATATGAAGGAGTTCAAGCTGCACCAGAAGTGATTGTCACAGAAACACAACTCTTCCTAGCACCTCGACTGCTAGTGCTGGGCTGGATGTTCAAGGGGAAGGCATTCCCTACACATCATGCAACTGATGCTACATGGAGTAAGTGTATCGCACTGATCACACAACGGGCTCGCATAGGGAAGTCTAGCTGCCCTGGGATTCTGGAGGTGATCACCAACTGACCAGAGTGTGAAGATGGTGAAATATCACCAGAGAAGGTGACACGTGTTGACGAGATACCATCGAATGATTAACTGCCAGAAGATGAGAAGCGGTATACCCTGTTTACCGATGGGTCCTGCTGCATTGTGGGAAAGCATCGGAGATGGAAGGCAGCTGTATGGAGTCCCCTACGCAAAATTTCAGAAGCTGCAGAAGGAGAGGGTGAATCCAGTCAGTTTGCAGAGGTAAAAGCAATCCAGTTGGCTTTAGACATTGCTGAACCGGAAAAATGGCCAAGGATCTACCTCTCCACTGGATGGTGGCAAACGCTCTGTGGGGATGGCTACAGCAATGGAGACAGAACAACTGGCAACGATGGGACAAACTCGTCTGTGCTGCTCCACTATGGCAGGACATTGCTGCTCGAATGGAGAAACTAGTTGTGAAGGTGCGCCATGTAGATGCTCACGTACCCAAAAAGCGGGCCGCGGAAGAACCTCTGCATAACCAGCAAGCTGACAAGGTTGCTAAGATTTCTCAGATAGATCAAGGGGTGGGCTTAACCTTGGACACTATTGCACAGGTTATCCATGAGTGTGAGACGTGTGCTACAATTAAACAAGCCAAACGGTGGAAGCCCATATGGTATGGAGGACGATGGCAGAAATATAAATACAGAGAGGCCTGAAAGATTGATTACATCACACTGCCACAGACTCACCAAGGCAAACGCCATGTGCTCATAATGGTGGAGGCTAACACAGGATGGTTGGAAATATATCCTGTGGCTCATGCCACCGCCTGGAACACTATTCAGGGCCTTGAAAGGAAAGTCCTCTGGCGACATGACACCCCGGAAAGAATTGAGTCAGACAATGGTACACACTTCAGAAATAACCTCATAGATGCCTGGGCCAAAGAGCATGGCATTGAATGGCTTTATCATATTCCCTATCACACACCAGCCTCAGGAAAAGTTGAGAGACACAATGGGTTATTGAAAACCACACTGAAAGCAATGGGAGGTGGAACTTTCAAGCTTTGGGATACACACTTGGAAAAGGCTACCTGGTTAGTCAACTCCAGAGGATATGTCAATCGAGCTGGCCCTGCCCAATCAGAACCCTTACATATTGTAGAAGGGGACAAAGTCCCTGTGGTACATATAAAAGACAAGTTAGGGAAGGCGGTCTGGGTGTGTCTTGCCTCAGTAAAGGCAAACCCATCCGTGGGATTATTTTTGCTCAGGGACCTGGGTGTACTTGGTGGGTGATGTGCAAGGATGGGGAGACTCAATGTGTGCCTCAAGGGAAGTTGATTTTGGGTGAGAATAAGCTGAGAATTGAATTATATAATTATAGCTATGTGTAAACCTAGACATGATGTGTAGATGGTATAGAAAAAGGGATGGAATGTCCTAGTTTGAGTCAGGATAGAGTTAATTTCCGTGAGTAACCAGGAAAGGGTAAAGCCTGAACAGCTGACCCAGGCTGGGCAGCAGGTATTCGATAGCATCCTAAAGTCATGTCCAGTATATAGGTGGAGGCTAGCCGGAAGAAGCTCTCTTCCGGGGTCGTGTACTCTCAGTCGCCGGTCTTGAGCGGTTGCTTAGATCATATTCTAGGTGGTGAGCAACTGCATCACTCACCAATTTTCCTTTTAATATACACTTGTCTTTGTTATAGTTTTTCCTCTTCAATTTTCGCTAGTAAATTGTTCTTATTTCTACTTACGCGGGCTCTTTTACTTTTTTTCTCTCTCTCAGATGACCTCTCCCCGTAGCCTGTATTTTTTAATGGGATCGGAGCAGCCCAAGTGCGTGGGATTGTAGATAGCTCCCAAAAGAAAGCAGATGCAGAGGTGGAACAGTGCTGCCTGATATTCCTCATGGGGACCTACGTACCACTGTAAGTATGGTCTGTGTATCTGCTTCCTTTTAGGCTCCCAAACGCAGTGACGTAACTTCTACTGGCTGCCTGTATTTTAAATGGGAGCTGAGCAGGCCAAGTGCACAGGACTGGAGATAATTCCCACAGGAAAGCAGCTGCAAAGGTGGCGCAGTGCTGGGTGATGGACTAGACGGGGACCTACGTACCACTGTAGGTGGGGTCTGCCTATCTGCTTTCTTGTAGCTCCCAGTTGCAGTGGCGTAACTTCCACCAACAGCGTGTATTTTTAGAGAGCGCTGTGAAGGTCAAGTGCACGGGATTAGAGAGAGCTCCCACAGGAAAGCAGCTGCAAATGTGGCACAGTGTTGCCTTAGAGACTACACGGAGACCTACGTGCCAGTGTAGGTGGGATCTGCTTACCTACCTTCTTGTAGCTCACAGAGGCATTGGTGGTGGTAGAAATTACTTCTAACAGCAGCCTGTATTTTCAGTGGGAGCTGAGCAGGCCAAGTGCACGGGATTGGAGATAACCCCCAATGGAAAGAAGCTGCAAAGGTGGCACAGTGCTGGCTTATAGGCTAAACGTGGACAAACAGAACTATAGTTGGGGTCTGCGTACCATCTTTCGTTTAGCTCCTAGAAACAGTGGCGTAACTTCTACTGGCAGCCTCTATTTTTTAATGGGATCAGAGCAGCCCAAGTGTGCGGGATTGGAGATAGCTCCCAAATGAAAGCAGCTGAAAAGGTGGCACAGTGCTGGGTGATAGACTACATGGGGACCCACGTAACACTGTAGGTGGGGGTCTGCGTACCTGCTTTCTTGTAGCTCCCAGTGGCAGTGGCATAACTTCTACCAGCAGGCTGTATTTTTTCACAGGGAGGTGAGATGGCGGGGGATTGGAGATAGCTCCCAAAGGAAAGCAGCTGAAAAGGTGGCTGTACTGGTTGTGGGATGGTAGTGATTTTCCAAAGCAGCTCTTGCATGCTGTTGTTACTGTTGATATCAATATTATGACTACTACTTGCACAGCATCTGGGCTCTCCCTCCAACATTCCTTTCCCCACCTTCACCAATACCTGTGGATGAGAACAATCTTGGGAGGGACCACGGTCAGAACAACTGATCCAGACTGACCAAGGAGATTTTCCATACCATATGATGTCAACTTAGTAAAAAAAAAAAAAATGGAGAGGAGCAGGAAAGAGAGGCAAGATTCATTTCTGGACTTCCAAATGTAACTGTTACGTGTACCAAAGCCCTGCTTCTCGGGAGGTGGCCAGACATTGCTACAAATGGGAAGTAGAAAGTAACAGCTTTATATGCTTTTGTTTTACTTCCCGTGGGCGCGGCTTTTCTGTTTCTTTATTAAACTGCTTTTATCTCAACCCACGAGACTCCCACCTTGTGATCTCCCCTTCCCTGGCTCGCTGGGGAGGTGGGGGATACAGCAGTGCGGTGGGCACCTGGCATCCAGCCAGGCTCAAACTACCTCAGCCTTTTTTATGACTAACATGGGATGAGATAATAGCATTGTAATATAGTAAGCCAATGAGTGCAAAGTTCCTGTGCTGGTAAGGGAGCCTTGCTGTAATGCAACTTATCTTACACTTTGTAATTTTGGGAACATGGTGCTACTCACACTGACTCTGTGCTGCCCTCTAACCTTGATAGCTTTGCTAAGTTGGCTGTATGATTTTGTGAAAAGGATGAAAGGGCCTGGGAACATGATGGCCCAAATAATAATAGCGTGTCTCATATATTACTGATGGATTTACCGTGCTGTGGGAGCTATCTTGTGGAGGTCAGGGGGCAAAGCATCTCTTTCCCTTCATCTCGGACTGATGTAGATAATTTTTTTATATGGACTTCCCAGGTCCTTAGTCACCCTTATATGAGAGTTTTAATATTACTAATTAATATGGCTGGTATACTACATATTTTGTGAAATCTGGACTCATCTGGGTATCAGAGAGGAAAAATTTTGGATGGAAACATGTTACAATGCCCCCTGAATGTCCCTGGGTGGCAGGGTGTGTGGATGAATTTGGGCAAATTCCTAGGACGGTTATCACCTTCTGTAACCTGGGATTTTACAGCTGAACAGATAAAAATCCCTGCTTTACTGGCACGCCACCTGATAGTAGGGCGTCTTGCCTACCGCAATGAGGCCCATGAGGTTCAGGCACTATACTGGGGCCTAGCCTCTGCCTACCGAGCCACACTCTAGTCCTCTCAGAGAACTATGGTTTAAGTGGAAACTCAAATTGCATCTGAGACCACCATGGTGGAGTAAGTCGCAGCCCAGCCCTCTCAGAGAACTATGGTTGAAGTAGAAATTAAACCTGTATCTGAGACCACCATGGTTGAGTCAGGGAATCAAACAACAACCACAGTGGTTGCCCCAGTCGTGAAAAAGAAACAGTGGATAAGGAGGTCAAGTCCATATCATTGATTAGTAAGGTCAGAAGAGGAGGAAGATGAAAGGTTAGAAGAAGAAGCTGGTGCTTCAGTAAGGAGATCAGGAGAAGGAGTGAAAGAAATCGAAAAGGAAATGGAAACTAATCCATTCCTAACCTCAACAGAACTTCGAGATATGCAAAAAGATTATCTTGACGAATCCACAATCGCGAAAAACTTATCTACACAGGAATGCAGATAAGCAGACACTTCTGTATTATGTAGTGCTGGGAAAACATGGGGGATAGCTCCTCCATACCTCCATATGTGCTTTGTTGTTAGTTACCATTTTCAGGGTTTATATATGGCTCAAAAAAAAGAATCACATCTGCCAACACAAGCATGCATAACATGTCCACCTGTAAATCAACATAAAGCAATATCAATCAATAGCAGAAGTGTTTCAATCAGTGACTTTATCCAGAATTTTAGGTCCAGGCCCAGTCTCTCAAAAACTTTATCTATCCAGGCTGTGTTTTACCTAATTTCTTGATATTGGAATTACTTGTTCCGAGTCTATTTCTTTTTGGACTGGTGTCTGGGCCTGAATATTCAATACAAATTGATTTGACCATCCAATTTTGATCCATGTTTCCACCACCATAGATTGAAAAAAGAACAAAACCAAAAACTTACTCATGTTTCAGAGTTAACTTCAATATCTCAAGATCTTCTACAACTCTCCCACTTCCATGGACTTGATGGTGTCTTCTTCACTCGAGTGTAGTGGATCCAGGCATCTGATTAGGCAATCTTGATTGCAGTGAAGGTGGTCAGCAATACCTGGTATGGTCCCTTCCACCTTCCTTGCAGAGGTTCTTCGTTCCAGGTCTTTATGGAGAACTTGATGTCCTGGCAGGATGTTATGGACTTGATTTTTCCAAAGTCAGAGGTAGATTCAAACCTACTGCACTTAGGAGCCTGTTCAGAGTTTTTTTTCCAAGAGGAAGCAAATAGTTATACACATCTTGTTTTCTCATCACATGCATGTTTGGATTTGGTTCAGGAACCTCATAGGGTTTTCCATACATTATCTCATAAGGACTTACTGACATTCCACTTCGAGGTTTCACTCTTATTTTGTCGCTATGCAAGTGGAAGTGCCTGAGGTCATTTTAATGTAGTCTCCTGAATTTTTTTTTCTAATTTGTCTTTTTAGGGTCTGATTCATTCTTTCCACTTTTCCACTTGATTTCTGTCTCCAAGGGGCATGTAAATCCCAGGAAATTCCTAGGACTTTGCTTACCTCTTGTATCACATTGGCCACGAAATGTGGTCCTCTGTCTGAAGATATTCCAAATGGAACTCCAAACCTTGGAATAATTTCTTGCAGGAGCCATTTAACTGTTTCCTTAGCCTGACTGGTGCCACAGGGAAAGACTTCTGGCCATCCTGAAAAGGTGTCAACCCCAGCCAACACATATTTATATCCATTGCATTTAGGTAATTCTGTAAAATCAATTTGCCAATAATCTCCTCGTCCCATTCCAGTTTTTTTGTTGCCCATCTGTACCCTTTTTTTTTTTGTTCTATTGGATTGTTCTTTAAAGAAATTTTACATTTCGCCGTTACTGATTTGGCCATTTCCAACATTTGTATTGATATTACACTTCTTTTCAGAAGCTAAGTCATAGCTTCTGCATCCCAGTGACACTCCCTATGCTTTGTTTGCAAAATCTCTCTCATGATTAAGGGAGGCAATACTACTTGACCTGTACTTGTCGTCCACCATCCTTCTGAATTTTTCTCTGCATTTAGTAACTTAGCCAATTTCTCATCCTCCCCTGAATATTTTGGTGGCTCCTTAGGAAGCGCTGCTGTTCTGGTGGAGATGGTTGCCATTTGTGAGACTGTGTGTTCTGCTATTTTCCTAGCAGTCTGATCTGCTAATCTGTTTCCATGAATTATCTTTGAGTTCCCTGTCTGATGTTCTTTACAGTGCATGATTGCCACTTGAACTGGTTCCTGCACTGCCACTGGCAGTTGCAAGATTTCCTTTTGATGCTTAATCCCTGGGAGGACAGTAGTCCTCTTTCTTTCCACAAGGTGCCACGGACATGGACTACTCCAAAAGCATATTTTGAATCAGTTCAAATATTAACTCGTTTTCCTTTACTTAATTCCAAAGCACGTGTCAATGCAATCAGTTCTGTCTTCTGTGTAACGTGTTTGCTTCTATTACCGTGTTTTCGGTTGTTACCGCATATCCCGCATTGTGAGTTCCATTCACGACGAAGCTGCTGCCATCTGTGAACAGTTCCCATTAAGGGTTTTCAAGAGGATCATCCTTCAGGTCCCCTCTGCTGTAATATGTATGTTCAATGCTTGCAACACAGTCGTGTTCCAGTTGTTGCTCTTCCTGTGAAGTACTCAGAAACACTGCAGGATTTAGAAGGTTATTTCAGTGAGAATTACCTGGTAATTCATCATTTGGCTCGGGGATCAAAAATGTCCCCCCTTTTTCTCCAAGACTGTGGTTACCATATGTGGGACATAGACTGTAATAGTCCTTCCCAAGGTCAGCTTTCTTGCTTCTTGGATCAGTGTAACAGTTGCAGCTACTGCTCGCAGGCAAGAAGAGCATCCCTTGCTCACCAGGTCCCGTTGTTTGGAAAAATATCCCACTGGTCTCTTCCAGCTTCATAGTTTCTGCGTCAGAACTCCTAGAGAAAAATCTTGTTGTTCGTGAACAAATAACTGAAAGTCTTTGGTTAAATCTGACAAGCCTAAGGCTGAGGCTGTCATCAGAGATATTTTAAGCTTCAGGAAAGCTTCTATCTGTTTTTTGCCCCATGTAAAAGGGGTAGATTTTTGGCTTCATATAATGGTTTGAGTATAAAATCATAATCCGTGATCCAGAGCCTGCACCATACTGTCATTCCCAAAAATGCCCGCAACTCTTGCACAGTGAGTGGGTCCAAAATAGCACAAATCGCTTCCTTTCCATTTGTTCCCAGTCTCTGTTCTCCTTTTTAAATTTCGAGGCCAAAATATGTCACTGTTTTACTGCTATTTGAGCTTTTTCTTTTGATACCTTGTACCTGTTTAATCCCAAAAAGTTTAAAAGTTCAGTGGTTACCTGTATGCAGGCTGATCTTCCCATTGTGGCAATTAGAATGTCATCCACATCTTGGAGAAGCAAATGCTCTGGTCTTGGTGTCACTGTCTTTTCATTAGTGCAAAGTTCCAGTTCTTTTGCGAGTTGTCTTCCAAAGATAGTTGAGCTATTCTTGAATCCTTGAGGTAGCCTTGTCCATGTTAATTGTACCTTGCGTCCTGTTTGGGGGCTTAAGCACTGAAAAGTAAATAGTTTACAAATTTCCTTTTTCAAAGGGATACAAAAGAAAGCATCTTTTAAATCAAGCACTGTAAACCACTGATAATTTTCTCTCAGAGCTGTGAGTAAGGTATATATATTTGCTACAACTAGATGTATATCTTTCACAATCTGATTTATAGGTCTTAAATCCTGGACTACTCTATACTCTGACTTCTGAATTCTTCTAGAATTTGATATTTCAGAAATTTTTCAATTAGTACTTTTAATCCTTGTTTTTCCTCATGTTTTATTGGGTATTGTCTCACCCTGATCGATTTTGCTTTTTCTTTTATTTCAGTTTTTACTGGTTGTGCTAATTTTGATTTTCCTGGAATCTCGTTTCCAACACGATTGGCATCACTGCATTTTCCACTTCTAGAGGTAATTCTAGCACCTTTGTTTTTTCTTTTATCATCAATATTTTTCCTGTCTTTGATTCAGGTATTTTTAGTAACAAGTCTCCGTTTTCAGAGATAATTTGTGTGTTTAATTTAGACAACAAGTCCCTCCCCATCAGGGGTATGGGACATTCTGAAACACACAAATATTCATATGTTATAACTTTATTGCAAAATTATTAATTTTAGGGTTGCAAAAATGGTCAATTTTCCTCTTTCCCTGTGGCTCCCGCAATATTTACAGTTTTAGTTCCTATTGCTCCTCTACATGTATTTATAACTGAATACATTACTCTGATGTTTATATTGGGTTCTTTTCTCTGGCTTGCTTTCTTTTCTTTTTTCTTTTTTTTTTTTTCTCTTTCTCACTTTATCTAGGTGTGCCTTATAGGAGTCAGTTAAGTTTTTCTCAGAGAATTAAATCAGAAGGTGGGAAAGGCACTTTCATGTGTACTGGTTCACTCTGCCCAACCCATTTCCTTAATGGGGCAATTATATGCTGTTTTACTTCAGAATTTAAGCAGATCTTTTAGGTGGTTATTAAATGAGTACAGCATTGAGTTCTCTTCGACACCAATGAGGAAGGTTCTGTGTCAGGGTCGTCATTTTTCCACGTTACTACTATCTGGACAGGGCTGGGAGCCCTCTTTTGAATCAGCACGCCTGGATGTATTCTTGTCAGGTTGCTGGGTCCCTGTTCAGGTTCATGTTGGGAAGCGGGTAAGTGAGAGAGGGTGTATATATAGGAACAGCTCTGCCCCCTTAAGGATCAAATGTTTAAGACACATTTTTGCTGCAGTACATGGAGAGCAACAGTTTTGAACCTTTTGTTTTTCTACTGTGAGTGACATTCCGTGATTTGTTCAATTAAATTCTTTCTGCCATTCAGATTTTTCTTTTAAATAAAAGAACAAATCTACATCTGGGACTTTATCTCATTTTCTCGCTCTTACAAAACATTAATTGAAAGATTTTATTGTAACTTAGTATTCCATTCAGAGGCAAAAATTCCTCATCATCCAGAGCATACATTGGCCACGTATGATTGCAATATTCAATAAGCTGCTCTTTACACAAACCATTCTGTATTTCTCACCAGTGAGGCAAAAGGCAGCCCAAAGGATAGATTTTTGGCACAGGCCCTATATTGTTAGAATTTCCTCCCCTAAACGGGTTTGACCACTTAGATGCCATAGCCAAAAATTATGGTGTCCTTCAAACACAGAGACTTAAAGGCACAGTTCAATATTTGTACACATGATTACAGTACTCTATACATTCATCTTTATGAAAATCAGCCTTAAATTCCTTCCTGCCAACAGACATCCAAGAGGTGAATTCTCAGGTACTTTTTTTCCCATTTCAAAATCCTTTTAGTTACAAATACTTTCTCAAAAATCATTTCGTTCTTTCGCTTCGCTTCTCTCCGGCTGCACTCCTCTAGGGATCACGGAACCCCAGATCAATGCTCCGCACTCCCTTCGTGCTCAATTGCACGTCTCAATCACACACTCACAGACAGCTCACAACACAATATACAATAATACATATTTATACAGAAAACAATATACAAAGCAATATACAAACCAAAATCAATAGGTACCTTACAGTATACTTATGTGGGCCCACTTATACTAATTACCAATTGCCAATTATCAATGTCAACCCTGCGATCACTTTGTTCGACTTACAGACTGTAATACCAATTCCAACCCTGCAATCACTTTCGTGTTAGCCTTACGGGCGGCGCCTAGGCTCCCAATACCAATACGTGGATCCTCTAGCCCAACCAAGCGGAACTTTCGCTCCGTCTTACTGGCAGGCTGCATTGGGCTTTCCCTGGGTCCCACCAAGCAGGGTCTCCGACACCGCCATTTACAGGCTAGTTTACCAGGTTCCGCCCCCAACCAATTCGAAGTGCCTTACCACTCCAGGGAACTTTGAGAGGAGCTGTAAGGGTCACAGGCGATAGTCCTCCCCAAGAATTCCGCTGTGCAGGCTGGAGTTTGATCAGCATCCGATCCTGTCCAGTCTCATTCACAAGGTCCCAGCTGGGTCGCCAAAAATGTTGATGGATCTGCAATCCCAAAAAAACTTATCTGCACAGGAATGCAGATAAGCAGGCACTTCTTTATTATGCAGCTCTGGAAAAACATGGGGGATGGCTCCTCCATACATGCTTCATTGTCAGTTACCATTTTAAGGGTTCTTATACACCTCAAACAAAAGAATCACATTTGCCAACACAAGCATGCATAAAATGTCCATCTCTCAATTTAGACCTTCACCTTGATTGGTTCCCAAAAAACACAAAATTTCAAAAAACACAGTGATTTGTCAAAAAAAGATAACAGATGTTTGATTTTTTTGCAAGTGCTTAGCTGATTGATTGAACTAATACTAAGTGATTAACAAGTGCTTAACAAGTACTTGACTACTTATTTTGATGATAAGTTGTTAACTAAAATAATCGTGTATCTGCAAAAACCATGTAGCCTATCAGTCAGCACTGTGCTACCTTTGTAACTGGTTTCCTGTGGTAGTTAATTGCAATCCCATGCACTTGGCCTACTCAGCTCCCATTGAAAATAAAGGCTGTTAATGGAAGCAACGCCTCTGCGCCTCGGAGCTACAAGAAAGGAAGTACATTGACCCCACCTGCAGTGGTACATAGGCCACCAGGAAGCCTATCAGGCAGCACTTGGCCACCTTTATAGTTGATTCCTGCGACAGCTATCTCCAATCTCGCGCACTTGGCCTGCTCATCTCCCGATGAAAGAATACAGGATGCTGGTTGAAGTTACGTCACTGCATCTGGGAGCTACAAGAAAGCAGGTACACAGACCTCACCTACAGTGGTACGTAGGTCCCCGTGTAGCCTATCAGTCAGCACTGTGTCAGCTTTCCAGCTTCTTTCCTGAGGGAGCTATCTCCAATCCCATGCACTTGACCTTCTCAGTTCCCACTGAACAAATACAGCCTGCCGGTAGATCTTACGCCACTGCCTCTGGGAGCTAAAAGAAAGAATGTAGGAAGACCCCACCTACAGTGGTACGTTTGTCCCCATGTAGCCTAACAGCCAGCACTGTGTCACCTTTGCAGCTTCTTTCCTGTGGGTCCTATCTCCTATCTTGCGCATCTGGCCTGTTCAGTTCCCATTGAAAAAATACAACGTGCCAGAAGATACGCCACTGCCTCTGGAAGCTACAAGAAAGTACATTGCTGGCTCATAATTAGTTTATTATCAATCAGGACTCCCAGGTGTCTCTCTGCAGAGCTGCTCTTAAGCAAATCGACCCCCAGCCTGTACTGGTGCATGGGGTTGTTTCTTCCCATGTGCAGGACTCTGCACTTGTCCTTGTTGAACCTCATCAGGTTCCTCTCTACCCAACTCTCAAGCCGGTCGAGATCCCACTGAATGGCAGCACAGCCTTCTGGGGAATCAGCCAGTCCTCCATGTTTGGTGTCATCAGCGAACTTGCTGAGGGTACACTCTGTCCCCTCATCCAGGTTGTTGCTTAAGATGTTAAACAAGACTGGCCCCAGAATCAATCCCTGTGGAACTCCTCTGGCCACAGACTTCCAACTTGATTCCATGTCATTGTTCACCACCCTCTGGACTCTGCATTCAGCCAGCTCTCGATCCACCTCACTGTCCACTCATCCAAGCCACACTGCCTGAGCTATCTGATGAGGATGTTGTGGGAGACAGTGTCAAAAGCCTTGCTGAAGTCAAGGTAGATGACATCCGCTGCTCTCCCCTCATCTAGTCAGCCTGTTATGCACTCATAGAAGGATATCAGGTTAGTCAAACAGGATTTCCCCTTGGTGAAGTCATGTTGACTCCCCCTGAGAACCATCTTTTCCTTAATACGTTCAGTGATAACATTCAGGATGAGTTGTTCCATCACTTTTCCAGGAATGGAGGTGAGGCTGACTGGCCTGTAGTTTCTTGGGTCGTCCTTCCTGCGCTTTTTGAAGACTGGTGTGACATTGACCTTTCTCCAGTACTCAGTTACCTCACCGTTTGCCTCTCATCTTTCCAGGAGACAGCTGCCAACAAACTGGCATAGTTTGGTATTGCACTTCGTAGAAACTTTCGCCACATAACTCGTGTGCATTGAACTTCATCTGGGTCTGTGGACACATAGTCATTATACATAATCTCCAGCACAGCTAACTCCCTCAAATATTGAATGCCTTTCTCCATGGTGGTCCACTTGCTTGGGGAGCTTGTAATATCTTCCTTGAAGGGGTATCTTTCCTTCACACCCAAAAGAAGTTGTCTCCAGAGGCTGAGGGTTATTGACGGTCTTCCCATAGCCTTATCAATCCCCTGTCTCAGGACAAGGAGCCCAATTGCCTGCCTTCCTTGTCCTTCCTTGCCCTGTGAGCTCCATTTTCCCAGCATTGGAGCATCCAGGTGATAATGTGCTCATCTGGGCGACGTCTGTAATATTTCCACACAGACCGGCTGATTATCTCTGGCTCCAACTCTTCTTCCCTCTGTGATATCCCTTGTTCATCTTCATCCTTAGTGCTGCAAAATGGTTTTTTTGTGTAATTCTTTTTCCGTACAGGAGCAACTGATACTGGCACAAATCGATACTGTGATTCAACAGCAATTGTATCAGTTGCCTCATTTTGAGTGGCCACAGCTGTAACAGCAACAGTCTGGGTTTGAGCATCCACAGTTGTAGCAGCAGTCTGAGTTTGAGTGGACACAGCAACAATATCCACCGTCTGGGTATGAGTGTCCACAGTGGTAACAACAACAGTGTCAGCAGTCTGGGTATGAGTGTTCACAGCTGCAACAGGGACATCCACTGCTGGAGTCAGAACAGCAGCTGATTCGTGCGCAGCTGAGTTGACTGCAACATCCACTGCTGGAGTAGGAACAGCAACTGGTTCTGGCACAGCTGAGTTGACTGCAACATCCACTGCTGGAGTAGGAACAGCAACTGGTTCTGGCACAGATGAATTAGAAATGGGTTTGTGTGTTCTCCAACCCACTCTGTTCAATATCAAACTCACGGGCCCCACGTTGGGCACCAATTAATGTCATGGTTTTGCCCAGCCAGAGAAAAGGGGGAAAAAAAACCCCACAACTCATCCCCGTCCCGATGGAATGCGGAGGGGATTGGAGAGTGAGTAAAAAAAGTAAAAGACCCCGCGTAAGTCTAAATAAGAGCAATTTACTAGGGAAAATTGAAGACGAACAACTATGACAAACACAAGGGTATATTACAAAGAAAACTGGTGAGTGATACAGTTGCTCACCACTTGGGACCCGATCAGCGACTGGGAACCCGTGACCCTGGAAGAGAGCTTCTTCCAGCTAGCCTCCACCTATATATCAGGCATGACATTAGGATGGTATGGAATATCAGCTGGCCAGTCTGGGTTAGCTAATCAGACTGTACCTTTTCCTGGTTCCTCACGGGAATTAACTCTATCCTGGCTAAAACTTGGACAGAATATAAGCCAGCAATGTGCAACCTTTGCAGCTGCTTTCCTCTGGGAGCAATCTCCAATCCCGCACACTTGGTCAGCTAAGCTCCCTTTGAAAATATAGGCTTCCAGTAGAATTTACACCTCTGCGTTGTGGAACTACAAAAAAGCAGGTACGCAGACCACACCTACAGTGGTACGTAGGTCTCCGTTAATCCTACGAGCTAGCATTGTGCCACCTTTGCAGCTGCTTTCCTGTCGGTGCTATCTCCAATCCCGCGCACTTGGCCTGCTCAATTCCCATTGAAAAAATACAGACTGTTGGTACATGTTACACCACGGCGTCTGGGAGCTACAAGAAAGCAGGTACGCAGAGCCCACCTACAGTGGTACGTAGGCCACATTGTAGCCTATCAACTAGCACTGTGCCACCTTTGAAGCTGTTTTTCTGTGGGAGCTATCTCCAATCCCACACACTTGGCCTGCTCAGCTCCCATAAAAATAGAGGCTGCCGTTAGAAGTTACGCCTGTGCGTCTGGGAGCTACAAGAAAGCAAGTATGCAGACCCTACCTACAGCGGTACGTAGGTCCCCATGTAGCCTATCAGTCATCACTGTGCCACCTTGCAGCTGCTTTCCTGTGGGAGCTGTCTCCAATCCCGCACACTTGGCCTGCTCAAATCCTATAAAAAAATAAAGGTTGCTGTTAGAAGTTACGTCACTGCCTCTGGGAGCTACCAGAAAGCAGGTGCAAAGACCTCTGCGTCGTGGGGCTACAAAAAAGCAGGTACGCAGACCATACCAACAGTGGTACTTAGGTCCCCTGTAGCCTATGACTCACCACTGTGCTACCTCTGCAGCTGATTTCCTTTGGGAGTTATCTCCAATCTCGCGCACTTTGTGTCCTCAGCTCCCACTTAAAATACAGGCTTTCAGTAGAAGTTACACCTCCGTCGCTTTGGAGCTAAAACAAAGCAGGTAAGCAGACCCCACCTAAAGTGGTATGTAGGTTACCATGTAGCCTATCAACCTGCGCTGTTCAACCTTTGAAGCTACTTTCTTGTGGGAGCTATCTCCAATCCCGCACACTTGACCTGCTCAACTCCCTTTGAAAATTGAGGTGGCCAGTAGAAGTTATGCCTCTGCGCCTGGGAGGTACAAGAAAGCAGGTACGCACACCCAACCTACACTGGTACGTAGTTCCCCATTTAGTGTATTAGCCAGCATTGTGCTACCCTTGCAGGTGCTTTCCTGTGGGAGGTATCTCCAATCCCGAATTCTTGGCCTGCTCAACTCCCATTAAAAAATACGGGCTGCCGGTAGAAGTTATGCCACTTCCTCTGGGAACTACAAGAAAGCAGGTGAGCCGACGTCACATACAGTGCTACGTAGATCCTGGTGTAATCTATCAGTCACCACTGTGCCCCCTTTGCAGCACCTTTCCTGTGGCAGCCATCTCTGTCCCGTTTACTTGGCCTTCTCAGCTCCCATTAAAAAAGACAGACTGCTGGAAGAAGTTACGTCTGCCCTTCCGGGGGCTACAAGAAAGCAGGTACGCAGATCGTACCTACAGTGGTAACATCAAGGGCGCAAAAACTGTTGACGGATCCGCAATCACGAAAAACTTATCTACACAGGAATGCAGATAAGCAGACATTTCTTTATTATGCAGCACTGGGAAAAAACTGGGGATAGCTCTTCCATACATGCTTTGTTGTTTGTTTTCAGGGTTTTTATGGGGCTCAAACAAAAGAATCACATTTGCCAACACAAACATGCATAAAATGTCCATCTATCAATTTAGCCCTTCACCTTGATTGGTTCCCAACAAACACAAAATTTCCAAAATAACAGTGATTAGTCAAAAAAACATATATGTCCCTTTGTTTTAGTAACAACTAAGGTAATAGCCAAGGTAACCTAAAGAATATATTTACCAGGGTCTCCTGGCTAAGGTAACAGGTCCCCTTCAGGTGTGGTATGTAACTTTTGCAGTTTCATCCTTATGTGATTCAAATGAATACTTACTTAATCAATAGGTGTTTGAGTTATTTTCAAGTTCTTAGCTAATTGATTGAACTATTACTTGGTGATTTACAAGTGCCCAACTACTTATTGTGATGATAAGTTGTTAACTAAAACAATCGAGTATCTGCAACATTTTACCCCTTTGAAAGTATTGATAATCACATTCCAATACTTTCACTCTTGTATTTCTGTTGTCACCTTAACAAAACCATGATTGTCATATGGTGGTGGATCACTTTTGAACCGATCATTGTCTCTTGACAATGCTGACAAGATTCTATTGATTCTTTGTATTATTTCTCTTTTGATGCAATGATATGCCAAATAGTTTTCAAGAAACATTTTAATTCATAGCAGAAGTGTTTCAATCAGTGACTTTATCCAGGATTTAAGGTCCAGGTCCAGTCTCTCAAAAACTTTATCTATCCAGGCTGTGTTCATGTCTTACCTAATTTCCTGATATTGGAACTACCTGTTCCGAGTCTATTTCTTTTTGGACTGGAGTCTGGGCCTGAACATTCAATACGAATCGATTGGACCCTCCAATTTTGATCCATGTTTACACCACCATAGACTTAAAAACGAAAAAAAAAAAAAAAAACTTAGTTATGTTTCAGAGTTAACTTCTATATCTCAAGATTTCCTACAATTCTCCCACTTCCATGGGCTTGATGGTGTCTTCTTCACTCGAGTGTAGTGGATCCAGGCATCTGATTCGGCAATCTTGATTGCAGTGAAGGTGGTCAGAAACACCTGACATGGTCCCTTCTACCTTCTATGCACCTTCCTTCAAGAGGTTCTTCGTTCCAGGTCTTTATGTGGACAATCTCTAGGCAGGATGTTGTGTACTTGATTTTTCCAAAGTCAGAGGTCGATTCTACACTACTGCATTTCAGAGACTGTTTAGGGTTTTTCCGAGAGGGCATGTAAATCCCAGGAAATTCCTAGGACTTTGCTTACCTCTTGTACCACATTGGCCACGAAAGGTGGTCCTCTGTCTGAAGATATTCCAAATGGATCTCCAAACCTTGGAATAATTTCTTGCAGGAGCCATTTAACTGTTTCCTTAGCCTGACTGGTGCGACAGGGAAAGACTTCTGGCCATCCTGAAAAGGTGTAAACCCCAACCAACACATATTTATATCCATTGCATTTAGACAGGGGGACATATGTACCACTGTAGGTGGGGTCTGCATACCTGCTTTCTTGTAGCTCCGAGACGCCTTGATGTAACTTCTACTCGCAGCCTTTATTTCAAATACGAGCTGAGCAGGCCAAGTGTGAGGGATTTTAGATAGCTCCCACAGGACAGCAGGGGCAAAGATTGCAAAGTGCTGGATGATAGACTACATGAAGATTTATGTACCCCTATAGGTGTGGTCTAAATACAGGCTTTCTTCTAGCTCCCAGAGGCAGTGGCGTAAATTCTACGGGCAGCCTGTATTTTTTAATGGGGATTTAGAAGGCAAATTGTGCGGTATTAGAGATAGCTCCCACAGACGGTGGATATTGTTGCTGTGTCCACTCAAACTCAGACTGCTGCTACAACTTTGGATGCTCAAAACCAGTTTGTTGCTGTTAAAACTAAGGCCACTCATACTGAGGCAACTGATACAATTGCTGTTGAATCAGAGTATCAATTTGTGCCAGTATCAGTTGCTCCTGTACAGAAAAAGAAATACATGAAAAAACCAGCTCGCAGCACTAAGGATGAAGATGAACAAGGGATATCACAGAGGGAAGAAGAGTTGGAGGCAGAGATAATCAGACGGTCCTTGTCCCTGAGTCAACTTAGAGACGTGTGGAAACATTACAGGCATCACCCAGGTGAGAACAATATCACCTGCATGCTCCGATGCTGGGAAAATGGAGTCCAAAGTTTGGACATAGAGGGAAAGGAAGCCAGGCAATTGGGCTCCTTGTCCAGGGACGGGGGCATTGATAAGGCTATGGGAAGACCGTCAAAAACCCTAAGCCTGTTGAGACGACTTCTTTTGGGTGTGAAGTGCACCACCAAACTATGCCAGTTCGTTGGCAGTTGTCTCCTGGAAAGAAGATGAGAGGCAAACGGTGGAACAACTAGCTGCTCAACTTCGGCAATATGAAGAAAATGTGTCTTGTCCCCTACAGGCTGTTGTTTCAGCTGTAGAAAAAATGTCACGGAAGACTGACCAATTTGTGTCTCGCTCTCCACCTGCCAGTACTCCAGCTGTTAAGAATAAGCGTCCCTGTGCTCAAGAGCAGGAACGTAAAGAGTATACAGCCCAGGATGTTTAACGGTCACATCCACAAGACCAAGGAGAGAATATGAGCAAGTGGGATATGCCACCTACCCCATCTACTCCAAGATCACCCACTCCAAAAGCACAGGCACAGGAGTTGCGGAAAGGAAGGGTTAAAAGAAGTAATTCTCCTTGGAGGAATGCCGCTCCAGTTTCCAGTGAGCAATCCCCTAGACAAGATAGGAGGGTTGATTTCAATTCTGATTCCCTCGAGGGGACCTCTGGTGTTTCCTGGGAAACAGTAAATGATGACTGCGATGACCAGTATTAGGGGGGCCCTGCCTCCAGCCAGGTGGAGGAAAGGGATAATCGAGTTTATTGCACTGTGTGGATTCGTTGGCCTGGCACATCAGATCCAAAAGAAGGCTTTAGTAGACACCGATGCACAATGTACTCTGATGCCAACAAAATTTAAAGGGACAGAATCCATTTGTATTTCTGGAGTGACAGGGGGATCTCAAAAGCTATCTGTATTAGAAGCTGAAGCGAGTCTGACTGTCACAAATTGGCACAAGCGTCCCATTGCGACAGGCCCCGAAGCTCCATGCATCTTAGGCATAGATTATCTTAAGAGAGGTTATTTTAAGGACCCAAGAGGATACAGGTGGGCCTTTGGTGTGGATGCAGTGGAGGCAGAAGAGATTGAACAATTATCCAGCATGCCTGGCCTTTCAGAGGACCCTTCTGTTGTGGGATTGCTGAAGGTTGAGGAGCAACAGGTATGAATTGCAACCACAACAGTGCACCGTCGGCAATACCGCACCAACAGAGACTCTGTGATTCCCATTCATAAGTTGATTCACCAATTGGAGAGCCAAGGGGTGATCAGCAAAACTCACTATTCCTTTAACAATCCTATATGGCCGATACAAAAGTCTATTGGTGAGTGGAGACTGACAGTAGACTATCGTGGCCTGAATGAAGTCACGCCACCACTGAGCGCGACTGTGCCAGACATGTTGGAACTCCAATACGAATTGGAGTCCAAGGCAGCCAAATGGTATGCCACCATTGATATTGCCAATGCATTCTTCTCAATCCCTTTAGCAAAAGAGTGCAGGCCTCAGTTTGCTTTCACTTGGAGAGGGGTACAGGATACTTGGAATCGACTGCCCCAGGGGTGGAAACACAGCCCCACCATTTGCCATAGACTGATCCAGGCCATGCTGGAGGAGGGTGAGGCCCCAGAACATTCGCAATACATTGATGATATTGTGGTGTGGGGTGACTCAGCAGTGGAAGTCCTTGGTAAAGGAAAGAAAATAATTCAAATTCTTCTAAAGGCTGGCTTTGCCATTAAATGCAGAAAAGTCAAAGGACCTGGCAGAAGAACCAGTTTTTAGGAGTAAAATGGCAGGATGGACGTCGTCATATTCCAACAGAGTTACTAAAGAAGATTGCGGCCATGTCTCCAAAAACAAACAAAAAGGAAACAAAAGCTTTCTTAGGTGTTGTGGGTTTTTGGAGAATGCATATTCTAAATTCCAGTATGATTGTTAGCCCCCTCTACCGTGTGACACGGAAGAAGGATGATTTTGAATGGGGTCCTGAGCAGCAACAAAGTTTTGAACAAATTAAATGGGAGATTGTTCATGCGATGGCGCTTGGGCCAGTCCGGACAGGACCAGATGTTAAAAATGTGCTCTACATTGCAGCTGGGGAGAATGGCCCTACTTGGAGTCTTTGGCAGAGAGAACCTGGGGAGGATCGAGGCTGACCCCTCGGGCTCTGGAGTTGGGGATACAGAGGATCCGAGGCCTGATGCACTCCAACCGAGAAGGAGATACTGGCAGCATATGAAGGAGTTCAAACTGCATCAGAAGTGACTGGCACAGAAAAATAACTCTTCCTAGCACCTCGACTGCCAGTGCTGGGCTGGATGTTCAAGGGGAAGGCATTCCCTATGCATCATGCAACTGATGCTACATGGAGTAAGTGAATCGCATTGATCACACAACAAGCTCGCATAGGGAAGCCTAGCTGCCCTGGGATTCTGGCGGTGATCACCAACTGGCCAGAGTGTGAAGATGGTGAAATATCACCAGAGAAGGTGACACGTGTTGACGAGATGCCATCGAATGATGAACTGCCAGAAGATGAGAAGCTGTATGCCCTGTTTACCGATGGGTCCTGCTGCCTTGTGGGAAGGCATCGGAGATGGAAGGCAGCTGTATTGAGTCCCTTATGCAAAATTTCAGAAGCTGCAGAAGGACAGGGTGAATCCAGTCAGTTTGCAGAGGTAAAAGCCATCCAGTTGGCTTTAGACATTGCTGAACGGGAAAAATGGCCAAGGATCTACCTCTCCACTGATTCGTGGATGGTGGCAAATGCTCTGTGGGGATGACTACAGCAATGGAGAATGAACAACTGGAAACAATGGGACAAACTCTTCTGTGCTGCTCCACTATGGCAGGACATTGCTGCTCAAATGGAGAAACTAGTTGTGAAGGTGCGCCATCTAGATGCTCACGTACCCAATAAGCGGGCCACGGAAGAACCTCTGCATAACCAACAAGTTGACAAGGCTGCTAATATTTCTCAGATATATCTGGATTGACAACATAAGGGGGAGTTTTTTTTAACTCAGTGAGCCCATTATACCTCAGGACATCAAGGCAGAGATGCTACCTATAAATGGACTCGTGATCGAGGGGTGGACTTAACCTTGGATGCTATTGCACAGGTTATCCATGAGTGTGAGACGTGTGCTACAATTAAACAAGCCAAACGATTGAAGCCCATATGGTATGGAGTACAATGGCAGAAATATAAATACAGAGAGGCCTGACAGATTGATTACATCACACTGCAACAGACTCGCCAAGGCAAACGCCATGTGCTCACAGTGGTGGAGGCAACCACAGGATGGTTGGAAAGATATCCTGTAGCTCATGCCATCGCCTAGAACGCTATTCAGGGCCTTGATAGGAAAGTCTTCTGGCGACATGGCACCCCAGAAAGAACTGAGTCAGACAATGGGACACACTTCAGAAATATCCTCATAGATGCCTGGGCCCAACAGCATGGCATTGAATGGATTTATCATATTCCCTATCATGCACCAGCCTCAGGGAAAGTTGAGAGATTCAATGGGTTCTTTAAAACCACAGTGAAAGCAATGGGAGGTGGAACTTTCAGGAATTGGGATACACAACTGGTAAAGGCTGCCTGACTAGTCAACTCCAGAGGATCTTTCAATTGAGCTGGCCCTTCCCAATCAGAACCCTTACATATCGTAGAAGGGGACAAAGTCCCTGTGGTACATATAAAAGACATGTTAGGGAAGGCCGTCTGGGTGTGTCCTGCCTCGGGTAAAGGCAAAGCCATCTGTGGGATTATTTTTTCTCAGGGACCTGGGTGTACTTGGTGGGTGATGTGCAAGGATGGGAAGACCCAATGTGTGCCTCAAGGGAATTTGATTCTGGATGAGAATAACCCGTGAATTAAATTGTATAATGAGAGCTGTTGAATGTCATTATTCCTATAGTTGCTCTATGTTATGTATGTGTAGATGATTATGATGTGTAAACCTAGACATGACATGGAGATGGTATATAGAATAAGGGATGCAATGTCCTAGTTTGAGCCAGGATAGAGTTAATTTCCGTGAGGAACCAGGAAAGGGTGTAGTCTGAACAGCTGACCCAGGCTGGCCAGCAGGTATTCCATACCATCCTAACGTCATGCCCAGTATATCGGTGGAGGCTAGCCGGAAGAAGCTCTCTTTCAGGGTCAAGGGCTCTCTGTCGCCGTTCAGGAGCGGTTGCTTAGGTTGGGTCCCGGGTGGTGAGTAACTGTATCATTCATCAGTTTTCTTTCTAATATCCACTTTTGTTTGTTATAGTTTTTCCTCTTCAATTTTCCATGGTAAATTGTTCTTATTTAAACTTACGCGGGCTCTTAATTTTTTTCTCCCTCCCCGATCCCCTCTGCATTCCGTCAAGAGGGGAAGGGGGAGGAGTCCCTTTGCTCCTGCTGGCAAAACCACGACATAGGCTACACGGGGACGTACGTACCACGGTAGGTGGGGTCTGCATACCTGCTTTCCTGTAGCTCCCAGACACAGTAGCATAACTACCAGTAGCCTGTAGTTTTTAATGGGAATTCAGTAGGCCAATTGCACGAGATTGGAAATAGCTCCTAAAAGAAAGAAGCTGCCAAGGTGGCACAATGCTAGCTGATAGGCTCCACTGGGACAAACGTACAACTGTAGATGGAGTCTACATACCTGTTTTTTCGTAGCTCCCAGACGCAGAGGCGTAATTTCTACCGGCAGCCTGTATTTTCAGTGGGAGCGGAGATGGCCAAGTGCGTGGGAAAGACATAGCTCCCACTGGAAAGCAGCTGCAAATGTTGCACAGTGCTGACTGGTAGGCTACACAGGAACCAAAGTATCACTGTAGGTGGGATCTGCGTACCTGCTTGCTTGTAGCTCCTAGAGGCAGTGGCATAATTTCCAACAGCAGCCTGCATTTTCAATGGGAGCAGAGCATGCCAAGTGCTCAGTATTGGAGATAACTCCCAGAGGAAAGCAGCTGCAAAGGTGGCACAGTGTTTGCTAATAGGTTACACGGGAACCTACGTACCACTGTAGGTGGTGTCAGCGTACCTGCTTGCTTGTAGCTCCCAGAGGAAGAGGCGTAACTGCTACCGACAGCCTGTATTTTCAATGGAGGCAGAGTAGGCCAAGTCCGCGGGACTGAAGATAACTCCCACAGGAAAGCAGCTTCAAAGGTTGAACAGTGCTCGCTTATAGGTTACACGGGGACCTACGTACTACTGTAGGTTTTGTCTGCAAACCTATTTCCTGTAGCTCTCAGAGGCAGTGGCGTATCTTCTACCGGCAGCCTTTATTTCAAACAGGAGCTGAGCAGGCCAAGTTCTTGGGATTGAAGATAGCTCCCACAGGAAAGAAGATGCAAAAGTAGCACAGTACTGCCTGATAGGTTGCACGGGTATCTATGTACCCCTGTAGGTGGGGTCTATGTACCTGCTTTCTTGTAGCTCCATGATGAAGAGGTATAACTTCTACGGGAAGTCTGTATTTTTTCAATGGGAGCTGCGCAAACCAAGTGCGTGAGAATGGAGATAGCTCCCACAGGAAAGAAGATGCAAAAGTAGCACAGTACTGCCTGATAGGTTGCACGGGTATCTATGTACCCCTGTAGGTGGGGTCTATGTACCTGCTTTCTTGTAGCTCCATGATGAAGAGGTATAACTTCTACGGGAAGTCTGTATTTTTTCAATGGGAGCTGAGCAAACCAAGTGCGTGAGAATGGAGATAGCTCCCACAGGAAATCAGCTGCAAAGGTGACACAGTGGTGGCTGATAATATACACTGAGACCTGCGTACTTCTGTTTTTGGGCTCTGCGTACCTGCTTTCATGTAGCTTCCGAATGCAGTGTCATAACTTCTACCGGCAGCATGTAATTTTCAATGGGAGTTGACCAGGCCAAGTGTGCAGGATTGGAGATATCTCCCGCAGGAAAGCGGTTGCAAAGGTGGCACAGTGCTGGCTGATAGGCTACACAGGGACCTACGTACCACTGTAGGTGGGATCTGTGTACCTGCTTTCTTGTAGCTCCCAGACACAGTAAAGTAACTTAGAATGGTCAACTGTACTTTCAATGGGAGCTGAGCAGTCTAAGTTCACGGGATTAAAGATAGCTCCCAAAGGAAAACAACTTTAAAGGTTAAATAGTGCTGGCTTTTAGATTATACAAAGACCAACGTACCATGTAGGTGGGGTCTGCGTATCTGTTTCTTGTAACTCCCATAGACAGTGGCATAACATCTACTGGTAGACTGTATTTCAATAGGGAGTTGAACAGGGCAAGTGCGCCGGATTGGAGATAGCTCCCACAGGAAAGCAGCTACAAATATGGCACAGTGTTTGCTGATAGGTTACAAGGGGATCTACGTACCACTGTGGTTTCGGATTTCTGTACCTGTATTCTTGTAGCTCCCAGACGCAGTGACAGAACAGGTACCAGGAGGCTGTATTTCAAATGGGAGATGAGTAGGCCAAGTGTGCGGTATTGGAGATAGCTCCCACAGGAAAGCAGTTGCAAAGTTGACACGGTGTTGGCTGATAGTCTACACCGGGACCTACATACCACCTTAGGTGGGCTCAGCGTACCTGCTTTCTTGTAGCTCCTAGACAAACTGGAGTAACTTAGAATGGTCGCCTATAGTTTAAATGGGAGCTCAGCAGGCTAAGTGCACGGAACTAGAGATAGCTCCCACAGGAAAGAAACTTCAAAGTTGACACAGTTCTGGCTGATAGACTACACAGGGAAAAACATACCAGTATAGGTGCGGTCTGCGTACATATTTCTTGTAGTTCCCATAGGCAGTAACGTAACTTCTACCAGTAGCCTGTATTTTCACAGGGAGCTGAGCAGACCAAGTGCGCGGGACTGGAGATAGCTCCCAAAGGAAAGCAACTGAGAAGGTGGAACAGTGCTGGCTGATAGGCTACATGGGGACCTACATACCACTGTAGGTGGGGTTTGCGTATCTGTTTTCTTTGTCTACCTGATGCAGTGACATAACATCTACCAGCAGCCTGTATTTCAAACTGGAGCTGAGCAGACCAAGTGTGATGGATTGGAGATAGCTCCCAAAGGAAAGCAGATGAAAAGGTGGCACAGTGCTGACTGATAGACTACATAGGGACCTACATACCACTGTACGTGGGGTCCGCGCAATTGTTTTCTTCTAGCTCTCAGACGCAGTGGAGTAACTTCTACCAGTAGTTTGTATTATTGCAATGGAAGCTGAGCAGGCCAAGTGTGCCAGATGGGAGATAGCTCCCAAATGAACGTAGCTGCAAAGGTGGACCTATGCGGGAACTACACGGGGACCTACGCACCTTTGGACGTGGGATCAGCATACCTGCTTTATTGTAGCTCACAGATGCAGTTGCGTAACATCTACCGGCAGCCTGTATTTAAAACGGTAGCTGAGACAGCATGGGATTGGAGATAGCTCCCACAGGAAAGCAACTGAAAAGTTTGCTGTACTTGGTCTGGGATGATAGTGATTTTCCACAGCAGCTCTTGCAGTGCTGTGCTTACTCTTCATACCAATATTATGACGACTGCTCACACAGCATGTCCCTCCAGCATTCATTCCCCCACCTTCACCAATAGCTGTGGGTGAGCACAGTCTTGGAGGGACCACGGCAAGAACAGATGAACCAGGCTGATCAAGGAGATTTTCCATATCATATGACATCAGCTCAGCAATATAAACTGGGGGAGAGGAGCAGGAAGGAGAGGCAAGATTCATTTCTGGCCTTCCAAAAGCAACCGCTACGCGTACTGAAGCCCTGCTTCTCGGGAGGTGGCCGGACATCGCTGCAGATGGAAAGTAGAGAGTATTACCTTTATCTGCTTTTGCTTTGCTTCCTGCATGTACGGCTTTGCTGTTTCTTTATTAAACTGCTTTTATCTCAACCCACGAGACTCTCGTCTTATTTTCTCCCCTTCCCTGGCTCGCTGGAGAGGTGGGGGATACAGCGGTGTGGTGAGTACCTGACACCCAGCCTTTTTGGTGTCCAACACTGGACAAGGTAATAGCAGTTTTACATTAAATGCATTGCAATTATAGTAAGCCAATGAGTGCAAAGGGAGCCTTGCTGTAATGCAGCTTATCTTACACTTTGTAATGTTTTGGGACATGATGGTACTAACACTGACTCTGTGCTGCACTCTAACCTTGATAGCTTTGCTAAGTTGGCTGTATGATTTTGTGAAAAAGATGAAAGGGCCTGGGAACATGATGGCTCAAATAATAATAGCAAGTCTCATTCTATTACTGATGGATTTACTGTCCTGTGGGAGCTATCTTGTGGAGGTCGTGGGGAAAAAGCATCTCTTTCCCTTCAGCTCGGACTGATGTAGAAAATTTTGTTACACAGTCTTCCCAGATCCTTAGTAACCCTTTTATGAGAGTTTTAATATTACTAATTAATATGTCTGGTATATTACATATTTTGTGGAATCTGGACTCATCTGGGTATCAGAGAGGACAAATTTGGGATGGAAATATGTTAAAATGCCCCCTGAAGTGGCCAGTCCCCGGGTGGCAGGGTGTGTGGATTAATTTGGGCAAATTCCTAGGACGATTATCACCTCCTGTAACCTGGGATTTTACACCTGAACATATAAAAAACCCTGCTTTACTGGCACGCCACCTTATAGAAGGGTGTCTTGCCTACCCCACTGAAGCCCATGAGGTTCAGACACTAACCTGGGGCCTAGCCTCTGCCTACCGAGCCGCACTCTAGTCCTCTCAGAGAACTATGGCCGAGGTGGAAATTCAACCTGTATCTGAGACCACCATGGTTGAGTCAGGGAATCAAACAACAACCACAGTGGTTGCCTCAGTAGTGAAAAAGAAACAGTGGATAAGGAGGTAAAGTCCATATCATCGATTATTAAGGGCAGAAGAGGAGGAAGAGGAAAGGTTAGAAGAAGAAGCTGGTCCTTCAGTAAGGAGATCAGGAGAAGGAGTGAAAGAAATCGAAAAGGAAATGGAAACTACTCGGTCCCTCACCTCATCAGAACTTAGAGATATGCGAAAAGATTACGTTGAGGAATCCCAAATCGCAAAAAACTTATCTACACAGGAATTCAGATAAAAATGGAAAACACAGGGGATAGCTCCTCCATATGTACTTTGGTGTTAGTTACCATTTTCAGGGTTTTATAGGGCTCAAACAAAAGAATCATATTTGCCAATACAAGCATGCATAAAATGTCCATCTATCAATTTAGCCCTTCACCTTGATTGGTGGCCAACAAACACAAAATTTCCAATATCACAGTGACTGGTAAAAAAAAATATCAATCCCTTTGTTTTAGTAACAACTAAGGTAACAGCTAAGGTAACCTAACAAATACATACACCAGGGTCTGGTAGCTAATGTAACAGGTCCCTTTCAGGTGTGGTATGTAACTCTTGCAGTTTGATCCTTATGTGATTCAAATGAATACTTACTTAATCAATAGGTGTTTGAGTTATTTGCAAGTGCTTAGCTAATTGACTGAACTATTACTAGATGGTTAACAAGTACTAAAATAATTGTGTATCTGCAACAATTACAGTCCCCAGCCAAGTGAGCGGATTGGTGCCTGGCTGCTCTGATGTTTGGATAACGGGGCTGACAGTCAGCAATTAGAAGGTAGAGAAGCCCAACAGCTGGGATCTCTTGCTAGGGACTGGGAAATTGATAGAGGCATTGGAAAGAACACCTAAATTTGCAGTCTCTGGAAATCATTCCTCTGAAGTGTAAGGGCAAGATACCCATTCGAGGAAGATTTTGTAAATACCCGAGGATAGTAGACTAGAGCAGATGAAGGCATCCAATATCTAAGGGAATTAGCTGTGTTGGAAGTCATCTATGGTGATCTAGATAATGCTGAGGCCTCCACAGATCCAGACCATGTCCAGTGTACACGGACCATGTGGAGAATAGTGATTCAGAGTGCCCCAGCTGCGTATTCTAATATCTTGGCAATGGTGTATCACCGAGACATGGATATACCAACAGTGGAGAAAATATCTTCTTGGTTACAAAACTATGAAGAGAGCCTCTGCACCTCCTAACCAGTGTGGGATGATGGTCTGACTGTCAGAACTGCCTCAAGAATTCAGTCATCCACTGTCCCATCCAGGGGAAAAGGAAGTCCTAGACGAAGGAGTACACCATAAAATGAACTCTGGCTCTTTTTGCGTGGCCAAGGAGAGGATATGAGGAAATGGGATGGTGAATCCACTTTTAAGCAGGAAGCGCATGTACGTGAACTAAGGAGGAAGACAGTTTTTAGAAAAGGACAACCCAAGAGGGCTGTCAGCATAGTAGCTGCCAGATCAAAAGAAAACAATCAGCAATCTCCAAAACATAGAAGAACTGCAACCACTTCCTTCGATGCCAATGAGGAGACTTCAGGTCTAAAATTGCAAGGATAAGATAGCAAATACTCTGATGAAAAAAAGAAATAGAGGACCCCGGCCTCCAGCCAGGAGGAAGAAAGGGATGACCGAATCTACTGGATTGTGTGGATTCGATGGCCTGGCACATCAAACCCACAAAGGTATAAAGCCTTAGTAGACACAGGGGCACAGTGTACATTGATGCCACCAAGGTATAGAGGCACAGATTCTGTCTGGATCTCTGGAGTGACAGGGGGATGTGAAGAATTATCTGTCTTAGAGGCTGAAGTGAGCTTAACAGGGGACAAATGGGAAAAGCACCCCATTGTGACTGGTACAGAGGCCCTTTGTATTCATGGCATAGATTGCCTAAGGAGAGGGTACTTGAAAGATCCCAAGGGTTTTCAATGGGCTTTTGGTATAGCCACTGTAGATACAGAGAAAATCATACAACTCTCCAGTTTATCTGGCCTCTCAGAAGACCCTTTTGTTGTGGGATTGCTGCAAGTTCAGGAGCAACAGGTACCAATTAGGACCAGGACAGTGCACCGGAGGCAACATCGCACAAATCGAGATTCCCTGACTCCCATCCTTGAGTTGATTCAATTGGAGACTCAAGGAGTAATTAGCAAAACTCATTCCCCATTTAATAGTCCCATATGGCCTGTGAAAAAATCTGATGGAGGGTGGAGGTTAACAATAGACTATCATGGCCTGAATGAAGTGACACCACCACTGAGTGCTGCTGTACCAGACATGTTAGAGTTCCAGTATGAACTGGAGTCAAAAGCAGCCAAGTGGTATGCAACGATTGACATCACTAATGCATTTTTCTCAGTTCCGTTGGAAGCAGAGTGCAGGCCACGATTCGCCTTCACATGGAGAGGTGTCCAATATACCTGGAATTGATTGCCACCGGGGTGGAAACATAGTCCTACTATTTGCCATGGTCTAATCCAAACTGTGCTGGAAATGGGTGATGCCCCTGAACATTTACAGTACATTGATAATCGTATCGGGTAAAAAGGCTGAAGAAGTTTTTGAGAAAGAGAAGAGAATAATTCAGATTCTCCTAAAAGCTGGTTTTGCTGTAAAAAGAAACAAAGTAAAGGGACGTGCACAAGAGATCCAGTTTTTGGGCATAATATGGCAAGATGGGAGTTGGCATGTGCCTCTGGATGTTCTGAACAAAATAGCAACACAGTAGCGACTATGTCTCAACCTACTAATAAGAAAGAAACACAAACTTTCCTGGGCTTTGTGGGATTCTGGTGGATGCATATCCCAGGTTATAGTCAGCTTGTGAGCCCTCTTTTTAGATAACCAGAAAGAAGAACTGTTTTGAGTGGGGCCTTGAGCAACAACAAGCTTTTCAACAAATTAAACAGGAAATAGCTCCTGCATTCGCCCTTGGGCCCATCAGTACAGGATCAGATGTGCAGAATATCCTCTACACTGCCGCTGGAGAGCATGGTCTCACCTGGAGCCTCTGGCAGAAAATTTCTAGAGAAATCCGACGTCGACCATTAGGGTTTTGGAGCTGAGGATATCAAGGATAGGAAGTCCACTACACCCCAACTGAAAAAGAAATAGTAGCAGCATATGAGGGACTTTGAGCTGCTTCAGAAGCACAGAAGCTTACCTGCTCTTGTCACCACGTCTGCCTGTGCTACACTGGATATTCAAAGGGAAAACCCCTTCTATGCATCATGCAACCAGCGCTACATGGAGTAAGTGGATGACGTTGATTACACAACGATCTCGGCTAGGTGTCATGGTTTGACATGACAGCCTTTTCTGGTAAGGGGGAAGGGGCTGCAAAGATGGCTCCTGCAAGAAGTTGCTCACAACTCTCCCCAGCTCAGAAAAGGCTCACTTCTGGGGCTGAGCAAATTAGACGCCTCCACGATCACTTTTTAAGAAGAAGCCGGAAGGGGAGGTGTCTTCCTCCATCTTCTTTCTTTCTTCTGCCCCTTCTTTTTTTCTTCTGGCTGTTGGTGGTGCAAGGAGTAGGAACGGTGAGAGAAACAACCATGCGGACTCCAAGGTCAGTGATGAAAGGGAGGAGGTGTACTGTAGCAGAGACTCCCCTGCATTCTATGGAGAGAACTGGTGAAGCTGAGATTTATTTTCATTTCTTTAAAGACCCCGAGCCAGGGACAGTGATTTTGGCCGGAGGAGACCTTGTCCCGAAGGAGGGGCCCTTTATCACTATGGCCGGAGCAGGCCCTGTCCCGAGGAAGGGATCTTGCAAGTGCAGAAACTGCAACCGCGGTGAAGAATCCACATCAGAGATATTCACCAAGGACTGTGTCCCATGGGAGGGAACCTGTATCAGCAGAAGCCGCAGCTGCTGGGAACAACCCACACCAGAGAAGTTTGTTAAGGACTGTGTTCCGGGGGAGGAACCCCGTGTTGGAGCAGGGGAAGAATGCCAGGAGTCATCCTCATCTGAGAAGACAGAAGCGACAGAGCCCATCTGTGAGAGACTGACCACATCCCCCACTCCCTGCCCCCCTGAGCTGTTGAGGGGGGAAGAGGTAGAGATATCGGGAGCAGTGAGCTGGGCCCGGGAAGAAAGGAGGGATGGGGGAGGGAGATCTTAAAGTGCTGGTTGTAATTTTCCCATCATCCTACTCCCTTTTTGCTTTTATTCTGTTCTGTTTCTTGTAGAATAAACTTTCCTACTTTCCTCTCTAAGTCGAGTACTAGAGTCTGTTTTGCCCAGAACCATAATTGACAGTGAGCCCTCCCTGTCCTTGTCTCAATCCACAACAATCTTGCTTATCTTTTTACTCCCATTTCGCTGGGTCCTCTGCCATCTTAACGAGGGTAGGGGTGAATGGGGGCATCGAGCGAGAGACTGTCGTGGTGCTGTTGTGCTAGCTGGGCCAAACCACGACACTAGGGAAATCTAATCGCCCAGAAATCCTGGAAGAGATCATGGACTGGCCAGAAGGCAGGTATTTTTGGGCATTGTCTGAGGAAGTAGCTCGTGCCCAAGAGGCACCACCATATAATGAACTGTCAGAAGATGAGAGGCATTACGCTTTGTTTGCTGATGGATCCTGCCGCGTGGTAGGAAATCATCGTAAGTGGAAAGCTGCTGTGTGGAGTCCTACACGACGAGGCCACTGAAGGAGGTGAGTCAAGTCTGTTTGCTGAAGTGAAAGCCATCCAACTAGCTCTAAAGATTGTAGAACGAGAGAAGTGGCCAATACTCTATCTTTATACTGATTCCTGCATGGTGGCTAATGCCCTATGGGGATGGCTACAGCAATGGAAGAAGATCAACTGGCAGCGCAAGGGTAAACCCATCTGGACTGCTGCATTATGGCAAGACATTGCCGCTCGGGTGGAAAACATGACTCTGAAGGTACGTCATGGAGATGCTCACATGCCCAAAAGCCGTGCCACTGAAGAACAATGGAACAACCAACAGGTAGACAAAGCTGCCAAATTGAAGTAGCTCAGGTAGACCTAGACTGGCAGCGGAAACGTGAGCTATTTATAGCTCGATGGGCCCATGAAACATCAGGACATCTGGGAAGAGATGCAACATATAGATGGGCTCGTGATCGAGGGGTGGACTTGACCATGGAAGCCATTACACAGGTCACCCACGAATATGAAACGTGCTGCAATCAAGCGAGCCATACGAATCAAGTCTCCCTGGAACAGAGGCCGATGGCTGGGTTTTCAATATGGTGAGGCCTGGCAAATTGACTTTTTTGGACCGCTACCACGAACACATCAAGGCAAGCGTTATATACTCATCATGGTGGAAGCAGCTACCTGTAAATCATGCCCCTGCCCGAAATACTGTCTTGGGTCTTGAAAGGCAAGTTTTGTGGCGACACTTTACTCCAGAAGGAATTGAATCAGACAATGGGACTCATTTTCAAAATAATCTCAAACTCCTGGGCAGAGAAACATGCCATTGAGTGGATATACCACATCCCCTATCACCCACAAGCCACTGGAAAGATTAAAAGATATAACGATCATCCACAAGCCACTGGAAAGATTAAAAGATATAACGGATTACTAAAGACCATGTTGAGAGCACTGGGCAATGGGGCATGGACACAGTGGGATAAAAATTTAGCAGAAGCCACTTGGCTGGTTAACAGCAGAGGTTCAACTAACCGTCCTGGTCCTGCCCAAAAAAACCCCACTACATACTGTGGGAGGAGATAAGGTCCCTTTAGTGCACCCAGGGAAATGGCTGGGGAAGGAATAATGGGTTGCACGTCCCATGGGAAAGATGAAACCCTTTTGTGGGATTGTCTTTTCTCAAGGGCCTGGATGTACTTGGTGGGTGATGAGAAAGGATGGGGAAGCTCGATGTATTCCTCAAGAAGACTTAACTTTGGGGGAAAAATAATCTGTGATGTGAGTTATCTGTTGTAGATGATGAGGTATGAACTTTGCAATAAAACCGGACAAGTGGACAAACCAAGTCGGTGCTGGTGCCCAACACTGAATATACTGTTTCCCCTGGCCTGGATATCCATCTTTATGGATGAGACCTAAGTTATGGCCATCTCCAGTGAACATCTACAGAGGATGAAAGATACAAGAATGTTGTTTGTTTGTTTGATGCAGGAGGGAATACAAGAATGATGTTTGTTGAAGAGTGGGGCTACTGGTTTATGAGAGTAAATAAGAACGTATATGGGTTTTTTAAACAATTTTTCTGACCATGACATAAATGGTATGGAATAAGGAGTGGAGGCTGTAGTGGGTCTAGGATGGTAGTGACTTTCCACAGCAGCTCTTGCAGTGCTGTCCTTACTTTTAATATTGATATTATGACTACTGCTTGCACAGCATCAGGGCTGTCCCTCCAGCATTCCTTCCCTCACCTTCACCAATAGCTGTGGGTGAGCACAATCTTGGGAGGGACCACGGCCAGAACAGTTGATCCAGGCTGACCAAGAAGATTTTCCATACCATACAAAGTCAGCTCACTAATATAAACTTGGGGAGAGGAGCAGGAAAGAGAGGCAAGATTCATTTCTGGCCTTCCAAAAGTAACCACTACGGGTACTGAAGCCCTGCTTCTCGGGAGGTGGCTGGACATCGCTGCAGATGGGAAGTAGACAGTAACAGCTTTATCTGCTTTTGCTTTGCTTCCCTTGCGTGAGGCTTTGCCATTTCTTTATTAAACTGCTTTTATCTCAAACCACAAGACTCACATCTTGTTTTCTCCCCTTCTCTGGCTTCCTGGGCAGGTGGGGGGATAGAGTGGTGTGGTAGGCACCTGGCATCCAGCCAGGGTCAAGCTACCACAGTGGAAAAGTGCTTTTTCAGATACACAAATAACTCAAACACCTATTGATTATGTAATTATTCCTTTGAATCACATAATGATCAAACTGCAAGAGTGACATACCACACCTGATAGGGATCTTTTTCCTTAGCTAGCAGACTCTAGTAAATGTATTTGTTAGGTTACCTTAGCTGTAACCTTAGCCAGGAGAACCTGATAAATATATTTGTTACGTTACCTTAGCTGTTACCTTAACCACAAGACCCTGCTTTATGTATTTGTTAGGTTACCTTGGCTGTTACCTTAGTTGTTACTAAAAAAAAGGGACTGATATCTTTTTTTGACTAGTCACTGTAATTTTGGAAATTTTGTGCTTGTTGGGAACCAAACAAGGTGAAGGGCTAAATTCATGGATGGACATTTTATGCATGCTCCTGCTGGCAAATGTAATTCTTTTGTTTGAGCTGTATAAAGACCCTGAAAATGGTAACTAACAAGGAAGTATGTATGGAGGAGCTATCCCCATTGTTTTTCCAGCGCTGCATAATAAAGAAGTGCCTGGCTTATCTGCATTCCTGTGTAGATACTTTTTTCGTGATTGCAGATCCGTCAACAGTTTTGGCAACATAGTTGGGACCTTGCGAGTGAGACTGAACGGGATCGGATGCTGATCGAACTCCAGCACACAGTGAGGGATTCTCGTGGAGGACCATCACCTGCGACCCTTACAGCTCCTCGCAACGTTCCCTAGAGTGGTAAGGCACTTCTAATTGGTTGGGGATGTAACCTGGTGAACTAGCCTGTAAATCGCGGTGTCGGAGACCCCGCTTGGTGGGGCCCAAGGAAAGCCCAAAGCAGCCTGCCAGTAAGACGGAGCGAAAGTTCCGCTTGGTTGGGCTAGAGGATTCTCATGTTGGTGTTGGGAGACTAGGCACCACCCGTAAGCGAAAGCGATCACAGGGTTGGCATTGGTATTGCAGCCTGTAAGTCGGACGAAGTGATCGCAGGGCTGATATTGGTATTTGACAATTGGTAACTGGTATAAGTCAGCCCACATAAGTATATGGTAAAGGTGCCTAATTTATTTTAGTTTGTACATTGATTTGTACATTAGTTTGTATATTGCTTTGTGTACATATATGTATATTATTGTATATTGTGTTGTGAGCTATGTGTGTGTGACTTTGCAATTTCGCACGAAGCGAGTGCGGAGCTTTGATCCGCGGTTTTGTGATCCCGCAAGGGGTGCAGCCGGAGAGAAGCGAAGCGAAAGAACGAAATGACTGTTGAGAAAGTATTTGTTACTAAAAGGATTTTGAAATGGCAAACAAAGTACCTGAGACTTCACCCCTTGGTTGTTTGTTGGCACACTGGAAGGAATTTAAGGGTGATTTTCGCAATGATCAACTTATAAGGTACTGTAATCATGCATGGTTGTTGTATGATTTGGATAGTGGGGAAAAGTTGCCCTTGAATGGGACTTTGAATTATAATACAATTATGCAATTAATGTTATTCTGTAAGAGGGGAAGAAAATGGGTTGACGTCCCATATGTACATCTTTTCTTTTACCTTCGAGAAATACCGGCTTGGCAAAAGAAATGCAAATTAGATAAGCAGGCATGTACCCAAATGCCATTAACCATAAAAAAGATGAAGGCTAAAGAGAATTGTTCTGCGTGTACCCTTACTAAAACTTGCTGTAAACATTTGGCTATAAAACAAAAGAAAAGGAGCATGATGATACGGAGCCGGAATTGGACATAGCTCCATTTGCCTCCATAGCTCCTATTCCATTATATCCCCCTCTTCCATCATCATCTGATTCTGAGGTTGATAGCCCAGCCGGGCGACCGGCACTAGGACCTGATGATTTAGGTCCCCGCCCAAATAGTAGTAGATCGAGAGAGGAGGAGGAATCAGACTTGGACTCGTCTCCACCTGTATCCAGGAGAACGAGACAGCGTACTCATTTGATAACTCCTCTAAAAACACAGGAGAGGAGACGGTTGATAGCCCCCTTGAGACAGGGAGTTGGGCAACATGGACCAGTGTATGTAAAAGTGCCCTTCTCTCCCTCAGATCTAATAATATGGAAAGAATCAGCTGGTCCTTATAGAGAGGATCCTGGTAAAGTGGGGAGAATAATGGGAATGATAATGAAAACTCAAAATCCTGATTGGGAGGATATACAGGTGATTTTAGATACTCTTATGGACTGTAGTGAAAAATAAATGGTTTTGAGAACCGCTCAAATGCGGACAGAAGAAGACGTCCGAATTCGAACTGTAGGGGGTACCATAGATTAGAATTTCCCTACAGGGGACCCACAATGGGATCCAAATAGGGACGATCATATGCAGAGACTGAAAAGGTACCAACAGTGGATTATATATGGGGTCCAAAATGCCATGCCCAAAACTATAAATTGGTCTAAATTATATGATGTGAGACAGGAGAAGAAAGAATCCCCAACAGCATTCTTAGAAAGGCTGAAGGAAGCAGTTCGTAAATATACCAACTTGCAACCTGAAGCCGAAGAAACTAAGGAACAGTAGACTTAATATTTCTGGGGCAATCACAGGAGGACATTAGAAAAAACTCCAAAAGTTGCAAGGAACGGATATACGAAATTTGGACAAATTAGTGGAAGTAGCTTGGAAAGTTTATAATAACAGAGATAACGAAAATGAGATGAGGAAACAAAGACAATTACGTGCAGTAGTGAATAGGACCTCTGGATTTTCAAATCAAGGACAGGGACAAAGCTCTATGAGAGGAGGGATGAGAGGAAGGGGAAGAGGACAAGTTGGCAGAACCCCCCTTGGAACTAATCAATGTGGTTTTTGCAGGGAAGAGGGAAATTGGAAAAATGAATGCCCTAAATTAGCTGGTCAACATGCTAAATTGATGGTCTTGGGAGAGTATATGGATTGACAAGGACCAGAGGCTAACCCAGCTGAATCTCTGGTTACAATTAAGCTGGGAGAAAAATAGGTTACATTTTTGGTGGATACAGGTTTAACCTTTTCTGTATAAAACAGCCAAAAAACAAAACTTGGAACTAAAACTGCAAATATTGTGGGAGTCACAGGGAAAAAGGAAAATCGGCCATTATTTCAACCCTTAAATTTATAATTCAGAAGTAAAGTTATAACACATGAATTTTTGTATGTTCCAGAGTGTCCCATACCCCTAATGGGGAGGGACTTGTTATCTGAGTTAAATGTACAAATTGTCCTTGAAAACGGAGACTTGTTACTAAAAATACCTGAATGAAAGACAGGAAAAATATTGATGATAAAAGAAAAACAAAGGTGCTAGAATTACCTCCAGAACTGGAGAATGCAGAGATCTCAATAGTGTGGGAAACTCAGATTCCAGGAAAATCAAAATTGGCATAACCAGTCAAAATTGAAATAAAAGAAAAACCAAAATTGCTCATAGTATGAAAATACCCAATAAAGTGTGAGGCAAAAAAAGGATTAAAGGTATTAATTGATAAATTTCTGTAATATCAAATTCTAGAAGAATGTGAGTCACAGTATAATACACCAATTTTACCAGTATGGAAATATAATGGAGAGTATAGGTTCGTTCAGGATTCAAGACACATAAATCAGATTGTGAAAGATATACATCCAGTTGTAGCCAATCTGTATACCTTACTCACAGCTCTGAGAGAAAATTATCAGTGGTTTACAGTACTTGATTTAAAAGATGCTTTCTTTTGTATCCCTTTGGAAAAGGAAAGTCGTAAACTATTTGCTTTTGAGTGGGAAAGCATCCAAACAGGACACAAGGTGCAGTTAACATGGAAACGGCTACCCCAAGGATTCAAGAACAGCCCGACTATCTTTGGAAGACAACTAGAAAAAGAACTGGAACTTTGGACTAATGAAAAGACAGTGACACCGAGACCAGAGCATCTGCTTCTCCAATATGTGGATGACATCCTGATTGCCACAATGGGAAGGTCAACCTGCATACAGGTAACCATTGAACTTATAAACTTTTTGGGATTAAATGGGTACAAAATATCAAAAGAAAAAACTCAAATAGCAGCCAAACAGTAATATATTTGAGACTTGAAATTTTAAAGGAGAACAGAGACTGGGGACAAAGTGAAAGGAAGTGATTTGTGCTATTCTGGAACCACACACTGTGCATGAGTTGCGGGCATTTTTGGGAATGACGGGATGATGCAGGCTCTGGATCATGGATTATGGTATTATAGCCAAAGCATTATATGAAGACCAAAAATCTACCCTTTTTATATGGGGCAAAGAAAAGCAAGAAGCTTTCCTGAAGCTTAAAATAGCTCTGATGACAGCCTCAGTCTTAGGCTTGCCAGATCTAACCAAAGACTTTAAATTACTTATTCATGAACGACTCTAGGAGTTCTGACGTAGGAACTAGGAAGCTGGAAGAGACCAGTGGGATATTTTTCCAAATAAATGGACTTGCTGAGCAACGGATGGCCTTCTTGCCTGCGAGCAGTAGCTGCAACTGTCACACTGATCCAAGAAGCAAGAAAGCTGACCTTGGGAAGGACTACTACAGTCTATGTCCCACATATGGTGGCCAAAGTCTTGGAGCAAAAGGGGGGACATTGTTTATCCCTGAGCCGAATGATGAAATAGCAGGGAATTCACACTGAGCAGGATGATGTAGTGTTGAAAACAACTAACCTTCTAACTCCTGCAGTGTTTCTGAGTAATTTACAGGAAGAGCAAGCACTGGAACACATAGTCTTTCCCTGTCGCACCAATCAGGTTAAGGAAACAGTTAAATGGTTCCTTCAGGAAATTGTTCGAAGGTTTGGAGTTCCATTTGGAATATCTTCAGACAGAGGACCACATTTCATGGCCAATGTGGTACAAGAGGTAAGCAAAGTTCTAGGAATTTCCTGGGATTTACATGCCCCTTGGAGAGAGCAATCAAGAAGAAAAGCGGGAGAGTTGTAGGAGATCTTGAGAAATTGAAGTTAACTCTTAAACATGACTAAGTTTTTGTTTTTGCTGGTTTTTCAGTCAATGGTGGTGAAAACATGGATAAAATTGGATGGTCAAATCAATTAGTATTGAATGTTCAGGCCCAGACTCCAGTCCAAACAGAAATGGACTCAGAACAGGTAATTCAATTAAAAAGAAATTAGTTAAGACAAAACCTGGATAGATAAAGTTTTTGAGAGACTGGGCCTGGACCTTAAATTCTGGATAAAGTCACTGATTGAAACACTTCTGCTATTGATTACAATGTTTCTGGCAATCTATTTGGCATAATGTTGCATCAAATGAGAAATAATACAAAGAACACTGTGGTAGTTTGAGCCTGGCTGGATGCCAGGTGCCCACCACACCGCTTTACCCCCCACCTCCCGAGAAGCAAGCCAGGGAAGGGGAGAAAATAAGATGGGAATCTCGTGGGTTGAGATAAAAGCAGTTTAATAAATAAGCAGCAAAGCCGCGCGCGCGGGAAGCAAAGCAGAAGCAGATAAGCTGTTACTCTCTACTTCCCATCAGCAGCGATGTCCGGCCACCTCCCGAGAAGCAGGGCTTCAGTACGCGTAGCGGTTGCTTTGGGAAGGCCAGAAATGAATCTCGCCTCCCCTTCCTGCTCCTTTCCCCCAGTTTATATTACTGAGCTGACGTCATATGGTATGGAATATCTCCTTGGTCAGCCTGGGTCAGCTGTCCTGGCCATAGTCCCTCCCAAGATCATGCCCACTCACAGCTATTGGTGAAGGTGGGGGAAGGAATGCTGGAGGGACAGCCCTGATGTTGTGCAAGCGGTAGTCATAATATTGATATCAACAGTAAGCACAGCACTGCAGGAGCTGCTGTGGAAAATCACTACCGTCCCAGACCCACTACAGTCTCCACCCCTTATTCCATACCATTTATGTCATGCTCAGACAAACCATCTTAACAATCCATATACATTCTTATATACTCTCATTAACCAGTACCCCCACTCTTCAACAGACAAACATCATTCTTGTATTCCCTCTTGCATCTTGCATCAAACAAACAAACAACATTCTTATATCTTTCATCCTCTGTAGATGTTCACTGGAGCAGGTCATAACTTCTGTCTCATCCATAAAGATGAATATCCAGGCCAGGGGAAACAGTATGTTCAGTGTTGGGCACCAGCACCGGCTTGGTTTGTCCACTTGTCCGGTTTTTCTTGCAAAGTTCATCTACAACAGATAACTCACATAACAGGTTATTTTTCCCCCAAGGTTAAGTCTCCTTGAGGTACACATCGAGTTTCCCCATCCTTTCTCATCACCCACCATGTACAGCCAGGCCCTTGAGCAAAGACAATCCCACGAATGGGTTTGCCTTTTCCCATGGGAGGTGCAACCCATACTGCCTTCCCCAGCCATTTCCCTGGGTGCACTACGGGGACCTTATCTCCTCCCACAGTATGTAGTGGTTTTGTTTGGGCAGGACCAGGACGGTTAGTTGAACCTCTGCTATTGACCAGCCAAGTGGCTTCTGCTAAATTTTTATCCCACTGCTTCCATGCCCCATTGCCCAGTGCTCTCAACATGGTCTTTAGTAACCCATTATATCTCTCAATCTTTCCAGAGGCTTGAGGGTGATAGGGGATGTGGTATATCCACTCAATGCCATGTTTCTTTGCCCAGGAGTTTATGAGATTATTTCGAAAATGAGTTCCATTATCTGATTCAATTCTTTCTGGAGTGCCGTGTCGCCACAAAACTTGCCTTTCAAGACCCAAGACAGTATTTCGGGCAGTGGCGTGGTTTACAGAGTATGTTTCCAACCAATCAGTAGTTGCTTCCACCATGGTGAGTATATACCGCTTGCCTTGATGTGTTCGTGGTAGTGGTCCAACATAGTCAATTTGCCAGGCCTCACCATACTGAAAACCCAGCCATCGGCCTCTGTTCCAGGGAGACTTGATTCGTGTGGCTCGCTTGATTGCGGCACATGTTTCACATTCATGGGTGACCTGTGTGATGGCTTCCATGGTCAAGTCCACCCCTCGATCACGAGCCCATCTATATGTTGCATCTCTTCCCAGATGTCCTGATGTTTCATGGGCCCATCGAGCTATAAATAGCTCACCTTTACGCTCCCAGTCTAGATCTACCTGAGCTAGTTCAATTTTAGCAGCTTTATCTACCTGTTGGTTATTCCATTGTTCTTCATTGGCACGGCTTTTTGGCACATGAGCATCTACATGACGTACCTTCAGAGTCATATTTTCCACCCGAGCAGCAATGTCTTGCCATAATGCAGCAGCCCAAATGGGTTTACCCTTGCGCTGCCAGTTGGTCTTCTTCCATTGCTGTAGCCATCCCCATAGAGCATTAGCCACCATCCAGGAGTCAGTGTAAAGATAGAGTACTGGCCACTTCTCTCGTTCTGCAATCTTTAGAGCTAGTTGGATGGCTTTCACTTCAGCAAACTGACTTGACTCACCTTCTCCTTCAGTGGCCTCAACAACTCGTCGTGTGGGACTCCACACAGCAGCTTTCCACTTACGATGATTTCCTACCACGCGGCAGGATCCATCAGTAAACAAAGCATAATGCCTCTCATCTTCTGACAGTTCATTATATGGTGGTGCCTCTTGGGCGCGAGCTACTTCCTCAGGCAATGCTCCAAAATCTCTGCCTTCTGGCCAGTCCATGATTTCTTCCAGGATTCCTGGGCGATTAGATTTCCCCAGCCGAGATCGTTGTGTAATCAACGCCATCCACTTACTCCATGTAGCGCTGGTTGCATGATGTATAGAAGGGGTTTTCCCTTTGAACATCCAGTGTAACACAGGCAGACGTGGTGCCAAGAGGAGATGAGCTTCTGTGCCAATGACTTCTGAAGCAGCTCGAAGTCCCTCATATGCTGCTAGTATTTCTTTTTCAGTTGGGGTGTAGTGGGCTTCCGATCCTCGATATCCTCGGCTCCAAAACCCTAATGGTCGACCTCGGGTTTCTCCAGATGTTTTCTGCCAGAGGCTCCAGGTGAGACCATGCTCTCCAGCGGCAGTGTAGAGGATATTCTGCACATCTGGTCCTGTACGGATGGGCCCAAGCACGGCTGTACGAGCTATTTCCTGTTTAATTTGTTGAAAAGCTTGTTGTTGCTCAAGGCCCCACTCAAAACAGTTCTTTTTTCTGGTTACTCTAAAGAGAGGGCTCACAAGCTGACTATAACCTGGGATATGCATCCTCCAGAATCCCACAAGGCCCAGGAAAGCTTGTGTTTCTTTCTTATTAGTCGGTTGAGACATAGTCGCTATTTTATTCACAACATCCATAGGCACATGCCGACGCCCATCTTGCCATTTTATGCCCAAAAACTGTATCTCTTGTGCAGGTCCCTTTACTTTGTTTCTTTTTATAGCAAAACCAGCTTTCAGGAGAATCTGTATTATTCTTTTCCCTTTCTCAAACACTTCTTCTGCCTTGTTGCCCCATACAATTATGTCATCAATGTACTGTAAATGTTCAGGGGCATCACCCGTTTCCAGCACAGTTTGGATTAGACCATGGCAAATAGTAGGACTATGTTTCCACCCCTGGGGCAATCGATTCCAGGTATATTGGACACCTCTCCATGTGAAGGCAAATTGTGGCCTGCACTCTGCTGCCAATGGAATTGAGAAGAATGCATTAGCGATGTCAATCGTAGCATAGCACTTGGCTGCTTTTGACTCCAGTTCATACTGGAGCTCTAACATGTCTGGTACAGCAGCACTCAGTGGTGGTGTCACTTCGTTCAGGCCACGATAGTCTACTGTTAACCTCCACCCTCCATCAGATTTTTTCACAGGCCATATGGGACTATTAAATGGAGAATGAGTTTTGCTAATTACTCCTTGAGCCTCCAGTTGATGAATCAACTCACAGATGGGAGCCAGGGAATCTCGGTTCGTGCGATATTGCCTCCGGTGCACTGTCCTGGTAGCAATTGGTACCTGTTGCTCTTGAACTTGCAGCAATCCCACAACAAAAGGGTCTTCTGAGAGGCCAGGTAAGTTAGAGAGTTGTTTGATTTTCTCTGCATCTACAGTGGCTATACCAAAAGCCCATCGATACCCCTTGGGGTCTTTGAAGTACCCTCTCCTGAGGTAATCTATGCCAAGAATACAAGGGGCCTCTGGACCAGTCACAATGGGGTGTTTTTTCCATTTGTCCCCTGTTAAGCTCACTTCAGCCTCTAATACAGATAATTCTTCACATCCCCCTGTCACTCCAGAGATCCAGACAGAATCTGTGCCTCTATACCTTGATGGCATCAATGTACACTGTGCCCCTGTGTCTACTAAGGCTTTATACCTTTGTGGGTTTGATGTGCCAGGCCATCGAACCCACACAGTCCAGTAGATTCGGTCATCCCTTTCCTCCTCCTGGCTGGAGGCCGGGGTCCTCTATTTCTGTTCTTCATCAGAGTATTCGCTATCTGATCCTTTCAATTTTAGACCTGAAGTCTCCTCATTGGCTTCGAAGGAAGTAGTTGCAGTTCTTCTATGTCTTGGAGATTGTTGATTGTCCTCTTTTGTTTTGGCAGCCACTCTGCTGACAGCTCTCCTGGGCGGTCCTTTTCTAACAGCTGTCTTCCCCCTTAGTTCACGTACACGCGCTTCTAGCTTAAAAGTGGGTTCACCATCCCACTTCCTCATATCCTCTCCTTGGCCACGCAAAAAGAGCCAGAGTTCATTTCGCGGTGTACTCCTGTGTCTGGGACTTCCCTTTCCCCTGGTCGGGACAGTGGATGACTGAGTTCTTGAGGCAGATCTAACAATCAGGCCATCATCCCACACTGATGAGGAGGTGCAGAGGCTCTCTTCATAGTTCTGTAACCAAGAAGATACCCTCTCCACTGTTGGTATGTCCATGTCTGGATGATACACCATTGCCAGGATATTAGAATATGTAACTGGGGCACTCTGGATCACTTTTCTCAACATGGCCCGTGTACACTGGACATCGTCTGGATCTGTGGAGGCCTCGACATTATCCAGATCACCATAGATGACTTCCAACACAGCTAATTCCCTTAGATATTGGATCCCTTCATCAGCTCTAGTCCACTTTCCTCGGGCATTTACAAGGTCTTCCTTGAATGGGTATCTTGCCCGTACACTTGAGAGGAGTCGTTTCCAGAGACTACAAACTGAGGTTTTCTTTCCAATGCCTTTATCAATTCCCCGGTCCCTAGCAAGAGATCCTAGCTGTTGGGCTTCTCTGCCTTCCAATTGTTGACTGTCAGCCCCGTTATCCCAGCATCGGAGCAGCCAGGCACCAATCCGCTCACCTGGCTGGCGACTGTAATCTTTTCGCATATCTCTAAGTTCTGTTGAGGTGAGGGACCGAGTAGTTTCCATTTCCTTTTCGATTTCTTTCACTTCTCCTGATCTCCTTACCGAAGGACCAGTTTCTTCTTCTAGCCTTTCCTCTTCCTCCTCGTCTGCCCTTACTAATCGATGATATGGACTTGACCTCCTTATCCACTGCTTCTTTTTCACTACTGGGGCAACCACTGTGGTTGTTGTTTGGTTCCCTGACTCAACCATGGTAGTCTCAGGTATAGTTTGAATTTCCACCTCGGCCATAGTTCTCTGAGAGGGCTGGACTGCGACTGACTCAACTATGTTGGTCTCAGGTACCGTTTGAGTTTCCATTTCAATCACAGTTCTCTGAGAGGACTGGAATGCAGCTTGGTAGGCAGAGGCTAGGCCCCAGTATAGTGCCTGAACCTGATGGGCCTCATTAGGGTAGGTAAGACACCCTTCTATCAGGTAGCGTGTCAGTAAAGCAGGGTTTTTTATCTGTTCAGATGTAAAATCCCAGGTTACAGGAGGTGATAACCGTCCTAGGAATTTGCCTAAATTCATCCACATACCCTGCCACCCAGGGACTGGCCGCTTCAGGGGGCATTTTAACATGTTTCCATCACAAATTTGTACTCTCTGATACCCAGATGACTCCAGATTCCACAAGATATATAATATACCAACCATGTTAATTAGTAATATTAAAACTCTCGTATAAGGGTGACTAAGGACCTGAGAAGTCTGTGTAACAGAATTGTCTAGATCAGTCCGAGCTGAGGAGAAAGAGGTGCTTTGCCCCATGGCCTCCACAAGATAGCTCCCACAGCACACTAAATTCATCAGTAATAGAATGAGACTTGCTATTATTATTTGGGCCATCATGTTCCCAGGCCCTTTCATCCTCTTCACAAAATTATATAGCCAGCTTAGCAAAGCTATTAAGGTTAAAGCACAGCCGAGAGTCAATGTTAGGAGCATCGTGTTCCCAAACATTAGAAAGTGTAAGATAAGCTGCATAGCAGCAAGGCTCCGTGACCAGCACAGGAACTTTGCTCTCATTGGTTTACTGTAATTGCAATGCAGTTAATGTAAATCTGCTATTATCTCGCCCCACGTTGGGTGCCAAAAGGGCTGTGGTAGTTTGAGCCTGGCTGGATGTCAGGTGCCCACCACACCGCTTTACCCCCCACCTCCCGAGAAGCAAGCCAGGGAAGGGGAGAAAATAAGATGGGAATCTCGTGGGTTGAGATAAAAGCAGTTTAATAAATAAGCAGCAAAGCCGCGCGCGCGGGAAGCAAAACAGAAGCAGATAAGCTGTTACTCTCTACTTCCCATCAGCAGCGATGTCCGGCCACCTCCCGAGAAGCAGGGCTTCAGTACGCGTAGCGGTTGCTTTGGGAAGGCCAGAAATGAATCTCGCCTCCCCTTCCTGCTCCTTTCCCCCAGTTTATATTACTGAGCTGACGTCATATGGTATGGAATATCTCCTTGGTCAGCCTGGGTCAGCTGTCCTGGCCATAGTCCCTCCCAAGATCATGCCCACTCACAGCTATTGGTGAAGGTGGGGGAAGGAATGCTGGAGGGACAGCCCTGATGTTGTGCAAGCGGTAGTCATAATATTGATATCAACAGTAAGCACAGCACTGCAGGAGCTGCTGTGGAAAATCACTACCGTCCCAGACCCACTACAAACACGATGAAGCCATAGAATTTTGACAGCATTCTCAAGAGACAATGATCGGTTAAAAGGTGATCCACCACCATATGACAATCATGGTTTTTTTATGGAGATAGCAGAAATATAAGACTGAAAGTATTGGAATGTGATTATCAATACTTTCAAAGGGGAAAAATGTTACAGATACACAATTATTTTAGTTAACAACTTAGCATCACAAAAAGTAGTCAAGCACTTGTTAAGCACTTGTTAATCACATAGTAATAGTTCAATCAATTAGCTAAGCATTTGCAAATAACTCAAACACATATCTTTTTTTGACCAATCACCGTGATTTTGGAAATTTTGTGGTTTTTTGGAACCAGTCAAGGTGAAGGACTAAATTGATAGATGGATGTTTTATGCATGCTTGTGTTGACAAACGTGATTCTTTTGTTTGAGCCCTATAAATACCCTGAAAATGGTAACTAACAAGGAAGCACTTATGGAGGGGCTATCCCCTGTGTTTTCCCAGCCCTGCATAATAAAGAAGTGCCTACTTCTCTGCATTCCTGTGTAGATAAGTTTTTTGCGATTTGGGATTCCTCAACGTAATCTTTTTGCATATCTCTAAGTTCTGATGAGATGAGGGACCGAGTAGTTTCCATTTCCTTTTCGATTTCTTTCTCTCCTTCTCCTGATCTCCTTACTGAAGGACCAGCTTCTTCTTCTAACCTTTCCTCTTCCTCCTCTTCTGCCCTTAATAATCGATGATATGGACTTTACCTCCTTATCCACTGTTTCTTTTTCACTACTGCGGCAACCACTGTGGTTGTTGTTTGATTCCCTGACTCAATCATGGTGGTCTCAGATACAGGTTGAATTTCCACCTCGGCCATAGTTCTCTGAGAGGACTAGAGTGCGGCTCGGTAGGCAGAGGCTAGGCCCCAGGTTAGTGTCTGAACCTCATGGACCTCATTGGGGTAGGCAAGACACCCTTCTATAAGGTGGCGTGCCAGTAAAGCAGGGTTTTTTAAATGTTCAGGTGTAAAATCCCAGGTTACGGGAGGTGATAATCGTCCTAGGAATTTGCCCAAATTCATCAAAACACCCTGCCACATGGGGAGTGGCCGCTTCAAGGGGCATTTTAACATGTTTCCATCCCAAATTTGTCCTCTCTGATACCCAGATGAGTCTAGATTCCACAAAATATGTAATATACTAGACATATTAATTAGTAATATTAAAACTCATAAAAGGGTTACTAAGGATCTGGGAAGACTGTGTAACAAAATTGTCTACATCAGTCTGAGCTGAAGGGAAAGAGATGGTTTGCCCCACGACCTCCACAAGATAGCTCCCACAGGACAGTAAATCCATCAGTAATAGAATGAGACTTGCTATTATTATTTGGGCCATCATGTTCCCAGGCCCTTTCATCCTTTTCACAAAATCATACAGCCAACTTAGCAAAGCTATCAAGGTTAGAGTGCAGCACAGAGTCAGTGCATCATGTCCCCAAACTTTACAAAGTGTAAGGTAAGCTGGATTACAGCAAGGCTCCCTTACCAGCACAGGAACTTTTCACTTAATGGCTTACTATAATTACAATGCATTTAACGTAAAACTGTTATGATCTCGCCCCACGTTGGGTGCCAAAAAGGCTGAAGTAGTTTGACCCTGGCTGGGTGTCAGGTACTCACCATACCGCTGTATCCCCCACCTTCCCAGCGAGCCAGGGAAGGGGAGAAAATGAGATGGGAGTCTCATGGGTTGAAATAAAAGCAGTTTAATAAAGAAAAAGAAAAGCCATATGCGCGGGAAGCAAAGCAAAAGCAGATAAAGCTGTTACTCTACCTCCCATCTGCAGCGATATCCGGCCACCTCCCGAGAAGCAGGGCTTTCGAACGCTTAACGATTACTTTTGGAAGGCCAGAAATGAATCTTGCTTTCCTTTCCTGCTCCTCTCCCCCAGTTTATTTTACTGAGCTGATGACATATGGTATGGAAAATCTCCTTGGTCGGCCTGGGTCAGCTGTTCTTGCCGTGGTCCCTCCCAAGATTGTGCTCAGCCACAACTATTGGTGAAGTTGGGGGAAGGAAAGCCCTGATGTTGTGCAAGCGGTAGTCATAATATTGATATCAACAGTAAGTACAGCACTGCAAGAGCTGCTGTGGAAAATCATTACCATCCAAGACCCAGTACAGCCACCTTTTAAGCTGCTTTCCTGTGGGAGCTATCTCAAATTCTCTACTGTCTCAGCTCCAGTCTGAAATACAGGCTGCCTGTAGATGTTACGAAACTGCATCTGGGAGCTACAATAAAACAGGTACGCAGATCCCACCTACAGTGATGCGTAGGTCTCCGTGTAGTCTATCAGCCAGCACTGTGCAACATTTGCAGCTACCATGCTGTGGGGGTTATTTTCAATCGCGCGCACTTGGTCTGCTCCATTCTCATTGAAAACAAAGGCTGACGGTAAAAGTTACGCCATTGCGTCTGGGAGCTACAAGAAAGCAGGTACGCAAACTCACCTGCAGTGGTACGATTTTCCACGTGTAGCCTATCAGTCAGCACTGTGTCACCTTTACAGCTGCTTTCCTGTGGGAGTTATCTCCAATCCCATGCACTTACCTTGCTCAGCTCCTATTGAAAATACAGGCTGCCAGTAGAAGTTACACCTCTGTGTTGTGGAGCTGCAAGAAAGCAGGTAAGCAGACCCAATCAACAGCGGTACGTAGGTCCCCGTGTAGTCTATGAACTAGAACTGTGCCACCTTTGCAGCTGCTTTTTTGTGGGAGGTATGTCCAATCCTCCACACTTGGCCTGCTCAGCTCCCATTGAAAATAAAGACTGCCGTTATATAATGGAAAAGGTCATGTTTGTTAAATCAGGAAAGAATAGTTGTGCAAGGAACCGTTTAAAGTCATTTTAAAAGTCTTGTAAAGCTTTAACCGTAAAGTTTCTACAATGTGAACAGATGCAGTTGGATGAGATGCTTATAGGAGGTACAATAGGTTTTTCATGAGCTGATAAGAGCCAAGAGAAGAGTTCATGAGCGAACCACTAGAGGAAGACTACTGACTTCATCCCAGCCACCACCCTACGACCACCAGGAGGCAGAAGAAGATCCCCTAGTTACAAGACAGGCAGATGCGCAGAGTACACCAGGGAGCAATGCACCGGACTGGTAAGGACTGTATAAAAGGACTGTGATATTGGGGAGGCATCGCAAGCCGTTGGTGGAGCAGTCTCCCAACCGCCCAGCGCTGTTTTGTTTATTTGCCGCTTGCTTAATAAATTTGATCCATGAGTCACTTAAATTGGCTAATGAACTTTATCACAGCAATCTATAACAATTTTGTGCTGTGACTCGGATACAAGTAGATTTGGTATTGGATTCCCTGACTAGGGGGACACCTCATCTGTGGATGGCCCTGGTGTTGGAAATTCACTTGCCAAATTCTGTATTCCGAACCCCCTCTAAATTTGTCAAAGAAGCAAATAAACCTGCAGTACCTCATAATTTTTGTGCACGAAGATCCAAATGAAGACTCTGGATTGAGTAAGTATTTGAGTGGTTCCGTTGGGTCGGGGTGGGTTTCCTAGAGTGCGAGTGACTGAGAGGTCTCAAGGAGACCAAGCGAATGCGGATTCTCCGGTAGTGCAGTTCCCATTGTCCGCGAGGGCATGGGTCACGACCGAGGGGAACGATTGTGAGAACGAGTCAAGGGCACTCTGGAAGATGGGACGGAGGAAGAGCAAGCCCTCTGATCCCATGGGTGGCATAAGGACAGGCTGCCAGGTATTCCCCCAGAAAGTCCTCTGGGGATGATGATAGAATTTTGGAATGATTCTCCCCGTAGAAGACAAAAGAGTAAGGAAAAGATGGTACAGTAATGTATGGAAGTTTGAGGGGGGAAGTCATTAGGAAATCTCCATTTTTTTGTCCCATATTTGGATCTTTTGAGGACTGGTTATGCGCAGACCTCAATTTGTGGGTAAATGATAAAAAAAGACCGTTACCCAAGAGGAAATTGAATATGCGAGTCTCTGGATACCCCAACCTTCTGATAAGGTATCCTTGTTCTCTCTTAAGGAAAAGAAAGCTAAGAATCCACCCGAAGAGGAGATTTGGTCACCTCCATATGTTCCACCATCGATTTTACCTCTTCCACGTCCCAGTCTCGTCCCTCCAGAAGTAGAGCATCGGGAACAAAACTCTGAGTTAGAGCTGAAACCTCAGGACCCCTTTACGAGGAGTAGGACTCGGGAGGGAAGGGCTGAGGAGGGGTTATTCCCCTTGAGGGAAGTCCCCGTTGTGAATGCAGGAGCAGGAACTCAGAGAGGAGGACCAGGGATTGGTTATATAGCTGTGCCCTTGAATACCGGGAATGTGAGAAAATTAAAAAAAGGAGATGAGGAGTTGTAGAGAGTTTTGTGGAGACTTGGCTAGAGGAAAGAGGACATGATAGAATACAACTGGTTAGGCAGTAAGTATTAAGCGATAAGATATTGGACATGAGAGTAAGAGAGTTGTATGATAACAGGATGAGAAAACAGGGACTTAGTTTGGGTTGAGCAGCCACAAGCATCCGAAGTCTGTTGAAAAAGGGGCGGGGTTTGCATCTAACTGGGAATCAATGATGAGCTTAGCTTTTGCAATATGTATGAGCCTGATTATTGTATCTATAAAAGAGTTGTATCTTTGCAAATAAAGTTGAGACTTGTTGCACTACAGGGTGGGCTTGTCTCCCGTCGTCTTCAGCAAGGAGTTTGTTAGAAGATCCTCTGGGTGTGTCTGAGAGATAAGATCAGTTCTTAGGGCCAAATCTCTGTACCTGAGATGAACTAGCAGGAATGAGAATCTGGGATCAACAGCACCAGGCAGGACCAGCCGCAGATATAAAATGGCCCTTGCAAAGGCCTGATTGGAATAATCAGATGGCGGAGCACAAGAGACCATATGGCAGACCTCTGAGCCTTCATTGTCCAGGGAATCAGAGAGTCTGTTCCCCGAGGACAGAATATTAACAAAGCATTCAATGAGAGACAAAGAAAAGACGAAATCCTGACTGATTGGCTTGAGAGATTACGTAAAAGCCCCCAAATGTACTCTGCAGTAGATCTAGCAGCTCCAGTGGGGCAGGAATTATTAAAGACCCAGTTTGTGGCAAAATCATGGGTAGATATCCAAAAGAAACTAGAAAAATTAGAAGATTGGCAAGAAAAAGGGTTAGATGAATTGCTGAGGGAGGCACAAAAAGTATATGTGAGGAGAGATGAGGAAGTCAAGAGAAAGCAAACTAGACTTTTAGTGGTGGTTGTTCGGGACGGACAGAAAGGGACTTTAGCAGTAGTCCAAGGCAATGAGAAAAGGAAACAAAAGCCTGGGAGACAGGTCCATTCATCAGAAAAAAGGAATCAAAGGATGATGGAATGTTTTTATTGTAAACAGAAGGGACACCGAAAACGGAATTGTAGAAGGAGATTCCAGGATGAACAGATGTTTAAGGAAGAAAAGGGGGGTCAGGGGCTCTATTTGCTGAGGACCATAGGAGGAACTGAGCCCTTGATAAAACTGAAGTTAGGTCCTCAGTGTCAGGAAGCAGAATTTTTAGTGGACTCTGGGGCTGAGAGATCTACAATCCAGCGATTGCCCCAGGGGTGTAAGATATCTTCAGAGAAAATACAAGTAGTAGGGGCAAAAGGGGAACCATTTAAAGTATCTCTTGTGAAGGAGAAAGTAAAATTTTTGTACCAGAAATTAACTCGAGACAGATTAGTTAAATGGACCGAAAAATATGAAAGAGACTTTGAGAATTTAAAAATGGATTTGATTAATGTTCCTGTGCTTAGCCTGCCTGGTGTTAGAAAACCTTTTATTTGTTACCTTTGGAGGGGAGTTAAAGGTGTTTTCTCCCCATAACATTCAGGGGAGGTATTACAACAAAAGGCAGAATAATGGATAACTGGTGCTAGGCTCTTAAAATATGAAGGTATATTAATCCACTCTCCAAAATTAGAAATAGAAACCACCAGTATGGGGAGCCAAATGATACCCTGAGGCATTGACTCCTAAGGGAACCAAATGGGAATACCATATCCCATGGCATTCCCAAAGTTCTGGAAGAGTGGCGAGAATGAATGGAGAAATTAAGAAACCGCTAAAAAAATAAACGTTAGAAACAAAAATGTCCTGGACCCTTAGCTTTGTTAAACATAAGGACGCAACCAAGGACAGACACGGGGGTTTCTCCATTTTAAATGTTGTATGGGATGCCTTATGATTTAGAGATCCCTCAGGAACATCCTAGCATAGAAGAAGGATATTTGCAGGAATATATTATTGAAATGTTGAAAAGACGGAATGAATTAAGGAAAATGGAATGGTGGTACAGAGACCACCTTTAGATATTGCTATCCACACAATTAATTCTGGAGACAAAGTCTTGATAAAAACCTGGAAAGAATCATCTTTAGCCCCCCCAATGGGAGGGTACTTTTCTTGTCTTATTTAAGGACCAATTTCCCAGGATCAGTGGGAAGCTGTAGAGGTCCCAGGAGAACTGAAGTTTAAGCTGCATAAAAAGTGACATGTTGACTGAGGAGTGGAGTGGAGTGATTTCCTTTTTGTAAAATATTAGTTTAATGTTTAAATTATGATCATCAGAAAGGTGTAAGATAATCGGTGGGGCTGTAATAGCTATTTTAAAGTAACAGATCGTGGAATAGAAATAGCTTAGAAGAATAAAACAATCTGAGTCGAGTGGGGGTTATAATTTAAGTTTTTAAAAGGGTGCTTTATACGCAGAAGGCCCTTAGAACCGAGACCTGGATGTGAAAGCCAGTGTTTCAGGCACCCCGTGGGTGCTGGAGGAAAAGGCAAAAGGAAAGAGGCCTATAAGGAGACACAGAATACCCCTGAAGATTACGACTGCTGCAGAGAAGATCATAAACCTCACTGCTCTAAGCAACAGAGTAGGTGAAGGAGGCAGAGGCGTACAGGGAGTGGGGTATAGAGTCTCTCAAAGCCTCAAATTGGGAATCCTAAGATCTCAAGCCTACCTCTAAGAAGGACAAAAGCGTTGCACCTAAAAGAATGTGGGGTGAAAAACTAAAAAGGAAAGTACCATTTTATTTGATAAAGGCCCCACCCATTATCCAGGGATGGTATGTTGTTATCTGGCTGATGGAGTGGTTAACTATCCTAATCCAAATGTTATGGGGCACTGCTAGCTATGTTATAGCATGAACCTCCCATTTTATGAGGCAATCGGAGTAAACGACTCCAAGTAGGTTTGTTCAAAAATCAGTGTAACCCCATGCCTCTCCTTAAAGGTATTTAATGCCAGCAATCAGTGTAACCCCATGCCTCTCCTTAAAGGTATTTAATGCCAGCAATGAATACTGTTTTCAGGTAACTATTGTTCCACGCATTTTATATCACCCTGAAGAGCTTGTCTATAATCATTGGAATACTGGGGCGATCCGGCATATGCGGGAGCCTTTCACAGTCCTAACTATAGCTACCTTGATGACAATTGGGGCAGCGGGAGCAGGGACCGGGATTACATCTCTAGTGCAGCAGAATCAGAAATTTTAAGCTTTCAGAAGTAGCTTTACAAAATTGCCAGGGGATGGATCTGCTGTTTTTACAACAAGGGGGACTGTGTGCAGCCCTAGGGGAAGAATGCTGTTTTTATGCAGATCATACCGGTATAGTGAGAGACAGGATGACAAAATTACGGGAGGGCTTGGAGAAACGAAAACGAGAAAGGGAACAGCAACAAGCCTGGTATGAGTCATGGTTCAACTATTCCCCTTGGCTCACGACGTTATTGTCAGCTATAGCTGTGCCCGTCATTCTACTGGTATTAGTGCTGACGATTGGGCCTTGTGTATTCAATAAGGTAATGGAGATTGTAAAAACAAGTCTAGAAGCAGCCAACTTAATGCTGGTTAGGAAGCAATACAAGCAATTAGCCAATAGAGAGGACGAAATAAGTGAACACCTATTTTAGAAATGGCTAAAGATGTTATTAGGAGATTTGATGAACTAAATGAGGAAAAGAAAAGGGGGGATTGTAATGGAAAAGGTCATGTTCGTTAATCAAATCATGAAAGAATAGTTGTTCAAGGAACCGTTTAAAGTCATTGTAAAAATCTTGTAAAACTTTATCCTTAAAGTTTCTACAATGTGAACAGGTGCAGTTGGCTGAGATGCTTATAGGAGGTACAATAGGTAGCTCACGATCTGATAAGAGCCAAGAGAAGAGTTCATGAGCAGACCACTAGAGGAACACTACTGACTTCATCCCAACGACCACCCTACGACCACCGGGAGGCAGAAGAAGACGCCCTAGTAACAAGACACACACATGCGCACAGTACATCAGGGAGCGATGCACCCGACCAATAAGGATTGTATAAAAGGACTGTGATATGGGCGAGACGTCACGAGCTCATGGTGGAGAAGAGTCTCCCGGCCGTCCAGCGCTGTTATGCTTATTTGCCGCTTGCTTAATAAATTTGATCCATGAGTCACTTAAATTGGCTAGTGAACTTTATCACAGCAATCTATAACACGTTAAAAGTTACGCCACTGCGACTGAGAACTACAAGAACGCAGGTACACAGATCTCACCTACAGTGGAAGGTTAGTCCCCGTGTAGCCTATCAGCTAGCACTGTGCCACCTTTTAATCTGCTTTCCTGTGGGAGCTATCTCCAATCCTGCGCGCTTGGCCTGCTAAGTTCCCTATGAAAAAATAAAGGCTGTCGTTAGAAGTTACACCAATGCCTCTGGGAGCTACAGGAAAGCAGGTACTCAGACTCCAACTACAGTGGAACGTTAATCCCCATGTAGCCTTTCCGCCAGCACTGTGACACCTTTGCAACTACTTTCCTGTGGGAGCTATCTCCAATCCTGCGCACTTGGCCTGCTAAGCTCCCATTGAAATAATACAGGCTACCAGAGGAAGTTAGGACACTGTTCCCGGGAACTAAAAGAAAGCAGGTACGCAGAAGCCCACCTTAAGTGGTACGTAAGTCCCCGTGTAGCTTATCAGCCAGAACTGTGCAACCTTTAGAGCTGCTTTCCTTTGGGAGCTATCTCCAATTCCGCGCACTTGGTCTGCTCAGCTCCCATTTGAAATACAGGTTGCCATTAGCAATTACATCACAGCGTCTGGGAACTACAAGAAAGCAGATACGAAACCCCACCTACAGTGGTACGTAGGTCGCCGTGAAGCCTATCAGTCAGCACTGTGCCACCTTTGCAGTTGGTTTCCTATGGGAACTGTCTCCAATCCCGGGCACTTGGCATGCTCATCTCCTATTTGAAATACAGGCTGCCAGTAGAAGTTACGTCACTGCCTCTGGGAGCTACAAGAAAGCAGGTACGCAGAGCCCACCTACAGTGGTACGTAGGTCCCCATGTAGCCTATCAGCAAGCACTGTTCCACTTTTGAGGCTTTTTTTCTTATGAGCTACCTCACATCCCACGCACTCACTAGTTTTCTTTGTAATATCCCCTTGTGTTTTTATAGTTGTTCCTCTTCAGTTTTTCCTAGTAAATTGTTTTCAACTTACGCGGGCTCTTTTACTTTTTTTTTTTTTATCTGAATCATGTATTTTCTGTGATAGAGTTTCTCTTCTGTGGAAAATGTATGGAAATTCTCATGCTACTGCACTGGATGGGATTGGCTTATGATATGATTTTGTCAGGGGTTATTAAGTTGGGTTGGAATGTGAACATGGCTTTTTTGTCTCTTCCACATTTTCTCCTAGAACTTAATAATGGGAGTCAATTTAGGGGAAAAACTGACATGTTTAATTCCTCCCACTATGTCACTCTACCCTCATATCTTCAAGGTGCTTCTAATGGATTCTAACAATAATACTTGGAATGTTCTAATTACTATGTTTGTATTATTTTCCTTTGTTTTCACCTCGGCTTGGATTGTAAAAATTGTGTTTTGGAGAACTGTGAGGTTGGGCAGCTATGTGAGGAGAGGCATACAGAATATGGGCAGGTGTCCAACAAGCTTTTTACCTGTAAAGATTTGGAGAACAAATGAACCAATTCCTAATTCATCTGTGCCAGAACCAGTTGCTGTTCCAACTCCAACAGTGGATGTTGCAGTCAACTCAGCTGTGCCAGAACCAGTTGCTGTTCTGACTCCAGCAGTGGATGTCCCTGTTGCAGCTGTGAACACTCACACCCAAACAACAGACTGCGTTGCAGTTACCACTGGGGACATTCATATCCAGACAGTAGACACTGTGTCTGTTACCACTGTGGACACTAATACCCAGACGGTGGATATTGTGTCTGTGTCCACTCAAACTCAGACTGCTGCTTCTGCTACAACTGTGGATGCTCAAACCCAGACTATTGCTGTTACAACTGTGGCTACTCAAACCCAGGCAAATGATACATTTGTTGTTGAATCAGAGTATCAATTTGTTCCAGTATCAGATGCTCCTGTAGAGAAAAAAGTAATACAGAATAAAAACATTTTGCAGCACTAAGGATGAAGATGAACAAGGGATATCACAGAAGGAAGAAGAGTTGGAGCCAGAGAGCACCTGGGGAGGGTTGAGGTCGATCCCTCGGGTTCTGGAGTCGGGGATACAGAGGATCCGAGGCCCGATACACTCCAACCAAGAAGGAGATACTGGCAGCATATGAAGGAGTTCAAGCTGCATCAGAAGTGATTGACACAGAAACGCGATTCTTCTTAGCACCTCGACTGCCAGTGCTGGGCTGGATGTTCAACGGGAAGGCATTCCCTATGCATCATGTGTCATGAATCTACAAGAAAGCTGGTACGCAGACCACACGTACAGTGATACATAGATCCCTGTGTATCCTTTCATCAAGCACTGTGAAACCGTTGCAGCTGCTTTCTTTTGGAAGCTATCTTTAATCGCGGGAACTTGGCTTGCTCAGTCCCCTTTGAAAAAATACATGCTGCCCGTAGAACTTACGCCACTGCATCTGGGAGCTACAAGAAAGCAGGTACACACAGAACACCTATAGTTGTACGTAGGTCCCGGTGTAGCATATTAGCCAGCACTGTGCCACCTTTGCAGCTGCTTTCCTGTGGGAGCTATCTCCAATCGCGCGCACCTAGCCTGCTCAGCTCCCATTGAATATACAGGCTGCATGCAGAAGTTACGCCTTGGAGTCTGAGAGCTACAAGAAAGAAGGTACCCAGACCCAACCTACATGGGAACGTTAGTCCCCGTGTAGTCTATCAACTAGCACTTTGCTACCTTTGCAGCTGCTGTTCTGTGGGAGCTATCTCCAATCCCATGAACTTGGTCTGGTCAACTCCCTTTGAAAATACAGACTGCCAGTAGAATTTACAACTCTGCGTCGTAGAGCTACAAAGGAGAGGTACGCAGATCACACCTAGAGTTGTACGTTGCTCCCCGTGCAGCATATCAGCCAGCACTGTTCCACCTTTGCAACTCCTTTCTTGTTTGTGCTATGTCCAATCCCGCAGACTTGGTCTGCTCCGCTCTCATAGAAAATAGAGGCTACCGATGGAAGTTACGCCACTGCGTCTGGGAGGTACAAGAAAGCAGGTACGAAGAACCCATCTACAGTGGTACGTAGGTCCTCATCTAGCCTATCAGCGAGCACCGTGTTTCCTTTGCAGCTGCTTTCCTATGGGAGCTATCTCAAAACCCGCGCACTTGGCCTTCTCATCTCCCATTTGAAATACAGGCTGCCAGTAGAATTTACACCTCTACATTGTGGAGCCACAAAAAAGCAGGAACGAAGACCACACCTAAAGTTGTATGTAGGTCCCCGTGTAACCTAACCACTGTTTCAATTTTTGAAGCTACTTTCCTGTGGGAGCTATCTCCCATCCCATGCACTTGACCTGCTCAGCTCCCAATGCAAAATACAGGCTGCTGGTAGAAGTTACACCTCTGCGTCAAGGAGCTACAAGAAAGCAGGTATGAAGATCCCATCTACAGTGGTACCATTTGGTCGGCAAAACTGTTGACGGATCCGCAAGCGCGAAAAACTTATCTACACAGGAATGTAGATAAGCAGACACTTCTTTATTATGCAGTGCTGGGAAAACACGGGGGGGATAGATTCTACATATGTGCTTCGTTGTTAGCTACCATTTTCAGGGTTTTTATAGGGCTCAAACAGAAGAATCACATTTGCCAACACAAGTATTCATAAAATGTTCATCTATCAATTTAGCCCTTCACCTTGATTGGTTCCCAACACAATATTTCCGAAATCACAGTGATTGGTCAAAAAAAGATATCAATCCCTTTGTTTTAGTAACAACTAAGGTAACAGCCAAGGTAACCTTACAAATACATTTACCAGGGTCTCTTGACTAAGGTGACAGGTCCCTATCAGGTGTGGTATGTAACTCTTGCAGTTTCATCCTTATGTGATTCAAATGAATACTTACTTAATCAATAGGTGTTTGAGTTATTTGCAAGTTCTTAGCTAATTGATAACTGTTACTATTTCTATAACTATTACTAAGTGATTAACAAGTGCTTAAAAAGTGCTTGCCTACTTATTTTTATAATAAGTGTGTTAACTAAAATAATTGTGTATCTGCAACACCCGTGTAGTCTATCAGCCAGCACTGTGCTAGATTTGCAGCTGCTTCCCTGTTGTATTTAATTCCAATTCCACACACTTGGCCTGCTCAGCTCCCATCGAAAATACAGGCTGTCGAAGGAAGTTATGCCTCTGCGTCTCGTAGCTACAAGAAAGCAGGTACGCCGAACACATCTACAGTGGTACATAGGTCGCCTATGTAGCCTATCTGCCAGAACACTCTCACCTCTGCAATTACTTTCCTTGTTGAGCTATCTCTTTCCCACTGACTTGGCCTTCTCAGCTTCCATTAAAAAATTAAGACTCCGCTCTCATAGAAAATAGAGGCTACCGATGGAAGTTACGCCACTGCGTCTAGGAAGTACAAGAAACAGGTATGCAGACCCCACCTACAGTGGTACGTAGGACCCAGTGTAGCCTATCAGACAGCACTGTGCCAACTTTGGAGCTACTTTCCTGTTGGAGCTAATTTCCAATCCCACGCTCTTGACCTGCTCAGCTCCCACTGAAAATATAGGTTGCCGGTAAAAGTTTCTCTACTACCTCTGGGAGCTACAAGAAAGCAGCTATGCACATCCCACCTAGAGTGGTACGTAGGTCCCTGTTTAGTCTATCAGCCAGCATGTTGCACCCTTTGATGCTGCTTTATTCTTGGAGCTGTCTCAAATCCCACACACTTGGACTTTTCATCTCCCATTGAAAAAATACAGGATGTCTATAGAGTTGGGAGTAATGTTTTCAGTTTTAAATGCATGTAGAGGAGCAATAGGAACTAAAACTGCAAACATTGTGGGAGCCACAGGGAAAGACGAAAATTGGCCATTCTTGCAATCCTTAAATTAACAATTTGGCAATAAAGCGATAACATATGAATTTTTGTATGTTTCATAATGTCCCATACCCCTGATAGGGAGGGACTCGTTGTCTAAATTAATTGCACAAATTGTCCTTTAAAATGGAGACTTTGTGCTAAAAATACCTGAATCAAAGACAGGAGAAATATCGATGATAAAAGAAAACCCAAAGGTGCTAGAATTACCTCCAGAAGTGGAGAATGCAGCGATCCCAATGGTGTTGGAAACTGAGATTCCAGGAAAATCAAAATTGAAACAACCAGTAAAAATTGAAATAAAAGAAAAAGTAAAATCGGTCAGGGTGAGGCAATACCCATTAAAACCTGAGGCAAAGCAAGGATTAAAAGTACTAATTGATAAATTTCTGAAATATCAAATTCTAGAAGAATGTGAGTCACAGTATAATACACCTATTTTACCAGTACGGAAACCGAATGGAGAGTGTAGGTTAGTTCAGGATTTAAGACCCATAATACAGATTGTGAAAGATATAAATCCATTTGTAGTAAATCCGTATACCTTACAGCTTTGAGAGAAAATTATGAGTGATTTACAGTGCTTGATTTAAAAGATGCTTTCTTTTGTATCCCTTTGGAAAAGGAAAGTCGTAAACTATTTGCTTTTGAGATGGAAAGCATCCAAACAGGATGCAAGGTACAGTTAACATGGACGTGGCTATCCCAAGGATTCAAGAACAGCCCGACTATCTTTGGAAGATAACTTGCAAAAGAACTGGAAATTTGGACTAATGAAAAGACAGTGACACCGAGACCAGATCATTTGCTTCTCCAAGATGTGGATGACATCCTAATTGCCACAACAGAAAGATCAGCCTGCCTACAGGTAACCACTGAACTTTTAAACTTTTTGGGATTAAACAGGTACAAGGTATCAAAAGAAAAATTTCAAATAGCACGCAAAACAGTGATATATTTGGGCCTCGAAATTTCAAAAGAAGAACGGAGGCTGGGGACAAAGTGAAAGGAAATGATTTGTGCTATTCTGGAACAACACACTGTGAATGAGTTGCGGGCATCTTTGGGAATGACGGGATGGTGCAGGCTCTGGATCATGGATTATGCTCTTATGACTATTATATGAAGCTCAAAATCTACCCTTTTTATATGGGGCAAAGAAAAGCAAGAAGCTTTCCTGAAGCTTAAAATAGGCTTGCCAGATCTAACCAAAGACTTTCAGTTATTTATTCATTAATGACTCTAGGAGTTCTGACGTAGGAACTAGGAAGTTGGAAGAGACCAGTGGGATATTTTTCCAAATAAATGGACTTGCTGAGCAACGGATGGCCTTCTTGCCTGCGAGCAGTAGCTGCAACTGTCACACTGATCCAAGAAGCAAGAAAGCTGACCTTGGGAAGGACTATTACAGTCTATGTCCCACATATGGTAACCACAGTCTTGGAGCACAAGGGGAGATGTTGGTTATCCCCGAGGCAAATGATGAAATACCAGGTAATTCTCACTGACCAGGATGATGTAGTGTTGAAAACAACTAACCTAAATCCTGCAGTGTTTCTGAGTACTTCACAGGAAGAGCAACAACTGGAAAACAATTGCGTTGCAACCATTGAACATACATATTCCAGCAGAGAGGACCTGAAGGATGATCCTCTTGAAAACCCTGAATGGGAACTGTTCACAGATGGCAATAGCTTCGTCGTGAATGGAACTTGCCACACAGGATATGCGGTAACAACTGAAAACACGGTAATAGAAGCAAATGCGTTGCACAGAAGACAGAACTGATTGCATTGACACGTGGTTTAGAATTAAGTAAAGGAAAGCGAGTTAGTATTTGGACTGATTCAAAATATGCTTTTGAAGTAGTCCATGTCCATGGCACTCTGTATAAAGAAAGAGGACTACTGTCCTCCCAGGGATTAAGCATCAAAAGGAAAACTTGCAACCACTAGTGGCAGTGCAGGAACCAGTTCAAGTGGCAATTATGCACTGTAAAGCACATCAGACAGGGAACTCAAAGACAGTAAAATAGCACAACACACAGTCTCACAAATGGCAACCATCTCCACCAGAACAGCAGCGCTTCCTAAGGAGCCACCAAAATATTCAGGGGAGGATGAGAAATTGACTAAATTACTCAATGCAGAGAAAAATTCAGAAGGGTGGTGGAGAACAAGTACAGGTCAGGTAGTATTGCCTCCCTTAATCATGAGAAAGATTTTGCAAACAAAGCATAGGGAGTGTCACTTTGGTTCAGAAGCTATGATTCACCTTCTGAAAAGAAGTATAATATCAATACAAATGTTGGAAATGGCCAAATCAGTAACGGCGAAATGTGAAATGTGTTTAAAGAACAATCCAATAGTACAAAAAGGGTACAGATGGGCAAAATAAAAACGAGTGGGACCAGGAGATTATTGGCAAATTGATTTCACAGAATTACTTAAAATTAATGGATATCAATATGTGTTGGTTGGGATTGACACCTATTCAGGATGGCCAGAAGTCTTTTCCTTTCGCAGGAATCAAGCTAAGGAAACAGTTAAATGGCTCCTGCAAGAAATTATTCAAGGTTTGGAGTTCCATTTGGAATATCTTCAGACAGAGGACCACATTTCGTGGCCCATGTGGTAATAGAGGTGACTAAAGTCTTAGGAATTTCCTGGGATTTACATGCCCCTTGGAGACAGCAATCAAGTGGAAAACTGGAAAGAATGAATCAGACCCTAAAAAGACAAATTAAAAAAATTTGTAAGGAGGCTACATTAAAATGACCTCAGGCACTTCCACTCGTATTGCTATAAAATAAGAGTGAAACCTCAAAGTGGAATGTCAGTAAGTCCTTCTGAGATAATGTATGAAAATCCCTATGAGGTTCCTGAACCAAATCCAAACATGCATGTGATGGGAAAACAAGATGTGTATAACTATTTGCTTCCTCTTGGAAAAACCCTGAACAGGCTCTGAAATGCAGTAGTGTAGAATCGACCTCTGACTTTTGAAAACTCCAGTACACAACATCCTGCCTAGAGATTGTCTACACAAAGACCTGGAACAAATAACCTCTGCCAGGAAGGTGGAAGGAAGGTGGAAGGGACCATACCAGATGTTGCTGACCACCTTCACTTCAATCAAGGTTGCCTGGATCCATTACACTCGAGTGAAGAAATCACCATCAAGCCCATGGAAGTGGGAGAGTTGTAGGAGATCTTGAGAAATTGAAGTTAACTCTGAAACATAACTAAGTTTTTGATTTTGTTGGTGTAGTGGGTCTGGGACGGTAGTGATTTTCCACAGCAGCTCCTGCAGTGCTGTGCTTACTGTTGATATCAATATTATGACTACCGCTTGCACAACATCAGGGCTGTCCCTCCAGCATTCCTTCCCCCACCTTCACCAATAGCTGTGGGTGGGCATGATCTTGGGAGGGACTATGGCCAGGACAGCTGACCCAGGCTGACCAAGGAGATATTCCATACCATATGACGTCAGCTCAGTAATATAAACTGGGGGAGAGGAGCAGGAAGGGGAGGCAGGATTCATTTCTGGCCTTCCCAAAGCAACCGCTACGCGTACTGAAGCCCTGCTTCTCGGGAGGTGGCCGGACATCGCTGCTGATGGGAAGTAGAGAGTAACAGCTTATCTGCTTTTGCTTTGCTTCCCGCGCGCGCGGCTTTGCTGCTTCTTTATTAAACTGCTTTTATCTTAACCCACGAGACTCCCGTCTTATTTTCTCCCCTTCCCTGGCTTACTGAGGAGGTGGGGGATAAAGCGGTGTGGTGGGCACCTGGCATCCAGCCAGGCTCAAACTACCACAGTTGGTTTTTCAGTCTATGGTGGTGGAAAAAATGGATCAAAATTTGATGGTCAAATCAATTTGTATTGAATGTTCAGACCCAGACTCCAGTCCAAACAGAAATAGAATCAGAACAGGTAGTTTCAATATCAGGAAATTAGGTAAGACATGAACACACACTGGATAGATAAAGTTTTTAAGAGACTGGACCTGGACCTAAAATCCTGGATAAAGTCACTGATTGAAACACTTCTGCTATTGATTATCATGTTTCTGGCAAACTATTTGGAATATCGTTGCATCAAAAGAGAAATAATACAAAGAACACGATGAAGCAATAGAATATTGACAGCATTTTAATGAGACAATGATTGGTTTAAAAGTGATCCACCACCATACCACAATCATGGTTTTGTTATGGAGAAAACATTAATACAAGAGTGAAAGTATTGGAATGTGATTATCAATACTTTCAAAGGGGGGAAATGTTGCAGATACACAATTATTTTAGTTAAAAACTAATCATCACAAAAAGTAGTCAAGCACTTGTTAAGCAGCTAGTAATAGTTCAGTCAATTAGCTAAGCACTTGCAAATAACTCAAACACCTATTGATTAAGTAAGTATTCATTTGAATCACATAAGGATCAAACTGCAAGAGTTACATACCACACCTGAAGGGGACCTGTTACCTTAGCCAGGAGACCCTGGTGAAGGTATTTGTTAGGTTACCTTAGCTGTTACCTTAGCCTGAAGACCCTGGTAAATGTATTTGTTAGGTTACCTTGGCTGTTACCAATGTTGTTACTAAAACAAATAGACTGATATTTTTTTTTGACTAATCACTGTTATTTTGGAAATTTTGTGTTTGTTGGGAACCAATCAAGGTGAAGGGCTAAATTTATAGATGGATATTTTATGCATACTTGTGTTGGTAAATGTGAATCTCTGGTTTGAGCTGTATAAAAACCCTGAAAATGGTAACTAAAAATGAAACACAGGAGTTATCCCCTGTGTTTTCCCAGTGCTGCATAATAAAGTGTCTGCTTATCTGCATTCCTGTGTAGATAAGTTTGTCCAGATTGGGGATCCATCAACACCCGGGATTGGAGATAGCTCCCACAGGAAAGCAACTGAGAAGGTGGAACAGTGCTGTCTGATAGGCTACATGGGGACCTACGTACCACTGAAGGTCTGGTCTGTGTACCTGTTTCTCTTAGCTCCCAGACGCAGTGGCGTAACTTCTAACAGCAGCCTGTATTTTCAATGGGAGCTGAGTAGGCCAAGTTCCCGCGATTAAAGATAGCTTCCAAAAGAAAGCAGCTGCAACAGTGACACAGTGCTGGCTGATAGGCTACATAGGGACCTACGTACCACTGTAGGTGGGGTCTGCATACCTGTTTCTTATAGCTCCCAGATGCAGTTGCATAACATCTTTCGGCAACCTGAATTTCAAACAGGAGCTGAGACAGCAGGTGATTGGAGATAGGTCCCACAGGAAATCAGATTAAAAGGTGACTGTACCGGGTCTGGGATAGTAGTAATTTTCCACAATAGCTCTTGCAGTGCTGTGCTTACGGCTGATAGCAATATTATTACTACTGCTAGCACAGCATCGGTGCTTTGCCTCCAGCATTCATTCCCCACCCTTCACCAATAGTTGTCGGTGAGCACAATCTTGGGAGGGACCATGGCCAGAACAACTGACCGTCGTTTTGGAGCCGAGGATATCAAGGATCAGAAGCCCACTACATCCTAACTGAAAAAGATATACTAGCAGCATATGAGAGACTTCAAGCTGCTTCAGAATTCATTGGCACAGAAGCTTACCGCCTGTTGGCACCACGCCTATGTGCTACACTGGATGTTCAAAGGAAAAACCCCTTCTATGCATCATGCAACCAGCGCTACATGGAGTAAGTGGGTGGTGCTGATTACACAACGATCTCAACTGGGGAAATCTAATCGCCCAGGAATCCTGAAAGATATCATGTACTGGCCAGAAGGCAGGAATTTTGGAGCATTTCCTGAGGAAGTAGCTCGTGCCCAAGAGGCACCACCATATAATGAACTATCAGAAGATGAGAGGCATTATGCTTTGTTTACTGATGGATCCTGCCGCGTGGTAGGAAATCATCGTAAGTGGAAAGCTGCTGTGTGGAGTCCCACCAGACGACTTGTTGAGGCCACTGAAGGAGAAGGTGAGTCAAGTCAGTTTGCTGAAGTGAAAGCCATCCAACTGGCTCTAAAGATTGTAGAACGAAAGAAGTGGCCAGTACTCTATCTTTATACTGACATCTGGATCGTGGCTAATTCCCTATGGGGATAGCTACAGCAATGGAAGAAGACCAACTGGCAGCTCAACGGTAAACCCATCTGGGCTGCTGCATTATGGCAAGACATTGCCGCTCGGGTGGAAAACATGACTCTGAAAGTACGTCATGGAGATGCTCACGTGCCCATAAGCCGTGCCACTGAAGAACAATGGAACAACCAACAGGTAGACAAAGCTGCCAAATTGAAGTAGCTCAGGTAGACCTAGACTGGCAGCGGAAACGTGAGCTATTTATAGCTCAGTGGGCCCATGAAACATCACAACATCTGGGAAGAGATGCAACATATAGATGGGTTCGTGATCGAGGGGTGGACTTGACCATGGAAGCCATTACACAGGTCACCCACGAATCTGAAACTTGTGCTGCAATCAAGCGAGCCACACGAATCAAATCTCCCTGGAACAGAGGCCGATGGCTGGGTTTTCAATATGGTGAGGCCTGGCAAATTGACTTTTTTGGACCGCTACCACGAACACACCAAGGCAAGCGTTATATACTCACCATGGTGGAAGCAACTACCGGTTGGTTGGAAACATACCCTGTAAACCATGCCACTGCCCGAAATACTGTCTTGGGTCTTGAAAGGCAAGTCTTGTGGCGACACTTTACTCCAGAAGGAATTGAATCAGACAATGGGACTCATTTTTCAAAATAATCTCAAACTCCTGGGCAGAGAAACATGTCATTGAGTGGATATACCAAATCCCCTATCACCCACAAGCCTCTGGAAAGATTGAAAGATATAACGGATTACTAAAACCGTGTTGAGAGCAGTGGGCAATGGGGCATGGATGCATTGGGATAAAGATTTAGCAGAAGCCACTTGGCTGATTAAAAGCAGAGATTCAACTAACCATCCTGGTCTTGTCCAAATAAAACCACTACATACTGTGGGATGAGATAAGAAAGTTGTTTGCTTGTTTAATGCAAGATGCAAGAGGGAATACAAGAATGATGTTTGTCTGTTGAAGAGTGGGGCTACTGGTTAATGAGAGTATATAAGAATGTATATGGGTTTTTTGAGATGGTTTGTCTGAGCATGACATAAATGGTATGGAATAAAAGGTGGAGATTTTAGTGGGTCTAGGATGGTAGTGACTTTCCACAGCAGCTCTTGCAGTGCTGTGCTTTTTGTTGATATCAATATTATGACTACTGCTCGCCCAGCATCAGGGCTGTCCCTCCAGCATTCCTTCCCCCACCTTCACTAATGATTGTGAGAGAGCACAATCTTGGGAGGGATCACGGCCAGAACAGCTGACCCAGGATGACCAAGGAGATATTCCATACCATATGACATCAGCTCAGTAATATAAAGTGGTAGAGAAAGAAAGGGGAGGCAAGATTCATTCCTGGCCTTCCAAAAGTAACCGCTGTGTGTACTGAAGCCCTGATTCTCGGGAGGTGGCCGGACATCGCTGCAGATGGGAAGTAGAGAGTAACAGCTTTATATGCTTTTGTTTTGCTTCCCGCGTGCGCAGCTTTGCTGTTTTTTTATTAAACTACTTTTATCTAAACCTACAAGACTCCCATTATATTTTCTCCCCTTCCCTGGTTTTCTAGGGAGGTGGGGGATATTGCGGTGTGGTGGGCACCTAGCATCCAGCTAGGGTCAAACAACCACAGTGACAAAATGCTGGCTGCTGTGCTGGTGGATTGGACAGAGCTCCCACAGGAAAGCAGTTGAAAAGGTGACAGAGTGTTGGCTGTTAGGCTACACGGGGACCTACGTATCAATGTCAGTGGGGTCTGCATACCTGATTTATTGTTGCTCACACACACTTTGATGTAATTTCTACCGGTAGCCTGTATTTTTCAAAGCGGGAGCTGAGAAGGCCAAGTGTGCGGGACTGGAGATTTCTTCCTTAGTAAAGCAGCTGCAACAGTAGAACAGTGCTGGCTGATAGGCTACACAGGGTCCTTCGTACCAATGTAGATGTGGTCTGCATATCTGCTTTCTTGTAGCTCTCAGATGCAGTGGCGTAACTTCTACAGCAGTCTGTATTTTCCATGGGAGCTGAGAAGGCTTAGTATGCAGGAATGGAGATAGCTCCCACGGGAAAGCAGCTAAAAAGGTTGCACAGTGCTGGCTAATAGGTCACACGGGGACCAACATACCACTGTAGGTGGGATATGTTTACCTGCTTTCTTGTAGCTCCCAGACGCAGTGGCGTTACTTCTACCGGCAGCCTGTATTTTCAATGGGAGCTGAGCAGGCCAATGACGCTGAATTCGAGAGCTCCCACAGGAAAACAGCTGTCAAGGTGGCACATTACTGGCTGTTAGGCTATACGGGGACCTACGTACTAATGTAGATGGGGTCTGTGTACCTGCTTTCTTGTAGCTCCCAGAGGCAGTGGCATAATTTCTACACCAATGCACGCAGCCTGGGGAATAAGCAGGAGGAACTTGAGATGTGGGTGCGGATGCGGGGCTATGACCTCATTGCAGTCACAGAGACATGGTGGGACAGCTGTCGTGACTGGAGCACAGCATGGAGGGTTATGTATTGTTCAGGAAAGACAGACTGACAATGCGTGGAGGTGGAGTTGTCCTGTATGTGAGAGAGCAATTAATGTGTACTGAACTGTGCCTGGGTGGGGCTGAGACAAAAGTAGAGTGCTTACGGGTAAAAATTAATGGCCAGGGCAAGGCACGGGATATTGTTGTAGGAGTCCGCTACAGGCAACCCGATCAGGATGTGGATGTGGATGTGGATGAGGCCATCTACAAACAGCTGAGAGCTGCCTCACGATCACAGTCCCTGGTCCTCATAGGAAACTTCAACCACCCTGATATTTGCTGGGATAGCCACACAGGCAAGCATGTGCAGTCCAGGAGGTTCCTAAAAATTTTTGACGACAACTTCCTGTCCCAGATGATCAAGGAAACAACAAGGAGGGGTGTACTGCTGGACCTGTTACTGACAAATAGAGAGGGCCTAGTTGGAGATGTGAAGGTTGGAGGCAACCTTGGCTGCAGTGACCATGAGATGGTAGAGTTCAAGATCCTGTGTGGAAGGGGCAGAACACAAAGCAGGACCGTGACCCTGGATTTCAGGCGAGTTGACTTTGGTCTCTTCAAAGATCTACTTGGACGAATCTCATGGGATATGATTTTAGATGGTAGAAGTGTCAATGAGAGATGGTCAATCTTCAGGCACCACTTCCTCCAAACTCAGGATCAGTGTGTCCCAATGCGCAAGAAAGGAGGAAAAGGACGTAGGAGGCCTCCATGGATGAGCAAGGATCTGCTGGGACAACTCAGGCAGAAAGCAGCCATCTATGAGAGGTGGAAACAAGGGCTGGCTTCTTGGGAAGAGTATAGGAACATTGCCAGGGCATGCAGGGGTGCAACTAGGAAGACTAGAGCCCTTCTAGAATTAAATTTAGCCAGGGATGTTATGGACACCAATAAGACATTTTTCAAGTACATCAGCAGCAGAAAGATAGTGAGGGGTAATGTCAGCCCGCTGCTAAATGCTGAGGGTGCCCAGGTGTCTGAGGATGCAGAGAAGGCTGAAGTACTGAATGCCTTCTTTGCTTCTGTCTTTACTGCCGAGACTGACCTTTGGGAAGCCATGTCCGGCAAGGATAACATGATGGTCGCGACAGCAGAGGACTTGCCCTGGGTGGAAGAGGAAGAGGTTACAGACTTGTTGGCCAAGCTTAAGGCTCATAAGTCCTGATAGGGTGCATCCTAGAGTGCTGAGAGCTGTCCAATGTGATTGCTAAGCCTCTCTCCATCATTTTTGAATAATCATGGAGGACAGGTGAGGTGCCTGAGGACTGGAGAAAGGCCGATGTCACGCCAGTCTTCAAAAAGGACAGGAAGGACGACCCAGGAAACTACAGGCCGGTAAGCCTCACCTCCATCCCTGGAAAAGTGATGGAACAACTCATCCTGAATGTTATCACTGAACATATGAAGGATAAGATGGTTATCAGGGGGAGTCAACATGGCTTCACCAAGGGGAAATCCTTTTTGACTAACCTGATATCCTTCTATGAGTGCATAACCATTTGGCTAGATGAGGGGAGAGCAGCCGATGTCATCTACCTTGACTTCAGCAAGGCTTTTGACACTGTCTCCCACAACATCCTCATCAGAAAGCTCAGGCAGTGTGGCTTGGATGAGTGGACAGTGAGGTGGATCGAGAGCTGGCTGAATGACAGAGCCCAGAGGGTGGTGATCACTGGCACGGAGTCGAGTTGTAGGCCTGTGGTCAGTGGAGTTCCACAGGGATCGATTCTGGGACCAGTCTTGTTAAACATCTTCATCAATGAGGGGACAGATTGTACCCTCAGCACCAGTACAGGCTGGGGGTCGATATACTGAAAAGCAGCTCTGCAGAGAGACACTTGGGAGTCCTGATTGATAATGAACTAAATATGAGCCAGCAATGTGCCCTTGTGGCAAAGAAGGCCAACGACATTCTGGGATGCATCAAGAAGAGTGTGGCCAGCAGGTTGAGGGAGGTTCTTCTACCCCTCTACTCTGCCCTGGTGAAGTCTCAATTGGAGTACTGTGTCCAGTTCTGGGCTCCTCAGCTCAAGAAGGACAGGGAACTGCTGGAGAGAGTCTAGCGCAGGGTCACCAAGATGATCAAAGGTCTTGAACATCTGTCATACGAGGAAAGACTGCTGGAAGTGGGGCTGTTTAGTCTGGAGAAGCAGAGATTGAGGGGTGATCTCATTAACATTTATAAATATGTAAGAGGTGGATGTCAGGAGGCTGGGACATCCCTCTTTTCTATAGTAGATATTAAAAGGACAAGGGATAATGGGATGAAACTGGAATAAAAAAAAATTCCACTTAAACATAAGAAAAAACTATTATTACCATGAGAGTGACGGAGCAGTGGAACAGGCTGCCCAGGGGGGTTTTTTAGTCTCCTTCCTTGGAGGTCTTCAAGACGCGTATGGACATGTTCCTATGCAACCTGATCAAGGTGAACCTGCTTCTGCAGAGGAATTGGGCTAGATGATCTCTAAAGGACCTACGTACCACTGTAGGTGGGGTCTGCGTAACTGCTTTCTTCTAGCTCTCAGACTCAGTGAAGTAACATGCACCGGCAGACTGTATTTCAAATAGGAGATGAGCAGGCCAAGGATGACATAACTACATCCAGTATTTTCAAAGAGAGCTGAGCAGGCCAAATGAGCGTGATTGGAGATAGCTCCGACAGGAAAGCAGCTGCAAAGGTGGAGCAGTTCTAGCTTATAGGCTACACAGGGACCTATGTAGGTGGGGTCTGCATACCTGCTTTCTTTTAGTTCCCAGACGCAGTGGTTTAACTTCCACTGGCAGCCTTTATTTTCAATGGGAGCAGAGCAGGCAAAGTGCGTGGGATTGGAGACAGCTCCCAGAGGAAAGGAGCTGCAAATGTGACACAGTGTTGGCTGATAGGCTACACGCGGACCTATGTACCAATGTAGGTAGGGTCTTGTTGCCGCCACCGGCAACATCACCAGGCCGCCCGCACGGATTACTCAGCCCCCGCACCACCCCCCGTCTTTGCACCAGACTTAGTCTTCTAGCTCTCATTTCTGCCACTCCTCCACGTAGATCAGTCATCTTCGGTGGCCAATGAGGCAGCTGACTTTTCCCCTTTCTCTCACCTCCATTTCCGTCAGGCGCCAACTTTGACGGATCGTGGGGTGGCTGACTTTTCTCTTTTCTCGGTATCACCCACCTCAGCACTGCTCCCGGCACTACTCCCGGCACCTCTCCCGGCGCCTCTCCCGGCGCTGCTCTCGGCACTACTCTTGGTGCCACTCCCTATGCTATTCTCGGCGCTATTCTTGGTGCTTCTCCCTGCGCTTCTCCCGGCGCTTCTCCCGGCACTGCTCTCAGCACTACTCTCAGCCCCTCTCCCGGCACTTCTCCCGGCACTACTCTCGACGCCGCTCCCAGCACAGTGGGTATTACACTCTGCTGCTTTTTCTTATTCTTTGTTTCCCCTTGTATGCCTACTGGCACCCAGTCTAACACAGGGTCGTGCTTTTCTACTCTTTTCTGATCCTCCAGCATCATATTTCCGTCTGACTCTGCCTGCTCGGCATTCCCCGTCTGCTCGACATTCTCCATCTGCTCTCCTAGATTCTCTATCTCCACGCTCGTCCAAGTCTCCTGAACTCTCTATGAACTCACTATGAACTCTCTCCTCTGTCCGCGCTCTTCGCTCCTTCCCCCGGAGAGCTTCCTGCACCGATAACCGAAACTGTTTTTTCTCTGCTGTTTTTATCAGAACCCTTTTAATATTTCCCCACATATCAAAAAGCTGACCCATTTCCATGGCCCCCTCTACGAAAGCCTGATACAACTCCCTGTCCATCACCATCCACTTCTGCGCATTTAATAATTCTATGGGTGCCGATATCACACCTCGCCCCTGCAACCATGTGATGCAAACAACTGTAGGAATGTACTGAATCTGTTCACCCACCTCAGACGCCATCGTCTTAAGTCCCTCAATCATTTGCTCCAACTGCGCCATGGCTACGAATGTCCTGCGTTCTGCTGATCACATCGGGGTGACTGATCGGTTCTGCTGATCACATTGTTCTGCTGATCACCGCCACCGACAATGCCACCAGGCCGTCTGCACGGATTACTCAGCCCCCCCGCTGAGGGGACAAGGATCACCACAAACTCAGCATTGATGATACTTTATTCCAACCCCTTGTTTACAACATGTGCTTATATCTGCTACCACCAGCACCTCCTCTTACTCCACCCCGTGCCCACCTCTTCTGTACCTTCCACCTCTGATGTTACAACCTGACATCTTCCAGACGCCTACCATAGGGTCTGTGTACCTGCTTTCTTGTAGCTCCCAGGCGCAGTGGCGTAACGTCTACCAGCAGCCTGTATTTTCAATGGCAGCTGAGTAGACCAACTGCACTGGATTGGAGATAGCTCCAACAGGAAAGCAGCTGCTAAGGGTGCACAGTGCTGGCTTAGAGGCTACACAGGAACCTATGTACCACTGTTGGTGGGATCTACGTATCTTTTTTCTTGTAACTCCACGAGGCAGAACTGTAATTTCTACCGGCAGCCTGTATTTTCAATGGGAGCTGAGCAAGTCAAGAGCGTGGGAATGAGATAGCTCAACCAGGAAAGCAGCTGCAAAGATGGCACAGTGCTGGCTGATAGCCTACAAGGGGACCTACGTAGCACTGTAGGTGGAGTTTGCATACGTGCTTTCTTGTAGCTCCAAGAGGCAGTGGTTTAATATCTAATGGAAGTCTATATTTTTTACATGGGAGCTAAACAGATGAAGTGCACGGGACGGGAGATAGCTCCCACAGGGAAGCAGCTGCAAAGGTGGCACAGTGCTGGCTGATAGGCTACAAGGGGGCATATGTACCACTGTAGTTTGGGTCTGCGTACCTATTTCTTGTAGCTCCCAGAAGCAGTGGCGTAACTTTTACTGGCAGCCTCTATTTTCCAAGGGATCTGAGCAAGACAAGTGGGCGGGATTAGAGATAGCTCCTACAGGAAAGCAGCTGCAAAGGTGGAATGGTGCTGGCATATAGACTACACGGGGATCTATGTATCACTGTAGGTGGGGTCTGCGTACCTGCTTTCTTGTAGCTCCCAGACGCCTTGATGTAACTTTTACCCTCAGCCTATATTTCAAATAGGAGTTGAGCAGGTCAAGTGCGAGGGATTGGAGATAGCTCTCACAGAAAAGCAGCTGTAAAATGGCACAGTGCGGACTGATATTCTACATGAGGAGCTGCGTACCACTGTAGCTGGGGTCTGCGTACTTACTTTCTTGTAGCTCCTAGAAGCAGTTCAGTAACTTCCACCAACAGTCGGTATTTTCTCAATGGGAGCTTTGCAGACAAAATGGGCAGGATTGTAGATAGCTCCTAAAGGAAAACAGTTGCAAAGTTAAAACTGTGCTGGTTGTTAGGCTAGACGGGGACCTATGTACCAATGTAGTTGGGGTCTGCGTACCTACTTTCTTGTAGATCCTAGACACTGTGGCCTAATTTCTACTGGCAGGCTTTATTTTTTCAATGGCAGCTGACCAGACCAAGTGCGAGGGATTGGAGATAGCTCCCGCAGGAAAGCAGCTGCAAAGATGACACAGTGCTAGCTGATAGGCTAAAAGGGGACCTACGTATCAATGTAGGTTGAGTCTACGTATTTGCTTTCTTTTAGGTACCAGAGGAAGTGACGTAACTTCTAACGGCAGCCTGTATTTCCAATGGGAACAGAGCAGGCCATGTGAAAGGGATTGGAGATAGCTCACACAGGAAAGCAGCTGCAAAGGTGACACAAGTTTTACTGATAGACTACACAGGGGACCTACGGATCACTGTAAGTGGGGTCTGTGTATCTGCTTTCTTGTAGCTCCCAGAGGCAGTTGCGTAACATCCACCAGCAGACTGTATTTCAAATGGGAGCTAAGCAGGCCAAGTGCGAGGTATCGGAGATATCTCCCGCAGGAAAGGAGTTGCAAAGGTGGCATAGTGCTGGCTGATAGGCTACACGGAGATCTATGTAGCACTGTAGGTGGGGTCTGCGTACTTGCTTTATTGTAGCTCCCACAGACAGTGACGTAACTTCTAACGGCAACCGGTATTTTGAATCGGAGCTGAGCAGGTCAAGTGTGCGGGATTGTACATAGCTCTCACAGGAAAGAAGCTGGAATGGTGACACAGTGCTTGCTGATAGACTACACAGGGTCCTACGTACCACTGTAGGTGGGGTCTACGTATCTGCTGTCTTGTAACTCCTAGAGGCAGTTCAGTAACTTCTACCAGCAGCCTGTATTGAAAATGAGGCCAATTGCATGGGATTGGAGATAGCTCCCACAGAAAAGCAGCAGAAATCTTTGCACAGTGTTGACTGATAGGCTACACGGGGACGAACGTACCACTGTAGATGGGCTCTGTGTACCTGCTTTCTTGTAGCTCCCAGAGGCAGTGACGTAACTTGTAACGACAGCCTATATTTTGAATGGGCGCTGAGCAGGCCAAGTCCAAGGGATTGGCGATATCTCCCGCAAGAAAGCCGTTGCAAAATTGGCATAGTTCTGGCTGATAGGCTACACGGAGATCTACGTAGCACTGTAGGTGGAGTCTGTGTACTTGCTTTATTGTAACTCCCAGAGACAGTGGCGTAACTTCTAACGGCAGCCTGTATTCTCAATGGGAGCTGGACAGGCAAAGTGCGTGGAATTAGAGATAGCTCCCAGAGGAAAGCAGCGGAAAGTTTGCACAGTGCTGGCTGATAGGCTACACGGGGACTTACGTATCACTGTAGGTGGGTTCTGCGTTCCTGCTTTCATGTAGCTCCATGACGCAGAGGTGTAACTTCTACCAGTAGCCTGTATTTTCAATAGGAGCTGAGGAGGCCAAGTGTAACTTCTACCGAGTCTTTGTTTAAAATGGGAGCTTAGCAGGCCAAGTGCATGGGATTGGAGATAGCTCCCACAGGAAAGCAGTTGCAAAGGTGGCACAGTGTTTGCTGATAGGCTGTTTAAGTTTGAGTCAGGATAGAGTTAATTCCCATGAGGAACCAGGAAAGGGTATATCCTGAACAGCTGACCCAGGCTGGCCAACAGGTATTCCATACCATCTTAACGTCATTCCCAGTATATAGGTAGAGTCCAGCCGGAAGAAGCTCTCTTCCGGGGTCATGAGCTCTCGGTCGCCAGTCCGGAGCTGTCGCATAGGTCGGGTCCCAGGTGGTAAGAACCTGCATCACTCACCAGTTTTCTTTGTAATATACCCTTGTGTTTTTCATAGTTGTTCCTCAGCAATTTTCCCTAGTAAATTGTTCTTATTTCAGCTTACATGGGCTCTTTTACTTTTTTTCTCTCTCTCCGATCCCCTCCGCATTTTTCCCCATTTTGTCCGGCTGGGCAAAACCACGACATTAATTGGCGCCCAACGTGGGGCCTGCGAGATTGAAATAGAACAGAGTGGGTTTGAACAAAATCCTTGTGTACATTCCTGAAACTAACTGATTGCTGAGCACAATGTTGGTTGATATGCTCGTATGGTGATATTACATGTCCTCTTATCTGCATCATGTATGTCCTGTGATAGTGTTTCTCGTCTGTGGAAAATGTATGAAAATTCTCATGCTACTGCACTGGATAGGATTGGCTTATGATATGATTTTGTCATAGGTTATTAAGTTGGGTTGGAATGTGGACATGGCTTTTTTGTCTCTTCCACATTTTCTCCTAGAACTTAATAATGGCACTTGATTTATGGGAAAAACTGACATGTTTAATTCCTCCCACTATATCACTTACCCTCATTTCTTCAAGGTGCTTCTAACGGATTCTAACAATAATACTTGGAATGTTCTAATTACCATGTTTGTATTATTTTCCCTTGTTTTCACCTCGACTTGGATTGTAAAAATTGTTTTTTGAAGAACTGTGAGGTTGGGTAGCTATGTGAGGAGAGGAATACAGAATATGGGCAGGTGTCCAAGGAGCTTTTTACCTGTAAAGATTTGGAGAACACATGAACCCATTCCTAATTCATCTGTGCCAGAACCAGTTGTTGTTCTGACTCTAGCAGTGGATGTCCCTGTTGCAGCTGTGAACACGCACACCCAAACAGCAGACTACGTTGCCGTTACCACTGTGGACTTTCATATCCAGAAAGTAGACACTGTTGCTGTTACCCCTCTGGACACTCATACCCCGACAGTGGATATTGTTGATGTGTCCACTCAAACAGTTGTCCAACGAGCTTTTTACCTGTAACAATTTGGAGTACACACGAACCCATTCCTAATTCATCTGTGCCAGAACCAGTTGCTGTTCCGACTCCAGCAGTGGACGTTGCAGTCAACTCAGCTGTGCATGATGCAGCTGCTGTTCTGACTCCAGGAGTGGACGTCCCTGTTGCACCTGTGGACACTCATACCCAGACGGTGGATATTGTTGCTATGTCAACTAAAACTCTGAATGCTGCTGCTACAACTGTGGATGCTCAAACCCAGACTGTTACTGTTACAACTTTGGCCACTCAAACTGATGCAACTGATACAATTGCTGTTGAATCAGAGTGTAAATTTTTGCCAGTATCAGTTGCTCCTGTACAGAAAAAGAAATAAAAAAAAAAAATAGTTCACAGCAGTAAGGAAGAAGATGAACAAGGGATATAACAGAGGGAAGAAGAGTTGGAGCCAGAGATAATCAGACGGTCCTTGTCCCTGAGTGAACTGTGAGACGTGCGGAAAGATTACAGGCGTCGCCCAGGTGAGCACATTATCACCTGGATGCTCCAATGCTGGGAAAATGGAGCCCACAGTTTGGACTTAGAGGGCAAGGAAGCCAGGCAATTGGACTCCTTCTCCCGGGACGGGGGCATTGATAAGGCTATGGGAAGACCGTCACAAACACTCAGCCTCTGGAGACGACTTCTTTTGGGTGTGAAGGAAAGATATCCCTACAAGAAAGATGTTACAAGCCCCCCAAGCAAGTGGACCACCATGGAGAAAGGCATTCAATATTTGAGGGAGTTAGCTGTGCTGGAGATTATGTATAATGACTATGTGCCCACAGACCCAGATGAAGTTCAATGCACATGAGTTATGTGTTACGAGTTCCTACGAAGTGCACCACCAAACAATGCCAGTACATTGGCAGCTGTCTCCTGGAAAGAAGATGAGGCAAACAGTGGAACAACTAGCTGCTCAACTTCGACAATATGAAGAAAATGTGTCTTGTCCCCTACAGGCTGTTGTTTCAGCTGTAGAAAAAATGTCACGGAAGACTGACCAATTTGTGTCTCGCTCTCCATCTGCCAGTACTCCAGCTGTTAAGAATAAGCGTCCCTGTGCTCAAGAGCAGGAACGTAAAGAGCATACAGCCCAGGATGTTTCACGGTCACATCCACAAGACCAAGGAGAGAATATGAACAAGTGGGATAGGCCATCTACCCCATCAACTCCAAGATCACCCACTCCAAAAGCACAGGCACAGGAGTTGCAGAAAGGAAGGGTTACAAGAAGTAACTCTCCTTGGAGGAATGCCGCTCCAGTTTCCAGTGAGCAACCCCCTAGACAAGATAGGAAGGTTGATTTCAATTTTGATTCCCTCGAGGGGACCTCTGGTGTTTCCTGGGAAACAGTAAATGATGACTGCGATGACCAGTATTAGGGGGGTCCTGCCTCCAGCCAGGTGGAGGAAAGGGATAATCGAGTTTATTGGACTGTGTGGATTCGTTGGCCTGGCACATCAGATCCAAAAGAATACAAGGCTTTAGTAGACACCGATGCACAATGTACTATGATGCCAACAAAATTTAAAGGGACAGAATCCATTTGTATTTCTGGAGTGACAGGGGGATCTCAACAGCTATCTGTATTAGAAGCTGAAGTGAGTCTGACTGGCACAAATTGGCACAAGCATCCCATTGCAACAGGACCCAAAGCTCCATGCATCTTAGGCATTGATTATCTTAAGAGAGGGTATTTTAAGGACCCAAGAGGATACAGGTAGGCCTTTGGTGTGGCTGCAGTGGAGGCAGAAGAGATTGAACAATTATCCAGCATGCTTGGCCTTTCAGAGGATCCTTCTGTTGTGGGGTTGCTGAAGGTTGAGGAGCAACAGGTATGAATTGCAACCACAACAGTGCACCGTCGGCAATACTGCACCAACAGAGACTCTGTGATTCCCATTCATAAGTTGATTCACCAATTGGAGAGCCAAGGGGTTACCAGCAAAACTCACTCACCCTTTAACACCCCTTTATGGCCGATACAAAAGTCTACTGGAGAGTGGAGACTGACAGTAGACTATCGTGGCCTGAATGAAGTCACGCCACCACTGAGCGCGGCTGTGCCAGACATGTTGGAACTCCAATACGAATTGGAGTCCAAGGCAGCCAAATGGTATGCCACCATTGATATTGCCAATGCATTCTTCTCAATCCCTTTAGCAGAAGAGTGCAGGCCTCAGTTTGCTTTCACTTGGAGAGGGGTACAGGATACTTGGAATCGACTGCCCCAGGGGTGGAAACACAGCCCCACCATTTGCCATGGACTGATCCAGGCCACACTGGAGGAGGGTGAGGCCCCAGAACATCTGCAATACATTGATGATATTGTGGTGTGGGGTGACTCAGCAGTGGAAGTCCTTGATAAAGGAAAGAAAATAATTCAAATTCTTCTAAAGGCTGGCTTTGCCATTAAATGCAGGAAAGTCAAAGGACCTGAACAGGAGATGCAGTTTTTAGGAGTAAAATGGCAGGATGTCATATTCCAATAGAGGTGATAAAGAAGATTGCAGCCATGTCTCCACCAACTAACTAAAAGGAAACACAAGCTTTCTTAGGTTTTGTGGGTTTTTGGAGAATGCATATTCTAAATTCCAGTATGATTGTTAGCCCCCTCTACCATGTGACACGGAAGAAGAATGATTTTGAATGGGGTCCTGAGCAGCAACAAAGTTTTGAACAAATTAAATGGGAGATTGTTCATGCGATGGCGCTTGGGCCAGTCCGGACAGGACCAGATGTTAAAAATGTGCTCTACATTGCAGCTAGGGAGAATGGCCCTACTTGGAGTCTTTGGCAGAGAGCAACTGGGGAGGGTCGAGGCCGACATCGACCCCTCGGGCTCTGGAGTTGGGGATACAGATGATCCGAGGCCCGATACACTCCAAACGAGAAGGAGCTACTGGCAGCATATGAAGGAGTTAAAGCTGCGTCAGAAGCGATATGCCCTGTTTAGAGATGAGTCTGGCTGCCTTGTGGGAAGGCATGAGAGATGGAAGGCAGCTGTATGGAGTCCCCTACGCAAAATTTCAGAAGCTGCAGAAGGAGAGGGTGGATCCAGTCAGTTTGCAGAGGTAAAAGCCATCCAGTTGGCTTTAGACATTGCTGAACCGGAAAAATGGCCAAGGATCTACCTCTCCACTGATTCGTGGATGGTGGCAAACACTCTGTGGGGATGGCTACAGCAATGGAGACAGAACAACTGGCAACGACGGGGCAAACTCATCTGTGCTGCTCCACTATGGCAGGACATTGCTGCTCGAATGGAGAAACTAGTTGTGAAGGTGCACCATGTAGATGCTCACGTACCCAGAAAGCGGGCCACGGAAGAACCTCTGCATAACCAGCAAGTTGACAAGGCTGCTAAGATTTTTCAGATAGATCTGGATTGGCAACATAAGGGAGAGTTATTTTTAGCTCGATGGGCCCATGATACCTCAGGTCATCAAGGCAGAGATGCTACCTATAAATGGGCTCGTGATCGAGGGGTGGACTTAACCTTGGACACAATTGCACAGATTATCCATGAGTGTGAGACGTGCTACAATTAAACAAGACCATATGGTATGGAGGACGATGGCAGAAATATAAATATGGAAAGGCCTGGCAGATTGATTACATCACACTGCAACAGATTCGCCAAGGCAAACACCATGTGCTCACAATGATGAAGGCAAACACAGGATGATTGGAAACATATCCTGTGGCTCATGCCATTGCCCGGAACGCAATTCAGGGCCTTGAGGGGAAAGTCCTTTGGCAACATGGCACCTCAGAAAGAATTGAATCAGACAATGGGACACACTTCAGAAATTACCTCATAGATGCCTGGGCCAAAGAATAGATTTATCATATTTCCTATCATGCACCAGCCTCAGGAAAAGTTGAGAGATACAATGAGGTATTGAAAACCACACTGAAAGCAACGGGAGGTTGAACTTTCAAGCATTGGGATACATACTTGGAAAAGACCATCTGGCTAGTCAACTCCAGAGGATCTGTCAGTCGAGTTGACCCTGCCCAATCAGAACCCTTACATATTTTAGAAGGTGACAAAGTCCCTGTGGTACATATAAAAGACATGTTAGGGAAGGCGGTCTGGGTGTCTCCTGCCTCAGGTAAAGGCAAAACCATCCATGGAATTATTTTTGCTCAGGGACCTGAGTGTACTTTGTGGGTGATGTGCAAGGATGGGAAGACCCAATGTGTGCCTCAAGGGAATTTGATTCTGGGTGAGAATGACCCATGAATTAAATTGTATAATGATAGCTGTTGAATTTCATTATTCCTATAGTTATTCTATGTTATTTATGTGTAGATGATTATGATATGTAAACCTAGACATGACGTGTAGATAGTATAGAATAAGGGATGGAATGTCCTAGTTTGAGCCAGGATAGAGTTAATTCCCGTGAGGAACCAGGAGAGGATACAGCCTGAACAGATGACCCAGGCTGGCCAGCAGGTATTCCATCCCATCCTAACGTCATGCCCAGAATATAGGTGAAGGCTAGTCGGAAGAAGCTCTCTTCCGGGATTGCGGGCTTTTGGTCGTTGCTCCGGAGCGGTCACTTAGGTCAGGTCATGGGTGGTGAGCAACTACATCACTCACCAGTTTTCTTTGTAATATCCGCTTGTGTTTGTTATAGATATCCTCTTCAATTTTCCTTAGTAAATTGTTCTTATTTCAACTTACGCGGGCTCTTTTACTTTTTTTCTCAAACTCCGATCCCCTCTGCATTCCGTTGGGAGGGGAAGGGGGAGGAACTGTGGTTTTTTTTCCCCTTTACGTGGGCAAAACCACGACATAGGCTATACGTGGACCTACGTACCACTGTAGGTGGGGTCTGCGTACCTGCTTTCTTGTAGCTCCCACAGGAAAGCAGCTGCAGAGGTACAACAGTGCTGGCTGATATTCTACACAAGGATTAACTTTCCACTGTTAATAGGTTCTGCGTACCTGCTCTCTTGTAGCTCCATGATGCAGAGATGTAGCTTCAACCGGTAGCCTGTATTTCTTAATGGGAACTGAGATGGACAAGTGTGCGGGATTGGAGATAGCTCCCACAGGAAAGCAACTGCAATAGAGGGAACAGTGTTGGCTGATAGGCTACATGGGGAACAACGAATCACTGTAGGGGAGCTCTGCGTACCTGCTTTCTGGTATCTCCCAGACACAGTGGCGTAACTTCTACCTGCAGGCTTTATTTTTAATGGGAGTTGAGAAGGCAAAGTGTTCGGAAAAGTGATAGCTCAACCAGGTGAAAAGTAGCTGCAAAGGTGGCACAGTGTTGGCTGATAGTCTACACGGGGATCTGCATACCTGCTTTCTTGTTGCTTCCAGAGGCACTGGCTTTACATTTACCGGCAGCATGTATTTCAAATGGTTGCTGAGGAGGCCATGTATGCGGGATGTGAGATAGCTCCCACAGGAAAGCAGCTGCAAAGGTAGCACAGTGCTGGCTGATAAGCAACACAGGGACCTACGTACCACTGTAGATGTTCTCTGTGTACCTGCTTTCTTGTAGCTCCACGACGCAGAGGTGTAAATTCTACCTGCAGACTGTATTTTTTAATGGGAGCTGAGCAAGTCAAGTGCGCGGAAAAGAGATAACTCCCACAAGAAAGCTACTGCAAAAGCAACACAGTGCTGACTGAAAGGCTACATGGGGACCGACGAACCACTGTAGGTGTGGTCTGGGTTCCTGCTTTCTTGTAGCTCCAAGAAGCAGTGGCCTAACTTCTACTGACAGCATGTATTTTTTTATGGGAGCTGATCAGGCCAAGAGTGCAGGATTGGAGAAAGCTTCCACAGGAAAGCAGCTGCAGAGGTGGCACAGTGCTGGGTGATAGGCTACATGGGGACCTACGTAGCAATGTAGATGGGGTCTATGTACCTGCTTCTTGTAGCTCCCAGACGCAGTGGCGTAACATCTTTCGGCAACCTGTATTTCAAACGGAAGATGAGTAGACCAATGACGCAGGATTGGAGATAGCTCCCAAAGGAAAGCAGTCTCAAAGGTTGAACAGTGGTGGCTGACAGACTATACCGGGACAAACGCACTACTGTAGATGGGCTCTGAGTACCTTCTTTCTTATAGCTCCAAGACGCAGTGGCGTAACGTACTGGAAGCCTGTATTTTTTCATTGGGAGCTGAGAAGGCTAAGTGCGTGGGATCGGAGGTATCTCCAAAGAAAAGCAGCTTCAAAGGTGACTCAATGCTGGATGATAGGCTACATGGGGACTATGTAGGTCAGGTCTGTGTATATTTCTTTTAGCTCCAAGAAGCAGTGCCCTAAATTCTACTGACAGCATGTATTTTTTTATGGGAGCTGATCAGGCCAAGAGTGCAGGATTGGATATAGCTCCACAGGAAAGCAGCTGCAAAGGTGGCACAGTGCTGACTGATAGGCTATACGGGGATCTATATACTCTTGTAGGTGAGGTCTACGCACCTGCTTTCTTGTAGCTCTCAGATGCAGTGAAGAAACCTGTACCGGCAGGCTGTATTTCAAATGGGATCTGAGCATTTTAATTGTGCGGAACTGGAAATAGCTCTCACAAGAAAGCAGCTGCAAAGGTGGCACAGTGCTGGCTGATAGGCTACACGGGACCTACATACCAATGTAGGTGGGGTCTGCGTACCTGCTTTCTTTTAACTCCACAACGCAGATGTGTAACTTCTACCAGCGACTTTCTTTTCAATGGGAACTGAGAAGGCCAAGTGTGCGAGACTGGAGATAGCTCTCACAGGAAAGAAGTAGCATAGATGTCACAGTGTTGATTGATAGGCTACACGGGGACCTACATACAACTGTAGGTGGGGTATGCGTAACTGCTTTCTTGTAGATCCCAGGCACAGTGGAGTAACGTCTACCGGTAGCCTGTACTTTTTCAAAGGGAGCTGAGAAGGTCAAGTGCGCGGGATTGGAGATAGCTCCAACAGAAAAGCGGCTGCAAAGGTGGCACAGTTCTGGCTTATAGATTTAACTAGAAGCAACGTGCCAATGTAGGTGGGGTCTGCGTACGTGCTTTCTTGTAACTCCCAGACGCAGTGGCGTAACTTCTACCACCAGCTTTTTTTTTCATAGGAGCTGAGCAGGCCAAGTTCGCGGGATTGGAGATAGCTCTCACAAGAAAGCAGCTGCAAAGGTGGCACAGTGTTGGCTGATAGGCTACTCGAGGACCTACGTACCACTGTAGATGGGGTATGCATAACTGCTTTCTTGTAGCTCCCAGGAACAGTGGCGTAACTTCTACCGACATCCTGTATTTTTCCAATGTGAGCTGAGAAGATCATATGCGCGGGATTGGAGAGAACTCCTACAGAAAAGCAGGTACAAAGGTAGCACAGTGCTTGCTGATAGACTACATTGGGACCTAAGTACCACTGCAGGTTGGGTCTGAGTACCTGCTTTCTTGTACGTTTCGAGGATCAGAAGTCCACTATACCCCAACTGAAAAAGAAAATAACCAGCATATTATGGACTATCTGTGCGACACTGGATGTTCAAAGGGAAAAATCCCTTCTATACATCATGCAATGAGCGCTACATGGAGTAAGTGGATGGTGTTGATTACACAATGATCTCGGCTGTGGAAATGTAATCGCCCAGGAGTCCTGGAAGTGATCATGGACTGGCCAGAAGGCAGAGATTTTGGAGCTTTGCCTGAGGAATTAGCTCTTTCCCAAGAGGCAACGCCATAAAATGAATTAGCTCTAAAGATTGCAGAACGAGAGAAGTGACCAGTACTATATCTTTATACTGACTCCTGGATGGTGGCTAATGCTCTATGGGGATGGCTACAGCAATGGAAGAAGACCAACTGGCAGTGAAAGGGTAAACCCATCTGGGCTGCTACATTATGGCAAGACTATGTCGCTCGGGTAGAAAACATGACTCTGAAAGTAAGTCATAAAGATCCTCAAGTGCCCAAAAGCCGTGCCACTGAAGAACAATGGAACAACCAACAGGTAGACAAAGCTGCCAAAATTGAAGTAGCTCAGGTAGACCTAGACTGGGAGCATAAAGGTGAGCTATTTATAGCTCGATGGGCCCATGAAACATCAGGACATCTGGGAAGAGATGCAACATATAGATGGGCTCGTGATCATATAGATGGGCTCGTGATGGGTGGACTTGACCATGGAAGCCATTACACAGGTCACCCACGAATGTGAAATGTGCTGCAATCAAGCGAGCCACACGAATCAAGTCTCCCTGGAACAGAGGCCGATTGCTGGGTTTTCAATATGGTGAGGCCTGGCAAATTGACTATGTTGGACATCTACCAGGAATACACTAAGGCAAGCGTTATATACTCACCATGGTGGAAGTAACTACCAGTTGGTTGGAAACATACCCTGTAAACCATGCCACTGCCGGAAATACTTTCTTGTGTCTTGAAAGGCAAGTTTCGTGGCGACACGGTACTCCAGAAAGAGTTGAATCAGACAATGGGACTCATTTTCGAAATAATCTCATAAACTCCTGGGCAAAGAAACATGGCATTGAGTGGATATACCACATCCTCTATCACTCACAAGCCTCTGGAAAGATTGAAAGATATAACAGATTACTAAAGACCATGTTGAGAGCACTGGGACACTGGAATACTGAACACACTGTTTCCCCTGGCCTGGATATCCATCTTTATGGATGAGACATAAGCTATGGCCTGCTCCAGTGAACATCTACAGAGGATGAAAGATATAAGAATGTTTTTTGTTTGATTGATGCAAGATGCAAGAGGGTATACAAGAATGACGTTTTTCTTTTGAAGAGTGGGGGTACTGGTTAATGAGAGTATATAAGAATGTATATGGGTTGTTGAGATGGTTTGTCTGAGCATGACATAAATGGTATGGAATAAGGGGTGGAGACTATAGTGAGTGTGGGATGGTAGTGACTTTCCACAGCAGTGCTGTGCTTACTGTTGATATGAATATTATGAGTACTGCTCACACAGCATCAGAGCTGTCCCTCCAGCATTTCTTCCCCCACCTTCACCAATAGCTGTGGGTGAGCACAATCTTGGGAGGGACCATGGCCCGAACAGCTGACCCAGGCTTACCAAGGAGATTTTCCATAGCATATGACGTCAGCTCAGTAATATAAACTGGGGGAGAGAAGCAGGAAAGGGAGGCAAGATTCATTTCTGGCCTTCCAAAAGAAACCGCTAGGCGTACTGAAGTCCTGCTTCTCGGGAGCTGGCCGGACATCACTGCTGATGGGAAGTAGAGAGTAACAGCTTTATCTGCTTTTGCTTTGTTTTCCGCGAGCACGGCATTGCTGTTTCTTTATGAAACTGCTTTTATCTCAACCCACAAGACTTCCATCTTATTTTCTCCCAATCCCTGGTTTGCTGGGAAGGTGGGGGGATAGAGTGGTGTGGTGGGCACTTGGCAACCAGCCAGGGTCAAACTACCACAGTGGCAAAGTGCTAGCTGCTATACTGGTGGATTTGGGAAAACTTCCACAGGAAAGCAGCTGCAAATTTGACAGAGTGCTAGCTGATAGACTACACAGACATCTACGTACCACTGTAGGTGAGGTCGGGGTACCTGCTTTCTTCTAGCTCCTGTTGGAAGTGGCGTAACTTTTACCGGCAGTCTGTATTTCAAATGGGAGCTGAGCAGGCAAGGTGCGCGGGACTGAAGGTAGATCCCACAGGAAAGCAGCTGTGTCGTGGTTTTCTCAAACGGAGAAAAGGGGAAAAAAAAAAACCACGACTCCTCCCCCTCCCCTTTCTGGCGAAACGCAGAGGGGATCGTAGAGGGAAAAAGATAAGACGATATTACAAAGAAAACTGGTGAGTGATGCAGTTACTCACTACCCGGAGCCCGACCTAAGCAACTGCTCCGGACCGGCGACTGAGAGCCCGCGACCCCGGAAGAGTGCTTCTTCCGACTTGCCTCCACCTGTATAGTGGGCATGACGCTGGGATGGTATGGAATACCTGCTGGTCAGGCTGGATCAGCTGTTCAGGCTGTACCCTTTCCTGGTTCCTCACAGGAATTAACTCTATACTGGCTCAAACTAGGACATTCCTTTCAAGGCGCTGTATAGTGTTCCGGACGGTGACATAAGCCACAGAATATGTTTCCAACCATCCTATGTGTCGTACTTTTGCCCAGCTAACACTGTGCAACCTTTCAAGATGGTTTCCTGTGGGAACTATCAACAATTCTGCACAGTCGGCCTGGTCAGCTGCTATTGAAAATACAGGCTGCAGGTACATGTTACGCCACAGCCTCTAATAGCTACAAGAAAGCAGGTACGCAGACCCCACCTACAGTTGTGCGTCGATCCCTTTGTAGCCTATCAACCAGCACTGTTCCACCTTTGCATCTGCTTTCCTGTGGGAGCTATCTCCAGTCCTCCGCACCTGGCATGCTCAGCTCCTATTAAACATACAGGCTTTCGATAGAAGTTATGCCACTGCGTCTGGGATCTACATGAAAGCAGGTACGCAGAACAACCTTTCAGTTATAGCTAGGTCCCCGTGTAACCTATGAGATAGCACTCTGTCACCTTTGCAGTTGCTTTTCGTAGCAATTATTTTCAAGCCCTCGCACTTGGTCTCCTCAGCTCCCATTTAAAATACAGGCTGCCATTAGAAGTTACGCTACTGCATCTGAGAGCTAGAAGAAAGCAGTTACGCACACCCTACCAGTGGTACGTAGGTCCACTTTTAGACTATCAGCCAGCACTGTACCACCTTTGCAGCTTCTTTTCTGTGGGAGATATCTCCGATTCCACGCACTTGCTTTGCTCAATACCCACTGAAAATACAGGCTGCCAGTAGAAGTTACGCTACTGTGTCTGAGATCTAGAAGAAAGCAGATACGCAGACCGCACCTACAGTGGTACGTTGGTTCCCATGTAGCCTATCAGCCAGCGCCGTGCAACCTTTGCTGATGCTTTCCTGTGAAAGCTATCTCCAATTCCACGAACTCGGACTGTTCAGCTCCCATTTGAGATACAACATTCCGATACATGTTACGTCACTGCGTCTGAGATCTAAAAGAAAGCATGTACACAGACCCCACCTACAGGGGTAGATTAATCTCCGTGTAGCCTATCAGCCAGCAAAGTGCCACCTTTGCAGCTGTTTTCTTTGTTGAGCTATCTCTTTCCCACGCACTTGACTTGCTCAGCTCCCATTGAAAATACAAGTTGCTGGTAGAGATTACACCTCTGCGTTGTGGAGCTACAAGAAAACGGGTACTCAGAGTCTGTTTACTGTGGTACGTAGATCCCCGTGTAGCCTTTCAGCCAGCATTGTGCCATCTTTGCAGCTTCTTTCCTGTAGGAGCTATCTAAATTCCATGAACTTGGCCCTTTCAGATCCCCTTGAAATACAGGCTACCGGTAGAAGTTACGCAACTGCATCTGGGAGCTACAAGAAAGATGGTACGCAGACCCCATCTACAGTATAACGTAGGTCCCTGTGTGTCTTATCAGCCATCAGTGTTCCACCTTTTCAGCTGGTTTCCTGTGGGAGCTATCTTAAATCCCGCGTACATGGTCTGCTCAGTTGTCATTGAAAAAACAGGCTTCCGGTAGACGTTATGCCACTAGGTCTGGGAGCTACAAGAAAGTAGGTAAGAAGAGCCAACCTACTGTGGTACCTAGGTCCCCGTGTAGCCTCTCAGTCAGCACTGTGTCACGTTCTCAACTGCTTTTATGTGGGATATATCTCTTTCCCGCACACTTGGTCTGCTAAGCTCGCATTGCAAAAATACAAGCTGTCGATGGAAGTTAAGCCTCTGCGCCTTGGACATACAAGAAAGCAGGTGCGCAGACCTCATTTACAGTGGAACGTTATTCCTCCTGTAGCTTATCAACTAGTACTGTATAACGTTTGCAGCTGCTTTACTGTGGGAGCTATCTCCAATCATGCGCCCTTTGCCTGCTCAGCTCCCATTTAAAATACAGGTTGCTGGCAGAAATTTCGACACTGTGTCTGGGAGCAGGTATGCAGACTTCACTTACAGTGGTACATAGGTCCCTGCATAGCCTATCCACCAGCACTTTGCCACCTTTGCAGCTGCTTCCCTGTTCGAGTTATCTCCAATCCCGTGCAGTTTGCCTGCTCTGCTCCCATTGAAAATACAGGCTACCCGTAGAAGTTAAACCACTGTGTTTGGGAGTAACAAGAAAGCAAGTACGCAGAGCTCACCACTCGTAGAAGTAAGAGTCCTGTGTAGCTTATCAGCCAGCACTGTTCCACCTTTTCACCTGCTTTCTCTTAGGAGCTATCTTCAATCCCTCGCACTTTGCCTGCTCCGCTCCCATTTGAAATACAGGCTACCGGTAGAAGTTACACCTCTGCATCGTGGAGCTACAAGAAAGAAGGTTAGCAGACCCCACCTACAGTGATACGTAGGTCCTCATGTAGCCTATCAGCCATCACTGTCCCACCGTTGCAGCTGCTTTCCTTTGTAAACTATCTCCAATCCCACACACTTCGCCTGCTCTGGTCCCAGTGAAAATACTGGCTACCTGTAGAAGTTACGCCACTGCGTCTGGGAAGAACAAGAAAGCAGGTATGAAGACCTGAGAAACTGTAGTGCGTAGGACCTCTTGAAGGCTATCAGCTAGCACTGTGCCACCTTGGCAGCTGCTTTCCTGGTTGAGCTATCTCTTTCCTGCACACTTGGCCTGCTCAGCTCCCATTGAAAGTACAGACTGCCGGTAGAAGTTGCATCTCTTATTCTGTGAGCTACAAGAAAGCAGGTACATAGACCCCACCTACAGTGGTTCGTAGGTCCCCGTGTAGCCTATCAGCCAGCACTGTACCACATTTGCAGCTACTTTCCTGTGGAAACTATCTCCACTCCAGCACACTTAGTCTGCTTAGCTCCTATTTGAAATACAGGCTTCCTGTACATGTTAAGCCACTGCCTCTGAGTGCTACCATAAAGCAGTTACGCAAACCTCGCCTACAGTGGTACGTAGATCCCCATGTAGCCTATCAGCCAGCACTGTGCCACCTTTGTAACTGCTTTCCTGTGTGAGCTACCTTTGTCCAGCACACTTGACCTGCCCAGCTCCCTTTGAAAAATACAGCCTGTTGATAAAAGTTACGCCTCTGCGTCTGGGAACTACAAGAAAGCAGGTATGCAGACCCCACCTACTGTGGTACGTAGGTCCCTGTGTAGCCTATCAGCAAGAACTGTTCCATCTTTGCAGCTATTTTCCTGTGGGACCTATCTCTAATCATGTGCACTTGGCCTTCTCAGCTTCCATTGGAAAAATACAGGCTGCCGGTAGAAGTTACGCCACTGTGTCTGGGAACTACAAGAAAGCAGTTAAGCAGACCTCACCTAAAGTGGTACGTAGGTCCCTGTGTAGGCTATCTGCCGCGAAGTTTTCGGCTCTTGGCCTAAAATCCAGACTCGAAGTCTGAAAACCAGGCTCGAAGCCTGAAACCAGACTCGAAGCCTGAAACCAGACTCGAAGCCTGAAAAATAAAACCAGACTCGAAGCCTGAAAAAACAACTCGAAGCCTACTTCATGCGGCAATCAACCCAGGGTCCGATTCTCAGCTGGATGGGAAGAAATCAGTCCTACTCAATGTGAGTGATAGCAGAAATCTTCTTTATTGAGAGCAGTCTCTAACTTATATACACAGCAGCTTCAAAGCTAGCTCAGGAACAACAGCTAATAGATTACATTTTCATGTTCATCCTACTTGCGGTTTCTTTCATAAGCAAGCTCCCTCACATTTTCCCATCTTGTTTTTTCCCTGAAGTTGTTTACCACCATTAGCCAAAAACAGTCCGACCTTGAGGGAACAGAAAGTGGCCTGCTGTCTATGTGACAATAGCTTTAACCATGACTCTGACTCTGCTATTGATTGTGCATTAAATTCATATAAGTAGAGCTCAGGCTCCCTTGTCCCAATGGGCCTAACATTATACCCCGATATCTATGTCCAAGGTCTCTCATTTTTTCTCCACACCTATCAGCCTGCACTGTGCCACTATTTCAGCTCCTTTCATCTGGGACCTATCTTCAATGCCTCGCACTTGGCCTTCTCAGCTCCCATTGAAAATAAAGGCTGCTGGTAGAAATTCCACCACTGAGTCTGGGAGCTACAAGAATGCAGGTATGCAGACTACAATTACAGTGGTACGTCCGTCCCCGTGTAGCCTATCAGCCAGCACTGTATCACCTTTGCAACTGCTTTCCTGTGTGAGCTTTCTCACGTCCCGCGCACTTGGCCTGCTCAGCTCCTGTTGAAAAAATACAGGCTGCCAGTAGAAGTTAATCTCTGCGTCTAGGAGCTACAAGAAAGAAGGTACGCAGACCTCACTTACAGTGATACGTAGTTCCTCGTTTAGCCTATCAATCAGCACTGTGTCATCTTTACAGCTGCTTTCCTGTAAGAGCTGTCTTCAATCCCGCACGATTGGCCTGCTTATCTCCCATTAAAAAAATGCAGGCTGCCGGTACAAGTTAACCCACTTCGTCTGGGAGCTACAACAAAGCAGGTATGCAGACTCTAGCTACAGTGGTAAGTCGGTCTCCGTGTAGTCTATCAGCCAGCACTGTATCACCTTTGCAGATGCGTTCCTGTGCGAGCTATCTCCATTCACGCGCATTTAGCCTGCTCGGCTCCCTTTGAAAATACTGGCTTTAGGTATAAGTTATGCCATTGTGTCTGAGAGCTACAAGAATGCAGGTACGCAGATCGTACCAGCAGTGGTCCGTTGGTCGCTGTGTAGCGTATCAGTCAGTACTGTGCAAACTTTGCCGCTGGTTTCCTGTGGGAGGCCAATCCTGCGCTCTTGGCCTGCTCAGCTTCCAGTTAAAATACAGACTACGGTACAATCATAGAATCATAGAATGGTAGGGATTGGAAGGAACCTTTAGAGATCATCTAGTCCAAACCCCCGATGAAGCAGGTTCACCTAGATCAGATGGCAGAGGACCATATACAGGTGCATCTTGAAGACCTCCAAGGAAGGAGACTCCAGAAAGCTCCTGGGCAGCCTGTTCCACTGCTCCATCACTCTCATGGTGAAATAGTTTTTCCTTATGTTTAAGTGGAAATTTTTGTGTTCCAGCTTCATCCCATTACCCCTTGTCCTCTTCTCCAGACTAAACAGCCCCAGTTCCTGCAGTCTTTCCTCGTATGAAAAATGTTCTATACCCTTAATCATCTTGGTGGCCCTGCGCTTGACTCTCTCCAGCAGTTCCCTATCCTTCTTGAGCTGAGGAGCCCAGAACTGGACACAGTACTCCAGATGAGGCCTCACCGTGGCAGAGTAGAGGAGGAGAAGAACCTCCCTCGACCTGCTGGCCACACTCTTATGGCTCATATTTAGTTTATTATCAATCAGGACTCCCAGGTCTCTCTCTGCAGAGCTGCTCTTCAGCAGTTCAACCCGCTGCCTGTACTGGTGTATAGGGTTGTTCCTTCCCAGATGCAGGACTCTGCACTTCTCCTTGTTGATCCTAATGAGATTCCTCTCTGACCAACTCTCGAGCCGGTTGAGATCCCACTGAATGACAGCAAAGCTTTCTGGGGAATCAGCCAGTCCTCCATGTTTCTTGTCATCAGCGAACTTGCTGAGGGTACACTCTATCCCCTCATCCAGGTCGTTGATGAAAATGTTGAACAAGACTAGCCCCAGAATCGATCCCTGTGGAATTCCACTGACCACAGGCCTACAACTCGACTCCGTGCCAGTGATCACCACCCTCTGGGCTCTGTCATTCAGCCAGCTCTCGATCCACCTCACTGTCCACTCATCCAAGCCACACTGCCTGAGCTTTCTGATGAGGATGTTGTGGGAGACAGTGTCAAAAGCCTTGCTGAAGTCAAGGTAGATGACATCGGCTGCTCTCCCCTCATCTAGTCAGCCGGTTATGCACTCATAGAAGGATATCAGGTTAGTCAAAAAGGATTTCCCCTTGGTGAAGCCATGTTGACTCCCCCTGATAACCATCTTATCCTTCATATGTTCAGTGATAACATTCAGGATGAGTTGTTCCATCACTTTTCCAGGGATGGAGGTGAGGCTTACCGGCCTGTAGTTTCCTGGGTCGTCCTTCCTGCGCTTTTTGAAGATTGGCGTGACATTGGCCTTTCTCCAGTCCTCAGGCACCTCACCTGTCCTCCATGATTGTTCAAAAATGAGAGAGAGAGGCTTAGCAATCACATCAGCCAGCTCCCTCAGCACTCTAGGATGCATCCCATGAGGACCCATTGACTTATGAGACAAGTCTTTAACCTCTTACTCTTCCACCCAGGGCAAGTCCTCTGCTGTCGCGACCATCATGCTATCCTTGCTGGAGTGGGCTTCCCGAGGGTCAGACTTGACCGTAAAGACAGAAGCAAAGAAGGCATTCAGTACTTCAGCCTTCTCTGCATCTTCAGACACTAGGGCACCCTCAGCATATAGCAGCGGACCCACATTACCCCTCACTATCTTTCTGCTGCTGATGTACTTGAAAAATGCCTTATTGCTGTCTTTAACATCCCTGGTTAAATTCAGTTCTAGAAGGGCTCTAGCCTTCCTTGTTGCACCCCTGCATGCCCTGGCAATGTTCCTATACTCTTCCCAAGAAGTCAGCCTTTGTTTCCACCTCTCATAGATGGCTGCTTTCTACCTGAGTTGTCCCAGCAGATCCTTGCTCATCCATGGAGGCCTCCTACCTCCTTTTCCTCCTTTCTTGCGCATTGGGACACACTGATCCTGAGTTTGGAGGAAGTGGTGCTTGAAGATTGACCAGCTCTCATTGGCACTTCTACCATTTAGAATCATATCCCATGAAATTCGTCCAAGTAGATCTTTGAAGAGATCAAAGTCGGCTCGCCTGAAATCCAGGGTCACGGTCCTGCTTTGTGTTCTGCCCCTTCCACACAGGATCTTGAACTCTACCATCTCATGGTCACTGCAGCCAAGGTTGCCTCCAACCTTCACATCTCCAACTAGGCCCTCTCTATTTGTCAGTACCAGGTCCAGCAGTACACCCCTCCTTGTTGGTTCCTCAATCATCTGGGACAGGAAGTTGTCATCAACAATCTGTAGGAACCTCCTGGACAGCATGTGCTTGGCTGTGTGGCTATCCAAGCAAATATCAGGGTGGTTGAAGTCCCCCATGAGGACGAAGGACATTGATCCTGAGGCAGCTCCCAGCTGTTTGTAGAAGGCCTCATCCACATCCACATCCTGATCAGGTGGCCTGTAGCGGACTCCTACAACAATATCACCTGCCTTGCCCAGGCCATTAATTTTTCCCCATAAGCATTCTACTCTTTCCTCATCCCCACCCAGACACTGTTCAGTACACATTAATTGTTCCCTCACATAGAGAGCAACTCAACCTCCACCCCTTGTCAGTCTATCTTTCCTGAACAATACATAACCCTCCATGGCTGTGCTTTAGTCATGGCAGCTGTGCCACCACGTCTCTGTGACCGCAATGAGGTCGATGCCCTGCATCCGCACCCACATCTTAAGTTCCTCCTGCTAATTCCCCAGGCTACGTGCATTGGTGTAGAAGTTACGCCACTGCCTCTGGGACCTACAAGAAAGCAGGTATGCAGAACCTATCTACATTAGTACGTAGGTACCCGTATAGCCTAACAGCCAGCAATGTGCCACCTTGAGAGCTGTTTTCCTGTGGGAGTTCTCGAATCCAGCGTCATTGGCCTGCTCAACTCCCATTGAAAAAAAACAGGCTGCAGGTAGAAGTTACGCCACTGCGTCTGGGATCTAAAAGAAAGAAGGTACGTAGACCCCACCTACAGGGGTACATAGATCTCCATGTAACCTATCAGCCAGTGCTGTGCCACCTTTGAAGCTGCTTTCCTGTGGGAGCTATCTCAAATCCCACGCATTTGACCTGCTCAACTCCCATTGAAATCAAAAAGACTACAGGTACAAGTTACGTCACTGCGTCTAGGAGCTACAAGAAAGCAGGTAGGCAGATCCTACCTACAGGGGTACGCTGGTTGTGATGTAGTCTAACAGCCAACACTGTGTCACCTTTGCAGCTGCTTTCCTGTGGGATCTATCTCCAGTCCCACATATTTGGTCTGCTCAGCTCTCATTTGAAATACAGTCTACCGGTACGTGTTACGTTACTGCGTCTGAGAGCAGGAAGAAAGCAGTTACGCACACCCCACCTACAGTGGTACGTAGATCCCCGTGTAGACTGTCAGTCAGCACTGTAGAATCTTTGCAGATGCTTTGCTGTGGGAGATATCTCTGATCCTGCACACTTGGCGTGCTCAGTTCCCATTGAAAATACAGGCTGCCAGTAGAAGTTACGCCACCGCGTCTCAGAGCTAAAAGATAGCAGATATGCAGACCTCACCTTCAGTAATATGTAGTACCTAGTGAAGCCTATCAGCCAGCACTGTGCCACCTTTGCAGTAGCTTTCCTGTGGCAGCTATCTTCAATCCCGGGAACTTGACTTGCTCAGCTCCCATTGAAAATACAGACTGTCGGTAGAAGTTATACCACTGCGTATGGGAGCTACAAGAAAGCAGGAACGAAGACCCCACCTACAGGGGTACATAGGTCCCATTGTAGTCTATCACCTTGCACTGTGCCACCTTTGAAGCTGCTTTCCTATGGGAGTTATCTCCAATCCCACGCTCTTGACCTCGTCAGTTCCCTTTGAAAATACAGGCTGCCTATGGAATTTAGACCACTATCTCTGGGATCTACAAGTAAGCAGGTTTGCCGACCTCACCTACGGTGGTAGGTTTGTCTCTTTTTAGTCTATCATCCAGAACTTTGCCACTTCTGCAGCTGCTTTCCTGTGGGAGCTCTGTCGAATCCTGCGCAATTTGCCTGCATATCTCCCATTGAAAATTCAGGCTGTAAGTAGAAGTTACGCCACTGCGTCTGGAAATAAAAGAAAGCATGTACGCAGACCCCACTTACAGTGGTACACTGATCCCTGTGTAGCCTATCAGCCAGCACTGTGTCACGTTTTTAGCTGCTTTCCTGTGTGACCTATCTCCAATCCCGCGTCATTGTCCTGCTAAAACCCCATTGAAAAAAAACAGGCTGCCAGAACATGTTACGCAACTTCGTCTAGAAAGCAGGCATGCAGATCCCATCTACAGTGGTACGTACGTCCCCATGTAGTCTATCAGCCAGCACTATGCCACCTTTGATCTGTTTTCTTGTGGGAGCTATCTCCAATCCTGCGCAGTGAGCCTTCTCAGCTCCTATTTGAAATACAGGCTGCCGCTACATGTTTCGCCACTGCGTCTGGGAGCTTCAAGCAAGTAGGTATGCAGACCCCACTGGCCTTGATGCGTAGGTCCCCGTGTAGCCTAACAGCAAGCATTTTGTCACCTTTTCAGCTGGTTTCCTAAGGGAGCTATCTCTAATCCACCAGTACAGCAGCCAGTACTTTGCCACTGTGGTAGTTTGACCCTGGCTGGATGCCAGGTGCCCACCACACCTCTCTATCCCGCACTTCCACAGCAAACCAGGGAAGGGGAGAAAATTAGATGGAAGTCTTGTGGGTTGAGATAAAAGCAGTTTAATAAAAAAACAGTAGTCACGTGCGAGGGAAGCAAAGCAAATGTAGATAAAGCTTTTACTCTCTACTTCCCATCTGCAGCGATGTCCGGCCACCTCGCGAGAAGCAGGGATTTGGTACATGTACTGGTTACTTTTGGAAGGACAGAAATTAATCTTGCCTCCCCTTCCTGCTCCTCTCCTGCTGCGAAGTTTTCAGCTCTTGGCCTAAAAACCAGACTCGAAGTCTGAAAACCAGGCTCGAAGCCTGAAACCAGGCTCGAAGTCTGAAAACTGAACCAGACTCGAAGTCTGAAAACCAGACTCAAAGCCTGAAACCAGACTCGAAGCCTGAAAACTGAACCAGACTCGAAGTCTGAAAACCAGACTCAAAGCCTGAAACCAGGCTCGAAGCCTGAAAAACCAGCTCTAAGCTTACTTCATGCAGCGATCAACCCAGGGTCCAATTCTCAGCTGGATGGGAAGAAATCAGTCCTACTCAATGTGAGTGATAGCAGAAATCTTCTTCTTTATTGAAAGCAGACTCTAACTTATATACACAGCAGCTTCAAAGCTAGCTCAGCAACAGCAGCTTGTCCCATCAGGTCGAACATTATACCCTGGGATCCATGTCCATGCTCCCTCATTTTTTCTCCACACTCTCCCCCAGTTTTTATTACTGAACTGATGTCATATGGTATGGAATATCTTCTTGGTCAACCTGGGTCAGCTGTTTTGGCCGTGGTCCCTCCCAAGATTGTGCTCACTCACAGCTATTGGTGAAGGTGGGGGAAGGAATGCTGGAGGGACAGTCCTGATGTTGTGCGAGCAGTAGTCATAATATTGATATCAACAGTAAGCACAGCACTGCAAGAGCTGCTGTGGAAAGTCACTACCATCCCAGATCCACTAAATTCTCCACCCCATCTCATGCTCAGACAAAGCATCTCAAAAAAAACATATAGCTTCTTATATACTCTCATTAACTAGTACCCCCACTCTTCAACAAACATCATTCTTGTATTCCCTCTTGCATCTTGCATCAAATAAACAAACAACATTCTTCTTTCATCCTTTGTAGATGTTCACTTGAGCAGGCCATAACTTATGTCTCATCCATAAAGATGGATATCCAGGCCAGGGGAAACAGTGTGTTCAGTGTTGGGCACCAGCACCGGCTAGGTTTGTCCACTTGTCTGGTTTTCTTGCGAAGTTCATACCTCATCGTCTACAACAGATAACTCTCATCACAGGTTATTTTTCCCCCAAGCTTAAGCCTCCTTGAGGCATACATTGAGTTTCCCCATCCTTTCTAATCACCCACCGAGTACATCCAGGCCCTAGAGCAAAGTCTGATTAAATTCTTTCTGGAGTATTGTGTCGCCACAAAACTTGCCTTTCAAGACCAAGACAGTATTTCAGGCAGTGGCATGGTTAAACAGGGTATGTTTCCAACGAACCGGTAGTTGCTTCCACCATGGTGACTAAATAACGCTTGACTTAGTGTGTTCGTGGTAGCAGTCCAACATAGTCAATTTGCCAGGCCTCACCATATTGAAAACCCAGCCATTGGCCTCTGATCCTTGATATCCTCGGCTCCAAAACCCAAATGGTCGACATCGGGTTTCTCCAGATGTTTTCTGCCAGAAGCTCCAGGTGAGACCATGCTCTCAAGCCGCAGCATAGAGGATATTCTGCATATCTGGTCCTGTACGGATGGGCCCAAGGGCAGCTGCACGAGCTACTTCCTGTTTAATTTGTTGAAAAGCTTGTTGTTACTCAGGGCAGTTCTGACAGTCAGGCCATCACCCCACACTGGTGAGGAGGTGCAGAGGATCTCTTCATAGTTTTGTAACCAAGATGATATTCTCTCCACTGTTGGTATATCCGTATCTGGATAAAACAATTGCAAAGATATTAGAATACGTAGCTGGGGCACTCTGAATCACTTTTCTCAACATGGCTGTGTCCACTGGACATCGTCTGGATCTGTGGAGGCCTCAGCATTATCCAGATCACCATAGATAACTTCCAACATAGATAATTCCCTTAGATATTGGATGCCTTCATCAGCTCTAGTCCACTTTCCTCAAGCATTTACAAGATCTTCCTTGAATGGGTATCTTGCCCTTACACTTGGGAGGAGTCGTTTCCAGAAACTTCAAATTGAGGTCTTCTTTCCAATGTTTCTATGAATTCCCCAGTCCCTAGCAAGAGACCCCAGCTTTTGGGCTTCTCTATGTTCCAATTGCTGACTGTCAGCCCCGTTATCCCAACATTGGAGCAGCCAGGCACCAATCCCCTCACCTGGCTGTGGACTGTAATTGTTGCAGATAAACAATTATTTTAGTTAACACCTTATCATCACTATGAGTAGTCAAGCACTTGTCAAGATCTTGTTAAGCACCTAGTAATAGTTTAGTCAATTAGCTAAGCACTTGCAAATAACTCAAACACCTCTTGATTAAGTATTTATTTGAATCACATAAGGATCAAATTGCAAGAGTTACATACCATACCTGATAGGGACCTGTTTACATTAGCTAGGAGACCCTGTTAAATGTATTTGTTAGGTTACCTTAGTTGTTACCTTAACTACAAGACCCTGGTAAATGTATTCGTTAGGTTACCTTGGCTGTTACCTTAGTTGTTACTAAAACAAAGGGACTGATATCTTTTTTTGACCAATCGCTGTGACTTTAAAAATTTTTGTGTTTGTTGGGAACCAGTCAAGGTGAAGGGCTAAATTGATAGATGGACATTTTATGTATGCTTGTGTTGGCAAATGTGATTATTTTGTTTGAGCCGTATTAAAACCCTGAAAATTGGAACTCACATCAAAGGTTATTTTTCCCCCAAGTTTAAGTCTCCGTGAGGCATACATGGAGTTTTCCCATCCTTTCTCATCACCCACCGAGTAAACCCAGACCCTTGAGCAAAGACAATCCCACAAATGTGATTGCCCTTTCCCATGGGAGATGCAACCCATAATGCCTTCCCCAGCCATTTCCCTGGGTGCACTACAGGGACCTTATCTCCTCCCAAAGTATGTAGTGGTTTTGTTTTGACAGGTCCAGGACGGTTAGTTGAACCTCTGCTTTTAACCAGACAAGGGACTTCAGCTAAATTTTTATCCCACTGCTTCCATGTCCCATTGCCCAGTGGTCTCAACATGCTCTTAAGTAATTTGTTATATCTTTCAATCTTTCCAGAGGCTTGTGGGTGATAGAGGATATGGTATATCCACTCAATGCCATGATTCTCTGCCCAGGAGTTTATGAGTTTATTTTTAAAATGAGTCCACTTGTCTGATTGAATTCTTTCTGGAGTACCGTGTCGCCAGAAAACTTGCCTTTGAAGACCCAAGACAGTATTTCGGGCAGTGGCATGATTTACAGGGTATGTTTCCAACCAATCGGTAGTTGCTTCCACCATGGTGAGTATATAATGCTTGCCTTGGTGTGTTCGTGGTGACGGTCCAAAAATGTCAATTTGCCAGGCCTCACCATATTGAAAACCCAGACATCAGTCTCTGTTCCAGGGAGACTTGATTCGTGTGGCTTGCTTGATTGCAGCACTTTTCACATTCATGGGTGACCTGTGTAATGGCTTCCATGGTCAAGTCCACCCCTCGATCACGAGCCCATCTATATGTTGCATCTCGTCCCAGATGTCCTGATGTTTCAAAAGCCCTTTGAGCTATAAATAGCTCACCTTTATGCTGCCAGTCTAGGTCTACCTGAGCTACTTCAATTTTGGCAGCTTTGTCTACCTGTTGGTTGTTCCATTGTTTGTCAGCGGCACAGCTTTCGCGGTCATGTTTTTTACCTGAGCGTCAATGTCTTGCCGTATAGTAGGAGCCCAGATGGGTTTACCCTTCCACTGCGAGTTGGTCTTCTTCCATTGCTGTAGCCATCCCAATAGGGCATTAGCCAACATCCAGGAGTAGGTATAGAGTACTGGCCACTTCTCTCGTTCTGCAATCTTTAGAGCTAGTTGGACGGCTTTCACTTCTGCAAACTGACTTGACTCACCTTCTCCTTCAGTGGCCTCAACAACTCGTCGTGTGGGACTCCACACAGCAGCTTTCCACTTACGATTATTTCCTACCACGCAGCAGGATCCATCAGTAAAGAAAGCATAATGCCTCTCATCTTCTGATAGTTCATTATATGGTGGTGCCTCTTGGACACGAACTACTTCCTCAGGTAATGCTCCAAAATCCCTGCCTTCTGGCCAAACCATGATCTCTTACAGGATTCCTGGGTGATTAGATTTCCCCAGCCAAGATAGTTGTGTAATCAGCACCATTGACTTAATGTAGCGCTAGTTGCATGATGCATAGAAGGAGTTTTCCCTTTGAACATCCAGTGTAACACAGGCAGATGTGGTGCCAAGAGGAGGTAAGCTTCTGTGCCAATGACTTCTGAAGCAGCTCGAAGTCCCTCATATGCTGCTAGTATTTCATTTTCAGTTGGGATGTAGTGGGCTTCTGATCCTCTATATCCTTGGATCCAAAACCCTAATGGTGGACCTCGGGTTTCTCCACATGTTTTTTGCAGAGGTTCCAGGTGAGACCACACTCTCCAGCGGCAGTGTAGAGGATATTCTGCACATCTGGTCCTGTATGGATGGGCCCAAGGACGACTGCATGAGCTATTTCCTGTTTAATTTCTTGAAAAGCTTGTTGTTGTGTCTCAAGGCCCCACTCAAAACAGTTCTTTCTGGTTACTCTAAAAAGAGGGCTCACAAGCTGACTATAACCTGGGATATGCATCCTCCAGAATCCCACAAGGCCCAGGAAAACTTGTGTTTCTTTCTTGTTACTTGATTGAGACATAGTCGTTAATTTGTTCACAATATCCAGAGGCACATGCTGACACCCATCTTGCCATTTTATGCCCAAAAACTGTATCTCTTGTGCAGGTCCCTTTACTTTGTTTCTTTTTACAGCAAAACCAGCTCTTAGGAGAAGCTGAATTATTCTTTTTTTTTTCTCAAACACTTCTTCTGTCTTGTTGCCCCATACAATTATGTCATCAATGTACTGTAATTGTTCAGGGGGGTCACCCATTTCCAGCACAGTTTGGATTAGACCAAGACAAATAGTAGGCCTACGCTTCCACCCTTGGGGCAATTGATTCCAGGTATACTGGACACGTATCCATGTGAAGGCGAATTGTGGCCTGCACTCTACTGCCAACGGAACTGAGAAAGATGCATTAGCGATGTCAATCGTAGCATAGCACTTGACTGCTTTTGACTCCAGTTCATACTGGAGCTCTAACATGTCTGGTACAGCAGCACTCAGGGGTGTTGTCACTTCATTCAAGCCATGATAATCTACTGTTAACCTCCACCCTCCATCAGATTTTTTCACAGGCCATATGGGACTATTAAATGGGGAATGAGTTTTGCTAATTACTCCTTGAGCCTCCAGTTGATGAATCAACTCACGGATGGGAGCCAGGGAATCTCGATTCGTGCGATACTGCCTCCGGTGCATCGTCCTGGTAGCAATTGGTACCTGTTGCTCTTGAACTTGCAGCAATCCCACAACAAAAGGGTCTTCTGAGAGGCCAATTAAACTGCAGAGTTGTTTGATTTTCTCTATATCTACAGTGACTATACAAAAAGCCCATTGAAACCCCTTGGGGTCTTTGAAGTATCCTCTCCTGAGGTAATCTATGCCAAGAATACAAGGGGCCTCTGGACCAGTCACAATGGGGTGCTTTTCCAATTTGTCTCTTGTTAAGCTCACTTCAGCCTCTAATACAGATAATTCTTCACATCCCCCTGTCACTCCAGAGATCCAGACAGAATCTTTGCCTCTATACCTTGATGACATTAATGTACACTGTGCCCCTGTGTCTACTAAGGTTTTATACCTTTGTGGGTTTGATGTGCCAGGCCATCGAACCCACACAGTCCAGTAGATTCGGTCATCCCTTTCCTCCTCCTGGCTGGAGGCAGGGACCCTCTATTTCTGTTGTTCATCAGAGTATTCGCTATCTGATCCTTGCAATTGTAGACCTGAAGTCTTCTCATTGGATTCGAAGGAAGTGGTTGCAGTTCTTCTATTCCTTAGAGATTGCTGATTGTCCTCTTTTGTTCTGGCAGCTAATATGCTTACAGCCCTCTTGGGTGGTCCTTTTCTAACAGTTGTCTTCCCCCTTAGTTCACGTACATGCGCTTCCAGCTTAAAAGTGGGTTCACTGTCCCATTTCTTCATATCCTCTCCTGTGCCACACAAAAAGAGCCAGAGTTCATTTCGTGGTGTACTCCTGCGTCTGGGACTTCCTTTCCCTGTGTCGGGGCACTGGATGACCACACCTATGGTGGTACATTGGTCCCCGTGAGGCTGTCATCGAGCACTGTGTCACATTTGCAGCTGGTTTCCTGTGGGAGCTATCTCCAATCCCGTGCACTTGACATACTCAACTCCCATTGAAAAATTACAGACTGTCGGTAAAAGTTACGCTTCTGCGTCTGGGAGTTACAAGAAAACAGGTACGGAGATGCCGCCTACATTGGTCCCCACCTACATGTAGGTCCCCGTGTAGCCTATGAGCTAGCACTGTGCCACTTTTCCGACTACTTTCTTTTAAAAGTTATCTCCAGTTCCGCGCACTTAGTCTACTCAGTTCCCATTGAAAATACAGGATACCGTTTGAAGTTACGCCACTGCGTCTGGGAGCTACAAGAAAGCAAGAACACAGACCACACCTAGAGCGGTACGTAGGTCTCCCTGAAGACTATCAGTCAGCATTTTGTCCCCTTACAGCTGCTTTCCTGTGGGAGATATCTCCAATTCCGCGCACTTGGTCAGCTCAACTCCCAGTGAAAAAGTACAGGCTGCCGGTATAAGTTACTCCACTGTATCTGGTAGCTACAGGAAAGCAGGTACACAGAGCCCACCTACAGTGGTACGTAGATCCCCTTGTAGGCTATAAGCCAGCACTGTTCCATCTTTGCAGTTGCTCTCTTGTGGGAGATATCTCTATTCCCGCATACTTGGCCTGCTCAACTCCAATTTGAAATACAGGCTGCCGGTAGATGTTACGTCATTGGGTCTGGTAGACACAAGAAAAGAGGTACGCAGAGCTCACCAACAGTGGTATGTAGGACCCTGTGCAGCCTAACACAGAGCACTGTTCCAGTTTTCTATCTGCTTTCCTGTAGGAGCTATCTCTAGTCTCGGGCACTGGGCCTGCTCAGCTCCCAGTGAAAATACAGGCTGCTGATTGAAGTTACGCCAATGCGTCTGTGAGCTACAAGAAAACAGGTACGCAGACCCCACCTACAGGAATACGTATATCCCCTTGTAGGCTATAAGCCAGCACTGTGCCACCTTTGCAGCCTCTTTCCTGTGGGAACTATCAACAATTCCACACATTTGGCATGCTCAGCTGCTATTGAAAATACAGGCAGCCTCTAAAGACTACAAGAAAGTAGGTATGTAGACCCAACCTACAGTGGCATCTAGGTCCCCGTGTAGCCTATCATCCAGCAGTGTGACACCTTTGCAGCTTATTTCCTGTGGGAGGTATCTCGAATCCTGTACACCTTGCCTTCTCAGCTCCCATTAAAAATACTGGCTGCCCAAAAAAGTTACACCACTGCGTCTCGGAGCTACAAGAAAGAAGGTACGCAAACCCTACCTACAGTGGTACGTAGGTCCTCGTGTAGCCTATGAGCCAGCACTGTTCCACCTTTGCTGCTGCGTTCCTGATGGAGCTATCTCCTTCCCGCGCGCATGGCCTGCTCATCTCCCATTGAAAATACAGGCTGCCGGTAGAAGTTACACCTCCGCGTCTTAGAGTTACAAGAAAGCAGGTACGCAGACCCAACGTGCAGTGGTACTTAGGTCACTGTGTAGTCTAACAGCCAGCAATGTGCAATTTATGCAACTGCTTTCTTGTGGGAGCTATCTCCAATCCCACGCACTTGGTCTGCTCAGCTCCCATTGAAAATACAGGGTGCCGGTAGACGTTATGTCACTGGGTCTGGGAGCTACAAGAAAGCAGGTAAGCAAATAGCAACACAGCTATATCCAATCCTGCGCACTTGGCCTGATAAACTCCCATTGAAAAAATACAGGCTGCCAGTTGAAATTACGCCACTGCGTCTGGCAGCTAGAAGAAAGCAGGTACGCAGATCCTACCTACAGTGGTAAGCAGGTCCCCATGTAGCCTATCAGCCAGACTGTTCCACCTTTGCAGCTGCTTTCCCCTGGGAGCTATCTCCAGTCTCAGGCACTTGGCCTGCTGTAGTGGATCTGGGAAGTTAGTGATTTTCCACAACAGCTCTTACAGTGTTGTGCCTACTGTTGATATCAATATTATGAATACTGATCGCGCAGCATCAGGGCTGTCTCTCCAGCATTCCTTCCCCCACCTTCACCAAAAGTTGTGGATGAGCACAATCTTTGAATGGACCACGGCCAGAACAGCATACCCAGACTGACCAAGGAGATACTCCATACCGTATGACGTCAGGTCAGTAACATAAACTGGGGAGAGGAGCAGGAAGGGGAGACAAGATTCCTTTCTGGCCTTCCAAAAGTAATCGCTAGGTGTACTGAAGTCCTGATTCTCGGGAGCTGGCCGGACATCGCTGCAGATGGGAAGTAGAGAGTAACAGCTTTATCTGCTTTTGCTTTGCTTCCCGCGCGCGCGGCTTTCCTGTTTCTTTATTAAACTGCTTTTATCTCAACCCACGAGACTTCTATTTTATTTTCTCCCCTTCCCTGGTTTGCATAGGAGGTGGGGGATAGAACGATGTAGTGGGCACCTGGCATCCAGCCAGGGTAAAAATACCACATTGGCAAAGTGCTGGCTCCTGTGCTGGTGGATTGGAGATAGCTCCAAAAGGAAAGCAGTTGCAAAGGTGTCACAGTGCTGGCTAATAGACTACATGGGGACCTACGTACTACTGTAGGTTGGGTCTGCGTACCTGCTTTCCTGTAGCTCCCAGACGCAGTGGTGTAACAACTTCCGTCAGTCTGTATTTTTTCAATGGGAGCTGAGCAGTCATATGACGCGGGATTGGAGGTAGCTCCCACAAGAAAACAGATGGAAAGGTGGCACATTTCTGGGTGTTAGGTTACACAGGGACCTATGAAACACTGTAACAGAGGTCTGCTTACCTGCTTTCTTTTAGATCCCAGACATAGTGACGTAACTTTTACCGACAGTGTGTATTTTTTCAATGGGAGCTGAGCAGGCCAAGTGCACGTGATTGGACCTAGTCCCCACAGGAAAGAAGCAGCAAAGGTGACACAGTGCTAGCTGATAGGCTACACGGGGATCTACGTACCAATGTAGGTGGGATCTGTCTACCTGCTTTCTTGTAGCTCCCAGGTGCAGTGACGTAACCCCTACCAGAAGTCAGTATTTTTAATTGGAGCTGATCAGGCCAAGTGCGCGGGACTGGAGATAGCTCCCACAGGAAAGCAGCTGCAAAAGTGGAACAGTGCTGGCTGATAGGCTACACAGGATCGTAAGTAACACTGTAGGTTGGTTCTGATTTCCTGCTTTCTTGTAGCTCCCAGAGGCAGTGGCGTAACTTCTACGGGCAGCCTATATTTTTTCAATGGTAGTTGAGCAGGCAAAGTGCGCGGGAATAAAGATAGCTCCCACGGGAAAGCAGCTGAGAAGGTGGAGCAGTGCTGACTGATAGGCTACACGGGGATCTACGTACTACTGTAGGTGGAGTCTTCGTATCTTCTTTCTTGTAACTCCCAGAGACAGTGGCGTAACTTCCATCTACAGCTGCTATTTTTAATGGGAGCTGAGCAGGCCAAGTGTTCAGGACTGCAGATAACTCCCAAAGGAAAGAAACTGCAATGATGGCACAGTGCTAGGTGATAGTCTACACAGGAACCTACGTAGGTGAGGTCTATGTACCTGTTCTCATGTAGCTCCCAGATGCAGTGCTGTAACATTTACGGGCAGTCTGTATTTAAAAGGGATCTGATCAGGCTAAGTTTGTGGGACTGGAGATAGCTCCCACAGGAAAGAAGCGACAAAGCTGGTACAGTGCTGGCTTATAGGCTTCACTGGGATCAACGTACCACTGTAGAGGGGGTTTGCTTGCGAGCTTTCTTGTATTTACCAAAGTGGCGTAACTTATACCGATCACATGTATTTTTTCAAGAGGAGCTGAGCAGACAAGTGAGCGAGACTGGAGATAGCTCCCACAGGAAAGAAGCAACAAACGTGGCACAGTGCTGGTTGTTAGGCTACACGGAGTCCTACTGTAGGAGGGGTATGCGTACCTGCTTTCTTTTACCTCCCACATGCAGTGGCGTAAAATTTACCAGCAGCTTGTATTTCAAACAGGAGTTGACCAGGTTATTTGCACAGGATTGGAGATAGCTCCCACAGGAAAGCAGCTGCAAAGTTGGCACAGTTCTGCCTAATAGGCTACATGGGGACCTACTTACCACTGTAGGTGGGGTCTTCGTATCTTCTTTCTTGTAACTCCCAGAGACAGTGGAGTAACTTCCATCTACAGCCTGTATTTTTTAATGGGAGCTGAGCAGGCCAAGTGTGCAGGACTGCAGATAACTCCCAAAGGAAAGAAACTGCATGTACCTGCTTTCTTGTAGCTCCCAGGCGCAGTGGCATAACTTCTACCGGCAGTCTGTATTTTCAATGGGAGCTAAGGACGTCAAGTGCGAGGGGCTACAGATACCTCCCACAGGAAATCAGTTGCAAAAGTAGCACAGTGTAAGCTGATAGGCTGTCAAAGTTTGAGCCAGGAGAGAGCTAATTCCCGTGAGGAATCAGTAAAGGGTACAGCCTGAACAACTAACCCAGGCTGGCCAGCAGGTATTCGATACCATCCTTACCTCATGCCCAGTATATAGAGGGAGGCTAGTTGGAAGATGCTCTCTTCTACAACTCTACTCTTCTACACGGTGACCTAAAAACCACTGTGGGCAAGGTCTGCGTATCTACTTTGTGGTAGTTCCCAGAGGAAGTGGCGTAACTTCTACATGCATCCTGTATTTTTTAATGACAGTTTACAAGGTCAAGTGCCCAGGATTGAAGATAGCTCCCACAGGAAAGCAGTTGCAAACGTGGCAAACTGCGTGGTCATAGACTACATGACGATCTAAGTACCATCGTTTGTGGGGTCTGCGTACCTGCTTTCTTGTGGCTCCCAGACGTAGTGGCGTAACTGCTACCAGCAGCCTATATTTTCAAGGGGAGCTTAGAAGGTAAAGTTCACGGGATTGGAGATAGCTCTCGCAGGAAAGCAGCTGCAAAGATGGCACAGTGCTGGGTCATAGGCTACACGAGGATCATCGTATCACTGTAGGTGGGATCTGCGTACCTGCTTTCCTGTAGTTCCCAGAGACAGGGGCACAACTTCTACCGACATCTGGTATTTCTAATCGTAGCTGAGTAGGCCACGTACACGGGATTGGAGATAGCTCCCAGAAGAAAGCAGCTGCAAAGGTGGCACAGCGCTGCCTGATAGTCTACACGGGGTCCTATGTAGAACTGTAGGGGTTCTCTGCATACCTGTTTTCTTGTACCTCTCAGACCCAGTGGCGTGATGTTTACTATCAGTCTGTATTTCAAATGGGGTCTGAGCAGGCCATGTGTGCAGGACTGGACATAGCTCCCACAGGAAAGCAGATGCTAAGGTGAAACAGTGCTGGTTGATAGGCTACACGGGGATCTACGTAGCACTGTGGGTAGGCTCTGCCTACCTGCTTTCTTTTAGATCCCAGACGCACTGACGTAACTTGTACCGGATGCCTGTATTTTCTCAATGGGAGTTGAGCAGGCCAATGACGCGTGATTGGAGATAGCTTCAAGAGGAAAGCAGCTGCAAAGCTGACACAGTGCTAGCTGATAGACTACACAGGGAGCTTGGTACTACTGTAGGTGGGGTCTGCTTACTTGCTTTCTAGTAGCTCCCAGACGCAATTGGGTAATTTCTATTGGTAGCCTGTATTTTCAATGGGAGCTCAGAAGACCAAGTGCGCGGGACTGGAGGCAGCTACCACAGGAAAGCAGCTGCAAAGATGGCACAGTTCTAGCTGATAGGCTACAAAGGGACCTACATACCACTGTAGGTGGGACCTGCATACCTGCTTTCTTGAAGCTCCCAGACGCAATGGCATAACATGGACATGTATGTCGGGTCTGGTTACCTGCTTTCATATAGCTCCCATACTCAGTGGCGTAACTTCTACTATTTGCCTGTATTTTTTCAGTGGAAGTTGAACAGACCCAGTCTGCAGGATTGGAGATAGCGCCCAAAGGAAAGTAGCTGTAAAGGTGGCACAGTGCTGGCTGATTCGCTACACGGGGACCTGCAAACCTCTGTAGGTGGGGTCTGCGTACCTGCTTCCTTGTAACTCCCTGATGCACTGGCATAACTTGTACCGGCAGCCTGTATTTTTTCAATAGGAGTTGAGCAATCTAATGACGTGTGACTGGAGATAGCCCCCACAGGAAAGTAGATGAAAAGTTTGCACAGTGCTAGCTGATAGGCTACAATGGGATATACGTACTACTGTAGGTGGGGTTTGCGTACCTGCTCTCTTGTAGCTCACAGAAGCACTGGCGTAATTTCTACAGACAGCGTAAATTTTTTCAATGGGAGCTGAGCAGGTCAAGTGCATGAGATTCGATAGAGCTCCCAAAGGAAAGCAACTGTAAAGGTGGAACAGTGCTTGCTTATAGATTACACAGATACATACGTACCAAAGTAGATGGGGTCTGCGTACCTGCTTTCTTGTAACTCGCACACGCACTGGCGTAACATCTACCAGTAGTCTGTATTTCCTGTCAGAGTTCAGCAGGCCAAGTGCGCAGGATTGGAGATAGGTCCCACAGGAAAGCAACTGCAAAGGTGGCAAAGTGCTAGCTGATAGCCTACACTGGGACCTACGTACCACTGTAGGTGCGGTCTGTGTACCTCCTTTCTTTTAGCTCCCAGACGCAGTGGCGTAACTTGTACCGGCAGCCTGTATTTTAAAAGGAAGCTGAGCAGGCCAAGTACACAGGGTTAGAAATAGCTCCCATAGGAAAGCAGTTGCAAAGGTGGCACAGTGCTGGCTGATAGGTTACATGGAGACCTACATACCACTGTAGGTGGGATCTGCATACCTGCTTTCTTGAAGCTCCCAGACGCAGTGGCATAACATGTACTGGCAGCCTGTGTTTTCAAAGGGAACTGAGCAGACCAATTGCGCAGGATTGGAGATTGCTCCCACAGGAAAGCAACTGCAAAGGTTGAACAGTGCTAGGTGATAGGCTAACGGGGACCTACATACCACTGTTAGTGAGCTCTACGTACTTGCTTTCTTGTAGCTCCCAGAGGCAATGGCATAACATGTACCAAAAGGCTGTATTTTACATGGGAGTTGAGAAGGCCAAGTGCACTGGATTAGAGATAGCTCCCAAAGGAAAGCAGCTGCAAAGGTGGAACAGTGCTGGCTGATAAGCTACACGGGGATCTTACTACCACTGTAGGTTGACTCTGCGTACCTGCTTTCTTGTAGCTCACAGACTCAGCAGTGTAACTTTTACCAGCAGCCTATATTTAAATTGGAGCTGAGCAGGCCAAGTGCGCGGGATTGAAGATAGCTCCAATAGTAAAGTAGCTGCAAAGGTAGCACAGTGCTTACTGACATACAGGCCACTGTAGGTGCGGTCTGTGTACCTGCTTTCTTGTAGCTCTCAGACACAGTGGCGTAACATGTTCTGGCAGCCTGTATTTTTTCAATGGGAGCTGAGCAGGCCAAATGATGCTGGATTCAAGAGCTCCCACAGGAAAACAGCTGTCAAGGTGGCACATTACTGGCTGTTAGGCTATACGGGGACCTACGTACTAAAGTAGGTGGTGTCTGCGCACCTGATTTTTTGTAGCTCCTAGAGGCAGTGGCCTAAATTCTACACCAATGCACGCAGTCTGGGGAATAAGCAGGAGGAACTTGAGATGTGGGTGCGGATGCAGGACTACGACCTCATTGCGGTCACAGAGACGTGGTGGCACAGCTGCCCTGACTGGAACACAGCAATGGAGGGTTATTTATTTTTCAGGAAAGACAGACTGACAAGGGGTGGAGGTTGAGTTGCTCTCTATGTGGTCCTCATGGGGAACTTCAACCACCCTGATATTTCCTGGGATAGCCACACAGCAAAGCACATGCTGTCTAGGAGGTTCCTACAGATTGTTGAAGACAACTTCCTGTCCCAGATGATCGAGGAACCAACAAGGAGGGGTGTACTGCTGGACCTGGTACTGACGAATAGAGAGGACCTAGTTGGGGATGTGAAGCAGCTCTGCAGAGAGAGACCTGGGAGTCCTGATTTATAATTAAATATGAGCCAGCAATGTGCCCTCATAGCCAAGAAGGCCCATGGCATTCTGGGATGCATCAAGAAGAGTGTGGCCAGCAGGTCAAGAGATGTTCTCCCCTTCTACTCTGCCTTGGTGAGACCTCATGTGGAGTACTGTGTCCAGTTCTGGGCTTCTCAGCTCAAGAAGGACAGGGAACTGCTGGAGAGAGTCCTGTGCAAGACCACCAAGATGATCAATAGTATAGAACATCTTTCATACGAAGAAAGACTGCGGGAACTGGGGCTTTTTAGTCTGGAGAAGAGGAGATTGAGGGGAGATCTGATTAAGATTTATAAATATCTAACGGGTGGATGTCAGGAGACTGGGACATCCCTCTTTTCTATAGTAGATATTAACAGGACAAGGGGCAATGGAACACAAAAAATTCCACTTAAACATAAGAAAAAACTATTTCACCGTGAGAGTGACGGAACAGTGGAACAGGCTGCCCAGGGGGCTTGTGGAGTCTCCTTACTTGGAAGTCTTCAAGAAGCGACTCAACATGGTCCTATGCGACCTGATCTAGGTGAATCTGCTTCTGCAGGGGTGTTGGACTAGATTGTCTCTAAAGGACCCTTCCAACCTCTACCATTCTATGATTCTATGATTCTATCGGCAGACTGTATTTTAACTGAGAGCTGAGCAGACAAAGAACGCAGGATTGGAGATAGCTCCCACAGGAAACCAGCGGCAAAGTTTGCACAGTGCTGGCTGATAGGTTACACAGGGACCTACGTACCACTTTAGGTGACATCTGGGTATCTGCTTTCTTGTAGCTCCTAGACGCAGTGGCGTAACTTCGACTGGCACTCTGTATTTTCAATGGAAACTGAGCAGGTAACATTTGCGGGATTGGAGTTAGATCCCAAACGAAAACAGCTGCACAGTGCATGCAGATTGGCTACATGGGGACCAACATACCATTGTAGGTGGGATCTGCGTACCTTCTTTCTTGTAGCTCCCCAGCGCAGTGATGTAAATTCTACCAGCAGCCTGTATTTAAAATGGAAGCTGAGCAGGTAAAGTGTGCAGGATTGGAGATAGATCCCAGAGGAAAGCAGCTGCAAAGATGGCACAGTGTTGGCTGATAGGCTGTCCAAATTTAGCCAGGATAGAGTTAATTCCCGTGAGGAACCAGGAAAGGGTACAACCTGAACAGAGAACCCAGGCTGGCCATCAGGTATACGATATCCTAACGTCATGCCTGGTATATAGGTTGAAGCTAGCCGAATGAAGCTCTCTTCTGGAGTCACGTGCTCTCTGTCGCCGGTCCGGAGCGATTGCTTAGGTTGGGTCCCGGGTAGTGAGCAACTGCATCACTCACTAGTTTTCTTTGTAATGTTCATTGGGTTTGTCGTAGTTGTTCCTCTTCAATTTTCCCTAGTAAATTATGCTTATTTCAACTTACGCGGACTCTTTTACTTTTTTTCTCCCTCTCCGATCCCCTCCGGATTCTGTCAGGAGGGGGAGGGGGAGGAATTTGGGGTTTTTTTTCTCCCTTTCCTTCGACATTAATCGGCGCCCAACGTGGGGCCCGCGAAGTTGAAATAAAACAGAGTGGGTTTAAACAAACTCTTTGTGTACACTCCTGACACTAACTGATTGCTGAGCACAATGTTGGTTGATATGCTCGTATGGTGGTATTACATGTCCTCTTACCTGCATCACGTATGTCCTGTGATAGTGTTTCTCATCTGTGGAAAATGTATGAAAATTCTCATGCTGCTGCACTGGATGGGATTGAATTTTGATATGATTTCGTCAGGGATTATTAAGTTGGGTTGGAATGTGTAAATGGCTTTTTTGTCTCTTCCACATTTTCTCCTAGAACTTAGTAATGACATTTAATTTATGGGAAAAACTGACATGTTTAATTCGTCCCACTATGTCACCCTCATTTCTTCAAGGTGCTTCTAATGGATTCTAACAGTAATACTTGGAATGTTCTAATTACCATGTTTTTATTATTTTCCCTTGTTTTCACCACGGATTAGATTGTGAAAATTTTTTTGAGAACTGTGAGGAGAGGCATACAGAATATGGGCAGGTGTCCAAGGAGCTTTCTACCTCTAAAGATTTGGAGAACACACAAACCAATTCCTAATTCATCTTAGCCATAACGAGTTGCTGTTCCGACTCCAGCAGTGGATGTTGCAGTCAACTCAGCTGTGCCAGAACCAGTGGCTGTTCCGACTCCAGCAGTGGATGTCCCTGTTGCAGCTGTGAACACTCATACCCAGACTGCTGACACTGTTGCTGTTACCACTGTGGACACTCATACCCAGACGGTGGATATTGTTGCTGTCTCCACTCAAACTCAGACTGTTGCTACAACTGTGGATGCTCAAACCCAGACTGTTGCTGTTACAACTGCGGCCACTCAAACTGTTGCAACTGATATAATTGCTGTTGAATCACAGTATCAATTTGTGCCAGTATCAGTTGCTCCTGTACTGAAAAAGAAATACAGAAAAAAACCCAGTTTGCAGCACTAAGGATGAAGATGAACAAGGGATATCACAGAGAGAAGAAGAGTTGGAGCCAGAGAAAATCAGCTGGTCCGTGTGGAAAGATTACAGGCGTCGCCCAGGTGAGCACATTATCACCTGGATGCTCCGATGCTGGGAAAATGGAGCCCACAGTTTGGACTTAGAGGGCAAGGAAGTCACGCAATTGGGCTCCTTGTCCCGGGACAGGGGCATTGATAAGGCTATGGGAAGACCATCACAAACCCTCAGCCTCTGGAAACAACTTCTTTTGGGTGCGAAGGAAAGATACCCCTCCAAGGAAGATATTACAAGCCCCCCAAGAAAGTGGACTACCACGAAGAAAGACATTCAATATTTGAGGGAGTTAGCTGTGCTGGAGATTATTTATAATGACTATGTGTCCACAGACCCAGATAAAGTTCAATGCACACGAGTTATGTGGCAAAAGTTCCTACAAAGTGCACCACCAAACTATGCCAGTTCGTTGACAGCTGTCTCCTGGAAAGAAGATGAGAGGCAAATGGTGAAACAACTAGCCGCTCAACTTCGGCAATATGAAGAAAATGTGTCTTGTCCCCTACAGGCTGTTGTTTCAGCTGTAGAAAAAATGTCATGGAAGATTGACCAATTTGCGTCTCGCTCTCCACCTGCCAGTACTCCAGCTGTTAAGAATAAGCATCCCCATGCTCTAGAGCAGGAACGTAAGGAGTATACACCCCAGGATGTTTCGCGGTCCCATACACAAGACCAAGGAGAGAATATGAGCAAGTGGGATAGGCCACCTACCCCATCTACTCCAAGATCACCCACTCTAAGAGCTGGACACCGGTGCACAATGTACTCTGATGCCATCAAATATCTGTATTAGAAGCAGCAGCGAATCTGACTGACACAAATTGGCACAAGCATACCATTGCGACATGCCCCGAAGCTCCATGCATCTTAGGCATAGATTATCTTAAGAGAGGGTATTTTAAGGACCCAAGAGGAGGCCTTTGGTGTGGCTGCAGTGGAGGCAGAAGAGATTGAACAATTATCCAGCATGCCCGGCCTTTCAGAGCACCCTTCTGTTGTGGGCTTGCTGAAGGTTGAGGAGCAACAGGTACCAATTGCAACCACAACAGTGCACTGTCGGCAATACCGCACCAACAGAGACTCTGTGATTCCCATTCATAAGTTGATTCACCAATTAAAGAGCCAAGGACTGATCAGCAAAACTCACTATTCCTTTAACACCCCTTTATGGCCGGTACAAAAGTCTATTGGTGAGTGGAGACTGACAGTAGACTATCGTGGCCTGAATGATATCACGCCACTTTTGAGCGTGTCTGTGCCAGACATGTTGGAACTCCAATACGAATTGGAGTCCAAGGCAGCCAAATGGTATGCCACCATTGATTTTGCCAATGCATTCTTCTCAATCCCTTTAGCAAAAGAGTACAGGCCTCAGTTTGCATTCACTTGGAGAGGGGTACAGTATGCTTGGAATCGACTGCCCCAGGGGTGGAAACACAGCCCCACCATTTGCCATGGACTGATCCAGGCCACACTGGAGGAGGGTGAGGCCCCAGAACATCTGCAATACATTGATGATATTGTGGTGTGGGGTGACTCAGCAGTGGAAGTCCTTGATAAAGGAAAGAAAATAATTCAAATTCTTCTAAAGACTGGCTTTGCCATTAAACGCAGTAAAGTCAAAGGACCTGCACAGGAAATCCAGTTTTTAGGAGTAAAATGGTCATATTTGAATAGAGGAAGAAGAAGAAGATTGCAGTCATGTCTCCACCAACTAACAAAACGGAAACATAAGCTTTCTTAGGTGTTGTGGATTTTTGGAGAATGCATATTCTAAATTCCAGTATGATTGTTAGCCCCCTCTACCGTGTGACACGGAAGAAGAATGATTTTGAATGGGATCCTGAGCAGCAACAAAGTTTTGAACACATTACACAGGAGATTGTTCATGCGATGGCGCTTGGGCCAGTCCGGACAGGACCAGATGTAAAAAATGTGCTCTACACCGCAGCTGGGGAGAATGTCCCTACTTGGAGTTTTGGACAGAGAGCAACTGGGGAGGGTCGAGGCCGACGTCGACTCCTCAGGTTCTTTAGTCGGGGATACAGAGGATCCGAGGCCCGATACACTCCAACCGAGAAGGAGATACTGGCAGCATATGAAGGAGTTCAAGCTGCATCAGAAGTGATTGACACAGAAACACAACTCTTCCTAGCACCTCGACTGCCAGTGCTGGGCTGGATGTTCAAGGGGAAGGCATTCCCTACGCATCATGCAACTGATGCTACATGGCGTAAATGGATTGCACTGATCACACAACGAGGTCGCATAGGGAAGACTAGCCGCCCTGGGATTCTGGAGGTGATCACAAATTGGCCAGAGTGCGAAGATGGTGAAATATCACCAGAGAAGATGACACGTGTTGACGAGACCCAACCGAACGATGAAGTGTCAGAAGATGAGAAGCGGTATGCCCTGTTTAGAGATGAGTCCTGCTTCCTTGTGGGAAGGCATCGGAGATGGAAGGCAGCTGTATCGAGTCCCCTATGCAAAATTTCAGAAGCTGCAGAAGGAGAGGGTGAATCCAGTAACTTTGCAGAGGTAAAAGCCATCCAGTTGGCTTTAGACATTGCTGAACCGGAAAAAATGGCCAAGGATCTACCTCTCAAACGATTCGTGGATAGTGGCAAACACTCTGTGGGGATGACTACAGTAATGGAGAATGAATAACTGGAAACAATGGGGCAAACTCCTCTGTGCTGCTCCACTATGGCAGGACATTGCTGCTCGAATGGAGAAACTAGTTGTGTGCTCCATGTAGATGCTCACGTACCCAGAAAGCGGGCCACGGAAGAACCTCTGCATAACCAGCAAGTTGACAAGACTGCTAAGATTTCTCAGATAGATCTGGATTGACAACATAAGGGGGAGTTATTTTTAGCTCGATGGGCCCATGATACCTCAGGTCATCAAGGCAGAGATGCTACCTATAAATGGGCTCGTGAATGAGGAGTGCACTTAACCTTGGACTCAATTGCACAGATTATCCATGAGTGTGAGACGTGCTACAATTAAACAAGCAAAACGGTTGAAGTCCATGTGGTATGGAGGACGATGGCAGAAATATAATTACGGAGAGGCCTTGCAGATTGATTACATCACACTGTCACAGACTCACCAAGGCAAACGCCATGTGCTCAGAATGGTGGAGGCTGCCACAGGATGATTGGAAAGATATCCTGTGGCTCATGCCACCGCCCGGGACACTATTCAGGACCTTGAAAGGAAAGTCTTCTGGCGACATGGCACCCCAGAAAGAATTGAGTCAGACAATGGGACACACTTCAGAAATAACCTCATAGATGCCTGGGCCCAAGAGCATGGCATTGAATGGATTTATCATATTCCCTATCATGCACCAGCCTCGGGAAAAGTTGAGAGATACAATGGGTTCTTGAAAACCACACTGAAAGCAATGGGAGGTGGAACTTTCAGGCATTTGGATACACAATTGGAAAAGGCCACCTGGTTAGACAACTCCAGAGGTTCTGTCAATCAAGTTGGTCCTGCCCAATCAGAACCCTTACATATTGTAGAAGGGGACAAAGTCCCTGTGGAACATATAAAAGACATATTAGGGAAGGCGGTCTCGGTGTGTCCTTCCTTGGGTAAAGGCAAACCCATCCGTGGTATTTTTTTTGCTCAGGGACCTGGGTGTACTTGGTGGGTGATGTGCAAGTATGGGAAGTCTCAATGTGTGCCTTAAGGGAATTTGATTCTGGGTGAGAATAACCCGAGAATTAAATTGCATAATGATAGCTGTTGAATGTCATTATTACTATAGTTACTCTATGTTATGTATGTGTAGATGTTTATGATGTGTAAACCTAGACATGACATGTAGATGGTATAGAATAAGGGATGGAATGTCCTAGTTTGAGCCAGTATAGAGTTAATTCTTGTGAGGAACCAGGAAAGGGTACAGCCTGAACAGCTGATCCAGCATGACCAGCAGGTATTCCATACCATCCCAGCGTCACTCCCAGTATATAGGTGGAGACTAGCCGGAAGAAGCTCTCTTCCGGGGTCGCGGGCTCTCGGTCGTCTGTCCGGAGCGGTCGCTTAGGTCGGGTCCTGGGTGGTGAGCAACTGCATCACTCACCAGTTTTCTTTGTAATATCCGCTTGTGTTTGTTATAGTTGTTCCTCTTTAATTTTCCTTAGTAAATTGTTCTTATTTCAACTTATGCTGCCTCTTTTAATTTTTTTCTCTTTCTCGGATCCCCTCTGCATTCCGTCAAGAGGGGAAGGGGGAGGAGTCGCGTTTTTTTTTTTTCCCCTTTGCTCTGGCTGGCAAAACCACGACATAGGCTATATTTGGACCTACATACCACTATAAGTGGGGTCTGCGTACCTGCTTTCCTGTAGCTCCCAGACGCAGAGGTGTAACTTCTACAGCAGTCTGTATTTTTTAATGGGAGCTGAGCAGGCCAAGTGCACGGGAAAGCTACTGCAAAGGCGGCACAGTGCTGGCTGATAGGCTACATAGGGACCGACGAACCACTGTAGACGAGATCTGCGTACCTGCTATCTTGTAGCTCCCAGAATCAGTAGGGTAACTTCTACTGGCACACTGTATTTTCAATGGGAGCGGAGCAGGCCAAGTGCTCAGGACTGGAGATAACTCCATCAAGAAAAGGAGCTGCAAAGGTGGCAATGTGCTAGCTGATAGGCTAGACAGGGACCTAAGTACCACTGCAGGTGGGGTCTGCGTACCTGCTTGCTTGTAGCTCCCAGACGCAGTGACATAACTTACACTGGCAGCCTGCATTTTTAATGGAAGCAGAGCACAGCAAGTGTGCGGGATTGGAGATAGCTCCCACAGGAAAGTAGCTGCAAAGGTGGAAACGTGCTTGCTGATAGGCTACACGAGGACCTATGTACCACTGTAGGTGGGGTCTTCGTACCTACTTTCTTTTAGCTCCCAGACCCAGTGGCGTAACTTCTACCGGCAGCCTGTATTTTCAATGTGAGCGAATTAGGCCAAGTGCACGGGATTTGAGATAACTCCCAGAGGAAAGCATACTTGAAAGCAGTCTGTATTTTTTCAATGTGAGCTGAGCAGGCCAATGATGCGGGATAGCAGGTAGCTCCCAAAAGAAAACAGATGGAAAAGTGGCACATTGCTGGCTTTTAGGCTATCTGGGACCTATGTACCACTGTAGGTGGGGTCTGCATACCTGCTTTCTTGTAGCTCCCAGGCGCAGTGGCGTAACTTCTACTAGCAGCCTGTATTTTTTCTATGAGAGTTGAGCAAGCCAAGCGCGAGGGATTGGAGATAACTCTTACAGGAAAGTAGCTGCAAAGGTGGCACAGTGCTGGCTGTAAGGCTACACAAGGACCTACATACCAATGCAGATGGTCTCTGCGTACCTGCTTTCTTTTAGCTCCCAGACGAAGTGGCGTAACTTTTACTGGCAGCGTGTATTTTTTCAAAGGGAGCTGAGCAAGCCAATTGAGCAGGATTAGAGATAGCTCTTAAAGGAAAGCAGCTGCAAAGGTGACGCTGTGCTAGCTGATAGGCTATACAAAGATCTACGTTCCACTGTAAGTGGGGTCTGCGTACCTTCTTCATTGTAGCTCCCAGACGCAGTGGCATAATTTCTACCAACAGCATGTATTTTTTTACTGGGTGGTATGCAGGCCAAGTGTGCAGGATCGGAGATATCTCCCAGAGCAAAGCAGCTGCAAAGGTTGAACAGTGCTGTCTAATAGAATACACGGGCACCTACATACCACTGTAGGTGGGATCTACGTACCTGTTTTCTTCTAGTTCTCAGATGCAGTGAGGTAACATTTACCGTCAGACTAAACTTCAAATGAGAGCTGAGCAGGCAAAGTGCACGGAATTGGAGATAGGTCCCACAGAAAAGCAGCTGCAAAGGTGGCACAGTGCTGGCTGGTAGGCTACACGGGGACCTACATTCCACTTTCGTTGGGATCTGCGTAACTCCTTTCTTCTAGCTCTCAGACGCAGAGACGTAACATGTACTGGCAGGCTGTATTTCAAATAGGAGCTGAGTAGGCCAAGTGCGCGAGATTGGAGATAGATCCCACAGAACTGTAGATGCACCAGTGACACAGATCTAACTAACAGGCTACACAGGGATCTACGTACTACTGTAGGTGGGGTCTGCCTACCTGCTTTCTTTTAGCTCCCAGACTCAGTAGGGTATCTTCTACTAGCACCCTGTATTTTCAATGGGAACTGAATAGGCCAAGTGTGCGGACAGACAGTGGCGCAACATCTACTGGCAGCCTGTATTTCAATAGGGAGTCAAACAGTGCAAGTGCGCCAGATTGGATAGCTCCCACAGGAAAGCAGTTGCAAAGATTGCATGTTTCTGGGTGACAGGCTACAAGGGGATCTAAGTAGCACTGAATGTTGGCTCTGCGTACCTGCTTTCTTATATTTCCCAGAAGCAGTGGCGTAACTTATACCAGAAACTTGTATTTTCAGTGGGAGCTGAGCAGACCAAGTATTCGGGATTGAGAAATAGCTCCCACAGGACAGAAGCTACAAATATGGCACAGTACTGGCTGATAGGCTACAAGGTGATCCACTTTAGGTGGGATCTCTGTACCTGTATTCTTGTGGCTCCCAGACACAGTGGTGTAACATGTACCAGGAGGCTATATTTCAAAAGGGAGATGAGTAGGCCAAGTGTGCACGATTGGAGATAATTCCCACAGGAAAGCAGTTGCAAAGTTGACACGGTGCTTGCTGATAGTCTACACTGGGACCTACGTCCCACCCTAGGTGGGCTCAGCGTACCTGCTTTCTTGTAGCTCCTAGACACAGTGGAGTAACTTAGAATGGTGGCCTATAGTTTTAATGGGAGCTGAGCAGACCAAGTGTGCAGGATTAAAGACAGCTCCCAAATGAAAGCATCTGCAAAGGTGGCACAGTGCTGACTGATAGTATACACAGGGACCTACGCACCACTTTAGGTGGGATCAGCATACCTGCTTTATTGTACCTCACAGATGCAGTTGTGTAACATCTACCGTCAGTCTGTATTTAAAACGGGAGCTGAGACGGCGGGGGATTGGAGATAGCTCCCACAGGAAAGTACCTGAAAAGCTGGCTGTACTTGGTCTGGGATGGTAGTGATTTTCTACAGCAGTTCTTCAGCGCTGTGCTTACTGTTGGTATCAATATTACGACTACTGATCACACTAACCTTCACCAATAGCTTTGGGTGAGAACAATCTTGGGAGGGACCACGGCCAGAACAGCTGACCCAGGCTGACCAAGAAGATTTTCCATACCATATGACGTCAACTCAGTAAAATAAACTGGGGGAGAGTAGCAGGAAGGAGAGGAAGGATTCATTTCTGGCCTTCCAAAAGAAACCGCTATGCGTACTGAAGCCCTGCTTCTCGGGAGGTGACAGGACATTGCTGCAGATAAGAAGTAGAGAGTAACACCTTTATCTGCCTTTGCTTTGCTACCCGAAAGTGTGGCTTTCTTGTTTCTTTATTAAACTGCTTTTATCTCAACCCATGATACTCCCATCTTATTTTCTCCCCTTCCCTGGCTCGCTGGAGAGGTGGGGGATAGAGCGGTGTGGTGGGCACCTGACATCTAGACAGGGTCAAACTACCTCAGCCTTTTTGACTCCCAACATGGGGCAAGATAATAGCAGTTTTACATTAAATGCATTTTAATTATAGTAATCCAATGAGTGCAAAGTTCCTGTGCTGGTCACGGAGCCTTGCTGTAATGCAGCTTATTTTACACTTTGTAATGTTTGGGAACATGATACTAACACTGACTCTGTGCTGCACTCTAACCTTGATAGCTTTGCTAAGTTGTCTGTATGGTTTTGTGAAAAGGATGAAAGAGCCTGGGAATATGATAATAATAATTGTGAGTCTCATTCTATTACTGATGGATTTGCTGTGCTGTTGGAGCTATCTTGTGGAGGTCTTGGGGCAAAGCATCTCTTTCCCTTCAGCTCGGACTGATGTAGACAATTTTGTTATACAGACTTCCCAGGTCCTTAGTCACCCTTATATGAGAGTTTTAATATTACTAATTAATATGGGTGCTATATTACATATTTTGTGGAATCTGGACTCATCTTGGTATCAGAGAGGACAAATTTGGGATGGAAACATGTTAAAATGCCCCCTGACGTGGTCAGTCCCTGGGTGGCAGGGTGTGTAGATGAATTTGGGCAAATTCCTAGGACGGTTATCACCTCCTGTAACCTGGGATTTTACACCTGAACAGATGAAAAACCCTGCTTTACTGGCATACCACCTGACAGAAGGGTGTCTTGCCTACCCCAATGAGGGAAACTCAAATTGTATCTGAGACCACCATGGTTGAGTCAGTCCCAGTCCAGTCCTCTCAGAGAACTATGGCCGAGGTGAAAATTCAACCTGTATCTGAGACCACCATGGTTGAGTCAGGGAATCAAACAACAACCACAGTGGTTGCCCCAGTCGTGAAAAAGAAACAGTGGATAAGGAGGTCAAGTCCATATCATTGAATAGTAAGGGCAGAAGAGGAGGAAGAGGAAAGGTTAGAAGAAGAAGCTGGTCCTTCAGTAAGGAGATCAGGAGAAGGAGTGAAAGCAATTGAAAAGGAAATAAACACTACTGGGTCACTCACCTCATCAGAACTTCGAGATATGCGAAAAGATTACGTTGACGAATCCCAAATCGCAAAAAACTTATTAACACAGGAATGCAGATAAGCAGGCACTTCTTTATTATGCAATGCTGGGAAAACACGGAGGATAGCTCCTCCATACGTGCTTCCTTGATATTTACCATTTTCAGGGTTTCTATACAGCTCAAACAAAAGAATCACGTTTGTCAACACAAGCATGCATAAAATGTCCATCTATCAATTTAGTCCTTCACCTTGATTGGTTCCCAACAAACACAAAATTTCAGAAGTCACAGTGATTGGTCAAAAAAAGATATCAGTCCCTTTGTTTTAGTAACAACTAAGGTAACAGCCAAAGTAACCTAACGAATACATCTTCCAGGGTCTTGTGGTTAAGGTAACATCTAAGGTAACCTAACAAATACATTTACCAGGATCTCCTAGCTAAGGTAACAGGTTCCTATCAGGTGTGGTATGTAATACTTGCAGTTTTATCCTTATGTGATTCAAATGAATAACAAGTGCTGGACTACTTATTGTGATGATAAGTTGTTAACTAAAATAAATGTGTATCTGCAACATTTTCAGTCCCCAGCCACCTGAGCGGATTGGTGCCTGGCTGCTCCGATGTTGGGATAATAGGGCTGACATTCAGAAACTGGAAAGTAGAGAAGCCCAGCAGCTGGGATCTATTGCTAGGGACTGGGGAATTCATAGAGACATCGGAAAGAAGACCTCACTTTACAGTCTCTGGAAATGGCTCCTCTCAAAGATATCCATTCGAGGAAGACCTTGTAAATGCCCGAGGAAAGTGGACTAGAGCTGATGAAGGCATCCAATACCTAAGGGAATTAGCTGTGTTGGAAGTCATCTATGGTGATCTAGATAATGCTGAGGCCTCCACAGATCCAGACGATGTCCAGTGTACACAGACCATGTTGAGAAAAGTGATTCAGAGTGCCCCAGCTACATATTCTAATATCTTGGCAATGGTGTATCATCCAGACATGGATATACCAACAGTGGAGAGAATATCTTCTTGGTTACAAAACTATGAAGAGAGCCTCTGCACCTCCTCACCAGTGTGGGATGATGGCCTGACTGTCAGAACTGCCCCAAGAATTCAGTCATCCACTGCCCCGACCAGGGGAAAGGAAGTCCTAGACGCAGGAGTACACAACAAAATGAACTTGGGCTCTTTTTGCGTGGTCAAGGAGAGGATATGAGGAAAAGGGATGGTGAATCCACCTTTAAGCTGCAAGCGCGTGTACGTGAACTAAGGAGGAAGACAGCTATTAGAAAAGGACCACCAAAGAGGGCTGTCAGCATATTAGCTGCCAGAACAAAAGAGGACAATCAGCAATCTCTAAGGAATAGAAGAACTGCAACCACTTCCTTCGATGCCAGTGAGGAGACTTCAGGTCTAAAATTGCAAGCATCAGATAGCGAATACTCTGATGAAGAACAGAAATAGTGGGTCCCTGCCTCCAGCCAGGAGGAGGAAAGGGATGACCGAATCTACTGGACTGTGTGGGTTCGATGGCCTGGCACATCAAATGCACAAAGGTATAAAGCCTTAGTAGACAAAGGAGCAGAGTATACATTGATGCCACCAAGGTATAGAGGCACAGATTCTGTCTGGATCTGTGGAGTGACAGCGGGATTTGAAGACTTATCTGTCTTAGAGGTTGAAGTGAGCTTAACAGGGGACAAATGGGAAAAGCACCCCATTGTGACTGGTCCAGAGGCCCCTTTTATTCTTGGCATAGATTACCTGAGGAGAGGGTACTTCAAAGACCCCAAGGGGTATCGATGGACTTTTGGTATAGTCACTGTAGATACAGAGAAAATCAAACAACTCTGCAGTTTACCTGGCCTCTCAGAAGACCCTTTTGTTGTGGGATTGCTGCAAGTTCAAGAGCAACAGGTACCAATTACGACCAGGACAGTGCACCGGAGGCAATATCGCATGAACCAAAATACCCTGGCTCCCATCTGTGAGTTGATTCATCAACTGGAGGCTCAAGGAGTAATTAGCAAAACTCATTCCCCATTTAATAGTCCCATATGGCCTGTGAAAAAATCTGATGGAGGGTGTAGGCTAACAGTAGACTATCGTGGACTGAATGAAGTGCTGCTGTACCAGACGTTGAAGTTCCAGTATGAACTGGAGTCAAAAGCAGCCAAGTGTTATGCTACGATTGACATCGCTAATGCATCTTTCTCAATTCCGTTGGCAGCAGAGTGAAGGCCAGCATTCGCTTTCACATGGAGAGGTGTCCAATATACCTGGAATCGATTGCCCCAGGGGTGGAAACATAGTCCTACTATTTGTCATGGTCTAATCCAAACTGTGCTAGAAATGGGTGACTCCCTTGAACATTTTCAGTACATCAAAGACATAATTGTACGGGGCAACAAGGAAGAAGAAGTGTTTGAGAAAGGGAAAAGAATAATACAGATTCTCCTAAAAGTTGATTTTGCTGTAAAAAGAAACAAATAAAGGTTCCTGCAGAAGAGATATAGTTTTTGGGCATAAAATGGCAAGATGGGCATCAGCATGTGCCTCTGGATGTTGTTAACAAAATAGCGACTATGTCTCAACCAACTAATAAGAAAGAAAAACAAACTTTCCTGGGCCTTGTGGGATCCTGGTGTATGCATATCCCAGGTTATAGTCAGCTTGTGAGCCCTCTTTTTAGAGTAACCAGAAAGAAGAACTGTTTTGAGTGGGGCCTTGAGACACAACAACCTTTGCAACAAATTAAACAAGAAACAGCTCGTGCAGTCGCCCTAGGGCCATCCGTACAGGACCAGATGTGCAGAATATCCTCTACACTGCCGCTGGAGAGCATGGTCTCACCTAGAGGCTCTGACTGAAAACATCTGGACAAACCCGAGGTCGACCATTTGGATTTTGGAGCCGAGGATATCAAGGATGAAAAGCTCACTAATCCTCAACTGAAAAAGAAATAATAGCAGAATATGAGGGACTTCAAACTGCTTCAGAAGTCATTGGCACAGAAGCTCATCTCCTCTTGGCACCACGTCTGCCCGTGCTATCACTGGATGTTCAAAGGGAAAACCCCTTCTATGCATCATGCAACAAGCACTACATGGAGTAAGTGGGTGGCATTGAATACACAACTATCTCGGCTGGGGAAATCTAATCGCCCAGGAATCCTGGAAGAGATCATGGACTGGCCAGAATACAGGGATTTTGGAGCATTGCCTAAGGAAGTAGTTCGTGTCCAAGAGGCACCACCATATAATGAACTATCAGAAGATGAGAGGCATTATGCTTTGTTTACTGATGAATCCTGCTGCGTGGTAGGAAATCATCGTAAGTGGAAAGCTGCTGTGTAGAGTCCCACAGGACGAGGTTTTGAGGCCACTGAAGGATAAGGTGAGTCGAGTCAGTTTACTGAAGTGAAAGCCATCCAACTAGCTCTAAAGACTGCAGAACGAGAAAAGTGGCCAGTACTCTATACTGACTCCTGGATGGTGGCTAATGCCGTATGGGGATGGCTACAGCAATGGAAGAAGACCAACTGGCAGCGCAAGGGTAAACCCATCTGGGCTGATGCATTATGGCAAGACTATGTCGCTCGGGTGGAAAATATGACTCTGAAAGTACGTCATGGAGATGCTCACGTGCCCAAAGGCTGTGTCACTGAAGAACAATGGAACAACCAACAGGTAGACAAAGCTGCCAAAATTGAAGTAGCTCAGGTAGACCTAGACTGGCAGCATAAAGGTGAGCTATTTATAGCTCAAAGGGCTTTTGAAACATCAGGACATCTGGGAAGAGATGCAACATACAGATGGACTCGTGATCTAGGGATGGATTTGACCATGGAAGCCATTACACAGGTCACCCACGAATGCAAAACATGCTGCAATCAAGCGAGCCACACGAATCAAGTCTCCCTGGAACAGAGGCCGATGGCTGGGTTTTCAATATGATGAGGCCTGGCAAATTGACATTTTTGGACCGTCACCACGAACACACCAAGGCAAGCGTTATATACTCACCATGGTCCAGTTGGTTGGAAACATACCCTGTAAACCATGCCACTGCCCGATATACTGTCTTGGATCTTCAAAGGCAAGTTTTCTGGTGACACAGTACTCCAGAAAAATTGAATCAGACAATGGGACTCATTTTCGAAATAATCTCATAAACTCCTGGGCAAAGAAACATGGCATTGAGTGGATATACCACATCCCCTATCACCGATAAACCTCTGGAAAGACTGAAAGATATAATGGATTACTAAAGACCATGTTGAGAGCACTGGGCAATGGGGCATGAAAGCAGTGGGATAAAAATTTAGCAGAAGCCACTTGGCTGGTCAATAGCAGAGGTTCAACTAACCATCCTGGTCCTGCCCAAACAAAACCACTACATACTGTGGGAGGAGACAAGGTCCCCGTAGTGCACCCAGGGAAATGGCTGGGGAATGCAGTATGGGTTGCACCTCCCATGGGAAAGATGAAACCCTTTTGTGGGATTGTCTTTGCAAAAGGGCCTGGGTGTATTTGGTGTGTGATGAGAAAGGATGGGGAAACTCAATGTATGCCTCAAGGAGACTAAACCTTGGGGGAAAAATAACCTGTTATGTGAGTTATCTGTTGTACACGATGAGGTATGAACTTCGCAAGAAAACCAGACAAGTGGACAAATCAAGCCGGTGCTGGTGCCCAACACTGAACACACTGTTTCCCCTGGCCTGGATATCCATCTTTATGGATGAGACATAAGTTATGCCCTGCTCCAGTGAACATCTACAGAGGATGAAAGATATAAGAATGTTGTTTGTTTGTTTGATGCAAGATGCAAGAGGGAATACAAGAATGATGTTTGTCTGTTGAAGAGTGGGGGTACTGGTTAATGAGAGTATATAAGAATGTATATGGATTGTTAAGATGGTTTGTCTGAGCATGACATAAATGGTATGGAATAAGGGGTGGAGACTGTAGTGGGTCTGGGACGGTAGTGATTTTCCACAGCAGCTCCTGCAGTGCTGTGCTTACTGTTGATATCAATATCTCCCATCTTATTTTCTCCCCTTCCCTGGCTTGCTGAGGAGGTGGGGGATAAAGCGGTGTGGTGGGCACCTGTCGTTTACAGTGCTTGATTTAAGAGATGCTTTCTTTTGTATCCCTTTGGAAAAGGAAAGTTGTAAACTATTTGCTTTTGAGTGGGAAAGCCCCAAAACAGGACGCGAGGTGCAGGTAACATGGACACGGCTACCCTGGGCATTCAAGAACAGCCCGACTATCTTTGGAAGACAACTAGCGAAAGAACTGGAACTCTGGACTCATGAAAAGACAGTGACACCAAGACCAGAGCATCTGCTTCTCCAATATGTGGATGACATCCTGATTGCCACAACGAGAGGATCAGCCTGCATATAGGTAACCATTGAACTTTTAAACTGTTGGGGATTAAACGGGTACAAGGTATCGAAAGAAAAAGCTCAAATAGCAACCAAACAGTGATATATTTGGGTCTCGAAATTTCAAAAGGAGAACAGAGACTGGGGACGAAGTGAAAGGAAGTGATTTGTGCTATTCTGGAACCACACACTGTGCATGAGTTGTGGGCATTTTTGGGAATGACGGGATGGTGCAGGCTCTGGATCATGGATTATGGACTTTTAGCCAAACCATTATATGAAGCACAAAAATCTACCCTTTTTACAAGGGGCAAAGAAGAGCAAGAAGACTTCCGGAAGCTTAAAATAGCTCTGATGACAGCCCCAGCCTTAGACTTGCCAGATCTAAACAAAGACTTTCAGTTATTTGTTCATGAACAACAGCATTTGGCTCTAGGAGTTCTGACGCAGAAACTAGGAAGTTGTAAGAGACCAGTGGGATATTTTTCCAAACAACTGGACTTGGTGAACAAGGGACGGTCTTCTTTCCTGCGAGCAGTAGCTGCAACTGTCACACTGATCCAAGAAGCAAGAAAGTTGACCTTGGAAAGGACTGTTACAGTCTATGTCCCACATACGGTAACCATAGTCTTGGAGCAAAAGGGAGGACATTGGTTACCCCCGAGTCGAATGATGAAATACCAGGTAATTCTCACTGAGCAAGATGATGTAGTGTTGAAAACAACTAACCTTCTAACTCCTGCAGTGTTTCTGAGTACTTCAAAGGAAGAGCAACAACTGGAACATGACTGTGTTGCAACCACTTGTCGTGGTTTAGGCCCATCAGGGAACAAAGGCCACGATTAGCCTCGAGTACCGAAGAGGCTGAGGATTGCTCGAGGGCAGGGAGGGCTTAATTGCCGCTTAAGGTTCAGGACAAAACAGACCAGGCTACTCGGTTTTGGGGAAGAAAACAGAAAATAATTTAATGCAAAATCAACCAAAACATAACCAAAATGAAACAACCCAGAGTAATACATCAATGGAGAGTCCAACCAGCCTTTTTAAGAACACCTTCTTGCCACCCCTCCCCTCTTCCCGGGTTCAGAGCCCTGATCCCGGTGTTTTTACCTTGCCCCCCCCCTGAACGGTTCGCGGGGGGGGGGGCAGGCAGTAGGGGGTTCAGTCAGTCGGTTTCCGAGAGCTTCTGCCGTTTGTCCCTCCTCAGGACGGGTGAACTCCACACCAGTCCTCCCTGCAAGTCCGTGGGGTAACTCACAAGCATGGCAGACTTGCACGGGCTGCTCCGATGCCCACTTATTCCAAAGGCTGCAGCTCCTCTCTGCCTCTCGTGTGGGGCTGCTCTGCGGCGCGCAGGCTCTCCAACACGGCCTGGGCCATGGCCATCTCCCCACACAGTCCCCCGCCCGTCCGGGCTCACCCACACGGAGCTGTTGGTGGCTCTCAGTCTTGCCACGAATCTCCATAGGTTTCAGGGGCACAGCTTGTATTCTCGCCACGGCTTGCAGAGGGGTCTCCGGTCTACTGCTTCTCGTTCCTTCCTCCTTCTCTGGCTGAAGGGTCCGCGTGGTGGCCTCCATCTTGTATCACTCTCCACCTCCCGACTCGCATTTCAAATTCCCGTCCCCTAAATAGTGATCGCAGAGGCGCCAGATTGGCCCAGCCGGGCCGGAGGTGGGTCTGAACCTAGGAGCCGGGGGAGGGTCTTCACTGCAACCCGCTCCCCCTGTTACCAAGCCAAAAGCTGCTCCTGGCTAAACCAGGACACCACTGAACATACATATTCCAGCAGAGAGGACCTGAAGGATGATCCTCCTGAAAACCCTGAATGGGAACTGTTCACAGATGGCAGCAGCTTCGTCGTGAATGGAACTCACCACGCAGGATATGCGGTAACAACCGAAAAATCGGTAATAGCAGAAAATGCATTGCCAAGTACAACATCTGCACAGAAGGCAGAACTGATTGCATTGACATGTACTTTGGTATTAAGTAAAAGAAAACGAGTTAATATTTGGACTAATTCAAAATATGCCTTTGTCCATGTCCATGGCGCCCTGTGGAAAGAAAGAGGACTACTGTCCTCCCAGGGAACAAACATTAAGCATCAAAAGGAAATCTTGCAACTGCTAGGGGCTGTGTGGGAACCAGTTCAAGTGACAATCATGCACTGTAAGACACATCAGACAGGGAACTCAAAGATAATTGATGGAAGCAGATTAGCAGATCAGACTGCAAGGAAAATAGCACAACACACAGTCTCACAAAAGACAATCATCCCCACCAGAACAATAGCACTCCCTAAGGAGCCACCAAAATATTCAGGGGAGGATGAGAAATTTGTTGACACCTTTTCAGGATGGCCAGAAGCCTTTCCCTGTCGAAACAGTTAAATGGCTCCTGCAAGAAATTATCCCAAGGTTTGGAGGTCCATTTGGAATATCTTCAGACAGAGGACCACATTTCCTAGGAATTTCCTGGGATTTACACGCCCCTTGGAGACGGCAATCAAGTGAAAAAGTGGAAAGAATGAATCAGACCCTAAAAAAAAAAAATTAGAAAAATTTTTCAGGAGACTAAATTGAAACGGTCCTAGGCACTTCCACTCGCATTGCTACAAATAAGAGTGAAACTTCAAAGTGGAATGTCAATAAGTCCTTATGAGATAATGTATGGAAAACCCTATGAGGTTCCTGAACCGAATCCAAACATGCATGTGACAGGAGAACAAGATGTATATAACTATTTGCTTTCTCTTGGAAAAACCCTAAACAGGCTCCTAAGTGCAGTACACAACAGTACATAAAGACCTGCAATGAAGAACCTCTGCCAGGAAGGTGGAAGGGACCATACCGGATGTTGCTGACCACCTTCACTGCAATCAGGATTGCTGAATCAGATGCCTGGATCCACTACACTCGGGTGAAGAAGGCACTGTCAAGTCCATGGAAGTTGGAGAGTTGTAGGCGATTTTGAGAAATTGAAGTTAACTCTGAAACATGACCAATCAAGGTGAAGGGCTAAATTGATAGATGGACATTTTTTGCATGTTTGTGTTGGCAAATGTGATTCTTCGGCTTGAGCTGTATAAAAACCCTGAAAATGGTAACTAACAAGGAAACATGTATGGAGGAGCTATCCCCCGTGTTTTCCCAGCACTGCATAATAAAGAAGTGTCTGGCTTATCTGCATTCATGTGTAGATAAGTTTTTCCCGATTGCGGATCCCTCAACAGTGCTGGCTGCTGTGCTGGTGGATTGGAGATAGCTCCCACAGGAAAGCAGCTGCAAACGTGTAACAGTGCTGACTGATAGGCTAAACTGGGACCTACGTACCACTGTAGGTGGGGTCTGCGTACCTGCTTTCTTTTATCTCCAGACGCAGTGGTGTAACCTGTGCCTGCAGTCAGTATTTTCAATGAGAACTGAGAAGGCCTAGTGCGCAGGATTGAAGATTGTTCCCACAGGAAAGTATCTGCAAAGGTTAAACAGTGCTAGCTGATAGGCTACACGGGGATCTACGTATCACTGTAGGTGACGTCTGCTTACCTGCTTTCCTGTAGCTCTGAGAGGCAGTGGCGTAACTTCTACCGGCAGCCTGTATTTTTTCAATGGAAGCTGAGTAAGTCAAGTGAGCAAGATTGGAGATACGTCCCAGAGGAAAGGAGCTGTAAAGGTTGCACATGGCTGGCTGATAAGCTACACGCGGATCAATGTACCACTGTACGTGCGGTCTGCGTATCTGCTTTCTTTTAGCTCCCAGACGCAGTGGCGTAACTTCTACTGGCAGCCTGTACTTTCACTGGGGGCAGAGCAGGCCAAGTCAATGGGATTGGAAATAGCTTCCACATGAAAGCAGTGGCAAAGTTAGCACAGTGCTTGCTGATATGCTATACAGGGACAAAAGTACCACTTTAGGAGGGGTGTGCTTACTTGCTTTCCTGTAGCTCCCAGACTCAGTGGCGTAACTTCTACCTGCAGCCTGTATTTTTTCAATGGGAGCTGAGCAAGCCAAGGATGCGGGATTGGAAATTGCTCCCACGGGAAAACAGGTACAAAAGTGGCACAGTGCTGACTGTTAGGCGAAAAAGGGATCAACGTACCACTGTAGGTGGGATCTGCGTGCCTGCTTTCTTTTAGCTCCCAGACGCAGTGGCGTAACTTGTACTAGCAGTCTGTATTTTCAATGAGAGATGAGGAGACCAAGCGCGCAGGATTGGAGATAGCTCCCAAAGGAAAGCAGCTGCAAAGGTGGCACAGTGCTGGTTGATAGACTACATGGGGATCAACATACTACTGTAGATGGGGTCTGCGTACCTGCTTTCTTGTAGCTCCCAGAGGTAGTGGGGTAACTTCTACTCCAATGCACGCAGACTGGGGAATAAGCAGGAAGAACTTGAGATGTGGGTGCGGATGCGGGGCTAGGATCTCATTGCAGTCACAGAGACGTTGTGGGAAAGCTGACATGATGGGAGCACAGCAATGGACAGTTATGTATTGTTCAGGAAAGACAGACTGGCAAGGCGTGAAGGTTGAGTTATTCTCTATGTGAGAGTTCAATTAATATGTACTGAACTGTGCCTGGGTGGGGATGAGGACAGAGTAGAGTACTTATGGGTAAAAATTATTGGCCACAGCAAGGCACGTGATATTATTGTAGGAGTCCACTACAGGCCACCTGATCAGGATGTGGATGTGGATGAGGCCTTCTACAAACAGCTAGGAGTTGAGCAGGCCAAATGCGGGGGTTGTAGATAGCTCCTACAGGAAAGCAGCTGCATAGGTGGCCAAGTGCTGGCTGATAGGCTACCTGGGAACCTACGTAATACTGTAGGTGCAGTCTGCGTACCTTCTTTCTTGTAGCTCCCAGAGGAACTGACGAAACTGCTAACGACAGTCTATTTTAAATGGAAATATAGCAGGCAAAGTGCGTAGGATTGGAGATAGGTCTCACAGGAAAGCAGCTGCAAAGCTGACACAGTTCTGGCTTATAGGCTACACGGGGACCTACGTACTCTGTAGGTGGGGTCTGACTACCTGCTTTCTTGTAGCTCCCAGATGCAGTGGCGTAACTTCTAACGACAGCCTGTATTTTCAATGGGAGTTGAGCAGGTCAAGTGCACAGGACTGCAGATAGATCCCAAAGGAAAGAAACTGCAAAGGTGACACAGTTCTGGCTGATAGGCTACATGGGGACCAACAAACCAATGTAGGTTGTGTCTGCATACTTGCTTTCTTGTAGCTCCCAGAGGCAGTGGTGTAACTTCTACTGGCTCCAATGGGAGCTGAGCAGGCCAAGTGCGTGGGGTGAAAGATAGCTCCAACAGGAAAGCAGTTGCAAAGTTGGCACAGTGCTGGATGATAGGATACAAGGGGATCTACGTACCACTGTAAGTGGGCTCTGCATACCTGTATTCTTGTAGCTCCAAGACTCAGTGACGTAACATGTACCAGCAGGCTGTATTTTCAATGTTAGTTGAGTAGACCAAGTGCGCATGATAGAAGATTGCTCCCACAGAAAAGCAACTTCAAAGGCGGCACAGTGCTAGCTGATAGGCTACATGGGGACTTACGTACCACTGCAGATGGACTCTACATACCTGCTTTCTTGTAGCTTACAGAGGAAGTGGCGAAACTTCTACAGGCAAAATGTATTTTTAATGTGAGCTGAGCAGACCAAGTACACGGGATTAAAGATAGCTCCCACAGGAAAGCAGCTGCAACGGTGGAATAGTGCTGGCTGATGGACTACACGGGGACCTACATACCCCTTAAAGTGGGGTCTGCGTACTTGCTTTCTTGTAGCTCCCAGACACAGTGGCGTCACTCCTCCCAGCAGCCTGTATTTACAACGGGAGCTGAGCAGGCCAAGTGCAGGGGACTGGAGAGAGCTCGCACAGGAAAGCAACTTCAAAGGTGGCACAGTGCTGGCTGATAGACTACACGGGGATCTATGTACCACTTTAGGTGGGGACTGCTTACCTGCTTTCTTGTAGCTCCCAGACGCAGTGGCGTAACTTTTAACGACAGCCTGTATTTCAAACAAGAGCTGAGTAGGTCAAGTGCGCGGGATTGAAGATAGCTACCAAGGAAAAAAACTGCAAAGGTGGCACACTGATGGCTTCTAATCTATACAGGGATCTACATATTACTTTAGTTGGGATCTGTTTATCTTTGTAGCTCCACGATGAAGTGGCGTAACTTCTAATGGCAGTCTGTATTTTCAATGGGATCTGAGTAGGTCAAGTGCGCGGGATTGGACATAGCTCCCATAGGAAAACAACTGGAAAGGTGGCACAGTGCCACCTTTGTTTTCGGCTCTTGGCCTAAAAAAAACAGCTCGAAGCCTGAAAAAAACAGCTCAAAGCCTATAAAACCAGCTCAAAGCCTATGAAACCAGCTCGAAGCCTAAGAAACCAGCTCGAAGCCTAAAAAAACAAACAGCTCTAAGCCTACTTCATGCGGCTATCAACCCAGGGTTCGATTCTCAGCTGGATGGGAAGAAATCCAGTCCTACTCAGTGTGAGTGATAGCAGAAATCTTCTTCTTTATTGAAAGCAGGCTCTAACTTATATACACAGCAGCTTCAAAGCTAGCTCAGCAACAGCAGCTAATAGATTACATTTTCTTGTTTCATCCTACTTGTGGTTTCTGCGATAAGCAAGCTCCCTCACATTTTCCCATCTTGTTTTTCCTCAAAGTTGTTTACCACCTTCAGCTGAAAACAGTCCAACCTTGAGGGAACAAAAAGCGGCCTGCTGTCTACGTGACAGCAACTGCTTTAACCATGTCTCTGACTCTGGTCTTGATTGTGCATCAAATCTATATAACTAGAACCCAGACTGCCTTGCCCCAACGGGCCTAGCATTATACCCTGGGATCCATGTCCATGCTCCCTCACTTTTTTCTCCACAGCACAGTGCTGGCAGATAGACTACAATAGGAGCTATGTACCACTGTAGGTGGGGTCTGCATACCCACTTTCTTGTAGCTCCCAGACGCAGTGGCGTAACTTCTACTGACAGACTGTATTTTCAATGGGAGCTGAGCAGGCAAAGTGTGTGAAATTGGCCATAGCTCCCATGAGAAAGTAACTGCAAAGATGGCACAGTTCTGACTGATAGGCTGCAAGAGGACCTACGTACCACTGTAAATGACCTCTGCGTACCGGCTTTCCTGTAGCTCTCAGACACAGTGCAGTAACTTATATCATTAGCCTGTATTTCAAGCAGAAGCTGAGCAGGCAATGTGCGCGGGACTGGAGATAGCTCCCACAGGGACCTACGTACCACTGTAGGAAAGGTCTGCCTACCTGTTTTCCCTTAGCTTTCAGACGCAGTGACCTAACATATATTGGCTGACTGTATTGAAATGAGAGCTGAGCAGGCCAAGTGCTAATAGAAAGCAGGCACGCAGAGCCTACCTACAGTCGAACATAGGTCCCTGTGTAGTCTATCAGCCAACGCTGTGCCACCTTTGCAGTTTCCTGTGGGAGCTATTTCCAAACCAGCACACTTGGCCTGCTCATCTCCCATTGAAAATACAGGCTTTTCGAACAACTTACGCCACTGTGTCTGGGAGCTACAGGAAAGCAGGTGTGCAGACCGCACCTACAGTGATACGTAGGTCCCCATGTAGCCTATGAGCCAGCACTGTGCCACCTTTTAAACTGCTTTACTGTCAGATCTATCTCCAATCCCGCACACTTGGCCTCCTCAGCTCCCATTGAAAGAAAAGGCTGCCAGTAAAGTTACTCCACTGCGTCTGGGTTCTACATGAAAGCAGGTACGCAGAGCCCACCTACATTGGCACGTAGGTGCCCGTGTAGCCTATCAGCCAACACTGTGCCACCTTTGCAGCTGCATTCCTGTGGGAGCTATCTCCAATCCCACGCAATTGGCCTGCTAAACTCCCATTGAAAACACAGGCTGCTGGTAGAAGTTACGCCTCTGCGTCTGTTTGCTAAAAGAAAGCAGGTATGCAGATCCCACCGACATTGATACGTAGGTCCCTGTGTAGCCTAATAGCCAGCACTTTTTCACCTTTTCAGCTGCTTTCCTGTGGGAACTATCTCCAATCAACCAGCAAAGCAGTCAGCACTTTGCCACTGTGGCATGCCCACCACACCACTCTATGCCCCACGTCCCCAGTGAGCCAGGGAAGGGGAGAAAATGAGATGGGAGTCTCGTTGGTTCAGATAAAAGCAGTTTAATAAAGAAAAAGCAAAGCCGTGCGCACGGGAAGCAAAGCAAAAGCAGAGAAAGCTGATACTCTCTACTTCCCATCAGCAGCGATGTCTGGCCACCTCCCGAAAAGCAGGGCTTCCGTAAGCATAGTGGTTACTTTTGGAAGACCAGCAATGAATCTTGCCTCCCCTTACTGCTCCTCTCCCCCAGTTTATTTTACTGAGCTGATGTCATATGGTATGGGAAATCTCATTGGTCAGCCTGGGTCAGCTGTTCTGACCATGGTCCCTCCCAAGATTGTGCTCACCCACAACTGTTGGTGAAGGTGGGGGAAGGAATGCTGGAGGGATAGCCCTGATTCTGTGCGAGCAGTAGTCCTAATATTGATATCAACAGTAAGCACAGCACTGCAAGAGCTGCTGTGGAAGATCACTACCATCCAAGACCCAGTACAGCCACCCTTTAAGCTGTCTCAGCTCCCGTTTGAAATACAGACTGCCTGTAGATGTTACGCCACTGCGTCTGGGAGCTAAAAGAAAGAAGATACACAGACCTCACCTACAGTGGTACGTAGGGCCCCATGTAGCCTATCAGCCAGCACTGTGCCACATTTGCAGCTGCTTTCCTATGGGAGCTATCTCCAATCCCATGCACTTGGCCTGCTCAGCTCCCTTTAAAAAAAATACAGGCTGCTGGGGGAAATTATGCCACTGCGTCTGGGAGCTACAAGAAAGCAGGTACTCAAATTGCACCTACAGTGGTATGTAGATCCCTGTGTAGCTTATCAGCCAGCACTGTGCCACCTTTGCAACTGCTTTGCTGTGGGAGCTATCTCAAATCCCATGCACTTACCCTGCTCAGCTCCTATTGAAAATACAGGCTGCCGGTAAAAGTTACACCCCTGCATCGTGGAGATAAAAAAAAGCAGGTACGCAGATCCCACGTACAGTGATACGTAGGTCCCTATGTAGCTTATGAGCTAGCACTGTGCCACTTTTGCAGCTGCTTTCCTGTGGGAGGTATCCTCAATCCGGTGCTCTTGGCTTGCTGAGCTCAAATTGAAAATAAAGGTTGCCGTTATTTAATGGAAAAGGTCATGTTCGTTAATCAAATCATGAAAGAATAGTTGCTCAAGGAATCGTTTAAAGTAATTTTAAAAGTCTTGTAAGGCTTTAACTGTAAAGTTTCTACAATTTGAACAGGTACAGTTGGCTGAGATGCTTATAGGAGGTACAATAGGTTGCGCATGAGCTGATAAGAGCCAACAGAAGAGTTCATGAGCGAACCACTAGAGGAAGACTACTGACTTCATCTCAGGCACCACCCTAAAACCACCAGGAAGCAGAAGAAGACCCCCTAGTAACAAGATGGGCATATGCACAAAGTACACCAGGGAGCGATGCACCCGAGCAGTAAGAACTGTATAAAAGGACTGTGATATGGGGGAGGCGAAGCGAGCCGTTGGTGGAGCAGAGTCTCCCGGCCACCCAGCACATTTTTGCTTATGTGCCGCTTGCTTAATTAATTTGATCCGTGAGTCACTTAAATTGGCTAGTGAATTTTATCACAGCAATCTATAACAATTTGGTGCCATTACTTGGATACAGATGGTATTGGTATTGGACTGCCAGACTAAGAGGCGCCCCATCTACGAATGGACCTGGTGTGGGAAATTCCCTTGCCAAACTCTGTATTCCGAACCCCCTCCAAATTTGGCAAATAAGCAAATAAACCTGCAGTACTCCATAATTTTTGTGCACGAAGATCCGAACAAAGACTCTGGATTGAGTAAGTATTTGAGTGGTTCCGTTGGGTCGGGGTGGGTTTCCTAGAGCGCGAGTCACTGAGAGGTCTCGAGATCAAGCTAGTGCGGACCCTCCAGTAGTGCAGTTCCCACTGCCCGCGAGGGCGTGGGTCAACACCAAGGGGAACGATTGTGAAAACGTGTCAAGGGCACTCTGGAAGATGGGACAGAGGAAGAGTAAGCCCTCTGATCCCATGGGTGGCCATAGAGATAGGCTGCCAGATATTCTCCCAGAAAGTCCTCTGGGGACGATGATAAAAGTTTGGAATGATTCTCCCTGTAGAAGACAATAGAGTAAGGAAAAGATGGTACATTACTGTATGGAAGTTTGAGGGGGGAAGTCATTAGGAAATCTCCATATTATTTGACCCATATTTGGGTCTTTTGAGGGCTGGTTATGCGCAGACCTCAATTTGTGGGTAAATGATAAAAAGACCGTTACCCAAGGGGAAATTGAATATGCGAGTCTCTGGATACCCCAACCTTCTGATAAGGTATCTTCCTTCGCTCTTAAGGAAAAGAAAGCTAAGAGCCCACCCGGAGAGGAGATTTGGTCGCCCCCATATGTTCCACCAACTACTGAGTCTGGTCCTCCGATTTTACCTCTACCACCTCCCCCCCCTGCCCGAGACAGAGGTGAGTCTCGTCCCTCCAGAAGTAGAGTATCGGGACAGAAACTCTGAGTTAGAACTGAAATCTCCAGGCCCCTTGACTCGGGAGGGAAGGGCTGAGGAGGGGTTATTCCCCTTGAGTGAAGTCCCCATTGTGAATGCAGGAGCAGGAGCTCAGAGAGGAGGACCAGGGGTTGGTTATATAGCTGTGCCCTTGAATACCGGGGATGTGAGAAAATTAAAAAAAGGAGATGGAGAGTTTGTTAGAAGATCCTCTGGGTGTGTCTGAGAGATAAGATCAGTTCTTAGGGCCAAATCTCTGTACCTGGGATGAACTAGCAGGATCAACAGCACCAGGCAGGACCAGACGCAGATGTGAAATGGCCCTTGCAAAGGCCCAATTGGAATAATCAGATGGCGGAGCACAGAGCCCATATGGCAGACCTCCGAGCCATCATTGTCCAGGGAATCAGAGAGTCTGTTCCCCGAGGACAGAATATTAACAAAGCATTCAATGAGAGACAAAGAAAAGACGAAACCCCGACTGAATGGCTTGAGAGATTACGTAAAAGCCTCCAACTGTACTCTGGAGTAGATCCAGCAGCTCCAGTGGGACAGGCATTATTAAAGACCCAGTTTGTGGCAAAATCATGGGTAGATATCCAAAAGAAACTAGAAAAATTAGAAGATTTGAAAGAAAAATGACTAGATGAATTGCTGAGGAAGGCACAAAAAGTATATGTGAGGAGAGAGGAGGAAGCCGAGAGAAAGCAAACTAGACTTTTAGTGACAGCTGTTCTGGAGGGACAGAAAGGGACTCTGGCAGTAGTCCAAGGCAATGAGAAAGGGAAATAAAAGCCTGGGAGACAGGTGCATTCATCAGAAAAAAGGAATCAAAGGACGATGGAATGTTTTTATTGTAAACAGAAAGGGACAGCAAAAAGGAATTGTAGAAGGAGATTCCAGGATGAACAGAAGTTTAAGGAAGAAAAGGGGGGTCAGGGGCTCTATTTGCTGAGGAATATAGGAGGAACTGAGCCCTTGATAAAACTGAAGTTAGGTCCTCAGCGTCAGGAAGCAGAATTTTTAGTGGACTCTGGGGCTGAGAGATCTACAATCCAGCGATTGCCCCAGGGGTGTAAGATATCTTCAGAGAAAACACAAGTAGTAGGAGCAAAAGGGGCACCATTTAAAGTACCTCTTTTGAAGGAGGTACTGAGAGAATCCGAAGAAGTAAAAATATGCTGTAGGATCCTTTTTGTTAGTTCCGGAGGCTGATTATAATTTATTAGGGAGAGACTTAATTCTAGACTTAGGAAAAACCCTGGGCTGCTGGTAAGGGTAAAGCAGTATCCCTTGTCACAAGAAGGTAAACAAGGATTAAAACCAGAAATAGAAAGACTAATATCTAAGGGACTACTTGAGCCCCGTATGTCCCCTTACAATACTCCCATATTGCCAGTAAAGAAATCTGATGGGACTTAAACATTAGTACATGACCTCCGGGAGAAAAACAAGAGAACTATTACTAGGTTCCCTATGGTAGCTAACCCACACACCTTATTGAGTCAATTGAGTCCAGAGTACCAGTGGTATAGTGTGATAGACCTTAAGGATGCCTTTTGGGCATGTGCCCTGAAAGAGGAGTGCAGGGATTATTTTTCTTTTGATTAGGAAGATCCTGACACCCATAGAAAACAACAGTTGAGATGGACTGTGTTACCACAGGGATTTACAGAGTCCCCCAATCTTTTTGGACAAGCACTAGAACAGATCTTCAGAAATTATGAGTTAGGCAAAGAAGTTATTTTAGTTCAATATGTGGACGATTTATTATTAGCAGGGAGAGACGAAGAAGCTGTTAGACAGGAAAGTATTAAATTGCTTAATTTCCTGAGTTTACAAGGGTTGAAAGTGTCTAAATCTGAATTACTGTTTGCTGAAGAAAAGGTAAAATATTTGGGACACTGGTTTATAAAGGGAAGTAAGAAACTTGATCCAGATTGAGTAAATGGGATACTGTCCCTACAAGATCCAAAGATTGAGACAAGTTAAACAGCTTTTAGGTCTGTTGGGATATTGCAGAAAATGGATTGAAAAGTTTAGTAAGAAAGTAAAATTTTTGTACCAGAAAATAACTCGAGATGGATTAATTAAATGAACCGAAGAAGATGAAAGAGACTTTGAGAATTTAAAAGTGGATTTGATTAATGCTCCTGTGCTTTGCCTGCCTGATGTTAGAAAACCTTTTATTTGTTACCTTTGGAGGGGAGTTAAAGGTGTTTTCTCCCCATAACATTCAGGGGAGGTATTATAACAAAAGGCAGAAAAATGGATAACTGATGCTAGGCTCTTAAAATATGAAGGTATATTAATAGAAATAGAAACCACCAGTATGGGGAGCCAAATGATACCCTAAGGCATTGGCTCCTATGGGAACCAAATGGGAATACCATATCCCGTGGCATCCCCAAAGTTCCGGAAGAGTGGCGAGAATGAATGGAGAAATTAAGAAATCGCTAACAAAATTAATGTTAGAAACAAAAATGTCCTGGATCCTTAGCTTTGTTAAGCATAAGGACGCAACCAAGGACAGACACGGGGGTTTCTCCGTTTGAAATGTTGTATGGGATGCCTTATGATTTAGAGATCCCTCAGGAACATCCTAGCATAGAAGAAGGATATTTGCAGGAATATATTATTGAAATGTTGAAAAGACGGAATGAATTAAGGAAAAGGGAATGGTGGTACAGAGATCACCCTTAGATATTGCTATCCACACGATTAATCCTGGAGACAAAGTCTTGATAAAAACCTGGAAAGAATCATCTTTAGCTCCCCCAATGGGAGGGTCCTTTTCTTGTCTTATTTAAGGATCAATTTCCCAGGATCAGTGGGAAAGTGTAGATCAGTGTAGAGGTCCCAGGAGAACTGAAGTTTAAGCTGTGTAAAAAGTGACATGTTGACTGAGGAGCGGAGTGGAGTGATTTCCTTTTTGTAAAATATTAGTTTAATGTTTAAATTGTGATCATCAGAAAGGTGTAAGATAATCGGTAGGGCTGTTATACCTATTTTAAAGTAACAGATTGTGGAATAGAAATAGCTTAGAAGTATAAAACAATCTGAGTTGAGTGAGGGTTTTAATTTAAGTTTATAAAAGGGTGCTTTATACGCAAAAGGCCCTTAGAACCGAGACCTGGATGTGAAAGCCAGTGTTTCAGGCACCCCGTGGGTGCTGGAGGAAAAGGCAAGAGGAAAGAGGCCTATAAAGAGACACAGAATACCCCTGAAGATTACGACTGCTGCAGAGAAGATCATAAACCTCACTGCTCTAAGCAACAGAGTAGGTGAAGGAGGCAGAGGCGTACAGGGAGTGGGGTATAGAGTCTCTCAAAGCCTCAAATTGGGAATCCTAAGATCTCAAGCCTACCTCTAAGAAGGACAAAAGCGTTGCACCTAAAAGAATGTGGGGTGAAAAACTAAAAAGGAAAGTACCATTTTATTTGATAAAGGTCCCACCATTATCCAGGGATGGTATGTTGTTATCTGGCTGATGGAGTGGTTAACTATCCTAATCCAAATGTTATAGAGCACTGCTAGCTATGTTATAGCATGAACCTCCCATTTTATGAGGCAATCGGAGTGAATGCCTCCAAGTAGGTTTGTTCAAAAATTGATGTAACCCCATGCCTCTTTAAAGGTATTTAATGCCAGCAATGAATACTGTATTCAGGTAACCATTGTTCCACGCATTTTATATCACCCTGAAGAGTTTCTCTATAATCATTGGAATACTGGGGCGATCCGGCATATGCGGGAGCCTTTCACAGTCCTAACTATAGCTACCTTGATGACAATTGGGGCAGCGGGAGCAGGGACTGGGATTACATCTCTAGTGCAGCAGAACCAGAAATTCTAAGCTTTCAGAAGTAGCTTTACAAAATTGCTGGGGGTTGAATCTGTTGCTTTTACAACATGAGGGACTGTGTGCAGCCCTAGGGGAAGAATGATGTTTTTATGCAGATCATACCGGTATAGTGAGAGACAGGATGACAAAATTACAGGAGGGCTTAGAGAAAGGAAAAAGAGAAAGGGAACAGCAACAAGCCTGATATGAGTCATGGTTCAACTATTCCCCTTGGCTCACAATGTTATTGTCAGCTATAGCTGCGTCCGTCATTCTACTGGTATTAGCGCTGACGATTGGGCCTTGTGTATTTGTGTAGTTTGAGCCTGGCTGGATGCCAGGTGCCCACCACACCGCTCTATCCCCCACCTCCTCAGCAAGCCAGAGAAGGGGAGGAAATAAGATGGGAGTCTCGTGGGTTGAGATAAAAGCAGTTTAATAAATAAGCAGCAAAGCCGCACGCGCGGGAAGCAAAGCAAAAGCAGATAAAGCTGTTACTCTCTACTTCCCATCAGCAGCGATGTCCGGCCACCTCCCGAGAAGCAGGGCTTCAGTACCTGTAGCGGTTGCTTTTGGAAGGCCAGAAATGAATCTCGCCTCCCCTTCCTGCTCCTCTCCCCCAGTTTATATTACTGAGCTGACGTCATACGGTATGGAATATCTCCTTGGTCAGCCTGGGCCAGCTGTCCTGGCCATAGTCCCTCCCAAGATCATGCCCACTCACAGCTATAGGTGAAGGTGGGGGAAGGAATGCTGGAGGGACAGCCCTGATGCTGTGCAAGCGGTAGTCATAATATTGATATCAACAGTAAGCACAGCACTGCAGGAGCTGCTATGGAAAATCACTACCATCCCAGACCAACTACATGTATTCAATAAGGTAATGGAGATTGTAAAAACCAGGCTAGAAGCAGCCCACTTAATGCTGGTTAGGAAGCAATACAAGCAATTAGCCAATAGAGAGGATTAAATAAGTGAACACCTATTTTAGAAATGGCTAAAGATGTTATTAGGAGATTTGATGAACTAAATGAGGAAAAGAAAAGGGGGGATTGTAATGGAAAAGGTCATGTTCGTTAACCAAATCATGAAAGAATAGTTGTGCAAGGAACCATTTAAAAGTCTTGTAAAACTTTAACCGTAAAGTTTCTACAATGTGAACAGGTGCAGTTGACTAAGATGCTTATAGGAGGTACAATAGGTTGCGCATGAGCTGATAAGAGCCAACAGAAGAGTTCATTAGCGGGTCACTAGAGGAAGACTACTGACTTCATCCCAGCGGCCACCCTACGATCACCAGGAGGCAGAAGAAGACCCCCTAGTAACAAGACGGGCACATGTGCAGAGTACACTAGGGAGCGATGCACCCGACCAATAAGGACTGTAAAAAAGGAACGTGATACGGGAAGGGAGGTCGCAAGCCGTTCGTGGAGCAGAGTCTCCCGGTTGCCCAGCACTGTTTTTCTTATTTGCCGCTTCCTTAATAAATTTGATCCATGAGTCACTTAAATTGGCTAGTGAACTTTATCACAGCAATCTATAATACGTTAAAAGTTACGTCACTGTGACTGGGAGCTACAAGAAAGCAGGAACGCAGACCTCACCTATTGTGGTACATAGGTCCCTGTGTAGCCTAAAAGCCAGCAATGTGCCACTTTTGCAGCTGCTTTCCTGTGGGAGCTATCTCTAGTCCCGTGCACTTGTCCTGCTCAGCCTTGATCGAAAATATAGGCTGCCAGTAGAACTTAAGCCACTGCATCTGTGAGCTACAAGGAAGCTGGTACACAGACCCCACCTATTGTGGTACATAGGTCCCTGTGTAGCCTATCAGCCAACAGGGTGCAATCGTTGCAGTGTCTTTCTTGTGGGATATATCTCCAATTCCGCACACTTGGACTGCTCAGCTCCCGTTAAAAAAAAAGGCTGCCGTTAGAAGTTACGCCACTGCCTTTGGGAGCTACAAGAGGGCAAGTAGGCAGACCTCATCTAGAGTGGTAAGTAGATACCCGGGTAGCCTATCAGTCAGCACTGTGCTACCTTTGCAGTTGCTTTCCTGTGGGAGCTTTCTCCAATCCCGTGCACTTGGCCTGCTCAGCTCCCATTGAAAATACAGGCTGCCGGTACATGTTAGACCACTGCTTCTGGGAGCTACAAGAAAGCAGGTACATTGATCCCACCTACAGTGGTACATAGGACCTCGTGTAGCCTAACAGTCACTACTTTGCCACTTTTGCAGCTACTTTCCTGTGGGACCTATCTTTAATCCCGTGAATTTGGTCTGCTCAGCTCCCATTGAAAATACAGGCTGCCGGTAGAAGTTACGCCACTGCGTCTGGAAGATAAAAGAAAGCAGATACACAGACCCTACCTACAGTAGTACGTAATTCCTCATGTAGCCTACCAGCCAGCACTGTGCCATCTTTGCAGTTGTTTTCCTGTGGGAGTTATCTCCAATCCCCCACCTTTAGCCGTCTCAGCTCCCATTGAAAAAATACAGACTGCCAGTAAAAGTTATGTCTCTGCATCTGGGAGCTATAAGAAAGACCTTTCTTACAGTCGTACGTAGGTTCGCATGTAGCCTATCAGCCTGCACTATTATGCCTTTGTAGCTTGTCCTGGTTTGAGCTAGGATAGAATTAATTCCCATACAGAACCAGGAAAGGATACAGCCTGAACAGCTGATGTAGACTGGCCAGCAGGTATTCCATACCATCCTAACGTCATGCCCAGTATATAGGTAGAGGCTAGTCGGAAGAAGCTCTCTTCTGGGGTCACGGGCTCTTGGTCACCAGTCCGAAGCTTTGCTTAGGTCGTGTCCCGGGTGGTGAGCAACTGCATCACTCACCAATTTTATTTGTAGTATCCCCTTGTTTTTTTTATAGTTGTTCCTCTTCAATTTTTCCTAGTAAATTGTTCTTATTTCAACTTACGCGGGCTCTTTGACTTTTTTTTTTTTTTTCCATCTCTGATCCCCTCCACGTTTCATTGCTCTGACTGGGCAAAACCACAAAATTAATTGGCGCCCAACGTGGGGCCTGCGAGATTGAAATAGAACAGAGTGGGTTTGAACAAACTTGTGTACATTCCTGAAACTAACTGATTGCTGAGCATAATGTTGGTTGATATGCTCGTATGGTGATATTACATGTCCTCTTATCTGCATCATGTATGTCCTGTGATAGTGTTTCTCATCTGTGAAAAATGTATGAAAATTCTCATGCTACTGCACTGGACGAAATTGACTTATGATATGATTGTGTCATGGGTTATTAAGTTGGGTTGGAATGTGTACATGGCTTTTTTGTCTCTTCTACATTTTCTCCTAGAACTTAATAATGACACTCGATTTATGGAAAAACTGTCATGTTTAATTCCTCCCACTATGTCACTTACCCTCGTTTCTTCAAGATGCTTCTAATGGATTCTAACAATAATACTTGGAATGTTCTAATTACCATGTTTTTATTATTTTCCCTTGTTTTCACCTTTTCTTGGATTGTAAAAATTGTGTTTTGGAGAACTATGAGGTTGGGTAGCTACGTGAGGAGAGGCATACAGAATATGGGCAGGTGTCCAAGGAGCTTTCTACCTGTAAAGATTTGGAGAACACACGAATCCATTCCTAATTCATCTTAGCCATAACGAGTTGCTGTTCCGACTCCAGCAGTGGATGTCCCTGTTGCAGCTGTGAACACGCACACCCAAACAGCTGACTCCGTTGCTGTTACCACTGTGGACATTCATATCCAGACAGTAGACACTGTTGTTGTTACTACTGTGGATACTCATACCCTGACAGTGGATATTGTTGCTGTGTCCACTCAAACTCAGAGTGCAGCTGTTACAACGGAGGCTACTCAAACCCAGGCAACTGACACAATTGCTTTTGAATCAGAGTATCAATTTCTGCCAGTATCGATTGCTCCTGTACAAAAAAAAATAATACAAAAAAACCCCAGTTCGCAGCACTAAGGGTGAAGATGACCAAGGGATATCACAGAAAGAAGAAGAGTTGGAGCTAGAGAGCACCTGGGGAGGGTTGAGGAAGACCCCTCGAGTTCTGGAGTCAGGGATATAGAGGATCCAAGGCCTGATGCATGCCAACCGAGAAGGAGATACTGGCAGCATATAAAGGAGTTCAAGCTGCATCAGAAGTGATTGGCACAGAAACGCAACTCTTCTTAGAGCCTCGACTGCCAGTGCTCGGCTGGATGTTCAAGGGGAAGGCATTCCCTATGCATCATGCAACTGATGCTACATGGAGTAAGTGTATCGCACTGATCACACAACGAGCTCACATAGGGAAGCCTAGGCAACCTGGGATTCTGGAGGTGATCACAAACTGGCCAGAGTGCAAAGATGGTGAAATATCACCAGAGAAGGTGGCACGTGTTGACGAGGCCCCATCGTATGATGAACTGTCAGAAGTTAAGAAACGGTATGCCCTGTTTAAGGATGGGTCCTGCTGCCTTATGGGAAAGCATTGAAGATGGAAGGCAGCTGTATGGAGTCCCCTATGCAAAATTTAAGAAGCTGCAGAAGGAGAGGGTGAATCCAGTCAGTTTGCAAAACTAGAAGCAATCCAGTTGACTTTAGACATTGCTGAATGAGAAAAATGGCCAAGGATCTACCTCTCCACTGATTCGTGGATGGTGGCAAATGCTCTGTGGGGATGGCTACAACAATGGAGAATGAACAACTGGCAACAATGGGGCAAACTCATCTGTGCTGCTCCACTATGGCAGGACATTGCTGCTCGAATGGAGAAACTAATTGTGAAGGTGCATCATGTAGATGCTCACGTACCCAGAAAGCGGGCCAAGGAAGAACCTCTGCATAACCAGCAAGTTGACAAGGCTGCTAAGATTTCTCAGATAGATCTGGATTGACAACATAAGGGGGAGTTATTTTTAGCTCAATGGGCCTATGATACCTCAGGTCATCAAGACAGAGATGCTACCAATAACTGGGCTCGTGAATGAGGGGTGGACTTAACCATGGACTCAATTGCACAGGTTATCCATGACTGTGAGACGTGCTAAAATTAAACAAGTCAAACGATTGAAGCCCATATGATATGGAGGACGATGACAGAAATATAAATACAGAGAGACCTGACAGATTGATTACATCACACTGCCACAGACTCACCAAGGCAAACGCCATGTGCTCACAATGGTGGAAGCAACCATAGTGTCATGGTTTGACATGAGAGCCTTTTCTGGTAAGGGGGAAGGGGCTGAAAAGATGACTCCTGTAAGAAGTTGCTTGCAACTCTCCCCAGCTCTGAGCCAGACCCACTTCTGGGGCAGAGCCAATTAGACGCCTCCACGATCACTTTTTAAGAAGAAACCGGAAGAGAAGGTTTCTTCCTCCATCTTCTTCTTTCTTCTGCCCTTTCTTCTTCTGGCTGGTGGTGGTGCAAAGAGTAGGAACAGTGAGAGAAACAACCATGCAGACTCCAAGGCCAGTGATGAAAGAGAGGAGGAGGTGTGCTGGAGCAGAGACTCCCCTGCATTCTATGAAGACAACTGGTGAAGCTGAGATTTATTTTCATTTCTATAAAGACCCAGCATCAGTGGTAGAGACTCATTTTGATAATGAGCCCGTATCAGGGACAGAGACTCATTTTGCTAAAGCTGGCCCCAGACCAGGGGCAGTGATTCACTTCATTAAAGGTCCAAAGCCAGGGACAGTGACTATGGCTGGAGGAGGCCATGTCCCATGGGGGGGACCAGACCACTGCACTACAGACCCCGAGTCAGGGGCAGTGATTTTCTTCTTTAAAACTATGGTTAGAGGAGGCCGTGTCCCGTGGGAGGGTAGCATTATCACTATGGCCGGAGTAGGACATGTCTCGAGGAAGGGACCCAATATCCACAGCTGTAACTGTGGTGAGGAACCCACGACAAAGTAGCTCATTAAACTTATGCCCAGAAGAGGCATTGTCATGAGAGGAGGACCCTCTATTTGCAGAAACTTCAGCCATGGCAAAGAATCCACACCAGAGATATTCACGAAGGACTGCGTCCCATGTGAGGGACCCTGTATCAACAGAAGTGACAACTCTTGGGAACAATCCACACCAGAGAAGTTCGTTAAGGACTGTGTCCCGGGGGAGGAACCCCATGTTGGAGCAGGGGAAGAATGCCAGCCGTCATCCTCATGTGAGAAGAAAAAGCAGCAGAGCCCATCTGTGACAGACTGACCACATTCCTTATTCCCTGCCCCCCTGAGCTGTTGAGGGGGGAGGAGGTAGAGATATTGGGAGCAGTGAGCTGGGCCCGGGAAGAAAGGAAAGATGGGGGAGGGAGATTTTAAAGTGCTGGTTGTAATTTTCTCATCATCCTACTCCCTTTTTGCTTTTATTCCGTTCTGTTTCTTACAGAATAAACTTTCCTACTTTCCTCTCTAAGTCGAGTACTGGAGTCTGTTTTGCCTAGAATCGTAATTGGCAGCGAGCCCTCCCTGCCCTTGTCACAATCCACAACAACCTTGATTATTTTTTCACTCCCATTTCGCTGGGGACTCTGCCATACTAATGAGGGTGGGAGTGAATGGGGGCAATCAAGTGATAGACTGTCGTGGTGCTGCTGTGCTAGCTGAGCAAAACCACGACATATAGGATGGTTGGAAACGTATTCTGTGGCTCATGTCACTGCCCGGAACACTATTCAGGGCCTTGAAAGGAAAGTCCTCTGGCAACATGGCACCCCAGAAAGAAATGAGTCACACAATGGGACACACTTCAGAAACAACCTCATAGATGCCTGGGTCCAAGAGCATGGCATTGAATGCGTTTATCATATTTCCTATCATGCACCAGCCTCAGGAAAAGTTGAGCGATACAATGGGTTATTGAAACCACACTGAAAGCAACAGAAGGTGGAACTTTCAGGCATTTGGATACACACTTGGAAAAGTCCACCTGGTTAGTCAACTCCAGAGGATCTGTCAGTCGAGTTGACCCTACTCAGTCAGAACCCTTACATATTGTAGAAGGGGACAAAGTCCCTGTGGTACATATAAAAGACATGTTAGGGAAGGCGGTCTGGGTGTGTCCTGCCTCAAGTAAAGGCAAACCCATCTATGGGATTATTTTTGCTCAGGGACCTGGGTGTACTAGGTGGGTGATGTGCAAGGATGGGGAGACTCAATGTGTGCCTCAAGGGAATTTGATTCTGGGTGAGAATAACCCGTGAAATAAATTGTATAATGATAGCTGTTGAATGTCATTATTCCTATAGTTGCTCTATGTTATGCATGTGTAGATGATTATGATGTGTAAACCTAGACATGACATGTAGATGGTATAGAATAAGGGGTGAAATGTCCAGGTTTGAGCTAGGATAGAGTTAATTCCCGTGAGGAACCAGGAAAGTGTACTGCCTGAACAGCTGACCCAGGCTGGCCAGCAGGTATTCCATACCATCCCAGCATCATGCCCACTATATAGGTGGAGGCTAGCCGGAAGAAGCTCTCTTCCGGGATCGCGGGCTTTCGGTCGCCAGTCCAGAGTGGTTACTTAGGTCGGGTTCCGGGTGGTGAGTAAACTACATCACTCACCAGTTTTCTTTGTAATATCTTTGTTATAGTTGTTCCTCTTATATTTTCCTGTCACGAAGTTTTCGGCTCTTTGCTTAAAAACCAGACTAGAAGTCTGCAAACCAGGCTCGAAGCCTGAAACCAGACTCGAATCCTGAAAAATAAACTAAACTTGAAGTCTGAAAACCAAGCTCGAAGCCTGAAACCAGGCTCGAAGCCTGAAAAACCAGCTCTAAGCTTACTTCATGCGGCAATCAACCCAGGGTCCGATTCTCAGCTGGTTGGGAAGAAATCAGTCCTACTCAATGTGAGTGATAGCAGAAATCTTCTTCTTTATTGAAAGCAGGCTCCAACTTATATACACAGCAGCTTCAAAGCTAGCTCAGCAACAGCAGCTAATAGATTACATTTTCATGTTCATCCTACTTGCGGTTTCTGCGATAAGCAAGCTCCCTCACATGTTTCCATCTTGTTTTTCCCCAAAGTTGTTTTCCACTTTTAACTGTTAGCTGAAAACAGTCCGACCTTGAGAGAGCAGAAAGCGGCCTGCTGTCTGTGCTGACTACGTGACAGCAACTGCTTTAACCATGGTTCTGACTCTGATCTTGATTGTGCATTAAATTCATATAACTAGAGTTCAGGCTGCCTTGCCCCAACGGGCCTAACATTATACCCCGGGATCCATGTCCATGCTCCCTCATTTTTTCTCCACGTTTTCCCTAGTAAACTGTTCTTATTTAGACTTACACAGGCTCTTTTTTTTTTTTTTCTTCTACAATCCCCTCTGTGTTTCGCCGAAAAGGGGAGGGGGAAGAATAGGTTTTTTTTTTTATCTTTACCTTTGCTCCGTTTGGGAAAAACTACGACACAGCTGTTTTCCTGTGGGAGCTACCTTCAATCCCGCGCACTTGGCCGGCCCAGCTCCCGTTTGAAATACGGACGGCCAGTAGAAGTTACGCCACTGCTACTAGGAGCTACAAGAAAGCAGATATGCCGACCCCACCTGTAGTGGTATGCAGATGCCCGTGTAGCCTATTAGCTAGCACTCTGAAACCTTTGCAGCTACTTTCCTGTGGGAGTTATCACAAATCCACCAGCACAGCAGCTAGCACTTTGCCACTGTGGTAGTTTAACCCTGACTGGAGTCCAGGTGCCCACCACACCGCTCTATGCCCCATCTCCTCAGCAAGCTGGGGAAGGGGAGAAAATAAGATGAGAGTCTCATGGATTGAGATAAAAGCGGTTTCATAAAGAAACAGCAATGCCGCCCTCCCGGGAAGTAAACCAAAAGCGGAGAAAGCTCTTACTCTCTACTCCCCATCTGCAGCGATGTCCGACCACCTCCCGAGAAGCAGGGCTTCGGTACGCGTAGCGGTTGCTTTTGGAAGGCCAGAAATGAATCTTGCCTCCCCTTCCTGCTCCTCTCCCCCAGTTTATATTACTGAGTTGACGTCATACGGTATGGAATATCTCCTTGGTCAGCATGGGTCAGCTGTTCTGGACATGGTCCCTCCCAAGATTGTGCTCACCCACAACTCTTGCTGAAGGTGGGGGAAGGAATGCGGGAGGGACAGCCCTGATTCTGTGCGAGCTGTAGTCATGATATTGATATCAACAGTAAGCACAGCACTGCTGTGGAAAGTCACTACTATCCCAGACCCACTATAGTCTCCACCCCTTATTCCATATCATTTATGTCATGCTCAGACAAACCATCTCAACAACCCATATACATTCTTATATACTCTCATTTACCAGTACCCCCACTCTTAAAAAGACAAACACCATTCTTGTATTCCCTCTTGCATCTTGCATCAATCAAACAAAAAACGTTCTTATATCTTTCATCCTTTGTAGATGTTCACTGGAACAGGCCATAACTTATGTCTCATCCATCAAGATGGATATCCAGGCCAGGGGAAACAGTGTGTTCAGTGTTCCAGTGTCCCAGTGCTCTCAACATGGTCTTTAGTAATCTGTTATATCTTTCAATCTTTCCAGAGGCTTGTGGGTGATAGGGGATGTGGTATATCCACTCAATGCCATGTTTCTTTGCCCAGGAGTTTATGAGATTATTTCAAAAATGAGTCTCATTGCCTGATTCAATTCTTTCTGGAGTACCGTGTCGCCACAAAAGTCTCCAGTAGACTTTTGTATCGGCCATATAGGGCTGTTAAAGGGTGAGTGAGTTTTGCTGATCACTCCTTGGCTCTCCAGTTGGCGAATCAACTTATGAATGGGAATCACAGAGTCTCTGTTGGTGCAGTATTGCTGACGGTGCACTGTTGTGGTTGCAATTGTTACCTGTTGATCCTCAACCTTCAGCAACCCCACAACAGAAGGGTCTTCTGAAAGGTCGGGCATGCTGGATAATTGTTCAATCTCTTCTGCCTCCACTGCAGCCACACCAAACGCCCACCTGTATCCTCTTGGGTCCTTAAAATACCCTCTCTTAAGATAATCTATGCCTAAGATACATGGAGCTTCGGGGCCTGTCGCAATGGGATGCTTGTGCCAATTTCTGCCAGTCAGACTCGCTTCAGCTTCTAATACAGATAGCTGTTGAGATCCCCCTGTCACTCCAGAAATACAAATGGATTCTGTCCCTTTAAACTTTGATGGCATCAGAGTACATTGTGCACCGGTGTCCAGCTTTTAGAGTGGGTGATCTTGGAGTAGATGGAGTAGGTGGTCTATTCCACTTGCTCATATTCTCTCCTTGGTCTTGTGGATGGGACCGCGAAACATTTTCTTCATATTGCCGAAGTTGAGTGGCTAGTTGTTCTACCGTTTACCTCTCATCTTCTTTCCAGGAGACAGCTGCCAACGAACTGGCATAGTTTGGTGGTGCACTTCGTAGGAACTTTCGCCACATAACTCGTGTGCATTGAACTTCATCTGGGTCTGTGGGCACATAGTCATTATAAATAATCTCCAGCACAGCTAACTCCCTCAAATATTAAATGTCTTTCTCCATGGCGGTCCACTTGCTTGGGGGGCTTGTAATATCTTCCTTGAAGGTGTTCTTTCCTTCACACCCAAAAGAAGTCGTCTCCACAGGCTGAGGGTTTGTGACGGTCTTCCCAAAGCCTTATCAATACCCCCGTCCCTGGACAAGGAGCCCAATTGCCTGGTTTCCTTGCCCTCTAAGTCCAAACTGTGGGCTCCATTTTCCCAGCATCGGAGCATCCAGGTGATAATGTGCTCACCTGGGCGATGCCTGTAATGTCTCCGCAAGTCTCGCAGTTCACTCAGGGACAAGGACCGTCTGATTATCTCTGGCTCCAATTCTTCTTCCCTCTGTGATATCCCTTGTTCATCTTCATCCTTAGTGCTGCAAACTGGTTTTTTTTTTTTTTTTTCTGTATTTCTTTTTCTGCACAGGAGCAACTGATACTGGCACAAATTGATACAACAGCAATTATATCAGTTGCCTCAGTTTGAGTGACCGCAGTTGTAACAGCAACAGTCTGGCTTGAGCATCCACAGTTGTAGCAGCAGCATTCTGAGTTTGAGTGGACACAGCTACAGTATCCACCGTCTGGGTATGAATGTCCACAGTGGTAACAGCAACGGAGTCTGCTGTTTCGGTGTGAGTGTTCACAGCTGCAAAAGAGACATCCACTGCTGGAGTCGGAATAACAACTGGTTCTGGCACAGCTGAGTTGACTGCAACATCCACTGCTGGAGTCGGAACAGCAACTGGTTCTGGCACATATGAATTAGGAATTGGTTTGTGTGTTCTCCAAATCTTTACAGGTAGAAAGCTCCTTGGACACCTGCCCATATTCTGTATCCCTCTCCTCACAGTTCTCAAAAAAATTTTTACAATCCAATCTGAGGTGAAAACAAGGGAAAATAATAAAAACATGGTAATTAGAACATTCCAAGTATTATTGTTAGAATCCATTAGAAGCATCTTGAAGAAATGAGGGTAAGTGACATAGTGGGAGGAATTAAACATGTCAGTTTTTCCCATAAATTGAGTGCCATTATTAAGTTCTGGGAGAAAATGTGGAAGAGACAAAAAAGCCATGTATACATTCCAACCCAAATTAATAACCCATGACACAATCATATCATAAGTCAATTTCGTCCAGTGCAGTAGCATGAGAATTTTCATACATTTTCCACAGACAGAAACACTATCACAGGACATACATGATGCGGGTAAGAGGACATGTAATACCACCATACAAGCATATCAACCAACATTGTGCTCAGCAATCAGTTAGTGTCAGGAGTGTACACAAGATGTTTGTTTAAACCCATTCTGTGCTATTTCAACCTCGTGGGCCTCATGTTGGGCTCCAATTAATGTCGTGGTTTTGCCCAGTCAGAGAAAAGGGGGAAAAAAACCCCTGTGACTCCTCCCCCTCCCTCTCCCGACAGAATGCAGAGGGGATCTGAGAGGGAGAAAAAAAGTAAAAGAGCCCGCGTAAGTTGAAAGAAGAAAAAATTATTAGGGAAAATTGAAGAGAAACAACTATGAAAAAAACAAGGGATATTACAAAGAAAACTGGTGAATGATGCAGGTACTCACTACTCTTGGGACCCGACCTAAGCGACTACTCCGGACCGGCGACCGAGAGCCCGTGTCTCTGGAAGAGAGCTTCTTCCGGCTAGCCTCTGCCTATATAGTGGGCATGACGTTAGGATGGTATGGAATATCTGCTAGCTAGCCTGGGTCAGCTGTTCAGGCTGTACCCTTTCCTGGTTCCTCACGGGAATTAACTCTATCCTGGCTAAAACTTAGACAGCCACTTAGTCAACACTGTGCCATTTTTGCAGTAGCTTTCATGTGGGAGCTATCTCCAATCCCACGAACTTGGCCTGCTAAGTTCCCATTGAAAAAAAAGACTCGTTAGAAGATATACCTCTGCGTCATGGAGCTACATGAAATCAGGTAAGCAGACCCCACCTACAGTGGTACGTAGGACCCCATGTAGCCGAACAGCCAGCACTGTGTCACCTTTCCAGCTTCTTTCCTGAGAGCTATGTGTAATCCCGCGCACTTGACCTGCTCAGCTCCAATTCAGAATACCGGTTGCCGTTAGAAGTTATGCCACTGTCTCTGGGAGCTACAATAAAGCAAGTACGCAGACCCCACCAACAGTGCAACGTAGATATCCGTGTAGCCTATCAGCCAGCACTATGCGACCTTTGCAACTGCTTTCCTGCGGGAGATATCTCCAATCCCTCCCACTTGGCCTGCTCAGCTCCCATTTGAAATACAGGCTGTCGGTAGAAGCTACATCACGTCCTATGAGAGCTACAAGAAAGCAGGAATGCAAACGCCACCTACAGTAAGTCACCATGTAGCCTAACAGCCAGCACTGTGCCACCTTTGCAGATGCTTTCCTGTGGGTGCTATATATAATCTCGCGCATTTGACCTGTAAAGCTTCCATTAAAAAAATACAGGCTGCCAGTGGAAGTTACGCAACTGCCTCTGGGAGCTATAATAAAGCAGATACACAGACGCCACTTACAGTGATCCGTAGGTCCCCTTGTAGCCTATCAGCTTGCACTGTGCCATGTTTGCAACTTATTTTCTGTGAGAGCTATCTCCAATCCTGCGCACCTGACCTGCTCAGTTCCCATTTGAAATACAAGCAGCCGGTAGAAGTTACACCACTGAGTCTGGGAGCTACAAGAAAGCAGGTATGCAGACCCCACCTACAGTGGTATGTAGGTCCCCGTGTAGTCTATCAGCCAGCACTACTCCATTTTTAAAGCTGCTTTTCTGTAGGAGCTATCTCCAATCCCGCGCACTTGGTCTGCTCAGCTCACATTCAAAATACAGGCTGCCGCTGGAAGTTACTCCACTGTGTCTGGGAGCTACAAGAAAGCAGGTACCCCGAGTCAACCTACAGTTGTATGTTTTTTTCCTTGTGTAACCTTACAGCATGTACTGTGTCTCTTTTGCAGCTGCTTTCCTGCGGGAGCTATCTCCAATCCCTTGCACTTAACCTGGTCAGCTCCGATTGAAAAAATACAGACTGCCCGTAGAAATTATGCCAAAGAGTCAGGGACCAACAAGAATGTACGTATGCATATCCCATCTACAGTGGTACATAGGTCCCCGTGTAGCCTAACAACCAGCACAGTTTCAGCTTTGCAACTTTTTCCTGTAAGAGCTATCTACAATCCCGCCCATTTGGTCTGCAAAGCTCCCATTGAAAAAATACCGGCTATCGTTGGAAGTTACTGAACTGCCTCTAGGAGCTACAAGAAAGCAAGTATACAGATCCCATCTACAGTGGTACCTAGCTCCCCGTTTAGCATATCAGTCCACACTGTACCATTTTACAGTTGCTACCCACAACACAGCAGCCAGCACTTTGCCACTGTGGTAGTTTGACACTGGCTGGATGCCAGATGCCCACCACACTGCTTGTCTTGGAGACTGTTGATTGTCCTCTTTTGTTCTGGCAGCTAATATGCTGACAGCCCTCTTAGGTGGTCCTTTTCTAACAGTTGTATTTCCCCTTAGTTCACGTACACGTGCTTCCAGCTTAAAAGTGGGTTCACCATCCCTTTTCCTCATATCCTCTCCTTGACCACGCAAAAAGAGCCAGAGTTCATTTTGTTGTGTACTCCTGCGTCTAGGACTTCTTTTTCCCCTGGTCGGGGCAGTGGATGACTGAATTCTTGGGGCAGTTCTGACAGTCAGGCCATCATCCCACACTGGTGAGGAGGTTCAGAGACTATCTTCATAATTTTGTAACCAAGAAGATATTCTCTCCACTGTTGGTATATCCATGTCTGGGTGATACACCGTTGCCAAGATATTAGAATATGTAGCTGGGGCACTCTGAATCACTTTTCTCAACATGGCCTGTGTACACTGGACATCGTCTGGATCTGTGAAGGCCTCAGCATTATCTAGATCACCATAAATGACTTACAACAGAGCTAATTCCCTTAGGTATTGGATGCCTTCATCAGCTCTAGTCCACATTCCTCGGGCATTTACAAGGTCTTCCTTGAATGGGTATCTTGCCCTTACATTTGAGAGGAGTCGTTTCCAGAGACTGAAAATTGAGGTCTTCCTTCCAATGCCTCTATGAATTCCCCGGTCCCTAGCAAGAGATCCCAGCTGTTGGGCTTCTCTGCCTTCCAATTGCTGTCAGCCCTGTTATCCCAACATTGGAGCAGCCTGGCACCAATACGCTCACCTGGCTAGAGACTGTAATTGTTGCCATACACAATTATTTTAATTAACACCTTATCATCACAATGAGTAGTCAAGCACTTGTTAAGCACTTGTTAACCACCTTGTAATAGTTCAGTCAATTAGCTAAGCACTTGCAAATAACACCTATTGATTCAGTAAGTATTCATCTGAATCCCATAAGGATCAAACTGCAAGAGTTACATACCACACCTGATAGCTATGAGACCCTGGTAAATGTATTTGTTAGGTTACCTTAGCTGTTACCTTAACTACAAGACCGTGGTAAATGTATTCGTTAGGTTTTCTTGGCTGTTACCTTAGTTGTTACTAAAACAAAAGGACTGATATCTTGTTTTGACCAATCACTGTGATTTTGGAAATTTTGTGTTTGTTGGGAACCAATCAAGGTGAAGGGCTAAATTGATAGATGGACATTTTATGCATACTTGTGTTGACAAATGTGATTCTTTTGTTTGAGCCCTATAAAAACCATGAAAATGGTAACTGACAATGAAGCACCTATGGAGGAGCTATCCTCCGTGTTTTCCGAGCGCTGCATAATAAAGAAGTGCCTGTTTATCTGCATTCCTGTGTAAATTAGATTTTCGTGATTTGGGTTCCATCAAAATAATCTTTTGGCATATCTCGAAGTTCCGATGAGGTGAGGGACTGAGTATTTTCCATTTTATTTTCAGTTTCTTTCACTCCTTCTCCTGATCTCCTTACTGAAGGCCCAGTTTCTTTTTCTAAACTTTCCTCTTCCTCCTCTTCTGCCCTTACTAATTGATTATATGGGCACTCATTGGCTTACTATAATTAAAATGCATTTAATGTAAAACTGCTGTTATCTCGCCCCACATTGGGAACCAAAAGAGCTGTGGTAGTTTGACCCTGGCTGCATGCCAGGTGCCCACCTGTTGAAATAAAAGAAGTTAAAAAAAGACAAAGCAAAGGCGTGCGTGGGAAGCAAAGTAAAAGCAGATAAAGCTGTTACTCTCTACTTCCGATCTGCAGCGATGTCTGGCCACCTCCCAAGAAGCAGGGCTTTGGTATGCGTAGCGATTGCTTTTGGAAGGCCAGAAATTAATCTTGCCTTTCCTTCCTGCTCCTCTCCCCCAGTTTATTTTACTGAGCTGACATCATATGGTATTGAAAATCTCCTTGGTCAGCCTGGGTCAGCTGTTCTGACCATGGTCCCTCCCAAGATTGTGCTCACCCACAGCTATTGGTGAAGGTGGGAGAAGGAATGCTGGAGGGACATCCCTGATGCTGTGCGAGCATTAGTCATAATATTGGTATCAACACGCGCACTTGGCCTACTCAGCTCCCATTGAAAATACCGGCTGCTGTTAGAAGTTATGTTACGGCATCTGCAAGGTGAAACAGGTACGAGACCACCCTGTCAGTGGTACGTAGGTCCCCATGTAGCCTATCAGCCAGCACTGTGCCACCTTCTCAGTTGCTTTCATGTGGGAGCTATCTCCAGTCCTAACTGTTGATGGACAGGCAATCCTGACAAACTTGTCTGCACAGGAATGCAGATAAGCTGGCACTTCTTTATTATGCAGCCCTGGGAAAACAGGGGGGATAACTCCTCCATAAGTGCTTCATTGTTAGTTACCATTTTCAGGGTTTTTACAGGGCTCAAACAAAAGAATCACATTTGCCAAGACAAGAATGCATAAAATATCCATCTATCAATTTAGCCCTTCGCCTTGATTCGTTCCCAACAAACAAAAAATTTCCAAAATCACAGTGACTGCTCAAAAAAAGATATCAGTCCCTTTGTTTTAATAACAACTAAGGTAACAGCCAAGGTAACCTAAGGAATACATTTACCAGTGTCTCCTGGCTAAGGTAACAGGTGTGGTATGTAACTTGCAGTTTGATCCTTATGTGATTCAAATGAATACTTACTTAATCAATAGGTGTTTGGGTTATTTGCAAGTGCTTAGCTAATTGATTAAACAATTACTAGATGATTAACAAGTGCTTAACAAGTGCTTGACTACTTATTGTGATGATAAGGTGTTAACTAAAATAATTGTGTATCTACAACTTTTCCTCCCTTTGAAAGTATTGATAATCACATTCCAGTACTTTCACATTTGTATTAATATTGTCTCCATAACAAAACCATGATATTCATATGGTGGTGGATCACTTTTGAACCAATCATTGTGTCTTGACAATGCTGTCAAGATTCTATTGCTTCATCGTGTTCTTTGTGTTATTTCTCTTTTGATGCAACAATATTCCAAAAAGTTTGGCAGAAACATGATAATCAATAGCAGAAGTGTTTCAATCAGTGACTTTATCCAGGATTTTAGGTCCAGGTCCAATCTTTTAAAAACTTTATCTATCCGGGTTTTTTCTTATCTAATTTCCTGATATTGGAATTACCTGTTCCGAGTCTATTTCTGTTTGGACTGGAGTCTGTGTCTGAACATTCAATACGAATTGATTTGACCATCCAGTTTTGATCCATGTTTCCACCGCCATAGACTGAAAAACCAACAACAAAAAAACACTTAGTTATATTTCAGAGTTAACTTCAATTTCTCAAGATCTCAACTCTCCCACGCAATGGACTTGATGGTGTCTTCTTCACTCTAATGTAATGGATCCAGGAATCTGATTCAGCAATCTTGATTGCAGTGAAGGTGGTCAGCAACACTAGTATGTTCCCTTCCACCTTCCTTGCAGAGGTTCTTTGTTCCAGGTCTTTATGTAGACAATCTCTAGGCAGGATGTTGTGTACTGGATTTTTCCAAAGTCAGAGGTCTTTTCTACACAACTGCATTTCGGAACCTGTTCAGGGTTTTTCCAAGAGGAAGCAAATAGTTACACATCTTGTTTTTCCATCACATACATGTTTGGATTTGGTTCAGGAACCTCATAGGGATTTCCATACATTATCTCATAAGGACTTACTGACATTCCACTTTGAGGTTTCACTCTTATTTTGTAGCAATGCGAGTAGAAGTGCCTGAGGCCATTTTAATTTAGCCTCCTGACAAATTTTTCTAATTTGTCTTTTTAGGGTCTGATCCATTCTTTCCACTTTTTCACTTGATTGCGGTCTACAAGGGGCATGTAAATCCCAGGAATATCCTAGGACTTTGCTTACCTCTTGTACCACATTGGCCACGAAATGTGGTCCTCTGTCTGAAGATATTCCAAATGGAACTCCAAACCTTGGAATAATTTCTTGCAGGAGCCATTTAACTGTTTCCTTAGCTTGATTGGTGCGACACGGAAAGACTTCTGGTTATCCTGAAAAGGTGTTAATCCCAACCAACACATATTTATATCCATTGCATTTACATAATTCTGTAAAATTAATTTGCCAATAATCTCCTGGTCCCACTCCAGTTTTGATTTTTCCCATCTGTACACTTTTTGTACTATTGGATTGTTCTTTAAACACATTTGACATTTCGCCTTTACTGATTTGGCCATTTACAACATTTGTATTGATATTACACTTCTTTTCAGAAGCTGAGTCATAGCTTCTGCACCCCAGTGACACTCCCTATGCTTTGTTTGCAAAATCTCTCTCATGATTAAGGGAGGCAAAACTACCTGACCTGTACTTGTCGTCTACCATCCTTCTGAATTTTTCTCTGCGTTCAGTAACTTAGCCAATTTATCATCCTCCCTTGAATATTTTGGTGGCTCCTTAGGAAGCACTACTCTTCTGCTGGGGATGGCTGTCTTTTGTGAGACTGTGTGTTGTGCTATTTTTCTATCTTTTAGTTCCGTGTCTGATGTGCTTTACAGTGCATGATTGCCACTTGAACTGGTTCCTGCACTGTCACTAGCAGTTGTAAGATTACCTTTTGATGCTTAATCCCTGGGAGGATGGTAGTTCTATTTCTTTCCACAGGGTTCCATGGACATGGACTACTCCAAAAGCATATTTTGACTAACTGCAAATATTAACTCATTTTCCTTTACTTAATTCCAAAGCATGTGTCAATGAAATCAGTTCTGTCTTCTGTGCAATGCATTTGCTTCTATTACCGTGTTTTTGGTTGTTACTGCATATCCTGCGTGGCGAGTTGAATTCAAGACGAAACTGCTGCCATCTGTGAACAGTTCCCATTCAGGGTTTTCAAGAGGATCATCCTTCAGGTCCCCTCTGCTGGAATATGTACGTTCAATGGTTGCAACACAGTCATGTTCCAGTTGTTGCTCTTCCTTTGAAGTACTCAGAAACACTGCAGGAGTTAGAAGGTTAGTTGTTTTCAACAATACATCATCCTGCTCAATGAGAATTACCTGATATTTGATCAATCGGCTCAGGGATAACCAATGTCCCCCCTTTTGCTCCAAGACTGTGGCTACCATATGTGGGACATAGACTGTAATAGTCCTTCCAAAGGTCAGCTTTCTTGCTTCTTGGGTCAGTGTGACAGTTGCAGCTACTACTCGCAGGCAAGAAGGACATCCCTTGCTTAACAAGTCCAGTTGTTTGGAAAAATATCCCCCTGGTCTCTTACAGCTTCCTAGTTTCTGCGTCAGAACTCCTAGAGCCAAATGCTGTCATTCATGAACAAATAATTGAAAGTCTTTGGTTAAATCTGGCAAGCCTAAGGCTGAGGCTGTCATCAGAGCTATTTTAAGCTTCAGGAAAGCTTCTTGCTGTTCTCTGTCCCTTGTAAAAGGGGTAGATTTTTGGGCTTCATATAATAGTTTTTCTATAAGACCACAATCCATGATCCAGAGCCTGCACCATCCCGTCATTCCTAAATATCCCCGCAACTCATGCACAGTGTGTGGTTCCAGAATAGCACAAATCGCTTCCTTTCCATTTGTCCCCAGCCTCATTTCTCCCATTGAAGTTTTGAGGTCCAAATATATCACTGTTTGGCGTGCTATTTGAGCTTTTTCTCTTGATACCTTGTACCTGTTTAATCCCAAAAAGTTTAAAAGTTCAATGGTTACCTGTAGACAGGCTGTGGTAGTTTGAGTCTGGCTGGATGCCAGGTGCCCACCACACCGCTTTATCTCCCACCTCCTCAGCAAGCCAGGGAAGGGGAGAAAATAAGATGGGAGTCTCGTGGGTTGAGATAAAAGCAGTTTAATAATATTGATATCAACATTAAGCACAGCACTGCAGGAGCTGCTGTGGAAAATTGCTACCATCCCAGACCCACTACAGTGTCCACCCCTTATTCCATACCATCTATGTCATGCTCAGACAAACCATCTTAACAACCCATATACATTCTTATATACTCTCATTAACCAGTACCCCCACTCTTCAACAGACAAACATCATTCTTGTATTCCCTCTTGCATCTTGCATCAAACAAACAAACAACATTCTTATATCTTTCATCCTCTGTAGAGGTTCACTGGAGCAGGTCATAACTTCTGTCTCATCCATCAAGATGGATATCCAGGCCAGGGGAAACAGTATGTTCAGTGTTGGGCACCAGCACCGGCTTGGTTTGTCCACTTGTCCGGTTTTTCTTGCAAAGTTCATCTACAACAGATAACTCACATAACAGGTTATTTTTCCCCCAAGGTTAAGTCTCCTTGAGGTACACATCGAGTTTCCCCATCCTTTCTCATCACCCACCAAGTACACCCAGGCCCTTGAGCAAAGACAATCCCACGAATGGGTTTGCCCTTTCCCATGGGAGGTGCAACCCATACTGCCTTCCCCAGCCATTTCCCTGGGTGCACTACAGGGACCTTATCTCCTCCCTCAGTGTGTAGTGGTTTTGTTTGGGCAGGACCAGGACGGTTAGTGGAACCTCTGCTATTGACCAGCCAAGTAGCTTCTGCTCAGTTTTTATCCCACTGCTTCCATGCCCCATTGCCCAGTGCTCTCAACATGGTCTTTAGTAATCCATTATATCTCTCAATCTTTCCAGAGGCTTGTGGGTGATAGGGGATGTGGTATATCCACTCAATGCCATGTTTCTTTGCCCAGGAGTTTATGAGATTATTTTGAAAATGAGTTCCATTATCTGATTCAATTCGTTCTGGAGTGCCGTGTCTCCACAAAACTTGCCTTTCAAGACCCAAGACAGTATTTCGGGCAGTGACGTGGTTTACAGAGTATGTTTCCAACCAACCGGTAGTTGCTTCCACCATGGTGAGTATATAACGCTTGCCTTGATGTGTTCGTGGTAGTGGTCCAACATAGTCAATTTGCCAGGCCTCACCATATTGAAAACCCAGCCATCGGCCTCTGTTCCAGGGAGACTTGATTCCTGTGGCTCGCTTGATTGCGGCACACGTTTCACATTCATGGGTGACCTGTGTAATGGCTTCCATGGTCAAGTCCACCCCTCGATCACGAGCCCATCTATATGTTGCATCTCTTCCCAGATGTCCTGATGTTTCATGGGCCCATCGAGCTATAAATAGCTCACCTTTACGCTCCCAGTCTAGATCTACCTGAGCTACTTCAATTTTGGCAGCTTTGTCTACCTGTTGGTTGTTCCATTGTTCTTCATTGGCACGGCTTTGTGGCACGTGAGCATCTCCATGACTTACTTTCAGAGTCATATTTTCCACCCAGGCAGCAATGTCTTGCCATAATGCAGCAGCCCAGATGGGTTTACCCTTGCGCTGCCAGTTGGTCTTCTTCCATTGCTGTAGCCATCCCCATAGAGCATTAGCCACCATCCAGGAGTCAGTATAAAGACAGAGTACTGGCCACTTCTCTCGTTCTGCAATATTTAGAGCTAGTTGGATAGCCTTCACTTCAGCAAACTGACTTGACTCACCTTCTCCTTCAGTGGCCTCAACAGCTCGTCGTGTGGGACTCCACACAGCAGCTTTCCAGTTACGATGATTTCCTACCACGCGGCAGGATCCATCAGTAAACAAAGCATAATGCCTCTCATCTTCTGATAGTTCATTATATGGTGGTGCCTCTTGGGCACGAGCTACTTCCTAAGGCAATGCTCCAAAATCTCTGCCTTCTGGCCAGTCCATGATTTCTTCCAGGATTCCTGGGCGATTAGATTTCCCCAGCCAAGATCGTTGTGTAATCAACGCCATCCACTTACTCCATGTAGCGCTGGTTGCATGATGTATAGAAGGGGTTTTCCCTTTGAACATCCAGTGTAACACAGGCAGACGTGGTGCCAAGAGGAGATGAGCTTCTGTGCCAATGACTTCTGAAGCAGCTCGAAGTCCCTCATATTCTGCTACTATTTCTTTTTCAGTTGGGGTGTAGTGGGCTTCCGATCCTCGATATCCTCGGCTCCAAAACCCTAATGGTCGACCTCGGGTTTCTCCAGATGTTTTCTGCCAGAGGCTCCAGGTGAGACCATGCTCTCCAGCGTCAGTGTAGAGGATATTCTGCACATCTGGTCCTGTACGGATGGGCCCAAGGGCGACTGCACGAGCTATTTCCTGTGTAATTTGTTGAAAACTTGTTGTTGCTCAAGGCCCCACTCAAAACAGTTCTTCTTTCTGGTTACTCTAAAGAGAGGACTCACAAGCTGACTATAACCTGGGATATGCATCCTCCAGAATCCCACAAGGCCCAGGAAAGCTTGTGTTTCTTTCTTATTATTTGGTTGAGACATAGTCGCTATTTTATTCACAACATCCATAGGCACATGCCGACGCCCATCTTGCCATTTTATGCCCAAAAACTGTATCTCTTGTGCAGGTCCCTTTACTTTGTTTCTTTTTATAGCAAAACCAGCTTTTAGGAGAATCTGTATTATTCTTTTCCCTTTCTCAAACACTTCTTCTGCCTTTTTGTCCCATACAATTATGTCATCAATGTACCGTAAATGTTCAGGGGCATCACCCATTTCCAGCACAGTTTGGATTAGACCATGACAAATAGTAGGACTATGTTTCCACCCCTGGGGCAATCGATTCCAGGTATATTGGACAACTCTCCATGTGAAGGTAAATTGTGACCTGCACTCTGCTGCCAATGGAATTGAGAAAAATGCATTAGCGATGTCAATCGTAGCATAGCACTTGGCTGCTTTTGACTCCAGTTCATACTGGAGCTCTAACATGTCTGGTACAGCAGCACTCAGTGGTGGTGTGACTTCACTCAGGCCATGATAGTCTACTGTTAACCTCCACCCTCCATCAGATTTTTTCACAGGCCAAATGGGGAATGAGTTTTGCTAATTACTCCTTGAGCCTCCAGTTGATGAATCAACTCACGGATGGGAGCCAGGGAATCTCGTTTCGTGCGATATTGCCTCCGGTGCACTGTCCTGGTAGCAATTGGTACCTGTTGCTCTTGAACTTGCAGCAATCCCACAACAAAAGGGTCTTCTGACAGGCCAGGTAAACTGCAGAGTTGTTTCTCTGTATCTACAGTGGCTATACCAAAAGCCCATCGATACCCCTTGGGGTCTTTGAAGTACCCTCTCCTGAGGTAATCTATGCCAAGAATACAAGGGGCCTCTGGACCAGTCACAATGGGGTTTTTTTCCCATTTGTCCCCTGTTAAGCTCACTTCAGCCTCTAATACAGATAATTCTTCACATCCCCCTGTCACTCCAGAGATCCAGACAGAATCTGTGCCTCTATACCTTGATGGCATCAATGTACACTGTGCCCCTGTGTCTACTAAGGCTTTATACCTTTGTGGGTTTGATGTGCCAGGCCATCGAACCCACACAGTCCAGTAGATTCGGTCATCCCTTTCCTCCTCCTGGCTGGAGGCAGGGACCCTCTATTTCTGTTCTTCATCAGAGTATTCGCTATCTGATCCTTGCAATTTTAGACCTGAAGTCTCCTCATTGGCATCGAAGGAAGTAGTTGCAGTTCTTCTATGTCTTGGAGATTGTTGATTGTCCTCTTTTGTTTTGGCAGCCACTCTGCTGACAGCCCTCTTGGGTGGTCCTTTTCTAACAGCTGTCTTCCCCCTTAGTTCACGTACACGCGCTTCCAGCTTAAAAGTGGGTTCACCATCCCACTTCCTCATATCCTCTCCTTGGCCACGCAAAAAGAGCCAGAGTTCATTTCGCGGTGTACTCCTGCGTCTGGGAATTCCTTTTCCCCTGGTAGGGACAGTGGATGACTGAATTCTTGGGGCAGTTCTGACAGTTAGGCCATCATCCCACACTGATGAGGAGGTGCAGAGGCTCTCTTCATAGTTCTATAACCAAGATACCCTCTCCACTATTGGTATATCTATGTCTGGATGATACACCATTGCCAAGATATTAGAATATGTAGCTGGGGCACTCTGAATCACTTTTCTCAACATGGTGTACACTGGACATTGTCTGGATCTGTGGAGGCCTCAGCATTATCTAGATCACCATAGATGACTTCCAACACAGCTAATTCCCTTAGATATTGGATCCCTTCATCAGCTCTAGTCCACTTTCCTCGGGCATTTACAAGGTCTTCCTTGAATGGGTATCTTGCCCGTACACTTGAGAGGAGCCGTTTCCAGAGACTACAAACTGAGGCCTTCTTTCCAATGTCTCTATGAATTCCCCGGTCCCTAGCAAGAGATCCTAGCTGTTGGGCTTCTTTGCCTTCCAATTTCTGAATGTAAGCCCCGTTATCCCAACATCGGAGCAGCCAGGCACCAATCCGCTCACCGGGCTGGCGACTGTAATCTTTTCGCATATCTCTAAGTTCTGTTGAGGTGAGGGACCGAGTAGTTTCCATTTCCTTTTCGATTTCTTTCACTCCTTCTCCTGATCTCCTTACCGAAGGACCAGTTTCTTCTTCTAGCCTTTCCTCTTCCTCCTCTTCTGCCCTTACTAATCGATGATATGGACTTGATCTCCTTATCCACTGCTTCTTTTTCACTACTGGGGCAACCACTGTGGTTGTTGTTTGGTTCCCTGACTCAACCATGGTAGTCTCAGGTATAGTTTGAATTTCCACCTCGGCCATAGTTCTCTGAGAGGACTGGACTGCGACTGACTCAACTATGTTGGTCTCAGGTACCGTTTGAGTTTCCACTTCAATCACAGTTCTCTGAGAGGACTGGAATGCAGCTCGATAGGCAGAGGCTAGGCCCCAATATAGTGCCTGAATCTGATGGGCCTCATTAGGGTAGGTAAGACACCCTTCTATCAGGTAGCGTGTCAGTAAAGCAGGGTTTTTTATCTGTTCAGGTGTAAAATGCCAGGTTACAGGGGGTGATAACCGTCCTAGGAATTTGCCTAAATTCATCCACACACCCTGCCACCCAGGGACTGGCCGCTTCAGGGGGCATTTTAACATGTTTCCATTGCAAATTTGTCCTCTCTGATACCCAGATGAGTCCAGATTCCACAAGATATATAATATACCAACCATATTAATTAGTAATATTAAAATCTCGTATAAGGGTGACTAAGGACCTGGGAAGTCTGTATAACAAAATTGTCTAGATCAGTCCGAGCTGAGGAGAAAGAGGTGCTTTGCCCCATGGCCTCCACAAGATAGCTCCCACAGCACACTAAATTCATCAGTAACAGAATGAGACTTGCTATTATTATTTGGGCCATCATGTTCCCAGGCCCTTTCATCCTTTTCACAAAATTATATAGCCAGCTTAGCAAAGCTATTAAGGTTAAAGCACAGCACAGAGTCAATGTTAGTAGCATCGTGTTCCCAAACATTAGAAAGTTTAAGATAAGCTGCATAACAGCAAGGCTCCGTGACCAGCACAGGAACTTTGCACTTTTTGGCTTACTGTAATTGCAATGCAGTTAATGTAAAACTGCTATTATCTCACCCCACGTTGGGCGCCAAAAGGGCTGTGGTAGTTTGAGCCTGGCTGGATGCCAGGTGCCCACCACACCGCTTTATCCCCCACCTCCTCAGCAATCCAGGGAAGGGGAGAAAATAAGATGGGAGTCTCGTGGGTTGAGATAAAAGCAGTTTAATAAAGAAGCAGCAAAGCCGCGCGCGCGGGAAGCAAAGCAAACCAGATAAGCTGTTACTCTCTACTTCCCATCAGCAGCGATGTCCGGCCACCTCCCGAGAAACAGGGCTTCAGTATGCTTAGCGGTTGCTTTGGGAAGGCCAGAAATGAATCTCGCCTCCCCTTCCTGTTCCTCTCCCCCAGTTTATATTACTGAGCTGACGTCTTATGGTATGGAATATCTCCTTGGTCAGCCTGGGCCAGCTGTCCTGGCCATAGTCCCTCCCAAGATCATGCCCACCCACAGCTATTGGTGAAGGTGATTCAAATGAATACTTACTTAATCAATAGATGTTTGAGTCATTTGCAAGTGCTTAGCTAATTGATTGAACTATTATGAAGTGTTTAACAAGTGCTTGACTACTTATTGTGATGATAAGTTGTTAACTAAAATAATTGTGTATCTGCAACATTTCCCCTTTTTTAAAATATTGATAATCACATTCCAATACTTTCACGCTTATATTTCAGTTATCTCCATAACTAAACCACTATTGTCATATTGTGGTGGATTAGCTTTGAACCGATCATTGTCTCTTCAGTGCTGTCAAGATTCTATTGCTCCCTCTTGTTCTTTGTATTATTTCTCTTTTGTTGCAACAATATGCCAAGTAGACTTTATCCAGGATTTTAGGTCCAGGCCCAGTCCCTCAAAAACTTTATCTATCCAGCTTGTGTTTATGTCTTCCCTAATTTTCTGTGTTGCCCTTTCTATGTTGTCTAATTGATCTAAATTGTGTTCTACATCTGTGGTGACATTCGGAATGCATATGCAACAATGGTCTACTCTGTCTTTAAGGCCACATACCCCATGTTTTTTCAGCATGTCCAGAGTCATTCTATTTTGCAATGCCATTCTAGAGGTAGCCTGCAATTGTAAATTCAGTTGTTTAAATCCCTTTCTTGTCACATTTGCCAACCGTTCAACCTGTACAGTCAATCTATACAGCCACTCTCTTTTTCAATAGGATGCTATAGGATTCAAGAGAAATTCCAGCACCCAGCCAATTTTTACTCCAGTACCTGGATCATTCCAGTCATCATCATCTAATTTTGATCTTTTCACTCCTGTCAAATGCAAACTTTCTAAACTACCCTTAAAGGGAGATTTTTTCCAAATTGGGCATAATGTAGGCAATCCCAAAGTTACTTCCACTAATTTGTCCAAATTTCATATATCTGTTCCTTGCAACTTTTGGAGTTTCTTTCTAATGTCCTCCTGTGATTGCCCCAGAAATATTAAGGCTAACTGTGCCTTAGTTTCTTCGGCTTCAGGTTGCAAGTTGGTATATTTACGAACTGCTTCCTTCGGCCTTTCTAAGAATGCTGTTGGGGATTCTTTCTTCTCCTGTCTAACATCATATAATTTAGACCAATTTATAGTTTTGGGTATGGCGTTTTGGACCCTATATATAATCCACTGTTGGTATCTTTTCAGTCCCTACATATGATCGTCCCTATTCAGATCCCATTCTGGGTCCCCTGTAGGGAAATTCTGATCTATGGTACACCCTACTGTCCGGGTATGGACATCTTCTTCTGCCCGCATTCGAGCGGTTCTCAAAACCATTTGTTTTTCACTAGAGTCCATAAGAGTACCTAATATCACCTGTATATCCTCCCAATCAGGATTTTGAGTTTTCATTATCATTCCCATTATTCTCCCCACTTTACCAGGATCCTCTCTATAAGGACCAGCTGATTCTTTCCATATTATTAGATCTGAGGGAGAGAAGGGCACTTTTACATACACTGGTCCATGTTGCTCAACTCCCTGTCTCAAGGGGACTATCAACTGTCTCCCCTCCTGTGTTTTTAGAGGAGTTATCAAATGAGTACACTGTCTCGTTCTCTGGGATATAGGTGCAGATGAGTCCGAGTCTGATTCCTCCTCCTCTCTCAATCTACTACTATTTGGGCGGGGACCTAAATCATCAGGTCCTAGTGCTGGTCACTCGACTGGGCTATCAGCCTCAGAATCAGATAATGATGGAAGAGGGGGATATAACTGAATAGGAGCTATGGAGGCAGATGGAGCTATGTCCAATTCCGGCTCCATATTATCATGCTCCTTTTCCTTTTGTTTTACAGCCAAATGTTTGCAAAAAGTTTTGGTAAGGGTACAGGCAGAACAATTCTCTTTAGCCTTCATCTTTTTTAAGGTTAATGGCATTTGGATACATGCTTGATTATCTAATTTGCATTTCTTTTGCCAATCTGTTTTTTCTCGAAGGTAAAAGAAAATATCTACATAAGGGACCTCATACCATTTTCTTTTCCTGTTACAGAATAACATTAATTGCAAGGTTGCATTATAATTCAAAGTCCCATTTAAGGGCCACTTTTCCCAGCTATCCAAATTTTCTTTGCGAAAATCACCCTTAAATTCCTTCCAGTGTGCCAAGAAACACCCAAGGGGTGAATTCTCAAGTACTTTGTTTTCCGTTTCAAAATCCTTTTAGTTACAAATACTTTATCAACAATCGTTTTGTTCTTTCGCTTTGCTTATCTCCAGCTGCACCCCTCGCGGGATCACATAACCGTGGATCAAAGCTCCGCACTCGCTTCTTTCGCAATTGCACGTCTTAATCAGACATATACAGACAGCTCACAACACAATATACAATAATGTGCATATATATACACAAAGCAATATACAAAGCAATGTACAAACCAAAACCAAGAGGTACCTTACCATATACTTATGTGGGCCCACTTATACCAATTACTAATATCAATACCCATGTCAGCCCTGCGATCCCGTCGTCCGACTGACGGGCTGCAATACCAATGCCAACCCTGCAATCGCTTTTGTGTTCACCTTACGGACGGCGCCTAGGCTCTGAACACCAATACGAGGCTCCTCTAGCCCAACCAAGCAGAACTTTCGCTCTGTCTTACTGGCAGGCTCCTTTGGGCTTTCCCTGGAGCAAATCGCAACTTACAGGCTAGTTCACCAGGTTCCGCCCCCAACCAATTAGAAGTGCCTTACCACTCCAGGGAACATTGTGAGGAGCTGTAAGGGTCGCAGGTGATGGTCCTCCCCGAGAATTCCTCGGTGCGGGCTGGAGTTCGATCAGCATCCAATCCCGTCCAGTCTCACTCGCAAGGTCCCATCTGGGTCATCAAAACTGTTGACAGATCCGCAATTGCGAAAAACTTATCTACAAAGGAATGAAGATAAGCCAAGTACTTCTTTAGTATGCAGCTCCTCCATAGGTGCTTCCTTGTTAGTTACCATTTTCAGGTTTTTACAGGGCTCAAACCAAAGAATCACATTTGCCAACAAAAGCATGCATAAAATGTCCATCTATCAATTTAGCCTTTCACCTTGATTGGTTCACAACAAACACAAAATTTCAAAAATCACAGTGATTGGTCAAAAAAAGATATCAGTCCCTTTGTTTTAGTAACAACTAAGGTAACAGCCAAGGCAACAAAACAAATACATATACCAGGGTCTTGTAGTTAAGGTAACAGCTAAGGTAACCTAAAAAATACATTTACAAGGGTATTGTGGCTAAGGTAACAGCTAAAGTATCCTAACAAATACATTCACCAGAGTCTCCTAGCTAAGGTAACAGGTCCCTATCAGGTATGATATGTAACTCTTGCAGTTTGATTCTTATGTGATTCAAATGAATACTTACTTAATCAATAGGTGTTTGAGTCATTTGCAAGTACTTAGGTAATTGATTGAACTATTACGAAGTGATTAACAAGTGCTTAGCAAGTGTTTAAATACTTTTTGTGATGATAAGTTGTTAACTAAAATAATTGTGTATCTGAAACAGCATAGTGTTGGCTGATAGGCTCCACAAAGACCTATATACCCCTGTAGGTGGGGTATAGCTCCAAGAAATAGTGGCGTAAATTCTACTGGCACTCTGTATTTTTTCAATGGGAGCTGAGCAGACCAAGTGCACAGGATTGAATATAGTTTCCACAAGAAAGCAGCTGCAAAGGTGGCACAGTGCTGGCTGATAGGCTACACGGGGATCTACATACCACTTTAGGTGGGGTCTGCGTACCTGTTTTCTTTTAACTCCATGACGTAAATGTGTAACTTCTACCAGCAGCTCTTCTTTCAATGGGAGTTGAGCAGGCCAAGTTCGCGGGATTGGAGATAGCTCTCACAGGAAAGCAGTAGCATAGGTGACAGTGTTGACTGATATGTTACACGGGGACCTACGTACCACTGTAGGTGGGGTATGCATAACTGCTTTCTTGTAGCTCCCAGGAACAGTGGCATAACTTCTACCAGCAGCCTGTATTTTTTCAGTGGTAGCTGAGAAGGTCAAGTGCGCGGGATCTGAGATAGCTCCCACATGACAGCAGGTACAAAGGTGACACAGTGCTGACTGATAGGCTACACGGGGACCTAAGTACCACTGCAGGTGGGGTCTTTGTACCTGCTTTCTTGTACGTTTCGAGGATCAGAAGGCCACTACACCCCAACTGAAAAAGAAATACTAGCAGCATATGAGGGACTTGGAGCTACTTCAGAACTCATTGGCACAGAAACTTACCTCCTCTTGGCACCACGTCTGCCTATGCTACACTGGATGTTCAAAGGGAAAACCCCTTCTATACATCATGCAACCAGCGCTACATGGAGTAAGTGGATGGCGGTGATTACACAACGATCTTGGCTGGGGAAATCTAATCGCCCAGGAATCCTGGAAGAAATCATGGACTAGTCAGAAGGCAGGGATTTTGGAGCATTGCCTGAGGAAGTAGCTCGTGCCCAAGAGGCACCACCATATCATGAACTATCAGAAGATGAGAGGCATTATGCTTTGTTTACTGATGGATCCTGCCGTGTGGTAGAAAATCATCGTAAGTGGAAAGCTTCTGTGTGGAGTCCCGCACAACGAGTTGTTGAGGCCACTGAAGGAGAAGGTGAGTCGAGTCAGTTTGTTGAAGTGAAAGTCATCCAACTAGCTGTAAAGATTGCTGAACAAGAGAAGTGGCCAGTACTCTATCTTTATACTGACTCCTGGATGGTGGCTGATGCCCTATAGGGATGGCTGCAGCAATGGAAGAAGACCAACTGGCAGCGCAAGGGTAAACCCATCTAGACTGCTGCATGATGACAAGACATTGTCGCTCAGGTGGAAAACATGACTCTGAAAATACATCATGGAGATGCTCACATGCCCAAAAGCCGTGTCACTGAAAAACAATGGAACAACCAACAGGTAGACAAAGCTGTCAAAATTGAAGTAGCTCAGGTAGACCAAGACTGGAAGCGTAAAAGTGAGCTATTTATAGCTCGATGGGCCCATGAAACATCACAACATCTGGGAAAAAATGCAACATACAGATGGGCTCCCGATTAAGAGGTGGACTTGACCATGGAAGTCATTACACAGGTCACCCACGAATGTGAAACGTGTGCTGATATCAAGTGAGCCACACGAATCAAGTCTCCCTGGAACAGAGGCCGATGGCTAGGTTTTCAATATGGTGAGACCTGGCAAATTGATAATGGGACTAATTTTTTAAATAATCTTTTAAACTCCTGAGCAAAAAAACATGGCATTGAGTTGATATACCACATCCTCTTTTACCCACAAGCCTCTGGATAGATTGAAAGATATAACGGATTACTAAAGACCATGTTGAGTGCAATGGGGCATGGAAGCAGTAGGATAAAAATTGAGCAGAAGCCACTTGGCTTGTTAACAGCAGAGATTCAGCTAACCATCCTGGTCCTGCCCAAACAAAACCACTACACACTGAGGGAGGAGATAAGGTCCCTGTAGTGCACCCAGGGAAATGGCTAGGTAAGACAGTATGGGTTGCACCTCCCATGGGCAAACCCATTCATGGGATTGTCTTTGCTCAAAGGCCTGGGTGTACTTGGTGGGTGATGAGAAAGGATGGGGAAACTTGATGTATGCCTCAAGGAGACTTAACCTTGGGGGAAAAATAACCTGTGATGTGAGTTATCTGTTGTAGACGATGAGGTATGAACTTATGAGGTATGAAGTTATGGCCTGCTCCAGTGAACATCTACAGAGGATGAAAGATATAAGAATGTTGTTTGCTTGTTTGATGCAAGGTGCAAGAGGGAATACAAGAATGATGTTTGTCTGTTGAAGAGTGGGGGTACTGGTTAATGAGAGTATATAAGAATGTATATGGGTTGTTAGGATGGTTTGTCTGAGCATGACATAAATGGTATGGAAAAAGGGGTGGAGACTGTAGTGGGTCTGGGACGGTAGTGATTTTCCACAGCAGCTTCTGCAGTGCTGTGCTTACTGTTGATATCAATATTATGACTACTACTCGCACAGCATCAGGGCTGTCCCTCCAGATTTCCTTCCCCCACCTTCACCAAGAGTTGTGGGTGAGCACAGTCTTGGGAGGGACCACGGACAGAACAACTGACCCAGGTTGACCAAGGAGATATTCCATACCATACGACGTCAGCTCACTAATATAAACCGGGGGAGAGGAGCAGGAAGGGGAGGCAAGATTCATTTCTGGCCTTCCAAAAGTAACTGCTACGAGTACAGAAGCACTGCTTCTCGGGAGGTGGCCGGACATCGGACATCGCTACAGATGGGAATTTGAGAGTGACAGTTTTCTCTGCTTTAGCTTTGCTTCCCGCATGCGCAGGTTTACTTTTTCTTTATTAAACTGTTTTTATCTCAACCCATGAGACTCCCATCTCATTTTCTCCCCTTTTCCGACCTGCTAAGGAGGTGGGATATAGAGCGGTGTTGTGGACACCTGGTATCCAGCCAGGGTCAAAGTGGCAAAGTGCAAGCTACTGTGCTGGTGGATTTGGGATAACTCCCACAGGAAAGCAGTTGCAAAGTTGACACAGTGCTGGCTGATAGGCTACATGGGTACCTACGCACCCCTGTAGGTGGGGTTTGCGTACCTTCTTAATTATAGCTCCACGATGCAGAGATGAAGCTTCTACCGGCAGCCTGTATTTTTTCAATGGGAACTGAGCAGGACAAATGCGCGGGAAAGAGATAGCTCAACTTGGAAAGCAGCTGCAAAAGTGACATTGTGCTGGCTGATAGGCTACACGGGGACTTATGTACCACTGTAGGCGAGGTCTGCGTACCTCCTTTCTGGTATCTCCCAGGGGCAGTGGCGTAACATCTACCGGCAGCCTGTATTTTCAATGGGAGCAGAGCAGGCCAAGTGCCCCGTGAAAGGAGATAACTCAAGCAAGAAAGCAGCTGCAAAGGTGACACTATTCTACCTGATATGCTGCACGGGGACCTACATACCACTGTCAGTGGGCTCTGCATACCTGCTTTCTTGTAGCTCCCAGAGGAAGTGACATAAATTCTACCGACAGCTTGTATTTTTTTAATGGGAGCTCAGAAGTCCAAGTGAGCAGGATTGGACATAGCTCCCAGAGGACAGCAGCTGCAAAGGTGACACAGTGCTGGCTGATACGCTACACGGCTTTAGGTGGGGTCTGTGTACCTGCATCCTTTAGCTCCCAGAGGCAGTGATGTAACTTCTATCGGTAGCTTGTATTTTTTAATGGGAGCTGAGGAGGCCAAGTACGCTGGATTGGAGATAGCTCAATCAAGAAAGCAGCTGAAAGGTTGCACTATGCTACCTGATATGCTACACGGGGACCTACGTACTACTGTAGGTGGACTCTGCGTACCTGTCTTCTCTTAGTTCCCAGAGGCAGTGGCGTAATTTTTACGGGCAGCCTGTATTTTCAATGCGAATTGAGCACATCAAGAGTGCAGGATTGGAGATATCTCCAAAAAGAAAGCGGCAGCAAATTTTGCACAATGCTGGCTGATAGGCTACATGGGGACCACTTTAGGTGAGGTCTGAGTACCTGCTTTCTTGTAGCTCCCAGAGACAGTGACGTAACTTATAGTGACAGTTTATATTTTTCCAATGGGAGCTGACTAGGCCAAGTGGGCGGGAAAGAGATAGCTCAACCAGGAAAGCAGCTACAAAGGTGACACAGTTCTAGCTGATAGGCTACACGGGGAACTATGTATTACTGTAGGTGGGGTCGACGTACCTGCTTTCTTGTAGCTCCTAGTGGCAGTGGCGTAACTTCTACCAGCAGTCTGTATTTCAAATGTTAGCTGAGAAGGCCATGTGTGTGGGATTGAAGGTAGCTCCTACAGGAAAGCAGCTGTGTTGTGGTTTTTCCCAAACAGAGCAAATGCGAAAAAAAACCACCGCGACTCCTCCCCCTCCTCCTCCAGGCAAAACATGGAGGGGATCGTAGAGAGAAAAAAAAAAAAACCTAAAAGAGCCCGCATAAGTCTAAATAAGAACAATTTACTAGGGAAAATTAAAGAGGAACAACTATAAATAACACAAGCGGATATTACTAAAAAAAATGGTGAGTGATGCAGTTACTCACCACCCGGAACCCGACCTAAGCGACCGCTCCGGACCAGCGACGGAGAGCCCGTGACCGCGGAAGAGAGCTTCTTCCAGCTAGCCTCCACCTATATAGTGGGCATGATGCTGGAATACCTGCTGGCCAGCCTGGGTTAGCTGTTCAGGCTGTACCCTTTCCTGGTTCCTCATGGGAATTAACTCTATCCTAGCTCAAACCAGGACATTCCACTCCTTATTCTATACCATCTACACATCATGTCTAGATTTACACATCATAATCATCTACACATACATAACATAGAGCAACTATAGGAATAATGACTTTGAACAGCTATCATTATGCAATTTAATTCACGGGTTATTCTCACCCAGAATCAAATTCCCTTGAGGCACACATTGAGTCTCCCCATCTTTGCACATCACCCACCAAGTACACCCAGATCCCTGAGCAAAAATAATCCAACGGATGGGTTTGCCTTTACCTGAGGTAGGACACACCCAGACCGCCTTCCCTAACATGTCTTTTATACGTACCACAGGGACTTTGTCCCCTTCTACAATATGTAAGGGTTCTGATTGGGTAGGGTCGACTCGACTGACAGATCCTCTGGAGTTGACTAACCAGGTGGACTTTTCCAAGTGTGTATCCAAATGCCTGAAAGTTCCACCTCCTGTTGCTTTCAGTGTGGTTTTCAAGAACCCATTGTATCGCTCAACTTTTCCTGAGGCTGGTGCATGTTAGGGAATATGATAAACCCATTCAATGCCATGCTCTTGGGCCCAGGCATCTATGAGGTTGTTTCTGAAGTGTGTCCCATTGTGTGATTCAATTCTTTCTGGGGTGTCATGTCGCCAGAGGACTTTCCTTTCAAGGTCCTGAATAGTGCTCCGGGCGGTGACATGAGCCACAGAATACGTTTCCAACCATCCTATGTGTCGTGGTTTTTCCCAGCTAGCACAGCAGCACCACGACAGTCTCTCGCTTGGTCGCCCCCATTCACCCCCACCCTCGTGGGGCGGAGTTCCAGCGAAATGGGAGTGAAAAAATAAGAAAGGTTGTTGTGGATTGGGACAAGGGCAGGGAGGGCTCGCTGCCAATTACGATTCTGGGCAAAACAGACTCCAGTACTTGTCTTAGAGAGGAAAGTTGGAAAGTTTATTCTATAAGAAACAGAACGGAATAAAAGCAAAAAGGGAGTAAGATGATGAGAAAATTGCAACCAGCACTTTAAGATCTCCCTCCCTCATCCCTCCTTTTTTCCGGGGCCCAGCTCACTGCTCCCAATATCTCTACCTCCTCCCCCCTCAACGGCTCAGGGGGGCAGGGAATAAGGAAAGTGATCAGGCTCTCACAGATGGGCTCTGCTGCTTCTGTCTTCTAACATGAGGACGACGGCTGGCATTCTTCCCCTGCTCCAACACGGGGTTCCTCCCCCGGGACACAGTCCTTAATGAACTTCTCTGGTGTGGGTTGTTCCCAATAGCTGTGGCTTCTGCTGATACAGGGTTCCTCACACGAGATGCAGTTTTGGTGAATATCTCTGTTGTGGATTCTTTGCCATGGTTGCAGTTTCTGCATCCCCACAGAGCATTTGCCATCATCCACGAATCAGTGGAGAGGTAGATCCTTGGCCATTTTTCCCGTTCAACAATGTCTAAAGTCAACTGGATGGCTTTTACCTCTGCAAACTGACTGGATTCACCCTCTCCTTCTGCAGCTTCTGAAATTTTGCATAGGGGACTCCATACAGCTGCCTTCCATCTCCGATGCCTTCCCACAAGGCAGCAGGACCCATTGGTAAATGAACTTCTGACAGTTCATTATATGATGGGACCTCATCAACACGTGTCACCTTCTCTGGTGATATTTCACCATCTTCACACTCTGGTCAGTTTGTGATCACCTCCAGAATCCCAGGTTGGCTAGGCTTCCCTATGTGAGCTCGTTGTGTGATCAGTGCAATCCATTTACTCCATGTAGCATCAGTTGCATGACATGTAGGGAATGCCTTCCCGTTGAACATCCAGCCCAGCACTGGTAGTCGAGGTGCTAGGAAGAGTTGTGTTTTTGTGCCAATCACTTCTGATGCAGCTTGAACTCCTTCATATGCTGCCAATAACTCCTTCTCGTTTGGAGTGTATCGGGCCTCGGATCCTCTGTATCCCCTACTCCAGAACCTGAGGGGTCAGCTTCAACCCTCCCTAGGTGCTCTCTGGCTCAAACTCTTCTTCCTTCTGTGATATCCCTTGTTCATTTTCATTATTAGTGCTTCAAACTAGTTTTTTTCTGTATCCACCGTCTGGGTATTAGTGTCCACAGTGGTAACAGACACAGTGCCTATGGTCTGGATATGAATGTACACGGTAATAACAGCAACCGTGTCTGCTGTTTGTTTGTGAGTGTTCACAGCTGCAACAGGGACATCCACTGCTGGAGTCGGAACAGCAACTGGTTCTGACACAGATGGATAAGGAATGGGTTCATGTGTTCTCCAAATCTTTAGAGGTAAAAAGCTTTTTGGACACCTGTCCATATTCTGTATGCGTCTCCTCACATAGCTACACAACCTCACAGTTCTCCAAAACACAATTTTTACAATCCAAGCCGAGGTGAAAACAAGGGAAAATAATAAAAACATGGTAATTAGAACATTCCAAGTATAATTGTTCGAATTCATTAGAAGCACCGTGAAGAAATGAGGGTAAGTGACATAGTGGGATGAATTAAACATGTCAGTTTTTCCCATAAATTAAATGTCATTACTAAGTTCTAGGAGAAAATGTGCAAGAGACAAAAAAGCCATGTACACATTCTAATCCAACATAATAACCCCTGACAAAATCATATCATAATCCAGTCCCATCCAGTGCAGTAGCATGAGAATTTTCATAAATTTTCCACAGCCGACAAACACTATCACAGGAAATACATGATGCAGATAAAAAAAAAAAAACAAGTTGAAGTGTCCGCGTAACTTGAAATAAGGACAATTTACTAGGACAAATTGAAGAGGATCAACTATAAAAAACACAAGGGGATATTACAAAGAAAACTGGTGAGTACGTGTGGTTGGAGATAGCTCTTATAAGAAAAAAAGCCTCAAAAGTGGAACAGTGCTGGCTGATAGGCTACATGAGGACCTACGTACCAATTTAGGTAGGCTCTGCATACCTGCTTTCTTGTAGCTCCCAGATACAGTGGCGTAACGTCTACTGGAAGCCTTTATTTTCAAAGGGACCTTAGAAGGCCAAGTGCGTGGGATTGGAGATAACTCCCACAGGAAAGCAGCTGCAAAGGTGTCACAGTGCTGCTCAGCTCCCATTGAAAATAAAGGCTACTGATACAAGTTAGGGCACTTCTACAATGGTACGTTGTTTCCCGTGTAGTCTATCAGCAAACACTGTGCCACCTTTGAAGCTACTTTCCTGTGGGAGCTACCTCCAATCCCATGCACTTGGCCTTCTAAGTTCCCTTTGAAAATACAGGCTACTGGTACTAGTTACGCTACTGCTTTTGGGAGCTACAAGAAACCAGGTACACAGAGTCCACCTACAGTGGTACATAGGTCCCCGTGTATCCTATCAGCCAGCACTGTGCCACCATTGCAACTGCTTTCATGTGGGAGCTATCGCCAGTCCCACGCACTCTGCCTGCTCAGCTCCCATGAAAACTAAAGGCTGCCGGTAGAAGTTACACCATGACATCTGGTTGCTACAATAAAGCATATACGCAGACTTCACCTACAGTGGTACGTAGATCCCCGTGTAGCCTATCATCCAGCACTGTTGCACCTTATATACTCTCATTAACCAGTACCCCCACTCTTCAACAGACAAACATCATTCTTGTATTCCCTCTTGCATCTTGCATCAAACAAGCAAACAACATTCTTATATCTTTCATCCTCTGTAGATGTTCACTGGAGCAGGCCATAACTTATGTCTCATTCATCAAGATGGATATCCAGGCCAGGGGACACAGAGTGTGTTCAGTGTTGGACACCAGCACCGGCTTGTTTTGTCCACTTGTCTGGTTTTCTTGCGAAGTTCATACCTCATCATCTACAACAGATAACTCACATCACAGGTTATTTTTCCCCCAAGGTTAAGTCTCCTTGAAGCATATATCAAGTTTCCCCATCCTTTCTCATCACCCACCGAGTACACCCAGGCCCTTGAGAAAAGACAATCCCACGAATGTCCTCCCCAGTCATTTCCCTGGGTGCACTACAGTGATCTTATCTCCTCCCACAGTGTGTAGTGGTTTTGTTTTGACAGGACCAGGACAGTTAGTTGAACCTCTGCTGTTAATCAGCCAAGTGGCTTCTGCTCAATTTTTATCCCACTGCTTCCATGCCCCATTGCCCAGTGCTCTCAACATGGTCTTTAGTAATTCGTTATATCTTTCAATCTTTCCAGAGGCTTGTGGGTGATAGAGGATGTGGTATATCCACTCAATGTCATGTTTCTTTGCCCAGGAGTTTATGAGATTATTTTGAAAATGAGTCTCATTGTCTGATTCAATTCTTTCTGGAGTACTGTGTCGCCAGAAAACTTGCCTTTGAAGATCCAAGACAGTATATCGGGCAGTGGCATGGCTTACAGGGTATGTTTCCAACCAACCAGTAGTTACCACCAGTAGTGGTCCAACATAGTCAATTTTACCAGGCCTCACCATATTGAAAACCTAGCCATCGGCCTCTGTTCCAGGGAGACTTGATTTGTGTGGCTCACTTGATTACAGCACACATTTCACATTCGTGAGTGACCAGTGTAATGGCTGTCATGGTCAAGTCCACCACGAGCCCATCTATATGTTGCATCTCTTCCCAGATGTCCTGATGTTTCATGGGCCCATCGAGCTATAAATAGCTCACCTTTACGCTCCCAGTCTAGGTCTACCTGAGCTACTTCAATTTTGGCAGCTTTGTCTACCTGTTGGTTGTTCCATTGTTCTTCAGTGGCACGGCTTTTGGGCATGTGAACATCTCCATGACGTACTTTCAGAGTCATGTTTTCCACCCGAGTGGCAATGTCTTGCCATAATGCAGCAGCTTCTTCTAACCTTTCCTCTTCCTCCTCTTCTGCCCTTACTAATCAATGATATGGACTTTACCTCCTTATCCACTGTTTCTTTTTCACTAATGGGGCAATCACTGTGGTTGTTGTTTGATTCCCTGACTCGATCATGGTGGTCTCAGATACAGTTTGAGTTTCCACTTCAACCATAGTTCTCTGAGAGGACTAGAGTGCGGCTCGGTAGGCAGAGGCTAGGCCCCAGTATAGTGCCTGAACCTCATGGACCTCATTGGGGAAGGTAAGACACCCTTCTATCAGGTGGCGTGCCAGTAAAGCAGGGTTTTTCATCTGTTCAGGTGTAAAATGCCAGGTTACAGGAGGTGATAACCGTCCTAGGAATTTGCCCAAATTCATCTACACACCCTGCCACCCAGGGACTGGCCACGTCAGGGGGCATTTTAACATGTTTCCATCCTAAATTTGTCCTCTCTGATACAAAGATGAGTCCAGATTCCACAAAATATGTAATATAGCAGCCATATGAATTAGTAATATTAAAACTCTCATATAAGGGTGACTAAGGACCTGGGAAGTCTGTATAACAAAATTGTCTACATCAGTCCGAGTTGAAGGGAAAGAGGTGCTTTGCCTCCTGACCTCCACAAGATAGCTCCCACCGCACAGTAAATCCATCAGTAACAGAATGAGACTAACAACTATTATTTGGGCCATCATGTTCTCAGGCCCTTTCACCCTTTTCACAAAATCATATAGTCAACTTAGCAAAGCTATCAAGGTTAGAGCATAGCACAGAGTCAGTGTTAGCAGCATCATGTTCCCAAACATTACAAAGTGTAAGATAAACTGCATTACAGCAAGGCTCCCTGACCAACACAGGAACTTTCCACTCATTGGCTTACTGTAATTACAATGCAATTAATGTTAAACTACTATTTTCTTACCCGACGTTGGGCACCAAAAAAGCTGTGGTAGTTTGATCCTGGCTGCATGCCAGGTGCCCACCACACCGCTTTATCCCCCACCTCCTCAGCAAGCCAGGGAAGGGGAGAAAATAAGATGGGAGTCTCGTGGGTTTAATAAAGCAGTTTAATAAAGAAACAGTAAAGTCGCGCGTGCGAGAAACAAAGCAAAAGCAGATAAAGCTGTTAGTCTCTACTTCCCATCAGCAACGATATCTGGTCACCTCCCAAGAAGCAGGGCTTCGGTACGCGTAGCGGTTGCTTTTGGAAGGCCAGAAATGAATCTTGCCTCTCCTTCCTGCTCCTCTCCCCAAGTTTTTATTAGTGAGCTGACATCATATGGTATGGAAAATCTCCTTGGTCAGCCTGGGTCAGCTGTTCTGGCCGTGGTCCCTCCCAAGATTGTGCTCACACCACAGCTATTGGTGAAGGTGGGGGAAGGAATGCTGGCGTGACAGCCCTGATGCTGTGAGAGCAGTAGTCATAATACTGATATCAACAGTAAGCACAGCACTGCAAGAGCTACTGTGGAAAATCACTACCATCCCAGACCCACTGCAGGCATTCAGTACTTCGTTCTTCTCTGCATCTTCAAACGCCAGGAACCCTCAGCATTTAGAAGTGGGCCCACATTACCCCTCACCATCCTTCTGCTGCTGATATACTTGAAAAATGCCTTATTGCTATCCTTAACGTCCCTGGCTAAATTTAATTCTAGAAGGGCTCTATCCTTCCTAGTTGCACGCCTGCATGCTGTGGCAATGTTCCTATACACTTCTCAAGAAGCCAACCCCTGTTTCCACCTCTCATTGGTGTCTGCTTTCTGCCTGAGTTGTCCCAGCAAATCCTTGCTCATCCATGGAGGCCTCCTACATGTTACGCCACTGCCTCTGAGAGCTACATGAAAGCATGTACACAGAGCCCACCTACAGTGGCAGATTGGTCCCCGAGTAGCTTATCAGCCAGCACTGTGCCACCGTGTCAGGTGCTTTCCTGTGTGAGCTATCTCCAACCCCGCGCACTTGGCCTGCTGAGCTCCAATTGAAAATAAAGGCTGCCGGTAGAAGTTACGCCACAGTGTCTGGGACCTACAAGAAAGCAGGTACACAGACCCCACCTATAGTGGTACATAGGTTTCCGTGTATTCTATCAGCCAGCACTGCGCCATCTTTTGTTAGCTACTTTCCTGTGGGAGCTATTTCCAATCACACCCACTTGACCTGTTCAGGTCCCTTTTAAAATACAGGATGCAGGTAGAAGTTACACCTCTGCGTCATCCAGCTACAAGAAAGCAGATACACAGACCTCACCTACGGTGGTATCATCTCGGTCGCCAAAACTGTTGACGGATCCACAATTGCAAAAAACTTACCTACACAGGAATGCAGATAAGCAGGCACTTCTTTTTTATGCAGCGCTGGGAAAACATGGGTGATAGCTTCTCCCTTTGTTTTAGTAACAACTAAGGTAACAGCCAAGGAAACCAAGGAAACTTCGGCTCTTGGCCTGAAAAACCCAGGCTCGAAGCCTGAAATCCAGGCACGAAGCCTGAAAAACCCAGGCTCAAAGCCTGAAACCCAGGCACGAAGCCTGAAACCCAGGCACAAAGGCCTGAAACCCAGGCACGAAGGCCTGAAACCCCGGCACGAAGCCTGAAACCCAGGCACGAAGGCCTGAAACCCAGGCACGAAGGCCTGAAACCCCGGCACGAAGCCTGAAACCCAGGCACGAAGGCCTGAAACCCAGGCACAAAGGCCTGAAACCCAGGCACGAAGCCTGAAACCCAGGCACGAAGCCTGAAATCCAGGCACGAAGCCTGAAACCCAGGCACGAAGCCTGAAAAACCCAGGCATGAAGCCTACTTCATGCGGCGATCAACCCAGGGTCCGATTCTCAGCTGGGTGGGAAGAAATCAGTCCTACTCAATGTGAGTGATAGCAGAAATCTTCATCTTTATTGAGAGCAGACTCTAACTTATATACACAGCAGCTTCAAAGCTAGTTCAGCCACAGCAGCTAGTAGATTACATTCTTATGTTCATTCTACTTGCGGTTTCTGCGATAAGCAAGCTCCCTCACATTTTCCCATCTTGTTTTTCCCCCGTAGTTGTTTTCCACCTTGGGCTGTTAGCTCGTTAGCTGAAAACAGCCCGACCTCGAAGGAGCAGAAAGAGGCCTGCTGTCTGCACTGACTATGTGACAGCAACTGCTTTAACCATGGCTCTGACTCTGGTCTTGATTGTGCATTAAATTCATATAACTAGAACTCAGATTGCCTTGCCCCATCAGGCCTAACATTATACCCTGGGGTCCATGTCCATTCTCCCTTAACCACTCCTCGACAAATCCCCCGTTTTGTTTTTGCACAATCAAGACTGAGTCAGTCAATGTATGCACTGCCTTCATAATACAACTATATACTATTCTAAACATTACAAGCAAAAGCAAAATAACCAAAATCCATCTTAACCCTTCTTTGATTAACATAGTCAACCAAGGTGACAACCCCCCAAAAGCTGATTGAAGCCAATTATCAAAAGGGTTATAACCCACCGTAATATTCTTAGCGTGAGCCTTTAAATATGCCAAAGCTTTGTGAATAGATTCACTATGATCAGAAAGATTAAAACAACACATGCCTTCAAAGTCTTGACATCCATGCCCTTGTGCCAATAGCAAAAAATCAATAGCTGCACGATCTTGCAATAAGGCATGTTTAAGGCTTTTTGGTCTGCTAGCAATTTTTCAATAACATCAGTAGTAACATTAGCTTGCTGCTCCGACCAACACACTAGTTTTTCTAACTGTCGTAAGGCCTGGGCTGCAGCCAACCCAGGTACAAATGCTGAAGCAAATACATTCGCCGTAATGGACCACAATTGTACTTTACCATCACAATCTCCTTTTAAGTTGTGGGTGTCTCTTGTTTTCTGTAACTTGGTAATTTTTAACCAGTCCTGCTGTCGAGGAGCAAACAAAGTTAGTTTCCCTAAATAACATGGTTTCTAGATCTCTCTCTTGATCTACAGTAAATGCCTCCTCCTGAGCAATGAGGATATCATGCATACAATGATACACAAGTGCATGTCTAATATTACTTACATCACTAATCAAGCCTTCTAATGTCATTGAGGTTTGGTTACTTTGTTTGCTAAGCCAGCATCCTAATTTGCATCGCTGAGTTAATAAAGCAGATACTCTTACACCTGGAGCAAATATACTAGTTGCTATTATTGCTGAGGACTACCAAAGGTAACATGGTCATCACATTCACCAGTAAATGCATGCACAAATTGTTTTGGACAATGATGTTTCTAAATCATTGTGTGATTAGGCATCAAGATCGTCAGTTGTCCCAAACTGCGTGGTTCCCTTTGTAATCTCAAGGGTATTCCAGGCCATGCCTGGTCCCCACAGATCAGAAAAATTCCCTTTGGTAACTGTACAGGCACAAGACTAGACCTGGATCTTTTTGGTGAAGTATAATTGCACCGAGATGTTGCGTTCTTATACACGCCCAGGATGGGATCCACATTCTGTCCCAAATGTTTTGGTATTGCTGGTAAAATTAAACATAACACAAAAATCCATCTTTATAGATCTCAATAATTCTAACTCCTATGGCTCTGCTGTCATTATTGGCAACCATGAAATGATCAAATCCCAGCTATCAACTTTGCCATTACCCTTAACTAAGGGATTTGTTTTTAATGCATTTGATACAGGCCATTGTGCCACATCTGATGGAACTCCCACCAAACAGGTAGAAAAAGGATTATCTGGAGTGGTCATTGATAAACATATTGTAGACTGATTGATTGCTTTGGCCAGTGTAACCCACATGTTTTGCTTGGTTTGTTGAAATTGCCTAAAACCATTTACCACAATCATTTGAAGCATCAACAGTATGACAAAATCCTTTTTTTTTTTTTTACTTCTGATAAAAAAAAAATCTTTCACCAATGAGTCTAAAACACAAACCACCTTTTAGATTCTCAATGTCAAACTGTTCTGTTCCTGACACCTAAAACACCTTAGAAAGTTTCTGTCATAAATTGAGACCACAATGGATCATAAGCCAATTATAATTTTATTAATTGTAGCAAGTAGAATAAGAGCAAAGACAGCGCTGGACGACAGGGGAGTCTGCGCTCCGCCAACTGCCGTACTGATTAGTTTAAACAGTCCTTTTTTATACATTTTGCATCCGTGGCCGTAAAGTAGGAGAACTGCTCTGCGCATGCTTCAGTTACTGTGAGGGGTCTTTTTTCTGTCTTTCGGTGGTTGCTGAGTAAGAAGTTTTCCTTCTTTGTTTTATAATTGATCCCTCACTTAGAGTTGTTTTTCTTCTCTTCGCCAGTCCCTTAGAACATCTTGTAGTCATCCTTGAGCAGTATCTCTCCTGTTTACACAAATGGTGTCTGGTATGTGAAGGCAATTGCAGTTATCTTATCTCACATGAGTGATGTCCTGCAGCTGTTCGCATAAGTACTTTCCTTTCTTTTGTCGCTTAACCTTTACATTGAGCTTAACATAAATTTTAATAAACAATACCCTAATTCATAGTTTCTTACAATCCCCCCTTTTTCTTTTATCCTATTATTGTTTATTAGACGCTATTTTCATTTTCGACACTGCAGGCAAACTTTTTCCACAATCCCGACATGTATCATAACACTCACAAGATAATACCTTACAATTACAATCATAGTTTTCACATGGCATATCGCATTCACAACAGTCTTCGTCATCTTCATCTTCATTAGTAGGTATACTTTTATAATCTGTCTCAGCTCTCCGTAGTTAGAATGAGTAGTTTAGCTATGTCAAACCGCTCCTTAATAAAATGTAAAATATAGCGTAATATGCATGGTCCAAATATAAGCCCCAGAATCAACATAATAAGCGGTCCTGCTAAGGCAAACAATAAAGTGGTTAGCCAGGGTGAAACGTTAAAACCAATTTTCATACCATGATCTGCCCACCTCACGATCCTTTTTATGTTGATCTAACCTTTTCCGAAGTTCAGACATGGTGTTATTCCGATGTCTGAACAAACCCATTTAGTTCCTGGTGTCGGGATAGCCCATTTGTCATATCTGTGTTGTGGTTTCTTACATCCAGGAGGTCCCCAAATGATGTCTATATATCTATCTCCTGTTGTTTTCCAATCTGAAGCTATTGTCTCACAACCCCAATAACCACAATAATAATGTCCCGGGTAATTACAATAACTTTTTTCCAGGGTTTGAGGCTGGACATATGTACCATGCCTTGCATTGCGCTTGGGTGTAACCCAAATTTAAACAGTTTGTTGGATGACATCCCATTGCTTCAAAAGGTATTAGCAAAAATAAAAATACAGTAAAATTCCAATTTCCTTCCGAACTGCTTCGATTTTGTATAAGCTTACTTTCCTGTAAGTTATATAATTTCCAGAGCACTGGCTCATGGGGGTTCCCATTTGCTTGAGTTAGTATCAATAGCAAAACCACCAGTATACCAGGAAAAACGGTATTTGTCAATTTTACCAATTTAAGTATAATTTTACCAGTCCTAGGGAAGTTTGACCATGGTTGCTTTTGTGTCCCATTGTTTTGGTTCTTTTCTCCACAGTTTGTTCCTCCTCTGCCTCGCCTGTCGACTCTGTTGCTTCGAGCCACGGGGTGTACCATCTTCTCGGCAGCAAGGGAATTCTTCAGGAGACAGCTGTTTCAGGGCCTTTTACCTATTTACACAGGCTTTTAATGGGACAAAGCAAGACACAGTTAGCACTTTCTTTCTGCTCTTTATAGCCAAGATTTCAGCTACAAAGGGGACTGGCTCCTTGGGATGGTTTTCCAACACTGTGTGCAAACTCCTATTGGAGGGTATCCACATTCACCATTTATCCTGGCATACCTTGCACCTAAAACAAGCAAATGGATACCAATTGCAATTTAAATCATTACACCTAATTCTTATATCTAGAGTGTATATATATACATATTATTTACATCAGTATATTTTCTATATTCAATATGGTGTGGTTGTATGAGTTTAGCAATTTCCTTCAGCACACTTTGTACGCTTCCATATAATAGATAAACAAAGAAATAATTATTGCAAATATAAACAACAATACACATTTTATAGCAAAAGGTAACGCAGCAAAATAATCAAATAAAGTCTCTATCATTATGTTATCTTTTCAGGGTTATCTTGGTGTCACCTGGAGTACTGATTACTTTCCAGTGGGGTCTCGTTATTGGGCCTTTAATGCGACTGGCGTGAGTCCATCCACGCTCAGCAGTCCAGACAGCCGTTTCTGTTGTAAGCAAAACAAGATAAGGTCCCTCCCAGCTGGGTCTTAGAGTTTCTTCCTTCCACACTTTAATCAATATCCAATCTCCAGGTTTGACATTATGAATTTTTAAGTCCAACAGGGGTCGTTGCATAATCAGTCCCTGCTCCCAAAGCTTGTTACGGTGTTCTGCTAATTGCGAAACATAGTCATTAATCACACAATCTCGAATTAAAACATTAATGTGTTAAATGATCCACCATTACTAATAAATATTTGTAACGTCCAACCCTTAGGTAGTTCAGTAAAATCCACTTGTATGTGTGAGAAGGGTCTGTATGCTGGGGAATGTCCTCCAAGGGGTTTTTGTCTCATGTTATTTCGATTAACCTTTTGACAGGTCTCGTAGGCTGCTGTGTGCATAGTCAAAATCGTATTATAATTGCCTGCCACTCGTTTTGCTTTTGTATCGGCGGCATTATTTCCCCTGACTTGATAACTTGTACCTCGCTGGTGTCCCTTTATATGTACAACTGCTATTTTATTCGGCATTTTTAATGCCCCCAGAACTTGCTGAATCAATTCCGGGTGTATCAATTCTTTTCCCTGCGAGTTAACAAATCCTCTTTCCTCCCATATTTTTCCAAAAGTGTGTACTAGTCCGAACGCATAGCGTGAGTCTGTGTATATAGTTCCGTCTTTTTCCTCCTTTTCACATTTCCCAGCGCTCTGTCTTCCCCGCTGCAGTGCGGCCGGGACGGCATTGCTGGGGGGTGGGGGGGGAGAGTGGGCAGCAGCAACAGCAAGTCCTATCCTCATGCCAGGGCGAGCAGGACCAGCTCGGGGGGGGAAACCTTGCACAGCCCCAGGCTGGCAGCCAGGGGAGGCAGGCAGGGCTGCCCCTGGGCAGCCAAAACAATCCTCAGGGCAGCACCCAGGGGCTCTGCACCGTGACCCGGCCGTACAGCTCCAGATGCCGCCACTGCTGCCAACAGCTATGATCCAGCTGCCCCCTCCAAAAACACTTCTTCCAGGGGGAAGAGGAGCAGGGTGGGGGTACAAGCGGGGCCTGACCTCCTCCATGCTCTCCCAGCACCCCACCACAGCCGAGGCTTGGGGGGGACTAGTGGAGGGCCGGTGGAGTGCTGCCAGAGTTCACTCTCCAGTGACACTAATGCTTTCCACAATGCATATAGCTCACAGGCTTGAGCCGACCAGCTGGCACTCAGGGGGCCTGATTCTATTATCTTAAACTCTCCTTTTTCCAACTTAACGAAGGCATATCCAGACAATCGTTTACCTTCCACTATTCATGATAACCCATCTATAAATAATACTTCTCCATATTGTAGTTCTTCTTCTTCTAAGTCTGGCCTAATATGTGTCTGCTGTTCAATTGTTTGAAAACAATTGTGTAACAGTTCATTACTTTCTCCTGGGTACAAAAATTCAGTGGGATTAACTGCCCCAATAGTTTTTTAAAGATAGTTTAGGGGATTCTATAAGTATTCCCTCATACTTTAATAATCAGCTATCTGTAAGCCATTTTTCTGCTTTTTATTGCAACACTCCTCTAATGTTATGTGGAGCATATAAGACAACTTCTCCATTAAAGGTAATACGATTTGTTTCTTCAAGTAATAAGGCAGCAGCAACAATGATTTGTAAGCAGCTCGGCCAACCCCTGCTCACAGGGTCTAACAGCTTTGATAGGTATGTCACCGGTTTCTTTTGTCCGGCCCATTCCTGAGTTAATACTCCGAATGCTGTTCTTTCATGTGTGTTAACAAATAAATGGAATGGCCGCTTTAAATCTGGTAGGCTTAAAACCGGTGTTTGGCTTAGTTCCCTTTTGTGCAAGAAAGTTTAGGAATCGAATGCTTTCTTTTCTTACATCTTCCTTATTATTCCCTGCTATAAGCAGATCATCTACATATTGTAACAGTACATTTCCCGTTTGTACCTGGTATTCTTTTAAGAGCTCTTCCAGGGCCTGTCCAAACAAATTAGGGGACTCAGTGAACCCTTAAGGGAGCACAGTACATCTTAATTGCTGTCTACGGCCTGTTTCTATGTCTTCCCATTCAAAGGCAAAATAATCACAGCATTCTTCTGCCAGTGGACAGGCCCAAAAGGCATCCTTTAAATCAATCACACTATACCAGGAGTTATGAGGTCCTAACTTGCTTAGCAATGTGTATGGATTTGCTACTACAGGGAACCGGGTGATAGTTCTTTTGTTTATTTCCCTTAAATCATGTACGAGCCGATATTTCCCATTAGGTTTCTTTACAGGCAGAATGGGGGTGTTAAAGGGTGACATACAAGGCTCTAAGATTCCTTGTGCTAATAACCGATCAATTTCTGGTTTTAATCCTCTCCGTCCTTCTAGGGATATGGGATATTGCTTTACCCTCACAGGTATGTGGGGTTCAGAAATTTGGACTTTAATCGGTGGGATTTCCAGTCTACTAATTGTGTCCGGAGAGTACCAGACATCAGGGCTGATTTGTTTTTTTTTTATCCTCCACGGTCAAAGGATAAGCAGACACTGTTAGCTCTTGATTCTTTAATTTCTGATTGCAATTCAACAATTAAATCTCATCCTAGCAGATTAAATTCTGCTTCAGGGACGAGCAAGAGTTCACCCATTCCGAATTTATTTTCAGTTTCAAATAATACATTTTTGATTTTGTTTACTTTAAATGGTTCTCCTTTTGACCCAATCACTTGTACTTTTTCGGGGGAAATTTTACATCCCTCAGGTATTTGTTTAATAGTCGATTTTTTCAGCCCCAGGGTCTACTAAAAAGGTGAACTCTAGTTTATGGGGACCTATTTTTAATTTTATCAAGGGCTCATGATGACTCCGGTCCCCCAAAATATAGAGCCCCTGACTCTCCTATTCCGCTTTCAATATTTCCTCATCCCTGATCCTTTCTCTACAATTCTTCTTTATATGTCCCTTTTTTCCACAGTAAAAACAACATCTCTGTTCCTTCTTTACTACTACATTCCTTGTTTCGTTCCAGCAGCAGTTTGTCTTTTACGATCCTCTCTGACCGCTGCTACCATCATTTTCACTTGCCACTTGCTGCTCTCCTCCTCTCGCCTTACATAGACTTTCCGGGCTTCCCTCAATAATTCATCCAACCCTCTCACTTGCCAGTCTTCTAACTTTTCAATCTTCTTTCTGATATCCCCCCATGATTTTGCTACAAACTGAGTTTTGAGGAGTGCTTGCCCTTCGTCAGGATTTACCCCGAGATACAGCTGAAGGGCTTTCCTCAGTCGTTCTAACCACTCAGTAGGGCTCTCATTTTTCTTTTGCATTTCATTAAATGCTTTATTGATATTCTGGCCACGGGGTACTGCTTTTCTAATTCCCTGAATTACTATAGTTTTCAGGTCCTGCATATGAGTTCTATGCACGGGATCCTGATTATCCCAATTAGGTCTTTGGAGTGGCCATTTTAATATTTGCTTTAGGTCCCTGGGCATGTTGAGCATCCCACAATCTCATTCCTGCTCGTCTAATCATGTCTCTTTCCTCGGTAGTAAATAATTGGCCAAGGATAGATTGCATTTCATCCCAGGTATAAAGGTTTGGTCCCAAAAGGAGGAGGGGGAGACTTTCGTTCCAACTCCGGTGGGGGAGTGGGTGCTCTGGGGACCTCTGGATAGGCTGTGGGAGCAGGAGGGGAAATGTAAGGGGGGGTTAGAAGGGTTTCGTCTAACTCTTCCTTCTTTTTCTTTTGTTTAGCTTTTATTTCACTCAGCGGGTAAAGTCTAGTTCCCGGTCTTTTTAGCCACACTTCCGCATACTGACTTTCTTCCGAGTTAAGGGGTTTTTTATTATTAACCCAGAAATTTAATTGTTGTCTTATCCAATCTTCTTCTGGCCCGCAGACTAGCCAAAAGACATTTTCAGAAATCTTCTTCCCTCCCCATATCTTAGTACAGTATTCTATTATTTTCTGCTTATCTCTCCCTAGTGTTCCAGGGAAATATCTCCAATTGTCTAAGATATATGCCAGAGGGGTATTCTTAGGTACAGCAGGTACCCTTCCCATGGGTGTCGAAGGCTTGCTGCCCTTCGCCCCCATCTTCTGGATTATCCACAAACACACACTCACTTGCTCCCCTTGTTCCTGGCCCAGTCCCTCGCGGGAGATGGGAAACGCAGTACTTAAGGGTCCACACTCGCTTGGTTCAGTATATCGAACCTCTCATTCGTTATAATCCAGGATACCCAATCCCGCCCGAACGGATAACCCGCGAACCAATTTTCGCAATATACTTACGCGTCCTGCGTCTTCGTCCGGACTCCCGTGCACAGAATTTTTATGGGATTTTACCGGTTTCCCCTTTGCTCATTATTCTAGAATTTAGGTTCGTCGGTAAGGTTGAGGTAGGCTGTCAGTCACGGGGCCGCGGATTGCCGCGGGGCGCCTCCCCGGAGGACTGAAGCTGTAAGAAAACCAGTATTCATCATCACATCTACAGCAAAATGCATAACATCACGACCAACAGTTTTTACACTCTTTGAGGCAAGGTATTGAGGATGGAAAGGATGAGCGCAGCGGTCCATGAGGGCCGGCGGTGTCGGCGCGTTTTGTGGGGGGGCTCCGGAGACACTGACCGGGCGCGGGAAGCGGCTACGCGGCGGCGGCTGTGGATGGAAGGGGCGGGGGGGTCTGGCTCACTCCGTGCCGTCCCCGGCGCCGGCGGCGCAGTCGGGATTAGTCCCTCCTGTGTTTTCTTTGTCTCCCCTCTCGTGCCGGATGGTGCCCAGTCTAACACGGGGTCGCGCTCCCCCACTCTCCTCTGATCGTCCTGCGCTGCACCCCCGCCCGACTCTGCCCACTCGGCATTCCCCTGCAAGTCGTCCCAGGGGTAACTCGTCGGGTTGGGCTCTGAATGGGGAGTAGCTCTCCCGCGGGGGCTCTGCTCTGAAGCCCCTTCGCCTCTCTGACTTTGTAAAAACTCTTGTGTAGAGAAGAACTTTTTTTTTTTTTTCTTTTTCTTTTTTTTTTTTTTTTTCTCAGCACGCCCCGCTCAGCGACGGGCCACGCACCGGGTTGGCTTTCAGTGGCGACAGGCTGTGTTTCCATGGTCTCTTGTCGCTCCAGTTTCTTTAATACTTCCTGCAGGAACCTGTCCGTTCCCTTGTCTGTCTCCTTCAGCCTCGGCGCAACAGTCAACGCCTGGGCTGCAGCCATGGCCACACGCTGTTCTGCTTGCATTTCTTTTAAAGTATTTATCACGTCTCTCCAAAGGAGACCTAAATCTTTACAGACCTTACTATTGTCCTTATCACCACTAATAGTGGCTTCCCAGAGAAGGTTTCCAATTTCTCGCCACTCACCAGAAAAGGGAGGTGAGATATAATTAGTCCCGATACCAAACAGTCCAGCTGTTGGCTCGACTACAGTCTCAGGCATATCAAGCCGCTGAGTTACAGCAGCGGCCAAATCCTTTTCCAACTTATACTTTTTCAAACAGTTAATTACTTCTCTCCACGGTTTCATCAGTTTCCGAGCAGTTTTCTCTTCATCTATAACCAAGTCCCAAAGACAAGTCCCATATGCTCTCCAGTCCTTCTCATCAAAATATTTCTCAGAGTCTTTAAAAAAACCTTTACAATTACTATGTACAAGTAGACCAGACAAATTGGTCAGTTTAAAGTCCACCCCCTGCTTTTCTAAAAAGCGATGTAAAAGTGAGAGTGCTACCTCCTTTTCCATGTTGTCGGATCCTCGTCTCACCGCAACCTGTAGTCACTCCCCCGGGTACAGCAACCTCTGCTTGGGATCCGGCAGGCTTCCTCCGATGACTGCCTCTGCCTCCGGATTTTCAAGTCTCAGCTCCCCGCAGGCAGGCTCTTTACCCAGTAACACCCAGTGAAAGGTCCCTGTTCGGGCGCCATATGCCGCGAAGTTTTCGGCTCTTGGCCTGAAAAACCCAGGCTCGAAGCCTGAAACCCAGGCACGAAGCCTGAAAAACCCAGGCACGAAGCCTGAAACCCAGGCTCAAAGCCTGAAACCCAGGCACGAAGCCTGAAACCCAGGCACGAAGCCTGAAACCCAGGCACAGAGGCCTGAAACCCAGGCACGAAGCCTGAAACCCAGGCACAAAGGCCTGAAACCCAGGCACGAAGCCTGAAACCCAGGCACGAAGGCCTGAAACCCAGGCACGAAGCCTGAAACCCAGGCACGAAGCCTGAAAAACCCAGGCATGAAGCCTACTTCATGCGGCGATCAACCCAGGGTCCGATTCTCAGCTGGGTGGGAAGAAATCAGTCCTACTCAATGTGAGTGATAGCAGAAATCTTCATCTTTATTGAGAGCAGGCTCTAACTTATATACACAGCAGCTTCAAAGCTAGTTCAGCCACAGCAGCTAGTAGATTACATTCTTATGTTCATCCTACTTGCGGTTTCTGCGATAAGCAAGCTCCCTCACATTTTCCCATCTTGTTTTTCCCCCGTAGTTGTTTTCCACCTTGGGCTGTTAGCTCGTTAGCTGAAAACAGCCCAACCTCGAAGGAGCAGAAAGAGGCCTGCTGTCTGCACTGACTATGTGACAGCAACTGCTTTAACCATGGCTCTGACTCTGGTCTTGATTGTGCATTAAATTCATATAACTAGAACTCAGATTGCCTTGCCCCATCAGGCCTAACATTATACCCTGGGGTCCATGTCCATTCTCCCTTAACCACTCCTCGACAGAAACCTAACAAATACATTCACCAGGGTCTCCTGGCTAAGGTAACTGGTCCCCATCAGGTGTGGTATTTAACTCTTGCAGTTTGATCCTTATGTGATTCCAATGAATACTTACTTAATCAATAGGTGTTTGAGTTATTTGCAAGTTGACTGAACTATTACTAGGTGGTTAAGAAGTGCTTAACAAGTGCTTGACTACTTATTGTGATGATAAGTTGTTAACTAAAATAATTGTGTATCTGCAACATTTTACCTCTTTGAAAGTATTGATCATCACATTCCAATACTTTCACTCTTGTATTTCTGTTGTCTCCATAACAAAATCATGAATGTCATATCGCAGTGGATCACCTTTGAACTGATCATTGTCTCTTGACAATGCTGTCAAGATTTTATTGCTTCATCACATTCTTTGTATTATTTCTCTTTGATGCAACGATATGCCAAATAGATTACCAGAAAAATTGTAATAATAGCAGAAGTATTTCAATCAGTGACTTTATCCAGGATTTTAGGTCCAGGCCAAGTCTCTCAAAAACTTTATCTATCCAGGATGTGTTCATGTCTCACTTATCTTCCTGGTATATGCATTATCTTTTTTGAGTCTATTTCTGTTTGGACTGGAGTCTGGACCTTAACATTCAATACAAATTGACCATCCAATTTTGACCCATGTTTCCACCACCATAGACTGAAAAAACAACAAAAACAAAAACTTAGTCATGTTTCACAGTTAACTTCAATATCTCAAGATTTCTTAAAACTCTCCCACTTCCATGGGCTTGATAGTGTCTTCTTCATTCAGGCATCTGATTCAGCAATCTTGATTGCAGTGAAGGTGATCAGCAACACCTGGTATGGTCCCTTCCACCTTCCTTGCAGAGGTTCTTCGTTCCAGGTCTTTATGTAGACAATCTCTAGGAAGGATGTTGTGTACTGGATTTTCCAAAGTCAGAGGTCCATTCCACACTACTGCACTTCGGAACCTGTTCAGAGTTTTTCCAAGAGGAAGCAAATAGTTATACACATCTTGTTTTCCCATCACATGCGTGTTTCGATTTGGTTCAGGAACCTCATAGGGATTTCCATACATTATCTCATAAAGACTTAATGACATTCCACTTTGAGGTTTCACTCTTATTTTGTAGCAATGCGAGTGGAAGTGCCTGAGGCCATTTTAATTTAGCCTCCTGACAAATTTTTCTAATTTGTCTTTTTAGGGTCTGATTCATTCTTTCCACTTTTCCACCTGATTGTGATCTCCAAGGGGCGTGTAAATCCCAGGAAATTCCTAGGACTTTGCTTACCTCTTGTACCACATTGGCCACGAAATGTGGTCCTCTGTCTGAAGATATTCCAAATGCAACGCCAAACCTTGGAATAATTTCTTGCAGGAGCCATTTAACTGTTTCCTTAGCCTGATTGGTGCGACAGGGAAAGGCTTCCGGTTATCCTGAAAAGGTGTCAACCCCAACCAACACATATTTATATCCATTGCATTTACGTAATTCTGTAAAATCAATTTGCCAATAATCTCCCGGTCCTAATCCAGTTTTGATTTTGTCTATCTGTACCCTTTTTGTACTATTGGATTCTTCTTTAAACAAATTTCACATTTTGCCTTTACTGATTTGGCCCTTTCCAACATTTGTAGTGATATTACACTTCTTTTCAGAAGCTGGGTAATAGCTTCTGCACCCATGACACTTCCTATGCTTTGTTTGCAAAATCTCTCTCATGATTAAGGGAGGCAATACTACCTGACCTGTACTTGTCGCCTACCATCCGTCTGAATTTTTCTCTGCATTTAGTAACTTTGGCAATTTCTCATCCTCCCCTGAATATTTTGGTGAGTCCTTAGGAAGCGCTACTCTTCTGGTGGGGATGGTCGCCATTTGTGAGACTGTGTTTTGTGCTATTTTCATAGCAGTCTGATCTGCTAATCTGTTTCCATCAATTATCTTTGAGTTCCTTGTCTGATGTGCTTTACAGTGCATGGTTGCCACTTGAACTGATTCCTGCACTGCCTCTAGCTGTTGCAATATTTCCTTTTGATGCTTAATCCCTGGGAGGACAGTCATCTTCTTTCTTTCCACAGGGTGCCATGGACATGTACTACTACAAAAGCATATTTTGAATCAGTCCAAATACTAACTAGTTTTCCTTTACTCAGTCCCAAAGTACATGTCAATGCAATCAGTTCTGTCTTCTGTGCAACGCATTTGCTTCTATTACCGTGTTTTTGGTTGTTACCACATATCCTGTGTGACGAGTTACATTCACGACGAAGCTGCTGCCATCTGTGAACAGTTCACATTCAGGATTTTCAAGAGGATCATCCTTCAGGTCCTCTCTGCTGGAATATGTATGTTCAGTGGTTGCAACACAGTCATGTTCCAGTTGTTGCTCTTCCTTTGAAGTACTCAGAAACACTGCAGGATATAGAAGGTTAGTTGTTTTCAAAACCACATGGTACTGCTCAGTGAGAATTACCTGGTATTTCATCATTTGCCTCGGTGATAACCAACGTCTCCGCTTTTGCTCCAAGACTGTGGTTACCATATGTGGGACATACACTGTATGTACACAGTCTTTCCCAAGGTCAGCTTTCTTGCTTCTTGGATCAGTGTGACAGTTGTACCTACTGCTCGCAGGCAAGAAGGCCATCCCTTGCTCACCAGGTCCAGTTGTTTTGAAAAATATCCCACTGATATCTTCCAGCTTCCTATTTTTTTCCACATATTGGAGAAGCAAATGCTCTGGTTTTGGTGTCACTGTCTTTTCATTTGTCCAAAGTTGCTGTTCTTTTGCTGGTTGTCTTCCAAAGACAGTCAGGCTTTTAAATCAAGCACTGTAAACCACTGATAATTTTCTCTCAGACCTGTGAGTAAGGTATATGGATTTGTTAAAACTAGATGTGTATCTTTCACAATCTCATTTATGGGTCTTAAATCCTGAACTAACCTATACTCTGACTCACGCTCTTTTAGAATTTGATATTTCAGAAATTTGTCAATTAATAATTTTAAATCTTGTTTTGCCTCAGGTTTTATTGAGTATTTTCTAACCCTGACCGATTTTGATTTTTCTTTTATTTCAATTTTTACTGGTTGTGCCAATTTTGATTTGTTTTGGAATTTCAGTTTCCCACACTATTGGAATGGCTTCATTCTCCACTTCTGGAGCTAATTCTAGAACCTTTTTTCTTTTATCATCAATATTTGTCCTGTCTTTGATTCACGTATTTTCAGTAAGAAGTCTCACTTTTCAAAGACAATTCGTGCATTTAATTTAGAAAACAAGTCCCTCCCCATCAGGGGTATGGGACATTCTGAAGCATATAAAAATTCATATGTTATAGCTTTATTGTCAAATTGTAAATTTAAGGGTTGCAAAAATGGATGATTTTCTTCTCTCCCTGTGGCTCCAACAATATTTGTAGTTTTAGTTCCTATTTCTCCTCTACATGTATTTAAAACTGAATACATTACTCTCAACCTCTACTGACATCCTATATTTTTTCAATGGGAGCTGAAAAGTGCAAGTGCGCGAGATTGGAGACAGCTCCCAGAATAAAGCAGCAGCAAAGGTGGAACAGTGCTGGCTGATAGACTACACAGTGACCTAAGTACCACTGTAGGTGGGGTCTGCATACCTGCTTTCTTGTAGCTCCCAGACGCAGCGGCGTAACATGTTCCGGCAGCCTGTATTTTTTCAATGAGAGCTGAGCAGACCAAGTGCATGGGAAAGAGATAGCTAAACCAAGAAAGCAATTACAAAGGTGACACAATGCTGGCTGGTAGGCTACAGGGGGACCTACATACCAATGTAGGTGGGGTCTGCATACCTGCTTTCTTGCAGCTCGGAGACCCAGAGGCTTAACTTCCATAGACAGCCTGTATTTTCAATCAGAGCTGGGTAGGCCAAGTGTGTGAGATTGGAATTAACTGCCACAGGAAACCAGCTGCAAAGGTAGCACAGTGCTGGCTGATAGACTGCAGGGGTGTTGCAGATATATAATTGTTTTATTTAACAACTTATCATCAGAATAATTAGTCAAGCACTTGTTAAGCACTTGTTAATCACTTAGTAATAGTTTAGGTAAGCACTTGCAAATAACTCAAACACCTATTGATTAAGTAAGTATTCATTTGAATCACATAAGGATCAAACTGCAAGAGTTACATACCACACCTAATAGGGATCTGTTACCTTAGCCAGGAGAATAAGGTAAATGTATTCCTTAGGTTACCTTGGCTGTTACCTTAGTTGTTACTAAAACAAAGGGACTGATATCTTTTTTTGACCAATCACTGTGATTTTGGAAATTTTGTGTTTGTTGGGTGGGAACCAATCAAGGTGAAGGGCTAAATTGACAGATGGACATTTTGTGCATGCTTGTTTTTACAAATGTGATTCTTTTGTTTGAGCTGTATAAAAACCCTGAAAATGGTAACTGACAACGAAGAACGTATGGAGGAGCAACTTATTGAATATTGCAATCATACGTGGCAAATGTATGCTCTGGATGATGAGGAATTGTGGCCCCTGAATGGAATGCTAAGTTATAATACTATCTTGCAATTAATGTTGTTTTATAAGAGCGAGGAAAAGTGAGATAAAGTCCCATATGTAGATCTGTTATTTTATTAAAGAGAAAAATCTGAATGGCAGAACGAATCTGAATAAAAAAATCGCGTAATGTCACTCAGTAGAAAAAAAGGTTCAAAACCGTTGCTCCCCATGCACTGCAGTAAAAATGAGTCTTAAACATTTGACCCTTAAGAGGGAAGAGCTGTTCCTACATATACAACCTCTCTCACTTACCCGCTTCCCAACATGAACCTGAACAGGGACCCAGCAACCTGACAAGGATACATCCCGGAGTTCTTTTTCAAGGGAGGGCTCTCAGCCCTGTCCAGATACTAGTAAAGTGGCAAAATGAGGACTCTGACACAGAACCTTCCTCATTGGTGTCCAAGAGAACTCAATGCTGTACTCATTTAATGATGACCTTAAAGATCCCCTTAAATTCTAAAGTCAAACAGCATATAATTGCCCCATTAAGGCAAGGGGTTGAACAGAGTGAACCAGAACACATGAAAGTGCCTTTCTCACCTTCTGATTTATTTCTTAAAAAAAACCCAACTGACTCCTATAATGAGCATCCAGATAAAATGAGAAAGAAAAAAAAAATGAAAAGAAAAAAAATCCAGAAAATAGAAACCAATATAAATATCGGAGTAATGAATTCAGTTTTAAATATTGTCGGAGTAACAGTTAAAGAGGAAAATCGATCATTTTTGCAACCCTTAAATTTACAATTTGGCAATAAAGTTATTGCATATGAATTTTTATATGCTTCAGAATGTCCCATACCCCTGATGGGGAGGGACTTATTTTCTAAATTAAATGAACGAATTGTCTTTGAAAACGGAGACTTGTTACTAAAAATACGTGATTGAAAGACAGGACAAATGTTGATGATAAAAAAAAAAAAACGAAGGTGCTAGAATTACCTCCAGAAGTGGAGAATGCAGTGATCCCAATGGTATGGGAAACTGAGATTCCAGGAAAATCAAAATTGGCACAACCAGTAAAAATTGAAATAAAAGAAAAAGTAAAATCGGTCAGGATGAGACAATACCCAATAAAAACCTGAGACAATCAGATTGTGAAAGATATACATCCAGTTGTAGCAAATCTGTATACCTTACTCACAGCTCTGCAAGAAAATTATCAGTGGTTTACAGTGCTTGATTTAAGAGATGCTTTCTTTTGTATCCCTTTGGAAAAGGAAAGTTGTAAACTATTTGCTTTTGAGTGGGAAAGCCCCAAAACAGGACGCGAGGTGCAGGTAACATGGACACGGCTACCCTGGGCATTCAAGAACAGCCCGACTATCTTTGGAAGACAACTAGCAAAAGAACTGGAACTCTGGACTAATAAAAGACAGTGACACCAAGACCAGAGCACTTGCTTCTCCAATATGTGGATGACATCCTGATTGCCACAACGGGAAGATCAACCTGCCTACAGGTAACCATTGAACTTTTAAACTTTTTGGGATTAAACAGGTACAAGGTATCAAGAGAAAAAGCTCAAATAGCAGCCAAACAGTGATATATTTGGGCCTCCAAATTTCAAAAGGAGAACAGAGGCTGGGGACAAATGGAAAGGAAGCAATTTGTGCTATTCTGGAACCACACACTGTGCATGAGTTGTGGGCATATTTGGGAATGACGGGATGGTGCAGGCTCTGGATCATGGATTATGGTCTTATAGCAAAACTATTATATGAAGTCCAAAAATCTACCCCTTTTACAAGGGGCCGAGAACAACAAGAAGCTTTCCCGAAGCTTAAAAAAGCTCTGATGACAGCCTCAGCCTTAGGCTTACCAGATTCAACCAAAGACTTTCAGCTATTTGTTCATGAACGACTCTAGGAGTTCTGATGAAGAAACTAGGAAGCCGGAAGAGACCAGATGACTTGGTGAGCAAGGGATGGCCTTCTTGCCTCCGAGCAGTAGCTGTCACTGTCACACTGATCCAAGAAGCAAGAAAGTTGACCTTGGGAAGGACTATTACAGTCTATGTTCCACATATGATAACCACAGTCTTGGAGCAAAAGGGGGAAAATTGGTTATCCCTGAGCCAAATGATGAAATACCAGGTAATTTTCACTGAGCAGGATGATGTAGTGTTGAAAACAACTAACCTTCTAAATCCTGCAGTGTTTCTGAGTACTTCACAGGAAGAGCAACAACTGGAACATGACTGTGTTGCAACCACTGAACATACATATTCCAGCAGAGAGGACCTGAAGGATGATCCTCTTGAAAACCCTGAATGGGAACTGTTCACAGATGGCAGCAGCTTCGTTGTGAATGTAACTCGTCACACAGGATATGTGGTAACAACCGAAAACACGGTGATAGAAGCAAATGCGTTGCACAGAAGACAAAACTGATTGCATTGACACATACTTTGGAATTAAGTAAAGGAAAACGAGTTAGCATTTGCACTGATTCAAAATATGCTTTTGGAGTTATCCATGTCCATGGCACCTTTTTGAAAGAAAGAGGGCTACTGTCCTCCCAGGGAACGAACATTAAGTAACATAAGGAAAGTTTGTAACTGTTAGTGGCAGTGCAGGAACAAGTTCAAGTGGCAATTATGCACTGTGAAGCACATCACACAGGGAACTCAAACACAGTTAAATAGCAATACGAGTGGAAGTGCCTGAGGTCATTTTAATGTAGCCTCCTTACAAATTTTTTTAATTTGTCTTTTTAGGGTCTGATTCATTCTTTCCAGTTTTCCACTTGATTGCTGTCTCCAAGGGGCATGTAAATCCCAGGAAATTCCTAAGACTTTAGTCACCTCTATTACCACATGGGCCACGAAATGTGGTCCTCTGTCTGAAGATATTCCAAATGGAACTCCAAACCTTGAATAATTTCTTGCAGGAGCCATTTAACTGTTTCCTTAGCTTGATTCCTGCGAAAGGAAAAGACTTCTGGCCATCCTGAATAGGTGTCAATCCCAACCAACACATATTGATATCCATTAATTTTAAGTAATTCTGTGAAATCAATTTGCCAATAATCTCCTGGTCCCACTCGTTTTTATTTTGCCCATCTGTACCCTTTTTGTACTATTGGATTGTTCTTTAAACACATTTCACATTTCGCCGTTACTGATTTGGCCATTTCCAACATTTGTATTGATATTATACTTCTTTTCAGAAGGTGAATCATAGCTTCTGAACCAAAGTGACACTCCCTATGCTTTGTTTGCAAAATCTTTCTCATGATTAAGGGAGGCAATACTACCTGACCTGTACTTGTTCTCCACCACCCTTCTGAATTTTTCTCTGCATTGAGTAATTTAGTCAATTTCTCATCCTCCCCTGAATATTTTGGTGGCTCCTTAGGAAGCGCTGCTGTTCTGGTGGAGATGGTTGCCATTTGTGAGACTGTGTGTTGTGCTATTTTACTGTCTTTGAGTTCCCTGTCTGATGTGCTTTACAGTGCATAATTGCCACTTGAACTGGTTCCTGCACTGCCACTAGTGGTTGCAAGTTTTCCTTTTGATGCTTAATCCCTGGGAGGACAGTAGTCCTCTTTCTTTATACAGAGTGCCATGGACATGGACTACTTCAAAAGCATATTTTGAATCAGTCCAAATACTAACTCGCTTTCCTTTACTTAATTCTAAACCACGTGTCAATGCAATCAGTTCTGTCTTCTGTGCAACGCATTTGCTTCTATTACCGTGTTTTCAGTTGTTACCGCATATCCTGTGTGGCAAGTTCCATTCACGACGAAGCTATTGCCATCTGTGAACAGTTCCCATTCAGGGTTTTCAAGAGGATCATCCTTCAGGTCCTCTCTGCTGGAATATGTATGTTCAATGGTTGCAACGCAATTGTTTTCCAGTTGTTGCTCTTCCTGTGAAGTACTCAGAAACACTGCAGGATTTAGGTTAGTTGTTTTCAACACTACATCATCCTGGTCAGTGAGAATTACCTGGTATTTCATCATTTGCCTCGGGGATAACCAACATCTCCCCTTGTGCTCCAAGACTGTGGTTACCATATGTGGGACATAGACTGTAATAGTCCTTCCCAAGGTCAGCTTTCTTGCTTCTTGGATCAGTGTGACAGTTGCAGCTACTGCTCGCAGGCAAGAAGGCCATCCGTTGCTCAGCAAGTCCATTTATTTGGAAAAATATCCCACTGGTCTCTTCCAACTTCCTAGTTCCTACGTCAGAACTCCTAGAGTCATTAATGAATAAATAACTGAAAGTCTTTGGTTAGATCTGGCAAGCCTATTTTAAGCTTCAGGAAAGCTTCTTGCTTTTCTTTGCCCCATATAAAAAGGGTAGATTTTGAGCTTCATATAATAGCCATAAGAGCATAATCCATGATCCAGAGCCTGCACCATCCCGTCATTCCCAAAGATGCCCGCAACTCATTCACAGTGTGTTGTTCCAGAATAGCACAAATCATTTCCTTTCACTTTGTCCCCAGCCTCCGTTCTTCTTTTGAAATTTCGAGGCCCAAATATATCACTGTTTTGCGTGCTATTTGAAATTTTTCTTTTGATACCTTGTACCTGTTTAATCCCAAAAAGTTTAAAAGTTCAGTGGTTACCTGTAGGCAGGCTGATCTTTCTGTTGTGGCAATTAGGATGTCATCCACATCTTGGAGAAGCAAATGATCTGGTCTCGGTGTCACTGTCTTTTCATTAGTCCAGATTTCCAGTTCTTTTGCAAGTTATCTTCCAAAGATAGTCGGACTGTTCTTGAATCCTTGGGATAGCCACGTCCATGTTAACTGTACCTTGCATCCTGTTTGGATGCTTTCCATCTCAAAAGCAAATAGTTTACGACTTTCCTTTTCCAAAGGGATACAAAAGAAAGCATCTTTTAAATCAAGCACTGTAAATCACTCATAATTTTCTCTCAAAGCTGTAAGGTATACGGATTTACTACAAATGGATTTATATCTTTCACAATCTGTATTATGGGTCTTAAATCCTGAACTAACCTACACTCTCCATTCGGTTTCCGTACTGGTAAAATAGGTGTATTATACTGTGACTCACATTCTTCTAGAATTTGATATTTCAGAAATTTATCAATTAGTACTTTTAATCCTTGCTTTGCCTCAGGTTTTAATGGGTATTGCCTCACCCTGACCGATTTTACTTTTTCTTTTATTTCAATTTTTACTGGTTGTTTCAATTTTGATTTTCCTGGAATCTCAGTTTCCAACACCATTGGGATCGCTGCATTCTCCACTTCTGGAGGTAATTCTAGCACCTTTGGGTTTTCTTTTATCATCGATATTTCTCCTGTCTTTGATTCAGGTATTTTTAGCACAAAGTCTCCATTTTAAAGGACAATTTGTGCAATTAATTTAGACAACGAGTCCCTCCCTATCAGGGGTATGGGACATTATGAAACATACAAAAATTCATATGTTATCGCTTTATTGCCAAATTGTTAATTTAAGGATTGCAAGAATGGCCAATTTTCGTCTTTCCCTGTGGCTCCCACAATGTTTGCAGTTTTAGTTCCTATTGCTCCTCTACATGCATTTAAAACTGAAAACATTACTCCCAACTCTATAGACATCCTGTATTTTTTCAATGGGAGATGAAAAGTCCAAGTGTGTGGGATTTGAGACAGCTCCAAGAATAAAGCAGCATCAAAGGGTGCAACATGCTGGCTGATAGACTAAACAGGGACCTACGTACCACTCTAGGTGGGATGTGCATAGCTGCTTTCTTGTAGCTCCCAGAGGTAGTAGAGAAACTTTTACCGGCAACCTATATTTTCAGTGGGAGCTGAGCAGGTCAAGAGCGTGGGATTGGAAATTAGCTCCAACAGGAAAGTAGCTCCAAAGTTGGCACAGTGCTGTCTGATAGGCTACACTGGGTCCTACGTACCACTGTAGGTGGGGTCTGCATACCTGTTTCTTGTACTTCCTAGACGCAGTGGCGTAACTTCCATCGGTAGCCTCTATTTTCTATGAGAGCGGAGTCTTAATTTTTTAATGGAAGCTGAGAAGGCCAAGTCAGGGGGAAAGAGATAGCTCAACAAGGAAAGTAATTGCAGAGGTGAGAGTGTTCTGGCAGATAGGCTACATAGGCGACCTATGTACCACTGTAGATGTGTTCGGCGTACCTGCTTTCTTGTAGCTACGAGACGCAGAGGCATAACTTCCTTCGACAGCCTGTATTTTCGATGGGAGCTGAGCAGGCCAAGTGTGTGGAATTGGAATTAAATACAACAGGGAAGCAGCTGCAAATCTAGCACAGTGCTGGCTGATAGACTACACGGGTGTTGCAGATACACAATTATTTTAGTTAACACACTTATTATAAAAATAAGTAGGCAAGCACTTTTTAAGCACTTGTTAATCACTTAGTAATAGTTATAGAAATAGTAACAGTTATCAATTAGCTAAGAACTTGCAAATAACTCAAACACCTATTGATTAAGTAAGTATTCATTTGAATCACATAAGGATGAAACTGCAAGAGTTACATACCACACCTGATAGGGACCTGTCACCTTAGTCAAGAGACCCTGGTAAATGTATTTGTAAGGTTACCTTGGCTGTTACCTTAGTTGTTACTAAAACAAAGGGATTGATATCTTTTTTTGACCAATCACTGTGATTTCGGAAATATTGTGTTGGGAACCAATCAAGGTGAAGGGCTAAATTGATAGATGAACATTTTATGAATACTTGTGTTGGCAAATGTGATTCTTCTGTTTGAGCCCTATAAAAACCCTGAAAATGGTAGCTAACAACGAAGCACATATGTAGAATCTATCCCCCCCGTGTTTTCCCAGCACTGCATAATAAAGAAGTGTCTGCTTATCTACATTCCTGTGTAGATAAGTTTTTCGCGCTTGCGGATCCGTCAACAGTTTTGCCGACCAAATGGTACCACTGTAGATGGGATCTTCATACCTGCTTTCTTGTAGCTCCTTGACGCAGAGGTGTAACTTCTACCAGCAGCCTGTATTTTGCATTGGGAGCTGAGCAGGTCAAGTGCATGGGATGGGAGATAGCTCCCACAGGAAAGTAGCTTCAAAAATTGAAACAGTGGTTAGGTTACACGGGGACCTACATACAACTTTAGGTGTGGTCTTCGTTCCTGCTTTTTTGTGGCTCCACAATGTAGAGGTGTAAATTCTACTGGCAGCCTGTATTTCAAATGGGAGATGAGAAGGCCAAGTGCGCGGGTTTTGAGATAGCTCCCATAGGAAAGCAGCTGCAAAGGAAACACGGTACTCGCTGATAGGCTAGATGAGGACCTACGTACCACTGTAGATGGGTTCTTCGTACCTGCTTTCTTGTACCTCCCAGACGCAGTGGCGTAACTTCCATCGGTAGCCTCTATTTTCTATGAGAGCGGAGCAGACCAAGTCTGCGGGATTGGACATAGCACAAACAAGAAAGGAGTTGCAAAGGTGGAACAGTGCTGGCTGATATGCTGCACGGGGAGCAACGTACAACTCTAGGTGTGATCTGCGTACCTCTCCTTTGTAGCTCTACGACGCAGAGTTGTAAATTCTACTGGCAGTCTGTATTTTCAAAGGGAGTTGACCAGACCAAGTTCATGGGATTGGAGATAGCTCCCACAGAACAGCAGCTGCAAAGGTAGCAAAGTGCTAGTTGATAGACTACACGGGGACTAACGTTCCCATGTAGGTTGGGTCTGGGTACCTTCTTTCTTGTAGCTCTCAGACTCCAAGGCGTAACTTCTGCATGCAGCCTGTATATTCAATGGGAGCTGAGCAGGCTAGGTGCGCGCGATTGGAGATAGCTCCCACAGGAAAGCAGCTGCAAAGGTGGCACAGTGCTGGCTAATATGCTACACCGGGACCTACGTACAACTATAGGTGTTCTGTGTGTACCTGCTTTCTTGTAGCTCCCAGATGCAGTGGCGTAAGTTCTACGGGCAGCATGTATTTTTTCAAAGGGGGCTGAGCAAGCCAAGTTCCCGCGATTAAAGATAGCTTCCAAAAGAAAGCAGCTGCAACGGTTTCACAGTGCTTGATGAAAGGATACACAGGGATCTATGTATCACTGTACGTGTGGTCTGCGTACCAGCTTTCTTGTAGATTCATGACACATGATGCATAGGGAATGCCTTCCCGTTGAACATCCAGCCCAGCACTGGCAGTCGAGGTGCTAAGAAGAATCGCGTTTCTGTGTCAATCACTTCTGATGCAGCTTGAACTCCTTCATATGCTGCCAGTATCTCCTTCTTGGTTGGAGTGTATCGGGCCTCGGATCCTCTGTATCCCCGACTCCAGAACCCGAGGGATCGACCTCAACCCTCCCCAGGTGCTCTCTGGCTCCAACTCTTCTTCCTTCTGTGATATCCCTTGTTCATCTTCATCCTTAGTGCTGCAAAATGTTTTTATTCTGTATTACTTTTTTCTCTACAGGAGCATCTGATACTGGAACAAATTGATACTCTGATTCAACAACAAATGTATCATTTGCCTGGGTTTGAGTAGCCACAGTTGTAACAGCAATAGTCTGGGTTTGAGCATCCACAGTTGTAGCAGAAGCAGCAGTCTGAGTTTGAGTGGACACAGACACAATATCCACCGTCTGGGTATTAGTGTCCACAGTGGTAACAGACACAGTGTCTACTGTCTGGATATGAATGTCCCCAGTGGTAACTGCAACGCAGTCTGTTGTTTGGGTGTGAGTGTTCACAGCTGCAACAGGGACATCCACTGCTGGAGTCAGAACAGCAACTGGTTCTGGCACAGCTGAGTTGACTGCAACATCCACTGTTGGAGTTGGAACAGCAACTGGTTCTGGCACAGATGAATTAGGAATTGGTTCATTTGTTCTCCAAATCTTTACAGGTAAAAAGCTTGTTGGACACCTGCCCATATTCTGTATGCCTCTCCTCACATAGCTGCCCAACCTCACAGTTCTCCAAAACACAATTTTTACAATCCAAGCCGAGGTGAAAACAAAGGAAAATAATACAAACATAGTAATTAGAACATTCCAAGTATTATTGTTAGAATCCATTAGAAGCACCTTGAAGATATGAGGGTAGAGTGACATAGTGGGAGGAATTAAACATGTCAGTTTTTCCCCTAAATTGACTCCCATTATTAAGTTCTAGGAGAAAATGTGGAAGAGACAAAAAAGCCATGTTCACATTCCAACCCAACTTAATAACCCCTGACAAAATCATATCATAAGCCAATCCCATCCAGTGCAGTAGCATGAGAATTTCCATACATTTTCCACAGAAGAGAAACTCTATCACAGAAAATACATGATTCAGATAAAAAAAAAAAAAGTAAAAGAGCCCGCGTAAGTTGAAAACAATTTACTAGGAAAAACTGAAGAGGAACAACTATAAAAACACAAGGGGATATTACAAAGAAAACTAGTGAGTGCGTGGGATGTGAGGTAGCTCATAAGAAAAAAAGCCTCAAAAGTGGAACAGTGCTTGCTGATAGGCTACATGGGGACCTACGTACCACTGTAGGTGGGCTCTGCGTACCTGCTTTCTTGTAGCTCCCAGAGGCAGTGACGTAACTTCTACTGGCAGCCTGTATTTCAAATAGGAGATGAGCATGCCAAGTGCCCGGGATTGGAGACAGTTCCCATAGGAAACCAACTGCAAAGGTGGCACAGTGCTGACTGATAGGCTTCACGGCGACCTACGTACCACTGTAGGTGGGGTTTCGTATCTGCTTTCTTGTAGTTCCCAGACGCTGTGATGTAATTGCTAATGGCAACCTGTATTTCAAATGGGAGCTGAGCAGACCAAGTGCGCGGAATTGGAGATAGCTCCCAAAGGAAAGCAGCTCTAAAGGTTGCACAGTTCTGGCTGATAAGCTACACGGGGACTTACGTACCACTTAAGGTGGGCTTCTGCGTACCTGCTTTCTTTTAGTTCCCGGGAACAGTGTCCTAACTTCCTCTGGTAGCCTGTATTATTTCAATGGGAGCTTAGCAGGCCAAGTGCGCAGGATTGGAGATAGCTCCCACAGGAAAGTAGTTGCAAAGGTGTCACAGTGCTGGCGGAAAGGCTACATGGGGATTAACGTTCCACTGTAGTTGGAGTCTGAGTACCTGCTTTCCTGTAGCTCCCAGAGGCATTGGTGTAACTTCTAACGACAGCCTTTATTTTTTCATAGGGAACTTAGCAGGCCAAGCGCGCAGGATTGGAGATAGCTCCCACAGGAAAGCAGATTAAAAGGTGGCACAGTGCTAGCTGATAGGCTACACGGGGACTAACCTTCCACTGTAGGTGAGATCTGTGTACCTGCGTTCTTGTAGTTCTCAGTCGCAGTGGCGTAACTTTTAACGTGTTATAGATTGCTGTGATAAAGTTCACTAGCCAATTTAAGTGACTCATGGATCAAATTTATTAAGCAAGCGGCAAATAAGCATAACAGCGCTGGACGGCCGGGAGACTCTTCTCCACCATGAGCTCGTGACGTCTCGCCCATATCACAGTCCTTTTATACAATCCTTATTGGTCGGGTGCATCGCTCCCTGATGTACTGTGCGCATGTGTGTGTCTTGTTACTAGGGCGTCTTCTTCTGCCTCCCGGTGGTCGTAGGGTGGTCGTTGGGATGAAGTCAGTAGTGTTCCTCTAGTGGTCTGCTCATGAACTCTTCTCTTGGCTCTTATCAGATCGTGAGCTACCTATTGTACCTCCTATAAGCATCTCAGCCAACTGCACCTGTTCACATTGTAGAAACTTTAAGGATAAAGTTTTACAAGATTTTTACAATGACTTTAAACGGTTCCTTGAACAACTATTCTTTCATGATTTGATTAACGAACATGACCTTTTCCATTACAATCCCCCCTTTTCTTTTCCTCATTTCATTCATCAAATCTCCTAATAACATCTTTAGCCATTTCTAAAATAGGTGTTCACTTATTTCGTCCTCTCTATTGGCTAATTGCTTGTATTGCTTCCTAACCAGCATTAAGTTGGCTGCTTCTAGACTTGTTTTTACAATCTCCATTACCTTATTGAATACACAAGGCCCAATCGTCAGCACTAATACCAGTAGAATGACGGGCACAGCTATAGCTGACAATAACGTCGTGAGCCAAGGGGAATAGTTGAACCATGACTCATACCAGGCTTGTTGCTGTTCCCTTTCTCGTTTTCGTTTCTCCAAGCCCTCCCGTAATTTTGTCATCCTGTCTCTCACTATACCGGTATGATCTGCATAAAAACAGCATTCTTCCCCTAGGGCTACACACAGTCTCACAAATGGCAATCGTCCCCACCAGAACAATAGTGCTTCTTGAGGAGGCACTAAAGTTACTAAATGCAAAGAAAAATTCAGGACGGTAGGCAACAAGTACAGGTCAGGTAGTATTGCCTCCCTTAATCATGAGAGAGATTTTAAAAAACAAAGCATAGGGAGTGTCACTGGGGTGCAGAAGCTATGACTCAGCTTCTGAAAAGAAGTGTAATATCACTACAAATGTTGGAAAGGGCCAAATCAGTAAAGGCAAAATGTGAAATTTGTTTAAAGAAGAATCCAATAGTACAAAAAGGGTACAGATAGACAAAATCAAAACTGAATTAGGACCGGGAGATTACTGGCAAATTGATTTTACAGAATTACCTAAATGCCATGGATATAAATACTTATTTGTTGGGATTGAAAACTTCTCACTATGGCCAGAAGGCTTTCCCTGTGGCACCAATCAGGCTAAGGAAACAGTTAAATGGCTCCTACAGGAAATTATTCCAAGGTTTGGAGTTCCATTTGGAATATCTTCAGACAGAGGACCACATTTCGTGGCCAATGTGGTACAAGAGGTAAGCAAAGATCTAGGAAATTCCTGGGATTTACACGCCCCTTGGAGCTCGCAATCAGGTGGAAAAGTGGAAAGAATGAATCAGACCCTAAAAAGACAAATTAGAAAAATTTGTCAGGAGGCTAAATTAAAATGGCCTCAGGCACTTCCACTCGCATTGCTACAAATAAGAGTGAAACCTCAAAGTGGAATGTCATTAAGTCTTTATGAGATAATGTATGGAAATCCCTATGAGGTTCCTGAACCAAATCGAAACACGCATGTGATGGGAAAACAAGATGTGTATAACTATTTGCTTCCTCTTGGAAAAACCCTGAACAGGTTCCGAAGTGCAGTAGTGTGGAATGGACCTTTGACTTTGGAAAAATCCAGTACACAACATCCTGCCTGGAGATTTTCCATATAAAGACCTGGAACTAAAATCTTGGATAAAGTAACTAATCGAAAAACTTCTGCTATTGATTATAATGTTTCTGGCAATGTCTTTTGAATATTGTTGCATCAAAAGAGAAATAATAAAAAGAACATGAATAAACAATAAAATCTTGACAGTATTTTCAAGAGACAATGATCGGTTCAAAGGTGATCAAAAAACAAATAGAAGAGTGAAAGTATTGGAATGAGATTATCAATACTTTCAAAAGAGGGAAATGTTGCAGATACACAAATATTTTAGTTAACAACTTATCATCACAATAAGTAGTCAAGCACTTGTTAAGCACATCTTAATCACCCAGTAATAGTTTAATCAATTAGCTAAGCACTTCCAAATAACTCAAACACCTATTGATTAAGAAAGCATTAAGTAAGTAAGACCCTGGTAAATGTATTCCTTAGGTTTCCTTGGCTGTTACCTTAGTTGTTGCTAAAACAAAGGGACTAATATCTTTTTTGACCAATCACTGTGATTTTGGAAATTTTTTGTTTGTTGGGAACCAATCAACGTGAAGGGCTAAATTGACTAATGGACATTTTATGCATGCTTGTGTTTACAAATGTGATTCTATTGTTTGAGCTGTATAAAATCCCTGAAAATGGTAACTAACACATATGGAGGAGCTATCCCCCCTGTTTTCCCAGGACTGCATAATAAAGAAGTTCCTGCTTATCTGCATTCCTGTGTAGATAAGTTTTTCGGGATTGCAGATCCATCAACACCCCTGTAGTCTATCAGCAAGCACTGTGCCAACTTTGCAGCTTCTTTCCTGTGGGAGGTATCTCCAATCCCGCGCACTTGGCCTTCTTAGCTCCCTTTGAAAATACAGCCTATCGTTAGAAGTTTCGCCACTTCTGCTGGGAGCTACAAGAAAGCAGGTACGCAGACTCCACCTACAGTAGTCCCCATGTAGGTCCCCGTGTAGCCTATCAGACAGCACTGTGCTACCTTTACAACTGCTTTCCTGTGGGAGGTATCTCTGATCCCACGCACTCGGCCTGCTCAGCTCCCCTTTAAAAACTACAGACTGCCGATAGATGTTACGCCACTGCGTCTGGGAGCTACAAGAAAGCAAGTACACAGACCCTACATACAGTGGTATGTACGTCCCTGTGTAGCCAGTGCTGTTCTGCCTTTGAAACTGCTTTCCTGTGGGAGCTATCTCCAGTCCCTCACAGTCTGCCTGCACAGTTCCCAATGAAAATAAAGGCTGTCTGTAGACGTTAGGCAACTGTTACTGGGAGCTACAAGAAAGCAGGTACGCAGACACAATTTAAGGTAGTATGTATATCCCTGTGTAGCCTATCAGTCAGCGCTGTGCCACCTTTTCAGCTGCTTTCCTGGTTGAGCTATCTCTTTCCTGCTCACTTGACCTGTTCAGCTCCCATTGAAAATACAGGCTGCCGGTAAAAGTTAAGTCACTGCGTCTAGGAGCTACAAGAAAGCAAATACGCAGACCCCGTCTACAGTGGTATGTAGGTCCCCATGTAGCCTATCAACCAGCACTGTGTCACCTTTGCAGTTCATTTCCTGTGGGAGGTATCTCCAATTCCACGCACTTGGCCTTCTCAGCTCCCTTTGAATATAGAGGCTGCCGGTACACAGAATAATAGAATCGTAGGGATTGGAAGGGACTTTTAAAGACCATCTAGTTCAATCCCCTCTGCAAAAGAAACTTCACCTTGATCAGGTCGCATAGGAACATGTCCAGGCACGTCTTGTAGACCTCCAAGGAAGGAGACTCTACAATCCCTGTGGGCAGCCTGTTCTACTGCTCCGTCACTCTCACGGTGAAATAGTTTTTTCTTATGTTTAAGTGGAACTTTTTGTGTTCCAGCTTCATCCAATTACCTTTTGTTCTTTTACTATCTATTATAGGAAAGAGGGACGTCCTAACCTCCTGATACCAATCCTTTAGATATTTATAAATTTTAATAAGATCATCCCTCAATCTCCTCTTCTTTAGACTAAACAGCCCTAGTTCCCGCAGTCTTTCCTCATATGAAAGATGTTCTATACCCTTGATCATCTTGGTGGCCCTGTGCTGGACTCTCTCCAGAACTTCCCTGTCCCTCTTGAGCTGAGGAGTCCAGAACCCAGTACTCCAGATGATTCCTCACCAGGGCAGAGTGGATGGGAGAGAAGAACCTCCCTCGACCTGCTAGCCACACTCTTCTTGATGCATCCCAGAATGCCGTTGGCCTTCTTGGTCACGATGGCACATTGCTGGCTGATATTTAGTTTATTATCAACCAAGACTCCCAGGTCTCTTTCTGCAGAGCTGCTCTTCAGCAGTTCGAACCCCAGCCTGTACTGGTGCACGGGATTGTTCCTTCCCAGATGCAGGACTCTGCACTTGTCCTTGTTGAATCTCATCAGGTTCCTCTCTGCCCAACTCTTAAACCGGTCGAAATCCCGCTGAATGGCAGCACAGCCTCTGGGGAATCAGCCAGTGCTCCCAGTTTGGTGTCATCAGCGAACTTGCTGAGGGCACACTCTGTCCCCTCATGAATGAAGATGTTAAAAAAGACTGGTCCCAGAATCGATCCCTGTTGAACTCCACTGGCCACAGGCTGCTCTCCCCTCATCTAGTCAGCAGGTTATGCACTCATAGAAGGATATCAGGTTAGTCAAACAGGATTTCCCCTTGGTGAAGCCATGTTGACTACCCCTGAGAACCATCTTATCCTGCATATGTTCAGTGATAACATTCAGAACTCTAGGATGCATCCCATCAGGACTGTAAGAAACTATGAATTAGGGTATCATTTATTAAAATTTATGTTAAGCTCAATGTAAAGGTTAAGCGACAAAAGAAAGGAAAGTGCTTATGCGAACAGCTGCAGGACATCACTCATGTGAGATAAGATAACCACAATTGCCTTCACATACCAGACACCATTTGTGTAAACAGGAGAGATACTGCTCAAGGATGACTACAAGATGTTCTAAGGGACTGGCGAAGATAAACAACTCTATCTAAGTGAGGGATCAATTATAAAACAAAGAAGGAAAACTTCTTACTCAGCAACCACCGAAAGACAGAAAAAAGACCCCTCACAGTAACTGAAGCATGCGCAGAGCAGTTCTCCTACTTTACGGCCACGGATGTAAAATGTATAAAAAAGGGACTGTTTAAACTAATCAGTACGGCAGTTGGCGGAGCGCAGACTCCCCTGCCGTCCAGCGCTGTCTTTGCTCTTATCCTACTTGCTACAATTAATAAAATTATAATTAGCTTATGATCCATTGTGGTCTCAATTTATGACAATTTCTTGGTGCCGTGACTCGGATAAGGAACGGTGAGCTTCAGTCCTCCGGGAAGGCGCCCCGCGGCAATCCGCGGCCCCGTGACTGACAGCCTACCTCAACCTTACCGACGAACCTAAATTCTAGAATAATGAGCAAAGGAGAAACCGGTAAAATCCCATAAAATTCTGTGCATGGGAGTCCGAAGACTCAGGACGTGTAAGTATATTGTGAATTTTTCGCGGGTTTGCCGTTCAGGCGGGATTGGGTTTCCTGGATTATAACGAATGAGAGGTTCGATATACTGAACCAAGCGAGTGTGGATCCCGCGAGGGACTGGGCCAGGAACAAGGGGAGCAAGTGAGTGTGTGTTTGTGGATAATCCAGAAGATGGGAGCGAAGGGCAGCAAGCCTTCGACTCCCATGGGAAGGGTACCTACTGTACCTAAGGATACCCCTCTGGCATATATCTTAGACGATTGGAGATATTTCCCTGAAACACTAGGGAAAGATAAGCAAAAAATGATAGAAGACTTTACTAAGATATGGGGAGGGAAGAAGATTTCAAAAAAATGATAGAATCTGAAAATGTCTTTTCCTAGTCTGCAGGCCAGAAGAAGATTGGATAAGACAACAATTAAATCTCTGGGTTAATAATAAAAAACCTCTTAACCCGGAAGAAAGTCAGTATGCGGAAGTGTGCCTAAAAAGACCGGGAGCTAGACTTTACCGGCTGAGTGAAATAAAAGCTAAACAAAAGAAAAAGAAGGAAGAGTTAGACAAAACCCTTCTAACCCCCCCTCCTTATATTTCCCCTCCTGCTCCCACAGCTCCTCCAGAGGTCCCCAGAGCACCCACTCCCCCACCGGAGTCGGAGCAAGAGTCTCCCCCTAGACATATAACAAGAAGCTGAAAAGGGGCAGCACAGATGTACCCCTGTAGTGGGTCTGGGACGGTAGTGATTTTCCACAGCAGCTCCTGCAGTGCTGTGCTTACTGTTGATATCAATATTATGACTACCGCTTGCACAACATCGGGGCTGTCCCTCCAGCATTCCTTCCCCCACCTTCACCAATAGCTGTGAGTGGGCATGATCTTGGGAGGGACTATGGCCAGGACAGCTGACCCAGGCTGACCAAGGAGATATTCCATACCATATGACGTCAGCTCAGTAATAAAAACTGGGGGAAAGGAGCAGGAAGGGGAGGCGAGATTCATTTCTGGCCTTCCCAAAGCAACCGCTACGCGTACTGAAGCCCTGCTTCTCGGGAGGTGGCCGGACATCGCTGCTGATGGGAAGTAGAGAGTAACAGCTTATCTGCTTCTGCTTTGCTTCCCGCGCGCGCGGCTTTGCTGCTTATTTATTAAACTGCTTTTATCTCAACCCACGAGATTCCCATCTTATTTTCTCCCCTTCCCTGGCTTGCTGAGGAGGTGGGGGGTAAAGCGGTGTGGTGGGCACCTGGCATCCAGCCAGGCTCAAACTACCACAGCCCTTTTGGCGCCCAACGTGGGGCGAGATAATAGCAGATTTACATTAACTGCATTGCAATTACAGTAAACCAATGAGAGCAAAGTTCCTGTGCTGGTCACGGAGCCTTGCTGTTATGCAGCTTATCTTACACTTTCTAATGTTTGGGAACATGATGCTCCTAACATTGACTCTCGGCTGTGCTTTAACCTTAATAGCTTTGCTAAGCTGGCTATATAATTTTGTGAAGAGGATGAAAGGGCCTGGGAACATGATGGCCCAAATAATAATAGCAAGTCTCATTCTGTTACTGATGAATTTAGTGTGCTGTGGGAGCTATCTTGTGGAGGCCATGGGGCAAAGCACCTCTTTCTCCTCAGCTCGGACTGATCTAGACAATTCTGTTACACAGACTTCCCAGGTCCTTAGTCACCCTTATACGAGAGTTTTAATATTACTAATTAACATGGTTGGTATATTATATATCTTGTGGAATCTGGAGTCATCTGGGTATCAGAGAGTACAAATTTGCGATGGAAACATGTTAAAATGCCCCCTGAAGCGGCCAGTCCCTGGGTGGCAGGGTATGTGGATGAATTTAGGCAAATTCCTAGGACGGTTATCACCTCCTGTAATCTGGGATTTTACATCTGAACAGATAAAAAACCCTGCTTTACTGACACGCTACCTGATAGAAGGGTGTCTTACCTACCCTAATGAGGCCCATCAGGTTCAGGCACTGTACTGGGGCCTAGCCTCTGCCTACCGAGCTGCATTCCAGTCCTCTCAGAAAACTGTGATTGAAATGGAAACTCAAACGGTACCTGAGACCAACATAGTTGAGTCAGTCGCAGTCCAGCCCTCTCAGAGAACTATGGCCGAGGTGGAAATTCAAACTATACCTGAGACCAACATAGTTGAGTCAGTCGCAGTCCAGCCCTCTCAGAGAACTATGGCCGAGGTGGAAATTCAAACTATACCTGAGACTACCATGGTTGAGTCAGGGAACCAAACAACAACCACAGTGGTTGCCCCAGTAGTGAAAAAGAAGCAGTGGATAAGGAGGTCAAGTCCATATCATCGATTAGTAAGGGCAGACGAGGAGGAAGAGGAAAGGCTAGAAGAAGAAACTGGTCCTTCGGTAAGGAGATCAGGAGAAGTGAGAGAAATCGAAAAGGAAATGGAAACTACTCGGTCCCTCACCTCAACAGAACTTAGAGATATGCGAAAAGATTACAGTCGCCAGCCAGGTGAGCGGATTGGTGCCTGGCTGCTCCGATGCTGGGATAACGGGGCTGACAGTCAACAATTGGAAGGCAGAGAAGCCCAACAGCTAGGATCTCTTGCTAGGGACCGGGGAATTGATAAAGGCATTGGAAAGAAAACCTCAGTTTGTAGTCTCTGGAAACGACTCCTCTCAAGTGTACGGGCAAGATACCCATTCAAGGAAGACCTTGTAAATGCCCGAGGAAAGTGGACTAGAGCTGATGAAGGGATCCAATATCTAAGGGAATTAGCTGTGTTGGAAGTCATCTATGGTGATCTGGATAATGTCGAGGCCTCCACAGATCCAGACGATGTCCAGTGTACACGGGCCATGTTGAGAAAAGTGATCCAGAGTGCCCCAGCTACATATTCTAATATCCTGGCAATGGTGTATCATCCAGACATGGACATACCAACAGTGGAGAGGGTATCTTCTTGGTTACAGAACTATGAAGAGAGCCTCTGCACCTCCTCATCAGTGTGGGATGATGGCCTGATTGTTAGATCTGCCTCAAGAATTCAGTCATCCACTGTCCCGACCAGGGGAAAGGGAAGTCCCAGACGCAGGAGTACACCGCGAAATGAACTCTGGCTCTTTTTGCGTGGCCAAGGAGAGGATATGAGGAAGTGGGATGGTGAACCCACTTTTAAGCTAGAAGCGCGTGTACGTGAACTAAGGGGGAAGGCAGCTGTTAGAAAAGGACCGCCCAAGAGGGCTGTCAGCAGAGTGGCTGCCAAAACAAAAGAGGACAATCAACAGTCTCCAAGACATAGAAGAACTGCAACTACTTCCTTCGAAGCCAATGAGGAGACTTCAGGTCTGCAATTGCAAGGATCAGATAGCGAATACTCTGATGAAGAACAGAAATAGAGGGTCCCTGCCTCCAGCCAGGAGGAGGAAAGGGATGACCGAATCTACTGGACTGTGTGGGTTCGATGGCCTGGCACATCAAACCCACAAAAGTATAAAGCCTTAGTAGACACAGGGGCACAGTGTACATTGATGCCATCAAGGTATAGAGGCACAGATTCTGTCTGGATCTCTGGAGTGACAGGGGGATGTGAAGAATTATCTGTATTAGAGGCTGAAGTGAGCTTAACAGGGGACAAATGGAAAAAACACCCCATTGTGACTGGTCCAGAGGCCCCTTGTATTCTTGGCATAGATTACCTCAGGAGAGGGTACTTCAAAGACCCCAAGGGGTATCGATGGGCTTTTGGTATAGCCACTGTAGATACAGAGAAAATCAAACAACTCTCTAATTTACCTGGCCTCTCAGAAGACCCTTTTGTTGTGGGATTGCTGCAAGTTCAAGAGCAACAGGTACCAATTGCTACCAGGACAGTGCACCGGAGGCAATATCGCACGAACCGAGATTCCCTGGCTCCCATCCGTGAGTTGATTCATCAACTGGAGGCTCAAGGAGTAATTAGCAAAACTCATTCTCCATTTAATAGTCCCATATGGCCTGTGAAAAAATCTGATGGAGGGTGGAGGTTAACAGTAGACTATCGTGGCCTGAACGAAGTGACACCACCACTGAGTGCTGCTGTACCAGACATGTTAGAGCTCCAGTATGAACTGGAGTCAAAAGCAGCCAAGTGGTATGCTACGATTGACATCGCTAATGCATTCTTCTCAATTCCATTGGCAGCAGAGTGCAGGCCACAATTTGCCTTCACATGGAGAGGTGTCCAATATACCTGGAATCGATTGCCCCAGGGGTGGAAACATAGTCCTACTATTTGCCATGGTCTAATCCAAACTGTGCTGGAAACGGGTGATGCCCCTGAACATTTACAGTACATTGATGACATAATTGTATGGGGCAACAAGGCAGAAGAAGTGTTTGAGAAAGGGAAAAGAATAATACAGATTCTCCTGAAAGCTGGTTTTGCTATAAAAAGAAACAAAGTAAAGGGACCTGCACAAGAGATACAGTTTTTGGGCATAAAATGGCAAGATGGGCGTCGGCATGTGCCTATGGATGTTGTGAATAAAATAGCTACTATGTCTCAACCGACTAATAAGAAAGAAACACAAGCTTTCCTGGGCCTTGTGGGATTCTGGAGGATGCATATCCCAGGTTATAGTCAGCTTGTGAGCCCTCTCTTTAGAGTCACCAGAAAGAAGAACTGTTTTGAGTGGGGCCTTGAGCAACAACAAGCTTTTCAACAAATTAAACAGGAAATAGCTCGTGCAGTCGCCCTTGGGCCCATCCGTACAGGACCAGATGTGCAGAATATCCTCTACACTGCCGCTGGAGAGCATGGTCTCACCTGGAGCCTCTGGCAGAAAACATCTGGAGAAACCCGAGGTCGACCATTAGGGTTTTGGAGCCGAGGATATCGAGGATCGGAAGCCCACTACACCCCAACTGAAAAAGAAATACTAGCAGCATATGAGGGACTTCGAGCTGCTTCAGAAGTCATTGGCACAGAAGCTCATCTCCTCTTGGCACCACGTCTGCCTGTGTTACACTGGATGTTCAAAGGGAAAACCCCTTCTATACATCATGCAACCAGCGCTACATGGAGTAAGTGGATGGCGTTGATTACACAACGATCTCGGCTGGGGAAATCTAATCGCCCAGGAATCCTGGAAGAAATCATGGACTGGCCAGAAGGCAGAGATTTTGGAGCATTGCCTGAGGAAGTAGCTCGCGCCCAAGAGGCACCACCATATAATGAATTGTCAGAAGATGAGAGGCATTATGCTTTGTTTACTGATGGATCCTGCCGCGTGGTAGGAAATCATCGTAAGTGGAAAGCTGCTGTGTGGAGTCCCACACGACGAGTTGTTGAGGCCACTGAAGGAGAAGGTGAGTCAAGTCAGTTTGCTGAAGTGAAGGCTATCCAACTAGCTCTAAAGATTGCAGAACGAGAGAAGTGGCCAGTACTCTATCTTTACACTGACTCCTGGATGGTGGCTAATGCTCTATGGGGATGGCTACAGCAATGGAAGAAGACCAACTGGCAGCGCAAGGGTAAACCCATCTGGGCTGCTGCATTATGGCAAGACATTGCTGCTCGGGTGGAAAATATGACTCTGAAAGTACGTCATGTAGATGCTCATGTGCCAAAAAGCCGTGCCAATGAAGAACAATGGAATAACCAACAGGTAGATAAAGCTGCTAAAATTGAACTAGCTCAGGTAGATCTAGACTGGGAGCGTAAAGGTGAGCTATTTATAGCTCGATGGGCCCATGAAACATCAGGACATCTGGGAAGAGATGCAACATATAGATGGGCTCGTGATCGAGGGGTGGACTTGACCATGGAAGCCATCACACAGGTCACCCATGAATGTGAAACGTGTGCCGCAATCAAGCGAGCCACACGAATCAAGTCTCCCTGGAACAGAGGCCGATGGCTGGGTTTTCAGTATGGTGAGGCCTGGCAAATTGACTATGTTGGACCACTACCACGAACACATCAAGGCAAGCGGTATATACTCACCATGGTGGAAGCAACTACTGGTTGGTTGGAAACATACTCTGTCAACAACGCCACTGCCCGAAATACTGTCTTGGGTCTTGAAAGGCAAGTTTTGTGGCGACACGGCACTCCAGAAAGAATTGAATCAGATAATGGAACTCATTTTCGAAATAATCTCATAAACTCCTGGGCAAAGAAACATGGCATTGAGTGGATATACCACATCCCCTATCACCCACAAGCCTCTGGAAAGATTGAGAGATATAATGGGTTACTAAAGACCATGTTGAGAGCACTGGGCAATGGGGCATGGAAGCAGTGGGATAAAAATTTAGCAGAAGCCACTTGGCTGGTCAATAGCAGAGGTTCAACTAACCGTCCTGGTCCTGCCCAAACAAAACCACTACATACTGTGGGAGGAGATAAGGTCCCCGTAGTGCACCCAGGGAAATGGCTGGGGAAGGCAGTATGGGTTGCACCTCCCATGGGAAAAGGCAAACCCATTCGTGGGATTGTCTTTGCTCAAGGGCCTGGCTGTACTTGGTGGGTGATGAGAAAGGATGGGGAAACTCGATGTGTACCTCAAGGAGACTTAACCTTGGGGGAAAAATAACCTGTTATGTGAGTTATCTGTTGTAGATGAACTTTGCAAGAAAAACCGAACAAGTGGACGAACCAAGCCGGTGCTGGTGCCCAACACTGAACATACTGTTTTCCCTGGCCTGGATATTCATCTTGATGGATGAGACAGAAGTTATGACCTGCTCCAGTGAACATCTACAGAGGATGAAAGATATAAGAATGTTGTTTGTTTGTTTGATGCAAGATGCAAGAGGGAATACAAGAATGATGTTTGTCTGTTGAAGAGTGGGGGTACTGGTTAATGAGAGTATATAAGAATGTATATGGATTGTTAAGATGGTTTGTCTGAGCATGACATAAATGGTATGGAATAAGGGGTGGAGACTGTAGTGGGTCTGGGACGGTAGTGATTTTCCACAGCAGCTCCTGCAGTGCTGTGCTTACTGTTGATATCAATATTATGACTACCGCTTGCACAACATCGGGGCTGTCCCTCCAGCATTCCTTCCCCCACCTTCACCAATAGCTGTGAGTGGGCATGATCTTGGGAGGGACTATGGCCAGGACAGCTGACCCAGGCTGACCAAGGAGATATTCCATACCATATGACGTCAGCTCAGTAATAAAAACTGGGGGAAAGGAGCAGGAAGGGGAGGCGAGATTCATTTCTGGCCTTCCCAAAGCAACCGCTACGCGTACTGAAGCCCTGCTTCTCGGGAGGTGGCCGGACATCGCTGCTGATGGGAAGTAGAGAGTAACAGCTTATCTGCTTCTGCTTTGCTTCCCGCGCGCGCGGCTTTGCTGCTTATTTATTAAACTGCTTTTATCTCAACCCACGAGATTCCCATCTTATTTTCTCCCCTTCCCTGGCTTGCTGAGGAGGTGGGGGGTAAAGCGGTGTGGTGGGCACCTGGCATCCAGCCAGGCTCAAACTACCACAACCCCCTAAGGGAAATACCCATGGGGGGACCTCAACCCGTGATTGGATATATTTCTGTACCCCTAAGTTCGGCTGACCTAAGAGATTTTAAAAGAACCGAGATGGGAAACCTAATTGAAGACCCACTCGGAGTGGCAGAAAAATTAGATCAATTTTTGGGACCAAACCTTTATACCCGGGATGAAATGCAATCTATCCTCGGTCAATTGTTTACTACCGAGGAAAGAGATATGATTAGACGAGCAGGAATGAGGCTGTGGGATGCTCAACATGCCCAGGGACCTCAAGCAGATATTAAATGGCCACTTCAAAGACCTAATTGGGATAATCAGGACCCGGTGCATAGAACTCATATGCAGGACCTGAGAACTATAGTAATTCAGGGAATTAGAGAAGCAGTACCCCGTGGCCAGAATATTAATAAAGCATTCAATGAAATGCAAAAGAAAGATGAGAGCTCTACTGAATGGCTGGAACGACTGAGGAAAGCCCTTCAGCTGTATTCTGGGGTAAATCCAGACGACCCTGTAGGGCAAGCACTCCTCAAAACTCAGTTTGTAGCAAAATCATGGGGGATATCAGAAAGAAGACTGAAAAGTTAGAAGACTGGCAAGTGAGAGGGTTGGATGAATTATTGAGGGAAGCCCGGAAAGTCTATGTAAGGCAAGAGGAGGAGAGCAGCAAGCGGCAAGTGAAAATGATGGTAGCAGCGGTCAGAGAGGATCGTAAAAGACAAACTGCTGCTGGAACGAAACAAGGAATGTAGTAGTAAAGAAGGAACAGAGATGTTGTTTTTACTGTGGAAAAAAGGGACATATAAAGAATTGTAGAGAAAGGATCAGGGATGAGGAAATATTGAAAACGGAATAGGGGAGTCAGGGGCTCTATATCTTAGGGGACCGGAGTCATCATGAGCCCTTGATAAAAATAAAATTAGGTCCCCATAAACAAGAGTTCACCTTTTTAGTAGACACTGGGGCTGAAAAATCGACTATTAAACAAATACCTGAGGGATGTAAAATTTCCCCCGAAAAAGTACAAGTAATTGGGGCAAAAGGAGAACCATTTAAAGTAAACAAAATCAAAAATGTATTATTTGAAACTGAAAATAATTTGGAATGGGTGAACTCTTGCTCGTCCCTGAAGCAGAATTTAATCTGCTAGGACGAGATTTAATTGTTGAATTGCAATCAGAAATTAAAGTAAAGAATCAAGAGCTAACAGTGTCTGCTTATCCTTTGACCGTGGAAGACCAAAAACAAATTAACCCCGATGTCTGGTACTCTCCGGACACAATTAGTAGACTGGAAATCCCACCGATTAAAGTCCAAATTTCTGAACCCCACATACCTGTGAGGGTAAAGCAATATCCCATGTCCCTAGAAGGACGGAGAGGATTAAAACCAGAAATTGATCGATTATTAGCACAAGGAATCTTAGAGCCTTGTATGTCACCCTTTAACACCCCCATTCTGCCTGTAAAAAAAACAAATGGGAAATATCGGCTCGTACATGATTTAAGAGGAAAAAGAGAAATATTTGGGACGTTATCTGTTTAACGGAAAAAAGATATTGGATCCAGAGCGCATTAAAGGAATTCTGGAATTACCTATGCCTGTCACTAAGAGGCAAATTCGACAGGCATTAGGACTATTTGGATATTGTAGGCAATGGATAGAGAATTATAGCTTTAAAGTTAAATTCTTATATGAACAGCTGTCCAAAGACAAAACGCCCAAGTGGACCCCTCAGGATCAAGAACAGTTTGCCAGCCTCAAAAGAGAGCTAAGTCAAGCACTGGTTTTAAGCTTACCAGACTTAAAGCGGCCGTTCCATTTATTTGTTAACATACATGAAGGAACGGCATTCGGAGTATTAACTCAGGAATGGGCCGGACAAAAGAAACCGGTGGCATACCTATCAAAGCTATTAGACCCTGTGAGCAGGGGTTGGCCGAGCTGCTTACAAATTATTGTTGCTGCTGCCTTATTACTTGAGGAAACAAATCGCATTACCTTTAATGGAGAAGTTGTCCTATATGCGCCTCATAACATCAGAGGAGTGTTACAACAAAAAGCAGAAAAATGGCTTACAGATAGCCGATTATTAAAGTATGAAGGAATACTTATAGAATCCCCTAAACTATCTTTAAAAACTATTGGGGCAGTTAATCCCGCTGAATTTTTGTACCCAGGAGAAGATAATGAACTGTTACACAATTGTTTTCAAACAATTGAACAGCAGACACGCATTAGGCCAGACTTAGAAGAAGAACTACAATATGGAGAAGTATTATTTACAGATGGGTCATCACGAATAGTGGAAGGTAAACGATTGTCCGGATATGCCATCGTTAAGTTGGAAAAAGGAGAGTTTAAGATAATAGAATCAGGCCCCCTGAGTGCCAGCTGGTCGGCTCAAGCCTGTGAGCTATATGCATTGTGGAAAGCGTTAGTGTCACTGGAGGAAAAAGACGGAACTATATATACAGACTCACGCTATGCATTCGGAGTAGTACACACTTTTGGAAAAATATGGGAGGAAAGAGGATTTGTTAACTCGCAGGGAAAAGAATTGATACACCCGGAATTGATTCGACGAGTTCTGGGGGCATTAAAAATGCCGAATAAAATAGCAGTTGTACATATAAAGGGACACCAGCGAGGTACAAGTTATCAAGTCAGGGGAAATAATGCCGCCGATACAGAAGCAAAACGAGTGGCAGGCAATTATAATACGATTTTGACTATGCACACAGCAGCCTGCGAGACCTGTCAAAAGGTTAATCGAAATAACATGAGACAAAAACCCCTTGGAGGACGTTCCCCAGCATACAGACCCTTCTCACACATACAAGTGGATTTTACTGAACTACCTAGGGTTGGACGTTACAAATATTTATTAGTAATGGTGGATCATTTAACACATTAATGTTTTAATTCGAGATTGTGTGATTAATGACTATGTTTCGCAATTAGCAGAACACTGTAACAAGCTTTGGGAGCAGGGACTGATTGTGCAACGACCCCCGTTGGACTTAAAAATTCATAATGTCAAACCTGGAGATTGGATATTGATTAAAGTGTGGAAGGAAGAAACTCTAAGACCCAGCTGGGAGGGATCTTATCTTGTTTTGCTTACAACAGAAACGGCTGTCCGGACTGCTGAGCGTGGATGGACTCATGCCAGTCGCATTAAAGGCCCAATAACGAGACCCCACTGGAAAGTAATCAGTACTCCAGGTGACACCAAGATAACCCTGAAAAGATAACGTAATGATAGAGACTTTATTTGATTATTTTGCTGCGTTACCTTTTGGTATAAAGTGTATTGTCATTTATATTTGCAATAATTATTTCTTTGTTTATCTATTATATGGAAGCGTACAAAGTGTGCTGAAGGGAATTGCTAAACTCATACAACCACACCATATTGAATATAGAAAATATACTGATGTAAATAATATATATACACTCTAGATATAAGAATTAGGTGTAATGATTTAAATTGCAATTGGTATCCATTTGCTTGTTTTAGGTGCAAGGTATGCCAGGATAAATGGTGAATGTGGATACCCTCCAATAGGAGTTTGCACACAGTGTTGGAAAACCATCCCAACGAGCCAGTCCCCTTTGTAGCTGGAATCTTGGCTATAAAGAGCAGAAAGAAAGTGCTAACTGTGTCTTGCTTTGTCCCATTAAAGCCTGTGTAAATAGGTAAAAGGCCCTGAAACAGCTGTCTCCTGAAGAATTCCCTTGCTGCCGAGAAGATGGTACACCCCGTGGCTCGAAGCAACCGAGTCGACGGGCGAGGCAGAGGAGGAACAAACTGTGGAGAAAAGAACCAAAACAATGGGACGCAAAAGCAACCATGGTCGAACTTCCCTAGGACTGGTAAAATTATACTTAAATTGGTAAAATTGACAAATACCGTTTTCCCTGGTATACTGGTGGTTTTGCTATTGATACTAACTCAAGCAAATGGGAACCCCCATGAGCCAATGCTCTGGAAATTATATAACTTACAGGAAAGTAAGCTTATACAAAATCGAAGCAGTTCGGAAGGAAGTTGGAATTTTACTGTACATTTATTTTCACTGATACCCTTTGAAGCACAAGGGTGCTTCGGGAACACATGTCCCAACAAGAGTAAAGCTCAAGCACAATGCAAGGCATGGTACGTATGCCCAGCATCAAACCCGGGAAAAAGTTATTGTAACTACCCAGGGCATTATTACTGTGGTTATTGGGGATGTGAAACCATAGCTTCAGACTGGGAAACAAACCCAGATAAACACTTAAAAATCATTTGGGGACCCCCTGGATGTAATAAACCTAAACATGGATATAACGGAGGTGTACACGGAGCCTGTGGACCTCCAAGGACGTGTTGGAGACTGGAAATACAAGTTAAAAATCCCCAAGATGACACATGGTTAATTGGCCGTATCTGAGGAATTAGATATTGGGAATCAGGAACAGATAGGGGAAGTTTCTTTAGAATAGTCAAAGAAAAGCTTCCTCATGATCCTTTGCCAATAGGACCAAATCTGGTCCTGCATCCCCCCACTTTCTCTGAAGAAAAGGTTGCCCCCATAAGTGTCGCAACCACTTCTCCAAACTCTTTTTCGGAAACAACTAGTGATACTGTGACTGAATTCTCCTCTGTGACTGAATTTTCCTTGTCTAGAAATGTAGAGTTGTCGGAATCCAAGGACCCCTTATGGAATCTAATGCAAGCCTCTTATCGTGCCCTTAATGAAAGCAAACCGAATTTAACTAAGGAATGCTGGTTATGCTATAATGTCAGACCACCGTATTTTGAAGCAATTGGAAAACCAGGTAAAATTCAATGGTCTAATGGTTCAAACCCACAAGAATGTCCATGGGATGACTTAAGGAACCATACGCAAGGGATTACTATTCAATTAATAACAGGTCAAGGAGAATGTATAGGCACAGTGCCCAAAAAGTATCAGCCTCTGTGCAATCGAACAGTCACCAGCACCAATATAGAGAGACACAAGAATCAAAATGACAAATGGGCTATCCCGACACCAGGAACTAAATGGGTTTGTTCAGATATCGGAGTAACGCCTTGTCTATCCCTAAATGTGTTCAATCAATCTCAATTTTGTGTACAGGTGATTATAGTTCCTTGTCTGATCTATCACACTTCTGAGGAGGTGCTACACCACTTTGAAGGAGACCTGAATAGACAAAAACGAGAGCCAATTACAGTAGTAACCTTAGCTACACTGTTGATAGCAGGCGGAGTTGGAGCAGGTACAGGCATAACCTCCCTAGTAAAAGGACAGGAATTACAAAGTTTGCAGGTGGCTGTGGATGAGGATTTAGCAAAGATAGAACAATCTATTCAAAGTTTAGCCACTTCAGTAAGGTCTTTATCAGAAGTAGTGTTGCAAAACAGAAGAGGATTAGACCTATTGTTCTTAAAGGAAGGAGGGCTATGTGTAGCTCTCAATGAAGAATGTTGTTCTTTTGCTGACCATACAGGAGTAGTCCAAGACACCATGTCTGAACTTCGGAAAAGATTAGAGCAACGTAAAAAAGATCGTGAGACGGGCAGATCATGGTATGAAAATTGGTTTAACGTTTCACCCTGGCTAACCACTTTGTTGTCTGCCTTAGCAGGACCGCTTATTATGTTGATTCTAGGACTTGTATTTGGACCATGTATATTACGCTACATTTTACATTTTATTAAGGAGCGGTTTGACATAGCTAAACTACTTATTTTAACTACAAGGTCTGAGACAGACTATAGAAGTGTATCTACTAATGAAGATGAAGATGATTGTTGTGAATGCGATATGCCACGTGAAAACTATGATTGTAATTGTAAGGTATTATCTTGTGAGTGTTATGATACATGTCGGGATTGTGGAAAAAGTTTGCCTGCAGTGTCGAAAATGAAAATAGCGTCTAATAAACAATAATAGGATAAAAGAAAAAGGGGGGATTGTAAGAAACTATGAATTAGGGTATTGTTTATTAAAATTTATGTTAAGCTCAATGTAAAGGTTAAGCGACAAAAGAAAGGAAAGTACTTATGCGAACAGCTGCAGGACATCACTCATGTGAGATAAGATAACCACAATTGCCTTCACATACCAGACACCATTTGTGTAAACAGGAGAGATACTGCTCAAGGATGACTACAAGATGTTCTAAGGGACTGGCGAAGATAAACAACTCTAAGTGAGGGATCAATTATAAAACAAAGAAGGAAAACTTCTTACTCAGCAACCACCGAAAGACAGAAAAAAGACCCCTCACAGTAACTGAAGCATGCGCAGAGCAGTTCTCCTACTTTACGGCCACGGATGTAAAATGTATAAAAAAGGGACTGTTTAAACTAATCAGTACGGTAGTTGGCGGAGCGCAGACTCCCCTGCCGTCCAGCGCTGTCTTTGCTCTTATCCTACTTGCTACAATTAATAAAATTATAATTGGATTATGATCCATTGTGGTCTCAATTTATGACAAGGACCCATTGACTTATGAGCCTTAAGTTTGGCCAACAAGTCTTTAACCTCTTCCTCTTCCACCCAGGGCAAGTCCTCTGCTGTCATGCCCATCATGTTATACTTGCTGGATTGCGCTTCCCGAGGTTCAGCCTTGGTGGTAAAGACTGAAGCAAAGAAGGCATTGTGGTAGTTTGACCCTGGCTGGATGCCAGGTGCCCACCACACCGCTCTATCCCCCACCTCCTCAGAAAGCCAGGGAAGGGGAGAAAATAAGAGGAGAGTCTCGTGGGTTGAAATAACAGCAGTTTAATAAAGAAGCAGCAAAGCTGCGCGTGCGGGAAGCAAAGCAAAAGCAGATAAGCTGTTACTCTCTACTTCTCATCAGCAGCCATGTCCGGCCACCTCCCAAGAAGCAGGGCTTCGGTACGCGTAGCGGTTGCTTTTAGAAGGCCAGAAATGAATCTTGCCTCTTTTTCCTACTCCTCTCCCTAAGTTTATATTACTGAGCTGACGTCATATGGTATGAAATATCTCCTTGGTCAACCTGGGTCAACTGTTCTGGCCGTGATCCCTCCCAAGATTGTGCTCACCCACAGCGATTGGTGATAGTGAAGGAAGGAATTCTGGCGGGACAGCCCTGATGCTGTAAGACCAGTAGTCATAATATTGATATCAACAATAAGCACAGCACTGCAAGAGCTGCTGTGGAAAGTCACTACCATCCCAGACCCACTACAGTCTCCACCCCTTTTTCCATACCATTTATGTCATGCTCAGACAAACCATCTTAACAACCCATATACATTCTTATATACTCTCATTAACCAGTACCTCCACTCTTCAACAGACAAACATCATTCTTGTATTCCCTCTTGCATCTTGCATCAAACAAGCAAACAACATTCATCCTCGTCTACTTGTCCAGTTTTCTTGCAAGGTTTTTACCTCATCATCTACAACAGATAACTCACATCACAGGTTATTTTTCCCCAAGGTTAAGTCTTTTTGAGGTACATACCGAGTTTCCCCATCCTTTCTCATCACTCACCAAGTACATCCAGGCCCCTGAGCGAAGACAATCCCACGAATGGGTTTGCCCTTTCCCATGGAAGGTGCAATCCATACTGCCTTCCCCAGCCATTTCCCTGAGTTCAATACAGGGATCTTATCTCCTCCCACAGTACGTAGTAATTTTTTTTGGGCGGGATCAGGGCAGTTAGTTGAACCTCTGCTATTGACCAGCCAAGTGACTTCTGCTAAATTTTTATCCCACTGCTTCCATGCCCCATTTTCCAGGGCTCTTACATGGTCTTTAGTAATCCGTTATATATTTCAATCTTTCCAGAGGCTTGTGGGTGATAGGGGATGTGGTATATCCACTCAATGCCATGTTTCTTTGCCCAGGAGTTTATGAGATTATTTTTTCAAAAATGAGTCCCATTGTCTGATTCAATTCCTTCTGGAGTACTGTGTTGTCACAAAACTTGCCTTTGAAGACCCAAGACAGTATTTCAGGCAGTGGCATGGTTTACAGGGTATGTTTCCAACCAACCAGTAGTTACTTCCACCATGGTGAGTATATAATGCTTGTCTTGGTGTGTTCGTGGTAGATGTCCAACATAGTCAATTTGCCAGGCCTCACCATATTGAAAACCCAGCCATCGGCCTCTGTTCCAGGGAGAGTTGATTTGTGTGGCTCAAGTGATTGCAGCACACGTTTCACATTCGTGGGTGACCAGTGCAATGGCTTCCATTGTCAAGTCCACCCCTCGATCACGAGCCCATCTATATGTTGCATCTCTTCCCAGATGTCCTGATGTTTCATGGGCCCACCGAGCTATATATAACTCACATTTACGCTCCCAGTCTAGGTCTATCTGAGCTACTTCAATTTTGGCAGCTTTGTCTACCTGTTGGTTGTTCCATTGTTCTTCATTGGCAGAGCTTTTGGGCACGTGAGCATCTCCATGACGTACTTTCAGAGTCATGTTTTCCACCCGAGCGGCAATGTCTTGCCATAATGCAGCAGCCCAGATGGGTTTACCCTTGCGCTGCCAGTTGGTCTTCTTCCATTGCTGTAGCCATCCCCATAGGGCATTAGCCACCATCCAGGAGTCAGTATAGAGTACTGGCCACTTCTCTCGTTCTGCAGTCTTTAGAGCTAGTTGGATGGCTTTCACTTCAGCAAACTGACTTGACTCACCTTCTCCTTCAGTGGCCTCAACAACTCGTCGTGTGGGACTCCACACAGAAGCTTTCTACTTACGATGATTTCCTACCACGCGGCAGGATCCATCAGTAAACAAAAGATAATGTCTCTCATCTTCTGATAGTTCATGATATGGTGGTGCCTCTTGGACACAAGCCACTTCCTAAGGCAATGCTCCAAAATTCCTGTCTTCTGGCCAGTCCATGATTTCTTCCAGGATTCCTGGGAGATTACATTTCCCCATCCGAGATCGTTGTGTAATCAACGCCATCCACTTAATTCGTGTATCGCTGGTTGCATGATGCATAGAAGGGGTTTTCCCTTTGAACATCCAGTGCAGCACAGGCAGACCTGGTGCCAAGATGAGGTAAGCTTCTGTGCCAATGACTTCTGAAGCAGTTCGAAGTCCCTCATATGCTGCTAGTATTTCTTTTTCAGTTGGGGTGTAGTGGGCTTCTGAACCTCGATATTCTCGACTCCAAAATCTTAATGGTTGACCTTGGGTTTCGCCAGATGTTTTCTGACAGAGGCTCCAGGTGAGACCATGCTCTCCAGTGACAATGTAGAGGATATTCTGCACATCTGGTCATGTATGGATGGGCCCAAGGGTGACTGCATGAGCTATTTACTGTTTCAGTGGTCTCAAGGCCGCACTGAAAACAGTTCTTCTTTCTGGTTACTCTAAAAAGAGGGCTCACAAGCTGACTATAACCTGGGATATTCATCCTCCAGAATCCCATAAGGGCCAGGAAAGCTTGTGTTTCTGCCAATGGAATTGAGAAAAATGCATTAGCGATGTCAATCGTAGCATACCACTTGGCTGCTTTTGACTCCAGTTCATACTGGAGATCTAACATGTCTGGTACAGCAGCACTCAGTGGTGGTGTCACTTCACTCAGACCATGATAGTCTACTGTTAACCTCCAGCCTCCATCAGATTTTTTCACAGGCCATATGGGATTATTAAATGGGGAATGAGTTTTGCTAATTACTCCTCGAGCCTCCAGTTGATGAATCAACTCACGGATGGGAGCCAGGGAATCTCGGTTTGTGCGATATTGCCTCCGGTGTACCGTCCTGGTAGTAATTGTTACCTGTTGCTCTTGAACTTGCAGCAGTTCCACAACAAAATGGTCTTCTGAGAGGCCAGGTTAGTTAGAGAGTTGTTTGATTTTCTCTGTATCTACAGTGGCTATACCAAAAGCCCATCAATACCCCTTGGGGTCTTTGAAGTACCCTCTCTTGAGGTAATTTATGCCAAGAATACAAGGGGCCTCTGGACCAGTCACAATGGGGTTTTTTTTCCCATTTGTCCCCTGTTAAGCTCACTTCAGCCTCTAATACAGATAACTCTTCACATCCCCCTGTCACTCCAGAGATCCAGACAGAATCTGTGCATCTATACCTTGATGGCATCAATGTACACTGTGCCCCTGTGTCTACTAAGGCTTTATACCTTTCTGGATTTGATGTGTCAGACCATCGAACCCACACAGTCCAGTAGATTCGGTCATCCCTTTCCTCCTCCTGGCTGGAGGCAGGGACCCTCTATTTCTATTCTTCATCAGAGTATTTGCTATCTGATCCTTGCAATTGTAGTCTTGAAGTCTCCTCATTGGCATTAAAGGAAGTGATTGCAGTTATATCCCTTAGAGATTGCTGATTGTCCTCTTTTGTTCTGGCAGCTACTATGCTGACAGCCCTCTTGGGTGGTCCTTTTCTAACAGCTGTCTTCCCCCTTAGTTCACGTACACGCGCTTCCAGCTTAAAAGTGGGTTCACCATCCCTTTTCCTTTTTCCACTTGGCCTGTGCAGCTCCCATTGAAAAAAAAGAGAATGTCTGTAGAAGTTACGCCACTGCCTCTGAGAGCTACAAGAAAGGAGGTACGCCAACTGCACGTAAAGTGATGAGTAGGTTCCCATGTATTCTATTAGACAGCACTGTGCCACCTTTGCAGCTGCTTTCCTGTGGGAGCTATCTCTGATCTCGCACACGTGGGCTGCTCAGCTCCCATTGAAAATACAGGAATAAGTAGAAGTTATGCCACTGCGTCTGGGAGCTACAAGAAAGCAGGTACGCAGACGTCACCTTCAGTAGTAGGTAGCTCCTTGTGTAGCCTATCAGTCAACACTGTGCCACCTTTTCACCTCTATTCCTGTGAGAGCTATCTCTAATCTGTCGCACTTGCCCTGCTCACTTCCCATTGAAAATAGAGACTGTCGGTAAAAGTTACGTCATTGCTGCTGGAAGCTACAAGAAAGGAGATACGCAGACAAAGCATACAGTGGTACGTAGGACCCCATGTAGCCTATAAGCCAGCACTGTGCTACTCTTGGAGCTGCTTTCCTTTGGGAGCTATCTCCAGTCCTACACACTTTTCCCGCTCAGCTCCCATTGAAAAAATACAAGCTGCCAGGACATGTTACGCTACTGCCTCTGCGAGCTACGAGAAAGCACATACGCAGACCCCACCTACAGTGGTAAGTTGATCTTCGTGTAGCCTATCAGGCAGCACTGTTTTACCTTTTCATCTGCTTTCCTGTGGTGGCTATTTTCAATCCAACTCACTTTGCCTACTCATCTCCCAATAAAAATAAAGTCTGTTGGTAGAAGTTACGCCACTCCTACTGGGACCTACAAGAAAAAAGGTTTGCAGAACCTATCTATAGTGGTACGTAGGTCCTAGTGTAAACTATCAGCCAGAACTGTGCAACCTTTGAGACTCCTTTCCTGTGGAAACTACCTCAAATTCCGCGCACTTGGCTTGATCAACTCCCATTAAAAAAATACAAGCTGCCGGTGGAAGTTACGTCACTGCCTCTGAGTGCTACCAGAAAGCAGGTACGCAGAACTAGCTTACATTAGTACGTAGATCCCCGTGTAGGCTATCAGCAAGCACTGTGCCACGTTTGTAGCTGCTTTCCTGTGGGATCTATCTCCAATCTGACGCACCTGGCTTTCTTAGCTCCCATTGAAAATACAGGTTGCCGGTAGAGGCTAAGTCACTGCTACTAAGAGCTACAAGAAAGCAGGTACGCAGATCCCACCTACAGTGGTACGTAGATCTCCATGTAGACTATCAGCCAGCACTGTTCCAACTTTACTACTGCTTTGCTGTTTGAGCTATCTCCAATCTCCTGCTCAACTCCCAATGATAATACAGGCTACTGGTAGAAGCTACGTAGCTTCCTCTGGAAGCTAAAAGAAAGCAGGTACATTGACCCCACCTACAGTGGTACGTAGGTCCCCGTGTAGCCTATCAGCCAGCACTCTGCCATCTTTGCAGCTCCTTTCCTGGTTGAGCTATCTCTTTCCCACGGACTTGTCCTTCTCAGCTCCCATTAAAAAATAATGACTACCATACATGTTTCCTCACTGCGTCTGGGAGCTACAAGAAAGCAGGTATCCAGACTCCATCTACAGTGGTATATAGGTCTCCGTGTAGCCTTTCAGCCAGCACTGTGCCACCTTTGTAATTGCTTTGTTGTGGGAGCTATGTCCAATCCTGCGCACATGGCCTGCTTAGGTCCCATTGAAAATACAGATTCTCGGTAGAAATTACACCACTGCCTCTGAGAGGTACAAGAAAGCAGGTAGACAGAGCCTACCCACAGTAGTACGTAGATCCCCGTGTAGTCCATCAGCCAACTCTATGCCACCTTTGCTACTCATTTCCTGTGGGAGCTATCTCCAATCCCGCGCACTTGAGCTACTCAGTTCCAATTGAAAATACAGGCTGCCGGTAGAAATTACGCCACGGCCTGTAGGAGCTACAAGAAAATGGACATGTTACGCTACTGCCTCTGAGAGCTACGAGAAACCACGTACGCAGACTCCACCTACAGTGGTACGTAGATTACTGTGTAGCCTATCAGCCAGCACTGTGCCACCTTTGCAGCTGCTTTCTTTCGGGAGCTTTCTCGAACCCGACGCCCTTGGCCTGCTCAGTTCCCTTTGAAAATACAGACTGCCAGTAGAAGTTACGCCACTGCATTTGGGAGCTACAGGAAAGCAGGTACGGAGAGCCCACCTGCAGCGGAATGTAGGTCCCTGTGTAGTCTATCAGCCAGCAATGTTCCGTCTTTGCAGCTGCTTTCCTGTGGGATCTATCTCCAATCCTGCTCACTTGGCCTACTCATTTCCCATTGAAAATACAGGCTGTTGGTAGAAGTTATGCCACTCCTACTGGGAGGTACAAGAAAAAAGGTATGCAGAACCTATCTATATTGCTACGTAGGTCCCCGTGTAACCTATCAGCCAGCACTGTGCTATTTTTGCTACTGCTTTCCTGTTGGAGCTATCTCCAATCCTGTGCACTTGGCCTGTTCAGCTCCCATTGAAAATACAGGCTGCCGGTAGAAGTTACACCTCTGCCTCATGAAGCTACAAGAAAGCAGGTACGCAGAACCCACCTACAGTGCTCCGTAGGTCCCCATGTAGCCTATCTGGGAGCACTGTGGCACCCTTTGTCACTGCTTTCCTGTGGGGGCTATCTCCAATCTCACGCACTTGTCCTGCTCATCTCTCATTGAAAAAACAGTCTGTCAATGGAAGTTACGTCTCTGCGTCTGGGAGCTACAAGAAAGAGGGTATGCAGATCCCAGAGATGGTGGTACCTTGGTCCCCATGTAATCTATCAGCTAGCAATGTGCCAACTTTGCAGTTACTCTTATGTGGGAGCTATCTCCAATCCCGTGCACTCGATCTGCTCAACTCACATTGAAAACACAGCCTGTCGGTAGAATTACGCCACTGCGTTTGGGAGCTACAATAAAGCATGTACGCAAACCCCAGCTACAGTGGTAAGTAGGTCCCAGTTTAGTCTATCAGTCAGCACTGTGCAATCGTTGCAGTTGCTTTCGTGTTGGAGCTATCTCCAATCCCGCGCACTTTGCCATCTCAGCTCCCTTTTGAAATACAGGCTGCCGGTGGAAGTTACGCCACTGTGTCTGTGAGCTAGAAGAAAGCAGGTACGCAGACCCCACCTACAATGGTAAGTAGATCCCCATGTAGCCTATGAGCTATAAGTGTTCGACCTTTGCAGCTGCTTTCCTTTGGAAGCTATTTCCAATCCCACGCACTTGGCTTGCTCAGCTTCCATTGAAAATACAGGCTGTCGGTAGAAATTACGTCACTGCGTCTGGTAGCTACAAGAAAGCAGGTACGCAGAGTCCAACTACAGTGATAGTAAGGTCACCATGTACCCTATCAGCCAGAACTGCACCACCTTTCAAGCTGCTTTCCTTTGAAAGCTTTCTCCAATCCTGCGCACTTGGCCTGTTCAGCTTCTTTTTTTAAATACAGGCTGTCAGTACATGTTATGCCACTGCATCTGGGAGGTAAGAGAAAGCATGTACGTCAATGTCACCTACAGTGGTACGTAGGTCCCTGTTTAGCCTATCATCTCAGCACTGTGCAACTTTTGCACCTGCTTTCCTGTAGGAGCTATCTCCAATATCATGCCCTTGGCATGCTCTGCTCCCATTTAAAATAAAGGCTGCCGGTAGAAATTCCGCCACTGCTCCTGGGAGCGACAAGAAAGAAGGTATGCAGAAGTTCACCTACAGTGGTATGTAGGTCCCCATGTAGCTCATCAGTCAACACTGTTCCACCTTTGCAGATGCTATGCTTTGGGAGCTATCTCCAATCCCGCACACTTGGTCTGATCAGCTCCCATTTGATATACCGACTTCCTGTAGAAGTGACGCCACTGCCTCTGTGAGCTACAAAAAGCAGGTAAGCAGACCACACCTACATTGGTACGTAGGTCCTCATATAGTCTATTAGGAAGCACTGTACCGCCTTTGCAGTTGCTTTCCTGGGGGAACTATCTTTAATTCCACGCAGTTGGCCTTCTCAGCTCCCATTGAAAATACAGGCTGTAGTTAGAAGTTACGTCAGTGCCTCTGGGAGCTATGAGAAAGCAGGTACGCTGAGCCCACCTACTGTGGTACGTAGGTCCCCGTGTAGACTACCAACCAGAACTGTGCCACCACTTCAGCTGCTTTCCTATGGGAGCTATCTCCAATCCCGCACACTTGGCCTTTTCATCTCCTATTGAAAAAATAGATGCTCTTGCTAAAAATTATGCCTCCGTGTCTGGAGCTACAAGAAAGCAGGTACGTAGGACCCCATGTAGCCTATTAGCCAACACTGTGTCACCTTTGCAGCTGCTTTCCTGTTGGAGCTATCTTTAATTCCGCGCACTTGGCCTTCTCAGGTCCCATTGAAAATACAGGCTGCCGTTAGAAGTTAAGCTACTTTCTCTGAGAGCTACAAGAAAGCAGGTACGCAGACCAAACCTACACTGGTACGTTGATCCACATGTAGCCTATCAGCCACAACTGTGCCACCTTTGCAGTTTCTTTCTTGTGGAAGCTATCTCTACTCTCATGCACTTGGCCTGCTCAGCTCCCATTGAAAGTACAAGCGACCATTATAAGTTACTCCACTGCGTCTTGGAGCTACAAGAAAGCAGGTACGCTGAGCCCACCTAGAGTGGTACGTAGGTCCCCCTGAAGACTATCAGCCAGCACTGTGCACCCTTACAGCTGCTTTCCTGTGGGAGATATCTCCGATTCCGCACACTTGGCTTGCTCAACTCCCATTTGTAATAGAGTCTGCTGGTACATATTATGTCACTGCATCTGAGAGCTACAAGATATCAGGTAGGCAGACCCCAGCTGCAGTGGTACGTAGTTGCCCGTGTATTCGATTAGCTAGCACTGTGTCACCTTTGCAGCTGCTTTCCTGTGGGAGATATCTCCGATCTTGCGCACTTGACCTGCTCAGCTCCCAATGAAAAAATAAATGCTGTCAGTAGAAGTTACGCCACTGCGTCTGGGAGCTACAAGTAAGCAGGTACGCAGACCTTACTTATAGTGATACGTAGATTACCATGTAGCCTATTTGCCAGCACTGTGCTACCTTTGCAGCTGCTTTCCCTTGGGGGCTATTTTCAATACCAAGCACTTGGCCTACTCAGATCCTGTTTTAAAAAATACATGCTGTCGGTAAAAATTACGCGACTGCGTCTAAGAGAAAAACGAAAGCAGGTAAGCAGACTCCACCTGCAGTTGTAAGCAGGTCCCTGTGTAGACTATCAACTAGCCCTGTGATACCTTTGTAGCTGCTTTCCTGTGGGAGCTATACACAATCTAGAACACATGGCCTGTTCAACTCTCTCTGAAAATGCAGGTTGCCTGTAGAAGTTAAGCCTCTGCATTTAGAAGCTAAAAGAAAGCAGGCAGACCAATCCCACCTACAGTGGTTTGTAGGTCCCTGTGTAACCTATTAGCCAGCACTATGCCACCTTTGAAACTTCTATCTTGTGGGAGATATCTTTAATCCTGTGCACGGGGCCTGCTCAACTCCCATTTGAAATACAGACTGCCGATACATTTTACGCCACTGCGTCTGGGAGCTACAAATAACAGGTACTCAGAGCCAATCTAAAGTGGTACGTAAGTCCTCATGTAGCCTATAAGCCAGTACTGTGCCACCTTTAAAAGGCATTCCTAGGTAACTATCTCCAGTCGCGCACACTTGGCGTGCTCAGCTCCAGTTTAAAATACAGTCTGCCAATAGAAGCTACGCCACTGTGTCTGCGTACTACAAGAAAGCAAACCCCACCTACAGTGCTTCATTGGTCCCCGTGTAGCCTATCAGCCAAAACTGTGCAACCTTTACAGCTACTTTCCTGTGGGAACTATCAACAATTCCGCACAGTTGGCATGCTCAGCTGCTATTGAAAATACAGGCAGCCTCTAAGAGCTACAAGAAAGTAGGTATGCAGACCCAACCTACAGTGGCATCTAGATCCCCGTGTAGCCTATCATCCAGCAGTGTGTCACCTTTGCAGCTGGTTTCCTGTGGGAGCTATCTCAAATCCCGTACACTTTGCCTTCTCAGCTCCCATTGAAAATACTGGCTGCCGGAAAAAGTTACACCACTGCTTCTTGGAGCTACAAGAACGAAGGTATGCAGACCCTACCTACAGTGGTACATAGGTCCCCATGTAGCCTATGAGCTAGCACTGTGCCACCTTTGCAACTGCTTTCCTGGTTGAGCTATCTCCAATCCTGCGCACTTGGCCTGCTCAGCTCCCATTGAAAAAATACTGTCTGCCGGTAGAAGTTACCCCACTTCCACTGAGAGCTACAAGAAAGCAGGTACGCAAACCCCACCTACCGTGGTACGTAGGTCCCCGTGTAGCCTATGTCGTGGTTTTTCCCAGACAAAGAAAAGGGGAAAAAAAAAAAAGCGACTCCTCCCCCTTCCCCTCCCGATGGAATGGGGAGGAGATTGCAGAGGGAGAAAAAAAAGTAAAAGTGCCCGCGTAAGTTTAAATTAAAACAATTTACTAGGGAAAATTAAAGAGGAACAACTAAAACAAAAAAAAGGGGATATTACAAAGAAAACTGGTGAGTGATGCACTACCCGGGACCTGACCTAAGCGACCGCTCCAGACTGACGACCGAAAGCCCGCGACCCCGGAAGAGAGCTTCTTCCAGCTAGCCCCCACCTATATACTGGGCATGACGTTAGGATGGTATCGAATACCTGCTGGCCAGCCTGGGTCAGCTGTTCAGGCAGTACACTTTCCTGGTTCCTCATGGGAATTAACTCTATCCTGGTTCAAACTAGGACATTCCACTCCTTATTCTATACCATCTACACGTCATGTCTAGGTTTACACATCATAATCACCTACACATACATAACATAGAGCAACTATAGGAATAAAGACATTCAACAGTTATCATTATACAATTTAATTCACGGGTTATTCTCACCCAGAATCAAGTTCCCTTGAGGCACACATTGGGTCTTGCCATCCTTGCGCATCACCCACCAAGTACACCCAGGTCCCTGAGCAAAACTAATCCCATGGATGGGTTTGTTTTGACCTGAGGCAGGACACACCCAGACTGTCTTCCCTAACATGTCTTTTAGATGTACTTTGTCCCTGTCTACAATATGTAAGTGTTCTGATTGGGCAGGGCCAACTCGACTGACAGATCCTCTGGAGTTGACTAACCAGGTGGCCTTTTCCAAGTGTGTATCGCAGTGCTTGAAAGTTCCACCTCCCATTGCTTTCAGTGTGGTTTTCAAGAACCCATTGTATCTCTCAACTTTTCCTGAGGCTGGTGCATTATAGGGAATATGATAAATCCATTCAATGCCATGCTGTTTTGCCCAGCACTGTGCCACCGTTGCAGTTGCTTTTCTGGTTGAGCTATCTCTTTCCTGTGCACTTCGCTTACTCATTTCTTTTTGAAAATAATGGCTACTGGTAGAAATTACACCTCTGCGTCATAGAGCTACAAGAAAGCAGGTACTCACAGCCTGCCTACAGTGGTACGTAGATCCCTTTGTAGGCTATAAGCCAGCACTGTGCCACCTCTGCATCTGTGTTCCTGTGGGAGCTGTTTCCAATCCCACATCCTTGGTCTGCTCAGCCCCATTTGAATATTCAGATTGCCGGTACATGTTACGCCACTGCCTCTAAGAGCTACATGACAGCAGATAATCAGAGCCCACCAAAAGTGGTACGTAGGTCCCTGTGTTGCCGATCAGCCTTCACTTTTCCACCTTTACAGCTACTTTCCTGTGGAAGATATCTCCAATCCCAGGCACTTGGCCTGCTCAACTACCATTGAAAATACTGGCTGTTGATGTAAGTTACACCTCTGCGTCTCGAAGCTACAAGAAAGCAGGTACTTAGGCAACACCTAGAGTGGTACGTAGATCTCCATGTAATCTATGAGCCAGCACTGCTCCACCTTTGCTTCTGCTTTCCTGTGGGAGCCATCTCCAATCCCGCACACTTGGCCTGCTCAGTTTCCATTGAAAATACAGTGTGTCCTTAGAAGTAACGTCACTGCCTCTGGGAGCTACAAGAAAGCATGTATGCAAACTCCACCTACAGTGGTACATAGGTCCCCGTGTAGTCTATCAGCCAGTACTGTGCCATCTTTGCAGCTGCATTCCTGTGGGAGCTATCTCCTTCCCGCGCACATAGCCTGCTCAGCTCCCATTGAAAATACAGAAGTTACACCTCTGCGTCTTAGAGGTACAAGAAAGCAGGTACACAGACCACACATACCTTAGTACGTAGATTGTTGTGTAGCCTATCAGACAGCACTGTGCCACTTTTGCAACTGCTTTCCTGGTAGAGCTTTTTTTAACCGCGCAGTTTGCTCAGTTCTCATTGAAAAAATACAGGGTGCCAGTAGAAGTTATCCTGCTGCGTCTGGGAGGTACAAGAAAGCACGAATTCAGACCCCGCCTACAGTGGTACATAGATCCCCGTGTAGTCTATCAGCCAGCACTGTGTCACCTTTGCAGTTATTTTCCCTTGGGAGCTATCTCCAATCCCAAGCAATTGGCCTACTCAGCTCACATTGAAAAACTACAGGTTGCCAGTAGAAGTTAGGCAACTGCCTCTGGGTGCTACAAGAAAGCAGGTACGCAGATCCACCTACATTGTTACGTAGGTCCCCGTGTAGTCTAACAGCCAGCACTGTCTCACTTTTGCAGCTGCTTTCCTGTGGGAGCTATCTAATACCAAGCTCTTGGACTGCTCCACTTCCTTTGAAAATATAGACTGCTAGTAAAAGTTATGTCACTGCTTCTGGGAGCTACAAGAAAGCAGCCACGCAGATCTCACCTATAGTGTTACTTAGGTCCCCGTGTAGCCTATCAGCCAGCGCTGTGCCACCTTTGCAGTAGTTTCCTGTTTGAGCTATCTCTAATCTTGCGCACTTTGTCTGCTCAACTCCCCTTGAAAAAATACAGGCTGCCAGTTGAAATTACGCCACTGCGTCTGGCAGCTACAAGAAAGCAGGTACTCAGACCCCATCTACAGTGGTACGTAGGTCCCCGTGTAGTCTATCAGCCAGACTGTGCCACCTTTGCAGCTGATTTCCTGTGGGAGCTATCTCCAATCACGCGCACTTTGTCTTCTCAATTCCCTTTGAAAATACTGGCTGTAGATAGAAGTTACGCCACTGTGTCTGCAAGCTTTAAGAAAGCAGGTACGCAAAGCTCATTTACTGTGGTACATAGGTCCCTGTGTAGTCTATCAGCTAGCACTGTGCCACCTTTGCCACTGCTTTCCTGTGGGAGCCATCTTCAGTCCCACGCACTTGGCCTGCTGTAGTGGGTCTGGGAAGTTAGTGATTTTCCACAGCAGCTCTTGCAGTGCTGTGTCCTGCTCAGCTCCCATTGAAAAAACAGCCTGCTGGTAGAGATTACGTCACTGCATCTGGGAGGTAAAGGAAACCAGGTACTCAGACCGAGTCTACAGTGGTACTCAGGTCCCCGTGTTAGTTAGTGATTTTCCACAGCAGCTCTAGCAGTGCTGTGTCCTGCTCAGCTATCATTGAAAAAATAGAGGCTGCCCAAACATGTTACGTCACTGCGTCTGGGAGCTACAAGAAAGCAGGTACGCAGACCCCACCTACAATAGTAAATAGATATTTGTGTTGTCTATCATAGAATCATAGAATAATAGAATGGAAGGGATTGGAAGGGACCTTTAGAGATTGTCCCTTCCACCCCCCGTGTAGAAGCAGATTCACCTAGATCAGGTTGAATAGGACCATGTCCAGGTGGGTCTTGAAGATCTCCAAGGAAGGAGACTCCACAATCCCTCTGGGCAGCCTGTTCTATCACTCTCACGGTGAAATAGTTTTTTCTTATGTTTAAATGAAACTTTTTTATGTTCCAGTTTCATCCCATTACCCCTTGTGCTTTTACTATCTACTACAGAAAAGTGGGATGTATTAACCTCCTGACACCCATCTTGAGCAGGCCAAGTGTGAGTGATTGGAGATAGCTCCCACAGGAAAGCAGCAGCAAATGTGACAGTGCTAGCTGATAGGCTACACGAGGACCTACGTACCACTGTAGGTGGGGACCGCGTACCTGCTTTCTTCTAGCTCCCAGACGCAGTAGCGTAATCCCTACCAGAAGTCAGTATTTTTAATTGGAGCTGAGCAGACCAAGTGCTCGGTATTGGAGATAGCACCCATAGGAAAGCAGCTGCAAAAGTGGCACAGTGCTGGCTTACATATTTTAAGGGGACCTACGTACCAGTGTACATGGTGTCTGCGTACCTGCTTTCCTGTAGCTCCCAGAGGCAGTAGCGTAACTTCTACCGGCAGCCTGTATTTTTTCAGTGGAAACTGAGCACTCCAAGTGCGCGGGATTAGAGATAGCTCCCAATGGAAAGCACCTTAAAAGGTGGCACACTGCTGGCTGATAGGCTACATGGAGACCTACATACTACTGTAGGTGAGATCTTCGTATCTGCTTTCTTGTAACTCCCAGAGGCACTGGGGTAACTTCCATCGACAGCAGGTATTTTTAATGGGAGCTGAGCAGACCGAGTGTGCAGGACTGCCGATAACTCCCACAGGAAAGAAACTGCAATGGTGGAACAGTGCTGGGTGGTAGGCTACACGAAAATCTACGTACCACTGCAGGTGAGATCTGTTTACCTGTTCTCTTGTAGCTCCCAGACACAGTGATGTGACATGTATGGGCAGTCTGTATTTAAAATGGAACTGATCAGACGAAGTGCGCGGGATTGGAGATAGCTCCCACAGGAAAGCAGCTACAAAGGTTGCACAGTGCTGGCTGATAGGTTACAAGGCGACTTACATAACACTGTAGGTGGGGTCTGCATACCTGCTTTTTTGTTGCTCCCAGACGCAGTGACGTAACATCCACCAGCAGTTTCTATTTTTTCAGTGGAAGCTGAGCAGGGCAAGTGCGTGGGATATGAGATACCTCCCACAGGAAAGCTGTTGCAAAGGTGGCACAGTTCTGGCTAATAGACTACATGGGGACCTACTTACCACTGTAGGTGGGGTCTGAGTACCTGCTTTCTTGTAGCTCACAGACGCAGTGGAATAACTTTTACCAACAGCCTGTATTTTCAATGGGAGCTAAGGACGCCAAGTGCACGGCACTACAGATAGCTCCCACAGGAAATCAGTTTCAAAAGTGGCACAGTGTAAGCTGATAGACTGTACAAGTTTGCACCAGGATAGATTTAATTCCCGTGAGGAACCAGGAAAGGGTACAGTCTGAACAGCCAACCCAGGCTGGCCAGCAGGTATTCTATACCATCTTAACGTCATGCCCGGTATGTAGGTGGAGGCTAGCTGGAAGAAGCTCTCTTCCGAGGTCGTCGATCCGGAGTGGTCGCTTAGGTCGGGTCCTGGGTTGTGAGCAACTGCATCACTCACCAGTTTTCTTTGTAATATCACCTTGTGTTTGTTATAGTTGTTCCTCTTCAATTTTCCCTAGTAAATTGTTCTTATTTCAACTTATGCGGGCTCTTTTACTTTTTTTTTCTCCCTCTCCAATTTCCTCCACATTCTGTTGGTAGGGGGAGAGGGAGGAGTCCCGTTTTGGTTTTTTTTTCCTCTTTCCTCCGGCATTTATTGGCACCCAACTTTGGACCGGTGAGGTTGAAATAGAACAGAGTGGGTTTAAACAAACTCTTTGTGTACACTCCTGACACTAACTGATTGCTGAGCACAATGTTGGTCGATATGCTTGTATGGTGGTATTACATGTCCTCTTATCTGCATCATGTATGTCCTGTGACAGTTTTTCTCGTCTGTGGAAAATGTATGAAAATTCTCATGCTACTGCACTGGATGGGATTGGCTTATGATATGATTTTGTCAGGGGTTATTAAGTTGGGTTGGAATGTGTACATGACTATTTTGTCTCTTGCACATTTTCTCCTAGAACTTAATAATGGCACTCAATTTATGGGAAAAATTGACATGTTTAATTCCTCGCACTATGTCACTTACCCTCATTTCTTCAAGGTGCTTCTAATGGATTCTAACAACAATACTTGGAATGTTCTAATTACCATGTTTGTTTTATTTTCCCTTGTTTTCACCTGGGCTTGGATTGTGAAATTTTTTTTGAGAACTGTGAGGAGAGGGATACAGAATATGGGCAGGTGTCCAAGGAGCTTTCTACCTGTAAAGATTTGGAGAACACACAAACCAATTCCTAATTCATATGTGCCAGAAACATTTCCTGTTCCGACTCCAGCAGTGGATGTTGCAGTCAACTCAGCTGTGCACGAATCAGCTGCTGTTCTGACTCCAGCAGTGGATGTCCCTGTTGCAGCTGTTGAACACTCATACCCAGACTGCTGACACTGTTGCTGTTAGCACTGTGGACACTCATACCCAGACGGTGGATATTGTTGCTGTCTCCACTCAAACTCAGACTGCTGCTACAACTGTGGATGCTCAAACCCAGACTGTTGCTGTTACAGCTGCGACCACTCAAACAGAGGCAACTGATACAATTGCTGTTGAATAACAGTATCAATTTGTGCCAGTATCAGTTGCTCCTGTATAGAAAAAGAAATACACAAAAGAAAACAGTTTGCAGCACTAAGGATGAAGATGAACAAGGGATATCACAGAGGGAAGAAGAGTTGGAGCCAGAGAAAATCAGCCCGTCCGTGTGGAAATATTACAGACTACGCCCAGGTGTGAACATTATCACCTGGATGCTCCGATGCTGGGAAAATGGAGAAAAAAGTTTGGACTTAGAGGGCAAGGAAGCCAGGCAATTGGGCTCCTTGTCCAGGGACGGGGGTATTGATAAGGCTTTGGGAAGACCGTCACAAACCCTCAGCCTGTGGAGACGACTTCTTTTGGGTGTGAAGGAAAGAACACCTTCAAGGAAGATATTACAAGCCCCCCAAGTAAGTGGACCGCCATGGGGAAAGACATTTAATATTTGAGGGAGTTAGCTGTGCTGGAGATTATTTATAATGACTATGTGCCCACAGACCCAGATGAAGTTCAATGCACACAAGTTATGTGGCGAAAGTTCCTACGAAGTGCACCACCAAACTATGCCAGTTCGTTGGCAGCTGTCTCCTGGAAAGAAGATGAGAGGTAAACGGTAGAACAACTAGTCGCTCAACTTCGGCAATATGAAGAAAATGTGTCTTGTTCCTTCAGGCTGTTGTTTCAGCTGTAGAGAAAATGTCATGGAAGATTGACCAATTTGCGTCTCGCTCTCCACCTGCCAGTACTCCAGCTGTTAAGAATAAGCATCCCCATGCTCTAGAGCAGGAACGTAAGGAGTATACACCCCAGGATGTTTCACGGTCCCATCCACAAGACCAAGGAGAGAATATGAGCAAGTGGGATAGGCCACCTACCCCATCTACTCCAAGATCACCCGCTCCAAAAGCACAGGCACAGGAGTTGCGGAAAGGAAGGGTTAAAAGAAATAACTCTCCTTGGAGGAATGTTGCTCCAGTTTCCAGTGAGCAACTCCCTAGACAAGATAGGAGATTTGATTTCAATTTTGATTCCCTCGAGGGGCCCTGTGGTGCTTCCTGGGAAACAGGAAATGATGACTGCGATGACCAGTATTAGGGGGGCCCTGCCTCCAGCCAGGTGGAGGAAAGGGATAATCGAGTTTATTGGACTGTGTGGATTCGTTGGCCTGGCACATCAGATCCACAAGCATAGAAGGCTTTATTGGACACTGGTGCACAATGTACTCTGATGCCATCAAATTTTAAAGGGACAGAATCCATTTGTATTTCTGGAGTGACAGGGGGATCTCAACAGCTATCTGTATTAGAAGCTGAAGAGAGTCTGACTGGCACAAATTGGCACAAACATCCCATTGCGACAGACCCCGAAGTTCCATGCATCTTAGGCATAGATTATCTTAAGAGAGGGTATTTTAAGGACCCAAGAGGATACAGGTGGGCCTTTGGTGTGGCTACAGTGGAGGCAGAAGAGATTGAACAATTATCCAGCATGCCTGGCCTTTCAGAGGACCCTTCTGTTGTAGGCTTGCTGAAGATTGTGGAGCAACAGGTACCAATTGCAACCACAACAGTGCACTGTCGGCAATATCGCACCAACAGAGACTCTGTGATTCCCATTCATAAGTTGATTCGCCAATTGGAGAGCCAAGGGGTGATCAGCAAAACTCACTCACCCTTTAACAGCCCTATATGGCCGGTACAAAAGTCTACTGGAGAGTGGAGACTGACAGTAGACTATCGTGGCCTGAATGAAGTCACGTCACCGCTGAGAGCGGCTGTGCCAGACATATTGGAACTCCAATACAAATTGGAGTCCAAGACAGCCAAATGTTATGCCACCATTGATATTGCCAATGCATTCTTCTCAATCCCTTTAGCAAAAGAGTGCAGGCCTCAGTTTGCTTTCACTTGGAGAGGGGTGCAGTATACTTGGAATCGACTGCCCCAGGGGTGGAAACACAGCCCCACCATTTGCCATGGACTGATCCAGGCCACACTGGAGGAGGGTGAGGCCCCAGAACATCTGCAATACATTAATGATATTGTGGTGTGGGGTGACTCAGCAGTGGAAGTCCTTGATAAAGGAAAGAAAATAATCCAAATTCTTCTAAAGGCTGGCTTTGCCATTAAACATAGTAAAGTCAAAGGATCTGCACAGGAGATGCAGTTTTTAGGAGTAAAATGGCAGGATGTCATATTCCAATAGAGATGATAAAGAAGATTGCAGTCATGTCTCCACCAACTAACTAAAAGGAAATACAAGCTTTCTTAGGTTTTGTGGGGTTTTGGAGAATGCATATTCTAAATTCCAGTATGATTGTTAGCCCCCTCTACCATGTGACACGGAAGAAGAATGATTTTGAATGGGGTCCTGAGCAGCAACAAAGTTTTGAACAAATTAAATGGGAGATTGTTCATGCGATGGCGCTTGGGCCAGTCCGGACAGGACCAGATGTTAAAAATGTGCTCTACACTGCAGCTGGGGAGAGTGGCCCTACCTGGAGTCTTTGGCAGAGAGCAACTGGGGAGGGTCGAGTCCAATGCCGACCCCTCAGGTTCTGGAGTCGGGGATACAGAAGATTCGAGGCCCGATACACTCACACCGAGAAGGAGCTACTGGCAGCATATGAAGAAGTTCACGCTGCGTCAGAAGTGATTGGCACAGAAACACATCATGCAACTGATGCTACAAGGAGTAGGTGGATCACTTTGATCACACAACAAGCTCGCATAAGGAAGCCTAGCCTCCCTGGGATTCTGGAGGTGATCACCAACTGTCCAGAGTGCGAAGATGGTGAAATATCAGCAGAGAAGATGACACATGTTGACGAGACCCCATCGTAACATGAACTGCCAGAAGATGAGAAGCTGTATGGCTTGTTTACCGATGGGTCCTGCTGCCTTGTGGGAAGGCATCGGAGATGGAAGGCAGCTGTATGGACTCCCCTATGGAATATTCCAGAAGCTGCAGAAAGAGAGGGTGAATCCAGTCACTTTCAGAGGTAAAAGCCATCCAGTTGGTCTTAGACATTGCTGAACGAGAAAAATGGCCAAGGATCTACCTCTCCGCTGATTCGTGGATGGTGGCAAATGCTCTATGGGGATGACTACAGCAATGGAGAATGAACAACTGGCAACGATGGGACAAACTCGTCTGTGCTGCTCCACTATGGCAGGAGATTGCTGCTCGAAAGGAGAAACTAGTTATGACGGCGCGCCATGTAGATGCTCACGTACCCAAAAAGCGGGCCACGGAAGAACTTCTGCATAACCAGCAAGGTGACAAGGCTGCTAAGATTTCTCAGATAGATCTGGATTGGCAACATAAGGGGGAGTTTTTTTTAACTTGATAGGTCCATTATACCTCAGGTCATCAAGGCACAGATGCTACCTATAAATGGGCTCGTGATCGAGGGGTGGACTTAACCTTGGACACTATTGCACAGGTTATCCATGAGTGTGAGACGTGTGCTACAATTAAACAAGCCAAACGGTTGAAGCCCATATGGTATGGAGGACCATGGCAGAAATATAAATACAGAGAGGCCTGGCAGATTGATTACATCACACTGCCACAGACTCGTCAAGGCAAACGTCATGTGCTTACAATGGTGGAGGCAACCACAGGATGGTTGGAAATATATCCTGTGGCTCATGCCACCGCCCGGAACACTATTCAGGGCCTTGACAGGAAAGTCCTCTGGCGACATGGCACCCCAGAAAGAACTGAGTCAGACAATGGGACACACTTCAGAAACAACCTAATAGATGCTTGGGCCCAAGAGCACGGCATTGAATTGGTTTATCATATTCCCTATCATGCACCAGCCTCACAAAAAGATGAGAGATACAATGGGTTCTTGAAAACCACACTGAAAGCAATGGGAGGTGGAACTTTCAAGCACTGCGATACACACTTGGAAAAGTCCACCTGGTTAGTCAATTCCAGAGGATCTGTCAATCGAGTTGGCCCTGCCCAATCAGAACACTTACATACTGTAGAAAGGGACAACGCACATATAAAAGACATGTTAGGGAAGGCAGTCTGGGTGTGTCCTGCCTCAGGTCAAGGCAAACCCATCCGTGGGATTATTTTTGCTCAGGGACCTGGGTGTACTTGGTGGGTGATGTGCAAGGATGGGAAGACCCAATGTGTGCATCAAGGGAATTTGATTCTGGGTGAGTATAACCCGTGAATTAAATTGTATAATGATAGCTGTTGAATGTCATTCCTATAGTTGCTCTATGTTATGTATGTGTAGATGATTATTATGTGTAAACCTAGACATGATGTGTACATGGTATAGAATAAGGAGTGGAATGTCCTGGTTTGAGCTAGTATAGAGTTAATTCTTGTGAGGAACAAGGAAAGGGTACAGTCTAAACAGCTGACCCAGGCTGGCCAGTAGGTATTCAATACCATCCTGAAGTCATGACTAGTATATAGGTGTAGGCTAGCCGAAAGAAGCTCTCTTCCGGGTCGCGTACTCTTGATCGTCAGTCCGGAGCTGTCGCTTAGGTAGGGTCCCAGGTGGTGAGCGACTGCATCACTCACCAGTTTTCTTTGTAATATTCCCTTGTGTTTGTCATAGTTTTTTCTCTTCAGTTTTCCCAAGTAAATTGTTCTTATTTCGACCTACGCGAGTTCTTTTATTATTTTTTTCCCTCTCCAATTCCATCCGCATTCCGTTTGTAGGGGGAGGGGGAGGAGTCGTGGGGTTTTTTTTGCCCTTTGATCTGGCTAGGAAAAAACACTACATAGACTACACGGGGACCTACATACCACTGTAGGTGTGGTCTTCGTACCTGCTTTTTTTGTAGATCCACACGCAGGGGTGTAAATTCTACTGACAACCTGTACTTTAAAAGGGAGCTGAGCAGACCAAGTGCACAGGATTGGAGACAGTTCCCACAGCTGCAAAGTTGGAATAGTGGTGGCTCATAGGCTACACGGGGACCTAAGTACCACTGTAGGTGGGGTCTGCGTACCTACTATCTTCTTGCTCCCAGATGTAGTGGCGTAACTTCTACCAGCACCCTGTATTTTTTCAATGGAATTGAGCAGGCCAAGTGCGCGGGATTCGAAATTCCTCTACCAGGAAAGCAGCTGCAAAGGTTGCACAGTGCTGACTGATAGGCTACACTGGAACCTACATACCACTGTAGGTGAGATCTGCGTGCCTGCTTTCTTGTAGCTCATAGATTCAGCTACGTAACTTCTACCGGCAGCCTATATTTTCAATGGGAGCTTAGCAGGCCAAGTGCGCGGGATTGGAGATAGCTCCCAGAGGAAAGCAGCTGCAAAGGTGGCACAGTGCTGGCTGATACGTCAAACGGGGATTTACATACCACTTTAGGTGTTCTCTGCGTACCTGCTTTCTTCTAGCTCCCAGACGCAGTGGCGTAACATGTACCAGCAATTTGTATTTCAAATGTTAGCTGAGCAGGACAAGTGCGTGGGATTGGACATAGCTCCTAGAGGAAAGCAGCTGCAAATGTTGCACAGTGGTGGCTTATAGGCTCCACGGGGATATACATAACAGTTCAGGTGAGCTCTGCGTATCTACTTTCTTGTATTTCCCAAAGACAGTAACGTAACATGTACCTGCAGTTTGCATTTCAAATGGAAGCTGAGCAGGCAGAGTGGGCGGGATTGTAGATAGCTCATAGAGGAAAGAAGCTTGAAAGGCAGCACAGTTTTGGCTTATAGGTAACGTGGGGTCCTGCGTACCACTGTAGGTGGGCTCTGCACACCTACTTTCTTTTAGCTCTCATAGGCAGTGGCGTAACTTCCACCAGCAGCCTGTATTTTAAATGGGAACTGAGCAGAAAAAGTGCACTGGATTAGAGATAACTCCCCCAGGAAAGCAGCTGCAAAGGTAACACAGTGCTGGCTGATAGACTACATGGGGACCTACGTACCACTGTAGGTGGGGTCTGCGTACCTGCTTTCTTTTAGCTCCTACACGCAGTGGCATATCTTCTACCAGAGTTCTGTATTTTTTCAATGGGAACTGAGCAGGCCCAGTGTGCAGGATTGGAGATAGCTCCTACAGGAAAGCAGCTGCAAGGGTGGCACATTGCTGCCTGATAGGCTACACGGGGATCTAAGTATTACTGTAGGTAGGATCTGCGTATCTGCTGTCTTGTAGGTCTCAAACGCAGTGGCGTAACTTCCACCCACAGCCTGTATTTGCAATAGCCAAGTGCGTGGGTTTGGAGATAGCTCCCACAGGAACAAAGCTGTAAAGGGGGCAAAGTGCTGACTCATAGGTTTCACGGGGACCAACATTCCACTGTAGGTGTGGTACCTGCTTTTTTGTAGCTCCATGACACAGAGGTGTAAATTCTACTGGCAGCCTGTATTTTCAAAGGGAGCAGAGCAGGCCAAGTGCATGAGATTGGAGATAGCTCCCTGAGATAAGCAGCTCCAAATGTGGCACACTGTTGGCTCATAGACTACAGGAGGACCTACGTACCACTTTAGGTTGACTCTGAGTACCTGTTTTTTTGTAGCTCCCAGACACAGTGACGTAACATGTATCAGCACTCTGCATTTCAAATGGAAGCTGAGCAGATCAAGTGCAAGGGATTGGAGATAGCTCCCACAGCAAAGTAGTTGTAAGTGTGGCACAGTGTTGGGAAAGAGCAATTCCGGGAAGGAACCTCCTACACTTGCCCAGGGGAACCTGTGTGTTTGAGTAAGCCCCTGGACTGCCTCTACACCAATGCATGCAGCCTGGTGAATAAGCAGGAGGAACTTGAGATGTGGGTTCAGATGTGGGACTCCGATCTCACTGTGGTCACAGAGACGTGGTAGGACAGCTGCCATGACTGGAGCACAGCCATGGAAGGTTATGTATTGTTCAGGAAAAAAAGACTGACAAGGCATGGAGTTGGAGTTGCTCTGTGTGAGGGAGCAATTAATGTGTACTGAACTGTGCCTGGGTGGGGATGAGGAGAGAGTAGAGTGCTTATGGGTAAAAATTAATGGCCAGGGCAAGGCAGGTGATATTGTTGTAGGAGTCTGCTACAGGCCATCTGATGAGGAGGATGTGGATGAGGCCGTCTACAAACACCTGGGAGCTGCCTCAGGATCACAGTCCCTGGTCTTCATGGGGGACTTCAACCACCCTGACATTTGCTGGGATATCCACACAGCCAAGCACAAGAAGTCCAGGAGGTTCCTACAGATTGTTGACGACAACATCCTGTCCCAGATGATCGAGGAACCAACAAGGAGGGGTGTACTGCTGGACCTGGTACTGATGAATAGAGAGGGCCTAATTGGGGATGTGAAGGTTGGAGGCAACCTCAGCTGCAGTGACCATGATATAGTAGAGTTCAAGATCCTGTGTGGATGAGGCAGAACACAAAGCAGGACCGTGACCCTGGATTTCAGGCAAGCCGACTTTGGCCTCTTCCAAGATCTACTTGGACGAATCTCATGGGATATGATTTTAGATGGTAGAAGTGCCAATGAAAACCGGCCAGTCTTCAAGGACCACTTCCTCCAAACTCAGGATCAGTGTGTCCCAATGTGCAAGAAAAGAGGAAAAGGAGGTAGGAGGCCTCCATGGATGAGCAAGGATCTGCTGGGACAACTCAGGCAGAAAGCAGCCTTCTATGAGAGGTGGAAACAGGGGCTAGCTTCTTGGGAAGTGTATAGGAACATTGCCAGGGCATGCAGGGGTGCAAATAGGAAGGCTAGAGCCCTTCTAGAATTGAATTTAGCCAGGGATGTTAAAGACAGTAATAAGGCATTTTTCAAGCATCAGCAGCAGAAAGATGGTTAGGGGTAATGTGGGCCGGCTGCTGAACACAGAGGATGCCTTGGTATCTGAAGATGCAGAGAAGGCTGAAGTACTGAATGTCTTCTTTGCTTCAGTCTTTACGGCCAAGGTTAACCCTCGGGAAGTCCAGTATGTCAAGGATAACAGGATGGCCAGGACAGCAGAGGACTTGCCCTGCTTGGAAGAGGTTAAAGGCTTGTTGGACAAGCTTAAGGCTCATAAGTCAATGGGTCCTGATGGGATGCATCCTAGAGTGCTGAGACAGTTGGCTGATGTGATTGCTAAGTCTCTATCAGTTTTGAACAATCATGGAGGACAGATGAAGTGCCTGAGGGCTAGAGAAAGGTCAATGTCACGCCAGTCTTTAAAAAGGGCAGGAAGGACGACCCAGGAAACTACAGGCCGGTCAACCTCACCTTCATTCCTGGAACAGTGATGGAATAACTCATCCTGAATGTTATCACTGAACATAGGAAGGATAAGATGGTTCTCAGGGGGAGTCAACATGGATTCACCAAGGGGAAATCCTGTTTGCCTAACCTGATTTCCTTCTATGAGTGCATATCTGACTGGCTAGATGAGGGGAGAGCAGTGACCCACCTTGACTTCAGCAAGGCTTTTGAAACTGTCTCCCACAACATCCTCCTCAGAAAGCTCAGGCAATGTGGCTTGGATGAGTAGACAGTCAGGTGGATCGAGAGCTGGCTGAATGACAGAGCCCAGAGGTTGGTGATCAATGGCACGGTGTCGAGTTGGAGGCTTGTGGCCAGTGGAGTTCCACAGGGATCGATTCTGGGGTAGTCTTGTTCAACATCTTCATCAAGGACCTGGATGAGGGGACAGAGTGTACCCTCAGAAAGTTCGCTGATGACACAAAATATGGAGGACTGGCTGATTCCCCAGAAGGCTGTGCTGCCATTCAGCGGGATCTCAACCAGCTTGAGAATTGGGCAGAGAGGAACCTCATGAGGTTCAACAAGGACAAGTGCAGAGTCCTGCACCTGGGAAGAAACAAGCCCATGCACCAGTACAGTCAGGGGTCGAACTGCTGAAGAGTAGCTCTGCAGAGAGAGACCTGGAAATCCTGGTTGATAATAAACTAAATATAAGCCAGCAATGTGCCCTCGTGACCAAGAAGGCCAATGGCATCCTGGGATGCATCAAGAAAAGTGTGGCCAGAGGGTCGAGGGAGGTTCTTCTCCCTCTCTACTCTGCCCTGGTGAGGCCTCATCTGGAGTACTGTGTCCAGTTCTGGGCTCCTCAGCACAAGAAAGACAGGGACGTTCTGGAGAGAGTCCAGCGCAGGGTCACCAAGATGTTTAATATTATAGAACATCTTTCATACGAGGGTGATCTTACTAATATTTATAAATATCTAAAAGGTGGATGTCAAGAGGTTTGGACATCGCACTTTTCTATAGTAGATAGTAACAACACAAGGGGTAATGGGATGAAACTGGAACATAAAAAATTCCATTTAAACATAAGAAAAAACTATTTCACCGTGAGAGTGATGGAGCAGTGGAACACGTTGCCCGGGGGATTGTGGAGTCTCCTTCCTTGGAGGTCTTCAAGACCTGTGTGGACATGTTCCTATGCAACCTGATCTAAGTGAACCTGCTTCTGCAGCGGGGTTGGATTAGACGATCTATAAAAGTCCCTTCCAACCCCTACCATTCTATGATTCTATGATAGACTATACGGATATCTACTTACTATTGTAGGTGGGGTGTGCGTACCTGCTTTCTTGTAGCTCCCAGCCGCAGTGGCATAACTTCTACCGGCAGCCTGTATTTTCAATGGGAGCTGAGGAGGCAAAGTGCACAGGACTGGTCTTAACTCCGAAAGGAAAGCAGCTGTGTAAGAAACTATGAATTAGGGTATTGTTTATTAAAATTTATGTTAAGCTCAATGTAAAGGTTAAGCGACAAAAGAAAGGAAAGTACTTATGCGAACAGCTGCAGGACATCACTCATGTGAGATAAGATAACTGCAATTGCCTTCACATACCAGACACCATTTGTGTAAACAGGAGAGATACTGCTCAAGGATGACTACAAGATGTTCTAAGGGACTGGCGAAGATAAGAAAAACAACTCTATCTAAGTAAGGGATCAATTATAAAACAAAGAAGGAAAACTTCTTACTCAGCAAGCACCGAAAGACAGAAAAAGACCCCTCACAGTAACTGAAGCATGCGCAGAGCAGTTCTCCTACTTTACGGCCACGGATGTAAAATGTATAAAAAGGGACTGTTTAAACTAATCAGTACGGCAGTTGGCGGAGCGCAGACTCCCCTGTCGTCCAGCGCTGTCTTTGCTCTTATTCTACTTGCTACAATTAATAAAATTATAATTAGCTTATGATCCATTGTGGTCTCAATTTATGACAAGCTGCAAAGGTGGTAAAGTACTGGCTGATACGCTACCCTGGGTCCTACGTATCACAGTAGGTTCAGTCTGCGTACCTGCTTTCTTGTAGCTCCCAGAGGCAGTAGCATAACATGTTCCGGCAGCCTGTATTTTTTCAATGTGAGCTGAGCAGGCCAATTGTACATGATTGGTGATAGCTCTCACAGGAAAGCAGTTGCAAAAGTGGCAGAGTTCTGACTGATAGGCAACATGGGGACATATGTACCAGTGTAGGTGGGGTCTGCGTACCTCCTTTCTTGTAGCTCCCAGATGCAGTGGCGTAACTTCTACCTACCGTCTGTATTTTCAGAGGGAGATGATCAGGCCAAGTGTGCAAAATGTGATATAGCTCCCAAAGGAAAGCATTTGCAGAAGTGGAACAGTGCTGACTGATAGACTATAGTGACCTACATACCACTGTAGGTGGGATCTGCTTTCCTGCTTTCTTGTAGCTCCCACATGCAGTGGCATAAGTTACCGGCAGGCTGTACTTTTTCAAAGGGAACTGAGCAGGCAAAGTGAGTGGGATTGGAGATAGCTCCCACAGGACAAAAGTTGTAAAAGCGGCACAGCGCTGACTGATAGGCTACATGGGGATCTACCTACCACTGTAGGTGGGGACTGCGTACCTGCTTTCCTTTAGCTCCCAGACGCTGTGATGTAACTTCTACAGGCAGTCTGTATTTAAAATGGGAGCTGAGCAGGTCAAGCAGACTGGATTGGAAATAGCTCCCACACAAAAAACAGCTGCAAAGCTGACACAGTGCTGGTTGATAGGGTTCATGGGGACCTACGTACCACTGAAAGTGGGGTCTGCGTACCTGCTTTCTTGTAGCTCCCAGACGCAGTGATGTAACTTCTACCAGTAGGATTTATTTTTAAAGGGATCTGAGCAGGCCAAATGCGCGGAATTGGGGATAGCTCCCACAGGAAATCAACTGCAAAAGAGACACAGTGAGGGCTGATAGGATACACAAGGAGCTACATACCACTGTAGGTGGGGTCAGTGGACCTGTTTTCCTCTAGCACCCAGACACAGTGGTGGAATTTCTACCAGCAGCCTTTATCTTCAATGGGAGCAGAACATGTCAAGGACGCGATATTGGAGATAGTTCCCACAGGAAAGCAGTTATAGAAGTTGCACAGTGCTGACTGATAGGGTACATGGAGACCTACGTACCACTGTAGGTGGACTCTGCGTACCTGCTTTCTTGTAGCTCCTAGATGCAGAGGTGTAACTTCTACCAGCAGCCTTTTTTTTAAATGGGAGCTTAGCAGCCAAAGTGCGCGGGATTGGAGATAGTTCCCACAGGAAAGTAGCTGCAAAGGTGACACAGTGCTGGCTGATAGGTTACATGGAGAACTATGTAGTACTGTAGGTGGTGTCTGCGTACCTTCTTTCTTGTAATTCTCAGATGCAGAGAAGTAAAGTCACTCAGAGCCCCATAATGGGCACCATTTGCAGCGAAGTTTTCGGCTCTTGGCCTAAAAAAAACAGCTTGAGGCCTAAAAAAGACAGTTCGAAGCCTAAAAAAACAGCTGGAAGCCTAAAAAAAACAGCTCGAAGCCTAAAAATCAGCTCTAAGTTTACTTTATGAGACTCTCAGACTAGGGTCCGATTCTCAACTGGATGAGAAGAAATCCAGTCCTACTCAAAGTGAATGATAGGAGAAATGTTCACTTTATTGAAAGGAGGCTCTAACTTATATACACTGCAGGCTTCAAGCGAGCTCAGCAACAGCAGCTAATAAATTACATTTTCATGTTCATCCTACTTGCAGTTTCTGCAATAAGCAAGCTCCCTGATATTTTCACATCTTGTTTTTCCTCGAAGTTGTTTACCACCTTTAGCCAAGAACAGTCCAACCTTCAGGGAATAGAAAGCAGCCTGCTGTCTACATGACAGCAACTGCTTTAACCATGGCTCTGACACTGGTCTTGATTGTGCACTACATCCATATAACTAGAGCCCAGGCTGCCTTGCCCCAACGGGCCTAGCATTATACCCCGGGATCCATGTCCATGCCCCCTCATTTTTTCTCTACAAAACATGACACAGTGCTGGCTGACAGGGTCCACGGGGACCTATGTATCAATATAGATGGAGTCTGCATATCTGCTTTCTTGTAGCTCCCAGACATAGTGATGTAACATCCACCTGCAGCCTGTATTTCAAATAAAAGATGACAAGGCCAAATGCGTGGGTTAGAAGATAGCTCCCACAAGAAAAGCAGCTTGAAAGGTTGCTTTGTGCTCGCTGGTAGGCTACACAGGGATCTACGTACAATTGTAGGTGTGGTCTGCGTACCTGTATTCCTGTAGCTCCCAGAGGCAGTGGCGTAACTTCCACCGGTAGCCTGTATTTTCAATGGACGCAGACAAGGCTAAATGCGCGGGATTGGAGATATCTCCTACAGGAAACCGGCGGAAAAGCTGGCACAGTGCTGGCTGATAGGCTACATGGGGACCTTCGTACTACTGTCAGTGGGGTTGGCGTACCTGCCTTGTTGTAGCTCCTACACGCAGTGGCATAACTTATAACAGAGCCCTGTACTCTTTCAATGGGAAATTGGCTGGCCAAGGGTGGGGGATTGGAGATAGCTTATAAAGGAAAGGAACTGCAAAGGTCACACAGTGCTAGCTGATAGGCTACATGGGGATTGACGAACCACTGTAGGCGAGGTCTGCATCTGGGAGTGTGGTAGTTTGAGTCTGACTGGATGCCAGGTGCCCACCACACCGCTTTATCCCCCACCTCCTAAGCAAGCCAGGGAAAAGAGGAAAATAAGATGAGAGTCTTGTGCGTTGAGATAAAAGCAGTTTAATAAATAAGCAGCAAAGTCGCGCCCGCGGGAAGCAAAGCAAAAGCAGATAAAGCTGTTACTCTCTACTTCCCATCAGCAGCGATGTCCGGTCACCTCCCGAGAAGCAGGGCTTCAGGACGCGTAGCGGTTGCTTTTGGAAGGCCAGAAATGAATCTCGCCTCCCCTTCCTGCTCCTCTCCCCCAGTTTATATTACTGAGCTGACGTCATATGGTATGGAATATCTCCTTGGTCAGCCTGGGTTAGCTGTCCTGGCCATAGTCCCTCCCAAGATCATGCCCACCCACAGCTATTGGTGAAGATGGGGGAAGGAATACTGGAGGAACAGCCCCGATGCTGTGCGAGCAGTAGTCATAATATTGATATCAACAGTAAGCACAGCACTGCAGGATTTGCTGTGGAAAATCACTACCATCCCAGACCCACTATAGTCTCCACCCCTTATTCCATACCATTTATGTCATGCTTCGACAAACCATCTTAACAACCCATATACATTCTTATATACTCTCATTAACCAGTACCCACACTCTTCAACAGACAAACATCATTCTTGTATTCCCTCTTGCATCTTGCATCAAACAAGTATTTAGTAATCCGTTATATCTTGTGGGTGATAGGGGATGTGGTATATCCACTCAATGTCATGTTTCTTTGCCCAGGAGTTTATGAGATTGTTTTGAAAATGAGTTCCATTATCTGATTCAATTTTTATGGAGTACTGTGTCGCCACAAAACTTGTCTTTCAAGACCCAAGACAGTATTTCGGGCAGTGACATGGTTTACAGGCTATGTTTCCAACCAACCGGTAGTTGCTTCCACCATGGTGAGTATATAACGCTTGCCTTGATGTGTTCGTGGTAGCGGTCAAACATAGTCAATTTGCCAGGCCTCACCATATTGAAAACACAGCCATCGGCCTCTATTCCAGGGAGACTTGATTCGTGTGGCTCGCTTGATTGCGGCACACGTTTCACATTCGTAGGTGACCTGTGTAATGGCTTCCATGGTCAAGTCCACCCCTCGATCACGAGCCCATCCTATATGTTGCATTTCTTCCCAGATGTCCTGATGTTTCATGGACCCATCGAGTTATAAATAGCTAACCTTTACGCTCCCAGTCTAGGTCTACCTGAGCTACTTCAATTTTGACAGCTTTATCTACCTGTTGGTTGTTCCATTGTTCTTCATTGGCACGGCTTTTTGGCACGTGAGCATCTCCATGACGTACTTTAAGAGTCATGTTTTCCACCCGAGCAGCAATGTCTTGCCATAATGCAGCAGCCCAGATGGGTTTACCCTTGCGCTGCCAGTTGGTCTTCTTCCATTGCTGTAGTCATCCCCATAGAGCATTAGTCACCATCCAGGAGTCAGTATAAAGATAGAGTACTGGCCACTTCTCTCGTTCTGCAATCTTTAGAGCTAGTTGGATAGCCTTCACTTCAGCAAACTGACTTGACTCACCTTCTCCTTCAGTGGCCTCAACAGCTCGTCGTGTGGGACTCCACACAGCAGCTTTCCACTTACGATGATTTCCTACCACGCGGCAGGATCCATCAGTAAACAAAGCATAATGCCTCTCATCTTCTGATAGTTCATTATATGGTGGTGTCTCTTGGGCACGAGCTACTTCCTCAGGCAATGCTCCAAAATCTCTGCCTTCTGGCCAATCCATGATTTCTTCCAGGATTCCTGGGCGATTAGATTTCCCCATCCGAGATCGTTGTGTAATCAACGCCATCCACTTACTCCAGGTAGCGCTGGTTGCATGATGTATAGAAGGGGTTTTCCCTTTGAACATCCAGTGTAACACAGGCAGATGTGGTGCCAAGAGGAGATGAGCTTCTGTGCCAATGACTTCTGAAGCAGCTCGAAGTCCCTCATATGCTGCTAGTATTTCTTTTTCAGTTGGGGTGTAGTGGGCTTCCAATCCTCAATATCCTCGACTCCAAAACCCTAATGGTCGACCTCGGGTTTCTCCAGATGTTTTCTGCCAGAGGCTCCAGGTGAGACCATGCTCTCCAGCAGCAGTGTAGAGGATATTCTGCACATCTGGTCCTGTATGGATGGGCCCAAGGGCGACTGAACGAGCTATTTCCTGTTTAATTTCTTGAAAAGCTTGTTGTTACTCAAGGCCCCACTCAAAACAGTTCTTTCTGGTTACTCTAAAGAGAGGGCTCACAAGCTGACTATAACCTGGGATATGCATCCTCCAGAATCCCACAAGGCCCAGGAAAGCTTGTGTTTCTTTCTTATTAGTCAGTTGAGACATAGTCGCTATTTTATTCACAACATCCATAGGCACATGCCGACGCCCATCTTGCCATTTTATGCCCAAAAACTGTGCAGGTCCCTTTACTTTGTTTCTTTTTACAGCAAAACCAGCTTTTAGGAGAATCTGTATTATTCTTTTCCCTTTCTCAAACACTTCTTCTTCCTTGTTGGCCCATACAATTATGTCATCAACGTACTGTAAATGTTCAGGGGCATCACCCATTTCCAGCACAGTTTGGATTAGACCATGACAAATAGTAGGACTATGTTTCCACCCCTGGGGCAATCGATTCCAGGTATATTGGACACCTCTCCATGTGAAGGCAAATTGTGGCCTGCACTCTGCTGCCAATGGAATTGAGAAAAATGCATTAGCGATGTCAGTCGTAGCATAGCACTTGGCTACTTTTGACTCCAGTTCATACTGGAGCTCTAACATGTCTGGTACAGCAGCACTCAGTGGTGGTGTCACTCCGTTCAGGCCACGATAGTCTACTGTTAACCTCCACCCTCCATCAGATTTTTTCACAGGCCATATGGGACTATTAAATGGGGAATGAGTTTTGCTAATTACTCCTTGAGTCTCCAGTTGATGAATCAACTCACGGATGGGAGTCAGGGAATCTCGGTTAGTGCGATATTGCCTCCGGTGCACCGTCCTGGTAGCAATTGGTACCTGTTGCTCTTGAACTTGCAGCAATCCCACAACAAAAGGGTCTTCTGACAGGCCAGGTAAATTAGAGAGTTGTTTGATTTTCTCTGTATCTACAGTGGCTATACCAAAAGCCCATCGATATCCCTTGGGGTCTTTGAAGTACCCTCTCCTGAGGTAATCTATGCCAAGAATACAAGGGGCCTCTGGACCAGTCACAATGGGGTGTTTTTTTCATTTGTCCCCTGTTAAGCTCACTTCAGCCTCTAATACAGATAATTCTTCACATCCCCCTGTCACTCCAGAGATCCAGACAGAATCTGTGCCTCTATACCTTGATGACATCAATGTACACTGTGCCCCTGTGTCTACTAAGGCTTTATACCTTTGTGGGTTTGATGTGCCAGGCCATCGAACCCACACAGTCCAGTAGATTCGGTCATCCCTTTCCTCCTCCTGGCTGGAGGCAGGGACCCTCCATTTCTGTTCTTCATCAGAGTATTTGCTATCTGATCCTTGCAATTTTAGACCTGAAGTCTCCTCATTGGCATCGAAGGTAGTAGTTCTATGTCTTGGAGATTGTTGATTGTCCTCTTTTGTTTTGGCAGCTACTATGCTGACAGCCCTCTTCGGTGGTCCTTTTCTAACAGCTGTCTTCCCCCTTAGTTCATGTACACGCGCTTCCAGCTTAAAAGTGGGTTCACCATCCCACTTCCTCATATCCTCTCCTTGGCCAAGCAAAAAGAGCCAAAGTTCATTTCGTGGTGTACTCCTGCGTCTGGGACTTCCTTTTCCCCTGGTCGGGACAGTGGATGACCGAATTCTTGAGGCAGTTCTGACAGTCAGACCATCATCCCACACTGGTGAGGAGGTGCAGAGGCTCTCTTCATAGTTCTATAACCAAGAAGATACCCTCTCCACTGTTGGTATATCCATGTCTGGATGATACACCATTGCCAAGATATTAGAATATGTAGCTGGGGCACTCTGAATCACTTTTCTCAACATGGCCCGTGTACACTGGACATCGTCTGGATCTGTGGAGGCCTCAGCATTATCTAGATCACCATAGATGACTTCCAACACAGCTAATTCCCTTAGATATTGGATCCCTTCATCAGCTCTAGTCCACTTTCCTCGGGCATTTACAAGGTCTTCCTTGAATGAGTATCTTGCCCGTACACTTGAGAGGAGCTGTTTCCAGAGACTACAAATTGAGGTCTTCTTTCCAATGCCTCTATCAATTCCCCGGTCCCTAGCAAGAGATCCTAACTGTTGGGCTTCTCTGTCTTCCAATTGCTGACTGTCAGCCCCGTTATCCCAACATCGGAGCAGCCAGACACCAATCCGCTCACCGGGCTGGCGACTGTAATCTTTTCGCATATCTCTAAGTTCTGTTGAGGTGAGGGACCGAGTAGTTTCCATTTCCTTTTCGATTTCTTTCACTCCTTCTCCTGATCTCCTTACCGAAGGACCAGTTTCTTCTTCTAGCCTTTCCTCTTCCTCCTCTTCCGCCCTTACTAATCGATGATATGGACTTGACCTCCTTATCCACTGCTTCTTTTTCACTACTGGGGCAACCACTGTGGTTGTTGTTTGATTCCCTGACTCAACCATGGTAGTCTCAGGTATAGTTTGAATTTCCACCTCGGCCATAGTTCTCTGAGAGGACTGGACTACAACTGACTCAACCATGTTGCTCTCAGGTACCGTTTGAGTTTACACTTCAATCATAGTTCTCTGAGAGGACTGGAATGCAGCTCGGTAGGCAGAGGCTAGGCCCCAATATAGTGCCTGAACCCGATGGGCCTCATTAGGGTAGACAAGACACCCTTCTATCAGGTGGCGTGCCAGTAAAGTAGGGTTTTTTATCTGTTCAACTGTAAAATCCCAGGTTACAGGAGGTGATAATCGTCCTAGGAATTTGCCCAAATTCATCCGCACACCCTGCCACCCAGGGACTGGCCGCCTCAGGGGGCATTTTAACATGTTTCCATCGCAAATTTGTGCTCTCTGATACCCAGATGAGTCCAGATTCCACAAAATATATAATATACCAACCATGTTAATTAGTAATATTAAAACTCTCGTATAAGGGTGACTAAGGACCTGGGAAGTCTGTATAACAAAATTGTCTAGATCAGTCCGAGCTGAGGGGAAAGAGGTGCTTTGCCCCATGGCCTCCACAAGATAGCTCCCACAGCACACTAAATTCATCAGTAACAGAATGAGACATGCTATTATTATTTGGGTCATCATGTTCCCAGGCCCTTTCATCCTTTTCACAAAATTATATAGCCAGCTTAGCAAAGCTATTAAGGTTAAAGCACAGCACAGAGTCAATGTTAGTAGCATCGTGTTCCCAAACATTAGAAAGTGTAAGATAAGTTGCATAACAGCAAGGCACCGTGACCAGCACAGGAACTTTGCACTCATTGGCTTACTGTAATTGCAATGCAGTTAATGTAAAACTGCTATTATCGTGCCCCACGTTGAGCGCCAAAAGGGCTGTGGTAGTTTGATCCTGGCTGGATGCCAGGTGCCCACCACACCGCTTTATCCCCCACCTCCTCAGCAAGCCAGGGAAGGGGAGAAAATAAGATAGGAGTCTCGTGGGTTGAGATAAAAGCAGTTTAATAAAGAAGCAGCAAAGTCGCGCGCGCGGGAAGCAAAACAGAAGCAGATAAAGCTGTTCCTCTCTACTTCCCATCAGCAGCGATGTCCGGTCACCTCCCGAGAAGCAGGGCTTCAGTACGCGTAGCGGTTGCTTTTGGAAGGCCAGAAATGAATCTCGCCTCCCCTTCCTGCTCCTCTCCCCCAGTTTATATTACTGAGTTGACGTCATATGGTATGGAATATCTACTTGGTCAGCCTGGGTCAGCTGTCCTGGCCATAGTCACTCCCAAGATCGTGCCCACCCACAGCTATTGGTGAAGGTGGGGGAAGGAATGCTGGAGGGACAGCCCTGATGCTGTGCAAGCGGTAGTCATAATATTGATATCAACAGTAAGCACAGCACTGCAGAGCTGCTGTGGAAAATCACTACCATCCCAGACCCACTACAGGGAGCTACAAGAAAGCAGGTATTCAGACCACACCTACATTTGTACTTTGGTCCCCGTGTAGCGTATCAGCCTTCACTGTGCCAGCTTTGTAACTGCTTTCCGGTGGGAAGTATCTCCAATCCCTCGCACTTGGCCTGCTAAGCTCATATTGAAAAAATACAGGCTGCCACAACATGTTACTCCACTGTGTCTAGGAGCTACAAGAAAGCAGATATGCAGACCCCAATTACAGTAATACGTACGTCCCCTGTGTAGCCTATAAGATAGCACTGTGCTACCTTTGCAGCTTCTTTCCTGTGGGAGCTATCTCCAATTCCGTGCACATGGCCTGCTCAGCTCCCATTTGAAATACAGGCTATCGTTAGAAGTTACGCTACTGCTTCTGGGAGGTACTAGAAAGCAGGTACGCAGACCCCATCTACATTGGTACATAGGTTCCTTTTTAGTCAAACAGCCAGCACTGTGTTACATTTGCAGTTGCTTTTATGTAGGATCTATCTCCATTCCCATGCACTTGCCCTGCTCATATCCTATTTGAAATACAGGCTATGGGGACACGTTACGCCACTGCGTCTTGGAGCTACCAGAAAGCAGATATGATGATCCCACCTACAGTGGTACTTAGATCCCCTTGTAGCCTATAAGCCAGCACTGTCCCAACTTTGCAACTGCTTTCCTGTGGGAGCTATCTCCAGTCCCACAGACTTAGCCTGATCAGCTTACATTGAAAATACAAACTGTCAGTAGAAGTTAGGCCACTGCGTCTGGGAGCTACAAGAATACACGTACGCAGATCCCACCTTCAGTGGTACATAGATCCCCTTGTAGTCTGTCTCCCAGCAACATGTCATCTTTGCAGCTGCTGTCCTTTGGGAGCTATCTCCAATCCCGCATCATTGGCCGGCTCAGCCTGAAATACAGGCCTGCCGGTAGAAGTTATGCCACTGCCTATGAGAGCTACAAGAAAGCAGGTACTCAGACCGCACTGACATTGATACGTAGGTTCTCGTGTAGCTAGCACGTTATCACCTTTTCAGCTGCTTTCCTGTGGGAGCTATCTCCTATCCACCAGCACAGCAGGCAGTACTTTGCCACTGTGGTGGTTTGACTGTGGCTGGATGCCAGGTGCCCACCACATCTCTGTATCCCCAATGTCCCTAGAAAAACAGGGAAAGGGTTACTGATCGGGATCTATTACTTTAGCTATAAGACCCCGGTGAATGTATTTGTTAGTTACCTTAGCTGTTACCTTTGCCACGAGAATGTGGTAAGTGTATACCTTAGGTTACCTTGGCTGTTACCTTAGCTGTTACTAAAACAAAGGGACTGATTTATTTTTTTGACCAATTATTGTGATTTTGGAAATTATGTTTTTATTGGGAACCAATCAAGGTGAAGGACTAAATTGATAGATGGACATTTTATGAATGTTTGTTTTGACAAATGCCATTCTTTTGTTTGAGTCGTATAAAAACCCTGAAAATGGTAACTAACAACGAAGCACTTATGGAGGAGCTATTACCCTTGTTTTCTCAGGGCTGCATAATAAAGAAGTGCCTGCTTATCTGCATTCGTGTGTAGATAAGTTTTTTGCGATTTGGGATTTGTCAACATAATCTTTTCGCGTATCTCGAAGTTCTTATGAGGTGAGGGACTGAGTAGTTTCCATTTCCTTTTCAATTTCTTTCACTCCTTCTCCTGATCTCCTTACTGAAGGACCAGCTTCTTCTTCTAACCTTTCCTCTTCCTCCTCTTCTGCCCTTACTAATCAATTAAATGGACTTGACCTCCTTTTCCACTGTTTCTTTTTCACTACCGGGGCAACCACTGTGGTTGTTGTTTGATTCCCTGACTCTGTCATGGTGGTCTCAGATACAGTTTGAATTTCCACCTCGGCCATAGTTTTCTGAGAGGACTGGACTGCGACTGACAACCATGGTGGTCTCAGATACAATTTGAGTTTCCACTTCAACCATATTTCTCTGAGAGGACTAGAGTGTGGCTCGGTAGGCAGAGGTTAGTCCCAGTATAGTGCCTGAACCTGATGGGCCTCATTGGGGTAGAAAAGACACCCTTCTATCAGGTGGCGTGCCAGTAAAGCAGGGTTTTATATTTGTTCAACTGTAAAATCCCAGGTTACAGGAGGTGATAACCATCCTAGGAATTTGCCCAAATTCATCCACACACCCTACCACCCAGGGACTGGCCACGTCAGGGGGCATTTTAACATGTTTCCATCCCAAATTTGTCCTCTCTGATACCAAGATGAGTCCAGATTCCACAAAATATGTAATATAGCACCCATATTAATTAGTAATATTAAAACTCTCATATAAGGGTGACTAAGGACCTGGGAAGTCTGTAGCCTATCAGTCAGCACTGTGCCAACTATACAGCTGCTTTCCTGTGGGAGCTATCTCTTATCCTGCGCACTTTGCCTGCTTGGCTCCCTTTGAAAATACAGGCTACCAGTAGAAGTTACGCTACTGCGTCTGGGGGCTACTAGAAAGCAGGTACGCAGACCCCATCTACATTGGTATCTAGGTCCTTGTGTAGCCTAACAGCCAGCACTGGGCCACCTTTGCAACTGCTTTCCTGTGGGAGCTATTTCCAACCTAGCCCATTTGGCCTGCTCATTTCCCATTGAAAATACAGGCTGTTGGTATAAATTACGCCACTTCCTCTGAGAGCTACAAGAAAGCAGGTACGGAGACCTTCCCTACAGTTGGTCCCCTTGTAGCCTGTATAGCAAAAACAGTGCCACCTTTTCAGCTGCTTTTCAATGGGATCTATCTCCAATACCGCATCATTGACCTGCTCAGCTCCCATTGAAAATAGAGGCTGCCGGTAGAAGTTAGGCCACTGCATCTGGGATCTACAAAAAGCAGGTATGCAGACCTCACCTACAGAGGTACGTTGGTCCCCGTGTAGTCTATCAGCCACCACTGTGACACCTTTGCAGCTGCTTTCCTGTGGGAGCTATCTCCAATACCTCCCACTTTATCTGCTCAGCAATTGAGAAGTTTTCGCAGCTCTTTGCCTAGGGTCCGATCCTCAACTGGGTGGTAAAAAATCCAGTCCTACTCAATGTGAGTGATAGCAGAAATCTTCCCAACAAATCGCGTCTGAACAGGGACCTCACTGGGTGTTTTTGGGTAAATAGCCTTCCTGCGGGGAGCTGAGACTTGAAAATCTGGAGGCAGGGGCGATCGTTGGAGATGGAAGCCTAACCCTTCCCAAGTGGAGGTTGCTGTACCCAGAAGATTGACTACAGATCGTGGTGGGATGTGGAGCGCGGTGAGACGCTGAATCGGCCGACAATATGGATAAAGAAGTAGCACTCTCACTTTTACGTCGCTTTTTAAAAAAGCCAGGAATGGACTTTAAGTTGACCGATTTATATGGTATACTTGCATATGGTAATTGTAAAGGCTTTTTTAAAGACTCTGAGAAATATTTTGATGAGGAGGAGTGGAGAACATATGGGACTTGTCTTTGGGACTTGGTTATAGATGAAGAGAAAACTGCTCAGAAACTGATAAAACCTTGGAGAGAGGTCATTAACTGTCTGAAGAAATAAAAGATGGAAAAGGATTTGGCCGCTGCTGTAACTCAGCGGCTTGATATGCCTGAGACTGTAGCCGAGGCAACAGCTGGACTACTTGGTATTGGAACTAATTATGTCTCACCTCCCTTTTCTGGTGAGTGGCGAGAAATTGGAAACCTTCTCGCGGAAGCCACTATTAGTGGTGATAAGGACAATAGTAAGATCAGTAAAGATCTAAGTCTCCTTTGGAGAGACGTGATAAATACTTTAAAAGAAATGCAAGCAGAACAGTGTGTGGCCATGCCTGCAGCCCAGGCGTGGACCGTTGTGCCGAGGCCGAAGGAGACAGATAGGGGAACGGACAAGCTCCTGCAGGAAGTATTAAAGAAATTGGAGCGACAAGAGATCATTGCCACTGAAAGGCAGCCCGGTGCACAGCCCATCACCAAACGAGGCATGCTGGGAGGGAAAAAAAAAAAAAAGTGTTTTCCTCTACACAATAGTTTTTACAAAGTCAGAGAGGCGAAGGGGCTTCGGAGCAGAGCCCCTGTGGGAAGGCTGCTTCCCATTCGAGCCCAGCCCGCCGAGTTACCCTTGGGACGAATTGCAGAGGAAGCAGACGTGGAATGCCAAGCGGACAGAGTCAGGTGGGGCTGCAGCCCAGGATGATCAGAGGAGAGTGGGGGAGCGCGACCCCGTGTTAGACTGGGCACCATCGGGCACGCGAGGGGAGACAAAACACAGGAGAGAGTAATATCGACTGCGCCGCTGGTGCTGGGGATGGCACGGAGTGAGACAGACCCCTCCCTCCCCCCCACACCCCCCGCTTCCACGCAGTCGCTTCACACGCCCAGTCAGTGTCTCCAGAGCGCCCCTCCCCAACACCACGTGCCGACATCACTGGCCCCAGTCCTCACGGACTGCTGGGCTCATCCTTTCCATCCTCAATCCTTTGCCTCAAAGAGTGTAAAAACTGTTGGTCGTGATGTTATGCATTTTGCTGTAAATGTGATGAATAGTGGTTTTCTTACAGTGGAAACTATCTAAGGTGTTTTAGGTGTCAGGAATGAAACTTGGAAGAACAGAACATTTTGACATCGAGAAGTAAGTGACAAAGAAAAAAGGTGAAAAAGGTTTATAAAAAGTGGTTTGTGTTTTGGACTCATTGGTGAAGGACTGTTTTTTTTTTTGATCGGGAGTAAAAAAAAGTAAAAAAACTGATTTTGTCACACTGTTGATGCTTCAAATGATTGTGGTAAATGGTTTTAGGCAATTTCAACAACCCAAGAAAAACATGTGAGTTACACTGGCCAAAGCAATCAATCAGTCTACAATATGTTTATCAATGGCCACTCTAGTTAAAACTTTTTTTACCTGTTTGGTAGGAGTTCCATCAGATGTGGCACAATGGCCTGTACCAAATGCATTAAAAACAAATCCCTTAGTTAAGGATAATGGCAATGTTGACAACTGGGATTTAATATTTTCATGGTTGCCAACAATGACAACAGAGCCACAGGAGTTAGAATTATTGAGATCTATAAAGATGGATTTTTGTGTCATGTTTAATTTTACCAGCAATACCAAAACATTTGGGACAGAATGTGGATCCCATCCTGGGCATGTATAAGAACACAACATCTTGGTGCAATTATACTTCACCAAAAAGATCCAGGTCTATTATCTTGTGCCTATACAGTTACCAAAGGGAATTTTTATGATTTGTGGGGACCAGACATGGCCTGAAATAGCCTCGAGATTACAAAGGGGACCATGCAGTTTGGGACAACTGATGATCTTAATGCCTAATCACACACTGATTTGGAAACATCCTTGTCCAAAACAATTTGTGCGTGCATTTACTAGCGAATGTGATGACTATGTTACCTTTGGTCTCCCTCAGCAAGAATAGCAACTAGTATATTTGCTCCAGGTGTAAGAGTATCTGCTTTATTAACTCTGCTATGCAAATTAGGATACTGGCCTAGCGAACAAAGTAACCAAACCTCAATAACATTAGAAGGCTTGATTAGTGATGTAATTAGTATTAGACATGCAACTTTGCAAAATAGAGCCGCTATAGTTTTTTTTGCTTTTAGCTCATAGTCATGGTTGTCAAGACTTTGAAGGCATGTGTTGTTTTAATCTTTCTGATCATAGTGAATCTATTGAGAAAACTTTGGCATATTTAAAGGTTCATGCTAAGAATATTACGGTGGGTTATATTCTTTTGATGATTGACTTCAATCAGCTTTCGGGAGATTGTCACCTTGGTTGACTATGTTAATCAAAGAAGGGTTAAGGTGGATGATGATTATTTTACTTTTGCTTATAATTTTTAACATAGTATATAGTTGTATTATGACGGCAGTGCATAAATTTAACAACTCGGTCTTGATTGTGAAAAACAAAAAGAGGAAATTGTGGAGAAAAAATGAGGGAGCATAAACATGGATCCCGGGGTATAATGCTAGGCCCATTGGGGCAAGGCAGCCTGGGCTCGAGTTATATAGATGTGGTGCACAATCAAGACCAGAGTAAGAGACATGGTTAAAGCAGTTGCTGTCACGTAGACAGCAGGCCGCTTTCTATTCCCTGAAGGTCGGACTGTTCTTGGCTAAAGGTGGTAAACAACTTTGAGGAAAAACAAGATGTTAAAATATGAGGGAGCTTGTTTATCGCAGAAACCACAAGTAGGATGAACATGAAAATGTAACCTATCAGTTGCTGTTTCTGAGTTAGCTTGAAGCCTGCAGTGTATATGTTAGAGCCTCCTTTCAATAAAATGAAGATTTCAGCTATCACTCACATTTAGTAGGACTGGATTTCTTCCCACCCAGCTGAGAGTCAGACCCTAGGCTGAGAGTCGCCAAACTTCCCAACAATCAGCTCTCATTGAAAAAATACAGGTTGACAGTAGAAGTTGCGCCACTGTGTCTGTGAGCTACAAGAAAGCAGGAAGGCAGACCCCACCTATAGTGGTATGTTGGTCCCTGTGTAGCCTATCAGCCAGCAATGTGACTCCTTTGCAGCTGGTTAGTATTGGGAGCTATGTTCAATCCCTCGCACTTGGCCTGCTCAACTGCCATTTGAAATACAGACTGACAGTAGAAGTTACGTCACTGCATCTGGGAACTACAAGAAAGCAGGTATGCAGACCACACCTACATTGGTACATCGGTCCCTGTGTAGCCTAACAGCCAGCACTGTGTCGCTTTTGCAGATGCTTTCCTGTGGGAGCTATCAATTTTCACGTGCACTTGGCCTGCTCAATTCCCATTGAAAAAGTACAGGATCCCGTTAGAAGTTATGTCACTGCGTGTAGGAGCTACAAGAAAGCAGGTATGCCGACCCCACCTACAGTGGTACGTAGGTTACCATGTAGCCTATCAGCCATCACTGTGCAATGTTTTCAGCTGTTTTCTGATGGGAGCTATCGCCAATCCCTGCTCAGCTCCCATTATAAATACAGGCTGCCGGTACTTGTTAGGTTACTGCCCCTTGGAGCTACAGGAAAGCAGGAAATCAGAGCCCACCTACAGTGGTACTTATGTCACCGTGTATTCTATCGGTCAGCTCCCAGATGCAGTTGCATAACTTCTACCTGCAGACAGTATTTTTCAATGGGAGCGGAGCAGGCCAAGTGCGCGGGATTTGAGATAGCTCCCAGAGGAAAGCAACTGCAAAGGTGGCACAGTGCTGGCTGATAGACTACACAGGGACCTAAGTACCACTGTAGATGGAGTCTGCGTACCTGCTTTCTTGTAGCTCCAGACACAGTGTCGTAACTTTTACCAGTAGCCTGTATTTTCAATAGGAGCTGAGAAGGCCAAGTGCGCGAGGTTGGAGATACCTCAACAAGGAAAGGAGCTGCAAAGGTGGAACAGTGCTTGTTGATAGGCAACATGGGGACCTATGCACTACTGTAGGTGGGGTCAGCGTACCTGCTTTCTTTTAGCTCCCAGACACAGTGGCATAACTTTCACTGGCAGTGTCTTTTTTCTATGTGAGCGGAGCAGGCCAAGTGCGCGGGATTTGAGATAGCTCCCACAGCAAAGCAGCTGCAAAGGTGGAACAGTGCTGACTCATAGGTTACATGGGGACTGACGTACCACTGTAGGGGTGATCTGCGTACCTCCTTTTTTGTAGCTCCACGACGCAGAGGTGTAAATTTTAACGGCAGCTTGTTTTTTTTCAATGGAAGCTGAGCAGATCAAGTGTGCCGGATTGGAGATAGCTCCCTCAGGAAAGTACCTGCAAAGGTGTCACAGTGCTGACTGATAGACTACTCGGGGATCTACATCCTACTGTAGGTGGGGTCTGTGTATCTGCTTCCTTTTAGCTCCCAGATAAAATGGCGTAACTTTTACTGGAAGTCTGTATTTTTTCAATGAGAGCTGAGCAGGCCATGTGCGCGGGATTGGATATAGCTCCCACAGGAAAGCCGCTGCAAAGCTGACACAGTGCTGGCCGATAGACTGCACGGCTACCTATGCACCACTGTAGGTCGGATCTGCGTACCTGTTTTCTTGTAGATCTCAGATGCCGTTGTGTAACATCTACCGGCAGCCTGTATTTAAAATGGGAGTTGAGACAGGGGGGATTGGAGATTGCTCCCACAGGAAAGCAGCTGAAAAGGTGACTATACTGGGTCTGAGATGGTAGTGATTTTCCACAGCAATTCATGCAATGCTTTGCTTACTGTTGATATCAATATTATGACTACTGCTCGCACAGCATCAGGGCTGTCACGCCAGCATTCCTCCCCCCACCTTCACCAACAGCTGTGTGTGAGCACAATCTTCAGAGGGACCATGGCAAGAACATATGACCCAGACTGACTAAGGAGATTTTCCATACCATATGACATCAACTCACTAAAATAAATTGGGGGAGAGGAGCAGGAAGGGGAGGCAGGATTCATTTCTGGCCTTCCAAAAGCAACCACTACTCGTACCGAAGCACTGCTTCTTGGGAGGTGGCTGGACATCACTGCTGACGGGAAGTAGAGAGGAACAGCTTTATCTGCTTCTGCTTTGCTTCCCGCGCGCACAGCTGTGCTGTTTCTTTATTAAACTGCTTTTATCTCAACCCACGAGACTCCCATTATATTTTCTCCCCCTCCCTGGTTTGCTGGGGAGGTGGTGGATAGAGCGGTGTGGTGGGCACCTGGCATCCAGCCAGACTCAAACTACCACAGCCTTTTTGGCGCCCAACGTGGGTCGAGAAAATAGAAGTTTTACATTAACTGCATCGTAATTCCAGTAAGCCAATGAGTGCAAAGTTCCTGTGCTGGTCACGGAGCCTTGCTGTAATGCAGCTTATCTTACACTTTGTAATGTTTGCGAACATGACGCTACTAACACTGACTCTGTGCTGCACTCTAACCTTGATAGCTAAGTTGGCTGTATGATTTTGTGAAAAGGATGAAAGGGCCTGGGAAGTAATAATTGTGAGTCTCATTCTATTACTGATGGATTTACTGTGCTGTGGGAGCTATCTTGTGGAGGTCAGGGGGCAAAGCACCTCTTTCCCCTCAGCTCGGACTAATGTAGACAATTTTGTTATACAGACTTCCCAGGTCCTTAGTCACCCTTATATGAGAGTTTTAATATTACTAATTAATATGGGTGCTATATTACATATTTTGTGGAATCTGGACTCATCTTGGTATCAGAGAGGACAAATTTGGGATGGAAACATGTTAAAATGCCCCCTGACGTGGCCAGTCCCTGGGTGGTAGGGTGTGTGGATGAATTTGGGAAAATTCCTAGGATGGTTATCACCTCCTGTAATTTGGGATTTTACAGTTGAACAGATATAACACCCTGCTTTACTGGCATGCCACCTGATAGAAGGGTGTCTTGTCTACCCCAATGAGGCCCATCAGGTTCAGGCACTATACTGGGACTAACCTCTGCCTACTGAAACACACTCTAGTCCTCTCAGAGAACTATGGTTTAAGTGGAAACTCAAACTGTATCTGAGACCACCATGGTTGAGTCAGTTGCAGTCCAGTCCTCTCAGAAAACTATGGTCGAGGTGGAAATTCAAACTGTATCTGAGACCACCATGATCGAGTCAGGGAATCAAACAGCAACCACAGTGATTGCCCCGGTAGTGAAAAAGAAACAGTGGTTAAGGAGGTCAAGTCCATTTAATTGATTAGTAAGGGCAGAAGAGGAGGAAGAGGAAAGGTTAGAAGCTGGTCCTTCAGTAAGGAGATCGGGAGAAGGAGTGAAAGAAATCGAAAAGGAAATGGAACTTCGACATATGCGAAAAGATTATGTTGAGTAAAAACTTATCTATACAGGAATGCACATAAGCAGGTACTTCTCTATTATGCAGTGCTGGGAAAACACAGGGGATAGCTCCTCCATAGGTGCTTCTTTGTTAGTGTAGTGGGTCTGGGACGGTAGTGATTTTCCACAGCAGCTCCTGCAGTGCTGTGCTTACTGTTGATATCAATATTATGACTACCGCTTGCACAACATCGGGGCTGTCCCTCCAGCATTCCTTCCCCCACCTTCACCAATAGCTGTGAGTGGGCATGATCTTGGGAGGGACTATGGCCAGGACAGCTGACCCAGGCTGACCAAGGAGATATTCCATACCATATGACGTCAGCTCAGGAATATAAACTGGGGGAAAGGAGCAGGAAGGGGAGGCGAGATTCATTTCTGGCCTTCCCAAAGCAACCGCTACGCGTACTGAAGCCCTGCTTCTCGGGAGGTGGCCGGACATCGCTGCTGATGGGAAGTAGAGAGTAACAGCTTATCTGCTTCTGCTTTGCTTCCCGCGCGCGCGGCTTTGCTGCTTATTTATTAAACTGCTTTTATCTCAACCCACGAGATTCCCATCTTATTTTCTCCCCTTCCCTGGCTTGCTTCTCGGGAGGTGGGGGGTAAAGCGGTGTGGTGGGCACCTGGCATCCAGCCAGGCTCAAACTACCACAGCCCTTTTGGCGCCCAACGTGGGGCGAGATAATAGCAGATTTACATTAACTGCATTGCAATTACAGTAAACCAATGAGAGCAAAGTTCCTGTGCTGGTCACGGAGCCTTGCTGTTATGCAGCTTATCTTACACTTTCTAATGTTTGGGAACATGATGCTCCTAACATTGACTCTCGGCTGTGCTTTAACCTTAATAGCTTTGCTAAGCTGGCTATATAATTTTGTGAAGAGGATGAAAGGGCCTGGGAACATGATGGCCCAAATAATAATAGCAAGTCTCATTCTGTTACTGATGAATTTAGTGTGCTGTGGGAGCTATCTTGTGGAGGCCATGGGGCAAAGCACCTCTTTCTCCTCAGCTCGGACTGATCTAGACAATTCTGTTACACAGACTTCCCAGGTCCTTAGTCACCCTTATACGAGAGTTTTAATATTACTAATTAACATGGTTGGTATATTATATATCTTGTGGAATCTGGAGTCATCTGGGTATCAGAGAGTACAAATTTGCGATGGAAACATGTTAAAATGCCCCCTGAAGCGGCCAGTCCCTGGGTGGCAGGGTATGTGGATGAATTTAGGCAAATTCCTAGGACGGTTATCACCTCCTGTAATCTGGGATTTTACATCTGAACAGATAAAAAACCCTGCTTTACTGACACGCTACCTGATAGAAGGGTGTCTTACCTACCCTAATGAGGCCCATCAGGTTCAGGCACTATACTGGGGCCTAGCCTCTGCCTACCGAGCTGCATTCCAGTCCTCTCAGAGAACTGTAATTGAAATGGAAACTCAAACGGTACCTGAGACCAACATAGTTGAGTCAGTCGCAGTCCAGCCCTCTCAGAGAACTGTGATTGAAATGGAAACTCAAACGGTACCTGAGACCAACATAGTTGAGTCAGTCGCAGTCCAGCCCTCTCAGAGAACTATGGCCGAGGTGGAAATTCAAACTATACCTGAGACTACCATGGTTGAGTCAGGGAACCAAACAACAACCACAGTGGTTGCCCCAGTAGTGAAAAAGAAGCAGTGGATAAGGAGGTCAAGTCCATATCATCGATTAGTAAGGGCAGACGAGGAGGAAGAGGAAAGGCTAGAAGAAGAAACTGGTCCTTCGGTAAGGAGATCAGGAGAAGTGAGAGAAATCGAAAAGGAAATGGAAACTACTCGGTCCCTCACCTCAACAGAACTTAGAGATATGCGAAAAGATTACAGTCGCCAGCCAGGTGAGCGGATTGGTGCCTGGCTGCTCCGATGCTGGGATAACGGGGCTGACAGTCAACAATTGGAAGGCAGAGAAGCCCAACAGCTAGGATCTCTTGCTAGGGACCGGGGAATTGATAAAGGCATTGGAAAGAAAACCTCAGTTTGTAGTCTCTGGAAACGACTCCTCTCAAGTGTACGGGCAAGATACCCATTCAAGGAAGACCTTGTAAATGCCCGAGGAAAGTGGACTAGAGCTGATGAAGGGATCCAATATCTAAGGGAATTAGCTGTGTTGGAAGTCATCTATGGTGATCTGGATAATGTCGAGGCCTCCACAGATCCAGACGATGTCCAGTGTACACGGGCCATGTTGAGAAAAGTGATCCAGAGTGCCCCAGCTACATATTCTAATATCCTGGCAATGGTGTATCATCCAGACATGGACATACCAACAGTGGAGAGGGTATCTTCTTGGTTACAGAACTATGAAGAGAGCCTCTGCACCTCCTCATCAGTGTGGGATGATGGCCTGATTGTTAGATCTGCCTCAAGAACTCAGTCATCCACTGTCCCGACCAGGGGAAAGGGAAGTCCCAGACGCAGGAGTACACCGCGAAATGAACTCTGGCTCTTTTTGCGTGGCCAAGGAGAGGATATGAGGAAGTGGGATGGTGAACCCACTTTTAAGCTAGAAGCGCGTGTACGTGAACTAAGGGGGAAGGCAGCTGTTAGAAAAGGACCGCCCAAGAGGGCTGTCAGCAGAGTGGCTGCCAAAACAAAAGAGGACAATCAACAATCTCCAAGACATAGAAGAACTGCAACTACTTCCTTCGAAGCCAATGAGGAGACTTCAGGTCTGCAATTGCAAGGATCAGATAGCGAATACTCTGATGAAGAACAGAAATAGAGGGTCCCTGCCTCCAGCCAGGAGGAGGAAAGGGATGACCGAATCTACTGGACTGTGTGGGTTCGATGGCCTGGCACATCAAACCCACAAAGGTATAAAGCCTTAGTAGACACAGGGGCACAGTGTACATTGATGCCATCAAGGTATAGAGGCACAGATTCTGTCTGGATCTCTGGAGTGACAGGGGGATGTGAAGAATTATCTGTATTAGAGGCTGAAGTGAGCTTAACAGGGGACAAATGGAAAAAACACCCCATTGTGACTGGTCCAGAGGCCCCTTGTATTCTTGGCATAGACTACCTCAGGAGAGGGTACTTCAAAGACCCCAAGGGGTATCGATGGGCTTTTGGTATAGCCACTGTAGATACAGAGAAAATCAAACAACTCTCTAATTTACCTGGCCTCTCAGAAGACCCTTTTGTTGTGGGATTGCTGCAAGTTCAAGAGCAACAGGTACCAATTGCTACCAGGACAGTGCACCGGAGGCAATATCGCACGAACCGAGATTCCCTGGCTCCCATCCGTGAGTTGATTCATCAACTGGAGGCTCAAGGAGTAATTAGCAAAACTCATTCTCCATTTAATAGTCCCATATGGCCTGTGAAAAAATCTGATGGAGGGTGGAGGTTAACAGTAGACTATCGTGGCCTGAACGAAGTGACACCACCACTGAGTGCTGCTGTACCAGACATGTTAGAGCTCCAGTATGAACTGGAGTCAAAAGCAGCCAAGTGGTATGCTACGATTGACATCGCTAATGCATTCTTCTCAATTCCATTGGCAGCAGAGTGCAGGCCACAATTTGCCTTCACATGGAGAGGTGTCCAATATACCTGGAATCGATTGCCCCAGGGGTGGAAACATAGTCCTACTATTTGCCATGGTCTAATCCAAACTGTACTGGAAACGGGTGATGCCCCTGAACATTTACAGTACATTGATGACATAATTGTATGGGGCAACAAGGCAGAAGAAGTGTTTGAGAAAGGGAAAAGAATAATACAGATTCTCCTGAAAGCTGGTTTTGCTATAAAAAGAATCAAAGTAAAGGGACCTGCACAAGAGATACAGTTTTTGGGCATAAAATGGCAAGATGGGCGTCGGCATGTGCCTATGGATGTTGTGAATAAAATAGCTACTATGTCTCATCCGACTAATAAGAAAGAAACACAAGCTTTCCTGGGCCTTGTGGGATTCTGGAGGATGCATATCCCAGGTTATAGTCAGCTTGTGAGCCCTCTCTTTAGAGTCACCAGAAAGAAGAACTGTTTTGAGTGGGGCCTTGAGCAACAACAAGCTTTTCAACAAATTAAACAGGAAATAGCTCGTGCAGTCGCCCTTGGGCCCATCCGTACAGGACCAGATGTGCAGAATATCCTCTACACTGCCGCTGGAGAGCATGGTCTCACCTGGAGCCTCTGGCAGAAAACATCTGGAGAAACCCGAGGTCGACCATTAGGGTTTTGGAGCCGAGGATATCGAGGATCGGAAGCCCACTACACCCCAACTGAAAAAGAAATACTAGCAGCATATGAGGGACTTCGAGCTGCTTCAGAAGTCATTGGCACAGAAGCTCATCTCCTCTTGGCACCACGTCTGCCTGTGTTACACTGGATGTTCAAAGGGAAAACCCCTTCTATACATCATGCAACCAGCGCTACATGGAGTAAGTGGATGGCGTTGATTACACAACGATCTCGGCTGGGGAAATCTAATCGCCCAGGAATCCTGGAAGAAATCATGGACTGGCCAGAAGGCAGAGATTTTGGAGCATTGCCTGAGGAAGTAGCTCGCGCCCAAGAGGCACCACCATATAATGAATTGTCAGAAGATGAGAGGCATTATGCTTTGTTTACTGATGGATCCTGCCGCGTGGTAGGAAATCATCGTAAGTGGAAAGCTGCTGTGTGGAGTCCCACACGACGAGTTGTTGAGGCCACTGAAGGAGAAGGTGAGTCAAGTCAGTTTGCTGAAGTGAAGGCTATCCAACTAGCTCTAAAGATTGCAGAACGAGAGAAGTGGCCAGTACTCTATCTTTACACTGACTCCTGGATGGTGACTAATGCTCTATGGGGATGGCTACAGCAATGGAAGAAGACCAATTGGCAGCGCAAGGGTAAACCCATCTGGGCTGCTGCATTATGGCAAGACATTGCTGCTCGGGTGGAAAATATGACTCTGAAAGTACGTCATGTAGATGCTCATGTGCCAAAAAGCCGTGCCAATGAAGAACAATGGAATAACCAACAGGTAGATAAAGCTGCTAAAATTGAACTAGCTCAGGTAGATCTAGACTGGGAGCGTAAAGGTGAGCTATTTATAGCTCGATGGGCCCATGAAACATCAGGACATCTGGGAAGAGATGCAACATATAGATGGGCTCGTGATCGAGGGGTGGACTTGACCATGGAAGCCATCACACAGGTCACCCATGAATGTGAAACGTGTGCCGCAATCAAGCGAGCCACACGAATCAAATCTCCCTGGAACAGAGGCCGATGGCTGGGTTTGCAGTATGGTGAGGCCTGGCAAATTGACTATGTTGGACCACTACCACGAACACATCAAGGCAAGCGGTATATACTCACCATGGTGGAAGCAACTACTGGTTGGTTGGAAACATACTCTGTAAACCACACCACTGCCCGAAATACTGTCTTGGGTCTTGAAAGGCAAGTTTTGTGGCGACACGGCACTCCAGAAAGAATTGAATCAGATAATGGAACTCATTTTCGAAATAATCTCATAAACTCCTGGGCAAAGAAACATGGCATTGAGTGGATATACCACATCCCCTATCACCCACAAGCCTCTGGAAAGATTGAGAGATATAATGGGTTACTAAAGACCATGTTGAGAGCACTGGGCAATGGGGCATGGAAGCAGTGGGATAAAAATTTAGCGGAAGCCACTTGGCTGGTCAATAGCAGAGGTTCAACTAACCGTCCTGGTCCTGCCCAAACAAAACCACTACATACTGTGGGAGGAGATAAGGTCCCCGTAGTGCACCCAGGGAAATGGCTGGGGAAGGCAGTATGGGTTGCACCTCCCATGGGAAAAGGCAAACCCATTCGTGGGATTGTCTTTGCTCAAGGGCCTGGCTGTACTTGGTGGGTGATGAGAAAGGATGGGGAAACTCGATGTGTACCTCAAGGAGACTTAACCTTGGGGGAAAAATAACCTGTTATGTGAGTTATCTGTTGTAGATGAACTTTGAAAGAAAAACCGAACAAGTGGACAAACCAAGCCGGTGCTGGTGCCCAACACTGAACATACTGTTTCCCCTGGATATTCATCTTGATGGATGAGACAGAAGTTATGACCTGCTCCAGTGAACATCTACAGAGGATGAAAGATATAAGAATGTTGTTTGTTTGTTTGATGCAAGATGCAAGAGGGAATACAAGAATGATGTTTGTCTGTTGAAGAGTGGGGGTACTGGTTAATGAGAGTATATAAGAATGTATATGGATTGTTAAGATGGTTTGTCTGAGCATGACATAAATGGTATGGAATAAGGGGTGGAGACTGTAGTGGGTCTGGGACGGTAGTGATTTTCCACAGCAGCTCCTGCAGTGCTGTGCTTACTGTTGATATCAATATTATGACTACCGCTTGCACAACATCGGGGCTGTCCCTCCAGCATTCCTTCCCCCACCTTCACCAATAGCTGTGAGTGGCCATGATCTTGGGAGGGACTATGGCCAGGACAGCTGACCCAGGCTGACCAAGGAGATATTCCATACCATATGACGTCAGCTCAGGAATATAAACTGGGGGAAAGGAGCAGGAAGGGGAGGCGAGATTCATTTCTGGCCTTCCCAAAGCAACCGCTACGCGTACTGAAGCCCTGCTTCTCGGGAGGTGGCCGGACATCGCTGCTGATGGGAAGTAGAGAGTAACAGCTTATCTGCTTCTGCTTTGCTTCCCGCGCGCGCGGCTTTGCTGCTTATTTATTAAACTGCTTTTATCTCAACCCACGAGATTCCCATCTTATTTTCTCCCCTTCCCTGGCTTGCTTCTCGGGAGGTGGGGGGTAAAGCGGTGTGGTGGGCACCTGGCATCCAGCCAGGCTCAAACTACCACAGCTAGTTACAATTTTCAGGGTTTTTATACAGCTCAAACAAAAGAATCAAATTTGCCAACACAAACGTGCATAAAATGTCCATCTTTCAATTTAGCCCTTCACTTTGGTTCCCAATAAACACAAAATTTCCAAAATCACAGTGATTGGTCAAAAAGAGATATCAGTCCCTTTGTATTAGTAACAACTAAGGTAACAGCTAAGGTAACCTAACGGATATATTTACTAGGGTCTCGTGGCTAAGGTAACAGCCAAGGAAACCTAACAAATACATTCACCAGGGGCTTGTAGCTAAGGCAACAGCTAAGGTAAGCTAACAAATACATTCACCAGGGTCTCCTGGCTAAGGTAACAGGTGCCCATCAAGTGTGGTATTTAACTCTTGCAGTTTGATCCTTATGTGATTCAAATGAATACTTACTTAATCAATAGATGTTTGAGTTATTTGCAAGTGCTTAGCTAATTGACTGAATTATTACTAGGAGGTTGACAAGTGCTTAACAAGAGCTTGACTACTTATTGTGATGATAAGTTCTTTACTAAGACAATTGTGTATCTGAAATATTTCCTCCCTTTGAAAGTATTGATAATCACATTCCAATACTTTCACTCTTGTATTTCTGTTGTCTCCATAACAAAACCATGATTTTCATATGGTGCTTGATCACCTTTTAATGGATCATTGTCGCTTGACAATGCTGTCATAATTCTATTGCTTCATCATGTTCTTTGTGTTCTTTGTATTATTTCTCTTTCGATGCACAATATGCTTAATTGATTGCCAGAAACATTATAATCAATAGCAGAAGTGTTTTAATCAGTGAATTTATCCAGAATTCTAGGTCCAGGCCCAGTCTTTAAAACCTTTATCTATCCAGGCTGTTTCTTATCTAATTTCCTAATATTGGAATTACCTCTTCCGAGTCTATTTCTTTTTTGGACTGGAGTCTGGGCCTGAACATTCAATACAAATTGATTTGACCCTAAAAAAATTTACATATTTTTCAGAGTTAACTTCAATATCTCAAGATTTCCTACAACTCTCCCACTTCCATGGGCTTGATGGTGTCTTCTTCACTCAAGTGTAGTGGATCCAGGCATTCGATTCGGCAATCTTGATTGCAGTGAGGGTGGTCAGCAACACCTGGTATGGTCCCTTCCATCTTCCTTGCAGAGGTTCTTCATTCCAGGTCTTTATGTAGACATAATCTCCAGGCAGGATGTTATGTACTGGATTTTTCTTAAGTCAAAGATCGATTCCACAGTACTGCACTTCGGAGCCTGTTCAGAGGTTTTTTTCCAAGAGCAAGCAAATAGTTATAAACATCTTGTTTTCCAATCACATTCATGTTGGGATTTGGTTCTGGAACCTCAAAGGGTTTTCCATACATACTTACTTACATTCCACTTCGAGGTTTCACTCTTCTTTGTAGCAGTGCAAGTGGAAGTGCCTGAGGTCATTTAAGATTAGCCTCCTGAATAGTTTTTCTAATTTGTCTTTTTAGAGTCTGATTCATTTTTCCTCTTTTCCACTTGATTGCTGTCTCCAAGGGGCATGTAAGTCCCAGGAAATTCCTAGGACTTTGCTTACCTCTTGTACCACATTGGTCACGAAATGTGGTCCTCTGTCTGAAGATATTCCAAATGGAACTCCAAACCTTGGAATAATTTCCTGCAGGAGCCATTTAACTGTTTCCTTAGCCTGACTGGTGCAACAGGGAAAGTCTTCTGGCCGTCCTGAAAAGGTGTTAATCCCAACAAATAAGTATTTATATCCATTGCATTTAGGTAATTCTGTAAAATCAATTTGCAAATAATTTCCTGATCCCACTCCAATTTTTATTTTGCCCATCTGTACCCTTTTTGTACTATTGGATTCTTCTTTGAATTTCACATTTCGCCTTTAGTGATTTGGCCCTTTCCAACATTTGTATTGATATTACACTTCTTCTCAGAAGCTGAGTCACAGCCCAGTGACAATCCCTATGCTTTGTTTGCAAAATCTCTCTCATGATTAAGGGAGGCAATACTACCTGACCTGTACTTGACCTCCGCCATTCTTCTGAATTTTTCTCTGCATTTAGTAACTTAGCTAATTTCTCATCCTCCCCTGAATATTTTGGTGGCTCCTTAGGAAGCGCTACTGTTCTGGTGGGGATAGTTGCCATTTGTGAGACTCTGTTTTGTGCTATTTTACTATCTTTGAGTTCCCTGTCTGATGTGCCTTACAGTGCATGATTGCAACTTGAAATGGTTCCTGCACTGCCGCTAGCAGTTTCAAGATTTCCTTTTGATGCTTAATGTTTGTTCCCTGGGAGGACAGTAGTCCTCTTTCTTTCCACAGGGTGCCATGGTCCTGGACTACTCCAAAAGCATATTTTGAATCAGTCCAAATACTAACTTTTTTTCCTTTACTTAATAACAAAGCACGTGTCAATGCAATCAGTTCTCTCTTCTGTGCAACGCTTTTGCTTCTATTATCGTGTTTTCGGTTGTTACCGCATATCCCATGTGGTGTGTTCCATTCACTACGAAGCTGCTGCCATCTGTGAACAGTTCCCATTCAGGGTTTTCAAGAGGATCATCCTTCAGGTCCTCTCTGCTCGAATATGTATGTTCAGTGGTTGAAACACAGTCATGTTCCAGTTGTTCCTCTTCCTGTGAAGTACTCAGAAACACTGCAGGATTTACAAGGGATATTTTTCAAAACAACTGGACCTGGTGAGCAAGGAATGGCCTTCTAGCCTGTGAGCAGTAGGTACAACTGTCACACTGATCCAAGAAGCAAGAAAGTTGACCTTGGGAAGGAATACTACAGTCTATGTCCCACATATGGTAACCACAGTCTTGGAGTAAAAGGGGAGACATTGGTAAAACCCGAGCCAAATGATGAAATACCAGGTAAATCTCACCGAGCAGGATCGTGTAGTTTTGAAAAAAAACTCACCTTCTGAAACCTGCAGTGTGATCACATAAGGATCAAACTTCAAGAGTTATATACCACACCTGATAGAGACCTGTTACATAAGCTATGAGACCCTGGTAAATGTATTTGTTAGGTTACCCTAGGTGTTGCCTTAACTACAAGCCCCTGGTGAATGTATTTGTTAGGTTACCTTAGCTGTTACCTGAAAAACAAGACCCTGGTAAATGTATTGGTTAGGTTACCTTGGCTCTTACCTTAGTTGTTACTAAAACAAAGAGACTGATATCTTTTTTTGACTAATCACTGTGATTTTGGAAATTTTGTGTTTGTTGGGAACCAATCAAGTTGAAGGGCTAAATTGATAGATGGACTTTTTATGAATGCTTGTGTTGGCAAATGTGATTCTTTTGTTTGAGCTGTATAAAAAACCTGAAAATGGTAACTGACAACGAAGCACATATAGAGGAGCTATCCCCCGTGTTTTCCCAGCACTGCATAATAAAGAAATGCCTGCTTATCTGCATTTCTATGTAGATAAGTTTTTCGCAATTGTGGATCTGTCAACAGTTTTGGCGACCAAGATGGTACCACTGTAGATGGGGTCTGCATACTTGCTTTCTTGTAGCTGGACGACGCAGATTTGTAACATCTACCGGCAGCCTGTATTTTCAATGGGATCTGAGTAGGTCAGGTGCGCGGGATTGGAGATAGCTCCCACAGTAAAGCAGCTGCAAAGGTGACACAGTGCTGGCTAATAGACTACAGAGGGATCTACGTACCACTGTTGGTGGGGTCTGTGTTCATGCTTTCTTGTAGCTCCCAGACACAGTGACGTAACTTCTACCGACCGCCTGTATTTTCAATGGGAGATGAGAAGACCAAGTGCGTATGATTGGAGATAGCTCCCACAGGAAAGAAGTTGCAAAAGTGGCAAAGTGCTGGCTGAACGGTTACATGGGGACCTACGTAGCGCTGTAGGTGAGCTCTGCATACCTGCTTTCTTGTAGATTCCAGACCCAGTGGCGTAACTTCTACCGGCAGCCTTTTTTTCATGTGAAACTGAGCAGGCAGAGTGCGCGAGACTGAAGATTGGAGATAGCTCCCACACGAAAGCAGCGACAAAGGTGCAACAGTGCTGTCTGATAGGATACACGGAGACTTATGGAGAAATCTAGGTGGGGTCTGCGTACCTGCTTTCTTGTAGCTCTTAGACACAGTGGCGTAATATGTACCAGCACTCTATATTTTCAATGGGAGCTGAGAAGGCCAAGTGTGCAGGATTGGAGTTACTTCCCACAGGAAAGCCACTGCAAAAGTGAAACATTGCTGACTGATAGGCTACACTGGGACCTACTTACCACTGTAGGAGGAGTCTGTGTCCCTGCGTTCTTGTATCTCCCATAGGCAGTGGCGTAACTTCTACCAGTGGTTTACATTATTTCAATGGGAGTTGAGCAGGTCAAGTGCGCAAGAAAAATATAGCTCAACCAGGAAAAAAGCTGCAATGCTGACACAGACCTGGCTCATAGGCTACATGAGGACATACGTACCATTGTAGGTGGGGTCTGCGTACTTGCTTTCTTGTAGCTCCCATATGCAGTTGCGTAACTTTTACTGGCTGTCTGTATTTTCAATGGAAGCAGAGCAGGCCAAGTGTGCGGGAAAAAGATAGCTCAACCAGGAAAGCAGTTGCAATAAATGCACAGTTCTGACTGATAAACTACACGGGCATCTACGTACCACTGTAAGTGTTGTCTGCCTACCTGCTTTGTTGTAGTTCCCAGACGCAGTTGCATAACTTCTACCGGCAGTCTGTATTTTCAATGGGTGTTTAGCAGGCCAAGTGTGAGGGATTGGAGATAGGTCCCACAAGAAAGAAGCAACGAAGGTGGCACAGTGCTGGCTGAAAGACTACACGGGGACCTACGTACCACTTTTGGTGGGGTCTGTGTACCTGCAGTCATGTAGCTCTTAGAGGTATTAGCGTAACATTTACCGGCAGCCTTTATTTTCAAAGGGATCTGAGAAGACCAAGGACGTGGGATTGGAGATAGCTTCCAAAGGAACGCAGCTGTAAAAGTGGCACAGTGCCTGCTGATAGACTACACGGGGACTTATGTACCACTGTAGGCGAGGTCTGCCTACCTGCTTTCTTGTAGCTCCATGACACAGATTTGTAACTTCTACTAGCAGATTTTTTTTCAAAGGCAGACGAGCAGGCGAAGTGCGCGGGATTGGAGATAGCTATCACAGGAAAGCAGCTGTAAAGGTGGCACAGTGCTGACTGTTAGGCTACACGGGGATCTACGTACCACTGTAGGTGCGGTCTACGTACCTGCTTTCCTGTAGCTTCCAGACACAGTGGCGTAACTTCCATCGGCAGCCTCTATTTTCAATTAGCGCAGAGCAGGTAAAGTGCTCGGAATTGGAGATAGTTCTCACAGGAAAGTAGCTGCAAAGGGTGCACAGTGGTAGCTGAGAGGCTACACGGGAACCTAGGTGCCACAGTAGGTGGGCTCTGATTACCTGCTTTCTTGTAGCTCTTAGAGGCAGTGACGTAAAACGTACCGGCAGCCTGTATTTTCACTGGGAGCTGAGCAGGCCAAGTGTGAGGGATTAGAGATATCTCCCAGAAGAAAGCAGCTGCAAAGGTGGCACTATGCTGGCTGATAGGTTATACATGGACCTACGTACCACTGTAGGTGGGATCTGTGTACATTCCTTTTTTTAGCTCCCCGACGCCGTGATGTACCTTCTACCGGCAGTCTGTATTTCAAATGGGAGCTGAGCAGGCCGAGTGTGTCGAATTGGAGATTCCCACAGAAAATAGTGGTAATCAGTGGTAATCACTGCTTTCATGTAGCTCCAGAGGCTGTCTAAATTTTAACCAGGATAGAGTTAATTCCCGTGAAGAACCTGGAAGGGGTACAGCCTGAACATCTGTGGTAGTTTGAGCCTGGTTGGATGCCAGGTGCCCACCACACCGCTTTATCCCCCACCTCCTCAGCAAGCCAGGGAAGGGGAGAAAATAAGATGGGAGTCTCGTGGGTTGAGATAAAAGCAGTTTAATAAATAAGCAACAAAGTCGCGCGCGCGGGAAGCAAAGCAAAAGCAGATAAAGCTGTTACTCTCTACTTCCCATCAACAGCGATGTCCGGCCACCTCCCGAGAAGCGGGGCTTCAGGACGCGTAGCGGTTGCGTTTGGAAGGCCAGAAATGAATCTCGCCTCCCCTTCCTGCTCCTCTCCCCCAGTTTATATTACTGAGTTGACGTCATATGGTATGGAATATCTCCTTGGTAAGTCTGGGTCAGCTGTCCTGGCCATAGTCCCTCCCAAGATTGTGTCCACCCACAGCTATTGGTGAAGGTGGGGGAAGGAATGCTGGAGGGACAGTCCTGATGCTGTGCAAGCGGTAGTCATAATATTGATATCAACAGTAAGCACAGCACTGCAGGAGCTGCTGTGGAAAATCACTACCATCCCAGACCCACTACAACAGCTAATCCAGGCTGGCCAGCAGGTATTCGATACCATCCTAATGTCATGTCCAGTATATAGGTGGAGGCTAGCCGGAAGAAGCTCTCTTCTGGGATCACGGGCTCTCGGTCGCCGGTCCGGAGCAGTCATTTAGATCGGGTCCCGGATGGTGAGCAACTGCATCACTCATCAGTTTTCTTTGTAATATCCCCTTGTGTTTGTTATAGCTATTCCTCTTCAATTTTCCCTAGTAAATTGTTCTTATTTCAACTTACACGGGCTCTTTTACTTTTTTTTCTCCCTCTCTGATCCCGTCCGCATTCCGTTGGGAGGGGAAGGGGGAGGAGTCGCTTTTTTTTTTTTTTTTTTTCCCCTTTTGCTCCGTCTGGGAAAGCGAGTTAGAGATAGCTCCCACAGGAAACTAACGTCAAAGGTGGCACAGTGCTGACTTTTAGGCTACATGGGGACACATGCACCACTGTATATGGGGTCTGCGTACCTGCTTTCTTGTAGCTTCGAGATACAGTGGCCTAACTTATAACTCAGTAGATGTTCCCTGGAGCAGGCCATAACTTAGGTCTCATCCATCAAGTTGGATATCCAGGCCAGGGGAAACAGTGTCTTTAGTGTTGGGCACCAGCACTGGCTTGGTTTGTCCACTTGTCCGGTTTTCTTGCGAAGTTCATACCTCATTGTCTACAACAGATAACTCACATCACAGGTTATTTTTCCCCAAGGTTAAGTCTTTTTGAGGTACATACCGAGTTTCCCCATCCTTTCTCATCCCCCACCAAGTACACCCAGGCCCCTGAGAAAAGACAATCCAATGAATGGGTTTTCCCCTTTTCTATGGGAGGAACAACCCATACTGCCTTCCCCAACCATTTCCCTGGGTGTACTAGAGGGACCTTATCTCCTCCCACAGTATGTAGTGGTTTTGTTTAGGCAGGACCAGGATGCTTAGTTGAACCTCTGCTGTTAACCAGCCAAATGACTTCTGCTCAATTTTTATCCCACTGCTTTCATGCCCCATTGCCCAGTGCTCTCAACATGGTCTTTAGTAATCCGTTATATCTCTCAATCTTTCCAGAGGCATGTGGGTGATAGGGGATGTGGTATATCCACTCAATGTCATGTTTCTTTGCCCAGGAGTTTATGAGATTTGTCCCATTGTCTGATTCAATTCTTTCTGGAGTGTCGTGCTGCCACAAAACTTGCCTTTCAAGACCCAAGAAAGTTTTTCAGGCAGTGGCCTGGTTTACAGGGTATGTTTCCAGCCAACTGGTAGTTACTTTCACCATGGTGAGGATATAATGCTTGCCTTGGTGTGTTCGCGGTAGTGGTCCAACATAGTCAATTTGCCAGGCCTCACCATATTGAAAACCCAGCCATCGGCCTCTGTTCCAGGGAGACTTGATTTGTGTGGCTCGCTTGATTGCAGCACACGTTTCACATTCGTGGGTGACCTCTGTAATGGCTTCCATGGTCAAGTTCACCCCTCGATCACAAGCCCATCTATATGTTGCATTTCTTCCCAGATGTCCTGATGTTTCATTGGCCCATCGAGCTATATATAGCTAACCTTTACGCTCCCAGTCTAGGTGTACCTGAGCTACTTCAATTTTGGCAGCTTTTCTACCTGTTGATTTTTCAATTGTTCTTCAGTGGCACGGCTTTTGGGCACGTGAGCATCTCCATGACGTACTTTCAGAGTCATGTTTTCCACCCGAGCGGCAATGTCCTACCACGTGGCAGGATCTGATAACCGTCCGAGGAATTTGCCCAAATTCATCCGCACACCCTGCCATCCAGGGACTGGCCGCTTCGGGGGTCATTTTAACATGTTTCCATCCCAAATTTGTCCTCTCTGATACCCAGATGAGTTCAGATTACACAAAATATGTAATATACCAGCTATATTAATTAGTAATAATAAAACTCTCATGTAAGGGTGACTAAGGACGTGGGAAGTCTGTATAACAACATTGTCTACATCAGTCCGATCTAAAGAGAAAGAGGTTTTTTACCCCATGACCTTTACAAGATAGCTCCCACAGCACAGTAAATCCATCAGTAATAGAATGAGACTCAAAATTATTATATGGGCCATCATGTTCCCAGGTCCTTTCATCCTTTTCACAAAATCATACAGCCAACTTAGCAAAACTATCAAGGTTAGAGCTCAGCACAGAGTCAATATTATTAGCAGCATGTTCCCAAAGATTACAAAGTGTAACATAAGCCGCATTACAACAAGGCTCCCTGACCAGCACAGGAACTTTGCACTCATTGGCTTACTATAATTACAATGCATTTAATGTTAAACTGCTATTATCTCACCCCACGTTGGACGCCAAAAAAGCTGAGGTAGTTTGACACTGGCTGGATGCCAGGTGCCCACCACACCGCTCTATCTCCCACCTCCACAGCGAGCCACGGAAGGGGACAAAATATAATGAGAGACTTGTGGGTTGAGATAAAAGCAGTTTATTAAAGAAACAGCAAAGCCGCGTGCATGGGAAGCAAAGCAAAAGCAGATAAAGCTGTTATTCTCTACTTTCCATCTGCAGCGATGTCCAGCCACCTCTCTAGAAGCAGGGCTTCAGTACGTGTAGCGGTTGCTTTTGGAAGGCCAGAAATGAATCTTGCCTCCCCTTCCTGCTCTTCTCCCCCAGTTATATTACTTAGCTAACGTCATATGGTATGGAATATCTCCTTGGTCAGCCTGGATCACGTGTTCTGACCGTGGTCCCTCCAAAGAATGCTCACCCACAACTATTGGTGAAGGTAGGGGAAGGAATGCTGGCGGGGCAGCCCTGATGCTGTGCGAACAGTAGACATAATACTGTTATCAACAATAAGCACAGCACTGTAAGAGCTGCTGTGGAAAATCACTACCATCCCAGATCTAGTAAAACCACCTTTTCAGTTGCTTTCCTGTGGGAGCTATCTCCAATCCCATGCACTTGGCCTGCTCAGCTCTTATTTGAAATACAGGCTGCCGGTTGATGTTACGCCACTGCGTCTAGGAGCTACAAGAAAGTAGGTACGCAGAGCCCACCTGCATTGGTATGTAGGTTCCCGTGTATCTTATCAGCAAGCACTGTTCCACCTTCGCAGCTTCTTTCCTGTGGTAGCTATCTCCAATCCTGTGCACTTTTTCCTGCTCAGCTCCTATTTGAAATACAGGCTGCCGGTTCATATTATGTCACTGCGTCTGGGAGCTCCAAGAAAGCAGGTACGCAGACCTCACCTACAGTGGTACGTAGGTCCCCATGTAGGCTATGAGCCAGGACTGTGCAACTTTTGAGGCTGCTTTCTTATAAGAGCTATCTCTGGTCCCACATACTTAGCCTACTGAGGTCCCATTTAAAATACAGGCTATCGTTTGAAGTTACCTTACTGCATCTGGGAGCTACAGGAAAGCAGGTACACAGACCCCACCTATACGTAATTCCTCATGTAGGCTATCAGCCAGAACTGTCCCACCTTTGCAGCTACTTTACTGTGGGAACTATCTACAATCCCGTGCATTTGTCCTTCTCAGCTCCCATTGAAAAAATACAGGCTGCCAGTAGACGTTACTCCACTGCATCTAGGAGCTACAAGGAAGCATATACGAAGAGTCCAACTACAGTGGAACGTAGGTCCCCGTGTAGCCAATCCGCCATCACTGTGCTATCTTTACAATTGCTTTCCTGTGGGAGCTATTTCCGATCCTGCGTAATTCTCCTCCTCAGCTCCCATTGAAAATACAGGCTGTTGGTAAAAGTTATGCCGCTGCATCTGGGAGCTACAAGAAAGCAGGTATGCAGACCCCACCTGGAGTGGTACATTTATCCCCGTGTAGCCTATCAGCCAGCACTCTGCCACCTTTGCAGCCGCTTTCATGTGCGAGCTATCTCCAATCCCGTGCACTTGGTCTTCCCAGCTCTCTATGAAAATACAGACTGTCGTTAGATGTTACGCCACTGTGTCTGGAAGCTACAAGAATGCAGGTACGCAGAAGCCCACCTACAGTGTTATGTTGGTTCCTGAGTAGGCTATCAACCAACACTGTGCCACCTTTGCAGCTGCTTTCCTGAAAGAACTATCTCCAATCCCGCGCATTTAGTCTGCTCAGCTCCTATTTGAAATACAGACTACCAGTAAATGTTACGCCACTGCCTGTGGAAGCTACAAGAAAGAAAGTTTGGAGACCCCACCTAGAGTGGTACATAGAAACCTGTGTAGGATCTGAAATCCTTCATACTTGGCCTGCTCAGTTCCCATTGAAAATACAGATTGCCTGTATAAGTTACGTCACTGCGTCCGGGAGCTAAAAGAAAACAGGTATGCAGACCCCACCTACAGTGGTACGTACTTCCCCATGTAATCTATCAGCCAGCACTATGTCAACGTTGCAGCTGCTTTCTTTTTGGGAGCTACCTACAATCCCACGCATTTGTCCTGCTCAGCTCCTATTTAAAAATACAGGGTGCTGGTAGAAGTTACTCCACTGCATCTGGGAGCTAAAAGAACCTAGGTACGCAGTGTCCAACTACAGTGGTACGTAGGTCCCCATGTAGCCTATCAACCAGTACTGTTCCACTCTTGAGGCTTTTTTCTTTTAAGAGCTATACCCAATCCCACGCACTCAGCAGATTTCTTTGTAATATCCTGTAGTGGGTCTGTGATGGTAGTGATTTTCCACAGCAGCTCCTGCAGTGCTGTGCTTACTGTTGATATCAATATTATGACTACCGCTTGCACAGCATCAGGGCTGTCCCTCCAGCATTCCTTCCCCCACCTTCACCAATAGCTGTGTATGGGCATGAACTTGGGAGGGACTATGGCCAGGACAGCTGACCCAGGCTTACCAAGGAGATATTCCATACCATATGACGTCAGCTCAGTAATATAAACTGGGGGAGAGGAGCAGGAAGGGGAGGCGAGATTCATTTCTGGCCTTCCAAAAGCAACCGCTACGCGTACTGAAGCCCTGCTTCTCGGGAGGTGGCCGGACATCGCTGCAGATGGGAAGTAGAGAGGAACAGCTTTATCTGCTTTTACTTTGCTTCCCACGAGCGCGGCTTTGCTGCTTCTTTATTAAACTGCTTTTATCTCAACCCACGAGACTCCCATCTTATTTTCTCCCCTTCCCTGGCTTGCTGAGGAGGTGGGGGATAAAGCGGTGTGGTAGGCACTTGGCATCCAGTCAGGCTCAAACTACCACATATCCCGTTGTGTTTTTCATAGTTGTTCCTCTTCAATTTTTCCTAGTAAAGTGTTCTTATTTCAAGTTACACGGGCTCTTTTACTTTTTTTTTTTTTTTATCTGCCTCATGTATTTCCTGTGATACTGTTTCTCGTCTGTGGAAAATGTATGAAAATTCTCATGCTACTGCACTGGATGGGATTGGCTTATGATATGATTTTGTCATAGGTTATTAAGTTGGGTTGGAATGTGTACATGACTATTTTGTCTCTTGCACATTTTCTCCTAGAACTTAATAATGGCACTCAATTTTGGGGAAAAACTGACATGTTTAATTCCTCCCACTATGTCACTCTACCCTCATATCTTCAAGGTGCTTCCAATGGATTCTAACAATAATACTTGGAATGTTCTAATTGCCATGTTTGTATTATTTTCCCTTTTTTTCACCTCGGCTTGGATTGTAAAAATTGGTTTTTGGAGAACTGTGAGGTTGTGTAGCTATGTGAGGAGAGACATACAGAATATGGGCAGGTGTCCAAGGAGCTTTTTACCTTTAAAGATTTGAAGAACACACGAATCCATTCCTAATTCATCTGTGCCAGAACCAGTGTCTGTTCCGGCTCTAGCAGTGGATGTTGCAGTCAACTCAGCTATGCCAGAACCAGTTGCTGTTCTGACTCCAGCAGTGGATGTCCCTGTTGCAGCTGTGAACACTCACACCCAAACAGCAGACTCCGTTACTGTTCCCACTGTGGACATTCATATCCAGTCAGTAGACACTGATGCTGTTACCACTGTGGACACTCATACCCATACGGTGGATATTGTTACTGTGTCCACTCAAACTCAGACTGATGCTACTACAACTGTGGATGCTCAAACCCAGACTGTTGCTGTAACAACTGCGGCTACTCAAATCCAGGCGACTGATACATTTGCTGTTGAATCAGCATATCAATTTGTGCCAGTATCAGTTGCTCCTGTACAGAAAAAAGTAATACAGAAAAAAAACCAGTTTGCAGCACTACGGATGAAGATGAACAAGGGATATCAAAGCCAGAGAGCACCTGGGGAGGGTTGAGGCAGACCCCTCAGGTTCTGGAGTCGGGGATACAGAGGATCCGAGGCCCGATACACTCCAACCAAGAAGGAGAGATACTGGCAGCATATGAAGGAGTTCAAGCTGCATCAGAAGTGATTGGCACAGAAACACGACTCATCCTAGCACCTCGACTGCCAGTGCTGGGCTGGATGTTCAAGAGTAGGGCATTCCCTATGCATCATGCAACTGATGCTAAATGGAGTAAGTGGATCGCACTGATCACACAATGAGCTCGCATATGGAAGCCTAGCAGCCCTGGGATTCTGGAGGTGATCACAAACTGGACAGAGTGTGAAGATGGTGAAATATCACCAGAGAAGGTGACACGAGTTGACGAGGTCCCATCGTATGATGAACTGACAGAAGTTGAGAATCTGTATGCCCTGTTTACCAATGGGTCCTGCTGCCTTATGGGAAGGCATTGGAGATGGAAGGCAGCTGTATGGAGTCCCCTCCGCAAAATTTCAGAAGCTGCAGAAGGAGAGGGTGAATCCAGTCAGTTTGCAGAGGTAAAAGCCATCCAGTTGGCTTTAGACATTGCTGAACGGGAAAAATGGCCAAGGATCTACCTCTCCACTGATTCGTGGATGGTGGCAAATGCTGTATGGGAATGGCTACAGCAATGGAGACAGAACAACTGGCAACGATGGGACAAACTCGTCTGTGCTGCTCCATTATGGCAGGACATTGCTACTCAAATGGAGAAACTAGTTGTGAAGGTGCGCCATGTAGATGCTCACGTACCCAAAAAGCGGGCCACGGAAGAACATCTGCATAACCAGCAAGTTGACAAGGCTGCTAAGAATTCTCAGATAGATCTGGATTGGCAACATAAGGGGGGATTATTTTTAGCTCGATGGGCCCATGATACCTTAGGTCATCAAGGCAGAGATGCTACCTTTAACTGGGCTCGTGATCGGGGGGTGCACTTAACCTTGGAAACTGTTGCACAGGTTATCCATGAGTGTGAGACGTGATACAATTCAACAAGCCAAACGATTGAAGCCCATATGGTATGGAGGATGCTGGCAGAAAAATAAATATGGAGGGGCCTGCCAGATTGATTACATCACACTGCCACAGACTCGCCAAGGCAAACGCCATGTGCTCACAATGGTGGAGGCAACCATAGTGTCATAGTTTGACATGATAGCCCTTTCATTTTCATAATGAGCCCGTATCAGGGGCAGAGACCCATTTTGCTAAAGCTGGCCCCAGACCAGGGGCAGCGATTCACTTCATTAAAGGCCCCAAGCCAGGGACAGTGACTATGGCTGGAGGAGGCTGTGTCCCGTGGGAGGGTCCCAACCACTTCGCTGCAGACCCCAAGACAGGGGCAGTGATTTTCTTCTTTAAAACAATGGTCAGAAGAGATCGTGTCCCGTTGGAGTGACCCTTTATCACTATGGCCAGAGTAGGCCATGTCAGAGGAAGGGACTCAATATCCACAGCTGTAGCTGTGGGGAGGAACGCACGACAAAGCAGCTCATTAAATTTATGCCCAGAAGAGGCCTTGTCCCGAGAGAGGGACCCTGTAACTGCAGAAACTGCAACCGCAGTGAAGAATCTACACCAGAGATATTCACCAAGACTGCGTCTCGTGTGGGGGACCCTGTATCAGCAGAAGCCACAGCTTTGGGAATAACCCACACTAGAGAAGCTCGTTAAAGACTGTGTCCCGGGGGAGGAACCCCGTGTTGGAGCAGGGGAAGAATGCCAGCAGTCGTCCTCATCTGAGAAGACAGAAGTGGCAGAGACCATCTATGAGAGCCTGATCACATTACTTATTCCCTGCCCCCCTGAGCCGTTGAGGGGGGAGGAGATAGAGATATCAGGAGCCGTGAGCTGGGCCCAGGAAGAAAGAAGGGATGGGGGAGGGAGATCTTAAAGTGCTGGTTGTAATTTTCTCATCATCCAACTCCTTTTTTACTTTTATTCCATTCTGTTTCTTCAAGAATAATCTTTCCTACTTTCCTCTCTAAGTCAAGTACTGGAGTCTGTTTTGCCCAGAACCATAATTGATAGCGAACCGTCCCTGTCCTTTTCTCAATCCACAAGAACCTTGCTAATCTTTTCATTCCCATTTCGCTGGGGCCTCCGCCATCCTAATGAGGGTAGAAGTGAATGGGGGCACCAAGCGAGTAACTGTTGTGGTGCTGCTGTGCTAGCTGGGCAAAAGTACGACACATAGGATGGTTGGAAACATATCCTGTGGCTCATGCCACCACCCAGAACACTATTCAGGGCCTTGAAAAGAAAGTCCTCTGGAGACATGACACCCCAGAAAGAATTGAGTCAGACAATGGGACACACTTCAGAAACAACCTCATAGATGCCTGGGCCCAAGAGCACGGCATTGAATGGGTTTATCATACTCCCTATCATGCACCAGCCTCAGGAAAAGTTGAGCGATACAATGACCCTGCCCAATCAGAACCCTTACACATTGTAGAAGGGGACAAAGTCCCTGTGGTACATATAAAAGACATGTTAGGGAAGGCGGTCTGGGTGTGTCCTGCCTCAGGTAAAGGCAAACTCATCCATGGGATTTTTTTTTGCTCAGAGACCTGGGTGTACTTGGTGGGTGATGTGCAAGGATGGGGAGACCCAATGTGTGCCTCAAGGGAATTTGATTCTGGGTGAGAATAACCCGTGAATTAAATTGTATAATGATAGCTGTTGAAAGTCATTATTCCTATAGTTGCTCTATGTTATGCATGTGTAGTTGTTAATGATGTGTGAACCTAGACATGATGTGTAGATGGTATAGAATAAGGAGTGGAATGTCCTGGTTTGAGCTAGGATAGAGTTAATTCCCGTGAGGAACCAGGAAAGGGTACCGCCTGAACAGCTGACCCAGGCTGGCCAGCAGGTATTCCATACCATCCTAGCATCATGCCCAGTATATACGTGGAGGCTAGTCGGAAGAAGCTCCCATTAAAAAATTCAAGCTACCTGTAGAAGTTACACCACTGCCTCTGGGAGCTACAAGAATGCAGGTACGCAGACCCAACCTACAGAGGTACATAAGTCCCCGTGTTGCCTATTAGCCAGCACTGTGTAACATTTGCAGCTGCCTTCCTGGCTGAGCTATCTCCAATCACGCGCACTTGGCCTGCTCAGCTTCCATTCAAAAAATACAGGCTGCCAGCAGTATTTACACCTCTGCGTCGTGGAGCTACAAGAAAGCAGGTATGCAGACTCCACCTACAGTGCTACATAGATCCCCATGTAGCCTATCAGCTAGCACTGTGCCAGCTTTGCAACGGCTTTCCTGTTGGAGCTATCTCCAATCACGTGCACTTGCCTTGCTCTGCTCCCAGTGAAAATACAGGCTGCCGGTAAAAGTTACGCCACTACCCCTGGGAGCTACCAGAAAGCAGGTACGAAGATGTCGCCTATAGTGGTACGTAAGTCCACGTGTAGGCTATCAGTAAGCACTATGTCACTTTTGCAGCTGCTTTCCTAGTTCAGCTATCTCGCGCATTTGTCCTTCCCAGCATCCATTGCAAAAATACAGACTGTCGTCTATAAGTAAGCAGGTACGCAGACCCCACCTACAAGAGCGTGTAGCCTATCAGTCAGCACTGTGCCACATTTACAGCTGCAGTCCTGTGGGAGCTATCTCCAATCCTGCGCAATTAGTCTGCTAAGTTCCCATCTGAAAAATACAGGCTCCAGTAGAAGTTATGCCACTGCGTCTGGGACCTACATGAAAGCAGGTGCGCTGAAACCACCTACAGTGGTGCGTAGGTCCCCGTGTAGCCTATCAGCCAGCACTGTTGCACCTTTGCAACTGCTTTCCTGTGGGAATTATCCCAAATCCACTAGCACAGCAGCCAGCACTTTGCCACTGGTAGTTCGATCATGGCTGGATACAAGGTGCCTACCACACTGCTCTAATCCCACCTCTTCTGCAAGCCGGGGAAGGGGAAAAAATGAGATGGGAGTCTCATGGGTTGAGATAAAAGCAGTTTAATAAAGAAACAGCAAAGCCGCGCTCGTGGGAAGCAAAGCAAAAGCAGATAAAGCTGTTACTCTCTACGTCCCATCTGCAGAGATGTCCGACCATCTCCCAAGAAGCAGGGCTTCGGTACATGTAGTGGTTACTTATGGAAAGACAGAAATTAATCTTGCTTCCCCTTCCTGCTCCTCTCCCCCAGTTTTTATTACTGAGTTGACGTCGTATGGTATGGAATATCTCCTTAGTCAGCCTGGGTCAGCTGTTCTGGCCGTGGTCCCTCCCAAGATTGTGCACACCAACAGCTATTTGTGAAGGTGTGAGAAGGAATGCGGGAGGGACAGCACTGATGCTGTGCGAGCAGTAGTCATAATATTTATATCAACAGCAAGCACAGCACTGCTGTGAAAAGTCACTACCATCCAAAACCCGCTACAGTCTCCACTCCTTATTCCATACCATTTATGTCATGCTCAGTCAAAGCATCCTAACAAGCCATATACATTCATTAACCTTATACTCTCATAAACCAGTACGCCCACTCTTCAAAAGACAAACATCATTATTGTATTTCCTCTTGCATCTTGCATCAAACAAACAAAAAACATTCTTTCATCCTCTGTAGATGTTCACGGGAGCAGGCCATAACTTATGTCTCATCCATCAAGATGTAAATCCAGGCGAGGGGGAACAGTGTGTTCAGTGTTCCAGTTGCCCAGTGCTCTCAACATGGTCTTTAGTAATCTGTTATATCTTTCAATCTTTCCAGAGGCTTGAGGGTGATAGGGGATGTGGTATATCCACTCAATGCCATGTTTCTCTGCTCAGGAGTTTATGAGATTATTTTGAAAATTTGTCCATTGTCTGATTCAATTCTTTCTGGAGTGCCGTGTTGCCACAAAACTTGCCTTTCAAGACCCAAGAAAGTTTTTCAGGCAGTGGCATGGTTTACAGGGTATGTTTCCAACCAACCGGTAGTTGCTTCCACCATGGTCAGTATATAACGCTTGCCTTGATGTGTTCGTGGTAGTGGTCCAACATAGTCAATTTGCCAGGCCTCACCATATTGAAAACCCAGCCATCGGCCTCTGTTCCAGGGAGACTTGATTCGTGTGGCTCGCTTGATTGCAGCACGTTTCACATTCATGGGTGACCTGTGTAATGGCTTCCATGGTTAAGTCCACCCCTCGATCACTAGCCTATTTATATGTTGCATTTCTTCCCAGATGTCCTGATGTTTCATTGGCCCATCAAGCTATATATAGCTCACCTTTACGCTCCCAGTCTAGGTGTACCTGAGCTACTTCAATTTTGGCAGCTTTTTCTACCAGTTGTTTTTTTCATTGTTCTTCATTGGCACGGTTTTGGGCACGTGAGCATCTCCATGACGTACTTTCAGAGTCATGTTTTCCACCCGAGCGGCAATGTCTTGCCATAATGCAGCAGCCCAGATGGGTTTACCCTTGCGCTGCCAATTGGTCTTCTTCCATTGCTGCAGCCATCCCTATAGGGCATCAGCCACCATCCAGGAGTCAGTATGAAGATAGAGTACTGGCCACTTCTCTCGTTCAGCAATCTTTACAGCTAGTTGGATGGCTTTCACTTCAGCAAACTGACTCTACTCACCTTTTCCTTCAGTGACCTCAACAACTCGTCGTGTGGGACTCCACACAGCAGCTTTCCACTTACGATGATTTCCTACCACGCGGTAAGATCCATCAGTAAACAAAGCATAACGCCTCTCATTTTCTGATAGTTCATTATATGGTGGTGCCTCTTGGACATGAGCTACTTCCTCAGGCAATGCTCCAAAATCCCTGCCTTCTGGCCAATCCATGATTTCTTCCAGGATTCCTGGGCGATTAGATTTCCCCAGCTGAGATCGTTGTGTAATCACCGCCATCCACTTACTCCAGGTAGCGCTGGTTGCATGATGCATAGAAGGGGTTTTCCCTTTGAACATCCAGTGTAGCACAGGAAGACGTGGTGCCAAGAGGAGGTACGTTTCTGTGCCAATGACTTCTGAAGCAGCTCGAAGTCCCTCATATGCTACTAGTATTTTTTTTTCAGTTGGGGTGTAGTGGGCTTCTGATATTCAAAACGTAAAAGAAAGCAGGTACAAAGACCCCACCTGCAGTGGTACATAGATCCCCGTGTAGTCTATCAGTCAGCACTGTGCCACCTTTGCACCTGTTTCCTGTGGGAGCTATCTCCAATCTCACGGCACTTGATCTTCTCAGTTACCATTGAAAAAATACAGACTGACGGTAGAAATTATGCCACTGTTCCTGGGAGCTACAAGAAAGCAGTTATGCATACCCCACCTACAGTGGTACATAGGTTCCCGTGTATCGTATCAGTCAAAACTGTGTCACCTATGCTACTGCAATCCTGTGAGAGCTATCTCTAATCCCGTGAACTTGGCCTGTTAGCTCCCATTGAAAAAAAAGCTGCTGGTAGAATTTACACCTCTGAGTCGTGGAGTTAAAAGAAAGCATGTATGGAGATCCAACCTACAGTGCTACGTAGGTCGCTTGTAGCCTGTTAACCAGCACTGTTCCACCTTTGCAGCTGCTTTCCTGTGGGAGCTATCTCCAATCCTGTGCACTTGGTCTGCTGAGCTCTCACTGAAAAAATACAGACTGCCATTAGAATTTACGCCACTTCCTTCAGGGAGCTACAAGAAAGCGGGTATTCAGACCCCGCCTTCACTGGTATGTAGGTCTTTGTGTAGCCTATCAGCCAGCACTATGGTGTTGGAGATACACAATTATTTTTGTTAACAACTTATCATCACAATTAGTAATCAAACACTTAATCATTTCTTAATAGTTCAATCAATTAGCTAAGAACTTGCAAATGACTCAAACACTTATTGATTAAGTAAATATTTATTTAATTCACATAAGGATAAAACTGCAAGAGTTACATACCATACCTGATAGGGACCTGTTACCTTAGCTATGAGACTCTGGTGAATATATTTGTTAGGTTACCTTAGCTGTTACCTTAACTTCAAGTCCCTGGTGTATGTATTCGTTAGGTTACCTTGGCTATTACCTTAGTTACTAAAAACAAAGGGACTGATATCTTTTTTTGACCAATCACTGTGATTTTGGAAATTTTGTGCTTGTTGGAATCCAATCAAGGTGAAGGTCTAAATTGATAGATGGACATTTTATGCATGCTTGTGTTGAAAAATGTGATTCTTTTGTTTGAGCTTTATAAAAACCCTGAAAATAGTAACTAACAACGAAGCACGTATGGAGGAGCTATCCCCCGTGTTTTCCCAATGCTGCTTAGTTGTAGTGGGTCTGGGACGGTAGTGATTTTCCACAGCAGCTCCTGCAGTGCTGTGCTTACTGTTGATATCAATATTATGACTACCGCTTGCACAACATCGGGGCTGTCCCTCCAGCATTCCTTCCCCCACCTTCACCAATAGCTGTGAGTGGGCATGATCTTGGGAGGGACTATGGCCAGGACAGCTGACCCAGGCTGACCAAGGAGATATTCCATACCATATGACGTCAGCTCAGGAATATAAACTGGGGGAAAGGAGCAGGAAGGGGAGGCGAGATTCATTTCTGGCCTTCCCAAAGCAACCGCTACGCGTACTGAAGCCCTGCTTCTCGGGAGGTGGCCGGACATCGCTGCTGATGGGAAGTAGAGAGTAACAGCTTATCTGCTTCTGCTTTGCTTCCCGCGCGCGCGGCTTTGCTGCTTATTTATTAAACTGCTTTTATCTCAACCCACGAGATTCCCATCTTATTTTCTCCCCTTCCCTGGCTTGCTGAGGAGGTGGGGGGTAAAGCGGTGTGGTGGGCACCTGGCATCCAGCCAGGCTCAAACTACCACAGCCCTTTTGGCGCCCAACGTGGGGCGAGATAATAGCAGATTTACATTAACTGCATTGCAATTACAGTAAACCAATGAGAGCAAAGTTCCTGTGCTGGTCACGGAGCCTTGCTGTTATGCAGCTTATCTTACACTTTCTAATGTTTGGGAACATGATGCTCCTAACATTGACTCTCGGCTGTGCTTTAACCTTAATAGCTTTGCTAAGCTGGCTATATAATTTTGTGAAGAGGATGAAAGGGCCTGGGAACATGATGGCCCAAATAATAATAGCAAGTCTCATTCTGTTACTGATGAATTTAGTGTGCTGTGGGAGCTATCTTGTGGAGGCCATGGGGCAAAGCACCTCTTTCTCCTCAGCTCGGACTGATCTAGACAATTCTGTTACACAGACTTCCCAGGTCCTTAGTCACCCTTATACGAGAGTTTTAATATTACTAATTAACATGGTTGGTATATTATATATCTTGTGGAATCTGGAGTCATCTGGGTATCAGAGAGTACAAATTTGCGATGGAAACATGTTAAAATGCCCCCTGAAGCGGCCAGTCCCTGGGTGGCAGGGTATGTGGATGAATTTAGGCAAATTCCTAGGACGGTTATCACCTCCTGTAATCTGGGATTTTACATCTGAACAGATAAAAAACCCTGCTTTACTGACACGCTACCTGATAGAAGGGTGTCTTACCTACCCTAATGAGGCCCATCAGGTTCAGGCACTATACTGGGGCCTAGCCTCTGCCTACCGAGCTGCATTCCAGTCCTCTCAGAGAACTGTAATTGAAATGGAAACTCAAACGGTACCTGAGACCAACATAGTTGAGTCAGTCGCAGTCCAGCCCTCTCAGAGAACTATGGCCGAGGTGGAAATTCAAACTATACCTGAGACCAACATAGTTGAGTCAGTCGCAGTCCAGCCCTCTCAGAGAACTATGGCCGAGGTGGAAATTCAAACTATACCTGAGACTACCATGGTTGAGTCAGGGAACCAAACAACAACCACAGTGGTTGCCCCAGTAGTGAAAAAGAAGCAGTGGATAAGGAGGTCAAGTCCATATCATCGATTAGTAAGGGCAGACGAGGAGGAAGAGGAAAGGCTAGAAGAAGAAACTGGTCCTTCGGTAAGGAGATCAGGAGAAGTGAGAGAAATCGAAAAGGAAATGGAAACTACTCGGTCCCTCACCTCAACAGAACTTAGAGATATGCGAAAAGATTACAGTCGCCAGCCAGGTGAGCGGATTGGTGCCTGGCTGCTCCGATGCTGGGATAACGGGGCTGACAGTCAACAATTGGAAGGCAGAGAAGCCCAACAGCTAGGATCTCTTGCTAGGGACCGGGGAATTGATAAAGGCATTGGAAAGAAAACCTCAGTTTGTAGTCTCTGGAAACGACTCCTCTCAAGTGTACGGGCAAGATACCCATTCAAGGAAGACCTTGTAAATGCCCGAGGAAAGTGGACTAGAGCTGATGAAGGGATCCAATATCTAAGGGAATTAGCTGTGTTGGAAGTCATCTATGGTGATCTGGATAATGTCGAGGCCTCCACAGATCCAGATGATGTCCAGTGTACACGGGCCATGTTGAGAAAAGTGATCCAGAGTGCCCCAGCTACATATTCTAATATCCTGGCAATGGTGTATCATCCAGACATGGACATACCAACAGTGGAGAGGGTATCTTCTTGGTTACAGAACTATGAAGAGAGCCTCTGCACCTCCTCATCAGTGTGGGATGATGGCCTGATTGTTAGATCTGCCTCAAGAATTCAGTCACCCACTGTCCCGACCAGGGGAAAGGGAAGTCCCAGACGCAGGAGTACACCGCGAAATGAACTCTGGCTCTTTTTGCGTGGCCAAGGAGAGGATATGAGGAAGTGGGATGGTGAACCCACTTTTAAGCTAGAAGCGCGTGTACGTGAACTAAGGGGGAAGGCAGCTGTTAGAAAAGGACCGCCCAAGAGGGCTGTCAGCAGAGTGGCTGCCAAAACAAAAGAGGACAATCAACAATCTCCAAGACATAGAAGAACTGCAACTACTTCCTTCGAAGCCAATGAGGAGACTTCAGGTCTGCAGTTGCAAGGATCAGATAGCGAATACTCTGATGAAGAACAGAAATAGAGGGTCCCTGCCTCCAGCCAGGAGGAGGAAAGGGATGACCGAATCTACTGGACTGTGTGGGTTCGATGGCCTGGCACATCAAACCCACAAAGGTATAAAGCCTTAGTAGACACAGGGGCACAGTGTACATTGATGCCATCAAGGTATAGAGGCACAGATTCTGTCTGGATCTCTGGAGTGACAGGGGGATGTGAAGAATTATCTGTATTAGAGGCTGAAGTGAGCTTAACAGGGGACAAATGGAAAAAACACCCCATTGTGACTGGTCCAGAGGCCCCTTGTATTCTTGGCATAGATTACCTCAGGAGAGGGTACTTCAAAGACCCCAAGGGGTATCGATGGGCTTTTGGTATAGCCACTGTAGATACAGAGAAAATCAAACAACTCTCTAATTTACCTGGCCTCTCAGAAGACCCTTTTGTTGTGGGATTGCTGCAAGTTCAAGAGCAACAGGTACCAATTGCTACCAGGACAGTGCACCGGAGGCAATATCGCACGAACCGAGATTCCCTGGCTCCCATCCGTGAGTTGATTCATCAACTGGAGGCTCAAGGAGTAATTAGCAAAACTCATTCTCCATTTAATAGTCCCATATGGCCTGTGAAAAAATCTGATGGAGGGTGGAGGTTAACAGTAGACTATCGTGGCCTGAACGAAGTGACACCACCACTGAGTGCTGCTGTACCAGACATGTTAGAGCTCCAGTATGAACTGGAGTCAAAAGCAGCCAAGTGGTATGCTACGATTGACATCGCTAATGCATTCTTCTCAATTCCATTGGCAGCAGAGTGCAGGCCACAATTTGCCTTCACATGGAGAGGTGTCCAATATACCTGGAATCGATTGCCCCAGGGGTGGAAACATAGTCCTACTATTTGCCATGGTCTAATCCAAACTGTGCTGGAAACGGGTGATGCCCCTGAACATTTACAGTACATTGATGACATAATTGTATGGGGCAACAAGGCAGAAGAAGTGTTTGAGAAAGGGAAAAGAATAATACAGATTCTCCTGAAAGCTGGTTTTGCTATAAAAAGAAACAAAGTAAAGGGACCTGCACAAGAGATACAGTTTTTGGGCATAAAATGGCAAGATGGGCGTCGGCATGTGCCTATGGATGTTGTGAATAAAATAGCTACTATGTCTCAACCGACTAATAAGAAAGAAACGCAAGCTTTCCTGGGCCTTGTGGGATTCTGGAGGATGCATATCCCAGGTTATAGTCAGCTTGTGAGCCCTCTCTTTAGAGTCACCAGAAAGAAGAACTGTTTTGAGTGGGGCCTTGAGCAACAACAAGCTTTTCAACAAATTAAACAGGAAATAGCTCGTGCAGTCGCCCTTGGGCCCATCCGTACAGGATCAGATGTGCAGAATATCCTCTACACTGCCGCTGGAGAGCATGGTCTCACCTGGAGCCTCTGGCAGAAAACATCTGGAGAAACCCGAGGTCGACCATTAGGGTTTTGGAGCCGAGGATATCGAGGATCGGAAGCCCACTACACCCCAACTGAAAAAGAAATACTAGCAGCATATGAGGGACTTCGAGCTGCTTCAGAAGTCATTGGCACAGAAGCTCATCTCCTCTTGGCACCACGTCTGCCTGTGTTACACTGGATGTTCAAAGGGAAAACCCCTTCTATACATCATGCAACCAGCGCTACATGGAGTAAGTGGATGGCGTTGATTACACAACGATCTCGGCTGGGGAAATCTAATCGCCCAGGAATCCTGGAAGAAATCATGGACTGGCCAGAAGGCAGAGATTTTGGAGCATTGCCTGAGGAAGTAGCTCGCGCCCAAGAGGCACCACCATATAATGAATTGTCAGAAGATGAGAGGCATTATGCTTTGTTTACTGATGGATCCTGCCGCGTGGTAGGAAATCATCGTAAGTGGAAAGCTGCTGTGTGGAGTCCCACACGACGAGTTGTTGAGGCCACTGAAGGAGAAGGTGAGTCAAGTCAGTTTGCTGAAGTGAAGGCTATCCAACTAGCTCTAAAGATTGCAGAACGAGAGAAGTGGCCAGTACTCTATCTTTACACTGACTCCTGGATGGTGGCTAATGCTCTATGGGGATGGCTACAGCAATGGAAGAAGACCAACTGGCAGCGCAAGGGTAAACCCATCTGGGCTGCTGCATTATGGCAAGACATTGCTGCTCGGGTGGAAAATATGACTCTGAAAGTACGTCATGTAGATGCTCATGTGCCAAAAAGCCGTGCCAATGAAGAACAATGGAATAACCAACAGGTAGATAAAGCTGCTAAAATTGAACTAGCTCAGGTAGATCTAGACTGGGAGCGTAAAGGTGAGCTATTTATAGCTCGATGGGCCCATGAAACATCAGGACATCTGGGAAGAGATGCAACATATAGATGGGCTCGTGATCGAGGGGTGGACTTGACCATGGAAGCCATCACACAGGTCACCCATGAATGTGAAACGTGTGCCGCAATCAAGCGAGCCACACGAATCAAGTCTCCCTGGAACAGAGGCCGATGGCTGGGTTTTCAGTATGGTGAGGCCTGGCAAATTGACTATGTTGGACCACTACCACGAACACATCAAGGCAAGCGGTATATACTCACCATGGTGGAAGCAACTACTGGTTGGTTGGAAACATACTCTGTAAACCACGCCACTGCCCGAAATACTGTCTTGGGTCTTGAAAGGCAAGTTTTGTGGCGACACGGCACTCCAGAAAGAATTGAATCAGATAATGGAACTCATTTTCGAAATAATCTCATAAACTCCTGGGCAAAGAAACATGGCATTGAGTGGATATACCACATCCCCTATCACCCACAAGCCTCTGGAAAGATTGAGAGATATAATGGGTTACTAAAGACCATGTTGAGAGCACTGGGCAATGGGGCATGGAAGCAGTGGGATAAAAATTTAGCAGAAGCCACTTGGCTGGTCAATAGCAGAGGTTCAACTAACCGTCCTGGTCCTGCCCAAACAAAACCACTACATACTGTGGGAGGAGATAAGGTCCCCGTAGTGCACCCAGGGAAATGGCTGGGGAAGGCAGTATGGGTTGCACCTCCCATGGGAAAAGGCAAACCCATTCGTGGGATTGTCTTTGCTCAAGGGCCTGGCTGTACTTGGTGGGTGATGAGAAAGGATGGGGAAACTCGATGTGTACCTCAAGGAGACTTAACCTTGGGGGAAAAATAACCTGTTATGTGAGTTATCTGTTGTAGATGAACTTTGCAAGAAAAACCGAACAAGTGGACAAACCAAGCCGGTGCTGGTGCCCAACACTGAACATACTGTTTCCCCTGGCCTGGATATTCATCTTGATGGATGAGACAGAAGTTATGACCTGCTCCAGTGAACATCTACAGAGGATGAAAGATATAAGAATGTTGTTTGTTTGTTTGATGCAAGATGCAAGAGGGAATACAAGAATGATGTTTGTCTGTTGAAGAGTGGGGGTACTGGTTAATGAGAGTATATAAGAATGTATATGGATTGTTATGATGGTTTGTCTGAGCATGACATAAATGGTATGGAATAAGGGGTGGAGACTGTAGTGGGTCTGGGACGGTAGTGATTTTCCACAGCAGCTCCTGCAGTGCTGTGCTTACTGTTGATATCAATATTATGACTACCGCTTGCACAACATCGGGGCTGTCCCTCCAGCATTCCTTCCCCCACCTTCACCAATAGCTGTGAGTGGGCATGATCTTGGGAGGGACTATGGCCAGGACAGCTGACCCAGGCTGACCAAGGAGATATTCCATACCATATGACGTCAGCTCAGGAATATAAACTGGGGGAAAGGAGCAGGAAGGGGAGGCGAGATTCATTTCTGGCCTTCCCAAAGCAACCGCTACGCGTACTGAAGCCCTGCTTCTCGGGAGGTGGCCGGACATCGCTGCTGATGGGAAGTAGAGAGTAACAGCTTATCTGCTTCTGCTTTGCTTCCCGCGCGCGCGGCTTTGCTGCTTATTTATTAAACTGCTTTTATCTCAACCCACGAGATTCCCATCTTATTTTCTCCCCTTCCCTGGCTTGCTGAGGAGGTGGGGGGTAAAGCGGTGTGGTGGGCACCTGGCATCCAGCCAGGCTCAAACTACCACATTAGTAAAGAAGTACCTGGCTTATCTGCATTCCTGTGTAGATAAGTTTTCGTGATTGCGGATCCGTCAACAATTTTGGCGACCCAGATGGGACCTTGTGAGTGAGACTGGACGGGATCGGTTGCTGATCGAACTCCAGTCGGCACCGAGGAATTCTCGAGGAGGACCATTGCCTGCGACCCTTATAGCTCCTCATCATATTCCCTGGAGTGGTAAGGCACTTCTATTTTGTTGTGGGCAGAACCTGGTGAACTAGCCTGTAAGTCGCGGTGTCGGAGACCCCGCAAAGACCAACTTAAAGAGTACTGTAATCATGCGTGGTTGTTGTATGATTTGGGTAGTGGGGAAAGTGGCCCTTAAATGGGACTTTGAATTATAAAGCAATCTTGCAGTTAATGTTCTTCTGTAAGAGGGAAAGAAAATAGGATGAGATCCCATATGTAGATCTTTTCTTTTACCTGCGAAAAAAACCAGATTGGCAAAAGAAATGGGAATTAGATAAGCAGACATGTACCTAAATGCCATTAACCGTAAAAAAGATGAAGGCTAAAGAGAGTTGTTCTGCCTCTACCCTTACTAAATCTTTTTGCAAACATTTGGCTGTAAAACAAGAGGAAAAGGAGCGTGATAATACGGAGCCAGAATTGGACATAGCTCCATCTGCCTCCATAGCTCCTATTCAATTATATCCCCCTCTTCCATCATCGTCTGATTCTGAGGCTGATAGCCCAGCCGGGTGACCGGCACTAGGACCTGATGATTTAGGTCCCCGCCCAAATAGTAGTAGATTGAGAGAGGAGGAGGAATCAGACTCGGACTCGTCTCCACCTATATCCCAGAGAACGAGACAGCGTACTCATTTGATAACTCCTCTAAAAACACGGGAGGGGAGACGGTTGATAGCCCCCTTGAGACAGGGAGTTGGACAACATGGACCAGTGTATGTAAAAGTACCCTTCTCTCGCTCAGATCTAATAATATGGAAAGAATCAGCTGGTCTTTATAGAGAGGATCCTGGTAAAGTGGGGAGAATAATGGGAATGATAATGAAAACTCAAAATCCTGATTGGGAGGATATACAGGTGATTTTAGGTACTCTTCTCGACTCTAGTGAAATACAAATGGTTTTGAGAACTGCTCAAATGTGGGCAGAAGAAGATGTCCATACTCAGACAGTAAGGGGTACCATAGATCAGAATTTCCCTACAGGGGACCTACAATGCGATCCAGATAGGGACGATTATATGCAGAGACTGAAAAGGTGCCAACAGTGGATTATATATGGGGTCCAAAATGCCATGCCCAAAACTATAAATTGGTCTAAATTATATGATGTGAGACAGGAGAAGAAAGAATCCCCAACAGCATTCTTAGAAAGGCTGAAGGAAGCAGTTCGTAAATATACCAACTTGCAACCTGAAGCCGAAGAAACTAAGGAACAACACAGGAGGACATTAGAAAGAAACTCCAAAAGTTGGAAGGAACAGATATATAAAATTTGGACAAATTAGTGGAAGTAGCTTGGAAAGTTTATAATAACAGAGATAAAGAAAATGAGATAAGGAAACAAAGACAATTACTTGCAGTAGTGTTCTGGTTTAGCAAGGAGCAGCTTTTGGCTTAGTAACAGGGGGAGCGGGTTTCAGTGAAGACCTGGTAAAAAGTTTTCGGACTCTCCCCCGGCTCCTGGGTTCACACCCACCTCCGGCCCGGCTGGGCCAATCTGGCGCCTCTGCGATCACTATTTAGGGGACAGGAATTTGAAGTGCTGACAGGAGGTGTATGAGTGATACAAGATGGAGGCGACCACGCGGACCCTTCAGCCAGAGAAGGAGGAAGGAAGGAGAAGCAGTAGACCAGAGACTCCTCTGCAAGCCGTGGCGAGAATGCAAGCTGTGCCCCTGCAACCTATGGAGACCCACGGCAGGACCGAGAGTTACCAGCAACTCCATGTGAGTGAGCCCAGACGGGCGAGGGACTGTGTGGGGAGACGACCATGGCCCAGGCCGTACTGGAGAGCCTGCACGTTTCAGAGCAGCCCCACACAAGAGGCAAAGAGGAGCTGCAGCCTTTGGGATAAATGTGCGTAGGAGCAGTCCATGCAGGGCTGTCATGCGTGTGAGTTACCCCACGGACTTGCAGGGAGGACTGGCGTGGAGTTCACCCGTCCTGAGGAGGGACAAACGGCAGAAGCTATCGGGAACAGACTAACTGAAACCCCCACTGCCCGCCCCCCCCGAATCGTTCAGGGGGGACAGGGTAAAAACACCGGGATCAGGGCTCTGAGCCCGGGAAGAGGGGAGATGTGGCATGAAGGTGTTCTTAAAAAGGCTGGTTGGACTCTTCATTGATGTATTACTCTGTGTTGTTTCATTTTGGTTATGTTTTGGGTTTTTGGGGGTATGTTTTAGTTGATGTTGCATTAAATTATTTTTCTGTTTTCTTCCCCAAACTGAGTAGCCTGGTCTGTTTTGTCCTGAAACTTAAGGGGCAATTAAGCTCTCCCTGCCCTTGAGCAATTCTCAGCCACTTCGATACCTGAGGCTAATCGTGGTCTTTGTTCCCTGATGGGCCTAAACCATGACAAGTAGTGAATAGGACCCCTGGATTTTCAAATCAAGGACGGGGACAAAGCTCTATGACAGGAGGGATGAGAGGAAGGGAAAGAGGACAAGTTGGCAGAACCCCCCTTCGAACTAATCAATGTTCTTTTTGCAGGGAAGAAACACATTGGAAAAATGAATGTCCTAAATTAGTTGGTCAACAAGCTAAATTGATGGTCTTGGGAGAATATATGGATTGACGAGGATCGGAGGTGAACCCAGCTGAGCCTCTGGTTACAATTAAGCTGGGAGAAAAAGAGGTTACATTTTTTTGTATGTTCCAGAGTGTCCCATACCCCTGATGGGGAGGGACTTGTTATCTAAATTAAATGCACAAATTGTCTTTGAAAACAGAGACTTGTTACTAAAAATACCTTAATCAAAGACAGTACAAATATTGATGAAAAAAGAAAAACCAAAGGTGCTAGAATTACCTTCAGAAGTAGAGAATGCAGTGATCCCAATAGTGTGGGAAACAGAGATTCCAGGAAAATCAAAATTGGCACAACCAGTAAAAATTGAAATAAAAGAAAAAGTAAAATCTGTCAGAGTAAGAAAATTCCTAATAAAACCTGAAACAAATCAAGGATAAAAAGTATAAACTGATAAATTTCTGAAAATATCAAATTATACAAGAATGTGATTCAGAGTATAAAACACCTATTTTACCAGTACGGAAACCGAATGGGGAGTACAGGTAAGTTCAGGATTTAAGATCCATAAATCAGATTGTGAAAGATATAGATCCAGTTGTAGCAAATCCATTTTTGGGAATGACGGGATGGTGCAGGCTCTGGATCATGGATTATAGTCTTATAGCCAAAATATTATATGAAGCCCAAAATCTACCCTTTCTACATAAGGCAAAGAACAGCAAGAAACTATCCGGAAGCTTCAAATAGCTCTGACGACAGCCCCAGCATTAGGATTGCCGGATTTAACCAAAGACTTTCAGTTATTTGTTCATGAACGACAGCATTTGACTCTAGGAGTTCTGACACAGAAACTAGGAAGCTGTAAGAGACCAGTGGGATATTTTTCCAAACAACTGGACTTGTTGAGCAAGGGATGGCCTTCTTGCCTCCGAGCAGTAGCTGCCACTGTCACACTGATCCAAGAAGCAAGAAAGCTGACCTTGGGAAGGACTATTACAGTCTATGTCCCACATATGGTGGCCACAGTCTTGGAGCAAAAGGGGGGACGTTGGTTATCCCTGAGCCAAATGATGAAATACCAGGTAATTCTCACTGAGCAGGATCATGTGGTTTTGAAAACAACTAACCTATTAAATCCTGCAGTGTTTCAGAGTACTTCAAAAGAAGAGCAACAACTGGAACACGACTGTGTTGCAACCACTGAACATACATATTCCAGCAGAGAGGACCTGAAGGATGATCCTCTTGAAAACCCTGAATGGGAACTGTTCACAGAAGACAGCAGCTTCATCGTGAATGGAACTCGTCACGCAGGATATGCTTTAACAACCGAAAAAACGGTAAGAGAAGCAAATGCATTGCCAAGTATAACTTCTGCACAGAAGGCAGAACTGTTTGCATTGACACGTGTTTTGGAATTAAGTAAAGGAAAAAACAACTAAAACAACTAAAAAAACAACTAGTTGTTAAAAACAACTAAACTTCTAAATCCTGCATGGGAAATGTTCACAGATGGAAACAGCTTCATCGTGAATGGAACTTGCCTTGCGAGATATGCGGTAACAGCCGAAAACACGGTAATAGAAGCAAATGCCTTTAACGGAAGAGAGAACTGATTAAATTGACATGTGCTTTTGAATTAAGTAAAGGAAAACGAGTTAGTATTTGGACTGATTCAAAATATGCTTTTGGAGAAATCCATGTCCATGGCACCCTGTGGAAAGAAAGAGGACTACTGTCCTCCCAGGGATTAAGCATCAAAAGGAAATCTTGAAACTGCTAGCGGCAGTGCAGGAACCAGTGCAAGTGGCAATCATGCACGGAAAAGAATATCAGATAGGGAACTCAAAGATAATTGATCTAAATAGATTAGCAGATAAGACTGCTAGGAAAAAAAGCACAAAACACAGTCTCACAAATGGCAACCATCCCCACCAGAACAGTAGCGCTCACTAAGGAGCCACCAAAATATTCAGGGGAGGATGAGAAATTGCCTAAGTTACTAAATGTAGAGAAAAATTCAGAAGGATGGTGGACAACAGATACAGGTCAGGTAGTATTGCCTCCCTTAATCATGAGAGAGATTTTGCAAACAAAGCATAGGGACTGTCACTGGGGTGCAGAAGCTATGACTCAGCTTCTGAAAACAAGTGTAATATCAATACAAATGTTGGAGATGGCCAAATCAGTAACGGCATAATGTGAAATTTGTTTAAAAAACAATCCTATAGTACAAAAAAGGGTACAGATGGGCAAAATAAAAAGTGGAGTGGGACCTGGAGATTATTGGCAAATTGATTTTACAGAATTACCTAAATGCAATGAATCAGACCCTAAAAAGACAAATTAGAAAAATTTGTCAGGAGGCTAAATTGAAATGGCCTGAGGCACTTCCACTTAGATTGCTACAAATAAGAGTGAAACCTCAAAGCAGAATGTCAGTAAGTCCTCATGAGATAATGTATGGAAAACCCTATGAGGTTCCTGAACTGAATCCGAACATGCATGTGACAGGAAAACAAGATGTGTATAACTATTTGCTTTCTCTTGGGAAAACTCTAAACAGGCTCCGATGGTCAGTAGTGTGGAATTGACCTCTGACTTTGGAAAATCCAGTACACAACATCCTGCCTGGAGATTATGTCTACATAAAGACCTGGAACGAAGAACCTCTGCAAGGAAGGTGGAAGGGACCATACCAGGTGTTGCTGACCATCTTCACTGCAATCAAGATTGTCGAATCAGATGCCTGGATCCACTACACTTGGGTGAAGAAGGCACTGTCAAGTCCATGGAAGTGGAAGAGTTATAGAAGATCTTGAGAAATTGAAATTAACTCTGAAACATGGCTAAGTTTTTGGTTTTGTTGTTTTATTCAGTCTATGGTGGTGGAAACATGGATCAAAATTGGATGGTCAAATCGATTTGTATTGAATGTTCAGGCCCAGACTCCAGTCCAAACAGAAATAGACTCGGAACAGGTAATTCCAATACCAGGAAAAACTCAGGAGGAAAATCTGATGATAGACTTAAGGAATTCACACATCTGTAAAATGTCTCCCAAATTACTGCTTGCCTACCTATACCACGGGCAGTGGGAGAGTCCATTCCTTGGGGAATCTTAACCATAAATTTGACCACAGTTAAGAAAAATGGGATTGCACACTGTAAACAAAATCCAGTCATAAGTTGCGAAGAGAGAGTAGATTACATTAGAAAGCAATGGACAATCCCCGGTAATAGAGTGGACTGTTATAAGTTGCTAAATTTTCAATTTACCCCTATAAGAATATTTGGAGATGTTGGGTGGTGCAGATATGATGAACCAAAAACAAGGAATGTGTCCCGAATGACTATGAAATGGGAATGTGAACAGGTTAACAGGACAGCAAACAGGGAGGAGGAATGGAATTCAGTTTGGGGTGTTACTGTAAACTTGAAATTCAGATACAGGGCTAAGACATCTTGGTGTTTTCAATGGGATGGACTTGAACTCACGGCAAGCAGGTCAGTATTAGATAGAAGTACTTTGACAAGAGAAAAGGAGAAAAAAGTTCCTTGGTGGGAATGTGAACAAGTACACACTTGCAGTATAGTGAGACAAGCAGTTCAGCGTGTACCCCAATTGACAATAGCCCTGAAGATTGGTCGTTAATGCAGAGGACTGAAGAACAACCTAAACCTGACCAGCCTCTGGAGAATTGACTGTCAAAGATATATGATTCCAAGCCCAGGACATCTGGTCTGGGCTATGAGTGATGGCACATGGACATCTCATCTGCCAGTAGATGGGAAAGTTAAACAAATAACTTTGGGATTGCCTACATTATGCCCAATTTGGAAAAAAACTCCCTTTAAGGGCAGTTTAGAAAGTTTGCATTTGACAGGAGTGAAAAGATCAAAATTAGATGATGATGATTGGAATGATCCAGGTACTGGAGTAAAAATTTGCTGGACACTGGAATCTCTCTTAAATCCTATAGCATCCTACTGAAATAGAGAGTGGCTGTATAGATTGAGCAGACAGGTTGAACGGTTGGCAAATGTGACAAGAAAGGGATTAAAACAACTGAATTTACAATTACAGGCTACCTCTAGAATGGCATTGCAAAATAGAATGACTCTGGACATGCTGTTGCTGAAAGAACATGGGGTGTGTGGCCTCCTAAAAGACAGAGTAGACCATTGTTGAATACACATTCCAAATGTCACCACAGATGTAGAACACGATTTAGATCAATTAGACAACATAGAAAGGGCAACACAGAAAATTAGGGAAGACATAAACACAAGCTGGATAGATAAAGTTTTTCAGGGACTGGGCCTGGACCTAAAATCCTGGATAAAGTCACTGATTGAAACACTTTTGTTATTGATTATAATGTTTTTGGCAATCTATTTGGCATATTGTTGTGTCGAAAGAGAAATAATACAAAGAACACGATGGAGCAATAGAATCTTGACAGCAATGACAAGAGACAATGATTGGTTCAAAGATAATCCACCACAATATGACAAATATGGTTTAGTTATGAAGACAACTGAAATATAAGAGTGAAAGTATTGGAATGTGATTAACAATATTTTCAAAGAGAGAAAATGTTACAGATACACAATTATTTTAGTTAACAACTTATCATCACTATAAGCAGTCAAGCACTTGCTAAGCGCTTGTTAATAACTTCATAATAGTTCAATCATTTAGCTAAGAACTTACAAATGACTCAAACACCTATTGATTAAGTAAGTATTCATCTGAATCACATAAGGATCAAACTACAAGAGTGACATACCACACCTGATAGGGACCTGTTACCTTAGCCACCAGACCCTGGTATATGTATTCGTTAGGTTACCTTGTCTATTACCTTAGTTGTTATCAAAAAAAAGGGACTGATATATTTTTTTGACCAATCATTGTGATTTTGGAAATTTGTGCTTGTTGGGTGAAGGACTAAATTGATAGATGGACATTTTATGCAGTCTCATGTTGGCAAATGTGATTCTTTTTTTTGAGCTGTATAAAAACCCTGAAAATGATAACTAACAACAAAGCATCTTTGGAGGAGTTATTCCCCTTGTTTTCCCAGCGCTGCATAATGAAGAAGTGCCTGGCTTATCTGCTTTCTTGTGTGGATAAATTATTCACGATTGTGGATCCGTCAACAGTGCAACCTTTGCCGCTCCTTTCCTGTGGAAGCTATCTCTTTCCCACCACTTGGCCTGCTTAGCTCCCATTGAAAATAAAAGTTTCTGGTAGAAGTTACGGCACTACATCTAGGAGCTACAATAAAGAAGGTATGCCAACGTCATCTACAGTAGTATGTATCAGGAAGCACTGTGCAACCTTTTCCGCTGCTTTCATGTGGGAGCTATCTCCAATCCCGCGCACTTGGAGTGCTCAGCTCTCATTGAAAAAATACATGCTGCAGGTTGAAGTTACGCCACAGCGCCTGGGAGCTACAAGAAAGCAGGTATGCAGACGCTACCTACCGTGGTGCGTAGGTCCCCGTGTAGACTATCAGTCAACACTGTGCCACCTTTGCAGCTGCTTTTTTGTGGGAGCTATCTCCATTTCCGCGCCCTTGGACTGCTCAACTCCCATTTGAAATACAGCCTGCCGGTACATGTTACATCACTGCATTGGAGACTTACAAGAGAGCGGGTACACAGACCCCACCTACAGTGGTATTTAGGTGCCCGTGTATTTGATTAGCCAGCATTGTTCCACCTTTGCAGCTATGTTCCTGTGGGAGATATCTCCAATCCCGTGCACGTGGCCTTCTCAGCTCCCTTTGAAAATACAGGTTGCCGGTAGAAGCTACGTCACTGCGTGTGAGAGCTATAAGAAAGCAGGTACGCAGACCCCAACTAAAGTAGTAGGTAGATCTCCGTATAGCCTATCAGCCAGCACTGTGACACCTTTGCAGCTGCTTTCCTGTGGGAGCTATCTCAATTCCCGACCACTTGGCTGGCTCAGTTCCTGTTTGAAATACAGATTGCCAGTAGAACTTACACCACTGCGTCTGGGAGCTACAAGAAAAAGGTACGCAGACCCCACCTACAGTGTTATGTAGGTTCCCGTGTATTCGATTAGGCAGCACTGTTCCACGTTTGAAGCTGCTTTCCTGTGGGAGATATCTCTGATCCCACGCACATGGCCTGCTCAGATCCGGTTGAAAATACAGTCTGCCGGTAGAAGTTACGTCGTTGCGTCTGGGAGCTACCAGAAAGCATGTACGCAGACCCCACCTACAGTGGAACGTAGGTCCCCGTGTAGTCTATCATCCAGCACTGTTCCAGTTTTGCAGCTGCTTTCCTTTTGGAGCTATCTCCAATCCCACGCACTTGGCCTGCTCAGCTCCCAGTGAAAATACAGACTGCCGGTTTTAGTTACTCTGCTGCTTCTGGGAGCTACAAGAAAGCATGTACACAGAACACACCTACAGTGATACATTGGTCCCTGTGTAGCCTATCAACTATAACTGTGCAACCTTTGCAGCTACTTTTCTGTGGGAGCTATCTCCAATCCTGTACAGTTGGACTTTTCATCTCCCATTGGAAGCGTTAGTAGCGTTGGGAGTAATGTTTTCAGTTTTAAATGCAAGTAGAGGAGCAAAAGGAAATAAATACCGTCCTCCGAGGGATAAAGCATCAAAAGGAAATCTTGAAATTACTAGTGGCAGTGCATGAACCAGTTCAAGCGACAATAAAGCACATCAGACAGGGAACTCAAAGATAATAAAATAGCACAACACACCGTCTCACAAATGGCAACCATTCCCACCAGAACAGTAGTGCTTCCTAAGGAGTCACCAAAATATTCGTAGGAGGATGAGAAATTGGCTAAGTTACTAAATGCAGAGAAAAATTCAGAAGAATGGTGGAGGACAAGTACAGGTCAGGTAGTATTGCCTCCCTTAATCATGAGAGAGATTTTGCAAACAAAGCATAGGAAGTGTCATGGGTGCAGAAGCTATGACCCAGCTTCTGAAAAGAAGTGTAATGTCAATACCACCACCATTTGAATATCATGGTTTTGTTATGGAAAAAAACAGACATACAAGTGTTAAAGTATGGGAATGTGATTATCAATACTTTCAAGGGGGGGAAATGTTGCAGATACATAATTATTTTAGTTAACAACTTATCATAACAATAAGTAGTCAAGAACTTTTTAAGCACTTGTTAATCGCCGAGTGATAGTTCAATCAATTAGCTAAGAACTTGCAAATAACTCAAACACCTATTGATTAAATAGGCATTCATTTGAATCACAAAAGGTCAAATTGCAAGAGTTACATACCACACCTGATGAGGACCTGTTATCTTAGCTACAAGACCATGGTGAATGTATTTGTTAGGTTACCTTAGCTGTTACCTTAGCCACAAGACCCTGGAACTGTATTCGGTAGATTACCTTGGCTGTTAAAGTAGTTGTTACTAAAACAAAGGGACTGATATCTTTTTTTTGACCAGTCACTGTGATTTTGGAAACTTTGTGTTTGTTGGGAACCAATCAAGGTGAAGAGCTAAATTGATACATGTATATTTTATGCGTACTTGCGTTGGTAAATGTGATTCTTTGGTTTGAGCTCTGTAAAAACCCTGAAAATGGAAAATAACAATGAAGAACATATGGAGGAGTTGTCCCCCGTGTTTTCCCAGCGCTGCATTATAAAGAAGTGCCTGCTTATCTGCATTCCTAAGTAGATAAGTTTTTCGCAGTTGGGTATCCATCAACATGCGGGATTGTTGATAACTCCAACAGGAAAGCAGTCGGAAAGGTGACACAGTGTTGGCTGATAGGCTACACTGTTACCTACGTACCACTGAAACTGAGATCTGCGTACATGCTTCCTTGTAGCTCCCAGACGCAGTGGCATAACTTCTACTTACTGCTTTTCAATGAGAACTGAGCGGTGAGAGTGCGCGGGACAGGAGATAGCTCCAAAAAGAAAGCAGCTGCAATGGTGGCACAGTGTTTGCTGATAGGCTACACGGAGACCTACGCACCACTGTAGGTGGGATCTGCGTACCTGTTTTCTTGTAGCTCCCAGATGCAATTGCTTAACATCTACCGGCAGTCTGTATTTCAAACAGGAGCTGAGACAGCAGGGGTGACTGCACTGGGTCTGGGATGGTAGTGATTTTCCACAGCAGCTCTTGCACTGCTGTGCTTACTATTGATATCAGTATTATGACTAATGCTCCCACAGCATCAGGGCTGTCCCTCCAGCATTCCTTCCCCCACCTTCACCAATAGCTGTGGGTGAGCACAATCTTGGGAGGCACCACGGCCAGAACAGCTGACCCAGGCTGATCAAGGAGATTTTCCATACCATGTGATGTGAGCTACATAATATAAACTGGGGGAGAGGAGGAGGAAAAATAGGCAAGATTACTTTCTGGTCTTCCATAAGCAACCACTACATGTACCAAAGCCCTGCTTCTCGGGAGGTGGCCAGACATTGCTGCTTTAATCTCAACAGTCGAGACTCCCATCTTATTTTCTCCCCTTCCCTAACTTGCTGGGGGAGGTGGGGGATAGAGTGGTGTGGTGGGCACCTGGCATCCAGCCAGGCTAAAACTACCTCAGCCTTTTTGACGCCCAACTTGGGGTGAGATAATATGCATTTAATTATATTAAGCCAATGAGTGCAAAGTTCCTGTGTTGGTCACAGAGCCTTGCTGTAATGCAGCTTATCTTACACTTTGTAATGTTTGGGAACATGACGCTACTAACACTGACTCTGTGCTGCGCTCTAACCTTGATAGCTTTGCTAAGTTGGCTGTATGATTTTGTGAAAAGGATGAAAGGGTCTGGGAACATGATGGCCCAAATAATAATTGTGAGTCTTATTCTATTACTTATGGATTTACTGTGCTGTGGGAGCTATCTTGTGGAGGTCGGGGGGCAAAGCACATCTCTCCCTTCAGCTCGGACTGATGTGGACAATTTTGTTATACAGACTTCCCAGGTCCTTAGTCACCCTTATATGAGTTTTAAAATTACTAATTAATATGGCTGGTATATTACATATTTTGTGGAATCTGGACTCATATGGATATCAGAGAGGACAAATTTGGGATGGAAGCGTGTTAAAATGCCCCCTGAATGTCCCTGGGTGGCAGGGTATGTGGATGAATTTGGGCAAATTCCTAGGACGGTTATCACCTCCTGTAACCTGGCATTTTACACCTGAACAGATAAAAAACCTGCTTTACTGGCATGCTACCTGATAGAAGCGTGTCTTGCCTACCCCAATGAGGCCGATGAGGTTCAGGCACTATACTGGGGCCTAGTCTCTGCCTACTGAGCTGCACTCTAGTCCTCTCAGAGAACTATGGTTGAAGTGGAAACTCAAATTTTATCTGAGACCACATTGGTTGAGTCAGGGAATCAAACAACAACCACAGTGGTTTCCCCAGTAGTGAAAAAGAAGCAGTGGATAAGGAGGTCAAGTCCATATCGATTAGTAAGGGCAGAAGAGGAGGAAGAGGAAAGGTTAGAAGAAGAAATTGGTCCTTCAGTAAGGAGATCAGGAGAAGGAGTGAAAGAAATCGTAAAGGAAATGGAAACTACTCGGTCCCTCACCTCATAAGAACTTCGAGATATGTGAAAAAAATTATGTTAACATATCCACAATGGCGACAAAATTATCTAAATTTAGCCCTTCACCTTGATTGGTTCCCAACAAACACAAAATTTCCAAAATCACAGTGATTGTTAAAAACAAGATATCAGTCCTTTTGTTTTAGTAACAACTAAGGTAACAGCCAAGAAAACCTAACGAATACATTTACCAGGGTCTTGTAGTTAAGGTAACAGCCATGAAAACCTAACGAATACATTTACCAGGGTCTGGTAGCTAAGGTAACAGGTCCCTATCAGGTGTGGTATGTAACTCTTGCAGTTTGATACTTATATGATTCAAATGAATACTTACATAATCAGTAGGTGTTTGAGTTATTTGCAAGTGCTTAGCTAATTGACTGAATGATTACTAGGTGGTTACCAAGTGCTTAAAAAGTGCTTGACTATTTATTGTTATGATAAGTTGTTAAACTAAAATAATTGTCTATCTACAACAAATACAGTCCCCAGTCAGGTGAGTGGATTGGTTCCTGGCTGTTCAGATGTTGGTATAACAGGGATGACAGTCAGCAATTGGAAGGTAGAGAAGTCGAACAGCTGGGATCTCTTTCCAGGGACCGGGGAATTGATAGAGGCATTGGAAAGAAGACCTCAATTTGCAGTCTCTGGAAAGGGCTCCTCTCAAGTGTAAGAGCAAGATACCCATTCAAGGAAGATCTTGTAAATGCCCGAGGAAAGTGGACTAGAGCTGATGAAGGCATCCAATACCTAAAAAAATTAACTGTGTTGGAAGTCATCTATGGTGATCTAGATAATGCTGAGGCCTCTACAGATCCAGACGATGTCCAGTGTACACAGGCCATGTTGAGAAAAGTGATTCAGACTGCCCCAGCTACATATTCTAATATCTTGTCAATGGTGTATCACCCAGACATGGGTATACCAATAGTGGAGAGAATATCTTCTTGGTTACAAAACTATGAAGAGAGCCTGTGCACCTCCTCACCAGTGTGGGATGATGGTCTGACTGTCAGAACTGCCCCAAGAATTCGGTCATCCACTGTCCCGACCAGGGGAAAGGGAAGTCCTAGACGCAGGAGTACACCACTAAATGAACTCTGACTCTTTTTTGCGTGGTCAAGGAGAGGATATGAGAAATGGGATGGTGAACCCACTTTTAAGCTGGAAGCATGTGTACATGAACTAAGGGGGAATTCAGCTGTTAGAAAAGGTCCACCCAAGAGCGCTGTCAGCATAGTAGCTGCCAGAACAAAAGAGGACAATCAGCAATCTCCAAGACATAGAAGAACTGCAATCACTTCCTTCGATGTCAATGAGGAGACTTCAGGTCTACAATTGCAAGGATCAGATAGCAAATACTCTGATGAAGAACAGAAATGGAGGGTCCCTGCCTCCAGCCACGAGGAGGAAAGGGATGACCGAATCTACTGGACTGTGTGGGTTCGATGGCCTGGCACATCAAACCCACAAAGATATAAAGCCTTAGTAGACACAGGGGCACAGTGTACATTGATGTCATCAAGGTATAGAGGCATAGATTCTGTCTGGATCTCTGGAGTGACAGGTGGATGTGAAGAATTATCTGTCTTAGAGGCTGAAGTGAGCTTAACAGGGGACAAATAGGAAAAGTATGAACTTCGCAAGAAAATTTGACAAGTGGACAATCCAAGCCGCTGCTGATGCCAGATATCCATCTTGATGGATGAGACATAAGTTATGGTCTGCTCCAGTGAACATCTACAGAGGATGAAAGATATAAGAATGTTGTTTGTATGTTTGATGCAAGATGCAAGAGGGAATACAAGAATGATGTTTTTCTGTTGAAGAGTGAGGGTACTGGTTAATGAGAGGATATAAGAATGTATATGGGTTGTTAGGATGGTTTGTCTGAGCATGACATAAATGGTATGGAATAGAAGGTGGAGATTGTAGTGCGTTTAGGATGGTAGTGGCTTTCCACAGCAGCTCTTGCAGTGCTGTGCTTACTGATGATATCAATATTATGACTACTGCTCGCACAGCATCAGGGCTGTCCCTCTAACATTCCTGCCCCCACCTTCACCAATAGCTATGAGTAGGAATCTTGGTAGGAACTACGACCAGAACAGCTGACCCAGGCTGACCAAGGAGATATTCCATACCCTATGACGTCAGCTAAGTAATATAAACTGGGGGAGAGGAGCAGGAAAGGTAGGCAAGATTAATTTTTGGCTTTCCATAAGTAACCGCTACATGTACCGAAGCCCTGCTTCTCGGGAGATCGCCGGACATCGCTGCAGATGGGAAGTAGAGAGTAACAGCTTTATCTGCTTTTGCTTTGCTTCCTGCGAGCGCGGCTTTTCTGTTTCTTTATTAAACTGCTTTTATCTAAACCTACAAGTCTCCCATCTTATTTTCTCCCCTCCCCTGGTTTGCTAGGGAGGTGGGGGATAGAGCGATGTGGTGGGCACCTGGCATCCAGCAAGGGTCAAACTACCACAGTAGCAAAGTGCTGGCTGCTGTGCTGGTAGATCAGAGATAGCTCCCACAGGAAAGCAGTTGAAATGGTGCAACAGTGCTGGCTGTTACGCTACACGGGGACCTACGTATCAACGTCAGTGGGGTCTGCATACCTGATTTATTGTAGCTCCCACACGCTGTAATGGAATTTCTACTGGTAGCCTGTTTTTTTTACAGAGGGAGCTGAGCAGGCCAAGTGTGCGGGACTGGAGATTTCTTCCTTAGTAAAGCAGCTACAATGGTAGAACAGTGCTGGCTGATAGGCTACACGAGGTCCTACGTACGTAGATGTGGTCTGTACATCTGCTTTCTTGTAGCTCCCAGACGCAGTGGCGTAACTTCTACCAGCAACCTGTATTTTCCATGGGAGCTGAGTAGGCTGAGTACGCGAGACTGGAGATAGCTCCCACAGCAAAGCAGCTAAAATGTGACACAGTGCTGGCTAATAGGTCACATGGGGACCAACGTATCATTGTAGGTGGGATATGCGTACCTGCTTTCTTGTAGCTCCCAGACCCAGTGGCGTAACTTCTACCAGCAACCTGTATTTTCAATGGGAGCTGAACAGGCCAATGACACTGGATTCTTTGCTTTCTGCAAACGCGACTTTGCTTTTTCTTTATTAAACTGCTTTTATCTCAACCCACGAAACTCCTATCGTATTTTCTCCCCTTCCCTTATTTTCATAGGAGGTGGGTGATAGAGCAGTGTGGTGGGCACCTGACATCCAGCCAGGGTAAAACTACCACAGTGGCAAAGTGCTGGCTTCTGTGCTGGTGGATTGGAGATTGCTCCCACAGGAAAGCAGCTGCAAAGCTGGAATAGTGCTGACTAAGAGACTACATGGGGACCTACATACCACTGTAGGTGAGATCTGCGTACCTGCTTTCTTCTAGCTCCCAGACGCAGTGGTGTAACAACTTCTGAAAGCCTGTATTTTTTCAATGGGAGCTGAGCAGTTCAATGACGCGGGATTGGAGGTAGCTTCCACAAGAAAACAGATGAAAAGGTGGCACATTGCTGGGTGTTAGGCTAACGGGGACCTATGAAACACTGTAGGTGAGGTCTGCGTACCTGCTTTATTTTAGATCCTAGACTCAGTGGCGTAACTTCTACAGGCAGCCTGTATTTTTTCAATGAGAGTTGACCAGGACAAGTGCGCGGGAAAGAGGTAGCTCCCACAGGAAAGGAGCTGCAAAGGTGGCACACTGCTGACTGATAGGCTACACGGGGACCTACATACCACTGTAGGCTAGGTCTGCGTACCTGCTTTCTGGTAGCACCCAGAGGCAGTGGTGTAACTTCTACCGGGAGACTATTTTTTAATGGGATTTTACCAGGCCAAGTGAGGGGAAAGAGATAGCTCAATCAGGAAAGTAAATGCAAAGGTGACACAGTGTTCATTGATAAGCTACATGGGGAGCAACGCACCACTTTAGGTGGGGACTGCGTACCTGCTTTCTTTTAGCTCCACAGCGACAGAGATGTAACTTTTACTGACAGTCTGTATTTTCAATGGGAGTTGAGCAGACCAAGTGCGAGGGATTGGAGAAAGCTTCCACAGGAAAGCAGCTGCAAAGGTGGGGCAGTGCTGGCTGATAGGCTACCTGGGGACCTATGTACCGCTGTAGGTGGGGGTCTGCATACCCGCTTTCTTGTAGCTCCACAGTGACAGAGGTGTAACTTCTACCTGTAGCCTGTATTTTCAATGTGAGCTGAGCAGACCAAGTATACGGGATTGGAGATAGTTTGAACAGGGAAGCAGCTGCAAAGGTGGCACAGTGCTGGCCGATAGGCTACAAGAGGACATTAGTACCACAGTCGGTAGGGTCTTCATACCTGCTTTCTAGTACCTCCCAGACGTAGTGGCGTAAGTCCCCCCGGCAGCCTGTATTTTCAATGGGAGCAAAACAGGCCACGTGCACGGGATTGGAGATGGCTCCCACAGGAAAGCAGCTGCAGAGGGTGCACAATGCTAGCTGATAGGCTACAAGAGGTCCTACGTACCACAGTTTCTAGGATTTTCATACCTGCTTTCTTGCACGTCCCAGTCGAAGTTGTGTAACTTCTACAGGTAGCCGGTATGTTCACTGGGGGCAGAGCAGGCCAAGTGCGTGAGATTGGACATAGCTCACACAGGAAAGAAGCTTAAAAGGTTGGACGGTGTTCATTGATAGGCTACATGGGGACCTACGTACCACTGTAGACGAGGTCTTCGTACCTGCTTTCTGGTAACTTCCAGTGGAAGTGACGTAACTTCTACCAGCATTCTGTATTTTTTAATGAGAGTTTACCAGTCTAAGTGCGCCGAATTGGAGATACCTCCCACAGGAAAGCAGTTTCAAAGGTGGCACAGTGCTGAGTCATAGGCTACACGGGGACCTAAGTACCACTGTAGATAGGGTCTGCGTACCTGCTTTCTTGTAGCTCCCAGACACTTCTACAGGCAGCCTGTATTTTTTTAATGGGAGCTGAGCAGACCAAGTGCATGGGATTGGAGATAGTTCCCACAGGAAAGTACCAGCAAAGGTGGCACAGTGCTGGCTGATAGGCTAGATGGGGAAATACATACCACTGTAGGTGACATTTGCGTGCCTGCTTTCTTGTGGCTCCCAGATGCTGTAACGTATACCAGCAGCCTATATTTTCAGTGGGAACTGAGAACGCCAAGTGTGCGGGATTGGAGATAACTGTAACAGGAAAGAAGCTGCAAAGGTGACACAGTGCGGGGTGATAGGCTACATGGGGACGTAGGTACCACTGTGGTTGGGGTCTGTGTACCTGGTTTCTTGTAGCTCCTAGACGCAGTGGCGTAACATCCACCAGCAGTCTGCATTTTTTCCTTGGGAGCTGAGCAGGCCAAGTTTGTGGGATTGCAGGTAGCTCCCACAGTAACGCAGCTGCAAAGGTTGCACTGTGCTGGTTGTTAGGCTACACAGTGTCCTATGTACCACTGTAAGTGGGGTCTCTGTACCTGCTTTATTGTAACTCCCTGAGGCAGTGGCTTAACTTCTAACGGCAGCCTGTATTTTCAATGGGAATTAAGAAGGCCACATTTGCGAGATTTGAGATAGCTCACACAGGAAAGCAGCTGCAAAGGTGACACAGTTCTGGCTTATAGGCTACTCGATGACCTACGTACCACTGTAGGTGGGGTCTGCATACCTTGTTTCTTGTAACTCCCAGACGCAGTGACGTAACATCTACCAGCAGCCTGAATTTTTTCAATGGGACCTGAGCAGGCCAAGTGTGTGGGATTAAAGGTAGTTCCCACAAGAAAGCAACTGAAAAGGTGAAACAGGGGTCACTGATTAGCTACACCGGGATCTAGGTACTACTGTCGGTGGGGTCTGCGTACCTGCTTTCATGTAGCTCCCAAAGGAAGTGACGTAACTTTTACCGGCAGTCTGTATTTTTTAATGAGAGTTTACAAGCCAAGTGCCCAGATTGGAGATATCTCCCACAGGAAAGTAGTTGTAAAGGTTACAAAGTGCTGGGTCATAGACTACACAGGGACCAAAGTACCACTGTAGGTAGGGTCTGCGTACCTGCTTTTTTGTAGCTCCAGTACGCAGAGGTGTTAATTCTACCGGATGCCTGTATTTTCAATGGGAGCTGAGCAGGACAAGTGCGTGGGATTTGAGATAGCTTTCACAGGAAAGCAGCGGCAAAGGTGACACAGTGCTGGCAGATAGACTACACAAGAACCTGCATACCACTGTATGTGGAGTCTGCGTAACTGCTATTTTGTAGGTCACAGAGACAGATACGTAACTTCTAACGGAAGCCTGTATTTTTTTAATGGAAGCTGAGCAGGCCAAGTGTGCGGGACTGCAGATACCTCTCACAGGAAAGCAGCTGCAAAGGTGACACAGTGCTGACTGATAGGTATTGGTAATTGGTATAAGTGGGCCCACATAAGTATATGGTAAGGTACCTCTTGGTTTTGGTTTGTACATTGATTTGTACGTTGGTTTGCATATTGCTTTGAGTATATATATGCATATTATTGTATATTGTGTTGTGAACTGTCTGTGTATGTGTGATGGAGACGTGCAATTGCACACGAAGGGGGTGCAGAGCTTTGATCCGCGGTTCTGTGATCCCGCGAGGGGTGCAGCCGGAGGGAAGCCAAGTGGAAGAACGAAATGACTGTTGAGAAAGTATTTGTAACTAAAAGAATTTTGAAATGGCAAACAAAGTACCTGAGAATTCACCTCTTGGATGTCTGTTGGCAGGAAGGAATTTAAGGGTGATTTTCATAAAGATCAACTTATAGAATACTGTAATCGTGTACAAATATTGAACCGTGCCTTTAAGTCTCTGTATTTGAAGGACACCATAATTTTTGGCTATGGCATCTAAGTGGTCTAACCTGCTTAGGGGAGGAAATTCTAACAATAAGGGCCCTGTGCCAAAAACCTCTCCTTTGGGCTGCTTTTTGGCTCATTGGAGAGAAATACATAATGATTTGTGTAAAACACAGCTTATTGAATATTGCAATCATACGTTGCCAATGTATGCTCTGGATGATGAGGAATTGTGGCCCCTGAATGGAATACTAAGTTATAATACTACCTTGCAATTAATGTTGTTTTATCAGAGTGAGGAAAAGTGAGATAAAGTCCCATATGAAGATCTGTTCTTTTATTTAAGAAAAAAATCTGAATGGCAGAAAGTATTTAAATTAACAAATCGCATAATGTCACTCATAGCCGAAAAACAAAAGGTTCAAAACCGTAGATCTGTTCTTTTATTTAAGAGAAAAAGTGAGAAAGAGAAAACAAAAAAAGAAACAGAAAAAAGAAAAGAAAAAGAACCAGGGAACAGAAACCAATATAAACATGGGAGTAATGTATTCAGTTTTAAATACATGTAGAGGAGCAATAGGAACTAAAACTTCAAATATTGTAGGAGCCACAGGGAAAGGGGAAAATCGGCCATTTTTGCAACCCTTAAATTTATAATTTGGCAATAAAGCGATAACATATGATTTTTTGTATGTTTCAGAATGTCCCATACCCCTGATGGGGAGGGACTTGTTGTCTAAATTAAATGCACAAATTGTCTTTGAAAACGGAGACTTGATACTAAAAATACCTGAATCAAAGACAGGAAAAATATTGATGATAAAAGAAAAAACAAAGGTGCTAGAATTACCTCCAGAAGTGGAAAATGCAGTGATCCCAATAGTGTGGGAAACTGAGATTCCAGGAAAATCAAAATTGGCACAACTTGTAAAAACTGAAATAAAAGAAAAAGCAAAATCGATCAGGGTGAGACAATCCTAAAAAAAACCGTGAGGCAAAGCAAGGATTAAAAGTAATAATTGACAAATTTCTGAAAAATCTAATTTTAGAAGAATGTGATTCAGAGTAAAAGTTAGTTAAGGATTTAAGACCCATACATCAGATTGTAAAAGATATACATCTAGTTGTAGCAAATCCATATACCTTACTCACAGCTCTGAGAGAAAATTATCAGTGGTTTAAAGTGCTTGATTTAAAAGATGCTTTCTTTTGTATCCCTTTGGAAAAGGAAAGTCGTAAACTATTTGCTTTTGACTGAGAAAGTCCCCAAAAAGAACGCAAGGTACAGTTAACATGGACACGGCTACCCCAAGGATTCAAGAACAGTCCGACTGTCTTTGGAAGACAACTAGCAAAAGAACTGTAACTTTGGACTAATGAAAAGACAGTGACACCAAGACCAGAGCATTTGCTTCTCCAATATGTGGATGACATCCTAATTACCACAACGGGAATATCAGCCTGCCTACAGGTAACCACTGAACTTTTAAACTTTTGGGGATTAACAGGTACAAGGTATCAAAAGAAAAAGCTCAAATAGCAGCCAAATAGTGATATATTTGGGTCTGGAAATTTCAAAAGTAGAACAGAGGCTGGGAACAAATGGAAAGGAAGTGATTTGTGCTATTCTAGAACCGCACACTGTGCATGAGTTGCGGGCATATTTGGGAATGACGGGATGGTGCAGGCTCTGGATCATGGATTATGGTCTTATAGCCAAAACATTATATGAAGCCCAAAAATCTACCCCTTTTGCATTGGGCAAACGACAGCAGGAAGCTTTCCAGAAGCTTAAAATAGCTCTGAAGACAGCCTCAGCCTTAGGCTTGCCAGATTTAACCAAAGACTTTCAGTTATTTGTTCATGAACAACAGCATTTGACTCTAGGATTTCTGACACAGAAACTAGGAAGTTGTAAGAGACTGGTGGGATATTTTTCCAAACAACTGGACCTGTTGAGCAAGGGATGGTCTTCTTGCCTGCGAGTAGCAGCTTCAGCTGTCACACTGATCCAAGACATTGGTTATCCCCGAGTCGAATGATGAAATACCAGGTAAATCTCACTGAGCAGGAAAATGTAGTGTTAAAAACAACTAAACTTCTAAATCCTGCATGGGAAATTTTCACAGATGGAAACAGCTTCATCGTGAATGGAACTTGCCTTGCGGGATATGCGGTAACAGCCGAAAACACGGTAATAGAAGCAAATGCCTTTAACGGAAGAGAGAACTGATTAAATTGACATGTGCTTTTGAATTAAGTAAAGGAAAACGAGTTAGTATTTGGACTGATTCAAAATATGCTTTTGGAGAAATCCATGTCCATGGCACCCTGTGGAAAGAAAGAGGACTACTGTCCTCCCAGGAATTAAGCATCAAAAGGAAATCTTGAAACTGCTAGCGGCAGTGCAGGAACCAGTGCAAGTGGCAATCATGCACGGAAAAGAATATCAGATAGGGAACTCAAAGATAATTGATCTAAATAGATTAGCAGATAAGACTGCTAGGAAAAAAGCACAAAACACAGTCTCACAAATGGCAACCATCCCCACCAGAACAGTAACGCTTCCTAAGGAGCCACCAAAATATTCAGGGGAGGATGAGAAATTGCCAAAGTTACTAAATGCAGAGAAAAATTCAGACGGATGGTGGACGACAAGTACAGGTCAGGTAGTATTGCCTCCCTTAATCATGAGAGAGATTTTGCAAACAAAGCATAGGGACTGTCACTGGGGTGCAGAAGCTATGACTCAGCTTCTGAAAAGAAGTCTAATATCAATACAAATGTTGGAAGTGACCAAATCAATAACAGTAAAATGTGAAATTTGTTTAAAGAACAATCCAATAGTACAAAAAGTGTACAGATGGACAAAATAAAAACTGGAGTGGAACCAGGAGATTATTGGCAAATTGATTTTACAGAATTACCTAAATGCAATGGATATAAATATGTGTGGGTTGGGATTAACACCTTTTCAGGATGGCCAGAAGACTTTCCCTGTCGCACCAATCAGGCTAAGGAAACAGTTAAATGTCTCCTACAAGAAATTCTTCCAAGGTTTGGAGTTCCATTTGGAATATCTTCAGACAGAGGACCACATTTCGTGGCCAATGTGGTACAAGAGTTAAGCAAAGTCATAGGAATTTCCTGGGATTTACATGCCCCTTGGAGACAGCAATCAAGTGGAAAAAGTGGAAAGAATTAATCAGACCCTAAAAAGACAAATTAGAAAAATTTGTCAGGAGGCTAAATTAAAATGACCTTTGCACTTCTACTCGCATTTCTACAAAATAGGAGTGAAATCTCGAAGTGGAATGTCAGTGAGACCTTATGAGATAATGTATGGAAAACCCTATGAGATTCCTGAACAAAACCCAAACATGCACGTGATGGGAAAACAAGATGTGTATAACTATTTGCTTCCTTTTGGAAAAACCCTGAAAAGATTCTGAAGTGCAGTCGTGTTGAATGGATCTCTGACTTTGGAAAATCCAGTACACAGCATCAAGGTGAAGGGCTAAATTGATATATGGACGTTTTATGCATGCAAATGTGATTCTTTTTTTCAGCCAAATAAAAACCCTAAAAATGGTAACTAACAAAGAAGCACTTATTGAGGAGCTATCCCTGGTGTTTTCCCAACACTGCATAATAAAGAAGTGCCTTCTTATCTGCATTCCTGTGTAGATAAGTGTAGTGGGTCTGGGATGGTAGCGATTTTCCACAGTAGCTCCTGCAGTGCTGTGCTTACTGTTGATATCAATATTATGACTACTGCTCCCACAGCATCAGGGCTGTCCCTCCAGCATTCCTTCCCCCACCTTCACCAATAGCTGTGGATGGACACGATCTTGGGAGGGACTATGGCCAGGACAGCTGCCCCAGGCTGACCAAGGAGATATTTCATACCATATGACGTCAACTCAGTAATATAAACTGGGGGAGAGGAGCAGGAAGGGGAGGCGAGATTCATTTCTGGCCTTCCCAAAGCAACCGCTACCCGTACTGAAGCCCTGCTTCTCGGGAGGTGGCCGGACATCGCTGCTGATGAGAAGTAGAGAGTAACAGCTTTTTCTGCTTTTGCTTTGCTTCCTGCGTGCGTGGCTTTGCTGCTTATTTATTAAACTGCTTTTATCTCAACGCACGAGACTCCCATCTTATTTTCTCCCCTTCCCTGGCTTGCTGAGGAGGTGGGGGATAAAGCGGTGTGGTGGGCACCTGGCATCCAGCCAGGCTCAAACTACCACAATAAGTTTTTCGGGATTGGGGATCCATCAACAGTTTTGGCAATCCAAAAACCCGCTGTAGGTGGTGTCTGAGTACCTGCTTTTTTGTAGCTCCAAGACGCAGTGGTTTAACTTCTACCGGCAGCCTGTATTTTCGATGGGATTTGAGCAGGCCAAGTTCGCGGGATGGGAGATAACTCCCATAGGAAACCAGCTGAAAAGGTGGCACAGTGCTGGTTAATAGACTAGAGGAGGACCTACGTACCACTGTTGGTGAGGTCTGCGTACATGCTTTCTTGTACCTTCCAGAAGCAGTGACATTATTCTACCAGTAGCCTATATTTTCAATGTGAGTATTGGAGATAGCTAAAACAGGAAAGCAGCTGCAAAGGTGGCACAGTGCTTGCTGATAGGCTACACGGACATCTGCGTACCACTGTAGGAGGGGTCTGCATACCTGCTTTCTTTTAGCTCTCAGACGCAGTGGTGTAACATGTACCAGTAGCCTGTGTTTCAAAAGGAACCTGAGCAGACCAAGGGTGTGGGATTGGAGATAGCTCCCAGAGGAAAACATTTTAAAAGGTTGCAAAGTACTGGCTGATATGCTACACAGGAATATACGTACCACTGTAGATTGGCTCTGTGTATCTGCTTTGTTGTAGCTCCCAGGCGAAATGGTGAAACTTCAAGTGGCAGCCTGTAGTTTTTCAATGGGAGCTGAGCAGGCCAAGTGCGCGGGATTGGAGATATCTCCCACAGGAAAGCAGCTGCAAAGGTTGCACAGTGCTGGCTGATAGACTACACGGTAGCCAACGTACCACTGTAGGTGCGGTTTGAGTACCTGCTTTCTTGTAGTACCCAAACAGTGACATACTTTCTACTGGCAGACTGTATTTCAAACTGGATCTGAGCACACCAAGTGTGCATGGAGATCCCATAGGAACGCCTTTTCAAAGGTGGCACAGTACTGGCTTATAGGCTTCATGAGGACTTACGTACCACTTTAGATGGACTCTGAGTACCTGCTATCTTGTAGCTTCCAGATGCAGTCGCGTAAAATGTATTGGCAGCCTGTATTTAAAATGGGAGCTGAGCAGACTAAGTGAGCAGCATTGGAAATATCTCTCAAAATAAAGAAGTTACAAAGGTTGAACAGTGCTGACTGATAGACTACACAGGGACATATGTACCACTGTAGGTGGAGTCGGTGTACCTGCTTTCTTGTAGCTTCTAAACGCAGTGACGTAACTTCTACAGGTAACCTCTGTTTTCAGTGGCAGCTGAGCAGGCCAAGTGAGCTGGATTGTGTAAAGCTCCAAAAAGAAAGCAGCTGCAAAGGTGTCACAGTGCTAGTTGATAGGCTACATGGGGACCTGCTTACCAATGTAGGTGGGGTCTGCGTACCTGCTTTCTTGTAGCTTGCAGACACAGTGGAGTAACTTATACCGGCAGCCTGTACTTTTTCAATGGGAGTTGAGCAGACCAAGTGTGCGGGATTGGAGATAGCTCCCACAGCAAAGCAGCTGCAATGGTGGCACAGTGCTGGCTGATAGACTACAGGGGGACCTATGGGCCACTGTAGGTACGGTCTCCGTACCTGCTTTCTTGTAGCTCTCAGACGCAGTGGCGTAACATGTTCCGGCAGCCTGTATTTTTTCAATGTGAGCTGAGCACACCAAAAGGCGCTGGATTCAAGAGCTCCCACAGGAAAAGAGTTATCAAGGAGGCACATTACTCTCTGTTATGCTATACGGTGACATACGTACTAATGTAGGGGGGGTCTGCATACCTGCTTTTTTGTTGCTCCTAGAGGCAGTGGCCTAACTTCTACACCAATGCGAACAGCCTGGGAAATAAGCAGGAGGAACTGGAGATGTGGATTCGGATGCAGGGCTATGATCTCATGACGTCACAGAGACTTGGTGGCACAGCTGTCATGACTGGAGCACAGCTGTGGAGGGTTATGTATTGTTCAGGAAAGACAGACTGACAAGGCGTGCAGGTGGAGTTGCTCTGTATGTGAGAGAGCAATAAATGTGTACTGGACTGTGCCTGGGTGGGGATGAGGAGAGAGTAGAGTGCTTATGGGTAAAAATTAATGGCCAGGGCAAGGCAGATGATATTGTTGTAGGAGTCCACTACAGGCCACCTGATCAGGATGTGGATGTGGATGAGGCCTTCTACAAAAAGCTGAGAGCTGCCTCACAATCACAGTCACTGGTCCTCATGGGGGACTTCAACCACCCTGATATTTTCTGGGATAGCCACACAGTCAAGCACATGCAGTCCAGGAGATTCCTACAGATTGTTGACGACAACTTCCCGTCCCAGATGATCGAGGAACCAACAAGGAGTGGTGTGCTGCTGGACCTGGCACTGATGAATAGAGGGGGCCTGGTTGGAGATGTGAAGGTTGGAGACAACCTTGGCTGCAGTGACCATGAGATGGTAGAGTTCAAGATCCTGCATGGAAGGGACAGAACACAAAGCAGGACCGTGACACCGGATTTCAGGAGAGCCGACTTTGGCCTCTTCAAAGATCTACTTGGACGAATCTCATGGGATATGATTCTAGATGGTAGAAGTGCCAATGAGAGCTGGTCAATCTTCAGGCACCACTTCCTCCAAAGCCAGGATCAGTGTGTCCCATTGTGCAAGAAAGGAGGAAAAGGAGGTAGGAGGCCTCCATGGATGAGCAAGGATCTGCTGGGACAACTCGGGCAGAAAGCAGACATCTATGATTGGTGGAAACAGGGGCTGGCTTCTTGGGAAGAGTATAGGAACATTGCCAGGGCATGCAGGGGTGCAACTAGGAAGACTAGAGCCCTTCTAGAATGAAATTTAGCCAGGGATGTTACAGACAGCAATAAAGCACTTCTCAAGTACATCAGCAGTAGAAGGATGGTGAATGGTAATGTGGGCCGCTTCTGAATACTGAGGGTGCCCTTGTGTCTGAGGATGCAGAGAAGGCTGAAGTACTGAAAGCCTTCTTTGCTTCAGTTTTTAAAACAAAGGTTGACCCTCGGGAAGCCCTGTCCGGCAAGGATAACATGATGGTCACGACAGCAGAGGACTTGCCCTGGTTGGAAGAGGAAGAGGTTAAAGACTTGTTGGCCAAGCTTAAGGCTCATAAGTCAATGGGTCCTAATGGGATGCATCCTAGAGTGCTGAGAGAGCTGGCTGATGTGATCGCTAAGCCTCTCTCTATCTATGATTCTACTGGCAGCCTGTATTTTAACTGGGAGCTAAGCAGTCCAAGAGCGTGGGATTGGAGATAGCTCCAACAGTAAAGCAACTTCAAAGTTGACACAGTGCTGACTGATACGTCACACGGGGACCTACATACTACTTTAGGTGACGTCTGGATACCTGCTTTCTTTTAGCTCCCAGACGCAGTGGCGTAACTTCGACCGGCACTTTGTATTTTCAATGGGAACTTAGCAGGTAAAGTTTGTGGGATTGGAGATAGATCCCAAAGGAAAGTAACTGCAAAGGTGGCACAGCTCCCTAACACAGTGACCTAAATTCTACTGGCAGTCTGTATTTTTTCAATGGGAGCTGAGAAGGACAAGTGCTTGGATATGGAGATAGCTCCCACAGGAAAGCAGCTGCAAAGGTTGTACAGTGCTGGCTGATAGGCTTCATGGGGTCCTACGTATCACTGTAGGTGAAGTTTGTGTACCTGCTTTCTTGTAGCTCCCAGACGCAGTAGCCTAACTTCTACAGCAGTCTGCATTTTCAATAGGAACTGAGCAGGACAAGTGTGCGGGACTGGAGATAGGTCCTGCAGGAAATCAACTGCAAAGGTGGCACAGTGCTGGCTGATAGACTACACGTGGACCGACAAAGCACTGTAGGTGAGGTCTGCGTACCTGCTTTCTTGTAGCTGCCAGACGCAGTGGCGTAACTTCTACAAGCAGCCTATATTTTTTAATGGGAGTTGAGCAGGCCAAGGGACTGGGAAAGAGATAGCTCAACCAGGAAAGCAGCTGCAAAGGTCAAACAGTGCTTACTTATAGACTGCACAGGGACATATGTACCACTGTTGGTGCGGTCGGCATATCTGCTTTCTTGTAGCTTCACAACGCATAGGTGTAACTTCTACCGGCAGCCTGTATTTTTTAATGGGAGCTGAGTAGGCCAAGTTCATGGGAAAGAGATAACTCTGACAGGAAAGCTACTGCAAAGGTCGCACAGTACTGGCTGATAGACTACACGGGGACCTAGGAACTACTGTAGGTTGGCTCTGCGTATGTGCTTTCTTGTAGTTCCCAGACGCAGTGGTGTAACATGTACCGGCAGCCTATATTTCAAATGGGAACTGAGCAAGCCAAGTGCGCGGGATTGGATATAGCTCCCAGAGGAAAGTAGCTGCAAAGGTGGCACAGTGTTGGCTGATAGGCTGTCCAAATCTAGCCAGGATAGTGTTATTTCCCGTGACGAACCAGGAAAGGGTACAGCCTGCACAGATAACCCAGGCTGGCCAGCAGGTATTCGATATCCTAACGTCATGTCCAGTATATAGGTGGAGGATGAAGCTCGGTTCTGGGGTCATGGGCTCTCGGTTGCCGGTCCGGAGTGGTCGCTTAGGTCGGGTCCCGGGTGGTGAGCAACTGCATCACTCACCAGTTTTCTTTGTAATATTCCCTTGTGTTTGTCATAGTTGTTCCTCTTCAATTTTCCCTGGTAAATTATTCTTATTTCAAATTAAGCTGAATCTTTTACTTTTTTTCTCCCTCTCAGATCCCCTCCGCATTCTGTAAGAAGGAGGAGGGGGAGGAGTCCCGGGTTTTTTTTTCCCCCTTTCCTCCAGCATTAATTGGTGCCTAACATGAGGCCCACGAGGTTGAAATAGAACAGAGTGGGTTTAAACAAACTCCTTGTGTACACTCCTGACACTAACTGAATGCTGAGCACAATGTTGGTTGATATGATTGTATGGTGGTATTACATGTCCTCTTATCTGCATCATTGTGGTAGTTTGAGCCTGGCTGGATGCCAGGTGCCCACCACACCGCTTTATCTCCCACCTCCTCAGCAAGCCAGGGAAGGGGAGAAAATAAGATGGGAGTCTCGTGGGTTGAGATAAAAGCAGTTTAATAAAGAAGCAGCAAAGCCATCACTACCATCCCAGACCCACTACAGTCTCCACCCCTTATACCATACCATTTATGTCATGCTCAGACAAACCATCTTAACAATCCATATACATTCTTATATACTCTCATTAACCAGTACCCCCTCTATACCTTGGTATAGTTTGAATTTCCACCTCGGCCAATCACTACCGTCCCAGACCCACTACAATCATGTATGTCCTGTGGTAGTGTTTCTCATCTGTGGAGAATGTATGAATATTCTAATGCTGCTGAACTGGATGGGATTGGCTTTTGATATGATTTTGTCAGGGGTTATTAAGTTGGGTTGGAATGTGTACATGGCTTTTTTGTCTCTTCCACATTTTCTCCTAGAACTTAATAATGGCACTCAATTTCGGGGAAAAACTGACATGTTTAATTCCTCCCACTATGTCACTTACCCTCATTTCTTCAAGGTGCTTCTAATGGATTCTAACAACATTCTTGGAATGTTCTAATTACCATGTTTGTATTATTTTCCCTTGTTTTCGCCTCGACTTGGATTGTAAAATTTTTTTTGAGAAATGTGAGGAGAGGCATACAGAATATGGGCAGGTGTCCAAGGAGCTTTTTACCTGTAAATACTTGGATTCTCAAACCCAGACTGTTGCTGTTACAACTATGGCCACTCAAACTGAGGCAAATGATACAATTGCTGCTGAATCAGAGTATAAATTTGTGCCAGTATCAGTTGCTCCTGTACAGAAAAAGAAATACACACAAAAAAAACCCAGTTTGCAGCACTAAGGATGAAGATGAACAAGGGACGGGGGCATTGATAAGGCTATGGGAAGACCGTCACAAACACTCAGCCTCTGGAGACAACTTATTTTGGGTGTGAAGGAAAGATACACCTTCAAGGAAGATATTACAAGCCCCCCAAGATAGTGGACTACCATGGAGAAAGGCATTCAATATTTGAGGGAGTTAACTGTGCTGGAAATTATTTATAATGACTATGTGCCCACAGACCCAGATGAAGTTCAATGCACATGAGTTATGTGGTGAAAGTTCCTACGAAATGTACCTCCAAACTATGTCAGTTCGTTGGCAACTGTCTCCTGGAAAGAAGATGGTGGAACAACTAGCTGTTCAACTTTGGAAATATGAAGAAAATGTGTCTTGTCCTCTACAGGCTGTTGTTTCAGCTGTAGAAAAAATGTCATGGAAGATTGACCAATTTGCGTCTCGCTCTCCACCTGCCAGTACTCCAGCTGTTAAGAATAAGCATCCCCGTGCTCAAGAGCATGAACGTAAGGAGTATACAGCCCAGGATGTTTCGCGGTCCCATCCACAAGACCAAGGAGAGAATATGAGCAAGTGGGATAGGCCACCTACCCCATCTACTCCAAGATCACCCACTCCAAAAGCACAGGCACAGGAGTTGTGGAAAGGAAGGGTTAAAAAAATTAACTCTTCTTGGAGGAATGCCACTCCAGTTTCCAGTGAGCAACCCCCTAGACAAGATAGGAGGGTTGATTTCAATTTTGATTCCCTCGAGGGGACCTCTGATGTTTCCTTGGAAACAGTAAATGATGACTGCGATGACCAGTATTGGAGAGGCCCTGCCTCCAGCCAGGTGGAGGAAAGGGATAATCGGGTTTATTGGACTGTGTGGATTCGTTGGCCTGGCACATCAGATCCACAAGAATACAAGGCTTTAGTGGACACCGGTGCACAATGTACTCTGATGCCATCAAATTTTAAAGGGATAGAATCCATTTGTATTTCTGGAGTGACAGGGGGATCTCAACAGCTATCTGTATTAGAAGCTGAAGCGAGTCTGACTGGCACAAATTGGCACAAGCATCCCATTGCGACAGGCCCCGAAGCTCCATGCATCTTAGGCATAGATTATCTTAAGAGAGGGTATTTTAAGGACCCAAGAGGATACAGGTGGGCCTTTGGTGTGGCTACAGTGGAGGCAGAAGAGATTGAACAATTATCCAGCATGCCCGGCCTTTCAGAGGACCTTTCTGTTGTGGGATTGCTGAAGGTTGAGGAGCAACAGGTACGAATTGCAACCACAACAGTGCACCGTCAGCAATACCGCACCAACAGAGACTCTGTGATTACCATTCATAAGTTGATTCGCCACTTGGAGAGCCAAGGGGTGATCAGCAAAACTCACTCACCCTTTAACAGCCCTATATGGCCAGTACAAAAGTCTATTGGTGAGTGGAGACTGACAGTAGACTATCGTGGCCTGAATGAAGTCACGCCACCACTGAGCGCGACTGTGCCAGACATGTTGGAACTCCAATACAAATTGGAGTCCAAGACAGCCAAATGGTATGCCACCATTGATATTGCCAATGCATTCTTCTCAATCCCTTTAGCAAAAGAGTGCAGGCCTCAGTTTGCTTTCACTTGGAGAGGGGTGCAGTATTCCTGGAATCGACTGCCCCAGGAGTGGAAACATAGCCCCACCATTTGTCATGGACTGATCCAGGCCACACTGGAGGAGGGTGAGGCCCCAGAACATCTGCAATACATTGATGATATTGTGGTGTGGGGTGACTCAGCAGTGGAAGTCCTTGATAAAGAGAAGAAAATAATTCAAATTCTTCTAAAGACTGACTTTGTCATTAAACACAGGAAAGTCAAAGGCCCTGCACAGAAGATCCAGTTTTTAAGAGTGAAATGACGGGATGGACATCTTCATATTCCAATAGAGGTGATAAAGAAGATTGCATCCATGTCTCCACCAACTTACAAAAAGGAAACACAAGCTTTCTTAGGTGTTGTGGGTTTTTGGAGAATGCATATTCCAAATTACAGTATGATTATTAGCCCCCTCTACCGTGTGACACGGAAGAAGAATGATTTTGAATGGGGTCCTGAGCAGCAACAAAGTTTTGAACAAATTAAATGGGAGATTGTTCATGCAATGGCGCTTGGGCCAGTGCGGACAGGACCAGATGTTAAAAATGTGCTCTACACTGCAGCTGGGGAGAATGGCCCTACTTGGAGTCTTTAGCAGAGAGCACCTGGGGAGGGTAGAGGCCGACCCCTCGGGCTCTGGAGTCAGGGATACAGAGGATCTGAGGCCCGATACACTCCAACCGAGAAGGAGATACTGGCAGCATATGAAGGAGTTCAAGCTGCGTCAGAAGTGATTGGCACAGAAACACAACTCTTCCTGGCACCTCGACTGCCAGTGCTGGGCTGCATGTTCAAGGGGAAGGCATTCCCTACGCATCATGCAACTGTTGCTACATAGAGTAGGTGGATCACACTGATCACACAACAAGCTTGCATAGGGAAGCCTAGCCAACCAGGGATTCTGGAGGTGATCACAAACTTTACAGAGTGTGAAGATGGTGAAATATCACCAGAGAAGGTGACACATGTTGACGAGGCCCCATTGTATGATGAACTGCCAGAAGATGAGAAGCGGTATGCCCTGTTTACCAATGGGTCCTGCTGCCTTGTGGGAGGACATCGGAGATGGAAGGCAGCTGTATGGAGTCCCCTACGCAAAATTTCAGAAGCTGCAGAAGGAGAGGGTGAATCCAGTCAGTTTGCAGAGGTAAAAGCCATCCAGTTGGCTTTAGACATTGCTGAACGGGAAAAATGGCCAAGGATCTACCTCTCCATTGATTCGTGGATGGTGGCAAACGCTCTGTGGGGATGACTACAGCAATGGAGACAGAACAACTGGCAACGATGGGGCAAACTCGTCTGTGCTGCTCCACTATGGAAGGACATTGCTGCTCGAATGGAGAAACTAGTTGTGAAGGTGCGCCATCTAGATGCTCATGTACCCAAAAAGCGGGCCACGGAAGAACCTCTGCATAACCAGCAAGTTGACAAGGCTGCTAAGATTTCTCAGATAGATCTGGATTGACAACATAAGGGGGAGTTATTTTTAGCTCCATGAGCCATGATACTTCAGGTCATCAAGGCAGAGATGCTACCTTTAAATGGACTCGTGATTGAGGGTTGAACTTAACCTTAGACTCAATTGCACAGGTTATCCATGAGTGTGAGACATGCTACAATTAAACAAGTCAAATGGTTGAAGCCCATATGGTATGGAGGACGATGGCAGAAATATAAATATGGAGAGGCCTGGCAGATTGATTCCATCACACTGCCACAGACTCGCCAAGGCAGACGCCATGTGCTCACAATGGTGGAGGCACCTACAGGATTGTTGGAAACATATCCTGTGGCTCATACCACCGCCCGGAACACTATTCAGGGCCTGGAAAGGAATGTCCTCTGGCGAAATGGCACCCCAGAAATAATTAAGTCAGACAATGGGACACACTTCAGAAATAACCTCATAGATGCCTGGGCCTAAGAGCATGGCATTGAATGGATTTATCATATTCCCTATCATGCACCAGCCTCAGGAAAAGTTGAGAGATACAATGGGTTCTTGAAAACCACACTAAAAGAAATGGGAGGTGGATCTTTCAAGCATGGGGATACACACTTGGAAAAGGTCACCTGGTTAGTCAACTCCAGAGGATCTGTCAATCAAGCTGCCCCTGCCCAATCTGAACCATTACATATTGTAGAAGGGGACAAAGTCCCTGTTGTACATATAAAAGACATGTTAGAGAAGGCAATCTGGGTGTGTCCTGCCTCAGGTAAAGGCAAACCCATCCGTGGGATTATTTTTGCTCAGGGACCTGGGTATACTTGGTGGGTGATGTGCAAGGATGGCAAGACCCAATGTGTGCCTCAAGGGAACTTGATTCTGGGTGAGAATAACCCGTGAATCAAATTGTATAATTAGAGCTGTTGAATGTCATTATTCCTATAGTTGCTCTATGTTATGTATGTGTAGAAGATTATGATGTGTACACCTAGACATGACGTTTAGATGGTATAGAATAAGGGGTGGAATGTCCTGGTTTGAGCCAGGATAGAGTTAATTCCTGTGGGAACCAGGAAAGGGTACAGCCTGAACAGCTGACCCAGACTGGCCAGCAGGTATTCGATACCATCCTAGCATCATGCCCAGTATATAGGTGTAGGCTAGCTAAATGAAGCTGTCTTCTGGGGTCGTGTGCTCTAGCTGAGCAACTGCATCACTCACCAGTTTTCTTTGTAATATCCCCTTGTGTTTGTTATAGTTGTTCCTCTTCAATTTTCCCTAGTAAATTGTTCTTTTTTATACTTACGCAGGCTCTTTTACTTTTTTTCTCCCTCTCCAATCCTGTCTGCATTCCGTCGAGAGGGAGAGGGGGAGGAGTCATGGGGGTTTTTTTCCCCTTTTCTTTGGCTAGACAAAACCACGACATAGGCTACACAGGGACCTACGTACCACTGTAGGTGGAGTTTTCGTACCTGCTTTTTTGTAGTTCCAAGACGCAGAGGTGTAACTTCTATAGGCAACATGTATTTTTTAATGGGAGCTGAGCACGCAAGTGCGCAGGAAAGAGATAACTCCCAAAAGAAAACTTCTGCAAGGCGGCACAGTGCTACCTGATAGGCTACATGGGGACTGACGAACCACGGTTAGCGAGGCCTGCGTACCTGCTTTCTGGTAGCGTCCAAAGGCATTGGCATAACTTCTACTGGCAGTCTGTATTTTTTAATGGGAGTTGAGCAGGCGACGTGCACGGGATTGGAGATAGTTCCCACAGGAAAGCAGCTGCAAAACTGGCACAGCGCTAGCTGGTATACTACACGATGACATTAGTACTACATTTGGTGTGCTCTTCATACCTGCTTTCTTTTTCCGCCCAGACGCAGTGACGTAACTTGTACTGGCAGTTTAAATTTTCAATGTGAGTTTAATAGGCCAAGTTCGCAGGATTGGAGAAAGCTCCCACAGGTAAGCAGTTTCAAAGGTGGCACATTGCAAGCTGATAGGCTACACGGGGATCTACGTACAACTGTAGGTGTTCTCCACATGCCATCTTTCTTGTAGCTTCCATACGCAGTTGCATAACTTCTACCGGCAGTCTGTATTTTCAAAGGGAGCGCAGCAGGCCAAGTGCGTGGGAAAGAAATTACTCCAAAAGGAAAGCAGCTGCAAAAATGACCCAGTGCTGGCTCATAGGCTACAAGGAGACTTGAGTAGAACTGTAGATGTGGTCTGTGTACCCTCTTTTTTGTATCTCCACGATGCAGAGGTGTTCATTCTACTGACAGTCTGTATTTTCAAAGGGAGCTGAGCAGGCCAAGTGTGCGGGATTAAAGATACCTCAACAGGGAAAGCAGCTACAAAGTTGACACAGTGCTGGCTGATAGGCTATACAGGGACATACGTACCACTGTAGGTGGGCTCTGCGTACCTGCTTTCTTGTAGCTCCCAGACGCAGTGGTGTAACATCTACGGGCAGTCTGTATTTAAAATGGGAATTGAGCTGGCAGGATTAAATATAACTTCAACAGGAAAGCAGCTGCAAAGGTGGAATAGCGCTGACTGATAGGCTACATGGGGACCTACGTACCACTGTAGGTGGGGTGTGTGTACCTGTTTCTTCTAGCTCTGAGACGCAATGGCGTAACTTCTACCATGAGTCTGTATTTTCAATGGGAGCTGAGCAAGGCAAGTGCGTGGGATTGGAGGTAGTTTCCACAGGAACAGTGGAACAGTGCTGTGTGATAAGCTACACGAGGACTTACGTACCACTGTAGATGGGGTCTGCGTACCTGCTTTCTTGTTGCTCCCAGAGGCAGTGGCGTAATTTCTACCAGGAGCCTATATTTTTTGAATGGGAGCTGAGCAGGTCAAGTGCGCAGGATTGGATATAGCTGCCACAGGAAAGCAGCTGCAAAGGTGACACAGTGGTTGCTGTGGGTGAGCACAGTCTTGGGAAGGACCACGGTCAGAACATCTGACCCAGGCTGACCAAGGAGATTTCCCATACCATATGACGTCAGCTCAGTAAAATAAACTGGGGGAGAGGAGCAGGAAGGGGAGGCAAGATTCATTTCTGACCTTCCAAAAGAAATCGCTATGCGTACCGAAGCCCTTCTTCTCGGGAGGTGGCTGGACATCGCTGCAGATGGGAAGTAGAGAGTAACAGCTTTATCTGCTTTTACTTTGCTTCCTGCGTGCGTGGCTTTGTTGTTTCTTTATGAAACTGCTTTTATCTCAACCCATGAGACTCCCATCTTATTTTCTCCCCTTCCCTGTCTTGCTGGGGAGGTGGGGGATAGAGCGGTGTAATGGGCACCTGGCATCTAGCCAGGCTAAAACTACCATAGTTTTTTTGGCGCCCAACCTGGGTCGAGAAAACTGAAGTTTTACATTAACTGCATCGTAATTCCAGTAAGCCAATGAGTGCAAAGTTCCTGTGCTTGTCACAGAGCCTTGCTAAAATGCAACTTATCTTACACTTTTTAATGTTTGGGAACATGATGCTACTAACACTGACGCTGTGCTTTGCTATAACCTTGATAGCTTTGCTAAGGTGACTATATGATTTTGTGAAAAGGATGAAAGGGCCTGGGAACATGATGGCCCAAATAATAACTGTGAGTCTCATTCTATTACTGATGGATTTACTGTGCTGTGGGAGCTATCTTTTAAAGTTCGTTGGGCAAAGCATCTCTTTCCTTCATCTCGGACTGCTGTAGACAATTCTGTTATACAGACTTCCCAGGTCCTTAGTCACCCTTTTATGAGAGTTTTAATATTACTAAATAATATGGCTGGTATATTACATATTTTGTGGAATCTGGACTTATCTGGGTATCAGAGAGGACAAATTTGTGATGGAAGCATGTTAAAATGCCCCCTGAATGTCCCTGGGTGGCAGGGTGTGTGGATGAATTTGGGCAAATTCCTAGGACGGTTATCACCTCCTGTAACCTGGGATTTTACAGCTGAACAGATAAAAAAAACCCTGCTTTACTGGCACGCCACCTGATAGAAGCGTGTCTTGTCTACCCCAATGAGGCCGATGAGGTTCAGGCACTATACTGGGGCCTAGTCTCTGCCTACTGAGCTGCACTCTAGTCCTCTCAGAGAACTATGGTTGAAGTGGAAACTCAAATTGTATCTGAGACCACCATGGCTGAGTCAGGGAATCAAACAACTACCACAATGGTTGCCCCAGTAGTAGAAACAGTGGATAAGGAGGTCCTGTCCATATCATAGATTAGTAAGGGCAGAAGAGGAGGAAGAGGAAAGGTTAGAAGAAGAAGCTGGTCCTTCAGTAAGGAGATCAGGAGAAGGAGTGAAAGAAATCGAAAAGGAAATGGAAACTACTCCGTCCCTCACCTCATCAGAACTTCGAGATATGCGAAAAAAAATATGTTGATGTATCCACAATGGCGAAAAACTTATCTAAACAGGAATGCAGATGAGTAGGCACTTCTGTATTATGCAGCGCTGGGAAAACACGGGGGATAGCTCCTCCATATGTGCTTCGTTGTCAGTTACCATTTTCAGGGTTTTTATATGGCTCAAACAAAAGAATCACATTTGCCAACACAAGCATGCATAAAATGTTCATCTATCGATTTAGCCCTTCACCTTGATTGGTTCTCAACAAACACAAAATTTAAAAAATCACAGTGACTGGTCAAAAAAAGATATCAGTCCCTTTGTTTTAGTAACAACTAAGGTAACAGCCAAGGAAACCTAACAAATACATTTACCAGGGTCTTGTAGCTTATTTAACAGGTCCCTATCAGGTGTGGTATGTAACTCTTGCAGTTTGATCCTTATGTGATTCTACTGAATACTTACTTGATAGGTAGGTGTTTGAATTATTTCCAAGTGCTTAGCTAATTGATTGAACTATTAGTAAGTGATAAGTGCTTAACAAGTGCTTGACTACTTATTGTGATGATAAGTTGTTAACTAAAATAGTGTATCTGCAACATTTCCCCCCTTTTGAAAGTATTGATAATCACATTCCAATACTTTCACTCTTGTATTTCTGATGTCTCCATAACAAAACCATGATTGTCATATGGTGGTAGATCACCTTTGAATTGATCATTGTCTCTTTACAGTGCTGTCACGATTTTATTGCTTCATTATGTTCTTTGTATTATTTCTCTCTTTATGCAACTTATGCCAAATAGATTGCCAGAAGCAGTATAATCAAAAGCAGAAGTGTTTCAATCAGTGACTTGAAACAGAATTTTAGGTCCAGGCCCAGTCTCTCAAAAACTCTATCCAGGCTGCGTCATACCTAATTTCCTGATATTGCCATTACCTGTTCCAAATCTATTTCTGTTTGGACTGGAGTCTGGGCCTGAACATTCAATACGAATCGATTTGACCATCCATTTTTGATCCATGTTTCCATCACCATAGACTGAATAAAACAACAAAAACAAAAACTTAGCTATGTTTCAGAGTTAACTTCAATATCTCAAGATCTCCTCCAACTCTCTCACTTCCATGGGCTTGATGGTGTCTTCTTCACTCGAGTGTAGTGGATCCAGGCATCTGATTCGGCAATCTTGATTGCAGTGTAGGTGGTCAGCAACACCTGGCATGGTCCCTTCCACCTTCCTTGCAGAGAGGTTCTTTGCAGGGTTTTGTGCACTGGATTTTCCAAAGTCAGAGGTCCATTCCACACTACTGCACTTTGGAACGTGTTCAGGGTTTTTCAAAGAGAAAGAAAATAGTTATACACATCTTGTTTTCCCATTACATGCATGTTTGGATTTGGTTCAGGAACCTGATAGGGATTTCCATACATTCAACTTAGAGGTTTCACTCTTACTTTGTAGCAATGCGAGTGGAAGTGTCTGAGGCCATTTCAATTTAGCCTCCTGAAAAATTTTTCAGATTTGTCTTTTTAGGATCTGATTCATTCTTTCCACTTTTCCACTTGATTGCAGTCTCCAAGGGGCATGTAAATCCCAGGAAATTCCTACGACTTTACTTGCCTCTTGTACCACATTGGCCACGAAATGTGGTCCTCTGTCTGAAGATATTCCAAATGCAACGCCAAACCTTGCAATAATTTCTTGAAGGAGCCATTTAACTGTTTCCTTAGCCTGATTGGTGCGACAGGGAAAGGCTTCTGGCCATCCTGAAAAAGTGTCAGCCCCAACCAACACATATTTATATCCATTGCATTTAAGTAATTCTGTAAAATCAATTTGCCAATAATCTCCTGGTCCCACTCCAGGTTTAATTTTCCCATATCTGTACCCTTTTTGTACTAATGGATTGTTCTTTAAACAAATTTCACATTTCGTCATTACTGATTTGGCCTTTTTCAACATTGGTATTGATATTACACTTCTTTTCAGAAGCTGAGTCATAGCTTCTGCACCCCAGTGACAGTCCCTATACTTTGTTTGCAAAATCTCTCTCATGATTAAGGGAGGCAATACTACCGGACCTTTACTTATCATCAACCACCCTTCGTAATTTTTCCCTGCATTTAGTAACTTAGCCAATTTCTCATCCTCCCCTGAATATTTTGGTGACTCCTTAGGAAGCGCTACTGTTCTGGTGGGGATGGTGGCCATTTGTGAGACTGTGTGTTGTGCTATTTTACCGTCTTTGCGTTCCCTTTCTGATGTGCCTTACAGTGCATAGTTGCCACTTAAATTGGTTCCTGCACTGCCACTAGCAGTTGCAAGATTTCCTTTTGATTCTTAATGTTTGTTCCATGGGAGGACAGTAGTCCTCTTTCTTTCCACAGGGCACAATGGACATGGACTACTCCAAAAGCATATTTTGAATCAGTCCAAATACTAACTCGGTTTCCTTTACTTAATTCCATAGCAAGTGTCAATTCAATCAGTTCTGTCTTCCGTGCAATGCATTTGCTTCTATTATCGTGTTTTCGACTGTTACCGCATATCCTGCGTGGCAAGTACCATTCACGACGAAGCTGCTGCCATCTGTGAACAGTTCCCATTCAGGGTTTTCAAGAGGATCATCCTTCAGGTCCTTTCTGCTGGAATATGTGTGTTCAGTGGTTGCAGCACAGTCATGTTCCAGTTGTTGCTCTTCCTGTGAAGTACTCAGAAACACTGCAGGATTTAGAAGGTTAGTTGTTTTCAACACCACATTATCCTGCTCAGTGAGAATTACCTGGTATTTCATCATTCGACTCAGGGATAAACAATGTCCCCCCTTTTGCTCCAAGACTGTGGTTACCATATGTGGGACATAGACTGTAGTAGTCCTTCCCAAGGTCAGCTTTCTTGCTTCTTGGATCAGTGTGACAGTGGCAGCTACTGCTAGCAGACAAGAAGACCAACCCTTGCTCAACAAGTCCAGTTGTTTGGAAAAATATCCCACTGGTCTCTTCGATCTTCCTAGTTTCTGCGTCAGACCTCCCAGAGTCGTTCATGAACAAATAACTGAAAGTCTTTGGTTAAATCTGGAGAGTCTAAGGCTGAGGCTGTCATCAGAGCTATTTTAAGCTTCTGGAAAGCTTCCTGCTGTCCTTTGCCCCATGCAAAAGGGGTAGATTTTTGGGCTTCATATAATGGTTTGGCTATAAGACCATAATCCATGATCCAGAGCCTGCACCATCCCGTCATTCCCAAATATGCCCGCAACTCATGCACAGTGCGTGATTCCAGAATAGCACAAACCGCTTCCTTTCCATTTGTCCCCAGCCTCTGTACTACTTTTGAAATTTCCAGGCCCAAATATATCACTATTTGGCTGCTATTTGAGCTTTTTCTTTTGATACCTTGTACCTGTTTAATCCCCAAAAGTTTAAAAGTTCAGTGGTTACCTGTAGGCAGGCTGATCTTCCCGTTGCAGCAATTAGGATGTCATCCACATATTGGAGAAGCAAATGCTCTGATCTTTGTTTCACTGTCTTTTCATTAGTCCAAAGTTCCAGTTCTTTTGCTAATTGTCTTCCAAAGACAGTTGGGCTGTTCTTGAATCCTTGGGGTAGTGGTGTCCATGTTAACTGTACCTTGCGTCCTGTTTCAGGGCTTTCCCACTCAAAAGCAAATAGTTTACGACTTTTCTTTTCCAAAGGGATACAAAAGAAAGCATCTTTTGTTCACAAGGCTAGTTCACAAGGTTCCACCCCCAACCAATTAGAAGTCCCTTACTACTCCAGGGAACGTTGCAAGGAGCTGTAAGGGTCACAGGAGATGGTCCTCCCGGAGAATTTCCTCGGTGCCGGCTGCAGTTCGATCAGCATCCGATCCCATCCAGTCTCACTCGCAAGGTCCCAGTTGGGTCGCCAAAAATGTTGACGGATCCACAATCACGAAAAACTTATCTACACAGGAATGCAGATAAGAAAGCACTTCTTTATTATGCAGCGCTGGGAAAACACGGGGGATAACTCCTCCATACATTAGTTACCATTTTCGGGGTTTTTATACAGCTCAAACAAAAGAATCACATTTGCCTACACAAGCATGCATAAAATGTTAATCTATCAATTTAGCTGTTCACATTGATTGGTTCCCTGTGGAGAAAAAATGAGGGAGCATGGACATGGATCCCGGTGTATAATTCTAGGCCCTTTGGGGCAAGGCAGCCTGGGCTCTAGTTATATGGATTTGGTGCACAATCAAGACCAGAGTCAGAGCCATGGTTAAAGCAGTTGCTGTCACGTAGACAGCAGGCCGCTTTTTGTTCCCTCAAGGTTGGACTGTTTTCAGCTGAAGGTGGTAAACAACTTTGAGGAAAAACAAGATGGGAAAATGTGAGGGAGCTTGCTTATCGCAGAAACCGCAAGTAGGATGAACATGAAAATGTAATCTATTAGCTGCTGTTGCTGAGCTAGCTTTGAAGCTGCTGTGTATATAAGTTAGAGCCTGCATTCAATAAGGTGAAGAAGATTTCTGCTATCACTCACATTTAGTAGGACTGATTTCTTCCCACCCAGCTGAGAATCAGACCCTGGGTTGATAGCCGCATGAAGTAGGCTTAGAGCTGGTTTTTCAGGCTTCGAGCTGGTTTTGTTTTTCAGGCTTTGAGCTGATTTTGTTCTTCAGCCTTCGAGCAGGTTTTTTAGGCCACGAATTGGTTTTTTCAGGCTTCGAGCTGGTTTTTTAGGCCAAGAGCCAAAAACTTCGCAGCAGTTCCCAACAAACAAAAATTTCCGAAATCACAGTGATTGGTCAAAAAAAGATATCAGTTCCTTTGCTTTAGTAACAACTAAGGTAAAATTCAAGGTAACCTAACAAATACATTTACCATGGTCTCCTAGCTAATGTAACAGGTCCTTATCAGGTGTGGTATGTAACTCTTGCAGTTTTATCCTTATGTAATTCAAATGAATACTTACTTGATCAATAGGTGTTTGAGTTATTTGCAAGTGCTTAGCTAATTGACTGAACTATTGCTAGGTGGTTAACTAGTGCTTAAAAAGTGCTTGACTATTTATTGTGATGATAAATTTTTAACTAAAATAGTTGTGTATCTGACAAAATTACAGTCCCCAGCCAGGTGAGCAGATTGGTGCCTGGCTGCTCTGATGTTTGGATAACAGGGCTGACAGTCAGCAATTCAAAAGTAGAGAAGCCCAAAAGCTGGGATCTCTTGCTAGGGACCGGGGAATTGATAGAGGCATTGGAAAGAAGACCTCAATTTGCAGTCTCTGGAAACGGCTCCTCTCAAGTGTACGGGCAAGATACCCATTCAAGGAAGACCTTGTAAATGCCCGAGGAAAGTGGACTAGAGCTGATGAAGCGATCCAATATCTAAGGGAATTAGCTGTGTTGGAAGTCATCTATGGTGATCTAGATAATGCCAAGGCCTCCACAGATCCAGACGATGTCCAGTGTACACGGGCCATGTTGAGAAAAGTGATTCAGAGTGCCCCAGCTACATATTCTAATATCCAGGCAATGGTGTATCATCCAGACATGGATATATCAACAGTGGAGAGAATATCTTCTTGGTTACAAAACTATGAAGAGAGCCTCTGCACCTCCTCATCAGAAATGGACCATCCAAGAGGGCTGTCAGCATAGTAGCTGCCAGAACAAAAGAGGACAATCAACAATCTCCAAGACATAGAAGAACTGCAACTACTTCCTTCAAGGCCAATGAGGAGACTTCAGGTCTAAAATTGCAAGCATCAGATAGCGAATACTCTGATGAAGAACAGAAATAGAGGGTCCCTGCCTCCAGCCAGGAGGAGGAAAGGGATGACCGAATCTACTGGACTGTGTGGGTTCGATGGCCTGGCACATCAAACCCACAAAGATATAAAGCCTTAGTAGACACAGGGGCACAGTGTACATTGATGCCATCAAGGTATAGAGGCACAGATTCTGTCTGGATCTCTGGAGTGACAGGGGGATGTGAAGAATTATCTGTATGAGAGGCTGAAGTGAGCTTAACAGGGGACAAAGGGGAAAAACACCCCATTGTGACTGGTCCAGAGGCCCCTTGTATTCTTGGCATAGATTGCCTCAGGAGAGGGTACTTCAAAGACCCCAAGGGGTATTGATGGGCTTTTGGTATAGCCACTGTAGATACAGAGAAAATCAAACAACTCTCTAATTTACCTGGCCTCTCAGAAGACCCTTTTGTTGTGGGATTGCTGCAAGTTCAAGAGCAACAGGTACCAATTGCTACCAGGATGGTGCACCGGAGGCCACATCGCACGAACCGAGATTCCCTGGCTCCCATCCGTGAGTTGATTCATCAATTGGAGGCTCGAGGAGTAATTAGCAAAACTCATTCCCCATTTAATAGTCCCATATGGCCTGTGAAAAAATCTGATGGAGGGTGGAGGTTAACAGTAGACTATCGTGGCCTGGATGAAGTGACACCACCACTGAGTGCTTCTGTACCAGACATGTTAGAGCTCCAGTATGAACTGGAGTCAAAAGCAGCCAAGTGGTATGCTACGACTGACATCGCTAATGCATTTTTCTCAATTCTATTGGCAGCAGAGTGCAGGCCACAATTTGCCTTCACATGGAGAGGTGTCCAATATACCTGGAATCGATTGCCCCAGGGGTGGAAACATAGTCCTACTATTTGTCATGCTCTAATCCAAACTGTGCTGGAAATGGGTGATGCCCCTGAACATTTACAGTACATTGATGACATAATTGTATGGGGTAACAAGGCAGAAAAAGTGTTTGAGAAAGGGAAAAGAATAATTCAGATTCTCCTAAAAGCTGGTTTTGCTGTAAAAAGAAACAAAGTAAAGGGACCTGCACAAGAGATACAGTTTTTGGGCATAAAATGGCAAGATGGGCGTCGGCATGTGCCTATGGATGTTGTGAATAAAATAGCTACTATGTCTCAACCAAATAATAAGAAAGAAACACAAGCTTTCCTGGGCCTTGTGGGATTCTGGAGGATGCATATCCCAGGTTATAGTCAGCTTGTGAGTCCTCTCTTTAGAGTAACCAGAAAGAAGAACTGTTTTGAGTGGGGCCTTGAGCAACAAGACGCTTTTCAACAAATTAAACAGGAAATAGCTCGTGCAGGCGCCCTTGGGCCCATCCGTACAGGACCAGATGTGCAGAATATCCTCTACACTGACGCTGGAGAGCATGGTCTCACCTGGAGCCTCTGGCAGAAAACATCTGGAGAAACACGAGGTCGACCATTAGGGTTTTGGAGCCGAGGATATCGAGGATCGGAAGCCCGCTACATCCCAACTGAAAAAGAAATACTAGCAGCATATCAGGGACTTCGAGCTGCTTCAGAAGTCATTGGCACAGAAGCTCATCTCCTCTTGGCACCACGTCTGCCTGTGTTACACTGGATGTTCAAAGGGAAAACCCCTTCTATACATCATGCAACAAGCGCTACATGGAGTAAGTGGATGGCGTTGATTACACAACGATCTCGACTGGGGAAATCTAATCGCCCAGGAATCCTGGAAGAAATCATGGACTGGCCAGAAGGCAGAGATTTTGGAGCATTGCCTGAGGAAGTAGCTCGTGCCCAAGAGGCACCACCATATAATGAACTATCAGAAGATGAGAGGCATTATGCTTTGTTTACTGATGGATCCTGCTGCGTGGTAGGAAATCATCATAAGTGGAAAGCTGCTGTGTGGAGTCCCACACGACGAGTTGTTGAGGCCACTGAAGGAGAAGGTGAGTCAAGTCAATTTCTTGAAGTGAAGACTATCCAACTAGCTCTAAAGATTGCAGAACGAGAGAAGTGGCCAGTACTCTATCTTTATACTGACACCTGGATGGTGGCTAATGCTCTATGGGGATGGCTACAGCAATGGAAGAAGACCAACTGGTAGCGCAAGGGTAAACCCATCTGGGCTGCTGCATTATGGCAAGATATTGCTGCCTGGGTGGAAAATATGACTCTGAAAGTACGTCATGTAGATGGTCACGTGCCCAAAAGCCGTGCCAATGAAGAACAATGGAACAACCAACAGGTTGATAAAGCTGCCAAAATTGAAGTAGCTCAGGTAGATCTAGACTGGGAGCGTAAAGGTGAGCTATTTATAGCTCGATGGGCCCATGAAACATCAGGACATCTGGGAAGAGATGCAACATATAGATGGGCTCATGATCGAGGGGTGGTCTTGACCATGGAAGCCATCACACAGGTCACCCATGAATGTGAAACGTGTGCTGCAATCAAGCGAGCCACACGAATCAAGTCTCCCTGGAACAGAGGCCGATGGCTGGGTTTTCAATATGGTGAGGCCTGGCAAATTGACTATGTTGGACCGCTACCACGAACACATCAAGGCAAGTGTTATATACTCACCATGGTGGAAGCAACTACCAGTTGGTTGGAAACATACCCTGTAAACTATGTCACTGCCCGAAATACTGTCTTGGGTCTTGAAAGGCAAGAAAGGCAACATCTACAGAGGATGAAATTCATAAGAATGTTGTTTGTTTGTTTGATGCAAGATGCAAGAGGGAATACAAGAATGATGTTTGTCTGTTGAAGAGTGGGGGTACTGGTTAATGAGAGTATATAAGAATGTATATGGGTTGTTAAGATGGTTTGTCTGAGAATGATATAAATGGTATGGAATAAGGGGTGGAGACTGTAGTGGGTCTGGGATGGTAGTGATTTTCCACAGCAGCTCTGCAGTGCTGTGCTTACTGTTGATATCAATATTATGACAACTACTCGCACAGCATCAGGGCTGTCCCTCCAGCATTCCTTCCCCCACCTTCACCAATAGCTGTGGATGGACACGATCTTGGGAGGGACTATGGCCAGGACAGCTGCCCCAGGCTGACCAAGGAGATATTCCATACCGTCAGCTCAGTAATATAAACTGGGGGAGAGGAGCAGGAAGGGGAGGCGAGATTCATTTCTGGCCTTCTTAAAGAAACCGCTATGCGTACTGAAGCCCTGCTTCTCGGGAGGTGGCCGGACATCGCTGCTGATGGGAAGTAGAGAGTAACAGCTTTTTCTGCTTTTACTTTGCTTCCCATGCGCACGGCTTTGCTGCTTCTTTATTAAACTGCTTTTATCTCAACCCACGAGACTCCCATCTTATTTTCTCCCCTTCCCTGGCTTGCTGAGGAGGTGGGGGATAAAGCGGTGTGGTGGGCACCTGGCATCCAGCCTGGCTCAGCATACCACAATTGGAAAATTAAAACTGGAGTGGGCCAGGAGATTATTGGCAAATTGATTTTACAGAATTACCTAAATGCAATGGATATAAATATGTGTTGGTTGGGGTTGACACCTTTTCAGGATGCCCAAAAGCCTTTACCTGTCACACCAATCAGGCTAAGGAAACAGTTAAATGGCTCCTGCAAGAAATTATTCCAAGTTTTGGAGTTCCATTTGGAATATCTTCAGACAGAGGACCACATTTCGTGGCCAATGTGGTACAAGAGTTAAGCAAAGTCGTAGGAATCTGCTGGGATTTACATGCCCATTAGAGAGAGCAATCAAGTAAAAAAGTGGAAAGAATTAAACAGACCCTAAAAAGAGAAATTAGAAAAATTTGTCAGGAGACTAAATTAAAATGACCTCAGGCACTTCCACTCGCATTGCTACAAAATAAGAGTGAAACCTCGAAGTGGAATGTCATTAAGTCATTATGAGATAATGTATGGAAATCCTTATGAGGTTCCTGAACCAAATCCAAACATGCACGTGATGGGAGAACAAGATGTGTATAACTATTTGCTTTCTCTTGGAAAAACCCTGAGCAGGTTTCGAAGTGCAGTAGTGTGGAATGGAACTCTGACTTTGGAAAATCCAGTACACAACATCCTGCCTAGAGATCGTCCATATAAAGACCTGGAACGAAGAACCTCTATAAGGAAGGTGGAAAAGACCATATCAGGTGTTGCTGACCACCTTCACTGCAATCAAGATTGCTGAATCAGATGCCTGGATCCACTGCACTCGAGTAAAGAAGACACCATCAAGCCCATGGAAGTGGGAGAGTTGTAGGAAATCTTGAGATACTGAAGGTAACTCTGAAGGATGAGCAAGTTTTTGTTTTTGTTGTTTTTTCAGTCTGTGGTGGTGGTAACATGCATCAAAATTGGATGGTCAAATCAATTCATATCGAATGTTTAGGCCCAGACTCCAGTCTCCAGACTCTATGAACACACCCTGGACAGATAACGTTTTTGAGAGACTGGGCCTGGAACTAAAATCTTAGATAAAGTGTTTCACTGACTGAAACACTTCTGCTATTGATTATAATGTTTCTGGCAATCTATTTGGCATATCTGCTGAAGACGACGGGAGACATTACAGCTGGAATACAATTGCTTAAATATCGTTTCTGACTTCAAAGAACAGTCTAAGGTGGTCCAATATTTTCGATTTCTATTAAAGTCATGGATATCCTGTGACATAAAACTTATCCAATTTCCCTTAGTTTCATTAGTAACAAAGCTTGCATTGGCACTTCCAAACAAGTCTATTTCCTCAGGGGGTGAGGTATGTCCATGACCCCTCCCAGTAGCCTATAATTCATATTTTACTAACAAGCAGCACCACCTCCATAATCAGCAGCAAAGCTATCCTGTTTATAGTACTTCTAATTGGTCCTTTCTTCAAAAGTGTCCTGGTTTAGGCCCATCAGGGAACAAAGACCACGGTTAGCCTCGGGTATCGAAGTGGCTGAGAATTGCTCAAGGGCAGGGAGAGCTTAATTGCTGCTTAAGGTTCAGGACAAAACAGACCAGACTACTCGGTTTGGGGAAGAAAACAGAAAATAATTTAATGCAACATCAACTAAAACATACCCCCAAAAACCCAAAACATAACCAAAATGAAACAACACAGAGTAATACAACAATGAAGAGTCCAACCAGCCTTTTTAAGAACACCTTCTTGCCACACCTCCCCTCTTCCAGGGCTCAGAGCCCTGATCCTGGTGTTATTACCTCGTCCCCCCCCGAACGGTTTGGGGGGGGCAGGCAGTGGGGGTTTCAGTTAGTCTGTTCCCGATAGCTTCTGCCGTTTGTTCCTCCTCAGGACGGGTGAACTCCACACCGGTCCTCCCTGCAAGTCCGTGGGGTAACTCACACGCATGGCAGCCCTGCACGGACTGCTCCGACACGCACTTATTCCAAAGGCTACAGCTCCTCTTTGCCTCTCGTGTAGGGCTGCTCTGCGACGTGCAGGCTCTCCAACACGGCCTGGGCCATGGCCGTCTCCCCACACAGTCCCTCGCCCGTCCGGGCTCACTCACATGGAGCTGCTGGTAACTCTCAGTCCTGCCGTGGGTCTCCATAGGTTTCAGGGGCACAGCTTGCATTCACGCCACGGCTTGCATAGGAGTCTCTGGTCTATTGCTTCTCCTTCCTTCCTCCTTCTCTGGCTGAAGGGTCCGCGTGGTCGCCTCCATCTTGTATCACTCTTACACCTCCTGCCAGCACTTCAAACTCCCGTCCCCTAAATAGTGATCGCCAGATTGGACCAGCCGGGCCGGAGGTGGGTGTGAACCCAGGAGGCGGGGGAGAGTCCGAAAACTCTTTACCGGGTCTTCACTGCAACCCGCTCCCCCTGTTACTAAGCCAAAAGCTGCTCCTTGCTAAACCAGAACAAAAAGCCAGCTTTAGTTTTCTGTGACAAGCCTTGCAGTTTCACAGGCTGCCTCAGCCTCCTCCTTGCTCGAAGTTGTAATCTCGTAGGTATTTTTGCTTCTTCGTTTCTCACAGTCGAGAGCAGCTCAAGGACAATCTGCACATTAGTTTAGCAACTCATGCCTGTTAAGTTGCTTCTTATCCACTAAAAAAAAAAGCACAACTGACAAACAAAGTTATTATACTTGTGCCAAAGGTAAAATCTCTAGCAGGTCTATGTTGCAAAGTTGTATGGCTAATACTACTTACATTACTAATCAAGTCTTCTAATGTCATTGAGGTTTGGTTACTTTGTTCGCTAGGCCAGTATCCTAATTTGCATAGCTGAGTTAATAAAGCAGATACTCTTACACCTGGAGCAAATATACTAGTTGCTATTATTGCTGAGGGAGACCAAAGGTAACATAGTCATCACATTCGCCAGTAAATGCATGCACAAATTGTTTTGGACAATGATGTTTCTAAATCATTGTGTGATTAGGCATCAAGATCGTCAGTTGTCCCAAACTGCATGGTTCCCTTTGTAATCTCGAGGGTATTCCAGGCCATGCCTGGTCCCCACAGACCAGAAAAATTCCCTTTGGTAACTGTACAGGCACAAGATAATAGACCTGGATCTTTTTGGTGAAGTATAATTGCACCAAGATGTTGTGTTCTTATACACGCCCAGGATGGGATACACATTCTGTCCCAAATGTTTTGGTATTGCTGGTAAAATTAAACATGACACAAAAATCTATCTTTATAGATCCAAATAATTCTAACTCCTGTGGCTCTGTTGTCATTATTGGCAACCATGAAATGATCAAATCCCAGCTGTCAACTTTGCCATTACCCTTAACTAAGGGATTTGGTTTTAATGCATTTGGTACAGGCCATTGTGCCACATCTACTGGAACTCCCACAAAACAGGTAGAAAAAGGATTATCTGGAGTGGCCATCGATAAACATATTGTAGACTGATTGATTGCTTTGGCCAGTGTAAGCCACATGTTTTGCTTGGGTTGTTGAAATTGCCTAAAACCATTTACCACAATCATTTGAAGCATCAACAGTATGACAAAATCCATTTTTTTTTTTACTCCTGATCAAAAAAACAATCCTTCACCAATGAGTCTAAAACACAAATCACTTTTTATAAACCTTTTTTTTTCTTTCTTTTTTACTGTGTCACTGACTTCTCAATGTAAAAATGTTCTGTTCTTCCAAGTTCCATTCCTGACACCTAAAACACCTTAGAAAGTTTCCACTGTAAGAAAACCACTATTCGTCATCACATTTACAGCAAAATGCATAACATGACGACCAACAGTTTTTACACTCTTTGAGGCAAGGGATTGAGGATGGAAAGGATGAGCCCAGCGGTCCGTGAGGGCTGGGGCTGGCCGTGTCGGCGCGCGGTGTGTGTAGGGGGGCACTCCGGAGACACTGACCGGGCGCGGGAAGCGGCTGCGGATGGAAGGGGCGGGGGGGGGGTCTGGCTCACTCCGTGCCGTCCCCGGCGCCGGCGGCGCAGTCGGTATTACTCTCTCGTATTTTCTTTTTCTTCCCTCGCGTGCCCGATGGTGCCCAGTCTAACATGGGGTCGTGCTCCCCCACTCTCCTCTGATCGTCCTGCGCTGCACCCCCGCCCGACTCCGCCCGCTCGGCATTCCCCTGCAAGTCGTCCCAGGGCTAACTCGGCGGGCTGGGCTCGAATGGGAAGCAGCTCTCCCGCGGGGACTCTGCTCCGAAGCCCCTTCGCCTCTCTGACTTTGTAAAAACTCTTATGTAGAGAACTTTTTTCTTTTCACTCCGCATAGCGGCACCATCCCCCGTCTCCTCACCAGACTCCTTCTTCTAGCTCTCATTTCTGCCACTCCTCCACGTAGATCACTCATCTTCGGTGGCCAACGAGGCGACTGACTTTTCCCCTTTGTCCCGCCTCCATTTCCATCAGGCGCCAACTTTGGCGGATCGTGGGGTGGCTGACTTTTCTCTTTTCTTGGTATCATCTGCCTCAGCGCCACTCCCGGCACTACTCGGTGCTGCTCCCGGCGCTGCTCTCGGCGCCTCTCCCGGCACTACTGTCGGTGCCTCTCTACACGCGAGGGGGGAGCATTACTTTTGAGACGGTAGGAGCCAGCTGGGTGGATTGGAACCAGTCACGCTCATAGTTTTTATTCTTACTCTGTGCTGCTGATGCGTGCTCAGCAGCCTTCTTTTCTGCCTGATGTTGCAACAACTCATTGTGCACTATCCTCCAAAGCTTCCCTAACTTTTCAGCTATCTCATCGTCCTCCAGGGTAGCTTCCCACAGCAAATCCCCAAATTTACGCCATTCGCTCAATTCATGCACTGTATGTGGATTCTGAAACACTCCCTTAGCATACCCATAACAACCCTGGTAGGTCTTTTTGCAGATCTATACCCTTTATCTGCCGCTTCTGCAAGAATGCAGTAAATAAATCATATGCCGCTTCCCTTTCCATACCTATTTGTCAGCGCGCTGTTGCAGCCCTTCAAGGTCCAGCGGCACGTATCGGCCGGGCTCGTCTATACGGTCACCCAGGCCACGGCGTGTTCCCAATTTTCACTCTTATTGCTGTCCTTGCTGCATAGGACCCAAACCCCTTCGTCACTCCGCCGTGGCGCCCAGTCGGTATATCACATCCTTCGTGTATCGCTTCAGGGTCACCATTTGCTGAAGACGACGGGAGACAAGCCCACCCTGTAGTGCAACAAGTCTCAACTTTATTTGCAAAGATACAACTCTTTTATAGATACAATAATCAGGCTCATACATATTGCAAAAGCTAAGCTCATCATTGGTTCCCAGTTAGATGCAAACCCCCACCCTGTTTCAACATACTTTGGATGCTTGTGGCTGCTCAACCCAAACTAAGTCCCTGTTTTCTCATCCTGTTGTCATACAACTCTCTTGCTCTCATGTCATTGAGCAAGAGTCCAATATCTTATCGCTTAATGCTTACTGCCTAACCAGCTGTATTCTATCATGTCCTCTTTCCTCTAGTCAAGTCTCCACAAAACTCCCCACACATATCGTTGCATCAAAAGAGAAATAATACAAAGAACGTGATGAAGTAATAAATTGTCAAGAGACAATGATCAGTTCAAAGGTGATCCACCACCATATGGCAATCATGGTTTTTTTATGGAGACAACAGAAATACAAGAGTGAAAGTATTGGAATGTGATTATCAATACTTTCAAAAGGGGGGGAAATGTTGCAGATACACAATTATTTTAGTTAACAACTTATCACCACAATAAGTAGTCAAGCACTTGCTAAGCACTTGTTAACCACCTAGGAATAGTTCAGTCAATTAGCTAAGCACTTGCAAATAGCTCAAACACTTATTGATTAAGTAAGTATTCATTAGAATCACATAAGGATCAAACTGCAAGAGTTACATACTACACCTGACAGGGACCTGTTAAATAAGCTACAAGACCCTGGTAAATGTATTTGTAAGGTTACCTTAGCTGTTACCTTAACTACAAACCCTGGTAAATGTATTTGTTAGGTTACCTTGGCTGTTACCTTAGTTGTTACTAAAACAAAGGGATTGATACCTCTTTTTGACCAATCACTATGATTTTGGAAATTTTGTGTTTGTTGGGAACCAATCAAGGTGAAGGGCTAAATTGACAGATGGACGTTTTATTCATGCTTGTGTTGGCAAATGTGATTCTTTTGTTTAAGCCCTATAAAAACCCTGAAAATTGTAACTAACAATGAAGCACATAGGGAGGAGCTATCGCCTGTGTTTTCCCAGTGCTGCATAATAAAGAAGTGCCTGCTTATCTGCATTGTTATGTAGATAAGTTTTTCCAGATTGATGATTCCTCAACAGTTTTGTTGATCCAGATGGTAACAGTGTAGACGGGGCCTGAGTACTTGCTTTCTTGTAGCTGGACAATGCAGAGGTGTAACTCCTACTGGCAGCCTGTATTTTAAATGGGATCTAAGCAGGCCAACTGTGCGGGATTGGAGGTAGCTCCCACAGGAAAGCAGCTGCAAAGGTGTCACAGTGCTGGCTGATAGGCTACTGGGGGACCTACGTACCATTGTTGCTGGAGTCTGCATACATGCTTTCTTGTAGATTCCAGACGCAGTGGCGTAACTTCTACCGGCAGCCTTTATTTTCAATGGGAACTGAGCAGGCAGAGTGCGCGAGACTGGAGATAGCCCCCACGCGAAAGCAGCGACAAAGGTGCAACAGTGCTGACTGATTAGATATATGGGGACCTACGGAGAACTCTAGGTGGGATCTTTGTACCTGCTTTCTTGTAGCTCCTAGACACAGTGGCGTAATATGTACAAGCAGCCTGCATTTTCAATGGGAACTGAAAAGGCAAAGTGCACGGGATAAGAGTTACCTCCCAAAGGAAAGCAACTGCAAAAGTGGAACAGTGCTGACTGATAGGCTACACTGGGACCTACGTACCACTGTAGGAGGAGTCTGCGTCCCTGCGTTCTTGTATCTCCCAGGGGCAGTGGTGTAACTTCTACCAGCGGTTTACATTATTTTAATGGGAGTTGAGCAGGTCAAGGGCGCAAGAAAGATACAGCTCAACCAGGAAAGTAGCTTGTAAGAAACTATGAATTAGGGTGTTGTTTATTAAAATTTATGTTAAGCTCAATGTAAAGGTTAAGCGACAAAAGAAAGGAAAGTGCTTATGCGAACAGCTGCAGGACATCACTCATGTGAGATAAGATAACCACAATTGCCTTCACATACCAGACACCATTTGTGTAAACAGGAGAGATACTGCTCAAGGATGACTACAAGATGTTCTAAGGAACTGGCGAAGATAAGATAAACAACTCTATCTAAGTGAGGGATCAATTATAGAACAAAGAAGGAAAACTTCTTACTCAGCAACCACCGAAAGACAGAAAAAAGACCCCTCACAGTAACTGAAGCATGCGCAGAGCAGTTCTCCTACTTTACGGCCACGGATGTAAAATGTATAAAAAGGGACTGTTTAAACTGATCAGTACGGCAGTTGGCGGAGCGCAGACTCCCCTGCCGTCCAGCGCTGTCTTTGCTCATATTCTACTTGCTATAATTAATAAAATTATAATTGGATTATGACTCATTGTGGTCCTAATTTATGACAATTTTGGTGCCGTGATTCGGATAAGGAACGGTGAGCTTCAGTCCTCCGGGGAGGCGCCCCGCGGCAATCCGCGGCCCCGCGACTGACAGTCTACCTCAACCTTACCGACGAACCTAAATTCTAGAATAATGAGCAAAGGAGAAACCGGTAAAATCCCATAAAATTCTGTGCACGGGAGTCCGGACGAAGACGCAGGATGCGTAAGTATATTGCGAATTTTTCGCTGGTTATCCGTTCGGGCGGGATTGGGTTTCCTGGATTATAACAAATGAGAGGTTCAATATACTGAACCAAGTGAGTGTGGACCCTTAAGTACTGCGTTTCCCATCTCCCGCGAGGGACTGGGCCAGGAACAAGGGGAGCAAGTGAGTGTGTGTTTGTGGATAATCCAGAAGATGGGGGCGAAGGGCAGCAAGCCTTCGACACCCATGGGAAGGGTACCTACTGTACCTAAGGATATCCCTCTGGCATATATCTTAGACGATTGGAGATATTTCCCTGAAACACTAGGGAAAGATAAGCAAAAAATGATAGAAGACTGTACTAAGATATGGGGAGGGAAGAAGATTTCAAAAAAATGATAGAATCTGAAAATGTCTTTTGGCTAGTCTGTGGGCCAGAAGAAGATTGGATAAGACAACAATTAAATCTCTGGGTTAATAATAAAAAAACCTCTTAACCCGGAAGAAAGTCAGTATGCGGAAGTATGGCTAAAAAGACCGGGAACTAGACTTTACCCGTTGAATAAAATAAAAACCAAACAAAAGAAAAAGAAAGATCAGAGCCCTACTGAGTGGCTGGAACAACTGAGGAAAGCCCTTCAGCTGTATTCTGGGGTAAATCCAGACGACCCTGTAGGGCAAGCACTCCTCAAAACTCAGTTTGTAGCAAAATCATGGGGGGATATCAGAAAGAAGATTGAAAAGTTAGAAGACTGGCAAGTGAGAGGGTTGGATGAATTATTGAGGGAAGCCCGGAAAGTCTATGTAAGGCGAGAGGAGGAGAGCAGCAAGCGGCAAGTAAAAATGATGGTAGCAACAGTCAGAGAGGATCGTAAAAGACAAACTGCTGCTGGAACGAAACAAGGGAATGTAGTAGTAAAGAAGGAACAGAGGTGTTGTTTTTACTGTGGAAAAAAAGGGACATATAAAGAAGAATTGTAGAGAAAGGATCTGGGATGAGGAAATATTGAAAACGGAATAGGGGAGTCAGGGGCTCTATATCTTAGGGGACCAGAGTCATCATGAGCCCTTGATAAAAATAAAATTAGGTCCCCATAAACAAGAGTTCACCTTTTTAGTAGACACTGGGGCTGAAAAATCGACTATTAAACAAATACCTGAGGGATGTAAAATTTCCCCCGAAAAAGTACAAGTAATTGGGGCAAAAGGAGAACCATTTAAAGTAAACAAAATCAAAAATGTATTATTTGAAACTGAAAATAAATTTGGAATGGGTGAACTCTTGCTCGTCCCTGAAGCAGAATTTAATCTGCTAGGATGAGATTTAATTGTTGAATTGCAATCAGAAATTAAAGTAAAGAATCAAGAGCTAACAGTGTCTGCTTATCCTTTGACCGTGGAGGATAAAAAACAAATCAGCCCTGATGTCTGGTACTCTCCGGACACAATTAGTAGACTGGAAATCCCACCGATTAAAGTCCAAATTTCTGAACCCCACATACCTGTGAGGGTAAAGCAATATCCCATATCCCTAGAAGGACGGAGAGGATTAAAACCAGAAATTGATCGATTATTAGCACAAGGAATCTTAGAGCCTTGTATGTCACCCTTTAACACCCCCATTCTGCCTGTAAAAAAACCAAATGGGAAATATCGGCTCGTACATGATTTAAGAGGAAAAAGAGAAATATTTGGGACATTATGTGTTTAACGGAAAAAAGATATTGGATCCAGAGCGCATTAAAGGAATTCTGGAATTACCTATGCCTGTCACTAAGAGGCAAATTCGGCAGGCATTAGGACTATTTGGATATTGTAGGCAATGGATAGAGAATTATAGTTTAAAGTTAAATTCTTATATGAACAGCTGTCCAAAGACAAAACGCCCAAGTGGACCCCTCAGGATCAAGAGCAGTTTGCCAGCCTCAAAAGAGAGCTAAGTCAAGCACCGGTTTTAAGCTTACCAGACTTAAAGCGGCCGTTCCATTTATTTGTTAACATACATGAAGGAACGGCATTCGGAGTATTAACTCAGGAATGGGCCGGACAAAAGAAACCGGTGGCATACCTATCAAAGCTGTTAGACCCTGTGAGCAGGGGTTGGCCAAGCTGCTTACAAATTATTGTTGCTGCTGCCTTATTACTTGAAGAAACAAATTGTATTACCTTTAATGGAGAAGTTGTCTTATATGCTCCACATAACATCAGAGGAGTGTTGCAACAAAAAGCAGAAAAATGGCTTACAGATAGCCGATTATTAAAGTATGAGGGAATACTTATAGAATCCCCTAAACTATCTTTAAAAACTATTGGGGCAGTTAATCCCGCTGAATTTTTGTACCCAGAAGAAGATAATGAACTGTTACACAATTGTTTTCAAACAATTGAACAGCAGACACGTATTAGGCCAGACTTAGAAGAAGAATAACTACAATATGGAGAAGTATTATTTATAGATGGGTCATCACGAATAGTGGAAGGTAAACGATTGTCCGGATATGCCATCGTTAAGTTGGAAAAAGGAGAGTTTAAGATAATAAAATCAGGCCCCCTGAGTGCCAGCTGGTCGGCTCAAGCCTGTGAGCTATATGCATTGTGGAAAGCGTTAGTGTCACTGGAGGAAAAAGACGGAACTATATATACAGACTCACGCTATGCATTCGGAGTAGTACACACTTTTGGAAAAATATGGGAGGAAAGAGGATTTGTTAACTCGCAGGGAAAAGAATTGATACACCCGGAATTGATTCGACGAGTTCTGGGGGCATTAAAAATGCCGAATAAAATAGCAGTTGTACATATAAAGGGACACCAGCGAGGTACAAGTTATCAAGTCAGGGGAAATAATGCCGCCGATACAGAAGCAAAACGAGTGGCAGGCAATTATAATACGATTTTGACTATGCACACAGCAGCCTGCGAGACCTGTCAAAAGGTTAATCGAAATAACATGAGACAAAAACCCCTTGGAGGACGTTCCCCAGCATACAGACCCTTCTCACACATACAAGTGGATTTTACTGAACTACCTAGGGTTGGACGTTACAAATATTTATTAGTAATGGTGGATCATTTAACACATTAATGTTTTAATTCGAGATTGTGTGATTAATGACTATGTTTCGCAATTAGCAGAACACTGTAACAAGCTTTGGGAGCAGGGACTGATTGTGCAACGACCCCCGTTGGACTTAAAAATTCATAATGTCAAACCTGGAGATTGGATATTGATTAAAGTGTGGAAGGAAGAAACTCTAAGACCCAGCTGGGAGGGATCTTATCTTGTTTTGCTTACAACAGAAACGGCTGTCCGGACTGCTGAGCGTGGATGGACTCATGCCAGTCGCATTAAAGGCCCAATAACGAGACCCCACTGGAAAGTAATCAGTACTCCAGGTGACACCAAGATAACCCTGAAAAGATAACGTAATGATAGAGACTTTATTTGATTATTTTGCTGCGTTACCTTTTGGTATAAAGTGTATTGTCATTTATATTTGCAATAATTATTTCTTTGTTTATCTATTATATGGAAGCGTACAAAGTGTGCTGAAGGGAATTGCTAAACTCATACAACCACACCATATTGAATATAGAAAATATACTGATGTAAATAATATATATACACTCTAGATATAAGAATTAGGTGTAATGATTTAAATTGCAATTGGTATCCATTTGCTTGTTTTAGGTGCAAGGTATGCCAGGATAAATGGTGAATGTGGATACCCTCCAATAGGAGTTTGCACACAGTGTTGGAAAACCATCCCAACGAGCCAGTCCCCTTTGTAGCTGAAATCTTGGCTATAAAGAGCAGAAAGAAAGTGCTAACTGTGTCTTGCTTTGTCCCATTAAAGCCTGTGTAAATAGGTAAAAGGCCCTGAAACAGCTGTCTCCTGAAGAATTCCCTTGCTGCCGAGAAGATGGTACACCCCGTGGCTCGAAGCAACCGAGTCGACGGGCGAGGCAGAGGAGGAACAAACTGTGGAGAAAAGAACCAAAACAATGGGACGCAAAAGCAACCATGGTCGAACTTCCCTAGGACTGGTAAAATTATACTTAAATTGGTAAAATTGACAAATACCGTTTTCCCTGGTATACTGGTGGTTTTGCTATTGATACTAACTCAAGCAAATGGGAACCCCCATGAGCCAATGCTCTGGAAATTATATAACTTACAGGAAAGTAAGCTTATACAAAATCGAAGCAGTTCGGAAGGAAATTGGAATTTTACTGTATCTTTATTTTCGCTAATACCTTTTGAAGCAATGGGATATCATCCAACAAACTGTTTAAATTTGGGTTACACCCAAGCGCAATGCAAGGCATGGTACATATGTCCAGCCTCAAACCCTGGAAAAAGTTATTGTAATTACCCGGGACATTATTATTGTGGTTATTGGGGTTGTGAGACAATAGCTTCAGATTGGAAAACAACAGGAGATAGATATATAGACATCACTTGGGGACCTCCTGGATGTAAGAAACTACAACACAGATATGACAAATGGGCTATCCCGACACCAGGAACTAAACGGGTTTGTTCAGACATCGGAATAACACCATGTCTGAACTTCGGAAAAGGTTAGATCAACGTAAAAAGGATCGTGAGGTGGGCAGATCATGGTATGAAAATTGGTTTAACGTTTCACGCTGGCTAACCACTTTGTTGTCTGCTTTAGCAGGACCGCTTATTATGTTGATTCTGGGGCTTATATTTGGACCATGCATATTACGCTATATTTTACATTTTATTAAGGAGCGGTTTGACATAGCTAAACTACTTATCCTAACTACGAGGTCTGAGACAGATTATAAAAGTATACCTACTAATGAAGATGAAGATGACGAAGACTGTTGTGAATGCGATATGCCACGTGAAAACTATGATTGTAATTGTAAGGTATTATCTTGTGAGTGTTATGATACATGTCGGGATTGTGGAAAAAGTTTGCCTGCAGTGTCGAAAATTAAAATAGTGTCTAATAAACAATAATAGGATAAAAGAAAAAGGGGGGATTGTAAGAAACTATGAATTAGGGTATTGTTTATTAAAATTTATGTTAAGCTCAATGTAAAGGTTAAGCGACAAAAGAAAGGAAAGTTCTTATGCGAACAGCTGCAGGACATCACTCATGTGAGATAAGATAACCACAATTGCCTTCACATACCAGACACCATTTGTGTAAACAGGAGAGATACTGCTCAAGGATGACTACAAGATGTTCTAAGGGACTGGCGAAGATAAGAAAAACAACTCTATCTAAGTGAGGGATCAATTATAAAACAAAGAAGGAAAACTTCTTACTCAGCAACCACCGAAAGACAGAAAAAAGACCCCTCACAGTAACTGAAGCATGCGCAGAGAAGTTCTCCTACTTTACGGCCACGGATGTAAAATGTATAAAAAGGGACTGTTTAAACTGATCAGTATGGCAGTTGGCGGAGCGCAGACTCCCCTGCCGTCCAGCGCTGTCTTTGCTCATATTCTACTTGCTATAATTAATAAAATTATAATTGGATTATGACTCATTGTGGTCCTAATTTATGACATAGCTGTATGCTGACACAGAGCTGGCTCATAGGCTACATGAGGACCTACGTACCACTGTAGATGGAGTCTGTGTACTTGCTTTTTTGTAGCTCCACGATACAGAGATGTAAATTCTACTGGTAGCCTGTATTTTCAATGGGAGCTTAACAGGCCAAGTGCAGGGGATTGGAGGTAGCTCCCACAGACAAGCAGCTGCCAAGGTGGTACAGTGCTAGCTGATAGGCTACACGGGGACCAACGTTCCACTGTAAGTGGGTTCTGCGCACCTGCTTTCTTGTACCTCCTATACGCAGTGGCATAATTTCTACTAGAACCTTTTATTTTTTAAACGGGAGTTGAACACGTCAAGTGCGCATTATTGGAGGTAGCTCCGACAGGAAAGTTGCTGCAGTCTGTATTTCAAATGGGAGTTGAGCAGGCCGAGTGTGCCGAATTGGAGATAACTCCCACGGGAATCAGTTGTAAAGGTGACACAATCCTGGCTGATAGGCTACACGGGGGACCTACGTATCAATGTAGGTGGAGTCTACGTATCTACTTTCTTTTAGGTACCAGAGGCAGTGACGTAACTTATATTGGCAGCCTGTATTTCCAATGGGAACTGAGCAGGCCATGTGCATGGGATTGGAGATAGCTCCCACAGGAAAGCAGCTGCAAAGGTATCACAAATTAGGCTGATAGACTACAAAGGGGACAAGGGATCAGTGTAGGTGGGGTCAGTGAATCTGCTTTCTTGTAACTCCCAGAGGCAATTGCGTAACTTCCACCTGTAGCCTGTTTTTTTTTTACTGGGAGCTTTGCAGGTCAAATGTGCGGGATTGTATATAGCTCCCACAGGAAAGCAGCTGCAAAGGTGGCACAGTGCTGCCTTTTAGGCTAAACGGTGACTTACGTATAACTAGGTTGGATCTGCATATCTGCTTTCTAGTAGCTCCCAGACATAATGGCGTAAGATCCATTGTCAACCTGTATTTCAAATAGGAGGTGAGCAGAACAAATGCGTGGGATTGGAGATAGTTCCCACAGCAAAGCAGCTGCAAAGGTTTCACAGTGTTTACTGATAGGCTACACGGGGACCAACGTACCACTGTAGGTTGGGTCTGTGTACCTGGTATCTTGTAGCTCCCAGAGGCAGTGATATAACTTCTAACGGCAGCCTGTATTCTCATAGGGAGCTGGGCAGGCCAAGTGCCTGGGATTGGAGATAGCTCCCACAGGAAAGCAGCTGCAAAGGTGTCACAGTGTTGGCTGATAGGCTGTCTAAGATTTAGCCAGGATAGAGGTAATTCTTGTGAGGAACCAGGAAAGGGTACAACTTGAACAGCTAACCCAGTCTGACCAGCAGGTATTCGATATCATCCTAATGTCATGCCCGGTATGTAGGTGGAGGCTAGTTGGAAGAACCTCTCTTCTAGGGTCATGGGCTCTCGGTCACCGGTCCGGAGCAGTCACTTAGGTCGGGTCCTGGGTGGTGAGTAACTGCATCACTCACCAGTTTTCTTTGTAATATTCCCTTGTGTTTGTCATAGTTGTTCCTCTTCGATTTTCCCTAGTACATTGTTCCTATTTCAACTTACATGGGCTCTTTTACTTTTTTTCTCACTCTCCAATCCCCTCCTCATTCCGTCGGGAGGGGAAGGGGGAGAAGTCGCGGTTTTTTTTTTCCCCCTTTGCTCCGGCTGGGCAAAACCACAACATAAATTGGCGCCCAATGTGGGGCCCGTGAGTTTGAAATAGAACAGAGTGGGTTTAAACAAACTCCTTGTGTACACTCCTGACACTAACTGATTGCTGAGCACAATGTCGGTCAATATGCTTGTATGGTGGTATTACATGTCCTCTTATCTGCATCATGTATGTCCTGTGATAGTGTTTCTCGTGTGTCGAAAATGTATGAAAATTCTCCTGCTACTGCACTGGATGGGATTGGCTTATGATATGATTTTGTCAGGGGTTATTAAGTTGGGTTGGAATGTGTACATGGCTTTTTTGTCTCTTGCACATTTTTTCCTAGAATTTAATAATGGCACTCTATGGGAAAAACTGACATGTTGAATTCCTCCCACTATGTCACTTACCCTCATTTCTTCAACGTGCTTCTAATGGATTCTAAAAATAATACTTGGAATGTTCTAATTGCCATGTTTGTATTATTTTCCCTTGTTTTCACCTTGGCTTGGATTGTAAAAATTTTTTTGAGAACTGTGAGGAGAGGCATATAGAATATGGGCAGGTGTCTAAGGAGCTTTCTACCTGTAAATACTTGGAGAACACATGAACCCATTCCTAATTCATATGTGCCAGAACCAGTTGCTGTTCCGACTCCAGCAGGGGATGTCCCCGTTGCAGCTGTGAACACTGCTACCCAGACTGCTGACACTGTTGCTGTTACCACTGTGGATACTCATACCCAGACAGTGGATATTGTTGCTGTGTCCACTCAAACTCAGACTGATGCTGTTACAACTGTGGATGCTCAAACCCAGACTGTTGCTGTAACAACTGCGGCTACTCAAACCCAGGCAACTTATACATTTGCTGTTGAATCAGAGTATCAATTTGTGCCAGTATCAGTTGCTCCGGTACAGAAAAAGAAATACACAAAAAAAATCCAGTTCGCAGCACGAAGGACGAAGATGAACAAGGGATATCACAGAGGGAAGAAGAGTTGGAGCCAGAGATAATCAGCCAGTCCTTGTCCCTGAGTGAACTGCGAGATGTGCGGAAAGATTACAGGCGTCGTCCAGGTGAGCACATTGTCACCTGGATGCTCCGATGCTGGGAAAATGGAGTCCACAGTTTGGACTTAGAGGGCAAGGAAGCCAGGCAATTGGGCTCCTTGTCCAGGGACGGGGGTATTGATAAGGCTATGGGAAGACCATCACAAACTCTCAGCCTCTGGAGACGACTTCTTTTGGGTGTGAAGCAAAGATTGTTCATGCGATGGCGCTTGGGCCAGTCCGGACAAAAACAGATGTCAAAAATGTGCTCTACACTGCAGCTGGGAAGAATGGCCCTACTCGGAGTCTTTGGCAGAGAGCACCTGGGGAGGGTCGAGGCCGACCCCTCAGGTTCTGGAGTCAGGGATACAGAGGACCCGAGGCCCGATACACTCCAACCGAGAAGGAGATACTGGCAGCATATGAAGGAGTTCAAGCTGCGTCAGAAGCGATTGGCACAGAAACACAACTCTTCCTAGCACCTCGACTGCCAGTGCTGAGCTGGATGTTCAAGGGGAAGGCATTCCCTACGCATCATGCAACTGATGCTACATGGAGTAGGTGGATCACACTGATCACACAACAAGCTTGCATAGGGAAGCCTAGCAAACCTGGGATTCTGGAGGTGATCACAAACTTTACAGAGTGTGAAGATGGTGAAATATCACCAGAGAAGGTGACACGTGTTGACGAGGCCCCATTGTATGATGAACTGCCAGAAGATGGGAAGCGGTATGCCCTGTTTACCAATGGGTCCTGCTGCCTTGTGGGAGGACATCGGAGATGGAAGGCAGCTGTATGGAGTCCCCTCCACAAAATTTCAGAAGCTGCAGAAGGAGAGGGTGAATCCAGTCAGTTTGCAGAGGTAAAAGCCATCCAGTTGGCTTTAGACACTGTTGAACGGGAAAAATGGCCAAGGATCTACCTCTCCACTGATTCGTGGATGGTGGCAAACGCTCTATGGGGATGGCTACAGCAATGGAGACAGAACAACTGGCAACAATGGGGCAAACTCGTCTGTGCTGCTCCACTATGGAAGGACATTGCTGCTCGAATGGAGAAACTAGTTGTGAAGGTGCGCCATGTAGATGCTCACGTACCCAAAAAGCGGGCCACGGAGGAACATCTGCATAACCAGCAAGTTGACAAGGCTGATAAGATTTCTCAGATAGATCTGGATTAGCAACATAAGGGGGAGTTATTTTTAGCTCGATGGGCCCATGATACCTCAGGTCATCAAGGCAGAGATGCTACCTTTAAATGGGCTCGTGATTGAGGGATGAACTTAACCTTGGACACTATTGCACAGGTTATCCATGACTGTGAGACTTGTGCTAAAATTATCAAGAAAAACGGTTGAACCTCATATGGTATGGAGGACGATGGCAAAAATATAAATACGGAGACACGTGGCAGATTGATTAAATCACACTGCCACAGACTCGCAGAGGCAAACGTCATGTTCTCACAATGGTGGAGGCAACCACAGGATGGTTGAAAACATATCCTGTGGCTCATGTCACTGCCCGGAACACTATTCAGGGCCTTGAAAGGAAAGTCCTCTGGTGACACGGCACCCCAGAAATAATTGAGTCAGACAATGAGACACACTTCAGAAATAACCTCATAGATGCCTGGGGCCAAAGAGCATGGCATTGAATGGATTTATCATATTCCCTATCACGCACCAGCCTCAGGAAAAGTTGAGAGATACAATGTGTTCTTGAAAACCACACTGAAAGCAATGGGAGGTGGAGTTTTCAAGCACTGGGATACACACTTGTAAAAGGCCACCTGGTTAGTCAACTCCAGAGGATCTGTCAGTCGAGTTGACCCTGCCCCATCAGAACCCCTACATATTGTAGACAGGGACAAAGTACATCTAAAAGACATGTTAGGGAAGGCAGTCTGGGTGTGTCCTTCCTCAGGTAAAAACAAACCTGTCCGTGGGATTATTTTTGCTCAGGGACCTGGGTGTACTTGGTGGGTGATGCGCAAGGATGGCAAGACCCAATGTGTGCCTCAAGGGAACTTGATTCTGGGTGAGAATAACCCGTGAATTAAATTGTATAATGATAACTGTAGAATGTCATTATTCCTATAGTTGCCCTATGTTATGCATGTGTAGATGATTATGATGTGTAAACCTAGACATGACGTGTAGATGGCATAGAATCAAGGGTGGAATGTCCTAGTTTGAACCAGGATAGAGTTAATTCCCGTGAGGAACCAGGAAAGGGTACCGCCTGAACAGCTGACCCAGGCTGGCCAGCAGGTATTCCAGACCATCCTAACGTCATGCCCAGTATATCGGTGGGGGCTAGCCTGAAGAAGCTCTCTTCCGGGGTCGCGGGCTTTCGGTCGTCGGTCTGGAGCGGTGGCTTAGGTCGGGTCTCAGGTAGTGCATCACTCACCAGTTTTCTTTGTAATATCCCCTTTTTTTTTTGTTTTAGTTGTTCCTCTTTAATTTTTCTTAGTAAATTGTTAAACTTATGCGGGCACTTTTACTTTTTTCTCCCTCTCCCATCTCCTCCCCATTCCATCGGGAGGGGAAGGGGGAGGAGTCGCATTTTTTTTTTTCCCTTTTCTTTGTCTGGGAAAAACCACGAGATAGGCTACACAGGGACTTACATACCACTGTAGGCTGACTCTGTGTACCTGCTTTCTTGTAGCTCCCAGACATAGTGGGGTAACTTCTACAGAAAGCCTGTATTTTTTCAATGGGACTTGAGCAGGTCAAGAGCACGGGATTGGAGATAACTCCAATAGGAAAGCAGCTGCAAAGGTAAAACAGTGTTGGCTGTTAGGCTACACAGGGACCTACGCATCAATGTAGGTCTAGTCTGCATAACTGCTTTCTTGTAGTTCCCTGATGCAGTGGTGTAACTTCTACCTACAACCTCTATTTCAATTGGGAGCTGAGCAGGCCAAGCGCGTGAGATTGGAAATAGTTCCCAAAGGAAAGCAGCTGCAAAGGTGACACAGTGATGGCTGATAGGCTACATAGTGACCTATGTATAACTGGGGTCTGTGTACCTGCTTTCTTGTAGCTCCCAGACGCAGTGGCGTAACTTCTAACGGCAGTCTTTATTTCTTTAAAAAAAGCTGAGCAGGCCAAGTGCGCGGGATTGGATTTAGCTCCCACAGGAAAGCAGGTGCAATGGTGGCACGGTGTTAGCTGATAGGCTAAATGGGGACTTGTATACTACTGCAGTTGGTGTCTGCATATTTGCTTTCTTTTAGCTCCCAGACGCAGTGGTGTAACTTCTACAGGTAGACTGTATTTTTTTAAAGGAAGCTGAGCAGACCAAGTGCGCGGGATTGGAGATATCTCCCACAGGAAAGCAGGTGCAAAGGAGGCACAATGCTAGCTGATAGGCTACACGGGGACCAATGTACCACTTTAGATAGGTCTGCGTACTTGCATTCTTGTAGCTCCCAGTAACTTCTACCGTCAACCTGTATTTTTTCGATGGGAGTGGAGCAGGCCAAGCATGCGGGATTAAAGATAGTTCCCACTGAAAGTAACTGCAGAGGTGGCACAGTGCTGGCCGATAGGCTACACGGGGACCTACTTACCACTGTAGGTGAGGTCTGCTTACCTGCTTTGCTGTAGTTCCCTCCAGCAGTGACGTAACTTCTACCAACAGTCTGTGTTTATTCAATGGGAGCTGAGTAGGTCAAGTGCGTGGGATTGGAGATAGCTCCCACAGGAGAGCAGCTGCAAAGGTGGCACAGCTCTGGCTGATAGGCTACACAGTGACAAATGTAGCACTGTAGGGGGGTCTGCGTACCTGCATTCTTGTAGCTCCCAGACACAGTGGCATAACTTCAACCCACAGCCAGTGTTATCAAAGGGAGCTGAGCAGGAAAAGTGCGCGGGATTTGAGATAACGTCCAGAGGAAAGCAGCTTCAAAGGAGGCAAAGTGATGGCAGATAGGCTACACGGGGACCTACGTACCACAGTAGGTTGGGTTTGAGTACCTACTTTCTTGTAGCTACCAGATGCATTGATGTAACTTCTAATAGCAGCCTGCATTTATTCAATGGGAGCTTAGAAGGCCAAGTGCGAGGGATTGGAGATAACTCTCATAGCAAAGTAGCTTCAATGGTGGCACAGCGCTGGCTGTAAGGCTACACAGGGACCTACGCAGAATGTAGATGGGGTCTCAGTACCTTCTTTCTAGTAGCTTCCAGATGCAGTAGCGTAAATTCTACTGTCAGCCTGTATTTTCAATGGGAGCTGAGACGGCCAAGTGCATGGGATTGGAGAAAACTCCCCCAGGAAAGTAGCTGTAAAGGTAGCACGATGCTAGCTGATAGACTACACGGGGAACTACGTATTACTGTGCCTGGGTCTCCTTACCTGCTTCTTTTTATGTCACAGACGCAGTGGTGTAACTCGTACCGGCATACTGTATTTTCAAAAGGGAGCTGAGCAGACCAAGTGCGCGGGATTGGAGAAAACTCTCACAGGAAAGCAGCTGACTAGGGTGCACAGTGTTGACTGATAGGCTACATGCGGACCTACGTACCACTATAGGTATCCTCTTTTAACGTTCTTTCTTTTAGTTCCCAGACACAGTGGCCTGACTTCTACCGGCAGCCTGTATTTTCAACGAGAGCTAAGCTGACAAGGTGCGCGGGATTCAATATAGCTCCCAAAGCAAAGTTCCTGCAAAGGTGGCATCGTGCTGGCTGATAGACTACACTCGAACCTACGTACCAGTTTAGGTGGGTTCTGCGTACGTGATTTTTATGTAGCTCCCAGACACATTGGTGTAACTTCTACTGGCAACCTGTATTTTTTCAATTAGGGCTGAGAAGGCCAAGTACGCAGGATTGGAGATTGCTCCCAGAAGAAAGCAGCTGCAAAGGTGGCACAGTGCTGGCTGATAGGCTATACGGGGACCTACGTACCACTGTAGGTGGGATCTGTGTACCTGTTTCTTTTTAACTCCCAAACGCAGTGGCGTTATAGACCAGCAGGCTGTATTCTCAATGAGAGCTGAGCAGACTACGTGTGCGGGATTGGAGATAGCTCCCACAGGAAAGCAGCTGAAAAGGTGACACAGTACTGGCTGATAGACTACACGGGGACCTACTTACCACTGTGCGTTGGCTCTGGGTATCTGCTTCCTTGTAGATCCCAGACGTAGTGCCGTAACTTCTACCAGTAGACTGTATTTTCAATGTGATCTGAGAAGAACAAGAGCGTGGGATTGGAGATAGCTCCACAGGAAAGCAACTACAAAGCTTACACAGTGCTGGCTGATAGGATACATGGGGACCTACATACCACTGTAGGTGAGGTCTGTGTACATGCTTTCTTTTAACTCCCAGATGCAGTGGCCTAACTTCTACCAGCAGCCTGTATTTTTTCAGTGGAAGCTGAGCAGACCCAGTCCGTGGGATTGGAGATTGCTCCCACAGGAAAGCAGCTGCAAAGGTGGCACTGTGCTTGCTGATAGGTTACACTCGGACCTACGTACACCTTTAGGTGCAGTGTACCTGGTTTTTTTTTAGCTTCCAGAGGTAGTGACATAACTTCTCTCAGCTGGCTTTATTTTCAATGGGAGCTGAGGAGACCAAGTCCGCGGGATTGGAGATAGCTCCCACAGCAAAGCAACTGAAAAGGTGTCACAGTGCTGGCTGATAGGCTACACTCGAAGCTATGTAACACTTTAGCTGGGGTCTGCGTACCTGCTTTCTTGTTGCTCCCAGAGGTAGTGGCATAACATGTATTGGCAGACTGTATTTCAAATGGCAACTGAGAAGGCCAAGTGCGTGGGATTTGAGATAGCTCCTACAGGAAAGAAACTGAAAAGGTGGCACAGTGCTGACTGATAGGTTACACGGTAACCTACGTATTGTTTTAGGTGGGAACTGCGTACCTGCTTTCTTGTAGCTACCAGACACATTGGTGTAACTTCTACTAGCAGCCTGTATTTTTTCAATTAGGGCTGAGCAGGCCAAGTGTGCGGGATTAGAGATTGCTTCCAGAGGAAAGCAGTTGCAAATTTCGCACAGTGCTGGCTGATAGGCTATACGGGGACCTATGTACCACTATAGGTTTGGTCTGCGTACCTGCTTCGTTTTAGCTCCGAGACGCAGTACCATGACATACCAGCAGGCTGTATTTTCAAAGACAACTGAGCAGAAAAACTGTGCGGGATTTTTGAGATTCCTCCTACAGGAAAGCATCTGCAATGATGACATAATGCTGGCTGATAGCCAATAAGGGGACCTACATACTCCTGTACGTGGGGTCTGTGTACCTGCTTTCTTGTTGCTCCCAGACTTACATGTATTGGCAGGCTCTATTTCAAATGAGAGCTGAGCAGGGCAAGTGCGCGGGATTGGAAATAGCTCCCACAGGAAAGGGAGGTTGATCAGTGCTGACTGATAGGCTCTAAGGTGATCCACGTACCACTGTATGTGGGGTCTGCCTACCTGCTTTCTTGTAGCTCCCAGACTCAGTGGCATTAACCCTAGGGGAAGCCTCTGTTTTCAATGGGAGATTAGCAGGCAAAGTTCGCAGGATTCGAGAGAGCACCCATAGGAAAGCAGTGGCAAAGTTGGCACAGTGCTGGCTGATAGGCTACACAGGGCATAATGTACTACTCTAGGTGAGATCTCCGTACCTGCTTTCTTGTAGCTCCCAGACGCAGTGACTTAACTTCTTCTGGCAGCCTGTATTTTAAAAGTGAGTTGAGCAGGCCAAGTGTGCGGGATTGGAGACAGCTCCTACAGGAAAGCAGCTGCAAAAGTGGCACAGTGCTGGCTGATAGGCTACACAGGGCATAATGTACTACTCTAGGTGAGATCTGCGTACCTGCTTTCTTGTAGCTCCCAGACGCAGTGACTTAACTTCTTCTGGCAGCCTGTATTTTAAAAGTGAGTTGAGCAGGCCAAGTGTGCGGGATTGGAGACAGCTCCCACAGGAAAGCAGCTGCAAAAGTGGCACAGTGCTGGCTGTTAGGCTATACGGGGTCCATGTACCACTGTAGTTGGGTGTGTACGTGTTTTCTAGTAGCTCCCAAACACAGTGGTGTCACTTCTAAAGAAAGTCTATTTTTGCAGTGGGAGCTGAGCAGGCCAAGTGCGCATTATTTGAGATCACTCCCACAGAAAAGCAGCAACAAAGTTGGAACAGTGCTGGCTGATAGGGTACAAGGGAATCAATGTACCACTGTAGGTGGGGTCCGCTTTCCTGCTTTCTTGTAGCTCCCAGTGTCAGGTAACTTCTACCGTCATCCTGTAGTTTTTCAATGTGAGGTGAACAGTACAAGTGTGGGGTATTGGAGATAGTTCCCAAAGGGAAAGAGCAGCAAAGGTGGCACAGTGCTGACTGATAGACTACACGGGGACCAATGTTCCACTCTAGGTGGGGTCTGCCTACCTGCTTTCTTGTAGCTCTCAGATGCAGTGGCATAATATGTTCCAGCAGTCTGTATTTTTTCAATGGGAGCTAAGCAGGCCAATGATGCTGAATTCGAGAGCTCCCACAGGAAAACAGCTTTCAAGGTGGCACATTACTGGCTGTTAGACTATACTGGGACCTATGTACTACTGTAAGTGTGGTCTGCGTACCCATCTTTCTTGTAGCTCTCAGAGGCAGTGGCGTAACTTCTACACCAATGCACACAGCCTGCGGAATAAGCAGGAGGAATTTGAGATGTGGGTGCGACTGCAGTGCTACGACCTCATTGCGGTCACAGAGACGTCGTGGGACAGCTGCCATGACTGGAGCACAGCCATGGAAGGTTATGTATTGTTCAATAAAGACAGACTGACAAGACGTGGAGGTGGAGTTGCTCTCTATGTGAGAGAGCAATTAATGTGTACTGAACTGTGTCTGGGTGGGGATGAGGAGAGTTCTAATGGGTAAAAATTAATGGCCAGGGCAAGGCAGGTAATATTGTTTTAGGAGTCCGCTACAGGTCACCTGATCAGGATGTGGATGTGGATGAGGCCTTCTACAAACACCTGGGAGCTGCCACACAATCACAGTCCCTGATCCTCATGGGGGACTTCAACCACCCTGATATTTTCTGGGATAGCCACACAGTCAAGCACATGCAGTCCAGGAGATTCCTAAAAATTGTTGACGACAACTTCCTGTCCCAGATGATCGAGGAACCAACAAGGAGGGGTGTACTGCTGGACCTGGTGCTGACGAATAGAGAGGACCTATTTGGGGATGTGAAGGTTGGAGGCAACCTCGGCTGCAGTGACCATGAGATGGTAGAGTTCAAGATCCTGCATGGAAGAGACAGAATACAAAGCAGGACCATGACCCTGGATTTCAGGTGAGCCGACTTTGGCCTCTTCAAAGATCTACTTGGACGAATCTCATGGGATATGATTCTAGATGGTAGAAGTGCCAATGAGAGATGGTCAATCTTCAGTCACCACTTCCTCCAAACTCAGGATCAGTGTGTCCCAATGCGCAAGAAAGGAGGAAAAGGAGGTAGGAGGCCTCCATGGATGAGCAAGGATCATTGCCAGGGCATGCAGGGGTGCAACTGGGAAGGCTAGAGCCCTTCTAGATTTAAATTTAGCCAGGGATGTTACGGACAGCAATAAGCCATTTTCCAAGTACATCAGCAGCAGAAGGATGGTGAGGGGTAATGTGGACCCGCTGCTAAACGCTGAGGGTGCGCTGGTATCTGAGGGTGCAGAGAAGGCTGAAGTACTGAATGCCTTCTTTGTTTCAGTCTTTATGGCCAAGGCTGACCTTTGGGAAGCCCAGTCCGGAAAGGATAACATGATGACCAGGACAGCAAAGGACTTGCCCTGGGTGGAAGAGGAAGAGAATAAAGACTTGTCAGCCAAGCTTAAAGCTCATAAGTCAATGGGTCCTGATGGGATGCATCCTAGAGTGCTGAGACTAAGGGTGACTAAGGACCTGGGAAGTCTGTATAACAAAATTGTCTAGATCAGTCCGAGCTGAGGAGAAAGAGGTGCTTTGCCCCATGGCCTCCACAAGATAGCTCCCACAGCACAGTAAATTCATCAGTAACAGAATGAGACTTGCTATTATTATTTGGGCCATCATGTTCCCAGGCCCTTTCATCCTTTTCACAAAATTATATAGCCAGCTTAGCAAAGCTATTAAGGTTAAAGCACAGCACAGAGTCAATGTTAGTAGCATCGTGTTCCCAAACATTAGAAAGTGTAAGGTAAGCTGCATAACAGCAAGGCTCCGTGACCAGCACAGGAACTTTGCACTCATTGGCTTACTGTAATTGCAATGCAGTTAATGTAAAACTGCTATTATCTCGCCCCACGTTGGGCGCCAAAAGGGCTGTGGTAGTTTGAGCCTGGCTGGATGCCAGGCGCCCACCACACCGCTTTATCCCCCACCTCCTCAGCAAACCCATCCTGAATGTTATCACTTAACATATGAAGGATAAGATGGTTCTCAGGGGTGTCAACATGGCTTCACCAAGGGGAAATCCTGTTTGACTAACCTGATAGCTTTCTATGAGTGCATAACCAACTGGCTAGATGAGGGGAGAGCAGCGGATGTCATCTACCTTGACTTCAGCAAGGCTTTTGACACTGTCTCCCACAACATCCTCATCAGAAAGCTCAGGCAGTGTGACTTGGATGAGTGGACAGTGAGGTGGATCGAGAGCTGGCTGAATGACAGAGCCCAGAGGGTGGTGATCACTGGCACGGAGTCGAGTTGGAGGCCTGTGGCCAGTGGAGTTCCACAGGGATCCATTCTGGGGCCAGTCTTGTTCAACATCTTCATCAACGAGGGGACAGAGTGTACCCTCAGCATGTTTGTTGATGACACCAAACTGGGAAGACTGGCTGTTTCCCCAGAAGGCTGTGCTTCCATTCAGCGGGATCTCGACTGGTTTGAGAGTTGGGCAGAGAGGAACCTCCTGAGGTTCAACAAGGACAAGTGCAGAGTCCTGCATCTGGGAAGGAAAAACCCCATGCACCAGTACAGGCTGGATGGGGGTCGAACTTCTTAAGAGCAGCTCTGTAGAGAGAGAGACCTGGGAGTCCTGATTGAAAATAAACTAAATATGAGCCAGCAATGTGCCCTCGTGGCAAAGAAGGCCAATGGCATTCTGGGATGCATCAAGAAGAGTGTGACCAGCAGGTCGAGGGAGGTTCTTCTCCCCCTCTACTCTGCCCTCGTGAGTCTTCATCTGGGTTACTGTATCCAGGTTTAGGGTCCTCAACTCAAGAAGGACAGGGAACTGCTGGAGAGAGTCCAGCACAGGGCCACCAAGGTGATCAAGGGTATAGAACATCTTTCACACGAGGAAAGACTGTGGGAACTGGTGCTGTTTAGTGTGGAGAAGCGGAGGTTGAGGGGTGATCTTATTAACATTTATAAATATCTAAAGGGTGGGTGTCAGGGGGTTGGGACATTCCTCTTTTCTATAGTAGATATTAACAGGACAAGAGGTAATGGGATGAAGCGGGAACACAAAAAATTTTACTTAAACATAAGGAAAAAACTATTTAACCTTGAGAGTGACAGAGCAGTGGAACTGGCTTCCCAGGGGGGTTTTGGAGTCTCCTTCCTTGGAGGTCTTCAAGACACTCCTGGACATGGTCCTATGCGACCTGATCTAGGTGAACCTGCTTTTAAAGGTGGATTGGACTAGATGATCTCTAAAGGTCCCTTCCAACCCCTACCATTCTATGATTCTATGATTCTATGTTTTGACCAATAGCCTGTATTTTAACTGGGAGCTGAGCAGGCCAAGAGCGCAGGACTGGAGTTAACTCCCACAGGAAAGCAACTGCAAAAGTCGAACAGTGCTGGCTGATAGGCTACATAGGGTCCTAGGTACCACTGTAGGTGAAGTCTGAGTACTTGCTTTCTTTTAGCTCCCAGACACAGTGGCGTAACTTCTACCAGCAGTCTGTATTTTCAATGGGAGCTGAGCATGCCAAGTGCGCGGAATTGGAGATAGCTCCCACAGGAAAGCAGCTGTAAAGGTGGCACTGTGCTGGGTGATAGTCTAAACAAGGATCTACGTACCACTGTAGACTGGCTCTGCGTTCACCTTTCCTTATAGCTACCAGATGCAGTGGCATAACTTCTACAGGCAGCCTGTATTGTTTCAAAGGGAGCTGAGTAGAACAAGTGTGCGGGAAAGAGGTAGCTCCCACAGGAAAGCAGATGAATAGGTTACACAGTGCTGGCTGATAGGCTACACAGGGATCTACGTACCACTGTAGGCGAGGTCAGCCTAACTGCTTTATGGTAGCTCCCAAAGAGATGCAACTTCTACCGGCAGTCTGTATTTTCAATGGGAGCTTAGCAGGCCAAGTGTGCAGGAAAGAGATAGCTCAACCAGGAAAGCAGCTGCCAAGGTGGCACAGTGCTAGCTGATAGCCTACATGAGGTCCTACGCACTACAGTTTCTCGGGTCTTTATACCTGCTTTCTTGTTCTTCCCAGACTCAGTAGTGAAACTTCTACAGGTAGCCGGTGTTTTCAGTGGGAGCTGAGCAGGCCAAGTGCGTAGGATTGGACACAGGATAGCAGTTGCAAAGCTGGCACAGTACTAGCTGATAGGCTACACGGAGACCTATGAACCACTGTAGGCGAGGTCTGCGTACCTTCTTTCTGGTAGCTCCCAGAGGCAGTGGCGTAAGTTCTACAGGCAGCCTGTATTTTTTAATGAGAGTTTACCAGAACAAGTGCTCAGGATTGGAGATATCTCCCACCAGAAAGCAGCTGCAAAGGTGGAACAATGGTGGCTGATAGGCTACACGGGGACATACGTACCACTGTAGGCGATGTCTGTGTACCTGCTTTATGGTAGCTCCCAGAGGCAGTGACATAACTTCGACAGGCAGCCTATATTTTAAATTGGAACTGAGCAGGCAAAGTGCACAGGATTGGAGATAGCTCCCACATGAAAACAGCTGCAAAGGTGGCAGCATAGTGCTGGCTGATAGGTTTCACAGGGACCAACGATCCGCTCTAGGTGTTGTCTGCGTAACTGCTTTTTTGTAGCTCCATGACAGAGAGGTGTAAATTCTACTGGAAGCCAGTATTTTCAATGAGAGCATATCAGGCCAAGTGCACGGGATTGGAGATAGCTCCCAGAGCAAAGAAGCTACAAATGTGACACAGTGTAGGCTGATAGGCTACACTGCGTACCTGCTTTCTTGTAGCTCCCAGAGGCAGTGGCGTAACATGTACCAGCAGTCTTTATTTGAAATGGAATCTGAGCAGACCAAGTGCGCGGGATTGGAGATAGCTCCCAGAGGAAAGCAGTTTGCGGTAGTTTGACCCTAGCTGGATGACAGGTTCCCACCACACCGCTCTATACCCCATTTCCTCAGCAAGCCAGGGAAGGGGAGGAAATAAGATGAGAGTCTCATGGGTTGAGATAAAAGCAGTTTAATAAATAAGCAGCAAAGCCACGCGCGCGGGAAACAAAGCAAAAGCAGATAAAGCTATTATTGTCTAGTTCACATCAGTAGCGATGTCCGATCACCTCTCGAGAAGCAGGGCTTCAGTACCGTAGCGGTTGCTTTTGAAGGCCAGGAATGAATCTTACCTCCCTTTCCTGCTCCTCTCCCCCAATTTATATTACTGAGCTGACGTCATATGGTATGGAATATCTCCTTGGTCAGCCTGAGTCAGTTATTCTGACCGCGGTCCCTCCCAAGATCATGCCCACCCACAGCTATTGGTGAAGGTGGGGGAAGGAATGCTGGAGGGCAGCCCTGATGCTGTGCGAGCAGTAGTCATAATATTGATATCAACAGTAAGCACAGCACTGCAGGAGCTGCTGTGGAAAATCACTACCATCCCAGACCCACTACAGTCTCCAACCCTTATTCCATACCATTTATGTCATGCTCAGAAAATCCATCTCAACAACCCATATATATTCTTATATACTCTCATTAACTAGTACCTCCACTCTTCAACAGGAAAACATCATTCTTGTATTCCCTCTTGCATCTTGCATCAAACAAACAAACAACATTCTTGTATCTTTCATCCTCTGTAGATGTTCACTGGAGCAGGGCATAATTTATGTCTCATCCATCAAGATGGATATCCAGGCCAGGGGAAAAAAAAGGTATTCAGTGTTGGACACCAGCACCGACTTGGTTTGTCTACTTGTTCGGTTTTCTTGCGAAGTTCATACCTCATCGTCTACAACAGATAACTCACATAACAGGTTATTTTTCCCCCAAGGTTAATTCTCCTTGAGGCATACATCGAGATTCCCCATCCTTCCTGATCACCCACCAAGTACACCCAGGCCCTTGAGCAAAGACAATCCCACGAATGAGTTTGCCCTTTCCCATGGGAGGTGCAACCCATACTGCCTTCCCCAGCCATTTCCCTGGGTGCACTACAGGGACCTTATCTCCTCCCACAGTATGTAGTGGTTTTGATTGGGCAGGACCAGGACGGTTAGTTGAACCTCTGCTGTTAACCAGCCAAGTGGCTTCTGCTCAATTTTTTATCCCACTGCTTCCATGCCCCATTGCCCAGTGCTCTCAACATGGTCTTAAGTAATCCTTTACATACTTCAATCTTTCCAGAGGCTTGTGGGTGATAGGTGATGTGGTATATCCACTCAATGCCATGTTTTATTTTCCCAGGAATTTATGAGATTATTTACAAAATGAGTCCCATTGTCTAATTCGATTCTTACTGGAGTACCGTGTCGCCACAAAACTTACCTTTCAAGACCCAAGACAGTATTTCGGGCAGTGGCATGGTTTACAGGGTATGTTTCCAACCAACTGGTAGTTGCTTCCACCATGGTTAGTATATAACGCTTGCCTTGGTGTGTTCGTGGTAGTGGTCCAACATAGTCAATTTGCCAGGCCTCACCATATTGAAAACCCAGCCATCGGCCTCTGTTCCAGGGAGACTTGATTCGTGTGACTCGCTTGATTGCAGAATGTTTCACATTCGTGGGTGACCTGTGTAATGGCTTCCATGGTCAAGTCCACCCCTCGATCACGAGCCCATCTATATGTTGCACCTCTTCCCAGATGTCCTGATGTTTCATGGGCCCACCGTGCTATAAATAGCTCACCTTTACACTCCAACTCTAGGTCTACCTGAGCTACTTCAATTTTGGCAGCTTTTTCTACCTGTTGGTTTTTCCATTGTTCTTCAGTGGCACGGCTTTTGGGCACGTGAGCATCTACATGACGTACTTTCAGAGTCATATTTTCCACCCGAGCAGCAATGTCTTGCCATAATGCAGCAGCCCAGATGGATTTACCCTTGCGCTGCCAGTTGGTCTTCTTCCATTGCTGTAGCCATCCCCATAGGGCATTAGCCACCATCCAGGAGTCAGTATAAAGATAGAGTACTGGCCACTTTTCTCGTTCTGCAATCCTTAGAGCTAGTTGGATGGCTTTCAGCAAACTGACTTGACTCACCTTCTCCTTCAGTGGCCTCAACAACTCGACGTGTAGGACTCCACACAGCAGCTTTCCACTTACGATGATTTCCTACCACGCGGCAGGATCCATCAGTAAACAAAGCATAATGCCTCTCATCTTCGGATAGTTCATTATATGGTGGTGCCTCTTGGGCATGAGCTACTTCCTCCGGCAGTGGTCCAAAATCCCTGCCTTTTGACCAGTCCATGATCTCTTCCAGGATTCCTGGGCGATTAGATTTCCCCAGCCGAGATCGTTGTGTAATCAGCACCACCCACTTACTCCAGGTAGCGCTGGTTGCATGATGTATAAAAGGGGTTTTCCCTTTTAACATCCACTGTAGCACAGGCAGACCTGGTGCCAAGAGGAGGTAACCTGATGCCAATGACTTCTGAAGCAGCTCGAAGTCTTTCATATGCTGCTAGTATTTCTTTTTCAGTTGGGGTGTAGTGGGCTTCTGATCTTCGATATCCTCAGCACCAAAATCCTAATGGCGGACCTCAGGTTTCTCCAGATGTTTTCTGCCAGAGGCTCCAGGTGAGACCATGCTCTCCAGCGGCAGTGTAGAGGATATTCTGCACATCTGGTCCTGTACGGATGGGCACAAGAGCGACTGAACGAGCTATTTCCTGTTTAATTTGATGAAAAGCTTGTTGTTGCTCAAGGTCCCACTCAAAACAGTTCTTCTTTCTGGTTACTCTAAAAAGAGGGCTCACAACCTGACTATAACTGGGATATGCATCCTCCAGAATCCCACGAGGCCCAGGAAAGCTTGTGTTTCTTTCTTATTAGTTGATTGAGACATAGTCACTATTTTGTTCACAACATCCATAGGCACATTCCGACGCCCATCTTGCCATTTTATGCCCAAAACCTGGATCTCTTGTGCAGGTCCCTTTACTTTGTTTCTTTTTACAGCAAAACCAGCTTTTATGAGAATCTGAATTATTCTTTTCTATTTCTCAAACACTTCTTCTGCCTTGTTGCCCCATTCTATTATATCATCAATGTACTGTAAATGTTCAGGGGCATCACTCTTTTCCAGTACAGTTTAGATTAGACCATTACAAATAGTAGGACTGTGTTTCCACCCTTGGGACAATCAATTCCAGGTATATTAGAGACCTCTCCATGTGAAGACGAATTTTGGCCTGCACTCTGCTGCCAACGGAACTGAGAAAAACGCATTAGCGATGTCAATCGTAGCATAGCACTTGGCTGCTTTTGACTCCAGTTCATACTGGAGCTCTAACATGTCTGGTACACCAGAACTCAGTGGTGGTGACACTTCATCCAGGCTACGTTAGTCTACTGTAAACCTCCACCCTCCATCAGATTTTTTCACAGGCCATATGGGACTATTAAATGGGGAACGAGTTTTGCTAATTACTACTTGAGCCTCCAATTGATGAATCAACTCACGGATGGGAGCCAGGGAATCTCGGTTCGTGCGATGTGGCCTCCGGTGCACCATCCTGGTAGCAATTGGTACCTGTTGCTCTTGAACTTGCAGCAATCCCACAACAAAAGGGGCTTCTGAGAGGCCAGGTAAACTGGAGAGTTGTTTGATTTTCTCTTTATCTACAGTGGCTATACCAAAAGTCCATCGAAACCCCTTGGAGTCTTTGAAGTACCCTCTCCTGAGGTAATCTATGCCAAGAATACAAGGGGCCTCTGGACCAGTCACAATGGGGTGTTTTTCCCATTTGTCCCCTGTTAAGCTCACTTCAGCGTCTAATACAGATAACTCTTCACATCCCCTTGTCACTCCAGAGATCCAGACAGAATCTGTGCCTCTATACCTTGATGGCATCAATGTACACTGTGCCCCTGTGTCTACTAAGGCTTTATACCTTTGTGGGTTTGATGTGCCAGGCCATCGAACCCACACAGTCCAGTAGATTCGGTCATCCCTTTCCTCCTCCTGGCTGGAGGCAGGGACCCTCTATTTCTGTTCTTCATCAGAGTATTTGCTATCTGATCCTTGCAATTGTAGACCTGAAGTCTCTTCATTGGCACTGAAGGAAGTGATTGCAGTTCTTCTATGTCTTGGAGATTGCTGATTGTCCTCTTTTTTTGTTCTGGCAGGTACTATGCTGACAGCCCTCTTGGGTGGTTCTTTTCTAACAGCTGTCTTCCCTCTTAGTTCACGTACGCACGCTTCCAGCTTAAAAGTGGGTTAACCCTCCCACTTCCTCATGTCCTCTCCTTGGCCACGCAAAAAGAGCCAGAGTTCATTTCATGGTGTACTCCTGCGTCTAGGACTTCCTTTTCCCCTGGTCGGGGCAGTGGATGACCAAATTCTTGGGGCAGTTCTGACAGTCAGGCCATCATCCCACACTGGTGAGGAGGTGCAGAGGCTCTCTTCATAGTTCTATAACCAAGAAGATACCCTCTCCACTGTTGGTATATCCATGTCTGGATGATACACCATTGCCAAGATATTAGAATATGTAGCTGGGGCACTCTGAATCACTTTTCTCAACATGGCCCGTGTACACTGGACATCGTCTGGATCTGTGGAGGCCTCAGCATTATCTAGATCACCATAGATGACTTCCAACACAGCTAATTCCCTTAGATATTAGATCGCTTCATCAGCTCTAGTCCACTTTCCTCGGGCATTTACAAGGTCTTCCTTGAATGGGTATCTTGCCCGTACACTTGAGAGGAGCCGTTTCCAGAGACTACAAATTGAGGTCTTCAATTCCCCAGTCCCTAGCAAGAGATCCCAGGTGTTGGGCTTCTCTATCCCAACATCTGAGCAGCCAGGCACCAATCAGCTCACCTGGCGGGGGACTTTAATTGTTGCAGATACACAATTCTTTTATTTAACAACTTATCATCACAATGTAGTAGTCAAGCACTTGTTAATCACTTAGTGATACTTCAGTCAATTAGCTAAGCGCTTGCAAATAACTCAAACTCCTATTGATTAAGTTAGTATTCATTTGAATCACATAAGGATCAAACTGTAAGAGTTACATACCACACCTGATAGGGACCTGTTACCTTAGCTACCAGACCCTGCTTAATATATTTGTTAGGTTACCTTAGCTTTTACCTTAAGTACAAGACCCTGGTAAATGTATTCGTTAGGTTACCTTGTCTGTTACCTTAGTTGATACTAAAACAAAGGGACTGATTTTTTTTTTGACCAATCACTGTGATTTTGGAAATTTTGTGTTTGTTGTGAACAATCAACGTGAAGGGCTAAATTGATAGATGGACGTTTTATGCATGCTTGTGTTGGCAAATGTGATTCTTTTGTTTGAGCCCTATAAAAACCCTGAAAATGGTAACTGACAACAAAGCACCTATGAAGGAGCTAACCCCCGTGCTTTCCCAGCACTGCATAATAAAGAAGTGCCTGCTTATCTGCATTCCTGTGTAGATAATTTTTTCACGATTGTGGATCCGTCAAGAGTTTTGGTGACCCAGATGGGACCTTGCGAATGAGACTGTAAGGGATCGAATCCTGATCGAAATCCAGCCGGCACCAAGGAATTCTCAGGGAGGACCATCTCACAGCTCCTCCCAACGTTCCCTGGAGTGGTAGGACACTTTTAATTTGTTGGGGTTGGAACCTGGTGAACTAGTCTGTAAGTCGCGGTGTTGGAGATCCCGCTTGCTTTGGCCTGGGGAAAACCCAAAGGAGCCTGTAAGTAAGACGGAGCAAAAGTTCAGCTTCGTTGACCTAGAGGATCCTCGTATTGGTTATTCGTATTGGAAGCCAAGGCGCCGCCCGTAAGGCGAACTGTAGTGGGTCTGGGATGGTAGTGATTTTCCACAGCAGCTCTGCAGTGCTGTGCTTACTGTTGATATCAATATTATGACTACCACTTGCACAGCATCAGGGCTGTCCCTCCAGCATTCCTTTCCCCACCTTCACCAATAGCTGGGGGTGGGCATGATCTTAGGAGGGACTATGGCCAGGACAACTGACCCAGGCTGACCAAGGAGATATTCCATACCATATGACGTCAGCTCAGTAATATAAACTGGGGGAGAGGAGCAGGAAGGGGAGGCGAGATTCATTTCTGGCCTTCCCAAAGCAACCGCTACGCATACTGAAGCCCTGCTTCTCGGGAGGTGGCCGGACATCGCTGCTGATGGGAAGTAGAGAGTAACAGCTTTAGCTGCTTTTGCTTTGCTTCCCGCGGGCGCGGCTTTGCTGCTTATTTATTAAACTGCTTTTATCTCAACCCACGAGATTCCCATCTTATTTTCTCCCCTTCCCTGGCTTGCTGAGGAGGTGGGGGATAAAGCGGTGTGGTGGGCACCTGGCATCCAGCCAGGCTCAAACTACCAAAGCCCTTTTGGCGCTCAACGTGGGGCACGATAATAGCAGTTTTACATTAACTGCATTGCAATTACAGTAAGCCAATGAGTGCAAAGTTCCTGTGCTGGTCACGGTGCCTTGCTGTTATGCAGCTTATCTTACACTTTCTAATGTTTGGGAACACGATGCTACTAACATTGACTCTGTGCTGTGCTTTAACCTTAATAGCTTTGCTAAGCTGGCTATATAATTTTGTGAAAAGGATGAAAGGTCCTGGGAACATGATGGCCCAAATAATAATAGCATGTCTCATTCTGTTACTGATGAATTTAGTGTGCTGTGGGAGCTATCTTGTGGAGGCCATGGGGCAAAGCACCTCTTTCTCCTCAGCTCGGACTGATCTAGACAATTTTGTTATACAGACTTCCCAGGTCCTTAGTCACCCTTATATGAGAGTTTTAATATTACTAATTAACATGGTTGGTTTATTATATATCTTGTGGAATCTGGACTCATCTGGGTATCAGAGAGGACAGATTTGCCATGGAAACATGTTAAAATGCCCCCTGAAGCGGCCAGTCCCTGGGTAGCAGGGTGTGTGGATGAATTTAGGCAAATTCCTAGGACGATTATCACCCCCTGTAACCTGGGATTTTACACCTGAACAGATAAAAAACCCTGCTTTACTGACACGTTACCTGATAGAAGGGTGTCTTACCTACCCTAATGAGGCCCATCAGGTTCAGGCACTATATTGGGGCCTACCTCTGCCTACCGAGCTTCATTCCAGTCCTCTCAGAGAACTATGATTGAAGTGGAAACTCAAACGGTACCTGAGACCAACATAGTTGAGTCAGTCGCAGTCCAGTCCTCTCAGAGAACTATGGCCGGGGTGGAAATACAAACTATACCTGAGACTACCATGGTTGAGTCAGGGAACCAAACAACAACCACAGTGGTTGCCCCAGTAGTGAAAAAGAAGCAGTGGATAAGGAGGTCAAGTCCATATCATCGATTAGTAAGGGCAGAAGAGGAGGAAGAGGAAAGGCTAGAAGAAGAAACTGGTCCTTCAGTAAGGAGATCAGGAGAAGGAGTGAAAGAAATCGAAAAGGAAATGGAAACTACTCGGTCCCTCAACTCAACAGAACTTAGAGATATGCGAAAAGATTACAGTCGCCAGCCCGGTGAGCGGATTGGTGCCTGGCTGCTCCGATGTTGGGATAACGGGCTGACAGTCAGCAATTGGAAGGCAGAGAAGCCCAACAGCTAGGATCTCTTGCTAGGGACCGGGGAATTGATACAGGCATTGGAAAGAAGACCTCAATTTGTAGTCTCTGGAAATGGCTCCTCTCAAGTGTACGGGCAAGATACCCATTCAAGGAAGACCTTGTAAATGCCCGAGGAAAGTGGACTAGAGCTGATGAAGCGATCCAATATCTAAGGGAATTAGCTGTGTTGGAAGTCATCTATGGTGATCTAGATAATGCTGAGGCCTCCACAGATCCAGACGATGTCCAGTGTACACGGGCCATGTTGAGAAAAGTGATTCAGAGTGCCCCAGCTACATATTCTAATATCTTGGCAATGGTGTATCATCCAGACATGGATATACCAACAGTGGAGAGGGTATCTTCTTGGTTACAGAACTATGAAGAGAGCCTCTGCACCTCCTCACCAGTGTGGGATGATGGCCTGACTGTCAGAACTGCCCCAAGAATTCAGTCATCCACTGTCCTGACCAGGGGAAAAGGAAGTCCCAGACGCAGGAGTACACCGCGAAATGAACTCTGGCTCTTTTTGCGTGGCCAAGGAGAGGACATGAGGAAGTGGGAGGGTGAACCCACTTTTAAGCTAGAAGCGCGTGTACGTGAACTAAGGGGGAAGACAGCTGTTAGAAAAGGACCACCCAAGAGGGCTGTAGGCATAGTAGCTGCCGGAACAAAAGAGGACAATCAACAATCTCCAAGACATAGAAGAACTGCAACTACTTCCTTCGATGCCAATGAGGAGACTTCAGGTCTAAAATTGCAAGGATCAGATAGCGAATACTCTGATGAAGAACAGAAATAGAGGGTCCCTGCCTCCAGCCAGGAGGAGGAAAGGGATGACCGAATCTACTGGACTGTGTGGGTTCGATGGCCTGGCACATCAAACCCACAAAGGTATAAAGCCTTAGTAGACACAGGGGCACAGTGTACATTGATGCCATCAAGGTATAGAGGCACAGATTCTGTCTGGATCTCTGGAGTGACAGGGGGATGTGAAGAATTATCTGTCTTAGAGGCTGAAGTGAGCTTAACAGGGGACAAATGGAAAAAACACCCCATTGTGACTGGTCCAGAGGCCCCTTGTATTCTTGGCATAGATTACCTCAGGAGAGGATACTTCAAAGACTCCAAGGGGTTTCGATTGGCTTTTGGTATAGCCACTGTAGATACAGAGAAAATCAAACAACTCTCTAATTTACCTGGCCTCTCAGAAGACCCTTTTGTTGTGGGATTGCTGCAAGTTCAAGAGCAACAGGTACCAATTGCTACCAGGACAGTGCACTGGAGGAAATACTGCACGAACCGAGATTCCCTGACTCCCATCCGTGAGTTGATTCATCAACTGGAGGCTCAAGTAGTAATTAGCAAAACTCATTCCCCATTTAATAGTCCCATATGGCCTGTGAAAAAATCTGATGGAGGGTGGAGGTTAACAGTAGACTATCGTGGCCTGGATGAAGTGACACCACCACTGAGTGCTTCTGTACCAGACATGTTAGAGCTCCAGTATGAACTGGAGTCAAAAGTAGCCAAGTGCTATGCTACGATTGACATCGCTAATGCATTTTTCTCAATTCCATTGGCAGCAGAGTGCAGGCCACAATTTGCCTTCACATGGAGAGGTGTCCAATATACCTGGAATCGATTGCCCCAGGGGTGGAAACATAGTCCTACTATTTGCCGTGGTCTAATCCAAACTGTGCTGGAAATGGGTGATGCCCCTGAACATTTACAGTACATTGATGACATAATTGTATGGGGCAACAAGGCAGAAAAAGTTTTTGAGAAAGGGAAAAGAATAAATCAGATTCTCCTAAAAGCTGGTTTTGCTGTAAAAAGAAACAAAGTAAAGGGACCTGCACAAGAGATCCAGGTTTTGGGCATAAAATGGCAAGATGGGCGTCGGCATGTGCCTATGGATGTTGTGAATAAAATAGCGACTATGTCTCAAACGACTAATAAGAAAGAAACACAAGCTTTCCTGGGCCTTGTGGGATTCTAGAGGATGCATATCCCAGGTTATAGTCAGCTTGTGAGCCCTCTCTTTAGAGTAACCAGAAAGAAGATCTGTTTTGAGTGGGGCCTTGAGCAACAACAAGCTTTTCATCAAATTAAACAGGAAATAGCTCGTACAGTCGCCCTTGGGCCCATCCGTACAGGATCAGATGTGCAGAATATCCTCTACACTGCCACTGGAGAGCATGGTCTCACCTGGAGCCTCTGGCAGAAAACATCTGGAGAAACCCGAGGTCGACCATTAGGGTTTTGGAGCCGAGGATATCGAGGATCGGAAGCCCACTACACCCCAACTGAAAAAGAAATACTAGCAGCATATGAGGGACTTTGAGCTGCTTCAGAAGTCCTTGGCACAGAAGCTCATCTCCTCTTGGCACCACGTCTGCCTGTGTTACACTGGATGTTCAAAGGGAAAACAACTTCTATACATCATGCAACCAGCGCTACCTGGAGTAAGTGGACGGCGTTGATTACACAACGATCTCGGCTGGGGAAATCTAATCTCCCAGGAATCCTGGAAGAAATCATGGACTGGCCAGAAGGCAGAGATTTTGGAGCATTGCCTGAGGAAGTAGTTCGCGCCCATGTGGCACCACCATATAATGAACTATCCGAAGATGAGAGGCATTATGCTTTGTTTACTGATGGATCCTGCCAAGTGGTAGGAAATCATCGTAAGTGGAAAGCTGCTGTGTGGAGTCCCACACGACGAGTTGTTGAGGCCACTGAAGGAGAAGGTGAGTCAAGTCAGTTTGCTGAAGTGAAAGCCATCCAACTAGCTCTAAAGATTGCAGAATGAGAGAAGTGGCCAGTACTCTATCTTTATACTGACTCCTGGATGGTGGCTAATGCTCTATGGGGATGGCTACAGCAATGGAAGAAGACCAACTGGCAGCGCAAGGGTAAACCCATCTGGGCTGCTGCATTATGGCAAGACATTGCTGCTCGGGTGGAAAACATGACTCTTAAAGTACGTCATGTAGATGCTCACCTGCCAAAAAGCCGTGCCACTGAAGAACAATGGAAAAACCAACAGGTAGAAAAAGCTGCCAAAATTGAAGTAGCTCAGGTAAATCTAGACTGGGAGTGTAAAGGTGAGCTATTTATAGCTCGATGGGCCCATGAAACATCCGGACATCTGGGAAGAGATGCAACATATAGATGGGCTCGTGATCGAGGGGTGGACTTGACCATGGAAGCCATTACACAGGTCACCCATGAATGTGAAACATGTGCCGCAATCAAGCGAGCCACAGGAATCAAGTCTCCCTGGAACAGAGGCCGATGGCTGGGTTTTCAATATGGTGAGGCCTGGCAAATTGACTATGTTGGACCACTACCACGAACACATCAAGGCAAGCGTTATATACTCACCATGGTGGAAGCAACTACCGGTTGGTTGGAAACATACCCTGTAAACCACGCCACTGCCCGAAATACCGTCTTGGGTCTTGAAAGGCAAGTTTTGTGGAGACACGGCACTCCAGAAAGAATTGAATCAGATAATGGAACTCATTTTCGAAATAATCTCATAAACTCCTGGGCAAAGAAACATTGCATTAAGTGGATATACCACATCCCCTATCACCCACAAGCCTCTGGAAAGATCGAGAGATATAATGGATTACTAAACACCATGTTGAGAGCACTGGGCAATGGGGCATGGAAGCAGTGGGATAAAAATTGAGTAGAAGCCACTTGGCTGGTCAATAGCAGAGGTTCAACTAACCGTCCTGGTCCTGCCCAATCAAAACCACTACATACTGTGGGAGGAGATAAGGTCCCTGTAGTGCACCCAGGGAAATGTCTGGGGAAGGCAGTATGGGTTGCACCTCCCATGGGAAAGGGCAAACCCATTCGTGGGATTGTCTTTGCTCAAGGGCCTGGGTGTACTTGGTGGGTGATGAGAAAGGATGGGGAAACTCGATGTGTACCTCAAGGAGACTTAACCTTGGGGGAAAAATAACCTGTTATGTGAGTTATCTGTTGTAGATGAACTTTGCAAGAAAAACCGGACAAGTTGACAAACCAAGTCGGTGCTGGTGCCCAACACTGAACATACTGTTTCCCCTGGCCTGGATATCCATCTTGATGGATGAGACAGAAGTTATGACCTCCTCCAGTGAACATCTACAGAGGATGAAAGATATAAGAATGTTGTTTGTTTCTTTGATGCAAGATGCAAGAGGGAATACAAGAATGATGTTTGTCTGTTGAAGAGTGGGGGTACTGGTTAATGAGAGTATATAAGAATGTATATGGGTTGTTAAGATGGTTTGTCTGAGCATGATATAAATGGTATGGAATAAGGGGTGGAGACTGTAGTGGGTCTGGGATGGTAGTGATTTTCCACAGCAGCTCTGCAGTGCTGTGCTTACTGTTGATATCAATATTATGACTACCGCTTGCACAGCATCAGGGCTGTCCCTCCAGCATTCCTTCCCCCACCTTCACCAATAGCTGGGGGTGGGCATGATCTTGGGAGGGACTATGGCCAGGACAGCTGACCCAGGCTGACCAAGGAGATATTCCATACCATATGACGTCAGCTCAGTAATATAAACTGGGGGAGAGGAGCAGGAAGGGGAGGCGAGATTCATTTCTGGCCTTCTCAAAGCAACCGCTACGCGTACTGAAGCCCTGCTTCTCGGGAGGTGGCCGGACATCACTGCTGATGGGAAGTAGAGAGTAACAGCTTTAGCTGCTTTTGCTTTGCTTCCCGCGCGTGCGGCTTTGCTGCTTATTTATTAAACTGCTTTTATCTCAACCCACGAGACTCCCATCTTATTTTCTCCCCTTCCCTGGCTTGCTGAGGAGGTAGGGGATAAAGCGGTGTGGTGGGCACCTGGCATTCAGCCAGGCTCAAACTACCACACGAACACAAAAGCAATCACAGGGATGGCGTTGGTATTGCAGCCCGTAAGTCGGACAAAGTGATTGCAGGGCTCACATTGGTAAATGGTATAAGTGGGCCCACATAAGTATATGGTAAGGTACCGCTTGGTTTTGGTCTGTACATTGGTTTCTGTATTGCTTTGTGTATTTTTTTGTGTATATATATGCATATTATTGTATATTGTGTTGTGAGCTGTCCGTGTGTGTGTGATTGAGATGTGCAATTGTGCACGAAGCGAGTACGGAGCTTTGATCCAGCGAGGCGTGTAGCCGTAGAGAAGTGAAGCGAAAGAATAAAACGATTGTTGAGAAAGTATTTGTAACTAAAAGGATTTTGAAATGGTAACATACCTGAGAATTCACCTCTTGGGTGTCTGTTGGCACACTGGAAGGAATTTAAGGGTGATTTTTGTAAAGATCAACTTATAGAGTACTCTAATCATGGGTAGAAATATTGAATTGTGCCTTTAAGTCTCTGTGTTTGGAGGACATCATAATTTTTGGCTATGACATCAAAGTTGTCAAACCTGTTTTGGGAGGAAATTCTAACAATAAGGGCCCTGTGCCAAAAACCTATCCTTTGGGCTTTCTTTTGGCTCACTGGAGAGAAATACATAACGATTTGTGTAAAAAGCAGCTTATTGAATATTGCAATCATACGTGGCCAATATATGCTCTGGATGATGAGGAATTGTGACCTCTGAATAGAATATTAAGTTATAATACTATCTTGTAATTAATGTTGTTCTATAAGAGCGAGGAAAAGTGAGATAAAGTCCCATATGTAGATCTGTTCTTTTATTTAAGAGAAAAATCTGAATGGCAGAAAGAATCTGAATGAACAAATCGTGTAATGTCACTCACAGCCAAACAACAAAAGGTACAAAACCGTTGCTCCCCATGCACTGCAGCAAAAATATGTCTTAAACATTTAACCCTTAAGGGGGAAGAGCTGTTCTTACATATACACCCTCTCTCACTTACTGGCTTCCCAACATGAACCTGAACAGGGACCCAGCAACCTGACAAGGATACATCCTGGAGTGCTGGTTCAAGGGAGGGCTCCCAGCCCTGTCCACATAGTAGTAACGTGGAAAAATGAGGACTCTGACACAGAATCTTCCTCACTGGTGTCCAAGAGAACTCAATGCTGTACTCATTTAATAACCACCTTAAAGATCCCCTTAAATTCTAAAGTCAAAGAGCATATAATTGCCCCATTAAGGCAAGGGGTTGGGCAGAGTGAACCAGTACACATGAAAATGCCTTTCTCACATTCTAATTTAATTCTCTGAGAAAAAAATCAACTGACTCCTATAAGGAGCACCCAGATAAAGTGAGGAAGAGAAAAAAAAAAAAAAAAGAAAAGAAAAAAACCAGAGAATAGAAACTAATATAAACAAGTGAGTAATGTATTCAGTTTTAAATACATGTAGGATTAAAAGTACTAATTGAAAAATTTCTGAAATATCAAATTCTGGGAGAGTGTGAGTCTATTTTACTAGTATGGAAACTGAATGGAGAGTATAGGTTAGTTCAGGACTTAAGACCTATAAATCAGATTGTGAAAGATATACATGCAGGTGTAGCAAATCAGTATACCTTGATCACAGCTCTGATAGAAAATTGTCAGTGGTTTACAGTGCTTGATTTAAAAGATGCTTTCTCAAACGCTTATTAAGTATTCATTTGAATCACATAAGGATCAAACTGTAAGAGTTAAATACCACACCTGATAGGGACCTGTTACCTTAGCTACCAGACCCTGGTAAATATATTTGTTAGGTTACCTTAGCTGTTACCTTAACTACAAGACCCTGGTAAATGTATTGGTTAGGTTACCTTGGCTGTTTCCTTAGTTGGTACTAAAACAAAGGGACTGATATCTTTTTTTGACCAATCACTGTGATTTTGGAAATTTTGTGTTTGTTGGGAACCAATCAAGGTGAAGGGCTAAATTGATAGATGGACATTTTATGCATACTTGTGTTGGCAAATGAGTTTCTTTTGTTTGAGCTGTATAAAAACCCTGAAAATGGTCACTAACAACAAAGCACCTATGGAGGAGCTATCCCCCTGTGTTTTCCCAGCGCTGCATAATAAAGAAGTGCCTGCTTATCTGCTTTCCTGTGTAGATAATTTTTTCACGATTGTGGATTCGTCAACATAATCTTTTGGCATATTTCGAAGTTCTGATGAGGTGAGGGATGGAGTAGTTTCCATTTTCATTTACTATTTCTTTCACTCCTTCTCCTGCACTCCTTACTGAAGGACCAGCTTCTTCTTCTAACCTTTCCTCTTCCTCCTCTTCTGCCCTTACTATTCAATGATATGGACTTGACCTCCTTATCCACTGTTTCTTTTTCACTACTGGGGAAACCACTGTGGTTGTTGTTTGATTCCCTGACTAAGCCATGGTGGTCTCAGATACAATTTGAGTTTCCACTTCAACCATAGTTGTCTGAGAGAAATAGAGTGCAGCTCAGTAGGCAGAGGCTAGGCCCCAGTATAGTGCCTGAACCTCATCGACCTCATTGGGGTAGGCAAGACACCCTTCTATCAGGTGGTGTGCCAGTAAAGCAGGGGTTTTTTATCTGTTCAGCTGTAAAATCCCAGGTTACAGGAGGTGATAACCGTCCTAGGAATTTGCCCAAATTCATCCACACACCCTGCCACCCAGGGTCTGACTGCTTCGGGGGGCATTTTAACATGTTTCTATCCCAAATTTTTCCTCTCTTATACCCAGATGAGTCCAGATTCCACAAAATACGTAATATACCAGCCATATTATTGAGTAATATTAAAACTCTCATATAAGGGTGACTAAGGACCTGGGAAGTCTGTATAACAAAATTGTCTGCATCAGTCCGAGCTGAAGGGAAAGAGATGCTTTGCCCCACGACCTCCACAAAATAGCTCCCATAGCACAGGAAATCCATCAGTAATAGAATGAAACTCACAATTATTATTTGGACCATCATGTTCCCAGGCCCTTTCATCCTTTTCACAAGACAAGTTACACTCCTGAAGCTACACTACTGCGTCTAGGAGCTAAAAGAAAGCAGGTACGCAGACTAGACCCACAGCATTACGTAGGTCTACGTGTAGTCTAACAGCCAGCACCGCGCTACCCTTGCAGCTCCTTTCCTGTGGGAACTATCTCCAATCCCGCACACTTGGCCTGCTCAGCTCCCACTCAAAATACAGGCTGCAGGTAGAAGTTACGCCAGTGTCTAGGACCTACACAAAAGCAGATAAGCAGACCCCACCTACAATGGTACATAGGTCCCCATGTAGTCTATCAGCCAGCACTGTGCCACCTTTGCAGCTTCTTTTATTTTAGAGCTATCTCCAATCCCGTGCACATGTCTCCTTAGCTCCCGTTTGAAATACATGCTGCCCGTAAACTTACAGCACTGCGTCTGGGAGCTACAAGAAAGCAGATACGCACACTCCACCTACAGTATCACATAGGCCCCCGTGTAGTTTATCAACCAGCACATTGCCACCTTTTCAGCTTATTCCTGTGAGAGCTATCTCCAATCCCGTGCACTTGGCCTGCTCAGCTCCCATTTGAAATGCAGTCTTTCGATAAATGTTACGCAAATTTCCTCTGGGAGCTGCAAGAAAGCAGGTATGCAGATCCCACCTACAGTATCACGTAGGTGCCGGTGTAGTCTATCAGCCAGCACAGTGCCACCTTTTCAGCTGATTCCTGTGAGAACTATCTCCAATCCCGCGCACTTGGCCTGCTAAACTCCTATTCAAAAAATACAGGCTGTCAGTAGAATTTACTCCACTGCCTCTGGGAGCTACAAGAAAACTGGTAGTCAGACCTTACCTACAGTGGTACGTTGGTGCACATGTAGCCTATCAGTCAGCAATGTGCAACCTTTGCAGTTGCTTTCCTGTGGGAGCTATCTCCAATCCTGCGCACTTGGCCTGCTCAGCTCCCATTGAAAATATAGGCTGCCAGTAGAAGTTACAACACTGTGTCTGGGAGATACAAGAACGCAGGAACGCAGACTCCTCCTACAGTGGTATTTAGATCTTTGTGTAGCCTATCAGTCAACACTGTGCTACCATTGCAGCTTATTTCCTGGTGAGTTATCTCTTTCCCGTTACCTCAGTGCCTCTGGGAGCTACAAGAAAGCAGGTACGCAGATCCCACCTACAGTGGTACGTAGGTCCCCATGTAGCCTATCAGTCAGAACTGTTCCATCTTTGCAACTGCGTTCCTGAGGGAGTTATCTCCAGTCTTCCGCATCTGGCCTCAGTTACTATTGAAAATATAGGCTGCCGGTAGATGTTAGGTGACTGCATCTGGGAGTTACAAGAAAGCAGGTACGCAGACCCCATTTACACTGGTACGTAGATCCCCGTGTAGCCTATCAGCCAGCACTGTTCCACCTTTGCAACTGCTTTCCTTTGGAAGCTATCTCCAATCCCATGCACTTGGCCTGCTCCACTCCCATTGAAAAGATAGACTGCCAGAAAAAGTTGCGCCACTACATCTGGGAGCTACAAGAAAGCAGGTATGCAGACCCAACCTATAGTGGTACCATCTGGGTTGGCAAAACTGTTGACGGATCTGCAATCGCAAAAATCTTATCTACACAGGAATGCAGATATCAGGCGCTTGTGTATTATGCAGCACTGGGAAAACACGGGGGATAGCTCCTCCTTATGTGCTTCATTGTCAGTTACCATTTTCAGGGTTTCTATACAGCTCAAACAAAAGAATCACATTTGCCAACACAAGCATGCATAAAATGTCCATCTATCAATTTAGCCCTTCACCTTGATTGGTTCCCAACAAACACAAAATTTCCAAAATCACAGTGATTGGTCAAAAAAAGATATCAGTCCCTTTGTTTTAGTAACAACTAAGGAAACAGCCAAGGTAACCTAACGAATACATTTACCAGGGTCTTGTAGTTAAGGTAACAGCTAAGGTAACCTAACAAATACATTCACCTGGGTCTCCTGGCTAAGGTAACAGGTCCCTATCAGGTGTGGTATGTAACTCTTGCAGTTTGATCCTTATGTGATTCAAATGAATATTTACTTAATCAATAGATGTTTGAGTTATTTGCAAGTGCTTAGCTAATTGACTGAAGTATTACTAAGTGATTAACAAGTGCTTAATAAAAGCTTGACTACTTATTGTGATGATAAGTTGTTAACTAAAATAATTGTGTATCTGCAACATTTCCTCCCTTTTGAAAGTATTGATATCTCATTCCAATACTTCCATTCACTCTTCTATTTCTTTTGTCTCCATAACAGAACCATGATTGTCTTAGGGTGGTGGATCATCTTTGAACTGATCATTGTCTCTTGACAATGCTGTCAAGATTTTATTGCTTCATCACGTTCTTTGTATCATTTATCTTTTGATGCAACGATATGCCAAACAGATTACCAGAAACATTATAATCAATAGCAGAAGTATTTCAATCAGTGACTTTATCCAACATTTTTGTTTCAGGCCTCTAATGTGCACTAATGTGCAGATTGTCCTTGAGCTGCTCTTGACTGTGAAAAACAAAGTAGTAAAAATATCTATGAGATAACAACTTTGAGCAAGGAGGAGGCTGAGGCAGCGTGTGGAACCGCAAGGCTTATCGTAGAAAACTACAACTGGCTTTCAGAGAAAGGACCAATTAGAGGTACTATAAACACGTTAGCTTTGCTGCTGATTAAAAAAATCTAATGCTTGTTAGTAAAATTTGAGTTATAAAAAAAAAAAAAAGGCAGTGGAAAATGCTGCCCAGAGGGGTTATGGACATACCACTTATCCCCATGTGTTGAGCCACAGTATCCCTCACATTAGCCAGGGAGAGGCAATCGATGAATGCGCTCACACTACTCTAAAAGTACAGCTCAACTGTCTTAAGGAGAGGGAGAGCATGGGGCATAGAAGATATAATGGTCTACTGAGTCTCTCTTGCAGATTGACGTGTTTCTCGGAGTACTCGCCGTGACGCAGATCAAGATGGAGTCACTCAACTATTGGCAAGATTGAACAGTGAAGTTGAACACGACCAGCACCTGTTCATATCTTCCCGCAATTGGCTCAGCTAGCATATGTGTTGGGCAGACACGTTATATATCAGCCCGTGCCACAGGACACTGGAGTCATCGAGCATAGGGAGGGGGAGATGTGGTAGGCGTCTGGAAGATCTCGGGTTGTAACGTGAGAGGTGGAAGGTACAGAAGAGGTGGGCACGGGGTAGAGTGAGAGGAGGTGCTGGTGGTGGCAGATGTGAGCACATGGTATAAACAAGGGGTTGGAATAAAATATCATCAATGCTGAGTGTGTGGTGATACTTGTCCCCTCACCGGGGGGACTGAGTGATCCGTGCAGGCGTCCTGGTGGTATTGTCGGTGACAGCAGCACGTAGGTCCCCGTGTACCCTAACAGCCAGCACTTTGCCACCTTTTAGACTGCTTTCCCGTGGGAGCTATCTCCAATTCCGCGCACTCAGCCTGCTAAGCCCCCATTGAAAATACAGACTGCCAGTAGAAGTTATATCACTGCGTCTTGGAGCTAAAAGAAAGCAGGTACGCAGTCCCCAACGACATTGGTATGTAGATCCCCATGTAGCCTTAACAGCCAGCACTTTGTCACCTTTTCAGTTGCTTTCCTGTGGGAGCTATCTCCAATCCACCAGCACAGCAGCCAGCACTTTGCCACTGTGGTAGTTTGACCCTGGCTGAATGCCAGGTGCCCAGCACTGCTCTATCCCCCACCTCCCCAGAAAGCCAGAAAAGGGGAGAAAATAAGATGGGAGTCTCGTGGGTTGAGATAAAAGCAGTTTAATAAAGACACGGTAAAGCCGCGTGCGCGGGAAGCAAAGCAAAAGCAGATAAAGCTGTTTCTCTCTACTTCCCATCAGCAGATATGTCCGGCCACCTCCCAAGAAGCACCGCTTCGGTACGCGTAGTGGTTGCTTTTGGAAGGCCAGAAATTAATCTTGCCTCTCCTTCCTGCTCCTCTCCCCCAGTTTATATTACTGAGCTGACGTCCTATGGTATGGAATATCTCCTTGGTCAGCCTGGATCAGCTGTTCTGGCCGTGGTCCCTCCCTAGATTGTGCTAGCCCTGATACTGTGTGAGCACTAGTCATAATATTGATATCAACAGTAAGCACAGCACTTCAAGAGCTGCTGTGGAAAATCACTACCATCCCAGATCAACTCTAGCTAACTTTTCAACTGCTTTCCTGTGGGAGCAATCTCCAATACCCTGCCTTTGGCCGTCTCAGCTCCCATTAAAAAAAACAGTCTGCTGGTAGAAGTTACGTCACTGCGTCTGGGAGCTACAAGATAGCAGGTACGTAGACTGCACCTACAGTGGTACATAGGTCCCCGTGTAGCCTATCAGGCAACACTGTGTCACCTATGCTACTGCTTTCCTGTTAGACCTATCTCCAATTCCGCGCACTTGGCCTGCTCAGCTCCCATTGAAAAAAAAGCTGGTGGTAGAAGTTACACTTATGCGTTGTGGAGCTACAAGAAAGCAGGTACTAAGACCCCACCTATAGTGGAACAGTTGTCTGCGTGTAGTCTATCAGCCAGCACTGTGTCACCTTTGCAACGGCTTTCCTGAGGGACCTATATCCAATCCCATGCACTTGGCCATCTCAGCTCTCTATGAAAATATAGGCTACAGGTAGAAGTTACGCCACTGCGTCTGGGAGTTACGAGAAAGCAGGTACGCATTCCTCACCTACAGTGGTAACTTAGTGTGGGGAGTTTTGTGGAGACTTGGCTAGAGGAAAGAGGACATGATAGAATACAGCTGGTTAGGCAGTAAGCATTAAGCGATAAGATATTGGACTCTTGCTCAAGTACGTGAGAGCAAGAGAGTTATATGATAACAGGATGAGAAAGCAGGAGCTTAGTTTGGGTTGAGCAGCCACAAGCATCCGAAGTATGTTGAAACAGGGTGGGAGTTTGCATCTAACTGGGAACCAATGATGATCTTAGCTTTTGCAATACGTATGAGCCTGATTATTGTATCTATAAAAGAGTTGTATCTTTGCAAATAAAGTTGAGACTTGTTGCACTACAGGGTGGGCTTGTCTCCCGTCGTCTTCAGCACCTTGGTCCCTGTGTAGTCTATCAGCTAGAACTGTTCCACCTGTGCAGCTTCTTTCCTGTGGGAGCTATCTAGAATCCCGCGCATTTCGCCTGCTCAGTTCCTATTGAAAAAATAGAGACTGCCAGTAGAAGTTACTCCAGTGCGTCTGGGAGCTATAAGAAAGTAGATACGCTCACCCCACCTACAGTAGTACGTAGGTCCCCGTGTAGCCTATCAGCCAGCACTGTGTGACCTTTGCAGCTGCTTTCCTGTGGGAACTATCTCCAATCCCATGGACTTGGCCTTCTGAGGTCTCTATGAAAATACAGGCTGCTTTTAGAAGTTACTCCACCGTGTCTGAGAGCTACAATAAAGAAGGTACACAGAGTCAACCTACACTGGTACTCACGTCCCCATGTAGCATCTCAGCCAGCACTTTTCCACCTATGCAGCTGCTTTACTGTGGGAGCAATCTCCAATCCCGCGCACCTGGCCTGCTCAGCTCCCATTGAAAATACAGGCTGTCAGTGGAAGTTGTGCCACTGCATCTGGGATATATAAGAAAGCAGGTATGCAGATCCCACCTACAGTGGTACTTTGGTCCTCGTGTAGCCTATAAGCCAGAACTGTGTCACCTTTGCAGCTGCTTTCCTGTGGGAGCTATCTCCAATCCTGCGCACTGGGCCTACTCAGCTCCCATTGAAAAAATACAGGATGTCGGTAGACGTTACGCCACTATGTCTGGGAGCTACAAGACACAGGTACACAGAGTCCACCTACACTGGTACGCACGTCCCCATGTAGTCTATCAGCCAGCAGTTTTCCACCTCTGCAACTGATTTACTGTGGGAGCTATCTCCAATCCCACGCACCTGGCCTGCTCAGTTCCCATTGAAAATACAGGCTGTCAGTGGAAGTTACCCCACAGAGTCTGGGATCTAGAAGGCAGGTACTCAGACCCAACCTACAGTGGTACGTAGGTGCCCGTGTATTCTATTAGCCAGAACTGTTCCACCTTTTTAGCTGCTTTCTTGTGGGAGATATCTCTGATCCCACGCTCTTGGCTTGCTCAGTTCCCTTTTAAAATAAAGACTGCCGGTACATGTTACGCCACTGTGTCTCAGAGCTACAAGAAAGCAGGTATGCAGACTCCACATACAGTGGAACGTAGATGCTCGTGTAGCCCATAAGCCAGCACTGTGCCACCTTGGAATAGCTTTCCTGTGGGAATTATCTCCAATCTCGCGCACTTTGCCTGCTCAACTGCCATTGAAAAAATACAGGCTGTTGGTAGAAGTTACTCCACTGCACTTGGGAGCTACAAGAAAGCAGGTAAGCAGAACCAACCTACAGTGTTACATACGTTCCTCTGTACCCAGAAATGAATCTTGCTGCCCCTTCCTGCTCCTCTCCCCCAGTTTATATTACTGAGCTGACGTCATACGGTATGAAATATCTCCTTGGTCAGCCTGGGTCAGCTGTTCTGGCCGTGGTCCCTCCCAAGATTGTTCTAACCCACAGCTATTGGTTAAGGTGGGGGAAGGAATACTGAAGGGACAGCCTCGATGCTGTGCAAGCACTAGTCATAATACTGATATGAACAGTAGGCACAGCATTGCAAGAGCTGCTGTGGAAAATCACTACCATCCCAGACCCACTACAGCAGGCCAAGTGTGGGAGATGATAGCTCCCACAGGAAAGCAGCTGCAAAGGTAGAACAGTGCTAGTTGATAGGCTACACGGGGACCTACGTACCACTTTAGGTGGGGTCTGCGTACTTGCTTTCTTCTTGCATCCCTGGCTAAATTTAATTCTAGAAGGGCTCTAGCCCTTCTACTTGCACCCCTGCATGCTGTGGCAATGTTCATATACACTTCTCAAGAAGCCAGCTCCTGTTTCAACCTCTTATAGGTCTGCGTACCTGCATCCTTGTAGCTCCCAGACGAAGTGGCGTAAGTTCCACTGGCAGCCTGTATGATTTCAATGGGAGCTGAGCAGGTCAAGTGCACGGGATTGGAGATAGCTCCCACAGGAAATCAGCTGCAAAGGTGGCACAGTGCTGGCTGGTAGGCTACACAGGGACCAACGTACCACTATAAGTGGGTTCTGTGTACCTGCTTTCTTGTAGCTCCCAGCGGCAGTGGCGTAACTTCCACAAGCAGACTGTATTTTTTCAGTGGTAGCTGAGAAGGCACAGGGCACGGGACTGGAGATAGCTCCCACAGGAAAGAAGCTGCAAAGGTTACATAGTGCTGGCTGACAGGCTACACAGAAACCTACGTAGCACTTTAGGTGGGTCCTGCGTACCTGCTTTCTTGTAGCTTCCAGACGCGATGGCGTAACTTCTACCGACAGCTTGCATTTTCAATGGGAGCTGAGCAGGCAAAGTGCGCGGGACAGGAGATAACTCCCACAGGAAAGCAGCTGCAAAATTGGCACAGTGCTGCCTGATAGGCTACACAAGCACCTACATACCACTGTCAGTGGGGTCTGTGTACCTGCTTTCTTATAGCTCCCAGACACAGTGGTGTAACTTGTTCTAGCACCCTGTATTTTTTCAATGGGAGTTGAGCAGGCAAGATGCGCGAGATTGGAGATAGTTCCCACAGGAAAACAGCTGCAAAATTGGCACACTGTTGGCTTATAGACTACACGGGGATCTACGTACCACTGTAGTTGCGGTCTGCGTATCTGCTTTTTTGTAGCTCCACGACGCAGAGGTGTTAATTCTACTGTCAGTCAGTATTTTCAAATGAGAGCTGAGCAGTCCAAGTGCTCGGTATTGGAGATAGCTCAACCAGGAAAGAAGCTGCAGAGGTGGGACAGTGCTGGCTGATTAGCTTAGCGGGGACCTACGTAAAACTGTAGGTGAGGTCTGCGTACCTGCTTTCTTGTAGCTCCCAGAGGCAGTGGCGTAACTACTACTGGCAGCCTGTACTTTTTCAATTGGACTACAAGGGGATGTACGTACCACTGTAGGTGGGGTCTGCGTATCTGCTTTCTTGTAGCTGCCAGACGCAGTGGCGTAATTTCTACCAGCAGCCTGTATTTTTTCATTGGGAGCTGAGCAGGCCAAGTGCGCAGGATAGGAGATATCTCTCACAGGAATCAGCTGTAAAGGTGGCACAGTGCTGGCTGGTATGCTAGACGGGGACTTACATAATACTGTAGGTGCAGTCTGTGTACCTGCTTTCTTGTAGCTGCGAGACGCAGTGACCTAACTTCTACCGGCAGTCTGTATTTTAACAATGGGAGCTTTGCAGGCCAAATGCGCGGGATTGTAGATAGCTCCCACAGAAAAGGAGCTACAAAGGTGGCACAGTGCTTACTGTTAGACTACACAGGGATCTACGTAATACTGCAGGTGGGGTCTGTGTACCTGCTTTCTTGTAGCTACCTGACGCAGTGACATAACTTTTACCAGCAGTATGTATTTCAAATGGGAGCTAAGCAAGCAGAGTGCCCAGGATTGGAGATAGATTTCACAGGAATCAGCTGAAAAGGTGCCGCAGTGCTGGCTGATAGACTACACGGGCACCTACGTACAACTGCAGGTGTGGTCTGCGTACCTGCTTTCTTGTAGCTCCTAGACACTGTGGCGTAACTTCTACGGGCAGCCTGTATTTTTTTAATGGGAGCTGAGAAGGCCAAGTGCGCGGGGTTGGAGATAGTTCTCACAGGAAAGTACCTGCAATGGTGACACAGTGCTCACTGATAGACTACACGGTGACAAACCTACCACTGTAGGTGGGCTCTGTGTAACTGCTTTCTTGTAGCTCCCAGAGACGTAACATGTAGGAGGTCTCCATGGATGAGCAAGGATGTGCTGGGACAACTCAGGCAGAAAGCAGTCACCACTAGAGGTGGAAACAGGGGCTGACTTCTTGGGAACAGTATATGAACATTGTCAGGGCATGCAGGGGTGCAACTAGGAAGGCTAGACCCCTTTTAGAATTAAATTTAGCCAGGGATGTTAAGGACCACAATAAGGCATTTTTCAAGTACATGAGCAGCAGAAGGATGGTTAGGGGTAATGTGGGCCCACTACTAAATGCTGAGGGTGCCTGGTGTATTAGGATGCAGAGAAGGCCGAATTCCTGAATGCCTGTAATGGGTCTGGGATGGTAGTGATTTTCCACAGCAGCTCTTGCAGTGCTGTGCTTACTGTTGATATCAATATTATGACTACTGCTTGCACAGCATCAGGGCTGTACCTCCAGCATTCTTTCCCCCAACTTCACCAATAGTTGTGGGTGAGCACAATCTAGGGAGGGACCACGGTCAAAACAGCTGACCCAGGCTGATCAAGGAGATATTCCATACCATAGGACGTCAGCTCAGTAATATAAACTGGGGGAGAGGAGCAGGAAGGAGAGGCAAGATTAATTTCTGGCCTTCCAAAAGCAACCGCTACGCTTACCGAAGCGGTGCTTCTTGGGAGGTGGCCGGACATCGCTGCTGATGGGAAGTAGAGAGAAACAGCTTTATCTGCTTTTGCTTTGCTTCCCGCGCGCGCGGCTTTACCGTGTCTTTATTAAACTGCTTTTATCTCAACCCACGAGACTCCCATCTTATTTTCTCCCCTTTTCTGGCTTTCTGGGGAGGTGGGGGATAGAGCAGTGCTGGGCACCTGGCATTCAGCCAGGGTCAAACTACCACAGTGGTGAAGTGCTGGCTACTGTGCTGGTGGATTGGAGATAGTTCCCACAGGAAAGCAGCTGCAAAGGTGTCACAGTGCTGCCTGATAAGCTACACGGGGATCAACTTACCACTGTAGGTGAGGTCGGTGTACCGACCCCATTTCTTGTAGCTCCCAGGAACAGTGGAGTAACTTACACTGGCAGCCTGTATTTTAGCTGGGAGATGAGTGGGCAAAGTAAACAAGGCTGGAGATAGCTCCCAATGGAAATCAACAGCAACGGTGGCACAGTTCTGGCTGATAGACTACACAGGGACCTATGTACCAATGCAGATGGGGTCTGACTACCTGCTTTCTTGTAGTTCCCAGACGCAGTAGTGTAACTTCTACTGTCAGCCTTTATATTCAATGGGAGCTGAGCAGGCCAAGTCCATGGGATTGGAAATAGCTTCCACAGGAAAGCAAGGACAAAGATAGCACAGTGCTGACTGATAGGCTACACATGGACGAAAGTACCACTGTAGGTGGGTTCTGCGTACCTACTTTCTTGTAGCTGCCAGACGCAGTGCCGTAACATTTACTGGCAGCCTGTATTTTCAAAGGGAGATGAGCAGTCCAAGTGCGCGGGACTGGAGATAGCTCCCACAGGAAAGCAGCTGCAAAATTGGCACAGTGCTGCCTGACAGGCTACACAAGCACCTACATACCACTGTCAGTGGGGTCTGTGTACCTGCTTTCTTATAGCTCCCAGACGCAGTGGCGTAACTTGTTCCAGCACCCTGTATTTTTTCAATGGGAGTTGAGCAGGCAAGATGCGCGAGATTGGAGATAGCTCCCACAGGAAAACAGCTGCAAAAGTGGCACACTTCTGGCTTATAGACTACATGGGGACCTACGTACCACTGTAGTTGCGATCTCCGTATCCGCTTTTCTGTAGCTCCACAGCGCAGAGGTGTTAATTCTACTGTCAGTCAGTATTTTCAAATGAGAGCTGAGCAGTCCAAGTGCTCGGTACTGGAGATAGCTCAACCAGGAAAGAAGTTGCAGAGGTGGGACAGTGCTGGCTGATTAGCTTAGCGGGGACCTACGTAAAACTGTAGGCGAGGTCTGCGTACCTGCTTTCTTGTAGCTCCCAGAGGCAGTGGCGTAACTTCTACTGGCAGCCTGTACTTTTTCAATTGGACTACACGGGGATGTACGTACCACTGTCGGTGGGGTCTGAGTACCTCTTTTCTTGTAGCTCCCAGGAGCACTGACGAAATTTCTACCGGCATTCTGTATTTTAAATGGGAGCTGAACAGGCCAAGGATGTGGGATTGGAGATAGCTCCCAAAGGAAAGTAGCTGCAAAGGGGGCACAGTTCCAGGTGATAGGCTACACTGTGAGATACGTACCTCACTACTGGGGTCTGCATACCTACTTTCTTGTAGCTCCAAGACGCAGTGGCGTAACTCCTACCTGCAGCCTATATTTTTTCCATGGAAGCTGAGAAGGCCAACTGCGCATGATTGGAGATAGCTCCCAAAGGAAAACAGTTGCAAAGGTGGCAAAGTGCTGGCTGATAGGCAACATGGGGATCTATGTACCACTGTAGATGAGGTCTGCGTACCTGCTTTCTTGTAGCTCCAAGACGCAGTGGCATATTTTTTCAATGGGAATTGAGCAGACCAAGTGCGCGGTATTAAAAATAGTTCTACCAGGAAAGCAGCTGCAAAGGTGTCACAGTGCTGGCTGATAGGCTACACAGGGACGTAAGGACCACTGTAGATGAGATCTGCGTACCTGATTTCTTGTAGCTCCAAGACCCAGTGGCATAACTTTTACTGGCAGTCTGTATTTTCAAAGGGAGTGGAGAAGACCAAGTGGGCAGGAAAGAGATAGCTCTCATACGAAAGGCAGCTGCAGAGGTGCAACAGTGCTGTCTCATAGGCTACACGGGGATCTACGTATAGCATTAGGTGGGTTCTGCGTACCTGCTTTTTTGTAGCTTCCAGATGCAGCGTGTAACTTGTACAGGCAGCCTTTATTTTTTCAATGGGAGCTGAGCAGGTCAAGTGCCCAGGATTGGAGATAGCTCCAACACGAAAGCAGTAGCAAAAATAGCACAGTTCTGTCTGATAGGCTACACAAGGACGTATGGAGCACGGTAGGTGAGGTCTGCTGCAGAGGCAGCAGTGGCGTAAATTCTACCGGCAGCCTCTATTTTTTCAATGGGAGCTGAGAAGTTCAAGTGCGCGTGATTGGAGATAGCTCCCACAGGAAAGCACCTGCAACGGTGACACAGTGCTGACTGATAGGCTACACGGGGAAAAACCTACCACTGTAGGTGGGCTCTGCGTACCTGCTTTCTTGTAGCTCCCAGAGGCAGTGGCGTAACTTCTTCCGGTAGCCTGTAATTTCAATGGGAATTGAGTAGACCAAGTGGGCATGATTGGAGATAGCTCCCACAGGAAAGTAGCTGCAAAGGTGTAACAGTGCTTGCTGATAGGCTACAGTTGGACCTACATTCCACTGTAGGTAGGGTCTGCGTATCTGCTTTCTTGTAGCTTCCAGACATTGTGATGTAACTTCTACGGGCAACCTGTATTTCAAATGGGAGCTGAGCAGGCCATGTGCTCGGGATTGGAGATAGTTCCCACAGGAAAGCAGCTGAAAAGGTGGCACAGTGTTGGCTGATAGGCTACATGGGGACCTACGTACCACTGCAGGTGGGGTCTGCGTACCTGCTTTCTTGTAGCTCCCAGACGCAGTGGCGTAACTTCGACCCTCAGTCTGTATTTTCAATGGGAACTGAGAAGGACAAATGTGCGGGACTGGAGATAGCTCCCACAGGAAAGCAGCTGAAAAGGTGACACAGTGTTGGCTGATAGGCTGTCCAAGTTTCAGCCAGGATAGAGTTAATTCCTGTGAGGAACCAGGAAAGGGTACAGCCTGAACAGCTAACCCAGGCTGGCCAGCAGGTGTTCGATACCATTCTAACGTCATGCCTAGTATATAGGTGGAGGCTAGACGGAAGAAGTTCTCTTCTGGGGTCACGGTCGTCGATTCGGAGCAGTCGCTTAGGTCGGGTCCCAGGTGGTGAGCAACTGCATCACTCACCAGTTTTCTTTGTAATATTCCTTTGTGTTTCTCATAGTTGTTCCTCTTCAATTTTCTCTAGTAAACTGTTCTTATTTCAATTTACGTGGAATCTTACTTTTTTTCTCCTTCTCCGATCCCCTCCGCATTCCATCGGGAGGGGAAGGGGGAGACATCGTGGGGTTTTTTTTCCCCCTTTGCTCCGTCTGGACAAAACCACGACATAGGCTAGACGGGGACCTACGTACCACTTCAGGTAGAGTCTGCGTACCTGCTTTTTTGTAGCTCCAAGACGCAGGTTGTAACTTCTACAGGCAACCTGTCTTTTTGAATGAGAGCTGAGCAGGCCAAGTGCGCAGGACAGAGATAGCTCCCATAGGAACGCAACTGCAGAGGTGGAAGAGTGCTGGCTGATATTCTACCCGGGGACCTAAGTACCACTGTAGGGGGGCTCTGCCTACCTGCTTTCCTGTAGCTCCCAGAGGCAGTGGCTTAACTTTAACCAGTAGCCTGTATTTTTTAATAGGAACTGGGATGGACAAGTGCGTGGGATTGGAGATAGCTCAAACAAGAAAGCAGTTGCAAAGAGAAGACAGTGTTGACTAATAGGCTACATGGGGACCTACGTACCACTGTAGGTGGGGTCTGCGTACCTGCTTTCTTGTAGCTCCACGATGCAGAGGTGTAACTTCTACCGGTAGCCAGTATTTTCAACGTGAGCTGGAAGACCAAGTATGCGGGATTGGAGATAACTCCCAGAGGAAAGCAACTGCAAATGTGGCACAATGCTGGCTGATAGTCTACACGGGGACCTACGAACCACCATAGGTGAGGTCCGTGTACCTGCTTTCTGGTAGCTCCAGGAAGAAGTGACGAAACTTTTACCTGCAGCCTGTATTTTCAATGGAAGCCAAATATGCCACGTAAAGGGGATTGGAGATAGCTCCCACAGGAAAGAAGCTGCAAATGTAGCACAGTGTTGGCTGATAGGCTACACGGGGACCTAAGAACCACTATAGGTCGGGTCTTTGTACCTGCTTTCCTTTAATTCCAGTCGCAGTGACATAACTTTTACTGGCAGCCTGTATTTTAAAGGGAGTGTAGCAGGCCAAGTGCACGGGATTGAAGATAGCTCACACAGGAAAGCAGCTGCAAAAGTGGCACAGTGCTAGCTTTTATGCTACACAGGGACCTACGTACCAATGTAGGTCGGCTCTGCGTACCTGCTTTCTTGTAGCTCCCAGACTCAGTGGCGTAACTTCTAACGGCAGACTGTAGTTTTTCAATGGGAGCTTTGTAGGCCAAGTGAGCGGGATTGCTCCAGCAGGAAAGCAACTGCAAAGGTGGCACAGTGCTGACTGATAAAGTATACGGGAATGAGCCAAACCGGGAAGGAATTTCTCGCACTTGCCTAGGAGAACCTGTATGATTGAGTAATCCTCTGCGCTGCCTCTATACCAATGCACGCAGCCTGGTGAATAAGTAGGTGGAACTGGAGATGTGGGTGCGGATGTGGAACTCCGACCTCATTGCGGTCACAGAGACGTGGTGGGACAACTGCCATGACTGGAGCACAGATTCTTTCTGGATCTCTGGAGTGACATGGGATGTGAAGAGTTATCTGTATTAGAGGCTGAAGTGAGTTGAACAGGGGACAAATGGGAAAAACACCCCGTTGTGACTGGTCCAGAGGCCCCTTGTATTCTTGACATAGATTACCTCACGAGAGGACACTTCAGAGACTCCAAGGGGTTTCGATGGGCTTTTGGTATAGCCACTGTAGATAAAGAGAAAGTCAAAAAACTCTCCAGTTTACCTGGCCTCTCACAAGACCCTTTTGTTTTGGGATTGCTGCAAGTTCAAGAGCAACAGGTACCAATTGCTACCAGGACGGTGCACCGGAGGCCACATCGCACGAACCGAGATTCCCTGGCTCCCATCTGTGAGTTGATTCATCAACTGGAGGCTCAAGGAGTAATTAGCAAAACTCATTCCCCATTTAATAGTCCCATATGACCTGTGAAAAAATCTGATGGAGGGTGGAGGTTAACAGTAGACTATCATGGCCTGAATGAAGTGACACCACCACTGGGTGCTGCTGTACCAGACATGTTAGAGCTTCAGTATGAACTGGAGTCAAAAGCAGCCAAGTGCTATGCTACGATTGACATCACTAGGGCATTTTTCTCAGTTCCGTTGGCAGCAGAGTGCAGGCCACAATTTGCCTTCACATGGAAAGGTGTCCAATATACCTGGAATCGATTGCCCCAGGGGTGGAAACATAGTCCTACTATTTGTCATGGTCTAATCCAAACTGTGCTGGAAATGGGTGATGCCCCCGAACATTTACAGTACATTGATGACATAAAAGTATGGGGCAACAAGGCAGAAGAAGTGTTTGAGAAATGGAAATGAAAATTTCAGATTCTCTTAAAATCTGGTTTTGCTGTAAAAAGAATCAAAGTAAAGGGACCTGCACAAGAAATCCAGTTTTTGGGCATAAAATGGCAAGATGGGCGTCGACATGTGCCTCTGGATGTTGTGAACACAATAGCGACTATGTCTCAACCAACTAATAAGAAAGAATCAAAAGCTTTCCTGGGCCTTGTGGGATTCTGGAGGATGAATATCCCAGATTATAGTCAGCTTATGAGCCCTCTTTTTAGAGTAATCAGAAAGAAGAACTGTTTTGAGTAGGGCCTTGAGCAACAACAAGCTTTTCAACAAATTAAACAGGAAATAGCTCATGCAGTCGCCCTTGGGCCCGTCCGTACAGGACCAGATGTGCAGAATATCCTCTACGCTGCCGCTGGAGAGCATGATCTCTCCTGGATCCTCTGGCAGAAAACATCTGGAGAAACCCGAGGTCAACCATTAGGGTTTTGGAGCCGAGGATATCGAGGATCAGAAGCCCACTACATCCCAACTGAAAAAGAAATACTAGCAGCATATGAGGGACTTCGAGCTGCTTCAGAAGTCATTGGCACCAGGTTACCTCCTCTTGGAACCAGATCTGCCTGTGCTACACTGGATGTTCAAAGGGAAAACCCCTTCTATGCATCATGCAACCAGTGCTACCTGGAGTAAGTGGATGGCGTTGATTACACAGCGATCTTGGCTGGGGAAATGTAATCTCCCAGGAATCCTGGAAGAGATCATGGACTGGCCAGAAGGCAGGGATTTTGGACCACTGCCGGAGGAAGTAGCTCATGCCCAAGAGGCACCACCATATAATGAACTATCAGAAGATGAGAGGCATTATGCTTTGTTTACTGATGGATCCTGCCGCATGGTAGGAAATCATCGTAAGTGGAAAGGTGCTGTGTGGAGTCCTACACGACGAGTTGTTGAGGCCACTGAAGGAGAAGGTGAGTCGAGTCAGTTTGCTGAAGTGAAAGCCATCCAACTAGCTCTAAGGATTGCAGAATGAGAGAAGTGGCCAGTACTCTATCTTTATACTGACTCCTGGATGGTGGCTAATGCTCTATGGGGATGGCTACAGCAATGGAAGAAGACCAAGTGGCAGCGCAAGGGTAAACCCATCTGGGCTGCTGCATTATGGCAAGACATTGCTGCTCGGGTGGAAAATATGACTCTGAAAGTACATCATGTAGATGCTCACGTGCCCAAAAGCCGTGCCACTGAAGAACAATGGAACAACCAACAGGTAGACAAAACTGCCAAAATTGAAGTAGCTCAGGTAGACCTAGACTGGGAGCGTAAAGGTGAGCTATTTATAGCTCAATGGGCCCATGAAACATCAGGACATCTGGGAAGAGATGCAACATATAGATGGACTCGTGATCGAGGGGTGGACTTGACCATGGATGCCATTACACAGGTCACCCACGAATATGAAACGTGCTTCAGTCAAGCGAACCACACAAATCAAGTCTCCCTTGAACAGAGGCCGATGGCTGGGTTTTCAAGACGGTGAGGCCTGGCAAATTTACTATATTGGACCGCTACCACGAACACACCAAGGGAAGCATTATATACTCACCATGGTGGAAGCAAGTACCGGTTGGTTGGAAACATACCATGTAAACCATGCTACTGCCCGAAATACTGTCTAGGGTCTTGAAAGGTAAGTTTTGTGGCGACACGTTACTCCAGAAAGAATTGAATCAGACAATGGGACTCATTTTCGAAATAATCTCATAAAATCCTGTGCTAAGAAACGTGGCTCTGAGTGGATATACCACATCCCCTATCACCCACAAGCCTCTGGAAAGATTGAAAGATATATCGGATTGCTAAAGACCATGTTGAGAGCGTTGGGCAATGGGGCATGGAAGCAGTGGGATAAAAATTGAGCAGAAGTCACTTGGCTGGTTAACAGCAGAGGTTCCACTAACCGTCCTGGTCCTGCCCAAACAATACCACTACATACTGTGGGAGGAGATAAGGTCCCTGTAGTGCACCCAGGGAAATGTCTGGGGAAGGCAGTATGGGTTGCACCTCCCATGGGAAAAGACAAACACATTTGTGGGATTGTCTTTGCACAAGGGCCTGGGTGTACCTGGTGGGTGATGAGAAAGGATGGGGAAACTCGATGTATGCCTCAAGGAGACTTAACCTTGGGGGAAAATTAACCTATGATGTGAGTTATTTGTTGTAGACGATGAGGTATGAACTTCGCCAGAAAAAACGGACAAGTGGACAAACCAAGCTGGTTCTGGTTCCCAACACTGAACACACAGTTTCCCCTGGCCTGGATATTCATCTTGATGGATGAGTGTGGAGAAAAAATGAGGGAACATGGACATGGATCCCGGGGTATAATTTTAGGCCCGTTGGGGCAAGGCAGCCTGGACTCTAGTTATATGGATTTTTATCACAATCAAGACCAGAGTCAGAGCCATGGTTAAAGCAGTTGCTGTCACGTAGACAGCAGGCTTCTTTCTTTTCCCTCAAGGTCAGACTGTTTTCGGCTAAAAGTGGTAAACAATTTCGGGGAAAAACAAGATGGGAAAATGTGAGGGAGCTTGCTTATCACAGAAACCGCAAGTAGGATGAACATGAAAATGTAATCTATTAGCTGCTGTTGCTGAGCTAGCCTTGAAGCTGCTGTGTATATAAGTTAGAGCCTGCTTTCAATAAGGGGAAGATGATTTCTGCTATCACTCACATTGAGTAGGACTGATTTCTTCCCACCCAGCTGAGCATCAGACCCTGGGTTGATAGCCGCATGAAGTAGGCTTAGAGCTGGTTTTCTTTTTCAGGCTTCGAGTTGGTTTTTTTTTTCAGGTTTCGAGCTGTTTTTTTCAGGCTTCGAGCTGTTTTTTTAGGCCAAGAGCCGAAAACTTTGTGGCAGATGAGACCTGCTCCAGTGGCAGATGAGGCCTGCTCCAGTGAACATCTACAGAGGATGAAAGATATAAGAATGTTGTTTGTTTTTTTGATGCAAGATGCAAGAGGGAATACAAGAATGATGTTTGTCTGTTGAAGAGTGGGGAACTGGTTAATGAGAGTATAGAAGAATGTATATGGGTTGTTAGGATGGTTTGTCTGAGCATGACATGAATGGTATGGAATAAGGGGTGGAGGCTGTAGTGGGTCTGGGATGGTAGTGACTTTCCACAGCAGCTCTTGCAGTGCTGTGCTTACTGTTGACATCAATATTATGACTACTACTCACACAGCATCAGGCCTGTCCCTCCAGAATTCCTTCCCCCACCTTCACCAATAGCTGTGGGTGAGCACAATCTAGGGAGGGACCATGGCCAGAACAGCTGACCCAGGATGACCAAGGAGATATTCCATATCATATGACGTAGCTCGGTAATATAAACTGGGGGAGAGGATCCGGAAAGGGAGGCGAGATTCATTTCTGGCCTTCCAAAAGTAACCGCTACGTTTACTGAAGCCCTGCTTCTCGGGAGGTGGCCAGACATCGCTGCAGATGGGAAGTGGAGAGTAACAGCTTTATCTGCTTTTGCTTTGCTTCCTGCACGGGTGGCTTTGCTGTTTCTTTATTAAACTACTTTTATCTAAACCTACAAGATTCCCATTATATTTTCTCCCCTTCCCTGATTTGCTGGGGAAGTGGCGGATAGAGCAGTGTGGTGGACACCTGGCGTCCAACAAGGGTAAAACTACTACAGTGGCAAAGGGCTGGCTGCTATGCTGGTGAATTGGAGCTCCCACAGGAAAGCAGTTGAAAAGGTTACACAGTACTGGCTGTTAGGCTACACTGGGGCCTACATACCAATGTCAGTGGGGTCTGCGTACCTGATTTCTTGTAGCTCCCACACGCTGTGATGTAATTTGTACCGGTAGCCTGTATTTTTTCATAGGGAGCTGAGCAGATTGGAGATTTCTTTCTTAGTAAAGCAGCTGCAATGGTAGAACAGTGCTGGCTGATAGATTAAGTACCAATGTAGATGTGGTCTGCATATCTGCTTTCTTGTAGCTCCCAGACGCAGTGGCGTAACTTCTACCAGCAGCCTTTATTTTCCATGGGAGCTGAGAAGACTGAGTATGCAGGACTGGAGATAGCTCCCACAGGGAAGCACCTGCAAATGTGGCACAGTGCTGGCTGATTGACTACACGGGGATCAAAGTACCACTGTAGGTGGGGTCTGCATACCTGCTTTCTTGTGGCTCGCAGATGCAGTGGTGTAACTTCTACCGGCAGTCAATATTTTCAATGGGAGTTGAGCAGGCCAAGTGCGCGGGATTAGAGATAGCACCCACAGGAAAGAAGCTGTGTCCTAACTTCTACACCAATGCACGCAGCCTGGTGAATAAGCAGGAAAAACTGGAGATGTGGGTGCGGATGCAGGGCTACGACCTGATTGCGGTCACGGAGACGTGATGGGACACCTGCCATGACTGGAGCACAGCCATGGAGGGTTATGTATTGTTCAGGAAAGACAGACTGACAAGACGTGCAGCTGGAGTTGGTCTCTATGTGAGAGAGCAATTAATGTCTACTGACCTGTGCCTGGGTGGGTATGAAAAGAGAGTAGAGTGCTTATGGGTAAAAATTAATGGCCAGGGCAAGGCAGGTGATATTGTTGTAGGAGTCTGCTACAGGCCACCTCATCAGGATGTGGATGTGGATTAGGCCCTGTAAAAACAACTGGGAGCTGATGAGACCAATCTGCCTGAAAGGGTAGAATGGCCCTCAAAAGGATTTGCCTGGTAAGGGTTAATCTTTTCTAAGGAAGCCTGTCTGAAAGGGTTGGCTCCTTGAACAAAGCCCCTAATTTAAGCAAAAACATCCTGTATACACAACAATGATAACGACACCAGATGTCTTGTGGTCACGGAACATATATCACAAAAATGTAGTAAACAGTACCATAAATTTTGTAGATAACATTTGATTGATTTGTAGCATATAGAAAATACACGTACTCATATTGTTTGTTAACCTATACTGATGACCTTTACGATATGTATCAACTATAAAAGAACATAAGAAGTAAGAATAAACTTGCTCAAAGAGCAGTGGTCCGCCTGTCCTTCATCGTCCTGGAAAGAGCTGGTCTCTGACAAATGGTGCCGAAACCCGGGAAACTCGGTTGCCTTTGACCAGGGTGAGCTGCCTCCGAATCAACAGAACCGCGGTAAGGATAAAGGGAAATAAAGGGGGGCAGAACTACTCGGAAGGTGTAAAATATAAGAAAGTAGAAATTTATCTCAGTAAAATAAAAACAAAAATCCCTTTTTTGTCTTAGATTTTCCGTTGACCAAGTCTGAGACTAAGTCTGGATCCAGCCGCACCTAAGCCCTTTCTATAAGGTGTCTTAGAAAGCAAGGGGGTCCAGACTGAACCTCGTGACTCAACGGTAGGGCTCCCTCATATTCAGCATTTACAACTTAAAATATGGGACATGTACATAGTACGGAAAGACAGCTGTTTGTAGCTATGGTTAAGACATTGTTAAAAAGTCGAAATATATCTGTAACCACCAAGCAAGTGGGTGGATTTTTAGAATTTATAGACACTGTGTGTCCTTGGTTTCCGAATAAAGGCACTATTAATTTAGAAACATGGAATAGGGTCGGTGAAAACATTAAAGGCTATTATGCTGCTAACGGCCCTGATAAGATCCCTATAGATGCTTTTCCTTTATGGATTTTAATTAAAGAATGTTTACAAGGTGATACTGAATATGATAAATGGCAACGACAAACACGTCCTCGATCTCGTTCAGCGGATTCAGGTTTAAAACCTTCTGCTCTTACTAATCCCGATTCACAACCCTCTGCTCCACCTGAATATCCATCAATAATCAATAATGAACAAAAAGATATTCAGGAATCTAATTTTAAAAATCCCTTTCTTATGTACTCAAATACGGGAGGTAAAAAATGCCGACCGTTAAAACAAAGCAAGAGCGCCTTGAGACCTATAGAATTATCTGAAGAATTATCCTCCGATGAGGAAGCTGAATTAGAAAAAGAAGCTGCTCAGTATCATAATAAAGATGATCAAGTGTTTGTTAATACGCCTTTTAAATTGAAGAAACAGCAAACACTTTTAAAAAGGGAACCTGTTGTTTTACCAGCAATAGAAGCTGGTAGACGTCCGCCCCCTTTTGACATATACCATCAAATATCACCTCACTTACCCTTACAGTTATCATTGCTACAAGCTAAACAACAAGGTGAAGATGTGAGTGGGTTTTCAAAAATATTGCATGCTTATCCTATAACATATGCTCCTCACCCTACTCAAGCCAATGTTAGAATTGCTACATATACATCCATTCCATTTAAGAATCTTAAAGAATTGAAAACAGCTGCTGCTCAATATGGTGCAACTGCACCATATACTATTGCTATTTTAGAGACAATTGCAGCTGAAGTTCTTCCCCCATGGGACTGGAAAGGCTTAGCTAAAGCTACCTTAACGGGAGGAGAATATTTGTTATGGCTTACTGATTTTATGGATTCCTGTTATGATTATTCTCAAAAACCACACTTTCGCCAACAAGGAATTACTCATGAAATGTTAGCTGGCACAGGACCGCATGTTGATCTGGCACAACAGTTAACTTATCCTGCTGCGACATATGATGCCATTCGAGAAATTGATTTGAAAGCCTGGAAAGGGCTACCTAGACATGGAACGTCTAGGGAAGAATTAACTAAAGTCCGACAGGGATCAGACGAACCTTATCATGATTTTGTATCTCGTTTGTTACAAACTTCATCTAGGCTCATACAAGACACCGATTCAGCTATGATTTTAGTTAAGGAATTAGCTTTTGAAAATGCTAATAATATCTGTCAATCCATATTAAGACCTTGGAAAAATAAATCAACATTAAACGACTATATCAGATTATGTTCTGATGTTAGCTCTGGATATATTCAAGGCATAGTCACTGCCGCAGCACAACAGGGTAAACCTGTTGAGCAAGTTTTAGCTGCAATGCAATTTAAGAAAAACAGAAGGGTTGCAGGCCCTCCTGGTAGCTGTTTTCATTGCGGACAAATGGGGCATCAGGTACGTCAATGTCCTAATAAAAAGATTCTGAATCATAATGGAGGAAAGAACCCAAGTCTGTGCCCAAAATGTAAAAAAGGTAATCATTGGGCTAATGAATGCCGATCTAAATATGATAAGAATGGCAATTCTTTGATACAGCCGGGAAACTTCTCAATGGGCTTGCCCCGGGCCCACCCAAACAAACAGGGGATGTATCCTGTGCAGGTGCAAACCTCAGAGCACCAGCTAAACAATCCATTTCACAACTCCACCGAGCCACCAGTCACAGTGCCGGACTGGACCTGTGTTCCTCCTCCCACTTCGTATTAACACCTGAAATGGGGGCACAAGCTATCCCAACAGGAATATACGGCCCTTTACCCGTTGGAACATGTGGTTTAGTATTGGGTCGAAGTAGTCTGAGCATGAAAGGATTGCGAGTTATACCAGGACTAATTGATTGTGATTATGAAGGAGAGTTAAAAGTTATGTTACAATCTGAAATTTCTGTCTTTAATCTACCTGCAGGAACAAAGATTGCACAGTTGCTTTTAATTCCTTATGTTTCATCTATAGGAAAAGCTGATTCCCGCATTCGGGGAACAGGCGGTTTTGGATCTACTGACGTTTATCTTTTACAGTCCATCAATCATCAGAGACCTGAACTTCAGTTAACAATTGATGGTAGAAATTTTACAGGACTCTTGGACACCGGAGCAGATGTATCGGTAATGACTTTAAAACAATGGCCAAAAGAATGGCCTTTACAGCATGCTTCAGCTGATCTAAAAGGAATTGGAGTTGCAAATTTGCCTCTTCAAAGCTGTAAGTTGTTAAGTTGGACAGATAAGGAGGGACACTCTGGTACCATTCAACCATATGTACTAGAAAGCTTGCCTCTTAACCTCTGGGACCGAGATATCTTGACACAAATGGGTGCATACCTTTATACGCCTAGCAGTTAATCTGATAAATTTATCAGTAACTATGTATGCAGATAAAATCTGTTGGAAATCAGATCAACCTGTTTGGGTTGATCAATGGCCTCTAACTAAAGAAAAGTTGCAAGCTGCTCGTCAATTAGTAGCTGAACAATTACAATTAGGTCACATAGAACCTTCCACATCGCCATGGAACTCACCTATTTTTGTTATAAAAAAGAAATCGGGGAAATGGCGACTTCTCCAAGACTTGAGAGAAGTCAATAAAACAATGTGTACCATGGGAGCGTTACAACCTGGTCTACCCAGTCCTATTGCCATTCCTCAGAATTTTGAAAAAATAATTATTGACTTAAAAGATTGTTTTTACACTATCCCCTTACATCCAGATGACAAATGTCGATTTGCTTTTAGCGTACCATCCATAAATTTTAGTGAACCTATGGAACGCTACCAATGGAAAGTATTGCCTCAAGGAATGGCTAATAGTCCTACTCTTTGTCAAAAATTTGTTCATGAAAGTATAAAAGCGACTAGACAACAATTTCCTGATGTTCTTTGTATCCATTATATGGATGATATCCTTTTAGCAGCCTCATCTATCGATAAGTTGCAACATGCTTATGCTCATATTGAACAGATGTTAACTAAACATGGTTTGAAAATAGCACAAGAAAAGGTACAGAAATCATATCCTTTTCAATATTTGGGGTTTCAACTATATCCTAAATCTTTTATGCCACAAAAAATTGCCATACGAACAAATTCTTTGACAACTCTGAATGATTTTCAGAAACTTTTGGGAGACATTAATTGGCTCAGATCTTTTCTTAAGTTAACAACAGCCGATTTGCATCCTCTTTTTAAAATACTTGAGGGAAACCCTGATCCTACCTCCCCTCGCAAGTTAACAGAAGAGGGAAAACAAGCTCTTCGATTGGTTGAAAAAGCCATAGAAAATGCTCAATTACAATATGCAGACATAACAAAGTCTTTCTCTTTATATATCTTGCCTACAGTAATGACTCCTACAGGAGTCCTGTATCAGGATGGTATTTTATGTTGGGTACACGGATCTCACTCTGCAAAAGGTGTTCTTGTTTCATATCCTCAAAAGATAGCAGAACGAATTAAACAAGGACGAAAGTTATGTATTACTCATCTTGGGAAAGAACCGGCAGTAATTGGAATTCCATACACACCTGCTCAAATTACTTGGCTGATGGCCACTGTAGACGATTTTGCTGTAGCCTTAGCTGCTTTTCCTGGAGAAATAACACAAAAGTTCCCTTCTGATAAAATTCTTAGTTTTGCCACATATCATTCTTTAGCTTTTCCTAGGGTCGTTAAAGGAGCTCCTATAACAGGAGCATTGACTGTTTTTACAGATGGATCATCTAATGGACAAGCAGTTTTGTATACCCCTACAGATCAATATGTTTGGAAATTAGAGAATGTTTCTGCACAAATGACTGAGTTGTATGCTATTTATCAAGCACTGTTGAAATTTTCTGAGCCTTTTAATATCTATTCTGACAGTCGTTATATTGTCACTTCATTACAATTTTTAGAAACAGTTCCTGTCATAGCTTCTAAAGTTTCTTTTATACAACGATATTTCGGTCTGATTCAATCTCTCTTAATAATAAGAGATGCACCTCTTTTTGTAGGACACATTCGTAGTCACTCTAAATTACCTGGACCTTTGAGTCACGGCAACAATCAGGCTGATTTGTTAACTCGTTTTACTGTTGCTACTGTTGCAGAAGCCCAGCGTTTGCACTCTCTGCATCACTTACCTGCAGCTACTCTACAACGTATGTGCCATATCTCTCGAGAACAAGCTAGAGAAATTGTTCGAACATGTTCTTCGTGTGTTTCTTTTTTACCAATTCCTCATTATGGAGTTAATCCTCGAGGTCTTTTACCTAATGATCTCTGGCAGATGGATGTTACTCATTATCCTTCTTTTGGCCGCCTCTCTTATATCCATGTAACCCTTGATACCTTTTCTCATTTTGCAGTAGCTAGTCCTTTGTCTGGAGAATCAGCCGCACAAGTGATCTCACACTTATTGCACTGCTTTTCAATATTAGGTATACCAAAGACTATCAAGACAGATAATGGCCCCGCATATACTAGTGCTAAATTTGCAAAATTTTGTGCTCATTTTTCTATAACACATAAAACAGGGATTCCTTATAATCCACAGGGTCAAGGCATGATTGAACGTTTTAATCTTACTCTGAAAACACAATTAAAGAAATTAAAAACGGGGACATGGGGGATTAAGGACACTCCTTTGTCTTTGTTAAATCATGCTCTTTTTGTTTTAAACTTTTTTACTCTCGATGCAGCTGGCCTTTCGGCTGCTGATCGCCATTGGCAATCCCCAGCTCAGCAGAAACCTGCAGTATTGTGGAAAGATCCTATCGATGGATCTATGAGAGGCCCTGACCCAGCTTTATTATGGGGTAGAGGGTATGTTTGCATTTTCCCAACAGATGAACCAGTGCCCCGGTGGATTCCAGAACGTTGCGTTCGACATGCCAAAAACGAAGATGGGCAAACTACGAAGAAGGTTTCAACGCCTAATGCTGACACCACGACAACCTCGACCACAACATGATCTTAACTATTGGTCATCATTACAGATCTTTGCTTATTGGCTTAGCATAATATGGAATAATGCCAACTCTTCAATTAACTTAAAACTATTGCATGGAGAAATTCTCTCTTTACAAAATACAGAAAAATTGCAGTTACCTCTCGCCCAACGTGCTCATGATTTTGTTAGCGTTTTAAAGGCTTCTTTTCCATCACTATCCTCATTTTATAAAGGAATCTATTGCCTTATAGGAGCAACTTTATGCATAATTGTCCTAGTTGTAGTATTACCTTGCATATTTCGTTTAATGTATGATATGATAAAACAAACGAGTATAAAAACTAAAAAATTACAATTAATGGCTACACAACATGTTCCCGCTACAATACATACTGAATAAAAAGAAAAAAGGGTGAAATGATGAGACCAATCTGCCTGAAAGGGTAGAATGGCCCTCGAAAGGATTTGCCTGGTAAGGGTTAATCTTTTCTAAGGAAGCCTGCCTGAAAGGGTTGGCTCCTTGAACAAAGCCCCTAATTTAAGCAAAAACATCCTGTATACACAACAATGATAACGACACCAGATGTCTTGTAGTCACGGAACATATATCACAAAAATGTAGTAAACAGTACCATAAATTTTGTAGATAACATTTGATTGATTTGTAGCATATAGAAAATACACGTACTCATATTGTTTGTTAACCTATACTGATGACCTTTACGATATGTATCAACTATAAAAGAACATAAGAAGTAAGAATAAATTGTCACTTGCTCAAAGAGCAGTGGTCCGCCTGTCCTTCATCGTCCTGGAAAGAGCTGGTCTCTGACAGGGAGCTGCCTCACGATCACAGTCCCTGGTCCTCATTGGGGACTTCAACCACCCTGATATTTGCTTGGATAGCTACACAGCCAAGCACATGCAGTCCAGGAGGTTCCTACAGATTGTTGACGAAAACTACCAGTCCCAGATGATCAAGGAACAAACAAGGACGGGTGTACTGCTGGACCTGGCACTGATGAATAGAGGGGGCGTGGTTGGGGATGTGAAGGTTGGAGGCAACCTTGGCTGCAGTGACCATGAGATGGTAGAGTTCAAGATCCTCTGTGGAAGGGGCAGAACACAAAGCAGGACCGTGACCCTGGATTTCAGGCAAGCCGACTTTGGCCTCTTTAAAGATCTACTTGGACGAATCTCATGGGATATGATTCTAGATGGTAGAAGTGCCAATGAGGGCTGGTCAATCTTCAGGCACCACTTCCTCCAAAGCCAGGATCGGTGTGTCCCATTGTGCAAGAAAGGAGGAAAAGGAGGTAGGAGGCCTCCATGGATGGGCAAGGATCTGCAGGGACAACTCAGGCAGAAAGCAGCCATCTATGATTGGTGGAAACAGGGGCTGACTTCTTGGGAACAATATAGGAACATTGTCAGGGCATGCAGGGGTGAAACTGGGAAGGCTAGAGCCCTTCTAGAATTAAATTTAGCCAAGGATTTTAAAGACAGTAATAAGCCATTTTTCAAGTACATCAGCAGCAGAAGGATGGTGAGGGGTAATATGGGCTGGATGCTGAACACAGGATGCCTTTGTGTCTGAGGATGCAGAGAAGGCTGAAGAACTGGATGTCTTCTTTGCTTTAGTCTTTACGGCCAAGGCTAACCCTCAGGAAGTCCAGTCCGGCAAGGATAACAGGATGGCCAGGACAGCAGAGGACTTGCCCTGGGTGGAAGAGGAAGAGGTTAAAGACTTGTCAGCCAAGCTTAAGGCTGATAAGTCAATGGGTCCTGATAGGATGCATCCTAGAGTGCTGAGAGAGCTGGCTGATGTGATTGCTAAGCCTCTCTCCATCATTTTTGAACAATCATCGAGGACAAGTGCGGTGCCTGAGGACTGGAGAAAGGCCAATGTCACGCCAGTCTTCAAAAAGGGCAGGAAGGACAACCCAGGAAACTACAGGCCTGTCAGCCTCACCTCCATTCCTGGAAAAGTGATGGAACAACTCATCCTGAATGTTATCACTGAACATAGGAAGGATAAGATGGTTCTCTGGGGGAGTCAACAAGACTTCACCAAGGGGAAGTCCTGTTTGACTAACCTGATAGCTTTCTATGAGTGCATAACAGGCTGGCTAGATGAGGGGAGAGCAGCGGATGTCATCTACCTTGACTTCAGCAAGGCTTTTGACACTGTCTCCCACAACATCCTCCTCAGAAAGCTCAGGCAGTGTGGCTTGGATGAGTGGACAGTGAAGTGGATTGAGAGCTGGCTGAATGACAGAGCCCAGAGGGTGGTGGGAGCTGTGTACCTGCTTTCTTGTTTATCCCAGAGGCAGTGGCGTAACTTCTACCGGCAGTCTTTATTTTCAATGGGAGTTGAGCAGGCCAAGTGCGTGGGATTGGAGATAACTCCCACAGGAAAGCAGCTGCAAAGGTAGCACAGTGATATCTTATAGGCTACACAGGGGACGTACGTATTACTGTAGTTTGGGTCTTCGTACCTGCTTTCTTGTAGCTCCCAGACGCAGTGGCGTAACACGTTGCGGCAGTCTGTATTTTTTCAATGGGAGCTGAGCAGGCCAATGATGCGGGATTGGAGAAAGTTCGCACAGGAAAGAATCTGCAAAAGTTACACAGTTCTGACTCATAGGCTATAAGCGGACAACCGTACCACTGTAGGTGGGGTCTGCGTACATGCTTTCTTGTAGCTCCCAGAGGCAGTGGTGTAAATTCTACAGGTAGCCTGTATTTTCAATGGGAGCTGAGCAGGCCAAGTGCACGGGATTGGAGATAGCTCCCACAGGAAAACAGCTGCAAAGGTGTCACAGTGCTGTCTGATAGGCTACTCAGAGACCTACATACCACTGTAGGTGGGATCTTCATATCATCTTTCTTGTTGCTCCAAGACGCAGTGGTGTAACATTTACCGGTAGCCTGTATTTCAAATAGGAGATGAGAAGGCCAAGTGTGCAGGATTGGAGATAGCTCCAACAGGAAAGCATCTGCAAACGTGTCACAGTGCTGACTGTTCCCACAAGAAAACAACTCCAATGGTGGCACAGTGCTGGCTGATAGGCTATACGGGGACATACGTACCACTGTAGATGGGGACTGCATACCTGCTTTCTTCTAGATCCCAGACCCAGTGGCATTGATTCTACCGGCAACCTGTATTTTTTCAAAGGCAGCTGAATAGGCCAGGTGTGCAGGATTCGAGATAGCTCCCACAGGTAAGCAGGCTCTAACTTATATACACTGCAGGGTTCAAGCGAGCTCAGCAACAGCAGCTAATAGATCACATTTTCATGTTCATCCTGCTTGCGGTTTCTGCGATAAGTATGCTCCCTCATATTTTCACATCCTATTTTTCCTCAAAGTTGTTTACCACCTTTAGCCAAGAACAGTCAGATCTTGAGGGAATAGAAAGCTGCCTGCTGTCTACATGACAGCAACTACTTTAACTATGGCTCTGACTCTGGTCTTGATTGTGCATCAAATCTATATAACTAGAGCCCAGGCTGCCTTGCCCCAACAGGCCTAGCATTATACCCCGGGATCCACGTCCATGCTCCCTCATTTTTTCTCCACAAGTCCCCCTTTTAAGTTTTGCACAATCAAGACTGAGTCAATCAGTTTATGCACTGCCTTCATAATACAACTATATACAATTCTAAACATTATAAGCAAAAGCAAAAGAATCAATACCCATCTTAATCCTTCTTTGATTAACATAGTCAACCAAGGTGACAACCTCCTGAAAGCTGATTGAAGCCAATTATCAAAAGGGTTATAACCCACTGTAATATTCTTAGCATGAGCCTTTAAATATGCCAAAGCTTTGTGAATAGACTCACTATGATCAGAAAGATTAAAACAACACATGCCTTCAAAGTCTTGACAACCATGACTATGAGCTAAAAGCAAAAAATCTATAGCAGCTCTGTTTTGCAAAGTTGCATGTCTAATACTATTACATCACTAATCAAGCCTTCTAATGTTATTGAGGTTTGATTATTTTGTTTGCTAATCCAGCATCCTAATTTGCATAGCTGAGTTAATAAAGCAGATACTCTTACACCTGGAGCAAATATACTAGTTGCTATTATTGCTGAGGAAGACCAAATTTAACATGGTCATCACATTCGCCAGTAAATGCACGCACAAATTGTTTTGGATAATGATGTTTCCAAATCATTCTGTGATTAGGCATCAAGATCGTCAGTTGTCCCAAACTGCATGGTTCCCCTTGTGATCTTGAGGCTATTCCAGGCCATGCCTGGTCCCCACAAATTAGAAAAATTCCCTTTGGTAACTATATAGGCACAAGACTAGACCTGGATCTTTTTGGTGAAGTATAATTGCACCAAGATGTCATGCCCAGGATGGGATCAACATTCTGTCTAAAATTGTTTTGGTATTGCTGGTAAAATTAAACATGACACAAAAATCCATCTTTATAGATCCAAATAATTCTAACTCCTGTGGCTCTGTTGTCATTATTGGCAACCATGAAATGATCAAAACCCAGCTGTCAACTTTGCCATTGCCCTTAACTAAGGGATTTGGTTTTAATGCATTTGGTACAGGCCATTGTGCCACATCTAATGGAACTCCCATCAAGCAGGTAGAGAAAGTATTATCTGGAGTGGCCATTGATAAACATATTGTAGACTGATTGATTGCTTTGGCCAGTGTAAGCCACATGTTTTGCTTGGGTTGTTGAAATTGCCTAAAACCATTTACCACAATCAATTGAAGCATCAACAGTATGACAAAAACATTTTCTTTTTTTTAATCCTGATAAAAAAAAATCCTTCACCAATGAGTCTAAAAAACAAACCACTTTTTATAAACATTTTTCACCTTTTTTACTTCTCAGTGCCTAAATGTTGTGTTCTTCCAAGTTCCATTCCTGACACCTAAAACACCTTAGAAAGTTTCCACTGTAAGAAAACCACTATTCATCATCACATTTACAGCAAAATGCATAACATCACGACCAACAGTTTTTACACTCTTCGAGGCAACGGATTGAGGATGGAAAGGATGAGTCCAGCGGTCCGTGAGGGCTGGGTCCGGCGGTGTCGGAGCACGGTGTGTGTGGGGGGGCACTCCAGAGACACTGACCGGGCACGGGAAGCGGCTGCGCGGTGGCGGCTGCAGATGGAAGGGGCAGAGGGGTTCTGGCTCCCTCCATGCTGTCCCCAGCGCCGGCAGCACAGTCGATATTACTCTCTCCTGTGTTTTCTTTTTCTTTGTCTACCCTTGCGTGCCCGATGGTGCCCAGTCTAACACGAGGTTGCTCTCCACCACTCTCCCGTGATCATCCTGTGCTGCACCCCCGCCCGACTCCGCCCGCTCGGCATTGCCCTTCTGCTTCCTCTGCAAGTCCTCCCAGGGGTAACTCGGTGGGCTGGGCTCGAATGGGAAGTAGCTCTCCCGCGGGGGCTCTGCTCCGGAGCCCCTTCGCCCTTCGCCTCTCTGACTTTGTAAAATCTCTTGTGTAGAGGAGAACTTTTGTTCTTTTTTTTCCTCGCAGCATGCCCCGCTCAGCGACAGGCCGGGCACCGGGCTGGCTTTCAGTGGCGATGGACTGTGCACCGGGTTGGCTTTCAGTAGCGACAGGATGTGTCTCCATGGTCTCTTGTCGCTCCAATTTCTTTAATACTTCCTGCAGGAGCTTATCCGCTCCCCTATCTATCTCCTTTGGCCTCGGCGCAACGGTCAACGCCTGGGCTGCAGGCATGGCCACACGCTGTTCTGCTTGCATTTCTTTTAAAGTATTTATCACGTGTCTCCAAACGAAATCTAGATCTTTACTGATCTTAATATTGTCCTTATCACCACTAATAGTGGCTTTCCAGAGAAGGTTTCCAATTTCTCGCCACTTACCAGAAAAGGGAGGTGAGACATAATTAGTCCCGATACCGAGCAGTCCAGCTGTCGGCTCAGCTACAGTCTAAGGCATACCAAGTCGCTGAGTTAAAGCAGAAGCCATATCCTTTTCCATCTTATACCTCTTCAGACAGTTAATGACCTCTCTCCACGGTTTTATCAGTTTCTGAGCAGTTTTGTCTTCGTCTATAACCAAGTCCCAAAGACAAGTCCCATATGCTCTCCACTCCTCCTCATCAAAATATTTCTCAGAGTCTTTAAAAAAGACTTTGCAATTATCATATGTAAGCAGATCAGATGAATCGGTCAATTTAAAGTCCACCCCCCTCTTTTCTAAAAAGCGATGTAAAAGTGAGAGTGCTACCTCCTTATCCATGTTGCGGGTTCCTCGTCTCACCACAACCTGTAGTCACTCTCCCGGGTACAGTAACCTCCAGTTGGGATCTGTTAGGCTTCCACCTCCAACGACTGTCTCTGCCTCCGGATTTTCAAGTGTCATCTCCCCGCAGGCAGGCTATTTACCCAATAACACCCAGTGAGATCCCCACGTTGGACGCCATTTGCCGCGAAGTTTTTGGCTCTTGCCCTAAAAAAAACAGCTCGAAGCCTAAATAAACAGTTCAAAGCCTAAAAAACCAGCTCTAAGCCTACTTCATGTGGCTCTCAGTCTAGGGTCCGATTCTCAACTGGGTGGGAAGAAATCCAGTCCTACTCAGTGTGAGTGATAGCAGAAATCTTCACTTTATTAAAAGCAGGCTCTAACTTATATACACTGCAGGCTTCAAGCTAGCTCAGCAACAGTAGCTAATAGATCACATTTTCATGTTCATCCTGCTTGCGGTTTCTGCGATAAGCAAGCTCCCTCATATTTTCACATCTTGTTTTTCCTCGAAGTTGTTTACCACCTTTAGCCAAGAACAGTCTGACCTTGAGGGAATAGAAAGCGGCCTGTTGTCTACGTGACAGCAACTGCTTTAACCATGTCTCTAACTCTAGTCTTGATTGTGCATGAAATCTATATAACTAGAGCCCAGGCTGCCTTGCCCCAATGGGCCTAGCATTATATCCCGGGATGCATGTCCATGCTCCCTCACTTTTCTCTACAAATAGTGAAACAGTGCTGGCTGATAGCCTACGCGGGGACCTACGTACCACTGTAGGTGGGTTCTGCATATCTGCTTTCTTGTAGTTCCGAGATGCAGAGGCGTAACTTCCATCGACAGCCTGTATTTTCAGTGGGAGCTGAGTAGGTCAAGTGCATGGAATTAGAATTAACTACCACAGGAAAGCAGCTGCAAAGGTAGCACAGTACTGGCTGATAAGCTACACAGGTGTTGCAGATACACAATTATTTTAGTTAACAACTTATCATCACAATAAGTAGTCAAGCACTTATTAAGCACTTGTTAATCACTTAGTAATAGTTCAATTAGCTAAGCACTTGCAAAAGACTCAAACACCTATTGATTAAGTAAGTATTCATTTGAATCACATAAGGATCAAACTGCAAGAGTTACATACCACACCTGATAAGGACCTGTTACCTTAGCCAGGAGACCTTGGTGAATTTATTTGTTAGGTTACCTTGGCTGTTACCTTAGTTGTTACTAAAACAAAGGGATTGATTGACTGTCAAATGCGATTCTTTTGTTTGAGCCCTATAAAACCCCTGAAAATGGTAACTGACAACAAAACATCTATGGAGTAGTTATCCCCTGTGTTTTCCCAGTGCTGTATAGTAAAGAAGTGCCTGCTTATCTGCATTCCTGTGTAGATAAGTTTTTTGGGATTGCGGATCCGTCAACAGTTTTGGCGTCCCAGCTGGGACCTTGAGAGTGAGACTACATGGGATCGGATGTTGATCAAACTCCAGCCGACACCGAAGAATTCTCAGGGAAGATCATCGCCACGACCCTTACAGCTCCTCACAACATTCCTTGGAGTGGTAAGGCACTTCTGTTTTATTGGGGGCGGAACTTGGTGAAATAGCCTCTAAGTCGCGGTGTCGGAGACCCTGCTTGGCATGGCCCAGGGAAACCTCAAAGGAGCCTGCCAGTAAGACAGAACGAAAGTTGCGCTTAGTTGGGCTAGAAGATCCTCGTATTGGAATTGGGAGCCTAGGCACCGCCCGTAAGGCGAAGGTGAAAGCGATCGCAGGGTTGGCATTGGTATTGCAACCCGTAAGTCGGATGAAGTGATCACAGGGCTGACATTGGTAATTGGCAATTGGTAATTGGTATAATTGGGCCCGCATAAGTATATAGTAAGATACCTATTGGTTTTCGTTTGCACATTGGTTTGTATATTGCTTTGTGTATATATATGCATACTATTGTATATTGTGTTGTGAGCTGTCTGTGTGTGTGTGATTGAGACGTGCAATTGCGCACGAAGCGAGTGCGGAGCTTTTATCCGCGGTTCTGTGATCCCGCGAGGGGTGCAGCCTGAGAAAAGCGAAGCAAAAGAACAAAATGATTTTTGAGAAAGTATTTGTAGCTAAAAGGATTTTGAAATGGCAAAAAAAGTACCTGAGAATTCACCCCTTGGATGTCTGTTGACAGGAAGGAATTTAAGGGTGATTTTTAAAAAAGATCAACTTATAGAATACTGTAATCATGTGTACAAATATTGAACTGTGTTTGATAGACACCATAATTTTTGGCTATGGCATCTAAGTAGTCAAACCTGTTTAGGGGAGGAAATTCCAACAATAAGGGCCCTGTGCCAAAAACCTATCCTTTGGGCTGACTTTTGGCTCACTGGAGAGAAATACATAATGATTTCTTTAAAAAGCAGCTTATTGAATATTGCAATCATACGTGGCCAATGTATGCTCTGGATGATGAGGAATTATGGCCCCTGAATGGAATACTAAGTTACAATACGATCTTGCAATTAATGTTGTTTTATAAGAGCGAGGAAAAGTGAGATAAAGTCCCATATGTAGATCTGTTCTTTTATTTAAGAGAAAAATCTGAATGGCAGAAAGAATCTGAATGAAGAAATTGCATAATGTCACTCACAGTAGAAAAACAAAAGGTTCAAAACCGTTGCTCCCCATGCACTGCAGCAAAAATGTGTCTTAAACATTTGACCCTTAAGGGGGAAGAGCTGTTCCTATATATACACCATCTCTCACTTACCCGCATCCCAAGATGAGCCTGAACAGGGACACAGCAACCTGACCAGAGTGCTGGTTCAAGGGAGGGCTCCCAGTCCTGTCCAGATAGTAGTAACATGGAAAAATGAGGACTGTGACACAGAACCTTCCTCATTGGTTACCAAGAGAACTCAATGCTATACTCATTTCATAACCACCTTAAAGATCCCCTTAAATTCTAAAGTCAAAGAGTATATAATTGCCCCATTAAAACAAGGGGTTGGGCAGAGTGAACCAGTACACATGAAAGTGCCTTTCTCACCTTCTGATTTAATTCTTTGAGAAAAAATCAACTGACTCCCATATGGAGAACCCAGATAAAGTGAAGAAAAAAAAAAAAAGGAAAAGAAAAAAACCCAGAAAATAGAAACCAATATAAACATCAGAGTAATGTATTCAGTTTTAAATACATGTAGAGGAGCAATAGGAACTAAAACTGGGATTAAACAGGTACAAGGTATCAAAAGAAAAAGCTCAAATAGCAGCCAAACAGTGATATATTTGGGCCTCGAAATTTCAAAAGGAGAACGGAGGCTGGGGACAAATGGAAAGGAAGCGATTTGTGCCATTCTGGAACCACGCACTGTGCATGAGTAGCAAGCATTTTTGGGAATGATGGGATGGTGCAGGCTCTGGATCATGGATTATGGTCTTATAGCCAAACCATTGTATGAAGCCCAAAATCTACCCCTTTTACATGGGGCAAAGAACAGCAGGAAGCTTTCCGGAAGCTTAAAATAGCTCTGATGACAGCCTCAGCCTTAGGCTTGCCAGATTTAAGGTGCAACCTTTGCCACTGCTTTCCTGTGGGAGTTATCTCCAGTCCTGTGCACTTTACCTGCTCAGCTCCCATTGAAAATACAAGCTGTTGGTAGAAGTTACGCCACTGCGTCTAGGAGCTACGTGAAAGCAGGTACGCCGACGTCACCTACAGTGGTACATAGATCCACGTGTAGCCTATCAGCCAGCACTGTACAACCTTTTCCACTGCTTTACTGTGGGAGCTATCTCCAATCCAGCGCACTTGACCTTCCCAGCTCCCATTGAAAAAATACAGACTGCTGGTAGATTTTACGCCGCTACGTCTGGGATCTACAAGAAAGAAGGTACACAGATCTCACCTAAAGTGATATTTAGATCCCCGTGTATTCGATTAGCCAGCACTGTTCCACCTTTGCAGCTGCTGTCCTGTGAGAGCCATCTCCAATGCCACGCACTTGGCTGGCTCAGCTCCCATTGAAAATACAGGCTGTTGGTAGAAGTTGCGCCACTATGTCTGTGAGGAACAAGAAAGCAGGTACGTAGACCCCACCTACAGTGGTATGTAGGTCCCTGTGTAGTCTATCAGACAGCACTATGCCACCTTTGCAACTGCTTTCCTGTGGGAGATATCTCCAATCCCTCGCACTTGGCCTGCTCAGCTCTCATTTGAAATACAGGCTCTCAGTAGAAGTTACATCACATCGTATGGCAGCTACAAGAAAACAGGAATGCAGACGTCACCTACAGTTGTATGTAAGTCACCGTGTAGCCTAACAGCCAGCACTGTGCCACCTTTGTAGCTGCTTTCCTGTGGGAGCTATATACAACCACGTGCATTTGACCTGCAAAGCTTCCATTAAAATAATACAGGCTGCCGGTGGAATTTACGCAACTGCCTCTGGGAGCTACAAGAAAGCAGATACACAGACCTCATCTACAGTGATCCATAGGTCCCCTGTGTAGTCTATCAGCCAAACTTGTGACAACTTGGCAGTTCCTTTCCTGTGTGAGCTATCTCCAATCCCTTTCACATGGCCTGCTCAGTTCCCATTAGAAATACAGGCTGCCGTTAGAAAGTTATGTCACTGCCTCTGGTACCTAAAAGAAAGCAGATACGTACACTCCACCTACATTGATACATACACTTGGCCTGATCAGCTCCCATTGAAAAAATACAGGCTGCCAGTAGAAATTATGCCACAGTGTCTGGGACCTACAAGAAAGTAGGTACGCAGACCCCACCTACAGTGGTAAGTAGATTACCGTGTAGCCTAACAACCAGAACAGTGTCACATTTGCAACTGTTTTCCTGTAGGAGCTATTTACAATCCCGCCCATTTAGTCTGCAAAGCTCCCATTGAAAAAATACAGGCAGTGAGTGGAAGTTACCTACAGTGGTATGTAGCTCCCCGTGTAGCCTATCAGTCTGCACTGTGCCATTTTACAAGTGCTTTCCTGTGGGAGCTATCTCCAATCCCTCACACTTGGCCTGCTCAGCTCCTATTTGAAATATAGGCTGCGGGTAGAAGTTACATCAAGCCATCTAGGTGCTACAAGAAAGCAGGTACACAGAGCCCACCTACAGTGTTAAGTAGATCACCCCTTATCCTATCTACCAGCACTGTTCCACCTTTGCAGCTGCTTTCCTGTGAGAGCTATCTCCAGTCCTGCGCACTTGGCCTACTCAGCTACCATTTAAAAGACGCTGACGGTAGAAATTACGTCACTTCCTCTGGCAGCTACAAGAAAGCAGGTACACAGTCCCCACCTGCAGTATAACATAGGTCCTCCTGTAGCCTATCAGCCAGCACTGTGCCACCTTTGCAGCTGCTTTCCTGTGGGAGCTATCTCCAATTCCGCGCACTTGGCATGCTCAGCTCCCATTGAAAATACATGCTGCCGTTAGAAGTTACACCTCTGTGTCGTCGAACTAAAATAAAGCAGGTACGCAGACCCCACCTACAGTGGTACATAGGTCTCGGTGTTGCCTATCAGCCAACACTGTGCCACCTTTACAATTGCTTTCCTAATTGAGCTATGTCTTTCCCACACACTTGGCCTTCTAAGCTCCCATTAAGAAATAAAGGCTACCAGTAGAAGTTACGCCACTGCATCTGGGAGCTACAAGGGAGCAGGTACTCTGAGCCCTCCTACAGTGTTATGTAGGTCCTTGTGTAGCTTATCAGTCAGCACTATGCCATCTTTGCAGCTGCTTTTGTTTGCGAACAATCTCCAATCCCGCGCATTTGGCCTGCTCCTCTCCCATTGAAAAAATACAGGCTGCTAGTCGAAGTTATGCCACTGACTCTGGTAGCTAAAACAAAGAAGACATGCAGACCCAAAATACAGAGGTACATTTGTCCCTGTGTAGCCTATCAGCCCATATTGTACCACCTTTGAAGCTGTTTTCCTGTGGGAGCTATCTCCAATCCTTGCTCACTTGGTCTTCTCCCATGGAAAAAATACAGGCTGCTGGTAGTAGTTACGACACTGCTTCTGGGAGCTACAAGAAAGTGGTTATGCAGAGCACCTACATTGGTACGTAGGTCCCCGTGTAGCCTATCAGCCAGCGTTGTACCACCTTTCATCTGCTTTCCTGTCGCAGCTATCTCCAATAACACGCATCTGGCCTGCTCAGCTCTCTTTGAAAACACTGGATGTAGGTAGAAGTTATGCCATTGTGTCTGGGAGCTAAAAGAATGCAGGTAGGAGGAGCCCTCCTACAGTGATACGGAGGTCTCCGTGTAGCCTATCTGTCAGCACTGTGCCAATTTTGCGGCCGCTGTCCCGTGGGAGCTATATCCAATCCCGCGCTCTCTGTCTGCTCAGCTCCCAGTTAAAATACAGACTGTTGGTCAAAACATAGAATCATAGAATGGTAGGGGTTGGAAGGGACCTTTAGAGATCATCTAGTCCAATTCTCCTGCAGAATCAGGTTCACCTAGATCAGGTCGCATAGGACCATGTCCACATGCGTCTTGAAGACATCCAAGGAAGGAGACTCCACAACCCCCCTGGGAAGCCTGTTCCACTGCTCCATCACTCTCACGGTGAAATAGTTTTTTCTTAAGTTTCAGTGGAATTTTTTTTTTGTTCCAGCTTCATCCCATTGCCCTTTGTCCTGTTAATATCTACTATAGAAAAGAGGGATGTCCCAACCTCCTGACACTCACCCTTTAGATATTTATAAATGTTAATAAGATCACCCCTCAATCTCTGCTTCTCCAGACTAAACAAACCCTGTTCCCGCAGTCTTTCCTCGTATGAAAGAGTTTCTATACCCTTGATCATCTTGGTGGCCCTGCGCTGCACTCTCTCCAGAAGTTCCTTGTCCTTCTTGAGCTGAGGAGCCCAGAACTGGACATAAGACTCTAGTTGAGGCCTCACGAGGGCAGAGTAGAGGGTGAGAAGAACCTCCCTCGACCTGCTGACCACACTATTCTTGATGTATTCCAGAATGTCATTGGTCTTCTTGGCCTCGAGGGCACATTGCTGGCTCATATTTAGTTTATTTTCAATCAGGACTCCCAGGTCTCTCTCTGCAGAGCTGCTCTGCAGCAGTTCGACCCCCAGTCTGTACTGGTGCATGGGGTTTTTCCTTCCCAGATGCAGGACTCTGCACTTCTCCTTGTTGAACCTCATGAGGTTTCATCTCTGCCCAACTCTCAAAATGGTCGAGATCCCGCTGAATGGCAGCACAGCCTCTGGGGAATCAGCCAGTCCTCTCAGTTTGGGGTCATCAGCGAACTTGCTGAGGGTATACTCTGTCCCCTCGTTGATGAAGATGTTGAACAAGACTGGCCCCAGAAATGATCCCTGTGGAACTCCACTGGACACAGGCCTCCAACTCGACTCCGTGCCAGTGATCACCACCGTCTGGGCTCTTTCATTCAGTCAACTCTCAATCCACCTCACTGTCCACTCATACAAGCCACACTGCTTGAGCTTTCTGATGAGGATGTTATGGGAGACAGTGTCAAAAGCCTTGCTGAAGTCAAGGTAGATGACATCCGCTGCTCTCCCCTCATCTAGCCAGCCTGTTATGCACTCATAGAAGGCTATCAGGTTAATCAAACAGGATTTCCCCTCGGTGAAGCCATATTGACTCCCCCTGATAATCATCTTATCCTTCATATGTTCAGTGATAACATTCAGGATGAGTTGTTCCATCACTTTTCCAGGGATGGAGGTGAGGCTGACCTGCCTGTAGTTTCCTGGGTCGTCCTTCCTGCCCTTTTTGAAGACTGGCGTGACATTGGCCTTTCTCCAGTCCTCAGGCACCTCACCTGTCCTCGATGATTGTTCAAAAATGATGGAGAGAGGCTTAGCAATCACATCAGCTAGCTCTCTCAGCACTCTAGGATGCATCCCATCAGGACCTATTGACTTATGAGCCTTAAGCTTGCCCAAGAAGTCTTTATCCTCTTCCTCTTCCACCCAGGGCAAGTCCTCTGCTGTCCTGGCCATCATGTTATCCTTGCCGGACTGGGCTTCCCGAGGGTTAGCCTTGGCCGTAAAGACTGAAGCAAAGAAGTTCTTCAGCCTTCTCTGCATCCTCAGACACCAGGGCACCCTCAGCATTTAGCAGCGGGTCCACATTACCCCTCACCATCCTTCTGCTGCTGATGTACTTGAAAAATGGCTTATTACTGTCTTTAAAATCCTTGGCTAAATTTAATTCTAGAAGGGCTCTAGCCTTCCCAGTTTCACCCCTGCATGCCCTGACAATGTTCCTATATTGTTCCCAAGAAGTCAGCCCCTGTTTCCACCAATCATAGATGGCTGCTTTCTGCCTGAGTTGTCCCTGCAGATCCTTGCCCATCCATGGAGGCCTCCTACCTCCTTTTCCTCCTTTCTTGCACAATGGGACACACCGATCCTGGCTTTGGAGGAAGTGGTGCCTGAAGATTGACCAGCCCTCATTGGCACTTCTACCATCTAGAATCATATCCCATGAGATTCGTCCAAGTAGATCTTTAAAGAGGCCAAAGTCGGCTTGCCTGAAATCCAGGGTCACGGTCCTGCTTTGTGTTCTGCCCCTTCCACAGAGGATCTTGAACTCTACCATCTCATGGTCACTGCAGCCAAGGTTGCCTCCAACCTTCACATCCCCAACCACGCCCCCTCTATTCATCAGTGCCAGGTCCAGCAGTACACCCGTCCTTGTTTGTTCCTTGATCATCTGGGACTGGTAGTTTTCGTCAACAATCTGTAGGAACCTCCTGGACTGCATGTGCTTGGCTGTGTAGCTATCCAAGCAAATATCAGGGTGGTTGAAGTCCCCAATGAGGACCAGGGACTGTGATCGTGAGGCAGCTCCCTGTCAGAGACCAGCTCTTTCCAGGACGATGAAGGACAGGCGGACCACTGCTCTTTGAGCAAGTGACAATTTATTCTTACTTCTTATGTTCTTTTATAGTTGATACATATCGTAAAGGTCATCAGTATAGGTTAACAAACAATATGAGTACGTGTATTTTCTATATGCTACAAATCAATCAAATGTTATCTACAAAATTTATGGTACTGTTTACTACATTTTTGTGATATATGTTCCGTGACTACAAGACATCTGGTGTCGTTATCATTGTTGTGTATACAGGATGTTTTTGCTTAAATTAGGGGCTTTGTTCAAGGAGCCAACCCTTTCAGGCAGGCTTCCTTAGAAAAGATTAACCCTTACCAGGCAAATCCTTTCGAGGGCCATTCTACCCTTTCAGGCAGATTGGTCTCATCATTTCACCCTTTTTTCTTTTTATTCAGTATGTATTGTAGCGGGAACATGTTGTGTAGCCATTAATTGTAATTTTTTAGTTTTTATACTCGTTTGTTTTATCATATCATACATTAAACGAAATATGCAAGGTAATACTACAACTAGGACAATTATGCATAAAGTTGCTCCTATAAGGCAATAGATTCCTTTATAAAATGAGGATAGTGATGGAAAAGAAGCCTTTAAAACGCTAACAAAATCATGAGCACGTTGGGCGAGAGGTAACTGCAATTTTTCTGTATTTTGTAAAGAGAGAATTTCTCCATGCAATAGTTTTAAGTTAATTGAAGAGTTGGCATTATTCCATATTATGCTAAGCCAATAAGCAAAGATCTGTAATGATGACCAATAGTTAAGATCATGTTGTGGTCGAGGTTGTCGTGGTGTCAGCATTAGGCGTTGAAACCTTCTTCGTAGTTTGCCCATCTTCGTTTTTGGCATGTCGAACGCAACGTTCTGGAATCCACCGGGGCACTGGTTCATCTGTTGGGAAAATGCAAACATACCCTCTACCCCATAATAAAGCTGGGTCAGGGCCTCTCATAGATCCATCGATAGGATCTTTCCACAATACTGCAGGTTTCTGCTGAGCTGGGGATTGCCAATGGCGATCAGCAGCCGAAAGGCCAGCTGCATCGAGAGTAAAAAAGTTTAAAACAAAAAGAGCATGATTTAACAAAGACAAAGGAGTGTCCTTAATCCCCCATGTCCCCGTTTTTAATTTCTTTAATTGTGTTTTCAGAGTAAGATTAAAACGTTCAATCATGCCTTGACCCTGTGGATTATAAGGAATCCCTGTTTTATGTGTTATAGAAAAATGAGCACAAAATTTTGCAAATTTAGCACTAGTATATGCGGGGCCATTATCTGTCTTGATAGTCTTTGGTATACCTAATATTGAAAAGCAGTGCAATAAGTGTGAGATCACTTGTGCGGCTGATTCTCCAGACAAAGGACTAGCTACTGCAAAATGAGAAAAGGTATCAAGGGTTACATGGATATAAGAGAGGCGGCCAAAAGAAGGATAATGAGTAACATCCATCTGCCAGAGATCATTAGGTAAAAGACCTCGAGGATTAACTCCATAATGAGGAATTGGTAAAAAAGAAACACACGAAGAACATGTTCGAACAATTTCTCTAGCTTGTTCTCGAGAGATATGGCACATACGTTGTAGAGTAGCTGCAGGTAAGTGATGCAGAGAGTGCAAACGCTGGGCTTCTGCAACAGTAGCAACAGTAAAACGAGTTAACAAATCAGCCTGATTGTTGCCGTGACTCAAAGGTCCAGGTAATTTAGAGTGACTACGAATGTGTCCTACAAAAAGAGGTGCATCTCTTATTATTAAGAGAGATTGAATCAGACCGAAATATCGTTGTATAAAAGAAACTTTAGAAGCTATGACAGGAACTGTTTCTAAAAATTGTAATGAAGTGACAATATAACGACTGTCAGAATAGATATTAAAAGGCTCAGAAAATTTCAACAGTGCTTGATAAATAGCATACAACTCAGTCATTTGTGCAGAAACATTCTCTAATTTCCAAACATATTGATCTGTAGGGGTATACAAAACTGCTTGTCCATTAGATGATCCATCTGTAAAAACAGTCAATGCTCCTGTTATAGGAGCTCCTTTAACGACCCTAGGAAAAGCTAAAGAATGATATGTGGCAAAACTAAGAATTTTATCAGAAGGGAACTTTTGTGTTATTTCTCCAGGAAAAGCAGCTAAGGCTACAGCAAAATCGTCTACAGTGGCCATCAGCCAAGTAATTTGAGCAGGTGTGTATGGAATTCCAATTACTGCCGGTTCTTTCCCAAGATGAGTAATACATAACTTTCGTCCTTGTTTAATTCGTTCTGCTATCTTTTGAGGATATGAAACAAGAACACCTTTTGCAGAGTGAGATCCGTGTACCCAACATAAAACACCATCCTGATACAGGACTCCTGTAGGAGTCATTACTGTAGGCAAGATATATAAAGAGAAAGACTTTGTTATGTCTGCATATTGTAATTGAGCATTTTCTATGGCTTTTTCAACCAATCGAAGAGCTTGTTTTCCCTCTTCTGTTAACTTGCGAGGGGAGGTAGGATCAGGGTTTCCCTCAAGTATTTTAAAAAGAGGATGCAAATCGGCTGTTGTTAACTTAAGAAAAGATCTGAGCCAATTAATGTCTCCCAAAAGTTTCTGAAAATCATTCAGAGTTGTCAAAGAATTTGTTCGTATGGCAATTTTTTGTGGCATAAAAGATTTAGGATATAGTTGAAACCCCAAATATTGAAAAGGATATGATTTCTGTACCTTTTCTTGTGCTATTTTCAAACCATGTTTAGTTAACATCTGTTCAATATGAGCATAAGCATGTTGCAACTTATCGATAGATGAGGCTGCTAAAAGGATATCATCCATATAATGGATACAAAGAACATCAGGAAATTGTTGTCTAGTCGCTTTTATACTTTCATGAACAAATTTTTGACAAAGAGTAGGACTATTAGCCATTCCTTGAGGCAATACTTTCCATTGGTAGCGTTCCATAGGTTCACTAAAATTTATGGATGGTACGCTAAAAGCAAATCGACATTTGTCATCTGGATGTAAGGGGATAGTGTAAAAACAATCTTTTAAGTCAATAATTATTTTTTCAAAATTCTGAGGAATGGCAATAGGACTGGGTAGACCAGGTTGTAACGCTCCCATGGTACACATTGTTTTATTGACTTCTCTCAAGTCTTGGAGAAGTCGCCATTTCCCCGATTTCTTTTTTATAACAAAAATAGGTGAGTTCCATGGCGATGTGGAAGGTTCTATGTGACCTAATTGTAATTGTTCAGCTACTAATTGACGAGCAGCTTGCAACTTTTCTTTAGTTAGAGGCCATTGATCAACCCAAACAGGTTGATCTGATTTCCAACAGATTTTATCTGCATACATAGTTACTGATAAATTTATCAGATTAACTGCTAGGCGTATAAAGGTATGCACCCATTTGTGTCAAGATATCTCGGTCCCAGAGGTTAAGAGGCAAGCTTTCTAGTACATATGGTTGAATGGTACCAGAGTGTCCCTCCTTATCTGTCCAACTTAACAACTTACAGCTTTGAAGAGGCAAATTTGCAACTCCAATTCCTTTTAGATCAGCTGAAGCATGCTGTAAAGGCCATTCTTTTGGCCATTGTTTTAAAGTCATTACCGATACATCTGCTCCGGTGTCCAAGAGTCCTGTAAAATTTCTACCATCAATTGTTAACTGAAGTTCAGGTCTCTGATGATTGATGGACTGTAAAAGATAAACGTCAGTAGATCCAAAACCGCCTGTTCCCCGAATGCGGGAATCAGCTTTTCCTATAGATGAAACATAAGGAATTAAAAGCAACTGTGCAATCTTTGTTCCTGCAGGTAGATTAAAGACAGAAATTTCAGATTGTAACATAACTTTTAACTCTCCTTCATAATCACAATCAATTAGTCCTGGTATAACTCGCAATCCTTTCATGCTCAGACTACTTCGACCCAATACTAAACCACATGTTCCAACGGGTAAAGGGCCGTATATTCCTGTTGGGATAGCTTGTGCCCCCATTTCAGGTGTTAATACGAAGTGGGAGGAGGAACACAGGTCCAGTCCGGCACTGTGACTGGTGGCTCGGTGGAGTTGTGAAATGGATTGTTTAGCTGGTGCTCTGAGGTTTGCACCTGCACAGGATACATCCCCTGTTTGTTTGGGTGGGCCCGGGGCAAGCCCATTGAGAAGTTTCCCGGCTGTATCAAAGAATTGCCATTCTTATCATATTTAGATCGGCATTCATTAGCCCAATGATTACCTTTTTTACATTTTGGGCACAGACTTGGGTTCTTTCCTCCATTATGATTCAGAATCTTTTTATTAGGACATTGACGTACCTGATGCCCCATTTGTCCGCAATGAAAACAGCTACCAGGAGGGCCTGCAACCCTTCTGTTTTTCTTAAATTGCATTGCAGCTAAAACTTGCTCAACAGGTTTACCCTGTTGTGCTGCGGCAGTGACTATGCCTTGAATATATCCAGAGCTAACATCAGAACATAATCTGATATAGTCGTTTAATGTTGATTTATTTTTCCAAGGTCTTAATATGGATTGACAGATATTATTAGCATTTTCAAAAGCTAATTCCTTAACTAAAATCATAGCTGAATCGGTGTCTTGTATGAGCCTAGATGAAGTTTGTAACAAACGAGATACAAAATCATGATAAGGTTCGTCTGATCCCTGTCGGACTTTAGTTAATTCTTCCCTAGACGTTCCATGTCTAGGTAGCCCTTTCCAGGCTTTCAAATCAATTTCTCGAATGGCATCATATGTCGCAGCAGGATAAGTTAACTGTTGTGCCAGATCAACATGCGGTCCTGTGCCAGCTAACATTTCATGAGTAATTCCTTGTTGGCGAAAGTGTGGTTTTTGAGAATAATCATAACAGGAATCCATAAAATCAGTAAGCCATAACAAATATTCTCCTCCCGTTAAGGTAGCTTTAGCTAAGCCTTTCCAGTCCCATGGGGGAAGAACTTCAGCTGCAATTGTCTCTAAAATAGCAATAGTATATGGTGCAGTTGCACCATATTGAGCAGCAGCTGTTTTCAATTCTTTAAGATTCTTAAATGGAATGGATGTATATGTAGCAATTCTAACATTGGCTTGAGTAGGGTGAGGAGCATATGTTATAGGATAAGCATGCAATATTTTTGAAAACCCACTCACATCTTCACCTTGTTGTTTAGCTTGTAGCAATGATAACTGTAAGGGTAAGTGAGGTGATATTTGATGGTATATGTCAAAAGGGGGCGGACGTCTACCAGCTTCTATTGCTGGTAAAACAACAGGTTCCCTTTTTAAAAGTGTTTGCTGTTTCTTCAATTTAAAAGGCGTATTAACAAACACTTGATCATCTTTATTATGATACTGAGCAGCTTCTTTTTCTAATTCAGCTTCCTCATCGGAGGATAATTCTTCAGATAATTCTATAGGTCTCAAGGCGCTCTTGCTTTGTTTTAACGGTCGGCATTTTTTACCTCCCGTATTTGAGTACATAAGAAAGGGATTTTTAAAATTAGATTCCTGAATATCTTTTTGTTCATTATTGATTATTGATGGATATTCAGGTGGAGCAGAGGGTTGTGAATCGGGATTAGTAAGAGCAGAAGGTTTTAAACCTGAATCCGCTGAACGAGATCGAGGACGTGTTTGTCGTTGCCATTTATCATATTCAGTATCACCTTGTAAACATTCTTTAATTAAAATCCATAAAGGAAAAGCATCTATAGGGATCTTATCAGGGCCGTTAGCAGCATAATAGCCTTTAATGTTTTCACCGACCCTATTCCATGTTTCTAAATTAATAGTGCCTTTATTCGGAAACCAAGGACACACAGTGTCTATAAATTCTAAAAATCCACCCACTTGCTTGGTGGTTACAGATATATTTCGACTTTTTAACAATGTCTTAACCATAGCTACAAACAGCTGTCTTTCCGTACTATGTACATGTCCCATATTTTAAGTTGTAAATGCTGAATATGAGGGAGCCCTACCGTTGAGTCACGAGGTTCAGTCTGGACCCCCTTGCTTTCTAAGACACCTTATAGAAAGGGCTTAGGTGCGGCTGGATCCAGACTTAGTCTCAGACTTGGTCAACGGAAAATCTAAGACAAAAAAGGGATTTTTGTTTTTATTTTACTGAGATAAATTTCTACTTTCTTATATTTTACACCTTCCGAGTAGTTCTGCCCCCCTTTATTTCCCTTTATCCTTACCGCGGTTCTGTTGATTCGGAGGCAGCTCACCCTGGTCAAAGGCAACCGAGTTTCCCGGGTTTCGGCACCATTTGTCAGAGACCAGCTCTTTCCAGGACGATGAAGGACAGGCGGACCACTGCTCTTTGAGCAAGTTTATTCTTACTTCTTATGTTCTTTTATAGTTGATACATATCGTAAAGGTCATCAGTATAGGTTAACAAACAATATGAGTACGTGTATTTTCTATATGCTACAAATCAATCAAATGTTATCTACAAAATTTATGGTACTGTTTACTACATTTTTGTGATATATGTTCCGTGACCACAAGACATCTGGTGTCGTTATCATTGTTGTGTATACAGGATGTTTTTGCTTAAATTAGGGGCTTTGTTCAAGGAGCCAACCCTTTCAGGCAGGCTTCCTTAGAAAAGATTAACCCTTACCAGGCAAATCCTTTTGAGGGCCATTCTACCCTTTCAGGCAGATTGGTCTCATCAGCTCCCAGTTGTTTTTACAGGGCCTAATCCACATCCACATCCTGATGAGGTGGCCTGTAGCAGACTCCTACAACAATATCACCTGCCTTGCCCTGGCCATTAATTTTTACCCATAAGCACTCTACTCTCTTTTCATACCCACCCAGGCACAGGTCAGTAGACATTAATTGCTCTCTCACATAGAGACCAACTCCAGCTGCACGTCTTGTCAGTCTGTCTTTCCTGAACAATACATAACCCTCCATGGCTGTGCTCCAGTCATGGCAGGTGTCCCATCACGTCTCCGTGACCGCAATCAGGTCGTAGCCCTGCATCCGCACCCACATCTCCAGTTTTTCCTGCTTATTCACCAGGCTGCGTGCATTGGTGTAGAAGTTAGGACACAGCTTCTTTCCTGTGGGTGCTATCTCTAATCCCGCGCACTTGGCCTGCTCAACTCCCATTGAAAATATTGACTGCCGGTAGAAGTTACACCACTGCATCTGCGAGCCACAAGAAAGCAGGTATGCAGACCCCACCTACAGTGGTACTTTGATCCCCGTGTAGTCAATCAGCCAGCACTGTGCCACATTTGCAGGTGCTTCCCTGTGGGAGCTATCTCCAGTCCTGCATACTCAGTCTTCTCAGCTCCCATGGAAAATAAAGGCTGCTGGTAGAAGTTACGCCACTGCGTCTGGGAGCTACAAGAAAGCAGATATGCAGACCACATCTACATTGGTACTTAATCTATCAGCCAGCACTGTTCTACCATTGCAGCTGCTTTACTAAGAAAGAAATCTCCAATCTGCTCAGCTCCCTATGAAAAAATACAGGCTACCGGTACAAATTACATCACAGCGTGTGGGAGCTACAAGAAATCAGGTACGCAGACCCCACTGACATTGGTATGTAGGCCCCAGTGTAGCCTAACAGCCAGTACTGTGTAACCTTTTCAACTGCTTTCCTGTGGGAGCTCCAATTCACCAGCATAGCAGCCAGCCCTTTGCCACTGTAGTAGTTTTACCCTTGTTGGACGCCAGGTGTCCACCACACTGCTCTATCCGCCACTTCCCCAGCAAATCAGGGAAGGGGAGAAAATATAATGGGAATCTTGTAGGTTTAGATAAAAGTAGTTTAATAAAGAAACAGCAAAGCCACCCGTGCAGGAAGCAAAGCAAAAGCAGATAAAGCTGTTACTCTCCACTTCCCATCTGCAGCGATGTCTGGCCACCTCCCGAGAAGCAGGGCTTCAGTAAACGTAGCGGTTACTTTTGGAAGGCCAGAAATGAATCTCGCCTCCCTTTCCGGATCCTCTCCCCCAGTTTATATTACCGAGCTACGTCATATGATATGGAATATCTCCTTGGTCATCCTGGGTCAGCTGTTCTGGCCATGGTCCCTCCCTAGATTGTGCTCACCCACAGCTATTGGTGAAGGTGGGGGAAGGAATTCTGGAGGGACAGGCCTGATGCTGTGTGAGCAGTAGTCATAATATTGATGTCAACAGTAAGCACAGCACTGCAAGAGCTGCTGTGGAAAGTCACTACCATCCCAGACCCACTACAGCCTCCACCCCTTATTCCATACCATTCATGTCATGCTCAGACAAACCATCCTAACAACCCATATACATTCTTCTATACTCTCATTAACCAGTTCCCCACTCTTCAACAGACAAACATCATTCTTGTATTCCCTCTTGCATCTTGCATCAAAAAAACAAACAACATTCTTATATCTTTCATCCTCTGTAGATGTTCACTGGAGCAGGCCTCATCTGCCACTGGAGCAGGTCTCATCTGCCACAAAGTTTTCGGCTCTTGGCCTAAAAAAACAGCTCGAAGCCTGAAAAAAACAGCTCGAAACCTGAAAAAAAAAACCAACTCGAAGCCTGAAAAAGAAAACCAGCTCTAAGCCTACTTCATGCGGCTATCAACCCAGGGTCTGATGCTCAGCTGGGTGGGAAGAAATCAGTCCTACTCAATGTGAGTGATAGCAGAAATCATCTTCCCCTTATTGAAAGCAGGCTCTAACTTATATACACAGCAGCTTCAAGGCTAGCTCAGCAACAGCAGCTAATAGATTACATTTTCATGTTCATCCTACTTGCGGTTTCTGTGATAAGCAAGCTCCCTCACATTTTCCCATCTTGTTTTTCCCCGAAATTGTTTACCACTTTTAGCCGAAAACAGTCTGACCTTGAGGGAAAAGAAAGAAGCCTGCTGTCTACGTGACAGCAACTGCTTTAACCATGGCTCTGACTCTGGTCTTGATTGTGATAAAAATCCATATAACTAGAGTCCAGGCTGCCTTGCCCCAACGGGCCTAAAATTATACCCCGGGATCCATGTCCATGTTCCCTCATTTTTTCTCCACACTCATCCATCAAGATGAATATCCAGGCCAGGGGAAACTGTGTGTTCAGTGTTGGGAACCAGAACCAGCTTGGTTTGTCCACTTGTCCGTTTTTTCTGGCGAAGTTCATACCTCATCGTCTACAACAAATAACTCACATCATAGGTTAATTTTCCCCCAAGGTTAAGTCTCCTTGAGGCATACATCGAGTTTCCCCATCCTTTCTCATCACCCACCAGGTACACCCAGGCCCTTGTGCAAAGACAATCCCACAAATGTGTTTGTCTTTTCCCATGGGAGGTGCAACCCATACTGCCTTCCCCAGACATTTCCCTGGGTGCACTACAGGGACCTTATCTCCTCCCACAGTATGTAGTGGTATTGTTTGGGCAGGACCAGGACGGTTAGTGGAACCTCTGCTGTTAACCAGCCAAGTGACTTCTGCTCAATTTTTATCCCACTGCTTCCATGCCCCATTGCCCAACGCTCTCAACATGGTCTTTAGCAATCCGATATATCTTTCAATCTTTCCAGAGGCTTGTGGGTGATAGGGGATGTGGTATATCCACTCAGAGCCACGTTTCTTAGCACAGGATTTTATGAGATTATTTCGAAAATGAGTCCCATTGTCTGATTCAATTCTTTCTGGAGTAACGTGTCGCCACAAAACTTACCTTTCAAGACCCTAGACAGTATTTCGGGCAGTAGCATGGTTTACATGGTATGTTTCCAACCAACCGGTACTTGCTTCCACCATGGTGAGTATATAATGCTTCCCTTGGTGTGTTCGTGGTAGCGGTCCAATATAGTAAATTTGCCAGGTCTCACCGTCTTGAAAACCCAGCCATCGGCCTCTGTTCAAGGGAGACTTGATTTGTGTGGTTCGCTTGACTGAAGCACGTTTCATATTCGTGGGTGACCTGTGTAATGGCATCCATGGTCAAGTCCACCCCTCGATCACGAGTCCATCTATATGTTGCATCTCTTCCCAGATGTCCTGATGTTTCATGGGCCCATTGAGCTATAAATAGCTCACCTTTACGCTCCCAGTCTAGGTCTACCTGAGCTACTTCAATTTTGGCAGCTTTGTCTACCTGTTGGTTGTTCCATTGTTCTTCAGTGGCACGGCTTTTGGGCACGTGAGCATCTACATGATGTACTTTCAGAGTCATATTTTCCACCCGAGCAGCAATGTCTTGCCATAATGCAGCAGCCCAGATGGGTTTACCCTTGCGCTGCCACTTGGTCTTCTTCCATTGCTGTAGCCATCCCCATAGAGCATTAGCCACCATCCAGGAGTCAGTATAAAGATAGAGTACTGGCCACTTCTCTCATTCTGCAATCCTTAGAGCTAGTTGGATGGCTTTCACTTCAGCAAACTGACTCGACTCACCTTCTCCTTCAGTGGCCTCAACAACTCGTCGTGTAGGACTCCACACAGCACCTTTCCACTTACGATGATTTCCTACCATGCGGCAGGATCCATCAGTAAACAAAGCATAATGCCTCTCATCTTCTGATAGTTCATTATATGGTGGTGCCTCTTGGGCATGAGCTACTTCCTCCGGCAGTGGTCCAAAATCCCTGCCTTCTGGCCAGTCCATGATCTCTTCCAGGATTCCTGGGAGATTACATTTCCCCAGCCAAGATCGCTGTGTAATCAACGCCATCCACTTACTCCAGGTAGCACTGGTTGCATGATGCATAGAAGGGGTTTTCCCTTTGAACATCCAGTGTAGCACAGGCAGATCTGGTTCCAAGAGGAGGTAACCTGGTGCCAATGACTTCTGAAGCAGCTCGAAGTCCCTCATATGCTGCTAGTATTTCTTTTTCAGTTGGGATGTAGTGGGCTTCTGATCCTCGATATCCTCGGCTCCAAAACCCTAATGGTTGACCTCGGGTTTCTCCAGATGTTTTCTGCCAGAGGATCCAGGAGAGATCATGCTCTCCAGCGGCAGCGTAGAGGATATTCTGCACATCTGGTCCTGTACGGACGGGCCCAAGGGCGACTGCATGAGCTATTTCCTGTTTAATTTGTTGAAAAGCTTGTTGTTGCTCAAGGCCCTACTCAAAACAGTTCTTCTTTCTGATTACTCTAAAAAGAGGGCTCATAAGCTGACTATAATCTGGGATATTCATCCTCCAGAATCCCACAAGGCCCAGGAAAGCTTTTGATTCTTTCTTATTAGTTGGTTGAGACATAGTCGCTATTGTGTTCACAACATCCAGAGGCACATGTCGACGCCCATCTTGCCATTTTATGCCCAAAAACTGGATTTCTTGTGCAGGTCCCTTTACTTTGATTCTTTTTACAGCAAAACCAGATTTTAAGAGAATCTGAAATTTTCATTTCCATTTCTCAAACACTTCTTCTGCCTTGTTGCCCCATACTTTTATGTCATCAATGTACTGTAAATGTTCGGGGGCATCACCCATTTCCAGCACAGTTTGGATTAGACCATGACAAATAGTAGGACTATGTTTCCACCCCTGGGGCAATCGATTCCAGGTATATTGGACACCTCTCCATGTGAAGGCAAATTGTGGCCTGCACTCTGCTGCCAACGGAACTGAGAAAAATGCCCTAGTGATGTCAATCGTAGCATAGCACTTGGCTGCTTTTGACTCCAGTTCATACTGAAGCTCTAACATGTCTGGTACAGCAGCACCCAGTGGTGGTGTCACTTCATTCAGGCCATGATAGTCTACTGTTAACCTCCACCCTCCATCAGATTTTTTCACAGGCCATATGGGACTATTAAATGGGGAATGAGTTTTGCTAATTACTCCTTGAGCCTCCAGTTGATGAATCAACTCACAGATGGGAGCCAGGGAATCTCGGTTCGTGCGATGTGGCCTCCGGTGCACCGTCCTGGTAGCAATTGGTACCTGTTGCTCTTGAACTTGCAGCAATCCCAAAACAAAAGGGTCTTGTGAGAGGCCAGGTAAACTGGAGAGTTTTTTGACTTTCTCTTTATCTACAGTGGCTATACCAAAAGCCCATCGAAACCCCTTGGAGTCTCTGAAGTGTCCTCTCGTGAGGTAATCTATGTCAAGAATACAAGGGGCCTCTGGACCAGTCACAACGGGGTGTTTTTCCCATTTGTCCCCTGTTCAACTCACTTCAGCCTCTAATACAGATAACTCTTCACATCCCATGTCACTCCAGAGATCCAGAAAGAATCTGTTCCTCTATACCTTGATGGCATCAATTTATACTGTTCCCCTGTGTCTACTAAGGCTTTATACCTTTGTGGGTTTGATGTGCCAGGCCATCGAACCCACACAGTCCAGTAGATTCGGTCATCCCTTTCCTCCTCCTGGCTGGAGGCAGGGACCCTCCATTTCTGTTCTTCATCAGAGTATTTGCTATCTGATCCTTGCAATTGTAGACCTGAAATCTCCTCATTGGCATTAAAGGAAGTGATTGCAGTTCTTCTGTTCCTTAGAGATTGTTGATCGTCCTCTTTTGTTCTGGCAACTACGATGCTGACAGCCCTCTTTGGTTGTCCCTTTCTAAAAGTTGTCTTGCCCCTTAGTTCACGTACACACGCTTCCAGTTTAAAACTGAGTTCACCATCCCATTTCCTCTTATCCTGTCCTTGGTCACGCCAAGGAGAGGCCACGCAAAAAGAGCCAGAGTTCATTTCGTGGTGTACTCCGACGCCTGGTACTTCCTTTTCCCCTGGTCGGGGCAGTGGATGATCAAATTCTGGGGCAGTTCTGACAGTTAGGCCTTTATCCCACACTGGTGAGGAGGTGCAGAGGCTCTCTTCATAGTTTTATAACCAAGAAGATATTCTCTCCACTGTTGGTATATCCATGTCTGGGTGATACATCATTGCCAAGATATTAGAATACGTAGCTGGGGCACTCTGAATCACTTTTCTCAACATGGCCCGTGTACACTGGACATCGTCTGGATCTGTGGAGGCCTCAGTATTATCTAGATCATCATAGATGCCTTCCAGCACAGCTAATTCCCTTAGGTATTGGATGCCTTCATCTGCTCTAGTCCACTTTCCTCAGGCATTTACAAGATCTTCCTTGAATGGGTATGTTGCCCTTACACTTGAGAGGAGCCGTTTCCAGAGACTGCAAATTAAGGTCTTCTTTCCAATGCCTCTGTCAATTCCCCGGTCCCTAGCAAGGGATCCCAGCTGTTGGACTTCTCTACCTTCCAATTACTGACTGTCAGCCTTTTTATCCCAACATCAGAGCAACCAGGCACCAATCCCCTCACCTGGCTGGGGACTGTTATTATTGCAGATAAACAATTATTTTAGTTAACAACTTATCATCACAATAAGTAGTCACTTGTTACCTTAGCCACAAGACCCTGGTAAATGTATTTTTTAGGTTACCTTGGCTGTTAACTTAACTACAAGACCCTGGTAAATGTATTCGTTAGGTTAGCTTGGCTGTTACCTTAGTTGTTACTAAAACAAAGGGACTGATATCTTTTTTTGACCAATCACTGTGAATTTGGAATTTTTTTTTTTTGTTGGGAACCAATCAAGGTGAAGGGCTAAATTGATAGATGGACGTTTTATGCATGCTTGTGTTGACAAATGTGATTCTTTTATTTGAGCTGTATAGAAACCCTGAAAATGGTAACTGACAATGAAGCACTTATGGAGGAGCTATCCTCCCTGTTTTCCCAGTGCTGCATAAAAAAGAAGTGCCTGCTTATCTGCTTTCCTGTGTAGATAATTTTTTCGCGATTTGGGATTCGTCACCATAATCTTTTCATATATCTCGAAGTTTTGATGAGGTGAGGGACCCAGTAGTTTCCATTTCCTTTTCGATTTCTTTCACTCCTTCTCCTGATCTCCTTACTGAAGGACCAGTTGCTTCTTCTAACCTTTCCTCTTCTTCCTCTTCTGCCCTTACTAATCAATTATATGGACTTGACCTCCTTATCCACTGTTTCTTTATCACTACTGGGCAACCACTGTGGTTGTTGTTTGATTCCATGACTCAACCAATGTGGTCTCAGATACAGTTTGAATTTCTACCTCGACCATAGATCTCTGAGAGGACTAGAGCGCGGCTCAGTAGGCAGAGGGTAGGCCCCAGTATAGTGTCTGAACCTCATGGGCCTCATTGGGGTAGGCAAGAAACCCTTCTATCAGGTGGCATGTCAGTAAAGCAGAGTTTTTTTATCTGGTCAGCTGTAAAATCCAAGGTTACAGGAGGTGGTAACCGTCCTAGGAATTTGCCCAAATTCATCCACACACCCACATAGAATGAGACTCACAATTATTATTTGGGCCATCATGTTCCCAGGCTCTTTCATCCTTTTCACAAAATCATACAGCCAACATAGCAAAGCTGTCATGGTTAGAGCGCAGCACAGAGTCAGTGTTAGTAGCATCATGTTCCCATACATAAGTCAAACACCTATTGATTAAGTAAGTATTAATTTGAATCACATAAGGATCAAACTGAAGAGTTACATACCACACCTGATAGGGACCTGTTACCTTAGCTACCAGACGCTGGCAAATGTATTTGTTAGGTTACTTTAGCTGATACCTTAACTACAAGACCCTGGTAAATGTATTCCTTAGGTTTCCTTGGCTATTACATTAGTTGTTACTAAAACAAAGGGACTGATATCTTTTTTTGACCAATCTCTGTGATTTTGGAAATTTTGTGTTTGTTGGGAACCAATCAAGGTGAAGGGCTAAATCAATAGATGGATATTTTATGCATGCTTCTGTTGGGAAATGTGATTCTTGTTTTTGAGCCCTATAAAAACCCTGAAAATGGTAACTAAAAAGAAAGCACATATGGAGGAGCTATCCCCTGTGTTTTCCTAGCGCTGCGTAATAAAGAAGTGCCTGCTTATCTGCTTTCCTGTGTAGATAATTTTTTGGTGATTTGGGATTCGTCAACATAATCTTTTGGCATATCTCGAAGTTCTGATGAGGTGATGGACGGAGTAGTTTCCATTTTCATTTACGATTTCTTTCACTCCTTCTCCTGCACTCCTTACTGAAGGACCAGCTTCTTCTTCTAACCTTCCCTCTTCCTCCTCTTCTGCCCTTACTAATCAATGATATGGACTTGACCTCCTTATCCACTGTTTCTTTTTCACTACTGGGGAAACCACTGTGGTTGTTGTTTGATTCCCTGACTCAGCCATGGTGGTCTCAGATACAGTTTGAATTTTCACCTCAGCCATAGTTCTCTGAGAGGACTGGACTGCGACTGACTCGACCATGGTGGTCTCAGATACAATTTCAATTTCCACTTCAACCATAGTTCTCTGAGAGGACTGGAGTGCGGCTCGGTAGGCAGAAGCTAGGTCCCAGTATAGTGCCCAAACCTGATGGGCCTCATTGGGGTAGGCAAGACACCCTTCTATCAGGTGGCGTGTCAGTAAAGCAGGGTTTTTCATCTGTTCAGCTGTAAAATCCCAGGTTACAGGAGGTGATAACCGTCCTAGGAATTTGCCAAATTCATCCACACACCCTGCCACCCAGGGATTGGCCGCTTCTGGAGGGATTTTAACATGTTTCCTTCCCACATTTGTCCTCTCTTATACCCAGATGAGTCCAGATTCCACAAAATATGTAATATACCAGCCATATTAATTAGTAATATTACAATTCTCATATAAGAGTGACTAAGGATCTGGGAAGTCTGTATAACAAATTTTTCTATATCAGTCCGAGATGAAGGGAAAAAGATGCTTTCGCCATGACCTCCATGGATAGCTCCCACAGCACAGTAAATCCATCAGTCATAGAATGAGACTCACAATTATTATTTGGGCCATCATGTTCCCAGGCCCTTTTATCCTTTTCACAAAATCATACAGCCAACTTAGGAAAGCTATCAAGGTTATAGCGCAGCACAGAGTCAGTGTTAGTAGCGTCATGTTCGCAAACATTACAAAGTGTAAGATAAGCTGCATTACAGGAAGGCTCCGTGACCAGCACAGGAGCTTTGCACTCATTGGCTTACTATAATTACAGTGCATTTTATGTAAAACTACTATTATCTCGCCCCATGTTAGGCACCAAAAAGGCTGTGGTAGTTTGACCCTGACTGAATGCCAGGTGCCAACCACACCGATCTATCCCCCACCTCCCCAGGAAGCCAGGGAAGGGGAGAAAGTAAGATGGGAGACTCATGGGTTTAGATAAAAGCAGTTTAATAAATAAACAACAAAGCCGCGCACACGGGAAGCAAAGTAAAAGCAGATAAAGCTGTTACTCTCTACTTCGGAACTGCAGCCATGTCTGGCCACCTCTTAAGAAGCAGGGCTTTGGTACGCATAGGGGTTGCTTTTGGAAGACCAGAAATGTATCTTGTCTCCCATTCCTGCTCATCTCCACCATTTTATTTTACTGAGATGATGTCGTATGGTATGGAATATCTTCTGGGTCAGCCTGGGTAAGCTGTTCTGGCCGTGGTCCCTCCCAAGATTGTGCTCACCCACAGCTATTGGTGAAGGTGGGGGAAGAAATGCGGGAGGGACAGCCCAGATGCTGTGCGAGAAGTAGTCATATTATTGATATCAACAGTAAGCACAGCACTGCAAGAGCTGCTGTGGGAAATAACTACCATCCCAGATCCAGGACAGTAACATTTTAAGCTGCTTTCCTGTGGGATCTATCACCAATCCCCTGTTGTCGCAGCTCCCGTTTGAAATACAGGCTGCCGGTAGAATTTAAGCCACTGCCTCTGTGATCTACAAGAAAGCAGGTACGCAGATCCCACCTAAAATGGTGTGTAGGTCTCTGTGTAGTCTATCAGCCAGCACTGTGCCACCATTGCAATTGCTTTCCTACAAGAGCTATCTCCAGTCCCGCGCACCAGGCCTACTCAGTTCCCATTGAAAATACAAGCAATCGGTAGAAGTTACGTCACTGCGTCTAGGAGCTACAAGAAAGCAGGTATGCAGATCTCACCTTCAGTGGTACGTAGGTACCGGTGTAGCCTATCAGCCAGCACTGTGCCACTATTGCAGCTGCTTTCCTGTTGGAGCTACCTCCAATCCCACGCACTTGGCCTACTCAGCTCCCATTGGAAATACACGCTGCTGTTAGAAGTTACACCACTGCGTCTAAGAGCTAGAAGAAACAGGTACGCAGACCACACCTTCAGTTGTAAGTAGATTCCCATGTCGCCTATCAACAGGCTCTGTGCCACCCTCTCAACTTCTTACCTGTGTGAGCTATCTCCAATCCCGCTTGTTGATGGCTCTGCAATCTCGACAAACTTATCTACACAGGAATGCAGATAAGCAGTCACTTCTTTATTATTCATCTCTGGGAAAATGCGAAGGATAGCTCCTCCATCGGTGCTTCGTTGTCAGTTACCATTTTTAGGGTTTTTATACAGCTCAAAAAAAAGAATCACATTTGCTAACACAAGTATGCATAAAATATCTATCTATCCATTTAGCCCTTCACTTTGATCGGTTCCCAACAAACACCAAATTTCCAAAATCACAATGACTGGTTAAAAAAAAAGATATCAGTCTCTTTGTTTTAGTAACAACTAAGGTATCAGCCAAGGTAACCTAACAAATACATTCACAGGGTCTTGTAGCTAAGGTAACAGATCCCCATCAGGTGTGGTATGTAACTCTTGCAGTTTGATCCTTATGTGATTCAAATGAATACTTACTTAATCAACAGATGTTTGAGTTATTTGCAAGTGCCTAGCTAATTGACTGAACTATTACTCGGTGATTAACAAGTGCTTAACTACTTATTGTGATAAGTTGTTAACTACAATAATTGTGTATCTGCAACATTTCCCCCTTTGAAATATTGATAATCACATTCCAATACAATCACTTTTGAACTGATCATTGTCTCTTGAAAATGCTGTCAAGATTCCATTGCTTCATCACATTCTTTGTATTATTTCTCTTTTGATGCAACGATATGCCAAATAGTTTTCCAGAAACATGATAATCAATAGCATAAGTTTTTTAATCAGTGACTTTATCCAGGATTTTAGGTCCAGGCCCAGTCTCTCAAAAACTTTATCTATCCTGGGTGTGTTCATGTCTTACCTAATTTCCTGATATTGGAATTACCTGTTCCGAGTCTATTTCTGCTTGGACTGGAGTCTGGGTCTGAACATTCAATACAAATCAATTTGACCATCCAATTCTGATCCATGTTTCCACCACCATAGACTTAAAAAACAACAAAAACAAAAACTTAACTATGTTTCAGAGTTAACTTCAATATCTCAAGATCTCCTACAACTCTCCCACTTCCATGGGCTTGATGGTGTCCTCTTTACCCGAGTGTAGTGGATCCAGGCATCTGATTAGGCAATCTTGATTGCAGTGAAGGTGGTCAGCAACACCTCGTATGGTCCCTTAAACCTTCCTTGCACCTTCATTGCAGAGGTTATTCGTTCCAGGTTTTATATAGACATAATCTCTAGGCAGGATGTTGTGTACTGGATTTTTCCAAAGGCAGAGGTCGATTCTACACTACTGCATTTCGGAGCCTGTTCAGGATTTTTCCAAGAGGAAGCAAATAGTTATATACATCTTGTTTTCCTGTCACATGCATGTTTGGATTTGGTTCAGGAACCTCATAGGGATTTCAATATATTATCTCATAAGGACTTACTGACTTGGAGGTTTCACTCTTACTTTGTAGCAATGCGAGTGGAAGTGCCTGAGGCCATTTTAATTTAGCCTCCTGAAAAAATTTTCTAATTTTTCTTTTTAGGGTCTGGTTCATTCTTTCCATTTTTCCACTTGATTGTGGTATCCAACGGGCGTGTAAATCCCAGGAAATTCCTAGGACTTTGCTTACCTCTTACCAAATAACTGAAAGTCTTTGGTTAAATCTGGCAAGCCTAAGGCTGAGGCTGTCATCAGAGCTATTTTAAGCTTCCGGAAAGCTTCTTGCTGTTCTTTGTCCCGTGTAAAAGGGGTAGATTTTTGGGCTTCATATAATAGTTTTTCTATAAGATCATAATCCATGATCCAGAGCCTGCACCATCCTGTCATTCCCAAAAATGCCCACAACTTATGCACAGTGTGTGGTTCCGGAACAGCACAAATCGCTTCCTTGCCATTTGTCCCTAGCCTCCATTGTCCTTTTGAAATTTCGAGGCCCAAATATATTACTGTTTAGCGTGCCATATGAGCTTTTTCCTTTGATACCTTGTACCTGTTTAATCCCCAAAAGTTTAAAAGTTCAATGGTTACCTGTAGGCAGACTGCTCTTTCCGTTGTGACAGTTAGGATGTCATCCACATATTGGAGAAGCAAATGATCTGGTCTCGGTGTCACTGTCTTTTCATTAGTCCAAAGTTCCAGTTCTTTTGCGAGTTATCTTCCAAAGATAGTTCGACTGTTCTTGAATCCTTGGGGTAGCCGTGTCCATGTTAACTGTATCTTGCGTCCTGTTTGGGGTCTTTCCCACTCAAAAGCAAATAGCTTACTACTTTCCTTTTCCAAAGGGATACAAAAGAAAGCATCTTTTAAATCACGCACTGTAAACCACTGATAATTTTCTCTCAGAGCTTTGTGTAAAGTATACAGATTTGCTACAACTGGATGTATATCTTTCACAATCTGATTTATGGGTCTTAAGTCCTGAACTTACCTGTACTCTCCATTCGATTTCTGTACTGGCAAAATAGGTGTATTATAGTCTGACTCACATTATTCTAGAATTTGATATTTCAGAAATTTTTCATTTACTACTTTTAATCCTTGCTTTGTCTCAGGTTTTAATGGGTATTTTCTCACCCTGACCGATTTTACTTTTTCTTTTATTTCAATTTTTACTGGTGTCAATTTTGATGTTCCTGGAAATCTCAGTTTCCCACACCATTGCATTCTCCACTTCTGGAGGCAATTCTAGCACCTTTGTTTTTTCTTTTATCATCAATATTTGTCCTGTCTTTGATTCAGGTATTTTTAGCAAAAGTCTCCGTTTTCAATTTTTGCAATTAATTTAGATAACGAGTCCCTCCCCATCAGGGGTATTGGACATTCTGAAACATACAAAAAATTCATATGTTATCACTTTATTGCCAAATTGTAAATTTAAGGGTGTCAAAAATGGCCCATTTTCCTCTTTCCCTGTGCCTCTGACAATATTTTATTCCCAGTTTTAGTTTCTATTGCTCCTCTACATGTATTTAAAACTGAAAACATTACTCCCAACTCTACCGACATCTTGTATTTTTAAATTGGAGCTGAAAAGTCAAAGTGCGCGGGATTGGAGACAGTTCCCAGAATAAAGCAGCATCAAAGGGTGCAACGTGCTGGCTAATATACTGCACGGGGACCTACATAACACTGTAGGTGGGGTGTGTGTAGCTGCTTTCTTGTAGCTCCCAGAGGTAACAGAGAAACTTTTACCGGCAACCTGTATATTCAGTGGGAGCTTAGCAGGTCAAGAGCGCGGGATTGGAGATAGCTCCCACATGAAAACACCTGCAAAGGTGGAACAGTTCTGGCTGATAGGCGACACGGGGACCTACTTACTACTGCAGGTGGGGTATGCGTACCTGCTTTCTTGTAGCTCCCAGAAGCAAAGGCGTAACATGTTCCAGAAGCGTGGGTTTTTTTGAATGGCAGCTGAGCAGGCCAATGATGCGTGATTGGAGATAGCTCCCACAGGAAAGCAGCTGCAAAGTTGGTACAGTGCTGGCTTATAGACTACATGGGGACCTACTTACCACTGTAGGTGGGGTCTGCGCACCTGCTTTCTTGTAGTGCCCAGACGCAGTGGCGTAACTTCTACAGACAGCCTGTTTTTTTTCAATGGGAGTTGAGCAGGCCAAGTTCTCAGGAATTGAGATAGCTCCCACAGGAAAGCAGCTGCAAAAGTGACACAGTGCTTGCTGATAAGCTATACGGGGATCCATTTACCACTGTAGGTCGGGTCTGCGTACATGCTTTCTTGTAGCTCCCAGACACAGTGGCGTAACTTCTACCGGCAGCCTGTATTTTCAACCGGAGCTAAGCAGGCCACGTGCGTGGGATCAGAGATATCTCCCACAGGAAAGCAGCTCCAAAGGTGGAACAGTGCTGGCTAATCGAATACACGGGCACCTACTTACCATTGTAGGTGGGGTCTGCGTACCTGTTCTCTTGTACCTCTCCGACGCAGTGATGTGACATGTACTGGCAGGTTGTATTTCAAATGGGAGTTGAGCAGTCCAAGTGCGCGGAAACAGAGATAACTCCCACAGCAAAGCAACTGCAAAGGTGGCACAGTGCAGACTGATAGACTACATGGGCACCTACGTACCACTGTAGGTAGCGTCTGCATACCTGCTTTCTTGTAGCTCCCAGATGCAGTCGCGTAACTTCTACCTACAGCATGTATTTTTTCAATGGGACCTGAGCAGTCCAAGTGCACGGTATTGGAGATAGCTCCCACAGGAAAGCAGCTAAAAAGGTTGCACAGTGCTGGCTGATAGACTACATGTGGATCTATGTACCACAGTAGGTGATTTCACCGTACCCGCTTTCTTATAGCTCCTAGACGTAGTGGTGTAACTTCTACCAGCAGTGTTTATTTTCAATGGGAGCTGAGCAGGTCAAAGGAGTGGGAAAGAGATAGCTCCCACAGGAAAGCATTGGCAAAGGTTGCGCTGTTGACGGATCCACAGTCACGAAAAACTTATCTACACATGAATGCAGATAAGCCATGCACTTCTTTTTTATGCAGCGCTGGGAAAACAGGGGGGATTGCTCCTCCAGATGTGCTTTGTTGTTAGTTACCATTTACAGGGTTTTTACACAGCTCAAACAAATGAATCACATTTGCAAACACAAGTATGCATAAAATATACATCTATCAATTTAGCCCTTCACCTTGATTGGTTCACAACAAACACAAAATTTCCAAAATCACAGTGATTGGTCCAGAAAAGACATCAGTCCCTTGCTTTTAGTAACAACTAAAGTAATAGCCAAGGTTAACCTAATGAATACATATACCAGGGTCTTGTAGTTAAGGTGACAGCTAAGGTAACCTAACAAACAAATTCACCAGAGTCTCGTAGCTAAGCCCTATAAGGTATGGTATGTAACTCTTGCAGTTTGATCCTTATGTGATTCAAAGGAATACTTAATTAATCAATAGGTGTTTGAGTCATTTGCAAGTGCTTAGCTAATTTATTTAACTATTACTAGATTCTTAACAAGTGCTTAACAAGTCCTTGACTACTTATTGTGATGATAAGTTGTTAACTAAAATAATTCTGTATCTGCAACATTCCCCCTCTTTGAAAGTATTGATAATCACATTCCAATACTTTCACTCTTATATTTCAGTTGTCTCCATAACTAAGCCATGATTGTCATGTGGTGGTTGATTACCTTTGAACCAATCATTGTGTCTTGTCAATGCTGTCAAGATTCTATTGCTCCACTGTATTATTTCTCTTTTGATGCAACAATATGCCAAATAGATTGCCAAAAACATTATAATCAATAACAAAAGTGTTTCAATCAGTGACTTTATCCAGGATTTTAGGTCCAGGCCCAGTCCCTCAAAAACTTTATCTATCCAGCTTGTGTTTATGTCTTCCCTAATTTTCTGTGTTGCCCTTTCTATGTTGTCTAATTGATCTAACTCGTATTCTACATCTGTGGTGACATTTGGAATGTGTATTCAACAATGGTCTACTCTGTCTTTTAGGAGGCCACACACCCCATGTTCTTTCAGCAACAGCATGTCCAGAGTCATTCTATTTTGAAATGCCATTCTAGAGGAAGCCTGTAATTGTAAATTCAGTTGTTTAAATCCCTTTCTGGTCACACTTGTCAACCGTTCAATCTGTCCAGTCAAACTATACAGTCACTCTCTATTTGGATAGGATGCTATAGGATTTAAGAGAGATTCTAGCGTCCAGCAAATTTTTACTCCAGTACCTGGATCATTCCAATCATCATCGTCTAATTTTGATCTTTTCACTCCTGTCAAATGCAAACTTTCTAAACTGCCCTTAAAGGGAGATTTTTTCCAAATTGGGCATAATGTAGGCAATCCCAAAGTTATTTGTTTAACTTTCCCATCTACTGGCAGATGAGATGTCCATGTGCCATCACTCATAGCCCAGACCAGATGTCCTGGGCTTGGAATCATATATCTTTGACAGTCAATTCTCCAGAGGCTGGTCAGGTTTAGGTTGTTCTTCAGTCCTCTGCATTAACGACCAATCTTCAGGGCTATTGTCAATTGGGGTACACGCTGAACTGCTTGTCTCACTGTACTGCAAGTGTGTACTTGTTCACATTCCCACCAAGGAACTTTTTTCTCCTTTTCTCTTGTCAAAGTACTTCTATCTAATACTGACCTGCTTGCCGTGAGTTCAAGTCCATCCCACTGAAAACACCAAGATGTCTTAGCCCTGTATCTGAATTTCAAGTTTACAGTAATACCCCAAACTGAATTCCATTCCTCCTCCCTGTTTGCTGTCCTGTTAACCTGTTCACATTCCCATTTCATAGTCATTCGGGACACATTCCTTGTTTTTGGTTCATCATATCTGCACCACCCAACATCTCCAAATATTCTTATAGGGGTAAATTGAAAATTTAGCAACTTATAACAGTCCACTCTATTACCGGGGATTGTCCATTGCTTTCTAATGTAATCTACTCTCTCTTCGCAACTTATGACTGGATTTTGTTTACAGTGTGCAATCCCATTTTTCTTAACTGTGGTCAAATTTATGGTTAAGATTCCCCAAGGAATGGACTCTCCCACTGCCCGTGGTATAGGTAGGCAAGCAGTAATTTGGGAGACATTTTACAGATGTGCGAATTCCTTAAGTCTATCATCAGATTTTCCTCCTGAGTTTTTCCTGGTATTGGAATTACCTGTTCCGAGTCTATTTCTGTTTGGACTGGAGTCTGGGCCTGAACATTCAATACGAATCGATTTGACCATCCAATTTTGATCCATGTTTCCACCACCATAGACTGAATAAAACAACAAAACCAAAAACTTAGCCATGTTTCAGAGTTAATTTCAATTTCTCAAGATCTTCTATAACTCTTCCACTTCCATGGACTTGACAGTGCCTTCTTCACCCGAGTGTAGTGGATCCAGGCATCTGATTCGACAATCTTGATTGCAGTGAAGATGGTCAGCAACACCTGGTATGGTCCCTTCCACCTTCCTTGCAGAGGTTCTTCGTTCCAGGTCTTTATGTAGACATAATCTCCAGGCAGGATGTTGTGTACTGGATTTTCCAAAGTCAGAGGTCAATTCCACACTACTGACCATCGGAGCCTGTTTAGAGTTTTCCCAAGAGAAAGCAAATAGTTATACACATCTTGTTTTCCTGTCACATGCATGTTCGGATTCAGTTCAGGAACCTCATAGGGTTTTCCATACATTATCTCATGAGGACTTACTGACATTCTGCTTTGAGGTTAATTCTCCAGAGGCTGGTCACCTTTAAGTTGTTCTTCAGTCCTCTGCATAAACAACCAATCTTCAGGGCTATTGCCAATTGGGGTATACGCTGAACTGCTTGGCTCACTGTGCTGCAATTGTATACTTGTTCACATTCCCACCAAGGAACCTTGTTTTCCTTTTCTCTTGTCAAAGTACTTCTATCTAATACTAACCTCTTTACTGTGAAGTTTATCCCATTCAAAACAGCAAGATGTCTTAGCCATGTATCTGAATTGTAAGTTTACACAAACACCCCAAACTGAATTCCATTCCTCCTCCTTGTTTGCTGTTCTGTTAACCTGTTCACATTCCCATTTCATAGTCACTCAGGACACATTCCTTGTTTTTGGTTCATCATATCTGCACCACCCAACATCTCCTAATCTTCCTATGGTGGTAAATGGAAAATTTAGCAACTTATAACAGTCCACTCCATTACCGGGGGTTGGCCATTGCTTTCTAATGTAATCTACTCTCTCTTCCCAACTTATAAGTGTTTTTTGTTTACAGTGTGCAGTCCCATTTTTCTTAACAGTGGCCAAATTCATGGTTAAGATTCCCCAAGGAATGGACGCTCCCACTGCCCGTGGTATAGGTAGGCAAGCAGTAATTTGGGAGACATTTTGCAGATGTGCGAATTCCTTAATCAAGCCTATCATCAGATTTTCCTCCTGAGTTTTACCTGGTATTGGAATTACCTGTTCCGAGTCTATTTCTGTTTGGACTGGAGTCTGGGCCTGAACATTCAATACAAATCGATTTGGCCATCCAATTTTGATCCATGTTTCCACCACCATAGACTGAAAAAAAAACCAAAAAACAAAAACTTAGGGTTTTTTTTAGAGTTAACTTCAATTTCTCAAGATTTCCTACAACTCTCCCACTCCCATGGGCTTGACAATGCCTTCTTCACCCGAGTGTAGTGGATCCAGGCATGGATCCAGACCTGATATGGTCCCTTCAGTCTTCCGTGCAGAGATTCTTCGCCCAGGTCTTTATGTAGACGTAATCTTTAGGCAGGATGTCGTGTACTGGATTTTCCAAAGGCAGAGGTCAATTCTTCACTACTGCACTTTGGAGCCTGTTTAGAGTTTTTCCAAGAGAAAGCAAATAGTTATATACATCTTGTTTTCCTGTCACATGCATGTTCGGATTCAGTTCAGGAACCTCATAGGGTTTTCCATATATTATCTCATAAGGACTTATTGACATTCCACTTCGAGGTTTCACTCTTATTTGTAGCAATGCAAGTGCAAGTGCCTGAGGCCATTTTAATTTAGCCTCCTGACAAATTTTTCTAATTTGTCTTTTTAGTGTCTGATTCATTCTTTCCACTTTTCCACTTGATTGTGGTATCCAACGGGCGTGTAAATCCCAGGAAATTCCTAGGACTTTGCTTACCTCTTGTACCACATTGGCTACGAAATGTCCTCTGTCTGAAGATATTTCAAATGGAACGTCAAACCTTGAAATAATTTCTTACAGGAGACATTTCACTGTTTCCTTAGCCTGATTGGTGTGACAGGGAAAGGCTTCTGGCCATCCTGAAAAGGTGTCAACCCCAACAAACACATATTTATATCTATTGCATTTAGATAATTCTGTAAAATCAATTTGCCAATAATCTCCTTTTTCCACTCCAGTTTTTATTTTGCCCATCTGTACCCTTTTTTGTACTACTGGATTGTTCTTTAAACAAATTTCACATTTTGCCGTTACTGATTTTTCCATTTCCAACATTCTTACTGATATTATATTTCTTTTCAGAAGCTGAGTCATAGCTTCTGCACCCCAGTGACACTCCCTATGCTTTGTTTGCAAAATCTCTCTCATGATTAAGGGAGGCAATACTACCTGACCGGTATTTCTCGTCCACCATCCTGAATTTTTCTCTGCATTTAGTAACTTAGGCAATTTCTCATCCTCCCCTGAATATTTTGGAGGCTCCTTAGGGAGCGCTACTCTTCTGGTGGTGATGGTTGGCATTTGCGAGACAGTGTTTTGTTCTATTTTCCTAGCAGTCTGATCTGCTAACCTATTTAGATCAATTATCTTTGAGTTCCCTGTCTGATGTGCCTTACCGTGCATGATTGCCACTTGAACTGGTTCCTGCACTGCCGCCAGCAGTTGCAAGATTTCCTTTTGATGCTTAATGTTTGTTCCCTGTGAGGACAGTCGTCCTCTTTCTTTCCACAGGGAACCATGGACATGGACTACTCCAAAGGTATATTTTGAATCAGTCCAAATATTAACTCGTTTTACTTAATTTCAAAGCACGTGTCAATGAAATCAGTTCTTCCTTCTCTGCAGAAGTTGGCAATGCATTTGCTTCTATTACTGTGTTTTCGGTTGTTACCGCATATCCTGCATGGTGAGTTCCATTCACGACAAAGCTGATGTCATCTGTGAACAGTTCCCGTTCAGGGTTTTCAAGAGGATCATTCTTCAGGTCCTCTCTGCTGGAATATGTATGTTCAATGGTTGCAACACAGTTGTGTTCCAGTTGTTGCTCTTCCTGTGAAGCACTCAGAAACACTGCAGGATTTAGAAGGTTACTTGTTTTCAACACCACATGATCCTGCTCAGTGAGAATTACCTGATATTTCATCATTCAACTCAGGGATAACCAATGTCCCCGCTTTTGCTCCAAGACTGTGGTATATGTGGGACATAGACTGTAATAGTCCTTCCCAAGGCCAGCTTTCTTGCTTCTTGGATCAGTGTGACAGTTGCAGCTACTGCTCGCAGGCAAGAAGGCCATCCCTTGCTCACTAAGTCCAGTTGTTTGGAAAAATATCCCACCGGTCTCTTCCAGCTTCCTAGTTTCTGCGTCAGAACTCCTAGAGACAAATGCTGTCATTCATGAACAAATAACTGAACGTGTTTGGTTAAATCTGGCAAGCCTAAGGCTGGAACTTTCATCAGAGCTATTTTAAGCTTCCGGAACGCTTCTTGCTTTTCTTTGTCCCGTGTAAAAGGGGTAGATTTTTGGGCTTCATATAATGGTTTGGCTATAAGTCATAATCCATGATCCAGAGTCTGCACCATCCCGTCATTCCCAAAAATGCCCACAACTCATGCACAGTGCGTGGTTCTGGAATAGCACAAATCGCTTCCTTTCCATTTGTCCCCAGCCTCCGTTCTCCTTTTGAAATTTCAAGGCCCAAATATATCACTGTTTAGCGTGCTATTTGAGTTTTTTGCTTTGATACCTTGTACCTGTTAAATCCCCAAAAGTTTAAAAATTCAATGGTTACCTGTATGCAGGCTGATCTTCCCGTTGTGGCAATAAGGATGTCATCCACATATTGGAGAAGCAGATGCTCTGATCTTGGTGTCACTGTCTTTTCATTAGTCCAAAGTTCCAGTTCTTTTGCGAGTTTTCTTTCAAAGACAGTCAGGCTGTTCTTGAATCCTTGGGGTAGCCGTGTCCATGTTAACTGTACCTTGCGTCCTGTTTGAGGGCTTTCCCTCTTAAAAGCAAATAGTTTACGACTTTCCTTTTCCAAAGGTATACAAAAGAAAGTATCTTTTAAATCAAGCACTGTAAACCACTGATAACTTTCTCTCGGAGTTGTGAGTAAGGTATATGGATTTGCTACAACTGGATGTATATCTTTCACAATCTGATTTATGGGTCTTAAGACCTGAACTTACCTGTACTCCCCATTCGGTTTCCGTACTGGTAAAATAGGTGTGTTATACTCTGACTCACATTCTTCTAGAATTTGATATTTCAGAAATTTATCAATTAATACTTTTAATCCTTGTTTTGCTTCAGGTTTTATTGGGTATTTTCTTACTCTGACCGATTTTGATTTTTCTTTTATTTCAATTTTTTAGTGGTTGTGCCAATTTTGATTTTCCTGGAAATCTCAGTTTCCCACACTATTGGGATCACTGCATTCTCCAATTCTGGAGGTAATTCTAGCACCTTTGTTTTTTCCTTTATCATCAATATTTGTCCCGTCTTTGATTCAGGTTTTTTTAGTAAGAAGTCTCTGTTTTCAAAGACAATTTGTGCATTTAACTTAGATAACAAGTTCCTCCCCATCAGGGGTGTGGGACTCTCTGGAACATACAAAAAATTCATATGTTATCACTTTATTGCCAAATTGTAAATTTAAGGGTTGCAAATATGGCCGATTTTCTTCTTTCCTTGTGGCTTGCACAATATTTGCAGTTTTCGTTCCAAGGTTTCCTTTTTGGCTTTTTAATAAAGAAAAGGTTGCACCTCTATCCAGCTGGGTTCACCTCTGGTCCCTGTCAATCCATATATTAGCCCAAGACCATCAATTTAGCATGTTGACCAGCTAATTTAGGGCATTCATTTTTCCAATGTCCTTCTTCCCTGCAAAGAGCACATTGATTAGTTCCAAGGGGGGTTCTGCCAACTTGTCCTCTTCCCCTTCCTCTCATCCCTCCTCTCATAGAGCTTTGTCCCCATCCTTGATTTGAAAATCCAGGGGTCCTATTCACTACTGCAAGTAATTGTCTTTTTTTTCTTATCTCATTTTCTTTATCTCTATTATTATAAACTTTCCAAGCTACTTCCACTAATTTGTCCAAATTTCGTATATCTATTCCTTCCAACTTTTGGAGTTTCTTTCTAATGTCCTCCCGTGATTTCCCTAGAAATATTAAGGCTAGTTGTTTCTTAGTTTCTTCGGCTTCAGGTTGAAGTTGGTATATTTACAAACTGCTTCCTTCGGCCTTTCTAAGAATGCTGTTGGGGATTCTTTCTTCTCCTGTCTCACATCATATAATTTAGACCAATTTATAGTTTTGGGCATGGCATTTTGGACCCCATATATAATCCACTGTTGGCACCTTTTCAGTCTCTGCATATAATCGTCCCTATCTGGATCGCATTGTAGGTCCCCTGTAGGGAAATTCTGATCTATGGTACCCTCTACTGTCCGAGTACGGACATCTTCTTCTGCCTGCATTCGAGCAGTTCTCAAAATCATTTGTTTTTCACTAGAGTACATAAGAGTACCTAAAATCACCTGTATATCCTCCCAATCAGAATTTTGAGTTTTCATTATCATTCCCATTATTCTCCCCACTTTACTAGGATCCTCTCTATAAGGACCAGCTGATTCTTTCCATATTATTAGATCTGAGCGAGAGAAGGGCACTTTTACATACACTGGTCCATGTTGCCCAACGCCCTGTCTCAAGGGGGCTATCAACCGTCTCCCCTCCCGTGTTTTTAGAGGAGTTATCAAATGAGTACGCTGTCTCGTTCTCCGGGATATAGGTGGAGATGAGTCCGAGTCTGATTCCTCCTCCTCTCTCGATCTACTACGATTTGGGCGGGGACCTAAATCATCAGGTCCTAGTGCCGGTCACCCGACTGGGCTATCAGCCTTAGAATGAGATGATGATGGAAGAGGGGGATATAATTGAATAGGAGCTATGGAGGCAGATGGAGCTATGTCCAATTCCGGCTCCGTATTATCACGCTCCTTTTCCTTTTGTTTTACAGCCAAATGGTTGCAAAAAGTTTTAGTAAGGGTACAGGCAGAACAACTCTCTTTAGCCTTCATCTTTTTTAAGGTTAATGGCATTTAGGTACATGTCTGCTTATCTAATTCCCATTTCTTTTGCCAATCTGGTTTTTCTCGCAGGTAAAAGAAAAGATCTACATATGGGATCTCATCCTAATTTCTTTCCCTCTTACAGAAGAACATTAATTGCAAGATTGCTTTATAATTCAAAGTCCCATTTAAGGGCCACTTTCCCCACTATCCAAATCATACAACAACCACGCATGATTACAGTACTCTATAAGTTGGTCTTTGCGAAAATCACCCTTAAATTCCTTCCATTGTGCCAACAAACACCCAAAGGGTGAGTTCTCAAGTACTTTGTTTGCCATTTCAAAATTCTTTTAGTTACTAATATTTTCTCAACAATCATTTCGTTCTTTTGCTTCGCTTATCTCTGGCTGTACCCCTCGCGGGATCACAGAACCACGGATCAAAGCTCCGCACTCGCTTCGTGTGCAATTGCACGTCTCAATCACACACACACAGACAGCTCACAACACAATATATAATAATATGCATATATATACACAAAGCAATATACAAACCAATGTACAAATCAATGTACAAACCAAAACCAAGAGCTACCTTTACCATATACTTATGTGGGCCCAATTATACCAATTGTTAATTGCTAATTACCAATGTCAACCCTGTGATCACTTTGTCCGACTTACAGGCTGTTATACCAATGCCAACCCTGTGATCGCTTTCAGGTTTGCCTTATGGGCGGTGCCTAGGCTCCCAATACCAACACGAGGATCCTCTAGCCCAACCAAGAGGGACTTTCGCTCCGTCTTACTGGCAGGCTCCTTTGGGCTTTCCCTGGGCCCAACCAAGAGGGGTCTCTGACACTGCCACTTACCGACTAGTTCACCAGGTTCCACCCCCAACCAATTAGAAGTGCCTTACCACTCCAGGGAACCTTGCGAGGAGCTGTAAGGGTCGCAAGTCCTCCCCGAGAATTCCTTCGTGTCGGCTGGAGTTCGATGAGCATCCGATCCCGTCCAGTCTCACTCGCAAGGTCCCATCTGGGTCACCAAAACTGTTGACAGATCTGCAATCGCGAAAAACTTATCTACACAGGAACGCAGATAAGCCAGGCACTTTATTATGCAGCACTGGGAAAACACAGGGGATAGCTCCTCCATAGCTGCTTCATTGTTAGTTACCATTTTCAGGGTTTTTATACAGCTCAAACAAAATAATCACATTTGTCAACACAAGCATGCATAAAATGTCCATCTAATAGTCAAGGTAACCTAACGAATACATATACCAGGGTCTTGTAGTTAAGGTAACAGCTAAGGTAACCTAACAAATACATTCACCAGAGTCTCATAGCTAAGGTAACAGGTCCCTATCAGGTATGATATGTAACTCTTGCAGTTTGATCCTTATGAGATTCAAATGAATACTAACTTAATCAATAGGTGTTTGAGTCTTTTGCAAGTGCTTAGCTAATTGATTGAACTATTATGAAGTGATTAACAAGTGCTTAGCAAGTGTTTGATTACTTATTGTGATGATAAGTTGTTAACTAAAATAATTGTGTATCTGCAAAGGCATAGTGCTGGCTGATAGGCTACACAAGGACCTACATACCACTGTAGGTGGGGTCTGAATAATGGCTTTCTTGTAGCTCCCAGAGGCAGTTGTTTAAATTCTACTGACAGTCTGTATTTTTTCAATGGGAGCTGAGCAGACCAAGTGCCCAGGATTGGAGATAGCTCCTACAGGAAAGCAGGTGCAAAGGTGGTTTTTCCTAAATGGAGCAAAGGGGGAAAAAAAATCCGCGACTCCTCCAGCTCCTCCTTCCCGGCGAAACGCCGAAGGGATCGTAGAGGGAAAAAAAAAAACCGTAAAAGAGGCCACGTAAGTCTAAATAAGAACAATTTACTAGGGAAAATTGAAGAGGAACAACGATAAAAAAGACAAGGGGATATTACAAAGAAAACTGGTGAGTGATGCAGTTACTCACCACCTGGAACCTGACCTAAGCGACCGCTGCGGACCGGCAACAGAGAGCTCGCGACCCCGGAAGAGAACTTCTTCTGGATAGCCTCCACGTGTATACTGGTCATGATGCTGGGATGGTATGGAATACCTGCTGGCCAGTCTGTGTCAGCTGTTCAGGCTGTACCCTTTCCTGGTTCCTCAGGGGAATTAACTCTATCCTAGCTCAAACCAGGACATTCCACTCCTTATTCTATACCATCTACACGTCATGTCTAGGTTTACACATCATAATCTTGTACACATGCATAACATAGAGCAACTATAGGAATAATGGCATTCAATAGCTATCATTATACAATTTAATTCACGGGTTATTCTCACCCAGAATCAAATTCCTTTGAGGCACACATTGAGTCTCCCCATCCTTGCACATCACCCACCAAGTACACCCAGGTCCCTGAGCAAAAATAATCCCACGGGTGGGTTTGCCTTTAACTGAGGCAGGACACACCCAGACTGCCTTCCTTAAATGTCTTTTATATGTACCACAGGGACTTTGTCCCCTTCTACAATATGTAAGGGTTCTGATTGGGCAGGGTCAACTCGACTGACAGATCCTCTGGAGTTAACAAACCAGGTGGCCTTTTCCAAGTGTGTATCCCAATGCTTGAAAGTTCCACCTCCCATTGCTTTCAGTGTGGTTTCAATAATCTATTGTATTGCTCAACTTTTCCTGGGGCTGGTGGATGATAGGGAATATGATAAACCCATTCAATGCCATACTCTTGGGCCCAGGCATCTATGAGGTTATTTCTGAAGTGTGTCCCATTGTGTGATTCAATTCTTTCTGGGGTGCCATGTCGCCAGAGGACTTTCCTTTCAAGGCCCTGAATAGTGTTCCGGGCGATGGCATGAGCCACAGAATATGTTTCCAACCATCCTATCTGTCGTGGTTTTGCTCAACTAGAACAGCAGCACCACGACAGTTACTCGCTCGGTGCCCCCATTCACCCCCACCCTCGTTAGGATGGTGGAGGCCCCAGCGAAATGGGAGGAAAAAGATAAGTAAGGTTGTTGTGGATTGAGAAAAGGGCAGGGAGGGTTCACTGCCAATTATGGTTCTGGGCAAAACAGACTCCAGTACTCGACTTAGAGAGGAAAGTAGGAAAGTTTATTCTACAAGAAACAGAACGGAATAAAAGTAAAAAGAGAGTAGGATGATGAGAAAATTACAACCAGCACTTTAAGATCTCTCTCCCCATCCCTCCTTTCTTCCTGGGCCCAGCTCACTGCTCCTGATATCTCTACCTCCCCCCCTCCAACGGCTCAGGGAGGCAGGGAGTGGGGGATGTGGTCAGTCTCTCACAGATGGGCTCAGTCACTTCTGTCTTCTCAGATGAGCACGACTGCTGGCATTCTTCCCCTGCTCCAACACTGGGTTCCTCCCCCGGGACACAGTCCTTAACGAACTTCTCTATTGTGGATTGTTCCTAATAGCTGTGGCTTCTGTCGATACAGGTTCCCTCACACGGGACGCAGTCCTTGGTGAATATCTCTGGTGTGGATTCTTTGCCACGGTTCCAGTTTCTGCAGTTACAGGGTCCCTCTCTTGGGACGAGGCCTCTTCTGGGCATAAGTTTAATGAGTTGTTTTGTTGTGGGTTCCTCCCCACAGTTACAGCTGTGGATATTGAGTCCCTTCCTTTGACACAGCCTACTCCGGCCATAGTGATAAACGGTCAATCCAAGGTGACACAGCCTCTTCCGCCCATAAAATCACTGCCCTCGGCTCGGGGTCTGCAGATAAGTGGTTGGGTCCCTCCCATGGGACACAGCCTCCTCCGGCCATAGTCACTGTCCCTGGCTTGGGACATTTAATGAAGTGAATCGCTGCCACTGGTCTGGGGGGAGCTTTAGAAAAATGAATCTGTGTCCCTGATACGGGCTCATTATCAAAATGAAAAGGCTATCATGTCAAACCATGACACTATGGTTGCCTCCACCATTCTGAGCACATGGCGTTTGCCTTGATGAGTCTGTGGCAGTGTGATGTAATCAGTCTACAAGGCCTCTCCGTATTTATATTTCTGTCATCGTCCTCCATACCATATGGGCTTCAATCGTTTGGCTTCTTTAATTGTAGCACATCTCTCACTCATGGATAACCTGTGCAACAGTTTCCAAGGTTAAGTCCACCCCTCGATCACGAGCCCATTTATAGCTAGCATATCTGCCTTGATGACCTGAGGTATCATGGGCCCATCAAGCTAAAAATAACTCCCCCTTATGTTGCCAATCCAGATCTATCTGAGAAATCTTAGCAGCCTTGTCAACTTGCTGGTTATGCAGATGTTCTTCCGTGACCCACTTTTTGGGTACGTGAGCATCTACATGGCGCACCTTCACAACTAGTTTCTCCTTTCGAGCAGCAATGTCCTGCCATAGTGGAGCAGCACAGACAAGTTTGCCCCATCGTTGCCAGTTGTTCATTCTCCATTGCTGTAGCCATTCCCATACAGCATTTGCCACCATCCACGAATCAGTGGAGAGGTAGATCCTTGGCCATTTTTCCTGTTCAGCAATGTCTAAGGCCAACTGGATGGCTTTTACCTCTGCAAATTGACTGGATTCACCCTCTCCTTCTGCAGCTTCTGAAATTTTGCGGAGGGGACTCCATACAGCTGCCTTCCATCTCCAATGCCTTCCCATAAGGCAGCAGGACCCATTGGTAAACAGGGCATACAGATTCTCAACTTCTGTCAGTTCATCATACGATGGGACCTCGTCAACTCGTGTCACCTTCTCTGGTGATATTTCACCATCTTCACACTCTGTCCAGTTTGTGATCACCTCCAGAATCCCAGGGCTGCTAGGCTTCCATATGCGAGCTCATTGTGTGATCAGTGCGATCCACTTACTCCATGTAGCATCAGTTGCATGATGCATAGGGAATGCCCTACACTTGAACATCCAGCCCAGCACTGGCAGTCGAGGTGCTAGGATGAGTCGTGTTTCTGTGCCAATCACTTCTGATGCAGCTTGAACTCCTTCATATGCTGCCAGTATCTCTCCTTCTTGGTTGGAGTGTATCGGGCCTCGGATCCTCTGTATCCCCGACTCCAGAACCTGAGGGGTCTGCCTCAACCCTCCCCAGGTGCTCTCTGGCTTTGATATCTCTTGTTCATCTTCATCCGTAGTGCTGCAAACTGGGTTTTTTTCTGTATTACTTTTTTCTGTACAGGAGCAACTGATACTGGCACAAATTGATACGCTGATTCAACAGCAAATGTATCAGTTGCCTGGGTTTGAGTAGCCACAGTTGTTACAGCAACAGTCTGGGTTTGAGCATCCACAGTTGTAGCAGCATCAGTCTGAGTTTGAGTGGACACAGCAACAATATCCACCGTCTGGGTATGAGTGTCCACAGTGGTAACAGCAACAGTGTCAGCAGTCTGGATATGAATGTCCACAGTGGGAACAGTAACGGAGTCTGCTGTTTGGGTGTGAGTGTTCACAGCTGCAACAGGGACATCCACTGCTGGAGTCAGAACAGCAACTGGTTCTGGCACAGCTGAGTTGACTGCAACATCCACTGCTAGAGTCGGAACAGACACTGGTTCTGGCACAGATGAATTAGGAATGGATTCGTGTGTTCTTCAAATCTTTACAGCTAAAAAGCTCCTTGGACACCTGCCCATATTCTGTAAGCCTCTCCTCACATAGATACCCAACCTCACAGTTCTCCAAAAAAACAATTTTTACAATCCAAGCCAAGGTGAAAACAAGGGAAAATAATACAAACATGGTAATTAGAACATTCCAAGTATTATTGTTAGAATTCATTAGAAGCACGTTGAAGAAATGAGGGTAAGTGACATAGTGGGAGGAATTCAACATGTCAGTTTTTCCCATAAAATGAGTGCCATTATTAAGTTCTAGGAGAAAATGTGCAAGAGACAAAAAAGCCATGTATACATTCCAACCCAACTTAACAACCCATGACAAAATCATATCATAAGCCAATCCCATCCAATGCAGTAGCATAAGAATTTTCATACATTTTCCACAGACAAGAAAAACTATCACAGGAAATACATGATGCAGATTAAAAAAAAAAAAAAAGTAAAAGAGCCCGCGTAAGTTGAAATTTACTAGGAAAAATTGAAGAGGAACAACAATAAAAAACACAAGGGGATATTAAAAAGAAAACTGGTGAGTGGACATAGCTCGTATAAGAAAAAAGCCTCAAAAGTAAAACAGTGCTGGCTGATAGGCTACACGAGGACCTACGTATCACTGTAGGTGGGCTCTGCATACCTGCTTTCTTGTAGCTCCCAGACGCAGTGGCTTAATTTCTACTGGCAGTCTGTATTTCAAATAGGAGCTGACACCGGCCAAGTGCATGGGATTGGAGATAGCTCCCAGAGGAAAGCAGCTGCAAAGGTGGAACAGTGTTGGCTGATAGCCTACTTGGGAACCAACATAACACTGTAGGTGGGCTTCTGCGTACCTGCATTCTTGAAGCCTCCAGACGCAGTGGCGTAACTTCTACTGGCTTCCTGTATTTTCAATGGGAGCTGAGGAGGAGAAGTACGTGGGATCGGATATAGCTCCCAGAGGAAAGCAATTGCAAAGATGGCACAGTGCTAATGGATAGGCTAAACGGGGACCTACGTTCCACTGTAGTTGGACTCTTCGTACCTGCTTCCTTGTAGCTCCCAGATGCAGTAGAGTAACGTTTACCGGCAGCCTGTATTTTTTCAATGGGAGTTGAGCAGGATTGTAGATAGCTCCCACAGGAAAGCAGCTGCAAAGGTGGAACAGTGCTGGCTGATAGGCTACATGAAGAATTACGTACAACTGAGGGTGGGGTCTGTGTACCTACTTTCCTGTAGCTCCCAGGTGCAGTGACGTAACTTCAAACAGCAGCCTGTATTGTAACTGGGAACTGAGTAGGCTAAGTACGCGGGATTGGAGATAACTCCCACAGGAAAGCAGCTGAAAAGGTGGCACAGTGTTGGCTGATAGGCTACACGGGGACCTACGTACCACTGTAGGTGGGGTCTGCGTACCTTCTTTCTTGTATTTCCTTAAGCAGTGGCGTAAATTCTACAGACAGCCTGTATTTTTTCAATGGGAGATAAGCAGGCCAGGTTCGCGGGATTGGAGATAGCTACCACAGGAAAGAAGCTGCAAAGGTGGCACAGTGCTGGCTGATAGACTACACAGGGGCCTACATACTAATGTAGGTGGGGTCTGTGTATATATTTCTTGTAGCTCCCGATGCCGTGATGTAATTACTACTGGTTGCATGTATTTTTCCAATGGGAGCTGAGCAGGCAAGGTGCGCGGGATTGGAGATAGCACCCACAGGAAAGCATCTACAGAGGTGACACAGTGCTGACTGATAGGCTACACGGAGATCTACGTTCTATTGTAGGTGGGATCTGTGTGCCTGCTTTCTTGCAGATCCCAGAGGCAGTGGCGTAACTTCTACCAGCAGCATGTATTTTCAAAGGGAGCTTAGCAGGCCAAGTGCACAGGAGTGAAGATTGCTCCCAAAGGAAAGCAGTTGCAAAGGTAGCACAGTGCTGGCTGACAGACTACACGGGGACCTACGTATCACTGTAGCTGGGGTCTGAGTACCTCCTTTCCTGTAGCTCCATGAGGCATTGGTGTAACTTCTAACGGCTTATAGACTACAGGAATATAAATGTACCACTCTAGGTCGGGTCTGCGTACCTGCTTTCCTGTAGCTCCCAGACTCAGTAGCATAACTTGTACAAACAGCCTTTATTTTTTCCTTTGGAGCTGAGCAGGCAAAGTGCGGGGGATTTAAGATAGCTCCCACCGGAAAGCAGCTGTAAAGGTGGCACAGTGATAGCTCTTATAGGAAAGCAGCTGCAATAGTTGCACAGTGCTGGCTGATATGCTACACCTACGTACCACTGTAAGTGGGATCTGCCTACCTGCATTATTGCAGCTCCCAGACCCAGTGGCCTAACTTGTACAGGCAGCCTGTATTTCAAACAGGAGCTGAGACGGCGGGGAACTGGAGATAGCTCCCACAGGAAAGAAGCTGAAAAGGTGGCTGTACTGGATCTGGGATGGTAGTGATTTTCCAAAGCATCTCTTGCAGTGCTGTGCTTACTGTTGATATCAATATTATGACTACTGCTCGCACAGCATCAGGACTGTCCCTCCAGCATTCCGTCCCCCACCTTCACCAATAGCTATGGGTGAGCACAATCTTGGGAGGGACCACGGCCAGAATAGCTGACCTAGGCTGACTAAGGAGATATTCCATACCATATAACATCAGCTCAGTAAAATAAACTGGGGGAGAGGACCAGGAAGGGGAGGCAAGATTAATTTATGACCTTCCAAAAGCAACCGCTACGCGTACCAAAGCCCTGCTTCTCGGGAGGTGGTCGGACATCGCTGCAGTTAGGAAGAGTTTTATCTGCTTTTGCTTTGCTTCTCATGCACGTGGCTTTGCTGTTTCTTTATTAAACTGCTTTTACCTCAACCCACGAGACTCCCATCTTATTTCCTCTCCTTCCCTAGCTTGCTGGGGAGGCGGGGGACAGAGCGGTGTGGTGGGAACCTGGAATCCAGCCAGGGTAAAACTACCTCAGCCTTTTTGGTGCCAAACATGGGGCGAGATAATAACAGTTTTACATTAAATGCATTGTAATTAGAGTAAGTCAATGAGTGCAAAGTTCCTGTGCTGGTCACAGAGCCTTGCTGTTATGCAGCTTATCTTACACTTTCTAATGTTTGGGAACATGATGCTACCAGCATTGACTCTGTGCTGCCCTCTAACCTTGATAGCTTTTATCTGTTGGCTGTATGATTTTGTGAAAAGGATGAAAGGGCCTGGGAACATGATGGCCCAAATAATAATTGTGAGTCTCATTCTATGACTGATGGATTTACTGTGCTGTGGGAGCTATCCATGGAGGTCGTGGGGCAAAGCACCTCTTTCCCTTCAGCTCGGACTACTGTAGACAATTTTGTTATACAGACTTCCCAGGTCCTTAGTCACTCTTATATGAGAGTTTTAATATTACTAATTCATGTGGCTGCTATATTACATATTTTGTAGAATCTGGACTCATCTTGGTATCAGATAGGACAAATTTGGGATGGAAACATATTAAAATGCCCCCTGAAGCGGCCAGTCCCTGGGTGGCAGGGTGTGTGGATAAATTTGGGCAAATTCCTAGGACGGTTATCACCTCCTGTAACCTGGGATTTTACAGCTGAACAGATGAAAAACCCTGCTTTACTGGCACGCCATCTGATAGAAGGGTGTCTTGTCTACCCCAATGAGGCCTATGAGTTTCAGGCACTATACTGGGGCCTAGCCTCTGCCTACCGAGCTGCACTCTAGTCCTCTCAGAGAACTATGGTTGAAGTGGAAACTCAAATTGTATCTGAGACCACCATGGTTGAGTCAGTCGCAGTCCAGTCCTCTCAGAGAACTATGGCCAAGGTGAAAATTCAAACTGTATCTGAGACCACCATGGTTGAGTCAGAGAATAAAACAACAACCACAGTGGTTTCCCCAGCAGTGAAAAAGAAACAGTGGATAAGAAGGTCAAGTCCATATCATTGATTAGTAAGGGCAGAAAAGGAGGAAGAGGAAAGGTTAGAAGAAAAAGCTGGTCCTTCAGTAAGGAGATCAGGAGAAGGAGTGAAAGAAATAGAAAAGGAAATGGCAAATGCTCTGTCCCTCACCTCATCAGAACTTCGAGATATGCGAGAAGATTATGTTGACGAATCCCAAATCACCAAAAAATTATCTACATAGGAATGCAGAAAAGCAGGCACATCTTTATTATGCAGCGCTGGGAAAACTCAGGGGATAGCTCCTCCGTAGGTGCTTCGTTCTTAGTTACCGTTTTCAGGGTTTTTATACAGCTCGGACAAAAGAATCACATTTATCAACACAAGCATGCATAAAATGTCCACCTTTCAATTTAGCCCTTCACCTTGATTGGTTCCCAACAAACACAAAATTTCCAAAACCATAGAGATTGGTCAAAAAAAGATATCAGTCCCTTTGTTTTAGTAACAACTAAGGTAACAGCCAAGGTAACCTAAGGAATACATTTACCAGGGTCCTGTAGTTAAGGTAACAGCTCAGGTAACCTAACAAATATATTTACCAGGGTCTGGTAGCTAATGTAACAGGTCCCTATCAGGTGTGGTATTTAACTCTTACAGTTTGATCCTTATGTGATTTAAAGGAATACTTACATAATCAATAGGTGTTTGAGTTATTTGCAAGTGCTTAGCTAATTGACTGAACTATTACTAGGTGGTTAAAAAGTGCTTAACAAGTGCTTGACTACTTATTGTGATGATAAGTTGTTAACTAAAATAATTGTGTATCTGCAACTATTACAGTCGCCAGCCAGGTGAGCGGATTGGTGCCTGGCTGCTCAGATGTTGGGATAGAGAAGTCCAACAGCTGGGATCTCTTGCTAGGGACCAGGGAATTGACAGAGGCATTGGAAAGAAGACCTCAATTTGCAGTCTCTGGAAACGGCTCCTCTCAAGTGTAAGGGCAAGATTCCCATTCAAGGAAGATCTTGTAAATGCCTGAGGAAAGTGGACTAGAGCAGATGAAGGCATCCAATACCTAAGGAGATTAGCTGTGTTAGAAGGCATCTATGGTGATGTAGATAATGCTGAGGCCTCCACAGATCCAGACAATGTCCAGTGTACACGGGTCATGTTGAGAAAAGTGATTCAGAGTGCCCCAGCTACATATTCTAATATCTTGGCAAAGGTGTATCACTCAGACATGGATATACCAACAGAGGAGAGAATATCTTCCAGAACTGGATATACCAACAGAGGAGAGAATATCTTCTTGGTTACAAAACTATGAAGAGAGCCTCTGCACCTCCTCACCAGTGTGGGATGATGGCCTAACTGTCAGAACTGTCCCAAGAATTCGGTCATCCACTGCCCTGACCAGGGGAAAAGGAAGTCCCAGATGCAAGAGTATACCACAAAATGAACTCAGGCTCTTTTTGCGAGGCCAAGGACAGGATATGAGGAAATGGGATGGTGAACCCACTTTTAAGCTGGAAGCACGTGTACGTGAACTAAGGGGGAAGACAGCTGTTAGAAAAGGACCACTCAGAAGGGCTGTCAGCATAGTAGCTGCCAGATCAAAACAGGACAATCAGCAATCTCCAAGACATAGAAGAACTGCAATCACTTCCTTCGATGCCAATGAGGAGACTTCAGGTCTAAAATTGCAAGGATCAGATAGCAAATACTCTGATGAAGAACAGAAATACAGGTCCCTGCCTCGAGCCACGAGGAGGAAGGGGATGGACGAATCTACTGGACTGTGTGGGTTTGATGTGCCAGGCAATCAAACCCACAAAGGTATAAAGCCTTAGTAGACACAGGGGCAAAGTGTACATTGATGCCATCAAGGTATAGAGGCACAGGTTTTTTCTGGATTTCTGGAGTGACAGGGGGATGTGAAGAATTATCTGTATTAGAGGCTGAAGTGAGCTTAACAGGGGACAAATGGAAAAAACACCCCATTGTGACTGGTCCAGAGGCCCCTTGTATTCTTGGCATAGATTACCTCAGGAGAGGGTACTTCAAAGACCCCAAGGGGTTTCGATGGGCTTTTGGTATAGCCACTGTAGATACAGAGAAAACCAAACAACTCTCTAGTTTACCTGGCCTCTCGGAAGACCCTTTTGTTGTGGGATTGCTGCAAGTTCAAGAGCAACAGGTACCAATTGCTACAAGGACAGCGCACCGGAGGCAATATCGCACAAACCGAGATTCCCTGACTCCCATCCGTGAGTTGATTCATCAACTGGAGGCTCAAGGAGTAATTAGCAAAACTCATTCCCCATTTAATAGTCCCATATGGCCTGTGAAAAAATCTGATGGAGGGTGGAGGTTAACAGTAGACTATCGTGGCCTGGATGAAGTGACACCACCACTGAGTGCTACTGTACCAGACATGTTAGAGCTCCAGTATGAACTGGAGTCAAAAGCAGCCAAGTGGTATGCTACGACTGACGTCGCTAGTGCATTTTTCTCAGTTCTGTTGGCAACAGAGTGCAGGTCAAAATTCGCCTTCACATGGAGAGGTCTCTAATATACCTGGAATTGATTGCCCCAAGAGTGGAAACATAGTCCTACTATTTGTCATGGTCTAATCCAAACTGTGCTGGAAAAGAGTGATGCCTCCGTACATTTACAGTACATTGATGACATAAAAGTATGGGGCAACAAGGCAGAAGAAGTGTTTGAGAAAGAGAAAAGAATAATTCAGATTCTCATAAAAGGTGGTTTTGCCGTAAAAAGAGACAAAGTAAAGGGACTTGCACAAGAGATCCAGTTTTTAGGCATAAAATGGCAAGATGGGCATCAGCATGTGCCTCTGGATGTTGTGGACAAAATAGCGACTATGTCTCAACCAACTAATAAGAAGGAAACACAAGCTTTCCTGGGCCTTGTACGATTCTGGAGAAGGAATAGACTAGGTTATAGTCAGCTTGCGAACCTTCTTTTTAGAGTAACCAGAAAGAAGAACTGTTTTGAGTGGGGCCTTGAGCAACAACAAGCTTTTCAACAAATTAAACAGGAAATAGCTCATGCAGTCGCCTTTGGCCCATCCATACAGGACCAGATGTGCTAAATATCCTCTACACTGCCGCTGGAGAGCATGATCTCACCTGGAGTTTCTGGCAGAAAACATCTAGAGAAACCCGAGGTCGACCATTAGGGTTTTGGAGCTGAGAATATCGAGGATCAGAAGCCCACTACATTCCAACTGAAAAAGGAATATTAGCAGTATATGAGGGACTTCGAGCTGCTTCAGAAGTCATTGGCACAGAAGCTTATCTTTTCTTGGCACCAGGTCTGCCTGTGCTACACTGGATGTTCAAAGGGAAAACCCCTTCTGCATCATGCAACCAGCGCTACATGGAGTAAGTGGGTGGCGCTGATTACACAACGATCTCGACTGGGGAAATGTAATCGTCCAGGAATCCTGGAAGAGATCATGGACTGGTCAGAAGGCAGGGATTTTGGACCACTGGCTTAGGAAGTAGCTCATGCCCAAGAGGCACCACCATATAATGAACTATCAGAAGATGAGAGGCATTATGCTTTGTTTACTGATAGATCCTGCCACGTGGTAGGAAATCATCGTAAGTGGAAAGCTGCTGTGTGGAGTCCCACATGATGAGTTGTTGAGGCCACTGAAGGGGAAGGTGAGTCAAGTCAGTTTGCTGAAGTGAAAGCCATCCAACTAGCTCTAAAGATTGTAGAACGAGAGAAGTGGCCAATATTCCATCTTTATACTGACTCCTGGATGGTGGCTAATGCCCTATGCGGATGGCTACAGCAATGGAAGAAGACCAACTGGCAGCGCAAGGGTAAACCCATCCGGGCTGCTGCATTATGGCAAGACATTGCCGCTCGGGTGGAAAACATGACCCTTAAAGTACGTCATGTAGATGCTCACGTTCCCAAAAGCCGTGCCACTGAAGAACAATGAAACAACCAACAGGTAGACAAAGCTGCCAAAATGGAAGTAGCTCAGGTAGACGTAGACTGGGAGCATAAAGGTGAGTTCTTTATAGCTCGATGGACCCATGAAACATCAGGACATCTGGGAAGAGATGCAACATATAGATGGACTCGAGGGTTGGACTTGACCATAGAAGCCATTACACAGGTCACCCACGAATGTGAAACGTGCTGATATCAAGCGAGCCACACGAATCAAGTCTCCCTGGAACAGAGGCCGATGGCTGGGTTTTCATTATGGTGAGGCCTGGCAAATTGACTATGTTGGACCACTACCACGAACACACCAAGGCAAGCGTTATATACTCACCATGGTGGAAGCAACTACCAGTTGGTTGGAAACATACCCTGTAAACCATACCACTGCCCGAAATACTGTCTTGGGTCTTGAAAGGCAAGTTTTGTGGCAACACAGTACTCTAGAAAGAATCGAATCAGACTTTGCTCAAGGGCCTGGATGTACTTGGTTGATGATGAGAAAGAATGGGGAAACTCGATATATGCCTCAAGGAGACTTAACCTTCGGGGAAAACTAACCTGTGATGTGAGTTATCTGTTGTAGACAATGAGGTATGAACTTTGCAAGAAAACCAGACAAGTGGACAAACCAAGTCAGTGCTGGTGCCCAACACTGAACACACTGTTTCCCCTGGCCTGGATATCCATCTTAATGGATGAGAGATAAGTTATGGCCTGCTCCAGTGAACATCTACAGAGGATGAAAGATATAAGAATGTTGGTTTTTTTATTGCAAGATGCAAGAGGGAATACAAGAATGATGTTTGTCTGTTGAAGACTGGGAGTACTGGTTAATGAGAGTATATAAGAATGTATATGAGTTGTTTAGATGGTTTGTCTGAGCATGACATAAATGGTATGGATTAAGGGATGTAAACTGTAGTGGGTCTGGGATGGTAGTGATTTTCCACAGCAGCTCTTGCAGTGCTGTGCTTACTGTTAATATCAATATAATGACTACTACTCGCACAGCATCAGGGCTGTCCCTCCAGCATTTCTTCCCCCACCTTCACCAATAGCTGTGGGTAGGGAGTACAATCTAGAGAGGGACCACGGCCAGAATAGCTGACCCAGGCTGACTAAGGAGATATTCCATACCATATGACGTCAGCTCAGTAATATAAACTGGGGGAGAGGAACAGGAAGGGAAGGCAAGATTAATTTCTGGCCTTCCAAAAGCAACCGCTATGCATAGCAAAGCCCTCCTTCTTGGGAGGTGGCAGAACATCGCTGCAGATGGGAAGTAGAGAGTTACAGCTTTATCTGCATTTGCTTTGCTTCCCGTGCTCACGGCTTTGCTGTTTCTTTATTAAACTGCTTTTATCTCAATTGACAAGACTCCCATCTTATTTTCTCCCCTTCCCTGGTTTGCTGGGGAGGTGGGGGATAGAGTGGTGTGATGGGAACGTGGCATCCAGCCAGGGTCAAACTACCACAGTGGAAAAGTGCTGGCTGCTTTAATGGTCAATTGGAGATAGCTCCTACAGGAAAGCAGTTGCACAGGTGGCACAGTGCTGGCTGATAGGCTACATGGGGACCTACGTACCACTGTAGGTGGGGTCTGCGTACCTCCATTCTTGTAGCTCCCAGACGCAGTGGCACAACTTCTACCGGCAGCTTTTATTTTAAGTGGGAACTGAGTAGTCCAAGTGCATGGGACTGGAAATAGCTCCTACAGGAAAGCAGCTGAAAAGGTGGCTGTAGTGGGTCTGGGATGGTAGTGATTTTCCACAGCAGCTCTTGCAGTGCTGTGCTTACTGTTGATATCAATATTATGACTACTGCTTGTACAGCATTAGGGCTTTCCCTCCCGCTTTCCTTCCCCCAACTTCACCAATAGCTTTGATTTAGCACAATCTAGGGAGGGACCATGGCCAGAACAGCTGACCCAGGCTGACCAAGGAGACATTCCATACCATATGACATCAGCTCAGTAAAATAAACTGGGGGAGAGGAGCAGGAAGGAGAGGCAAGATTCATTTTTTGCCTTCCAAAAGCAACCGCTATGCGTATCGAATTCCTGCTTCTCATGAGGTGGCTTGACAGCGCTGCAGATGGGAAGTAGAGAGTAACAGCTTTATCTGCTTTTGCTTTACTTACAGGGTGAGCGGCTCAGAGGCGTCCGTGTAGCTCTCAGAGGCAGTGATGTTACTTCTAACAGCAGCATGTATTTTCAATTGTATCTGAGATGGCCAAGTGCGCGGGATTAGAGATAACTCTCACAGGAAAGCAGCTGAAAAAGTGGCATAGTGCTGGCTGATAGACTACATGGAGATCTATGTATCACTGTAGGTTTCCTCTTTTTACCTGCTTTCTTGTAGCTCCCAGTTGCAGTGGCATAACTTCTAACGTGTTATAGATTGCTGTGATAAAGTTCACTAGCCAATTTAAGTGACTCATGGATCAAATGTATTAAGCAAATAGAAACCACCAGTATGGGGAGCCAAATGATGCCCTGAGGCATTGGCTCCGATGGGAACCAAATGGGAATACCATACCCCGTGGCATCCCCAAAGTTCCGGAAGAGTGGCGAGACTGAATGGAGAAATTAAGAAACCGCTAACAAAATTAACGTTAGAAACAAAAATGTCCTGGACCCTTAGCTTTGTTAAACATAAGGACACAACCAAGGACAGACACGGGGGCCTCTCCTTTTGAAATGTTGTATGGGATGCCTTATGATTTAGAGATCCCTCAGGAACACCCTAGCATAGAAGAAGGATATTTGCAGGAATATATTATTGAAATGTTGAAAAGACGGAATGAATTAAGGAAAAGGGAATGGTGGTACAGAGACTACCCTTAGATATTGCTATCCACACTATTAATCCTGGAGACAAAGTCTTGATAAAAACTTTTCTTGTCTTATTTAAGGATCAATTTCCCAGGATCAGTGGGAAGCTGTAGAGGTCCCAGGAGAACTGAAGCTTAAGCTGTGTAAAAAGTGACATGTTGTCTGAGGAGCGGAGCGGAGTGATTTCCTTTTTGTAAAATATTAGTTTAATGTTTAAATTGTGATCATCAGAAAGGTGTAAGATAATCGGTGGGGCTGTCATACCTATTTTAAAGTAACAGATCGTGGAATAGGAATAGCTTAGAAATATAAAACAATCTGAATTGAGTGGGGGTTGTAATTTAAGTTTATAAAAGGGTGCTTTAAACGCAGAAGGCCCATAGAACTGAGACCTGGATGTGAAAGCCAGTGTTTCAGGCACCCCATGGGTGCTGGAGGAAAAGGCAAAAGGAAAGAGGCCTATAAGGAGACAGAGAATACCCCTGAAGATTACGACTGCCGCCGAGAAGATCATAAACCTCACTGCTCTAAGCAACAGAGTAGGTGAAGGAGGCAGAGGCGTACAGGGAGTGGGGTATAGAGTCTCTCAAAGCCTCAAATTGGGAATCCTAAGATCCCAAGTCTACCTCTAAGAAGGGCAAAAGCGTTGCACCTAAAAGAATGTGGGGTGAAAAACTAAAAAGGAAAGTACCATTTTATTTGATAAAGGCTCCATCCATTATCCAGGGATAGTATGTTGTTATTTGGCTGATGGAGTGGTTAACTATCCTAATCCAAATGTTATGGAGCACTGCTGGCTATGTTATAGCATGAACCTCCCATTTTATGAGGCAATCAGAGTGAGTGGCTCCAAGTAGGTTTGTTCAAAAATTGGTGTAAATCCATGCCTCTCTTTAAAGGTATTTTATGCCAACAATGAATATTGTATTCCGGTAACCATTGTTCCATGCATTTTATATCACCCTGAAGAGTTTTTCTATTATCATTGGAATACCGGGGCGATGCGACATAAGCGGAAGCCTTTCACTGTCGTAACTATAGCTACCTTGATGGCAATTGGGGCAGCGGGGGCAGGGATCGGGATTGCATCTCTAGTACAACAGAACCAGAAAATCCAAGCTTTACAGGCAACTGTAGATGAGGATCTGATAAAAATAGAACAATCCATTTCGGCCTTAGAGAAGTCTTTGAGATCACTCTCAGAAGTAGCTTTACAAAATCGCCAGGGGTTGGATCTGCTGTTTTTACAACAAGGGGGACTGTGTGCAGCCCTAGGGGAAGAATGCTGTTTTTATGCAGATCATACTGGTATAGTGAGAGACAAGATGACAAAATTACGGGAGGGCTTGGAGAAACGAAAACCAGAAAGGGAACAGCAACAAGTCTGGTATGAGTATTGGTTCAACTATTCCCCTTGGCTCACGAGATGTTATTGTCAGCTATAGCTGGGCCCGTCATTCTACTGGTATTAGCGCTGACAATTGGGCCTTGTGTATTCAATAAGGTAACTAAGATTGTAAAAACCAGGCTAGAAGCAGCCCACTTCATGCTGGTTAGGAAGCAATACGAGCAGTTAGTCAATAGAGAGGATGAAATAAGTGAACACTATTTTAGAAATGTATAAATATTTAATAAGGAGATTTGATGAACGAAATGAGGAAAAGAAAAGGGAGGATTGTAATGGAAAAGATCACGTTTGTTAACCAAATCATGAAAGAATAGTTGTGCAAGGAACCGTTTAAAGTTATTGTAAAAGTCTTGTAAAACTTTAACCGATAATTTTTTACAATGTGCACAGGTGCAGTTGACTAATATGCTTATAGGTGGTACAATAGGTTGTGCATGAGCTGGTAAGAGACAAGAGAAGAGTTCATGAGCAGGTCACTAGAGGAAGACTACTGACTTCATCCCAGCGACCACCCTATGACCACCAGGAGGCAGAAGAAGACCCCCTAATAACAAGACGGGCACATGCGCAGAGTACACCAAGGAGTGATGCACCCAATTGATAAGGACTTTATAAAAGGACTGTGATACGGGGTTGGGGAGAGGGGTCGCGAGCCATTGGCGGAGCAGAGTCTCCGTCCGCCCAGCACTGTTTTGCTTATTTGCCGCTTGCTTAATAAATTTGATCCATGAGTCACTTAAATTGCCTAGTGAACTTTATCACAGCAATTTATAACAGTAACTTCTACCGGAAGCCTGTAATTTCAATGGGAGCTTAACGGGGTATTGCAGATAGCTCCCAAAGGAAAGCAGTTTCAAACATGGCACAGTGCTGGCTGATAGACTACGAGACCTACGTACTACTGTAGGTGAGGTCTGCGTATCTGGTTTCTTGTAGCTCCTAGACGCAGTAGAGAAAAATATACCGGCAGTCTGTATTTCAAATGGGAGCTGAGCAGGCCAAGGGCGTGAGATTGGAGATAGCTCCCACAGGAAAGCAACTGCAAAGGTGAAACTGTTCTGGCTGTTAGACTACATGGGGATCTACATAACAACTGTGCCACATTTGCAGCTCTTTCCTGTGGGACACGGGGACGTAAATACCACTGTAAGTGGGCTCTACTTACCTGCTTTCTTCAAGCTCCCAGATGATTTGACATAACATCCACTGGTTCCCCTCTTTTCAATAGGGGATGAGCAGGCCAACAGTATGGGATTGGAGATTGCTCCCACAAGAAATCAACTGCAAAGGTGGCACAGAGCTGACTGGTAGTCTACACAGGGAACTAGGTATCACGGTAAATGGGACTGCTTACCTGCATTCTTGTAGCTCCCAGATGCAGTGGCATAACTTCTACCTACAGTCTGTATTGTGAATAGGAACTGAGTAGACCAAGTGTATGGGATTAGAGATAACTCTCACAGGAAAACAGCTAAAAATGTGGCACAAAACTGTGTGATAGGCTACACAGGGCCCTACATACCAATCTGGGTAAGGTCTGCTTACCAGCCTCCGTATAGCTCCCAGATGCAGTCACGTAACATCAACTGGTTGCCTCTATTTTCAATAGGAGTTGAGCAGGCCACTTGTACGGGATTGGAGATAGCTCCCACAGGAAAGTAGCTGCAAAGGAGGCACAGTGCAGGCTGATAGGCTACACGGGGACCTACGTAACAACTGTGCCACCTTTGCAGCTGTTTCCTGTGGGACCTATCTTTAATCCTGTGCACTTGGCCTGCACAGCTCCTATTGAAAATACGGGCTCCAGGTAGAAGTTATGTCACTGCATCTGGAGCTACAAGAAAGAAGGTAAGCAGACCCCACTACACTGGTACATAGGTCTCCGTGTACCCTATCAGCCAGCACTGTGCCACCTCTGCAGCTGCTTTCCTCTGGGAGCAATCTCCAATCCCGTGCACATGGCCTGCTCAGCTCCTATTGAAAATATGGGCTGCCGCTAGAAGTTATGCCATTGCATCTGTGAGCTACAAGAAAGCAGGTAAGCAGACCTCACCTAGAATGGTTAGTAGGGCTCGGTGTTAGCCTGCACTATACCACCTTTGCAGTTACTTTCCTCTGGAAGCTACCTATAATACCATGCACTTGGCCTACTCAACTCCTATTCAAAATACAGGCTGCTGGTAGAAGTTTTGCCACTGCATCTGGGAGCTACAAGAAAGCAGGTAAGTAGACCCCACCTACAGTAGTACGTAGGTTCCTTGTGCAGCGTAAAGGCCTGGAATGTGCCACCATTGCAGTTGTTTTCCTTCGGGGGAGGTTTCCAATCCTGTGCAGTTGGCCTGCTCAGCTCCTACTGAAAATACTGGCTGCCGGTAGAAGTTATGTCAATGCAACTGGGAGCTACAAGAAAGCAGGAACGCAGACCCCTCCTACAGTGGTACGTAGGTCCCCATGTAGCCTATAAGCCAGCACTGTGCCACCTTTGCAGTTGCTTTTCTCTGGTAGCTATTCACAATCCCGTGCATTTGGCCTGCTCAACTCCTATTGAAAAGAAAGATATCCGGTAGAAGTTATGTCACCGCATCTGTGAGCTAAAAGAAAGTAGGTAAGCAGACCCCACCTACATTAGTACGTAGGTCCCTGTGTAGCCTATCAGCCAGCACTGTGCCACCTCTGCCACTGCTTTCCTCTGGGAGCAATCTCCAATCCCATGCACTTGGCCTGCCTAGGTCCTAATGAAAATATGAGTTGCCGCTAGAAGTTATGTCACTGCATCTGGGAGTTACAAGAAATAAGGTAAGTTGACCCCACCTACGATGTTATGTAGATCCCCGTGTACCCTATCAGCCAGCACTGTGCCACCTCTGCCACTGCTTTCCTCTGGGAGCAATCTCCAATCCCATGCACTTGGCCTGCCTAGGTCCTAATGAAAATATGAGTTGCCGCTAGAAGTTATGTCACTGCATCTGGGAGTTACAAGAAATAAGGTAAGTTGACCCCACCTACAATGTTACGTAGATCCCCGTGTACCCTATCAGCCAGCACTGTGCCACCTCTGCCACTGCTTTCCTCTGGGAGCAATCTCCAATCCCATGCACTTGGCCTGCCTAGGTCCTAATGAAAATATGAGTTGCCGCTAGAAGTTATGTCACTACATCTGGGAGTTACAAGAAATAAGGTAAGTTGACCCCACCTACAATGTTACGTAGATCCCCGTGTACCCTATCAGCCAGCACTGTGCCACCTCTGCAGCTGATTTCCTGTGGGAGATATCTTCAATCCTGTACACTTGGCCTGCTCACCACCTATTGAAAATACGGGCTGCCAGTGGATGTTATGCCACTGCATCTGGGAGCTACAAGAAAGCAGATAAGCAGACCCCACCTCCAATGGTACGTAGACTCCTGTGTAGCCTATCAGCCTACACGGTGCCATGTTTGCAGCTGCTTTCCTTAGGGGGGTTTTTCCAATCCTGTTCACTTGACCTTCTCAACTCCTCTTGAAAATACAGGCTACCGGTAGAAGTTATGTCACTGCATCTGGGAGTTACAAGAACTACGGTAAGTGGATCCCACCTCCAGTGGTATGTAGGTCCCCGTGTAGCCTATCAGCCAGCACTGTGCCAGCTTTGCAGTTGCTTTCCTGTGGGAGCTCTCTCCAATGCTGTGCACTTGGCCTGTTCAGCTCCTATTGAAAATACAGGTTGCCAGTAGTTTTGCCACAGTATCTGGGAGCTACAAAAAAAGCAGATGTCATGGTTTGACATGATAGCCTTTTCTGGTAAGGGGGAAGGGACTGTAAAGATGGCTCCTGTAAGAAGTTGCTCGCAACTCTCCCCAGCTCTGAGCCAGACCCACTTCTGGGGCTGAGCCAATTAGACGACTCAACGATCACTTTTTAAGAAGTCGGAAGAGAAAGCTTCTTCCTCCATCTTCTTCCTTCTTCTGCCCCTTCTTTTCCTTCTGTCACATCTGAACACATCTTACTGTCAGTAATTCCTCCACATTAATCATGTTGCAAAAGAGGTAGGCAGAAGTAGGAATCTTATTATCTATATGATGATAAGCCAACTGTCCACTTGATGAACTGGAATTTTTTTAATTTGCCATTTTTTCCTAATACTGTCTTGGTATTCACCCTGGGAGGTATATTCGTATTTTATAATGAAAAATTCACTTTCAGTCCAAGTAATTCAGAGAAGCAGTTCATTCTCATTACTTGAGGGAATTAATTAAATTCAAGTTTGAGATGTGCTCATCAATGCCTTCATGAGGGATATGCTGTTGTAAGAGGAAATATTCTGTGAGGTTTATAAACCTTTACTTTATAATACTCTGTTTTTTTCAAGTTACCCTTCTGAGATACACTCAACAGCTATGTTCCATATGTTTAAAAGTCCCTAATTTGTTTAGAAATATTAGGTATTGATAGATGGACTTAGCTCCATGCATAACAGTTTATTTAATAAAGTTTTATCCATCTTATTTTGTGTGGGAAAACATTGCTCCTTTCCCTCTTTATTTCACCCTATCTCCTCAAACTTTTTTCTACTTTGACAATTAAGTTGCGTAATCTAAAAGGCAGCCTCTAAAAGGGACCTACTAGAAGCCTGGCTCTTATAGGAGGTTTTCAGGCCAGATATATAAACCTGAGAAAAATTGCTCTTTGAAGATTTGCCATTGAGGTAAGAATGATGCACATTTACAGCCCATCAGAATGTAATATTTTTTGAAAAATCTTCCTATGCTGAGTTAGGATGAAATGTTGACATCTATTAATTAAAAGAAAATCACTCCCATAAAGAATAATCTTTCTATTCAGAGAAGTTTACAGATTTTATTAAAAGTTAAAATTGGAGCTTTCTTGTTTGAAAGTGTCAGCTAAAGCCTTGACAGGCACTTTGTAGTCCAAAAGATAATAGATTAAATTTGAACTTCAAAGAACTTGGAAAATATTAAATAGTGTTTTCCAATAAAAATACACATTTTCATGAAACATTTCCTGGGCAATTACGTCCTGTACAGTATTCAGCTTTCTGTTTCCATGTACAGTGTACAGAGATGTGGTACTCTGATTTTATAATAACGTCTGTTAGAAGAACAGTAAGCAAGAAGATTTGTGGCAAAAGAGAAGTCAAGGGGTAGTACTATAGCCCTAATAATCGTGCTTATCCTTGGAGGAGTTTACTTTTATTTAGCACTTTAATTACTATCACCACAAAAAATATATTTTATTTTTACATTATTAGGGTTTCATTTGTAAAGTTTCCATTATGTAAAGTAGCCATCACTTTTGGCAGTATCTACTACCATTATCTCTATAGCTTCCATTTCACTTATATGTGTACAGCCTTTGATCTAGAAGGACTACGTTATTGCAAAGGAATATTCTAATAATATATTTCAAATTTTCACATTTGTAAAACAATCTAAATATGAATAGAACACATGTAATTCACCTATAGATATGACTCCACATCTTTCCAGAAAGTAATGGACTTAGAAACGTTATTGTTTGTCAAATGTCAGGTAGATTTCATTAGAAAATTTCAAATACTGCTCAGTTTTTCATGTCTATCAGACTGCTCAAAATCTGTGACAATCTCTCTGTGTCTTGTTCTACCTTCTGTTCTGTCATTTCTGATAGCAGGCTGATTCATAGGTAGATAGCTAAGTTTAGGTTATGGAAGCTTGCTTATTAAAACTTACAATATGAGTTAAAAAATCTCGAATATAGTTTTATGAAACTCCTAGTCTTGTAAGCCTACAAACAGAGCTATTAGAAAGACACAGGTATTTCTTGTAGCATAACTATTGCTTAAAACTGATAGTTTCAAGGCTGGTATGTACCTAAACAAAGTTACTACTGTTTACCCCTGATAGTTTCAAGACCAATTCTGGGCTCCTCAGCTAAAGAGGGACAGGGAAGTGCTGGAGAGAGTCCAGCGCAGGGCCACAAAGATGATCAGGGGACTGGAACATCTTTCATATGAGGAAAGGCTGCGGGAACTGGGGCTGTTTAGTCTGGAGAAGAGGAGATTGAGGGGTGATCTTATTCACATTTATAAATATCTAAAGGGTGGGTGTCAGGAGGTTGGGACATCCCTTTTTTTCTATAGTAGCTAGCAACAGGACAAGGGGTAATGGGATGAAACTGGAATACAAAAAGTTCCACTTAAATTTAAGAAAAAATTATTTCACTGTGAGGGTGATGGAGCAGTGGCACAGGCTGCCAAGAGGGGTTATGGAGTCTCCTTCCTTGGAGGTCTTCAAGACCCGCCTGGACATGTTCCTATGTGACCTGATCTAGGTGATCTTGCTTCTGAAGGGGAGTTGGACTAGATGATCTGTAAAGGTCCCTTCCAACCCATACCATTCTATGATTCTATGATTTTGGCTGGTGGTTGTGCAAGGAGTAGGAACAGTGAGAGAAACAACCATGCAGGCTCCAAGGTCAGTGATGAATGAGAGGAGGAGGTGTGTTGGAGCAGAGAACTGGTGAAGCTGAGATTTATTTTCATTTCTTTAAAGATCCCGCATCAGCGGTAGAGACTCATTATGATAATGACTCCATATCAGGGGCAGAGACTCATTTTGCTAAAGCTGGCCCCAGTCCAGGGGCAGTGATTCACTTCATTAAAGGCCCTGAGCCAGGGACAGTGACTACGGCTGGAAGAGGCCATGTCCTGTGGGAGGGACCCAACAACTTCACTGCAGACCTCGAGACAGGGGCAATGATTTTCTTCTTTAAAACTATGGCCGGAAGAGGCCATGTCCTGAAAGAGGGACCCTTTATCACTATGGCCGGAGCAGGCCGTGTCCCAAAGGAGGGACCCTGTAACTGCAGAAACTGCAACCGTGGCAAAGAATCCACACCAGAGATATTCACCAAGGACTGCGTCCTGTGTGAGGGACTCTGTATCGGCAGAAGCCACAGCTGTTGGGAGCAACCCACACCAGAGACGTTTGTTAAGGACTGTTTCCCGGGGGAGGGACACCGTGTTGGAGCAGGGAAAGAATGTCAGCAGTCGTCCTCATCTGAGAAGGCAGAAGCGGCAGAGCCCATCTGTGAGAGACTGACCACATCCCCCACTCCCTGCCCCCTTGAGTCGTTGAAGGGGGAGGAGGTAGAGATATCGGGAGCAGTGAGCTGGGCCCGGGAAGAAAGGAGGGATGGGGGAGGGAGATCTTAAAGTGCTGGTTGTAATTTTCACATCATCCTACTCCCTTTTTGCTTTTATTCCGTTCTGTTTCTTGTAGAATAAACTTTCCTACTTTCCTCTCTAAGTCGAGTACTGGAGTCTGGTTTTCCCAGAACCGCAATTGGTAGCGAGTCCTCCCTGCCCTTGTCTTAATCCCCAACAACCTTGCTTATCTTTTGGCCACAAAATGAGGGCCTCTGTCTGAGGATATTACTGCTGGGACCCCAAATCTTGGTATTACTTCATGTAGTAAAGCCTTAGTTACCTCTCTTGCCTTGTTTGTTCGGCAAGGGAATGCTTCTGGCCATTCTGAAAAGTTATCAGTTGGTACAAGTAGATATCAGAAACCCCCTTTTCTTGGAAGTTCTGAAAAGTCAATTTGTCACCCCTGTCCAGGGAAATTACCCTTCCCTATCTGCCCTATCTCCATTTTCCGGCTTACCTGTGGTTTATTCTGTAAACAAATCTCACGTTGTGTTACTTGTTTGATGGTTGTGTACAAGTTACGGGCAACAATGAGTTTGCTTAGATACTTATATAGGGCTTATACTCCCCAATGAGACTTTCTATGTTCAGTCATGATTATAGCCCAAAGTAATGTGCTAGGCACCTCTACTTTCCCTTGTGGTGTTGTAGCCCAACCATTTTCCTCTGTTTTTCCCCCTAAATCCTGAATCAATTTCTGGTCTTCTTTCGAATAGTTAGGAATTTGATTGATTGGGATTTTTCCATCTGGAATCAGAGACTGTATCTCTGCTGTACCTTTTTCAGTTGCTCTCTTTGCTTCCCGGTCTGCCATGGAATTTCCTACCTCTTGTGCAGTTGTTCCCTTCTGGTGAGCTTTGCAATCCATAATTGCCACTTCCTTTGGTAACTGTACAGCTTCTAACAGTTTGAGAATTTCCTCTGCATGTTTTATGTGCTTCCCTTGGGTGGATCAGAGTCCTCTTTCTCTCCAGGTCGCTCCATGGGCATGAATCACTCCAAAGGCATATTTGTAATCTGTCCAAATGTTAACCTTCCTCTCTTTAGCAAGCTCTAATGCTTGAGTTAAAGCTATTATTTCAGCCTTTTGTGCGGAGGTGCCTGAGGTGAGTGGCCCAGACTCTATTACCTTGTCTGTAGTGGTCACTGCATACCCTGCTTTGCGCTGTCCGTTTTTGACCAAGCTGCTGCTGTCTGTATACCATGTGTCCTCAGCATCCTCCAGTGGTTGTTCTTTCAGGTCTGGTTGACTGGAGTAGACTGCCTCAATGGTTTCCAGGCAATCGTGAGTCACTGGTTCCCCTGTAACTCCACTAAGGAAAGATGCTGGGTTGACAATGTTAGTTACTGTTATCTGGACATGTCGTGGTTTTGTCCAGCTGGGAACAAAGAGCCACGAGGGTGCTCGCTCACTCCTCCCCCTCCTGGCAGAGCGGGGAGGGGAACCAGAGAAAAAGGGGAAAACCCCACGTAGGTTGAAATAAGAACTGTTTAATAGAACAACAATAAGAAGGAACAAGCTCAGGAAAAAAAACCCCACAGTTTTAACAGTAAATGAGGGGATATACAAAAGCAATGGTGCGTGCCGCAGCTGCTCACTACCCGGGACCTGACACAACAGCTCAGGCGCAGCCCAGCCTGCGCTCCCCCAGCCTGCGCTCCCCCAGTCCCGCCCCCGACTAGCTCCCTGCCTATATGTACTGGGCATGATGTCAGTATGGTATCAAATATCTGTTGGCCAGTCTGGGTCAGCTGCCCATGCTGTGCCCCTTCCTACTTCCTCATCAAAGTTAACTCTATCCTAGCCCAAACCAGGACATTCCGCTCCTTATTCTATACCATCTACGTCATGCCTAGTTTCACAATATACAACATCTAAACATCACATTTCCTCTCCCTGAAGAAATATGGGCACACACAGAGAAGTGTATAATTCCCTCAGTTTATAGGCCATCCCCCTAACATTCCCGTTGAGTCCATTTAGTCCATAACTTCAGGTCTTATTCGTCATAAATCTTTTGCAGCAGGGCAGATGGGGTGTGTGTGAGATAGACCACTGCATGCAGTATCAGGAGTTTGCAGCTGGTCTATTCAGTGTGTCTTATCTGTAAGTTGAAGGCACTGATCTTGAGGACATCAATTCACATTCCGCCATTCTGTATCTTGTTCGTCCAGGTCCATCTTTCAGTGATCAAGGTGGTTCTTACTGTAGTGTCAGTGATATGGCATAGAGAAACTATGGTAATGGTGACATACAACAGCAAAGTTATTAAACAACTAACATAATACAATTAGATTCATGGAATTCACAGGCTATTCTCACCCAAAATCAAATTTCCTTGAGGTACACACTGGATTTCCTCATCCTTGCGCATCATCCACCAAGTGTATCCAGGTCCCTGAGCAAAAATAATCCCATGAATGGGTTTGCCTTTACCCAAGGTAGGACTCACCCAGACTGCTTTCCCTAACAGATCTTTTACGTGCACTACAGGGACTTTATCCCCTTCTACAGTATGTAAAAGTTCTGATTGGGCAGGGCCAGATTGTTCACAAATCCTCTGGAGTTGACTAGCCAGGTGGCCTTTTCTAAATTTGTATGCCAATGATTAAATGTCCCACTCCCCATTGCTCTCAGTGTGGTCTTCAATAGTCCATTGTGTCGTTCAATTTTTCCCAAGGCTGGTGCATGATAGGGGATATGATAAACCCATTCAATGCCATGCTTTTTGGCCCAGGCATCTATGAGGTTGTTCCAGAAGTGTGTCCCATTGTCCGATTCAATTCTTTCTGGAGTGCCATGTCGCCAGAATATTTTCTTTGTAAGGCCCTGGATGGTGCTCTGGGCAGTGGCATGAGCCACAGGATACGTTTCCGACCAGCCAGTGGTCGCCTCCACCATTGTGAGCACATGGCGTTTGCCTTGGTGAGTCTGTGGCAGTGTGATGTAATCAATCTGCCAGGCCTCTCCGTATTTATATTTCTGCCATCGTCCTCCATACCATATGGGCTTCCACCGTTTGGCTTGTTTGACTGTAGCACACATCTCACACTCATGGACAACCTGTGCAATGGTGTCCAAGGTTAAATCCACCCCTCGATCACAAGCCCATTTATAGGTGGCCTCTCTGCCTTGATGACCTGCGGTGTCATGGGCCCATCGAGCTAAAAATAACTCCCCCTTGTGTTGCCAGTCCAAATATACCTGAGCTGCTCCAATCTTTGCAGCCTTGTCCACTTGATGGTTATGCAGATGTTCTTCTGTGGCCCTGTTCTTAGGTATATAGGCATCTATATGGCGCACTTTCACAACTAGCTTCTCCAGTCGAGCAGCGATGTCTTGCCATATTGGGGCAGTCCAGATGGGTTTGCCCCGTCGTTGCCAGTTGTTTTGCCTCCATTGCTGTAACCACCCCCACACAGCATTTGCCATCATCCACGAGTCAGTGTAGAGATAAAGCCTTGGCCAGTTTTCTTGTTCAGCAATGTCTAAAGCCAATTCGATGGCTTTTACCTCTGCAAACTGGCTCGATTCACCCTCTCCTTCTGCAGCTTCTGAAACTTTGCGTAGGGGGCTCCACACAGCTGCCTTCCACCTCCGATGCTTCCCCACAAGACGGCAGGACCCGTCGGTGAACAAGGCATATCGCTTCTCATCTTCTGGATATCGCCTCCTTTTCTGGTGATATTTCACTGTCTTCACACTCTGGCCAGGTCATGATCAATTCCAGAATTCCGGGGCCGCTAGAATTTCCTACACGAGCTCATTATGTGATCAGTGCAATCCACTTACTCCATGTAGCATCAGTTGTATGATGTGTGGAGGAGAACCTCCCTTTGAACATCCAGCCCAGCACTGGCAGTCGGGGTGCTGTGTTTCTGTGCCGATCACTTCTGATGCAGCTTGAACCCCTTCATATGCCGCCAGTATCTCCTTCTCGGTTGGAGTGTATCAGGCCTCGGATCCTCTGTATCCCCGACTCCAGAACCCAAGGGGTCGGCCTCGACCCTCCCCAGGTGCTCTCTGCCAAAGACTCCAAGTAGGGCCATTCTCCCCAGCTGCGGTGTAGAGCACATTTTTAACATCTGGTCCTGTCCGGACTGGCCCAAGCGCCATCGCATGAACAATCTCCTGTTTAATTTGTTCAAAATTTTGTTGCTGTTCAGGACCCTGTAGTGAAATTTCTTTCTAATACAGGATATGGAGTTTTGTTAGAAGCATGTTTGCACAATCCAAGCTTTCCCACAGATAGCCAGGTCAGCTTGACCTTGGGCGCATGCCAGGAGGAGATTGCCTGAAAACAGTGAGCAGCTGAGAAGAAGTAAAAGCAGGATATTTTTAACCACAGCTGTACTGAGATTTTGCTTAAACTAAGAGTGTGAGCTTTAACAATAAACCAATTAGCTTGTGCTGAGTAGCATATTGCTTTGCAGATGTAACAAATAAATGTTATGTTGCTATCACCTGAATTCTGTACTAATGTATAAATATCAACGTGTATTACTAATAAATGAGCACTGACTCTACCTCCATGAGGATACATCTTTGACTCCGGAAAGCTCCCACACATCAATTGGTGCCCGAACAGGCACACGGACTGCCCGAACAGGGATCAGGACAGTGCTTGAATGCGAATCGCTTAAATGCGGACGGATGCAAACAGCCTGTTGATTCTGCGGCTGCACCATGGAGGAAGGCTGAAGGGGAGCTGGACAGAGGAGCTCAGCACCAGTGGACATATGACCGAGGTAGGAAAGGTCGCTACCTTCCCCCTGTCTGTGTCGTGAAAAAATGGAAGGTGAATATTCAGCAGCACAAACGTTGCTACTTTGTATACTCTCTAAGAGAGGGGAAGTAGTTGCTGAAAAGGCGGTGGCAAAGCTCATTAAATGGGCTAGGGAGCAGGGTTTCTTTAAAGAATCCTCGCTACTTTTTATGACAGATGAATGACACCTGGTTGAGAATGAAATGTGGGATCGTACCATCTCAGGGAAAGATAAGGATTGCCGTTCTCTCTGGGATACGTGTTGGACAGTTATTAATGCCTTAAAACAGATGAAAACAGAATCGCAGGTTGCAAAGGTTGCTATGCAGACACTATCTGGGTCTGATCAGACTGATATGGGTGAACAAGCAGTGTGGCCAAAAACCAGTCGGCTTGGAATGTTTATTGGAACTGATCAGTCACACCCGATTAAACGGATAAAAGGTCAGACTTGTCAATCGGTGAAGGAATTGGTGGTACAGGAGAAAGATTCGACCCAAGAAAAAGTTTTTACTGATCCCTTGGAAACAATTAAGCCTGTAATAGAGTCCGATTCAAAAATTCAGCAAATTGAGACCATTCAAAGTGGACCCGCCTATAAGCCACCAGAGCTGGTTCTGACCCCACCCGTGCAACCGGTCCCGGCTCTCTCTCCGGAGACAATCCCACTTCCAGATAATGATAGTGAGTCAGAATTAGAGAAAAATGTTTCTGAAATGATTAAGCAAGTTAGAGAATCGTTGCAAACTTTGGAGGTGTCTGTATCAAATGTCAAAAAATCCTTACTGAAAAATTAATCTGAAAGATCCATTCAACAAATTTTAAGAGAGATGGGTCAAAACCGTTCCTCTGCAGAGCTGCCTGCCCCCCCACTGGAGACAATGCAATCTGAAGCCCTGAGACCAGAATCTTTTAAACGGTGGTCGGGGATAATTTGTGATGCGATAGTCGAGGGAGATTGGCACCTGGCAGGAGTAATAGCATGCCTGGTGGTGCAAGGGACTGCCGCACCACACTATGATCATAATGTTACTATCACCTGAATTCTGTACTAATGTATAAATATCAGTGTGTATTACTAATAAATGAGCACTGACTCTACCTCCATGAGGATACGTCTTTGACTCCAGAAAGCTCCCGCGCATCAGATCCCATTCAAAATCATTTTTCTTCTGTGTTACGTGGTAGAGAGGGCGCAAAATCATACTGTAATTTGGAATATGTATTCTCCAAAAACCCACAACACCTAGGAAAGCTTGTGTTTCCTTTTTGCTAGTTGGGGGAGACATGGCTGCAATTTTGTTGATCACATCTATTGGGATATGGCGACGTCCATCCTGCCATTTTATTCCTAAAAACTGAATCTCCTGCGTAGACCCTCTGACCTTACTTCGCTTAATGGCAAAACCAGCCTTCGGAAGAATTTGAATTATCTTCTTCCCTTTCTCAAGAAGTTCTGCAGGTGTTCTGGGGCCTTGCCCTTCTCCAATGTGGCTTGGATCAGTCCATGGCAAATGGTGGGGCTGTGTTTCCACCCCTGGGGCAGTCGATTCCAGGTATACTGAAACCCTCTCCAAGTGAAAGTGAACTGGGACCTGCACTCTACTGCCAAAGGAATTGAGAAGAATGCATTGGCAATATCATTGGCAATATATGGTGGCATACCATTTGGCTACCTTGGACTCCAGTTCATATTGGAGTTCTAGCATGTCCAGCACAGCTGCACTCAGTGGCGGCGTGACTTCATTCAGGCCACAATAGTCCACTGTCAGTCTCCACTCTCCACTAGACTTTCGCACTGGCCATATGGGACTGTTAAAGGGTGAGTGAGTTTTGTTGATCACCCCTTGGCTCTCCAGTTGGTGAATCAACTTATGAATGGGAATCACTGAATCTCTGCTGGTGCGATATTGCTGCCGGTGCACTGTTGTGGTTGCAATTGGCACCTGTTGTTCTTTGACCATCAGCAACCCCTCAACAGAAGGGTCCTCTGAAAGGCCGGGCATGCTGGACAGTTGTTCAATCTCTTCTGTCTCCACTCCAGCCACACCAAAGGCCCACTGGTACCCTTTTGGGTCCTTAAAATACCCTCTCTTAAGCTAGTCTATACCCAGGATACATGGAGCTTCTGGGCCTGTTACAATGGGATATTTGCGCCATTCATCCCCAATTAAACTCACTTCAGCTTCTAACAGGGTTAGCTGTTGAGATCCCCCTGTCACTCCAGAAATACAAATGGATTCTGTCCCTTTACAGCTTGATGGCATCAGAGTGCATTGTGCTTCAGTGTCCGCTAGAGCCTTGTACTCTTGTGGGTTTGATGTGCCAGACCATCGGATCCACACTGTCCAATAAACTCGGTTGTCCCTCTCCTCCACCTGGCTGGAGGCAGGGCCTCCCTAGTACTGGCCATGGCAGTCATTGGATACGTTTTGTGGAAAAGAGCTAGAAGTCCCCTCGAGGGGACTAGAATAGAGCTCAACCTTTCTATTCTGTCTAGGGAGTTGCTCACTGGAAACTGGAGCAGCATCTTTCAAGGAGAAATTTCTTCTTGTAGCGGTTTTTCCCGCTGCCATGTCCGTGCCCTTAAGGCCGAAGTAGGTTGCCCATGCCACTTGTTCATGTTCTCTCCCTGGTCCTGCAGATAAGACCACAAAGCACCTAGTGGTGTCTGCCCTCAATATTCGCTGTCTTGAACAGAGGGATATCTACTAATAGCTGAAGTATGGACTCGGGCAGGTGGAGAGCGGGACATATCTTCTTTGAATTGGTGGAACTCTTGACATTTTATCTACAGCTGAAACAACAGCCTGTAGGGAGGAAGACAGACTTTCTTCATATTGCCGAAGCTGAACACCCATTTCCCCCACTGTTTTCCCCTTGCCTTCTTTCCAGGAGATGACTGCCAATGAATTAGCATAAGATGATGGTGCACTTTGCAGAAATCTTCCCCACATAGATTGTGTGCACTGGACCTCATCTGGATCTGTTGGCAACCGCTCATTATAAATAATTTCCCGCACAGCTAACTCCCTCAGGTACTGGATACCTTTGTCCATTGTGGTCCACTTGCCTGGGTGGCATATGCTGTCTTCTTTGAAGGGGTATCTTTCCTTCACACTGGACAAAAGTCTTCTCCAGAGGCTGAGGATTTCTGTCTTCCTTCCAATTGCCTTGTCAATGTCGCCATCCCGGGACAGAGAGCCCAGCTACCTGGCTTCCCTGCCCTCTAAGTCCAAGCTTTGGGCCCCATTCTCCCAGCATCGGAGCAACCAGGCGACAAGGTGCTCGCTTGGATGGCGGCTGTAATCTTTCCGCACTTCTCGCAGTTCGCTCAGGGAAAAGGATTGGGTGATTATCTCTGGCTCTGGCTCTGACTCTTCCTCATGCTCCCGTGATGACACTGGTTCATCTTCATCCCTCACAAGGCGAACTGATTTTTTTATGTATTTCTTTTTCTGGACAGGAGCAACTGACACTGGCACAGGTTGATCCTCTGATTCAGAATCAGTGTCTGCTGTTGGAGTTAGGGCAGCAACAACATCAGTTGCCTCAGTTTGAATAGTCACAGTTGTTGCTAGGGTGATATTCCTAATCTGTACAAGTAAAAAACTCTTCCAATACCTGTTCATATTGTTCTGTATGTCAATCCCTCCATAGCTGCCCAATCTCATAACAGTCTGAAAAACAAATTTTGCAACTCTACCCAAGAAAAACACCCTACCTAGAGGACAGAGCAATAAAACCACAGTGACTGGGACATCCCAAGTGCATTCTGAATTGTCAAAAGCTATTGCAGTTAACTTGAATGAGTAAGGGAGGATGGAAAAATTACGTCCCTCCATTTTTCCCATGAACTGAGTGTCATTACTGTCACTACATTCTGAAAATAAATGTCCAAGTTGCAGAAATGCCAACCAAGTCATGTATAAGTACTGGCCTAGCTCCATACCCAGTGATATAACCATACCATAAGCCAATAACAACCAGTATATCAGAACGAGTGCTTTCGTCCCTTTTCCAAAGGCAATAAACACTATCACAGAGAATACATAGTGGATATGAGAAATTACTGGCCAACACCATTTAAGCATATAAATCAACATTGTGACCAGCAGCTTTTTTTAACTAATATCAAAAATGTACACAAGAAAATTGTCTCAGCCCACTGTGTCTTATTTCAACCCTGCGGGGCCCCATGTTGGGCGCCAAATAATGTCGTGGTTTTGTCCAGCCGGGAACAAAGAGCCACGAGGGTGCTCGCTCACTCCTCCCCCTCCCAGTGGAGCAGGGAGGGGAAACAGAGAAAAAGGGGAAAAACCCGCGTAGGTTGAAATAAGAACGGTTTAATAGAACAACAATAAGAAGAAACAAGTTCAGGAAAAAAAAATTAACAGTAACAGGGGATATACAAAAGCAATGGTGCGTGCCGCAGCTGCTCACCACCCAGGAACACTCCCGATCAGCAGCCCAGCCCGCACTACCGCAGCCCCGCCCTCAACTAGCTCCCTGCCTATATGTACTGGGCATGATGTCAGTATGGTATCGAATACCTGTTGGCCAGTCTGGGTCAGTTGCCCATGCTGTGTCCCTTCCTACTTCCTCATCAAAGTTAACTCTATCCTAGCCCAAACCAGGCCAGGACATCATCCTGTTCTACCATAATGGCCTGATATTTCAGGAATCTTTGTGGGGATAACCAGTGGCCCCCTTTTGCTTCCAGTACAGTGGACACTGTATGAGACACTAACACTGTGATCTGCTGACCCATCGTGAATTTACAAGCTTCCTGGATGTTAATTACTACTGCTGCCACTGCTCTTAGGCAGCTAGGCCATCCTCTGCTTACTTCATCCAATTGTTTGGAGAAGTATGCCACTGCCCTTCAGTCTGGGCCCAGCTCCTGAGCCAGTATTCCCAGTGCAATTCCTTGCTTTTCATGAGAGAATAACCAAAAGGGTTTTGTAGGGTCTGGCAGGCCTAAGGCCAGTGCCTGTATTAGCTCTCGCTTTAATTTGTGAAAAGCCTGAGCGTCTTCCCCAGTCCAGGCGAGATTCTTTGTGTAACTCTTTAAAAGTTCACAGAGTGGCTTCACCAACAGTTCGTAATTATAAATCCATAACCGACACCAACCTGTCATTCCCAAGGACGTATGGAGCTCCTTAACTGTCTGTGGTCTGGGAGTCTGGCAGATGGCCTCCTTCCATGCGGCTCCCAGGGTCCGTTCACCAGCTGTGACTTCATATCCTAGATATGTAACCTTTTGATGGGCTATTTGAACATTCTGTGGAGAAACTCGATAACCACTTAGTCCGAGAAAATTCAATAAACTTACTGTCCATGCTATATTTTGCTCCTCTGTTACTGTGGCTACCAGGATGTCGTCCACATACTTCAACACTGTTCCAATCCCAGGTGGTTGCTCCCACTTCTCTAAGTCTTTAGCCAGCTGATTGCCAAAGAGAGTTGGGCTGTTTTTAAAGCCTTCTGTGAGCACAGTCCATGTAAGTTGTGTCCTTCTCCCTGTCTCTGGATTCTCCCACTCAAAGGCAAACAGCAGTTGACTCAAGGCTCAAAGTCAGGCAGAAGAAAGCATCCTTTAAATCCAGTACAGTAAACCAGGCCAACTCAGGTTTCAGTTTTGTCAGCAAAGTATATGGGTTGGCCACCACAGGGTATAAATTCTCAGTTATTTTGCTCATGACCCTATAGTCCTGAACTATTCTGTAATTCCCATTGGCTTCTTTGCTTGTAATATGGGAGTGTTCTATTCAGATTCACATTCTACTAGTAATCCATATTCCAAAAACTGTTCCATGATCTGGCAGATCCTTTTTCTATCTTCTAACCTCAAAGGATATTGCCTCACTCTTACCAGTTTGGTTCCTGGTTTTATTTTAACTGTTATAGATAAGGCTGTTTTGCCTTGCCAGGCATTTCAGTGGCCTGTACCCCAGGGAATGCCTGGTTCACCACTCCTTTGGCACTCTTATCTCTTCAGAGGGACTTATCAGGGCTAAACTTAAAAGTTCAATTAACTAGTCACCTCCCGCTTTAATTTCTACTCCGTCTTTTCAAATTTTTACTTCTGCTTCCAATTTTCCTAACAAACCCCACCCCAATAGTAGCTTGGGGAGTTTGGCATATAAAGAAACTTATGGATCCCCAATTGTTTTCCAATTCAGACTGTAAAGCTTGGAGAAAATATGCCTTTTCACTTTGGCCAGTAGTTCTCTTTACCTTTACAAAATCATCATCTACAGGCATCAAAGCTTGATTCAATACTGAAATCATAGCACCAGTATCTTATCATGAGGATCTTATCATCAGGTTTCTTATCATGGTGTTAGTTTACAGTGAATCGTGTCTTTCTAACTTTCTCAGCCCTTTCCCTTCTGTATGTCTGCTTTTGCTCATCACCTGGATAGCACCTGGATATGTGCCATATGTTTTAACAACAGGAGCCTGTAATTTCAAAAGGAGTCGAGCTGGCAATTTGCCTAGCTCTAGAGGTAGCTACCATGGGAAAGCTGCTGGGAAGATGGCACAGTGCTGGCTGATAGGCTACCTAGGGACCTATGGATCAATGTAGGCAAGCTCTGCCTGTGCTCCCAGATGCAGTGCCATATCTCTGAGCAGCAGCAGCAGCAGTAGCCTGTATTTTCAACATGAGCCGAGCATGCAAAAGGCATGACGCTAGGGAAAACTGTCACAGGAAAGTTGTTAGGAAGGCAGCAGAGAGCAGCAGCCTTCTCAACATCTGTGCAAAATAGAAGCTGCTGCTCTTAAACGACATGACACTGTTTCATGGATCTCAAAGAAATTGCAACAGGCAGACCATGTCTAAAGTGGGAGCTAGGCAGGTGATTTTAGCTACTCTCATGGATTCCACTGAAAAACAAATGGTTTTCAGAGTTGCTTGAATGAAGATTTCCGTACTTGTACAGTAGATGGCACTTCCTCTAGGAGCTATATCCTAAGGAAGCATTTTGCCTGCTAGAAAACTATTGAAAATACAGGCTGGTACTCACAGACATGACACAGGTCCAACCATAAATCTTCAAGAATGTAGCACAGTGCTGGATGATAGGCTACCCCGAGACTTACCTATCTCTGCAGATAGCTCCCACAGGAAAGTTGCTAGGAAGGTAGTACAGTGCTGACTGTTAGGCTACGCGGCGATGTACCTTCCACTGTGGGTAACGTTTGCCTGTGTGCTTTCTAGTAGCTCGCAGATGAAGTGGCACAACGTTAAGAGTAAACCTGTATTTGGAATATGAAACGAGCAGATAAAATGCACTTCTCTGGAGATAGCTCCCAGAGGAAAGGTGCAAGGAAGGTAGCACACTACTAGGTGACATGGTACGTAGGCACCTATTTAGAAGTGTAGGGAAGGTCTGTCTGTATGCTTTCTAGCAGATCACAGATTCATTGCATATCTTATAAGGTCAGTCTGTGTTACCAATATGAGAAAAAATAACAAAATGCATGCCTCTGTTGACAACTCGCACAGGAAAGCTGCTACTCGGCGACCTACATACGATTGTAGGAATGGTGTGCCTATGTGCTTTATTGTACTTCCGAGATGCAGAGGCATAACTTTTACGAACAGCCTGTATTATCAGTAAGAACTGAGAAGGACAAGTGCACAGGATACACTCCTAAAGAAAAGCTGCTAGGAAGTTGGTACACTGCTACCTGATATGCTACACGGGGCCTCCATATCAGTTTACCCATGGTCTGCGTACGAGGTTTCTTGTAGATGCCAGATTGAGAGGCATACTGTTACCAACAGATTGTATTTTAAAAAAGACCTGAGCAGGCCAATGGTATGGGACTGGAGATACCTCGCACGCGAAAGCTGCTAGGCAGTTAGCATATTGCTGGCTGGTAGGCTACAGGGGGCCTTCATACAAGTGCAGGCATGGTCGGCTTACATGCTTTCCTGTAGCTCCCAGATACAGATATACAGATCCCACCTAAAGTGATAATCTTGCAACCCATCAACTAGCACTGTGCTAACTTTGTAGCAGCTTTCCTGTGGGAGTCATCTCCAATCCCGTGCATTTTGTCTGGTCAGCTCCTATTTAAAATATGGGCTGCCAGTAAAAGTTATGCAACTCCATCTGGGAGCAACAAGAAATGAGGTAAGCAGACCCGATCCACAGTGGAATGTAGGTCACCAGGTAGGCTATCAGCCAGCATTGTGCTATCTTTGTAGCAGTTTTCCTCTTGGAGTTATCTCCAGTGTCGTGCTCTTGGACGGCTCAGCTCCTTTTGAAAATATGAGTTGCCGTTAGAAGTGATGCCACTGCATCTGAGAGCTACAAAAAAGCAGGTAAGCATACCCCACCTGAAGTGGTACGTAGGTCCCTGTGTAGCCTATCAGTCTGCACTGTGTAACCTATGCAGCTGCTTTCCTGTGGGGGTTATTTCCAATCCCGTGCACTTTGCCTGCTCAGCTCATATTGAAAATACGGACTGCCGGTAGAAGTTATGCCAGTGCATCTGGGAGCTACAAGAAAGCAGATAAGCAGAACCCACCTACAGTGATACGTAGATCCCTGTGAAGCCTCTCAGCCAGCACTGTGCCACCTTTGCAGTTGCTTTCCTGTTGGAGCTATCACCAATCCCCTTAACTTGGCCTACTCATCTACTATTAAAAATATGGGCTTCTGGTAGAAATTATGCCACTGCTTCTGGGACCTACTTGAAAGCAGGTAAGCAGGTCCCACCAACATTGGTACGTAAGTCCCTGTGTAGCCTATCAGCCAGCACTGTGCCACCTTTGCAGCTGCTTTACTGTTGGATCTATCTCCAATCCCGTACACTATCCCTGCTAAGCTCCTATTGAAAATACAGGCTACCAGTAGATTTTATGCCACTGCATCTGGGACATTCAAGAAAGCAGGTAGCAGAGCCCACCTACAAAGGTACGTAGGTCCCCGTGCAGTCTATCAGCCTGCACTGAGCCACATTTGCAGCTGCTTTCCTGTGGGAGCTATCTAATATGCCGTTCATTTGGCATGCTCAGCTACTATTGAAAATACTGGCTTCTGGTAGAAATTATGACACTGCCTCTGGGAGCTACTTGAAAGCAGCTAAGCAGGTCCCACCTATGTTGGTATGTAGGTCCCCATGTAGCCTATTAGCCAGCACTGTGTCACCTTTGCAGTTGCTTTGGTGTGGGAGATATCTCCAATGTCGTGCAGTTGGCCTGCTCAGCTCCTAATGAATATATGAGTTGCCGCTAGAAGTTACGCAACTGCATTTGAAAGCTAATAGAAAGCAGATAATCAGACCCCACCTACATTTGTACATAGGTCCCCATGTAGCCTATCAGTCAGCACTGTGCCACCTTTGCAGCTGCTTTCCTATGGGAGCTATTTTAAATCCCATGCACTTGGCCTGCTCAGCTCATATTTGAAATACAGGCTGTCGCTAGAAGTTATGCCACTGCATCTGGGAGCTACAAGAAAGCAGGTAAGCAGACCCAAACTACATTGGTACGTAGGTCTATGTGTAGTCTATCAGCTAGTACTGTGCAACTTTTGCAGCTGATTTTTTGTGGGAGCTATCTCCAGTGCCGTACACTTTGCCTGCTCAGCTCCTATTGAAAATATGAGCTGCATGCGGATATTATTCGACTGCATCTGGGAGTTAAAAGAAAGCAGGTACACAGACACCAAATACAGTGGAACAGAGGTCCCCGTGTAGCCTATCAGCCAGCACTGTGCCACTATGCAGTTGCTGTCCTATGGGAGCTATTTTCAATCCCGCGCATGTAGCCTGCTCAGCTCCTGTTCCAAATAAGGGCCGCCGGTAGAAGTTATGTCACTGCATCTGGGAACTACAAGAAAGCAGGTAAGCAGACCCTACCTCCAGTGGTACGTCTGTCCTTGTGTAGCCTATCAGTCTGCACTGTGCCATCTTTGCAGCTGCTTTCCTATGGGAGCTATCTCCAATGCCGTGCACTTGGCCTGCTCAGCTCCTATTGAAAATACGGGCTTCCGGTAGAAGTTATGCCAATGCTAATGGGAGCTACAAGAGAGCAGGTAAGCAGATCCCACCTCCTGGGGTCCGTAGCTTACCAATTGGCTTATTGGCCAGCACTGTGCAACGTTTGCAACTGATTTCACTGTGGGAGCTATCTCCAATCCCGTGCACTTTGCCTGCTCAGCTCATATTGAAAATACGGGCTGCCGGTAGAAGTTATGCAACTGTATCTGGTTGCTATTTGAAAGCAGGTAAGCAGACCCCACCTACAGTGGTATGTTGCTCCCTGTGAAGCCTATCAGCTAGCACTGTTCCACCTTTTCATCTTCTTTTCTTTGGGAGCTATCTCTAATACTGTACTCTTGGCCTACTCAGCTCCTATTGAAAATACAGGCTGCCAGTGGATGTTGTGCCAATGCATCTGGGAGCTACACGAAACCAGGTAAGCAGACCCCACCTCCAGTGGTAAGTCTCCGTGTACCCTATCATCCTTCACTGTGCCACTATGCAGTTGCTGTCCTGTGGGAGCTATTCCCAATCCCGTGCACTTGGCCTGCTCAGGTCCTATTGAAAATACGGACTGCTGGTAGAAGTTATGTCACTGCACCTGGGAGTTACAAGAAATAGGGTAAGCTGACCCCATCTACACTGGTATGTAGGTTCCCGTGTAGCCTATCAACCAGCACTGTGCCACCTTTGCAGCTGCTTCCTGTGGGAGTTATCTCCAATGCTGTGCACTTGGCCTGCTCAGCTCCTAATGAAAATATGAGTTGCTGCTAGAAGTTATGCCGTTGCATCTGGGAGCTACAAGAAAGCAGGTAAGCAGATCCCACTTACATTGGTACGTTGGTCCCCGTGTAGCCTATCAGCCTGCACTGTGCCACCTTTGCAGCTACTTTTCTGTGGGAGGTATCTCCAATCCTGTGCACTTGGCCTGCTCAGCTCCTATTGAAAATACAGGCTGCTGGTAGAAATTAGGTGGATAACTTGTGGGAAAGTTATACTGGAACGTTATACGGAAACCCTATCCTCGCCTAATCCAGGACACCATCTAACCAGCATGCTGTATGTTGCATCAGTTACAGTTTATATTACCCTGTTACATTCATATGTATTAAATTTTCCAGAATGATTATGTTAAAGAAAATATAAAAATTCAAGTGATTTTATCGAATAGTTATATTTTAGTAAAATTTATAAGTAAGTTAGCATAACTAAGTAAAATTAGGCCTCCTTGGTGAAGCCGCTCCCAATGACTAGAACGTGCATGAGAAATCAGGCACAATGAGAATAAGAGTGATAACGATGGTGATTGTTTAGATTCAGAAACCTGCAACCCATAAAACATCCAAAAACAATGTTGGGAGTGATTGCTCCAGAGGAAGAAAAGTTTCCCCTGTGGCTCATAGGGTTAGTCAATTAGTGATGGAGGTAATGCCTCTGTGAGTAACATATTTGAGAAGGAAAAGAAGCTGGTGCACAGTTACTAAACTGCAGCAGCAACAGGGAATGAGAATATGAAAACATCTCCACAGACACCAAGGTTAGTGGGGAAGGAGGGGGAGGAGGGTGCTTGGGCCCTAGAAGAAAGACTCCCCTGTGATATGTGGTTAGGACCATGGTGAAGGGGGTTGTCCCCCTGCAGTCCATGGAGGACCACTGGGAAGCAGAGACCCACTCGCAGCCTGTGGAGGAGCCCACGCCAGAGTGAGTGGATGCCTGAAGGAGGCTGTGACTCCGTATGAGATTCATCCTGGAGCAAGTTCCTGGCAGGACTTGGGAGTCTGTAGGGAGAGAGGATCCCATGCCAGAGCAGGTTTGCTGTCAGGACTTCTGATCCTGTGAGGGACCCAGGCTGGAGCAGTCTGTTCCTGAAGGACTGTTCTCCAAGTGGATGACCCACACGGCGGCAGTGTGTGAAGACCTGCCCCCATGGGAGGCCCCATGCTGGAGCAGTTCATGAGGAGCTGTAGTCCATGGGAAGGATCCACTCTGGAGAAGTTCGTGAGGGACTGTCTCCCGTGGGAGGGACCCCACAGTGTAGCAGTGGGAAATGTGAGGAGGTCTCCCCCTGAGAAGCAGCAGTGGCAAAGTCCATCTGTAATGAACTGACCGCAACCCCCCCTCCCCCATCCCCTGCGCCAAGGGGGGGAGGAAGGGGAGTCCCAGGAAGAGGAACGGTGGGAGGAGGTGTTTTTAAGACGGTTTTAGTTCTCATCTCCCTGCTCTTATTGTTCCTTTAATAAATCAAACGTTTTTCTCCCTAAGTTGAGTCTGGTTTGCCTGTGACGCTAATTGCTGAGTGATTTCTCTATCCTTAACTCACAAGCCATTTGTTATATGTCTCTCTCTTTCCTGTCCAGTTTAGGAGGGGGAGTGATTTTATGACTTGGTGGACATTGGGCTAAACCACCACAGTCTTACTTGTGTAATAAGGACCAATCAATAAGAGTGATGTAATGTGTAAAAGTAACAAATAACCAGTCAAGGTAAAGGGTAAATTTAATGAACAATTATAAGCAGGCTTTATATGCATAGTAAAAAAGAACAAAAGAATGTTGTGTATAAATATCTGTTAATTTTGATGCTTTGTTGGACATTCTTTGGGAGTGATCCTGTGTCCCCCATGCACATTTTCAAATAAAGGATGTCTCTGCTTATCTAACTTTATGTAGATAAATTTTCCTCCCAGCAGATTTGCAACAGTTATATATATTCATTCTATTTCCTGGAACTAATTATCATAGGAATCTGCCTCTTTACACATGCTCAGTTTATTGGGTCAATGGTCATGGTGGTCTCTCAAGACCTTTGGTGATTGCTTCTCAGTTGTCCTCTTGGTGAACTTTACAGTTTTCTACCTTCCATGGCCTACTGCTTGGCTTTTATACTCCAGTGCTTATCTCATCATCCTGAAACTGATTTTCTCTGGTGCCTCCCAGGATGTGGTAATTTCCGTTGCTTTGTTCTTGTTCCGGGTTAAAAAACGCTTTGTTCCTAATCATCAGGAGTCTTAACTAGAGTTTTAACTATCACGTATTTAAAGATTGTCTTTACGATTGCAACACTCAGACCCAAGTCCCCGTCCTTCCCTGTATCCCTGTTCCCTTGATGTCCCCGAGCAGCAGTGGGGCCACCCTGGGGAGAATTGGGCACGCTGGGGGCATGGTGCTGCCGCTGGTGAGTCACGTGTGTAGGGGAAAATGGTTGTGTGGGGGCAGACTCAAGGGCAGGTGACTTCATGGGTGCCTGTGCACAGCACGGCTGAAGGCAGCATGCGCCCCATGGCAGTCGGTGAGGTGGCATAGGCCAGCAGAGCGGCAGGCAGTGGCAGCTGCTTGCCCCCTTCCTCTGCCTCCTGTTGCTGCTCCTGTGGTTCCTCCTCCTGCTGCCTCCCACCGGTTAGTGCCACGGGGCCGTGGGCGTGGGGTCCATGTGCATGCCATGGGTGTGGGGCACACATACAATGGGGCACAGGGACGAGTGCAATAATGCACATACAATGGAGCATGTGGTGCATGATTAGTGAAGCAGAGGGTGCATGTGCAATGGGGTACAGGAATGCACATTAATGGGGCACAGGAATGCTTCTGTAATGGCAATGAGGTACAAATGCAATGAGGTGCAGGGTGCATGTGCCATAGGACGTGGATTGTCTGTGTGCATTCGGTAAGAGATCTGCATGCTGTGGGATGTGGTAGGTGTGTGTAGTGGGGAATAGGGTGCTCAGGTAGTTGGGCACAGGGACATGCTTTTACCTCATAGGTCTGAGGTACATGAGCAATGGGATGTGGTATGTGCAGGTGAGAATGGAGCACAGGGAGGGGGGCTGTGGTGGGGCACAGTGACCACCTACTATGGGATGCAGGATGCACATGCAATGGGACATGGCGAGTCTGTGCAACAAGGTAAGGGGTGTGCATGCAGTCGGGTTTGGGGTACCTGTGCAACAAAGCAGAGATGTACCCAGTTGGGTTCAGGGTCTGTATGCAATGGAGCAGGAGGTGCACTTGCAATAGGGCACAAGATGCATGTGTGATTGGACATATGCAGATGCCTGTACAACGGGGTGTTTGGATAATGGGGCATGGATATGCATGTGCATAGGGTACCAGATACCTATGCAATGTGGTGCAAGGATGTGCATCCATTGGGGGCATGATGATAAGCATGCTGTGGGACATGAAGTACCCATGCAGTGAGGCATGGAGATAAATGTGCAATGGGGCACAGAGGTATGTGTGCCAGGAGGATGCAAATGGTACATATGCAGTAGAACACCAAGGGGAAGAGGGGTAGTGCATGGACAATGGATCTGGGAGGCTGCAAATGCAGCGAGTCCCCAGGGCAGAGGACTGTGCGCATGCAGTGGGACAGTGGGGATGGTCAGCATACAGAGGGAGATGTGCCCAGCGAGGCATTGAGATGTGTGTGGAGGACACCGGTGGGACTACGCGAGGCGATGAGCGTATTATGGGACAGTCTTGGTGGTGAGGCTGCAGGGGGTACACGAGAGTGAGGAGAAGGCATCCCCTGGGGAGGGTGGCAGCTGACCGAGGACTTCTCGTGCCGCAGGGCCAGGCTGCGGGACGGAGGTCTCCGTGAGGCCGCAGTGGGAACTGTCCGCGACCTGGGGCTGTAGTCAAAAAGTGTGATGTTTGTCCTGCAGCTCTGGCTGCTAGCCTGGGGCAAAAGGACAGTTTCTTTCCTCCCTCTGTGGGTAGGAAATCCCAGTGCTTGAAATCCTCCCCTATGCTCTGGCCACACCACCATGGGATTTCAGTCAGATCTTCTCCCTGAAGCCAGCTTCCCCTGCCTTGCCTCGTGCGAGTAGGCATGGGGAACTGTACTGGGAATGGGAGGCTCCAAGTGCCATCTCCTGTAGTTGAGTTCGACATCCCTTCCTCCCTGGGATCCTCTGCTAGGTCATTGTCCCCACATGGGGAGGGGAACTGTGGAGTAGCTTGGTAGTTCATGATGTGGAAACTGGGATTGGATGTTCTTGCACTGAGATAGCTATTTCATTCCTGGCTTGTGTTGGCTGACAACAAAGGAAGAGGAGCTGCCTTTGTTGTAGGCAAGAGAGTAGATGTATGTCAGTGTCCAACATGCAGAACATATGTGCACACAGGCACATGTGCACACTCCCAATTAGGTGCACACTGTACAAAGCAGCTCTTCTCAGCTATCCCACTCCTCACTGGATGAGTCCTGGGCACAGACCTACTCCCAGCCCATCCTCTGCTGGCATCCTTATTGCAAGCAGTTTGTAAGGAGGTGCATCTCATCCTTGTTGCATCTCTAGGGAATAATGGATGGATCTCCCCAGGCTGGCACTGGGGAAGCATGGCAATGGTAGGGTGAAGTTACAGCTGTTGTCTGGAGATCAGATCTCCCTTGTCTCCACTGTGTCAAGGAAGTGGCTGACCCTCTGTTGCTGGGACTCCTAGAAAACTCCGGAAATCAAGCTTATCAGACAGTTGATCAGGGAAATGTGAGCCCACTGAGTACTGTGGGCTTGCAGAAAGTGTCTTGCAGACATGGGGCTATGCACAGCCATACACGCTCATGCACATAAGTGTGCATGCCTCCACTTTCGTGTGCACAGACAGCACCCATATGTGCATGTGGGAATATAACGGAAGATTGGAAAGGAGGATTGTAAATACGCTCAAGTGACCTGAAGCTGGAGTGTAAAAAAGCACAGTGGAAAATTACACCTAAAACCCAATCCCCGATTTATAGGAGAAAAGCAGCAGATTCAAAGTCTTTGCTTTTCTGCTCTGCTGCTAGCAGGACTGATCTCTGCAGTGCGGCATCCCTGCTTACATGCCTCTTGCCTGGATGTGGTGCTTTTGTCTGGACAGCAATGAAGCAGCACAACAGTCTCTTGCTCACTGCCCCCCCCCATCAATCCCCATCCTCGGGATGGCAGAGGTCCCACCAAAATGGGAGGAAAAAAGATAACGAAGGATGTTGTAGATCAAGACAAGGGCAGGGAGGGCTCACCATCAGTTACAGTTCTGGGCAAAACAGACTCCACTTCTCAACATAGAGAGGAAAGAAAGGAAAGTTTATTCTATTACCTACAAGAAACAGAACAGAACAAAAATTAAAAACAAGCGAGGATTATGAGAAAAAAACAACCAGCACTTTAAAATCACCCTTCTCCATCCTTCCTTTCTTCCCGGGCTCAGCTCACTGCTCCCACTATCTCTAAATCCTCCCCCCTCAACGGCTCAGGAGGGTAGGGAATGGGGGATGTGGTCAGTGTCTCACAGTAGTCTCTGTTGCTTCTCTCTTCTCAGAGGAAGATGACTCCTCGCATTTTTCTCATGCTCCAACATGGGCACCCTCCTACAGGACACGGTCCTTAATGAACTTCTCTGGTGTGGGTTCTTCCCAACAGCTACGGCTTTTGTCAATATAAGGTCCCTCCTATGGGACATGGTGTCCTCTGGGCGTAGTCATTGCCCTTGGTGCAGGGTCTTTTACGAAGTGCAAACAAATCTCTGCTTCACCAGTCCTCTCCACAGGATGCAGAGGGATCTCTGCTCCAGCACACCTCCTCCTCTCTTCCCTCACTGACCTTGGGGTCCACTCTTCCAACTACTTGCACCACCACCAGCCAGAAAAGAAGAAGTAATAACAGAACAAGAAGGAACAGGAAGAACCCTCCTCTTCCAGCTTCTTCTTCTTAAAAAGTGATTGTGGAGGCACCTAATCGGCTTAGCCCCAGAAGTAGATATGACTCAGAGCTGGGGCAACTTCTTACAGGAGCCATCTTTACAGCCCCTTCCCCATTACCAGAAATGGCTCCACACAAAACCATTACATTGAGGTAACAAGAAAAAATTTTGTCTTGGCATTTCACCCACAAACATTGGGCAACCTCACAGGACAAAATCAAGTGGAAGAAGAGAGGCTATAGATCATGGAAGGGAGGGATGGCCACTTGGGATGAATATAAGGCTGTTGTCAGAGGATGTAGGGAGGCAACTAGGAAAGCTAAAGCCTCATTGGAGTTGTACTTTACAAGGGAGGTCAAGGACAACAAGAAGGGCTTCTTCAAATACATTGCAGATAAAACTAACACTAGAGGCAATGTAGGCCCACTGTTGAATGAGGTGGGTGCCCTCGTGACAGAGGATATGGAGAAGGCAGAGTTACTGAATGCCTTCTTTGCCTCTGTCTATACTGCTGGAGACAGTCCTCAGGAGCCCCAGCCTCCAGAGGAAGTCAGGTTAATGGAGAATTTTTGTTTGGTTGATGAGGACGGGGTTAAGGATCAGTTGAGCAGTCTGAATGTACATAAATCCATGGGCCCTGATGGGATGTACCCACAGGTGCTGAGGGAGCTAGTGGAAGTCATTGCTAAATCACTGTCCATCATCTTCAGTAAGTCATGGAGAACAGGAGAGGTGCCTGAGGAAGGCAAATGTCACTCCAATCTTCAAAAAGATAAGGAAGAGCCGGGTAGCTACAGACTGTGGCATTATTACTTAAGTGGTCTAGAAATTGAAACTTATATTAAAACTTATATTAAAAATCAACATTGTTTACCAATTAAGGAAAGATACAAAAATCAGCATCATTCACCAATTAAGGAAAGGTATAAAATCAAGAAGGCTCACAGGGTGGTTACAGCTGCTGCTGCTATGTGAGGAATCCACAACACAGCAATTCCATGCAAATACCATGGAGTGTGGAGCAGTGGAGGCTCTGTGGTCAGACTGTGACAGTACACGGGAACTAGATGGTCCTCTAGAACTGATAAGCAGCATTTTGGTACCCTGAGCCAATGGTCTGTCAAATCTTGACAAAATGCTGTCCTAGTGCAAGCTTTGTTCATTTTAATATCATTTTAATACTAAAAACCACCTTCATTCCAAAGGCCACCCGCCTCCAAGGTGCAACCACTCCTTCTTGAGTCTGCGCCCTGAATTGTTTGTAATTGTTTAAATGAGAAGTGAGAGAATTTTACACCAATCGTAATAAAGGTATTTATGACTAAAGTCACTCAAACTCCACCTTGAAAGTGAAAAGAGGTATAAAAGAATTAAAGAAAAGCGGGGTACTGGGGGTAAGACACCATCACAAACAAGTCAGGGAAGCTCCCTCGCAAACTGTCTCTGACTCCTGGGATCAGCTGACGGACTGAGCCTCTCTTCCTCCCCCCTTGGGATGCCTTGGGTGAGACTTAAACTAAGTACTTCTGCAGGAAACTTAGAAATCTCTATAGAGAATGACTCTTTAACTTTTTATAGTCAGCCTGTACTCTGTAATTTCGCACGCTGTATTGTTTATATATCTATTTTTTGCACATGCTTTCTTTTGCAGACAGTCACTATCATCAGCAATCAGTAAGAATCTGTATATCTGTTGCATGAATAAAACTGCACTGTTTAAGTAGCCAGTCATCACAGTTTCTCACTGAATGCTACCAGACCCTGGAGTGTGGCCTTGTAGTTCATGAGCATGACTGGACTGACGATGCAATCCACTATCAGTGAATCCAGAGTAATGATAATTCACAGGAGGTGAACATGCCTGGACTGATTGTGGCAAATTGGGCATCACTCACAATTTAAACCTAGCCACATCTGACCTCCCACCTCAGTGAGGAGAGTTAGAACGCAAGGATGGTTATTTTCTGCCAAACCATTCTGTCCATTTTTAATGTGACACCCCTTTGATTGTCGAAAGCTGGCAGAAACCTTTTTGAAAACAACTCAGTTGTTATTATGGGAATCTGAGTGGGGAAAGAGAGTAGAAGAAGCAAGACTAGAGAATTTGAATTTACGGCAGGAGGATCCAAGACAGCTTGCCACAGCTGACATGATGTTGTGCAAAGGATAGTTTGCTGATGCTCAAGTAGACATAGCTATTTTGCAACAGACACAAACATTGGCCCGTCAAGCATTTAAAGCCGTCCCTGACATGGGAGTACCAGTTCCCGCATATACAACTGCTATGCAAAAACCTGATGAGCACTTTATGACCTTTTAAGACCACTTGAGAGCGGCATTGGATTGGGTACCAGGCATGTCAGCTGAGGTTAAAGGTGCAATAGGAATGCAGCTGGCATTAACTAATGCTAACCCTGACTGTAAGAGGATTTTACAAACTCCCACAGACTGCAACATTAGTTGACATGATAGAAGCTTGCTCTCAAGTACGGTCATCAGAAGAGAAGGCAACACATCTGGCTGAAGCCATGACAATGGCATTTAAACCTTTAGTACAGCAAAGAAAAGGAAATTGGGGACCAAAGTGTGTTAATTGTGGAAAAACAGGACATGTGAGAAAACAATGTCGATCTAGACCGCTGGTCCAGAAAAATAGCTCAACTAGAAGATCAAGGTTCAACCGCACTTGCAATAGATGTGGCAAATTCAGACACAGAGCCACTGAATGATGCTCTCGAGTGGGAAACGGATAGATGAGCACAAAGACGGTGAGCACAACAACACAAAAACAACCTCCGACATCAGTGGCTGTCTGGATCTCCTCGACTTGTTGACGGATCCCCAATCACGAAAAACATATCTACACAGGAATGCACATCAGCAGGAACTTCTTTATTATGCAGCGCTGCGAAAAAATGGGACATAACTCCTCCATAGGTGCTTCGTTGTCAGTTACCATTTTCAGGGTTTTTATACAGCTCAAACAAAGAATCGCATTTGCCAACACAAGCATGCATAAAATGTCCATCTATCAATTTAGCCCTTCACCTTGATTGGTTCCCAACAAACACAAAATTTCCAAAATCACAGTAATTGGTCAAAAAAAGATATCAGTCCCTTTGTTTTAGTAACAACTAAGGTAACAGCCAAGGTAACCTAACAAATACATTTACCAGGGTCTTGTAGCTAAGGTAACATGTCCCCATCAGGTGTGGTATGTAACTCTTGCAGTTTGATCCTTATGTGATTCAAATGAATACTTACTTAATCAATAGGTGTTTGAGTTATTTGCAAGTGCTTAGCTAATTGACTGAACTATTACTAGGTGCTTAACAAGTGCTTAACAAGTGCTTGACTACCTATTGCGATGATAAGTTGTTAACTAGAATAATTGTGTATCTGCAACATTTCCCCCCTTTGAAAGCATTGATAATCATATTCCAATACTTTCACTCTTGTATTTCTGTTGTCTCCATAACAAAACCATGATTGTCATATCCTGGTGGATCATTGTCTCTTGACAATGCTGTCAAGATTCTATTGCTTCACCACATTCTTTGTATTATTTCTCTTTTGATGCAACAATATGCCAAATAGATTGCCAGAAACATTATAATAAATAACAGAAGTGTTTCAATCAGTGACTTTATCCAGGTTTTTAGATCCAGGCCCAGTCTCTCAAAAACTTTATCTATCCAGGCTCTGTCTTACCTAATTTCCTGTATTGGAATTACCTGTTCCGAGTCTATTTCTGTTTGGACTGGAGTGTGGGCCTGAATATTAAAAACAAATCGATTTGACCATCCAATTTTTATCCATGTTTCCACCACAGACTGAAAAAACAACAAAACCAAAAACTTAGTTATGTTTCAGAGTTAACTTCAATATCTCAAGATCTCCTAAAACTCTCCCACTTCCATGGGCTTGATGGTGTCTTCTTCACTCGAGTGTAGTGGATCCAGGCATCTGATTCGGCAATCTTGATTGCAGCGAAGGTGGTCAGCAATAGCTGCTATGGTCCCTTCCACCTTCCTTGCAGAGGTTCTTCATTCCAGGTCCTTATGTGGACGTAATCTCCAGGCAGAATGTTGTGTACAGGATTTTCCAAAGTCAGAGGTTGATTCCACACTACTGCACTTCAGAGCTTGTTCAGAGTTTTTCCAAGAGGAAGTAAATAGCTATACACATCTTGTTTTCCCATCACATGCATGTTTGGATTTGGTTCAGGAACCTCATAGGGTTTTCCATACATTATCTCATAAGGACTAACTGATATTCCACTTGGAGGTTTCACTCTTATTTTGTAGCAGTGCAAGTGGAAGTGCCTGAGGCCATTTAGATGTAGCCTCCTGAAAAAAAATTTCTATTTTTTCTTTTTAGGCTCTGATTCATTCTTTCTACTTTTCCACTTGGTTGGTGTCTCCAAGGGGTATGTAAATCCCAGGAAATTCCTACGGCTTTGCTTACCTCTTGTACCACATTGACCACGAAATGTGGTCCTCTGTCTGAAGATATTCCAAATGGAACTCCAAACCTTGGAATAATTTCTTGCAGGAGCCATTTAACTGTTTCCTTAGCCTGATTGGTGCGACAGGGAAAGAATTCTGGCCATCCTGAAAAGGTGTAAATCCCAACCAACACATATTTATATCCATTAAATTTAGGTAATTCTGTAAAATCAATTTGCCAATAATCTTCTGGTTCCACTCCAGTTTTTATTTTGCCCATCTGTACCCTTTTTTGTACTATTGGTTTGTTCTTTAAACAAATTTCACATTTCACCATTACTGATTTGGCCATTTCCAACATTTGTATTGATATTACACTTCTTTTTAGAATCTGAATCATAGCTTCTGCACCCCTGACACTCCCTATTCTTTATTTGCAAAATCTCTCTCATGATTAAGGGAGGCAATACTACTTGACCTGCACTTGTCATCCACCATCCTTCTAAATTTTTCTCTGCATTTAATAACTTAGCCAATTTCTCATCCTCCCCTGAATATTTTAGTGGCTCCTTAAGAAGCACTACTTTTCTGGTGAGGATGATTGCCATTTGTGAGACTTTGTGTTATGCTATTTTGCTAGCAGTCTGATCTGCTAATTTGTTTCCATCAATTATCTTTGAGTTCCCTGTCTGATGTGCTTTACAGTGCATGATTGCCACTTGAACTGGTTCCTGCACTGCCGCTAACAGTTGCAAGATTTCCTTTTGATGCTTAATGTTTGTTCCCTGGGAGGACAGTAGTCCTCTTTCTTTCAACAGGGTGCCATGGACATGGACTACTCCAAAAGTATATTTTGAATAAGTCCAAATACTAACTCGTTTTCCTTTACTTAATTCCAAAACATGTGTCAATGAAATCAGTTCTATCTTCTGTGTAACGCATTTGCTTCTATTACCGCATTTTCGGTTGTTACTGCATATCCTGCATGGCGAGTTCCATTCATGATGAAGCTGCTGCCATCTGTGAACAGTTCCCATTCAGGATTTTCAAGAGGATCATCCTTCAGGTCCTCTCTACTGGAATATGTATGTTCAATGGTTGCAACGCAGTCATGTTCCAGGTGTTGTTCTTCCTGTGAAGTACTCAGAAACACTGCAGGATTTAGAAGGTTAGTTGTTAAAAACACTACAAAATCCTGCTCAGTGAGAATTACCTGGTATTTCATCATTCGGCTCGGGGATAACCAATGTCTCCCCTTTTGCTCCAAGACTGTGGTTACCATATATGGGATATCATAGACTGTAATAGTCCTTCCCAAGGTCAGCTTTCTTGCTTCTTGGATCAGTTTGACAGTTGCAGCTACTGCTCGCAGGCAAGAAGGCCATCCCTTGCTCACCAAGTCCAGTTGTTTGGAAAAATAACCCTCTGGCCTCTTCTAGCTTTTTCGTTTCTGCGTCAGAACTCCTGTATGCAGGCTGACCTTTCCGTTGTGGCAATTAGGATGTCATCCACATATTGGAGAAGCAAATGCTCTGGTCTCGGTGTCACTGTCTTTTCATTAGTCCAAAGTTCCAGTTCTTTTGCTAGTTGTCTTCCAAAGATAGTTCGACTGTTCTTGAATCCTTGGGGTAGCCGTGTCCATGTTAACTGTATCTTGCGTCCTGTTTGGGGTCTTTCCCACTCAAAAGCAAATAGTTTATGACTTTCCTTTTCCAAAGGGATACAAAAGAAAGCATCTTTTAAATCAAGTACTGTAAATCACTGATAATTTTTTCTCAGGGCTGTGAGTAAGGTATATGGATTTGCTACAATTGGATGTATATCTTTCACAATCTGATTTATGGGTCTTAAGTCCTGAACTTACCTGTACTCCCCATTCGGTTTCCGTACTGGTAAAATAGGTGTATTATACTCTGACTCACATTCTTCTAGAATTTGATATTTCAGAAATTTATCAATTAATACTTTTAGTCCCTGCTTTGTCTCAGGTTTTATTGGGTATTTTCTCACCCTGACCAATTTTACTTTTTCTTTTATTTTAATTTTTACTAGTTGTGCCAATTTTAATTTTCCTGAAATATCAGTTTCCCACACTATTGGGATCACTGCATTGTCCAATTCTGGAGGTAATTCTAGCACCTTTGTTTTTTCTTTTATCATCAATATTTGTCCTGTCTTTGATTCAGGTATTTTTAGTAAAAGTCTCCGTTTTCAAAGACAATTTGTGCATTTAATTTAGAAAACAAGTCTCTCCCTATCAGGGGTATGGGACATTCTAAAATATACAAAAATTCGTATAACTTTTTTGACAAGTTGTAAATTTAAGGGTTGCAAAAATGGCCAATTTTCCTCTTTCCCTGTGGCTCCCACAATATTTGCAGTTTTGTTCCTATTTTTCCTCTACATGTATTTAAAACTGAATACATTACTTCCATGTTTATGTTTGGATATATTCTCTGGTTTGGATTTCTTTTCTTTTCTTTTTTTTTTTTTTATTTCTCTGTTGTAGTTTGAGCCTGGCTGGATGCCAGGTGCCCACCACACCGCTTTATCCCCCACCTCCTCAGCAAGCCAGGGAAGGGGAGAAAATAAGATGGGAGTCTCGTGGGTTGATTCTCGCGGGAATCAAAGCAAAAGCAGATAAAGCTGTTACTCTCTACTTCCCATCAGCAGCAATGTCCGGCCACCTCCCGAGAAGCAGGGCTTCAGTACGTGTAGCGGTTGCTTTGGGAAGGCCGGAAATGAATCTTGCCTCCCCTTCCTGTTCCTCTCCCCCAGTTTATATTACTGAGCTGACGTCATATGGTATGGAATATCTCCCTGGTCAGCCTGGGTCAGCTGTCCTGGCCATAGTCCCTCCCAAGATTGTGCTCATCCACAGCTATTGGTGAAGGTGGGGGAAGGAATGCTGGAGGGACAGCCCTGATGCTGTCATAATATTGATATCAACAGTAAGAACAGCACTGCAGGAGCTGCTGTGGAAAATCACTACCATTCCAGACCCACTACATTCTCTTTTTCTTTTTTTTTTTTCTCACTTTATCTGGGTGATCCTTATAGGAGTCAGTTGATTTTTTTTTCTCAGAGAATTAAATCAGAAGATGAGAAAGGCACTTTCATGTGTACTGGTTCACTCTGCCCAACCCCTTGCCTTCATGGGGCAATTATATGCTCTTTGACTTTAGAATTTAAGGGGATCTTTAAGGTGGTTATTAAATGAGAACAGCATTGAGTTCTCTTGGATACCAGTGAGGAAGGTTCTTTGTCAGAGTCCTCATTTTTCCACGTTACTACTATCTTGACAGGGCTGGGAGCCCTCCCTTGAACCAGCACTCCAGGATGTATCCTTGTCAGGTTGCTGGGTCCCTGTTCAGGCTCATCTTGGGGAGCGGGTAAGTGAGAGAGGGTGTATATATAGGAACAGCTCTCCCCCTTAAGTGTCAAATGTTTAAGACACATTTTTGCTGCAGTGCATGTGGAGCAACGGTTTTGAACCTTTTGTTTTTCTACTGTGAGTGACCTTACGTGATTTGTTCATTCAGATTCTTTCTGCCATTCAGATTTTTCTCTTAAATAAAAGAACAGATCTACATATGGGATTTTATCTCACTTTTCCTCGCTCTTATAAAACAACATTAATTGCAAGATACTATTATAACTTAGTATTCCATTCAGGGGACACAGTTCCTCATCATCCAGAGCATACATTGGCCACGTATGATTGCGATATTCATTAAGCTGCTTTTTACACAAATCATTATGTATTACTTTCCAGGGAGCCAAAAGGCAGCCCAAAGGATAGGCTTTTGGCATAGGGCACTTATTAGAATTTCCGCCCCGAAACAGGTTTGACTACTTAGATGCCATAGCCAAAAATTATGGTGTCCTTCAAACACAGAGACTTAAAGGCACAGTTCATATTTGTACACATGATTACATTACTCTATAAGTTGATCTTTAAGAAAATCACCCTTGAATTCCTTCCAGTGTGCCAACAGACACCCAAGAGGTGAATTCTCAGGTACTTTGTTTGCCATTTCAAAATTCTTTTAGTTACAAATACTTTCTCAACAATCGTTTTGTTCTTTCGCTTCCCTTCTGTCCGGCTGCACTCCTCACGGGATCACAGAACCGCGGATCAAAGCTCCGCACTCGCTTCGTGCGCAATTGCACATCTCAATCACACACATGCAGATAGCTCACAACACAATATACAATAATATGCATATATATACACAAAGCAATATACAAACCAATGTACAAATCAATGTACAAACCAAAACCAATAGGTACCTTACTATATACTTATGTGGGCCCAATTATACCAATTACCAATTGCCAATTACCAATGTCAGCCCTGCGATCATTTTGTCCGACTTACGGGCTGCAATACCAATGCCAACCGCGCGATCGCTTTCACGTTTTCCTTAAGGGCGGCGTCTAGGCTCCCAATACCAATACGAGGATCCTTTAGTCCAACCAAGGGCATCTTTTGCTCCATCTTACTGGCAGGCTCCTTTGGGCTTTCCCTGGGCCCAACCAAGCGGGGTCTCTGACACCGCCACTTACAGGCTAGTTCACCAGGTTCCACCCCCAACCAATTAGAAGTGCCTTACCACTCCAGGGAATGTTGTGAGGAGCTGTAATGGACGCAGGTGATGGTCCTCCCTGAGAATTCCTTGGTGCCGGCTGGAGTTTGATCAGCATCCGATCCCATCCAGTCTCACTCGCAAGGTCCCATCTGGGTCACCAAAACTGTTGACACCCTGATTTTTACTATTCCTAAAAAATCAGGTAAGTGGCGATTGTTACATGATCTGAGGGCAGTTAACGCAGTGATGCAGGATATGAGTGCCTTGCAACCAGGATTACCTTCCCCAGCAATGATTCCAAAAGATTGGTCTTTACTAATAATCGATCTAAAAGATTGCTTCTTTATGATCTCCTTACATGAGAAAGACAGGGACAAATTTGCTTTTACAGTACCCTCTATCAATAAACAAGATCCAGCAAAACAATATCAATGGATAGTATTGCCCCAAGGAAAATTCTCGAACTATTTGTCAAGCATATGTTGCCTGGGCATTGGCACCACTGCACAAAAAATATCCCTGTATTTTGTTTCACCATTATATGGATGACATTTTAATTGCAGGAAAGGACTTAGATCAAAATGTGATCTTATCAGATGTGAAACAACAATTAAACATATCAGGATTGGTGCTTGTGCCAGAAAAAAAACCCAAATGCATGCTCCTTGGAAATATCTAGGTACTATTGTTACCAATGCACATATTTATCCTCAGAAGGTAACAATCAAAACAGAAGTTATCAATTTAACAGACGCTCAAAAATTGATAGATGTCATCCAGTGGGTACAAACCATACGTGGTATTAAAAATGAAGACCTTGCACCACTAATGTCTTTGCTAAAAGGACCAATAGAGGTGGAAAGTGTAAGACAACCGTCTCAGGAACAAAGACAAGTAATAGACAAAATTGCAATGAAAATAGTCAATGGTTATAGTCATAGATATAATCCAGACTTGTCTATTAATATTGCTGTGCTAAATAAAGACCAAAATGTAATGGCAGTTTTGATGCAATGGGACCCAGTAGCAAAAGACTCATTGAAGATTTTGGAATGGATATTTTTATCATATAATTTACAAAAAACAATAACAACTAGAATGGAGTCCATAGCAAAAATAATAGTTAATGATAGAAAATGTCTGCTGGAAGTAGCAGGGATTGAGGCAGACGTTATTTTGATTCTTTTAATGGATGAATTCTTGGACTGGTGTAGTGGTTTTGCCTGGACCGGGGTTTTTGGTAGCAGGGGGGCTACAGGGGTGGCTTCTTTAAACAAAAAGAGTTGCCAGAAGCTTCCCGTGTAGCTCACAAGGTTAGGGATCCTGCACCTGACCCAGGCCTAGCCAATTAGCGATAGAGGTAACGCCTCTGTGAATAACATATTTGAGAAGGAGAAGAAGTTGTTGCACAGTTGCAAAACTGCAGCAGCAACAGGGAGGGAGAATGTGAAAACATCTCCACAGACACCAAGATCAGTGGAGAAGGAGGGGGAGGAGGATGCTTAGACACTGAAAAGGCTCCCCTGTGATATGTGGTGAGGACCATGGTGAAGCAGCTTGTCCCCCTTGAGTCCGTGGAGGACCACCAGGAAGCAGAGACCCACTCACAGCCCTTGGAGGACCCCACGTCGGAGAGAGTGGATGCCTGAATGAGGCTGTGACTCCATAAGAAGTTCATCCTGGATCAAGTTCCTGGCAGGACTTAGGAGTTCGTGAGGGAGGTGCTCATGTCAGAGCAGTTTTGCTGTCAGGACTTGTGATCCTGTGAGGGACCCAGGCTGGAGCAGTCTGTCCTTGAAGGATTGTTCTCCCGGTGGATGACCCACGCTGGGGCAGTGTGTGAGGAGCTGCCCCTGTGGGAGGCCCCATGCTGGAGCAGTTCATGAGGAGCTGCAGCCCATGGGAAGGACCCATGCTGGAGAAGTTCGTGAGGGACTGTCTCCCGTGGGAGGGACCCCACAGTGTAGCAGTGGGAGGTGTGAGGAGCCCCCCTCCCCCCGAGAAGAAGCAGCGGCAAAGTCCATCTGTAATGAGCTGATCACAACCCCCATCCCCCATGAATGGGGAGTCCCAGGAAGAGGAACGGTGGGAGGAGGTGTTTTTAAGATGTTTTTAGTTCTCATCTCCCTGCTCTTATTGGTTTTTTAATAAATCAAACGTTTTTCTCCCTAAGTTGAGTCTGTTTTGCCTGTGACACTAACTGTCGAGTGATCTCTCCGTCCTTATCTCAACTCACAAGCCGTTTGTTATATTTCTCTTTCTTTCCTGTCCAGTTTAGGAGGGGGAGTGATTTTATGACTTGGTGGACATCGGGCTAAACCACCATAACTGGGCATTGCAACAGTCTAATGAACTAAAATGGGCTTTGTTATCATACCCAGGAACTATAAAGAACCATTATCCAGCTCATAAATTGTTTTCAGTTGGGGTAAGCCCTCAGGATAGATGAATGAAAGTTATTTATACAATGAATCATTTAAGAATAGTAGCAAATCAAAATGAACCACCAGCATTAACACATTTTTCTCAGATGAAACGAGATTTGGACTTTACAAATACACCAAAGCTATGGTATAAGAACCCTACTACAGGAGAACGGCAAGGACCGACGGATCTGTTAATGTGGGGAAGGAGTTATGCTTGTGTCATTACAGATCAAGGTCCACAGTGGATTCCAGCAAAGTGGATCAAGCTGTATCAGCTGCATGCTAAAGGACTTAATGGCTGCAAGAACAGTGGAGAAAACAACTCCGAGGAGAACGTCACCAATTGATCTATCCTCAGTCCATTGCCCCAACGAATGTAAAACTGTCGGCTTTTGTAAATGTGATAATGAATGGTGGTTTTGTTACATTGGAAAATTTCCAAGGTGTTTTAGGTGTCAGGAACAGTGAGCAGGCTGACAGAGGAAGAAACGTTTAAACAGGTAGTAGAGATTGAGTGTGGGAAAGAGATAAAAATCCCATGGTTGTGGAAAGTAAGAAATTGGGATTGGGAGAACATAAAAGAAAGGTGAGTGGAAAAAAAAAAAAAAAAAGACCTGACTAAAGGGAATGGAAAGGTTGACAATTGGGATGCAATCATTCCATGACTACCAAGGATGATCGTAGAGCCACAGGAAATAGAATCATTGGGATCTATAAAAATGGATTTTTGTGTTATGTTTAACTTTACCAGTAAATCCATGAAAATTGGACAGAATGTGGATCCCATCTTGGATGTGTATAAGAACACGACATCCTGGTGCAATTATACCTCATTAAATATATCAAAATCTAGTCTTGTGACTATATAATTACCACAGGGAATCTTTCTGGTTTGTGGGGACCGAGCATGGCCTGGAATATCCTCAAGATTACAAGAGGGACCATGTAGTTTGGGACCGGTTAATAATCTAGATACCCAACAATACAATGATTTGGCAACACCGTCAACCGAAAAGGGCAATACACACATTTAATAGTGAGTGTGACGGCCACGTTGGTCCCCCTCAGAAGTGATAGCAACTAGCTTATTTGCTCCAAATGTGGGAGTAGTCACTTCATTAACTTAATTGCGCAAATTAGGATGCTGGCTTAGCAAACAAGGCAATCAAATTTCAATGGCTTTAGATGGCTTGCTTAACGATGTAGATAGTATCAGACATGCAACTTTGTAGAATAGAACTGCTATTGATTTTTGCTGTTAGCTCATGGTCATGGGTGTGAGGATCTTGAAGGAATGTGCTGCATGAATCTGTCAGACCACTCAGAATAGATTCATGCCAGTATACAAAAGCTGAGAGAAGGAGTGTAACACTTTTCAGATGGATGGAGATGGTTAAACAAGATGTTATCATCACGGGGAATACAAGGTTGGCTAATGTCAATAGTTAAAATAGCTATATTTTCTTTCTTGATCATCATAATAATGCTAATGATTGTACCACTGATTTTGAAGTGTGTTGCTGCTATGATTGAGAAGGCTGTAAAACGAGTCTGGCTGGTCCAAGAAGAAAAAGGGGGAATTGTGAGTGCATATTTAATTGAAGGAGGACATGATTTGTACCACTCAGATATTTCCCTAGTTTGAACAGAGGTTACGGTTAAATAAACAGGGTGTTGTATAGCAAGGGAGTTAGAAAGAGCAGAGCAGCACTGTGTTCCAACTAAAGGGCCTTGCTGAACCAAACAGATCATTGGGTTTGGGCTCTCGTTGGGTTTGGGCTCTATTCTATCTTGTTATAGTGGTACAACTGAGTAACTATTGGTTTTTTTTCAAAGCCTCTTCATTAGTAGTGTGCCTCTGCAGTAATGGTCACATACTGCAACAACAGTAACAACTTGAAAATTTTATGTGAAATCAAATACAGCAAAGGAAATGACTGCAACAGATAGTATATGACACTGGAACCTTTCTGAAACCTTTCACTCCAGAAATAGCTTCTGTACAGCTTAACATTCAGGATCAGTACTATTAAAAATGCATGAACATATTCTGGATATTACCTGGATTGTTTAACATGGTAACATTGTATCAGTATTTCAAACATACTACTGACAAATTGTAGTGCTAATTAATTGTAGTTCATTTTTTGCTTATATAGTCTATGTGCAGCCTGTTCTATGAACTGTGCTAACTGTATTGAAGAAAATAACTCCATAAAAAAAATCTTAAGTAAATGTTGAAAAAATAATTTAACAGCACTGCATATTCTCTCCAGTAAATCATAGAATGGTAGGGGTTGAATAAAAGCTTTTTTTTTTTTTTTTTTCCCCCTAAAAGGAACTGTGTATTTGGTTGGAAAAAATAATTTAAATACCCAAAGTATATACTATGAGCAAACAATAATAATTGTTGATGGTACAGTATTGACATCTTTCTGTTTGGTAGGGGAGGGTGGTATTTAAAATTAAGAGTCAAACTACCTTGTGGACTGAAGTCATATATCACGTTTAATATTTTATGTATATAATGCATATTTAATATTTTATGTTCTTCCATTTAGGAAGATGTGATATACTTTGCTACATTCAATGTGATACATTGAAACAAGAGCAGTAAAAGAAGTAATATCTTTATAGCATTTTCTTTTTACAATCACTAAGTACAGTGTCTTTATTGACAAATTAAACCTTATTAAAACTACTAGGAGATGTATGCAGCATAGTTCGTTAAGAGAGGAACTGGAGCACAGAAAGCTATCGTCACTCATTTCAGCAGATGGTGGCTTGTCTGTTGGCCAGCCCTCCAGGAAGACAGGAAAAGATTTGGGAAGACCAAAAATTGATCCTATTGATTTCACAGTACAGATATGTTTTACGTTCAAGTAAAATCTCTCTTGGAATGGATGTCTTTTCAAGATAATATTAATAACAAAAATAATTCAAACATAACTAAAATTAGGCACTTAAACCCATTATATTTACTCAGGTAAACATAAACAGCCCAGTTATCATTAAATGCTTATCAGAAATGGCAGCTATAAAACACATTTGAAAAACCTGGTCACTTTATTTCCCAGTTCCATACCTAAATATTCAGTCTAACCACCAAGAGGCGTAAATTTTGAATAACATATTTTAAAAACTTACTGGAGTGACATGAGATTACTGCAACTGGTAAAAACATATAAATTCCCTTGAGAACCCTTTTATTTCACATTATAGAAAAAACTTAATAGATATCTTTCTTTTTTGCTTACTACTCAGTTTTAATTATGAATGATGGCTTTTATTATTATTATCATCATGTTTGTTTGGGGGGGGGGGGGTTGATACAATACCATTTTTTTTTCATAGTTCCCTGTTGTAGTGGTGCAAGCAATATTCATTCAAAGATGTAGACAATCTAGGTAACGCACATGCAGAGAAGTACACAGGCAACATAGTACAACCAACAGAGTTGACTCAAAGCCACCCTTCCTTTGCTAGCTACTTCCTTATATGCTGCTTCTGCCCATATCATCACCCAGGGCCCAATTGATTACCTTGCAGCACCTGTTTCTGATAATTGGAAGTAGCTTGCCAGCTGCATTAACTTCTCCCTACCATTTTTATTCAAGCTGGCTGGTCTAAGCCACATTTGTGCCTACAGTTCCCATATACTTTAAAATCATGCTTATAATAAATTTAGTTTATGAATTCACTTCAGAAAACCCATAGTTTCTTCCTATATTATTTTTATAACCTTTTCTCAGTATTCTGGGAACCTTACATTTTTGCCTAATGAGCTGACAAAGCCTTTTGACAATGGCTGAAATGTAACCACAGATAAACAGTTTTTAATATTTTTGAAAAAAAATGCTCACAGAGGATAAGAAAATCCTGAAGAAGTCAGAGTTCACATGCTTTATCTCAGTTTTTGCTCACACTTTATTAATGACTCTTTTTATTCCCACGTGAAGCAGGAAGCAAATTTTTCCTTCCTCACATTTATAATGGACTGTATGTTTTAAATTGGTCTTGATAACTGCAATTTCTGAGCCTGAAACAGAAAAACTGTTCCAGTCTTACCAACTCACTTGCTTAATTAATAGTATGAGGGCTGTCCTATTAAGTTAATAGTGAATGTGTAATTTAACTAGACAAATAAAAAATCTTTTGAACTGCTGTTGTGGAATGCATAGGTTACCTCTTCTGACAATTGGTATGTAATATTTGTTCAGTTTTGATTTTTAGTTCAGTTTATATAAAAATTGATTTATATAAGTAGGATTTAATTACTCCAGAAAGAGGGGGGGGGGGGAAAATAATTTCTAAGACTTTCTGGAAAATGTATCCAAATCTCACATCACTAAGTTCATTTGGATATCTCTTCCCTTCCACACCTTAGAAGTACTAAAGGTGTTCATGTATCACAAACCTAGCTCAGGTTTAATCTTCAAATTAGGATTTCCATAATTCCTTTGGTAATATGGAATGACACTCATATTGAGCTATATGGAGTCTGCAATAGTAAATAGCCACAGTGAGGATACAAATATGCATGGGAGCTCTGGAAAGCACACTGAAAGCAGTATGAAGCACAACATGGGAACTGCAGACTTGACTGTAGGGCAAAATAAAATTTATAAAAATGACAAGGGTTTTTTGGTTCAGTCTCTGAGTCAGTGTGGTAGTTTGAGCCTGGCTGGATGCCAGGTGCCCACCACGCCGCTCTATCACTCACCTTCTCAGCAAGCCAGGGAAGGGGAGAAAATGAGAGTCTCGTGGGTTGAGATAAAAGCAGTTTAATAAAGAAGCAGCAAAGCCATGTGCGCAAGAAGCAAAGCAAAAGACGTTACTCTCTACTTCCCATCTGCAGCAATGTCCAGCCACCTCCCAAGAAGCAGGGCTTCGGTATGCGTAACAATTGCTTTTGGAAGGCCAAAAATTAATCTTGTCTCTCCCTTCCAGCTCTTCTCCCCTAGTTTATATTACTGAGCTGACGTCATATGGTATGGAATATCTCCTTGGTCAGCCTGGGTCAGCTGTTCTGGCCGTGGTCCCTCCCAAGATTGTGCTCATCCACAGCTATTGGTGAAGGTGGGGGAAGGAATGCTGGAGGGACAGCCCTGATGCTGTGCGAGCAGTAGTCATAATATTGATACCAACAGTAAACACAGCACTGCAAGAGCTCCTGTAGAAAATCACTACCATCCCAGACTCACTACAGTCAGTTCAGAATTATTTTGCCTCTAGCATTAGTTTTATCTTCAATGTATTTGAAGAAGCCCTTCTTGTTGTCCTTGACCTCCCTTGCAAAGTACAACTCCAATGAGGCTTTAGCTTTTCTAGTTGCCTCCCTACTTCCTCTGATGGCAGTCATATTCATCCCAAGTGGCGATCCCTTCCTTCCATGATCTATAGACACTCTCCTTCCACTAGAGTTTGCTCAACAGTTCCCTGTTTAACCATGTGGGTCTCCTGGCTCCCTTTCTTGATTTCTTACTTGCTGGGATGCTCTGATCCTGAGCCTGGAAAAAGTGATCTTTGAATAGAGACCAACTACTTTGGGCCCCTTTATCCTCTAATACCCTGTCCCATGAGATGTCCCCTAGCAATTGCTTGAAAAAGCCAAAGTTGGCCCTGCAGAAGTCCAGGGTTGTGATCCTGCTTGGTATTCTGTTCCTACCGCACAAGATACTGAACTCCACCATCTCGTGGTCGCTGCAGTCAAGGTTGCCCTCAACCTTTACTGCTTCAACCAGACCCTGCTTGCTCATGAGTACAAAATCCAGTAGTGCTCCTCTCCTAGTTGGCACATCCACCATTTGCATCAAGAAGTTATCATTGATGCACTGAAGGAACCTCCTGGACTGTAAGTGGCTAGTCGTGTAGAACTTCCAGTAGATGTCTGGGTAGTTGAAATCCCTCATGAGAACCAGGGCCTATGATTTTGAGGCTGCTCCCTGTAGAAGGCCTCATCAGTTTCCCCATCCTGATCAGGTGGCCTGTAATAGACACCCACAACAGTGTCACACATGCTAGCCTGCGCCTTAATTCTAACCCAAAAACTCTCAACTTGCCCCTCATCCTCATCTGGACAGAATTCAGTACATTCCAGTTGCTCTCTCACATAAAGAACAACTTCACCACCTCACCTGGCTGGCCTATCTTTCCTAAAAAGGGCATAGCCATCCATGACCACATTCCAGTCATGTGAGCTGTCCCACCATGTCTCTTTGATAGCCATCAGATCATAATCTCTTGCCTGTACACAGACTTCCAACTCCTCCTGTTTATTCCCCATGCTACATGCATTGGTATAGAAGCATCTCAAGAAGGAAGCTGATCGTGTAGGATTCATCCCCAGCACTGGCTTGCCACCCTTAGACTCAACTCTGGTGGGCCTGGTTTTAACCCCTTCCCCCTTCAAAATTAGTTTAAAGCCCTTTCTATGAGCCCTACTAATTCATTTGCAAGGATCCTTCTCCACTTTGGAGACAGATGAACTCCATGTGTCACCAGACCTGGCATCATGAAAATTACACCATGGTCAAAAAACCCAAAGTTTTGTTGGTGGCACCAGTCTCAGTTCAATTGAGTTTTCCTCTTTTGTTCATTATTCCTCCCTGCCATGAGAGGGATGGAGGAGAAAACAACTTGTGCTCCTGAGCCATCTAGCATTCTCCCCAATGCCCTGAAGTCCTTTTTAATAGCTTTTGAATTCCTGTCTGTAACCTCATCAGTACTAACCTGCATTACCAACAATGGGTAGTAGTCAGTTGGCCGCACCAGTCCAGGGAGGGTCCTGGCAACATCTCTAACCCAGGCCCCAGGGAGGCAGCAGGCCTCTCTCTGGGATGGGTCTGGCCAACATATAGGGCCTTCAATTCCCTTCAGAAGGGAATCACCTACTACTATAATCTTTCTTTTCTTTTTAATTGAGGCAGTCCTAAGGCATGGTGACTGACTCACCCTGGGCGCCTCCTCAAGTGGCCCTACATCTTCATATTCCCTTGTCTGATCCTCAAATTCCAAAGCTCTATACCTGTTGTGCAAGGGCAATTGAGGAGGCATGGGTGGCTGGGAAGAGATCCACCTGCACTCCCTGATGCTCCTGAGTATTTCCACCTCCTCCTTGAGTTCAACTATGAGGCTAAGCAGGTCATTCACCAGGTCACATCGAACACAGATGTTATCTTTTATGCCATCTGCTAAGAGTGCCAGACCCCAGCACTCCCTGCAGCCAGAGACCTGGACACCTACATGTTTACAAGGGACCTCTGTCTGGGTTGCCACATTTCTTTGAAAAACGCTTTTTGCCCAGGTTGCTACCATAGCTACCTGCAGCACCAACAGCTCAAAGTGACTCCTCCCTCCTGGGTGACTCACCAGCTACGCCTCTGTGCTTGTCTTTGCTCAGTCATCCACTAAGCGGGTCATCTTGTCTTCAAGGAGATTATATTGGTCAAGCAGGACCTGCCCCTCATACAACCATGTTGACTGGGCCTGAATCGTGATTGTCCTGTACGTGCATCACAGTGGCGCTGAGGATGATCTGCTCCATATATAGGTCAGTTCCAAAAGTATAGCTCAGTTTCCATTTCAATATTATTTCAAGCATCGACATCTCCTGACCTTCAGCTTGAGCTTCTTGATGGGCTAAGTATCTCAAGTGACAGCATCACTGAACTCAAGCTGGAGTTTACATTTATCTTGGACAACTATAACTGAAGAAAAAGAAAGATTTCTACTCAAAAACAATAAAAATTAATAAACACTACAGGAAATATTTATAAATACATACAAAGTAACAGCATATCCTAAATCAATATATTTTTACAATTATTATGGTACAAATAGGACATAAGTAACCAAGTGTTTTTAATCTCAGTATATTCCCAAACTTCATTGGTTTTCCTTTTTTTTAAGGTATTTTTAACTTCCAAACTCTGTCCATATGAAATGAAATCAGTGTCATGGTTTGACATAACAGCCTTTTATGATAAGGGGGAAGGGGCTGTAAAGAGGGCTCCTGTAATAAGTTGATTGAAACTCTCCCCAGCTCTGAGACAGACTATGGATACGAATATGATTTGGACCAGCCAGATACTTCCTCAGTGTGACTAAAGATGGCAGGGACAAGTTGATGTAGCTGGTAGACAACTTCCAATTATTAGAAACATGTGCTGCATGTTAATCAATTGAGCCCTGGGTGATCACATGGGCAGAAGCAGCATATAAGGAAGTAGCTAGCAAACAAAGGGTAGTTTTGAGTCAGCTTTGCTGTTTGCTATGTTGCCTGGATGGCTCTTTGTACATCTATTTCCTTGCTTCTCTACATTTTCGCATGAGCATTACTTGCACCATCATAACACTTGATGACACCAATGTGATACACCAACCTTATCGGCTCAAACCTTTCAGAAGAAACGCTTGGATCACTGTGACAGAAACAACTGAAAAGGCAAGTGGGTGACTGAGATGGGAAAAAATGGGAAAGGCTTTAAGCAGAGAAGAAATGTTTCCCATGGAGATCCTGCAGCATATCCTCTCTGAGAGAGGATTAAATTACAACAAAGAGATACTGTAGAGGCTGGTGAAATGGAGGCAGGATACAGGCTTTGTCTTCTCCCCACAAAATATACTTGAGTTAGAATATTGGGAAAGATTAGGGAGTACTTTGTGGGACTCCATTGAATTATCTAAGATAATACTAACGATCTTAAAGCAACTGCAGGATGAACAGGCTATGACCACACATGCAGTGGTTGGTGCAAGCACAGAGTATACCATACCCTCTGCATTCCCAGTAGATGCTAGGAGAATTTTTTGGAGGTGATAATTTTATAGTACTATCATAGAATGGTAGGGGTTGGAAGGGACCTTTAGAGATCATCTAGTTCAACTCCCCCCTGCAGAAGCAGGTTCACCTAGATCCGGTCGCATAGGAACATGTCCAGGGAGGTCTTGAAGACGTCCAAGGAAGGAGACTCCACAACCCCTCTTGGCAGCCTGTGCCACTGCTCCGTTACCCTCACAGTAAAATAGTTTTTTCTTTTATTTAAATGGAACTTTTTGTGTCCCAGCTTCATCCCATTACCCCTTGTCCTGTTGCTAGCTACTATAGAAAAAAGGGATGTCCCAACCTCCTGACACTCACCCTTTAGATATTTATAAATGTTAATAAGATCTCTTCTCCAGACTAAACAGCCCCAGTTCCTGCAGCCTTTCCTCATATGAAAGATGTTCCAGTCCCCTGATCACCTTGGTGGCCCTGTGCTGGACTTTCTCTGGAAGTACTCTGTCCCTCTTGAGTTGAGGAGCCCAGAACTGGACACAGTACTCCAGATGAGGCCTCACCAGGGCAGAGTAGAGGGGGAGAAGAACCTCCCTTGACCTGCTATCGGTTCCACCTGTAGAGGAAAATTCCTGGAGATTCTTTGGAAGTGATAACTTTGTAATTCCATTGGCTCCACCTCTAGAAGAGGAAAGTAGGGAAGTGAGCCCACCCCTCCTGCTCACTCCCAGGACACCCTAGGCCACCGCCAGAAGCACCAGCGATGGTATGGGAACAAGTATCAGGGCCACCGATCTGGGAACATGCATATTGTTTCTCCTCCCCTTTCCCATCCTGCCCCATCCCATTCTGCCATCATGCCTGAGGGAGCACCTGTCAGCGACCGGAAGGTACGCTGTGTTAATGACATTATTGATGTGCCATTGCCACTGAGATATCAATCCTTGAGTTTACTCCTCTTCCATCATCACCTCCAACATCTAGTGAAGGGGAAGATCAACAAAGAAAGTTGTTACAGGAAGAATTAATAAGGCACAGAGAAGATATGAAATGGACTTTGTCCCACTTGGAGGAACTGATAGAAAAGCCAAAAGCAACAGCTAACCAACTACTTAATCGGCTTCATGAATTAATCGAACCTGATGTTAAGGTTTTGGCTCCACTGATAGTCGGAGACCCCAGCCAGGTGACTATGAGCGGGGATGAAGGAAATGGAAAAAAAAGGGCCTGAGGCAAAAAAACCACATCTCACATGAGGTGCCCCCAAAACTCGAAGGTTTGGGGCTGGGGAAAGCCACTGGAGTCTTGACACCCCCAGGGCCCCTGCATGTTGAGCTGCCAGCCCCCTGGGACCGCTGAAAACGCTTTTGGCTTCCCCTCTAAAGTGTGGGGGAGGTCCAAGCTTAAGGCTGGAGGGGGAAAAAAAAAAAAAAAAAAAAAAAAAGGACAAGGTGCCGCTCCCTCGACCGTAGACCTTTTCACACCGAGCAGTCACAGAGACATGGTAGGACAGCTGCCATGACTGGAGCACAGCCATTACCTGTTAAAGGCCTAACTGTATTCACTGATGCAAGTAAGATACAAGTCAATGCAGGAGTGGTTTGGTGGGAGAATTGACAATGGCAAAACCTATTTACTCCCCAGGCAGCTCAGTTCAACTGTTGAAGTTAATGGCTGTGGTTAGAGCTTTTGAGAAATGACCTGACGTTCAATTAAACATCATCTCTGATTCCCTATCGATTAGAGCAATCCTTGTTGAAAGAAATCACTAATCAGAATCTGTATAACTTATTTGTACAGCTCTGGCATCGGATAAATGAACGTCAAACTGCCTATTATATTGGACGTATTCAAAGCCATTCAGGCTTAAAAGAGGAGTTATCAGTTGGCAATGAAATTGTTCACAAGATAGTGGTAGCTCCTTTATTGATACCTAGGAGGCTGATGATTGACAAATTTTCTCAAGCTTGCAGATCGCATGACTTTTTTCATCAAGGTGCAAAGATGCTGGCGAAGCAATTTGACCTTACAATATCAGATGCTCAAGGTATAATTTCTACATGCCCTGCTTGCCAGAATCAAATTGGTCTAGGGGTAGGAGTCAATCCCAGGGGTCTGGCACCATTAGGAATATGGCAGTCTGATGTCACAGTCTATGCTCCTTTTGGATGCTTTAAATGACTACATGTAACCATTGATACCTTTTCAGCAATGATATGGGCCACAGGTTTAACGAGAGACAGTGCTCGAGATGTTCGAGTTGTTTTGCAGTCCTTGGCGTTCCACAGGAGATAAAAACTGATAATGGTTCTGGATATATAGCCAGTAGAACATGTAAGTTTCTGAATTTATGGGGCGTCAAACATACTACTGGGATCCAAGGTAACTATACTGGTCAAGCCAGTATTGAACATACTCATGAAACTCTAAAGGGGCTGCTAGAAAAACAAAACATGGGGGAAGAGGAGGTGAGCCCTAAAGATAGACTAAAGAAGGCCATTTATACTATGAATCATTTAAGAATCGTGGCAAACCAGAAAGAACCACCAGCATTTACACATTTTCCCCAAATGAGTCAGGATCTGGATTTTGCTAATAAACCTAAAGTATGGTATAAGAACCCCACTACTGGAGAGTGGCAAGGACCTGCAGATCTTTTAACCTGAGGAAGACATTACGCTTGTGTCATTATAGATCAAGGTCCCCGGTGGATTCCAGTAAAATGGATCAAGCCATATCAACCGAAAGGACTGCATGACTGTAAGAACAATGAGGACAACTCTGAGGAAAAAAACAATTGATCCACCCTCAATCCATCGCCCCATCAAAATGTAAAACCTATCAACTGTGATGCCACGCATATTGTTGTAAATTCTTCCAGCAATCCGTATCTCATTAGAAGAACTGAAGAACTTAACAAGACTGCCAATGGAAATGTGGAAGCAAAAATGATGTGTTTTCATAGATGAAGAAAATATCTCTGACAGCCTAATAAGCATGCTAAAAAAAGAATTTGAAACTGCAATTGAAAAGTGGAAAACATCAGTTGAGGAACAGGAAATTCATCCTTTCTCACCAGCATGAGTTCCTTCCAGCAACACAGATTATGTTTATTTTGAATTTATAAAATGGACTTTTATGTTATAGTATTCAGCGATGTAGTTGTTATTGATCTTTCGTTGTAAATTCGTGGCCATGGTTAAAAATACTTACGTTTTCTTGATGTTGCTGAAGGCTGGCTGGTCCAAAAAGAAAAAGGGGGGAATTGTAGATACGAATATGACTTGGACCAGCCAGATATTTCCTCAGTGTGACTAAAGATGGCAGGGACAAGTTGGTGTAGCTGGAAAGCTACTTCCAATTATTCGGAACAAGTGCTGCATGTTAATCAATTGAGCCCTGGGTGCTCACATGGGCAGAAGCAAAATATAAGGAAGTAGCTAGCAAACAAAAGGTGGCTTTGAGTTAACCTTGCTGGTTACTATGTTGCCCGTGTGTGTTTGTATGTGCATTTCCTAGCTTCTCTACATCTTCTCATGAGCATTACTTGCACCATTACAACACTTGGAGACCCACTTCTGGGGCCAAGCCAATTAGATGACTCCATAATCATTTTTTAAGAGTAAGCTGGAAGAGGAGGTTTCTTCCTGTTTCTTTCTCTTTGGCTGGTGGTGGTGCAAGGAGTAGGAAGAGTGAGAGAAATAACCATGCAGACTCCAAGGTCAGGGAGGAAAGAGAAGAGGCAATGTGCTGGAGAAGAGACTCCCCTGCATTCCACGGAGAGGACTGGTGAAGCTGAGATTTGTTTGCATTTTGCTAAAGACCCTGCATTGGGGGCAGAGGCTTACCTTGATAATGACCCTGCACCAGGGGCAGAGACTCATTCTGCTAGAAACCCTGAATCAGGGGCAGAGACTCATTTTGCTAAGAACCCCGAGCCAGGGGCACTGACTATGGCCAGAAGAGGTTGTCTTCCCAAGGGAGGGACCCTGTATCACTACGGCTGGAGAAGGCCATGTCCTGAGGAAGGGATAGAAGCTGTAACTGGAGAGAGGAACCCACAACAAAGCAGCTCTTTAAACTTATGCCCAGAGGAGGCCATGTCCTGAGGGAGAGACCCTCTATCTGCAGAAACTGCAACCGTGGCAAAGAATCCATGCCAGAGATATTCATAAAGGACAGCATCCCATGTGAGGGATCTTGTATCAGCAGAAGCAGCAGTTGCTGGGAAGAACCCACATTCCCTGCCCGCAAGAGCTGTTGAGAGGGGAGGAGGTAGAGATATCGGGAGAAGTGAGATGAGCCTAGTAAGAAAGGAAGGATGGGGGAGGGTGATCTTAAAGTTCTGGTTGTAATTTTCTCATCATACAACTCTCTTTTTGCTTTTATTCTGTTCTGTGTCTTGTAGGTAGTGGAATAAACTTTCCTACTTTCCTCTCTGAGTCTGTTTTGCCCGGAACCCTAATTGGCAGTGAGCCCTCCCTGCCCTTGTCTTAATTCACAACAACCTTGCTTATCTGGGGCAGATGAGGGTGGGGGTGAATGCAGGGCACCGAACGAGAGACTGTAGTGGTGCTTCTGTGCTAGCTGGGTAAAACCACAACACTTTTGGCACCCAACGTGGGGCTTAACTCTGTGGGGCTTAGAGCACTGGAGATTAAATTTGAGATAAGGATATTAATTGGGAGCGGTAACAGGCAAAACGTGAACTCTGCTGCTGACAGATGAGCTTTTCTGTGCTGCTACCTCTGGTGAAGAGACAGGGGTGGATTTTTAACACCTCCTTAAAAAGTGATTTGTGAAGACAAAGGGTGGAAATGTTGTAAGCAAGGTGGTTGTAGATTCCAGTCCTGTGCTAATCTTGGTGGCCTGGAGCTGGACTCTTTCCAAAAGTTCTCTGTCCCTCTTGAGCTGAGGAGCCCAGAACTGGACACAGTGCTCCAGATGAGGCCTCACCAGGGCAGAGTAGAGGGGGAGAAGAACCTCCCTTGACCTGCTAGCCACACTCTTCTTGATGCATCCCAGGATGCCATTGGCCGCCTTGATCACAAGGGCACATTGCTGGCTCATGTTTAGTTTATTATCAATCAGGACATCCAGGTCTTTCTGTGCAGAGCTGCTCTCCAGCAGGTTGACCCCTAGCCTGTACTGGTGCATGGGGTTGTTCCTTCCCAGATGCAGGACTCTGCACTTGTCCTTGTTGAACCTCATGAAGTTCCTCTCTGCCCAACTCTCAAGCCAGTTGAGATCCTGCTGAAATGGCAGCACAGCCTTCTGGGGAATCAGCCAGTCCTCCCAGTTTGGTGTCATCAGTGAACTTGCTGAGGGTACACTCTGTCTCCTCATCCAGATCGTTGATGAAGATGTTGAACAAGACTGGCCCCAGAACCCATCCCTGTGGAACTCCACTGGCCACAGGCCTCCAACTTGATTCTGTGCCACTGATCACCACCCTCTGGGCTCTGTCATTCAGCCAGCTCTCAATCCACCTCACTGTCCACTCATCTAAGCCACACTGCTTGAGCTTTCTGATGAGGATGTTATGGGAGACAGTGTCAAAAGCCTTGCTGAAGTCAAGGTAGATGACATCCGCTGCTCTCCCCTCATCTAGCCAGCCTGTTATGCACTCATAGAAGGCTATCAGGTTAGTCAAACTGGATTTCTCCTTGGTGAATCCATGTTGACTCCCCCTGATTACCACCTTTTCCTTCATATGTTCAGTGATAACATTCAGGATGAGTTGTTCCATCACCTTTCCAGGGATGGAGGTGAGGCTGACCAGCCTTTAGTTTCCTGGGTTGTCCTTCCTGCCCTTTTTGAAGACTGGAGTGACATCATTGGCCTTTCTCCAGTCCTCAGGCACCTCGCCTGTCCTCCATGAATGTTCAAAAATGAGAGAGAGAGGCTTAGCAATCACATCAGCCAGCTCCCTCAGCACTCTAGGATGCATCCCATCAGGACTTATTGACTTATGAGCTTGGCCAACAAGTCTTTAACCTCTTCCTCTTCTACCCAGGGCAAGTCCTCTGCTGTCCTGGCCATTCTTGCTGGACTGTGCTTCCCGAGGGCCAGAAAGAATGAAGTCTCCTTTTTTCTAGACTAAACAGTTCCAGTTCCTGCAGCCTTTCCTTGTATGCAAGATATTCCAGTCTCCTGATCATCTAGGTGGCCCTGCACTGGGCTCTCTCCAGAAGTTCTCATTCCCTCTTGAGCTGAGGAGCCCAGAATTGGACATAGTACTCCAGTATTTAAAAGATGTGTAGATGTGGTTCTTAGGGATGTGGTTTCTTGTCGGACACTGCAGTGTTAGATTTATGCTTGGACTTGATGATCTTTAGTGTACTTTCCAACTGAAATTATTCTATTGTTCTATCATATGGTTCTATCTCAGGAGCCCCAGGCTCCAGAGGAAGTCAGGTTAAAGGAGGAGTTTTGTTTTGTTCATGAGGACTGGGTTAATGATCAGTTGAGCAATCTGGATGTACAGAAATAAATATACCCCGATGGAATGCACCCACAGGTGCTGAGGGAGCTGGCTGAAGTCATTGCTAGACCACTCTCCATCATTTTCAGTAAGTTGTGGAGAACAAGAGAGGTGTCTGAGGACTGGAGGAAAGCAAATGTCACTCCAGTCTTCAAAAAGGGTAGAAGGAGGACCTGGGTATCTACATACCGTTTAGCCTCACCTCCATCCCTGGAAAGGTGATGGAATGACTTATCCTAGGTGTTGTCTCCAGGCATTTAAAGGACAAGAGGGTCATTAGAGCAGTCAACATGTTTTTACCAAAGGGAAGTCATGTTTGACCAACCTGATAGCCTGATAGATATAACCAGGTGGATAGATGGTGGTAGTGCAGTGGATGGGGCTTATCTTGATTTCAGTAAAACATTTGACACCGTCTCTCACAGTGTCCTCGCAGCAAAACTGAGAAGCATGGATTGGATGATCAGGTAGTGAAGTGAATTTTTTAACTGGTTGAAGGAAAGAAGGCAGAAAATTTTGATTAATGGGGCAGGATCTAGTTGGAGGCCTGTATCTAGTGGAGTCCCTCAGGGGTCGGTGCTGGGACCAGTATTATTCAATAAATATATGCATTAATGGATAAAGCTGGAACACAAAAAGTTCCACTTAAATATAAGAAAAAACTATTTTACTGTGAGGGTGACGGAGCAATGGATCAGGCTGCCCAGAGGGGTTGTGGAGTCTCCTTCCTTGGAGGCCTTCAAGACCCACCTGGACATGTTCCTATGCAACCTGATCTAGGTGAACCTGCTTCTGCAGGGGGATTGGACTAGATGATCTCTAAAGGTCCCTTCCAACCCCTACCATTCTATGATTCTATGATGAGGGAACAGAGGGTACCATCAGCAAGTTTGCTGACGATACTAAACTGGGGGGAGGTGATGACTCACCACAAGGCTGTGCTACCATTCAACAAGACCTGAACAGGCTGGAGAGCTGGGCAGGGAGAAATCTAATGAAATTCAACAAGTGCAACTGTAGAATCTTGCATCTGGGAAAGAATAACCCCATGTACCAGTACAGGTTAGGGAATGAACTCAGAGGGTAGTGTAGGGGAAAGGGACCTGGGAGTCCTGTTGGACAGTAGGATGACCATGAGCCAGCAATGTGCCCTCATGGCCAAGAAGGCCACTGACATCCTGGGATGTATTAGAAGGGCTGTGGTTAGTAGGCCAAGAGAGGTTCTCCTCCCCCTCTACTCTGACCTCATGAGACCACATCTGGAATATTGTGTCCAGTTGTGGACCCCTCAGTTCAAGGATAGGGAGCTGCTGGAAAGACTTCAGCACAGGGCCACCAAGATGATTGAGAGTGGAACATCACCCTTACGCTGAAAGGCTGAGAGAGCTGCGGCTCTTCAGCTTGGAGGAGAGGAGACTGAGGGGTGACCTCATTAATGTTTACAAATATGTAAAGGGTGGGTGTCAGGAGGATGGAACCAGGCTCTTTTCAGTGATGTCCAATGATAGGACAAGGGGCAATGAGTACAAGCTGGAACTTAAGAGATTTCAAAGAAACATAAGGAAAAACTTCTTCACTGTGAGGATGATGGAACACTGGAACAAGCTGCCCAGATGGATTGTGGAGTCTCCTGTGGAGACGTTAAAAATCCACCTGGACGAGTTCCTATGTGACCTACTGTACATGGTTCTACTCTAGCAGGGGGGTTGGACTAGATGATCTTTCAAGGTCCCTTCCAGCTCTTAAGATTCTGTGATGATCTAAAGTAACTGAATGCTAGCTACATCACTGCAAAGCTCTGGCACTGTCTCAGAATTTAGACAAACTATGCCAGTTTACTGCTTTGCACTTAAATACATGAGCAACTGAAAGATAAAAGTTCAGTAAGTTTAGATTTGTTCTTCTGTTCTACATATAAAAGCAGTTTTCAGTAGACATATCTGTTTTTTTCTCTTGCAAATGATTGAAATAGGTCCGCAAGTTAAATCTTGAGACTTATAAGTTTACATTTGTAACATAGAAAACTCCTAATTTTCACTTGGTACAGCCCCACTGAATTCAAATAGAGTGGATCACCGGATTCAAATTATTATAAGGCAAAGCTAAATGAGTTTCATCTTTTCATTCTCTCCTGATCATACACCTTATTTCTGTATACGTCTAAATTCTCAGTGCTATCACTGGCTAGGAGCTTTAAAGTAGGTGTAATGTCCAGGTCTAAGGCCCTTAGATAACATATTTTTGAGTGTTTGCTCTCCAGTGCTTAATGGATGTCTGGGCTCCCTTTGCAATTTTTGGAATGCGATGGACACATCAGATGGTGCTACTTAGAATCATAACTGGGAGCACAGATCTGCTGACTGCTAGTCAATAGGAAATTTCAGGGTTAAGGCATTGCCCTTTCTGCATATGACATAAATCATTCATTCCACAAAACCCACATGTACCCATGCTATCTCTCCTTTGGTATGATTGCTCCCATCAGAGTCACAGTCTCCTTTAGGTGCTTAGACCAGCAAAAGGAATTGCGTAGGGACAGGTGAGGCAGCCAACCCTACCCAAAGCCCTTCAGACTGGGAAGGGATTCCTGGTCTCCTCCTTTCTTTCTTCAAGACATTAGCTCACAATATGGTGCACTTTCTTGGATTTGTTTCTCTTTATAAATAAAACAGTGCTACTATAGGGGAAAATATTTAATAGGAATAACCTTGATGATTGCAACAACTCTACATTCTGTATCTTTCATCTGGGATGGCTTGCAAAAATATTCTGTTTAACTCAGAAAATATGATAAGTTTAGAAATCTGGTTTTCTCTTTTTTTGTTTAGAACTGTAAAAAAAAGATACTGAAGCATATATCTTCTTGGTATGCTTATTTGTTCTAGTCTAACTAAAAACTGTCACTAAAATCTCTCGTGTTTTGCATCTTTAACTATGAAAACAGACCTGAAGGACTCAGCTATGAATTCAGTAACAGGCTCTGACCCTCTGCAGTCACTGCATGTGAGCACAGAGCATAGACTTTCTGTTTTCCCAAGACATTTCCATGACATAAAGGAAGAGGTGGGGAACTGAAAAGATGTTGCAGAAAAAATGCCTGGAGGTATATTTCTTACTGTAAAAAGACAGCTGGAGGTCACTTCAGTACATTTGTAGCTCAATTTAGAAATAAACTATATTTTGATAAACTTTATCCATGTAAAATATCAGAAATGTGAAAATGCAAAAAAGTATTTTACAGATTATTATACAATAAAATTACTGCAAGCCTGCAGATGCCAATCAAAACTGGAGTCCTGAAGCATAAACACAGATTAGAAGATGATGGCTGTTAAGTCTTCAAGTTGTCTTAATAGAAAGTATTAGACAGTTTGATTTCCAGTATGAATTCCCTCAGTGCCCTAAACTGCCATAGTTCTAATATAGTCAGAATTTCTGTGAAGATCAAACATTCTTTCCATAATAACAATTATGAAAACACAGTAAAATAAAATATTTACACATAAAATTAATAAAAGCACTATTGTGGTAGTTTGAGCCTGGCTGGATGCCAGGTGCCCACCACACCGCTTTACCCCCCACCTCCTCAGCAAGCCAGGGAAGGGGAGAAAATAAGATGGGAATCTCGTGGGTTGAGATAAAAGCAGTTTAATAAATAAGCAGCAAAGCCGCGCGCGCGGGAAGCAAAGCAAAAGCAGATAAGCTGTTACTCTCTACTTCCCATCAGCAGCGATGTCCGGCCACCTCCCGAGAAGCAGGGCTTCAGTACGCGTAGCGGTTGCTTTGGGAAGGCCAGAAATGAATCTCGCCTCCCCTTCCTGCTCCTTTCCCCCAGTTTATATTACTGAGCTGACGTCATATGGTATGGAATATCTCCTTGGTCAGCCTGGGTCAGCTGTCCTGGCCATAGTCCCTCCCAAGATCATGCCCACTCACAGCTATTGGTGAAGGTGGGGGAAGGAATGCTGGAGGGACAGCCCCGATATTGTGCAAGCAGTAGTCATAATATTGATATCAACAGTAAGCACAGCACTGCAGGAGCTGCTGTGGAAAATCACTACCGTCCCAGACCCACTACAGTCTCCACCCCTTATTCCATACCATTTATGTCATGCTCAGACAAACCATCTTAACAATCCATATACATTCTTATATACTCTCATTAACCAGTACCCCCACTCTTCAACAGACAAACATCATTCTTGTATTCCCTCTTGCATCTTGCATCAAAGAAACAAACAACATTCTTATATCTTTCATCCTCTGTAGATGTTCACTGGAGCAGGTCATAACTTCAGTCTCATCCATCAAGATGAATATCCAGGCCAGGGGAAACAGTATGTTCAGTGTTGGGCACCAGCACCGGCTTGGTTTGTCCACTTGTCTGGTTTTTCTTGCAAAGTTCATCTACAACAGATAACTCACATAACAGGTCATTTTTCCCCCAAGGTTAAGTCTCCTTGAGGTACACATCGAGTTTTCCCATCCTTTCTCATCACCCACCAAGTACAGCCAGGCCCTTGAGCAAAGACAATCCCACGAATGGGTTTGCCTTTTCCCATGGGAGGTGCAACCCATACTGCCTTCCCCAGCCATTTCCCTGGGTGCACTACGGGGACCTTATCTCCTCCCACAGTATGTAGTGGTTTTGTTTGGGCAGGACCAGGACGGTTAGTTGAACCTCTGCTGTTAACCAGCCAAGTGGCTTCTGCTAAATTTTTATCCCACTGCTTCCATGCCCCATTGCCCAGTGCTCTCAACATGGTCTTTAGTAACCCATTATATCTCTCAATCTTTCCAGAGGCTTGTGGGTGATAGGGGATGTGGTATATCCACTCAATGCCATGCTTCTTTGCCCAGGAGTTTATGAGATTATTTTGAAAATGAGTTCCATTATCTGATTCAATTCTTTCTGGAGTGCCGTGTCGCCACAAAACTTGCCTTTCAAGACCCAAGACAGTATTTCGGGCAGTGGCGTGGTTTACAGAGTATGTTTCCAACCAACCAGTAGTTGCTTCCACCATGGTGAGTATATACCGCTTGCCTTGATGTGTTCGTGGTAGTGGTCCAACATAGTCAATTTGCCAGGCCTAACCATACTGAAAACCCAGCCATCGGCCTCTGTTCCAGGGAGACTTGATTCGTGTGGCTCGCTTGATTGCGGCACATGTTTCACATTCATGGGTGACCTGTGTGATGGCTTCCATGGTCAAGTCCACCCCTCGATCACGAGCCCATCTATATGTTGCATCTCTTCCCAGATGTCCTGATGTTTCATGGGCCCATCGAGCTATAAATAGCTCACCTTTACGCTCCCAGTCTAGATCTACCTGAGCTAGTTCAATTTTAGCAGCTTTATCTACCTGTTGGTTGTTCCATTGTTCTTCATTGGCACGGCTTTTTGGCACATGAGCATCTACATGACGTACCTTCAGAGTCATATTTTCCACCCGAGCAGCAATGTCTTGCCATAATGCAGCAGCCCAGATGGGTTTACCCTTGCGCTGCCAGTTGGTCTTCTTCCATTGCTGTAGCCATCCCCATAGAGCATTAGCCACCATCCAGGAGTCAGTGTAAAGATAGAGTACTGGCCACTTCTCTCGTTCTGCAATCTTTAGAGCTAGTTGGATAGCCTTCACTTCAGCAAACTGACTTGACTCACCTTCTCCTTCAGTGGCCTCAACAACTCGTCGTGTGGGACTCCACACAGCAGCTTTCCACTTACGATGATTTCCTACCACGCGGCAGGATCCATCAGTAAACAAAGCATAATGCCTCTCATCTTCTGACAGTTCATTATATGGTGGTGCCTCTTGGGCGCGAGCTACTTCCTCAGGCAATGCTCCAAAATCTCTGCCTTCTGGCCAGTCCATGATTTCTTCCAGGATTCCTGGGCGATTAGATTTCCCCAGCCGAGATCGTTGTGTAATCAACGCCATCCACTTACTCCATGTAGCGCTCGTTGCATGATGTATAGAAGGGGTTTTCCCTTTGAACATCCAGTGTAACACAGGCAGACGTGGTGCCAAGAGGAGATGAGCTTCTGTGCCAATGACTTGTGTAGCAGCTCGAAGTCCCTCATATGCTGCTAGTATTTCTTTTTCAGTTGGGGTGTAGTGGGCTTCCGATCCTCGATATCCTCGGCTCCAAAACCCTAATGGTCGACCTCGGGTTTCTCCAGATGTTTTCTGCCAGAGGCTCCAGGTGAGACCATGCTCTCCAGCAGCAGTGTAGAGGATATTCTGCACATCTGATCCTGTACGGATGGGCCCAAGGGCGACTGCACGAGCTATTTCCTGTTTAATTTGTTGAAAAGCTTGTTGTTGCTCAAGGCCCCACTCAAAACAGTTCTTCTTTCTGGTTACTCTAAAGAGAGGGCTCACAAGCTGACTATAACCTGGGATATGCATCCTCCAGAATCCCACAAGGCCCAGGAAAGCTTGTGTTTCTTTCTTATTAGTCGGTTGAGACATAGTCGCTATTTTATTCACAACATCCATAGGCACATGCCGACGCCCATCTTGCCATTTTATGCCCAAAAACTGTATCTCTTGTGCAGGTCCCTTTACTTTGTTTCTTTTTATAGCAAAACCAGCTTTCAGGAGAATCTGAATTATTCTTTTCCCTTTCTCAAACACTTCTTCTGCCTTGTTGCCCCATACAATTATGTCATCAATGTACTGTAAATGTTCAGGGGCATCACCCGTTTCCAGCACAGTTTGGATTAGACCATGGCGAATATTAGGACTATGTTTCCACCCCTGGGGCAATCGATTCCAGGTATATTGGACACCTCTCCATGTGAAGGCAAATTGTGGCCTGCACTCTGCTGCCAATGGAATTGAGAAGAATGCATTAGCGATGTCAATCGTAGCATACCACTTGGCTGCTTTTGACTCCAGTTCATACTGGAGCTCTAACATGTCTGGTACAGCAGCACTCAGTGGTGGTGTCACTTCGTTCAGGCCACGATAGTCTACTGTTAACCTCCACCCTCCATCAGATTTTTTCACAGGCCATATGGGACTATTAAATGGGGAATGAGTTTTGCTAATTACTCCTTGAGCCTCCAGTTGATGAATCAACTCACGGATGGGAGTCTGGCTCGAAGGACCAATTTCTTCTTCTAGCCTTTCCTCTTCCTCCTCTTCTGCCCTTACTAATCGATGATATGGACTTGACCTCCTTATCCAGTGCTTCTTTTTCACTACTGGGGCAACCACTGTGGTTGTTGTTTGGTTCCCTGACTGAACCATGGTAGTCTCAGGTATAGTTTGAATTTCCACCTTGACCATAGTTCTCTGAGAGGACTGGAATGCAGCTCGGTAGGCAGAGGCTAGGCCCCAGTATAGTGCCTGAACCTGATGGGCCTCATTAGGGTAGGCAAGACACCCTTCTATCAGGTGGCGTGCCAGTAAAGCAGGGTTTTTTATCTGTTCAGGTTTAAAATCCCAGGTTACAGGGGGTGATAACCGTCCTAGGAATTTGCCTAAATTCATCCACACACCCTGCCACCCAGGGACTGGCCGCTTCAGGGGGCATTTTAACATGTTTCCATCTCAAATCTGTCCTCTCTGATACCTAGATGAGTCCAGATTCCACAAGATATATAATATACCAACCATGTTAATTAGTAATATTAAAACTCTCGTATAAGGGTGACTAAGGACCTGGGAAGTCTGTGTAACAGAATTGTCTAGATCAGTCCGAGCTGAGGAGAAAGAGGTGCTTTGCCCCATGGCCTCCACAAGATAGCTCCCACAGCACAGTAAATTCATCAGTAACAGAATGAGACTTGCTATTATTATTTGGGCCATCATGTTCCCAGGCCCTTTCATCCTTTTCACAAAATTATATAGCCAGCTTAGCAAAGCTATTAAGGTTAAAGCACAGTCGAGAGTCAATGTTAGTAGCATCGTGTTCCCAAACATTAGAAAGTGTAAGATAAGCTGCATAACAGCAAGGCTCCGTGACCAGCACAGGAACTTTGCACTCATTGACTTACTGTAATTGCAATGCAGTTAATGTAAAACTGCTATTATCTCGCTCCACATTGGGCGCCAAAAGGGCTGTGGTAGTTTGAGCCTGGCTGGATGCCAGGTGCCCACCACACCGCTTTATCCCCCACCTCCTCAGCAAGCCAGGGAAGGGGAGTAAATAAGATGGGAGTCTCGTGGGTTGAGATAAAAGCAGTTTAATAAAGAAGCAGTAAAGCCGCACGCGCGGGAAGCAAAGCAAAAGCAGATAAAGCTGTTACTCTCTACTTCCCATCAGCAGCGATGTCCGGCCACCTCCCGAGAAGCAGGGCTTCAGTACGCGTAGCGGTTGCTTTGGGAAGGCCAGAAATGAATCTTGCCTCCCCTTCCTGCTCCTCTTTCCCAGTTTATATTCCTGAGCTGATGTCATATGGTATGGAATATCTCCTTGGTCAGCCTGGGTCAGCTGTCCTGGCCATAGTCCCTCCCAAGATCATGCCCACCCACAGCTATTGGTGAAGGTGGGGGAAGGAATGCTGGAGGGACAGCCCTGATGCTGTGCAAGCAGTAGTCATAATATTGATATCAACAGTAAGCACAGCACTGCAGGAGCTGCTGTGGAAAATCACTACCATCCCAGACCCACTACAAATAGCCAACATGACTATTAAAGAGGTATTCTTTATTGCAGCGTTGGGGAACATGGGGGATTTCATCAAACGTGCCCACCTCAACATTTTGATTTTCAGCTTATATTTACAACAAACATGAATATTCATCACATTCCCAGGAAGGGGCTCACCCATAGTACTGTCTTGGTCCACCCAAGTTACACCTCTGTATTGTTTCGTTTGGTGTCCTCTTGCCTCGTTCAGTGGTCATTAGGGATCACTGTTGGATTTAAATCCAAACTTTCCTTGCAACGTATCTTTTAGTCCTGGGTCCTTGGACAGGATGAAAACTGGCCTAAAAGCTCTTCCATCCCAGATAAGAGTTTTGTTTAAGGCTAGGCAGGCCTTGTAATTATCAGTGGTGTACAATGTCCAAATATTCAAGTGTAGAACTAACATAATTGCTTTGTCATAATAATTTTGTTTATGCACATACCAGTCTTGAAACTATCAATGCTAAGCCATAATAATTTTGTTACAAGAAATAGTTGTGTCTTTCTAACAGCTCTGTTTGTGGGCTTACAAGACTAGCAGTTTCATAGGACTATATGTGTGATTTTCTAACTAATATTGTAAGTTTTAATAAGCAAGCTTCCATAATCTAAACTTATCTACCTATGAATCAGTAGTTATTAGTGTTAAGCAATGTCCAGACTGTAGAATTGACCTAATGATCTGTTATCCTAAGCAATAGCTTTGTCATCCTAAGCACTAGCACTGTCATCTCTAGATAGTAGTTCTGTTTACAACTAAAGGACAAAATCGGCCTTGTGGTAATCAGCGCTAAGCAATAGTAACTTCGTTTAGGAACACATCAGCCTTGAAACTATCAGTACCAAGCAATAGTTATGTTACAAAAAATAGCTCTGTTCTAATAGCTCTGTTTGTGGGCTTACAAAGCTAGCAATTTCATGAAACTATATGTGCGATTTTCTAACTAAAATTGTAAGTTTTAATAAGCAAGTTTCCATAACCTATTTATGTACCTCTGAACCAATAGCTCCCACAAGAAAGCTGCTAGGAAGGTAGCACTGTGCTGGCTGATAGTCTACCCTAGGACTTGTCTAACAGAGTAGGAAAGCTGGGACTAAGGGCTTTTGAGTAACTCTAACGGTAAACCGTATATTTCTTAGGTAGAGCCTATATTTTCAATAGGTGCCAAGTAGGCAAAATGTATACTGTTGGAGACAGCTCACACAGGAAAGCTTTTTGGGAGGTAGCATTTATCTGGCTGATAGACTACCCTAGGACCTGTGTAACAGAGTAGGAAAGCTGGGACTGTGGGGTTTCCTGTAACTCTCAGGGTAAACCTTATTATCTAAGCAGCACACTGTATTTTTCAATAAAAGCAGGCAAAATGCATATGTTTGGCGATAGCTCCCACAAGAAAGCTTCTAAAAAAAATAGCGCTGTGCCAGTTCATAGGCTACCTTGGGACCTGTCTAACAGAGTAGGCGAGCTGGGGCTATGGGGCTTTCCTGTAACTCTCAGGGTGAACCTTATGTCTCTGATCAGTGCCCTGTATTTGAAAAGGAGCCCAGCAGGCAAAATGCATACAGTTAGAGATAGCTCCCAAAGGAAAGCTTCTAGGAAGGTAGCATTGCTTTGGCTTATAGGCCACCCTGGGACCTGTATAACAGATTAGGAAAGCTAGGACTGCAGGCTTTCCTGTAACTCTCAGGGTGAACCGTATGTCTCTGAGCAGCACCCTGTATTTTTCAATTGGAGCAGGTAAAATGCATATGGTTGGAGATAGATCTCATAGGAAAGCTGCTAGGAAGGTAAGACTGTGCCAGTTCATAGGCTACCTTGGGACCTGTCTAACAGAGTAGGAAAGCTGGGGCTATGAGGCTTTCCTGTAACTCTCAGGGTGAACCTTATGTCTCTGATCAGAGCCCTGTGTTTTCAAAAGGAGACAAGAAAAGCAAAATGCATAGGATTGGAGATAGCTGGAAAGCTGCTAGGAAGGTTGTGGTAGACGTCCAGAAGATCTCGGGTTGTAACATGAGAGGTGGAAGGTACAGAAGAGGTGGGCACGGGGTGGAGTGAGAGGAGGTGCTGGTGGTAGCAGATATAAGCACATGGTGTAAACAAGGGGTGGGAATAAAGTATCATCCATGCTGAGTGTGTGGTTGTGGAGAAAAAATGAGGGAAAATGGACGTGGATCCCGGGGTATAATGTTAGGCCTGGTGGAGCAAGGCAATCTGAGTTCTAGTTATATGAATTTAATGCACAATCAAGACCAGAGTCAGAGCCATGGTTAAAGTAGTTGCTGTCACATAGACAGCAGGCCGCTTTCTGTTCCCTCAAGGTCGAACTGTTTTCAGCTAACGAGCTAACAGCTCAAGGTGGAAAACAACTTCGGAGAAAAACAAGATGGGAAAATGTGAGGGAGCTTGCTTATCGCAGAAACCGCAAGTAGGATGAACATAAGAATGTAATCTATTAGCTGCTGTTGCTGAGCTAGCTTTGAAGCTGCTGTGTATATAAGTTAGAGCCTGCTCTCAAGAAGATTTCTGCTATCACTCACATTGAGTAGGACTGATTTCTTCCCACCCAGCTGAGAATCGGACCCTGGGTTGATCGCCGCATGAAGTAGGCTTGGAGCTGGTTTTTCAGGCTTCGAGCCTGGGTTTTTCAGACTTAGAGTCTGGTTCATTTTTCAGGCTTTGAGCCTGGTTTCAGGCTTCGAGCCTGGTTTGCAGACTTCGAGTCTGGTTTTTCAGGCCAAGAGCCGAAAACTTCGCGGCATATGGCGCCCGAACAGGGACACTCACTGGGTGTTACCAGGTAAAGAGCCTGCCTGCGGGGAGCTGAGACTTGAAAATCCGGAGGCAGAGGCAGTTGTCGGAGGAGGAAGCCTGCTGAATCCCAAGCAGAGGTTGCTGTACACGGGGGGAGTGACTACAGGTTGCTGTGAGAGGAGGAGCTGGCAACATGGAAAAGGAGGTAGCACTCTCACTTTTACATCGCTTTTTAGAAAAGCGGGGGATGGACTTAAAACTGACCAATTTGTCTGGTCTACTTGTACATGGTAATTGTAAAGGCTTTTTTAAAGACTCTGAGAAATATTTTGATGAGGAGGAGTGGAGAGCATATGGGACTTGTCTTTGGGACTTGGTTATAGATGAAGATAAGACTGCTCGGAAACTGATGAAACAGTGGAGAGAAGTAATTAACTGTTTGAAAAAGTATAAGTTGGAAAAGGATTTGGCCGCTGCTGTAACTCAGCGGCTTGATATGCCTGAGACTGTAGCCGAATCAACAGCTGGACCGTTTGGTATCGGGACTGATTATGTCTCACCTCCCTTTTCTGGTCAGTGGCGAGAAATTGGAAACCTTCTCTGGGAAGCCACTATTAGTGGTGATAAGGACAATAGTAAGATCAGTAAAGATCTAGGTCTGATTTGGAGAGACTTGCTAAATACTTTAAAAGAAATGCCTGCAGCCCAGGCGTTGACTGTTGCGCTGAGGCCGAAGGAGACAGACAAGGGAAGGGACAGGTTCCTGCAGGAAGTATTAAAGAAACTGGAGCGACAAGAGACCATGGAAAGACAGCCTGTCCCCACTGAAAGATAGCCCGGTACGTGGCCCGTTGCTGAGCGGGGCGTGCTGAGAAGAAAAAAGAAAAAAAAAAAAGAATAGAAAAGAAAAGAAAAAAAAAAGGGTTGTTCTCTACACAAGAGTTTTTACAAAGTCAGAGAGGCGAAGGGGCTTCGGAGCAGAGCCCCCGCGGGAGAGCTGCTTCCCATTCGAGCCCAACCCGCCGAGTTACCCCTGGGACGACTTGCAGGGGAATGTCAAGTGGGCAGAGTCGGGCGGGGGTGCAGCGCAGGATGATCAGAGGAGAGTGGGGGAGCGCGACCCCGTGTTAGACTGGGCACCATCGGGCACGCGAGGGGAGACAAAGAAAACACAGGAGAGACTAATACCGACTGCGCCGCCGGCGCCGGGGACGGCACGGAGTGAGCCAGACCCCCCCCGCCCCTTCCATCCGCAGCCGCCGCCGTGCAGCCGCTTCCCGCGCCCGGTCAGTGTCTCCGGAGCCCCCACACACACACCGCGCGCCGACACCACCGGCCCCAGCCCTCATGGACCGCTGGGCTCGTCCTTTCCATCCTCAATCCCTTGCCTCAACGAGTGTAAAAGCTGTTGGTCGTGATGTTATGCATTTTGCTGTAAATGTGATGATGAATACTGGTTTTCTTACAGTGGAAACTTTCTAAGGTGGTTTAGGTGTCAGGAACAGAACATTTTGACACTGAGAAGCTAAAAGGTGGTTTGTGTTTTAGACTCATTGGTGAAGGATTTTTTTTTTATCAGGAGTAAAAAAAAAAAAAAATGGATTTTGTCATACTGTTGATGCTTCAAATGATTGTGGTAAATGGTTTTAGGCAATTTCAACAACCCAAGCAAAACATGTGGCTTACACTGGCCAAAGCAATCAATCAGTCTACAATATGTTTATCAATGGCCACTCCAGAGAATCCTTTTTCTACCTGTTTGGTGGGAGTTCCATCAGATGTGGCACAATGGCCTGTACCAAATGCATTAAAAACAAATCCCTTAGTTAAGGGTAATGGTAAAGTTGACAGCTGGGATTTGATCATTTCATGGTTGTCAATAATGACAAAAGAGTCACAGGAATTAGAATTATTGGGATCTATAAAGATGGATTTTTGTGTTATGTTTAATTTTAGCGGCACTACCAAAACATTTGGGACAGAATGTGGATCCCATCCTGGGCATGTATAAGAACACAACATCTTGGTGCAATTATACTTCACCAAAAAGATCCAGGCCTAGTCTTGTGCCTATGCAGTTACCAAAGGGAATTTTTCTGATCTGTGGGAACCAGGCATGGCCTGGAATACCCTCGAGATTACAAAGGGGACCATGCAGTTTGGGACAACTGACGATCTTGATACCTAATCACACAATGATTTAGAAACATCATTGTCCAAAACAATTTGTGCATCCATTTACTGGTGAGTGTGATGACCATGTTACCTTTGGTCTTCCTCAGCAATAGTAGCAACTAGTATATTTGCTCCAGGTATGAGTATCTGCTTTATTAACTCAGCTATGCAAATTAGGATGCTGGCTTAGCAAACAAAGTAACCAAACCTCAATGACATTAGAAGGCTTGATTAGTGATGTAAGTAGTATTAGACATGCACTTGTGTATCATTATATGGATGATATCCTCATTGCTCAGGAGGAGGCATTTACTGTTGATCAAGAGAGAGATCTATAAACCATGTTATTTAGGGAAACTAACTTTGTTTGCTCCTCGACAGCAGGACTGGTTAAAAATTACCAAGTTACGGAAAACAAGAAACACCCACAATTTAAAAGGAGACTGTTATGGTAAAGTACAATTGTGGTCCATTACGGCGAATGTATTTGCTTCAGCATTTGTACCTGGGTTGGCTGCAGCCCAGGCCTTACGGCAGTTAGAAAAATTAGTGTGTTGGTCGAAGCAGCAAGCTAATGTTACTACTGACGTTATTGAAAAATTGTTAGCAGACCAGAAAAGCCTTAGACATGCCTTATTACAAGATCGTGTAGCTATAGATTTTTTGCTATTGGCACAAGGGCATGGATGTCAAGACTTTGAAGGCATGTGTTGTTTTAATCTTTATGATCATAGTGAATCTATTCACAAAGCTTTGGCATATTTAAAGGTTCATGCTAAGAATATTACAGTGGGTTATAACCCTTTTGATAATTGGCTTCAATCAGGTTTTGGGGGGTTGTCACCTTGGTTGACTATGTTAATCAAAGAAGGGTTAAGATGGATATTGACTATTTTGCTTTTGCTTATAATGTTTAAGATAGTATATAGTTTTACTACGAAGGTAGTGCATAAATTGACTGACTCAGTCTTGATTGTGCAAAAACAAAACGGGGGAATTGTGGAGAAAAAATGAGGGAGAATGGACATGGATCCCGGGGTATAATGTTAGGCCTGATGGAGCAAGGCAATCTGAGTTCTAGTTATATGAATTTAATGCACAATCAAGACCAGAGTCAGAGCCATGGTTAAAGTAGTTGCTGTCACATAGACAGCAGGCCGCTTTCTGTTCCCTCAAGGTCGAACTGTTTTCAGCTAACGAGCTAACAGCTCAAGGTGGAAAACAACTTCGGAGAAAAACAAGATGGGAAAATGTGAGGGAGCTTGCTTATCGCAGAAACCGCAAGTAGGATGAACATAAGAATGTAATCTATTAGCTGCTGTTGCTGAGCTAGCTTTGAAGCTGCTGTGTATATAAGTTAGAGCCTGCTCTCAAGAAGATTTCTGCTATCACTCACATTGAGTAGGACTGATTTCTTCCCACCCAGCTGAGAATCGGACCCTGGGTTGATCGCCGCATGAAGTAGGCTTGGAGCTGGTTTTTCAGGCTTCGAGCCTGGGTTTTTCAGACTTAGAGTCTGGTTCATTTTTCAGGCTTTGAGCCTGGTTTCAGGCTTCGAGCCTGGTTTGCAGACTTCCAGTCTGGTTCATTTTTCAGGCTTCGAGCCTGGTTTCAGGCTTCGAGTCTGGTTTTTTCAGGCCAAGAGCCGAAAACTTCGCAGCATATACTGATCCTTGTCCCCTCAGCAGGGGGGCTGAGTGATCCGTGCGGGCAGCCTGGTGGTGTTGCCGGTGGCGGCAACATATGGTGATCCCGATGTGATCGACGGAACGCAGGACGTCCGCAGCCATGGCACAGTTGGAGCAAACGATTGAGGAACTTAAGACGATGGCGCCTAAGGTGGGTGAACAACGGCAACAGAAGGTAGCACTGTGCTGGCTGATACCCTAGTATCTATCTAATAGAGTAGGAAAGCTGGGACTGCACGATTTCCTGTAACTCCCAAGGTGAGCAGCATGTCTCTGAGCATCCCCCTGTATTTTTGAATAGGAGCAGGCAAAATGCATACAGTTGAAGACAGCTCCCACAGTAAAGCTGCTAGGAAGGCGGCACTATGCTGGCTGATAGGATACCCTGGGACTTATTAAACAGAGTAGGAAAGCTGGTGCTGCGGGCCTTACTGTAACTCTCAGGGTGAACTTTAATTTCAGAGCAGCACACTATTTTTCAATAATAGAAAGCAAAATGCTTACGGTTGGAGATAGCTCCCACAGAAATTCTGCAAGGAAAGTACCACTGTGATGGCTGATAGGCTACCCAGGGACCTAACTACAAGTGTAGGCAATGTCTGACTGCAGGCTTTCCTATAACTCCCAGGGGGAGTGGCGCGTCTCTGAGCAGCACCCTGTATTTTCAATAGGAGCCGATCAGGCCAAAGGAACACCACTGGAGATAGCTCCCACAGGAAAGCTGCTAGGAATGTAGCACTGTGCTGACTGATAGGCTACCCAGGGAGCTATCTATTAGTGTAGGTGAGGTCTGACTGGGGGTTTTCCCTTAGATCTCAAGGTGAACCTTAGATCTCTGAGCAGCTGTCCTGTGTGTGGTGGGGATAGAGTTAACTTTACATAACTGCCGCCAAGGGGTGTTTCCAGGCCATGCAATACCATGGCACATCATGCTCAGGCTATAAGGGCAGCTGGCAGCCCATGGCAGTGCTGCTGCAAATATGGTACCTGGGGCTGAGTGTCAGCTTGTGAATGGTGAGCATTTACAACTTGCATGGCTCTTTTGTCTGTGCTCTTTGGTCATCATTGGAACTGCTTACTCTTTGTGTTTTTCTATTAATTTGTTCTTATTTCAAGTCAGAAAGATCTAGAAGTCTATCTTGATTCTTTTCCCCATTCTGTGTAGGTGAGATGGAGTGAGTAACTGTGTGGGTTGGTTATTGTCTGCCAGGGCTAAAGTACCACAATCTTTTTTGTGCCCAAGGTGGGGCACGAGGGCTTGAGATAAGGACAGATCTTACTGGAGTGTGTTGAAATATGTTACACAGTTTTCTTACTTTGGTTATAGGAGGCAAGTGGTCACAATGTTAGTTCAACTGTTTACATTGTGGTTTTATGTGAACTCTTACTTATTCTCTGTGTTCCTTGTGGTGCTATTTATCACCTCAGGGAAAGTAATGAGGACTATGATTTTTTTATATTAGACTCTTTTGTCCTAGGATAATATTTTATCATCGGTATGGGGTTTAGCTGCTGTTTGCATACAGCATGGTGGTCACTGTCATGTTTTGGGCTTTTCCTTTCAGACTTAATTTGTAATCTCATCCAACCTGTGGAGAAGGCAAGAAGAGATACATTCTCCCACCCCTCTACCTCCTCTTTCTCCTTCTGGCTAACTAAAACAACATTTGAGAAATTTGCGTACTCTTGGGACATTCCAGTCATCCTGCTTTTACTGTTATGTCTCCTGAATATGCTTAATATCTTGCTTAGGGTTGTAAAATTTGTTAAAAGTCTCACCCAAATATCTGCCCCAAGGCTGGATAGTAATGGGTGGAATGGCATGTAGGAGAATATGGGCAGATATCTAGAGAACTTCTCACCTCCAATGGTTTGGAACTCCACCCTGGAACAACTACATGACCCTGACAGAGTATTTGAAAATAAAATGCTGTGGCTATTCCAGAGAAGCACAACTGACTGCACCGTGCTGGGCCCTGGCTAGTATATATCAAATGCTGCTCAACATTAGACAACACTCTCAGAGGGAAGAGGAGAAAGATAGATGGACAGGCACTGCAGCTACCCTAAACCCAATGACATGGACTGTGGCTAGCCGTTGCTAGCTGATTATGTGGTGTGTCCGAAGAATTCCCCCTTCTTTGTTTTAAAATTGCCTGTCCTGTGGTTTTATACTGAATACTCGTCTTATGTCAAATCCTCTATTGCTGTAAAAATAGTTGTATATATTTTGAGCTGTGTAACCAGGGCCATTATCAGTCTAATTTTTCAAAACCCCTATGTTCGCAAAATGTTGTAGGCGTCCGGAAGATCTCGGGTTGTAACACGAGAGGTGGAAGGTACAGAAGAGGCAGGCATGGGGTGGAGTGAAAGGAGGTGCTTATGTTAGCAGATAAAAGTGCATGGCGCAAGCAATAAGCTGGAATAAAGCATCATCCATACTGAGTATGCAGTGATCTTGTCCTCTCAGCGGGGGGTGGGCTGAGTGATCTGTGCGGGTGGCCTGGTGATGTTGCTGGTAGCAGCAACATATGGTGACCTCGACGTGATCGGCGGAACGCAGAATGTCCGTGGCCATGGCACAGTTGGAACAGGTGATTAAGGTGCTTGAGGTGGGTGAGCGAATTCATCGCGTGCCCACGGTCACATGTATCCTATGGATGCGGAGGCGGGGTGTAGTACAGGCACCCACAGAGTTATTAAGTGTCCAGAATTGGATAGCGGTAGAGGAAGACATGTTACAGACTGCCTTAGCGGGGACCAAGGGGATGGATCAGCATCTTAAAGCATGGGGGAGATTAAGAGGACTCTGTCTAAGGCAGCAGAGGAGAAACAGTTCTGGTTGTCGATGCAGGAAGCTATCCGGGGAGAGAGGCGGAGAGCGCAGACAGAGGAGAGAGTGTGTAGCGATCAGGAGGCTCAAACAAGTGTGGAAGTGGAGAATCTGTAGGCACAGATGGGTCTGTCGCTGTATGGGGATACAGAGTGTGATAAACTTGACAGCGAGGAGGAGAATGAGGGGTGTGGCCCCAGAGCAGAGCCCCCGTGGGAGAGCTGCTTCCCAGTCGAGTCCAGCCTGCTGGGTTACTCCTGGGGCGAGTTGCAGAGGATGTGGATGGGTAATGCTGAGCAGGTGGAGTCAGGCAGGGGTACGGCACAGGATGATCAGGGGAGAGTGGAGGGGGCACGACCCCGTGTTAGACTGAGTACCGTCGGGCACACAGGGGAGACAAAGAAAAAGAAAACACAGGAGAGAGGAGTGCTGGCTGTACTGCTGGCACCGGGGATAGCGCCAGGGCCGGCAGTGCTGGGGGGCAGGAGAAAGGAGAAATATCAGCTGCGTCACTGGCCACCAAAGATGACACCTGGAGGATGAGGGTGACAGAGCAGTGGAGCAGGCTGCCCAGGGGGTTGTGGAGCCTCCTCCCTTGGAGGTCATCAGGACCTGCCTACGTGACCTGGTCTGGGTGAACCTGCTTATTTGTGTATGTGTGTGTGTGGGGGGGGGGATGGACTGGGTGATCTCTGGGGATCCCTTCCAACCCCTAACATTCTATGATTCTATGATCAGTGGGGGCAGATGTGAACGGGCTCCCTTAGAAACAAAGGTTGTGAAGGAGCTGCATGGGACTGTAAAGATACAAGCTTTAAAGGCCAACAAAGCAGCAGTGCTGTGGAAACAGGGAGACAGATGGGAGAAAATCTTGCATACTGATGCCACAAAATCAGTGCAATACCTGGAGGCCAAGGCTATCGCCCTTGCCCTGGAGACATGGCATTCAACGCCACTCAATATCGTCACCGACTCGAGATTTGTCGCTGAGCTAGTTCAACAATGTGCATGAGCCATTTGTGCCTCTACCAGTATAGCAGACCTCATATTGAATGCCTTACAAACTCGTGCTGCCCCCTGCTCTATTGTACACATCAACAGTCACACCAATATTCTGGGGGCTCTCACCGAAGGTAAGCAAAAGGCGGATGAAGCAGCGACACATGTATGGCCTATCTCCACCCAAGAGGATTTTCCAGCAGCCAGATAGCTACACACCTTTTTGCATTGTGGAGTGCAGGCTCTACATCATCAGACCAAGATCCCTCTCCAAGTGGCAAAGCAGATAGTTGCTGCTTGCCCTCAGTGTGCTTCAGCTCTACAATGGGAAGCTGGAGTTACTCCCCAAGGGTTGATCCTGAATCAGATCTGGCAAATGGATGTCACAATTTATGAGCCCTTTCGCCCCAACCATCACCTCCATGTCACCATTGACACCTGCAGTGGCTATATACTAGCTACCCCCATGTGCCGAGCCACAGCGCACCATATGATCAGGCGCTGGCTACAATGTATAGCCATCCTAGGATGTCTTGAACAAATCTAAACTGACAATGGGCCTTGTTACATCTCCCATGTGACACAAGAATTCCGTTGAATCTGGCAGATTAAATTGGTGCACGGTAACCCTTACAATAGGCAGGGGCAGGCAACTGTTGAATGTGCTCATGCTACTCTTAAAGTACAGCTCAGCCGTCTTAGGGAGGGGGAGAGCATGGGACATAGAAATCCCCCCGATAGGCAACACAATATTTTAATGCACTGTCTGTACGTCCTTAACCATTTTGTTTGAGGGTCAGGACCCATACTGGCACAAACACACTTTAGGGAGCAAGAACCGGTAGCAGTAGATAAATTACCGGCAGTCAAATTGCGGCAAATCAACTCTGGGGAGTGGGAATCAGGATGGAGACTTAGATGCTTGGGCTGAGGGTATGCTTGTGTAGAAAAGGAGGGAACCCAGTAGTGGGTCCCAGCAAAATGAATATGACCAGAAATACGAGTCTAACGGTCTACTGAGTCTCTTTTGCAGGTTGACATGTTCTTCGGAGAGCTCACTGTGACGCAAATCCAGCTGGGGTCACTCAACTATTGGCGAGATTGGGTGGTGAAGTGGAACATGACCAGCATCTGTTCATATTTTCCAGCAATTGGCTCAGCTAGCACGTGTGCTGGGCAGACATATTATGTATCAGCCTGTGCCACAGGATGCTGGAGTCATCAAGCTTAGGGAGGGGGAGATGTTGTAGGCGTCTGGAAGATCTCGGGTTTTAACACGAGAGGTGGAGGGTACAGAAGAGGCAGGCACTGGGTGGAGTGAAAGGAGGTGCTTGTTTTAGCAGATAAAAGCACATGGCACAAGCAATTAGTTGGAATAAAGCATCATCCATACTGAGTATGCAGTGATCTTTTCTCCCCTCAGCGGTGGTGGGCTGAGTGATCCGTGCAGGTGGCCTGGTGATATTGCTAGTAGCGTCAACAGCAAAACAGCTCAACCAGTGTCTTATATACTCTTATTTTTTTTAAACAGTAATTGTTTTGCCCTGACAGCTGTGGAGTGCCATTTCAGCACTACAATGCACCTTACCTCTGAACTGTGGGTTCTGTACAAGGATCCTGAAGGAGACTCAGCCTGGAAAGGGACAGTAGATCTGTTGGTGTGGGGGAAGGATATGCTTGTGTTTTATTACCCACAGGTCCTCGGTGGATACCAGCAAGAAAAGTTAAGCCATGTCATGAACTGGAAGAATCAACCCTTCAACCCAATATCTCAGACCTCCCCACTGACTGCCGCGATGGAGAGACGGAGACGCAACTTGATACAAGCAAAGTGTCCACTTTATTGAATACAGGCAACATATTTATATATTCTTAAGGCCAACATGTCACTTGCTAATTGGTACAATTGCAAAAGCTGAGCTCCTAATAGGCTAATAAAAAACATACGATTCTGCCAAGAGATTGTTGTGTCTCAAGACTAGATAAGTTTCAAAGTTTACCTAACAGGGTCCTAAGATCCTGTTACTAAACAGAATGTTCTTATCTGTAACCACAAATTCCTGTACTTTTGTGCTTACTTCTGCATGTTGTAATTTTCCACTGTCCTCAGTGCTTTTCAATACTGACACAACAAACCTAAAGGCCAAAGCTAACTTTATTACTTACAATATATATCTATATAATTACTAACATTCCATAAACTCAAATAACTCCTATCTTTACATAACCTACATCTCCCCCTTTTTGTTTTTAAGCATCATCTACTTCCCAAGGTTTGCGTCCGACTAGCTCAAGAACATCTCGTCTCACTAGCTCCTCTGCACTAAAAGTTTTACCAGGTCTTACTATTATACAAAAAGAATCTTATTGACAGAAACAACTATAGATTTTTTCAAACACTACAAAATACATGAAATTATTACTAACAATATACAAACTATCTTATATACAATATACAAACTAAGTTACACAGTCCACAATAGGGACACTAGAGTTCCCGCTTATTAATTTCCGAAATTGATGTCATTCAGGAGCAGTGTTCTCATCTTCGTTCACCGATTCCGAGGTGTCGTCAGCCGACCGCTGCTGCAATGTCTCTCTAAAGGGTCTCACACTCTTTGCTGGAATCCAGCGAGGACCTCTTTCTGTGGAGACACAAGCATAACCTCTACCCCACGTAATAAGGGGATAGGGTCCCATTATCTTACCTGATTCTAGATCTCAAACCAAAACTGGAGGTTTCACCCTGGGCTCAAAAAGACTGTTTGTACTAAAATGTCGAACTACCGGGGGATTGTTATCTAACAAAGAACAATTCAAAAAATTGAAAACATATAAGGCTTTCTGCAATCTCTCTCCCGGTGTGTCAGTTCCTACTCCCCCTTTTTGTTTTTGTAATAACCGCTTGAGGGTTTGATGAGAACGCTCTATCAGAGCTTGACCCGTGGGGGAGTGAGGAATGCCAGTGGTATGCAAAACTCCCCAGGATACAAAGAAATCAGTTAAAGATTGTGGTAGTTTGAGCCTGGCTGGATGCCAGGTGCCCACCACACCGCTTTACCCCCCACCTCCTCAGCAAGCCAGGGAAGGGGAGAAAATAAGATGGGAATCTCGTGGGTTGAGATAAAAGCAGTTTAATAAATAAGCAGCAAAGCCGCGCGCGCGGGAAGCAAAGCAGAAGCAGATAAGCTGTTACTCTCTACTTCCCATCAGCAGCGATGTCCGGCCACCTCCCGAGAAGCAGGGCTTCAGTACGCGTAGCGGTTGCTTTGGGAAGGCCAGAAATGAATCTCGCCTCCCCTTCCTGCTCCTTTCCCCCAGTTTATATTCCTGAGCTGACGTCATATGGTATGGAATATCTCCTTGGTCAGCCTGGGTCAGCTGTCCTGGCCATAGTCCCTCCCAAGATCATGCCCACTCACAGCTATTGGTGAAGGTGGGGGAAGGAATGCTGGAGGGACAGCCCCGATGTTGTGCAAGCGGTAGTCATAATATTGATATCAACAGTAAGCACAGCACTGCAGGAGCTGCTGTGGAAAATCACTACCGTCCCAGACCCACTACAGTCTCCATCCCTTATTCCATACCATTTATGTCATGCTCAGACAAACCATCTTAACAATCCATATACATTCTTATATACTCTCATTAACCAGTACCCCCACTCTTCAACAGACAAACATCATTCTTGTATTCCCTCTTGCATCTTGCATCAAACAAACAAAAAACATTCTTATATCTTTCATCCTCTGTAGATGTTCACTGGAGCAGGTCATAACTTCTGTCTCATCCATCAAGATGAATATCCAGGCCAGGGGAAACAGTATGTTCAGTGTTGGGCACCAGCACCGGCTTGGTTTGTCCACTTGTTCGGTTTTTCTTGCAAAGTTCATCTACAACAGATAACTCACATAACAGGTTATTTTTCCCCCAAGGTTAAGTCTCCTTGAGGTACACATCGAGTTTCCCCATCCTTTCTCATCACCCACCAAGTACAGCCAGGCCCTTGAGCAAAGACAATCCCACGAATGGGTTTGCCTTTTCCCATGGGAGGTGCAACCCATACTGCCTTCCCCAGCCATTTCCCTGGGTGCACTACAGGGACCTTATCTCCTCCCACAGTATGTAGTGGTTTTGATTGGGCAGGACCAGGACGGTTAGTTGAACCTCTGCTGTTAACCAGCCAAGTGGCTTCTGCTAAATTTTTATCCCACTGCTTCCATGCCCCATTGCCCAGTGCTCTCAACATGGTCTTTAGTAACCCATTATATCTCTCAATCTTTCCAGAGGCTTGTGGGTGATAGGGGATGTGGTATATCCACTCAATGCCATGCTTCTTTGCCCAGGAGTTTATGAGATTATTTTGAAAATGAGTTCCATTATCTGATTCAATTCTTTCTGGAGTGCCGTGTCGCCACAAAACTTGCCTTTCAAGACCCAAGACAGTATTTCGGGCAGTGGCGTGGTTTACAGAGTATGTTTCCAACCAACCAGTAGTTGCTTCCACCATGGTGAGTATATACCGCTTGCTTTGATGTGTTCGTGGTAGTGGTCCAACATAGTCAATTTGCCAGGCCTCACCATACTGAAAACCCAGCCATCGGCCTCTGTTCCAGGGAGACTTGATTCGTGTGGCTCGCTTGATTGCGGCACATGTTTCACATTCATGGGTGACCTGTGTGATGGCTTCCATGGTCAAGTCCACCCCTCGATCACGAGCCCATCTATATGTTGCATCTCTTCCCAGATGTCCTGATGTTTCATGGGCCCATCGAGCTATAAATAGCTCACCTTTACGCTCCCAGTCTAGATCTACCTGAGCTAGTTCAATTTTAGCAGCTTTATCTACCTGTTGGTTATTCCATTGTTCTTCATTGGCACGGCTTTTTGGCACATGAGCATCTACATGACGTACCTTCAGAGTCATATTTTCCACCCGAGCAGCAATGTCTTGCCATAATGCAGCAGCCCAAATGGGTTTACCCTTGCGCTGCCAGTTGGTCTTCTTCCATTGCTGTAGCCATCCCCATAGAGCATTAGCCACCATCCAGGAGTCAGTGTAAAGATAGAGTACTGGCCACTTCTCTCGTTCTGCAATCTTTAGAGCTAGTTGGATAGCCTTCACTTCAGCAAACTGACTTGACTCACCTTCTCCTTCAGTGGCCTCAACAACTCGTCGTGTGGGACTCCACACAGCAGCTTTCCACTTACGATGATTTCCAACAACGCGGCAGGATCCATCAGTAAACAAAGCATAATGCCTCTCATCTTCTGACAATTCATTATATGGTGGTGCCTCTTGGGCGCGAGCTACTTCCTCAGGCAATGCTCCAAAATCTCTGCCTTCTGGCCAGTCCATGATTTCTTCCAGGATTCCTGGGCGATTAGATTTCCCCAGCCGAGATCGTTGTGTAATCAACGCCATCCACTTACTCCATGTAGCGCTGGTTTCATGATGTATAGAAGGGGTTTTCCCTTTGAACATCCAGTGTAACACAGGCAGATGTGGTGCCAAGAGGAGATGAGCTTCTGTGCCAATGACTTCTGAAGCAGCTCAAAGTCCCTCATATGCTGCTAGTATTTCTTTTTCAGTTGGGGTGTAGTGTGCTTCCGATCCTCGATATCCTCGGCTCCAAAACCCTAATGGTCGACCTCGGGTTTCTCCAGATGTTTTCTGCCAGAGGCTCCAGGTGAGACCATGCTCTCCAGCGGCAGTGTAGAGGATATTCTGCACATCTGAACCTTTACGGATGGGCCCGAGGACGACTGCATGAGCTATTTCCTGTTTAATTTGTTGAAAAGCTTGTTGTTGCTCAAGGCCCCACTCAAAACAGTTCTTCTTTCTGGTGACTCTAAAGAGAGGGCTCACAAGCTGACTATAACCTGGGATATGCATCCTCCAGAATCCCACAAGGCCCAGGAAAGCTTGTGTTTCTTTCTTATTAGTCGGTTGAGACATAGTAGCTATTTTATTCACAACATCCATAGGCACATGCCGACGCCCATCTTGCCATTTTATGCCCAAAAACTGTATCTCTTGTGCAGGTCCCTTTACTTTGTATCTTTTTATAGCAAAACCAGCTTTCAGGAGAATCTGTATTATTCTTTTCCCTTTCTCAAACACTTCTTCTGCCTTGTTGCCCCATACAATTATGTCATCAATGTACTGTAAATGTTCAGGGGCATCACCCGTTTCCAGCACAGTTTGGATTAGACCATGGCAAATAGTAGGACTATGTTTCCACCCCTGGGGCAATCGATTCCAGGTATATTGGACACCTCTCCATGTGAAGGCAAATTGTGGCCTGCACTCTGCTGCCAATGGAATTGAGAAGAATGCATTAGCGATGTCAATCGTAGCATACCACTTGGCTGCTTTTGACTCCAGTTCATACTGGAGCTCTAACATGTCTGGTACAGCAGCACTCAGTGGTGGTGTCACTTCGTTCAGGCCACGATAGTCTACTGTTAACCTCCACCCTCCATCAGATTTTTTCACAGGCCATATGGGACTATTAAATGGAGAATGAGTTTTGCTAATTACTCCTTGAGCCTCCAGTTGATGAATCAACTCACGGATGGGAGCCAGGGAATCTCGGTTCGTGCGATATTGCCTCCGGTGCACTGTCCTGGTAGCAATTGGTACCTGTTGCTCTTGAACTTGCAGCAATCCCACAACAAAAGGGTCTTCTGAGAGGCCAGGTAAATTAGAGAGTTGTTTGATTTTCTCTGTATCTACAGTGGCTATACCAAAAGCCCATCGATACCCCTTGGGGTCTTTGAAGTACCCTCTCCTGAGGTAATCTATGCCAAGAATACAAGGGGCCTCTGGACCAGTCACAATGGGGTGTTTTTTCCATTTGTCCCCTGTTAAGCTCACTTCAGCCTCTAATACAGATAATTCTTCACATCCCCCTGTCACTCCAGAGATCCAGACAGAATCTGTGCCTCTATACCTTGATGGCATCAATGTACACTGTGCCCCTGTGTCTACTAAGGCTTTATACCTTTGTGGGTTTGATGTGCCAGGCCATCGAACCCACACAGTCCAGTAGATTCGGTCATCCCTTTCCTCCTCCTGGCTGGAGGCAGGGACCCTCTATTTCTGTTCTTCATCAGAGTATTCGCTATCTGATCCTTGCAATTGCAGACCTGAAGTCTCCTCATTGGCTTCGAAGGAAGTAGTTGCAGTTCTTCTATGTCTTGGAGATTGTTGATTGTCCTCTTTTGTTTTGGCAGCCACTCTGCTGACAGCCCTCTTGGGCGGTCCTTTTCTAACAGCTGCCTTCCCCCTTAGTTCACGTACACGCGCTTCTAGCTTAAAAGTGGGTTCACCATCCCACTTCCTCATATCCTCTCCTTGGCCACGCAAAAAGAGCCAGAGTTCATTTCGCGGTGTACTCCTGCGTCTGGGACTTCCCTTTCCCCTAGTCGGGACAGTGGATGACTGAGTTCTTGAGGCAGATCTAACAATCAGGCCATCATCCCACACTGATGAGGAGGTGCAGAGTCTCTCTTCATAGTTCTGTAACCAAGAAGATACCCTCTCCACTGTTGGTATGTCCATGTCTGGATGATACACCATTGCCAGGATATTAGAATATGTAGCTGGGGCACTCTGGATCACTTTTCTCAACATGGCCCGTGTACACTGGACATCGTCTGGATCTGTGGAGGCCTCGACATTATCCAGATCACCATAGATGACTTCCAACACAGCTAATTCCCTTAGATATTGGATCCCTTCATCAGCTCTAGTCCACTTTCCTCGGGCATTTACAAGGTCTTCCTTGAATGGGTATCTTGCCCGTACACTTGAGAGGAGTCGTTTCCAGAGACTACAAACTGAGGTTTTCTTTCCAATGCCTTTATCAATTCCCCGGTCCCTAGCAAGAGATCCTAGCTGTTGGGCTTCTCTGCCTTCCAATTGTTGACTGTCAGCCCCGTTATCCCAGCATCGGAGCAGCCAGGCACCAATCCGCTCACCTGGCTGGCGACTGTAATCTTTTCGCATATCTCTAAGTTCTGTTGAGGTGAGGGACCGAGTAGTTTCCATTTCCTTTTCGATTTCTCTCACTTCTCCTGATCTCCTTACCGAAGGACCAGTTTCTTCTTCTAGCCTTTCCTCTTCCTCCTCGTCTGCCCTTACTAATCGATGATATGGACTTGACCTCCTTATCCACTGCTTCTTTTTCACTACTGGGGCAACCACTGTGGTTGTTGTTTGGTTCCCTGACTCAACCATGGTAGTCTCAGGTATAGTTTGAATTTCCACCTGGGCCATAGTTCTCTGAGAGGGCTGGACTGCGACTGACTCAACTATGTTGGTCTCAGGTATAGTTTGAATTTCCACCTCGTCCATAGTTCTCTGAGAGGGCTGGACTGCGACTGACTCAACTATGTTGGTCTCAGGTACCGTTTGAGTTTCCATTTCAATTACAGTTCTCTGAGAGGACTGGAATGCAGCTCGGTAGGCAGAGGCTAGGCCCCAGTATAGTGCCTGAACCTGATGGGCCTCATTAGGGTAGGTAAGACACCCTTCTATCAGGTAGCGTGTCAGTAAAGCAGGGTTTTTTATCTGTTCAGATGTAAAATCCCAGATTACAGGAGGTGATAACCGTCCTAGGAATTTGCCTAAATTCATCCACATACCCTGCCACCCAGGGACTGGCCGCTTCAGGGGGCATTTTAACATGTTTCCATCGCAAATTTGTACTCTCTGATACCCAGATGACTCCAGATTCCACAAGATATATAATATACCAACCATGTTAATTAGTAATATTAAAACTCTCGTATAAGGGTGACTAAGGACCTGGGAAGTCTGTGTAACAGAATTGTCTAGATCAGTCCGAGCTGAGGAGAAAGAGGTGCTTTGCCCCATGGCCTCCACAAGATAGTTCCCACAGCACACTAAATTCATCTGTAACAGAATGAGACTTGCTATTATTATTTGGGCCATCATGTTCCCAGGCCCTTTCATCCTCTTCACAAAATTATATAGCCAGCTTAGCAAAGCTATTAAGGTTAAAGCACAGCCGAGAGTCAATGTTAGGAGCATCATGTTCCCAAACATTAGAAAGTGTAAGATAAGCTGCATAACAGCAAGGCTCCGTGACCAGCACAGGAACTTTGCTCTCATTGGTTTACTGTAATTGCAATGCAGTTAATGTAAATCTGCTATTATCTCGCCCCACGTTGGGCGCCAAAAGGGCTGTGGTAGTTTGAGCCTGGCTGGATGCCAGGTGCCCACCACACCGCTTTACCCCCCACCTCCTCAGCAAGCCAGGGAAGGGGAGAAAATAAGATGGGAATCTCGTGGGTTGAGATAAAAGCAGTTTAATAAATAAGCAGCAAAGCCGCGCGCGCGGGAAGCAAAGCAGAAGCAGATAAGCTGTTACTCTCTACTTCCCATCAGCAGCGATGTCCGGCCACCTCCCGAGAAGCAGGGCTTCAGTACGCGTAGCGGTTGCTTTGGGAAGGCCAGAAATGAATCTCGCCTCCCCTTCCTGCTCCTTTCCCCCAGTTTATATTCCTGAGCTGACGTCATATGGTATGGAATATCTCCTTGGTCAGCCTGGGTCAGCTGTCCTGGCCATAGTCCCTCCCAAGATCATGCCCACTCACAGCTATTGGTGAAGGTGGGGGAAGGAATGCTGGAGGGACAGCCCCGATGTTGTGCAAGCGGTAGTCATAATATTGATATCAACAGTAAGCACAGCACTGCAGGAGCTGCTGTGGAAAATCACTACCGTCCCAGACCCACTACAAAGATTTAGAGATATATGCAGGGCCATTGTCTGTTTTTATCTGGGAGGGCACTCCCAGGGTAGCAAAAGCACACATTAGATGTTTGCGAACATCTCGCGCCTTTTCTCCGGCATGGCAAGAAGCAAACAGCATTCCAGAAAATGTATCGATAGAACAGTGAATATACTTCAAACGCCCAAATTCAGCAAAATGGGTAACATCTGTTTGCCATAATTGAAGGCTTTGCAAACCTCTGGGATTAACCCCTCCTGCTATAGAAGGAAAAGAGTGTCTTTGACAGTCGGGACAAGTAGCAATAATACTATTAGCCTGCTGAGGCGTAAGGTTAAACTGTCGTTTCAGGCCTCCGGCATTTTGGTGAAAAAAAGAATGGCTAAGGTGAGCTTGCGCTAAACGGTCAGGTAACACCTGTACGGGTAACGTAAGCATATCCGCCTGTCGGTTTCCTTCAGCAATAAACCCAGGCAACGAAGTATGGGATCTAACATGCATAATAAAATAAGGATGATGGCGAGAGTTTAAAAGAAAGATAAGTTCTTGTAACAGAGTGAATAAGGCAACATGAGAGACATCACGGAGTACCGAGGCCTCTGCTCGTTGAACAATTCCTGCAACATAAGCAGAGTCAGTAATTACATTGAGAGGAATAGACCATTTCCGAAAGACACGAACCACAGCCGACAATTCTGTTATTTGAGGAGAGCCCTGTACAGTTTCTATATCAGAGTCCCAACGTCCAGACTTATCATCCCACCAAAGAATAACAGACTTGTGGGTTTTTCCCGATCCATCTGTAAAAACAGTAAAGGCCTGCAGAGGCTGATCACTTCTTTTTGGCATCGGCAATAGGTAAAAATCAGCGTGTAACAGTTTATGAGAAGGTGGATGCGAAGTAAGTTGACCTGCATAGTTGACTAAAGCTGTCCCCAAAGCATCCGATTGTTGCAACAACCATTGCAAATAAACTGCTGTTACTGGCAAACAAATAAGGGTAAAATCTGTTCCTGCCAAAGTTAACAGTCTCTGTCGAGCCTTGATGACAAGGGATGCAAACATTTCATGCTGTGTCGAAATAGTTTTTGTAGCTTGGTTGGGTAGAAAAATCCACTCAATAATTAACAAAGGGTCCGGTTTCTGGTTGTCCCACTGAAAGATCAACGCATGAGGTTGCCGTACAGGGTTTAAAATGATGAGTTGAAAAGGCAACTCAGGTGCATACCGCTGCGCTTGTCTACGGGTAATCGCTGTAGCAACCTTTTGTAACGCATTCATAGCCGTATTGTCAAGGCTCCGTGGGGCGCATAGGTCTGTATCCCCTTTAAGCATTTGAAACAATGGACTTAGATCTGTATTTGTGATACCAAGTAAAGACTGCACCCAGTTAATTGTTCCCAACAGCTTTTGTATGTCATGTAAATTTCTTACATTAGCATGTATTTGTAAAGGTTGTGGAACAATAGTCTGAGCTCTAATACGCCATCCTAGATATTTCCAAGGTGGTAATCTCTGTACCTTTTCTGGTGCGATACAAAGGTCTGCTGATTTTACAGCAGCCGTGACAAGGGCTACGGCTTCCTCCATGACTTCTTGGCGCTGAGCTGCCACTAGAATGTCATCCATGTAATGATATATCAACACTTTAGGTGCTGCAACCCTAACGGGGCTAAGTATTTTAGCTACAAACCATTGACATATTGTGGGGCTATTTTTCATTCCTTGTGGCAGCACAACCCAGTGGTATCTCTGCAAAGGAGCTTGCATATTGATGCTAGGGACTGAAAAGGCAAATTTAGGGGCATCATCTGGATGCAATGGGATATTAAAAAAACAATCTTTAAGATCAATGACAGTTAAATGCCAATCACGAGGAATCATGGTTGGTGATGGTAGCCCGGGTTGTAGGGCTCCCATGTCCTCCATAGCATCATTAATTTTTCTCAAGTCATGGAGCAAGCGCCACTTGCCAGTCTGTTTTCGGATAACAAAAATTGGCGAATTCCAGGGACTTGTAGAGGGAACAATATGTCCCTCAGAGAGCTGTTCTGCAACTGACTCCTGGAGGGCGTGAAGTTTTTCTATAGGTAGGGGCCATTGATCGACCCAAACAGAAGAATCGGTTTTCCAAGTTAATTTTAGGGTTTCACGCCCTGCAATGGCCCCACCTAAAAAGGCTTTTCAATAGTTTGAATAAACATTCCCCATTGAGATAACACGTCGCGTCCCCATAAAACCATAGGGACAGGTAAAACAAATGGTTTAACAGAAGCTGTTTGACCATTCGAATCCTGAATCTGAATCAAATCAGAGCTTTGTCGGCTAGTTCCATAGCCCCCTATCCCAGCCAGCGCCTGAGAAACATTTGCCAGTGGCCATTGTGGGGGCCACTTAGCTTGAGAAATAACTGTAACATCTGCCCCTGTATCAATGATTCCACTTAAAACCACTCGGTGATCCCCGCGAACTAAAGTACAGCGGCACATGGGGCGCTTCTGGGTGATAGATTGGACCCATAAAATCTCAGGCACTCCTGTAGAGCCAAAAGCTCCCTGTCTTTGTTTCGGCTGGCCATCAGACTGGAGGCTAATTACTTTAGGGATTAAAATCAATTGTGCTATTTTACTATCTTTTGGTATGGTACAAGGTGGAAACGGAGTCCAAGCCATGATTTTAATTTCCGATTCACTATCAGAATCAATTACTCCTGGCAATACAAAAAGACTCGACAAGGTAGCAGATGACCTCCCTATTAATAATGCTTGAGTCTGTAGTGGTAAAGGGCCAGTAACTTCAGTAGACAACAGGTGGACAGAGGAATCAAGTAAAGTTACTGTATGGGAGGTTGCCAGGTCCAAGCCGGCGCTCCCTGTGGTTGCTGGGCAGAGGTCAGAAACCCTCCGGTTTCCTGCCCCCCCCCCCGCGTACGGAGGGGCACCGGGGCCGGTCGCGGAATTTGTGTCTGCACGCGCCGCAGATTCGCGTTCAGCTGCCGGTTTCCCGGTATGGGACGCCCATTCACATCAAATTTGTATTTGCATTGGTTCGCAAAATGCCGTCCTTTCTGACATTTAGGGCAAACCGGGGGTCTTTTTCCAGACCCAGTGTTACGGCAATTCCTTTTGAAATGCCCTGGTTTTCCGCAACCATAACAATTCTGTTCTTCATTACCTCCCATCGGCCCTTGCATGGCGGCAAAAGCGGCGGCCATTGCTTCATATTTATGAACCACCGTACCAATCCTGTTACAAGCCTCAATCATCTCAACTATCGTAGGGTTTTGATTCGGGAGCGATTTTAAAAGTTTTTTGCAGTCGGCGTTAGCGTTTTCTACCGCTAATTTCAGCAATAGGATCTCCCGAGCTTCGGCATTATCTATTTGCCGATCTAGAGCCTGTTTCAGCCTATCTATAAATTGCATATACGATTCTCGAGGCTCTTGGGTGATATTAGTAAACGCCTTTTGAGGCTTTTGGAAATCCGGAACTTTCATTAAGGCTCTTCTCGCTTCCTCCCGGACCGCTTCTAAAGCGTCTCGGGGGATGTCTCTAGCCTGAGCGGCTGGGTCTGCGTATTGCCCTGTCCCAGTAAGATGTTCCATAGTTAAAGCTGCTAAAGCGGCATTAGCGTGCCCCGCATACCCCAATAAAACTTTCTGTAATCCCGACCTCCATTGAGATTCCCACATTGTATACTGAGTCGGGGTTAACAACAATCGCACAAGAGATTTTAAATCATGCGGCGTCATGACATATGTATCGAATACAGAAGACAAAAGACTCGCAAAATAAGGAGAGGACAGTCCGTGCTCAGTAACCGTACGACGCAATTCCTTAATCACTGAGAAAGATAGCGATTCCCATTGAGCCGTCCCCCGCTTCCCTTTATAGATCACAGGAGCCACTATGGTTTTTGCTATTTCTAGTTCCCCTTCCTTCAGCGCTTGGCGCTTAATCTCTCCCCAAACATCATGGGGGTCAGGAGGGAAAAGATCAGGCTCCCCTTCAGAGTCAATGGGTCCCGGATCAAAAGGATCATCCTCTGGTGGGTAACCTGCAGCACAAGCTAACGGGGGGGGGTGACGAAACAGCGGGAAGTGGTGGTGCTGAAGGCTGCGCTCCCCCCTCCAAGCCTCCCTGGCTTTGCTCCTGCGCTTTTACCGTCTCATAAATCGATCTCCACCGTGGAAGCATTCGTTGTGCCTCCTCATTTCCAGAAGTAGCTGCATCCCATAATTTTACCCCCACATCATCCCAAAGTTCCTGAGTAAAAATTGAAGAGGCAGTAACCGTGGGGATCTTAACCTGGACCCATTTAAGGATCAACTTAAGATCCTGACCCGAAATGGACTTTTTTCCATGCTTTTCAAGCAAAGCTTCCATTAATTCATAAACGTCTCTCTCAGAAGAACTAATCTGATTTCCCATTTTTCAGTTTCCCGCAGCTCACCTCTCGTTCTGGATGGGGGTGATGGGCCGGCCTTTTCCTGCTTCGTTTCAGCAGCTCCTTCAGTTCTGCGGGACTCGCAGCACGCCACCAGATAGGTGATTATCTGTCTCCGACAGACTCTTCACAGAAGATCACGTCAGGGTCACCATTTGCCGCGATGGAGAGACGGAGACGCAACTTGATACAAGCAAAGTGTCCACTTTATTGAATACAGGCAACATATTTATATATTCTTAAGGCCAACATGTCACTTGCTAATTGGTACAATTGCAAAAGCTGAGCTCCTAATAGGCTAATAAAAAACATACGATTCTGCCAAGAGATTGTTGTGTCTCAAGACTAGATAAGTTTCAAAGTTTACCTAACAGGGTCCTAAGATCCTGTTACTAAACAGAATGTTCTTATCTGTAACCACAAATTCCTGTACTTTTGTGCTTACTTCTGCATGTTGTAATTTTCCACTGTCCTCAGTGCTTTTCCATACTGACACAACAAACCTAAAGGCCAAAGCTAACTTTATTACTTACAATATATATCTATATAATTACTAACATTCCATAAACTCAAATAACTCCTATCTTTACATAACCTACAACTGACGATGTGGGAATCGACACTCGGGCAACAGATTCTTAGAAACTCAGAAACTGTGGCTGTCACTTGGGGAAGTCTGAAACAGCTACAACAGAATGCAGAGAATATGATGGCATGGGTAGGAACAATGCCAATGCTGGAAAATACCTTTTTTTTTTTTTACCTATCTGGCCTTTATTTCAACCAACTCGGCAGTAAGTATAAGTTTGCTATTTTTATTTTGGCGGGAAGCAACTGGTCACGTTTATTGGGCACATGTCATCGACTCACCATTTTTGCCTTGATAAATTGGTGGGATCCCAAGATACCAGTAGCCAGTAACACACAGTAGACTGGAGGAGCTTGGCTTCCTCCTTGGGATGCAGAGAATCAGTCATATCATAATATAACATTGTATGCAGAACCACACAATTTACAGCAGCACGATGATAGCGGCATCGATCACAAGGTCACAATCTGTGCAACTCATCCTTATGTTTTGTTGACTAAAACTCAGGCATAATTAAGCAATAGTGTCATTTTTTTCTCAAATTACCTTCACAGACAGAAGTACTGAGGCCTGAGAAACAGGCCTTGAACCAAAGTTGACCTATAGATGAACCTCCCAATTAAATGTTATATAAAAGTAGCTCATCTTTAGTGAGATATGAATTATTGATGAGGATAAAGTTTCCAATTATTAGTGAAGGATGTAGCTAAAATGTTTATAAGAATGTATTATTTGATGTGTCAATTTCTCTATGTACAAGGGTTGGTGTTTGAGGCAGAGAAATCAGATGTTTAGCTTTAGTTGGTAGTACATGAAAAAGAATCAAATAGATAAGGAAACTCCCTTGGATCCTTCTGGGGCCCTGGCCAAGCTTCAGGTGGCATCTCAATGGAGAATAAAAACAGATGTTCTGCTGATAAAGTTATGTGTTATATTCAACAGTATAAAAGGCTGGACCCTCTTACAGCGACTTTGGAGATCTTGCCTACGAGTGGATGCACTGTGTAAAACCTCCCAATTTCCGGGACAGGTTCCCCGAATCCTTGCTGTAACAGAGGCTCCACAGTGACTGCGGGTCTGGATGATGGTAAAGTATTAGGGCAATGGGTTATGTATCTTTTTTTGATCACTATTGCTACTCTCATATAGTAATGATTAGATGCATTGCTTTGCTTATGCTTTTTGCTGCTTAGAAATAAGAGATCATTTTAATGGAATACACTTTGTTTATGCATTTGTCATTGCATTGTAAAAGAGAACACAAAGATAGACACTGAACAGAGCATTTGTCATTTTGAAATGTATTCTCATAATGATCCAGAGTCTGTCCTAGAGTGTATCGGAAAAGGCTGTGCATGTCTGAGAACCCTTTGTGATAATTTGGAAGCATCACTTAACAATCACTCAAATCTTGGCATTTGCAATTTTACTTGCATTTCAGGGTGTGATTTTTAACTACTCAATACTGAGGACTGTGTACCAGAATATACAGTGACAATGCTTTGTAACCAACACCTATAAGAATGAACATCACATTGGTCAAGAAGCTACTAGAGCACCCTGGTCTACACAACTTAATAGAAAGACGGAAGGAGGGAACTCATAGACTCCTGATTACGGTTCACCATGACACACAGGACATATACATCATGTACCGAAATGATTGAAAAAGGATGGAGAATATCACTGATGGGATGTTTTGTTTGGATGAACTCTGACTGCTACTGGAATCTTTCACAGAATACTACATCCTGAAATAGTGTTGTTGGTACTAAAGTTATGCTTAGTCTTGATAATCATCATATATCTGAGAGTGTGGTACATGATTCAAGACTGAACACTATTAACACCACCTGAGCCTGTCACATTAAACATAGAGAATGATGTTTCTTAACACATTTGGTGACAACATATGGGGCCCTTTTATAGCATGGAGGCAAGAGGTACCTGCATTACCACTTCATGAGGTAAAGATGATTGACTGCAGTCTTGGGGTGGAGTGTAGCAGGACACTCCCCCTGGTGAAAAGATACAAGCTGAAGGTCATGCTGTTTTCTAATGGCAAAGGCTGTTACAGATCAGCCTGACTTAACCATCCCCAAGGCTAACTTGGGAGGATGAGAAGATTCTTGAGCCAATGGGCAGTGAAACAGACATCTCTGATAACATTCTTGCAGTAGACTAGATGTTCCTGCTAGTCCTACAGAGATGTAAGTCCAATGACAAGATGACTGACAGTCAGTCACTTTATTCTAAAAATGCCTAGTCCCAATTCTGTGGGGTGAGAGGATTTCTGCATACTCTTTTTTTGGAGTGTCTGAAAATTTTCCCCCTTTTTTAGCAGGGATACCCCTTAAGGGTACCTTTCAGAGCTGAGAGATTCTCTCGCTCTCTTTGACATGGTTGAATAACATCATTCTCTATGAAATAAAGGCCAAATCACAGTTCATTGTAATGATCTCCATGAAAATAAAGCTATAAAACAAAAAAGGGTGAATTGTGGGAGAGTATTGGGCTGCAGGCACCTTTAACCTTGAGACAAAGCTCTTCTGTTGAGGCACAGAGAAATAACTCTGAGACAGAAGTGATAAGACAGAAGAACTGAAGCATACAAACAGGATCTGAGCATACTCAAGAAGAAGCAAGAGTGGCATGTGATAAGTATAGAGGGACCAATCATTATGCTAACATAGGCCCATGCTGTGAGACTTAGAAATTAACATAGAATAAACTGTGCGTGATCAGGGGATAAGGATATATTAGGGGAAAGCTTTAGCAATAAACAATCTGCAGCACCAAGAACTGAACCTGTCTCTGTGAGAGATTCTTGGCCACTACGACAACTAAACACCTCTACAATAGAGTAAATTGCTGTATGCCATCAACAATAAGAATAACCAGTGGAGTCACAGTAACAGACAGTAGATGAACACAGGCATTGACAGGGGCTCCTACAAGATACAAAGTGCACATAGGCATTAACTGTAAATGTCCTACCTCACCCCAGTAGACCAAGGCCTAGGGCCATTCTGACTCTCTCGAGAGCAGAGTGAAAAAAACAAATGCAACAGGATGGTAGTGTACCACAAACAGACTAGTTGCACCTGAGAGCCCAATAAAGGCTTAATAGGCTTTCTAGAACAAGCTTCCTCTTAGGAGCTTGAGAATGAGGGTACAAAAAGATGGATTATCAACACGCTCTTCCACCCACTTGTCAGAGATTATTTTCCTGTGCAGCACGTGTGCCTGACAGAAGTGTTCTACTAAGTAACAAACAGAAACCAGTCCAAAGACAGAAACTAGCTCAGTTTCCCTGACAACACCAATAAATACTTAGAGGCCATTGATATTCTGCTGTCCAAATACTCCTCTGCTAGCTGATCTCTGTGGTGAAAGTACTTGGTTCACCAGCACGGACCAAGGCAGATATACAACAGCACTGGTGTGTTCTGGGAACCTCATCCCACCAAAGGCACAGGCTCTTACAGCACTACTCCAGCTTGCAGAGGGACGCATCTTGCCCCAGGGAGACAAGCGCACCTTGCACACTGTCATGGTTTGATATGATAGCCTTTTCTGGTAAGGGGGAAGGGGCTGTAAAGATCGCTCCTGTAAGAAGTTGCTCACAGCTCTCCCCAGCTCTGAGCCAGACCCACTTCTGGGGCTGAGCCTATTAGATGCCTCCATGATCACTTTTTAAGAAGAAGCCAGAAGAGGAGGTTTCTTCCTCCATCTTCCTCCATCTTCTTCCTTCTTTTGCGCTTTCTATTTCTTCTAGCTGATGGTGGTGCAAGGAGTAGGAACAGTGAGAGAAACAACCATGCAGACTCCAAGGTCAGTGATGAAAGAGAGGAGGAGGTGTGCTGGAGCAGAGACTCCCCTGCATTCTACGGAGAGGACTGGTGAAGTTGAGATTTATTTTCATTTTTTTAAAGACCCCGCATCAGCGGTAGAGACTCATTTTGATAATGACCACGTATTAGGGGCAGAGACTCATTTTAATAATGAGCCCGTATCAGGGGCAGAGACTCATTTTGCTAAAGCTGGCCCCGGACCAGGGGCAGAGATTCACTTCATTAAAGGCCCCAAGGCAGGGACAGTGACTATGGCCGGAAGAGGCTGTGTCCTGTGGGGGGGAGCCAACCACTTCACTGCAGACCCCGAGCCAGGGGCAGTGATTTTCTTCTTTATCACTCTGGGACACAATATCCACAGCTGTAACTGTGGGGAGGAACCCATGACAAAGCAGCTCATTAAACTTATGCCCAGAAGAGACTTTGTCCCGAGAGAGGGATCCTGTAACTGCAGAAACTGCAACTGTGGTGAAGAATCGACACTAGAGATATTCAGCAAGGACTGCGTCCCGTGTGAGGGACCCTGCATCGACAGAAGCCGCAGCTGTTGGGAACAACCGACACCAGAGAAGTTCGTTAAGGACTGTGTCTCGGGGGAGGAACCCAGTGTTGGAGCATGGGAGGAATGCCAGGAGTTGTCCTCATCTGAGTAGACAGAAGTGGCAGAGCCCATCTGTGAGAGACTGACCACATCCCCCACTCCCTGCCCCCCTGAGCTGTTGAGGGGAGGGGAGGTAGAGATATTGGGAACAGTGAGCTGGGCCCGGGAAGAAAGGAGGGATGAGGGAGAGAGATCTGAAAGTGCTGGTTGTAATTTTCTCATCATCCTACTCCCTTTTTGCTTTTATTCTGTTCTGTTTCTTGTAGAATAAACTTTCCTACTTTCCTCTCTAAGTACTGGAGTCTGTTTGGCCCGGAACCGTAATTGGCAGCGGGCCCTCCCTGCCCTTGTCTCAATCCACAACAACCTTACTTATCTTTTTCCTCCCATTTTGCTAGGGCCTCCACCATCCTAACGAGGGTGGGGGTGAATGGGGGCACTGAGAGAGAGACTGTCGTGGTGCTGCTGTGCTAGCTGGGCCAAACCACGACACAAACCCTGCTCACAACTGCTCTAGCTCTTTGTAAGGAGGAGGTGGGTCCAGAGGGTAGGACAACTCAAGGCCTCTGATTTGTGCTCCACAAACACAAGGCAATAGAATCATATCTGCATCAAGTGTCCTGCAACTTGTTCATGGAGTACAAGAAGAAGATGTTGATAAATTAGAGGGAGGTGGCACAGGTGATAGAAAAATTCCATAATGGGATGTTCGCATTCAGTCTGAGGTTCATCTATGCAAAATTTGGAAGTAACACAAGACAGTTGCCTGTATTTTTTAATAGGAGCAGACAAAACGCATACAGTTGGAGAGAGCTCCCACAGGAAAGCTGCTAGAAAAGTAGCACTGTGCTTGTTGATAGATTACCTGAGGACCTGTCTAATAGAGTAGGCAAGCTGGGGCTTTGTGCTTTCCTGTAACTCTTAGGGTGAACTGGATGTCTCTGAGCAGCACACTATATTTTTCAGTAGGAGCAGGCCAAATGCATACGGTTGAAGATAGCTCCCACAGGAAAGCTGCTAGGAAGGTAGCACTGTGCTGGCTGATAGGCTACTGTCCTTGGTTTGGCGGGGATAGGGTTAACTCTCCCCAGATTTCGCAAGGGGATGTGCCTTTATCTGCTAGCACCATCACCTCCTCTCCCTCCACCCCATGCCCACCTCTTCTGTACCCTCCACCTCTTGCGTTACAACCCGAGATCTTCTGGATGCCTACTACATCTCCCTCTCCCTATGCTCGATGACTCCAGTGTCCTGTGGCACGGGCTGATAAGTAACGTGTCTACCCAGCACATGTGCTACCTGAGCCAATTGCGGAAAGATATGAACAGGTGCTGGTCGTGTTCCACTTCACTGCACAATCTCGCTAATAGTTGAGTGATCCCAGCTGGATCTGCGTCACGGTGAGCATTCCAAAGAACACGTCAATCTGCAAAAGAGACTCAGTAGACTGTTAGACTCATATCTCTGGTCGTATTCGTTTTGCCGGGACCCACTGCTGGGTTCCCTCCTTTTCTACACAAGCATACTCTCAGCCCAAGCATCTGAGCTTTCCCCCTCCCTAATACGGTTGAGCTGTAGCGTGAGCACGTTCAATGATCGCTTGTCCCTGGCTGTTGTGAGGGATACCATGTACCAATTTGATCTGCCAGGTTCGACAGAATTCTTATGTCGCATGGGAGGTGTGACAAGTCCCATTGTCAGTTTTGATTTGTGCAGGACATCCTAGGGCACGACTATACATTATAGCCAGTGCCTAATCACGTGGCGTACTGTGGCTCGGCGCATGGAGGTAGCTCCCATCTGTCTCCCTGTTTCCACACCAGTGCCGCTGTGTTGGTCTTTGATGAGGTATCTGTAAAGCGTATGTCTTTACAGTCCCATGCAGCTCCTTCACAACCTTTGTTTCTAGGAGAGTCCATTCATATCTGCTCCCATCGGTCACTGAATCATAGAATCATAGAAACATAGAATCATAGAATGTTAGGGGTTGGAAGGGACCAACCCAGAGATCACCCAGTCCAATCCCCCCTCAGTAGAAGCAGGTTCACCCAGACCAGGTCACACAGGAATATATCCAGGCAGGTCCCGTTGATCTCCAAGGGAACAGGCTTCACAACCCCTCTCCGGGCATCCTGCTCCACTGCTCCATCACCCTCACAGCATCCTCACAGTTTGGTTTAGGATTTTTTTTTTTTTTTTTTTGTGATAACTACAGTTTTACTAACAAGCATCAGACTTTTATAATCAACAGCAAAGCTATCATGTTTACACTACTTCTAATTGATCCTTTCTCTAAAAGCCAGGTGCACTTTTCTGTGATAAGCCTTGTGGTTTCACATACTGCCTCAGTCTCCTCCTTGATGGAGCTTGTTATCATGTAGGCATTCTTACTTCTTTTCTCACAGTCTAGAGCAGCTCAAGGACAATCTGCACATTAGTTCTCAAAGCATGGGTTGTTCACTGTTACCAGGCCGTGGCCTCTTTGAGACAGAAATTCCTCCACAACTCCCCCTTTTTCTTTTTGAGCAACTCATGCCTGGTAAGCTTCTTTTTATACACTGAAAAAAAAAAAGCACAGCTGACAAACAAAACTATTACACTTGTGCTAAAAGGAAAAATCTATAGCAGCTCTATTTTGCAAGGTTGCATGTCTAATACTACTTACATCAATAATCAAGTCTAATCACCCATTTTTTCTTTTTTTTTGTTTTTTTTTCTTTTTCTGGTCTCACGTATCTGTGCCACCGCCCGTATCCGCACCGCCCCCGTCCTCCAGCTCTCATTTCTGCCACTCCTCCAGGCATCATCATCGGTGCCCAATAACGCGGCTGACTTTTCTCCTTTCTCGTTCCCGGCGCCGGCAGCATTGTCCCCGACACTGCTCCCGGCGCCGCTCCCGGCACTGCTCCCAGCGGCGCAGTCGGTATTACTCTCTCCTGCGTTTTCTTTTTCTTTGTTTCCCCTCGCGTGCCCGATGGTACCCGGTCTAACATGGGGTTGTGCTTCCCCACTCTCCCCTGATCCTCTTGCACTGTACTCCCGCCCGACTCCGCCCGCTCGGCATTCCCTGCCCACATCCTCTGCAACTCGTCCCAGGGGTAACCCGACAGGCTGGGCTCGACTGGGAAGAAGCTCTCCCGCAGGGGCTCCGCTCCGGGGCCGCACTCCTCATCCTCCTCCTCGCTATCAAGCCCATCACATTCTGTGTCCCCACACAGTGACGGACCCGTCTGTGCTCCCACATTCTCTACCTCCACACACCACATTTGAGTCTCCTGATCACTACAAGCTCTCTCCTCTGTCTGTGCTCTCCACCCCATCCCCCAGAGAGCCTCCCACGCCGACAGCCAAAACCGTATCTTCTCTTCTACTTTAGTCAGAGTCCTCTTAACATCTCCCCACGCTTTAAAATACTGTACTATTCCCTTAGTCCCTGCTAAGCCAGCCTGTAACAGCTTCTTCTCCACTGCTGTCCAATTCTGTACATTTAATAACTCTCTGGGTGTCTGTACCACACCCCGCCTCTGCAACCATAGGATACACTCGGCCGTGGGCGTGCAATTAATCCGCTCGCTCACCTTAGGCGCCACCGCCTTAAGTACTTTAATAATTTGTTCCATCTGTGCCATGGCCACGGACATCCTGCGTTCCACCGATCACGTCGGGGTCACCATATGTTGCCGCTACCGGCAACACCACCAGGCCTCCCGCACGGATCACTCAGCCCATCCCCGCTGAGGGGACAAGGATCACAACACACTCAGCATGGATGATACCTTATTCCAATCCCTTGTTTACACCATGTGCCTTTATCTGCTAGCACCAGCACCTCCTCTCCCTCCACCCCATGCCCATCTCTTCTGTACCCTCTACCTCTCGTGTTACAACCCGAGATCTTCTGGAAGCTACTACACACCATCCCATAAACTGGAGAGTAGTGGGAGACCCATAAACTGTAAAGGTGACTGGGAAACATGATTAATTGTCTGTATTTTTTTTTTTCCTATTATTTTTACAGTCTATGATGGTGGAGACATGGATGGAAGAGAGATCGTCATCAGGCCTGGTGTGGGTGACTAATGATACTCAGATTCAAACCCATGATCCAAATGGTTGGTGGGTAAATGTAGATGAACCAGTACAAGCAACATGTGGAAACCAGATTAGGAGAAAATGAGACCTAAATAAGGAAATAGATAAAGTAATATCCAGATCAGGCAAAACCCAGGAGGAAAAATTAATGATAAGCTTGATCAAGGACTTTGTGAATTTACAGAATGTGTCGCAAATTACTGCTTGTCTGCCAATACCCCAGACAGTGGGGAAATTGATCCCCTGGGGAATTTTGACTATGAATTTGACCAAAGCAAAAGAAAAGAATAAAAGTGTTTCCTGTGAATCCAAGCGTGTAATTGAATGGGGGGAACAAGCATTTGAAAGAAATGGAAATACCCAGGGAAAAGAGCAGACTGTCATAAATTACCAAATTCTGTCTTTGAATCATTAAGAGAAGGACCGGGAGTTATGATGCGTTTTCTCTATAGTGGTGCAACATGTGATAAGGATAGGAGTAATTGTTCCTATGATGAAAGACAGAAAAGAAATGTAAGTAAAATGGTTCTAAAATGGAACTTTAAGGAACCTCAAAATGTAGGGAAAGAAGTATGGGATTCCATTTGGTCTATGAGTATACTGTCTTGATTACAACCCCATGGTGTTTTGCTTGGGATGGATTGGTGTTTTCAATAGATCCTTTTGTGATAGATAAGGGAACATCCACAAAAGAAAAAGAGAAAATGGTTTGCTGGTGGCAATGTGAACAGATCTATAATCGCAGCATGGTAAGCAAAGCAATAGAACATGTACCTCCTTTAGCAGCAGCACTCAAATATGAATGTTTATGTAAAGGAATAAAAAATGATCTGAACATGACAAAGCAATATGGGAAAAAAAGCAGGAATAAAACTTAGCTGCCAGAGGTCTGTGATTCCAAGCCCTGGACACTTAGGCTGGGTGATGAGTGATGGCTCCTGGATAACTCATTTACCATTGGATGGAAAAGTTAAGCAAATCACATTAGGAATGCCCACATTATGTCCTATCTGGAAGAAATCTCCTTTTAAAGAAAATTTGGAAAAATTACAATTGACATGGGAAAAGAGATCAGAAATAAATGATGACACATGAAAAAATCCAGGAGCAGGAGTAAAAATTTGCTGGGCTCAAGAGTCACTTCTAAACCCCATAACATCATATGGAAACAGGGAATGGGTATATCAATTAGCTGGACAAGTTGAATGACTGGCAAATGTTGCTTGTAAAGGATTTATAGAAATAAATATACAAGTGTAAGCTACTTAAAAAACGACCTTACAAAATAGAATGGCATTAGATATGCTGCTGTTAAAATAGTATGGCATTTGTGGATTTCTAAAAGATAGACTGGATCATTACTGCATACACATTCCTGATGTTACTGAAGATGTGGAACATGATTTGGGACTATTGGGAAAAATACAAAAAGAAACATATGAAGAAGAGGAGGAGAAAGCAAACCATTGGACAGATAAAATTATTAGTAGTTGGGGACCAAATCTGAGTTCATAGATAAAATCATTAATCAAAACATTGCTCATTTTGGTATGGGTATTTCAAATAATTGGCTTGGCTTAAGCCTGTTTAAAATGGCAATTAACCCACAAAAAAAATTACTCAATTGATTATTCAAGCAGTAACAAGAGATCAGAATAAACCAATAGAGGATCCACCATTATATGACAATTCAGCATATAATGATCGTAGAATCATAGAATGGTAGGGGTTGGAAGGGACCTTTAGACATCATCTAGTCCAACCCCCCTACAAAAGCAGGTTCACCTAGATCAGGTTGCATAGGAACATGTCCAGGCAGGTCTTGAAGACCTCCAAGGAAGGAGACTCCACAACCCCTCTAGGAAGCCTGTTCCACTGCTCCGTCATCCTCACAGTGAAATAGTTTTTTCTTATGTTTAAGTGGAACTTTTTGTGTTCCAGTTTCATCCCATTACCCCTTGTCCTGTTGCTTGCTACAATAGAAAAAAGGGATGTCCCCACCTCCTGACATCCACCCTTTAGATATTTATAAATATTAATAAGATCTCCCCTCAATCTCCTCTTCTCCAGACTAAACAGCCCCAGTTCCCACAGCCTTTCCTCGTATGAAAGATGTTCCAGTCCCCTGATCATCTTGGTGGCCCTGCGCTGGACTCTCTCCAGCACTTCCCTGTCCCTCTTGAGCTGAGGAGCCCAGAACTGGACACAGTACTCCAGATGAGGCCTCACGAGGACAGAGTAGAGAGGGAGAAGAACCTCCCTTGACCTGCTGGACACATTCTTCTTGATGCATCCCAGGATGCCATTGGTCTTCTTGGCCACGAGGGCATATTGCTGGCTCATATTTAGCTTATTATCAATCAGGACTCCCAGATCTCTCTCTGCAGAGATGCTCTTCAGCAGTTCGACCCCCAGCCTGTACTGGTGCGTGGGGTTGTTCCTTCCCAGATGCAGGACTCTGTACTTGTCCTTGTTGAACCTCATGAGGTTCCTCTCTGCCCAATTCTCAAGATGGTCGAGATCCCGCTGAATCACAGCCTTCTGGGGAATCAGCCAGTCCTCCCAGTTTGGTGTCATCAGCGAACTTGCTGAGGGCACACTCTGTCCCCTCATCCAGGTCGTTGATAAAGATGCCGAACAAGACTAGCCCCAGAACCCATCCCTGTGGAACTCCACTGGCCACAGGCCTCCAACTTGATTCTGTGCCATTGATCACCACCCTCTGGGCTCTGTCATTCAGCCAGCTCTCGATCCACCTCACTGTCCACTCATCCAGGCCACACTGCTTGAACTTTCTGATGAGGATCTTATGAGAGACAGTGTCAAAAGCCTTGATGAAGTCAAGGCAGATGACATCCGCTGCTCTCCCCTCATCTAGCCAGCAAAAGTGAGTGAAAGCCTCACATGGTTGGGCTAGGGGATCCCTGTATGTGTAAGCCTTAGCCTTGTAAGATGCACAGCAAAGTGGCACAGGGTAGAAATTGTGGAAATAGTGTATTTTAGTAATTTGAGTACTCTGAGGAATTCTTGTGTACACATACATTGGGGGTTGGACTAGATAATCTCTTAGGGGCCCTTCCAACCCCTACCAATCTATGATTCTATGATACAGGATTGGAATATTTGGAAATCGGTTAGCCAACTTGATCAAAGAGGGCTTTAAACTAAAGGACTTAGGGAGTGAGGGGAAAAGTAACATAGAACAAGCTATCCTGTCTAGCAGGGAAACAGGACAGGACAGGGAACACAATGATAAGTGTCCCTCATCCGCAAACCGTGTGCAACTCATCTGCACACCGTGTTGAAATGCAGAAGGCTGACAACCTTGAGGGAGAGCCAAACCAGGGAGGATCCTCCTGCATCCGTCCAGGGAAACCTGTGTGTTTGAGTAAGCCCCTGTGCTGCCTCTACACCAATGCACGCAGCCTGGGGAATAAGCAGGAGGAATTGGAGATGTGGGTGCGGATGCAGGGCTACGACCTCATTGCGGTCACAGAGACGTGGTGGGACAACTCACATGACTGAACACAGTCATGGAGGACTATGTATTATTTAGGAAAGACAGACTGACAAGGCGTGGAGGTGGAGTTGCTCTCTGTGAGGGAGAAATTAATGTGTATTGAATTCTGCCTGGGTGAGGATGAGGGGTGGGTAGAGTGCTCATGGGTGAAAATTAAGGCGCAGGGTAAGGTAGGTGATATTGTTGTAGGAATTTTGCTACAGGACATCTGATGAGGAGGAGGAAGTGGATGAGGCCTTCTACAAACAGCTGAGAGCTGTCTCACGATCACAATCCCTGGTCCTCATGGAGGACTTCAACCACCCTGGTATTTGCTGGGATAGTCACACAGCCAAGCACACGCAGGCCAGGAGGTTTCTACAGATTTTTGATGACAACTTCCTGTTGCAGGTGATCGAGGAACCAATGAGGAAGGGTGTGCTGCTGGATCTGGTGCTGAACAAATAAGGAGAGTCTGGTTGGGGATGTGAAGGCTGGAGGAAACCTCAGCTGCAGCAACCATGCGATGGTAGAGTTCAAGATCCTATGTGGAAGATGCAGGACACAAAGCAGGACTGTGACCCTGGAATTCAGGCGAGCTGACTTTGGCCTCTTCAAAGACCTGCTTGGATGAATCTCAAGAGATAAGATTCTAGAAGGCAGAAGTGCCCAAGAGAGCTGGTCAGTCTTCAAGCACCAATTCTGCCAAGTCCAGGATCAGTGTTTCCCAACATGCAAGAAAGGAGGAAAAGGAAATAGAAGGCCTCCATGGATGAGCAAGGATCTTCTGGGACAACACAGGCAGAAAGCAGCCATCTATGAGAGGTAGAAACAGGGCCGGACTTGGGAAGAGTATAGGAACATTGCCAGAGCGTGCAGAGGTGCAACTAGGAAGGCTACAGCCCTTCTAGAATTAAATTTAGTCAAGGAAGTTAAGGACAGTAAAAAGGCGTTTTTCAAGTACATCGGCAGCAGCAGAAAGATAAAGGAGAATGTGGGCCCGCTACTAAACACAGAGGGTACTCGGGTTACCGAAGATGCAGAGAAGGCTGAACTACGGAATGCCTTCTTTGCTTCCATCTTTACAGCCAAGGCCGGCCCTCAGTAAGCCCAGTCCAGCAAGGATAGTAGGATGGTCTGGACAGCAGAGGACTTGCCCTGGGTGTAAGAGGAAGAGGTTAAAGACTTGTTGGGCGAGCTTAACACACATAAGTCAATGGGTCCTGATGAGATGCATCCTAGAATGCTGAGGGAGCTGGCTGATGTGATTGCTAAGCCTCTCTCCATCATTTTTGAACAATCGAGGAGGACAGGAGAGGTGCCTGAGGACTGGAGAAAAGCCAATGTCACTCAAATCTTCAAAATGGGCAGTATAGTGTTGTGGTTTGGCCCAGGTAGCAAAGAAGCACCACAATATTTTCTCATTCGGTGCCCCCACCCTCGTTGGAAGACTCCTTGCATGCATTCTTCCCCTGCTCCAATATGGGGTCCCTGCCTCGGGACACAGTCCTTAATGAACTTCTCTGGCGTGGGTTCTTCGCAGCAGCTACGGCTTCTGCCGATACAGGGTCCCTTCCTCGGGACATGGCCTCTTCTGGGCATAAGTTTAATGAGTTTCTTTAACATGGGTTCGTCCCCACAGTTACAGTTCTTGTGAATATTGTGTCCCTCCTTATGGCCTCCTCTGGCCATACTTTTAATGAAGAGAATCACTGCCCCTGACACGGGGTTCTTAGAAAAATGAGTCTCTGCCCCTGATTCAGGGTTTCTAGCAAAATGAGTCACTGCCCCTGATATGGGGTCATTATCAAGATAAGTCTCTACTGATGATGCAGGGACTTTAAAGAAATGAAAAAAAATGTCAGCTCCATCAGTCCTCTCTGTAGAATGCAGGGGAGTGTCTGCTCCAGCACACCTCCTCCTCTCTTTCCTTACTGGTCTTGGAGTCCGCATGGTTGATTCTCTCACTCTTCCCGCTATTTGCACCAGCACCAGCCAGAAAAGAAGAAGGAAGAAACAGGAACAAGACTCCATTTCCAGCTTCTTCTTAACAAGTGATCATGAAGCCCCAGAAGTGGATTTGGCTCAGAGCTGGGGAGAGTTTTGAGCAACTTCTTACAGGAGAAACCTTTACAGTCCCTTCCCCCTTACCAGAAAAGGCTGTCATGTCAAATCATGACGGAAGGACAACCCAGGAAATTACAGTTCAGTCAGCCTCACCTCCATCCCTGGAAAGGTGATGGAACAACTCATCCTGAATGTCATCACTAAACATATGAAGGAAAAGATAGTTATCAGGGAGAGTCAATATGGCTTCACCAAGGAGAAATCCTGTTTGCCCAACCTGATAGCCTTCTATGAGTGTATAACCGGCTTGCTAGATGAGGGGAGAGCAGCATATGTCATCTACCTTGACTTCAGCAAGGCTTTTGACACCGTCTCTCATAAGATCCTCATCAGAAAGCTCAAGCAGTGTGGCTTGGATGAGTGGACAGTGAGGTGGATCGAGAGCCGGCTGAACGACAGAGCCCAGAGGGTGGTGATCAATGGCACAGAATCAAGTTGGAGGCCTGTGGCCAGTGGAGTTCCACAGGGATGGGTTCTGGGGCTAGTCTTGTTCGACATCTTCATCAACGACCTGGATGAGTGGACAGAGTGTACCCTCAGCAAGTTTGCTGATGACACCAAACTGGGAGGACTGGCTGATTCCCAGAAAGTCTGTGCTGCCATGCAGTTGGAGGCCCGTTATAGTGGTGCAAGCAATATTCATTCAAAGATGTAGAGAATCTACATAATGCACATCCAGAGATGTATATAGACAACACAGTACAATCAACAGAGTTGACTCAAAGCCACCCTTTCTTTGCTAGCTACTTCCTTATATGCTACTTCTGTCCATGTGATCACCCAGGGCCCAATTGATTAACTTGCAGCACCTGTTTCTGATAATTGGAAGCAGCTTGCCAGCTGCATTAACTTCTCCGTACCATCTTTATTCAAGCTGGCTGGTCCAAGCCACATTTGTGCCTACAATTCCCCCCTTTTTCTTTTTGGACCAGCCAGCCTTCAGCAACACATTTCAAAATTAAAAGTAAATGAAGAAAACAAATATTTTTACCCATGGCCACGAGTTTAAAACAAAAGGTCAATAACAGCTACATCACTGAACAATATAATACAAAAATCCATAAGCTCAAAATAAATATAATCTGATATATGTTGCTAGGGGGGACGCATACTGGCAAGAAGGGATGAGTTCTCTGTAACTCCACTGATATTTCTGTTTCCTGAATGTAGTTTTGGACTTTTCTTCAACTTCTTTAGTATGTTTATCTGTGAGCATTATCTGTAAGTCGGAAATATCTCTTCATCCGTAGAAAACACATCATTTTTGCTTTCAAGTTTCCATTGGCCATCTTGTTAAGTTTTTCAATTCTTTTAATACGATACAGATTGCTAGAGGAATTTACAGCAGCATATGTGGTTCCACACTTGACAGGGTTTACATTTTAATAGGGTGATGGATTGAGGGTGGATCGCTTGGTTCTTTCCTCAAGATTGTTTTTTCCATTGTTCTTACAGTCATTAAGTCCTTTCGGTTGATGTGGCTTGATCCATTTTGCCGGAATCCACCGGGGACCTTGATCTGTAATGACACAAGCATAGCCTCTTCCCCACATTAACAGATCTGCAGGTCCTTGCCACTCCCCAGTAGTGGGATTCTTATACCAAACTTTAGGTTTGTCAGTAAAATCCAAATCGCAACTCATTTAGGCAAAGTGTGTTAATGCTGATGGTTCATTCCGGTTTGCCACAATTCTGAGATGATTCATTGTATAAAGCTCTTTCATTAGTCTATCTTGAGGGCTCATCCCCTCTTCCGACGTTTTTTGTTTTTCTAGCAGTCCTTTTAAAGTTTGATGTGTACGTTCAATAATGGCTTGACCTGTAGAATTTCCTGGGATTCCAGTAGTATGTTTAACACTCCATAATTTCAGAAACTTACGTGTTCTACTGGCTATATATCCCGAGCCATTATCAATTTTTATCTCTCGTGGAACACCAAGGACTGCAAAGCAACTCCTCCAATGTCTTAGGATGTCTCGAGCACTGTCGCTTTTTAAGGCTGTGGCCCAAACCATGGCCGAATAAGTATCAATAGTGACATGTATTCATTTAAATCGTCCAAAGGGAGCATAGACAGTAATATCCGATTGCCATATTCCTAATGATGGCAGACCTCTGGGATTGACTCCTACTCCTAGTCCGATTTGATTCTGGCATGCAGGGCATGTGGAAACAATACCCTGAGCGTCCAATATGGTCAGGTCAAAGTTCTTTGCCAGCATTTTCACACCTTGGTGAAAAAAACCTTGTGATCTTCGGGCTTGAAAAAATTTATCAATTATTGGCCCCATATGTATCAATAAAGGAGCTGCCACTATCTTGTCAACAATTTCATAGCCAACTGATAGGCCATCTTTTAAGCCCGAATGGCTTCAAATATGTCCAATATAATAAGCAGTTTGACGTTCATTTATCTGATGCCAGAGCCACAGAAATAAGTTATACAGATTCTGATTAGAGATTTCTTTCAACAACGCTCTCTCTAATCGAGTGACGGCATCGACCACATAGAGGGAATCAGAGATGATGTTTAATGGGACGTCTGGCCACTTCTCAAAAGTTTTAACTACAGCGATTAATTCAAGCAGTTGAACTGAGCTTCCTGGGGAGTGAACATTTAGGTTTTGCCATTGTCCATTCTCCCACCAAACCACTCCTGCTTTGGTTTGGATCTTACTTGCGTCGGTAAAAACAGTCAGGCCTTTAACGGGTACTGCTGATCTCAACAGTCTGTCTTCCATTTGAAATTTAACAGAAAACAATTGATGGGCCGGATAGTGATTATTTATAGTCCCTGGATATGACAATAAGGCCCACTGTAATTCATCAGATTGTTGCAGTGCCCAGTTCAAGAACTCATCTGTGAGAGGAACAAAAATGACATCCGCCTCAATCCCTGCTATTTCCAGCAGACGTTTTCTGGCCTTAACTATTATTTTTGCAATTGCCTCTAGCCTAGTGGTAATTGTTTTTTGCAAATTATATGGCAAAAATATCCACTCCAGGATCCTCAATGGGTCTTTCGCTACTGAATCCCATTGCATCAAGACTGCCATTACATGCTGGTTTTGACTTATCACAGCAATGTTAATTGACAAGTCAGGAACATATAGGTGACTGTAGTTATTGACTATCTTGTTTCCTATTTTTTCTATTGCTTGTATTTGCTGCCAGGAAAGTTTCTCCGCACTATCAGCCTCCACTGAGCCCTTTAACAAAGGCATTAGTGGCGCAAGATCCTCATTCACGATACCACATATGGTTCGTACCCATTGGATATCACCTATTAGCTTTTGAACATCTGTTAAATTAGCAATATCTTTTTTAATTGCCACCTTCTGAGGATAAATGCACGCATCGGTGATAATATTACCTAAATATTTCCAAGAGGCGTGCATTTGTACCTTCTCTGGCACAATCACCAACCCGGAGATGCTCAACTGTCACTTCACTTCTTGTAGAATGTGATGCTGGTCCAGGTCTTTTCCTGCAATCAAGATATCATCCATATAATGGTAAAATAAAACACGAGGGCATTTTTTGCGCAGAGGTGCCAGCGCCCAGGCAACATAAGTTCGACAAATAGTTGGAGAGTTCTTCATTCCCTGACGTAAAACAGTCCACTGATATCATTTTGCTGGCTCTTGTTTGTTAATAGATGGTACTGTAAAAGCAAACTTCTCACTGTCATCCTCATATAGGGGAATTGTGAAAAAACAGTCCTTTAGGTCAATCACCAACAGGGGCCAGTCTTTTGGAAGCATTGCAGAAGATGGTAATCCTGGCTGTAAAGCACCCATATCTTGCATCACTGCATTAACAGCTCTTAGATCATGTAACAGCCTCCATTTCCCTGATTTCCTAGGGACAGTAAAAATTGGTGTATTCCATGGACTGGTGGATGGCTTAATATGACCTTTTTCTAATTGTTCATTTACTAATTCATGAATGTGGGCGAGCTTTTCTTTGCTTAGCGGCCATTGATCAATCCAAACTGGTTTATCTGTAAGCCAGGTTAACATTTTCATTTGACAAACGAAAGTCCATTTAGCTTCAGGTGTCTCTACCTAAAAGCCAAACTGAAGTGTTCATTACATAGGGTCTAATTTGTACACATCTATTCTCTTCGTCCTGTATCCATATCAAAATCAGGTCTCTGCTAATTTTTGTCATCTGTGTTCCTCCTACTCTGACAACAGGGGTGTCTAAATTCTCTAAAGGCCAGCTTTTTGGCCAATAGGATAATGGAGCAATGGTAATGTCTACTCCCGTATCTAGTAACGTATTGTACCCAACCATGTGTTCACCATTTGGATGTTGGAATATAACTGTCTGAGTGGGCTTTGCCTGTGAAAGTGACATTGCCAGTCTTACCTCAGGTACTCCAGTGGATCCAAAACCACCATCTCGACGCTTACGACTTCCTGCAAATGGAGCTTTAGCTCTGAAAATTGAGCTATTTTAGTTCCTTTAGGTATATGAACTGATGGCTACCAACCTTTAACCATTATTCCAATGTTTCCTTCATAATCTGCATCAATAACACTGGGGAGCGCAAAAATACCCTGTCAAGGGGCCGCTGACTGTTCTAAAAGCAGAGCACTTAAACCATAGCCAAGGGGTCCAATAGCATTTGATGAGATAACCATTACTTTCATATTGTGGATGGTTACATCTACTGCTGTTTCCACATCCACTCCTGCGCTTCCTGCAGTGGCTGATCTGCAGCACCTGTTTCTGATAATTGGAAGTAGCTTGCCAGCTGTATTAATTTGTTCCTATCATCTTTATTCAAGCTGGCTGATCCAAGCCACATTTGTGCCTACAGAGGCCTGTGGCCAGTGGAGTTCCACAGGGATCGATTCTGGGGCCAGTCTTGTTCAACATCTTCATCAACAACCTGGATGAGGGGACAGAGTGTAGCCTCAGCAAGTTCGCTGATGACACCAAACTGGGAGGACTGGCTGATTCCCCAGAATGCTGTGCTGTCATTCAGAGGTGTGATAAATTATTTAGTCCCAAACGGGATTTCAATTAAAGTTTACAATTTATTAAATGAATAAAGACAAGCAAACAGCGCTGGGTGCACTGGGAGTCTCTGCTCAACCAAGACGCACCCCATACAGCTCCTGCTTACGGTTTTTGTTTCATAGGCTAATACATATTCATCCAGGCTAATACTTATTCATAGCTACATCCTAGGCATGTGCCCAATAGAACCACGTTGTGCTGAGTCATGCTGACAGACAGGTTGCCTCTGCCCAGCATCACGTTACCAGCAACAAAATCGGTTCAAGCTAACTGCTGGAGAAAAAGAAAAAAAAAATGGGCACCTTGCAAAAAGTGTGAACTATCTACATCTTAAGCCTGCGGTTATACAAGGCACATTGACACGAATCAGGTGAACACATTTCACAATCTCCCATCTTTTTTTTTAATAATATTGATTTGTGTTTTGGTTTCTGAGTCAATACTTGCCAAATTGATATCAATTTCAGATCTTTAGTATCATCAGGGGATGAGTTTTCTCTTTCCCTGGTTCTGGATCAACAGGAACTGCAGTTATCTGCATTCCTTGTATAACCGAGTGTATTAGTCTAGTAAAACAAGGTATTAAACATGGAATTATTAACAATCCTCAAAATATCCCCAATACTATTCATAAAGTTCCCCCATTTCCCCCATAATCTTCCTAGATCAATTCCATTCCAAGTCTGAACTGGAACGTGCAATTTTCTTTATTTCTTTTACAAGCTCATTTACAGTGTTTTCTCCATCATCAATTTCTGAACAGCAATTACTAAGATTAAATTTTCCACAAACACCCCCTTCTGTACTAAGATCTTTCCAATTTCCAATTTGTAGGCTCTGTTTATGGCGTCTTCTTCTTAACTCATCAGCTTCAGCATACACTTGAACTCCCAATTGCTCTACCCGATTTATAGGTAACAGGAAAAAACTAGGCCTTATAGTTCCTAATATACAGGATTCTGCACAATTTTTGGCCAATTCTTAAATTGATTCCAATGGACTTCCCCACTTATCCCATTTATTCCAAGTTTTGTTAAATTTTGCCATACTTGTTTGGAGTACTGATTGTTGTTTCCTGTTACCTTTTCCATTGCTTTCCATACTTGAGGATCACTAATGTTGCTCTCCATAGCCTCCTATGGCCATCGTTCACCTTGGTTTGTTCCACCACAAACATAACAATTAGTTAGCAACTGTGAGTATTTCATATTTCACTCCTGTTTCCATTTCATGTTAAATAGCAGTCTGTTCTGCACCAATTCCTTTGTCCTTTCTTTTATTTCAATACTAATAATTTCACGTGGATCCTCTCCAGATTGATTACCATAGTACCATCTCCAATCTAAATTCCCACAATTAGTGTTATAACCGTGCTTGTTCCAATTAATCTTCCAGCTTCTGAATTTGCCTTCCTCTCTACCCAGTATTGATAAGGGAGGTTTTTTGGATCATAACATACAGTCCTGTTACCTTTACATAGCTTCCTATTTTCTGGCCTTTACAGTCATAAAAAAATATGATAAACCAGAGTCTGGGGACTTACCCGTCCCCTTCTAGTATTTACCACACATTGACTGCAGTAGCCAGGGCTAAGGAATTCACCCCGAGTAGGACTAGAAGAGGTCCGGTCAGGGCCATAGAGATGGGCGGTCACAGCCCAAAGGGGTTGCAGCCCTTGGGAGACCTTTTTAAGCTGCAACACCGGTTCCCCTCTGGTCTTGCCCTCTTCCTTAATCTTAAGGGGTGGTCTTTTCAGAACAACCAGATGAGATTAAAGGTTAGCTTTCTCCAATTTGCATGCTATGTCCCAAAAATCCGGTGTAAATTGTCCTCCCTAGTAGTTATTTATTCAAAAATCTCCCTGTCTTATTAATTTTACAGGAGTAACCACAATGAAATTCCCACAGCAACTTAGCTTATGTTCTTGGATGAGGGCCTCTTCAAGTTCATCCAATGGTTAGCTTAGTTTCTTCTGGCTCAGATGTGACTCTCCAATCTTTTATTGGACCTTTCACTCGTGACACGTGTCCATCCTTTTTCAGCAGTTCTCACAGCTGTTTCTGTAGTTAGTAAAACAAGAAAAGACCCTTCCTAGAGGGGAGAGAGATTTTCTTCTTTCCATGTTTTTATTAGAACCTTATCTCCTGGTTCTAGCTGATGATTTGCAAATCCTAAAGGTGATGTTTGGGCTACCATCCCAATTTCTCTTAATTCTTTTAATCTTTTCCCAATAGTAATTATGTATTTTTGGATACTTTGATCCTCAAAAATAAGGCATGCTATATAGCATTTCATATGGTGACAATCCAGTCTCACTGTGTGGTTTAGTTCTTATGTTTAGAAGTACTAATGGTAAGCATTTAGTCCAAAGCATTTGTGTCTCAATCATTAATTTAGCCAATTGTTGTTTTATTGTTTGATTCATTCTTTCTACTCTCCCTGAACTTTGTGGGTTCCACGGAGTGTGATATTCCCGTTGAATATCTAATTATTGACACAGTAGTTTTATTATTTTAGAAGTAAAATGTGTGCCTTGATCTGAATCAATGTACTAGATTATCCTATATCTAGGTATCAGGTGTTCTAATAAAATTTTTACCACCATCTGTGCACAGGATAAGCTTCTACCCAGTGTGTTAAATGATCTACTATTACCAATAGATATTTTATCCTCCCTACCTTAGGCAATTCGGTGAAATCGATTTGTACTCTTTCAAAAGGTCTGTAAGCCGTTTTTCTCCCTCCCGTGGCTGCTTGTAGAAACACTTTCTTGTTTACCTTTTGACAAGTTAAGCATCCTTGTGTAATTTGCTTTGCTATTTCAAAAATTACAATACAGCCGAATTGTTTAAGGAAATGATCACCTAACACCTTTGTACCCCAATGTGTTTGCATATGTAATCGTTCTAATAGTTGCCTGAAATAGGACTTTGGCAACATCTCTTGCCCATCGGGCAGTGTCCATTTTCCTTTTTCTAACTTAGCCCCTATTTTCTCCAATCTTGCCTGTTCCTCAGGGCTAAACTTCTCTCTCTCCTCTCGTCTTTCTTTGCTGATGTCTTCCTGTGTTTGTACTACATTAATTTTAACGACCTGAGTCCTCAGGGCTGCTTCCTGGGCCTCTTTATCTGCTAGGTTATTTCCTCTAGTTCGATAATCTAATCCTTTTTGGTGTCCTCTCACATGTACCACTGCTATCTCCTTTGGTTCTCTTTAAAATTTTCACTATTAATTCCTGATATATTAGATTCCTCCCCTGAGTATTAATTAAACCTCTTTCTTCCCAAATCTTTCCAAAAGTGTGGATCACCCCATATGCGTACTTAGAATCCGTAAATATAGTCCCACTTTTTCCTTTCAATAATTCCAGGCCCCTACAGAGGGCATGCAGCTCACAAGCTTGAGCTGACCATGATGGACTCAGAGGTCCTGATTCCACAAGTTCTAAATTCTTATTAATTATTGCATATCCCGATTTTCTCTTCCCTTCCACTACTCGGGAGGAGCCATCTATAAACAACGCTTCTCCATTTTCCAACTCAGTATCTCTTAAATCTGGCCTTACCTTAGTCTGGGTCTCAATTACCTCTAAACAATTATGTTGTACTTCCTCTGATGGCTCTCCAAAAAAAAACTGTGCAGAACTTTGAGCAGAAATCACCCTCAGTTCTAAGTCAGGGGAGTCTATTAGTATGGCTTCATACTTTAGGATCCGGCTGTCCGTTAACCATTTCTCCGCCTTTTGTTGTAAAACTTTCCTGACATTGTGTGGGGTATATACCTTTAAAGGAGCACTAAAGGTAATTTTCCAAACTTCCTCTATTAATAATGCTGTAGCAACCAAAGCTTAGAGACAAGCAGGCCATCCTCTACTTACTGGATCAAGTAACTTAGAACAAGAAACTTAGAAAGGTTTTTCTAGATCTGGGAGGCTCAATATAGGTGCTTGTATTAATGCCCTTTTTATTTCCTCGAATTTCTGGTCATCTTCTGTAAACCACTTAAATTGGTTACTAGTTAATTTTTCATATAAGAATTTTACTTTTTCACTATAATTTTCAAGCCATGGTTTACAATATTCTAATAATCTCAATGTTTGCCGAATCTCCTTTTTTGTTTATGGGGGTCTTAAGGATAGAATCTCAAATACCCTGTCAGGATCTAGCTTCTTCTTTCCCTTACTCAGCCAACGTCCTAAGTATTTTACTTCTTGTTCCAGAAACTGTAGCTTTGATCGGGACACCTTCAATCCTTTCTCCCCTAGGAAATTTAACAATTTAATGGTGGCTTCTTGGGTCTTCCCTTCGGTTTCTACTGCTACTAATAAATCGTCTACATATTGCAATAATTTTACCTCCTGGGGTAATGTGAAATCCTGTAAGATTTTCTCTAAAGTTTGCCCAAATAAATTCGGTGACTCTGTAAACCCCTGTGGTAATACCATCCATCTTAATTGCTGGTTTTGTCCCGTTTCGGGGTCCTCCCACTCAAAAGCAAAATAGTCTCTAGATCCCTCATCCAGAGGACAGGCCCAAAAAGCGTCTTTCAAATCTATTACACTATACAAAGTATGTCTGGGAGAAATATGACTCAGTAAAGTATAAGGATTTGCCACCACAGGGAATTTAGTGATCATTCACTGATTTACAGCTCTTAAGTCCTGTATGACCCATCTGGTTTCTTTATAGGGAGGATGGGTGTATTATGAGGTGACATACACAGTTCCAAAGTTCCTTTTTCCAAAAGTCTGTCAACTACAGGTTTTAATACTTTTCGATCCTCTATGGATATAGGGTATTGCTTGATTCTAATTGGGCAATGCGGATCTATTATTTGAACACTTATAGGGTCCATTTTTATCTTTCCAATTTCCCCTTCTTTATACCACAATGAGGGATTAATGGCTTCTTCATCCTCCTATGTTAAAGTATATAATTTAATCTGCAATTTGTCCCTCTGACTCTAAATGCTCAAGTTTAACTTCAAAATCAAGTCCCTTCCTAATAAATTGTATTCCGCTTCAGGGAGCAAAAGTAAATCATTAAGACAAATTTTCTTTTCTGTTTCTACTTTTACATCTTTTAAAATAGGTACTTTAAAAGGTTCTCCTTTGACCTCAACTACTGACATATAACTCTTCCCTTTTTCTACTCCTTTTGGAAGTTTTTGAATGGTTGATTTTTCAGCTTCTGTATCCACTAAAAATAAAACCTCCTCTTTATGGGAACCTATTAATAATTTTATCAAGGGCTCTGTTGATGTTGAAGTCCCCAGAAGATATAGCCACTGACACCCCTCTTCTTCTTTGAACATTTTCTCATCTTATTCTCGCTTACGGCAGTTCCTCTGAACGTGTCCCCTCTTGTTGCAGTAGTAACAAATGAGAATTGTGGATCTCTCTCTATGAGGCTGTCCCCAGGGTGTCTGCTCTACTCTTTTTTTCCTTTTCTCTCCAGACGGAGTCTTATTTATCTGACTTTCTCTTACATCTGTGGTATTTAATGGGACTACCACAAACCCGATACCTCCCTGATTTCCTCCAAGGGGTACTTCTCATAAGGGATATAGAGAAGCTCCCTCATATGCAGCAGTTCTACTTCTCATACATGCCGCCAGAGGTCGCTCTAACTCCGGTGCTGTTGGTAGAGGAGGCAGGGGCAACGGTGGCACAGGCACAGACACCATGGCTACCAGAGGGGGAGCCACTGCCAGAGGCGGACTGCCAGGATATGGAGGCAGTAGGTTATCCAGTGGCTCCCATTTATCATCTTTTTCTTTTTCACTTCCATCTCTTTCTTCCTCCTCAAATCTTTCATCTGCTGATAATTCGCTCCCTTCCTTCAGGTCCTGGGTCCTCGAATCTGTCTGACACATCTAGGAATTTTGCTGTGGCAATTCCTACAGCCCTTGGTTACTGGTAAGAGTGTCTTGCAGGGGGTTTCAGGACCTATCACCATGAATCCTATAGGAATCACTTCGGTCCTTCACCGGCCAAGTCCCTCGCGGGAGATTGGAACCGCAGTTAGAAGACCTCCACAATTGCTTCAGAACCAGGTTCCGTCTCAATCACCTTCGTTTGGATCTTCGCGCGCAGAATTACGGGCAAAATAAACTGCTGCAGCCAGCAAGAGAGCTCATAAAAAAATCAAATTCTTTGCTTGCCTCTATTCAGATTCAGGCTGGCATTAGTCCCAACCCGACCCGATCAGGAGCTACCAAATGGTAGACCATCCCGGATGAGCCCCCAATTGTGATAAATGATTTAGTCCCAAAAAGGAATTCCAATTAAAGTTTACAATTTATTAAATGAATAAAGACAAGCAAACAGCGCTGGGTGCACTGGGAGTCTCTGCTCAACCAAGGCGCACCCCATAGAATCATAGAAGCATAGAATAGTAGGGGTTGGAAGGGACCTTTAGAGATCATCTAGTCCAACCCCCCTGCAGAAGCAGGTTCACCTAGATCAGGTTGCATAGGAACATGTCCAGGTGGGTCTTGAAGACCTCCAAGGAAGGAGACTCCACAACCCCTCTGGGAAGCCTGTTCCATTGCTCCATCATCCTCACAGTAAAATAGTTTTTTCTTATATTTAAATAGAACTTTTTGTGTTCCAGTTTCATCCCATTATCCCTTGTCCTGTTGCTAGCTACTATAGAAAAAAGGGATGCCCCAACCTCCTGACACCCACCTTTTAGATATGTGTAAATGTTAATAACATCTCCCCTCAGTCTCCACTTCTCTAGGCTAAACATCTTCATCAGTGACCTGAATGAGGGGACAGAATGTACCCTCAACAAGTTCGCTGATGCCACCAAACTGGGAGGACTGGCTGATTCATCAGAAGGCGAGGTTATTGAAAATAAAGCACAAAAGGCAGAGTTAATAGTCTTGCTGAGGGCCTTGGAGCTTTCACAAGGGAAAATATTTAACACTTTGACTGATTAAAAATTTGTATTTGGGATCATGCATACTCATGGGGCTATTTGGAAAGAAAGAGGACTTTTGAACTGTCAAGGCTCACCTGTTAAATATTGGCCCCTGATACAGGAGCTGTTACAAAAGATTAATCTGCCAAAACAAGTGGCAGTATTGCACTGCAAGGCCCACCAACTTGCAGACACTCTGAAGACCCTCATCAGGAATCATGAAGAAAGGGAATTGTCCAGGATACTATTTGCAAATAAATTTTTCAGAACTACCACAGCAAAATGGGTACAGGTATCTTTTAATAATTATAGATATATTTTCAGGATGGCCAGAGGCCTTTCCCTGTCACACCAATAAAGACAGGGAAGTGTCAAAAATTCTAGTCAAAGAAATAATACCATGGTTTGGATTTTCAATAGGTCTCACATCACATGAGGGCCACCACTTCGTAGCAGAAGTGGTTCAGGGTATTGCCCGGACTATAGGTATTAAATAGGATTTATATACCCCATGGAGACCTATGCGAGTAGTAAAGTAGAAAGGATGAATCAGAGACTTAAAAGACAAATAGGGAAAATTTGTCAGGAAGCCCAAATTAAGTGGCCAGAAGTGCTTCTATTAATGCTATTGTGAGTACATATTCAATCAAGGTTCAAGGAGAAAATTATTCCATTTGAGATGTTATATGGTAAGCCTTATCTGATTGTAGGAGCAAATATAGACACAGGAGTATTAGGGAATCAATATCTTAAAGAGTATGTCATATCTTTGGGGAACGTTTTGTCTTCTCTTCACAGCTATGTAGTGTTGGAACTAATTAATACCATTAACTCTGGACATTGCAATACATTTATTTCAACCCAGAGACTGGGTCTACATCAAGTCATGGAATTCAGAATTGCTAACTGAAAAGTGGGATCATTCCAAGTACTCTTGACAACTTACACAAATGTCAAAGTTCAAGGGAAAGTGCGATGGATCCATTACTCTAGAATCAAAAAGGCTCTCACTCCACAGACAGTGGAACAATATTCTCCCTTTAAGCTGAAACTAAAAAGATCATGATTGTGTTTTATGTTTTATCTGTAACAATTATGGTAGCAATGGGTCAAGTTTTGCAAATATCACATTGGAATAAAAATCGGCATCTAATTCTGGCACAAAATATCACTCAAGTACCACATAAAAATGATTGCTGGATCTGCACACATATGCCAGAACATTTAAATAAAGATATTCCTTTATTAGGAGTCCTGATTCCCTTCAATATATCTTGGACTAACATGGATAAATATATACTTTCCTGTAAGAGGAAAGAGAGGAGAACCAGAGTGGGAAATAGATAATCCCACTCCCCAAGAATCATATTGTACTTGTGTTCAAAGATGTAATCCTCCTAAAGGACAAGGTAAAATAGATTGTATAAGTTCAATTTTTATCAGAAATTTTACTAATTGTAATCTTACAATTAACATTGGGACACATAAGTATAAGTAAGTGGTCAGTACCTAATGCATCCAGATGGTACTAGCTGTGTGGAAATAAAGCTCGAAAAGTATTACCTCCAGGATGGAAGGGAACACGTACCTTAGGAGCTGTAGTCCCTAATATGACAATAATTGATAAACTACATAGACAGAGTAGATGGGTATGAACCTTTCTTAAGCAAACCAGAAGAGTTCACAATGCTATTGTAGACCATCTGTCGTGGTTTGGCCCAGCTAGCACAGCAGCACCACGACAGTCTCTCGCTCGGTGCCCCCATTCACCCCCACCCTCATTAGGATGGCGGAGGCCCCAGCAAAATGGGAGTAAAACGATAAGCAAGGTTGTTGTGGATTGAGACAAGGGCAGGGAGGACTCGCTGCCAATTATGGTTCCAGGCAAAACAGACTCCAGTACTTGACTTAGAGAGGAAAGTAGGAAAGTTTATTCTACAAGAAACAGAACAGAATAAAAGCAAAAAGGGAGTAGGATAATGAGAAAATTACAACCAGCACTTTAATATCTCCCTCCCTCATCCCTCCTTTCTTCCCAGGCCCAGCTCACTGCTCCTGATATCTCTACCTCCTCCCCCCTCAACAGCTCAGGGGGGCAGGGAATGGGGGATGTGGTCAGTCTCTCACAGATAGGCTCTGCCACTTCTGTCTTCTCAGATGAGGACGACTGCTGACATTCTTCCCCTGCTCAAACACGGGGCTCCTCCCCTGGAACACAGTCCTTAATAAACTTCTCTGGTGTGGGTTGTTCCCAATAGCTGTGGCTTCTGCCGATACAGGTTCCCTCACACGGGACGCAGTCCTTGGTGAATATCTCTGGTGTGGATTCTTTACCGCGGTTGCAGTTTCTGCAGTTGCAGGGTCCCTCTCTCAGAACAAGGCCTCTTCTGGGTATAAGTTTAATGAGCTGCTTTGTCGTGGGTTCCTCCCCACAGTTACAGTTGTGGATATTGGGTCACTCCTTCAGGACATGGCCTTTTCCGGCCATAGTTTTAAAGAAGAAAATCACTGCCCCTGGCTCGGGGTCTGCAGTGAAGTGGTTGGGTCCCTCTCATGGGACATGGCCTCCTCCGGCCATAGTCACTGTCCCTTGCTCGGGGCCTTTAATGATGTGAATCACTGCCCCTGGTCTGGGGCCAGCTTTAGCAAAATGAGTCTCTGCCCCTGATACGGGCTCATTATCAAAATGATTCTCTACCGCTTATGCGGGGTCTTTAAAGAAATGAAAATAAATCTCAGCTTCACCAGATCTCTCCATAGAATGCAGGGGAGTCTCTGCTCCAGCACACCTCCTCCTCTCTTTCATCACTGACCTTGGAGTCTGCATGGTTGGTTGTCTCACTGTTCCTACTCCTTGCACCACCACCAACCAGAAGAAAAAAAAAGGGGCAGAAGAAGGAAAGAAGATGGAGGAAGAAACCTCCCCTTCTGGGTTCTTCTTAAAAAGTGATTGTGGAGGCGTCTAATTGGCTCAGCAGCAGAAGTGGGTCTGGCTCAGAGCTGGGGAGAGTTGCGAGCAACTTCTTACAAGAGTCATCTTTACAGCCCCTTCCCCCTTACCAGAAAAGGCTCTCATGTCAAACCATGACACCATCCTTCAGGATTCCAGAGTTTTGCTAGATGATTCCTACCTTGGCTTGGAGTAAGTGAATTAGAAAAGACAATTATAAAAATATCAGCCACAATTGAAAACATTGAAAACAAAACCATTGGTGCTATATGGGCACTACAAATTGAAGCATCTAGTTTATCCCAGGTAGTGTTGCAAAGCCAAATGGCTCTTGACTTACTGTTGGACTCTCAGGGAGGTGTTTGCACAATTATTAATACAAGTTGCTGTATATATGTATATTCATTAAGGATCTTGATGAGGGAACAGAGTGCACTGTCATCAAGTTTACTGACACACCAGAAGGCTGTGCTGCCATTCAACGAGCCCTGGACAGGCTGGAGAGTTGGGCTGGGAGAAATCTAATGAAATTCAACAAGGGCAAGTGTAGAGTCTTACATCTGGGAAATAATAACTCCACATACCAGTACAGGTTGGGGAATGACCTGTTAGAGAGCAGTATAGGGGAAGGGGACCTGGGGGTCCTGGTGGACAGCATGATGATCATGATCCAGCAATGCACCCTCATGGCCAAGAAGGCCACTGGCATCCTAGGGTGTATTAGAAGAGGTGTGCTTGGTATGTCAAGAGAGGTTCTCCTCCACCTCTACTCTGCCCTTGTGAGACCATATAGGGAGCTACTTAAGAGAGTTCAGAGCAGGGCCAAAAAGATGGCTAAGGGAGTGGAGCATCTCCCTTATGATGAATGGCTAAGGGAGATGAGGCTCTTTAGCTTGGAGAAGAGGAGACTGAGGGGTGATCTCATTAATGTTTACAAATACATAAAGAGTGGATGTCAGGAGGATGGACCCAGGCTCTTCTCAATGATGTCCAATGATAGGACAAGGTGTGGAAGCATGGTTTACATTAAAAGGTCATGTTCCCATCAGTGAGATAAAACAGAACAAAACAGAGCTGAAACTGTAAATATGTTAAGTATGCTTGCAGACCTTAGTGGCACCAGCTAATAAGCAAATGTAGTAATCTGGCCAGCTGCAGATGGCAACAGCTAATCTTAGGCAAGGACAATGTATCCTTGGCGGTTATCTGTAACTCATAAACAGGAACAGATGCCTGAGAAAAAGGATCTGAAAATGTACTTTGTAACCACAAAAATATCTGTCTTATGCAATGCCATCAGTTATATCAAACCAATCATAGTGTGTGTATTTCCATATTCATGAGTTAGTGTTATATTAATCGAGCTTAGAGCTGCAATAAACAAATCATGCTTATTGATCATATTGGTCGTATTTGATTCCTCTCTGCTGCAACAACAAGGGGCAACAGGTACAAGCTAGAGCATAAGAGATTCCAAAGGAACATAAGGAAAAACTTCTTCACTGTGAGGGTGACAGAGCACTGGAACAGGCTGCCCAGATGGGTTTTTGAGTCTCCTTCTCTAGAGACATTCAAAACCCACCTGGATGAGTTCCTGTGTAACCTAATATAGGTGGTCCTTCTCTGGCAGGGGGGTTGGACTAGATGATATTTTGAGGTTCCTTCCAATCCTTATGATTCTGTGATTCTGTAATGCCAGTCAGTTCTAAGATAGGCCCACAGGTGACCAAGGCTGAGCCAGTTAGCAATTGAGCCAACACCTCTGTGAATAACATATTTTAGAAAGCGAAGAAGTTGTTGTGCAGATGCTAAACTGCAGCAGCAGCAGAAGGGAATGAGAATGTGAGAATAACATCTCCACAGACACTGAGATCAGTGGAGAAGGAGGAGGAGGAGGTGCCCAGACACTGGAAGAGAGATTCCGCTGTGAACTGTGGTGAACACTACGGTGAGGCAGGCTGTGCCCCTGCAGCTCATGAAGATCCATGGTGGAGCAGAGATCCACTCGCAGCCTGTGGAGGACCCCACACCAAAACAAATGGATGCCTGAAGGAAGCTATGACCCTGTGGGAAGCCCACACTGGAGCAAGTTCCTGGCAGGACCTGGGAACCCATGGAGAGAGGAGTATACACCAGATCAGGTTTGCTGGCAGGACTTGTGACCCTGTGGGGGAATCAAGTTGGAGCAGTCTGTTCCTGAAGGACTGTTTTCCCCATGGAGGACCCCCATTGGGGCAGTTTGTGAAGAGCTGCACCCCATGGGAAGGAGCCATGCTGGAGCAGTTCATGAAGAACCTGTGGGAAGGACTCACATTGGAGAAGTTCGTGGAGGACTGTCTCCCATGGGAGGGACCCCACACTGTAGCAGTGAGAAGTATGAGGAGTCCTTCCCCCAAGAAGAAGTAGCAGCAAAGTCCATCTGTAATGAACTGACCACAATCCCCATCCCCTACACCACTGAGGGAGAATCCTGGGAAGAAGGAGAGGTGGAGGGAGGTATTTTAAGATTCAGGTTTTATTTCTCATTTTCCCTACTCTGATTTGACTTTTCGTTAAGAAATCAAATAATTTTATTTTTTTAACCTAAGTGATGAATATGGAGCCTGGTTCATGCTGTGCATCTGCAGAAGGTCTTCTGCATAGGAGAGGAAAGAACATAGTGGGGTAGGAGCGCTCTTGCTCCCTGCATCCACTCTCTCCATTTCCTTTCCTTCCATAGATTTGCATTTAGACTTGACCCTTTCACTTAACTCTTGTTCTGTAGCAAGTGCAAACTCAGGTTGACCCATGACAGTATTAACAGTGAGTACTATGTATTTCAGATCCACCGAGGAGAGATCTGCCTACTTACAGCCTGAATTTTCCAAGAATCCCTATTCTGGTAGCAGCCAATGTGTCTTGCTTCTCCATGCTCATGGTTCATTCCCAAACTGGCATGACAACAGATAAAGGGATGATTTCTACCAATTGGCTGCCTGGTATGACAGCAAACATTGTTTGCAGCATCTGTAGCAAACTGTAGTCACAGACCTCTCTGATGAGTAACACTGAAGTAGAAAAATAGTAATATAAATTAGATGGGGTAGACATTAAAGGAAGATGATAACTTTTGCTTTTCTGTTTCTCCATGTACTTGATGGTTGAGCTTGAGACTTTTGATTATTTATTGAACAGATCATTCAGGAAGGACTGTCAAGAGGGAGGAGCAGGAGGGCCAGTGGACATTGACTGATTCAATATCTTGTGATTCAATGATTTTGTGTTCCTCAGGAAAGTCATAATGCATTGATTGTTGCAGACAGACATGTTACAAGCTTCCTCAGCCCCTGCCTGCATGTCCTGCTGCTGACCCCATTGGTCTCAGCACTATGCCTTCTCCATGAGGCCAGCCTGCTCTGAGCAGAGATCCCTGCAGCCTCCCTGGACGAAAACCTTTGAATCGGCATTTTCATCCTTTTGCTTGCAGGAAGGCTTCTGGCATGTCTCTGCCCTACCAGGATCTGGGCTTCCTGTGATGGATCTGGATGATGGATCTCCCTGTGGGCAGCATCCAGGGAGCTTGTGAGCTCAGTAGATCCACCTGGCAGCTTTTACCTTTAAGTGAAGCACTTGTGTTTAGTGGAGTACAAGCTATAATAGAAAAGAGACAATGAGGAAAGGAAACTAAATGCTGGGGAATTTCAAAATTCCTTGTAGTCTCAAAAAAAGTGGTTTATTGGGTGTTAATAAATCAGTGCAATCTGAATAAAGACAATCTGGGAACACCTTTGCAGCGCACAGGAAGTTGGAAGAAGACCATAGATTTTGATGAGGCCAGTGATGTGTTTGCCCTTTATGAACTGGTTAAAGCAAATTCCTAATTGGGAATGTTTTAGTTACAGTCTCTATCAAAAGTAGCTTGTCTGAACCTTTTCACGGTTGTGTTTACCTTGCAGGAGTTTTTGCTAGATGGGGAGAAGGAGAAAAGAGTTGATGTTAAAATGTAAATACCCACAGGTATTTGATTTTTCGGCTAAAGAAAAAGTACTTTGAATAATGTATCTGTTATTTTAAAGGAACAGCTTTTTGGAAACTGCTTTATTCCCAAGAAGGCTGCTTTCAGGAGCCATATGAGTCATTTTCCAAATAAGAAGAAAAGCTTGTGGAGGGGCTGGGGCTGCTTCTTCAGTGCAGGGGAGTGGGAGGTGGTCCACTTCATTTTTTTTGTTGCAGCGAGAGAGGCAGTCAGTTTTTCTTTTTTCTGCTTTGTACTGCTGATATAGGGATGCAAGAGATGGTTGACTACAGGTAAGAGTTGCAGTGCAGAGAGGAAAGTGAGAGTCAGTAGTATATTCCTGCTTATGTTATCCAAAAAAATTGGAGGTTTGCCACCCAATGTGCAATGTGCAGATGCCCAATTCACACGCAGGATAGAGGTATTTTCTTTTATTACATGAATGTGCATGCATGGATGCCTGTCCCAAGACAGCACACTGTGGCCTCAGAACTGTGATTATTTATACACACAGTCTCTACATATATAAGACATTAATACATATGCATTAATATTCCACTAAATGATTGGTCAAAATTTCTTCGCCTAGCATGTAAATTAGCACACATGCCCACTTTGCCTTCTCTGCTTTCTTCTATTGTCTGGAATGTAACTGAAGTCGGTGGTCCATGAGTCGGTGTTTGTCATCTCCCCCTGCCAAAATTACCTTCTACCTAGTTTCTTCATAGTTTGGCAGGCGTAGGCAGTTTGTTGCAGTCTCTTGACTCTACTTTCCATTAATCCTACCTAGATTTCAGCTTTTTACATACATATACAATAGTGAATTGTTTCAAGCTTAACCGTTGTTCCTACAGTGTTCCTAACAAAGTTGTCCTCGTTCTTTTGATCAACATCACTCAGAGTGGAGTGAGCTGCAAACTCCTCCTGTACAAGAATGACATTGGCCTTGATGAGTTGCATAGACTGGGAGTTGCTGTTACTCTGTGTACAGATTTATGGAAAGTGGAAATAATAGTGTGAGGACTGACAGTAAAGCCCTGGGCTCTCTTAGGAACCAGGGTTCTCCATATGTAAATCATTAGAGTCTTAGTAAAGGTCTTCCAAGAGGCAGCATGAGCTGAAATCCTGCCAGTTTCTCTGTACTGCTGAAAGGAACCTGTCAATTTCTCGGAGTTGCTCAAATCCATCCTTAAGCCTTCATAGAAGGGTGGCCTCAAAGAGGGCCAAAGCCACTGTAAGTGATGGATATGAGCTATTGGAGGTCAGCCAGAGCAGGAAGATACCAGCAGCCGAAGACCACATAGTAAGTATCTGGTGGTGTGTCATGGTTTGAGCCCAGCTAACAATGAAGCACCGTGCAGATACTTGCTCATCCCTCCTACAGATCCCCACCTTCCGTAGGATGGTGGAGGTCCTAGTGAGATGGGAGGAGAAAAGATAACCAAGGGCCTTGTGGATCGCGACAAGAACAGGGAGAGTTCGCTCGTCAATTATGGTTCCAGGCAAAATAGACTCGACTACTTGACTTAGGGAAGAAAAAAATTTATTCTACTACCAATTAGAAACAGAACAGACAGAATGATGAGAAAAGATACAACCATCACTTTAAGATCTCCTTCCCCCATCCCACCCTTCTTCCTGGGCTCAGCTACCTGCTCCTGATATCTCTGCCTACTCCCCTCAGTGGCACAGGGGGGCAGGGAATGGGGGTTGCGGTCAGTCCACCAGAAATAGTGTCTGCTGCTTCTTTATCCTCAGAAGAGGACTCCTTGCAATCCTCCCCCACACCAATGTGGAGTCCCTCCCTCGGGATACAGTCCTTAACCTCTCTGGCATGAGTCCTTCCCAAGTGCTGCAGCTCCTCCCAAACTCCTCCAGCATGGGTCTCTGCAGTGGCCAACAGAACTCCAGGAACATTCTATTGCAACAGTGCCTTCCTACAGAATCACAGCCTCATCTGGGTACAGTCATCCCCTGTCTTGGGGTTGTCCATGAACTGCCAATAAATCTCAGCTCCACTGTTTCTCTCCATGGGTTGCAGGGGGACAGCCTGCCATCTCACCACAGGATACAGGGGGGTCTCTGCTCCAGCACACCTTCTCTCTTCCCTCACTGACCTTGGGGTCCACATGGCTGCTTCTCTCTCCTCCAACTCCTTCCATTATCTCCCAGAAAAAGAACAACCCTCCTCTTCTGGCTTCTTCTTCTTAAAAAGTGATCATGGAAGTTCCCAATTAGCTCAGCCCCAGAGGTGGGTCTGACTCAGGGCTGGGGAAAGTTTCGAGCAACTTCTTACAGGAGCTGTCATTACAGCCCCTTCTCCATTACCAGAAATGGCTCCACACAAACCCATGACATGGTGTATGAGTCAGCTAAGCTAGAATTAGAATTATTTGAATACTTTTTTCCCTTCCCAAAAGAATCCTAAAAGCAAGTTTTAATTTACATTGCATGTGTTGTTACACGAAATAAATGACTTTTCCTTGTATTTGTTGTATATCTGTTTTCTTTGAACATCTCTTGTTCTTGCGTTACAGATGCAAAGGATAAATAAAACCACCCATTTATCTTTTCTGAATAATTCAGTACCTGTATTGGGTTTGTGTGGTCAGGTTTTTGGTAGTGGCTACAGGGGTGATCCCTGTTAGAAGCTGCTAGAAACTTCCCCAGCTCTAAGTTGGTCCTGCCTCTGGCCAAGGCCAAGCTGATTTGGCACCTTGTGATAACATTTAAGAAGAGAAAACCTGGAGCAGAAGGAGGAAGTGGGATGGGAGAGAAACAACTCTGCAGACACTAAAGTCATTGAAGAAGGAGGGGAGGAGGTGTGCTTGAGCAGAGATTCCTCTGCAGCCTGTGGTGAGACAGCAGGCTGTCCCTCTGCAGCCCATGGAGTTTAACAGTGGAGCCAAGATCCACCTTCAGCCTGTGGAGGACTCCACTCCAAAGCAGGTAGCTGTGCCCAAAGAAGGCTGTGACTCTGTGGTAAGGCTGTACTAAAGCAGTTTGTTTCTGAAGGACTTATCATAGATAAATGGAAAAATCACAAAGAAAAAAGGATGCTGCCATGGGTGAATGAAGAAACATAAAGGACAGAAGATGGAAGGAAAACAGATGTCTCTAGTCCGTCTCTCGCCTAAGCCAGATAAGCTAAAAATTAACTTGAAAATAAGGAACCAATATCTTATATGTAGAGCCTAAAAGAAGAGTTCAGCCAAAGGACATTCTTATATGACCATCAGAGATTGCTAAGAACCACCAAGACACCCATGGAAGCCCCTCAGAGACTTAAACTGCATGCATAATGACCATGTAAATACAGAACAATATAAGCTTTACCAAAGGAAGCCTATGGTGTGTATGTTAGGAGGAGCTATCACCTATGCACTCAGGCCCAAATAAAGCAATGTCTGCTTTTCAGCTCTAATTGGTGTTGAGAAGTTTCTTCCTGATTTTGGTGACAGACTGAACACCATGGAAGGGACCCACACTGGAGCAGTTCATGAGGATCTGTAGCCAGAGGGAAGAACTCTCACTGGAGAGGTTCATAGAGTACTGTTTTCTGTAATGATCCCACACTGTAGCAGAGGAAGAATGTGAAGAGTTCTCCCTCTCTGAGAGAATGGAGTGGCAGAGACAATCTGTGACAAACTGACTGCAAGCCCCCCTGTGCTGCTCGGGGGAGGAGGTAGAGGAATCAAGAGCAAAGCTGAGACTGGGAAGAAGGGAGAGGGTGGGTGGAAGATGCTATATCTAAGATCTGGGTTTATTTCACATTATCTTGCTCTGATTTGATTGATGAGAGATTAAATAAATTCTGTTTTTTCCTCAAGTTGTAGCCTGCTTTTTCTGCCATAATTGTTGAGTGATCTCTCCCTGTCCTTATCTTGACCCAGCAGCCCTTTGTTATATTTTCTCCTCCCCATCCCACCATGGGGTAGGGGTGGAGAGGATGGAGGAGTGAGCAAGCAGTGCTTTGTTGCCAGTTGGGCCTAAACCACAACAGTACTTTACATCCTATCCAGTAAGTGCTCTGACCAGGTTAGGCACTGTGTATATGTATATATAGACCAGTTGCATTATATGTGTTAGTTGCAAGATGTGATCAATCTCCATTAATTGTTTTAGGAGTCATCTTGCATGCAGAAGAGAAAGTGCAAACATTTTATGAAACAAGGCAAGATGGCAATGCTGTGCTCCTTACTATAAAATTCTTGTACAAAAGAGGGAACGTTGGTCCTGCATATAGTATGGTAACACTTGAGAAAAAAATGCTTGTGAGCAAGTAAACTAGAGATAACATCTGTTCACTGCTACCCCAGGTAGGTGCTTCAGGTAGCTTTGGTGCCTGTTCCCATCTGCCAAGTGCCATTTATTCCCTTCTCCTCCAGAGAGGACTGCATGTACAGTACACTGCTTTGTTTGAGTGGTGCTTCAAGTGCTGCATGTACTAATAAATAAGAGCTTTGCACTTGAAACAAAATCTGATGAGATTTGTAGTGTCCCTTCTGTCCCAAGCAATTTCATTCCCTGGTTTGCACCGTTCCTCAAGAAATCATGGTCTTTTGAAGAAACTAATTTCATCCTAGTTAGAGGCAAATGTTTTATGCCTAAAGAGCAAAGTTGTTGTCCTTGTACTGAAATATCAAGCTTAGCTGTGGAGTGCCTTGGAGGTAATGACAGAGACTATGAATGTAATGTGATAAGGATGGAGCAGGAGGGACAGCAGGATATTGGTAGCAGTGAACTGCACTGCTAGAGAAATGTTAGAGTGCTTAAGAATGGTTGGGGTCATACATGGCCTGATTCTGTCTGGACCACTGTAGTGATAGTGATATACTGGTTCAATTCAGCTCTTTGGCCAAGGTGTCTATACGTTTGTTTTGGAAATGCATCCCATTGTCTGACTCAATTTTTTCCGGGGTGCCATGTCACTATAGGACTTGCCTTTCAAGACCCAGGATATTTAGCTTTAGCTTTTGTCATGGTTTGACATGACAGCCATTTCTGGGAAGGGGCTGTAAAGATGGCTCCTGTAAGAGGTTGCTCCACATTCTCCCCAGCTCTGAGCCAGACCCACTTCTGGGGCTGAGCCAATTAGACGCCTCCATGATCACTTTTTAAGAAGAAGCAGGAAGAAGAGGCTTCTTCCTCCTTCTTCGTTCTGTTTCTTCCTTCTTTTTCTTCTTCTTCTGGCTGGTGGTGGTGCAAGGAGTAGGAACAGTGAGACAACCAACCATGCAGACTCCAAGGTCAGTGATGAAAGAGAGGAGGAGGTGTGCTGGAGCAGAGACTCCTCTGCATTCTATGGAGAGAACTGGTGAAGCTGAGATTTATTTTCATTTCTTTAAAGACCCCGCATCAGTCGTAGAGACTCATTTTGATAATGATCCCATACCAGGAGGAGAGACTCATTTTGCTAAAGCTGACCCCGAACCAGGGGCAGCGATTCACTTCATTAAAGCACCCGAGCCAGGGACAGTAACTATAGCCAGAGGAGGCCGTGTCCCATGAGAGGGATCCAACCACTTCACTGCAGACCTCGAGCCAGGGGCAGTGATTTTCTTCTTTAAAACTATGTCCAGAAGAGGCCATGTCCCGAAGGAGGGACCCTGTATCACTATGGCCGGAGCAGGCCGTGTCCGAAGGAAGGGACCTATTATTCACAAAAGCTGTAAGAGTAGGGAGGAACCCATGACAAAGCAGCTCATAAAAATTATGCCCAGAAGAGGCATTGTCCCGAGGGAGGGACCCTGTATCTGCAGAAACTGCAACCATAGTGAAGAATCCACGCCAGAGATATTCACCAAGGACTGTGTCCTGTGTGAGGGATCCTGTATCAGCAGAAGCCGCAGTTGTTGGGAACAACCCACACCAGAGAAGTTCGTTAAGGACTGTGTCCTGGGAGAGGAACACTGTGTTGGAGCAGGGGAAGAATGCAAGGAGTCGTCCTCATCTGAGAGAAGCAGCAGAGCCCATCTGTGAGAGACTGACCACATCCCCCATTCCCTGCCCCCCTGAGCCGTTGAGGGGGAGGAGGTAGAGATATTAGGAACAGTGAGCTGGGCCCGGGAAGAAAGGATGGAGGAGAGAGATCTTAAAGTGCTGGTTGTAATTTTCTCATCATCCTACCACCTTTTTGCTTTTATTCCATTCTTTTTCTTGTAGAATAAACTGTCCTACTTTCCTTTCTAAGTCAAGTACTGGAGTCTGTTTTGCCCTGCACTTATCTTAATCCACAACAACCTTGCTTATCTTTTTCCTCCCATTTCGCTGGAGCCTCTGCCATCCTAACAAGGGTGGGGGGTGAATGGGGGCACCAAGCGAGAGAATGTTGTGGTGCTGCTCTGCTAGCTGGGTCAAACCACGACAGCTTTAAATATAAATGCATCTTAAACATCTTCCCTCACCCCTCCCTTCTTCCCGGGACTCTCCTTCCTTCTCACCGAGCAGTGCAGGGGATAGGAGATGGGGGTTACCGTCAGTTCATTACAGGTGGACTTTGCTGCTGCCTCCTCACACTTCCCACTGCTACAGTGTGGGGTCCCTCCAATGGGAGACAGTCTTTCATGAATTTCTCCAACATGGGTCCTTCCCATGGGCTACAGTTCGTTACAAACTGCTCCAGCATGAGGCATCCCACAGGGGCAGCTCCTCACCTACTGACCCAATGTAGGTCATCCGTCAGGAAGAGACTGCTCCAGCTTGAGTCCCTCACTGGATCACAAGTCCTGACATCAAACCTACTCTCTGATGTGGGCTCCTCTCTCCCCATGGGCTCCCAGGTCCTGCCAGGAACTTGCTCCAACATGGGCTTCCCATGGAGTCACAGCCTCCTTTGGGAACCCACCCGCTCTGGTGTGGGGTCCTCCACTGCCTGTGGGTGGATCTCTGCTCCATGGACTGCAGGGGGACAGCCTGCCTCACCACGGTCTTCACCACAGTTCAAAGAGGAATCTTCCTTCCGGGCCCTGAGCACTTCCTCTCCCTCCGCCACTGACATTGATGTCTGCTTCTGTCATATGGCTTGAAATCTAGCTTTGGTTAGGAGTGGTTTCTGAGAACGAATTTTCTCCAGGCACATAGATATGCAGAGGAAGCAGAACCGTAGAACCCTTATGGTTGGAGAAGACCTTTAAGATCATTGATTCCAATCACTCACCTAACAATGCCATGACCATCAGTAAACTAAACATATCCCTCAGCACCTCATCAATGCGTCTTTTGAATATCTCTGGGGATGGTGATTACACCACCTCCCTAGGCAGCCCATTCCAATGCTTAACAGTCCTCTTGGTAAAATGTTCTTCCTAATGTCCAATCTAAACCTTCCCTGGCACAATTTGAGCCCATTCTCTCTTGTCCTATCATTCATTACTGGAGAGAAGATATCGACCCTCACCTCACTACAGTTCCCTTTCAGGTAGTTGTAGACAGTGATCATATATCTTCTCAGTCTCCTCTTCTCTTGGTTAAAGACGTAGTTAATAGCTAAAGAAGTAGGTAAAGGAGAGACCTGGATAAGACATTGATCTGGGATTAGTTTGGAGAAGAAATGGAAGCGAGCATGTGCTGTCTAAGGGGGAAAGTGGAACAATCATAGAATCATAGAATGGTAGGGGTTGGAAGGGACCTTTACAGATCATCTAGTCCAACCTCCCTGCAGATGCAGGTCCACCTAGATCAGGTCACATAGGAACATGTTCAGGTGGGTCTTGAAGACCTCCAAGGAAGGAGACTCCACAACCCCTCTGGGCAGCCTATTCCACTGCTCCATCATCCTCACAGTAAAATAGTTTTTTCTTATGTTTAAGTGGAACTTTTTGTATTCCAGCTTCATCCCATTACCCCTTGTCCTGTTGCTAGCTACTATAGAAAAAAAGGTATGTCCCAACCTCCTGACATCCACCCTTTAGATATTTGTAAATGTTAAGAAGGTCTCCCCTCAGTCTCCTCTTCTCTAGACTAAACAGCCCCAGTTGCCGCAGCCTTTCCTCATAAGAAAGATGTTCCAGTCCCCTGATCATCTTGATGGTCCTGTGTTGAACTCTCTCCATAAGTTCTCTGTCCCTCTTGAGCTGAGGAGCCCAGAACTGGACACAGGACTCCAGATGAGGCCTCACCAGGGAAGAGTAGAGGGGGAGCAGAATCTCCCTCGACCTGGTGGCTACACTTTTCTTGATGCATCCAGGATGCCATTCTTGGCCACAAGGGCACATTGCTGACTCATGTTCAGTTTATTATCAATCAGGACTCCCAGGTCTCTCTCTGCAGAGCTGCTCTCCAGCAGGTTGACTCCTAACCTGTACTGGTGCATGGGGTTGTTCCTTCCCAGATGCAGGACTCTGTACTTGTCCTTGTTGAAACCTCATGGGGCTCCTCTGCCCAATGGAGCAACAGGGAGAGAGATCTGGGTTTTTTTTGGTTTTTCCTCTTTGGTAGTACATAGAGGCTGTTCATAAAACCTACAGAGAGCTGCTGAGCTCTGGCTTCTACAAAATAGGTACGTTTTGGCTCATTCTAATATCTTTCCCAATCTATACCTGACATACATAATACAACCAGCAAAGTTGACTCAAAGCCAGCACTTGCTTGCCCTCCACTTCCTTATGTATGCTGTCTCCTCCTACGTGATTACCCAGGGCTCAATTGAATAACCTGCAGCACCTGTTTCTGATAATTGGAAGTGGTTTGCCAGCTGTATCACCTTTAATAAATTTCTGGCTAGTCCAAGTCATATTTGTACCCACAGGTAGCATTTCCTTCTCCTTTCTTTTGCCTCCAAAAGAGAAATAACAAGGAGAAAGAGGCACGGGGGAAGGCAGGGAGAAGAGACTAATGAAGCAGCTCCTTCTTGACAGATTGAGTTTCAACTGTGAAGCTACTGCTTGCAAGACCTGACATTGGTGGGAGCTCTAAAGATGCCTACGTTAGTCTTGCACTAAGTGCTGCATGCATACATCAGTACTTGATTTTGCATGCTATATGGGATCTGCAGACATCTGAGCTGCTTCTGGTGGTCCCACCATTTTATTCCTGCCAGTAACTGTACCTGGAAACTGGGGAAGAGGGACAGGGAAACCCCAATGTTTGGTTTGAAGGACTTTTTGGTATCGCATGTAGAAGCGCACAGCTCCTGCTGAATTTGGTACAGGTGAAGAGAAAAAAGCACAGTATTAGATGTATTGCCTTATGCTTGTTGCAGGAATTGAAGAAGGGTTGTGTTGTTTCATCCATCCACTCAGCTATAATTCTGGGATTGACTGGGGACTGTTTTGTCATGGCATCATCATCTATTATGTAACTTCAGGAATCAGAGATCACATGGTGCTTTGTCTGTGTAAAAAGTAGTAAAAGAGAATAATTTACTTATCACTATGAATTTATGAAAGTGCCTTATGAATACATGCAGAGGCATGTAAAAAACATTTCCAAGAATCTGTCACCTCATAATATTTAGATATTTGTAGGCAGTGTCTATTTTGTTTTAAGTTGACAATTTATTTGATATACTCTTGAAAGTTCTCTTGCAAAAGATTTTTTTTGAATGATCAAGGGATACGTATTCTCTGGATGAACAAATGTTTCTGGGCCTCTCTTGTACATGTTCCTGGAGTCCCTGGCAAAATGTCAAGGTTGGCCCAGAATATAACAGATCTACAAAGCACAACTTGTTTGGTGAAACTGAATTATCTTGAAGACTATGCACTTTGCATGTATCCTCCATGCACTTCGCAGTGTCTGCATCTATGGGGCTGCAGAGTTAAGATGACATTTGAAATATGGGAACTGGTTCGCCAATAATTTTGACTCCAAAGTAGACCCTGTCCTGGTAAAATGCTTGGCAGAAAAACTGGCAGAAAAAAAGAAAGAGTGGGTTTATTTGTCCTCTGATACATATTTTCTGCATATATATTCTATGAATGCCTCACTATAGCAGTACTGTCTTCCCTGCTGTTGGTACTATATACCGTTTTAGCACAGGGCCTCTGCCTTGACCTTGCAGGATGTTAGCAAGTATAAAGTTCTGGGCCCTGGAGAGCCAGTCATGCCAGTGTGAAAAGTCATGTCTCTGATAAAATGTTTTGTAACTTGTTAAAATAATCCTGTAATTGTTCTTCAAGGTGATTCTCAAAGAGTAGGGCTTGTTTTTGGAGGCTCTAGCGCTGTCTGTCCTAATGGAATATTTCAGAAACGTGTTTTATGTCAAGTGTGTTTGCATCTTTCCTAAGAAATTTCAATGTGTCTGCCAGCCTGCCTGCTCCATTTTCTTTCATTTTTTTTTTCTTAAAGATGTGAAACAAAGACTTCTATATTTGTTACCTCAGGAAAACTGGAAGTGCCCAGCTCAAGGGCAAAACTAAGAAAACAGCATAACATCAAAATGAGTTGTGTAGTCTCACCTGAAGCCCTAAACTCCCCGTCTGTGGGAGCAAACAAAGATCTTTGCAATGTGAATGACTGGATGATAAAAGGGAAGGAAGATCCTTAGATACCACCACGTTAAATGTAGCATTGTTCTCTTCTGTGACTGAAACAGAATTCTGTGTTGATCTTTTAAAGCAGTATATGGGTGTGTTCAAAGGACAGTCTCTGCAGCCCCTTGGAATAGATATCTATGCTAAAAGAGTGTCATGGTTTGAGCTAGGATAGAGTTAATTCCCGTGAGGAACCAGGAAAGGGTACAGCCTGAACAGCTGACCCAGGTTGGCCAGCAGGTATTCAATACTATCCTAACGTCATACCCAGTATATAGGTAGGGGCTAGCCAGAAGAAGCTCTCTTCCAGGGTCGCAGTTTCTCAGTCACCTGTCCGGAGCGGTCACTTAGGTCAGGTCCCGGGTGGTGAGCAACTGCATCACTCACCAGTTTTCTTTGTAATATCCCCTTGTCTTTGTCATAGTTGTTCCTCTTCAATTTTCCCCTAGTAAATTGTTCTTATTTCAACTTACGTGGGCTCTTTTACTTTTTTTTTTCTTGATCCCCTCCGTGGTCCACTGGGAGGGGGAGGAGTCGCGTTTATTTTCCACTTTGCTCCGGCTGGGCAAAACCACGACATTAATTGGCACCCAACGTGGGGCCCGTGAGGTTGAAATAGAACAGAGTGAGTTTAAACAAACTCCTTGTTTACACTCCTAACACTAATTAACTGATTGCTGGTCAAAATGTTGGTTGATATGCTTGTATTACATGTCCTCTTATCTGCATCATGTGATAGTGTTTCTCATCTGTGGAAAATGTATGAAAATTCTCATGCTACTGCACTGCATGGGATTGGCTTATGATATGATTGTGTTATTAAGTTGGGCTGGAATGTGTACATGGCTTTGTTGTCTCTTCCGCATTTTCTCTTAGAACTTAATAATTGTGGAGAAAAAATGAGGGAGCATGGACATGGATCCCGGGGTATAATGTTAGACCCATTGGGGCAAGGCAGCCTGGGCTCTAGGTATATGAATTTGGTGCACAATCAAGACCAGAGTCAGAGACATGGTTAAAGCTTTCTGTTCCCTCAAGGTCGGACTGTTTTCAGCTAAAGGTGGTAAACAACTTCGAGGAAAAACAAGATGGGAAAATGTGAGGGAGCTTGCTTATCGCAGAAACCGCAAGTAGGATGAACATGAAAATGTAATCTATTAGCTGCTGTTGCTGAGCTAGCTTTGAAGCTGCTATGTATATAAGTTAGAGCCTGCTCTCAATAAAGATGAAGATTTCTGCTATCACTCACATTGAGTAGGACTGATTTCTTCCCACCCAGCTGAGAATCGGACCCTGGGTTGATTGCCACATGAAGTAGGCTTAGAGCTGGTTTTTCAGGCTTTGAGCCTGGTTTTCAGACTTCGAGTCTGGTTTGTTTTTCAGGCTTTGAGCCTGGTTTTCAGACTTCGAGTCTGGTTTAGTTTTCAGGCTTTGAGCCTGGTTTTCAGACTTCGAGTCTGGTTTTATTTTTCAGGCTTCGAGCCTGGTTTTCAGACTTCGAGTCTGGTTTTTAGGCGAAGAGCCGAAAACTTTGCGGCAAATGGCGCCCGAACAGGGACCTCACTGGGTGTTATGGGGTAGATAGCCTGCCTGCGGGGAGCTGAGACTTGAAAATCCGGAGGCAGAGGCAGTCGTCGGAGGTGGAAGCCTGCTGGATTCCAAGTAGAGTTTGCTGTACCCAGGGGAGTGACTACAGGTTCCGGAGAGACAAGGAGCCGGCAACATGGATAAGGAGGTAGCACTCTCACTTTTACATCGCTTTTTGGAAAAGCAGGGGGTGGACTTTAAACTGACCGATTTGTCTGATCTACTTGTATATGGTAATTGCAAAGGCTTTTTTAAAGACTCTGAGAAATATTTTGATGAGGAGGAGTGGAGAGCATATGGGACTTGTCTTTGGGACTTGGTTATAGACAAAGACAAAACTGCTCGGAAACTGATAAAACCGTGGAGAGAGGTCATTAACTGTTTGAAGAGATATAAGATGGAAAAGGATTTGGCCACTGCTGTAACTCAGCGGCTTGATATGCCTGAGACTGTAGCCGAGCCAACAGCTGGACTGTTTGGTATCGGGACTAATTATATCTCACCTCCCTTTTCTGGTGAGTGGCAAGAAATCGGAAACCTTCTCTGGGAAGCCACTATTAATGATGATAAGGACAATAGTAAGATCAGTAAAGATCTAGGTCTCATTTGGAGAGAAGTGATAAATACTTTAAAAGAAATGCAAGCAGAACAGCCTGTGGCCATGGCTGCAGCCCAAGTGTTGACTGTTGCGCCGAGGCCGAAGGAGACAGACAAGGGAAGGGACAGGTTCCTGCAGGAAGTATTAAAGAAACTGGAGCGAAAAGAGACCATGGAGACACATCCTGTCGCCACTGAAAGCCAGCCCGGTGCGCAGCCCGTCGCTGATCGGGGCGTGCTGCGAAAAAAGGAAAGAAAAAAAAAAAAAAAGGTTCTCCTCTACACAAGAGTTTTTACAAAGTCAGAGAGGCGAAGGGGCTTCGGAGCAGAGCCCCCGCGGGAGAGCTGCTTCCCATTCGAGCCCAGCCCGCCGAGTTAGCCCTGGGACGACTTGCAGGGGAATGCCGAGCGGGCAGAGTCGGGCGGGGGTGCAGCGCAGGATGATCAGAGGAGAGTGGGGGAGCGCGACCCCGTGTTAGACTGGGCACCATCGGGCACGCGAGGGAAGAAAAAGAAAACACAGGAGAGAGTAATACCGACTGCGCCGCCGGCGCCGGGGACGGCACGGAGTGAGCCAGACCCCCCCCGCCCCTTCCATCCGCAGCCGCCACCGCGCAGCCGCTTCCCGCGCCCGGTCAGTGTCTCCGGAGCCCCCCCCACACACACCGCGCGCCGACACCGCCGGCCCCAGCCATCAGGAACCGCTGGGCTCATCCTTTCCATCCTCAATCCCTTGCCTCAAAGAGTGTAAAAACTGTTGGTCGTGATGTTATGCATTTTGCTGTAAATGTGATGATGAATAGTGGTTTTCTTACAGTGGAAACTTTCTAAGGTGGTTTAGGTGTCAGGAATGGAACTTGGAAGAACAGAACATTTTGATATTGAGAAGCTAAAAGGTGGTTTGTGTTTTAGACTCATTGGTGAAGGATTTTTTTTCTTTTTTTTTGATCAGGAGAAAAAAAAAAGGATTTTATCATACTGTTGATGCTTCAAATGATTGTGGTAAATGGTTTTAGGCAATTTCAACAACCCAAGCAAAACATGTGGCTTACACTGGCCAAAGCAATCAATCAGTCTACAATATGTTTATCAATGGCCACTCCAGAGAATCCTTTTTCTACCTGCTTGGTGGGAGTTCCATCAGATGTGGCACAATGGCCTGTACCAAATGCATTAAAAACAAATCCCTTAGTTAAGGGTAATGGTAAAGTTGACAACTGGGATTTGATTGTTTCATATCTACCAATAATGACAACAGAGCCAGAGGAGTTAGAATTATTGGGATCTATAAAGATGGATTTTTTTGTTATGTTTAATTTTACCAGCAATACCAAAACATTTGGGACAGAATGTGGATCCCATCCTGGGCATGTATAAGAACACAATATCTTGGTGCAATTATACTTCACCAAAAAGATCCAGGCCTAGTCTTGTGCCTATGCAGTTACCAAAGGGAAATTTTCTGATATGTGGGGACCAGGCATGGCCTGGAATATCCTCAAGATAACAAAGGGGACCATGCAGTTTGGGACAACTGATGATCTTGATGCCTAATCACATAATGATTTAGAAACATCATTGTCCAAAACAATTTGTGCATGCATTTACTGGTGAGTGTGATGACCATGTTACCTTTGGTAGTCCTCAGCAATAGTAGCAACTAGTATATTTGCTCCAGGTGTAAGAGTATCTGCTTTATTAACTCAGCTATGCAAATTAGGATGCTGGTTTAGCAAACAAAGTAACCAAACCTCAATGACATTAGAAGGCTTGATTAGTGATGTAAGTAGTATTAGACATGCACTTGTGTATCACTGTATGCATGATATCCTCATTGCTCAGGAGGAGGCATTTACTGTAGATCAAGAGAGAGATCTAGAAACCATATTACAAGCACAGGGACTGACTCTTGCTCCTGAAAAATTACAAAGACGTCCAGCATGGCAGTATTTGGGCTGGAGTATTATGGAGGCTCATATTAGGCCGCAAAAGCTCCATATTCATACCAAGATAAAAACTGTAAATGATACACAAAAATTAATGGGGGATTTGCAATGGTTGCGCCCTATTGTTGGAATCACTAATGACATGCTAGAACTGCTGCGCCCCTTGTTGAAGGGAACAGACTCGTCGGCAAAAGTACAGCTGACAGCAGAACAACTGCAAACCATCGCTGAAATTTCTGACCTCATTGCCACTCGGCAAGTTGACCGTCGTGATCCAGATTGCCCCATTGATTTGACCATTTTGCAGGGCAAAGAACAGTTTCTTGGTGCACTGACACTGTGCAAAAAACAAAAAGGGAAGCTTATCATCCTGGAATGGCTATTCACCACATTACAGCCTAAATGGACAATTGAACAAAAAACTGTGGGCTTAGCAATGCTTATTAGAAAGGGACGCACTCAAATTTTACAGGTGAGCAGCCAAGAGCCAGGAACAATATATGTGCCTATAGCGAGAAGAGATCTGGAATGGATCATGGCAACATCGGAGCCTCTACAGCTTAGTTTATTGTCATCTGCCCAAAAGATAAACATACAGTCCCTAAAATCTAAGGTACTGGTGTGGATGACATAACAACAGTGGATTATTCGTCCTAAGCTAAGTGAGCAACCTTTGTCAAATGCCGTTACAGCATATACAGACGCAGGAAAGAAATCTCGACGGGCTGTAATAGTCTGGGAAGAGGCAGGGCAATGGAAACACCAGCTATTACATGCCACAGAAATGGACTCTTTACAGACTTTAGCACTTTTTGCGGTTGTTTGGGCCCTTGAAATGTGGTGGTGTAAACTGTTGAATATTGTAACTGACTCTTTCTATGTTGCAGGAATTGCTCAGCGAATAGAAGATACTCTCATTAAAGATGTGCGCAATCGACGCCTTTTTGACCTACTTAGAGCCATGCAGGCTGCTATCTGGCAGCACACATCTCCATATTGTGTAATACACATCAGAAGTCATAAGTATGACATTGGTTTAGGAGCAGGAAATGCTAGAGCGGACAAGCTGGTAGCTTTGGGAGTGCCTGTAAATAAATTCAATCAGGCAAGAGAAGCCCATGCCACCTTTCATCAAAATGCCAGAGGCCTAAGGAGAAGTTTTGACCTCTCAATAGAGGATGGTCGAGCAATAGTGAGGGCTTGCCCGTAGTGTAGCCACTACGGCCCAGGGTTCTGGGACCATTAGAATTGTGGCAGATGGATGTCACTCACATTTCTGAATTTGGAAGGCTTAAATATGTTCATGTAACTGTGGATACATTCAGTAAGTATATATGGGCAACAGCTCAAGCAGGAGAAAGGGTAACGCATGTAATCCGACATGCCACTGCATGTTTTGCTGTTATGGGGGTGCCAGGCACCATTAAGACTGATAACGGCCCTGCGTATGTTAGTCATCGGGTGAGACAGTTTTTCCAAACCTGGGGAGTGAAACACATTACAGGGGTACCACACTCACCGACAGGACAGGCTATAGTGGAATGAACTCATCAAGTGTTAAAATCATATTTAAGTAAGATGTCCAACATACAGGATCCACAGGAACGGTTGTCTAAGGTATTGTTTACTATAAATCATTTATGTATCTTTGGGGAGGAGAAAGAACCTCCAGCTCGACTACATCAAGGAAAGGTGGAAACATCCAAAAGACCGCCGGCAATGTGGGTAACTTACAGAGATCCACGAACAGGTATATGGCAGGGCCCAGCTAAAGTGCAGCATTTAAGCAGGGGTTATATGTCTGTGCTTACACCTACAGGTCCAATATGGGTTCCTGCAAAATGGACTAGAGTGGCTGTTACTCCTAATAATCCTGATGGTGACAGTTCACACATCGCCATTGAATCAAGTGAACCCACTTCAGAACATGTGGGTCACCTGGGCGAATCAGACAGGCCAAGTTGACTTTTGTCTGAGTCTTCAGTCGGTGAGTGATACATTCCGCACCTGCCTTGTTGGGATACCAGATTTTGATCCTAGTGATTTCCAGAAATATGTCAGCGGGAGCGCCTCCTGTTCCAGCAATGTGACATCGGACTGTGCCGTAGACTTGTTAAGTCGGCTCAAAGTCCCTCTTCCCTGGGACCCACAAGAGTTGGAGTTACTGGGAAGTCAAGCAATCGGAAACATAACGAATGGGAGTTGGACTCGTACTTGTTTTAGCTTTGGGACTAAATATCAAGGACTAAGAGGAATGGAACAATATAAAAATATGGTTAAGCAGTGGACTGATGTTTCCCCCGAAGGTGCATATAGTCGATTTGTAGATCCAAAAGGAGGATATTGTGGATTTGCCATAGGACAATTTGGTGGAACTTGGATGGCCAATTTATCTGGGTTGATATATGGGGTAGTAACACTGGTTGGGAACGTGGGATCCCTCAGGGGCCTACTCTGTGGAGCAATGGGTCTGCTAAAGCCCTACCTAATAACATCTTCTTAATATGTGGGGATCGAGCGTGGCAGGGAATCCCAGCTAACACAATTGGAGGGCCATGTTATTTAGGAAAACTAACTTTGTTTGCTCCGCGACAGCAGGAATGGTTAAAAATTACCAAGTTACGGAAAACAAGAAACACCCACAATTTAAAAGGAGATTGTGATGGTAAAGTACAATTGTGGTCCATTATAGCAAATGTATTTGCTTCAGCATTTGTACCTGGGTTGGCTGCAGCCCAGGCCTTACGGCAGTTAGAAAAATTAGTGTGTTGGTCGGAGCAGCAAGCTAATGTTACTACTGATGTTATTGAAAAATTGTTGGCAGACCAGAAAAGCCTTAGACATGCCTTATTACAAGATCGTGCAGCTATTGATTTTTTGCTATTGGCACAAGTGCACGGATGTCAAGACTTTGAAGGCATGTATTGTTTTAATCTTTCTGATCATAGTTAACCTATTCACAAAGCTTTGACATATTTAAAGGTTCATGCTAAGAATATTATGGTGGGTTATAATCCTTTTGATGATTGGCTTCAATCAGCTTTTGGGGGGTTGTCACCTTGGTTGACTATGTTAATCAAAGAAGGGTTAACATGGGTATTGATTATTATGCTTTTGCTTATAATGTTTAAAATAGTATATAGTTGTATTATGAAGGCAGTGCATAAATTGACTGACTCAGTCTTGATTTTGCAAAAACAAAACGGGGGAATTGTGGAGAAAAAATGAGGGAGCATGGACATGGATCCCAGGGTATAATGTTAGACCCATTGGGGCAAGGCAGCCTGGGCTCTAGGTATATGAATTTAATGCACAATCAAGACCAGAGTCAGAGCCATGGTTAAAGCAGTTGCTGTCACATAGACAGCAGGCCACTTTCTGTTCCCTCAAGGTCGGACTGTTTTCAGCTAAAGGTGGTAAACAACTTCGAGGAAAAACAAGATGGGAAAATGTGAGGGAGCTTGCTTATCGCAGAAACCGCAAGTAGGATGAACATGAAAATGTAATCTATTAGCTGCTGTTGCTGAGCTAGCTTTGAAGCTGCTGTGTATATAAGTTAGAGCCTGCTCTCAATAAAGATGAAGATTTCTGCTATCACTCACATTGAGTAGGACTGATTTCTTCCCACCCAGCTGAGAATCAGACCCTGGGTTGGTTGCCGCATGAAGTAGGCTTAGAGCTGGTTTTTCAGGCTTCGAGCCTGGTCTCAGACTTCGAGTCTGGTTTTATTTTTCAGGCTTCGAGCCTGGTTTTTAAGCCAAGAGCCGAAAACTTCGTGGCAAATAATGGCACTCAATTTATGGAAAAAAATTACATGTGTAATTCCTCCCACTATGTTACTTACTTCTAATGCTTCTAATGGATTCTAACAATAATACTTGGAATGTTCTAATTACCATGTTTGTATTATTTTCCCTCGTTTTCACCTCAGCTTGGATTGTAAAAATTGTCTTTTGGAGAATTGTGAGGTTGGGTAGCTATGTGAGGAAAGGCATATCGAATATGGGTAGGTGTCCAAGGAGCTTTTTAGCTGTAAGGATTTGGAGAACACACAAATTCATTCATAATTCCTCTGTGCCAGAACCAGTTGCTGTTCCGACTCCAGCAGTGGATGTTGCAGTCAACTCAGCTGTGCCAGAACCAGTTGCTGTTCTGACTCCAGCAGTGGATGTCCCTGTTGCAGCTGTGAACAATCACACCCAAACAGCAGAATCCGTTGCTGTTACCACTGTGGATACTCATACCCAGACAGCAGACACTGTTGCTGTTACCACTGTGGACACTCATACCCAGACGGTGGATATTGTTGCTGTGTCCACTCAAACTCAGACTGCTGCTACAACTGTGGATGCTCAAACCCAGACTGTTGCTGTTACAACTGCAGCTACTCAAACCCAGGCAACTGATACAATTGCTGTTGAATCAGCGTATCAATTTGTGCCAGTATCAGTTGCTCCTGTACAGAAAACGAAATACACAGAAAAAAAAGTTCGCAGCACGAAGGATGAAGATGAACAAGGGATATCACAGAGGGAAGAAGAGTTGGAGCCAGAGATAATAAGCCGGTCCTTGTCCCTGAGTACACTGAGAGATGTGCTGAAAGATTACAGCCGTCACCCAGGTGAGCACATTATCACCTGGATGCTCCGATGCTGGGAAAATGGAGTCCACAGTTTGGACTTAGAGGGCAAGGAAGCCAGGCAATTGGGACGGGGGCATTGATAAGGCTATGGGAAGACCGTCACAAACCCTCAGCCTCTGGAGACAACTTCTGTTGCATGTGAAGGAAAGATACCCCTTCAAGGAAGATATTACAAGCCCCCCAAGCAAGTGGACCACCATGGAAAAAGGTATTCAATATCTGAGGGAGTTAGCTGTGCTGGAGTTTATTTATAATGACTATGCACCCACAAAGTGTACCACCAAACTATGCCAGTTCGTTGGCAGTTGTCTCTTGGAAAGAAGATGAGAGGCAAATGGTGGAACAACTAGCTGCTCAACTTCGACAATATGAAGAAAATGTGTCTTGTCCCCTACAGGCTGTTGTTTCAGCTGTAGAGAAAATGTCATGGAAGACTGACCAATTCATATCTCACTCCCCACCTACCAGTACTCCAGCTGTTAAGAATAAGCGTCCCCATGCTCAAGAGCAGGAATGTAAGGAGTATACACCTCAGGATGTTTCACAGTCCTATCCACAAGACCAAGGAGAGAATATGAGCAAGTGGGATAGGCTACCTACCCCATCTACTCCAAGATCACCCACTCCAAAAGAACAGGCACAGGAGTTGTGGAGAGGAAGGATTAAAAGAAGTAACTCCTTGGAGGAATTTGTAGTCTCTGGAAACGGCTCCTCTCAAGTGTATGGGCAAGATACCCATTCAAGGAAGACCTTGTAAATGCCCGAGGAAAGTGGACTAGAGCTGATGAAGGGATCCAATATCTAAGAGAATTAGCTGTGTTGGAAGTCATCTATGGTGATCTAGATAATGCCGAGGCCTCCACAGATCCAGACGATGTCCAGTGTACACGGGCCATGTTGAGAAAAGTGATTCAGAGTGCCCCAGCTACATATTCTAATATCCTGGCAATGGTGTATCATCCAGACATGGATATACCAACAGTGGAGAGGGTATCTTTTTGGTTACAGAACTATGAAGAGAGCCTCTGCACCTCCTCATCAATGTGGGATGATGATCTGACTATCAGAACTGCCTCAAGAATTCGGTCATCCACTGTCCCGACCAGGGGAAAAGGAAGTCCCAGACGCAGGAGTACACTGCGAAATGAACTCTGTCTCTTTTTGTGTGGCCAAGGAGAGGATATGAAGAAGTGGGATGGTGAACCCACTTTTAAGCTGGAAGCATGTGTACGTGAACTAAGGGGGAAGACAGCTGTTAGAAAAGGACCACCCAAGAGGGTTGTCAGCATAGTAGCTGCCAAAACAAAAGAGGACAATCAACAATCTCCAAGACATAGAAGAACTGCAACTACTTCCTTCAATGCCAACGAGGAGACTTTAGGTCTAAAATTGCAAGGATCAGATAGCGAATACTCTGATGAAGAACAGAAATAGAGGGTCCCTGCCTCCAGCCAGGAGGAGGAAAGGGATGACCGAATCTACTGGACTGTGTGGGTTCGATGGCCTGGCACATCAAACCCACAAAGGTATAAAGCCTTAGTAGACAAAGGGGCACAGTGTACATTGATGCCATCAAGGTATAGAGGCACAGATTCTGTCTGGATCTCTGGAGTGACAGGAAGATGTGAAGAATTATCTGTATTAGAGGCTGAAGTGAGCTTAACGGGACAAATGGGAAAAACACCCCATTGTGACTGGTCCAGAGGCCCCTTGTATTCTTGGCATAGATTACCTCAGGAGAGGGTACTTCAAAGACCCCAAGGGGTATCGATGCGCTTTTGGTATAGCCACTGTAGATACAGAGAAAATCAAACAACTCTCTAATTTACCTGGCCTCTCAGAAGACCCTTTTGTTGTGGGATTGCTGCAAGTTCAAGAGCAACAGGTACCAATTGCTACCAGGATGGTGCACCGGAGGCAATATCGCACAAACCGAGATTCCCTGACTCCCATCCGTGAGTTGATTCATCAGCTGGAGGCTCAAGAAGTAATTAGCAAAACTCATTCTCCATTTAATAGTCTCATATGGCCTGTGAAAAAATCTGATGGAGGGTGGAGGTTAACAGTAGACTATCGTGGCCTGAATGAAGTGACACCACCACTGAGTGCTGCTGTACCAGACATGTTAGAGCTCCAGTATGAACTGGAGTCAAAAGCAGCCAAGTGGTATGCTACGATTGACATTGCTAATGCATTTTTCTCAATTCTATTGGCAGCAGAGTGCAGGCCACAATTTGCCTTCACATGGAGAGGTGTCCAATATACCTGGAATCGATTGCCCCAGGGGTGGAAACATAGTCCTACTATTTGTCATGCTCTAATCCAAACTGTGCTGGAAATGGGTGATGCCCCTGAACATTTACAGTACATTGATGACATAATTGTATGGGGCAACAAGGCAGAAAAAGTGTTTGAGAAAGGGAAAAGAATAATTCAGATTCTCCTAAAAGCTGGTTTTGCTGTAAAAAGAAACAAAGTAAAGGGACCTGCACAAGAGATACAGTTTTTGGGCATAAAATGGCAAGATGGGTGTCAGCATGTGCCTATGGATGTTGTGAACAAAATAGCGACTATGTCTCAACCGACTAATAAGAAAGAAACACAAGCTTTCCTGGGCCTTGTGGGATTCTGGAGGATGCATATCCCAGGTTATAGTCAGCTTGTGAGCCCTCTCTTTAGAGTAACCAGAAAGAAGAACTATTTTGAGTGGGGCCTTGAGCAACAACAAGCTTTTCAACAAATTAAACAGGAAATAGCTCGTACAGTCGCCCTTGGGCCCATCCATACAGGATCAGATGTGCAGAATATCCTCTACACTGCCGCTGGAGAGCATGGTCTCACCTGGAGCCTCTGGCAGAAAACATCTGGAGAAACCCAAGGTCGACCATTAGGGTTTTGGAGCCGAGGATATCGAGGATCGGAAGCCCACTACACCCCAACTGAAAAAGAAATACTAGCAGCATATGAGGGACTTCGAGCTGCTTCAGAAGTCATTGGCACAGAAGCTCATCTCCTCTTGGCACCACGTCTGCCTGTGTTACACTGGATGTTCAAAGGGAAATCCCCTTCTATACATCATGCAACCAGCGCTACATGGAGTAAGTGGATGGCATTGATCACACAACGATCTCGGCTGGGGAAATCTAATCGCCCAGGAATCCTGGAAGAGATCGTGGAGTGGCCAGAAGGCAGAGATTTTGGAGCATTGCCTGAGGAAGTAGCTCATGGCCAAGAGGCACCACCATATAATGAACTGTCAGAAGATGAGAGGCATTATGCTTTGTTTACTGATGGATCCTGCCACATGGTAGGAAATCATTGCAAGTGGAAAGCTGCTGTGTGGAGTCCCACACGACGAGTTGTTGAGGCCACTGAAGGAGAAGGTGAGTCAAGTCAGTTTGCTGAAGTGAAAGCTATCCAACTAGCTCTAAAGATTGCAGAACGAGAGAAGTGGCCAGTACTCTGTCTTTACACTGACTCCTGGATGGTGGCTAATGCTCTATGGGGATGGCTACAGCAATGGAAGAAGACCAACTGGCAGCGCAAGGGTAAACCCATCTGGGCTGCTGCATTATGGCAAGACATTGCTGCTCGGGTGGAAAATATGACTCTCAAAGTACGTCACGTAGATGCTGACGTGCCAAAAAGCCGTGCCGCTGAAGAACAATGTAATAACCAACAGGTAGATAAAGCTGCCAAAATTGAATTAGCTCAGGTAGACCTAGACTGGGAGCGTAAAGGTGAGCTATTTATAGCTCGATGGGTCCATGAAACATCAGGACATCTGGGAAGAGATGCAACATATAGATGGGCTCGTGATCGAGGGGTGGACTTGACCATGGAAGCCATTACACAGGTCACCCACGAATGTGAAACGTGTGCCGCAATCAAGCGAGCCACACGAATCAAGTCTCCCTGGAACAGAGGCCGATGGCTGGGTTTTCAATATGGTGAGGCCTGGCAAATTGACTATGTCGGACCACTACCACGAACACATCAAGGCAAGCGTTATATACTCACCATGGTGGAAGCAACTACCGGTTGGTTGGAAACATACCCTGTAAACCATGCCACTGCCTGAAATACTGTCTTGGGTCTTGAAAGGCAAGTTTTGTGGCGACACGGCACTCCAGAAAGAATTGAATCAGATAATGGAACTCATTTTCGAAATAATCTCATAAACTCCTGGGCAAAAAAACATGGCATTGAGTGGATATACCACATCCCGTATCACCCACAAGCCTCTGGAAAGATTGAGAGATATAATGGATTACTAAAGACCATGTTGAGAGCACTGGGCAATGGGGCATGGAAGCAGTGGGATAAAAATTTAGCAGAAGCCACTTGGCTAGTCAACAGCAGAGGTTCAACTAACCGTCCTGGTCCTGCCCAATCAAAACCACTACATACTGTGGGAGGAGATAAGGTCCCTGTAGTGCACCCAGGGAAATGGCTGGGGAAGGCAGTATGGGTTGCACCTCCCATGGGAAAGGGCAAACCCGTTTGTCGGATTGTCTTTGCTCAAGGGCCTGGGTGTACTTGGTGGGTGATGAGAAAGGATGGGGAAACTCGATGTGTACCTCAAGGAGACTTAACCTTGGGGGAAAAATAACCTGTTATGTGAGTTATCTGTTGTAGATGAACTTTGGAAGAAAAACCGGACAAGTGGACAAACCAAGCTGGTGCTGGTGCCCAACACTGAACATACTGTTTCCCCTGGCCTGGATATCCATCTTGATGGATGAGACAGAAGTTATGGCCTGCTCCAGTGAACATCTACAGAGGATGAAAGATATAAGAATGTTTTTTGTTTATTTGATGCAAGATGCAAGAGGGAATACAAGAATGATGTTTGTCTGTTGAAGAGTGGGGGTACTGGTTAATGAGAATATATAAGAATGTATATGGGTTGTTAAGATGGTTTATCTGAGCATGACATAAATGGTATGGAAAAAGGGGTTGAGACTGTAGTGGGTCTGGGATGGTAGCGATTTTCCACAGCAGCTCCTGCAGTGCTGTGCTTACTGTTGATATCAATATTATGACTACCGCTTGCACAACATCAGGGCTGTCCCTCCAGCATTCCTTCCCCCACCTTCACCAATAGCTGTGGGTGGGCATGATCTTGGGAGGGACTATGGCCAGGACAGCTGACCCAGGCTGACCAAGGAGATATTCCATACCATATGACGTCAGCTCAGTAATATAAACTGGGGGAGAGGAGCAGGAAGGGAAGGCGAGATTCATTTCTGGCCTTCCCAAAGCAACCGCTACACGTACTGAAGCCCTGCTTCTCAGGAGGTGGCCGGACATCGCTGCTGATGGGAAGTAGAGAGTAACAGCTTTATCTGCTTTTGCTTTGCTTCCCGCGCGCGCGGCTTTGCTGCTTCTTTATTAATCTGCTTTTATCTCAACCCACGAGACTCCCATCTTATTTTCTCCCCTTCCCTGGCTTGCTGAGGAGGTGGGGGATAAAGCGGTGAGGTGGGCACCTGGCATCCAGCCAGGCTCAAACTACCACACATGCTAACGTCATACCCAGTATATAAGTAGGGGCTAGCCAGAAGAAGCTCTCTTCTGGGGTCGTGGTTTCTCGGTCGCCGATCTGGAGCAGTCGCTTAGGTCGAGTCTCGGGTGGTGAGCAACTGCGTCACTCACCAGTTTTCTTTGTAATATCCCCTTGTCTTTGTTATAGTTGGTCCTCTTCAATTTTCCCTAGTAAATTGTTCTTATTTCAACTTACGTGGGCTCTTTTACTTTTTTTTCCTTCTCCAATCCCCTCCGCATTCTGCTGGGAGGGGGAGGAGTCGCGTTTGTTTTCCACTTTGCTCCGGCTGGGCAAAACCACGACAAAGAGATAGATCTTCACTTCTATCTCCGCCCATAGAAATCCTCCCATGAAATTCCAGTCCACTTGAGACAGTATTTCTGCAAACAGTGGATAACAAGTGCTATTTCTAATTAGTGTTCAGCAGTAGGGTGCTATGTTGAAACAGCAAACATGAAGTCAAGCAGTAATCATAATAGACATACTGCAGAAACAAAGATCCTTTGTAGAAGTGGTTTTCTGTACAAGTCTCAAGGTCTTATGCTGCCATGATTCTAAGCTGATGAAAAAAAAAAAAGAAAAAGCTCTGGTTCAGCTATAGAGCAACTTGTAATGGTTTAAAACCAGCGGACAACAAACAAATCACACAGCCCCTTACTCCTCTCAACCTCTGCAGCATGGGGAGAATCAGAAGGAAAAGATAAAGCTTTGTGGGTTGAGATAAGGACAATTTAACAGAAAAACACAAGGAGAGAAAAAACAGCCATAACAACAGCAAAGGAATACAGAAAACCAGTGATGCCCGAGGTAATTACTCAGGGGCCAGAGTCCTAGCCTGGCCTCAACCAATCGAAAAGCCTGACCACATTCCCTTATGGAAAATTAACCCTGTCCAAGCCAAACTCATGACATTACCCATGCCTTATTCCACACCATCTCCATAATCCCCAGATCATACACATTCCAACTATTAATCATAGAATCATAGAATGTTAGGGATTGGAAGGGAACATTTAAAGATCATCTAGTCCAGGCCTCTGCAGATGCAGGTCCACCTAGATCAGGTTGCATAGGAACATGTCCAGGAGGGTCTTGAAGACCTCCAAGGAAGGAGAGTCCACTACTCCTCTGGGCAGCCTGTTCCACTGCTCCGTCACCCTCACAGTAATATATTTTTTTCTTATATTTAAGTGGAACTTTTTGTGTTCCAGCTTCATCCCATTACCCCTTGTCCTGTTGCCAGCTACAACAGAAAAAAGGGATGTCCCAACCTCCTGACACCCACCCTTTAGATATTTGTAAATATTAATAAGATCTCCCCTCAGTCTCCTCTTTTCTAGACTAAAAAGCCCCAGTTTCTACAGCCTTTCCTCGTATGAAAGATGTTCCAGTCCCCTGATCATCTTGGTGGCCCTGTGCTGGACTCTCTCGAGACATTCTCTGTCCCTCTTCAGCTGAGGAGCCCAGAACTGGACACAGTACTCCACATGAGACCTCACCAGGGCAGAGTAGAGGGGGAGAAGAAACTCACTTGACCTGCTGGCCACACTCTTCCTGATGCATCCCAGGATGCCATTGGCCTTCTTGGCCACAAGGGCACATTGCTGGCTCATGTTTAGTTTATTATTAATCAGGACTCCCAGGTCTCTCTGCAGAGCTGCTCTTCAGCAGTTCTACCCCCAGGGTCATTAATCTGCTGGTAAAAATATGATCCAGTAATGTTTGTACTTATGGGCTTTTTTTCCTTCCTTGACTAATTTCCAGTCCAGTGGCACCCGCTGCTGTTGTGCAGGATTACTACCCACTGTTATTACTGGAAAGGCTTGTGGGACGAACTCTCCTTCTATTACTGCATCACGTATAAAACATCTCCAATTTTTAGCAGGATCATAGTCATCTGGCTGGAAGTATCTCACCAGAGGTGGAGCCGAAACTTCTGCCTTTGGTTTGTCAATTAATTCATTAAGCTGAGCCAACAGCTGATTAGCTGTCGCTTTCAGTTTGTCTATCAGTTCACCTAAGAGAGCCAAAATCTGTTTAATTTCTTCCCCTTGTTTTGCCAATTCATCCTGTTAAAACTTTCTACGTTGATCATCCCCTTCCCCAGATGCCGGGGGTGACACCAGGAGAGGAGGATAATTGGAAGTTGGCTATCTCAGGAGCAAAGGCATGTCAGTACTTAAGTACTAAGTAGTACTGTTTCATTAGTAAAGTGTACTTTCCGCTTGTTTCCAGGTGTCTCCTCCAAAATGGTGACAGGACAGGATAGGAGGGAGGGAGGGGACGGCATGCACACTTGCCTCCAGGGTCGGTGGCCCTGATACCTGCACCTGCACTGTTGCTGATGTTTTTGGTTGTGGTAAGGGTAGCCTGGGAGGTTCTGGGTGTGAGTAAGGGGATGGATTCACATGCATACTCTCTTCTTGAATTAGTTCCTCTACATGGTATTACCAGGTCACTACCTCCAAAAAATCTTTTGGCATCCACGGGGAACACAGACAGCGTAGCACATTCTGCATTCATAGCAGTTGCTGCATGCGTAGCCACAGTCTGTTCAGCTTGTAATTGCTTTAAGGTGGTTAATAACAGTCTCCACAGAGTACATAGTCCAATTGCATCTTTGTGACCATCACTAATGGAGTCCCTTAACACACTCCCTAGTTTTTCCCACTGAGCTATTTCAAATACGTTCTGTGAGGAGGTGAAAAAACCTTTATCCCATCCCCATCTTACAAGTCTTTGCAATGTCTCTTTTTCATAATTTAACCGTCTTTCAGAGAGGATACACTGGAGGATGTCTATCGTAGCTTTTTCTTCTTTACTTAACAGTTTTCCCATCCTCCCAGCCCTGGCTGCTCACGGGCTCCCCAGGTGTCTCCGCTGCAGCAATCTGAGATCCTCCTCCGATGTCCCCACATCAGTCCAGCTGACGCGTACCATTCGACTGGGTCCCCCATCTTTTCAGATCAGAGCGCTTCTTCCAAAAAATTCATTCTGAGAGTTCTAGCTCATCACATCGCAGTCACCACTTGCAGGGAAGCAAGTGGTGTTCATGCAGGGACGCACATGGACAACACAGTACAACCAGTGTGGTTGATACAAAACTGCCTTTCATTTGTTCTCTACTTCCTTATATATGCTACTTCTGCCCATGTGGTCACACAAGGCCCAATTGATTACTCTGTCTTCTTCACATGCTGAGCACGCAGCACCTGCTCCTAATGATTGGAAGCAGCTTGCTAACATCAGACCCTGCATCAACTTGTTCCTTCCATCTTTTACCAACTCCTTTAATATACAACACCCTGTTTATTCAACCGCCACTTTTCTTCAAACTAAGGAAATATCTGACTGGTCCAAAACATATCCTTTTTCAATTAAGCATGTACCCACAGGTCCCATTTGAAATAATTTTTCTTCAGGATGGCTTGATAGAGAGGACTTTGAATCATACTGTATTTTGCAATGTGCATCCTCTAAAAACCGACAATGCCTAAGAAATTTTGTGATTCCTTTTTGTTAGTTGGCATAGACATGGCTGTAATTTTGTTTATGACATCCACTGAGATGCGTTGATGATTATTTTGCCATTTTATTTGTAAAAACTGTATCTCCTGTGCAGGCCTTCTGACTGCTTCATTTTATGGCAAAACCAGCCTTCAGAAGGATTTTAACTATTTTCTTTCCTTTCTTCTGCTGAGTTGCCCCACACAATTGATTCATAGGTAGACAGATAAGTTTAGATTGTGAAAGCTTGCTTGCTAAGTCTTACAACATTAGCTAGAAAATTGTAAGTATAGTTTTACGAAATTGCTAACCTTGTAGACCCACAGAAACTTTATGAACGAACAGAACTATTGCTTGTGACATAGTTATTGCTTAGCACTGATAATGTCAAGGCTGGTGTGGTCCTAAACAGAACTATTATCTAGGGATGACAAAGCTATTGCTTAGCGCTGATAACCACAAGGCCGATTTTATCCTTTAGTTGTAAACAGAACTACTATCTAGGGATGACAGAGCTAGTGCTTAGGATGACAAAGCTATTGCTTAGGATGACAGATCATTAGATCAGTTCTACATATATAACTACAAGGCCGGCTTAGCCCTAAACAGAACTACTATCTGAGGATGACAGAGCTTTTACCTAGGAAAATAAACCGTTAGGCTGTTTCATCCTGTCCTGCGGTTTGGACAAACATCAAAGACGCAAAGGTAAAAAAATACACTGCAAGGATGACTCGGATCTTAATTCAACAGTGACCCCTAGCGACCACCGAAGGAAGCGAGAAGACACCAAAAAGGGGTGTGATGCAGACGTAACTTGGGTGGACCAAGACAGGACTATGGGCGGGCCATTTCCTGGAAATGTAATGAATATTCATGTTTGTTGTAAATATAAGCTGAAAATCCAGAGGCTAAGGTGGACACGTTTGGTGGAGAAATCCCCCGTGTTCCCCAGCACTGCAATAAAGAATATCTGCTTAATAGTCACATTGGCTATTGAGTTCTGACTGGCTTCTTCACGGCATCACAATGATGTCATGATTATACTGCAGATGTTCTGGGGCCTCACCCTTTTCCAGTGTAGCCTGGATTAGTCCATGGCAAATGATGGGGCTGTTTTTCCACCTGTCCTGGTTTTGACTTAGCTAACAATGAAGCACCATGACAGTCTCTTGCTCTCTGCCTCCCCCGTCCACCCTCACCCTCCTTTGGATGGCGGAGGCCCCAGCGAGATGGGAGGAAAAATGATAACCAAGGTTGTTGTGGATTGAGACAAGGGCAGGGAGTGCTCACTGCCAATTATGGTTCTGGGCAAAATTGACTCAACTAGTCAACTTAGAGAGGAAAGTAAAAAAAGTTTATTCTACTACCTACAAGAAATAGAACAGACAAAAAGCAAAAACAGAGCAGGATGATGAGAAAAATACAATCAGTACTTTAAGATCTCCCTCCCCTGTCCCTCCCTTCACCCTGGGCTCAGCTTACTGCTCCTGATATCTCTACCTCCTCCCCACTCAGTGGCAACACAGGGCAGAGAACTGGGGATGTGGTCAGTCACTCACAGATGGTCTCTGCTGCTTCTTTCTTCTCAGAGGAGGAGGACTCCTCCCATTCTTCCCCTGCTGCAACACAGGACGGGGTCCCTCCCATGGGACACAGTTCTTAATGAACCTCTCTGACGTGAGTTCATCCCATCAGCTGCAGCTTCTGCTCACAAACTCCTCCAGCGTGCGACTCTTCTGCGGCCAGCAGTATTCCGGACACCTTCTGCTGCAACACCACAAAGTCAAAGCCTCCTCTGGACATAGTCACTACCCCTGGCATGGAGTCCTCTACAAACTGCCAACAAATCTCTGTTTCACCACTCTTCTCCATAGGATGCAGAAGAGTCTCTGCTCCAGCACACCCTCTCTTCCCTTCCCTTGCTGACCTTGGGGTCCGCATGGTCGCTTCTCTCTCCTCCAACTCCTTCCACCATCATCAGCAGCCGGAAAAGAAGGAAGAAAAAAGAGCAAGAAGGAACAGGAAGAATCCTACTCTTCTGGCTTCTTCTTCTTCTTCTTGAAAAGTTATTGTGGAGGCACCTAATTGACTCAACCCCAGAAGTGGGTCTGGCTCAGAGCTGGGGAGTTTCAAGCCACTTCTTACAGGTGCCATCTTTACAGCCCCTTCCCCTTTACCAGAAATGGCTCCACACAAACCCATGACACGCCCCTGGGACAGTTGACTCCAGGTGTATTGGACACCCTTTCAACTTAAAGCAAACTGAGGCCTGCACTCTACTGTCAAAGGAATTGAGATGAACGTGTTGGCAACGTTGATAGTGGTGTACCATTTGGCTGCCTTGGACTCCAGTTCGCAGTGGAGTTCCAGCATGTCTGGCATAGCAACACTGAGCATTGGCGTGACTTCTTTTCAGGACATGATAGGCTAACATGGGGCTGTTAAATGTTGAGCAAGATCTGATGATCATCCCTTGGCTCTCCAATTGACAAAACAGTTCATGGCTGGGAATCAGAGAGTCATGGTTTTACTGAAATCTTTAACAGGAAAGCACTCTCCAAAACAGTTTTATACTTTAGAGAGCCAACATTAGTTTATTGCAGTGTTGGCTGCATGGGGGATCACTCCTCCTAGCATTCACACCGAAAAATGAAAGATCACTCCTTATATACATTACAGAAAAATTAACTACTTGCCTACTCATTACACATGCAGTATAAGGTGACCTTGTCATGGTTTGGCCCAGCTAGCACAGCAGCACCACAACAGTCTCTCGCTCGGTGCCCCCATTCACGTCCACGCTTGTTAGGATGGCAGAGGCCCCAGCAAAATGGGAGTAAAAAGATAAGCAAGGTTGTTGTGGATTAAGACAAGGGCAGGGAGGGCTCGCTGCCACTTATGGTTCTGGGAAAAAACAGACTCCAGTACTCAACTTAGAGAGGAAAGTAGGAAAGTTTATTCTACAAGAAACAGAATGGAATAAAAGCAAAAAGGGAGTAGGATGATGAGAAAATTACAACCAGCACTTTAAGATCTCCCTCCCCCATCCCTCCTTTCTTCCCGGGCCCAGCTCACTGCTCCTGATATCTCTACCTCCTCCCCCCTCAATGGCTCAGAGGGGCAGGGAGTGGGGGATGTGGTCAGTCTCTCACAGATGGGCTCTGCTGCTTCTGTCTTCTCAGATGAGGACGACTCCTGGCATTCTTCCCCTGCTCCAATGAACTTCTCGGGTGTGGCTTGTTCCCAACAACTGCGGCTTCTGCTGATACAGGGTCCCTCACATGGGATGCAGTCCTTGGTGAATATCTCTGGTGTAGATTCTTCACCACGGTTGCAGTTTCTGCAGTTACAGGGTCCCTCTCTCAGGACAGTGCCTCTTCTGGGCATAAGTTTAATGAGCTGCTTTGTCGTGGGTTCCTCCCCACAGTTACAGCTGTGGATATAGGGTCCCTTCCTCGGGACATGGCCTGCTCTGGCCATAGTCACTGTCCCTGGCTCGGGGCCTTTAATGAAGTGAATCACTGCCCCTGGACTGGGGCCAGCTTTAGCAAAATGCGTCTCTGCCCCTAATACGGGCTCATTATCAAAATGAGTCTCTACCGCTGATGAGGGGTCTTTAAAGAAATGAAAATAAATCTCAGCTTCACCATTTCTCTCCATAGAATGAAGGGGAGTCTCTGCTACAGCACACCTCCTCCTCTCTTTCATCACTGACCTTATGATCGCATGGTTGTTTCTCTCACTGTTCCTACTCCTTGCACCACCACCAGCCAGAAGAAGAAAAGGGGCAGAAGAAGGAAAGAAGATGGAGGAAGAAACCTCCCCTTCTGGGTTCTTCTTAAAAAGTGATTGTGGAGGTGTCTAATTGGCTCAGCAGCAGAAGTGGGTCTGGCTCAGAGCTGGGGAGAGTTGCGAGCAACTTCTTACAGGAGCCATCTTTACAGCCTCTTCCCCCTTACCAGAAAAGACTATCATGTCAAACCATGACAGACATTTAACATGATTTGGGTGGAGAGTCGAGGAACATAATCATATATGTAGAGTGTGTATTCCTTTTAGTTCATTATGATGTTTAGGGTTGTCAAAGGTGTGTTAATTGTAATATTAATTTATTGGTTAATGAAGCAATGATCTCACTTTTGTCACTGTGTCCTTGCTGAAATAGTTTTGAAGTTGTTTGTCTGCTTGGTCCCAGACTAAGGTCAAAACATAACTGTCTTGTAGCCTTAAGGTGTCCTTAAGGCTCCCTCCCTTGGTCACTTCTCATGCTGATTTTGAAAACTTCCTGCTCCCAGGTGTCTGCACGGATAAGTGGGCACGGGCACTTTTAACCCATGCAATTCTCTCATCATTCAAAGTACAAATCGTGTTTGTATGAAATAGTAAATGAGGATAGAGATTTGAGGTCTACAAATGAGAAATCTCTGGAGTCTAGTATCATTTTACCCTTTAGAAGTATCACAGAATAACAGAATCTTATGGGTTGGAAGGGAACTTGAGAGACTATCTAGTCCAACCCCTTGCCAGAACAGGAAGAAAGAATGAAGAAACAAAAGAGCCACCAAATAAGGAATCTTCAAAAAAACATTGGACAAATCTCCAAGCTTTATTATTTTAAAGAATATTAACCTTTTTTAAAAATCCTGTTCAATTTGATTTTATTGGAAAGAAGAAATGATCTAGACCTACTTGGTGACCCAGTAGGGAAAGCAACCCAGCTCATCTTGAATAGTCCTCATTGTTTTCCTCATATGTGCATGGCTTACCTTGGCTGGCCAGCAGCACTGGGACAGGCACTTAGTGAAGACACTAGCAGAAAAATAACTTGTTCTTCTTTTAGCCTACAATAGGTTTTGTGTCCAGAGGTGTTTTTTGGTGCAGTGTAGAAGGATCAGACTAGAGAACCAATAATTAAACAAAAGCATGTACTTACCTGTGCTTCTGAGGTAACCATATGTCAGAGGTGCCCTCAAATTCAAGAACTGCAGGACCTGGTGAAAGAGCTGCAGAAAACTGTTAGCAGACTGTGTAGTATTAGAGGGGCAGAGGTGGAGATCGACAGAGGCTTCCACAATCAGGTACAAGCCTCCAGTGAATCTCTTATGCCTTGGTCCCTATGTAACAACAAAAAGAAGGGCAAGGGCTCGTCTTCAAAACCCTCCTTCCAGAGCGTCCACTACAAATAACTATGAGGCACTGGCAACAAGGGACTTTAACGAGCAAGCTCTGGAAGGGGAAATCCCAGCAAACAACTCACCATAAGCTGCTCCACCTGCAACAGGTAATGGACATCGTAGAATGAAGAGATGGATGCTTGTTGTGGGTGACTCATTGCTAAGAGGCACTGAGACCCATCTGTGGATGGAACGTGGTGAGACAGCTGCCATGACTGGAGCACAGCCATGGAGGGCTATGTATTGTTTAGGAAGAACAGGCTGACAAGGCAAGGAGGTGGAGTTGCTCTCTATGTGAGGGAGCAATTAATGTGTACCGAACTGTCCCTGGGTGGGGATGAGGGGCAGGTTGAGTGCTTATGGGTAAAAATTAATGGGCAGAGCAAGGCAAGTGATATTGTTGTTGGAGTCTGCTACAGGCCACCTGATCAGGAGGAGGAAGTGGATGAGGCCTTCTACGAACAGCTGAGAGCTGCCGCACGATCACAATCCCTGGTCCTCACAGGGGACTTCAGACCTCCCTGATATCTGTTGGCAAAGCTATACAGCCAAGATCACGCAGTCCAAGAGGTTCCTACAGATTCTTGATGACAACTTCCTGTCACAAGTGATAGAGGAACCAACAAGGAGGGGTGTGCTGCTGGACCTGGTACTGACAAATAAGGAGGGTCTGGCTGGGGATGTGAAGGTTGGAGGCAACCTTGACTGCAGCAACCATGAGATGGTAGAGTTCAAGATCCTGTGTGGAAGAGGCAGGACACAAAGCAGGACCGTGACCCTCGATTTTAGGCGAGCTGACTTTGGCCTCTTCAAAGACCTGCTTGGATGGATCTCATGGGATAAGCTGGTTAATCTTCAAGCATCACTTCCTCCAAGCCCAGGACCAGTGTGTCCCAACACGCAAGAAAAGAGGAAAAGAAGGTAGGATGGATGAGCAAGAATCTGCTGGGACAATGCAGGCAGAAAGCAGCCATCTTTGAGAGGTAGAAACAGTAGAAACACTCTCCACTTCTGAGGCTTTTTTCTTATCAGAGCTATCTCCAATCCTACGCACTTAGCCTACTCAGTTCCCACTGAAAATACAGGCCTCCGTTTGAAGTTACGTCACTGCATCTGGGAACTACAGGAAAGCAGGTACACAGACATCACCTACAGTGGTAGGTAGGTCCCCTTTTAGACTATCAACAAGCACTGTGCCACCTTTGCAGCTGCTTTCCTGTGGGAGCTATCTCCAATCCTGCGCACCTGGTCTCAGCTCCCATTGAAAAACTACAGGCTACCGTTTAAGTTACGCGACTGTATCTGGGAGCTAAAAGAAAGCAGGTACGCAGACCCCACCTGCTGTGGAACGTAGGTCCCCGTGTATCATATCATCCAGCACTGTGCCACCTTTGAAGCTGCTTTCCTCTGGGAGCTATCTCCAATCCCACGCACTTGGCCTGCTCACCTCCTATTTGAAATACAGGCTGCCGGTAGAGGTTAAGCCAGTGCGTCTGGGAGTTTCAAGAAAGCAGGTACTCAGAGCCCACCTACAGTGGTACATAGGTCACTGTGAAGCCTCTCAGTCAGCACTGTGTTCCTCCTTTTCAGTTGCTTTCTTTTGGGAGCTATCTGAAATCCTGCACACTTGCCCTGCTCAATTCCCATTGGAAATACAGGTTACTGGTAAAAGTTACACCACTGCGTCTGGGAGCAATAAGAAAGCAGGTATGCAGACCTCACTTACAGTGGTACGTAGGTTCCCGTGTAGTCTATCAGCCAATACTTTTATGCAGCTTGTCCTGGTTTGAGCTAAGATAGAATTAATTCCCGTGAGGAACCAGGAAAAGGTACAGGCTGAACAGCTGACCCTGGCTGGCCAGCAGGTATTCCATACCATCCTAATGTCATGCCCAGTATATAGGTGGAGGCTAGCCGGAAGAAGCTCTCTTCTTGGGTTGCGGGCTCTCGGTTGCTGGTACGAAGCTGTCGCTTAGGTCGGGTCCTGGGTGGTGAGTAACTGCATCACTCACCAGTTTTCTTTGTAATATCCCATTGTGTTTGTTATAGTTGTTCCTCTTCATTTTTCCCTAGTAAATTGTTCTTATTTAGACTTACGCGGGCTCTTTTACTTTTTTTTTTCCTCTACGATCCCCTCCACATTTTGCCAGAAAGGAGAGGGGGAGGAGTCACGTTTGTTTTTTTCCCCTTGTCTCCGTTTGAGAAAAACCATTACACAGCTGCTTTCCTGTGGGAGTTACCTTATATCCCGCGCACTTGGCCTGCTCAGCTCCCGTTTTAAATACAGACTGCCGGTAGAAGTTACGCCACTGCCACTAGGAGCTACAAGAAAGCAGGTATGCAGACCCACCTACAGTGGTACGTAGATGCCCATGTAGCCAATCAGCTTGCACTGTTCCACCTTTGCAGCTGCTTTCCTGTGGGAGTTATCCCAAATACACCAGCACAGCAGCTAGCACTTTGCCACTTTGGTAGTTTGACTCTGGCTGGATGCCCGGTGCCCACCACAGCACTCTATCCCCCACCTCCTCAGAAAGCCGGGGAAGGGGAGAAAATGAGAATGGAGTCTCGTGGGTTGAGATAAAAGTAGTTTCATAAAGAAACAGCAATGCCGCGCTCGTGGGAAGAAAAGCAAAAGCAGATAAGGCTCTTACTCTCTACTTCCCGTCTGCAGCGATGTCCGGAAACCTCCCAAAAAGCAGGGCTTCTGTACGTGTAGTGGGTGCTTTTGGAAGGCCAGAAATGAATCTTGCCTCTCCTTCCTGCTCCTCTCCCCAAGTTTATATTACTGAGCTGACGTCATATGGTATGGAATATCTCCTTGGTCAGCCTGGGTCAGCTGTTCTGGCCATGGTCCCTCCCAAGATTGTTCTCACCCACAGCTATTGGTGAAGGTGGGGGAAGGAATGCTGGAGGCACAGCCCTTATGCTGTGCGAGCAGTACTCATGATACTGATATCAACAGTAAGCACAGCACTGCTGTGGAAAGTAACTAACATCCTGTTATAAATTGAGACCACAACGGATCATAATCCAATTATAATTTTATTAATTGTAGCAAGTAGAATATGAGCAAAGACAGCGCTGGACGACAGGGGAGTCTGCACTCCGCCAACTGCTGTGCTGATCAGTTCAAACAGTCCCTTTTTTATACATTTTAGTCCGTGGCCGTGAAGCACTGTAGGTACTCTGCGCATTCTTCAGTTGCTGTGAAGGGGGTCGTTTTCTGCCTTCTGGTGGTTGTTGAGTAAGGAGTCTTCCTCCTTTGTTCCTCAGAACATCCTGTAGTTATCTTTGAGCAGTATCTCTTCTGCTTGCATAGGTGGTATTGGTATGTAAAGGCAATTACACACAAGTGATGTCTGGCAGCTGTTCGCATATGCAATTTTCCTGTCTTTTGTTGTCTAACCTTTACATTGAGCTTAACATAAATCTCAATAAACAATACCTTAGTTCATAGTTTCTTACAATCCCCCCTTTTGCTTTTATCCTGTTATTGTTTATTAGACGCTATTTTCATTTTCGGCACTGCAAGCAAACCTTTTTCCACAATCCCAACATTTACCATAACACTCACAAGATAATACCTTACAATTACAATCATAGTTTTCACGTGGCATAACGCATTCACAACAATCTTCATCATCTTCATCTTCATTAGTAGATACACTTTTATAATTTGTCTCAGGCCTCGTAGTTAGAATGAGTAGTTTAGCTATGTCAAACCGCTCCTTAATAAAATGTAAAATATAGCGTAATATGCATGGTCCAAATATAAGCCCCAGAATCAACATAATAAGTGGTCCTGCTAAAGCAGACAATAAAGTGGTTAGCCAGGGTGAAACGTTAAACCAATTTTCATATTTATCTCCTGTTGTTTTCCACTCTGAAACTATTGTCTCACAACCCCAATATCCACAATAATAATGCCCAGGGTAGTTACAATAACTTTTTCCAGGGTTTGATGCTGGGCATACGTACCATGCCTTGCATTGTGCTTGTTTTCTAGCTATTTGTCTATCAGGGGTGTCACATATAGCCCCTCGACAACCCGTTTCAAAAGGTATTAGTGAAAATAAATGTACAGTAAAATTCCAATTTCCTCCCGAAGCGCTTAGATTTTGTATGATCTTACTCTCTTCCAGATTATATATTTTCCAGAGCATCGGTTCATGAGGGTTTCCATTTACTTGGATTATTACTAAGAACAACACTAACGGTATAACAAGAGAAAGGGTATTTATCAATTTTGCTAATTTAAGTATGTTTTTACCAGTCCTGGGGAAGTTTGACCATTGCTGCTTTTGCGTCCCACTGTTCTGGTTCTTTTCTCCACAGTTTGTTCCTCCTCTGCCTCGCCCGTCGACTCGGTTGCTTCGAGCCACGGGGTGTACCATCTTCTCGGCAGCAAGGGAACTCTTCAGGAGAACAGCTGTTTCGGGCTTTCTGCCTGTTTACATAGGCTTCCCACTTCGCAGCTTTAACTAATGGGACAAAGCAAGACACAGTTAGCACTTCCCTTCTGCACTTTATAGCTAGGATTTCAGCTACAAAGGGGACTGATTCGTTGAAATGGTAACAATAATATTGAGAGTTTATTCCTTTGGCAAAGATTTCTCACCACTCATGGGATTTTTGAGTAATTTCTTGTTTAGACTCTAATTGTTTTAATTTCCACTCAGTGAGAGTTCTTTGGATTCATCAACACTGTGTGCAAACTCCTATTGGAGGGTATTCACATTCACAGTGGGTCCACCATTTATCCTGGCATACCTTACTCCTAAAACAAGTAAATGGATAACGATTACAGTTCAAAGATTATAATTCAAATCATTAAGCCCAATTCATATACTCTGAGTGCATATATTATTTACATCAGTATATCCTCTATATTCAATATTTTATAGTTGCATAAGTTTAGTAATTTACTTCAGCACACTTTGTACGCTTCCATATATAATAGATAAACAAAGAAATAATTATTGCAAATGTAAACAACAATACACACTTTATACCGAAAGGTAACACAACAAAATAATCAAATAAAGTCTCTGTCATTACGTTATCTTTTCAGGGTTATCTTGGTGTCACCTGGAGTACTGATTACTTTCCAGTGGGGTCTCATCACTGGACCTTTAATGCGACTGGCATGAGTCCATCCACGCTCAGCAGTCCGGACAGCTGTTTCTGTTGTAAGCAAAACAAGATAAGGTCCCTCCCAATTGGGTTTTAGAGTTTCTTCCTTCCACACTTTAATCAATATCCAATCTCCAGGTTTAACATTATGAATTTTTAAGTCCAACGGGGGTCGTTGCACAATCAGTCCATGCTCCCAAAGCTTGTTACGGTGTTCTGCTAATTGCGAAACATATTCATTAATCACACGATCTCGAATTAAAACATTTGTTTGTGGACTTTCAATCCTATAGGACATTCCATACACCATTTCAAACGCTGATATTCCTATATCTGCTCGGGGCCTAGTTCTGAGAATTAATAGTGCCATGGGTAGGCACTTAATCCATGATAATTTGGTTTCTATCATTAATTTAGTCAAAGTAGTTTTGATTTCTCCATTCATCCTTTCAACCTTTCCCGAACTTTGTGGATGCCATGGTGTATGGTATTCCCATTTAATACCCAAGTTTTCTGTTAGATCCCTAACAATTTTTGACACAAAATGTGTTCCCCTGTCCGAATCGATTACATCAGGTACTCCATATCGAGGTGTAATGTGTTCAAGTAATATCTTAGTAACTTGGTTAGCAGTTGCCTTGGAGGTAGGAAAAGCCTCAACATAATGTGTTAAATGATCCACCATTACTAATAAATATTTATAACGCCCTACCCTAGGTAGTTCAGTAAAATCCACTTGTATGTGTGAGAAGGGTCTGTATGCTGGAGAACGTCCTCCAAGAGGTTTTTGTCTCATGTTGTTTCGATTAACCCTTTGACAGGTCTCGCAGGCTGCTGTGACCGTTTTTGCTATGTTATATACACCTATACAGGCAAATTGCCGATTGAAATGATCAACTAACGCCTGGGTTCCCCAGTGTGTTTTACTGTGTATTTTTGAAAATATTTCGAGTGTTATGCCCTTCGGCAAGACTTCTCTCCCATCTGGCAATATATACTTGCCATCCTGTTCCTTAGCTCCCATTTGTTCTAGTTTTTCCTTTTCTACAGGCTCAAAGCTCAAATTGTCGCTAACAGATACTTGTTGCATAGTCAAAATCGTATTATAATTGCCTGCCACTCGTTTTGCTTCTGTATCAGCTGCATTATTTCCCCTAACTTGATAATTTGTACCTCGCTGGTGTCCCTTTATATGTACAACTGCTATTTTATTTGGCATTTTCAATGCCCCCAGAACTTGCCGAATCAATTCCGGGTGTATCAATTCTTTTCCCTGTGAGTTAACAAATCCTCTTTCCTCCCATATTTTTCCAAAAGTGTGTACTACTCCGAACGCATAGCGTGAGTCTGTATATATAGTTCCATCCTTTTCCTTCAGTGACACTAATGCTTTCCACAATGCATACAGCTCACAGGCTTGAGCCGACCAGCTGGCACTCAGGGGGCCTGATTCTATTATCTTAAATTCTCCTTTTTCCAACTTAACGATGGCATATCCGGACAATCGTTTACCTTCCACTATTCGTGATGACCCATCTATAAATAGTACTTCTCCATATTGTAGTTCTTCTTCTTCTAAGTCTGGCCTAATGCGTGTTTGCTGTTCAATTGTTTGAAAACAATTGTGCAATAGTTCATTACCTTCTCCTGGGTACAAAAATTCCGCGGGGTTAACTGCTCCAATAGTTTTCAAAGATAGTTTAGGGGATTCTATAAGTATCCCCTCATACTTTAATAATCGGCTATCTGTAAGCCATTTCTCTGCTTTTTGTTGTAACACTCCCCTGATGTTATGAGGCGCATATAAGACAACTTCTCCATTAAAGGTAATGCGATTTGTTTCTTCAAGTAATAAGGCAGCAGCAACAATAATTTGTAAGCAGCTTGGCCAACCCCTGCTCACAGGGTCTAATAGCTTTGATAGGTATGCCACCGGTTTCTTTTGTCCGGCCCATTCCTGAGTTAATACTCCGAATGCCGTTCCTTCATGTATGTTAACAAATAAATGGAATGGCCGCTTTAAATCTGGTAGGCTTAAAACCGGTGCTTGACTTAGCTCTCTTTTGAGGCTGGCAAACTGCTCTTGATCCTGAGGGGTCCATTTGAGTATTCTGTCTTTAGACAGTTGTTCATATAAGAATTTAACTTTAAAGCTATAGTTCTCTATCCATTGCCTACAATACCCAAATAGCCCTAATGCCTGTCGAATTTGTCTCTTAGTAACAGGCATAGGTAATTCCAGAATTCCTTTAATGCGCTCTGGATCCAATATCTTTTTTCTGTTAAACAAATAATGTCCCAAATATTTCACTTTTTCCTCCACAAATTGTAACTTTTCTCGTGATACCCGTAGTCCCTTTTGTGCAAGAAAGTTTAGGAGTCGAATGCTTTCTTTTCTTACATCTTCCTTATTATTCCCTGCTATGAGCAGATCATCTACATATTGTAACAGCACGTTTCCCGTTTGTGCCTGGTATTCCTTTAAGAGCTCTTCCAGGGCCTGTCCAAATAGATTAGGAGACTCAGTGAACCCTTGGGGGAGCACAGTCCATCTCAATTGCTGTCTAAGGCCTGTTTCTATGTCTTCCCATTCAAAGGCAAAATAATCACAGCATTCTTCTGCCAGTGGACAGGCCCAAAAGGCATCCTTTAAATCAACCACACTATACCAGGAGTTATGGGGTCCTATCTTGCTTAGCAGTGTGTATGGATTTGCTACTACAGGGAACCGGGTGATAGTTCTTTTGTTTATTTCCCTTAAATTATGTACGAGCCGATATTTCCCATTAGGTTTCTTTACAGGCAGAATGGGGGTGTTAAAGGGTGATATACAAGGCTCTAAAATTCCTTGTGTTAATAATCGATCAATTTCTGGTTTTAATCCTCTCCGTCCTTCTAGGGATATGGGATATTGCTTTACCCTCACAGGTATGTGGAGTTCAGAAATTTGGATTTTAATCGGTGGGATTTCCAATCTACTAATTGTGTCCGGAGAGTACCAGACATCGGGGTTAATTTGTTTTTGATCATCCACGGTCAAAGGATAAGCAGACACTGTTAGCGCTTGATTTTTTACTTTAATTTCTCATTGCAATTCAACAATTAAATCTCGTCCTAGCAGATTAAATTCTGCTTCAGGGACGAGCAAGAGTTCACCCATTCCAAATTTATTTTCAGTTTCGAATACCACATTTTTGATTTTACTTACTTTAAAGGGTTCTCCTTTTGCCCCAATCACTTGTACTTTTTTTCAGGGGATACTTTACATCCCTCAGGTATTTGCCTAATAGTCGATTTCTCAGCCCCAGTGTCTACTAAAAAGGTGAACTCTTGTTTATGGGGACCTAATTTTATTTTTATCAAGGGCTCATGATGACTCCGGTCCCCTAAAATATAGAGCCCCTGACTCTCCTATTCTGTCTTTAACATTTCCTCATCCCTGATCCTTTCTCTGCAATCCTTCTTTATATGTCCCTTTTTTTCCACAGTAAAAACAACATCTCTGTTCCTTCTTTACTACTACATTCCCTTGTTTCATTCCAGCAGACTTGTGTTCATTAGTCCGTCCTTTACGATCCTCTCTGACTGCTGCTACCATCATTTTTACTTGTCGCTTGCTGCTCTCCTCCTCTCGCCTTACATAGACTTTCTGGGCTTCCCTCAATAATTCATCCAACCCTCTCACTTGCCAGTCTTCTAACTTTTCAATCTTCTTTCTGATATCCCCCCATGATTTTGCTACAAACTGAGTTTTGAGGAGTGCTTGCCCTACAGGGTCGTCTGGATTTACCCCAGAATACAGCTGAAGGGCTTTCCTCAGTTGTTCCAGCCACTCAGTAGGGCTCTGATCTTTCTTTTTCCTTTGTTTGGTTTTTATTTTATTCAACGGGTAAAGTCTAGTTCCCGGTCTTTTTAGCCATACTTCCGCATATTGACTTTCTTCTGGGTTAAGAGGTTTTTTATTATTAACCCAGAGATTTAATTGTTGTCTTATCCAATCTTCTTCTGGCCCGCAGACTAGCCAAAAGATATTTTCAGATTCTATCATTTTTTGAAATCTTCTTCCCTCCCCATATCTTAGTACAGTCTTCTATCATTTTTTTGCTTATCTTTCCCTAGTGTTTCAGGGAAATATCTCCAATCGTCTAAGATATATGCCAGAGGGGTATCCTTAGGTACAGTAGATACCCTTCCCATGGGAGTCGAAGGCTTGCTGCCCTTCGCCCCCATCTTCTGGATTATCCACAAACACACACTCACTCACTCCCCTTGTTCCTGGCCCAGTCCCTCGCGGGAGATGGGAAACGCAGTACTTAAGGGTCCACACTCGCTTGGTTCAGTGTATCGAACCTCTCATTTGTTATAATCCAGGAAACCCAATCCCGCCCGAACGGATAACCCACGAAAAATACTTACCCGTCCCTGCGTCTTCGTCCGGACTCCCGTGCACAGAATTTTTATGGGATTTTACCGGTTTCCCCTTTGCTCATTATTCTAGAATTTAGGTTCGTCGGTAAGGCTGAGGTAGGCTGTCAGTCGCGGGGCCGCGGATTGCCACGGGGCGCCTCCCCGGAGGACTGAAGCTCACCGTTCCTTATCCGAGTCACGGCACCAAGAAATTGTTATAAATTGAGACCACAACGGATCATAATCCAATTATAATTTTATTAATTGTAGCAAGTAGAATATGAGCAAAGACAGTGCTGGACGACAGGGGAGTCTGCGCTCCGCCAACTGCCGTGCTGATCAGTTTAAACAGTCCCTTTTTTATACATTTTAGTCCGTGGCCGTGAAGCACTGTAGGTACTCTGCGCATTCTTCAGTTGCTGTGAAGGGGGTCGTTTTCTGCCTTCTGGTGGTTGTTGAGTAAGGAGTCTTCCTCCTTTGTTCCTCAGAACATCCTGTAGTTATCTTTGAGCAGTATCTCTTCTGCTTGCATAGGTGGTATTGGTATGTAAAGGCAATTACACACAAGTGATGTCTGGCAGCTGTTCGCATATGCAATTTTCCTGTCTTTTGTTGTCTAACCTTTACATTGAGCTTAACATAAATCTCAATAAACAATACCTTAGTTCATAGTTTCTTACAATCCCAGACCCACTACAGTCTACATCCCTTATTCCATACCATTTATGTAATTCTCAGACAAACCATCTCAACAACCTATATACGATCTTATATACTCTCATTAACAAGTACCCCCACTCTTCAACTGACAAACATCATTCTTGTATTCCCTCTTGCATCAAAAAAAGGAAAAACATTCTTATATCTCTCATTCTCTGTAGATGTTCACTGGAGCAGGCCATAACTTATGTCTCATCCATCAAGATGGATATCCAGGCCAGGGGAAATATTGTGTTCAGTGTTCCAGTTGCCCAGTGCTCTCAACATGGTCTTTAGTAATCTTTTATATCTTTCAATCTTTCCAGAGGCTTGTAAGTGATAGGGGATGTGGTATATCCACTCAATGCCATGTTTTTTTGCCCAGGACTTTATGAGTATTTGTAGGCACAGACGTAGCTTGGACCAGCCAGCTTGAATAAAGATGGTAGGGATAAGTTAATGCAGCTGGCATGCTACTTCAGAAACAGGTGCTGCAAGTTAATCAATTGGGCCCTGGGTGATCTCATGGGCAGAAGCAGCATATAAGGAGGTAGCTAGCAAAGGAAGGGTGGCTTCGAGTCAGCTCTGGTGGTTGTACTACGTTGCCCCTGTACGTCTCTGCACGTGCATTACTTAGACCCTCTACGTCTTTGAGTGATTATTGCCTTCACAACAACAACATTTGGTGACCCCGACGTGATTCGCTGAATCGGTTGGATCAAGAACCCTCGGCAGAAAAGCACTTGGATTCCTGCTAGAGAAAAGGCAAGTGATCTGAGTAAACTGATATAATGGGAAAAATGCTAAGCAAAGAGGAAAATCCTATTGACACCCTCCAGCATATCCTTGCGGAAAAAGGATTCAATTATGAAAGAGAGCCTTTGCTAAGACTTGTAAGATGGGGACAGGAAGTCGGTCTCTTTGCTTCCCCGCAAGAAGTATATGAAAAGGGACACTGGGATAATCTAGGAGACATGTTGAATAATGCTATCGGCTTGTGTAAATTGGTATCATCCATTATACACCAGCTAGAAGCTGAGCGTGCTGCCGCCGCTGCCATGAAAGCAGAAGCTGCTGCACCATCTGCGTTCCCTGTAGATGCTAAAAGATTCTTTGGAGGTGGTGACTTTATAGTACCATCGGCTCCACCTCTAGAAGAAAATACTCAGAGATTCTTCGGAGGGGATAATGTCGTAATACCCTCGGCTCCACCCCTGGAAGAGGAGAGCATGGATGTGAGCCCACCTCCCCCAGAACCCCCTAGAGCACCGTTCCAGGAGCCGAATACGCCCATTGCTTCTCCTCCCCTCCCACCCACCCTTCACCATCCTGTCCCATCCCACCCTTCTGCTATACCTGAAGGAGTACCTAACAGAGAACGAAAGGTACGTTTTACAAATGATACTGTGGATATGCCGTTGCCCCTGAGCTCATCAATCCCTGAGTGTATTCCTCTGCCATCATCACCCCCAACTTCTAGTGAAGATCAAGAAAGACAATTATTAAAGGAAGAGTTAATACAACACGGAGAAGATATGAAACACACTTTGGCCCAGTTGGAGGAACTGATAGAAAAACCAAAAGCAACAGCTAATCAACTGTTGGAGCGAATTAATGAATTAACCAAAACAAAGATTAAAGTTTCATCCCCACAGGTACTCAGAGACCCCTGGCCAGATGACTATGATCCGGCTAAGAAATGGAGAGGCCTCATACGTGATGCGGTAATCGAAGGTGAATTTATTCCACAGGCCTTTCCAGTAATAACAGCACAAAGAAAACGACAATGGGCACCTTTAGATTGGAAATTGGTAAGAGAAGGCCAGAAAGCGGTAATGCAATATGGCTTGTCCAACCCATACGTTCAAACGTTACTGGATCATATTTTCGCCAGTGGGTTAATGACTCCATTTGACTGCCGGAAGCTTGCAGAAACTTTCCTGAAGCCCACTCAGGTATTACTATGGGAGTCCGAATGGGAAAAAAGAGTTGATCTGACAGTGGTGGAAAACATGGACTTACAACAGGGAGATCCGCGGCGAGTCGTCACAGCAGACATGATGCTGGGTAAAGGAGCATTCGCTGATCCTCAGGTACAAGCCCGACTGCATGAAGCTATCTTGCAGCAAACACAGACACTGGCACGTCAAGCATTTAAGATTGTTCCTGATATGGGGGTGCCAGTTCCCTCATATACAACTATTATTCAAAAACCTAATGAACCTTTCATGACCTTCTTAGACCGTCTAAGAGCAGCTCTGGATCGTATACCAAACATGTCGGCTGAAGTAAAGGCGGAAATAGGGTTACACTTAGCAGTTGCTAACGCTAATCATGACTGCAAAAAGATCCTGCAGGCTCTCCCGCGGACAGCAACTTTGGTCGACATGATGGAAGCCTGCTCTAGGGTAGGATCGTCAGCACATTTAGCTGAGGCAATGGCAACAGCATTGAAACCTTTAGTTCAAGCTCACAAAGGAGATCGGAGGCCAAAGTGCTTTAACTGTGGAAAAATAGGACACGTGAAAAATCAATGTCGGTCCAGACCATTGGTATGGACAAACAGCTCCGCCAGGCCATCTGGGTCCAATGGCAGATTTCATGGTAATTGTTACAGATGTGGCAAGTTTGGCCATAGAGCCACTGAGTGCCTCTCTTGAGTGGCCAAACATACAATGCCTAAGGGAAACGGGTTGACGAGCGCAAAAAGGGCGAGCGCGATGACACAAAAACGCCCTTCAACACCAAGAGCTGCCTGGATGGCCTCAGATCAGCCACTGCAGGAAGCGCAGGAGTGGATGTGGAAACAGCAGTAGATGTAACCATCCACAACACAGAGGTAACAATTATCTCCTCTAACGTTAATGGACCCCTTGGCTATGGATTAAGTGCTTTGCTTTTAGGACGGTCATCGGCCTCTCGACAGGGTATTTTTGTGCTCCCCGGTGTAATTGATGCAGACTATGAAGGAAATATTGGAATAATGGTTAAAGTTTGGCAGCCACCAGTTCATATACCTAAAGGAACTAAAATAGCGCAATTAGTTCCTTTCAGAGCTAAAGTTCCTTTCGCAGGAAGTCGTAAGTGTCGAGGCGGTGGTTTTGGATCCACTGGAGTACCTGAGGTAAGACTGGCGGTGCCGCTTTCACAGGGAAAGCCCACTCAGACGGTTGTATTCCAACATCCAAATGGTGAACACATGGTTGGGTACAACACATTACTGGATACGGGAGCAGATGTTACTATTGTGCCATTATCCTATTGGCCAAAAAGCTGGCCTTTAGAGAATTTAGACACCCCTGTTGTTGGAGTAGGAGGAATACAGATGACAAAAATTAGCACAGACCTGATTTCGGTATGTATACAGGGCGAAGAGAATAGATGCGTGCAAATTAGGCCCTATGTAATGAATACTTCAGTTTGGCTTTTGGGTAGAGACGCCTTAAGCCAAATGGGCTATCGTTTGTCAAATGAAAATTTTTAATGGCGGCCATTGATGGGCGACCAATCCTGAAGTTAACCTGGCTCACAGATAAACCAGTTTGGATTGATCAATGGCCGCTAAGCAAAGAAAAGCTCGCCCACATTCATGAATTAGTAAATGAACAACTAGAGAAGGGTCATATTAAACCATCCACCAGTCCATGGAATACACCAATTTTTACTATCCCTAAAAAATCAGGGAAGTGGAGGCTGTTACATGATTTAAGAGCTGTTAATGCAGTGATGCAGGACATGGGTGCTTTACAGCCAGGATTACCCTCTCCTGCAATGCTTCCAAAAGAGTGGCCCCTGTTGGTGATTGACTTAAAGGACTGTTTTTTCACAATTCCCTTACATGAGGATGACAGTGAGAAGTTTGCCTTTACAGTACCATCGATTAACAAACAAGAGCCAGCAAAACGATATCAATGGACTGTTTTACCTCAGGGAATGAAGAACTCACCAACTATTTGTCAAACTTATGTTGCCTGGGCGCTGGCACCTCTGCGCAAAAAAATACCCTCGTGTCTTATTTTACCATTATATGGATGATATCTTGATTGCAGGAAAAGACCTGGACCAGCATCGCATTCTACAAGAAGTGAACTGGCAGTTAAGCAACTCCGGGTTGGTGATCGCGCCAGAGAAGGTACAAATGCACGCCTCTTGGAAATATTTAGGTAATATTATCACTGATGCGTGCATTTATCCTCAGAAGGTGGCAATTAAAACAGATATTGCTAACTTAACAGACGTTCAAAAGCTAATAGGTGATATCCAATGGGTACGGACCATATGTGGTATCACAAATGAGGATCTTGCGCCACTAATGCCTTTGTTAAAGGGCTCAGTAGAGGCTGATAGTGCGCGAAGACTGTCTCGGCAGCAAATCCAAGCAATAGAAAAAATAGGAAGCAAGATAGTCAATAATTACAGTCATCGATATGATCCTGACTTGTCAATCAACATTGCTGTGATAAGTCAAAACCAGCATGTAATGGCAATCTTGATGCAATGGGATTCAGTAGCGAAAGACCCATTGAGGATCTTGGAGTGGATATTTTTGCCATATAATTTACAAAAAACAATTACCACGAGGCTTGAGGCAATTGCAAAAATAATAGTTAAGGCCAGGAAACGTCTGCTGGAAATAGCAGGGATTGAGGCAGACGTCATTTTCGTTCCTCTCACAGATGAGTTCTTGAACTGGGCACTGCAACAATCTGATGAATTACAGTGGGCCTTATTGTCATATCCAGGAACTATAAATAATCATTATCCGGCCCATAAATTGTTTTCTGTTAAATTTCAAATGGAAGACCGGCCGTTGAGATCAGCAGTACCCGTTAAAGGCCTGACTGTTTTTACTGACGCCAGTAAGATCCAAGCCAAAGCAGGAGTGGTTTGGTGGGAAAATGGAAAATGGCAAAATCTAACTGTCCACTCCCCAGGCAGTTCAGTTCAACTGCTGGAACTGATGGCTGTAGTTAAAACTTTTGAGAAATGGTCAGACGTCCCATTAAACATCATCTCCGATTCCCTCTATGTGGTCGATGCTGTCACTCGATTAGAGAGAGCGCTGTTGAAAGAAATCTCTAATCAGAATCTGTATAACTTATTTCTGCGACTCTGGCATCAGATAAATGAACGGCAAACTGCTTATTATATTGGACATATTCGAAGCCATTCGGGCTTAAAAGATGGCCTATCAGTTGGTAATGAAGTTGTTGACAAGATAGTGGCAGCTCCTTTATTGATACCTACGGGGCCAATAATTGACAAATTTTCTCAAGCCCGAAGATCGCACGATTTTTTTCATCAAAGTGCGAAAATGCTGGCGAAGCAGTTTGACCTGACTATATCAGACGCTCAGGGTATTGTTTCCACGTGCCCTGCATGCCAGAATCAGATCGGCCTAGGAGTAGGAGTCAATCCCAGGGGTCTGGCACCATTAGGTATATGGCAATCGGATATCACTGTCTATGCTCCTTTTGGGCGATTTAAACGTATACATGTTACTATTGATACTTATTCAGCCATGGTTTGGGCCACAGCCTTAACCAGTGACAGTTCTCGAGACGTCATAAGACATTGGAGGAGTTGCTTTGCTGTCCTTGGTGTTCCAAGAGAGATAAAAACTGATAATGGCTCGGGATACATAGCCAGTAAAACACGTAAGTTTCTAAACTTATGGGGTGTTAAACATACTACTGGAATCCCAGGAAATTCCACCGGTCAAGCCATTATTGAACGGACACATCAAACCTTAAAAGGACTGCTAGAAAAACAAAAAACGGGGGAAGAGGGGGTGAGTCCTCAAGATAGACTAATGAAAGCCCTTTATACAATGAATCATCTCAGAATTGTGGCAAACCGGAATGAACCACCGGCATTAACACACTTTGCCCAAATGAGTCGGGATTTGGATTTTACTGACAAACCTAAAGTTTGGTATAAGAATCCCACTACTGGAGAGTGGCAAGGACCTGCAGATCTGTTAACGTGGGGAAGAGGCTATGCTTGTGTCATTACAGATCAAGGTCCCCGATGGATTCCGGCAAAATGGATCAAGCCACATCAACAGAAAGGACTTAACTGTAAGACCAATGGAAAAAACAATCTTGAGGAAAGAACCAAGTGATCCACCCTCAATCCATCACTCTATTAAAATGTAAACCCTCGCAACTGTGGCACCACTTAGGCTGCTGTAAATTCCTTCAGCTATAAGAGAATTAAAGAACTCAAGATGACCAACAGATGAAGAGATACTTCCATCTTATTGATAATGCTCACAGATCAGCATGCTAAAGGATCTGAAGAAAAGTCCAGAACTACATCAGGAAAAAGAAATATCAGTGGAGCTACCAAGACCTCATCCCTTCCTGCCAGTGTGCGTCCCTCCTACCAACACATATCAGATTGTTTATTTTGACTTTATGGATTTCTGTATTGTATTGTTCAGCGATGTAGCTGTTATTGACCTTTTGTTGTAAACTCATGGCCATGGGTAAAAATATTTATGTTTTCTTCATGTACCTTTAATTTTGAAATGTGTTGCTAAAGGCTGGCTGGTTCAAAAAAGAAAAAGGGGGGAATTGTAGGCACAGACGTAGCTTGGACCAGCCAGCTTGAATAAAGATGGTAGGGATAAGTTAATGCAGCTGGCATGCTACTTCAGAAACAGGTGCTGCAAGTTAATCAATTGGGCCCTGGGTGATCTCATGGGCAGAAGCAGCATATAAGGAGGTAGCTAGCAAAGGAAGGGTGGCTTCGAGTCAGCTCTGGTGGTTGTACTACGTTGCCCCTGTACGTCTCTGCACGTGCATTACTTAGACCCTCTATGTCTTTGAGTGATTATTGCCTTCACAACAACAACAAGTATTATTTCGAAAATGAGTCCCATTTTCCGATTCAATTCTTTGTGGAGTACTGTGTCGCCACAAAACTTGCCTTTCAAGACCCAAGACAGTATTTCGGGCGGTGGCATGGTTTACAGGGTATGTTTCCAACCAACCGGTAGTTGCTTCCACCATGGTGAGTATATAACGCTTGCCTTAGTGTGTTCGTGGTAGCGGTCCAACATAGTTAATTTGCCAGGTCTCACCGTCTTGAAAAACCAACCATTGGCCTGTGTTCCAGGGATACATGATTCGTGTGGCTCACTTGATTGCAGTATGTTTAATATTCGTGGGAGACCTGTGTAATGGCTTCCATGGTCAAGTCCACCCCTCGATCACGAGCCCATCTGTATGTTGCATCTCTTCCCAGACGTCCTGATGTTTCATGGGCCCATCGAGCTATAAATAGCTCACCTTTACGCTCCCAGTCTAGGTCTACCTGAGCTACTTCAATTTTGGCAGCTTTATCTACCTGTTGGTTGTTCTATTGTTCTTCATTGGCACGGCTCTTAGGCACGTGAGCATCTCCATGATGTACTTTCAGAGACATGTTTTCTACCCGAGCAGCAATGTCTTGCCATAATGCAACAGTCTAGATGGGTTTACCCTTGCGCTGCCAGTTGGTCTTCTTCCATTGCTGTAGCCATCCCCATAGGGCATTAGCCACCATCCAGGAGTCAGTATAGAGTACTGGCCACTTCTCTCATTCTGCAATCTTTAGAGCTAGTTCATTATATGGTGATGCTTCTTGGGCACGAGCTACTTCCTCAGGCAATGCTCCAAAATCCCTGACTTCTGTCCAGTCCATGATCTCTTAAAGGATTCCTGGGTGATTAGATTTCCCCAGTCGAGATCGTTGTTTAATCAATGCCATCCACTTACTCTATGTAGCGTTGGTTGCATGATGTATAGAAGTTGTTTTCCCTTTGAACATTCAGTGTAGCACAGAAAGTCGTGGTACCAAGAGGAGGTAAGCTTCTGTGCCAATGACTTTTGAAGCAGCTCGAAGTCCCTCATATGCTGCTAGTATTTCTTTCTCAGTTAGGGTGTAATGGACTTCTGATCCTCGAAACGTACAAGAAAGAAGATATGCAGACCAAACCTGCAGTGGTACTTAGGTCCCCGTGTAGCCTATCAGCAAGCACTGTGCCACTTTTGTACCTGCTTTACTGTGGGAGCTATCTCCAATCCCGCGCATGTGACCTTCACAGCTCACATTGAAAAAATACAGGCTGTCATTAGAAGTTATGTCACCGTTCCTGGGAGCTACAAGAAAGCATTTATGCATACCCCACCTACAGTGGTATGTAGGTCCCTGTGTAGCCTATCAGCCAACACTGTGTCACCTATGCTACTGCTTTCCTGTGAGAGCTATCTAAAATCAGGCGAACTTTTCCTGCTCAGCTCCTATTAAAAAAAAAGCTGCTGGTAGAAGTTACGATTCTGCATCATGAACCTCACCTGCAGCGGTACATTGCTTCCCGTGTAATCTATCAGCCAGCAATGTGCAACTTTTGCAGTCGCTTTCTTGTGGGAGCTATCTCCAATCCCGCGCACTTGACCTTCTCAGCTCCCATTGAAAAAATACAGGCTACTGGTAGAAGTTACGTCACTGTGCCTGGGAGGTACAAGAAAGCAGTTACGCACACCCCACCTACAGTGTTACGTAGGTCCCTGTGTAGCCTATCAACCAACACTTTGTCATCTATGCTACTTCTTTCCTGTGAGAGCAATCTCCAATCCGGTGCACTTGGCCTGCTCAGTTCCCATTGAAAAAAAAAAGCTGCTGGTAGAAGTTACCCATCTGCGTTGTGGAGTTAAAAGAAAGCAGGTATGCAGACCCCACCTGCATTGGTACGTAGGTCCCGTGTAGACTATCAGCCAGCACTGTGCAACTTTTGCAGTTGCTTTCCTGTAAGAGCTATCTCTAATTCCGCGCACTTGGCCTGCTCAGCTCCTATTTGAAATACAGTCTGCCAGTGCATGTTACATCACTGCGTCTGAATGCTAGAAGAAAGCAGTAACGCAGACCCCACCTACAGTGGTACGTAGGTCTTTTAGAGATCATCTAGCCCAATCCCTCTGCAGAAGGAGGTTCACCTTTATCAGGTCGCATAGGACCATGTCCACGCGCGTCTTGAAGACCTCCAAGGAAGGATACTCAACAACCCCCCTGGGCAGCCTTTTCCACTGCTCCGTCACTCTCACGGTGAAATTGCTTTTTCTTATATTTAAGTGGAATTTTTTTTTATTCCAGCTTCATCCCATTACCCCTTGTCCGGTTAATATCTACTATAGAAAAGAGGGATGTCCAAATCTCCTGACATCCACCCTTTAGATGTTTATACATGTTAATAAGATCACCCCTAAATCTCTGCTTCTCCAGAATAAAAAGCTCAAATTTCCGCAGTCTTTCCTCGTATGAAAGATGTTCTATACCCTTGATCATCTTGGTGGCCCTGCGCTGGACTCTCTCCAGCACTTCCCTGTCCTTCTTGAGCTTAGGAGCCCAAAACTGGACACAGTACTCCAGTTGAGACCTCACCAGGGTAGAGTAGAGGGGTAGAAAAACCTCCCTTGACCTGCTGGCCACACTCTTCTTGAATCACATTGCTGGCTCATATTTAGTTTATTATCAATCAGGACTCCCAGGTCCCTCTCTTCAGAGCTGCTCTTCAGCAGTTCAACCACCAGCCTCTACTGGTGCATGGGGTTGTTCCTTGCCGCATGCAGGACTCTGCACTTGTCCTTGTTGAACCTCATGAGGTTTCATCTCTGCCCAACTCTCAAACCGGTCGAGATACCGCTGAATGGCAGCACAGCCTTCTGGGGAATCAGTCAGTCCTCCCAGTTTGGTGTCATCAGTGAACTTGCTGAGGGAACCTTCTGGGGAATCAGTCAGTCCTCCCAGTTTGGTGTCATCAGTGAACTTGCTGAGGGTACACTCTGTCCCCTCGTTGATGAAGATGTTGAACAAGAATGGCCCCAGAATCGATCCCTGTGGAACTCCCTTAGCCACAGGCCTCCAGCTTGACTCCGTTCCAGTGATCACCACCCTTCGGGCTCTGTCATTCAGCCAGCTCTCAATCCACCTCACTGTCCACTCATCCAAGCCACACTGCCTGAGCTTTCTGATGAGGATGTTGTGGGAGACAGTGTCAAAAGCCTTGCTGAAGTCAAGGTAGATGAAATCCGCTGCTCTCTCCTCATCTAGTCAGCCGGATATGCACTCATAGAAAGATATCCAGTTAGTCAAACAGGATTTCCCCTTGGTGAAATCATGTTGACTCCACCTGAGAACCATCTTATCCTTCATATGTTCAGTGATAACATTCAGGATGAGTTGTTCCATCACTTTTCCAGGGATGGAGGTGAGGTTGACCAACCTGTAGTTTCCTGGGTCGTCCTTCCTGCCCTTTTTGAAGACTGACGTGACATTGGCCTTTCTCCAGTCCCCAGGAACCTCACCTGTCTTCCATGATTGTTCAAAAATGATAGAGAGAGGCTTAGCAATCACATCAGCCAGCTCTCTGAGCACTCTAGGATGCATCCCATCAGGACCCATTGACTTATGAGCCTTTAGCTTGGCCAACAAGTCTTTAGTCTCTTCCTCTTCCACCCAGGGCAAATCCTCTGCTGTCCTGGCCATCATGTTATCCTTGCCAGATAACTGGGCTTCCCGAGCGTCAATCTTGGCCGTAAAGACTGAAGCAAAGAAGGCATTCAGTACTTCAGCCTTCTCTGCATCCTCAGCATTTAGCAGCGGGCCCACATTACCCCTCACCATCCTTCTGCTGCTGATGTACTTGAAAAGTGCCTTATTGCTGTCCTAAACATCCCTGGCTATATTTGGGAATCAATCAAGGTGAAGGGCTAAATTGATAGATGAAAATTTTATGCATGCTTCTGTTGGCAAATGTGATTCTTTTTTTTGAGCCATATAAAAACCCTGAAAATGGTAACTAACCCAAAGCACATATGAAGGAGCTGTCCTCCCTGTTTTCCCAGGGCTGCATAATAAAGAAATGCATGCTTATCTGCCTCCATGTGATTGGTCAAAAATAGATATCAATCCCCGTTTTTCTGGAAACTTAGTTGTAACAGCCAAGGTAACCTAACAAATACATATACCAGGGTCTTGTGGTTAAGGTAACAACTAAGGTAAGGTAACAAATATATTTACCAGGGTCTCGTGGCTAGGGTAACAGGACCCTATAAGTGTGGTATGTCACTCTTGCAGTTTGATCCTTATATGATTCAGATGAATACTTACTTAATCAATTAATTACTGATTTGGCCATTTCCAACATTTGTATTGATATTACACTTCTTTTCAGAAGCTGAGTCATAGCTTCTGCACCCCAGTGACACTCTCTATGCTTTGTTTGCAAAATCTCTCTCATGATTAAGGGAGGAAATACTACCTAACCTCTACTTGTCATCCACCATCCTTCTGAATTTTTCTCTGCATTTAGTAACTTAGCCAGTTTCTCATCCTCCCCTGAAAATTTTAGTGCCTCCTTAAGAAGCACTATTGTTCTGGTAGGGATTGTTGCCATTTGTAAGAATGTCTGTTGTGCTATTTTACTATCTTTGAGTTCCCTGTCTGATGTGCTTTACAGTGCATGATTGCCACTTGAACTGGTTCCTGCAGTGCCACTAGCAGTTACAAAATTTCCTTTTGTTGCTTAATGTTTGTTCCCTAGAAGGACAGTAGTCCTCTTTCTTTCAACAGGGTACCATAACCATCCCTTGCTCACCAGGTCCAGTTGTTTGGAAAAATATCCCACTGGTCTATTCCAGCTTCCTAGTTTCTGCGTCAGAACTCCTAGAGCCAAATGCTGTTGTTCATGAACAAATAACTGAAAGTCTTTGGTTAAATCTGGCAAGTCTAAGGCTGAGGCTGTCAGCAGAGCTTTTTCAAGCTTCCGGAAAGCTTCTTGATGTTCTTTGCCCCACGTAAAAGGGGTAGATTTGGGGCTTCATGTAATGGTTTGGCTCTAAGACCATAACCCATGATCCAGAGCATGTACCGTCCTGCCATTCCCAAAAATGGCCGCAACTCATGCACAGTGCCTGGTGCCAGAATAGCACAAATCGCTTCCTTTCCATTTGTCCCCAGCCTCCGTTCTCCTTTTGAAATTTTAAGGCCTAAATATATCACTGTTTGGCGTGCTATGTGAGCTTTTTCTTTTGATACCTTGTAGCTTTTTAATCCCAAAAAGTTTAAAAGTTCAATGGTTACCTGTATGCAGGCTGACCTTCCCGTTGTGGCAATCGGGATGTCATCCACATATTGGAGAAGCAGATGCTCTGGTCTCGGTGTCACTGTCTTTTCATTAGTCCAGAGTTCCAGTTCTTTTTCTAGTTGTCTTCCAAAGATAGTCGGGCTGTTCTTGAATCCTTGGGGTAGCCGTGTCCATGTTAACTGCACCTTGCGTCCTGTTTGGGGGTTTTCCCACTCAAAAGCAAATAGTTTATGACTTTCCTTTTCCAAAGGGATACAAAAGAAAGCATCTTTTATATCAAGCACTGTAAACCACTGATAATTTTCTCTGAGAGCTGTGAGTAAGGTATATGGATTTGCTACAACTGGATGTATATCTTTCACAATCTGATTTATGGGTCTTAAGTCCTGAACCTTAAGTCCTATACTCTCCATTCGGTTTCTGTACTGGTAAAATAGGTATATTATACTCTGACTCACATTCTTCTAGATTTTGATATCTCATAAATTTATCAATTAGTACTTTTAATCTTTATTTTGCCTCAGATGTTATTGGGTATTGTCTCACCTTGATCGATTTTTATTTTTCTTTTATTTTAATTTTTACTGTTTGTGCCAATTTTGATTTTCCTGGAATCTCAGTTTCCCACAAGTCCCTCCCCATCAGGGGTATGGGACATTCTGAAACATACAAAAATTCATATGTTATCACTTTATTGCAAAACTGTAAATTAAAGGGTTTCAAAAATGGCCGATTTCCTTCTCTCCCTGTGGATCCAAAAATATTTTCTCTTTTTGTTCCTATTGCTCCTCTACATGTATTTAAAACTGAATACATTCCTCCCGATCTCTACCGTCATCCTGTATTTTTCAAAGGGAGCTGAAAAGTCAAAGTGCTCGGGATTGGAGACATCTCCCAGAATAAAGCAGCAGAAAAGGTTGAACAGTGCTGACTGATAGACTACACGGGGATCTACGTACCACTGTAGGTTGGGTCTGTGTACCTGCTTTCTTGTAGCTCCCAGAGGCAACAGAGAAACTGATACCGGCAACTTGTATTTTCAGTGGGAGCTGAGCAGGTCAAGAGTGCGGGATTGGAGATAGCTCCCAGAGGAAAGCTACTGCAAAGGTGTCACAGTGCTGGCTGATAGACTACACGGGGACCTACGTACCACTGTAGGTGGGGTCTGCGTGCATGTTTTCTTGTAGCTCCCAGACTCAGTGACGTAACTTCTACCGGTAGCAATTATTTTTTAATGGGAGCTGAGCAGGCCAAGTGTGTGAGAAAGAGATAGCTCAACCAGGAAAGAAATTTCAAAGGTGACACAGTGCTGGCTGATAGGGGACCTATGCACCACTGTAGGTGGGGTCGGAGTACCTGCTTTCTTGTAGCTCCGAGACGCAGAGGCGTAACTTCCATAGACAACCTGAATTTTCAATGGGAGCTGAGCAGGCCAATGATGCATGATTGGAGATAGCTCCCACAGGAAAGCAGCTGCAGAGGTGACACAGTGCTGACTGATAGGCTACGCTGGTGTTACAGATACACAATTATTTTAGTTAACAATTTATCATCACAATAAGTAGTCAAGCACTTGTTAAGCATTTGATAACCACCTAGTAGTAGTTCAGTCAATTACCTAAGCACTTGGAAATAACTCAAACACCTATTGATTGAGTAAGTATTCATTTGAATCACATAAGGATCAAACTGCAAGAGTTACATACCATATCTGATAGGGATATGTTACCTTAGCCACCAGACCCTGGAAAATGTATTCGTTAGGTTATCTTAGCTGTTACCTCTGTTGTTACTAAAACAAAGGGACTGATATCTTTTTTTGACCAATCACTTTGTTTTTTGAAATTTTGTTTTTGTTGGGAACCAATCAAGGTGAAGGGCAAAATTGAAAGATGGACATTTTATGCATGCTTGTGTTGATAAATGTGATTCTTTTGTTTGAGCTGTATAAACATCCTGAAAATGGTAACTGACAACGAAACTATCCCCCATGTTTTCCCATAATAAAGAAGTGCCTGCTTATCTGCATTCCTGTACAGATAAGGTTTTCGCGATTGCGGCTCTGTCAACAGTTTTGGCGACCCAGCTGGGATCTTGTGAGTGAGACTGGACGGGATCAGAGGTTGATCAAACTCCAGCCAGCACCGAGGAATTCTCGGGGAGGACTATCGCTTGCAACCCTTACAGCTCCTCACAACGTTCCGCGGAGTGGTAATGCACTTCTAATTGGTTGGGGACGGAACCTGGTGAACTTGCATGTAAGTCGCGATATCGGAGTCCCCGCTTGGCATGGTCCAGGGAAAGCCCAAAGGAGCCTGCCAGTAATATGGAGTGAAAGTTACTCTTGTTTTGGCTACAGGATCCTCGTATTGTTATTGGGAGGCTAGGCGCCACCCGTAAGACAAACGCGGAAGCGATCGCAGGGTAAGCATTGGTATTACAGCCCATAAGTAGGACGAAGTGATTGCAGGGCTGACATTGGTAATTGGAAGTCGGTAATTGGTATAATTGGGCCCACATAATTATATAGTAAGGTACCTATTTGTTTTGGTTTGTACATTGATTTTTACATTGGTTTGTGTATTGCTTTGTATATTGCTTTGTGTATATATATGCATATTATTGTATACTGTGTTGTGAACTGTCTGTGTGTGTGTGATTGAGACGTGCAATTACGCACGAAGCGAGTGCGGAGATTTGATCCGCGGTTCTGTGATCCCACGAAAGGTGCAGCCGGAGAGAAGCGAAGCAAAAGAACGAAATGATTGTTGGGAAAGTATTCGTAACTAAAAGGATTTTTAAATGGTAAACAAAGTACCTGAAAATTCACCTCTTGGGTGTCTGTTGGAACAATGGAAGGAATTTAAGGGTGATTTTCATAAAGATCAACTTAGAGAGTACTGTAATCATGTGTACAAATATTGAACTGTGCCTTTAAGTCTCTCTGTTTGATAGACACCATAATTTTTGGCTATGGCATCTAAATGGTCAAACCTGTTTAGGGGAGAAAATTCTAACAATAAGGACCCTGTGCAAAAAACCTATCCTTTGGGTGGCCTTTTGGCTCACTGGACAGTAATACATAATGATTTGTGTAAAAAGCAACTTATTGAATATTGCAATCATACGTGGCCAATGTATGCTCTGGATGATGAGGAATTGTGTCCCCTGAATGAAATATTGAGTTACAATACTATCTTGCAATTAATGTTGTTTTATAAGAGCTAGGAAAAGTGAGATAAAGTCTCATATGTAGATCTTTTACTTAAGAGAAAAAATCTGAATGGCAGAAAGTATTTAAATGAACAAATTGGGTAATGTCACTCACAGTAGAAAAACAAAAGGTTCAAAATCGCTACTCCCCGTGCACTGCAGCGAAAATGTGTCTTCAACATTTGACCCTTAAAGGGGAAGAGATGTTCCTATATATACACCCTCTCTCACTTACCCGCTCCCCAACATGAACCTGAACAGCAGCCCAGCAACCTGACAAGGATACATCCCGGAGTGCTGGTTCAAGGGAGGGCTCCCAGTCCTGTCCACATAGTAGTAACATGGAAGAATGAGGACTCTGGCACAGAACCTTCCTCATTGGTGTCCAAGAGAACTCAATGCTATACTCATTTAATAACCACCTTAAAGATCCCCTTAAATTCTAAAGTCAAACAGCATATAATTGCCCCATTAAGGCAAGGGATTGCACAGAGTGAACCAGTACACATGAAAGTGCCTTTCTCACCTTCTGATTTTAATTCTCTGAAAAAAATCAACTGACTCCTATAAGGAGCACGCAGATAAAGCGAGAAAGAAAAAAAAAAAAAAAAGAAAAGAAAAAAAGCCAGAAAATAGAAACCAATATAAATATCGGAGTAATGTATTCAGTTTTAAATACATGTAGAGGAGCAATAGGAACTAAAACTGCAAATATTGTGGGAGCCACAGGGAAAGAGGAAAATCGGCCATTTTTGCAACCCTTAAATTTACAATTTGGCAATAAAGTTATTACATGTGAATTTTAGTATGTTTCAGAATGTCCCATATCCCTGATGGGAAGGGACTTGTCTAAATTAATTGCACAAATTGTCTTTGAAAACAGAGACTTTTACTAAAAATACCTGAATCAAAGACATGATAAATATTGATGAAAAAAAAAAAAAAACCCAAAGGTGCTAGAATTACCTCCAGAAGTGGAGAATGCAGCGATCCCAATGGTGTAGGAAACTGAGATTCCAGAAAAATCAAAATTGTCTATGCATTCTTATATACTCTCATTAACCAATACCCCCACTCTTCAACAAACAAACATCTATTTTGTATTTCCTCTTGCATCTTGCATTAAACAAACAAACAACATTCTTCTATCTTTCATTCTCTGTAGATGTTCACTGGAGCAGGCCATAGCTTATGTCTCATCCATGAAGATGGATATCCAGGCCAAGAGAAACAGTGTGTTCAGTATTGGGCACCAGCACCAACTTGGTTTGTCCACTTGTCCGGTTTTCTTGCGAAGTTCATACCTCATCGTCTACAACAGATAACTCACATAACAGATTATTTTTCCCACAAGGTTAAGTCTCCTTGAGGCATACATTGAGTTTCCCCATCCTTTCTCATCACCCACCAAGTACACCCAGACCCTTGAGCAAAGACAATCCCACGAATGGGTTTGCCCTTTCCCATGGGAGGTGCAACCCATGCTGCCTTCCCCAGCCATTTCCCTGGGTGCACTACAGGGACCTTCTCTCCTCCCACAGTATGTAGCGGTTTTGTTTGGGCAGGACCAGGACGGTTAGTTGAACCTCTGCTGTTAAGCAGCCAAGTGGCTCCTGCTCAATTTTTATCCCACTGCTTCCATGCCCCATTGCCCAGTGCTCTCAACATGGTCTTAAGTAATCCGTTATGTCTTTCAATCTTTCCAGAGGCTTGTGGGTGATAGGGGGTGTGGTATATCCACTCAATGCCATATTTCTTTGCCCAGGAGTTTATGAGATTATTTCGAAAATGAGTCCCATTATCTGATTCAATTCTTTCTGGAGTTTCATGTCGCCAAAAAACTTACCTTTCAACAACCAAGACAGTGTTTCGGGCAGTGGACTGATTTACATGGTATGTTTCCAACCAACCAGTAGTTGCTTCCACCATGGTGAGGATATAACGCTTGCCTTGGTGTATTCGTGGTAGCGGTCCAACATAGTCAATTTGCCAGGCCTCACCATATTGAAAACCCAGCCATCGGCCTCTGTTCCAGGGACACTTGATTTGTGTGGCTCGTTTCACATTCGTGGGTGAAGCTGTGTAACGGCTTCCATGGGCAAGTCCATCCCTTGCTCACCAGCCCATCTATATGTTGCATCACTTCCCAGATGTCCTGATGTTTCATGTTTTCCACCCAAGCGGCAATGTCTTGCCATAATGCAGCAGCCCAGATGGGTTTACCCTTGTGCTGCCAGTTGATCTTCTTCCATTGCTGTAGTCATTTACACAGGGCATTAGCCACCATCAAGGAGTCACTATAAAGATAGAGTACTGGCCACTTTTCTCATTCTGCAATCTTTAGAGCTAGTTGGAATGCTTTCACTTCAGCAAACTGACTTGACTCACCTTCTCCTTCAGTGGCCTCAACAACTCGTCGTGTGGGACTCCACACAGCAGCTTTCCACTTACGATGATTTCCTACCATGTGGCAGGATCCATCAGTAAACAAAGCATAATGCCTCTCATCTTCTGATAGTTCATTATATGGTGGTGCCTCTTGGGCACGAGCTTCTTCCTCAGGCAGTGATCTAAAATCCCTGCCTTCTTGCCAGTCCATGATGTCTTCCAGGATTGATGGGCGATTAGATTTCCCCAGTCGAGATTGTTGTGTAATCAATGCCATCCACTTACTCCATGTAGGGCTGGTTGCATGATGTATAGAAGGGGTTTTCCCTTTGAACATCCAGTGTAGCACAGGCAGACGTAGTGCCAAGAGGAGGTAAGCTTCTGTGCCAATGACTTCTGAAGCAGCTAGAAGTCCCTCATATGCTACTAATATTTCTTTTTCAGTCTGGGTGTAGTGGGCTTCTTATCCTCGAAACATACAAGAAAGCAGGTACGAAGACCCCACCTGCAGTGGTACTTAGGTCCCCGTGTAGCCTGTGCAAACTTTGCACCTGCTTTCTTGTGGCAGCCATCTCCAATTCCGCGCACTTGACCTTCTCAGCTACCATTGAAAAAATACAGGCTGCCAGTAAAAGTTATACCCCTGTTCCTGGGAGCTACAAGAAAGGAGTTATGCATATCCCACCTAGAGTGGTATGTAGGTGTCCTGGTTTAGGCCCATCAGGGAACAAAGGCCACGATTAGTCTCGAGTACAGAAGAGGCTGAGGATTGCTCGAGGGCAGGGAGGGCTTAATTGCCGCTTAAGGTTCAGGACAAAACAGACCAGGCTACTCGGTTTGGGGAAGAAAACAGAAAATAATTTAATGCAACATCAACTAAAACATACCCCCAAAAACCCAAAACATAACCAAAATGAAACAACCCAGAGTAATACAACAATGAAGAGTCCAACCAGCTTTTTTAAGAACACCTTCTTGCCACACCTCCCCTCTTCCCGGGCTCAGAGCTCTGATCCCGGTGTTTTTAATTGCCCCCCCCGAACGGTTCGGGGGGACAGGCAGTGGAGGTCTCAGTCAGTCTGCTCCCAATAGCTTCTGCTGTTTGTCCCTCCTCAGGACGGGTGAACTCCACACCAGTCCTCCCTGCAAGTCCGTGGGGTAACTCACATGCATGGCAGACCTGCACGGGCTGCTCCGACGTGCACCCATTCCAAAGGCTGCAGCTCCTCTCTGCCTCTCGTGTGGGGCTGCTCTGCGATGTGCAGGCTCTCCAACACGGCCTGGGCCATGGCCATCTCCCCACACAGTCCCTCGCCCGTCCGGGCTCACTCACATGGAGCTGCTGGTGGCTCTCAGTCCTGCCACGGGTCTCCACAGGTTTCAGGGGCACAGCCTGCACTCTCGCCACGGCTTGCAGAAGGGTCTCCGGTCTACTGCTTCTCCTTCCTTCCTCCTTCTCTGGCTGAAGGGTCCGCGTGATCGCCTCCATCTTGTATCACTCTACACCTCCTGCCTCGCATTCCAAATTCCTGTCCCGTAAATAGTGATCGCAGAGGCGCCAGATTGGCCCAGCCGGGTCGGAGGTGGATGTGAACCCAGGAGCCGGGGGAGAGTCCGCAAACTCTTTACCGGGTCTTCACTGCAACCCGCTCCCCCTGTTACTAAGCCAAAAGTTGCTCCTTGCTAAACCAGAACAGTAAGTCCGGTCTAGTCAATCAGCCAGCATTGTGCAACTTTTGCAGGTTCTTTCCTGTAAGTGCTAGCTCCAGTCCCGCATACTTGGCCTACTCAGTTCCCACCTAAAATACAAACTGTCGGTAGAAGTTACGCCACTGTCTCTGGGAGCTTAAGAAAGCCAGTAGGCAGATCCCACCTACAGTGGTACGTATGTCTTTGTGTAGCCTATCAGCCAGCACTATGCTGTTGCAGGTACACAATTATTTTAGTTTACAACTTCTCATCACAACAAGTAATCAAACCTTTGCTTCCTAAGCACTTATTAATCACTTCGTAATAGTTCAGTCAATTAGCTAAGCACTTGCAAATGACTCAAACACCTATTGACTAAGTTAGTATTCGTTTGAATGACATAAGGATCAAACTGCAAGAGTTACATATCATACCTGATAGGGTACCTTAGCCAGGAGACCCTGGTGAATGTATTTGTTAGATTACCTTAACTACAAGACCCTGGTATAGGTATTCGTTAGGATACCTTGGCTATTAGATGGACATTTTATGCATGCTTGTGTTGGCAAATGTGATTCTTTTGTTTGAGCTGTATAAAAACCCTAAAAATGGTAACTAACAACAAAACACCTATGGAAGAGCTATTCCCCTTGTTTTCCCAGCACTGCATAATAAAGAAGTGCCTGGCTTATCTGCGTTCCTGTGTAGATAAGTTTTTCGCGATTGCGGATCCGTCAGCAGTTTTGGTGACCCAGATGGGACCTTGCGAGTGAGACTGGATGGGATCGGATGCTGATCGAACTCCAACCGGCACCGAGGAATTCTCGGGGAGGACCTGCGACCCTTACAGCTCCTCGTAACGTTCCCTGGAGTGGTAAGACACTTCTAATTGGTTGGGGATGGAACCTTGTGAACTAGCCTGTAAGTCATGGTGTCGGAGATCTCACTTAGTTGGGCCCAGGGAAAGCCCAAAATGAGCCTGCCAGTAAGATGGAGAGAAAGTTCTGCTTGGTTGGGCTAGAGGATCCTCGTGTTCGTATTGGGAGCCTAGGCGCCGCCCGTAAGGCCAACCTGAAAGCGATCACAGGTTGGCATTGTTATTACAACCAGTAAGTCGGACAAAGTGATCGCAGGACTGACATTGGTAATTGACAATTGACTATTGGTATAATTGGGCCCACATAAGTACATGGTAAAGGTACCTCTTGGTTTTGGTTTGTACATTGATTTTTACATTGGTTTATATATTGCTTTGTATATTGCTTTGCGTATATATATGCATATTATTGTATATTGTGTGTGTGATTGATACGTGCAATTGCGCACGAAGCGAGTGCGGAGCTTTGATCCGAGGTTCTGTGATCCCACGACGGGTGCAGCCGGAGAGAAGCGAAGTGAAAGAACGAAATGATTGTTGAGAAAGTATTTGTAACTAAAAAAATTTTGAAATGGCAAACAAAGGGTGATTTTCGCAAAGACCAACTTATAAAGTACTGTAATCATGCGTGGTTGTTGTATGATTTGGATAGTGGGGGAAAGTGGCCCTTAAATGGGACTTTGAATTATCAAGCAATCTTGCAATTAATGTTATTCTGTAAGAAGGAAAGAAAATGGGATGAGGTCCCATATGTAGATCTTTTCTTTTTACTTCGAGAAAAAACAGATTGGCAAAAGAATTGCGAATTAGATAAGCAGGCATGTACCCAAATGCCATTAACCGTAAAAAAGATGAAGGCTAAAGAGAATTGTTCTGCCCGTACCCTTACTAAAACTTGTTGCAAACATTTGGCTATAAAACAAAAAGAAAAGGAGCGTGATAATACAGAGCTGGAATTGGACATAGCTCCATCTGCCTCCATAGCTCCTATTCCATTATATCCCCCTCTTCCATCATCATCTGATTCTGAGGTTGATAGCCCAGCCGGGCGACCGGCACTAGGACCTAATGATTTAGGTCCCCGCCCACATAGTAGTAGATCGAGAGAGGAGGAGGAATCAGACTCAGACTCATCTCCACCTATATCCAGGAGAACGAGACAGCGTACTCATTTGATAACTCCTCTAAAAACACGGGAGGGGAGACGGTTGATAGTCCTATTGAGACAGGACGTTGGGCAACATGGACCAGTGTATGTAGAAGTGCCCTTCTCTCCCTCAGATCTAACAATATGGAAAGAATCTGCTGGTCCTTATAGAGAGGATCCTGGTAAAGTGGGGAGAATAATGGGAATGATAATGAAAATGCAAAATCCTAATTGGGAGAATATACAGGTGATTTTAGGTACTCTTCTGGACTCTAGTGAAATACAAATGGTTTTGAGAACTGCTCGAATGCGGGCAGAAGATGTCCGTACTCGGACAGTAGGGTATACCATAGATCAGAATTTCCCTACAGGGGACCCACAATGGGATCCGAATAGGGACGATCATATGCAGAGACTGAAAAGGTACCAACAGTGGATTATATATGGGGTCCAAAATGCCATGCCCAAAACTATAAATTGCTCTAAATTATATGATGTGAGACAGGAGAAGAAAGAATCCCCAACAGCATTCTTAGAAAGGCTGAAGGAAGCAGTTCGTAAATATACCAACTTGCAACCTGAAGCCGAAGAAACTAAGGCACAGCAAGCCTTAATATTTCTGGGGCAATCACAGGAGGACATTAGGAAAAACTCCAAAAGTTGCAAGGAACAGATATATGAAATTTGGACAAATTAGTGGAAGTAGCTTGGAAAGTTTATAATAATAGAGATAAAGAAAATGAGATAAGGAAACATAGACAATTACTTGCAGTAGTGAATAGGACGCCTGGATTTTCAAATCAAGGACAGGGACAAAGCTCTATGAGAGGAGGGATGAGAGGAAGGGAAAGAGGACAAGATGGCAGAACCCCCCTTGGAACTAATCAATGTGCTTTTTGCGGGGAAGAAGGACATTGGAAAAATGAATGCCCTAAATTAGCTGGTCAACATGCCAGGATTCATGAGGACCAGAGGTGAACCCAGCTGAGCCTCTGGTTACAATTAAGCTGGGAGAAAAAGAGGTTACATTTTTGGTGGATACAGGTTCAACCTTTTCTGTATTAAATAGCCAAAAAGGAAACCTTGGAACCAAAACTGCAAATATTGTGGAAGCCACAAGTAAAGAGGAAAATCGGCAATTTTTGAAACCCTTAAATTTACAATTTTGAAATAAAGTTATAACACATGAATTTTTTTATGTTCCATAGTGTCCCATGCCCCTGATAGGGAGGGACTTCTTATCTAAATTAAATGCACAAATTATCTTTGAAAACAGAGACTTGTTACTAAAAATACCTGAATGAAAGACAGGACAATTATTGTTGATAAAAGAAAAACCAAAGGTGCTAGAATTACCTCCAGAAGTGGACAATGCATAGATCCAAATAGTGTGGGAAAGTGAGATTCCAGGAAAATAAAAAATGAAATATCAAATTCTAGAAGAATGTGAGTCAGAGTATAATATACCTATTTTACCAGTACAGAAACCGAATGGAGAGTATAGGACTTAAGGTTCAGGACTTAAGACCCATAAATCAGATTGTGAAAGATATACATCCAGTTGTAGCAAATCCATATACCTTACTCACAGCTCTCAGAGAAAATTATCAGTGGTTTACAGTGCTTGATATAAAAGATGCTTTCTTTTGTATCCCTTTGGAAAAGGAAAGTCATAAACTATTTGCTTTTGAGTGGGAAAACCCCCAAACAGGACGCAAGGTGCAGTTAACATGGACACGGCTACCCCAAGGATTCAAGAACAGCCCGACTATCTTTGGAAGACAACTAGAAAAAGAACTGGAACTCTGGACTAATGAAAAGACAGTGACACCGAGACCAGAGCATCTGCTTCTCCAATATGTGGATGACATCCCGATTGCCACAACGGGAAGGTCAGCCTGCATACAGGTAACCATTGAACTTTTAAACTTTTTGGGATTAAAAAGCTACAAGGTATCAAAAGAAAAAGCTCACATAGCACGCCAAACAGTGATATATTTAGGCCTTAAAATTTCAAAAGGAGAACGGAGGCTGGGGACAAATGGAAAGGAAGCGATTTGTGCTATTCTGGCACCAGGCACTGTGCATGAGTTGCGGCCATTTTTGGGAATGGCAGGACGGTGCATGCTCTGGATCATGGGTTATGGTCTTAGAGCCAAACCATTACATGAAGCCCCAAATCTACCCCTTTTACGTGGGGCAAAGAACATCAAGAAGCTTTCCGGAAGCTTGAAAAAGCTCTGCTGACAGCCTCAGCCTTAGACTTGCCAGATTTAACCAAAGACTTTCAGTTATTTGTTCATGAACAACAGCATTTGGCTCTAGGAGTTCTGACGCAGAAACTAGGAAGCTGGAATAGACCAGTGGGATATTTTTCCAAACAACTGGACCTGGTGAGCAAGGGATGGTTATGGTACCCTGTTGAAAGAAAGAGGACTACTGTCCTTCTAGGGAACAAACATTAAGCAACAAAAGGAAATTTTGTAACTGCTAGTGGCACTGCAGGAACCAGTTCAAGTGGCAATCATGCACTGTAAAGCACATCAGACAGGGAACTCAAAGATAGTAAAATAGCACAACAGACATTCTCACAAATGGCAACAATCCCTACCAGAACAATAGTGCTTCTTAAGGAGGCACTAAAATTTTCAGGGGAGGATGAGAAACTGGCTAAGTTACTAAATGCAGAGAAAAATTCAGAAGGATGGTGGATGACAAGTAGAGGTTAGGTAGTATTTCCTCCCTTAATCATGAGAGAGATTTTGCAAACAAAGCATAGAGAGTGTCACTGGGGTGCAGAAGCTATGACTCAGCTTCTGAAAAGAAGTGTAATATCAATACAAATGTTGGAAATGGCCAAATCAGTAAAGGTAAAATGTGAAATTTGTTTAAAGAACAATCCAATAGTACAAAAAAAAGGGGTTCAGATGGGAAAAATAAAAACTGGAGTGGAACCAGGAGATTATTGGCAAATTGATTTTATAGAATTACCTAAATGCAATGGATATAAATATGTGTTGGTTGGGGTTGACACCTTTTAAAGATGCCCAGAAGCCTTTCCCTGTCGCACCAATAAGACTAAGCAAACAGTTAAATGGCTCCTGCAAGAAAGTATTCCAAGGTTTGGAGTTCCATTTGGAATATCTTCAGAGGACCACATTTCGTGGCCAATGTGGTACAAGAGGTAAGCAAAGTCCTAGGAATTTCCTGGGATTTACATGTCCCTTGGAGATAGCAATCAAGTGGAAAAGTGGAAAGAATGAATCAGACCCTAGAAAGACAAATTAGAAAAATTTGTCAGGAGACTAAATTAAAATGGCCTCAGGCACTTCCACTTGCATTGCTACAAAATAAGAGTGAAACCTCGAAGTGGAATGTCAGTAAGTATGTATGGAAAACCCTATGAGGTTCCTGAACCAAATCCAAACATGCATGTGATGGGAAAAAAAGATGTGTACAACTATTTGCTTCCTCTTGGAAAAACCCGGAATAGGCTCTGAAATGCAGTAATGTAGAATCGACCTCTGACTTTGGAAAATCATGGAGACTGTCCATGTAAAAACCTGGAACTGAAATCTTGGATAAAGTCATTGATTGAAACACTTCTGCTATTGATTATAATGTTTCTGGTAATCTATTTTGAATATCTTTGCATTAAAAGAGAAATAGTACAAAGAGCATGATGAAGCAATAAAATCTTGATAGCATTGTCAAGAGACAATGATCCGTTCAAAGATGATCCACCACCATAAGATAATTATGGTTTTTTTTATGGAGACAAAGCAAATAGAAGAGTGAAAGTATTGGAATGAGATTATCAATACTTTCAAAGGGGGGAAATGTTGCAGATACACAATTATTTTAGTTAACAACTTATCACAGTAAGTAGTCAAGCAGTTGTTAAGCACATGTTAATAACCTAGTAATAGTTTAATCAATTACCTAAGCACTTGCAAATAACTCAAACACCTATTGATTAAGTAAGCGTTCATTTAAATCACATAAGGATGAAACTGCAAGAATTACATACCAGACCTGATGGGGACCTGTTACCTTAGCCAGTAGACCCTGGTGAATGTATACAGCCAAGTTTCCTTGGCTGTTACCTTAGTTGTTACTAAAACAAAGGGACTAATATTTTTTTTGACCAATCACCGTGATTTTGGAAATTTTGTGTTTGTTGGGAACCAATCAAGGTGAAGGGCTAAATTCTATGCATGCTGGTGTTGACAAATGTGATTCTTTTGTTTTTCTGTATAAAAACCCTGAAAATGGTAACTGACAACGAAGTACCTATGGAAGAGCTATCACCCGTGTTTTCCCAGCGCTGCATAATAAAGAAGTTTCTGACTTATCTGCATTCCTGTGTAGATATGTTTTTCACCATTGAGGATCCCTCAAAACACGTGTAGCCTGTCAGCCAGCACTGTGCCGACTTTGCAGCTGCTTTCCTGTGGGAGCTATGTCCAATCCCGCGCACGCGGCCTGCTCAGTTCACTTTTAAAATACAGCCTATCGGTAGAAGTTACGCCACTGTGACTGGGAGGTGCAAGAAAGTAGGTACGCAGACTCCACCTACAGTGGTAAATAGGTCCCCCTGTAGCCTATCAGACAGCACTGTTCCACCTTTGCAGCTGCTTTCCTGTGGGAGCTGTCTCCATATCTGAGCACTTAGTCTTCTCAGCTCCCATTTAAAATAAAGGCTGTCAGTAGAAATTATGTCACTGCATCTGAGAGCTAAAAGAAAGGAGGTACACAGACCGCACCTGAAGTGGTATGTAAGTCCCCTTATAGCCGATCAGACAGCACTCTTACACCTTTTCGGCTGCTTTGTAGTTTGAGCTATTTCCAATCCTGAGCACTTGGCCTGCTCAGCTCCCATTGAAAATACAGACTGCCAGTAGAGGTTACGCAACTTCCACTGGGAGCTACAAGAAAGCAGGGATGCAGAGCCCACTTACAGAGGTACATAGGTCCCTGTGTAGCCTATCAGTCAACATTGTGCCACATTTGCATCTACTTTCCTGTGGGAGCTATGTTCAGTCTTGCACAATTCGCCTGCTCAGCTCTCATTTGAAATATAGGCTACCAGTAGAAGTTACTGAATTGCCTCTAGGAGCTACAAGAAAGCAGGTAGTCAGACCCCACCTACAGTAGTACGTAGATCCCTGCGTAGCCTAACAGTCAGCACTGTGCCAACTTTACCGTTGCTTTCATGTTGGAGCTATCTCCAATCCCACGCCCTTGGCCTGCTCAGCTCCCATTGGAAATACAGGCTGCCGTTAGAAGTCACGTCACTGTCTCTGGGAGCTACAAGAAACCAGGCACGCAGACCCCATTTACATTGGTACGTTGGTCTCCGTGTAGTCTATCGGCCAGCACTGTGTCACCTTTGCAACTGCTTTCCAGTTGGAGCTATCTCCAATCCCGCACACTTGGCCTGCTTATCTCCCATTGAACAAATACAGGCTGCCGGTAGAAGTTACCCCACTGCATCTGTGAGCTACAACAAAGCAGGTATGAAGACCTTAACTACAGTGCTACGTCGGTCCCTGTGTAGTCTATTAGCCAGCACTGTGCTAACTTTGTCTCTACTTTCCTGTGGGGGCTATCTTCAATCCCAGGCTCTTGGCCTGCTAAGCTGCAAGTTAAAATACAGGTTGCTGGTAGAATCATAGAATCATAGAATGGTATGGGTTGGAAGGGACCTTTAGAGATCATCTAGTCAAACCCCCCTGCAGAAGCAAGGTCACCTAGATCAGATTATATAGGACCATGTCCAGGCGTGTCTTGAAGACCTCCAAGGAAGTAGACTCCACAAAGCTCCTGGGCAGCCTGTTCCACTGCTCCGTCACTAGTTTATTATCAGTCAGGACTCCCAGGTCTCTCTCTGCAGAGCTACGTTTCATCAGTTCAACCCCCAGCCTGTACTGGTGCATGGGGTTGTTCCTTCCCAGATGCAGGTCTCTGCACTTGTCCTTGTTGAACCTCATCAGGTTCCTCTCTGCCCAACTCTCAAGCCTGTCGAGATCCCACTGAATGGCAGCACAGCCTTCTGGGGAATCAGTCAGTCCTCCCAGTTTGGTGTCATCAGCGAACTTGCTGAGGGTACACTCTGTCCCCTTGTTGATGAAGATGTAAAAAAGACTGGCCCCATAATCAATCTCTGTGGAACTCCCCTGGCCGCAGACTTCCAACTTGACTCCATTCCATTGATTACCATCCTCTGGGCTCTGTCATTCAGCCAGCTCTCAATCCATCTCACTGTCCACTCATCTAAGCCACACTGCCTGAGCTTTCTGATGAGGATGAGTTTTTCCAACACTTTTCCAGGGATGAAGGTGAGGCTGACCGTCCTGTATTTTCCTGGATCGTCCTTCCTGCACTTTTTGAAGATTGGCGTGACTTTGGCCTTTCTCCAGTCCTCAGGCACCTCACCTGTCCTCCATGATTTTTCAAAAATGATGGAGAGAGGCTTAGCAATCACATCTTCCAGCTCTCTAAGCACTCTAGGATGCATCCCATTAGGACCCATTGATTTATGAGCCTTAAGCTTGGCCAAAAAGTCTTTAACCTCTTCCTCTTCCACCCAGGGCAAGTCCTCTGCTGTCGCGGCCATCATGTTATCCTTGCCGGACCGGGCTTCCCGAGGGTCAGTCTTGGCCGTAAAGACTGAAGCAAAGAAGACATCCAGTACTTCAGCCTTCTCTGCTTCCTCAGACACCAGGGCACCCTCAGCATATAGCAGTGGGCCCACATTACCCCTCACCATCCTTCTGCTGCTGATGTACTTGAAAAATGCCTTATTGCTCTCTGTAACATCCTTGGCTAAATGCAATTCTAGAAGGGCTCTAGCCTTCCTAGTTGCACCCCTGCGTGCCCTGGCAATGTTCCTATACTCTTCCCAAGAAGCCAGTCCCTGTTTCCACCTCTCATAGATGTCTGCTTTCTGCCTGAGTTGTTCCAGCAGATCCTTTCTCATCCATGGAGGCCTCCTACCTCCTTGTCCTCCTTTCTTGCGCATTGGGACACACTGATTCTGAGTTTGGAGGAACTGGTGCTTGAAGATTGACCAGCTCTCATTGGCACTTCTACCATCTAGAATCATATCCCCTGAGATTCGTCCAAGTAGATCTTTGAAGAGACCAATGTCGGCTCGCCTGAAATCCAGGGTCACGGTCCTGCTTTGTGTTCTGTCCGTTCCACAAAGGATCTTGAACTCTACCATCTCATGGTCACTGCAGCCCAGGTTGCCTCCAACCTTCACATCCCCAACTAGGGTCTCTCTATTCGTCAGTACCATGTCCAGCTGTACACCCCTTCTTGTTGGTTCCTCGATCATCTGTGTCAGGAAGTTGTCGTCAACAATTTTTAGGAACCTCCTGGACTGCATGTGCTTGACTGTATGGCTATCCCAGAAAATATCAGGGTGGTTGAAGTCCCCCATGAGGACCAGGGACTGTGATCCCGAGGCAGCTCACAGTTGTTTGTAGAAGGCCTCATCCACATCCACATCCTGATCAGGTGGCCTGTAGCGGACTCCTACAAAAATATCATCTGCCTTGCCCTGGCCATTAATTTTTACCCATAAGCACTCTACTCTTTCCTCATCCCCACCCAGGCACAGTTCAATACACGTTAATTGCTCTCTCACATAGAGAAAAATTGAAAAAATACAGGCTGCCTGTATAATTTACGCCATTGCGTCTGCGAGCTACAAGAAAGCAGGTGCACAGACCGCTACCTTCAGTAATACTTATGTCTCCTTATAGCCAGTAAAGTTACACAACTGCCACAGGGAGCTACAAGAAAGCAGGGATGCAGAGCCAACCTACAGCTGTACATAGGTCCCAGTGTAGCCTATCAGCCAGCATTGTGCCACTATTTCATCTCCTTTCCGTTTAGAGTTCTCTCGAATCCTGTGCACTTGCCCTGCTCAGCTCCCATTGAAAAAATACACGCTGTCAGTAAATCTTACGCTAATGGGTCTACAAGCTACAAGAAAGAAGGTACGCAGACTCTCCTACAGTGGTACGTAGTTCCCCATCTAGCCTATCAACTAACACTGTGTCACTTTTGCAGCCGTTTTCCTGTGGGAGCTATCTCTAATCTCCCGCACTTGGCCTGCTCAGTTCCCATTGAAAAATTACAGACTGTGGGTAGAAATTACGTAATTGCGTCTGCGAGCTACGAGAAAGCAAGTACACAGACCCCACATACAGTGGTGTAGCCTATTAGCCAGAACTGTGCCACCTTTGCTGCTGCTATCCTGTGGGACCTATCTCCAATACCGCGCACTTGGCCTGCTCAGCTCCCATTGAAAATACTGGCTTCCTGTAGAGCACTGTGTCTGGAGCTAAAAGAAAGCAGGTACACAGACCGTCCCCTACAGTAATACGTAGGTCCCCGTGTAGCCTTTCAGCTAGCACTGTGTCACCTCTGCAGCTGTTTTCCTCTGGGAGATAACTTCAATCCCAAACACTTGGCCTGCTCAGCTCCCACTGAAAAAATATAGACTGCCTTTAGAAATTACGCCAATGCATTTGGGAGCTAGTAGAAAACAGGAAAGCGGACCCCACCTACAGTGGTACATGGATTCCTGTGTAGCCTAACAGCCAACACTGTGCCACCTTTGTAGCTGTTTTCCTGTGTGAGCTATCTGCAATCCCGCGCACTTGGCTTGCTCAGCTCCCATTGAAAAAAATACAGGGTACAGGTAGAGGTTACGCCACTGCGTCTGGGAGCTAAAAGAAAGCAGGTACTCAGACCCCACCTACAGTGGTACGTAAGTCCCCGTTAAGCCTATCAACCAGCACTGTGCCAACTTTGCAGTTGCTTTTCGTGTGGGAGCTATTTCCAATGGAATGCGCTTGGACTGCTCATCTCACATTGAAAATACAGGCTATCGGTAGATGTTACGCCACTGCCACTGGGAGCTACAAGATAGCAGGTATGCAGACTTGATCTACAGTGGTACGAAGATCCCCGTGTAGCCTATCAGCCAGAACTGTGCAAACTTTGTTGATTTTTTCCTGTGGGAGCTATGTTCAATCTAGTGCACTTGGACTGCTCAGCTCCCATTGAAAAAAATACATGTTGCGGATAGAATTTACGCAACTGCATCTGTGAGCTACAAGGAAGCAGGTACACAGATCCCACCTCCAGTGGTACGTTGGTCCCCATGTACTCTACCAGCCAGCACTGTGCCAACTTTGCAGTTGCTTTCCTGTGGCAACTCTCTTCAATCAAGCGCACTTTACCTGCTCAGCTCCCATTTGAAATACAGTCTGCCGAAACATGTTAAGTGACTGCGTCTGAGAGCTAGAAGAAAGAAGTTGTGCAGACCTCACCTACAGTGGTATGTTGATTCCTGTGTAGAATATTATCCAGCACTGTGCCACCTCTGCAACTTCTTTGCTTAGGGAGATATAGCCGATCCTGTACACTTTGCCTGCTCAGTTCCCATTGAAAATACAGGCTGCCATTAGAAAATCCGCCACTTATTCTGGGTGCTACAGTAGTACGTAGGTCCCCATGTAGCCTATCAGCCAGCACTTTGCCACCTTTGCAGCATCTTTTCGTGTGGGAGCTATCTTCAATCCCGCGCACTTGGCGTTCTCAGTTCCCATTGAAAATACAGACTGTCTGTATAAATTACGCCACTGCCTCTAGGAGCTACAGGAAAGCAGGTAGTCAGACCCCACCTACAGTGGTACGTTGGTCCCAGTGTAGCCTGTCAGCCAACACTGTATCACCTTTGCAGTTGATTTCCTGTGGGTCTCCAATCACGTGCATTTAGCCTGCTCAGCTCCCTTTGAAAATACTGGCTGTAGGTATAAGTTATGCCACTGAGTCTGGGAGCTACAACAATGCAGTTACGCATATGCAGTTAGAACTGTGCCAACTTTGCCTCTACTTTCCTGTGGGAGCTATCTCCAATTCCGTGCTCTTGACCTGCTCCGCTCCTAGTTAAAATACAGGCTGCCTGTAGAATCATAAAATCATAGAATAGTAGGGGTTGGAAGGGACCATTAGAGATCATCTAGTCCAACCCCCCTGCAGAAACAGGTTCACCTAGATCAGATTGCATGGGACCATGTCCAGGCACGTCTTGAAGACCTCCAAGGAAGGAGATCCCACAAAGCTCCAGGGCAGCCTGTTCCACTGCTCCGTCACTCTCACGGTTAAATAGTTTTTTCTTATGTTTAAGTTGAATTTTTTGTGTTCCAGCTTCATCCCATTACCCCTTGTCCTGTTAATATCTACTATAGAAAAGAGAGGTGTCCCAACCTCCTGACACCCACCCTTTAGATATTTATAAATGTTAATAAGATTACCCCTCAATCTCCGCTTCTCCAGACTAAACAGCACCAGTTCCCGCAGTCTTTCCTCGTATGAAAGATGTTCTATACCCTTGATCATCTTGGTGGCCCTGTGCTGCACTCTCTCAGGCAGTTCCCAGTCCTTCTTGAGCTGAGGAGCCGAGAACCTGACACAATACTGCAGATGTAGCCTCAGCAGGGCAGAGTAGAGGGGGAGAAGAACCTCCCTCGACCTGCTGGCCACACTCGATGCATCCCAGAATGCCATTGGCCTTCTTGGCAACGAGGGCACATTGTGGGCTCATATTTAGTTTATTATCAATCAGGAATCCAACCTCACTGTCTGAAGAGCTGCTCTTAAGCAGTTCAACTCCCAATCTGTACTTGTTGAACCTCATGAGGTTCCTCGCTGCCCAACTCTAAACCGGTAGAGATCCCGCTGAATGACAGCACAGCCTTCTGGGGAATCAGTCAGTCCTCCCAGTTTGGTGTCATCAGGGAACTTGCTGAGGGTGCACTCTATCCCCTCATCCAGGTCGTTGATGAAGATGTTGAACAAGACTGGCCCCAGAATCGATCCCTGTGGAACTCCACTGGCCACAGGCCTCCAACTCGACTCCGTGCCAGTGATCACCACCCTCTGGACTCTGTCATTCAGCCAGCTCGTTATCCACCTCACTGTCCACTCATCCAAGCCACATTGCCTGAGCTTTCTGATGAGGATGTTGTGGGAGACAGTGTCAAAAGCCTTGCTGAAGTCAAGGTAGATGACATCTGCTGTTCTCCCCTAATCTAGCCAGTCGGTTATGCACTCATAGAAGGATATCCAGTTAGGCAGACAGGATTTCCCCTTGGTGAAGCCATGTTGACTCCCCGTGTGAACCATCTTATCCTTCCTATGTTCGGTGATAACATTCAGGATGAGTTGTTCCATCACTTTTCCAGGGATGGAGGTGAGACTGACCGTCCTTTGTCATCCTTCCTGCCCTTTTTCTAAGACTGATGTGACATTGACCTTTCTCCAGTCCTCAGGCACCTCACCTGTCCTCCATGACTGTTCAAAAATAATGGAGAGAGACTTAGCAATCACATCAGTCAGCTCTCTCAGCACTGTACGATGCATCCCATCAGGACCCATTGACTCATGAGCCTTAAGCTTGGCCAAAAAGTCTTTAACCTCTTCCTCTTCCACCCAGGGCAAGTCCTCCGCTGCCGGACTGGGCTTCCCGAGCGTCAACCTTGGCCGTAAAGACTGAAGCAAAGAAGACATTGTGGTAGTTTAATCGTAGCTGGATGCCAGGTGCCCACCTCACTTCCTTATCCCCCACCTCCTCAGCAAGTCAAGGAAGGGGAGAAAATAAGAGGAGAGTCTCGTGGGTTGACATAAAAGCAGTTTAATAAAGAAACAGCAAAGTCGCATGCGCGGGAAGCAGAGCAAAAGCAGAGAAAGCTGTTACTCTCTAGTTCTCATCAGCAGCAATGGCCGGTTATATCCTGAGAAGCACGGCTTCAGTATGTGTAGCGGTTGCTTTTGGAAGGCCAGAAATGAGTCTTGCCTCTTCTTCCTGCTCCTCTCCCCAAGTTTATATTACTGGGCTGACGTCATATGGTATGGAATAACTCCTTGGTCAGCCTGGGTCAGCTGTTCTGGCCATGGTCTCTCCCAAGACTGTGTTCACCCACAGCTATTGGTGAAGGTGAGGGAAGGAATGCTGGAAGGACAGCCCTGATGCTGTGCGAGCTGTAGTCATAATATTGATATCAACAGTAAGCACAGCACTGCAAGAGCTGCTGTGGAAAGTCACTACCATCCCAGAACCACTACAGTCTCCACCCCTTATTCCATACCATTTATGTCATGCTCAGACAAATCATCTTAACAACCCATATAAATTCTTATATACTCTCATTAACCAGTACCCCCACTTTTCAAAAGACAAACATCATTTGTGTATTCCCTCTTGCATCCTGCATCAAACAAACAATATTCTTATATCTTTCATCCCCCGTAGATGTTTGGAGTTGGCCATAACTTATGTCTCAACCATCAAGATGGGTATCCAGGTGAGGGGAAACAGTGTTTTTAGTGTTGGGCACCAGCACTGTCTTGGTTGTTCTACACCTCTGATTTTCTTGCGAAGTTCATACCTCATCATCTACAACAGATAACTCACATCACAGGTTATTTTTCCCCCAAGGTTAAGTCTCCTTGAGGTACACATCGAGTTTCCCCATCCTTTCTCATCACTCACCAAGTACACCCAGGCCCCTGAGCAAAGACATTCCCACAAATGGATTTGCCCTTTCTCATGGGAGGTGCAACCCATACTGCCTTCCCCAGCCATTTCCCTGGGTGCACTACAGGGACCTTATCTCCTCCCACAGTATGTAGTGGTTTTGTTTGGGCAGGACCAGGATGGTTAGTTGAACCTCTGCTGTTAAGCAGCCAAGTGGCTTCTGCTCAATTTTTATCCCACTGCTTCCATGCCCCATTGCCCAGTGCTCTCAACATGGTCTTAAGTAATCGGTTATATCTTTCAATCTTTCCAGAGGCTTGTAGGTGATAGGGAATGTGGTATATCCACGCAATGCCATATTTCTGTGCCCAAAAGATTATGAGATTATTTTGAAAATGAGTCCCATTGTCTGATTCAATTCTTTCTGGAGTACTGTGTCGCCACAAAACTTGCCTTTCAAGACCGAAGACAGTATTTCGGGAAGTGGCATGGTTTACAGGGTATGTTTCCAAACAACCGGTAGTTGCTTCCACCATGGTGAGGATATAACGCTTGCCTCAATGTATTCCTGGAAGCGGTCCAACATAGTCAATTTGCCAGGCCTCACCATATTGAAAACCCAGCCATCGGCCTCTGTTCCAGGGAGACTTGATTCGTGTGGCTCGCTTGATTGCGGCACACGTTTCACATTCGTGGGTGACCTGTGTAATGGCTTCCATGGTCAAGTCCACCCCTCGATCACGAGCCCATCTATATGTTGCATCTCTTCCCAGATGTCTGGATGTTTCATGGGCCCATCGAGCTATAAATAGCTCACCTTTATGCTCCCAGTCTAGGTCTTCCTGAGCTACTTCAATTTTGGCAGCTTTATCCACCTGTTGGTTGTTCCATTGTTCTTCAGTGGCAAGGCTTTTGGGCATGTGAGCATCTCCATGACGGGGTCTCCATGGGATCTCCAATCGCGCACACTTGGAGTGCTCAGCTCCAGTTTGAAATACAGTCTGCCAATAGATGCTACGCCACTGTTTTTGGGTACTACAAGAAAGCAGGTACGCAAACCCCACTTACAGTGGTAGGTTGATCCCCGTGTAGCGTATCAGCGAACACTGTAAAAACTTTACAGCTGCTTTCCTGTGGGAACTATCAACAATTGTGAGCAGTTGGCGTGCTCAGCTGCTACTGAATATACAGGCAGCCTCTAAGAGCTATAAGAAAGTAGATATGCACACCCCACCTAAAGTGGCATCTAAGTCCCGGTGTAGCCTATCATCCAGCAGTGTGCCACCTTTGCAGTTGGTTTCCTGTGGGAGCTATCTCCAATCCCGTACACCTGGCCTGCTCAGCTCCCTTTGAAAATACAGGCTGCTGGTATAAGTTCCACCACTGCGTCTCGGAGCTACAAGAAAGCAAGTACGCAGACCCTACCTATAGTGGTAAGTAGGTCCCCGTGTAGCCTATGAGCAAGCACTGTGCTACCTTTGCAGCTGCTTTCCTATGGGAGCTATCTCCAATCCCGCGCACTTGGCCTGCTCAATTCCCATTGAAAAAATATAGACTGCCGCTAGAAGTTTCGCCATTTCGTCTGGGAGCTACAAGAAAGCAGATACACAGAGCAAACCTACAGTGGTACGTATATTCCTGTGTAGCATATCAGTCAGTACTGTGCAACCTTTTTAACCGTTTTCCTGTGGGAGCTATCTCCAATCCCATACCCTTGGTCGACTCAGGTTCCTTTTGAAGTACAGGCTGCTGGTACATGTTACGCCACTGCGTCTGAGAGCTCCAACAAAGCAGATGTGCAGATCCCACCTACAGTGGTACCATTTGGGTTGCCAAAACTGTTGATGGATACGCAATCCTGAAAAATTTATCTACACAGGAATGCAGATAAGCCAGGCACTTTTTTATTGTTCAGCGCTGGGAAAACACAGGGGATAGCTCCTCCTTACGAGCTTTGTTGTTAGTTACCATTTTCAGGGTTTTTATAGGACTCAAACAAAAGAATCACATTTGCTAACACAAGCATGCATAAAATGTCCATCTATCCATTTAGCCCTTCACCTTGATTGGTTCCCAACAACCACAAAATTTCCAGAATCACAGTGATTGATCAACAAAAAGATATCAGTCCCTTTGTTTTAGTAACAACTAAGGTAACAGCCAAGGTAACCTAACAAATACATTTACCAGGGTCTTGTAGTTAAGGTAACAGCTAAGGTAACCTAACAAATACATTCACCTGGGTCTTGTGGCTAAGGTAAAAGGTCCCTATTAGGTCTGGTATGTAACTCTTGCAGTTTGGTCTTTATGTGATTCAAAAGAATACTTACTTAATCAATAGGTGTTTGAGTTATTTGCAAGTGCTTAGCTAATTGATTGAACTATTACTAAGTGGTTAACTAGATTTTGACTTCTTATTGTGATGATAAGTTGTTAACGAAAATAATTGAGTATTTGCAACATTTCCTCCCTTTGAAAATATTGATAATCACATTCCAATACTTTCACTCTTGTATTTATGTTGTCTCCATAAAAAAACCGTGATTGTCATATGGTGGTAGATCACCTTTGAACTGATCATTGTCTCTTGACAATGCTGTCAAGATGTTATTGCTTCATCATGTTTTTGTATTATTTCTCTTTTGATGCAACAATTAACTAAATAGATTGCCAGAAACAGTATAATCAATAGCAGAAGTGTTTCAAGCAGTGACTTTATCCAGGATTTTAGTTCCAGGCCCAGTCTCTCAAAAACTTTATCTATCCAGGATGTGTTTATGTCTTACCTAATTTCCTGTTATTGGAATTACCTGTTTCGAGTCTATTTCTTTTTGGACTGGAGTCTGGGCCTGAACATTCAATACGAACTGATTTGACCATCCAATTTTGATCCATGCTTCCACCACCATAGACTGAAAAAAACAAAGCCAAAAACTTGGTCATGTCTCCTTGCAGAGGTTCTTCATTCCAGGTCTTTATGTGTACAATCTCCAGGCAGGATGATGTGTACTGGATTTTCCTAATTCAGAGGTCCATTCAATACTACTGCACTTTGGAACCTGTTCAGGGTTTTTCGAAGAGGAAGCAAATAGTTATAAACATCTTGTTTTCCCTTCACATGCATGTTTGGATTTAGTTCAGGAACCTCATAGGGTTTTCCATATATTATCTCACAAGGACTTACTGACATTCCACTTTGAGGTTTCATTCTTATTTATTAGCAACGCGAGTGGAAGTTCCTGAGGTCATATTAATGTAGCCTCCTGAAAATTTTTTCTAATTTGTCTTTTTAGGGTCTGATTCATTCTTTCCACTTTTCCACTTCATTGCTGTCTCCAAGGGGCATGTAAATCCCAGGAAATTCCTAGGACTTTACTTACCTCTTGTACCACATTGGCCATGAAATGTGGTCCTCTGTCTGAAGATATTCCAAATGGAACTCCAAACCTTGGAGTAATTTATTGCAGGAGCCATTTAACTGTTTGCTTAACCTAATTGGTGCGACAGGGAAAGGCTTCTGGCCATCCTGAAAAGGTGTCAATCCCAACTAACACATATTTTTATCCATTGCATTTAGGTAATTCGGTAAAATCAATTTGCCAATAATCTCCTGGTTCCACTCCAGTTTTTATTTTGCCCATCTGAACCCTTTTTTTTGTACTATTGGATTGTTCTTTAAACAAATTTCACATTGCGCTGTTACTGATTTGGCCATTTCCAACATTTGTATTGATATTACACTTCTTTTCAGAAGCTGAGTCATAGCTTCTGCACCTCAGTGACACTCCCTATGCTTTGTTTGCAAAATCTCTCTCATGATTAAGAGAGACAATACTACCTAACCTTTACTTGTCATCTACCATCCTTCTGAATTTTTCTCTGCATTTAGTAACTTAGCCAATTTTTCATCCTCCCCTGAATATTTTGGTGGCTCCTTAGGAAACGCTACTGTTCTGGTGGGGATGATTGCCATTCGTGAGACTGTGTGTTGTACTATTTTCCTATCAGTCTGATCTGCTAATCTGTTTCTATCAATTATCTTTTAGTTCCCTATCAGATGTTCTTTACAGTGCATGATTGCCACTTGAACTGGTTCCTGCACTGCCGCTAGCAGTTGCAAGATGTCCTTTTGATGCTTAATCCCTGGGAGGACAGTAGTTCTCTTTCTTTCCAAAGAGTTCCATGGACATGGACTACTCCAAAGGAATATTTTGAATCAGTCCAAATACTTACTTGTTTTCCTTAATTCCAAAGCACGTGTCAATGCAATCAGTTCTGTCTTCCGTTCAACGCATTTGCTTCTATTACCATTTTTTCGGTTGGTATCGCATATCCCACATGGCGAGTTCCATTCACGACGAAGCTGCTGCCATCTGTGAACAGTTCCCATTCACGGTTTTCAAGAGGATCATCCTTCAGGTCCTCTCTGCTGGAATATCTATGGTCAGTGGTTGCAACACAGTCGTGTTCCAGTTGTTGCTCTTCCTTTGAAGTTCTCAGAAACACTGCAGGATTTAATAGATTTGTTTTTTTCAACACCACATGATCCTGCTCAGTGAGAATTACCTGGTATTTCATCAATAACCAATATCCCCCGTTTTGCTCCAAGACTGCGGTTACCATTTGTGGGACATAGACTGTAGTAGTCCTTCCCAAGGTCAGCTTTCTGGCTTCTTGGATCAGTGTGACAGTTGCAGCTACTGCTCGCAGGCAAGAAAACCATCCCTTGCTTACAAGGTCCAGTTGTTTGGAAAAATATTCCACTGGTCTATTCTAGCTTCCTAGTTTCTGTGTCAGAACTCCTAGACCCAAATACTGTTGTTCATGAACAAATAATCTGGCAAGTCTAAGGCTGAGGCTGTCATCAGAGCTGTTTTAAGCTTTTGGAAAGCTTCCTGCTGTTCTTTGCCCCATGTAAAAGGGGTATATTTTGGGCTTCATGTAATGGTTTGGCTATAAGACCATAATTCATGATCCAGAGCCTGCACCATCCCGTCATTCTCAAAAATGCCCGCAACTCATGCACAGTGTGTCGTTCCAGAAGAGCACAAATTACTTCCTTTCCATTTGTCCCCAGCCTCCGTTTCCCTTTGGAAATTCTGAGGCCCAAATAGATCACTGTTTGGCTTCTATTTGAGCTTTTTCTTTTGATATCTTGTACCTGTTTAATCCCAAAAAGTCTAAAAGTTCAATGGTTACCTGTATGCAGGCTGATCTTCCCGTTGTGGCAATCGGGATGTCATTCACATATTGGACAAGCAAATGCTCTGGTCTTGATGTCACTGTCTTTTCGTTAGTCCAAAGTTCCAGTCCTTTTCTAGTTGTCTTCCAAAGACAGTCGGGTTGTTCTTGAATCCATGGAGTAGCCATGTCCATGTTAACTGCACCTTGGGTCCTGTTTGGGGGCTTTCCCACTCAAAAGCAAATAGATTACAACTTTCCTTTTCCAAAGGGATACAAACGAAAGCATCTTTTAAATCAAGCACTGTAAACCACTGATAATTTTGTCTCATAGCTGTGAGTAAGGTATATGGATTTGCAACACCTAGATGTATATCTTTCACAATCTGATTTATGGGTCTAAAAACCTGAACTAACCTATACTCTGACTCACATTCTTCTAGAATTTGATATTTCAGAAATTTGTCAATTAGTACTTTTAATCCTTGTCTTGCCTCAGTTTTTTTTGGGTATTGTCTCACCGTAATCGATTTTGCTTTTTCTTTTATTTCAGTTTTTACTGGTTGTGCCAATTTTGATTTTCCTGGAATCTCAGTTTCCCACAATATTTGGATCACTGCATTCTTTATTTCTGGAGGTAATTCTAGCACCTTTGTTTTTTCTTTTATCAACAATATTTGTCCTGTCTTTGATTCAGGTTTTTCCTAACAATTCTCCGTTTTCAAAGACAATTTGTGCAATTAATTTAGTCAACGAGTCCCTCCCCATCAGGGGTATGGGACATTCTGAAACATAGAAAAATTCATATGTTATCGCTTTATTGCCAAATTGTAAATTTAAGGGTTGCAAAAATGGCCGATTTTCCTTCTTTCCTGTGGCTCCTACAATATTTGAAGTTTTAGTTCCTATTGCTCTTCTACATGTATTTAAAACTGAATACATTACTCCAATGTTTATACTCGTTTCTAGTCTCTTGGTTTTTTTATTTTTTTTTTTCTCTTTCTCACTTTTTCTCTTAAATAAAAGAACAGATCTACATATGGGACGTTATCTCACTTTTCCTCGCTCTTATAAAACAACATTAAGTGCAAGATAGTATTATAACTTAGTATTCCATTCAGAGGTCACAATTCCTCATCATCCAGAGTATACATTGGCAAAGTATGATTGCATTATTCAACAAGCTGCTTTTTACACAAATCATTATGTATTTCTCTCCGATGAGCCAAAAGGCAGCCCAAAGGATAGGTTTTTTGCACAGGGCCCTTATTGTTAGAATTTTCTCCCCTAAACAGGTTTGACCATTTAGATGCCATAGCCAAAAATTATGGTGTCTATCAAACAGAGAGACTTAAAGGCACAGTTCAATATTTGTGCGCATGATTACAGTACTCTCTAAGTTGATCTTTATGAAAATCACCCTTAAATTCCTTCCATTATTTCAACAGACACCCAAGAGCTGAATTCTCAGGAACTTTGTTTACCATTTCAAAATCCTTTTATTTACAAATACTTTCTCAACAATCATTTCGTTCCTTCGCTTCGCTTTTCTTCGGCTGCACTCCTCGCGGGATCACAGAACCGCGGATCAAAGCTCCGCACTCGCTTTGTGCGCAATTGCACGTCTCAATCACATACACACAGACAGCTCACAACACAATATACAATAATATGAATATATATACTCAAAGAAATACAAAAAGAAATATACAAACCAATGTACAAATCAATGTATAAACCAAAACCAAGAGGTACCTTACCATATACTTATGTGGGCCCAATTATACCAATTACCAAATGCCAATTACCAATGTCAGCCCTGCGATCACTTTGTCCAACTTACGGGCTGTGATACTAATGCTTACCCTGCGATCGCTTTCGCGTGCGACTTAAGGACGGTGCCTAGGCTACCAAATCCTAGGATCCTCTAGCCCAATGAAGCAGAACGTTTGTTCCGTCTTACTGGCAGGCTGCTTTGAGCTTTCCCTTGGCCCAACCAAGCAGGGTCTCCAACACTGTGACTTACAGGCTAGTTCACCAGATTTTGCACCCAACCAATTAGAAGTGCCTTACAACTCCAGGGAACGTTGAGAGGAGCTGTAAGGGTAGCAGGGGATGGTCCTCCCCAAGAATTCTAAGGTGCCGGCCAGAGTAACAACTAAGGAAAAAGCCAAGATAACCTAAGGAATACATTCACCAGGGTCTCCTAGCTAATGTAACAGGTCCCTATCAGGTGTGGCATGTAACTCTTACAGTTTGATCGTTATCTGATTCAAATGAATACTTACTTAATCAGTAGGTGTTTGAGTTATTTGCAAGTGCTTAGCTAAATGACTTAACTAAGTGCTTAACAAGTGCTTGACTACTTATTGTGATGATAAGTTGTTAACTAAAATAACTGTTTATCTGCAACACCCCTGTAGTCTATCAGCCAGCATTGTGCTACCTTTGCAACTGATTTCCTATAGTAATTAATTCAAATCCCAGGAACTGTGCCTGCTCAGCTCCCATTGAAAATACAGGCTGTCCATGGAAGTTACGCCAGTGCGTCTGTAAGCTACAAGAAAACAGGTACGCAGAGCCTTCCCACAGTGGTACATAGATCCCCGTGTATCCTATCAGCCAGCACTGTGTCACCTTTGCATCTGCTTTCCTGTGGGAGCTATCTCCAGTCCCGTGCACTTGGCCTGCTCACCTCCGATTGAAAGTACAGGATGCCGGTAAATGTTACATCACTGCGTCTGAGAGCCACAAGAAAGCAGGTACGCAGACCCCACGTACAGTGGTACATTGGTCCCTGTGTAGCCTGTCAGCTAGATTTGCGTCACCTTTGTTGCTGCTTTCCTGAGGGAGATATCTCAAATCCTGCACACTTGGCCTTGCAAACTCTCATTAAAAAATACAGACTGCATGTAGAAGTTACGTCACTTCCTCTTGGAACTACCAGAAAGCAGGTACACAGACCTCACCTACATTGGTACGTAGGACCCTGTGTAGCCTATTAGCCAGCACTATGTAACTTTTGCAACTTCATTTTTGTTACAGGTGTCTCCAATCCCAAGCACTTGACCTGCTAATGTCCCGTTTGAAATACAGGCTGTCGGTAAAAGTTACGCCGTTGCCTCTGGTAGCTACAAGAAAGCACGTACGCACACCCTACTGACGGTGGTACATAAGTTCACGTGTAGTCAATCAGCTAGAATTGTGCCACCTATGCAGCTGCTTTCCTGTGGGAGCTATCTCCAGTCATGCGCACTTGGCCTGCTCAGCTCTCATTGAAAATACAGACTGCTGGTCGAAGTTACGCCACTGCGTCTGGGAGCTACATGAAAGCAGGTACGCAGACCCCACCTACAGTGGTACCTAGATCCCTGTGTAGCTAATCAGTGACCCCTGTTTCACCTTTTCAGTTTCTTTCTTGTGGAAGGTATCTCCAATCATGCGTCATTGGCCTGCTGAGCTCCTATTGAAAAAATGTAGGCTGCTGGTAGATGTTACGCCACTGCGTCTGGGAGTAACAAGAAAGAATGTATGCAGATTCCACCTACAGTGGTACGTAGGTAACTGAGTAGCTTATCTGCACGCACTGAGCCACCGTTGCAGCTACTTTCCTTTGGGAGCTATCTCCAATCCCGCGCACTTGGCCTGCTCAGCTCCTGTTGAAAATAAAGGCTGCCAGTAGATGTTACGTCATGTGTATAGGAGCTACAAGAAAGGAGGTAAGCAGATCCCACCTACAGTGGTACGTTGATCCCTGTGTCGCCTATCAGTCAGCACTGTCCCAATTTTTCCGCTGCTTTCCTGTGGGAGCTATCTCCAATCCGGCGCACTTGGTCGACTCAGCTACCATTGAAAATACAGCCTGCCGGTAGAACTTACGCCACTGCGTCTGGGAGCTAAAAGAAAGCATGTATGCAGACGTCATCTACAGTGGTACGTAATTCCCCGTGGAGTCTTTCAGTCAGCACTGTTCAACCTGGGAACCTACTTTCATGTGGGAGCTATCTCCAATGCCACACACTTAGCCTGCTCAGATTCCATTGAAAAAATACAGGCTGCCGGTAGAAGTTACGCCATTGCATCTGGGAGCTAAAAGAAAGCAGGTACGCAGACCACTCCTACAGTGGTACTTAGCTCCCCATGTAGCCTATCAGCCAGCACTGTGCCACCTTTGCTTCTGCTTTCCTGTGGAAGGTATCTCCAATCACGCGTCATTGGCCTGCTCAGCTCCTATTGAAAATACAGGCTGCCGGTAGAAGTTACGCCACTGCATCTGAGAGCTACAAGAAAGGAGGTACGCAGACCCCACCTACAGTGGTATGTACATCCCCTTGTAGCCTATAAGCAAGCAACGTGACACCTCTGCCCATACTTTCCTCTGGGAGATCTCTCGAATCCCATGCACTTGACCTGCTCAGCTCCCATTGAAAAAAATATATGCTGTCCATAGAAATTACACCACTGCGTCCTTGAGCTAGAAGAATGCAGGTAGGCAGATCCCACCTACAGTGGTACGTACATCCCTGTGTAATCTATCAGCTAGCACTGTGCCACCTTTGTATTTGCTTTCCTGTTGGAGCTATCTCCAATCCCATGCACTTGGTTTGCTCACTTCCCATTGAAAAAATACAGGCTGTTGATGGAAGTTACGCCTCTGCTTCTGGGAACTACAAGAAAGCAGGTACGCAGACCCCACCTACATTGGTACGTAGGTCCCCTTATAACCTATTAGCCATCACTGTACCACCTTTGCACACGTTTTCCTGTGGGAGATATTTCCGACCCCGCGCACTCGAACTGCTCAGCTCCCAGTTAAAATACAGGCTATCGGTAGAATCACTGAATCATTGAATGGTAGGGAAGGGACCTTTAGAGATCATCTCCTCCAACCACCCTGCAAAAGCAGCTTAAACTAGATCAGGTTGCATAGGACAATGTCCAGACGCGTCTTGAAGATCTCCAAGGAAAGAGACTCAACAACCCCCCTGGGCAGCCTGTTCCACTGCTCTGTCACTCTCACGGTTAAATAATTTTTTCTTATGTTTAACTGGAATTTTTTGTGTTCCAGCTTCATCCCATTACCCCTTGTTCTGTGAATATCTACTATAGAAAAGAGGGATGTCCCAACCTCCTGACACCCACCCTTTAGATATTTATAAATGTTAATAAGATCTCCCCTCAATCTCTGCTTCTCCAGACTAAACAGCCCCAGTTCCTGCAGTCTTTCCTCGTATGAAAGATATTCTATATCCTTGATCATCTTGGTAGCACCGTGCTGGAATGTCTCCAGCAGTTCCCTGTCCCTCTTGAGCTGAGGAGCCCAGAACTGGACACAGTACTCCAGTTGAGACCTCACCAGGGCAGAGTAGAGGGGGAGAAGAACCTCCCTTGGTCTGCTGGCCACACTCTTCTTGATGCATCCCAGAATGCCATTGGCCTTCTTGGCAACGAGGGCACATTGCTGGCTCATATTTAGTTTATTATCAATCAGGACTCCCAGGTCTCTCTCTGCAGAGCTGCTCTTCAGCAGTTCGACCCCCAGCCTTTACTGGTGCATGGGGTTTTTCATTCCCAGATGCAGGAATCTGCACTTGTCCTTGTTGAACCTCATGAGGTTCTTCTCTGCCCAACTTTCAAATCGGTCGAGATCCCGCTGAATGGCAGCACAGCCTTCTAGGGAATCAGCCAGTCCTCCCAGTTTGGTGTCATCAGCGAACTTGCTGAGGGTACACTCTGTCCCCTTGTTGTCTCCTTATTGTTGTCCGTAATATCCCTGGCTGAATTTAATTCTAGAAGGGCTCTAGCCTTCCTAGTTGCACCCCTGCATGCCCTGGCAATGTTCCTATACTCTTCCCAAGAAGCCAGCCCCTGTTTCAACCTCTCATAGATGTCTGCTTTCTGCCTGAGTTGTCCCAGCAGATCCTTGCTCATCCATGGAGGTCTCCTACCTCCTTTTCCTCCTTTCTTGCGCATTTGGACACACTTATCCTGAGTTTGGAGGAAGTGCTGCTTGAAGATTGACTAGTTCTCATTGGCACTTCTACCAGGTCCCCGTGTAATTTATAAAGCAGCACTGTTCCACCTTTCAAGCTGCTTTTCGTGTAGGAGCTATCTCCAATTTTACACAGTTGACCTCTTCCATTACAGACTTAAACACCTATTGATTAAGTAAGTATTCATTTGAATCTCATAAAGATCAAACTGCAAGAGTTACATACGACGCCTGATAGGGACCTATTACATTAGCTAGGAGATCCTGGAAAATATATTTGTTAGGTTACCTTAGCTGTTACCTTAACTACAAGACCCTGGTACATGTATTCGTTAGGTTACATTGGCTTTTACCATAGTTGTTACTAAACCAAAGGGACTGATATCTTTTTTTGACCAATCACTGTGATTTTGGAAGTTTTGTTTTTGTTGGGAACCAATCAAGGTGAAGGGCTAAATTGATAGATGGACATTTTATGCATGCTTGTGTTGGCAAATTTGATTCTTTTGTTTGAGTCATATAAAAACCAAAAAATGGTAACTAACAACAAAGCTCGTAAGGAGGAGCTATCCCCTGTGTTTTCCCAGTGCTGCATAATACAAAAGTACCTGCTTATCTGCCTTCCTGTGTAGATAAGTTTTGGGGATTCCTCAAAATAATCTTATGGCATATCTCAAAGTTAAGATGAGGTTAGGAAACGAGTAGTTTCCATTTCCTTTTCAATTTCTTTCACTACTTCTCCTCATCTCCTTACTTAAGGACCAGCTTCTTCTTCTAACCTTTCCTCTTCCTCCTCTTCTGCCCTTACTAATAGATGATATGGACTTGACCTCCTTATCCACTGTTTCTTTTCCACTACTGGGGAAACCACTGTGGTTTTTGTTTGATTCCCTGACTCAACCATGGTGGTCTCAGATACAATTTGAGTTTCCACTTCAAACATAGTTCTCTGAGAGGACTAGAGTGCGGCTCGGTAGGCAGGGGCTAGGCCCCAGTATAGTGCCTAAACCTCATGGGCCTCTTTGGGGTAGGCAAGACACCCTTCTATCAGGTAGGCGTGCCAGTAAAGCAGGGTTTTTTATCTTTTCAGGTGTAAAATCTCAGGTTACAGGAGGTGATAACCGTCCTAGGATTTTGTCCAAATTCATCCACACACCCTGCCACCCAGGGACATTCAGGGGACATTTTAACATGTTTCCATCCCAAATTTGTCCTCTCTGATACCCAGATGAGTCCAGATTCTAAAAAATATGTAATATACCAGCCATATTAATTAGTAATATTAAAACTCTCATATAAGGGTGACTAAGGACCTGGGAAGTCTTTATAACAAAATTGTCTACATCAGTCCGAGCTGAAGGGAAAGAGGTACTTTGCCCCACGACCTCCACAAGATAGCTCCCACAGCACAGTAATTCCATCAGTAATAGAATTAGATTGACTATTATTATTTGGGCCATCATGTTCCCAGGCCCTTTCATCCTTTTCACAAAATCATACAGCCAACATAGCAAAGCTATCAAGGTTAGAGCACAGCACAGAGTACGTGTTAGTAGCATTATGTTCCCAAACATTAGAAAGTGTAAGATAAGCTGCATAACAGCAAGGCTCCCTGACCAGCACAGGAACTTTGCACTCATTGGCTTACTGTAATTATAATGCATTTAATGTAAAACTGTTATTATCTTACCCCATGTTGGGCACCCAAAAGGCTGAGGTAGTTTGAGTCTGACTGGATGCCAGGTGTCAACCACACTGCTCTGTCCTCCAACTCCCTAGCAAGCCAGGGAAGGGGAGTTAACAAGATGGGAGTCTTGTGGGTTGGGATAAAAGCAGTTAAAAAAAGAAACAGTAAAGCCGCGCGCGCAGGAAGCAAAGCAATAGCAGATAAAGATTTCCCATCTGGAGCAATGTCCAGCCACCTCCCGAAAAGCATGGCTTCGGTACGAGTAGCAGTTGCTTTTGGAAGGCCAGAAATGAATCTTGCCTCCCCTTCCTGCTCCTTTCCACCAGTTTATATTACTGAGCTGACGTCATATGGTATGGAATATCTCCTAGGTCAGCCTGTGTCAGCTGTTCTGGCCATGGTCCCTCTCAAGATTGTGCTCACCCACAGCTATTGGTAACAGTGGGGGAAGGAATGCTGGAGGGACAGTCCTGATGATGTGCGAGCAGTAGTCATAATTTTGATATCAACATTAAGCACACCACTGCAAGAGCTGCTGTGGAAAATCACTACCATCCCAGACCCAGTATAGCCATCTTTTCAACTGATTTCCTGTGGGAGCTACCTACACTGGTAAGTAGGTCCCCGTGTAGCCTATAACCCAGCACTGTGCTCCCTTTGCAACTACTTTCCTGTTGGAGCTATCTCCAATCCCGCGCACTGGCCTGTTCAGCTCCCATTGAAAATACAGGCTGATGTTTGAAGTAATTTCTACCACCACCACTTCCTCTGGGAGCTACAGAAAGTAGGTACACAGATCCCACCTATAGTGACACGTAGGTCTCTGTGTAGTCAGGCAGCACTTTGCCACCTTTACAGCTACTTTGCTTGTGGGAGTTCTCTCCAATCCCACACAATTGGCCTGCTCAGCTCCCATTGAAAATACAGGCTGCCGGAAGAAGTTAGCCGTCTGCGTCTGGGAGCTACAAGAAAGCAGGTACACAGACCCCATCTACAGTGGTACCTAGGTCCCCCTGTAGTCTATCAGCAAGCACTGTTGCACCTTTGCAGCTGCTTTCCTGTGGGAGCTATCTCCAGTCCTGCTCTCTTGGCCTGCTCAACTCCCGTTGAAAATACATGCTGCTGTTATAAGTTACGTCACTGCCTCTGGGACCTATAAGAAACAGGTACGCAGAGCCCACCTAAGGTGGAACGTAGGTCACCATGTAGCCTATGAGTCAGCACGATTATGCCTTTGCGGCTTGTCCTGGTTTGAGCTAGGATAGAATTGATTCCCATGAGGAACCAGGAAAGGGTACAGCCTGAACAGCTGACCCAGGATGACCAGCCAGTATTCCATACTATCCTAACTTTATGCCCAGTATATAGGTGGAGTCTAGCCGGGAAAAACTCTCTTCCGGGTTGGGGGGCTCTCGTTCGCCGGTGCGGGACGGTCCCTTAGGTCATGTTCTGGGAGGTTAGGAACTGAATCACTCACCAGTTTTCTTTGTAATAACCTATTGTTTTTGTTATAGTTGTTCCTCTTCAATTTTCCCTTGTATATTGTTCTTATTTCAACTTACATGGGCTCTTTTACCTTTTTTTTTCCTCCTCGATCCACTCTGCGATTCGCCGTAAGGGAGGAGTCACTTTTTTTTTTTCCCTTTTTCTCCGTTTGGGAAAAACTAAGACACAACTGCTTTCCTGTGGGAGCTACCTTCAATCCCACGCTTTTGGCCTGCTCAGTTCCCATTGAAAATACAGGCTGCCTGGTACAGAAGTCCCCCTGTAGTCTATCAGCAGGCACTGTGCCACCTTTGCAGCTGCTTTCCTGTGGGAGATATCTCCAATCATGCGCATTTCGCCTGCTCATCTCCCATTGAAAATGTAGACTGAGGGTACAGAGATCCCCCTGTAGTCTATAACCAGGCACTGTGCCACCTTTGCAGCTGCTTTCCTGTGGGACACATCTCCAATCCTGCGCACTTGGCCTGCTCAGCTCCCATTGAAAATACAGGCAGTTGGTAGACGTTACACGTCTATGTAGTGGAGATACAAGAATGCAGGTAAGCAGAGCCCACCTACAGTGGTAAGTAGATCCCCTTGTATCCTATCATCCAACACTTTGCCAACTTTGAGGCTGATTTCCTGGTATAGTTATCTCTAATCACGCGCATTTTGGCTTTTCAGATCCCATTAAAAAATACAGGCTACAGGTAGAAGTTACACCACTGCCTCTGGAAAATACAAGAAAGCAGGTACGCAGACTCCACCTACAGTGGTACATAGATTCCTGTGTAGCCTATCAACCAACCCTGTTCCACCTTTGGAACTATTTTCCTGTGGGAGCTATCTCCAATCTCGCGCACTTGGCCTGCTCACCTCCCATTGAAAATAAAGGCTGCCGGGTACAGAGGTCCCCCTGTAGCCTATCAACCGGTACTGTGCCACGTTTGCAGTTGCTTTCCTGTGGGAGTTATCTCAAATCCCGCACCCTTGGCCTGCTAAGCTCCAATTTGAAATGCAACCTGCTGGTACATGTTACGCCACTGCATCATAGAGCTAGAAAAAAGCAGGTACGCAGATCCAACCTACAATGGTACATAGGCCCCCGTGTAGCCTATCAGCCAGAACTATGTCACCTTTGCAGCTGCTTTCATGTGGGAGTTATCATCAATCCCGCCTTCTTTGCCTACTCAGCTCCCACTTAAAAACATGCTGCCGCTACAAATAACGCCATTTCCTCTGAGATCTACAAGAAAAAGGTACGAAGACCACACCTACAGTGGTAGGTAGGTACCCGTGTAGCTAATTGGCCAGCACTGTTCCACCTTTGAAACTGCTTTACTGTGGGAGCTATATCCAATCCCGCGCACTTGGCTTGCTCAACTCCCCTTGAAAAAATATAGGCTGCCGGTGGAACTTACACCACTGCGCCTGGGAGCTACAAGAAACCAGGTTTGCAGACACCACCTACAGTGGTATGTAGCATATTAGCCAGCACTGTGTCACCTTTGCAGCTGCTTTCCTTTGGAACCTATCTCCAGTCCCGCACACTTGGCCTACTCAGCTCCAATTGATGGTACAGGCTACAGGTATAAGCTACTTTAGTGTGTCTGGGAGCTACAAGAAAGCAGGTACGCAGACCCCACATACAGTGGTACATTGGTCCCCGTGCAGTCTTTCAGTCAGAACTGTGCTACCTTTGCAGTTGCTTTCCTGTAGGAGCTATCTCCATTCCCGCGCACTTGGCCTGCTAAGGTCCAGTTTGAAAATACAGGCTGTAGTTAGTATTTACACCACTGTCTCTGAGAGCTAGAAGAAAGCGGGTATGGAGATCCCACCTACAGTGGTTCGTAGGTCCCTATGCAGTCTTTCAGTCAGTACTGTGCCACCTTTGCACCTGCTTTCCTGGTTCAGCTATATCTTTCCGGCCCACTTGGCCTGCTCCACTCCCATTGAAAATACAGGCTGCCGGTAGAAGGTACGTCACTGCTTCTGAGTGCTACCAGAAAGCAGGTACGCAGATCTTGCCTACCGTGGTTCATAGGTCCCCGTGTATCCCATCGGCCAGCACTGTGCCACCTTTGCATCTGCTTTCTTGTAAGAGCTATCTCAAATCCCACACATTTGGCCTGCTCCACTCACATTTAAAATAGAGACTGCTAGTAGAAGTCACGCCACTGCCTCTGGGAGCTACATGAAAGCAGGTACGCAGACCTCAACTACAGTGCTTCGTAGGTCCCCGTGTAGTCTATTAGCCAGCACTGTGCCACATTTGCAGTAGCTTTCCTGTGGGAACTATCTCTGTACCGCGCACTTGGCCTGCTCTGCTCCCATTAAAAAATACTGGTTGCCAGTAGAAGTTATACCTCTGTGTTTAGGAGCTACAAGAAAAAAGGTACGCAGACCCTGCCTACAGTGGTACGTAGGTCCCTGTGTAACCTATCAGTCAGTACTGTGCGACCTTTGCAGTTGATTTTCTTGCAGGATCTATCTGCAATCCCACACACTTGACCTGCTCAGCTTCAATTTTAAATACAGGCTGCCGGTAGAATTTACGCCACTGCGCCTGGGAGCTACAAAAAAGCAGGTACGCAGACCCCACTTACAGTGGTACGTAGGTCCCCGTGTAATTTATAAAGCAGCACTGTTCCACCTTTCAAGCTGCTTTTCGTGTAGGAGCTATCTCCAATTTTACACAGTTGACCTGAAAAGCTCCCATTGAAAACACTGGTTGCCGGTAGAAGTTACGTCGCTGCATCTACGAGCTACAAGAAAGCAGGCACACAGGTCTCACCTACAGTGGTAAGTAGATTCCAGGGTAGCCTATCAGCTAGCACTGTGCCACCATTGCAACTGCTTTCCTGTGGGAGATATCTCTTTCCCGCACACTTGGTCTGCTCAGATGCCTTTGAAAAAATACAGGCTGTTGATGGAAGTTACGTCTCTGCGTCTGGGAACTACAAGAAAGCAGGTATGCAGACCCCACCTACATTGGTACGTAGGTCCCCTTATAATGTATTAGCCATCACTGTACCACCTTTGTACCCGCTTTCCTGTGGGAGATATTTCCGATCCTGCACTCTTGACCTGCTCAGCTCCCATTTAAAATACAGGCTGCTGGTAGAATCATAGAATCATTGAATAATAGCATGGTAGGGGTTGGAAGGGACCTTTAGAGATCATCTAGTCCAACTCCCCTGCAGAAGCAGGTTCACCTTGATCAGGTCGCATCGGACCATGTCAAATCGCGTCTTGAAGACCTCCAAGGAAGGAGACTCAACAACCCCCCTGGGCAGCCTGTTCCACTGCTCCGTCACTCTCACGGTTAAATAGTTTTTTCTTATGTTTAAGTGCACAACTTCATCCCATTACCCCTTGTCCTGTTAATATCTACTATAGAAAAGAGGGATGTCCCAACCTCCTGACACCCACCCTTTAGATATTTATAAATGTTAATAAGATCTCCCCTCAATCTCCTCTTCTCCAGACTAAACAGCCCCAGGTCCTGCAGTCTTTCTTTGTATAAAAGATTTTCTATTACCCTTATTCATCTTGGTTCCCTGCGCTAGACTCTCTCCAGCAGTTCCCTGTCATTCTTGAGCTGAGAAGCCCAGAACTGGACACAGTACTCCAGATGAGACCTCACCAGGGTACAGTAGCGGGGAAGAACCACCTCCCTCGACCTGCTGGCCAAACTTTTCTTGATGCATCCCAGAATGCCATTGGCCTTCTTGGTCACAAGGGCAAATTGCTGGCTCATGTTTAGTTTATTATCAATAAGGACTTCTAGGTCTCTCTCTTCCGCAGTTCAACCCACAGCCTATACTGGTGCATGGGGTTGTTCCTTCCCAGATGCAGGACTCTGCACTTGTCCTTGTTGAACCTCATGAGGTTCCTTTCTGCCCAACTCTTAAACCGATCGAGATCCCACTGAATGGCAGCACAGCCTTCTGGGGAATCAACCAGTCCTCCCAGTTTTGTGTCATCAGCGAACTTGCTGAGGGTACACTCACTCCCCATGTTGATGAAGATGTTGAAAAAGACTGGCCCCAGAATCGGTCCCTGTGGAACTCCACTGGCCACAGGCCTCCAACTCGACTCCGTGCCAGTGATCACCACCCTCTGGGCTCTGTCATTCAGCCAGCTCTCGATCCACCTCACTTTCCACTCATCCAAGCCACACTGCCTGAGCTTTCTGATGAGGATGTTGTGGGAGACAGTGTCAAAAGCCTTGCTGAAGTCAAGGTAGATGACATCCGCTGCTCTCCCCTCATCTAGCCAGCCTGTTATGCACTCATAGAAGGCTATCAGGTTAGTCAAACAGGATTTCCCCTTGGTGAAGCCATGTTGAAACCCCTGAGAACCATCTTTAAGGCCTTGGCCATAAAGACTGAAGCAAAGAAGACATCCAGTACTTCAGCCTTCTCTGCTTCCTCAGACACAAAGGGATCCTCTGTGTTAAGCAGCCGGACCACATTATTCCTCACCATCCTTCTGCTGCTGATGTACTTGAAAAATGCCTTATTGCTGTCCGTAACATCCCTGGCTAAATTTAATTCTAGAAGGGCTCTAGCCTTCCTAGTTGCACCCCTGCATGCCCTGGCAATGTTCCTATACTCTTCCCAAGAAGCCAGCCCCTGTTTCCACCTCTCATAGATGTCTGCTTTCTGCCTGAGTTGTCCCAGCAGATCCTTGCTCATCCATGGAGGCCTCCTACCTCCTTTTCCTCCTTTCTTGCACATTGGGACACACTGATCCTGAGTTTAGAGGAAGTGCTGCTTGAAGATTGACCAGCTCTCATTGACACTTCTACCATCTAGAATCATATCCCATGAGATTCGTCCAAGTAGATCTTGGAAGAGGCCAAAGTCGACTCGCCTGAAATCCAGGGTCACGGTCCTGCTTTGTGTTCTGTCCGTTCCACAAAGGATCTTGAACTCTACCATCTCATGGTCACTGCAACCAAGGTTGCCTCCAAACTTCACATCCCCAACTAGGCCATCCCTATTCGTCAGTACCAGGTCCAGCAGTACACCCCTCTTTGTGGGTTCCTCGATCATCTGCAACAGGAAGTTCTCGTCAACAATCTGTAGGAACCTCCTGGACTGCATGTGCTTGACTGTGTGGCTATCACAGCAAATATCAAGGTGGTTGAAGTCTCCCATGAGGACCAGGGACTGTGATCCTGAGGCAACTCTCAACTGTTTGTAGAAGGCCTCATCCACATCCACATCCTGATCAGGTGGCCTGTAGCAGACTCCTACAACAATATCCCTTGCCTTGCCCTGGCCATTACTTTTTATCCATAAGCACTCTTCTCTCTCCTCATCCCCACCCAGGCACAGTTCAGTACACATTAATTGCTCTCTCACATAGAGAGAAACTCCATCTCCACGTCTTGTCAGTCTGTCTTTCCTGAAAAATACATAACCCTCCATGGCTGTGCTCCAGTCATGGCAGCTGTGCCATCACTTCTCTGTGACGACAATGAGGTCGTAGCCTTGCATCTGCACCCACATCTCCAGTTCCTCCTGCTCCAGAGGCTCCAAATGAGACCATGCTCTCCAGCAGCAGTGTAGAGGATATTCTGCACCCAAGGGCGACTGCACAAGCTATTTCCCGTTTAATTTGTTGAAAAGCTTGTTGTTGCTCAAGGCCTCACTCAAAACAGTTCTTCGTTCTGGTTACTCTAAAAAGAGGACTCACAAGGTGACTAGAACCTGGGATATGCATCCTGCAGAATCCCACAAGGCCCAGGAAAGCTTGTGTTCCTTTCTTATTAGTTGGTTGAGACATAGCCGCTATTTTGTTCACAACATCCATAGGCACATGCCGACGCCCATCTTGCCATTTTATGCCCAAAAACTGGATCTCTTGTGCAGGTCCCTTTACTTTGTTTCTTTTCACAGCAAAACCAGCTTTTAGGAGAATCTGAATTATTCTTTTCCTTTTCTGTTCTTCATCAATTTGCTATCTGATCCTTGCAATTTTAGACCTGAAGTCTCCTCATTTGCATTGAAGGAAGTGGTTGCAGTTCTTCTATGTCTTGGAGATTGCTGATTGTCCTCTTTTATTCTGGCAGTTACTATGCTGACAGCCCTCTTGGGTGGTCCTTTTCTAACAGCTGTCTTCCTCCTTTGTTCACATACACGCGCTTCCAGCTTAAAAGTGGGTTCACCATCCCATTTCCTCATATCCTCTCCTGGGCCACACAAAGAGAGCCAGAGTTCATTTTGTGGTGTACTCCTGCATCTGGGATTTCTTTTTTTCTGATTGGGGCAGTGGATGACCAAATTCTTGGGGCAGTTCTGTCAGTCAGGCCATCATCCCACACTGGTTAGGAGGTGCAGAGGCTCTCTTCATAGTTTTGTAACCAAGAAGATATTCTCTCCACTGTTGGTATATCCATGTCTGGATGATACACCATTGGCAAGATATTAGAATACGTAGCTGGGGCACCCTGAATCACTTTTCTAACATGACCCATGTACACTGGACATCGTCTGGATCTGTGGAGACCTCAGCATTATCTAGATCACCTTAGATGACTTCCAACACAGCTAATTCCCTTAGGTATTGGATACCTTCATCAGCTCTACTCCACTTTCCTCGGGCATTTACAAGATCTTCCTTGAATGGGTATCTTGCCCTTTCACTTGAGAGGAGCCGTTCCCAGAAACTGGAAAGTGACGTTTTCTTTCCAGTGCCTTAGCTAGGAGACCCTGGTAAATGTATTTGTTAGGTTACATTAGCTATTACTTTAACTACCAGACCCTGGTATATGCATTTGTTAGATTACCTTAGCTGTTACCTTAACTAGAAGACCCTTTTAAATGTATTCGTTAGGTTACCTGGGGTGTTACCTTAGTTGTTACTAAAACAAACGGTCTGATATCTTTTTTTGACAAATCACCGTGATTTTGGAAATTTTGTGTTTGTTGGGAGCCAATCAAGGTGAAGGGCTAAATTGATAGATGGACATTTTATGCATGCTTGTGTTAGCAAATGTGATTCTTTTGTTTGAGCTGTATAAAAACCCTGAAAATGGTAACTGGCATATGGAGGAGCTATCCCCCATGTTTTCGCAGCGCTGCATAATAAAGAAGTGCCTGCTTATCTGCCTTCCTCTGCAAATAAGTTTTTCTGGATTGTGGATCCGTCAACAAATTTGGTGACCCAGATGGGACCCTGCGAGTGAGACTGGACGGGATCAGATTCTGATCAAACTCCAGCCAGCACAGAGGAATTCTCTGGGAGGACCATTGCCTGCGACCCTTACAGCTCCTCTCAACGTTCCCTGGAGTGGTAAGGCACTTCTAATTGGTTGGGGGCGGAACCTTGTGAACTAGTCTGTATGTCGCGGTGTGTGAGACCCTGCTTGGTTGGGTCCAGGGAAAGCCTAAAGGAGCCTGCCAGTAAGACAGAGCGAAAGTTCTGCTTGATTGGGCTAGAGGATGCTCGTATTGGTATTGGTATTGGTATTGGGAGCCTAGGCGCCGCCCGTAAGGTGAACGCGAAAGCGATCGCAGTGTTGAAATTGGTATTGCAGCCTGTAAGTTGGACGAAGTGATGGCAGGGCTGACATTGTTATTGGTAATTGGTATAAGTGAGCCCACATAATTATATAATAAGGTACCTATTGATTTTGGTTTGTACATTGATTTGTACATTGCTTCGTGTATTTATATGCATATTATTGTATATTGTGTTGTGAGCTGTCTGTGTATGTGTGATTGAGACGTGCAATTGCGCACAAAGCGAGTGCAGAGCTTTGATCCGCGGTTCTGTGATCCTGCGAGGAGTGCAGCCGAAGAAAAGCGAAGCGAAGGAACGAAATGATTGTTGAGAAAGTATTTGTAAATAAAAGGATTTTGAAATGGCAAACAAAGTTCCTGAGAATTCAGCTCTTGGGTGTCTGTTGAAATAATGGAAGGAATTTAAGGGTGATTTTCATAAAGATCAACTTAGAGAGTACTGTAATCATGCGCACAAATATTGAACTGTGCCTTTAAGTCTCTGTGTTTGAAGGACACTGTAGTGGGTCTGGGACGGTAGTGATTTTCCACAGCAGCTCCTGCAGTGCTGTGCTTACTGTTGATATCAATATTATGACTACCGCTTGCACAACATCAGGGCTGTCCCTCCAGCATTCCTTCCCCCACCTTCACCAATAGCTGTGAGTGGGCATGATCTTGGGAGGGACTATGGCCAGGACAGCTGACCCAGGCTGACCAAGGAGATATTCCATACCATATGACGTCAGCTCAGTAATATAAACTGGGGGAGAGGAGCAGGAAGGGGAGGCGAGATTCATTTCTGGCCTTCCCAAAGCAACCGCTACGCGTACTGAAGCCCTGCTTCTCAGGAGGTGGCCGGACATCGCTGCTGATGGGAAGTAGAGAGTAACAGCTTTATCTGCTTCTGCTTTGCTTCCCGCGCGCGCGGCTTTGCTGCTTATTTATTAAACTGCTTTTATCTCAACCCACGAGACTCCCATCTTATTTTCTCCCCTTCCCTGGCTTGCTGAGGAGGTGGGGGATAAAGTGGTGTGGTTGCCACCTGGCATCCAGCCAGGCTCAAACTACCACAGCCCTTTAACTTCAGCAAACTGACTTGACTCACCTTCTCCTTCAGTGACCTCAACAACTCGTCGTGTGGGACTCCACACAGCAGCTTTCCACTTACGATGATTTCCTACCACGCGGCAGGATCCGTCAGTAAACAAAGCATAATGCCTCTCATCTTCTGATAGTTCATTATATGGTGGTGCCTCTTGGGCACGAGCTACTTCCTCAGGCAATGCTCCAAAATCTCTGCCTTCTGGCCAGTCCATGATTTCTTCCAGGATTCCTGGGCGATTAGATTTCCCCAGCCGAGATCGTTGTGTAATCAACGCCATCCACTTACTCCATGTAGCGCTGGTTGCATGATGTATAGAAGGGATTTTCCCTTTGAACATCCAGTGTAACACAGGCAGACGTGGTGCCAAGAGGAGATGAGCTTCTGTGCCAATGAAGAACAATGGAATAACCAACAGGTAGATAAAGCTGCTAAAATTGAACTAGCTCAGGTAGATCTAGACTGGGAGCGTAAAGGTGAGCTATTTATAGCTCGATGGGCCCATGAAACATCAGGACATCTGGGAAGAGATGCAACATATAGATGGGCTCGTGATCGAGGGGTGGACTTGACCATGGAAGCCATCACACAGGTCACCCATGAATGTGAAACGTGTGCCGCAATCAAGCGAGCCACACGAATCAAGTCTCCCTGGAACAGAGGCCGATGGCTGGGTTTTCAGTATGGTGAGGTCTGGCTTTTTTTTTTTTTTTTTTTTTTTGACCATGCTCTCCAGTGGCAGTGTAGAGGATATTCTGCACATCTGATCCTGTACGGATGGGCCCAAGGGCGACTGCACGAGCTATTTCCTGTTTAATTGCAATGGAGCTAATGTAAAACTGCTATTATCTCGCCCCACGTTGGGCGCCAAAAGGGCTGTGGTAGTTTGAGCCTGGCTGGATGCCAGGTGGCAACCACACCACTTTATCCCCCACCTCCTCAGCAAGCCAGGGAAGGGGAGAAAATAAGATGGGAATCTCGTGGGTTGAGATAAAAGCAGTTTAATAAATAAGCAGCAAAGCCGCGCGCGCGGGAAGCAAAGCAGAAGCAGATAAAGCTGTTACTCTCTACTTCCCATCAGCAGCGATGTCCGGCCACCTCCTGAGAAGCAGGGCTTCAGTACGCGTAGCGGTTGCTTTGGGAAGGCCAGAAATGAATCTCGCCTCCCCTTCCTGCTCCTCTCCCCCAGTTTATATTACTGAGCTGACGTCATATGGTATGGAATATCTCCTTGGTCAGCCTGGGTCAGCTGTCCTGGCCATAGTCCCTCCCAAGATCATGCCCACTCACAGCTATTGGTGAAGGTGGGGGAAGGAATGCTGGAGGGACAGCCCTGATGTTGTGCAAGCGGTAGTCATAATATTGATATCAACAGTAAGCACAGCACTGCAGGAGCTGCTGTGGAAAATCACTACCGTCCCAGACCCACTACAGACACCATATTTTTTGGCTATGACATCTAAGTGGTCAAAACTGTTTTGGGGAGGAAATTCTAACAATAAGGGCCCTGTGCCAAAAACCACTCCTTTGGGCTGCCTTTTGGCTCACTGGAGAGAAATATCTAATGATTTATGTAAAAAGCAACTTATTGAAGATCTCGATCATATGTGGCCAATGTATACTCTGGATGATGAGGAATTGTGGCCTCTGAACAGAATACTAAGTTGCAATATTATCTTGCAATAATGTTTTATAAGAGTGAGGAAAAGTGAGATATAGTCTTATATGTAGATCTTTTATTTAAGAGAAAAATCTGAATGGCAGAAAGAATCTGAATGAACAAATCGGGTAATGTCACTCACAGTAGAAAAACAAAAGGTTCAAAACCATTGCTCCCCATGCACTGCAGCAAAAATGTGTCTTAAACATTTGAACCTTAAGCGGGGAGAGCTTTTCCCTATATATATACCCTCTCTCACTTACCCGCTCCCCAGCATGAACCTGAACAGGGACCCAGCAACCTGACAAGGATACATCACGGAGTGCTGGTTCAAGGGAGGGCTCCCAGGCCTGTCCACATAGTACTAACGTGGAAGAATGAGGACTCTGATACAGAACCTTCCTCATTGGTGTCCAAGAAAACTCAATGCTGTACTCATTTAATAACCACCTTAAAGATCTCCTTAAATTCCAAAGTCAAACAGCATATAATTGCCCCATTAAGGAAATGGGTTAGACAGAGTGAGCCAGTACACATGAAAATAGCTTTCTAACCTTCTGATTTAATTCTCTGAGAAAAAAATCAACTGGCTCCTATAAGGAGCACCCAGATAAAGTGAGAAAGAGAAAAAAAAAAAAACCAAAACAAAAAAAAACAATAACTTGAGAAAAAAAACCAATATAATCATTGGAGTAATGTATTCAGTTTTAAATATATGTAGAGGAGCAATAGGAACTAAAACTGCAAATATTGTGGGAGCCACAGGGAAAGAGGAAAATCGGTCATTTTTGCAACCCTTAAATTTACAGTTTGGCAATAAAGTGATAACATATGAATTTTTCTATGTTTCAGAATGTCCCATACCCCTGATGGGGAGGGACTCGTTGACTAAATTAATTGCACAAATTGTCTTTGAAAACGGAGACTTGTTAGGGAAAACCTGAATCAAAGAGAGGACAAATATTGCTGATAAAAGAAAAACCAAAGGTGCTAGAATTACCTCCAGAAGTAAAGAATGCAGTGATCCAATTATTGTGGGAAACTGAGATTCCAGGAAAATCAAAATTGACAAAACCAGTAAAAACTGAAATAAAGGAAAAAGTAAAATCAGTCAGGGTGAGACAATATCAAATAAAACCTGAGGAAAAACAAGGATTAAAAGTACTAATTGACAAATTTCTAAAAGATCAAATTCTAGAAGAATGTGAGTCAGAGTATAATAGACCTAATTTACCAGTACAGAAACTGAATGGAGAGTATAGTTTATTTCAGGATTTGAGACCCATAAATCAAATTGTGAAAGATATACATACAGTTGTAGCAAATCTATGCACCTTACTCACAGCTCTGAGACAAAAGTATCAGTGGTTTACAGTGCTTGATTTAAAAGATGCTTTCGTTTGTATCCCTTTGGAAAAGGAAAGCCGTAAACTATTTGCTTTTGAGTGGGAAAGTCCCCAAAGAGGACGCAAAGTACAGTTACCATGGACACGGCTACCCCAAGGATTCAAGAACAGTCCGACTATCTTTGAAAGACAATTCGCAAAAGAACTGGAACTTTGCACTAATGAAAAGACAGTGACACCAAGACCAGAGCATTTGCTTCTCCAATATGTGGATGACATCCTAATTACCACAACGGGAAGGTCAGCCTGTATACAGGTAACCATTGAACTTATAAACTTTTTGGGATTAAACAGGTACAAGGTATCAAAAGAAAAAGCTCAAATAGCACGCCAGAGATATATTTGAGCCTTTGAAATTTCAAGAAGAGAATGTAGGCTCGGGACAAATGGAAAAGAAGTGATTTGTGCTATTTTGGAACCACACACTGTGCATGAGTTGCGGGCATTTTGGGGAATGACAGGATGGTGCAGGCTCTGGATCATGGATTATGGTCTTATAGCCAAGCCATTATATGAAGCCCAAAAATCTACCCCTTTTACATGGGGAGAAGAACAGCAGAAAGCTTTCCGGAAGCTTAAAATAGCTCTGATGATAGCCCCAGCCTTAGGCTTGCCAGATTTAACCAAAGACTTTCAGTTATTTGTTCATGAACGACAGCATTTGTCTGTAGGATTTCTGACGCAGAAACTAGGAAGCTGGAATAGACCAGTGAGATAATTTTCAAAACAACTGGACTTGGTGAGCAAGGAATGGCCTTCTTGCCTCCGAGCAGTAGCTGCCACTGTCACACTGATCCAAGAAGCCAGAAAGGTGACCTTGGGAAGGACTATTACAGTCTATGTCCCACATATGGTAACCACACTCTTGGAGCAAAAGGGGGGACATTGGTTATCCCCAAGCTGAATGATGAAATACCAGGTAATTCTCACTGAGCAGGATGATGTAGTGTTGACAACAACTAACCTTCTACATCCTGCAGTGTTTCTGAGTACTTCACAGGAAGAGCAACAACTGGAACATGACTGTGTTGCAAACACTGAACATACATATTCCAGCAGAGAGGACCTGAAGGATGATCCTCTTGAAAACCCTGAATGGGAACTGTGCACAGATGGAAACAGCTTCGTCGTGAATGGAACTCGCCACGCGGGATATGCGTGAGGTTGGGTAGGTATTTGAGGAGAGGCATATAGAATATGGGCAGGTGTCCAAGGAGCTTTTTACCTGTAAAGATCTGGAGAACACACAAATCCATTCGTAATTCATCTGTGTCAGAACCAGTTGCTGTTCCGACTCCAGCAGTGGATGTTGCAGTCAACTCAGCTGTGCCAGAACCAGTTGCTGTTCCGACTCCAGCAGTGGATGTCCCTGTTGCAGCTGTGAACACTCACACCCAAACAGCAGACTCCGTTGCTGTTACCACTGTGGACACTCATACCCTGACAGTGGATATTGTTGCTGTGTCCACTCAAACTCAGACTGCTGCTTTTACAACTGTGGCTACTCAAACCCAGGCAACTGATACATTTGCTGTTGAATCAGAGTATCAATTTGTGCCAGTATCAGTTGCTCCTGTACAGAAAAAATAATACAGAAAAAAACCAGTTTGCAGAACTAAGGATGAAGATGAACAAGGGATATCACAGAAGGAAGAAGAGTTGGAGCCAGAGAGCACCTGGGGAGGGTTGAGGCAGACCCCTCGGGTTTTGGAGTCGGGGATACAGAGGATCCGAAGCCCGATACACTCCAACTGAGAAGGAGATACTGGCAGCATATGAAGGAGTTGAAGCTGCATCAGAAGTGATTTGCACAGAAACGCAACTCTTCTTAGCGCCTCAACTGCCAGTGCTGGGCTGGATGTTCAAGGGGAAGGCATTCCCTATGCATCATGCAACTGATGCTACATGGAGTAAGTGAATCGCACTGATCAAACAACGAGCTCACATAGGGAAGCCTAGCCGTCCTGGGATTCTGGAGGTGATCACAAACTGGCCAGAGTATGAAGATGTTGAAATATCACCAGAGAAGGTGACACGTGTTGACGAGACCCCATCAAATGATGAACTGACAGAAGTTGAGAAGTGATATGCCCTGTTTACCGATGGGTCCTGCTGCCTTGTGGGAAGGCATCGGAGATGGAAGGCAGCTGAATGGAGTCCCTTAAACAAAATTTAAGAAGCTGCAGAAGGAGAGGGTGAATCCAGTTAATTTGCAGATGTAAAAGTCATCCAGTTGGCTTTAGACATTGCTGAACGGGAAAAATGGCCAAGGATCTACCTCTCCACTGATTCGTGGATGGTGACAAACGCTCTGTGGGGATGGCTACAGCAATGGAGTCAGAACATCTGGCAACGACGGGGCAAACACATTTGTGCTGCTCCACTATGGCAGGACATTGCTGCTCAAATGGAGAAACTAGTTGTGAAAGTGCGCCATGTACATGCTCACGTACCCAAAAAGCGGGCCATGGAAGAACCTCTGCATAACCAGCAAGGTGACAAGGCTGCTAAGATTTCTCATATAGATCTGGATTGGAAATGTAAGGGGGAGTTATTTTTAGCTCGATGGGCCCATGATACCTCAGGTCATCAAGGCAGAGATGCTACCTATAAATGGGCCCGTGATCGAGGGGTGGACTTAACCTTGGACAGTATTGCACAGGTTATCCATGAGTGTGAGACATGCTACAATTAAACAAGCCAAACGGTTGAAGTCCATATGGTATGGAGGACGATGGCAGAAATATAAATACGGAGGGGCCTGCCAGATTGATTACATTACACACTGCCACAGACTTTCCAAGGAAAACGCCATGTGCTCACAATGGTGGAGGCAACCATAGTGTCATGGTTTGACATGATAGCCTTTTCTGGTAAGGGGGAAGGGGCTGTAAAGATGGCTCCTGTAAGAAGTTGCTCGCAACTCTCCCCAGCTCTGAGCCAGACCCACTTCTGGGACTGAGCCAATTAGACGCCTCCATGATCACTTTTTAACAAGGAGAGGAAGAGAAGGTTTCTTCCTCCATCTTCTTCTTTCTTCTGCCCTTTCTTCTTCTGGCTGGTGGTGGTGCAAGGAGTAGGAACAGTGAGAGAAACAACCACGTGGACTCCAAGGTCAGTGATGAAAGAGAGGAGGAGGTGTGCTGGAGCAGAGACTCCCCTGAATTCTATGGAGAGAACTGGTGAAGCTGAGATTTATTTTCATTTCTTTAAAGACCCCGCATCGGCGGTAGAGACTCATTTTGATAATGAGCTCGCATCAGGGGCAGAGACTCATTTTGCTAAAGCTGATCCCGGACTAGGGGCAGCGATTCACTTCATTAAAGGTCCCGAGCCAGGGAGAGTGATTTTGGCCGGAGGAGGCCGTGTCCCGAGGAAGAGGCCCTTTATCACTATGGCCGAAGCACGCCCTGTCCCAAGGAAGGGACCCAATATCCACAGCTACAACTGTGGGGAGGAACCCACGACAAAGCAGCTCATTAAACTTATGCCCAGAAGAGGCCTTGTCCCAAGAGAGGGACCCTGCAACTGCAGAAACTGCAACTGCAGTGAAGAATCCACGCCAGAGATATTCACCAAGGACTGCGTCCCGTGTGAGGGACCCTGTATCAGCAGAAGCCACAGCTATTGGGAACAACTCACACCAGAGAAGTTCATTAAGGACTGTGTCCCGGGGGAGGAACCCCATATTGGAGCAGGGGAAGAATGCCAGCAGTCATCCTCATCTGAGAAGACAGAAGCGGCAGAGCCCATCTATTAGAGACTGACCACATTCCTTATTCCCTGCCCTCCTGAGCCGTTGAGGGGGGAGGAGGTAGAGATATCGGGAGCAGTGAGCTGGGCCCAGGAAGAAAGGAGGGATGGGGGAGGGAGATCTTGAAGTGCTGGTTGTAATTTTCTCATCATTCTACTCTTTGGAGGAATGGTTATGGGAGCATGGACATTGATCTCAGGGTATAATGCTTGGCCCGTTTGGGCAAGGCAGCCTGAGTTCCAGTTATATGGATTTAATGCACAATCAAGACCAGAGTCAGAGCCATGGTTAAAGCAGTTACTGTCACATAGACAGCAGGCCATGTTCTGTTCCCTCAAGGTCAGACGGTTTAAAGCTAACAGCTAAAAGTGGTAAACAACTTCGGGGAAAAACAAGATGGGAAAATATGAGGGAGCTTGCTTATTGCAGAAACCGCAAGTAGGATGAACATGAAAATGTAATCTATTAGCTGCTGTTGCTGAGCTAGCTTTGAAGCTTCAGTGTATATAAGTTAGAGTCTACTTTCAATAAAGTGAAGAAGATTTCTGCTATCACTCACACTGAGTAGGACTGAATTTCTTCCCACCCAGCTGAGAATCGGACCCTGGGTTGAGAGCCACATGAAGTAGACTTAGAGCAGTTTTTTTAGGCTTCGAGTTGGTTTTTTTAGGCTACGAGCTGGTTTTTTTAGGCCACGAGCTTTTTTTTTTAGGCCAAGAGCCGAAAACTTAGCGGCACTGTTCCCTTTTTGCTTTTATTCTGTTCTGTTTCTTCTAGAATAAACTTTCCTACTTTCCTCTCTAAGTCGAGTACTGGAATCTGTTTTGCCCAGAACCGTAATTGGCAGCGAGCCCTCCCTGCCCTTTTCTCAATCCACAACAACCTTGCTTATCTTTTTACTCCCATTTCACTGGGGCCTCTGCCATCCTAACAAGGGTGGGGGTGAATGGGGTCACCGAGCGAGAGACTGTCGTGGTGTTGCTGTGCTAGCTGGGAAAAAACCACGACACATAGGATGGTTGGAAACATATTCTGTGGCTCATGTCACCGCCCGGAACACTATTCAGGGCCTGGAAAGGAAAGTCCTCTGGCGACATGGCACCCCAGAAAGAATTGAATCAGAAAATGGGACACACTTCGGAAACAACCTCATAGAAGCCTGGGTCCAAGAGCATGACATTGAATGGGTTTATCATATTCCCTATCATGCACCAGCCTCAGGAAAAGTTGAGAGATACAATGGGTTATTGAAACCACACTGAAAGCAACGGGAGGTGGAACTTTCAAACATTGGGATACACACTTGGAAAAGGCCACCTGATTAGTCAACTCCAGAGGATCGAGTTGACCCTGCCCAATCAGAACCCTTACATATTGTAGAAGGGGACAAAGTCCCTGTGGTACATATAAAAGACATGTTAGGGAAGGCAGTGTGGGTGTGTCCTGCCTCAGGTAAAGGCAAACCCATCTGTGGGATTATTTTTGCTCAGGGACCTGGGTGTACTTGGTGGGTGATGTGCAAGGATGGGGAGACTCAATGTGTTCCTCAAGGGAATTTGATTCTGGGTGAGAATAACCAATGAAATAAATTGTATAATGATAGCTGTTGAATGTCATTATTCCTATAGTTGCTCTATGTTATGCATGTGTAGATGATTATGATGTGTAAACCTAGACATGACGTGTAGATAGTATAGAATAAGGGGTGGAATGTCCAGATTTGAGTTAGGATAGAGTTAATTCCCATGAGGAACCAGGAAAGGGTACAGCCTGAACAGCTGAACAAGGCTTGCCAGCAGGTATTACATACCATCCCAGCGCCATGCCCACTATGTAGGTGGAGGCTAGCCGGAAGAAGCTCTCTTATGGGGTCGCGGGCTCTCTGTCGCCGGTCCGGAGCGGTCGCGTAGGTCAGGTTCCGGGTGGTGAGTAACTGCATCACTCACCAGTTTTCTTTGTAATATCCCCTTGTCTTTGTTATAGTTGTTCCTGTTCAATTTTCCCCAGTAAATTGTTCTTATTTAGACTTATGCGGGCTCTTTTACTTTTTTTTTTTTCCTCGACTATCCGCGTTTCGCTGGGAGGAGGAGGGGGAGGAGTCACGCTTTTTTTTTTTTCCTTTGGTTTTTTTTGGGAAAAACCACTACACAGCTGCTTTCCTGTGGGAGCTACTTTCAATCATTCGCCCACTTGACCTGCTCAGCTCCCGTTTAAAATTAAGACTACTGGTAGAAGTTACACCACTGCCACTAGGAGCTACAAGAAAGCAGGTACTCAGACCTAATCTAAAGTGCATCCCATGTAGCCTATCAGCCAGCACTGTGCCAAATTTGCTGCTGCTTTCCTTTTGGAGCTATCTCAAATCCCGCACTCTTGGTCTGCTCAGCTTGCATTGAAAATACAGGCTGCCTGTAAAAGTTATGCCACTGACTCTGGGAACTAAGAAAAGGCAGGTACGCAGAGCCCACCTACAGTGAAACGTAAGTCCCCGTGTAGCATATCAGGTAGCCCAGTGTCACCTTTGCAGACTCTTTCTTTGTTGAGCTATCTCCAATCCCGCTTACTTGGCCTCCTCAGCTCCCATTAAAAAATATAAGCTGCCGGTAGAAGTTACACCACTGTGTCTGGGAGCTACAAGAAAGCAAATAGACAGACCCCACCTATAGTGGTACGTAGGTCCCAGTGTAGCCTATCAGCCAGCACTGTGCTACCTTTGCAGCTGCTTTTCTGGGGGAGTTGTATCCAGTCCTGCTCACTTGGTCTTCTCAGCTCCCATTAAAAAAATACAAGCTGTTGGTAGAAGTTAGGCCACTGCCTCTGGGAGCTACAAGAAAGCAGGTACGCAGAGCCCACCTACAGTGATACGTAGGTCCCCGTGTAGCATATCAGGTAGCATAGTGTCACCTTTGCAGCTGCTTTCTTGACTGAGCTATGTCCAATCCCGCACACTTGGCCTCCTCAGATCCCATTAAAAAATTCAAGCTACTGGTAGAAGTTACACCACTACCTCTGGGAGCTACAAGACTGCAAGTACGCAGACCCAATCTACAGAGGTACGTAAGTCCCCGTGTTGCCTATCAGTCAGCCCTTTGTTACCTTTGTAGCTGCCTACCTGGTTCAGCTATCTCTAATCCTGCAGACTTTACCTGTTCAACTTCCATTCAAAAAATACAGGCTGACAGCAGAATTTAAATCTCAGCGTCGTGGAGCTACAAAAAAGCAGGTACGCAGGCCACACCTACAGTGGTACATAGGCCCCAATGTAGCCTATTGGTCAGCACTGTGCCACATTTGCAGTTGCTTTCCTCTGGGAGCTATCGCCAATCCCGCACACATGGCCTGCTCCGCTCCCATTCAAAATACAGGCTGCCAGTAGAAGTTACGCCACTGTTTCTGGAAACTACAAGCAAGCAGGTACGCCAACCCCACTTCGGTGGTACGTAGATCCCCATGTAGCCTATCAGCTAGCACTGTGCCAGCTTTGCAGCTGTTTTCCTGTGGGAGCTATCTCCAATCACACGCACTTGGCCTACTCTGCTCCCATTGAAAATACAGGCTGCTGGTAGAAGTTAGGCCACTGCCCCTTGGAGCTACCAGAAAGCAGGTACACAGACCTCACCTACAGTGGTACGTAAGTCCCCGTTTAGCCTATCAGCAAGCACTATTTCACTTTTGCAGCTTCTTTCCTGGTTGAGCTATCTCTTTCCCACCCATTTTTCCTGCTCAGCTCCCTTTCAAAAAATACAGGCTACTGGTAGAAGCTTCATCTCTGTGTCGAGGAGCTATAAGTAAGCAGGTACACAGAGCCCACCTACAGGAGTGTGTAGGTACCCATGTAGCCTATCAGCCAGCACTGTGCCACCTTTGCAACTGCTTTCCTGTGGGAGCTATCTCCAATCCCGCGCAATTAGCCTGCTAAGCTCCCATTGAAAATACAAGCTGTCGGTAGAAGCTATGCCACTGCGTCTGGGAACTATAAGAAAGCAGGTACGCCGACTCCACCTACAGTCGTACGTTGGTCCCCATGTAGCCTATCAGCCAGTACTGTGCCACCTTTGCAGCTGCTTTCCTGTGGGAGTTATCCCAAATCCACCAGCACAGAAGCTAGCACTATGCCACTGTGGTATTTTTACCCACTCTTCAAAAGAGAAACATCATACTTATATTCCCTCTTGCATCTTGCATCAAACAAACAAAAAACATTCTTATATCTTTCAGACAAAAAAAAGTCAGACGAAGTGATCGCAGGGCTGACATTGGTAATTGGCAATTGGTAATTTGTATAATAGGGCCCACATAAGTATATAGTAAAGGTACCTATTGATTTTGGTTTGTACATTGATCTGTACATTGTTTTTTATATTGCTTTATATATTACTTTGTGTATATATATGCATATTATTGTATATTGTGTTGTCCTGGTTTGAACCAGGATAGAGTTAATTCCCGTGAGGAACCAGGAAAGGGCACAGCCTGAACAGCTGACCCAGACTGGCCAGCAGGTATTCGACACCATCCTAACCGTCATGCCCAGGGTACAGGTGGGGGCTGGCCGGAATAAGCTCTTGCCCTGGATTAAGCTCTTCCGGGGGGGGGCACGGGCTCTCGGTCACCAGTCGGGAGCGGTCGCTTACGTCGGGTCCCGGGTGGTGAGCAACTGTATCACTCACCAGTTTTCTTTGTAATATTCCCTTGTCTTTGTTATAGTTGTTACTCTTCAATTTCCCCAGTAAACTGTTCTTATTTCAACTTACGCGGGCTCTTTTACTTTTTTTTTCCTCCCTCTCCAATCCCCTTCCGTCGAGAGGGGGAGGGGGAGGAGTCGAAGTTTCCTTCCCCTTTGCTCCAGCTTGGCAAAACCACGACATGTGTTTTGAACTGTCTGTGTGTGTGTGATTGAGACGTGTAATTGCGCACAAAGCGAGTGCGGAGCTTTGATCCGCAGTTCCGTGATCCCGTGAGGGGTGAAGCCGGAGAGAAGAGAAAGAATGAAATGATTGTTGAGAAAGTATTTGTAACTAAAAGGATTTTTAAATGGCAAACAAAGGACCTAAGAATTCAGCCCTTGGGTGCTTGTTGACACACTGGAAGGAATTTAAGGGTGATTTTCGCAAAGACCAACTTATAAAGTACTGTAATCATGCGTGGTTGTTGTATGATTTGGATAGTGGGGAAAAGTGACCCTTAAATGGGACTTTGAATTATAATGCAATCTTGCAATTAATGTCATTCTGTAAGAGGGGAAGAAAATGGGATGAGGTCCCATATGTAGATCTTTTACCTTCAAGAAAAAACAGATTGGCAAAAGAATTGCAAATTAGATAAGCAGGCATGTACCCAAATGTCATTAACCGTAAAAAAGATGAAGGCGAAAGAGAATTGTTCTGCCCGTACCCTTACTAAAACTTGTTGCAAACATGTGGCTATAAAACAAAAGGAAAAGGAGGGTGATAATACGTAGTCGGAATTGGACATAACTCCATCTACCTCCATAGCTCCTATTCCATTATATCCCCCTCTTCCATCATCATCTGATTCTGAGGTTGATAGCCCAGCCGGGCGACCGGCACTAGGACCTGATGATTTAGGTCCCCGCCCAAATAGCAGTGGATCGAGAGAGGAGGAGGAATCAAACTTGGACTTGTCTCCACCTATATCCAGGAGAACAAGACAGCGTACTCATTTGATAACTCCTCTAAAAACACCGGAGACGATTGATAGTCCCCTTGAGACAGGGAGTTGGGCAACATGGACCAGTGTATGTAGAAGTGCCCTTCTCTCCCTCAGATCTAATAATATGGAAAGAATCAACTGGTCCTTATAGAGAGGATCCTGGTAAAGTGGGGAGAATAATGGGAATGATAATGAAAACTCAAATCCTGATTGGGAGGATATACAGGTGATTTTAGATACTCTTATGGACTCTAGTGAAAAACAAATGGTTTTGAGAACCACTCCAATGCGGGCAGAAGAAAATGTCCGAACTCGGACAGTAGGGGGTACCATAGATCAGAATTTCCCTACAGGGGACCCACAATGGGATCCAAATAGGGACGATCATATGCAGAGACTGAAAAGGTACCAACAGTGGATTATATATGGAGTCCAAAATGCCATGCCCAAAACTATAAATTGGTCTATATTATGTGATGTGAGACAGGAGAAGAAAGAATCCCCAACAGCATTCTTAGAAAGGCTGAAGGAAGCAGTTCGTAAATACACCAACTTGCAACCTGAAGCCGAAGGAACTAAGGCACAGCTAGCCTTAATATTTCTGGGGCAATCACAGGAGGATATTTGAAAGAAACTCCAAAAGCTGGAAGGAACAGATATACGAAATTTGGACAAATTAGTGGAAGTAGCTTGGAAAGTTTATAATAAAAGAGATAAAGAAAATGAGATAAGGAAACATAGACAATTACTTGCAGTAGTGAATAGGACGCCTGGATTTTCAAATCAAGGACAGGGACAAAGCTCTATGAGAGGAGGGATGAGAGGAAGGGAAAGAGGACAAGATGGCAGAACCCCCCTTGGAACTAATCAATGTGCTTTTTGCAGGGAAAAAGTACATTGGAAAAATGAATGCCCAAAATTAGCTGGTCAACATGCTAAATTGATGGTCTTGGGAGAATACATGGATTGATGAGGACCAGAGGTGAACCCAGCTGAACCTCTGGTTACAATTAAGCTGGGAGAAAAAAAGTTTACATTTTTGGAGGATACTGGTGCAACCTTTTCCGTATTAAATAGCCAAAAAGGAAACCTTGGAACTAAACCATTATATTAAGTCCAAAATCTACCCCTTTTACATGGGACAAAGAACAGCAGGAAGCTTTCCGAAAGCTTAAAATAGCTCTGATGACAGCCTCAGCCTTAGGCTTGCCAGATTTAACCAAAGACTTTCAGTTATTTTTTCATGAATAACAGCATTTGTCTCTAGGAGTTCTGACGCAGAAACTAGGAAGTTGGAAGAGACCGGTGGGATATTTCTTCAAATAAATGGACCTGGTGAGCAGGGCATGGCCGCCTTGCCTGCGAGCAGTAGCTACAACTGTCACACTGATCCAAGAGGCAAGAATGCTGATCTTGGGAAGGACTATTACAGTCTATGTCCCACATATGGTAACCACAGTCTTGGAGCAAAACAGTGGAAATTTGATATCCACGAGCCGAATGATGAAATACTAGGTAATTCTCACTGAGCAGGATCGTGTGGTGTTGAAAACAACTAACCTATTAAATCCTGCAGTGTTTCTGAGTACTTCACAGGAAGAGCAACAACTGGAACACGACTGTGTTGCAACCACTGAACACACATATTCCAGCAGAGAGGACCTGAAGGATGATCCTCTTGTAAGCCATGAATGGGAACTGTTCACAGATGGAAACAGCTTCATACTGAATGGAACTCGCCACGCGGGATATGCGGTAACAACCGAAAACACGGCAATAGAAGTAAATGCATTGCCAAGTACAACTTCTGCACAGAAGGCAGAACTGTTTGCATTGACATGTGCTTTGGAATTAAGTAAAGGAAAACAAGTTAATATTTGGACTGATTCAAAATATGCCTTTGGAGTAGTCCATTTTGATGGCACCCTGTGGAAAAAAAAGAGGACTACTATCTTCCCAGGGAATAAACATTAAGCAGCAAAAGGAAATTTTGCAACTGCTGGCGGCAGTGCAGGAACCAGGTAAAGTGACAATCACGCACTGTAAAGCACATCAGAGAGGGAACACAAAGATAATTGAGGGACACATATTAGCAGATCAGACTGCTAGGAAATAGCACAACACACAGTCTCACAAATGGCAATCATCCCCACCAGAACAGTAGCGCTTCCTAAGGAGCCACCGAAATATTCAGGGGTGGATGAGAAATTGGCTAAGTTACTAAATGCAGAGAAAAATTCAGAAGGATGGTGGACGACAAGTAAAGGTCAGGTAGTATTGCCTCCCTTAACCATGACAGAGATTGTGCAAACAAAGCATAGGGAGTGTCATTGGGGTGCAGAACCTATGACTCAGCTTCTGAAAAGAAGTGTAATATCAATACAAATGTTGGAAATGGCCAAATCAGTAATGGCGAAATGTGAAATTTCTTTAAAGAACAATCCAATAGTGCAAAAAAGACTACAGATGGGCAAAACAAAAACTGGAGTGGAACCAGGAGTTTACTGGCAAATTGATTTTACCGAATTATCTAAATGCTATGAATATAAATATATGTTGTGTTAGGATTGACATTTTTTCAGGATGGCCAGAAACCTTCCCTTGTCTCACCAATCAGGCTAAGGAAACAGTTAAATGGCTCCTGCAGGAAATTATTCCGAGGTTTGGAGTTCCATTTGGAATATCTTCAGACAGAGGACCACATTTCGTGGCCAATGTGGTACAAGAGGTAAGCAAAGTCTTCGGAATTTCCTGGGATTTACATGCCCCTTAGAGACAGCACTCAAGTGGAAACGTGGAAGGAATGAATCAGACCCTTAAAAGAAAAAATTAGAAAAATTTTTCAGGAGACTAAATTAAAATGGCCTCAGGCACTTCCACTTGCATTGCATGCATGTGATGGGAAAACAAGATGTGTATAACTATTTGTGTCCTCTTGGAAATACCCTCAACAGGTTCAGAAATGCAGTAGTGTAGAATCAATCTCTGACTGGAAAAATCCAGTATACAACATCCTGCCTGGAGATTACCTCTACATAAAGACCTGGAACGAAGAACCTCTGCAAGGAACGTGGAAGGGACCATACCAGGTGTTGCTGACCACTTTCACTGCAATCAAGATTGCCGAATCAGATGCCTGGATCCACTACACTTGGGTGAAGAAGGCACTGTCAAGTCCATAGAAGTAGGAGAGTTGTAGATCTTGAGATATTGAAATTAACTCTGAAACATAACTAAGATTTTGGTTTTGGTGGTTTTTCAGTCTATGGTGGTGGAAACATGGATCAAAAATTGGATTGTCAAATCGATTCGTATTGAATGTTCAGGCCCAGACTCCAGTCCAAACAGAAAGAGACTCGGAACAGGTAATGCTAATACCAGGAAATTAGGAAAGACATGAACAAACCCAGGATAGATAAAGTTTTTGAGAGACTGGGCCTCAGAAGGAAAATTTGATTATAGGCTTGATTAAGGAATTCGCACATCTGCAAAATGTCTCCCAAATTACTGCTTGCCTACCTATACCACGGCTAGTGGGAGAGTCCATTCCTTGGGGAATCTTATCCATAAATTTAACCACTGTTAAGAAAAAATGCGACTGCACACTGTAAAATAAAACAGTGATAAGTTGGGAAGAGAGAGTAGATTACATTAGAAAGCAATGGGCAACCCCCGGTCATAGAGTGGACTGTTATAAGTTGCTAAATTTTCAATTTACCGCCATAGGAAGATTTGGAGGTGTTGGGTGGTGCAGATACGATGAACCAAAAACAAGGAATGTGTCCCAAATGACTATGAAATGGGAATGTGAACAGGTTAACAGAACAGCAAACAGGGAGGAGGAATGGAATTCAGTTTGCGGTGTTAGTGTAAACCTACAATTCAGATACAGGGCTAAGACATCTTGGTGTTTTAGAAGTACTTCGACAAGAGAAAAGGAGAAAAGGATCCTTGGTCAGAATGTGAACAAGTATACAATTTCAGCACAGTTAGCCAAGCAGTTCAGCGTGTACCCCAATTGACAATAGTCCTGAAGATTGGTTGTTTATGCAGAGGACTGAAGAACAACTTAAAGGTGACCAGTCTCTGGAGAATTAACTGTCAAAGATATATGATTCCAAGCCCAGGACATCTGGTCTGGGCTATGAGTGATGGCACATGGACATCTCATCTGCTAGTAGATGGGAAAGTTAAACAAATAACTTTGGGATTGCCTACATTATGCCCAATTTGGAAAAAAACTCCCTTTAAGGGCAGTTTAGAAAGTTTTCATTTGACACAAGTGAAAAGATCAAAATTAGACAATGATGACTGGAATGATCCAGGTACTGGAGTAAAAATTGGCTGGGCGCTGGAATCTCTCTTAAATCCTATAGCATCCCATCGAAATAGAGAGTGGCTGTGTAGACTGACCGAGCAGGTTGAACGGTTGACAAATGTGACAAGAAAGGGATTTAAACAACTGAATTTACAATTACAGGCTACCTCTAGAAAGGCATTGCAAAATAGAATGACTCTGGACATGCTGTTGCTGAAAGAACATGGGGTGTGTGGCCTCCTAAAAGACAGAGTAGACCATTGTTGCATACACATTCCAAATGTCACCACAGATGTAGAACACGATTTAGATCACTTAGACAACATAGAAAGGGAAACACAGGAAATTAGGGAAGACATGAACACAAACTGGATGGATAAAGTTTTTGAGGGACTGGGCCTGGACCTAAAATCCTGGATAAAGTCACAGATTGAAACACTTTTGTTATTGATTATAATGTTTTTGACAATCTATTTGGCATATTGTTGTGTTGAAAGAGAAATAATACAAAGAACACGATGGAGCAATAGAATCTTGACAGCATTTACAAGAGACAATGATCGGTTCAAAAGTAATCCACCACCATATGACAATCATGGTACACAGACCCCACCTACAGTAGTGTGTAGATCCCCGTGTAGCCTATCACTCAACACTGGGCCACCTTTGCAACTGCTTTCCTATGGCAGCTATCTTCGTTTCCACGCACTTGGACTGTTCAGCTCCTATTTGAAATATAGCCTGCTGGTACATGTTACATCACTGCGTCTGAGAGGTAAAAGAAAGCAGGTACGAAGACCCCACCTACAGTGGTACGTAGGTCCCCGTGTAGCCTATTGACTACCACTGTACCACCTTTGCAGCTGCTTTACTGTGGGAGATATCTTTTATCATATGCACTTGGTCTTCTCAGCTCCCAATGAAAAAATACATGCTGCCGGTAGAAGCTACACCACTGCGTCTGGGACCTAAAAGCAACAGGTACGCAGACCCCACCTACAGTGGTACGTTGATTCCCGTGTAGCCTATCAGCCAGCACTGTATCACCTTTCAGTTGCTTTCCTTTGGGCACTATCTTCAATCCCGCACACTTGGCCTACTTAGCTCCCATTTGAAATACAGCCTGACGGTACATGTAACATCACTGCGTCTGAGAGAAAGAAGAAAGAGGTTACGCAGACCCCACCTACAGTGGTAAGCATGTCCCCGTATAGCCTATCAGCCAGCACTGTTCCACCTTTGACACTGCTTTCCTGTGGGAGTTATCTCCAATCCCACGCACTTGGCCTGCTCAGCTCCCATTGAAAAAATACAGACTGCCGGTAGAAGTTACACCACTGCGTCTGGGCACTACAAGAAAGCAGGAAGGAAGACCCCACTTACAGTGGTACATAGGTCCCATTGTAGTCTATCAGCCAACACTGTGGCACCTTTGCAGCTGCTTCCCTGTTCGAGCTATCTCCAATCCCGCATACTTTGCCTGCTCAGATCCCATTAAAAAATACAGGCTCCCAGTAGAAGTTACACCTCTGCGTCGTAGAGCTACAAGAAAGCAGGTACGAACACCCCACCTACAGTGATACGTTGGTTCCCGTGTAGCCTATCAACCAGCACTGTGCAACCTTTGCAGCTACTTTCCTGTGAGACCTATCTCCAATACCGCGCACTTGACCTGCTAAGTTCCCAATGAAAATACAGACTGATCGTAGAAGTTACAACTCTGCCTTACTGAACTACAAGAAAGTAGGCACGCATATCCCACCTACAGTGGTACGTTGGTCCCTGTGTGGCCTATTAGCCAGCACTTTGCCTCCTTTTTAGCTGCTTTCCTATGGGAGTTATCTCCAGTTTCGCGTAATCAGCCTTCTCAGCTTTCATGAAAATACAGACTGCTGGTACAAGTTACGCCACTGCGTCTGGCAGCTACAAGAAAGCAGATATCTAGATCACATCTACATTTGTACGTAGGACCCCATGTAGCCTATCAGCCAGCACTGTTCTACCATTGCAGCTGCTTTACTAAGGAAGAAATCTCCAATGCCGCACACTTGTCCCCCTCAGCTCCCTCTGTAAAAAATACAGGCTACCTGTAGAAATTACATCACAGCGTGTTGGAGGTACAAGAAAACAGGTACGCAGACCCCACTGACATTGATACGTAAGTCCCCATGTAGTCTTACAGCCAGCACTTTGTAACCTTTCCAACTGCTTTCTTCTGGCAGCTATGTCCGATCAACCAGTACAGCAGCCAGCACTTTGCCGTTGTAGTAGTTTGACCCTGGCTGGATGCCAGGTGCCCACTACACCACTCTATCCCCCACTTCCCCAGCAAGCTAGGGAAGGGGAGAAAATATAATGGGAGTCTTGTAGGTTTACATAAAAGAAGTTTAATAAAGAAACAGAAAAGCCGTGTGCGCGGGAAGTAAAGTAAAAGCAGATAAAGCTGTTACACTCTACTTCCCATCAGCAGCGATGTCCGGTCACCTCCCAAAATGCAGGGCTTCAGTATGTGTAGCGGTTACTTTTGGAAGGCCAGAAATGAATCTTGCCTCCCCTTCCTGCTCCTCTCCCCAAGTTTATATTACTGAGCTGAGGTCATATGGTATGGAATATCTCATTGGTCAGCCTTGATCAGCGTTTCTGGCCCTGGTCCCTCCCAAGATTGTGCTCACTCACAGCTATTGGTGAAGGTGGGGGAAGGAATGCTGGAGGGACAGTCCTGATGCTGTGCAAGCAGTAGTCATAATATTGATATCAACAGTAAGTACAGCACTGCAAGAGCTGCTGTGGAAAGTCACTACCATCCTAGACCCACTACAATCTCCACCCTTTATTCCATACCATTTATATCATGCTCAGACAAACAATCCTAACATCCCATATACATTCATTTTTACTCTCCTTAACCAGTACCCCCACTCTTCAACAGATAAACATCATTCTTGTATTCCCTCTTGCATCTTACATGAAACAAACAAACAACATTCTTATATCTTTCATCCTCTGTAGATGTTCAACTGGAGCAGGCCATAACTTAGGTCTCATCCATCAAGATGGATATCCAGGCCTGGGGAAACAGTGTATTTAGTTTTGGGCACCAGCACTGACTCTGGTTGTCCACTTCTCAGGTTTTCTTGCCCCATCCTTTCTCATCACCCACCAAGTACACCCAGGCTCTTGAGCAAAGACAATCCCACAAATGGGTTCCCCTTTCCCATGGGAGGTGCAACCCATACTGCCTTCCCCAGCCACATCCCTGGGTGCATACAGGGACCTTATCTCCTCCCACAGTATGTAGTGGTTTTGTTTGGGCAAAACCAGGACGGTTAGTTGAATCTCTGCTGTTAACCAGCCAAGTGGCCTCTGATAAATTTTTATCCCACTGCTTCCATGCCCCAGCTTTTTCTACCTGTTAATTGTTCCATTGTTCTTCAGTGGCACAGCTTTTGGGCACGTGAGCATCTCCATGACCTACTTTCAGAGTCATGTTTTCCACCCGAGCAGCAATGTCTTGCCATAATGCAGCAGTCCAGATGGGTTTACCCTTGCGCTGCCAGTTGGTCTTCTTCCATGGCTGTAGCCATCCCCATAGGGCATTAGCCACCATCCAGGAGTCAGTATAAAGACAGAGGACTGGCCACTTCTGTTGTTCTCTTTAGAGCTAGTTGGATGGCTTTCACTTCAGCAAACTGACTTGACTCACCTTGTCCTTCAGTGGCCTCAACAACTCGTCGTGTGGGACTCCACACAGTAGCTTTCCACTTACAATGATTTCCTACGATGTGGCAGGATCCATCAGTAAACAAAGCATAATGCCTCTCATCTTCTGATACTTCATTATATGGTGATGTCTCTTGGGAATGAGCTACTTCCTCAGGCAATACTCCAAAATCCCTGCCTTCTGGTCAGTCCATGATGTCTTCCAGGATTCCTGGGAGATTCGATTTCCCCAGTCGAGATCGTTTTCTAATCAGCGCCATCAACTTACTCCATGTAGCGCTGGTTGCATGATGTATAGAAGGGATTTTCCCTTTGAACATCCAGTGTAGCACAGGCAGATGTGGTGCCAAGAGGAGGTAAGCTTCTGTTCTAATGACTTCTTAAGAAACTCGAAGTCCCTCATATGCTGCTAGTATTTCTTTTTAAGTTTGGATGTAGTGGGATTCTGATCCTTGATATCCTCGGCTCCAAAACCCTAATGGTCGACCTTGGGTTTCTCCAAATGTTTTCTGCCAGAGGCTCCAGGTGAGACCATGCTATCCAGAGGCAGTGTAGAGGATATTCTGCACATCTGGTCCTGTACGGATGGGCCCAAGGGCAACTGCACGATCTATTTCCTGTTTAATTTGTTGAAAAGATTGTTGTTGCTCAATGCCCCACTCAAAACAGTTCTTCTTTCTGGTTACTCTAAAAAGAGGGTTCACAAGCTGACTATAACCTGGGATGTGCATCCTCCAGAATCCCACAAGGCCCAGGAAAGCTTGTGTTTCTTTCTTATTAGTTGGTTGAGGCATAGTCGCTATTTTGTTCACAACATCCAGAGGCACATGCCGACGCCCATCTTGCCATTTTATGCCCAGAAACCGGATCTCTTGTGCAGGTCCCTTTACTTTGTTTCTTTTTACAGCAAAACTAGCTTTTAGGAGAATCTGTATTATTCTTTTCCCTTTCTTTAACACTTCTTCTGCCTTGTTGCCCCATACAATTATGTCATCAATGTACTGTAAATGTTCAGGGGCATCACCTATTTCCAGCACAGTTTGGATTACACCATGACAAATAGTAGGACTATGTTTCCACTCCTGCGGCAGCCAGGACATTGAGTTTTGCTAATTACTCCTTGAGCCTCCAGTTGATGAATCAACTCACGGATGGGAGCCAGGGAATCTCGGTTCGTGCGATATTGTCAGTGCACAGGCCTGGTAGCAATTGGTATTTTTTTCTCTTGAACTTGTACCAATCCCACAACAAAAGGGTCTTCTGAGAGGCCAGGTAAACTAGAGAGTTGTTTGATTTTCTCTGTATCTACAGTGGCTATACCAAAAGCCCATCGATACCCCTTGGGGTCTTTGAAGTACCCTCTCCTCAGGTAATCTATGTCAAGAATACAAGGGGCCTCTGGACCAGTCACAATGGGATGCTTTTCTTATTTGTCCCGTGTTAAGCTCACTTCAGCCTCTAATACAGATAACTCTTCACATCCCCCTGTCACTCCAGAGATCCAGACAGAATCTATGCCTCTATACCTTGGCATCAATGTACGCTGTGCCCTTGTTTCTACTAAGGATTTATACCTTTGTGGGTTTGATGTGCAAGGCCATCGAACCCACAGAGTCCAGTAGATTCGGTCATCCCTTTCCTCCTCCTGGCTGGAGGCAGGGACCCTCTATTTCTTTTCTTCATCAGAGTATTTGCTATCTGATCCTTGCAATTTTAGACCTGAAGTCTCCTCATTGACATCGAAGGAAATGGTTGCAATTCTTGGTGATTGCTGATTGTCCTCTCTTTTTCTGGCAGCTACTATGCTGACAGCCCTCTTGGGTGGTCCTTTTCTAACAGCTGTCTTCCCCCTTAGTTCACGTACACGCGCTTCCAGCTTAAAAGTGGGTTCACCATCCCATTTCCTCTCCTGAGCCACACAAAAAGAGCCAGAGTTCACTCCGTGGTGTAGTCCTGCGTCTAGGACTTCCTTCTGGGCAGTGGATGACCGAATTCTTGGGGCAGTTCTGACAGTCAGGCCATCATCCCACACTGGTGAGGAGGTGTAGAGGCTCTCTTCATAGTTTTGTAACCAAGAAGATATTCTCTCCACTGTTGGTATATCCATGTCTAGGTGATACACCATTGCCAAGATATTAGAATACGTAGCTGGGGCACCCCGAATCACTTTTCTCAACATGGCCTGTGTACACTGGATATTGTCTGGGTCTGTGGAGGCCTCAGATCTAGATCTAGATCAGTATAGGTGACTTCCAACACAGCTAATTCCGTTAGGTATTGGATGCCTTCATCTGCTCTAGTCCACTTTCCTCAGGCATTTACAAGATCTTCCTTGAATGGATATCTTACCCTTACACTTGAGAGGAGTCGTTTCCAGAGACTGCAAAGTGAGGTCTTTTATCCAATGTGTCTATCAATTCCAAGGTCCCTAGCAAGAGATCCCAGCTGTTGGGCTTTTCTACCTTCCAATTGCTGACTGTCAGCCTTGTTATACCAACATCTGAGTAGCCAGGAAACAATCCGCTCACCTGACTGGGGACTGTAATTGTTGCAGATACACATTTATTTTAATTGAAATCTTATCATCACAGTAAGTAGTCAAGCACTTGTTAACCACCTTGTAATAGTTCAGTAAATTAGCTAAGCACTTGCAAATAACTCAAACATCTATTGATTAAGTATTTTTTTGATTTACATAAGGATAAAACTGCAAGAGTTAAATACTACACCTGATAGGGAAATGTTACATTAGCTACCAGACCCTGGTAAATGTATTTGTTAGGTTACCTTAGCTGTTACCTTAATTACAATACCCTGGTGAATGTATTTGTTAGGTTACCTTGGCTGTTACCTTAGTTGTTACTAAAACAAAGGGATTGATATCTTTTTTTGAACAATCACTGTGATTTTGGAAATTTTGTGTTATTTTGGAACCAGTCAAGGTGAAGGGTAAAATTGATAGATGGATATTTTATGCATGCTTGTGTTGGCAAATGTGATTCTTTTGTTTGAGTCGTATAAAAACCCTGAAAATGGTTACTAACAAGGAAGCACCTATGGGGGAGCTATCCCCTGTTTTTTCCCAGCGCTGCATAATAAAGAAGTGCCTGCTTATCTGCATTCCTGTATATCTCGAAGTTCTGATGAGGTGAGGGACTGAGCAGTTTCCATTTCCTTTTCAATTTCTTTCACTCCTTCTCCTGATCTCCTTACTGAAGGATCAGCTTCTTCTTCTAACCTTTCCTCTTCCTCCTCTTCTGCCCTTACTAATCGATGATATAGACTTGACCTCCTTATCCACTGCTTCTTTTTCACTACTGGGGCAACCACTGTGGTTGTTGTTTGATTCCCTGACTCAACCATGGTGGTCTCAGATAGAGGTTGAATTACTATCTCGACCATAGTTCTCTGAGAGGACTGGACTGCGACTGACTCAACCATGGTGGTCTCAGATACAATTTGAGTTTCCACTTCAACCATAGGTCCCTGAGAGAACTAGAGTGAGGCTCAGTAGGCAGAGGCTAGGCCCCAGTATAGTGCCTGAACCTTATGGGCCTCATTGGGTTATACAAGACACCCTTCTATCAGGTGACGTGCCAGTAAAGCAGGGTTTGCTATCTGTTCAACTGTAAAATCCCAGGTTACAGGAGATGATAATCGTCCTAGGAATTTGCCCAAATTCATCCACACACCCTGCCACCCAAGGACTGGCCACTTCCGGGGGCATTTTAACATGTTTCCATCCCAAATTTCTCCTCCCTAATACCCTGATGAGTCCAGATTCTACAAAATATTTAATATACCACCCACATTAAATAGTAATATTAAAACTCTCATATAAGGGTGACTAAGGACCTGGGAAGTCTTTATAACAAAATTGTCTATATCAGTCCGAGCTGAAGGGAAAGAGGTGCTTTGCCCCACGACCTCCACAACATAGCTCCCACAGCACAGTAAATCCATCAGTAATAGAATGAGACTCACAATTATTATTTGGACCATCATGTTCCCAGGCCCTTTCATCCTTTTCACAAAATCATACAACCAACTTAGCAAAGCTATCAAGGTTAGAGCTCAGCACAGTCAATGTTAGTAGCACCATGTTCCCAAACATTACAAAGTGTCAGATAAGCTGCATTACGGCAAGGCTCCGTGACCAGCACAGGAACTTTGCACTCATTGGCTTACTATAATTACAATGCATTTAATGTAAAACTGCTATTATCTCGCCCTACGTTGGGCATCAAAAAGGCTGAGGAACTTTGACCCTAGCTGGATGCCAGGTGCCCACCACATTGCTCTATCGCCCACCTCCCCAGCAAGCCGGGGAAGGGGAGAAAATAAGATGGGAGTCTTGTGGTTTGAGATAAAAGAAGTTTAATAAAGAAGAAGTGAAACCGCGCGTGCAGGAAGCAAAGCAAAAGCAGATAAAGCTGATACTCTCTACATCCCATCTGCAACGATGTCTCATTACCTCTCGAGAAGCAGGGCTTCGGAACGAATAGCAGTTGCTTTTGGAAGGCCAGAAATGAATCTTGCCTCCCCTTCCTGGTTTTCTCCCCCATTTTATTTTATTGCTTTTGGTGAAGGTGGGGGAATGAATGCTGGAGGGATGCTGTGCGAGCAGTAGATATTGATATTAAAGGTAAGCACAGTACTGCAAGAGCTGCTTTTGAAAATCACTACCATCCCAGACCCAATACAGCCACCTTTTCAACTTCTTTCCTATGGAAGCTATCTCCAATCCCCTGTCATCTCAGCTCCCATTTGAAATACAGGCTGACGGTAGATGTTACACAACTGCATCTTGTAGCTACAAGAAAGCAGGTACGTAGATCCCACCTACAGTGGTACGTAGATCTCCGTGTAGCCTATCAGCCAGCACTGTGCAACATTTGCAGCTTCTTTCCTATAAGCTATCACAAGACCCGTGCACTTGGTCTACTCAGTTCCCACTGAAAATACAGGCTGCCGGTAGAAGTTACGCCACTGTGTCTGAAAGCTAAAAAAAAGCAGATACACAGAACCCCACCTAAAGTCGTAAGTAGGTCCCCGTGTAGCCTATCAGCTAGCACTGTGCCACCTTTGCAGTGTCTTTAGTGCTTGAACTACCTCCAATCCCATGCACTTGGCCTGCTCAGCTCCCATTGAAAAATTACAGGCTTCCATTAGAAGTTACACGAATGCCTCTGGGACCTACAAGAAAGCACATACTCAGACCCCACCTACTGTTTTACTTAGGTCCCCGTGTAGTCTATCAGCCAGGACTGTGCCACATTTGCAGCTGCTTTACTGTGGGAGCTATCTCCAATCCCGTGCACTTGGCCTGCTAAGCTCCCATTTTAAATATAGACTGCTGGTTTAAGTTACGCCGATGTGACTGTGAGCCAGAAGAAAGCAGATATGCAGACCTCACCTACAGCAGTACGTAGGTCTTCGTGGAGCCTAACAGCCAGCACTTTGCCACCTTTTCAAATGCTTTCCTGTGGGAGATATCTTCAATCCCCTGCCCTTGGTTTGCTAAGATCTCATTGAAAATAAAGACTGTCAGTAGAAGATACGTCACTGTGTCTAGGAGCTACAAGAAAGCAGGTACTCAGAGCCCACCTACAGTGGTACGAAGGTCCCTGTGTAGTCTATCAGTAAGTACTGTGCCACCTTTTAAGCTGTTTTCCCGTGGGAGCTATCAACAATCCCGCGCACTTGGCCTGCTCCGATCCCATTGAAAATAGAGACTGCTGGTAGAAGTTATGTCACTGTCTCTGGGAGCTACAGGAAAGCAGGTACGCAGACCCAACCTTGTGTGGTACGTTGGTCCTGGTGTAGCCTATCAGCTAGCACTGTTCCACCTTTGCAGCTGCTTTCCTGTGGGAACTTTCTCCAAGGAATGCAAAAAGCTTATGTTGACAAATTCCAAATCCGGAAAAACTTAACTACACAAGAAGGCAGATAAGCAGGCATTTAATTATGCAGCGGGGGGAAAACTTGGGGGATGGCTAAAACAAAAGACTCACATTTGCCAACACAAGCATGCATAAAATATCCATTTAAAAATTTAGCCCTTCACCTTGATTTCCAAAATCACAGTGATTGGTCAAAAAAAAGATATCAGTCCTTTGTTTTAGTAACTACTAAGGTAACAACCAAGGTAACCTAAGGAATACATTTACTAGGGTCTGCTGGCTAAGGTAACAGCTAAGGTACCTAACAAATACATTCACCAGGGTCTTGTAGCTAAGGTAACAGGTCCCCATCAGGTGTGGTATGTAACTCTTGAAGTTTGATCCTTATGTGATTCAAATGAATACCTACTTAATCAATAGTTGTTTGAGTTATTTGCAAGTGCTTACCTAATTGATTGAAGCATTACTAGGTGATTAAAAGGTGCTTAACAAGTGCTTGACTACTTATTGTGATGATAAGTTGTTAACTAAAATAATAGTGTATCTGCAACATTTCCTCCCTTTGAAAGTATTGATCATCACAATACTTTCACTCTTGTATTTCTGTTGTCTCCATAACAAAACCATGATTTCATATGGTGGTGGATCAATTTTGAACCGATCATTGTCTCTTGACAATGCTGACAAGACTCTATTTCTTCATCATGTTCTTTGTAGTATTTCTCTTTTGATGCAATGATATGCCAAATAGTTTTACAGAAACATTATAATCAATAGCAGAAGTATTTCAATCAGTGACTTTATCCAGGACTGTAGTTCCAGGCCCAGTCTCTCAAAAACTTTATCTATCCTGGGTTTGTTCATGTCTTTCCTAATTTCCTGGTATTAGCATTACCTGTTCCGAGTCTCTTTCTGTTTGGACTGGAGTCTGGGACTGAACATTCAATACAAATCGATTTGACCATCCAATTTTGATCCACATTTCCACCACCATAGACTGGAAAAACAACAAAAACAAAAACATAGTCATGTTTCAGAGTTAACTTCAACTTCTCAAGATTTCCTACAACTCTCTCACTTCCATGGACTTGATGGTGTCTTCTTCACTCAAGTGTAGTGGATCCAGGCATCTGATTCGGCAATCTCGATTGCAGTGAAGGTGGTCAGCAACACCTGGTATGGTCCCTTCCACCTTCCTTGTACCTCACTTGAAGAGGTTCTTCGTTCCAGGTCTTTATATAATCTCTAGGCAGGATGTGGTTAACTGGATTTTTCCAAAGTAAGACGTTGATTCTACACTACTGCATTTCGGAATCTGTTCAGAATTTTTCCAAGAGGAAGCAAATAGTTATACACAGCTTGTTTTCCCATCACATGCATGTTCGCATTTTGTTCAGGAACCTCATAGGGTTTTCCATACATTATCTCATAGGGACTTACTGACATTCCACTTCGAGGTTTCACTCTTATTTTTAGCAATGCAAGTGGAAATGCCTGAGGACATTTTAATTTAACCTCCTGACATTTTTTTCCAATTTGTCTTTTAAGGGTCTGATCCCTTCTTTCCACTTTTCCACTTGATTGCTGTCTTCAAGGGGCATGTAAATCCCAGGAAATTCGTAGGACTTTGCTTACGTCTTGTACCACATTGGTCACGAATTGTGGTCCTCTGTCTGAAGATATTCCAAATGGATCTCCAAACCTTGGAATAATTTCTTGCAGGAGTCATTTAACTGTTTCCTTAGCCTGATGGCTGTGACAGGGAAAGACTTCTGGCCATCCTGAAAAGGTGTCAACCCCAACCAACACATATTTATATCCATTGCATTTAGGTAATTCTGTAAAATCAATTTGCCAATAATCTCCTGGTTCCACTCCAGTTTTTATTTTGCCCATCTGTACTCTTTTTGTACTACTGTACACATTTTGCCGTTACTGATTTGGCCATTTCCAACATTTGTATTGATATTACACTTCTTTTCAGAAGCTAAGTCATAGCTGCTGCACCCATGACACTCCCCATGCTTTGTTTGCAAAATCTCTCTCATGATTAAGGGAGGCAATACTACCTGACCTGTACTTGTCCTCCAGCATCCTTCTTAATTTTTCTCTGCATTTAGTAACTTAGCCAATTTCTCATCCTCCCCTGAATATTTTGGTGGCTCCTTAGGAAGCGCTACTGTTCTGGTGAGGATGGTTGCCATTTGTGAGACTGTGTGTTTTGCTATTGTACTATCTTTGAGTTCCCTGTCTGATGTGCTTTACAGTGAATGATTGCCATTTGAACTGGTTCCTGCAGTGCCACTAGCAGTTGCAAGATTTCCTTTTGATGCTTAATGTTTGTTCCCTGGGAGGACAGTAGTCCTCTTTCTTTCCACAGGGTGCCATGGACATGGACTACTCCAAATGCATATTTTGAATCATTCCAAATACTAACTCGTTTTCCTTTACTTAATTCTAAAGTATGTATCAATGCAATCAGTTCTGTCTTCTGTGCAACGCATTTGCTTCTATTACCGTGTTTTTGGTTGTTACCGCATATCCCGCGGGGCAAGTTCCATTCAAGACAAAGCTGCTGCCATCTGTGAACAGTTCCCATTCAGGATTTTCAAAAGGATCATCCTTCAGATCCTTACTGCTGCTATATGTATGTTCAGTGGTTGCAACACAGTTGTGTTCCAGTTGTTGCTCTTCCTTTGAAGTACTCAGAAACACTGCAGGATTTATAAGGTTGGTTGTTTTCAACACTACATCATCCTGCTCAGTGAGAATTACCTGGTATTTCATCATTTAGCTCGGGGATAACCAATGTCCCACCTTTTGCTCCAAGACTGTTGTTACCATATGTGGGACATAGACTGTAATAGTCCTTCCCAAGATCAGCTTTCTGGCTTCTTGGATCACTGTGACAGTGGCAGCTACTGCTCGGAAGCAAGAAGGTCATCCCTTGCTCACCAAGTCCAGTTGTTTGGAAAAATATCCCACTTGTCTCTTCCAGTTTCCTAGTTTCTGCGTCAGAACTCCTAAAGTCAAATGCTGTCGTTCATGAAGAAATAACTGAAAGTCTTTGGTTAAATCTGGAAAGTCTAAGACTGAGGCTGTCATCAGAATTATTTTAAGCTTCAGGAAAGCTTCGTGTTGTTCTTTGTCCCATATAAAATGGATAGATTTTTGGGCTTCATATAATCGCTTGTCTGAAAGATCCATGATCAAGAGCCTGCACCATCCTTTCATTCCCAAAAATGCCCGCAACTCATGCACAGTCTGTGGTTCCAGAAGAGCACAAATCGCTTCCTTCCCATTTGTCCCGAGTCTCCATTCTCCTTTTGAAATTTTGAAGCCCAAATATATCACTGTTTGGCATGCTATTTGAGCTTTTTCTTTTGATAACTTGTACCTGTTTAATCCCAAAAAGTTTAAAAGTTCAATGGTTACCTGTATGCAGGCTGACCTTCTTGTTTTGGTAATTAGGATGTCATCCACATATTGGACAAGCAAATGCTCTGGTCTTGGTGTCACTGTCTTTTCATTAGTCCAAAGTTCCAGGTCTATTGTGAGTTGTCTTCCAAAGAAAGTCAGGCTTTTCTTGAATCCTTGGAGTAGCCATGTCCATGTTAACTGTACCTTGGGTCCTGTTTGAGGGCTTTCCCACTCAAAAGCAAATAGTTTATGACTTTCCTTTTCCAAAGGGATACAAACGAAAGCATCTTTTAAATCAAGCACTGTAAACCACTGATACTTTTATCTCAGAGCTGTGAGTAAGGTGCATAGATTTGCTACAACTGGATGTATATCTTTCACAATCTGATTTATGGGCTTTAAGTCCTGAACTAACTTATACTCTCCATTCATTTCCCATACTGGTAAAATAGGTGTATTATACTCTGACTCACATTCTTCTAGAATTTGATATTTCAGAAATTTGTCAATAAGTACTTTTTATCTTTGTTTTGCTTCAGGTTTTATTGGATATTGTCTCACCTGGACCGATTTAACTTTTTCTTTTATTTCAATTTTTACTGGTTGTGTCAAATTTGAGTTTCCTGGAATCTCAATTTCCCACAGTATTTGGATCACTGCATTCTTTACTTCTGGAGGTAATTCTAGCACCTTTGGTTTTTATTTTATCATCAATATTTTTCCTGTCTTTGATTCAGGTATTTTTAGTAACAAGTCTCTGTTTTCAAAGACAACTTGTGCATTTTATTCAGACAAGTCCCTCCCCATCAGGGGTATGGGACATTCTGAAACACACAAAAATTCATATGTTATCACTTTATTGCCAAATTGTAAATTTAAGGGTTTCAAAAATGGTCGATTTTCCTCTTTCCCTGTGGCTCCCACAATATTTGCAGTACTCTCATGCATTTACATTACTCTCATGTTTATATCGGGTTCTATTCTCTGGTTTGTTTTTTTTTTCCTTTTTTTTTTTTTTTTTCTTTCTCACTATACCTGGGTGCTCTTTATAGAAGTCATTTGATTTTTTTTTTTTCTCAGAGAATTTAATCAGAAGGTGAGAGAAGCACTTTCATGTGTACTGGTTCACTCTGCCCAACCCCTTGCCTTAATGGGGCAATTATATGCTGTTTGACTTTAGAAGGGGATCTTTAAGGTGGTTATTAAATGAGTACAGCATTGAGTTCTCTTGGACACCAATGAGGAATGTTTTGTGTCAGAGTCCTCATTTTTCCACGTTACTACTGTCTGGACAGGGCTGGGAGCCCTACCTTGAACTCCAGGATTTATCCTTGTCAGGTGTCTGGGTCCCTGTGCAGGTTCATATTGGGAAGCGGTTAAGTGAGAGAGGGTGTATATATAGGAACAGCTCTTCCCCCTTTAAGGGTCAAATGTTTAAGACATATTTTTGCTGCAGTGCATGGGGAGCAACAGTTTTGAACCTTTTGTTTTTCTACTGTGAGTGACATTACACGATTTGTTCATTCAGATTCTTTCTGCCATTCAGATTTTTCTCTTAAATAAAAAACCAGATCTACATATTGGACTTTATCTCACTTTTCCTCGCTCTTAAAAAAAAAAAAAATAATTGCAAGATAGTATTATAACTTAGTATTCCATTCAGGGGGCACAATTCCTCATCATCCAGAGCATACATTGGCCACATATGATCGCGATATTCCATAAGCTGCTTTTTACACAAATCATTAGATATTTCTCTCCAGTGAGCCAAAAGGCAGCCCAAAGGAGTGGTTTTTGGCACAGGGCCCTTATTGTTATAATTTCCTCCCCAAAACAGGATTGAACACTTAGATGTCATAGCCAAAAAATAATGTGTTCTTCAAACATAGAGACTTAAAGGCACAGTTCAATATTTCTAAACATGATTACAGTTCTCTATAAGTTGATCTTTACGAAAATCTCCCTTAAATTCCTTCCATTTTGCCACCAGACACCCAAGGGGTGAATTCTCAGGTACTTTGTTTACCATTTCAAAATCCTTTTAGTTACAAATACTTTCTCAACAATCACTTCCTTCCTTTGTTTTTCTTCTCTCCGGCTGCACTCCTCATGGGATCACAGAACTGTGGATCAAAGCTCCGCACTTGCTTTGTGCACAATTGCAGGTCTCAATCACACACACACTGACAGCTCACAATACAATATACAATAATATGCATATATATACACAAAGCAATATACAAACCAATGTACAAATCAATGTACAAACCAAAATCAATAGGTACCTTACCATATATCTATGTGGGCCCACTTATACCAATTCCCAATACCAATTACCAATGTCAGCCCTGCAAACACTTCGTCCGACTTACGGGCTGCAATACTAATATCAACCCTGCAGTCGCTTTCATGTTTGCCTTACGGGCAGCGCCTAGGCTCCCAATACAAATATGAGGATCGTCTAGCCCAACCAAGTGGAACTTTCGCTCCGTCTTACTGGCAGGCTGCATTGGGCTTTCCCTAGGCCCAACCAAGTGGGGTCTCCAACACCGCGACTTACAGACTAGTTCACCAAGGTTCCACCCTAATCCAATTAGAAGTGCCTTACCACTCCAGGGAACGTTGCGAGGAGCTGTAAGGGTTCCAGGTGATGGTCCTCCACGAGAATTCCTCAGTACCCGCTGGAGTTGGATCACCATCCAATCCCGTCCAGTCTCACTCACAAGATCCAAACTGGGTCCTCAAAACTGTTGACGGAACTGCAGTCACAAAAAACTTATCTACACAGGAATGCAGATAAGCAGGCACTTCTTTTTTATGCAGCGCTGGTAAAACACGGGGGGACAGCTCCTCAATACGTGCTTCCTTGTCAGTTACCATTTTAAGGGTTTTTATACGGCTAAAACAAAAGAATCACATTTTTGAACACAAGCATGCATAAAATGTCCATCTATGAATTTAGCCCTTCATCTTGATTGGTTCCCAACATACACAAAAATTCCAAAATCACAGTGATTGGTCAAAAAAAGATATCAATCCCTTTGTTTTACTAATAACTATTACTTGATGATTAACAAGTGCTTAAAAAGTGTTTGACTACTTATTGTGATGATAAGTTGGTAACTAAAATAATTGTGTATCTAAACACCCGCACTTGGCCTTCTCAGCTCCCACTGAATATACAGACTGCCAGTAGAATTTACGCCACTGTGTCAGGGAGCTACATAAAAAGCAGGTACGCAGACCCTACCTACAGTGGTACGTAGATCCCCTTGTAGCCTATCAGTCAGCACTGTGCCACTTTTTTCAGCTGTTTTCCAGTGGGAGCTATCTCCAATCCGTCGCACTTGGCCTGCTCAGCTCCCATTTGAAATACAGTCTGCCGGTATATGTTATGTCACTGGATCTGAGAGCTAGAAGAAAACAGTTGCTCAAACCCCACCTACAGTGGTACGTTGATCCCTGTGTAGACTATTAGCCAGCACAGTACGACCTTTGCAGCTGCTTTGCTGTGGGAAATATTTCCGATCATGCGCAGTTGGCCTGCTCAGTTCCCATTGAAAACACAGGCTGCCAGTAGAAGTTACGCCACTGCGTCTGGGAGCTACAAGAAAGCAGGTACGCAAACCCCATCTACTGCGGAACATTGGTCCTGGTGTAGTCTATCAGTCAGAACTGTACTAGCTTTGCACCTGCTTTTCTGTGGCAGCTATTTTCAATCTTGCGCACTTGGTCTGCTAAGTTCTCATTGAAAATACAGGCTGCTGGTATGTCACACCACTGCGTTTGGGAGCTAAAAAGAAGCAGGTACGCAGACCCCACCAACAGTGTTACGTAGGTCCCCTTGCAGCCTATCAGTCAGCACTGTGCCACCTTTGCACCTGCTTTTCTGTTGGACCTATTTCCAATCCTGCGCACTTGGTCGGCTCAGCTCCCACTGAAAATACAGGGTGTTGATAGAAATTATGCCACTGTGTGTGAGTGCTACAAGAAAGAAGAAATGCAGACACCAATCTACAGTGGTACGTAGGTCCCCTTGTAGCCTATCTGCGCGCACTGTGTCACCTTTGCAGCTGCTTTCCTGTGGGAACTATCTCCAATCCCGCAAACATGGCCTTCTCAGCTCCAATTGAAAATACAGGCTGCTGTTAGAAGTTACGCCACTGCATCTGAGAACTACAAGAAAGAAGGTACGCAGCCCCCATCTTCAGGGGTATGTTGGTCCCTGTGTTGTCTATCAGCCAGATCTGTGCCACCTTTGCAACTGGTTTCCTTTGGGAGCTATCTACAATCCCACGCACTTGGCCTGCTCATCTCCCATTTGAAATACAGGCTGCCATTGAAGTTACATCATGAGGTCTGCGAAGCTATAAGAAAGCAGATACGCAGACCGCACCCATTGTGCCACGTTTGCAGCTGCTTTCCTGTGGGACCTAACTCCAATCTCGCACTTTCCCTGCTAAACTCCCATTGAAAAAATACAGGCTGCCAGTAGAAGTTACGTCACTGCGTCTGGGAGCTACAAGAAAGCAGGTAAGCAGAACCAACCTACAGTGTTACTTATGTTCCCGTGTAGCCTATCAGACAGCACTGTGCCACCTTTGCAGCGGCTTTCCTGTGGGAGCTCTCTCGAATCCCGTGCACATGGTCTGTTTGTAATGGAAAAGGTCATGTTCGTTAATCAAATCATTAAAGAATAGTTGTGCAAGTAACCATTTAAAGTCATTGTAAAAGTCTTGCAAAACTTTAACCATAAAGTTTCTACAATGTGCACAGGTGCAGTTGGCTAAGATGCTTATTGGAGGTACAATAGGTTGCACATGAGCTGATAAGAGCCAAGAGAAGAGTTCATGAGCGGGCCACTAGAGGAAGACTACTGACTTCATCCCAGCGACCACCCTACGACCACCAGGAGGCAGAAGAAGACACCCTAGTAACAAGACGGGCACATGGCAGAGCACCAGGGAACAATGCACCCTTGGAGGAGCAGAGTCTCTTTGAAAAAATATACATTGCCGGTAGAATTTACGCCACTGCGTCTGAGAGCTACAAGAAAGGAGGTACGCAGATCCCACCTACGGTGGTATGGAGGTCCCCGTGTAGCCTATAAGCAAGCACTGTGACACCTTTTCAGCTGCTTTCCTCTGGGGGCTGTCTCCAATCTCGCGCACTTGGCTTGCTCAATTCCCACTGAAATCATACAAGCTGCAGTTAGAAGTTACGTCACTGCGTCTGGCAGCTAAAAGAATGCAGGTACGCAGACCCTACTTACAGTGGTACGTACGCCCCCTGTAGTCTATCAGCCAGCACTGTGCCACCTTTGCAGCTGCTTTCCTGTGAGAGCTATCTCCAATCCCGCACACTTGGCCTGCTCAGCTCCCGTTGGAAAAAATACAGGATGCCAGTAGTAGTTACGTCACTGCCTCCGGGAGCTAAAAGAAAGCAGGTAAGCAGACCCAACATACAATGGTACGTAGGTCCGCGTGTAGCCTATCTGTCAGCACTGTGCCATTTTAAAGCTGCTTTCCTGTGGGAGCTATCTAAAATCCCTCGCACTTGGCCTGCTCAACTCCTATTTGAAATACAGGCTGCGAGTGGAAGTTACATCAAGGCGTCTCGGAGCTACAAGAAAGCAGGTATGCAGACCCCATCTACAGCAATACATATGTCCCCTTGTAGTCTATCAGCCAGCAATGTGTCACCTTTGCAGCTGCTTTCCTGTGGGAGCTATATCCAATCCCGTGCACTTGGCGTGCTCAGATTCCATTGAAAATACAGGTTACGGGTAGAAGTTACGACACTGCGTCTGGAAGCTACAAGAAAGCGGTTACGCAGATCCCGCCTACAGTAGTACGTAAATCCCCATGTAGCCTATCAGCCAGCACTGTACCACTTCTTCATCTGCTTTCCTGGTTCAGCTATCTCCCATCCCGCGCACTTGGTCTACTAAGCTCCCATGTAAAAAATACAGACTTCCAGTAGAAGTTACGCCACTGCCTCTGGAAGCTACAAGAAAGCAGATACGCGGATCCCATCTATAGTGGTACGTAGGTCCCCTTGTAGGCTATCAGCAAGCACTGTGCCAAGTTTGCAGCTGCTTTTCTGTGGGAACTATCTTAAATCCCGTGCACTTGGCCTGCTCTGCTCGCTTTAAAAACAAAGGCTACCTATGGAACTTACACCACTTCATCTGGGTGTTACAAGAAAGCAGGTATGCAGACCCAACCTACAGTGGTACTTAGGTCCCTGTGTAGCCTATAACCCAGCACTGTGTCAACTTTGCAGCTCCTTTCCTGTTGTAGCTATCTCAAATATGACACACTTGTCCTGCTCAGTTCTCATTGAAAATACAGGCTAGCAGTAGAAGTTACGCCACTGCGTCGTAGAGCTACAAGAAAGTAAGTACGCAGACCCCACCTACAGTGGTACTATCTGGTCACAGAAACTGTTGACGGATCGACGATTGGGAAAAGCTTATCTTCACAGGAATGCAGATAAGCAGGCACTTTTTTATTATGCAGTGCTGGGAAAATATGGGGGATACCTTGTCCATAAGTGCTTCCTTGTTAGTTACCATTTTCAGGGTTTTTAAATGGCTCAAACAAAAGAATCACATTTACCAACACAAACATGCACAAAATGTCCATCTATCAATTTAGCCCTTCACCTTGATTGGTTCCCAACAAACACAAAATTTCCAAAATCACAGTGATTGGTCAAGAAAAGATATTTGTCCCTTTGTTTTAGTAACAACTAAGGTAACAACCAAGGTAACCTAACAAATACATTTACCAGGGTCTCCTGGCTAAGGTAACAGGTCCCTATCAGGTATGGTTTGTAACTCTTGCAGTTTGATCCTTATGTGATTCAAATGAATACTTACTTAATAGGTGTTTGAGTCATTTGCAAGTGCTTAGCTAATTGATATAACTGTTGCTAAGTGATTAATAAGTGCGTAATAAGTACTTGACTACTTATTGTGATGATAAGTTGTTAACTAAAATAATTGTGTATCTGCAACACCTATGTAGCCTATCAGCCAGCACTGTGCTACCTTTGCAGTTGGTTTCCTGTGGTAGTTAATTCCAATCCCACGCACTTGGCATTCTAGCTCCCATTGAAAATACAGGCTGTCGCTGGAAGTTACGTCTCTGCATCTCGGGTCTACAAGAAAGCAGGTATGCCGACCCCACCTACATTGGTACGTAGGTCCCCGTGTAGTCTATCAGCCAGCACTATGTCACCTTTGCAATTGCTTTCCTTTTTGGACTATCTCTTTCCCACGCACTTGGCCTTCTCAATTGCCATGTAAAAATAAAGGATACGGGTAGAATTTACGTCACTGCTTCTTGGAGCTACAAGAAAGCATGTACGCACACCCCACCTACAGTGGTACGTAGGTCCCTATGTAGTATATCAGTCAGCACTGTGCCATTTTTGCAGCTGCTTTTTGGGTTGAGCTATCTCAAATCCCGCGTACATGGCTGTGTCAGCGAGCTAAAACAAAGCAGGTATGAAGACCCCACCTGCTGCGGTACAAAGGTTGCAGGATGCCAGTAGTAGTTACGCCACTGCCTCCGCGAGCTAAAAGAAAGCAGGTAAGTAGACCCAACATACAGTGGTACGTAGGTCCGCGTGTAGCCTATCAGTCAGCACTGTGCCACCTTTGAGGCTACTTTCCTGTGGGCGTTATCTCCAATTCCGTGCATTTGACCTACTCAGCTCCCATTGAAAAAACAGGCTGATGGAGGAAGTTACACCTCTGTGTCTGGGAGCTACAAGAAACGAGGTACGCAGACCCCAATTACAGTGGTACGTACGTCCCCATGTAGCCTATTAGCCAGCACTGTGTCACCTTTGCAGCTACTTTCCTGGTTGAGCTATATCTATCCCGCACACTTGGTATTCTCAGCTCCCATTTCAGAAATACAGAGTGCCGGTAGAAGTTACACCTCTTCCTGTGGGGGGTACAAGAAAGCAGGTACACAGACCCCACCTACAGTGGTATGTAGGTCCCCGTGTAGCCTATTAGCCAGCACTGTGCCACCTTTTAAACTGCTTTCCGGTGGGAGATATCTCTTTCCTGCACAATTGGCCTGCTCAACTCCCTTTGAAAAAATACAGGCTGTTGATGTAAGTTACGCCTCTGCGTCTGGGAATTACAAGAAAGCAGGTATGCAGACCCCACTTACAGTTTTACATAGGTCCCCGTGTAGCTTATCAGCCAGCACAGTGCACCCTTTCCAGCTGCTTTTTTGTTATAGCTGTGTCCAATCCCGCACACTTTACATGCTCAGCTCCAATTTAAAATACAGGCTGCTGGTAGAAGTTACACTTTTGCATCGTGGAGCTAAAAGAAAGCAGGTACGCAGATCCCACCAACAGTGGTAAGTAGGTCCCAGTGTAGCCTATCAGCCAGCACTGTGTCACCTTTTGTAGAGAAAAAATGAGAAAGCTACAAGAAAGAAGGTAAGCAGACCCCACTGACAGACCCCCCCCAACCTATATACATTCATATATACTCTCATTAACCAGTACCCTCACTCTTCAACAGGCAAACATCATTCTTGTATTCCCTCTTGCATCTTGCATCAAACAAACAAACAACATTTTTATATTTTTCATCCTTTGAAGATGTTCACTGGAGCAGGCCATAACGTAGGTCTCATCCATCAAGATGGATATCCAGGCCAGGGGAAACAGTGTATTTAGTTTTGGGCACCAGCAATGGCTAAGTTTGTCCACTTGTCCGGTTTTCTTCCAAAGTTCATACCTCATCGTCTACAACAGATAACTCACATCACAGGTTATTTTTCCCCCAAGGTTAAGTCTCCTTGAGAAATACATCGAGTTTCCCCATCCTTCCTCATCACCCACCTAGTACACCCAGGTCTTTGAGCAAAGACAATCCCACGAATGGGTTTGCCCTTTCCCATGGGAGGTGCAACCCATGCTGCCTTCCCCAGTCATTTCCCTGGGTGCACTACAGGGACCTTCTCTCCTCCCACAGTATGTAGTGGTTTTGATTGGACAGGACCAGGACGGTTAGTTGAACCTCTGCTGTTAAGCAGCCAAGTGGCTTCTGCTCAATTTTTATCCCACTGCTACCATGCCCCATTGCCCAGTGCGCTCAAAATGGTCTTTAGTATTTAGAAAATCAGTCCCAATATCCGATTCAATTCTTTCTGGAGTGTCATGTTGCCACAAGACCCCAGACAGTATTTTGGGCAGTGACATGGTTTACAGGGTATGTTTCCAAACAACCAGTAGTTGCTTCCACCATGGTGAGTATATAATGCTTGCCTTGGTGTGTTCGTGGTAGCGGTCCAACATAGTCAATTTGCCAGGCCTCACCATAATGAAAACCCAGCCATCGGCCTCTGTTCCAGGGAGACTTGATTTGTGTGGCTCGCTTGATTGCAGCACGTTCCACATTCATGGGTGACCTGTGTAATGGCTTCCATGGTCAAGTCCACCCCTTGATCACGAGTCCATCTATATGTTGCATCTCTTCCCAGATGTCCTGATGTTTCATGGGCCCATCAAGCTATAAATAGCTCACCTTTACGCTCCCAGTCTAGGTCTACCTGAGCTACTTCAATTTTGGCAGCTTTATCTACCTGTTGGTTGTTCCATTGTTCTTCATTGGCACGGCTTTTTGGCACATGAGCATCTCCATGACGTACTTTCAGAGTCATGTTTTAGACCCGAGCGGCAATGTCTTGCCTTAATGCAGCAGCCCAGATGGCTTTACCCTTGCGCTGCCAGTTGGTCTTCTTCCATTGCTGTAGCCATCCCCATAGAGCATTAGCCACCATCCAGGAGTCAGTATAAAGATAGAGTACTGGCCACTTCTCTCATTCTGCAATCTTTAGAGCTAGTTGGATGGCTTTCACTTCAGCAAACTGACTCGACTCACCTTCTCCTTCAGTGGCCTCAACAACTCGTCGTGTGGGACTCCACACAGCAGCTTTCCACTTATGATGATTTCCTACCACGTGGCAGGATCCATCAGTAAACAAAGTATAATGTCTCTCATCTTCTGAAGCAGCTCGAAGTCCCTCATATGCTGCCAGTATTTCTTTTTAAGTTGGGGTGTAGTGGGTGTAGTGTATTGATCCTCTATATCCTCGGCTCCAAAACTCTAATGGTCGACCTTGGGTTTCTCCAGATGTTTTCTGCCAGAGGCTCCAGGTGAAACCATGCTCTCCAGCGGCAGTGTAGAGGATATTCTGCACATCTGATCCTGTACGGATGGGCCCAAGGACGACTGCACAAGCTATTTCCAGTTTAATTTGTTGAAAAGCTTGTTGTTGCTCAAGGCCTCACTCAAAACAGTTCTTCGTTCTGGTTACTCTAAAAAGAGGGCTCGCAAGCTGAATATAACCTGGGATATGCATCCTCCAGAATCCTACAAGGCCCAGGAAAGCTTGGAACTCTAACATGTCTGGTACAGCAGCACTCAGTGGTGGTGTCACTTCATTCAGGCCACGATAGTCTACTTTTAGCCTCTACCCTCCATCAGATTTTTTCAGAGGCCATATGGGACTATTAAATGGGGAATGAGTTTTGCTAATTACTCCTTGAGCCTCCAGTTGATGAATCAACTCACAGATGGGAGCCAGGGAATCTCGGTTCGTGCAATATTGCCTCCGGTGCACCATCCTGGTAGCAATTGGTACCTGTTGCTCTTGAACTTGCAGCAATCCCACAACAAAAGGGTCTTCTGAGAGGCCAGGTAAACTAGAGAGTTGTTTGATTTTCTCTGTATCTACAGTGGCTATACCAAAAGCCCATTGATACCCCTTGGGGTCTTTGATGTACCCTCTCCAGAGGTAATCTATGCCAAGAATACAAGGGGCCTCTAGACCAGTCACAATGGGGTGCTTTTCCCATTTGTCTCCTGTTAAGCTCACTTCAGCCTCTAAGACAGATAACTCTTCACATCCCCCTGTCACTCCAGAGATCCAGACAGAATCTGTGCCTCTATACCTTGATGGCATCAATGTACACTGTGCCCCTGTGTCTACTAAGGCTTTATACCTTTTTTGGGTTTGATGTGCCAGGCCATCGAACCCACACAGTCCAGTAGATTCGGTCATCCCTTTCCTCCTCCTGGCTGGAGGCAGGAACCCTCTATTTCTGTACTTCATCAGAGTATCTGGTATCTGATCCTTGTAATTTTAGACCTGACGTCTCCTCATTGGCATCAAAGGAAGTGGTTGCAGTTCTTCTGTGTCTTGGAGACTGCTGATTGTCCTCTTTTGTTTGTCGATGATATGGACTTGACCTCCTTATCCACTGTTTCTTTTTCACGACTGGGGCAACCACTGTGGTTGTTGTTTGATTCCCTGACTCAACCATGGTGGTCTCAGATACAATTTGAGTTTCCACTTCAATCATAGTTCTCTGAGAGGACTAGAGTGCGGCTCAGCAGGCAGAGGCTAGGCCCCAGTATAGTGCCTGAACCTCATGGGCCTCATTGGGGTAGGCAAGACACCCTTCTATCAGGTGGCGTGCCAGTAAAGCAGGGTTTTTTATCTGTTCAACTGTAAAATACCAGGTTACAGGAGGTGATAACCGTACTAGGAATTTGCCCAAATTCATCCACACACCCTGCCACCCAGGGACTAGCCGCTTCAGGGGGCATTTTAACATGTTTCCATCGCAAATTTGTCCTCTCTGGTACCCAGATGAGTCCAGATTCCACAAAATAGGTAATATACTAGCCATATTAATTAGTAATATTTAAAATCTCTTAAAAGGGTGACTAAGGACCTGGGAAGTCTTTATAATAAAATTGTCTATATCAGTCCGAGCTAAAGGGAAAGAATTGCTTTGCCCCACGACCTCCACAACATAGCTCCCACAGCACAGTAAATCCATCAGTAATAGAATGAGACTCACAATTATTATTTCGGCCATCATGTTCCCAGGCCCTTTCATCCTTTTCACAAAATCATACAACTAACTTAGCAAAGCTATCAAGGTTAGAGCGCAGCACAGTCAATGTTAGTAGCACCATGTTCCCAAACATTACAAAGTGTCAGATAAGCTGCATTACAGCAAGGCTCCGTGACCAGCACAGGAACTTTGCACTCATTGGCTTACTATAATTACAATGCATTTAAGGTAAAATTGCTATTATCTCGCCCGACGTTGGGCATCAAAAAGGCTGAGGTACTTTGACCCTTTCTGGATGTCAGGTGCCCACCACACCGCTATATCTCCCACCTTTCCAGCGAGCCAGGGAAGGGGAGATAACAAGATGGGAATCTCGTGGGTTGCGATAAAAGCAGTTTAATAAAGAAACAGCAAAGTCGAGCGTGTAGGAAGCAAAGTAATAGCAGATAAAGCTGTTACTCTCTACTTCCCATCAGCAGCGATGTCCGGTCACCTCCTGAGAAGCAGGGCTTTGGTACGCGTAGCAGTTGCTTTTGGAAGGCCAGAAATGAATCTTGCCTCCCTTTCCTGTTCTTCTCCCCCAGTTTATTTTACTGAGCTGACGTCATATGGTATGGAAAATCTCCTTGGTCAGCCTGAATCAGCTGTTGTGGCCATTGTCCCTCCCAAGATTGTGCTCACCCACAGCTTATTTGTGAAGATGGGGGAATGAATGATTGAGAGACAGCCCTGATGCTGTGCGAGCATGTAGTGGGTCTGGGACGGTAGTGATTTTCCACAGCAGCTCCTGCAGTGCTGTGCTTACTGTTGATATCAATATTATGACTACCGCTTGCACAACATTGGGGCTGTCCCTCCAGCATTCCTTCCCCCACCTTCACCAATAGCTGTGAGTGGGCATGATCTTGGGAGGGACTATGGCCAGGACAGCTGACCCAGGCTGACCAAGGAGATATTCCATACCATATGACGTCAGCTCAGGAATATAAACTGGGGGAAAGGAGCAGGAAGGGGAGGCGAGATTCATTTCTGGCCTTCCCAAAGCAACCGCTACGCGTACTGAAGCCCTGCTTCTCGGGAGGTGGCCGGACATCGCTGCTGATGGGAAGTAGAGAGTAACAGCTTATCTGCTTCTGCTTTGCTTCCCGCGCGCGCGGCTTTGCTGCTTATTTACTTATTAAACTGCTTTTATCTCAACCCACGAGATTCCCATCTTATTTTCTCCCCTTCCCTGGCTTGCTTCTCGGGAGGTGGGGGGTAAAGCGGTGTGGTGGGCACCTGGCATCCAGCCAGGCTCAAACTACCACAGCCCTTTTGGCGCCCAACGTGGGGCGAGATAATAGCAGATTTACATTAACTGCATTGCAATTACAGTAAACCAATGAGAGCAAAGTTCCTGTGCTGGTCACGGGGCCTTGCTGTTATGCAGCTTATCTTACACTTTCTAATGTTTGGGAACATGATGCTCCTAACATTGACTCTCGGCTGTGCTTTAACCTTAATAGCTTTGCTAAGCTGGCTATATAATTTTGTGAAGAGGATGAAAGGGCCTGGGAACATGATGGCCCAAATAATAATAGCAAGTCTCATTCTGTTACTGATGAATTTAGTGTGCTGTGGGAGCTATCTTGTGGAGGCCATGGGGCAAAGCACCTCTTTCTCCTCAGCTCGGACTGATCTAGACAATTCTGTTACACAGACTTCCCAGGTCCTTAGTCACCCTTATACGAGAGTTTTAATATTACTAATTAACATGGTTGGTATATTATATATCTTGTGGAATCTGGAGTCATCTGGGTATCAGAGAGTACAAATTTGCGATGGAAACATGTTAAAATGCCCCCTGAAGCGGCCAGTCCCTGGGTGGCAGGGTATGTGGATGAATTTAGGCAAATTCCTAGGACGGTTATCACCTCCTGTAATCTGGGATTTTACATCTGAACAGATAAAAAACCCTGCTTTACTGACACGCTACCTGATAGAAGGGTGTCTTACCTACCCTAATGAGGCCCATCAGGTTCAGGCACTATACTGGGGCCTAGCCTCTGCCTACCGAGCTGCATTCCAGTCCTCTCAGAGAACTGTAATTGAAATGGAAACTCAAACGGTACCTGAGACCAACATAGTTGAGTCAGTCGCAGTCCAGCCCTCTCAGAGAACTATGGCCGAGGTGGAAATTCAAACTATACCTGAGACCAACATAGTTGAGTCAGTCGCAGTCCAGCCCTCTCAGAGAACTATGGCCGAGGTGGAAATTCAAACTATACCTGAGACTACCATGGTTGAGTCAGGGAACCAAACAACAACCACAGTGGTTGCCCCAGTAGTGAAAAAGAAGCAGTGGATAAGGAGGTCAAGTCCATATCATCGATTAGTAAGGGCAGACGAGGAGGAAGAGGAAAGGCTAGAAGAAGAAACTGGTCCTTCGGTAAGGAGATCAGGAGAAGTGAGAGAAATCGAAAAGGAAATGGAAACTACTCTGTCCCTCACCTCAACAGAACTTAGAGATATGCGAAAAGATTACAGTCGCCAGCCAGGTGAGCGGATTGGTGCCTGGCTGCTCCGATGCTGGGATAACGGGGCTGACAGTCAACAATTGGAAGGCAGAGAAGCCCAACAGCTAGGATCTCTTGCTAGGGACCGGGGAATTGATAAAGGCATTGGAAAGAAAACCTCAGTTTGTAGTCTCTGGAAACGACTCCTCTCAAGTGTACGGGCAAGATACCCATTCAAGGAAGACCTTGTAAATGCCCGAGGAAAGTGGACTAGAGCTGATGAAGGGATCCAATATCTAAGGGAATTAGCTGTGTTGGAAGTCATCTATGGTGATCTGGATAATGTTGAGGCCTCCACAGATCCAGACGATGTCCAGTGTACACGGGCCATGTTGAGAAAAGTGATCCAGAGTGCCCCAGCTACATATTCTAATATCCTGGCAATGGTGTATCATCCAGACATGGACATACCAACAGTGGAGAGGGTATCTTCTTGGTTACAGAACTATGAAGAGAGCCTCTGCACCTCCTCATCAGTGTGGGATGATGGCCTGATTGTTAGATCTGCCTCAAGAATTCAGTCATCCACTGTCCCGACCAGGGGAAAGGGAAGTCCCAGACGCAGGAGTACACCGCGAAATGAACTCTGGCTCTTTTTGCGTGGCCAAGGAGAGGATATGAGGAAGTGGGATGGTGAACCCACTTTTAAGCTGGAAGCGCGTGTACGTGAACTAAGGGGGAAGGCAGCTGTTAGAAAAGGACCGCCCAAGAGGGCTGTCAGCAGAGTGGCTGCCAAAACAAAAGAGGACAATCAACAATCTCCAAGACATAGAAGAACTGCAACTACTTCCTTCGAAGCCAATGAGGAGACTTCAGGTCTGCAATTGCAAGGATCAGATAGCGAATACTCTGATGAAGAACAGAAATAGAGGGTCCCTGCCTCCAGCCAGGAGGAGGAAAGGGATGACCGAATCTACTGGACTGTGTGGGTTCGATGGCCTGGTACATCAAACCCACAAAGGTATAAAGCCTTAGTAGACACAGGGGCACAGTGTACATTGATGCCATCAAGGTATAGAGGCACAGATTCTGTCTGGATCTCTGGAGTGACAGGGGGATGTGAAGAATTATCTGTATTAGAGGCTGAAGTGAGCTTAACAGGGGACAAATGGAAAAAACACCCCATTGTGACTGGTCCAGAGGCCCCTTGTATTCTTGGCATAGATTACCTCAGGAGAGGGTACTTCAAAGACCCCAAGGGGTATCGATGGGCTTTTGGTATAGCCACTGTAGATACAGAGAAAATCAAACAACTCTCTAATTTACCTGGCCTCTCAGAAGACCCTTTTGTTGTGGGATTGCTGCAAGTTCAAGAGCAACAGGTACCAATTGCTATCAGGACAGTGCACCGGAGGCAATATCGCACGAACCGAGATTCCCTGGCTCCCATCCGTGAGTTGATTCATCAACTGGAGGCTCAAGGAGTAATTAGCAAAACTCATTCTCCATTTAATAGTCCCATATGGCCTGTGAAAAAATCTGATGGAGGGTGGAGGTTAACAGTAGACTATCGTGGCCTGAACGAAGTGACACCACCACTGAGTGCTGCTGTACCAGACATGTTAGAGCTCCAGTATGAACTGGAGTCAAAAGCAGCCAAGTGGTATGCTACGATTGACATCGCTAATGCATTCTTCTCAATTCCATTGGCAGCAGAGTGCAGGCCACAATTTGCCTTCACATGGAGAGGTGTCCAATATACCTGGAATCGATTGCCCCAGGGGTGGAAACATAGTCCTACTATTTGCCATGGTCTAATCCAAACTGTGCTGGAAACGGGTGATGCCCCTGAACATTTACAGTACATTGATGACATAATTGTATGGGGCAACAAGGCAGAAGAAGTGTTTGAGAAAGGGAAAAGAATAATACAGATTCTCCTGAAAGCTGGTTTTGCTATAAAAAGAAACAAAGTAAAGGGACCTGCACAAGAGATACAGTTTTTGGGCATAAAATGGCAAGATGGGCGTCGGCATGTGCCTATGGATGTTGTGAATAAAATAGCTACTATGTCTCAACCGACTAATAAGAAAGAAACACAAGCTTTCCTGGGCCTTGTGGGATTCTGGAGGATGCATATCCCAGGTTATAGTCAGCTTGTGAGCCCTCTCTTTAGAGTCACCAGAAAGAAGAACTGTTTTGAGTGGGGCCTTGAGCAACAACAAGCTTTTCAACAAATTAAACTGGAAATAGCTCGTGCAGTCGCCCTTGGGCCCATCCGTACAGGACCAGATGTGCAGAATATCCTCTACACTGCTGCTGGAGAGCATGGTCTCACCTGGAGCCTCTGGCAGAAAACATCTGGAGAAACCCGAGGTCGACCATTAGGGTTTTGGAGCCGAGGATATCGAGGATCGGAAGCCCACTACACCCCAACTGAAAAAGAAATACTAGCAGCATATGAGGGACTTCGAGCTGCTTCAGAAGTCATTGGCACAGAAGCTCATCTCCTCTTGGCACCACGTCTGCCTGTGTTACACTGGATGTTCAAAGGGAAAACCCCTTCTATACATCATGCAACCAGCGCTACATGGAGTAAGTGGATGGCGTTGATTACACAACGATCTCGGCTGGGGAAATCTAATCGCCCAGGAATCCTGGAAGAAATCATGGACTGGCCAGAAGGCAGAGATTTTGGAGCATTGCCTGAGGAAGTAGCTCGCGCCCAAGAGGCACCACCATATAATGAATTGTCAGAAGATGAGAGGCATTATGCTTTGTTTACTGATGGATCCTGCCGCGTGGTAGGAAATCATCGTAAGTGGAAAGCTGCTGTGTGGAGTCCCACACGACGAGTTGTTGAGGCCACTGAAGGAGAAGGTGAGTCAAGTCAGTTTGCTGAAGTGAAGGCTATCCAACTAGCTCTAAAGATTGCAGAACGAGAGAAGTGGCCAGTACTCTATCTTTACACTGACTCCTGGATGGTGGCTAATGCTCTATGGGGATGGCTACAGCAATGGAAGAAGACCAACTGGCAGCGCAAGGGTAAACCCATCTGGGCTGCTGCATTATGGCAAGACATTGCTGCTCGGGTGGAAAATATGACTCTGAAAGTACGTCATGTAGATGCTCATGTGCCAAAAAGCCGTGCCAATGAAGAACAATGGAATAACCAACAGGTAGATAAAGCTGCTAAAATTGAACTAGCTCAGGTAGATCTAGACTGGGAGCGTAAAGGTGAGCTATTTATAGCTCGATGGGCCCATGAAACATCAGGACATCTGGGAAGAGATGCAACATATAGATGGGCTCGTGATCGAGGGATGGACTTGACCATGGAAGCCATCACACAGGTCACCCATGAATGTGAAACATGTGCCGCAATCAAGCGAGCCACACGAATCAAGTCTCCCTGGAACAGAGGCCGATGGCTGGGTTTTCAGTATGGTGAGGCCTGGCAAATTGACTATGTTGGACCACTACCACGAACACATCAAGGCAAGCGGTATATACTCACCATGGTGGAAGCAACTACTGGTTGGTTGGAAACATACCCTGTAAACCATGCCACTGCCCAAAATACTGTCTTGGGTCTTGAAAGGCAAGTTTTGTGGCGACACGGCACTCCAGAAAGAATTGAATCAGATAATGGAACTCATTTTCGAAATAATCTCATAAACTCCTGGGCAAAGAAACATGGCATTGAGTGGATATACCACATCCCCTATCACCCTCAAGCCTCTGGAAAGATTGAGAGATATAATGGGTTACTAAAGACCATGTTGAGAGCACTGGGCAATGGGGCATGGAAGCAGTGGGATAAAAATTTAGCAGAAGCCACTTGGCTGGTCAATAGCAGAGGTTCAACTAACCGTCCTGGTCCTGCCCAAACAAAACCACTACATACTGTGGGAGGAGATAAGGTCCCCGTAGTGCACCCAGGGAAATGGCTGGGGAAGGCAGTATGGGTTGCACCTCCCATGGGAAAAGGCAAACCCATTCGTGGGATTGTCTTTGCTCAAGGGCCTGGCTGTACTTGGTGGGTGATGAGAAAGGATGGGGAAACTCGATGTGTACCTCAAGGAGACTTAACCTTGGGGGAAAAATAACCTGTTATGTGAGTTATCTGTTGTAGATGAACTTTGCAAGAAAAACCGAACAAGTGGACAAACCAAGCCGGTGCTGGTGCCCAACACTGAACATACTGTTTCCCCTGGCCTGGATATTCATCTTGATGGATGAGACAGAAGTTATGACCTGCTCCAGTGAACATCTACAGAGGATGAAAGATATAAGAATGTTGTTTGTTTGTTTGATGCAAGATGCAAGAGGGAATACAAGAATGATGTTTGTCTGTTGAAGAGTAGGGGTACTGGTTAATGAGAGTATATAAGAATGTATATGGATTGTTAAGATGGTTTGTCTGAGCATGACATAAATGGTATGGAATAAGGGGTGGAGACTGTAGTGGGTCTGGGACGGTAGTGATTTTCCACAGCAGCTCCTGCAGTGCTGTGCTTACTGTTGATATCAATATTATGACTACCGCTTGCACAACATCGGGGCTGTCCCTCCAGCATTCCTTCCCCCACCTTCACCAATAGCTGTGAGTGGGCATGATCTTGGGAGGGACTATGGCCAGGACAGCTGACCCAGGCTGACCAAGGAGATATTCCATACCATATGACGTCAGCTCAGGAATATAAACTGGGGGAAAGGAGCAGGAAGGGGAGGCGAGATTCATTTCTGGCCTTCCCAAAGCAACCGCTACGCGTACTGAAGCCCTGCTTCTCGGGAGGTGGCCGGACATCGCTGCTGATGGGAAGTAGAGAGTAACAGCTTATCTGCTTCTGCTTTGCTTCCCGCGCGCGCGGCTTTGCTGCTTATTTACTTATTAAACTGCTTTTATCTCAACCCACGAGATTCCCATCTTATTTTCTCCCCTTCCCTGGCTTGCTTCTCGGGAGGTGGGGGGTAAAGCGGTGTGGTGGGCACCTGGCATCCAGCCAGGCTCAAACTACCACAGAGCAGTAGTCATAATATTGATATCAACAGTAAGCACAGCACTGCAAGAGCTGCCGTGGAAAATCTCTACCATCCCAGACCCACTACAGCCACCTTTTCATCTGCTCTCCTATGGGAGCTATCTCCAGTCCCCCGCTGTCTCAGGTGCCCTTTGAAATCCAGGCTGACTATAGGTATTACGCAACTGCATCTTGGAGCTACAAGAAAGCAGGTACACAGATCCCATCTACAGTGGTGCTTATAAGTCAGCACTGTGTCACCTTTGCAGCTGCTTTCCCCTGGTAGCTATCTCCAATCCCACGCACTTGGTATGCTCAGCTCCCTTTGAAAACACAGGCTGCCAGTAGAAGTTACACCACCGCGCTTGCGATCTATAGGAAAGCAGGTACGCAGACTCCACCTACAGTGGTATGTAGGTCCCCATGTAGCCTATCAGCTAGCACTATTAATCCTTTGCAGGTTGTCCTGGTTTGAGCTAAGATAGAATTAATTCCTTTGAGGAGCCAGGAAAGGGTACAGCCTGAACAGCTGACCCAGGCCAGCTAGCAGGTATTCCAAACCATCCTAACGTCATGCCCATTATAATGGTGAAGGCTTGCCGAAAGAAGCTCTCTTCCGGGGTCACGGGCTCTCGGTCGCTGGTCCGGAGCGGTCGCTTAGGTCAGGTTCCGGGTGGTGAGTGACTGCATCACTCACCAGTTTTCTTTGTAATATTCCCTTGTCTTTATTATAGTTGTTCCTCTTCAGTTTTCCCTAGTAAATAGTTCTTATTTCAACTTAATCATTCTCTTTTACATTTTTTTTTTCTCTTCGATCCCCTTCATGTTTCACCGGGAGGGGGACGAGTCGTGTTTCTTTTTTTCCCCTTTGCTCCAGTTAGGCAAAATAACGAAACAACTGCTTTCCTGTAGGAGCTACTTTCAATCATTCGCAGCTGTTTGAAAATATAGACTGCCGTTAGAAGTTATGCCACTGCCTCTGGGAGCAACAAGAAAGCAGGTACGCAGACCCCACTTTTGTGGTACGTAGGTCCCCGTGTAGTCTATCACTAAGGAATGTTCCACCTTTGCAGCTGCTTTCCTGTGGGAGCTATCTACAATCCCATGCATTTGACCTTCTGAGATCCGATTGAAAATCTATAGACTGCCGGTAGAAGTAACGCCTCTGCGTCTATGATCTACAAGAAAGTGGGTACGCAGATCCCATCTACAGTAGTACGAAGATCTCCATGTAGTCTATCAGGAAGAACTGTGACACCTTTGAAGCTGCTTTCCTGTGGGAGTCATCTCCAATCCCGCGCAAATTGCCTGCTCAGTTCCCACTGAAAATACAGGCTGCTGGTAGAAGTTACGCCACTTCATCAGGGAGCTACAAGAAAGTAGGTACGCAGACCTCACCTACAGTGGTACGTAGGTCCTCGTGTAGTCTATCACCCAGTACTGTGCCACCTTTGCAGCTACTTTCCTGTGGGAGTTATCTCCAATCCCGTGCAGTTGGCCATTTCAGTTCTAAATGAAAATACAGGCTGCCGTTAGAAGTTACATCACTGCGTCTGGGAGCTACAAGAAAGCAGGTACACAGATCTAACCTACAGTGGTACGTAGGCATCTATGTAGTCTACAAGCCAACACTGTACCACTTTTGCAACTGCTTTCCTGTGGGAGTTATTTCTGATCCCGTGCACTTGGTCTGCTAAGCTCCCTTTGAAAATACAGACTGCCAGTACAGGTTACACCACTATGTCTGGGAGCTACAAGAAAACAGGTATGCAGACCCAACCTACAGTGATACAAAGGTCCCCGTGTAGCCTATCAGCCAGCACTGTTCCACTTCTACAGCTGCTTTCCAATAAGAGCTATATTCAGTCCTGCGCACTTGGCCTACTCAGTTCTCATTGAAAATACAAGCTGCCGGTAGAAGTTACGCCACTGCATCTGAGAGCTAGAAGAAAGCAGTTGCGCAGACCCCACCTACAGTGGTACGTTTGTCCCCATTTGACAATTAGTCAGGACTGTACCACCTTTGCAGCTGGTTTGCTATGGGGGATATCTCCAATGCCGCGCACTTGGACTGTTCAGCTCTTATTTGAACTACAGCCTCCCGGTACATGTTACGTCACTGCATCTGAGAGAAACAAGAAAGCAGGTAAGCATACCTCACCTACACTGAGACGTAGCTCCCCGTGTACCCTATCAGCTAACAGTGTGTAACTTTTTCAGCTGCTTTCCTGTGGGAGCTATTTCCAATCCCGCGCACCTGGCCTGCTCCACTCCCATTGAAAATACAGGCTGCCGGTAGATGTCACACCACTGCCTCTGCAAGCTACAAGAAAGCAGGTACGCAGATCCCATTTTCAGTGGAATGTTATTCCCTGCATAGCCTGTCAGTTAGCATTGTGCCACCTTTGCAGCTGCTCCCTTTGTATGTTCTTTTATTGTAGGAACTATCTCCAATCCCACGTAAGTGGCCTGCTCAGCTCCCATTTGAAATAGAGGGCATTGGCACATGTTATACCACTGCCTCTGGGAGCTACAAGAAAATAGGTACTCAGAGCCCACCTACATTGCTACGTAGGTCCCCATTTAGCCTATCAGCCATCACTGTGCCACCTTTGCAGCTGCTTTCCTATGGGAGCTATCTTTAATCCCGCGCACTTGGCCTGCTCAGCTCCCATAGAAAAAATACAGGCTGCCGGTAGAAGTTACACCTCTGCGTGTAGGAGCTACACAAAAGTAGGTACGCAGACCTGACTTACAGTGCTACGAAGGTCCCTGTTTAGTCTATCAGCCATCACTGTGTCACCTTTGCAGCTGCTTTCCTGTGGGAGTTATCTCCAATCACACGCATTTGGCCTGCTGAGCTCCCTTTCAAAATACTGGCTGTAGTTAGAAGTTATTCCACTGTGTCTGAGAGCTACAAGAATGCACGTACGCAGACCTTACCTAAGTAGTCTGTTGATTGCCGTGTAGCCTATCAGTCAGCACTGTGCCAACTTTGCCTCTACTTTCTTTTGGGATATATCTCCAATCCCACGCTCTTGGCCTGCTCACCTCCCAGTTAAAATACAGGCTGCCAGAAGAATCATAGAATCATAGAATGGTAGGGATTTGAAGGGACCTTTTGATATCATCTAGTCCAAACCCCCTGCAGAAGCAGGTTCACCTAGATCAGATTGCATAGGACCATGTCAAGGCGCGTCTTGAAGACCTCGACGGAAGTAGACTCCACAAAGGTCCTGGGCAGCCTGTTCAACTGCTCCGTCACTCTCACGGTGAAATAGGGTTTTTTTTTTATGTTACCCTTTAGATATTTACAAATGTTAATAATATCACCACTCAATCTCCGCTTCTCCAGACTAAACAGCCCTGCTTCCCACAGTCTTTCCTAGTATGAAAGATGTTCTATACCCTTGATCATCTTGGTGGCCCTGTGCTGGGCTCTCTCCAGCAGTTCCCTGTCCTTCTTGATCTGAGGAGTGTAGAGAGTTTTGTGGAGACTTGGCTAGAGGAAAGAGGATATGATAGAATACAGCTGGTTAGGCAGTAAGCATTAAGCGATAAGATATTGGATCCTTGCTCAAGAACGTGAGAGCAAGAAAGTTGTATGATAACAGGATGAGAAAACAGGAGCTTAGTTTGGGTTGAGCAGCCACAAGCATCCGAAGTATGTTGAAACGGGGGGGGGGAGGTTTGCATCTAACTGGGAACCAATGATGAGCTTAGCTTTTGCAATATGTGTGACCCTGATTATTGTATCTATAAAAGAGTTGTATCTTTGCAAATAAAGTTGAGACATCTTGCACTACAGGGTGGGCTTGTCTACCATCGTCTCCGATAGAGGAGCCCAGAACTGGACACAGTACTTCAGATGATGCCTCACCAGGGCAGAGTAGAGGGGGAGAAGAACCTCCCTCGACCTGCTGACCACACTCTTCTTGATGCATCCCAGAATGTCATTGGCCTTCTTGGCCACGAGGGCACATTGGGCGCACATATATAGTTTATTATCAATCAGTATTCCCAGGTCTCTCTCTGCAGAGCTGCTCTTAAGCAGATCGACCCCCAGCCTGTACTGGTGCATGGGTTTGTTCCTTGCCGGATGCAGGACTCTGCACTTGTCCTTGTTGAACCTCATCAGGTTCCTCTCTGCCCAATTCTCAAGCTGGTCGAGATCCCACTGAATGGCAGCACAGCCTTCTGGGGAATCAGCCAGTCCTCCCAGTTTTGTGTCATCAGCGAACTTGCTGAGGGTACACTCACTCCCCATGTTGATGAAGATGTTGAAAAAGACTGGCCCCAGAATCGATCCCTGTGGAACTCCACTGACCACAGGCCTCCAACTTGACTCCGTGCCAGTGATCACCACCCTCTGGGCTCTGTCATTCAGCCAGCTCTCGATCCACCTCACTCTCCACTCATCCAAGCCACACTGCCTGAGCTTTCTGATGAGGATGTTGTGGGAGACAGTGTCAAAAGCCTTGCTGAAGTCAAGGTACATGACATCTGCTGCTCTCCCCTCATCTAGTCAGCCGGTTATGCACTCATAGAAGGCTATCAGGTTAGGCAGACAGGATTTCCCCTTGGTGAAGCCATGTTGACTCCCCCTGAGCATCATCTTATCCTTCATATGTTCAGTGATAACATTCAGGATGAGTTGTTCCATCACTTTTCCAGGAATGGAGGTGAGGCTAACCGGCCTGTAGTTTTCTGGGTCATCCTTGTCCTTTTTGAAGACTGACGTGACATTGGCCTTTCTCCAGTCCTCAGGCATCTAACCTGTCCTCTATGAATGTTCAAAAATGATAGAGAGGCTTACAATCACATCAGCCATCTCTCTCAGCACTCTAGGATGCATCCCATCAGGACCCATTGACTTATGAGCTTTAAGCTTGGAAAACAAGTCTTTAAACTCTTCCTCTTCGACACAGGGCAAGTTCTCTTCTGTCTTGGCCATCATGTTATCCTTGCCGGACTGGACTTCCCAAGGGTCAGACTTGACCATAAAGACTTAAGCAAAGAAGGCATTCTGTACTTCAGCCTTCTCTGCATCCTCATACACCTGTGTAAGAAACTATGAATTAGGGTATTGTTTATTAAAATTTATGTTAAGCTCAATGTAAAGGTTAAGCGACAAAAGAAAGGAAAGTACTTATGCGAACAGCTGCAGGACATCACTCATGTGAGATAAGATAACTGCAATTGCCTTCACATACCAGACACCATTTGTGTAAACAGGAGAGATACTGCTCAAGGATGACTACAAGATGTTCTAAGGGACTGGCGAAGAGAAGAAAAACAACTCTATCTAAGTGAGGGATCAATTATAAAACAAAGAAGGAAAACTTCTTACTCAGCAAGCACCGAAAGACAGAAAAAAGACCCCTCACAGTAACTGAAGCATGCGCAGAGCAGTTCTCCTACTTTACGGCCACGGATGCAAAATGTATAAAAAAGGACTGTTTAAACTAATCAGTACGGCAGTTGGCGGAGCGCAGACTCCCCTGTCGTCCAGCGCTGTCTTTGCTCTTATTCTACTTGCTACAATTAATAAAATTATAATTGGCTTATGATCCATTGTGGTCTCAATTTATGACAATCTTGGTGCCGTGACTCGGATAAGGAACGGTGAGCTTCAGTCCTCCGGGGAGGCGCCCCGCGGCAATCCGCGGCCCCGTGACTGACAGCCTACCTCAACCTTACCGACGAACCTAAATTCTAGAATAATGAGCAAAGGGGAAACCGGTAAAATCCCATAAAAATTCTGTGCACGGGAGTCCGGACGAAGACGCAGGGACGCGTGAGTATATTGCGAAAATTGGTTCGCGGGTTATCCGTTCGGGCGGGATTGGGTATCCTGGATTATAACAAATGAGAGGTTCGATATACTGAACCAAGCGAGTGTGGACCCTTAAGTACTGCGTTTCCCATCTCCCGCGAGGGACTGGGCCAGGAACAAGGGGAGCAAGTGAGTGTGTGTGTGGATAATCCAGAAGATGGGGGCGAAGGGCAGCAAGCCTTCGACACCCATGGGAAGGGTACCTGCTGTACCTAAGAATACCCCTCTGGCATATATCTTAGACAATTGGAGATATTTCCCTGAAACCCTAGGGAAAGATAAGCAGAAAATAATAGAATATTGTACTAAGATATGGGGAGGGAAGAAGATTTCTGAAAATGTCTTTTGGCTAGTCTGCGGGCCAGAAGAAGATTGGATAAGACAACAATTAAATTTCTGGGTTAATAATAAAAAACCCCTTAACCCGGAAGAAAGTCAGTATGCGGAAGTGTGGCTAAAAAGACCGGGAACTAGACTTTACCCGCTGGGTGAAATAAAAGCTAAACAAAAGAAAAAGAAGGAAGAGTTAGACGAAACCCTTCTAACCCCCCCTTACATTTCCCCTCCTGCTCCCACAGCCTCTCCAGAGGTCCCCAGAGCACCCACTCCCCCACCGGAGTTGGAACGAAAGTCTCCCCCTCCTCCTTTTGGGACCAAACCTTTATACTTGGGATGAAATGCAATCTATCCTTGGTCAATTATTTACTACCGAGGAAAGAGACATGATTAGACGAGCAGGAATGAGATTGTGGGATGCTCAACATGCCCAGGGACCTAAAGCAAATATTAAAATGGCCACTCCAAAGACCTAATTGGGATAATCATGATCCGGTGCATAGAACTCATATGCAGGACCTGAAAACTATAGTAATTCAGGGAATTAGAAAAGCAGTACCCCGTGGCCAGAATATCAATAAAGCATTTAATGAAATGCAAAAGAAAAATGAGAGCCCTACTGAGTGGTTAGAACGACTGAGGAAAGCCCTTCAGCTGTATCTCGGGGTAAATCCTGACGAAGGGCAAGCACTCCTCAAAACTCAGTTTGTAGCAAAATCATGGGGGGATATCAGAAAGAAGATTGAAAAGTTAGAAGACTGGCAAGTGAGAGGGTTGGATGAATTATTGAGGGAAGCCCGGAAAGTCTATGTAAGGCGAGAGGAGGAGAGCAGCAAGTGGCAAGTGAAAATGATGGTAGCAGCGGTCAGAGAGGATCGTAAAAGACAAACTGCTGCTGGAACGAAACAAGGGAATGTAGTAGTAAAGAAGGAACAGAGGTGTTGTTTTTACTGTGGAAAAAAGGGACATATAAAGAAGAATTGTAGAGAAAGGATCAGGGATGAGGAAATTTTGAAAGCGGAATAGGAGAGTCAGGGGCTCTATATTTTGGGGGACCGGAGTCATCATGAGCCCTTGATAAAATTAAAAATAGGTCCCCACAAACTAGAGTTCACCTTTTTAGTAGACACTGGGGCTGAAAAATCGACTATTAAACAAATACCTGAGGGATGTAAAATTTCCCCCGAAAAAGTACAAGTGATTGGGGCAAAAGGAGAACCATTTAAAGTAAACAAAATCAAAAATGTATTATTTGAAACTGAAAATAAATTCGGAATGGGTGAACTCTTGCTCGTCCCTGAAGCAGAATTTAATCTGCTAGGATGAGATTTAATTGTTGAATTGCAATCAGAAATTAAAGTAAAGAATCAAGAGCTAGTGTCTGCTTATCCTTTGACCGTGGAGGATAAAAAACAAATCAGCCCTGATGTCTGGTACTCTCCAGACACAATTAGTAGACTGGAAATCCCACCGATTAAAGTCCAAATTTCTGAACCCCACATACCTGTGAGGGTAAAGCAATATCCCATATCCCTAGAAGGACGGAGAGGATTAAAACCAGAAATTGATCAATTATTAGCACAAGGAATCTTAGAGCCTTGTATGTCACCCTTTAACACCCCCATTCTTCCTGTAAAGAAACCTAATGGGAAATATCGGCTCGTACATGATTTAAGGGAAATAAACAAAAGAGCTATCACCCGGTTCCCTGTAGTAGCAAATCCATACACATTGCTAAGCAAGTTAGAACCTCATAACTCCTGGTATAGTGTGATTGATTTAAAGGATGCCTTTTGGGCCTGTCCACTGGCAGAAGAATGCTGTGATTATTTTGCCTTTGAATGGGAAGACATAGAAACAGGCCGTAAACAGCAATTAAGATGTACCGTGCTCCCTTACGGGTTCACTGAGTCCCCTAATTTGTTTGGACAGGCCCTGGAAGAGCTCTTAAAAGAATACCAGGTACAAACGGGAAATGTACTGTTACAATATGTAGATGATCTGCTTATAGCAGGGAATAATAAGGAAGATGTAAGAAAAGAAAGCATTCGATTCCTAAACTTTCTTGCACAAAAGGGAACTAAGCCAAACACCGGTTTTAAACCTACCAGATTTAAAGCGGCCATTCCATTTATTTGTTAACACACATGAAGGAACAGCATTCGGAGTATTAACTCAGGAATGGGCCGGACAAAAGAAACCGGTGGCATACCTATCAAAGCTGTTAGACGCTGTGAGCAGGGGTTGGCCGAGCTGCTTACAAATCATTGTTGCTGCTGCCCACTCTCCCCCCCACCCCCCAGCAATGCCGTCCCGGCCGCACTGCAGCGGGGAACACAGAGCGCTGGGAAATGTGAAAAGGAGGAAAAAGACGGAACTATATATACAGACGCTATGCGTTCGGAGTAGTACACACTTTTGGAAAAATATGGGATGAAAGAGGATTTGTTAACTCGCAGGGAAAAGAATTGATACACCCGGAATTGATTCAGCGAGTTCTGGGGGCATCAAAAATGCCAAATAAAATAGCAGTTGTACATATAAAGGGACACCAGCGAGGTACAAGTTATCAAGTCAGGGGAAATAATGCCGCCGATACAGAAGCAAAACGAGTGGCAGGCAATTATAATACGATTTTGACTATGCACACAGCAGCCTGCGAGACCTGTCAAAAGGTTAATCGAAATAACATGAGACAAAAACCCCTTGGGGGACGTTCCCCAGCATACAGACCCTTCTCACACATACAAGTGGATTTTACTGAACTACCTAGGGTTGGACTTTACAAATATTTATTAGTAATGGTGGATCATTTAACACATTAATGTTTTAATTCGAGATTGTGTGATTAATGACTATGTTTCGCAATTAGCAGAACACCGTAACAAGCTTTGGGAGCAGGGACTGATTGTGCAACGACCCCTGTTGGACTTAAAAAAATTCATAATGTCAAGCCTGGAGATTGGATATTGATTAAAGTGTGGAAGGAAGAAACTCTAAGACCCAGCTGGGAGGGATCTTATCTTGTTTTGCTTACAACAGAAACGGCTGTCTGGACTGCTGAGCGTGGATGGACTCATGCCAGTCGCATTAAAGGCCCAGTAACGAGACCCCACTGGAAAGTAATCAGTACTCCAAGTGACACCAAGATAACCCTAAAAAGATAACGTAATGATAGAGACTTTATTTGATTATTTTGCTGCGTTACCTTTTGGTATAAAGTGTATTGTCATTTATATTTACAATAATTATTTCTTTGTTTATCTATTATATGGAAGCGTACAAAGTGTGCTGAAGTATGCTAAACTCATACAACCACACCATATTGAATATAGAAAATATACTGATGTAAATAATATATATATATATATATATACTCTAGATATAAGAATTAGGTGTAATGATTTAAATTGCAATTGGTATCCATTTGCTTGTTTTAGGTGCAAGGTATGCCAGGATAAATGGTGAATGTGGATACCCTCCAATAGGAGTTTGCACACAGTGTTGGGAAACCACTCCAACGAACCAATCCCCTTTGTAGTTGAAATCCTGACTATAAAGAAAAGTGCTAACTGTGTCTTGCTTTGTCCCATTAAAGCCTATGTAAATAGGTAAAAGGCCCTGAAACAGCTGTCTCCTGAAGAATTCCCTTGCTGCCGAGAAGATGGTACACCCCGTGGCTCGAAGCAACCGAGTCGACGGGCGAGGCAGAGGAGGAACAAACTGTGGAGAAAAGAAACAAAACAATGGGACGCAAAAGCAACCATGGTCGAACTTCCCTAGGACTGGTAAAATTATACTTAAATTGGTAAAATTGACAAATACCGTTTTTCCTGGTATACTGGTGGTTTTGCTATTGATACTAACTCAAGCAAATGGGAACCCCCATGAGCCAATGCTCTGGAAATTATATAACTTACAGGAAAGTAAGCTTATACAAAATCGAAGCAGTTCGGAAGGAAATTGGAATTTTACTGTATCTTTATTTTCGCTAATACCTTTTGAAGCAATGGGATGTCATCCAACAAACTGTTTAAATTTGGGTTACACCCAAGCGCAATGCAAGGCATGGTACATATGTCCAGCCTCAAACCCTGGAAAAAAGTTATTGTAATTACCCGGGACATTATTATTGTGGTTATTGGGGTTGTGAGACAATAGCTTCAGATTGGAAAACAACAGGAGATAGATATATAGACATCACTTGGGGACCTCCTGGATGTAAGAAACCACAACACAGATATGACAAATGGGCTATCCCGACACCAGGAACTAAATGGGTTAGTTCAGACATCGGAATAACACCATGTCTAAACTTCGGAAAAGGTTAAATCAACGTAAAAAGGATCGTGAGGTGGGCAGATCATGGTATAAAAATTGGTTTAACGTTTCACCCTGGCTAATCACTTTATTGTTTGCCTTAGCAGGACCGCTTATTATGTTGATTCTGGGACTTATATTTGAACCATGCATATTACGCTATATTTTACATTTTATTAAGGAGCGGTTTGACATAGCTAAACTACTTATTCTAACTACGGAGAGCTGAGACAGATTATAAAAGTATACCTACTAATGAAGATGAAGATAACGAAGACTGTTGTGAATGCAATATGCCGCGTGAAAACTATGATTATAATTGTAAGGTATTGTAATTGTAAGGTATTATCTTGTGAGTGTTATGATACATGTTGGGATTGTGGAAAAAGTTTGCCTGCAGTGTCGAAAATGAAAATAGCGTCTAATAAACAATAATAGGATAAAAGAAAAAAAGGGGGGATTGTAAGAAACTATGAATTAGGGTATTGTTTATTAAAATTTATGTTAAGCTCAATGTAAAGGTTAAGCGACAAAAGAAAGGAAAGTACTTATGCGAACAGCTGCAGGACATCACTCATGTGAGATAAGATAACTGCAATTGCCTTCACATACCAGACACCATTTGTGTAAACAGGAGAGATACTGCTCAAGGATGACTACAAGATGTTCTAAGGGACTGGCGAAGAGAAGAAAAACAACTCTATCTAAGTGAGGGATCAATTATAAAACAAAGAAGGAAAACTTCTTACTCAGCAAGCACCGAAAGACAGAAAAAAGACCCCTCACAGTAACTGAAGCATGCGCAGAGCAGTTCTCCTACTTTACGGCCACGGATGCAAAATGTATAAAAAAGGACTGTTTAAACTAATCAGTACGGCAGTTGGCGGAGCGCAGACTCCCCTGTCGTCCAGCGCTGTCTTTGCTCTTATTCTACTTGCTACAATTAATAAAATTATAATTGGCTTATGATCCATTGTGGTCTCAATTTATGACACCTGGGCTCCCTCAGCATTTAGCAGCCAGTCCACATTACCCCTCATCATCCTTCTGCTGCTGATGTATGTGAAAAGTGCCTTATTGCTGTCCGTAATATCCCTGGCTAAATTTAATTCTAGAAGGGCTCTAGCTTTCCTAGTTGCACCCCTGCATGCCCTGGCAATGTTCCTATACTCTTCCCAAGAAGCCAGCCCCTGTTTCCACCTCTCATAGATGGCTGCTTTCTGCCTGAGTTGTCCCAGCAGATCCTTGCTTATCCATGGAGGCCTCCTACTTCGTTTTCCTCCTTCCTTGTGCATTGGGACACACTGATCCTCAGTTTAGAGGAAGTAGTGCTTGAACATTTGAACCACTGAACATTTAAACTTTTGGGGATTAAACAGGTACAAGGTATCAAAAGAAAAAGCTCACATAGCAGTCAAACAGTGATCTATTTGGGTCTCGAAATTTCAAAAGGAGAACGGAGGCTGGGAACAAATGGAGAGGAAGTGATTTGTGCTATTCTGGAACCACACACTGTGCATGAGTTGCGGGCATTTTTGAGAATGACGGGATGGTGCAGGCTCTGGATCATGGATTATGGTCTTATAGCCAAACCATTATATGAAGCCCAAAAATCTACCCCTTTTATATGGGGCAAAGAACAGCAAGAAGCTTTCCTGAAGCTTAAAACAGCTCTGATGACAGCCTCAGCCTTAGGCTTGCCAGATTTAACAAAAGACTTTCAGTTACTTCTTCATGAATGACAGCACTTAGCTCTAGGAGTTCTGACGCAGGAACTGGGAAGCTGGAAGAGACCAGTGGGATATTTTTCTAAACAGCTGGACCTGGTGAGCAGGGAATGGCCTTTTTGCCTGCAAGCAGTAGCTTCCACTGTCACACTGATCCAAGAAGCAAGAAAGCTGACCTTGGGAAGGACTATTACAGTCTATGTCCCACATACGGTAACCATGTCTTGGAGCAAAAGGGGGGATATTAGTTCTCCCTGAGCTGAAAGATGAAATACCAGGTAATTCTCACTGTGCAGGATGATGTAGTGTTCAAAACAACCAACCTTCTAAATCCTGCAGTGTTTCTGAGCACTTCACAGGAAGAGCAACAACTGGAACATGACTGCATTGCAACCATTGAACATATATATTCCAGCAGAGAGGACCTGAATGTTGCAACTGCTAGTGGCAGTACAGGAATCAGTTCAAGTTGCAATCATGCACTGTAAAGCACATCAGACAGGGAACTCAAAGATAGTAAAATAGCACAACACAGAGTCTCACAAATGGCAATCATCCCCACTAGAACAGTAGAGCTTCTTAAGGAGCCACTAAAATATCAAGGGGAGAATGAGAAATTGGCTAAGTTAATAAATGCAGAGAAAAATTCAGAAGGGTGGTGGATGACAAGTACAGGTCAGGTAGTGTTGCCTCCCTTAATCATGACAGAGATTTTGTAAACAAAGCATAGCGAGTGTCACTGGGGTGCAGAAGCTATGATTCACCTTCTGAAAAGAAGTGTAATATCAATACAAATGTTGGAAATGGCCAAATCAGTAATGGTGAATTGTGAAATTTGTTTAAAGAACAATCCAATAGAAAAAAAAAAAGGGTAAAGATGGGAAAAATAAAAACTGGAGTGGGACCAGTAGATTATTGGTAAATTGATTTTATAGAATTACCTAAATTCAGTGGATATAAATATGGGTTGATTGGGGTTGACATCTTTTCAGGATGACCAGAAATCTTTCCATGTCGCACCAATCAGGCTAAGGAAACAGTTAAATAGCTCCTGCAAGAAATTCTTCTTCCCAAAAAGACAGCCCCTGTTTCCACCTCTCATAGATGGCTGCTTTCTGCCTGAGTTGTCCCAGCAGATCCTTGCTCATCCATGGAGGCCTCCTACCTCCTTTTCCTCTTTTCTTGCGCATTTGGACACACTGATCCTTGGCTTGAAGGAAGTGATGCTTGAAGATTGACCAGCTCTCATTGGCACTTCTACCATCTAGAATCATATCCCATGAGATTCGTCCAAGTAGATCTTGGAAGAGGCCAAAGTCGGCTAGCCTAAAATCCAGGGTCACGGTCCTGCTTTGTGTTCTACCCCTTCCACACAGGATCTCGAACTCTACCGTCTCATGGTCACTGCAGCCAAGGTTGCCTCCAACCTTCAATCCCCAACTAGGTTCTCTCTTTTCGTCATTATCAGGTCCAGCAGTACAGCCTTCCTTGTTGGTTCCTCGATCATCTGGGACAGGAAGTTGTCGTCAACAATTTTTAGGAACGTCCTGGAATGCATGTGCTTGACTGTGTGGCTATCCCAGCACATATCAGGGTGGCTGAAGTCCCCCATGAGGACCAGGGACTGTGATCCTGAGGCAGCTTGTAGCTGTTTGTAGAAGGCCTCATCCACATCCACATCCTGATAAGGTGGCCTGTAGTGGACTCCTACAACAATATCACCTGCCTCGTCCTGGCCATTAATTTTTACCCATAAGCACTCTACTTTCTCCTCATCCCCACCCAGGCACAGTTCAGTACACATTAATTGCTCTCTCAGATAAAGAGCAACTCTAACTCCATGCCTTGTCAGTCTGTCTTTCCTGAACAATACATAACTCTCCATGGCTGTGCTCCAGTCACGACAGCTGTCCCACCACGACTCTGTGACCGCAATGAGGTCATAGCCCCGCATCTGCACCCACATCTCAAGTTCCTCCTGCTTATTCCCCAGGCTGCGTGCATTGGTGTAGAAGTTACGTCACTGCCTTTTGGAGCTACCAGAAAGCAGGTGCGCAGACCCCACCTACATTAGTACGTAGGTCCCAGTATAACCTAACAGCCAGCAATGTGCCACCTTGACAGTTGTTTTCCTGTGGGAGCACACAAATCCAGCATCATTGACCTGCAAAGCTCCCATTTTAAAAATACACACTTTCAAAACATGTTACACCACTGCGTCTGAGAGCTACAAGAAAGCAGGTACGCATACCCGACCTACAGTGGTACATAGATCCTCGTGTAGCCTATTAGTCAGCACTCTGTCAACTTTGCCACTGTTTTCTTCTGGGAGCTATCTCCAAACCTGCACACTTGGCGTGCTCAGCTCCCTTTAAAAATATAGCCTACCAGTGGAAGTTACGTCACTGTATTTGGGAGCTACTAGAAAACACGCAAGCGGACCCCACGTACAGTAGTACATGGATCCCCGTATACACTAACAGCAAGCACTGTGCCACTTTTGCAGCTGCTTTCCTGTGGGAGCTATCTCCAATCCATTTGGTCTGCTCACCTCCAACTGAAAAAATACAGTCTGCAGGTGGAAGTTACGTCACTGTGTCTGGGAGCTACAAGAAAGCAGGTACAGAGACCCCACCTATAGTCGTACATAGGTCTTCATGTAGCCTATCAGCCAGAATTGTTCCACTTTTGCAATTGCTTTCCATCGGGACCTATCTTCACTCTTGCGCACTTGGCGCTCTCATCTCCCTTTTAAAATACAGTCTGTCAGTGTAAGTCACTCCACTTTTTCTGGGAACCACAAAAAAGCAGGTACGCAGAGCCTACCTACAGTTGTACGTAGGTCCCCGTGTAGCCAGCACTGTGACACCTTTGCAGCTGCCTTCCTGTCGGAGCTATCTCCAACCCCACGCACTTGGCCTATTCAGCTTTTATTTGAAATACAGGCTGCAAGTACATGTGACGCCGCTGCGTCTGGGAGCTAAAAGACAGCAGGTACGCAGAGCTCATCTACATTGGTATATTGGTCCCTGTGTACTCTATCAGCCTGCACTGTACCCCCTTTGCAGCTTCTTTCCTGTGGGAGCTATCTCCAATCCCGTGCCCTTGATGTGCTCAGTTCCCATATTAAATATAGCCTGCCGGTGCATGTTACGTCATTGGCTTCCGGTAGAAGTTACACCAATGCGTCTGGGAGCTAAAAGAAAACAGGTACGCAGATCGCACTGCCATTGATACCTAGGTCCTCATGTAGCCAGCACTTTGTCACCTTTTCAGTTGCTTTCCTGTAGGAGCTATCTACAATCCACTGGCACAGCAACCAGCACTTTGCCGTTGTGGTAGTTTGACTGTAGCTGGATGCCAAGTGCCCAACACACCGCTCTATCCCCCACCTAGCAAACCAGGGAAGATGAGAAAATAAGATGGGAGTCTTGTGGGTTTAGATGAAAGCAGTTTAATGAAGAAAGAGCAAAGCTGCACTGGCAGGAAGCAAAGCAAATGAAGATAAAGCTGTTACTCTCTACTTCCCATCTGCAGCGATGTCTGACCACCTCCTGAGAAGGGCTTCGATACAAGTAGCGGTTACTTTTGGAAGGCCAGAAATGAATCTTGCTATTGGTGAAGGTGGGGGAAGGAATGCTGGAAGGACAACCCTGATGCCGTGCGAGCAATAGTCATAATATTGATATCAACAGTAAGCACAGCACTGCAAGAGCTGCTGTGGAAAGTCACTACCATCCCAGATCCACTCCAATCTCCACCCCTTATTCCATACCATTTATGTCATGCTCAGAAAAACAATCTGAAAAACCTATATACATTCTTATATACTCTCATTAACCAGTACCCCCACTCTTCAACAGACAAACATCATGCTTGTATTCCCTCTGGCATCTTGCATGAAACAAAAAAACAACATTCTTATATCTTTCAACCTTTGAAGATGTTCACTGGAGCAGGTCATAACTTAGGTCTCATCCATCAAGATGGATATCCAGGCCAGAGGAAACTGTATTCAATTTTGGGCACCAGCACCGACTTGGTTTGTCCACTTGTCTGGTTTTCCTCCGAAGTTCATACCTCATCGTCTACAACAGATAACTCACATCACAGGTTATTTTTCCCCCAAGGTTAAGTCTCCTTGAGGCATACAATGAATTTCCCCATCCTTTCTCATCACCCACCAAGGTTGCCTTTTTCCATAGGAGGTGAAACCCATGCTGCCTTCCCCAGCCATTTCCCTGGGTGCACTACAGGGACCTTCTCTCCTCCCACAGTATGTAGTGGTTTTGATTGGGCAGGACCAGGAAAATTAGTTGAACCTCTGCTGTTAACCAGCCAAGTGGCTTCTGCTAAATTTTTATCCCACTGCTTCCATGCCCCATTGCCCAGTGCTCTCATCATGGTCTTTTGTTATCCGTTATATCTTTCAATCTTTCCAGAGGCTTGTGGGTGATAGGGGATGTGGTATATCCACTCAATGCCACGTTTCTTTGCTCAGGAGTTTATGAGATTATTTCGAAAATGAGTCAAATTGTCTGATTCAATTCTTTCTGGAGTACCGTGTCACCAAAAAACTTGCCTTTCAAGACCCTAGAAAGTATTTCAGGCACTGGCATATTTTACAGGGTATGTTTCCAACCAACCAGTAGTTGCTTCCACCATGGTGAGTATATAACGCTCTCCTTGGTGTGTTCGTGGTAGCGGTCCAGCATAGTCAATTTGCCAGGCCTCACCATATTGAAAACCCAGCCATCGGCCTCTGTTCCAGGGAGACTTGATTTGTGTGGCTCGCTTGATTGCAGCACGTTTCACATTCAAGGGTGACCTGTGTAATGTCTTCCATGGTAAAGTCCATCCCTTGATCACGAGTCCATCTATATGTTGCATCTCTTCCCAGATGTCCTGATGTTTCATTGGCCCACTGAGCTATAAATAGCTCACCTTTACGCTCCCAGTCTAGGTCTACCTGAGCTACTTCAATTTTGGCAGCTTTGGGTACCTGTTGGTTGTTCCATTGTTCTTCAGTGACATGGCTTTAGGGCACGTGAGCATCTCCATGACGTACTTTCAGAGTCATGTTTTCCACCCGAGCAGCAATGTCTTGCCATAATGCAGCAGCCCAGATGGGTTTACCCTTGCGCTGCCAGTTGATCTTCTTCCATTGCTGTAGCCATCCCCATAGGACATTAGCCACCATCCAGGAGTCAGTATAAAGATAGAGTACTGGCCACTTCTCTCATTCTGCAATCTTTACAGCTAGTTGGATGGCTTTCACTTCAGCAAATTGACTCGACTCACCTTCTCCTTCAGTGGCCTCAAGAATTAATCGTGTGGGACTCCACACAGCAGCTTTCCACTTATGATGATTTCCTACCACTTGGCAGGATCCATCAGAAAACAAAGCATAATGCCTCTCATCTTCTGATAGTTCATTATATGGTGGTTCCTCTTGGGCACGAGCTATTTCCTCAGGAAATGCTCTAAAATCTCTTCCTTCTGGCCAGTCCATGATCTCTTCCAGGATTTCTGGGCGATTAAAATTCTCCAGCCGAGATCGTTGTGTAATCAATGCCATCCACTTACTCCATGTAGTGCTGGTTGCATGATGAACATCCAGTGTAACACAGGCAGAAGTGGTGCCAAGAGGAGATGAGCTTCTGTGCCAATGACTTCTGAAGCAGCTTGAAGTCCCTCATATGCTGCCAGTATTTCTTTTCCAGATGGAGTGTAGTGGGCTTCCGATCCTTGATATCCTCGACTCCAAAACCCTAATGGTTGACCTTGGGTTTCTCGAGATGTTTTCTGCCAATTCAATTTGCGAGCAGTAGTCATAATATTGATATCAACAGTATGCACAGCACTGCAAGAGCTGCTGTGGAAAATCACTACCATCTCAGACCCACTACAACTTCTGCTATTGATTATAATGTTTCTGACAATCTATTTGGCATATTGTTGCATTAAAACAGAAATAATAAAAAGAACATTATTAAGCAATACCATCTTGACAGCATATTGAAGAGATAATTTTTAGTTCAAGGGTAATCCACCACCATATGACAATCATGGTTTTGTTATGGAGAAAAAAGAAATACAAGAGTGAACGTATTGGAATATGATTATCAGTACTTTAAAAGGGAGGAAATGTTGCAGATACACAATTATTTTAGTTAACAACTTATCATCACAATAAGTAGTCATCCACTTGTTAAGAACTTGTTAATCTCCTAGTAATAGTTCAATCAATTAGCTAAGCACTTGCAAATTACTCAAACACTTATTGATTAAGTAAGTATTCATTTGAATCACATAAGGATCAAACTGCAAGAGTTACATACCACACCTGATAGGGACCTGTTACTTTAGCCAGGAGACCCTGGTGAAGGTATTTTTTAGGTTACCTTAGCTGTTACCTAAGACAGGAGACCCTGATAAATGTATTTGTTAGGTTACCTTGGCTGTTACCTTAGTTGTTACTAAAACAAAGGGACTAATATCTTTTTTTGACCAATCACTGTGATTTTAGAAATTTTGTGCTTGTTGGGAACCAATTAAGTGAAGGGTTAAATTGATAGATGGATATTTTATGCATGCTTGTGTTGGCAAATGTGATTCTTTTGTTTGAGCTGTATAAAAACCCTGAAAATGGTAACTAACAACAAAGCACGGATGGAGGAGCTATCCTCCCTGTTTTCCCAGCGCTTCATAATACAGAAGTGCCTGCTAATCTGCATTACTGTGTAGCTAAGTTTTCCTGATTGTGGATTCATAAACGTAATCTTTAAGCATATCTCGATGTACTGATGACGTGAGGGACGGAGTAGTTTCCATTTCCTTTTCATTTTCTTTCACTCCTTCTCCTGATCTCCTTACTGAAGTACCAACTTCTTCTTCTAACATTTCCTCTTCCTCCTCTTATGCCCTTACTAATCAATGATATAGACTTGATCTCCTTATTCACTGTTTCTTTTTCACTACTGGGGCAACCACTGTGATTGTTGTTTGATTCCCTGACTCAACAATGGTGGTGTCAGATACAGTTTGAATTTCCACCTTGGCCATTGTAGTGGGTCTGGGATGGCAGTGATTTTCCACAGCAGCTCTTGCAGTGCTGTGCTTACTGTTGATATCAATATTATGACTACTGCTCGCACAGCATCAGGGCTTTCCCTCCAGCATTCCTTCCCCCAACTTCACCAATAGCTGTGGGTGGGCATGATCTTGGAAGGGACCATGGCCAGGACAGCTGACCCAGGCTGACCAAGGAGATATTCCATACCATATGACGTCAGCTCAGGAATATAAACTGGGAGAGAGGAGCAGGAAGGGGAGGCGAGATTCATTTCTGGTCTTCCAAAAGCAACCGCTACGCGTACTGAAGCCCTGCTTCTCGGAAGGTGGCCGGACATCGCTGCTGATGGGAAGTAGAGAGTAACAGCTTTATCTGATTTTGCTTTGCTTCCCGCACACGCGGCTTCGCTGCTTCTTTATTAAACTGCTTTTATCTCAACCCACGAGACTCCCATCTTATTTCCTCCCCTTCCCGGGCTTGTTGAGGAGGTGGGGGATAGAGCGGTGTTGTGGGCAGCTGGCATCCAGCCAGGCTCAAACTACCACATCACTTTTGGCGCCCGAACAGGGACGAGATAATAGCAGTTTTACATTAACTGCATTGCAATTACAGTACGCCAATGAGTGCAAAGTTCCTGTGCTGGTCACGGAGCCTTACTGTTATGCAGCTTATCTTACACTTTCTAATGTTTGGGAACACGATGCTACTAACACTGACTCTGTTCTGTGCTTTAACCTTAATAGCTTTGCTAAGTTGGCTATATGATTTTGTGAAAAGGATGAAAGGGCCTGGGAACATGATGGTCCAAATAATAATTGTGAGTCTCATTATATTCCTGATGGATTTACTGTTCTGTGGGAGCTATCTTGTGGAGGTCGTGGGGCAAAGCACCTCTTTCCCCTCAGCTCTGACTGATGTACACAATTTTTTTATACAGGCTTACCAGATCCTTAGTAACCCCTTTATGAGAGTTTTAATATTACTAATTAACATGGTTGGTATATTACCTATTTTGTGGAATCTGGACTTATCTGGGTATCAGTCGAGGCCTTCACAGATCCAGACGATGTCCAGTGTACACGGGCCATGTTGAGAAAAGTGATTCAGAGTGCGCCAGCTATATATTCTAATATCTTGACAATGGTGTTTCACCCAGACATGGATATACCAACAGTGGAGAGGGTATCTTCTTGGTTACAGAACTATGAAGAGAGCCTCTGCACCACCTCATCAGTGTGGGATGATGGCCTGACTGTCAGAACTGCCTCAAGAATTCGGTCATTCACTGTCCCGACCAGGGGAAAAGGAAGTCCCAGACTCAGGAGTACACCACAAAATGAACTCTGGCTCTTTTTGCATGGCCAAGGAGAGGATATGGGACAGTGAATCCAATTTTAAACTGGAAGCGTGTGTACGTGAACTAAGGGGGAAGACAACTTTTAGAAATGGACCTCCCAAGAGGGCTGTCAGCATAGTAGTTGCCAGAAAAAAAGAGGACAATCAACCATCTCGAAGACATAGAAGAACTGCAACTACTTCCTTCGATGCCAATGAGGAGACCTCAGGTCTAAAATTGCAAGGATCAGATAGCAAATACTCTGAAGAAGAACAGAAATAGAGGGTCCCTGCCTCCAGCCAGGAGGAGGAAAGGAATGACCGAATCTACTGGACTGTATGGGTTCGATAGCCTGGCACATCAAACCCACAAAGGTATAAAACCTTCATAGACACAGGGGCACAGTGTACATTGATGCCATCAAGGTACAGAGGCACAGATTCTGTCTGGATCTCTGGAGTGACAGGGGGATGTGAAGAGTTATCTGTCTTAGAGGCTGAAGTGAGCTTAACAGGGGACAAATGGGAAAAGCACCCCATTGTGACTGGTCCAGAGGCCCCTTGTATTCTTGGCATAGATTACCTCAGGAGAGGGTACTTCAAAGACCCCAAGAGGTATTGATGGGCTTTTGGTATAGCCACTGTAGATACAGAGAAAATCAAACAACTCTCTAGTTTACCTGGCCTCTCAGAAGACCCTTTTGTTGTGGGATTGCTGCAAGTTCAAGAGCAACAGGTACCAATTGCTACCAGGACAGTGCACCGGAGGGAAATATCGCACGAACCGAGATTCCCTAACTCCCATCTGTGAGTTGATTCATCAACTGGAGGCTCAAGGAGTAATTAGCAAAACTCATTCCCCATTTAATAGTCCCATATGGCCTGTGAAAAAATCTGATGGAGGTTGGAGGTTAACAGTAGACTATTGTGGCCTGAATGAAGTGACATCACCGCTGAGTGCTGCTGTACCAGACATGTTGGAGCTCCAGTATGAACTGGAGTCAAAAGCAGCCAAGTTCTATGCTAAATATGACATCGCTAATGCATTTTTCTCAATTCCATTGGCAGCAGAGTTCAGGCCACAATTCTCCTTCACGTGGAGAGGTGTCCAATATACCTGGAATCGATTGTCCCAGGGGTGGAAACATAGTCCTACAATTTGTCATGGTGCAATCCAAACTGTGCCGGAAATGGGTGATGCCCCCGAACATTTACCGTACATTGATGACATAATTGTATGGGGCAACAAGGCAGAAGAAGTGTTAAAGAAAGGAAAAAGAATAATTCAAATTCTCCTAAAAGCTGGTTTTGCTGTAAAAATAAACAAAGTAAAGGGACCTGCACAAGAGATCCAGTTTTTGGGCATAAAATGGCAAGATGGGAGTCGGCATGTGCCTCTGGATGTTGTGAACAAAATAGCCACTATGTCTCAACCAACTAATAAGAAAGAAACACAAGCTTTCCTGGGCCTTGTGGGATTCTGGAAGATGCATATCCCAGGTAATAGTCAGCTTCTGAGCCTTGTTTTTAGAGTAACCAGAAAGAAGAACTGTTTTGAGTGGGGCCTTGAGCAACAACAAGCTTTTCAACAAATTAAACTGGAAATAGCTCGTGCAGTCGTCCTTGGGCCCATCCGTACAGGATCAGATGTGCAGAATATCCTCTACACTGCCGCTGGAGAGCATGGTCTCACCTGGAGCCTCTGGCAGAAAACATCTGGAGAAACCCAAGGTCGACCATTAGGGTTTTGGAGCCGAGGATATCGAGGATCAGAAACCCACTACACCCCAACTTAAAAAGAAAGACTCAGAAGTCTTTGGAACAGAAGCTCATCTCCTCTTGGCACCACGTCTCCTTGTGTTACACTGGATGTTCAAAGGGAAAACCCCTTCTATACATCATGTAACCAGCACTACATGGAGTAAGTGGATGGCGTTGATTACACAATGATCTTGGCTGGGGAAATCAAATCTCCCAGGAATCCTGGAAGAGATCATGGACTAGCCAGAAGGAAGAGATTTTGGAGCATTGCCTGAGGAAGTAACTCATGCCAAAGAAGGACCACCATATAATGAACTATCAGTACTCTATCTTTATACTGACTCCTGGATGGTGGCTAATGCTCTATGGGGATGGCTACAGCAATGGAAGAAGACCAACTGGCAGCGCAAGGGTAAACCCATCTGGGCTGCTGCATTATGGCAAGACATTGCTGCTCGGGTGGAAAACATGACTCTGAAAGTACGTCATGGTGATGCTCACGTGCCCAAAAGCCATGTCACTGAAGAACAATGGAACAACCAACAGGTACCCAAAGCTGCCAAAATTGAAGTAGCTCAGGTAGACCTAGACTGGGAGCGTAAAGGTGAGCTATTTATAGCTCGATGGGCCAATGAAACATCAGGACATCTGGTAAGAGATGCAACATATAAATGGGCTCGTGATTGAGGGATGGACTTTACCATGGAAGTCATTACACAGGTCACCCATGAATGTGAAACATGTGCTGCAATCAAGCGAGCCACACGAATCAAGTGTCCCTGGAACAGAGGCCGATGGCTGGGTTTTCAATATGGTGAGGCCTGGCAAATTGACTATGCTGGACCGCTACCACGAACACACCAAGGAGAGTGTTATATACTCACCATGGTGGAAGCAACTACTGGTTGGTTGGAAATATACCCTGTAAAATATGCCACTGCCCAAAATACTGTCTTGGGTCTTGAAAGGCAAGTTTTCTGGCGACAAAGCAATCCAGAAAGAATTGAATCAGACAATTTGACTCATTTTCGAAATAATCTCATAAACTCCTCAGCAAAGAAACGTGGCATTGAGTGGATATACCACATCCCCTATCACCCACAAGCCTCTGGAAAGATTGAAAGATATAACGGATAACAAAAGACCATGATGAGAGCACTGGGCAATGGGGCATGGAAGCAGTGGGATAAAAATTTAGCAGAAGCCACTTGGCTGCTTAACAGCAGAGGTTCAACTAACCGTCCTGGTCCTGCCCAAACAAAACCACTACATACTGTGGGAGGAGATAAGTGCACCCAGCGAAATGGCTGGGGAAGGCAGTATGGGTTGTACCTTCCATGGGAAAGGGCAAACTCATTCGTGGGATTTTCTTTGCTCATGGGCCTGTGTGTACTTGGTGGGTGATGAGAAAGGATGGGGAAACTCGATGTGTACCTCAAGGAGATTAAACCTTGGGGAAAAATAAACTTTTATTTGAGTTATCTGTTGTAGATGAACTTCGTAAGAAAAACCAGACAAGTGGACAAAGCGGGTGCTGGTGCCCAACACTGAGCATACTGTTTCCCCTGGCCTGGATATCCATCTTGATGTATGAGACAGAAGTTATGGTCTGCTCCAGTGAACATCTACAGAGGACGAAAGATATAAGAATGTTGTTTGTTTGTTTGATGCAAGATGCCAGAGGGAATACAAGAATGATGTTTGTCTGTTGAAGAGTGGGGGTACTAATTAATGAGACTATATAAGAATGTATATGGGTTTTTCAGATGGTTTGTCTGAGCATGACATAAATGGTATGGAATAAGGGGTGGAGATTGGAGTGGGTCTGGGATGGCAGTGATTTTCCACAGCAGCTCTTGCAGTGTTGTGCTTACTGTTGATATCAATATTATGACTACCGCTTGCACAACATCAGGGCTGTCCCTCCAGCATTCCTTCCCCCACCTTCACCAATAGCTGTGGGTGGACATGATCTTGGGAGGGACCATGGCCAGAACAGGTGACCCAGGCTGACCAAGGAAATATTCCATACCATATGACGTCAGCTCAGTAATATAAACTGGGGGAGAGGAGAAGGAAGGGGAGGCGAGATTCATTTCTGGCCTTCCAAAAGTAACCGCTACGTGTACTGAAGCCCTGCTTCTCGGGGGGTGGCCGGACATCTCTGCTGATGGGAAGTAGAGAGTAACAGCTTTATCTGCTTTTGCTTTGCTGCTTCTTTATTAAACTGCTTTTATCTCAACCCAGTTTTAAAATCCCAGGTTACAGGAGGTGATAAGTTTTTTTCGATTTCGGATCCGTCAACAGTTTTGGCAACCCAGATGTTACCACTGTAGGTGGGGTCTGCATACCTACTTTATTGTAGCTCAACGATGCAGAGGTGTAACTTTTACTGGCAGCCTGTGATTTCTAAGGGAGAAGAGCAGGCCAAGTGCATGGAATTGGAGATAGCTCCCAGAGGAAAAAAACTTCAAAGGTTGAACAGTGCTAGCTGATAGACTACATGGGGACCTATGTACCACTGTAGATGAGCTCTGTGTACCTGCTTTCTTGTAGGTCCCAGACGCAGTGTCGTAAAATGTTCCGACAGCCTGTATTTTCAATGGGAGTTGAGCAGACCAAGGGAGTGGGATTGGAGATAGCTCCCAAAGGAACACAGCTGCAAAGGTGGCACAGTGCTGGCTGATAGGCTACATGAGGACCTACGTACCACTGTAGGAGAGGTCTGCGTACTTGCTTTCTTGTAGCTCCCAGACACAGTGGCGTAACTTCTACCAGCAGCCTATATTTTAAATGGGAATTGAGCAGGCCAATGACGTTGGATTCGAGAGCTCCCACAGGAAAACAGCTTTCAAGGTGGCACACTACTGGCTTTTAGGCTATACGGGGATCTACGTACTAATGTAGGTCTGCGTACCTACTTTTTTGTAACTCCCAGAGGCAGTGGCCTAACTTCTACACTAATGCATGCAGCCTGGGTAATAAGTAGGAGGAATTTGAGATGTGGGCGCAGATACGTGGCTAAGACCTCATTGTGGTCACAGAGATGTGGTGGGACACACAGTCCCTGGTCCTCATGGGGGACTTCAACCACCCTGATATTTGCTGGGATAGCCACCCAGTCAAGCACATGCACTCCAGGAGGTTCCTAAAAATTGTTGACAACAACTTCCTGTCCCAGATGATCGAGGACCAACAAAGAGGGGTGTACTGCTGGACCTGGTACTGACGAATAGAGAGGCCCTAGTTGGAGATGTGAAGGTTGGAGGCAACCTTTGCTACAGTGACCATGAGATGGTAGAGTTCAAGACTCTGTGTGGAAGGGGCAGAACACAAAGCAGGACCATGACCCTGGATTTCAGGCGAGCCGAATTTGGCCTCTTCAAAGATCTACTTGAACAGATCTCATGGAGTATGATTCTAGATGGTAGAAGTGCCAATGAGAGCTGGTCAATCTTCAAGCACCACTTCCTCCAAACTCAGGATCAGTGTGTCGAAATGCGCAAGAAAGGAGGAAAAGGAGGTAGGAGGCCTCCATGGATGAGCAAGGATCTGCTGGGACAACTCAGGCAGAAAGCAGCCATCTATGAGAGGTGGAAACAGGGGCTGGCTTCTTGGGAAGAGTATAGGAACATTACCAGGGCATGCAGGGGTGCAACTAGGAAGGCTAGAGCCCTTCTAGAATTAAATTTAGCCAGGGATGTTATGGACAGCAATAAGGCATTTTTCAAGTACATCAGCAGCAGAAGGATGGTAAGGGGTAATGTGGGCTGGCTGGTGAAAACAGAGGATGCCTTGGTGTCTGAAGATGCAGAGAAGACTGAAGTACTGGATGCCTTCTTTGCTTCAGTCTTTACGGCCAAGGCTGACCCTCGGGAAGTCCAGTCCAGCAAAGACAACAGGATGGCCAGGACAGCAGAGGGCTTCCCCTGGGTGGAAGAGGAAGAGGTTAAATACTTATTTTCCAAACTTAAGACTCATAAGTCAATGGGTCCTGATGGGATGTATCCTAGAGTGCTGAGAGATCTGACTGATGTGATTGCTAAGTCTCTATCATTTTTGAACAATCTTGGAGGTCAGGTGAAGTGCCTGAGGACTGGAGAAAGGCCCTTGTCACATCAGTCTTAGAAAAAGGGCAGGAAAGACTACCAAGAAACTAGAGGCAAGTCAGTCTCACCTCCATTCCTGGAAAAGTGATGGAACTCATCCTGTTATCACTGAACATATGAAGGATAAGATGGTTATCAGGGTGAGTCAATATGGCTTCAACAAGGGGAAATCCTGTCTGCCTAACCTGATAGCCTTCTATGAGTGCATAACCATCTGGCTAGATGAGGGGAGAGCAGCGGATGTCATCTACCTTGACTTCAGCAAGGCTTTTGACACTGTCTCCCACAACATCCTCATCAGAAAGCTCAGGCAGTGTGGCTTGGATGAGTGGAGAGTGAGGTGGATCGAGAGCTGGCTGAATGACAGAGCTCAGAGGGTGGTGATCACTGGCACGGAGTCGAGTTGGAGGCCTGTGGCCAGTGGAGTTCCACAGGTATTGATTCTGGGGCCAGTCTCATTCAGCATCTTCATCAACGACCTGGATGAGAGGACATTGTGTACCCTCAGCAAGTTTGCTGATGACACCAAACTGGGAGGACTGGCTGATTCCCTAGAAGACTGTGCTGCCATTCAGTGGGATCTTGACCGGCTTGAGAGTTGGTCAGAGAGGAACCTCATGAGGTTCAACAAGGACAAGTGCAGAGTCCTGCATCTGGGAAGGAACAACCCCATGCACCAGTACAGGCTGGGGGTGAAACTACTGAAGAGCAGCTCTGCAGAGAGAGTCCTGGGAGTCCTAATTGATAATAAACTAAATATGTGTCAGTAATGTGCCCTCGTGACCAAGAATGTCAATGGCATCCTGGGATGCATCAAGAAGAGTTTGGCCAGCAGGTCGAGGGAGGTTCTTCTCCCCGTCTACTGTGCCCTGGTGAGGCCTCATCTGGAGTACTGTGTCCATTTCTTGGCTCCTCAGCTCAAGAGGGACAGGGAAGTGCTGGAGAGAGTCCTGCACAGGGCCATCAAGATGATCAAGGGTATGGAACATCTTTCATACGAGGAGAGGCTGCAAGAACTGGGGCTGTTTAGTCTGGAGAAGGGGAGATTGAGTGGTGATCTTATTAACATTTATAATTATCTAAATGGTGGGTGTCAGGAGGTTGGGACATCCCTCTTTTCTATAGTAGATATTAACAGGACAAGGGGTAATGGGATGAAACTGGAACATAAAAAGTTCCATTTAAACATAAGAAAAAACTATTTCACCATGAGAGTGATGGAGCAGCGGAACAGGTTGCCAAAGGGGGATTGTTGAGTCTCCTTCCTTGGAGGTCTTCAAGACCCGCGTGGACATGTTCCTATGCGACCTGATCTAGGTGAACCTGCTTCTGAAGGGGAGTTGGAATAGATAATCTCTAAAGGTCCCTTCCAACCCCTACCATTCTATGATTCTATGATAGAATACACGGATACCTACTTACTATTTTAGGTGGAGTCTGAGTACCTGCTTTCTTGTAGCTCCTAGACGCAGTGCCATAACTTCTAACGGAAGCCTGTATTTTCAAAAGGAGCTGAGCAGGCCTGGTGCGCGGGATTGGAGATAGTTCCAACAGGAAAGAAACAGGAAAATTTGAAGAGTGCTGGCTGATAGGCTAGACGGGGAACAACGTACTACTGTAGGTGGGGTTTGCGTACCTGCTTTCTTGTAGCTCCCAAATGCAGTGGCCTAACTTATACCGGCAGCCTGTATTTTCAATGGGAACTGAGGAGGCCAAGTGCGCAGGATTGGAGATAGATCCCACAGGAAATTAACTGCAAACGTTGCACAGTTCATGCTGAAAGTCTACACGGGGACAAACGTATCACTGTAGTTGAGTTCTGCATATCTTCTTTCTTCTAGCTCTCAGAGACAGTGACGTAACATGTACTGGCAGGCTGTATTTCTAATGGGAAATGAGCAGGCCAATTGTGCTAGATTAGTGATTGCTCCCACAGGAAAGAAGCAGCAAAAGTGGAACAGTGCTGGCTGAGAGGCTACACGGGGATCTACGTACCACTGTAGGTGAGGTCTGTGTACCTGCTTTCCTTTAGCTCCCAGACGTCGTGATGTAACTTCGACCTGCAGTCTGTATTTCAAATGGGAGCTGAGCAGGCCAAGTGTGCAGAACTGGAGATAGCTCTCACAGGAAAGGAGTAGCATAGATGATACAGTGCTGGTTGATACGCTACACGGGGACCTACCTATCACTGCAGGCGGAGTCTTCGTACCTGCTTTCTTGTAGCTCCTAGACTCAGAGGTTTAACTTCTACCAGCAGTCTTTTTTTTCAATTGGAGCTGAGAAGGTCAAGTGGGTGGTAAATAGATAGCTCCCAAAGGAGAGCACCTGCAAAAGTAGCACAGTGCTGGCTGATAGGCTACATGGGAATCAAAGAACCACTGTAGGTGGGATCTACGTATGTGCCTTCTTCTTGCTTCCAGATGCAGTGGCGTAACTTCTACCAGCAGCTCGTATTTTCAATGGCAGTTTAGCAGACAAAGTGCACGGGAAAGAGGTAGCTCCCACAGGACAGCAGGGGCAAAGTTTGCACAGTGCTGTCTGATAGCCTACACGAATATTTACGTACCCCTGTAGGTGGGGTCTGAATATCGGCTTTCTTTTAGCTCCCAGAGCCAGTGGTGTAAATTCTACGGGAAGTCTGTATTTTTTCAATGGGAGCTGAGCAGGCTAATTACCCGGGATTGGAGATAGCTCTCACAAGAAAGCAGAAGAGAGTTGGAACAGTGTTGACTGATACACATGGACCTACGTACCTCTGTAGGTGGGGTCTGCGTATCTCCTTTCTTGTAGCTACTAGACGCAGAGGTGTAACTTCTACCTCCAGCCTTTTTTTTCAATGGAAGCTTAGCAGGTCAAGTGCGCAGGATTGGATGTAGTACCCACAGGAAAGCAGCTGCAAAGGTGGCACAGTGCTGGCTGATAGGTTACACGGAGAACTACGAGCCACTGTAGGTGTCTGCATACCTCTTTTCTTTTAATTCTCAGACACAGAGACGTAAAGTCACTCAGACCCCCATGTTGGACACCATTTGCCACGAAGTTTTCGGATCTTCGCCTAAAAAAATGAGCTCGAAGCCTAAAAAACGAGCTCGAAGCCTAAAAAAACAGCTCGAAGTCTAAAAAAACAGCTCTAAGCCTCAACTGGGTGGGAAGAAATCCTGTCCTACTCAGTGTGATTGATAGCAGAGGTCTTCACTTTATTAAAAGCAGGCTCTAACTTATATACACTGCAGGCTTCAAGCTAGCTCAGCAACAGCAGATAATAGATTACATTTTCATGTTCTTCCTACTTGCGGTTTCTGCGATAAGCAAGCTCCCTGATATTTTCACATCTTGTTTTTCCTCGAAGTTGTTTACCACCTTTAGCCAAGAACAGTCCAACCTTGAGGGAATAGAAAGCGGCCTGCTGTCTACGTGAAAGAAACTTCTTTACCCATGGCTCTGACTCTGCTCTTGATTGTGCATCAAATCTATATAATAGAGCCCAGGCTGCCTTGTCCCAACGGGCCTAGCATTATACCCCGGGATCCATGTCCATGCTCCCTCATTTTTTCTCTACAAAACGTGACACAGTGCTGGCTGATAGACCCCACGGGGACCTACGTACCACTGTAGGTGGGGTCTGTGTACCTGCTTTCTTGTAGCTCCCAGAGGAAGAGGTGTAACTTCTAACAGAAGTCTGTATTTCTTAAATGGGAGCTGAGCAGGTCAAGTGCGTGGGATTGGACATAGCTCCCAAAGGACAGCAGCTGCAAAAGTGGCACAGTTCTGGCTGATAGACCCCACGGGGACCTACGTACCATGATTGGTGAACTCTGCGTACTTGCTTTCTTGTAGTTCCATGACACAGAGGTTTAACTTTTACTGGCTGTCTGTATTTTTTCAATGGCAGCTGAGAATACGAAGTGCGCAGGATTGGAGATAGCTCCCACAGGAAAGCAGTTGCAAAGGTGACACAGAGCTGGCTAATAGGCTACACGGGGATCTACGTACCACGGTTGGTGGCCTCAGCGTACCTCCTTCCTTGTAGATCCAAGACACAGAGGTGTAACTTCCTCCGGCAGCCTGTGTTTTCAATGGGAATTGAGCAGGACAAATACGCGGGACTGGAGATAACGCCCACAGAAAAGCAGCTGCAAAGGTGGCACAGTGCTGGCTGATAGGCTACATGGGGACCTACTTACCACTGTAGGAGAGCTCAGAGTACTTGCTTCCTTGTAGCTCCCAGACACAGTGGCATAGCTTCTACAGACAGCCTGTTTTTTTTTCAATGGGAGATGAGCAGGCCAAGTGTGCAGGATTGGAAATAGCTCCCACAAGAAAGCAGCTGCAAAGGTTACATACTGCTGGCTGATAGACTATACGGGGACCTATGTACCACTGTAGGTGGGGTCTGCATACATGCTTTCTTGTAGCTCCCAGACGCAGTGGCGTAACTTCCATCGACAGCCTGTATTTTCAATGGGAGCTGAGTAGGCCAAGTGTGTGGGATTGGAATTAGCTACCACAGGAAAACAGCAGAAAAGGTAGCACAGTGCTGGCTGATAGGCTACAGGGGTGTTGCAGATACAAATTTATTTTAGTTAACAACTTCTCACAATAAGTAGTCAAGAACTTGTTAAGCACTTGTTAAGCACTTACTAATAGTTCAACCAATTAGCTAAGCACTTGCAAATATCTCAAACACCTATTGATTAAGTAAGTATTCATTTGAATCACATAAGGATCAAACTGAAAGAGTTACATACCATACCTTATAGGGACCTGTTACCTTAGCCAGGAGACCCTGGTGAATATATTTGTTAGGTTACATTAGCTGTTACCTTAACTACAAGACCCTGTATTAACTACTTGAGCCCTTTATGTCCCCTTACAATACTCCCATATTGCCAGTAAAGAAATCTGATGGGACTTATAGATTAGTACATAACCTCCGGGAGATAAACAAGAGAACTATTACTAGGTTCCCTGTGGTAGCTAACCCGCACACCTTATTGAGTCAATTGAGTCCAGAGTATCAGTGGTATAGTGTGATAGACCTTAATGATGCCTTTTGGGCATGTTCCCTGAAAGAGGAGTGCAGGGATTATTTTTACTTTTGAATGTGAAGATCCTGACACACATATAGAAAACAACAGTTGAGATGAACTGTATTACCACGGGGATTTAGAGAGTCCCCCAATCTTTTTGCACTAGAACAGATCTTGAGAAATTATGAGTTAGGCAAAGAAGCTATTTTAGTTCAATATGTGGACGATTTATTATAAGCAGGGAGAGATGAAGAAGCTGTTAGACAGGAAAGTATTAAATTGCTTGATTTCCTGAGTTTACAAAGGTTGAAAGTGTCTAAATCTAAATTACTGTTTGCTGAAGGAAAGGTAAAATATTTGGGACACTGGTTTATAAAGGGAAGTAAGAAACTTGATCCAGATCGAGTAAATGGGATACTGTCCCAACAAGCTCCAAAGAGAAAGAGACAAGTTAGACAGCTTTTAGGTCTGTTGGGATATTGCAGACAATGGATTGAAAATTTTATTAAGAAGGTAAAGTTTTTGTACCAGAAATTAACTCGAGATGGATTAGTTAAATGGACCGAAATTTATGAAAGAGACTGTAATACCTATTTTAAAGTAACAGATTGGGGAATAGAAATACCTTAGACGTATAAAGCAATCTGAGTCAAGTGGGGATTGTAATTTAAGTTTATAATAGTGTGCTTTATATGCAGAAGGCCCGTAGAACCGAGACCTGGATGTGAAAGCCAGTGTTTCAGGCACCCCGTGGGTGCTGGAGGAAAAGGCAAGAGGAAAGAGGCCTATAAGGAGAAAGAGAATACCCCTGAAGATTACAACTGCTGACGAGAAGATCATAAACCTCACTGCTCTAAGCAACAGAGTAGGTGAAGGAGGCAGAGGCGTGCTGGGAGTGGGGTATAGAGTCTCTCAAAGCCTCAAAATGGGAATCCTAAGATCCCAAGCCTACCTCTAAGAAGGGCGAAAGCGTTGCACCTAAAAGAATGTGGGGTGAAAAACTAAAAAGGAAAGTATCATTTTATTTGATAAAGGCCCAACCCATTATCCAGGGATGGTATGTTCTTATCTGGCTGATGGAGTGGTTAACTATCCTGCTGCTGGCTATGTTATAGCATGAATCCCCCATTTTATGAGGCAATCGGACTGAACCAATCAGACCTGTGAACGGCTCCAAGTGGATTTGTTTGAAAATCAGTGTAACCCCATGCCTATTTAAAGGTATTTAATGCCAGCAGTGAATATTTTATTAAGGTAACCGTTGTTCCATGCATTTTATAATCACCCTGAAGAGTTTGTCTATAATCATTGGAATATCAGGGTGCTCCGGCACAAGCCGGAGCCTTTCACAGCCCTAACTATAGCTACCTTGATGGCAATTGGGGCAGCGGGAGCAGGGACCAGGATTACATCTCTAGTGCAGCAGAACCAGAAATTCCAAGCTTTACAAAATTACCGGGGGTTGGATCTGCTGTTTTTACAACAAGAGGGACTGTGTGCAGCCCTAGGGGAAGAATGCTGTTTTTATGCAGATCATACTGGTATAGTGAGAGACACGATGACAAAATTACGGGAGGGCTTGGAGAAACGAAAACAAGAAAGGGAACAGAAATAAATTTGGTATAAGTCATGGTTCAACTATTCCCCTTTGCTCACAAGACGTTATTGTCAGCTATAGCTGGGCCTGCCATTCTACTGGTATTAGTGCTGATGACTGGGTCTTGTGTATTCAATACGGTAATGGAGATTGTAAAAACCAGGCTAGAAGCAGTCCACTTAATGCTGGTTAGGAAGCAATACGAGCAGTCAGTCAATGGAGAGGAAAAAAAAGGGGAAACGGCTAAAGATGTTCTTAGGAGATTTGATGAACTAAATGAGGAAAAGAAAAAGGGGGATTGTAATGGAAGAGGTCATGTTCTTTAATCAAATCATGAAAGAATAGTTGTGCAAGGAACCGTTTAAAGTCATTGTAAAAGTCTTGTAAAACTTTAACCGTAAAGTCTCTACAATGTGCACAGGTGCAGTTGTCTGAGATGCTTATAGCAGGTACAATAGGTTGCGCATGAGCCTATAAGATCCAAGAGAAGAGTTCATGAGCAGGCCACTAGAGGAAGACTACTGACTTCATCCCAGCGACCACCCTACGACCACCAGGAGGCAGAAGAAGACCCCCTAGTAACAAGACGGGCACATGCGCAGAGTACACCAGGGAGCCATGCACCCGACCGATAAGGACTGTATGAAAGGACTCTGATACGAGGAGGGGGTCGCGCCATTGGTGGAGCAGAGTCTCTTGGCCGCCCAGCACTGTTTTGCTTATTTGCCGCTTGCTTAATAAATTTCATCTGTGAGTTATTTAAATTGGCCTATGAACTTTTTCACAGCAACTTACAACATAAATGTATTCGTTAGGTTACCTTGACTGTTACCTTAGTTGTTACTAAAACAAGGGGACTGATATCTTTTTTTGACCAATCACTGTGATTTTGGAAATTTTGTGTTTGTTGGGAACCAATCAAGGTGAAGGGCTAAATTGATAGATGGACATTTTATGCATGCTTGTGATGGCAAATGTGATTCTTTTGTTTGAGATGTATAAAAACCCTGAAAATGGTAACTAACAACAAAGCAGGAGGAGCTATCCCCTGTGTTTTCCAGGCGCTGCATAATAAAGAAATGCTTGCTTATCTGCATTCCTGTGTAGATAAGGTTTTCGCGATTGCAGATCCGTCAACAGTTTTGTGACCCAGCTGGGACCTTGCGAGTGAGACTGGACGGGATCGGATGTTGATCGAACTCCAGCCTGCACCGAGGAATTCTCGGGGAGGACCTTCGCCTGAGACCCTTAAAGCTCCTCTCAACATTCCCTGGAGTGGTAAGACACTTCAAATTGGTTGGGGACGGAACCTGGTGAACTAGCTTATAAGTCGCAATGTCAGAGACTCCACATGGTTGGGCCCAGGAAAAGCCCAAAGGAGCCTGCCAGTAAGACGGAGTGTAAGTTCCGCTTGGTTGGACTAGAGGATCCTTGTATTGGTATTGGGAGCCTAGGTGTCGCCCGTAAGGCGAACGCGAAAGCGATCACAAGGTTGGCATTGCTATTACAGCTCTTAGCTCATACGAAGTGATCTCAGGATTGACACTGATAATTCGCAATTTGTAATTGGTATAATTGAGCCCACTATATATGTCAAATTATATGTCAAACAGCATATAATTGCCCCATTAAAGCAAGGGGTTGGGGAGAGTGAACCAGTACACATGAAAGTGCCTTTCTCACATTCTGATTTAATTCTCTGAGAAAAAATCAATTGACTTCTATAAGGAGAACCCAGATAAAGTGAGAAAGCGAAAAAAAAAAAAAAACGAAAAAGAAAAAAGAAAAGAGAAAAAAGCCAGAGAACAGAAACCAATATAAACATTGGAGTAATGTATTCAGTTTTAAATACATGTAGAGGAGCAATAGGAAGTAAAACTGCAAATATTGTTGGAGCCACAGGGAAAGAGAAAAATCGGCCATTTATGCAACCTTAAATTTACAATGTGGAAATAAATTTATAACATATGAATTTTTGTATTTTTCAGAATGTCCCATACCCCTGATGGGGAGGGACTTGTCTGAATAAAATGCACAAGTTGTCTTTGAAAACAGAGACTTGTTACTAAAAATACCTGAATCAAAGACAGGACAAATATTGATGATAAAAGAAAAACCAAAGGTGCAAGAATTACCTCCAGAAGTGGAGAATGCAGTGATGCCAATAGTGTCAGAAACAGGATTCCAGAAAAATGAAAATTGGCACAACCAGTGAAAATTGAAATAAAAGAAAAAGCTAAATCGATCAGGGTGAGACAATACCAAATAAAACCTGAAGAAAAACAAGGATTAAAAGTACTAATTGACAAATTTACGAAATATCAAGTTCTAGAAGAATGTGAGTGAGAGTATAATACACCTATTTTGCCAGTATGGAAATTGAATGGAGAGTATAGTTTAGTTCAGGACTTAAGACCCGTAAATCAGATTGTGAAATATATACATTCAGTTGTCGCAAATCTGTATACCTTACTCACAGCTCTGAGAGAAAATTATCAGTGGTTTACAGTGCTTGATTTAAAAGATGCTTTCTTTTCTATCACTTTGGAAAAGGAAAGTAGTAAACTATTTGCTTTTGAGTGGGAAAGCCCCGAAACAGGACACAAGGTACAGTTAACATGGACATGGCTACCCCAAGGATTCAAGAAAAGCCCGACTATCTTTGGAAGACAACTAGCAAAAGAACTGGAACTTTGGACTAATGAAAACACAGTGACACCAAGACCAGAGCATTTGCTTCTCCAATATGTGGATGACATCCTAATTACCAAAACAAGAAGATCAGCCTCCATATAGGTAATCATTGAACTTTTAAACTTTTTGGGATTAAACAGGTACAAGTTATCAAAAGAAAAAGCTCAAATAGCACGCCAAACAGTGATATATTTGGGCCTCAAAATTTCAAAAGGAGAATGGAGACTCGGGACAAATGGGAAGGAAGCGATTTGTGCTATTTTGGAACCACACACTGTGCATGAGTTGCGGGCATTTTTGGGAATGACTGGATGGTGCAGGCTCTTGATCATGGATCTTTCAGACAAGCGATTATATGAAGCCCAATAATCTATCCATTTTATATGGGACAAAGAACAACACGAAGCTTTCCTGAAGCTTAAAATAATTCTGATGACAGCCTCAGCCTTAGGCTTTCCAGATTTAACCAAAGACTTTCAGTTATTTCTTCATGAACGACATCATTTGGCTTTAGGAGTTCTGATGCAGAAACTAGGAAACTGGAAGAGACAAGTGGGATATTTTTCCAAACAACTGGACTTGGTGAGCAAGGGATGGCCTTCTTGCTTCCAAGCAGTAGCTGCCACTGTCATAGTGATCCAAGAAGCAAGAAAGCTGACCTTGGGAAGGACTATTACAGTCTATGTCCCACATAGGGTAACAACAGTCTTGGAGCAAAAGGTGGGACATTGGTTATCCCCGAGCTAAATGATGAAATACCAGGTAATTCTCACTGAGCAGGATGATGTAGTGTTGAAAAGAACCAACCTTCTAAATCCTGCAGTGTTTCTGAGTACTTCAAAGGAAGAGCAACAACTGGAACACAACTGTGTTGCAACCACTGAACATACATATAGCAGCAGTAAGGATCTGAAGGATGATCCTTTTGAAAATCCTGAATGGGAACTGTTCACAGATGGCAGCAGCTTTGTCTTGAATGGAACTTGCCCCGCGGGATATGCGGTAACAACCGAAAACATGGTAATAGAAGCAAATGCGTTGCATAGAAGACAGAACTAATTGCATTGATACATACTTTAGAATTAAGTAAAGGAAAACGAGTTAGTATTTGGACTGATTCAAAAAATGCAATCAAATGCATTCAAATGGCAATCATTCACTGTAAAGCACATTAGACAGGGAACTCAAAGATAGTACAATAGCAAAACACACAGTCTCACAAATGGCAACCATCCTCACCAGAACAGTAGCGCTTCCTAAGGAGCCACCAAAATATTCAGGGGAGGATGAAAAATTGGCTAAGTTACTAAATGCAGAGAAAAATTAAGAAGGATGCTGGAGGACAAGTACAGGTCAGGTAGTATTGCCTCCCTTAACCATGAGAGAGATTTTGCAAACAAAGCATGGGGAGTGTCATTGGGGTGCAGAAGCTAAGACTCAGCTTCTGAAAAGAAGTGTAATATCAATACAAATGTTGGAAATGGCCAAATCAGTAACGGCGAAATGTATACAGTAGTACAAAAAGAGTACAGATGGGCAAAATAAAAACTGGAGTGGAACCAGGAGATTATTGGCAAATTGATTTTACAGAATAACCTAAATACTATGGATATAAATATGTGTTGGTTGGGGTTGACACCTTTTCAGGATGGCCAGAAGTCTTTCCCTGTCGCACCAATCAGGCTAAGGAAACAGTTAAATGGCTCCTGCAAGAAATTATTCCAAGGTTTGGAGATCCATTTGGAATATCTTCAGACAGAGGACCACAATTCGTGACCAATGTGGTACAAGAAGTAAGCAAAGTCCTAGGAATTTCCTGGGATTTACATGCCCCTTGAAGACAGCAATCAAGTGGAAAAGTGGAAAGAATGGATCAGATCCTTAAAAGACAAATTGGAAAAAAATGTCAGGAGGTTAAATTAAAATGTCCTCAGGCACATAAGAGTGAAACCTCAAAGTGGAATGTCAGTAAGTCCCTATGAAATAATGTATGGAAAACCCTATGAGGTTCCTGAACAAAATGCGAACATACATGTGATGGGAAAACAAGATGTGTATAACTATTTTCTTCCTCTTGGAAAAATCCTGAATAGACTCCGAAATGCAGTAGTGTAGAATCAATCTCTTACTTTGGAAAAATCCAGTTAACCACATCCTGCCTAGAGATTATGTCTATATAAAGACCTGGAACGAAGAACCTCTTCAAGTAAGGTGCAAGGAAGGTGGAAGGGACCATACCAGGTGTTGCCGACCACCTTCACTGCAATCAAGATTGCTGAATCAGATGCCTGGATCCACTACACTTGAGTGAAGAAGACACCATCAAGTCCATGGAAGTGAGAGAGTTGTAGGAAATCTTGAGAAGTTGAAGTTAACTCTGAAACATGACTATGTTTTTGTTTTTGTTGTTTTTCCAGTCTATGGTGGTGGAAATGTGGATCAAAATTGGATGGTCAAATCGATTTGTATTGAATGTTCAGTCCCAGACTCCAGTCCAAACAGAAAGAGACTCGGAACAGGTAATGCTAATACCAGGAAATTAGGTAAGACATGAACAAACCCAGGATAGATAAAGTTTTTGAGAGACTGGGCCTGGAACTAAAGACCTGGATAAAGTCACTGATTGAAATACTTCTGCTATTGATTATAATGTTTCTGTAAAACTATTTGGCATATCATTGCATCAAAAGAGAAATACCATTGAACTTTTAAACTTTTTGGGATTAAAGAGGTACAAGGTATCAAAAGAAAAACTCAAATAGCATGCAAAACAGTGATATACTTTGGCCTCGAAATTTCAAAAGGAGAACAGAAGCTGGAGACAAATGGAAAACAAGCGATTTGTGCAATTTTGGAACATTATATGAAGCCCAAAAATCTACCCCTTTTACATGGGGCAAATAACATAAGGAAGCTTTCCTGAAGCTTAAAATAGCTCTGATGACGGCCTCAGCCTTAGACTTGTCAGATCTAACTAAAGACTTTCAGGTATTTATTCATGAAAGACAGCATTTGTCTCTAGGAGTTCTGACGCAGAAACTAGGAAGGTATAAGAGACCAGTTGGATATTTTTAAAAAAAAATGGACTTGGTGAGCAAGGGATGGCCTTCTTGCTTGCGAGCAGTAGCTGCCACTGTCACACTGATCCAAGAAGCCAGAAAGCTGACCTTGGGAAGGACTATTACAGTCTATTTCCCACATATGGTAACCACAGTCTTGGAGCAAAAGGGGAGAAAATTGGTGATCCCCATGCTGAATGATGAAATACCAGGTAATTCTCACTGAGTAGGATGATGTAGTGTTGAAAACAACTAACCAATTAAATACTGTAGTTTTTTTGAGTACTTTACAGGAAGAGCAACAACTGGAACACGACTGTGTTGCAACCACTGAACATACATATTCCAGCAGAGAGGACCTGAAGGATGATCCTCTTGAAAATCCTGAATGGGACCTGTTCACAGATGGCAGCAGCTTCGTCGTGAATGGAACTCGCATATGTGGTAACAACCGAAAACACGGTAATAGAAGCAAATGCGTTGCACAGAAGACAGAACTGATTGCATTGACATGTGCTTTGGAATTAAGTAAAGGAAAATGAGTTAATATTTGGACTGATTCAAAATATGCCTTTGGAGTAGTCCATTTTGATGGCGCCCTGTGGAAAGAAAGAGGACTACTATCTTCCCAGGGAAAAAACATTAAGCATCAAAAGGAGATCTTGCAACTGCTGGCGGCAGTGCAGGAACCAGGTCAAGTGACAATCATGCACTGTAAAGCACATCAGACAGGGAACTCAAAGATAATTCATGGAAACAGATTAGCAGATCAGACTGCTAGGATAATAGCAGAACACACAGTCTCACAAATAGCAACCATCCCCACCAGAACAGTAGCGCTTCCTAAGGAGCCACAGAAATATTCAGGGGAGGATGAGAAATTGGCTAAGTTACTAAATACAGAGAAAAATTCAGAAGGATTGTGGAGAGCAAGTGCAGGTCAGGTAGTATTGCCTCCCTTAATCATGAGAGAGATTTTGCAAAAAAAGCATAACTCAGGTTTTGGTTTTGTTCGTTAAGTCTATGGTGGTGGAAACATGGATCAGAATTGGAGGCTCAAATCGATTTGTATTGAATGTTCAGGCCCAGACTCCAGTCCAAACAGAAATAGACTCAGAACAGGTAGTTCCAATATCAGGAAATTAGGTAAGACACAGCCTGGATAGATAAAGGTTTTGAGAGACTGGCCTGGACCTTAAATTCTGGATAAAGTCACTGATTTAAACACTTCTGCTATTTATTATAATGTGTCTGGAAAACTATTTGGCATATCATTGCATCAAAAAGAAATAATACAAAGAATCAATAGAATCTTGACAGCATTGTCAAGAGACAATGATCGGTTCAAAAGTGATCCACCACCATATGACAATCATGGTTTTGTTAAGGTGTCAACAGAAATACAAGAGTGAAAGTATTGGAATGTGATTATCAGTACTTTCAAAGGGGTAAAACGTTGCAGATACACAATTGTTTTAGTTAACAACTTATCATCACAATAAGTAGTCATCCACTTGTTAATCACTTAGTAATAGTTCAATCAATTAGCTAAGCACTTGCAAATAACTCAAACACCTATTGAAAAAGTAAGTATTCATTTGAATCACATAAGGATCAAACTGCAAGAGTTACATACCACACCTGATAGGGACCTGTTACTTTAGCCAGGAGACCCTGGTGAGTGTATTTGTTAGGTTACCTTAGCTATTACCTTTGCCACGAGACCCTGGTAAATATATTCTTTAGGTTACCTTGGCTGTTACCGTAGTTGTTACTAAAACAAAGGGACTGATATCTTTTTTTGACAAATCACTTAGATTTTGGAAATTCTGTGTTTGTTGGAAACCAATCAAGGTGAAGGACTAAATTGATAGATGGACATTTTATGCATGCTTGTTTTGGCAAATGTGATTCTTTTGTTTGAGCCCTATAAAAACCCTGAAAACAAACAACAAAGCATGTATGGAGGAGCTATCCCCCGTTTTTTCCCAGCGCTGCATAATAAAGAAATGTCTGCTTATCTGCATTCCTGTGTAGATAAGGTTTTCGTGATTGTGGATCCGTCAAAAGTTTTTTCGCCCTTGATGGTACCATTGTAGGTACGGTCTGCGTTTCTTCTTTCTTGTAGCTCCCGGAAGCGCAGACTTAACTTCTTCCAGCAGTTGGAGCTGAGAAGGCCAAGTAAACGGGACAGAGATTGCTGTCACAAGAAAGCTGCTGCAAAGGGGGCACAGTGGTGACTGATCACCAGGATCTACTTAGCACTGTAGGTGACGTCAGCTTACCTGCTTTCTTGTAGCTCCCAGAGGAAGTGGCGTAACTTCTACCGGCAGCCTGTATTTTCTAATGGGAGTTGAGCAGGCCAACTATGTAAGATTGAAGATACCTCCCACAGGAAAGCATCTGCAAGGGTAGCACAGTGCTGGCTAATACACTTAAATGGGGAACTACGTACCAGTGCAGGTGGGGTCTGCGTACCTGCTTTCTTTTAGCTGCACAGCGACAGATGTGTAACTTCTACTGAAAGCCTGTATTTTAAGTGGGAGCTGAGGACACAAGGATTGGAGATAGCTCCCAAAGGAAATCAGCTGCAGAGGTAGCACAGTGGTGACTCATAGGCTACAGGGGATCTAAGTACCACTGTTGGTATGGTCTGCGTACCTGCTTTTTTGTAGCTCCATGACGCAGCGGTGTAAATTCTACGGGCAACGTCTATTTTCAAAGGGAGATGAGCAGGTCAAGTGCACGGGATTGGAGATAGCTCCTACAATAAAAGCAACTGCAAAGGTAGCACAGTGCTAGCTGATAGGCTACACATGAACCTACAAACCATTGTAGGCAAGGTCTGTGCACCTGCTTTATGGTAGCTCCCAGAGGCAGTGACGTAACTTCTAACGGCAACCTTTATTTTTTTACAGGATTTGAGCAGGCCAAGTGTGCTGGATTGGAGATAGCTCCGGCAGAAAAGCAGCTGCAAGGTGGCACAGTGATGGCTGATAGGCTACATGGGGACCTACGTACCGCTGTAGGTAGGGTCTGCGTACTTGCTTTCTGGTAGCTCCCAGACGCACAGGCGTAACTTCTAATGGCAGCCTCTATTTTTATGGGAGCTGAGCAGGGCAAGGGTGCAGGACTGGAGATAGCTCTGGCAGAAAAGCAACTGCAAGGTGGCACAGTGCTAGTTGATAGGCTAAAAGGTGACCTACGTACCACTGTAGGTGGGCTCTACGTACCTGCTTTCTTGTAGCTCCCAGACGCCGTGGTGTAGCATGTACCAACAGTCTGTATTTTTTCAATGGGAACTGAGCAGGCCAAGTGCGTGGGATTGGAGATAGCACCCACAGAAAAGCAGCTGGAAAGGTGGCACAATGCTAGCTCATAGGTTTCATGGAGACCTATGTACCACTGTAGATTTGGTCTGCGTACCTGCTTTTTTGTAGTTCCACGACGCAGAGGTGTAAATTCTACTGGAAGCCTATATTTTCAAAGGGAGCTTAGCTGGCCAAATGTGCGGGATTGGAGACAGCTCCCACAGAAAAGCAGCTGCAAATGTGGCACAGTGTTAGCTGATAGACTACATGGGGACCAACGTTCCACTGTAGGTTGGGTCTGCGTTCCTTCTTTCTTGTAGCTCCCAGACGCCGAGGCGTAAATTTCTACAGGCAACCTGTATATTCAATGGGCTGAGGAGGTCAAGTGCGTAGGATTGACGATAGCTCCCACAGGAAAGCAGCTGCAAATGCAGCACAATTTTGACTGATGGACTACACAGGGACCTACGTACCACTGTAGATATGGTCTGCGTACCTGCTTTTTTGTAGGTCCACGACGCAGAGTTGTAAATTCCACTAGCAGCCTGTATATTCAATGGGAGTTGAGCAGGCCAAGTGCACGGGATTGGAGATAGGTCCCACAGAAAAGCAGCTGCAAAAGTGACAAAGTGCTAGCTGATTGGCTACACGGGGATCTACGTACCACTGTAGGTGGGCTCTGCGTATGTGCTTTCTTGTTGCTCCAAGAAGCAGTGTCGTAGCATATACCGGCAGCGTATATTTTAAAAGGGAGCTGAGCAGGCCAAGTGTGCAGAATTGGAGATAGTTCCCACAGGAAAGCTACTACAAAGGTGGCACAGTGCTTGCATATAGGCTACACGGGGACCTACGTACCACTGTAGGTGTTCTCTGCGTACCTGCTTTCTTGTGACTCCCAGGCACCGAGACGTAACTTCTACAGGTAGCCTGTATTTCAAATGGGAGTTGAGCAGGCCAAGTGTGCGGGATTGGAGATGGCTCCCAGAGGAAAGCAGTTGCAAAGGTTGCACATTGCTGGCTTATATGCTGTCCAAGTTTTAGCCAGGATAGAGTTAATTCCCATGAGGAACCAGGAAAGGGTACAGTCTGATTAGCTAACCCAGACTGGCCAGCAGATATTCGATACCATCCTAACATCATGCCGGATATATAGGTAGAGGCTAGCTGGAAGAAGCTCTCTTGCGGGGTCATGGGCTCCCAGTCACCGGTCGGGTCCCAGGTGGTGAGCAACTGTATCACTCACCAGTTTTCTTTGTAATATACCCTTGTGTTTTTCATAGTTGTTCGTCTTCAATTTTCCCTTGTAAATTGTTCTTATTTAGACTTACGCGGGCTCTTTTACTTTTTTTACTAACTCTCTGATCCCCTCCGCATTCCATCGACAGGGGGAGGGGAAGGAGTCACGGGTTTTTTTTTCCCCCTTTTCTCTGACTGGGAAAAACCATGACATTAATTGGCACCCAACGTGGGGCCCGTGAGTTTGAAATTGAACAGAGTGTGTTGGAGAACACACAAACTAATTTCTAATTCATCTGTACAAGAACCAGTTGCTGCTCTGACTCCAGCAGTGGATGTCCCTGTTGCAGCTGTGAACACTCATACCCAGACTGCTGACACTGTTGCTGTTACCACTGTGGACACTCATACCCAGACGGTGGATATTGCTGCTGTGTCCACTCAAACTCAGACTGCTGCTACAACTGTGGATGCTAAAACCAAGACTGTTGCTGTTACAGCTGCAGACACTAAAACTGAGGCAACTGATACAATTGCTCTTGAATCAGAGTATCAATTTGTGCCACTATCAGTTGCATCTGTACAGAAAAAGAAGCAGCACTAAGGATGAAGATGAACAAGGGATATCACAGAGGGAAGAAGAGTTGGAGCCAGAGATAATCAGCTGGTCTGTGTGGAAAGATTACAGGAGTCGCCCAGGTGAGCACATTATCACCTGGATGCTCCGATGCTGGGAAAATGGAGCTCACAGGGCAAGGAAGGGCAGGGAAGCCAGGCAATTGGGCTCCTTGTCCAAAGACGGGGGCATTGATAAGGCTATGGGAAGACTGTCACAAACCCTCAGCCTCTTGAGACGACTTCTTTTGGGTGTGAAGGAAAGATACCCCTTCAAGGAAGATATTACAAGCCCCCCAAGCAAGTGGACCACCATGGAGAAAGGCATTCAATATTTGAGGGAGTTAGCTGTGCTGGAGATTATTTATAATGACTATGTGCCCACAGTCCCAGATGAAATTCAATGCACACGAGTTATGTGGTGAAAGTTCCTACGAAGTGCACCACCAAACTATGCCAGTTCGCTGGCAGTTGTCTCCTGGAAAGAAGATGAGAGGCAAATGGTGGAACAACTAGCTGCTCAACTTCGGCAAAATGAAGAAAATGTGTCTTGTCCCCTACAGGCTGTTGTTTCAGCTGTAGAAAAAATGTCACGGAAGATTGACCAATTTGCATCTCCCTCTCTACCTGCCAGTACTCCAGCTGTTAAGAATAAGTGTCCCCATGCTCAAGAGCAGGAACATAAGGAGTATACACCCCAGGATGTTTCACGGTCCCATCCACAAGACCAAGGAGAGAATATGAGCAAGTGGGATAGGCCACCTACCCCATCTACTCCAAGATCACCCACTCCAAAAGCACAGGCACAGGAGTTGCGGAAAGGAAGGGTAAAAAGAAGTAACTCTCCTTGGAGGAATGTTGCTCCAGTTTCCAGTGAGCAAGCCCCTAGACAAGATAGGAGGGTTCCTTTCAATTTTGATTCCCTCGAGGGGACCTCTGGTGTTTCCTGGGAAACAGTAAATGATGACTGCAATGACCTGTATTAGGGGGGCCCTGCCTCCAGCCAGGTGGAGGAAAGGGATAATCGAGTTTATTGAACTCTGTGGATTCGTTGGCCTGGCACATCAGATCCACAAGAATACAAGGCTTTAGTAGACACCGGTGCACAATGTACTCTGATGTCATCAAATTTTAAAGGGAAAGAATCCATTTGTATTTCTGGAGTGGCAGGGGGATCTCAACAGCTATCTGTATTAGAAGCTGAAGCAAGTCTGACTGGCACAAATTGGAACAAGCATCCCATTTGGACAGGCCCCGAAGCTCCATGTCTTAGGCATAGATTATCTTAAGAGAGGGTATTTTAAGGACCCAAGAGGATACAGGTGGGCCTTTGGTGTGGCTGCAGTGGAGGCAGAAGAGATTGAACAATTATCCAGCATGCCTGGCTTTTCAGAGGACCCTTCTGTTGTGGACTTGCTGAAGGTTGAGGAGCAACAGGTACCAATTGCAACCACAACAGTGCACCGTCGGCAATATCGCACCAACAGAGACTCAGTGATTCCCATTCATAAGTTGATTCGCCAATTGGAGAGCCAAGGGGTGATCAGCAAAACTCACTCACCCTTTAACAGCCCTATATGGCTGATAAAAAAGTATACTGGAGAGTGGAGACTGACAGTAGACGATCGTGGCCTGAATGAAGTCATGCCACCGCTGAGCGCGGCTGTGCCAGACATGTTGGAACTCCAATACGAATTGGAGTCCAAGGCAGACAAATGGTATGCCACCATTGATATTGCCAATGCATTCTTCTCAATCCCTTTAGAAAAAGAGTGCAGGCCTCAGGCAAGAAAATAATTCAAATTCTTCTAAAGGCTGGCTTTGCCATTAAACGCAGGAAAGTCAAAGGACCTGCACAGGAGATGCAGTTTTTAGGAGTAAAATTACAGGATGGACATCGTCATTACAATAGAGGTGCTAAAGAAGATTGCAGCCATGTCTCCACCAACTAACAAAAAGGAAACAATAGCTTCCTTAGGTGTTGTGGGTTTTTGGAGAATGCATATTCCAAATTGCAGTATGATTGTTAGCCCCCTCTACCATGTGACACGGAAGAAGGATGATTTTGAATGGGATCCTGAGCAGCAACAAAGTTCTGAACAAATTAAATGGGAGATTGTTCATGCGATGGTGCTTGGGCTAGTCTGGACAGGACCAGATGTTAAAAATGTGCTCTACACTGCAGCTGGGGAGAATTACCCTGCTTGGAGTCTTTGGCAGAGAGCACCTGGGGAGGGTCGAGGTTGACCCCTTGGGTTCTTGAGTCGGGGATACAGAGGATCCGAGGCCCGATACACTCCAACCAAGAAGGAGATACTGGCAGCATATGAAGGAGTTCAAGCTGCATCAGAAGTGATTGGCACAGAAAAATAACTCTTTTTAGCACCTCGACTGCCAGTGCTGGACTGGATGTTAGAGGGGAAGGTATTCTCTAAGCATCATGCAACTGATGCTACATGGAGTGAGTGGACCTCACTGATCACAAGAGCTCTCATAGGGAAGCCTAGCCGCCCTTGGATTCTGGAGGTGATCACAAACTGATCCAAAAGGCGGGCCACAGAAGAACATCTGCATAACCAGGAAGGTAACAAGGCTGCTAAGATTTCTCAGATAGATCTGGATTGACCATATAAGGGGGAGTTAGTTTTAGCTCGATGGGCCCATAATACCTCAGGTCATCAAGGCAGAGATGCTACCTATAAATGGGCTCGTGTTCGAGGGGTGGACTTAACCTTGGACACTATTGCACAGGTTATCCATGAGTGTGAGACGTGTGCTACAATTAAACACGCAAAACAGTTGAAGCCCATATGGTATGGAGGACGATGGCGGAAATATAAATACAGAGAGGCCTGGCAGATTGATTACATCACACTGCCACAGACTCGCCAAGGCAAACGTCATGTGCTCACAATGGTGGAGACAATCACAGGATGGTTGGAAACATATCCAGTGGGTCATGCCACCACCCGGAACACTATTCAGGGCCTTGAAAGGAAAGTCCTTCTGGAACCCCAGAAAGAATGGAGTCAGACAGTGGGACACACTTCAGAAACAACCTCATAGATGTCTGGGCAAAAGAGCATGGCATTGAATGGATTTATCATATTCCCTATCATGCACGAGCCTCAGGAAAAGTTGAGAGACAAAATGGGTTCTTGAAAACCACACTGAAAGCAATGGAAGGTGGAACTTTCAAGCTTTGGGATATACACTTGGAAAAGACTACCTGGTTAGTCAACTCAAGAGGATATGTCTATCGAGCTGGCCCTGCTCAATCAGTCAGTCTGGGTGTCTTATTCCTCAGGTAAAAGCAAACCCATCCGTGGGATTATTTATTCTCAGGTACCTGGGTGTAATTGGTGGGTGATGTGCAAGGATGGGAAGACCCAATATGTGCCTAAAGGCAACTTGATTCTGGCTGAGAATAACCTGTTAATTAAATTATATAAGAATTGCTGTTGAATGTCATTATTCCTAGTGGTAGTTTGAGCCTGGCTGGATGCCAGGTGCCCACCACACTGCTTTATCCCCCACATCCTCAGCAAGCGAGGGAAAGGGAGAAAATAAGATGGGAGTCTCGTGGGTTGAGATAAAAGCAGTTTAATAAAGAAGCAGCAAAGCCGCGTGTGCGGGAAGCAAAGAAAAAGCAGATAAAGCTGTTACTCTCTACTTCCCATCAGCAGCAATGTCCGGCCACCTCCCGAGAAGCAGGGCTTCAGTACCCGTAGCGGTTGCTTTGGGAAGGCCAGAAATGAATCTCGCCTCCCCTTCCTGCTCCTCTCCCCCAGTTTATATTAGTGATCTGATGTCATATGGTATGGAATATCTCCTTGGTCAGCCTGGGTCACCTGTTCTGGCCATGGTCCCTCCCAAGATCATGTCCACCCACAGCTATTGGTGAAGGTGGGGGAAGGAATGCTGGAGGGAAAGCCCTGATGCTGTGCGAGCAGTAGTCATAATATTGATATCAACAATAAGCACAACACTGCAAGAGCTGCTGTGGAAAATCACTGCCATCCCAGACCCACTCCAATCTCCACCCCTTATTCCATACCATTTATGTCATGCTCAGACAAACCATCTGAAAAACCCATATACATTCTTATATAGTCTCATTAATTAGTACCCCCACTCTTCAACAGACAAACATCATTCTTGTATTCCCTCTTGCATCTTGCATCAAACAAACAAACAACATTCTTATATCTTTCATCCTCTGTAGATGTTCACTGGAGCAGGCCATAACTTCTGTCTAATCCATAAAGATGGATATCCAAGCCAGGGAAAACAGTATGTTCAGTGTTGGGCACCAGCACCGACTTCGTTTGTCCACTTGTCCGTTTTTTTTTTTGCAAAATTCATCTACATCAGATACCTCACATAACAGGTTATTTTTCCCCCAAAGTTAAGTCTCCTTGAGGTACACATCGAGTTTCCCCATCCTTTCTCATCAACCAACAAATACACTCAGGCCCTTGAGCAAAGACAATCCCACGAATGAGTTTGCCCTTTCCCATGGAAGGTACAACCCATACTGCCTTCCCCAGCCATTTCCCTGGGTGCAATACAGGGACCTTATCTCCTCCCACAGTATATAGTGGTTTTGTTTGGGCAGGACCAGGACGGTTAGTTGAACCTCTGCTGTTAACCAGCCAAGTGGCTTCTGCTAAATTTTTATCCCACTGCTTCCATACCCCATTGCCCAGTGCTCTCAACATGGTCTTTAGTAATCCGTTGCATCTCTCAATCTTTCCAGAGGCTTGTGGGTGATAGGGGATGTGGTATATCCACTCAATGCCATATTTCTTTGCCCAGGAGTTTATGAGATTATTTCAAAAATGAGTTCCATTATCTGATTCAATTGTCTCTGGAGTGCCATGTCGACACAAAAGTTGCCTTTCAAGACCCAAGACAGTATTTTGGGCAGTGGCATATTTTACAGGGTATGTTTCCAACCAACCAGTAGTTGCTTCCACCATGGTGAGTATATAACGCTTGCCCTGATGTGTTCGTGGTAGCGGTCCAACATAGTCAATTTGCCAGGCCTCACCATATTGAAAATCCAGCCATCGACCTCTGTTCCAGGGACACTTGATTCGTGTGGCTCGCTTGATTGCAGCACACGTTTCACATTCGTGGGTGACCTGTGTAATGGCTTCCATGGTCAAGTCCACCCCTCGATCACGAGCCCATCTATATGTTGCATCTCTTACCAGATGTCCTGATGTTTCATGGGCCCATCGAACTATAAATAGCTCACCTTTACACTCCCAGTGTAGGTCAACATGAGCTACTTCAATTTTGGCAGCTTTGGGTACCTGTTGGTTGTTCCATTGTTCTTCATTGGCACGGCTTTTTAACACATGAGCATCTCCATGACGTACTTTCAGAGTCATATTTTCCACCCGAGCAGCAATGTCTTGCCATAATGCAGCAGCCCAGATGGGTTTACCCTTGCGCTGCCAGTTGGTCTTCTTCCATTGCTGTAGCCATCCCCATAGGACATTAGCCACCATCCAGGAGTCAGTATAAAGATAGAGTACTGGCCACTTCTCTCGTTCTGCAATCTTTAGAGCTAGTTGGATGGCTTTCACTTCAGCAAACTGACTTGACTCACCTTCTCCTTCAGTGGCCTCAACAACTCATCGTGTGGGACTCCACACAGCAGCTTTCCACTTACGATGATTTCCTACCACTTGGCAGGATCCATCAGTAAACAAAGCATAATCCCTCTCATCTTCTGATAGTTCATTATATGGTGGTGCTTCTTGGGCATGAACTACTTCCTCAGGCAATGCTCCAAAATCTCTTCCATCTGGCCAATCCATGATCTCTTCCAGGATTCCTGGGCAATTCGATTTCCCCAGCTGAGATCGTTGTGTAATCAACGCCATCCACTTACTCCATGTAGCGCTGGTTTCATGATGTATAGAAGGGGTTTTCCCTTTGAACATCCAGTGTAACACAGGCAGACGTGCTGCCAAGAGGAGATGAGCTTCTGTTCCAATGACTTCTGAAGCAGCTCGAAGTCTCTCATATGCTGCCAGTTGGGATGTAGTGGGCTGCCGACCCTCGATATCCTCGGCTCCAAAACCCTAATGGTCGACCTCGGGTTTCTCCAGATGTTTTCTGCCAGAGGCTCCAGGTGAGACCATGCTCTCCAGCGGCATTGTAGAGGATATTCTGCACATCTGGTCCTGTATGGATGGGACCAAGAGCGACTGCACGAGCTATTTCCAGTTTAATTTGTTGAAAAGCTTGTTGTTGCTCAAGGCCCCACTCAAAACAGTTCTTCTTTCTGGTTACTCTAAAAAAAGGGCTCACAAGTTGACTATAACCTGGGATATGCATCCTCCAGGATCCCAGAAGACCCTTGAGAGCTTGTGTTTCTTTCTTATTAGTTGGTTGAGACATAGTCTCACTTTTGTTCACAACATCCAGAGGCACATGCTGACGCCCATCTTGCCATTTTATGCCCAAAAACTGGATCTCTTGCGCAGGTCCCTTTACTTTGTTACTTTTTACAGCAAAACCAGCTTTTAGGAGAATCTGAATTATTCTTTTTCCTTTCTTTAACACTTCTGCCTTGTTGCCCCATACAATTATGTCATCAATGTACTGTAAATGTTCAGGGGCATCACTTATTTCCAGCACAGTTTTGATTAGACCATGACAAATAGTAGGTCTATGTTTCCACCCCTGGGGCAATCGATTCCAGGTATATTGGACACCTGTCCATATGAAGGCAAATTGTGGCCTGCACTCTGCTGCCAATGGAATTGAGAAAAATGCATTAACGATGTCAATCGTAGCATACCACTTGGCTGCTTTTGACTCCAGTTCATACTGGAGCTCCAACATGTCTGGTACAGCAGCACTCAGTGGTGGTGTCACTTCATTCAGGCCACGATAGTCTACTGTTAACCTCCACCCTCCATCAGATTTTTTCACAGGTCATATGAGACTATTAAATGGGGAATGAGTTTTCCTAATTAACCCTTGAGCCTCCAGCTGATGAATCAATTCACGGATGGGAGTCAGGGAATCTCAGTTCGTGCGATATTGCCTCCGGTGCACGGTCCTGGTAGCAATTGGTACCTGTTGCTCTTGAACTTGCAGCAATCCCACAACAAAAGGGTCTTCTGAGAGGCCAGGTAAACTGGAGAGTTGTTTCATTTTCTCTGTATCTACAGTGGCTATACCAAAAGCCCATCGATACCCCTTGGGGTCTTTGAAGTACCCTCTCCTGAGGTAATCTATGACAAGAATACAAGGGGCCTCTGGACCAGTCACAATGGGGTGTTTTTCCCATTTGTCCCCTGTTAAGCTCACTTCAGCCTCTAAGACAGATAACTCTTCAAATCCCCTTATCAGTCCAGAGATCCAGACAGAATCTGTGCCTCTATACCTTGATGGCATCAATGTACACTGTGCCCCTGTGTCTACAAAGGCTATATACCTTTGTGGGTTTGATGTGCCAGGCCATCGAACCCACAGTCCAGTAGATTCGGTCATGCCTTTTCTCCTCCTGGCTGGAGGCAGGGCCCCTCTATTTCTGTTCTTCATCAGAGTATTCGCTATCTGATCCTTGCAATTTTAGACCTGAAGTCTTCTCATTGGCATCGAAGGAAGTAGTTGCAGTTCTTCTATGTCTTGGAGATTGTTGATTGTCCTCTTTTGTTTTGGCAGCTACTATGCTGACAGCCCTCTTGGGTGGTCCTTTTCTAACAGCTGTCTTCCCCCTTAGTTCACGTACACGCGCTTCCAGCTTAAAAGTGGGTTCACCATCCCATTTCCTCATATCCTCTCCTTGGCCACGCAAAAAGAGCCAGAGTTCATTTCGCGGTGTACTCCTGCGTCTGGGACTTCCTTTTCCTTTGGTCGGGACAGTGGATGACTGAATTCTTGAGGCAGTTCTGACAGTTAGACCATCATCCCACACTGATGAGGAGGTGCAGAGGCTCTCTTCATAGTTTTGTAACCAAGAAGATACCCTCTCCACTGTTGGTATATCCATGTCTGGGTGATACACCATTGCCAAGATATTAGAATATGTAGCTGGGGCACTCTGAATCACTTTTCTCAACATGACCCGTGTACACTGGACATCGTCTGGATCTGTGGAGGCCTCGGCATTATCTAGGTCACCATAGATGACTTCCAACACAGCTAATTCCCTTAGATATTGGATGCCTTCATCAGTTCTAGTCCACTTTTTTTGGGCATTTACAAGGTCTTCCTTGAATGGGTATCTTGCCCTTAAACTTGAGAGGAGCCGTTTCCAGAGACTACAAATTGAGGTTTTCTTACAATGCCTTTATCAATTCCCCGGTCCCTAGCAAGAGATCCTAGCTGTTGGGCTTCTCTACCTTCCAATTGCTGACAGCCCCGTTATCCCAACATCGGAGCAGCCAGGCACCAATCCGCTCACCTGGCTGGCGACTGTAATCTTTTCGCATATCTCTAAGTTCTGTTGAGGTGAGGGACCGAGTAGTTTTCATTTCCTTTTTGATTTCTTTCACTCCTTCTCCTGATCTCCTTACCGAAGGACCAGTTTCTTCTAGCTTTTCCTCTTCCTCCTCTTCTGCCCTTACTAATCGATGATATGGACTTGACCTCTTTATCCACTGCTTCTTTTTCACGACTGGGGCAACCACTGTGGTTGTTGTTTGATTCCCTGACTGAACCGTGGTAGTCTCAGATACAGGTTGAATTTCTACCTCGGCCATAGTTCTCTGAGAGAACTGGACTGTGACTGACTCAACCATGGTGGTCTCAGGTACCGTTTGAGTTTCAACTTCAATCATAGTTCTCTGAGAGAAATGGAGTGCAGCTCGGTAGGCAGAGGCTAGGCCCCAATATAGTGCCTGAACCTGATGGGCCTCATTAGGGTAGGTAAGACACCCTTCTATCAGGTGGTGTGCCAGTAAAGCAGGGCTTTTTAACTGTTCAGGTGTAAAATCCCAGGTTACAGGAGGTGATAACCGTCATAGCAATTTGCCCAAATTCATCCACACACCCTGCCACCCAGGGACTGGCCGCTTCAGGGGGCATTTTAACATGTTTCCATCGCAAATTTGTCCTCTCTGATACCCAGATGAGTCCAGATTCCACAAAATATGTAATATACCAACCATGTTAATTAGTAATATTAACACTCTCATATAAGGATGACTAAGGACCTGGGAAGTCTGTATAACAAAATTGTCTACATCAGTCCGACCTGAGGGGAAAGACGTGCTTTGCTTCATGACCTCCACAAGATAGCTCCCACAGCACAGTAACAGAATGAGACTTTATTATTATTTGGGCCATCATGTTCCCAGGCCCTTTCATCCTTTTCATAAAATCATACAGCCAACTTAGCAAAGCTATTAAGGTTAAAGCACAGCACAGAGTCAGTGTTAGTAGCATCATGTTCCCAAACATTAGAAAGTGTAAGATAAGCTGCATAACAGCAAGACTCTGTGACTAGCACAGGAACTTTGCACTCATTGGCTTACTATAATTACTGTAATTGCAATGCAGTTAATATAAAACTGCAATTATCTTGCCCCACGTTGGGCGCCAAAAGGGCTGTGGTGTTTTGAGCCTGGCTGGATGCCAGGTGCCCACCACACCGCTTTATCCCCCACATCCTCAACAAGCCCGGGAAGGGGAGAAAATTAGATGGGAGTCTCGTGGGTTGAGATAAAAGCAGTTTCATAAAGCAGCAAAGCTGCGCACGTGGGAAGCAAAGCAAAAGCATATAAAGCTGTTACTCCCTACTTCCCATCAGCAGCAATGTCCGGCCACCTCCCGAGAAGCAGGGCTTCAGTACGAGTAGCGGTTGCTTTGGGAAGGCCAGAAATGAATCTCGCCTCTCCTTCCTGCTCCTCTCCCCCAGTTTATATTAGTGATCTGACGTCATATGGTATGGAATATCTCCTTGGTCAGCCTGGGTCAGCTTTCCTGGCCATAGTCCCTCCCAAGATCATGCCCACCCATAGGTATTGGTGAAGTTGTTGGAAGGAATGCTGGAGGGACAGCCCTGATGCTGTGCGAGCAGTAGTCATAATATTGATATCAACAGTAAGCACAGCACTGCAGGATCTGCTGTGGAAAAACACTACCATCCCTGACCCACTACATTCCTATAGTTTCTCTATGTTATGTATGGGTAGATGATTATTATGTGTAAACCTAGATATGACATGTAGATTTTATAGAATAAGGGGTGGAATGTCCTACTTTGAGCCAGGATAGAGTTAATTCCCGTGAGTAACCAGGATACAGCCTGAATAGCTTACCCAGGCTGAGTAGCAGCTATTCGATACCATCCTAAAGTCATGCCCCGTATATAGGTGGAGGCTAGCCAGAAGAAACTCTCTTTCAGGGTCGTGTACTCTCGATCGTCGGCCCGGAGCAGTCGCTTAGGTCGGGTCCCAGGTGGTGAGCAACTGCATCACTCACCAGTTTTCTTTGGAATAGTCCCTTGTTTGTCATAGTTTTTCCTCTTCAATTTTCCCTAGTAAATTGTTCTTATTTCAACTTATGCGGGCTCTTTTACTTTTTTTCTCTCTCTCCCATGACCTACGCATTCCTTCGGGAGGGGAAGGAGTTACGTTTTTTTTTTTCCCCTTTGCTCCGACTAGGCAAAACCACGACATAGACTACACGGGGACCTACTGTAGTGTAGACTATAAGTGGGGTCTGCGTACCTGCTTTCTTGTAACTTCACGACACAGTGGTGTAAATTCTACTGGCAGTCTGTATTTCAAATTGGAGCTGAGCAGGCCAAGTGTGTGGGATTGGAGATAGCTCCCACACGAAAGCAGCTGCAAAGGTGACAGAGTGCTGGCTGATACGCCACACGGGGACCTACATACAACTGTAGGTGTTCTCTGCTCTTGTAGCTCCCAGACACATTGACATAACTTCTAACAGCAGTCTTTATTTTCAAAAAGAGTTGAGCAGGCCACATTCGCGGGATTGAACGTAGCTCCTACAGGAAAACAGCTGCAAAGGTTGAACAGTGCTTACTGATAGACTACATGGGGACCTATGTACCACTTTAGGTGGGGTCTGTGTACCTGCTTTTTTTTAGCTCCCAGATGCAGTGGCGTAATTTTTACTGACAACATGAATTTTTTCAATGGGTGCTGAGCACGTCAAGTGCGCTTGGTAAGAGATAATTCCCACAGCAAAGCAGCTGCAGAAGTGGCACAGTGCTGACTGATAGTCTACATGGGGACTTACGTTCCACCGTAGGTGGGATCTGTGTACCTGCTTTCTTGTATTTCCCCGAGGTATTGACGTAACATGTACCAGAGGTGTAACTTCTACCGACAACCTATCTTTTCTAATGTTAGCTGAGCAGGCCAAGTGCACGGGACAGAGATAGCTCCCACAGGAAAGTAGCTGCAAAGGTGACACAGTGCTGGATGATAGCCTACACAGATATCTACGTACCAATGTAAATGGGGTCTGCATACCTGCTTTCTTGAAACTCCCAGATGCAGTAGTGTAAGTTTTACTGGCAGTCTGTATTTTCAATGGGAGCTGAGCAGGTCAAGTGCGCGGGATTTGAGATAGCTCCCACAGAAAACCAGCTGCAAAGGTTGCACGTTACTGACTAATAGGCTACACGGGGACATACATACCACTGTAGGTGGGATCTGCATACCTGCTTTCTTGTAGCTCCAGACGCAGTGGTGTATTTTTTCAATGGAAGCTGAGGAGGCCAAGTGTGCAGCATTGGAGTTAGCTACCAAAGGAAAGCAGGTGCAAAGGTGGCACCATGCTAGCTGATAGACTACATGGGGATCAATTTACCGCTGTACGTGTTTTTTGCGTATCTGCTTTCTTTTAGCTCTCAGACACATTGTCGTAACTTCTACGGGCAGTCAATATTTTCAATGTGAGCTGAGCAGGTCAAGTGCGGGATTGGAGATAGCTCCCACAGGAATGAATCTGCAAAGGTTTTATAGTGTTGGCTGATAATCTTTAAACTAAGTGACTTGGGGAATGGGGTGAGAAGCAAAACAGAAAAAGGCTGTACCCTCTAGCTGGGAAACAGGGCAGGACAGGGAACGCAATGCTAAGTGCCCTTCATCTGCAGACTGGCCTTAGATACAGAAGGCTTATAACCCTGGGAAGGAGCCAAACCGGGAAGCAACCTCCTTCACTTACCCAGGGGAACCTGTGTGTTTGAGTAAGATCCTGGGCTGCCTCTACACTAATGCACGCAGCCTGGGGAATAAGCAGGAGGAACTTGAGATGTGGGTTCAGATATGGGACTCCAACCTCATTGCGGTAACAGACATGTGGTGGGACAGCTGCCATGACTGGAACACAGTCATGAAGGGTTATGTATTGTTCAGGAAAGACAGACTGACAAGGCGTGGAGGTGGAGTTGCTCTCTATGTGGGAGAGCAATTAATGTGTACTGAACTGTGTCTGGGTGGGGATGAGGAGAGAATAGAGTGCTTATGGGTAAAAATTAATGGCCAGGGCAAGGCAGGTGATGTTGTTGTAGGAGTCCACTACAGACCACCTGATCAGAATCTGGATTTGGATGAAGCCTTCTACGAACAGCTGGGAGCTACCTCACGATCACATTCCCTGGTCCTCATGGGGTATTTCAACCACCCTGATATTTGCTGGGGTAGCCACACAGCCAAGCACATGCAGTCCAGGAGGTTCCTACAGATTGTTGACGACAACTTCCTGACCCAGATGATCGAGGAACCCAAAAGGAGGGGGTGTGCTGCTGGACCTGGTACTGACGAATAGAGAGGATCTGATTGGCGATGCGAAGGTTGGAGGCAGTCTCGACTGCAGTGACCATGAGATGGTAGAGTTAAAGATCCTGTGTGGAAGGGACAGAACACAAAGCAGGACCGTGACCCTGGATTTCAGGCGAGCTGACTTTGGCCTCTTCAAAGATCTACTTGGACGAATTTCATGCAATATGATTCTACATTGTAGAAGTGCCAATGAGAGCTGGTCAATCTTCAAGTACCACTTCCTCCAAACGCAGAATCAGTGTGTCCCAATGTGCAAGAAAGGAGGAAAAGGAAGTAGGAGGCCTCCATGGATAAGCAAGGATCTGCTGGGACAACTCAGGCAGAAAGCAGCCATCTATGAGAGGTGGAAACAGGGGCTGACTTCTTGGGAAGAGTATAGGAACATTGCCAGGGCATGTAGGGATTCAACTAGGAAGGGTAGAGCCCTTCTAGAATTAAATTTAGCCAGAGATGTTAAAGACAGTAATAAGGCATTTTTCAAGTACATCAGCAGCAGAAGGATGGTTAGGGGTAATGTGGGCAAACGGCTGAACACAAAGGGTGCCTTGGTTTCTGAGGATGCAGAGTACTGCATCCTAGAGTAGAGAGAGGTGACTGTTGTGATTGCTAAGCCTCTCTCTATCATTTTTGAACAATCATGGAGGACAGGTGAGGTAACTGAGGACTGGAGAAAGGCCAATGTCACGCCAGTCTTCAAAAAGGACAGGAAGGACGACCCAGAAAACTACAGGCTGGTCAGTCTCACCTCCATTCCTGGAAAAGTGATGGAACAACTCATCCTGAATGTTATCACTGAACATATGAAGGATAAGATGGTTCTCAGGGGGAGTCAACATGGCTTCACCAAGGGGAAATCCTGTTTGACTAACCTGATATCCTTCTATGAGTGCATAATCGGCTGGCTAGATGAGGGGAGAGCAGCAGATGTCATGTACCTTGACTTCAGCAAGGCTTTTGACACTGTCTCCCACAACATCCTCATCAGATAGCTCGGGCAGTGTGGCTTGGATGAGTGGACAGTGAGGTGGATCGAGAGCTGACTGAATGACAGAGTCCAGAGGGTGGTGAAAAATGACATGGAATTGAGTTGGAAGTCTGTGGCCAGTGGAGTTCCACAGGGATCTATTCTGGGGCCAGTCTTGTTTAACATCTTCATCAACAACCTGGATGAAGGGACAGAGTGTACCCTCAGCAAGTTCGCTGATGACACCAAACTGGGAGGACTGACTGATTCCCCAGAAGGCTGTGCTGCCATTCAGTGGAATCTCGACCAGCTTGAGAGTTGGGCAGAGAGGAACCTGATGAGGTTCATCAAGGACAAGTGCAGAGTCCTGCATCTGGGAAGGAACAACCCCATGCACCAGTACAGGCTGGGGGTGAAACTGCTGAAGAGCAGCTCTGCAGACAGAGACCTGGGAGTCCTGATTGATAATAAACTAAATATGAGCCAGCAATGTGCTTTCTTGTACCTTCCAGAGGCAGTGGCGTATCTTCTACTGGCAGGTTGTATTTTTTCAATGGGAACTGAGCAGGCCAGATGCTCAATATGGGAGATAGGACCCACAGGAAAGAAGCTGCAAAGGTGACACAGTCCTGGCTGATAGGCTACACGGGGTCCTACGTACCACTGTAGGTGGTGTCTGTGTACCTGCTTTCTTGTAGCTCCCAGACGCAGAGACGTAACATCAACCGGCATCCTTTATTCTTTCATTGGGAGATGAGCAGGCCAAGTGCACGAGATTGGAGATACTTGTCACAGGAATCAACTGTAAAGGTGACCCAGTGCTGCCTGATAGGCTACATGGGGGCCTACGTACCACTGTAAGTGTGGTCTGCGTACGTGCTTTTTTTCAACTCCAAGACACTTTGGCGTAGCTTCTACCGGCAGCCTGTATTTTTTCAATGGGAGCTGAGCAGGCCAATTGCGCAAAATTGGACATAGCTCCCACAGGAAAGCAGTGGCAAAGATGACACAGTGCTGACTGATAGGCTACACAGGGACCTACATATCACTGTAGGTGCGGTATGCGTACCTCCTTTCTGGTAGCTCTCAGAAGCAGTGGCGTTACTTCTACCGGTAGCCTTTTGTTTTTAATTAGAGTTGAGCATGCCAAGTGCGTGGGAAAGAGATAGCTCAACCAGGAAAGCAATTGCAAAGGTGACACAGTTCAGGCTGATAGGCTACACGGGGACCTGTAGGTGGTGTCAGCGTACCCCCATTTCTTTTAGCTCCAAGACGCAGAGACGTTACTTCCATTGACAGCCTTTATTGTCAATGGGAGCTGAGTAGGCCAAGTGCATGGGATTGGAATTAACTATCACAGGAAACCAGCTGCAAAGGTAGCACAGTGCTGGCTGATAGGCTACATGGTTTTTGCAGATACACAATTATTTTAGTTAACAACTTATCATCACAATAAGTAGTCAAGTACTTGTTAAGCACTTGTTAATCACTTAGTAATAGTTCAACCAATTAGCTAAGCACTTGCAAAAAACTCAAACACCTGTTATCTTTTTTTGACAAATCACTGTGTTTTTTGAAATTTTGTGTTTGTTGGGAACCAATCAAGGTGAAGGGGTAAATTGATAGATGGACATTTTATGCATGCTTGTGTTAGCAAATGTGATTCTTTTGTTTGAGGTGTATAAGAACCCTTAAAATGGTAACTGACAAGGAAGCACCTATGGAGGAGCCATCCCCTCCCCCCCCCCCCCCGTTTTTTTCCTAGAGCTGCATAATAAAGAAGTGCCTGCTTATCTGCATTCCTGTGCAGATAAGTTTTTCGTGATTGCCAATCCGTCAACATTTTTGGCAACCCAGCTGGGACCTTGCGAATGAGACTGGACGGGATAGGATGCTGATCGAACTCCAGCCTGCACCGAGGAATTCTTGGGGAGGACTATCGCCTGCAACACTTACAGCTCCTCTGAAAGTTCCTTGGAGTGGTAAGGCACTTCGAATTGGTTGGTGGTGGAACCTGGTGAACTAGCCTGTAAGTCACGGTGTCAGACCCCGCTTGGTGGGGCCCAGGGAAAGCCCAAAGGAGCCTGCCAGTAAGACGGAGCGAAAGTTCCACTTGGTTGGGCTAGAGGATCCACATATTGGTATTGGGAGCCTAGGTGCCGCCCGTAAGGCTAACACGAAAGCGATCGCAGGGCTGGAATTGCTATTACAGCCTGTAAGTCGAACGAAGTGATCGCAGGGTTGACATTGGTAATTGACAATTGGTAATTAGTATAAGTGGGCCCACATAAGTATATTGTAAGGTACCTCTTGGTTTTGGTTTGTACATTGATTTGTACATTGGTTTGTATATTGCTTTGTATATTGTTTTGTGTATATATATGCATATTATTCTATATTGTGTCTTGAGCTGTCTTTGAGTGTGTGAATGAGACGTGCAATTGAGCACCCTAGAGGAGTGCAGCTGGAGAGAAGCGAAGCGAAAGAACAAAACGACTGTTGAGAAAGTATTTGTAACTAAAAGGATTTTGAAATAGCAAACAAAGTACCTGAGAATTCACCTCTTGGGTGTCTCTTGGCAGGAAGGAGTTTAAGGGAGATTTTCATAAAGATCAACTTATAGAGTACTGTAATCATGTGTACAAATATTGAACTGTGCCTTTAAGTCTCTCTGTTTGAAGGACACCATAATTTTTGGCTATGGCATCTAAGAGGTCAAACCTGTTTAGGGGCGGAAATTCTAACAATAAGGGCCCTATGTCAAAAGCCTATCCTTTGGGCTGCCTTTTGGCTCCCTGGAAAGTAATACATAATGATTTGTGTAAAAAGCAGCTTAATGAATATCGCAATCATACGTGGCCAATGTATGCTCTGGATGATGAGGAACTGTGTCCCCTGAATGGAATACTAAGTTATAATAGTATCTTGCAATTAATGTTGTTTTATAAGAGCGAGGAAAAGTGAGATAAAGTCCGATATGTAGATCTGTTCTTTTATTTAAGAGAAAAATCTGAATGGCAGAAAGAATCTGAATGAACAAATCACGTAATGTCACTCACAGTAGAAAAACAAAAGGTTCAAAACTGTTGCTCCCCATGCACTGCAGCAAAAATTTGTTGATGAGACCACTCTGCCTGAAAGGGTAGAATGGCCCTCGAAAGGATTTGCTTGGTAAGGGTTAATCGTTTCTGGGAACCTGCCTGAAAGGGTTGGCTCCTTGAAGTGTAGGAACCTGCCTGAAAGGGTTGGCTCCTTGAAGCGTAGGAACCTGCCTGAAAGGGTTGGCTCCTTGAAGCGTAGGAACCTGCCTGAAAGGGTTGGTTTCATGAGAACAAAGCCCTGGTTTTACCAAGCACATTCTGTGTTTAGAGTAAGCGATAGTAACAGTACCAGATGTCTTGTAGTCACGGAACATGCATTAAAGATATGTGGTAAACAACATCATAAATTTTGTAAAATAATACTTGATTGTTTTGTAGCATATAAAAACTGCACATATTCATATTGTTTGTTGATGTGAACCGATGATCTTTGCGATAAGTAATGACTATAAAAGAGCCTATGAAGAAGTAATAAACTATCACTTGCCCTAAGAGCAGTGGTCTGCCTGTCCTTCATCGTCCTGGAAAGAGCTGGTCTCTGACAATTTGTCTTAAACATTTGACCGTGAAGGGGGAAGAGCTGTTCCTATATATACACCCTCTCTCACTTATCCGCTTCCCAACATGAACCTGAACAGGGACCCAGCAACCTGACAAGGATACATCCAGGAGTGCTGGTTCAAAAGAGGGCTCCCAGCCCTATCCAGAGAGTAGTAACATGGAAAAATGAGGACTCTGACACAGAATCTTCCTCATTGGTGTCCAAGAGAACTCAATGCTGTACTCATTTAATAACCACCTTAAAGATCTGCTTACATTCTGAAGTAAAACAGCATATAATTGCCCCATTAAGGCAAGGGGTTGGGCAGAGTGAACCAGTACACAGGAAAATGCCTTTCTCACCTTCTGATTTAATTCTCTGAGAAAAAAATAAACTGACTCCTATAAGGAGCACCCAGATAAAGTGAGAAAGAGAAAAAAAAAAAACAAAGAAAAAAAAAAGGAACCAGAGAATAGAACCCAATATAAACATGGGAGTAATGTATTCAGTTTTAAATACATGTAGAGGAGCAATAGGAACTAAAACTGTAAATATTGTGGGAACCACAGGGAAAGAGGAAAATCATCCATTTTTGCAATCCTAAAATTTATAATTTTTCAATAAAGTGATAACATATGAATTTTTGTGTGTTTCAGAATGTCCCATACCCCTGATGGGAAGGGACTTGTTGTCTAAATTAAATGCAGAAATTATCTCTGAAAATGGAGACTTATTACTAAAAATACCTGAATCAAAGACAGGACAAATATTGATGATAAAAGAAAAAAGAAAGATGCTAGAACTGTCTCCAGAAGTGGAAAATGCAGTGATGTCAATAGTGTGGGAAACGAGATTCCAGGAAAATCAAAATTGGCACAACCAGTAAAAATTGAAATAAAAGAAAAAGCAAAATCGACCAGGTTGAGACAATACCAAATAAAACCTGAGGAAAAACAAGGATTAAAAGTACTAGTTGACAAATTTCTGAAATATCAAATTCTAGAAGAATGTAAGTCAGAGTATAGACTAGTCCAGGATTTAAGACCTATAAATCAGATTGTGAAAGATATACATCTAGTTGTAGCAAACAAATATACCTTACAGCTCTGAGAGAAAATTATCAGTGGTTTACAGTGCTTGATTTAAAAGATGCTTTCTTTTGTATCCCCTTGAAAAAAGGAAAGTTGTAAACTATTTGCTTTTCAGTGGTTAAGCCCCCAAACAGGACGCAAGGTACAGTTAACATGGACACGGCTACCTCAATGATTCAAGAACAGCTCAACTATCTTTGGAAGACAACTGGCAAAAGAACTGGAACTTTGCACTAATGAAAAGACAGTGACACCAAGACCAGAGCATTTGCTTGTCCAATATGTGGATGACATTCTAATTGCCACAATGGGAAGATCAGCCTTCATACAAGTAACCATTGAACTTTTAAACTTTTTGGGATTAAACAGGTACAAGGTATCAAAAGAAAAAGCTCAAATAGCAGTCAAACAGTGACATATTTTGGCCTCGAAATTTAAAAAGGAAAACAGAGACTGGGAACAAATGGAAAGGAAGCGATTTCTGCTATTTTGGAACCACTCACTGTGCATGAGTTGTGGGCATTTTTGGGAATGACTGGATGGTGCAGGCTCTGGATCATGGATTATGGTCTTATAGCCAAGCCATTATATGAAGCCCAAAATCTACGCCTTTTACATGGGGCAAAAAAGAGCAAGAATCTTTCTGAAAGGTTAAAATAGCTCTGATGACAGCCTCAGCCTTAGGCTTGCCAGATTTAACAAAAGACTTTCAGTTATTTGTTCATGAACAACAAGATTTGTCTCTAAAAGTTCTGACGCAGGAACTGGGAAGCTGGAAGAGACCAGTGGGATATTTTTCTAAACAACTGGACCTGGTGAGCAGGGGATGGCCTTTTTGCCTGTGAGCAGTAGCTGCAACTGTCACACTGATCCAAGATGCAAGAAAGCTGACCTTGGGAAGGACTATTACAGTCTATGTCCCACATATGTTAACCATACTCTTGGAGAAAAAGGGGGGACACTGGTGATCCCAGAGCCGAAAGATGAATTACCAGGTAATTCTTACTGAAATAACCTTCTGCATCCTGCAGTGTTTCTGAGTACTTCAAAGGAAGGGCAACAACTGGAACACGACTGTGTTGCAACCATTGAACATATTCCAGCATATTCCAGCAGAGAGGACCTGAAGGATGATCCTCTTGAAAACCCTGAATGGGAACTGTTCACAGATGGCAGCAGCTTCGTCGTTAATGAAACTCGCCACGCGGGATATGCGGTAACAGCCGAAAACACGGTAATAGAAGCAAATGCGTTGCAGAGAAAACAGAACTGATTGCATTGACACATGCTTTGGAATTAAGTAAAGGAAAACGAGTTAGTATTTGGACTGACTCAAAATATGCTTTTGGAGTAGTCCATGTCCATGGCACCCTGTGGAAAGAAAGAGGACTACTGTCCTCCCAGGGATTAAGCATCAAAAGGAAATCTTGCAACTGCTGGCAGCAGTGCAGGAACCAGTTCAAGTGGCAATCATGCACTGTAAAGCACATCAGACAGGGAGCTCAAAGATAATTCATGGAAACAGATTAGCAGATCAGACTGCTAGGATAATAGCAGAACACACAGTCTCACAAATGGCAATCATCCCCACCAGAACAGTAGCGCTTCCTAAGGAGCCACCAAAATATTCAGGGGAGGATGAGAAATTGGCTAAGTTACTAAATGCAGAGAAAGATTCAGAAGGATTGTGGAGGACAAGTACAGGTCAGGTAGTATTGCCTCCCTTAATCATGAGAGAGATTTTGAAAACAAAGCATAGGGAGTGTCACTGGGATGCAGAATCTATGACTCATCTTCTGAAAAGAAGTGTAATATCAATACAAATGTTGGAAATGGCCAAATCAGTAACATCGAAATGTAATTTTCTTTTTTTAAAGAAAAATCCAATAGAAGCAAAAAAAAAAGGGGTACAGATGGGCAAAATAAAAACTGGAGTGGAACCAGGAGATTATTGGCAAATTGATTTTACAGAATTACCTAAATGCAATGGATATAAATATGTGTTGGTTGGGGTTGACACCTTCTCAAGATGGCCAGAAGTCTTTCCCTGTCGCACCAACAAGGCTAAGGAAACAGTTAAATGACTCTTACAAGAAATTATTCCAAGGGTTGGAGTTCCATTTGGAATATCTTCAGACAGAGGACCACATTTTGTGGCCAATGTGGTACAAGAGGTAAGAAAAGTCCTAGGAATTTCCTGTGATTTACATGCCCCTTGGAGACAGCAATGAAGTGGAAAAGTGAAAAGAATGGATCAGACCCTAAAAAGAAAAATTAGAAAATTTTTTCCGGAGGCTACATTAAAATGTCCTCAGGCACTTCCACTTGCATTGCTACAAAATAAGAGTGAAACCTCGAAATGGAATGTCAGTAAGTCCTTATGAGATAATGTATGGAAAACCCTATGAGGTTCCTGAACCAAATCCAAACATGCATGTGACGGGAAAACAAGATGTGTATAACTATTTTCTTCCTCTTGGATAATCCCTAGACTCCGAAATGCAGTAGTGTAGAATGGACCTCTGACTTTTGAAAATCGTGTACACAACATTCTGCCTGGATATTGTTCACATAAAGACCTGGAACAAAGAACCTCTGCAAGGAAGATTGAAAGGACCATACCAGGTGTTTCTGACCACATTCACTGCAATCAAGATTGCCAAATCAGACAGTTGTAGGAAACCTTGAGTTATTGAAGTTAACTCTGAAACACGACAAAGTTTTGGTTTTTCGTTGGTTTTTAAGTCTATGGTGGTGGAAACATGGATCAAAATTGGATCGTCAAATCAGTTTGTATTGAATGCTAAGGCCAAGACTCAAGTCCAAACAGAAATAGACTCGGAACAGGTAGTTCCAATACCAGGAAATTAGGTAAGACATGAACACACCCTGGATAGATAAAGTTTTTGAGAGACTGGACCTGGACCTAAAATCCTGGATAAAGTCACTGATTGAAATACATCTGCTACTGATTATAATGTTTCTGGTAATCTATTTGGCATATCTTCATCAAAAGCGAAATAATACAAAGAACCTGATGAAGCAATAAAATCTTGAAAGCATTGTCAAGAGAGAATGATCAGGTCAAAGGTGATCCACCACCATATGACAATTATGGTTTTGTTATGAAGACAACAGAAATACAAGAGTGAAAGTATTGGAATGTGATTATCAATACTTTAAAAAGGGGGGAAATGTTGCAGATACACAATTATTTTAGTTAACAACTTATCATCACAATAAGTAGTCAAGCACTTGTTAAGCACTTGTTAATCACTTAGTAATAGTTCAATAAATTAGCTAAGCACTTGCAAATAACTCAAACACATGATATCTTTTTTTGATCAATCACTGTGATTTTGGAAATTTTGTATTTTTTTGGAACCAATCAAGCTGAAGGGCTAAATTGATAGATGGACATTTTATGTATGCTCGTCTTGACAAACGTGATTCTTTTGTTTGAGCCCTATAAAAACCCTGAAAATGATAACTAACAACAAAGCACTTATGGAGGAGCTATCCCCCATGTTTTCCCAGCCCTGCATAATAAAGAAGTGCCTGCTTATCTGCATTCCTGTGTAGATAAGTTTTTCGGGATTGCGAATTCCTCAACAGTTTTGGCGACCCAGATGGTACCACTGTAGGTGGGGTCTGCGTACCTGTTTTCTTGTAGCTCGACGATGCAGAGGTTTAACTTCTACTGGCAGGCTGTATTTTCAATTTAGCAAGCCAAGTGCGCGGGATTGGAGATAGCTCCCACAGGAAAGCAGCTGCAAAGGTGACACAGTGCTGGCTGATAGGCCAAAGGGGGACCTACCTACCACTGTTGGTGGGATCTGCGTACATGCTTTATTTTATCTCCCAGATGCAGTGACGTAATTCTACCGGTAGCCTTTATTTTAAATGTGAGCTGATCAGGCCAACTGCGTTGTATTGGAGATAGCTACAACAGATACGCATCTGCTAAGGTGGCACAGTGCTAGCTAAGAGACTACATGGAGACCTATGTACCATTGCAGGACAGGTCTGCTTTCTAATAGGTCCCAGACGCAGTGGCGTAACTTCTATCAGCAGCCTGTACTTTCAATGGGAGCTGAGCAGGCAGAGTGCTCGAGGCTGGAGATAGCTCCCAAATAAAAGTAAATTCAAAGGTGGCACATTCCTAGCTGATAGATTATACGGGGGTCAAAGTACAACTGTCTGTGGGTTCTGCGTACCTGCTTTGTTTTAGCTCCCAGACATAGAAGCATAACTTCCATCAAACAGCCTGTATTTTCAACATAAACGGAGCAGGCCAAGTGCGTGGGACTGGAGATAGCTCCCACAGGAAAGCAGTTGCAAGGTGACACAGAGCTGGCTGATAGGATACACGGGGATCTACATTATACTGTAGATGGGGTCTGCGTATCTGCTTCCTTGTAGCTCCCAGAGGAAGTGGCGCAACTTTAACCGACATCCGGTATTTTTTCAATTGGAGCTGAGTAGGTCAAGTGCGTGGGAAAAACATAGCTCCCGCAGGGGCAAAGATTGCAAAGTGCTGGATGATAGACTACACGAAGATATATGTACACCTATAGGTGTGATCTAAATACTGACTTTCTTTTAGCTCCCAGAGGCAGTGACGTAAAGTCAACGGGCGGCCTGTATTTTTTAATGGGAGTTTAGCAGGCATATTGTGCGGGATTAGAGATAGCTCCCACAGACAGTGGATATTGTTGCTGTGTCCACAAAAACTCAGACTACTGCTACAAATTTGGATGCTCAAACCCAGTCTGTTGCTGTTAAAACTGAGGCCAATCATACTGAGGCAACTGATAAAATTGCTGTTGAATCAGAGTATCAATTTGTGCCAGTATCAGTTGCTCCTGTACAGAAAAAGAAATACATGAAAAAACCAGCTCACAGCACTAAGGATGAAGATGAACAAGGGTTATCACAGAGGGAAGAAGAGTTGGAGACAGAGATAATCAGCCTGTCCTTGTCCCTGAGTGAACTTAGAGACATGCGGAAAGATTACAGGCGTCGCCCAGGTGAGCACATTATCACCTGGATGCTCTGATGCTGGGAAAATGGAGCCCGCAGTTTGGACTTAGAGGACAAGGAAGCCAGGCAATTGGGCTCCTTGTCCAGGGACAAAGGCATTGATTAGAATATGGGAAGACGGTCAAAAACCCTCAATCTCTGGAGACAACTTCTTTTGGGTGCGAAGTGCATCACCAAATTATGCCAGTTCGTTGGCAGTTGTCTCCTGGAAAGAAGATGAGAGGCAAACGGTGGAACAACTGGCTGCTCAACTTCAGCAATATGAAGAAAATGTGTCTTGTCCTCTACAGGCTGTTGTTTCAGCTGTAGAAAAAATGTCATGGAAGACTGACAAATTTGTGTCTCGCTCTCCACCTGCCAGTACTCCATCTGTTAAGAATAAGGGTCCCCGTGCTCAAGAGCAGGAACGTAAGGAGTATAAACCCCAGGATGTTTCACAGTCCCATCCACAAGACCAAGGAGAGAATATGAGCAAGTGGGATAGGCCACCTACCCCATCTACTCCAAGATCACCCACTCCAAAAGCACAGGCACAGGAGTTGCGGAAAGGAAGGGTTACAAGAAGCAACTCTCCTTGGAGGAATGAAGCTCCAGTTTCCAGTGAGCAAGCCCCTAGACAAGATAGGAGGGTTCCTTTCAATTTTGATTCCCTCGAGGGGACCTCTGGTGTTTCCTGGGAAACTGTAAATGATGACTGCAATGACCAGTATTAGGGGGGCCCTGCCTCCAGCCAGGTGGAGGAAAGGGATAATTGAGTTTATTGGACTGTGTGGATTCGTTGGCCTGGCACATCAGATCCACAAGAATACAAGGCTTTAGTGGACACCGGTGCACAATGTACTCTGATGTCATCAAATTTTAAAGGGAAAGAATCCATTTGTATTTCTGGAGTGGCAGGGGGATCTCAACAGCTATCTGTATTAGAAGCTGAAGCGAGTCTGACTGGCACAAATTGGAACAAGCATCTCATTTGGACAGGCCCCGAAGCTCCATGTCTTAGGCATAGATTATCTTAAGAGAGGGTATTTTAAGGACCCAAGAGGATACAGGTGGGCCTTTGGTGTGGCTGCAGTGGAGGCAGAAGAGATTGAACAATTATCCAGCATGCCTGGCTTTTCAGAGGACCCTTCTATTGTGGACTTGCTGAAGGTTGAGGAGCAACAGGTACCAATTGCAACCACAACAGTGCACCGTCGGCAATATCGCACCAACAGAGACTCAGTGATTCCCATTCATAAGTTGATTCGCCAATTGGAGAGCCAAGGGGTGATCAGCAAAACTCACTCACCCTTTAACAGCCCTATATGGCCAGTACAAAAGTCTACTGGAGAGTGGAGACTGACAGTAGATGATCGTGGCCTGAATGAAGTCACGCCACCACTGAGGGCGGCTGTGCCAGACATGTTGGAACTCCAATACGAATTGGAGTCCAAGGCAGCCAAATGGTATGCCACCATTGAAATTGCCAATGCATTCTTCTCAATCCCTTTAGAAAAAGAGTGCAGGCCTCAGTTTGCTTTCACTTGGAGAGGGGTGCAGTATACTTGGAATCGACTGCCCCAGGGGTGGAAACACAGCCCCACCATTTGCCATGGACTGATCCAGGCCACGCTGGAGGAGGGTGAGGCCCCAGAACATCTGCAATACATTGATTATATTGTGGTGTGGGGTGACTCAGCAGTGGAAGTCCTTGATAAAGGAGAGAAAATAATTCAAATTCTTCTAAAGGCTGGCTTTGCCATTAAAGGCAGGAAAGTCAAAGGACCTGCACAGAAGATGCAGTTTTTAGGAGTAAAATTACAGGATGGACATCGTCATTACAATAGAGGTGCTAAAGAAGATTGCAGCCATGTCTCCATCAACTAACAAAAAGGAAACAAAAGCTTCCTTAGGTGTTGTGGGTTTTTGGAGAATGCATATTCCAAATTGCAGTATGATTGTTAGCCCCCTCTACCATGTGACATGGAAGAAGGATGATTTTGAATGGGATCCTGAGCAGCAACAAAGTTTTGAACAAACAACACAAGAGATTGTTCATGCGATGCTTCTTAGGCCAGTCCGGACAGGATCAGATGTTAAAAATGTGCTCTACACTGCAGCTGGGGAGAACGGCCCTACTCGGAGTCTTTCTCAGAGAGCACCTGGGGAGGGTTGAGGCTGACCCCTCGGGTTCTGGAGTCGGGGATACCAGAGGATCCAAGGCCCGATACACTCCAACCGAGAAGGAGATACTGGCAGCATATGAAGGAGTTCAAGCTGCATCAGAAGTGATTGGCACAGAAACACAACCCTTCGTAGCACCTCGACTGCCAGTGCTGGGCTGGATGTTCAAGGGGAAGGCATTCCCTACGCATCATGCAACTGATGCTACATGGAGTGAGTGGATCGCACTGATCACACAAGGAGCTCGCATAGGGAAGCCTAGCTGCCCTGGGATTCTGGAGGTGATCACAAACTGACCAGAGTGCGAAGATGGTGAAATATCACCAGAGAAGATGACACGTGGTGACGAGACACCATCGAATAATGAACTGCCAGAAGATGAGAAGCGGTATTCCCTGTTTACCAATGGGTCCTGCTGCCTTGTGGGAAGGCATCCGAGATGGAAGGCAGCTGTATTGAGTCCCTTATGCAAAATTTCAGAAGCTGCAGAAGGAGAGAGTGAATCCAGTCAATTTGCAGATGTAAAAGCCATCCAGTTGGCTTTAGACACTGCTGAACAGGAAAAATGACCAAGGATCTACCTCTCCACTGATTCGTGGATGGTGGCAAACGCTCTGTGGGGATGGCTACAGCAATGGAGAAAGAACAACTGGCAAAGATGGGGCAAACTCGTCTGTGCTGCTCCACTATGGCAGGACATTGCTGCTCGAATGGAGATACTAGTTGTGAAGGTGCGCCATGTACATGCTCACATACCCAAAAAGTAGGCCACGGAATAACCTCTGCATAACCAGCAAGTTGACAAGGCTGCTCCGATTTCTCAGATAGTAACTTCTACTGGTAGTTTGCATTATTGCAATGGAAGCTGAGCAGGCCAAGTGCGCCAGATGGCAGATAGCTCCCAAATGAAAGCAGTTGCAAAGGTGGACCTATGCACGAACTACACGGGGACCTACGCACCTTTGGAGGTGGGATCAGCATACCTGCTTTATTGTAGCACACAGATGCAATTGCGTACCATCTACCGGCAGCCTGTATTTAAAACGGTAGCTGAGACAGCGTGGGATTGGAGATAGCTCCCACAGGAAAGCAGCTGAAAAGTTTACTGTACTTGGTCTGAGATGATAGTGATTTTCCACAGCAGCTCTTGCAGTGCTGTGTTTACTCTTCATACAAATATTATGACTACTGCTCAAACAGCATCGGGGCTATCCCTCCAGCATTCATTCCCTCACCTTCACCAATAGTTGTGGGTGAGCACAATATTGGAGGGACCACGGCTAGAACACCTGACCCAGGCTGACCAAGGAGATTTTCCATACCATATGACGTCAGATCACTAATATAAACTGGGGGAGAGGAGCAGGAAGGAGAGGCAAGATTCATTTCTGGCCTTCCAAAATGAAACCCCTAAGTGTACTGAAGCCCTGCTTCTCGGGAGGTGGCTGGACATTGCTGCAGATGGAAAGTAGAGAATATTACCTTTATCTGCTTTTGCTTTGCTTCCTGGGCGTACGGCTTTGCTGTTTCTTTATTAAACTGCTTTTATCTCAACCCACGAGACTCCCATCTTATTTTCTCCCCTTCCCTGGCTCGCTGGAGAGGTGGGGGACACAGCGGTGCGGTGGGCAACTGACATCCAGACAGGGTCAAACTACCTCAGCCTTTTTGGCGCCCAACATGGGGCACGGTAATAGTAGTTTTACATTAAATGCATTGCAATTATAGAAGGTCAATGAGTGCAAAGTTTCTGTGCTAGTCACAGAGCCTTGCTGTAATGCAGCTTATCTTACACTTTGTAATGTTTGGGGACATGATGCTATTAACACTGACTCTGTGCTGCGCTCTAACCTTGATAGCTTTGCTAAGTTGGCTGTATGATTTTTTGAAAAGGATGAAAGGGCCTGGGAACATGATGGTCAAAATAATAATAGCGAGTCTCATTCTATTACTGATGGATTTACTATGCTGTGGGAGCTATCTCGTGGAGGTCGTTGGGCAAAGCATCTCTTTCACTAAAGCTCGGACTGATGTAGACAATTTTGTTATACAATCTTCCCAGATCCTTAGTAACCCTTTTATGAGAGTTTTAATATTACTAATTAACATGGTTGGTATATTACATATTTTGTGCAATCTGGACTCATCTGGTTATTAGAGAGGACAAATATGGGATGGAAATATGTTAAAATGCCCCCTGAAGTGAGCAGTCCCTGGGTGGCAGGGTGTGTGGATTAATTTGGGAAAATTCCTAGGACGATTATCACCTCCTGTAACCTGGGATTTTACACCTGAACATATAAAAAACCCTGCTTTACTGGCACACCACCTGATAGAAGGGTGTCTTGCCTACCCCAATGAGGCCCATGAGGTTCAGGCACTATACTGGGGCCTAGCCTCTGCCTACCGAGCCACACTCTAGTCCTCTCAGAGAACTATGGTTGAAGTGGAAACTCAAATTGTATCTGAGACCTCCATGGTTGAGTCAGTCACAGTCCAGTCCTCTTCAGAGAACTATGGCTGAGGTAGAAATTCAACCTGTATCTGAGACTACCACGGTTCAGTCAGGGAATCAAACAACAACCACAGTGGTTGCCCCAGTCGTGAAAAAGAAGCAGTGGATAAAGAGGTCAAGTCCATATCATCGATTATTAAGGGCAGAAGAGGAGGAAGAGGAAAGCTTAGAAGAAGAAGCTGGTCCTTCAGTAAGGAGATCAGAAGACGGAGTGAAAGAAATCGAAAAGGAAATGGAAACTACTCGGTCCCTCACCTCATCAGAACTTAGAGATATACGAAAAGATTACGTTAAGGAATCCCAAATCCCAAAAAGCTTATCTACACAGGAATTCAGATAAGCGGGCACTTCAACTTTGATGTTAGTTACCATTTTCAGGGTTTTTATAGGGCTCAAACAAAAGAATCACATTTGCCAACACAAGCATACATAAAATGTCCATCTATCCATTTAGCCCTTCACCTTGATAGGTTAACAAAAAACACAAAATTTCAAAAATCACAGTGACTGGTCAAAAAAAGATATCAATCCCTTTGTTTTAGTAACAACTAAGGAAACAGCTAAGGTAACCTAACAAATACATTTAGCAGGGTCTCCTAGCTAATGTAACAGGTCCCTATCAGGTGTGGTATGTAACTCTTGCAGTTTTATCCTTATGTGATTCAAATGAATACTTACTTAATCAATAGGTGTTTGAGTTATTTGCAAGTGCTTAGCTAATTGACTGAACTATTACTAGATGGTTAACAAGTACTAAAATAATTGTGTATCTGCAACAATTACAGCCAAGTGAGGGGATTGGTACCTGGCTGCTCTGTTGTTTGGATAACGGGGCTGACAGTCAGTAACTGAAAGGTAGAGAAGCCAAACAGCTGGGATCTCTTGCTAGGGATTGGAAAATTGATAGAGGCATTGGAAAGAACACCTGAATTTGCAGTCTCTGGAAATCGCTCCTCTCAAGTGTAAGGGCAAGAGACCTATTCGAGGAAAATCTTGTAAATCCCTGAGGAAAGTGGACTAGAGCAGATGAAGGTATCCAATACCTAAGGGAATTAGCTGTGTTGGAAGTCATCTATGGTGATCTAGATAATGCTGAGGCCTCCACAGATCCAGACGATGTCCAGTGTACACGGGCCATGTTGAGAAAAGTGATTCAGAGTGCCCCAGCTACGTATTCTAATATCTTGGCAATGGTATATCTCCCAGACATGGATATACCAACAGTGGAGAAAATATCTTCTTGGTTACAAAACTATGAAGAGTCTCTGCACCTCCTAATCAGTGTGGGATGATGGCCTGACTGTCAGAACCGCCCCAAGAATTCAGTCATCCACTGCCCCGACCAGGGGAAAAGGAAGTCCTAGACGTAGGAGTACACCACAAAATGAACAATCAACAATCTACAAGACATAGAAGAACTGCAACCATTTCCTTCGATGCCAATGAGGAGACTTCAGGTCTAAAATTGCAAGGATCAGATAGCAAATATTCTGATGAAGAACAGAAATAGAGGGCCCCTGCCTCCAGCCAGAAGGAGGAAAGGGATGACCGAATGTACTGGACTGTGTGGGTTTTCTGGCCTGGCACATCAAACCCACAAAGGTATAAAGCCTTAGTGGACAAAGGGGCACGGTGTACATTGATGTCACCAAGGTATAGAGGCAAAGATTCTGTCTGGGTCTCTGGAGTGACAGGGGGATGTGAAGAGTTATCTGTCTTAGAGGCTGAAGTGAGCTTAAGAGGGGAAAAATGGGAAAAGCACCCCATTGTGGCTGGTCTAGAGGCCCCTTGTATTCATGGCATCTATTACCTCAGGAGAGGATACCTCAAAGATCCCAAGGAATTTTGATGGGTTTTTGGTATAGCCAAATCAAACAACTCTCCAGTTTACCTGCCCTCTCAGGAGACCCTTTTGTTGTGGGATTGCTGCAAGTTCAAGAGCAACAGGTACCAATTGCTACCAGGACGGTGCACCGGAGGCAATATCGCACGAACCGAGATTCCCTGGCTCCCATTCGTGAGTTGATTCATCAATTGGAGGCTCAAGGAGTAATTAGCAAAACTCATTCCCCATTTAATAGTCCCATATGGCCTGTGAAAAAATCTGATGGAGGGTGGAGGTTAACAGTAGACTGAATGAAGTGACACCACCACTGAGTGCTGCTGTACCAGACATGTTAGAGCTCCAATATGAACTGGAGTCAATAGCAGCCAAGTTCTATGCTAAATATGACATCGCTAATGCATTTTTTTTCAATTCCGTTGGCAGCAGAGTGCAGGCCAGGATTCGCCTTCACATGGAGAGGTGTCCAATATACCTGGAATCGATTGCCCCAGGGCTGTAAACATAGTCCTACTATTTGTCATGGTGTATTCCAAACTGTGCTGGAAATGGGTGATGCCCCTGAACATTTACAATACAGTGATGATATAATTGTATGGGGTAACAAGGCAGAAGAACTTTTTGTGAAAGAGAAGAGAATAATACAGATTCTCATAAAAGCTGGTTTTGCTGTAAAAAGAAGCAAAGTAAAGGGATCTGCACAAGAGATCAAGTTTTTGGGCATAAAATAGCAAGATGGGAGTCGACATGTTCCTCTGGATGTTGTGAATAAAATAGCAACTATGTCTCAACTTACTAATAAGAAAGAAACACAAGCTTTCCTGGGCCTTGTGGGATTCTGGACGATGTATATTCCAGGTTCTAATTCAGCTTGTGAGTCCTCTTTTTAGAGTAACCAGAAAGAAGAACTGTTTTGAGTGGGACCTTGAGCAACAACAAGATTTTCAACAAATTAAACTGGAAATAGCTCGTGCAGTCGCCCTTGGGCCCATCCATACAGGACCAGATGTGCAGAATATCCACTACACTTCCGCTGGAGAGCATGGTCTCACCTGGTGCCTCTGGCAGAAAACTTCTGGAGAAATTCAACATCGACCATTAGGATTTTGGAGCTGAGAATATCAGGGATCAGAAGCCCACTACACACCAACTGAAAAAGAAATACTGGCAGCATATGAGGGACTTCGAGCTGCTTCAGAAGTCATTGGCAAAGAAGCTTACCTCCTCTTGGCACCACGTCTGCCTTTGTTACACTGGATGTTCAAAGAGAAAGCCCCTTCTATGCATCATGGAACCAGTGCTACATGCAGTAAGTGGATGGCGTTGATTAGACAACGATCTCGACTGGGGAAATCAAATCACCCAGGAGAATTGCCTGAGGAAGTAGCTCATGCCCAAGAAGCACCACCATATAATGAACTATCAGAAGATGAGAGGGATTATGCTTTATTTACTGATGGATCCTGCCGCGTGGTAGGAAATCATCGTAAGTGGAAAGCTGCTGTGTGGAGTCCCACATGACGAGTTGTTGAGGCCACTAAAGGAGAAGGTGAGTCGAGTCCGTTTGCTGAAGTGAAAGCCATCCAACTAGCTCTTAAGATTGCAGAACGAGAGAAGTGGCCAGTACTCTATCTTTATACTGACTCCTGGATGGTGGCTAATGCCATATGGGGCTGGCTACAGCAATGGAAGAAGACCAACTGGCAGCGCAAGGGTAAACCCATCTGGGTTGCTGCATTATTTTAGATACCCTTGTGGACTCTAGTGAAAAATAAATGGTTTTGAGAACCGCTCGAATGCGGGCAGAAGATGTCCGAACTAGGACAGTAGGGTGTACCATAGATCCAAATTTCCCTACAGGGGACCTACAATGGGATCCGAATAGGGATGATCATATGCAGAGACTGAAAAGGTACCAACAGTGGATTATATATGGGGTCCAAAATGCCATGCCCAAAACTATAAATTGGTCTAAATTATATGATGTGAGACAGGAGAAGAAAGAATCCCCAACAGCATTCTTAGAAAGGCTGAAGGAAGCAGCTTGTAAATATACCAACTTGCAACCTGAAGTCGAAGAAACTAAGGCACAACTAGCCTTAATATTTCTGGGGCAATCACAGGAGGATATTAGAAAGAAACTCCAAAAGTTGGAAGGAACAGATATACAAAATTTGGGCAAATTAGTGGAAGTAGCTTGGAAAGTTTATAATAACAGAGATTAAGAAAATGAGATAAGGAAACAAAGACAATTACTTGCAGTAGTGAATAGGACGCCTGGATTTTCAAATCAAGGAGGGGGACAAAGCTCTATGAGAGGAGGAATGAGAGGAAGGGGAAGAGGACAAGTTGGCAGAACCCCCCTTGGAACTAATCAATGTGCTTTTTGCGGGGAAGAAGGACATTGGAAAAATGAATGCCCTAAATTAGCTGGTCAACATACTAAATTGATGGTCTTGGGAGAATATATGGATTGACGAGGACCAGAGGTGAACCCAGCTGAACCTCTGGTTACAATTAAGCTGGGAGAAAAAGAGGTTACATTTTTGGAGGATACAGGTGCAACCTTTTCTGTATTAAATAGTCAAAAAGGAAACCTTGAAACTAAAACTGCAAATATTGTGGGAACCACAGGGAAAGAGGAAAATCGGCCATTTTTGCAACCCTTAAATTTACAATTTGACAATAACAGTTATAACACATGAATTTAAGTATTTTCCAGAGTGTCCCATACCCCTGATGGGGAGGGACTTGTTGTCTAAATTAAAGACCGGAAAAATATCGATGATAAAAGAAAAAAACCAAAGGTGCTAGAATTACCTCCAGAATTGGAGAATGCAGTGATCCCAATAGCGTTGGAAACTCAGATTCCAGGAAAATACAAAATGGCACAACTAGTAAAAATTGAAATAAAAGAAAAAGAAAAATCGGTCAGAGTAAGAAAATACCCAATAAAACCTGAGGAAAAAAAAGGATTAAACGTACTAATTGATACATTTCTGAAATTTCAAATTCTACAAGAATATGAGTCACAGTATAACACACCTAGTTTACCAGTACGGAAACCAAATGGGGAGTACAGGTTTGTAAAGCATTTAAGACCCATAAATCAGGTTGTGAAAGATATACATCCAGTTATAGAAAATCCGGATACCTTACTCACAGTCCCCAGAGAAAATTATCAGTGATTTACAGTGCTTGATTTAAAAGATGCTTTCTTTTGTATCCCTTTGCAAAAGGAAAGTCGTAAACTATTTGCTTTTGAGTGGGAAAGCCCCCAAAAACGACGCAAGGTAGAGTTAACATGGATGTGGCTACCCCAATGATTCAAAAACAGTCCGACTATCTTTGGAAAACAACTTGCAAAAGAATTGGAACTCTGGACTAATGAAAAGACAGTGACACCGAGACCAGAGCATTTGCTTCTCAAATATGTGTATGACATCCTAATTGCCACAACGGGAAGATCAGTCTGCATACAGGTAACCACTGAACATTTAAACTTTTGGGAATTAAACAGGTACAAGGTATCAAAAGAAAAAGCTCAAATAGCAGCCAAACAGTGATCTATTTGGACGTTGAAATTTCAAAAGGAGAACGGAGCCTGGGCAAAAATTGAAAGGAAGCAATTTGTGCTATTCTGGAACCACACATTTTGCATGAGTTTCGGGCATTTTTGGGAATGAAAGGATGATGCAGGCTCTGGATACTGGATTATGGTCTCATAGCCAAACCATTATATGAAGCCCAAAAATCTACCCTTTTATACGGGGCAAAGAACAGCAAGAAGCTTTCCTGAAGCTTAAAACAACTCTGATGACAGCCTCAGCCTTAGGCTTGCCACATTTAACCAAAGATTTTCATTTATTAGTTCATGAACGACTCTAGGAGTTCTGACGCAGAAACTAGGAAGCTGGAAGAGACCAGTGGGATATTTTTCTAAACAGCTGGACCTGGTGAGCAGGGAATGGCCTTTTTGCCTGTGAGCAGTAGCTTCCACTGTCACACTGATCCAAGAAGCAAGAAAGCTGACCTTGGGAAGGACTATTACAGTCTATGTCCCACATACGGTAACCATGTCTTGGAGCAAAAGGGGGGATATTAGTTCTCCCTGAGCTGAAAGATGAAATACCAGGTAATTCTCACTGTGCAGGATGATGTAGTGTTCAAAACAACCAACCTTCTAAATCCTGCAGTGTTTCTGAGTACTTCACAGGAAGAGCAACAACTGGAACACGATTGTGTTGAAACCATCGAACATAAAGATTCCAGCAGAGAGGACCTGAAGGATGATCCTCTTGAAAACCCTGAATGGGAACTGTTCACAGATGGCAGCAAGTTTGTCTTGCATGGAACTTGCCATGCAGGACATGCGTTAACAACTGAAAACACAGTAATAGAAGCAAATGCATTGCCAAGTACAACTTCTGCACAAAATGCAGAACTGATTGCATTGACACATGCTTTGGAATTAAGTAAAGGAAAACGAGTTAATATTTGGACTGATTCAAAATATGCCTTTGGAGTAGTCCATGTCCATGGCGCCCTGTGGAAAGAAAGAGGACTACCAGCAGCAAAAGGAAATCTTGCAACTGCTGGCGGCAGTGCAGGAACCAGTTCAAGTGGCAATCATGCAATATAAGGCATATCAGACAGGGAACTCAAAGATAATTGATGGAAATAGATTAGCAGATCAGACTGCTAGGAAAATAGCACAACAAACAGTCTCACAAAGCAGTCATCCCCACCAGAACAGTAGCACTCCCTAAGGAGCCACCAAAATATTCAGGGGAGTATGAGAATTTGGCTAAGTTACTAAATGCAGGGAAAATTCTGAAGGGTGGTAGATGAAAAGTACAGGTCAGGTAGTATTGCCTCTCTTAATCATGAGAGAGATTTTGCAAGCAAAGCATAGGGACTGTCACTGGAGTGCAGAAGCTATGACTCAGCTTCTGAAGTGTAATATAAATATAAATCTTGGAGTTGGCCAAATCAGTAACAGCGAAATGTGAAATTTGTTTAAAGAACAATCCAGTAGTATGAAAAAGAGTACAGATTGTCAAAAAAAACCCTTGATTGGGACCAGGAGATTATTGGCAAACTGATTTTACAGAATTACCAAAATGCAATGGATATAAATATGTGTTGGTTGGGGTTGACAACTTTTCAGGATGGCCAGAAGCCTTTCACTGTCGAATCAACCAGGCTAAGGAAGCAGTTAAATGACTCTTACAAGAAATTATTCCAAGGGATGGAGTTCCATTTGGAATATCTTCAGACAGAGGACAACATTTTGTGGCCAATGTGGTACAAGAGGTAAGCAAAGTCCTAGGAATTTCCTGTGATTTACTTGCCCCTTGGAGATCACAATCAAGAGGAAAAGTGGAAAGAATGAATTAGACCCTAAAAAGACAAATTGGAAAAATTTGTCAGGAGACTAAATTGAAATGGCCTCAGGCACTTCCACTTGCATTGCTACAAATAAGAGTGAAACCTCAAAGTGGAAAGTCAGTAAGTCCTTATGAGATAATGTTTGGAAATCCCTATCAGGTTCCCGAACCCAATCTGAACATGTAAGTGACAGGAAAACAAGATGTGTATAACTATTTGCTTTCTCTTGGAAAAACTCTAAACAGGCTCCGAAGTGCAGTAGTTTAGAATCGACCTCTGGTTTTCAAAAATCCATTACACAACATCCTGCCTGGAGATTACGTCTACATAAAGGCCTGGAATGAAGAACCTCTGCAAGGAATGTGGAAGGGACCATACCAGGTGTTGCTGACCACCTTCACTGCAATCAAGATTGCCGAATCAGATGCCTGGATCCACTACACTCGGGTGAAGAAAGCACCATCAAGTCCATGGAAGTAGGAGAGTTGTAGAAGATCTTTAGAAATTCAAGTAAACTCTGAAACATAACTAAGTTTTTGGTTTTGGTGGTTTTTCAGTCTATGGTGGTGGAAACATGGATCAAAATTCGAGGGTCAAATTGATTTGTATTGAATGTTCAAGCCCAGACTCCAGTCCGAACAGAAATAGACTCGGAATAGGTAATTCCAATACCAGGAAAGACTCAGGAGGAAAATTCGATGATAGGCTTGATTAAGGAATTCGCACATCTGCAAATATCTCCAAAATTTCTGCTTGCCTACCTATACCACGGGCAGTGGGAGAGTCCATTCCTTGGTGAATCTTAACCACGAATTTGACCACTGTTAAGAAAAAATGGGACTGCACACTGTAAACAAAAACCAGTGATAAGTTGGGAAGAGAGAGCAGATTACATTAGAAAGCAATGGACAACCCCCGGTAATAGAGTGGACTGTTATAAGTTGCTAAATTTGCAATTTACCACCATAGGAAGATTTGGAGGTGTTGGGTGGTGCAGATATGATGAACCAAAAACAAGGAATGTGTCCCAAATGACTATGAAATGGGAATGTGAACAGGTTAAGAGAACAGCAAACAGGGAGGAGGAATGGAATTCAGTTTGCGGTGTTAGTGTAAACCTACAATTCAGATACAGGGCTAAGACATCTTGGTGCTTTTAATGGGATGGACTTGAATTCACGGTAAGCAGGTTAGTATTAGATAGAAGTACTTCGACAAGAGAAAAGGAAAAAAAGGTTCCTTGGTGGGAATGTGAACAAGTATACAATTTCAGCACAGTTAGCCAAGCAGTTCAGCGTGTACCCCAATTGGCAATAGCCCTGAAGATTGGTTGTTTATGCAGAGGACTGAAGAACAACTTAAAGGTGACCAGTCTCTGGAGAATTAACTGTCAAAGATATATGATTCCAAGCCCAGGACATCTGGTCTGGGCTATGAGTGATGGCACGTGGACATCTCATCTGCCAGTAGATGGGAAAGTTAAACAAATAACTTTGGGATTGCCTACATTATGCCCAATTTGGACAAAAAATCTCCCTTTAAGGGCAGTTTAGAAAGTTTGCATTTGACATGAGTGAAAAGATCAAAATTAGACAATGATGATTAGAATTATCCAGGTACTAGAGTAAAAATTGGCTGGGCACTGGAATCTCTCTTAAATCCTATAGCATCCTACCAAAATAGAGAGTGGCTGTATAGAAAGAGGTATTCACACCCCATCTACAGTGGTATGTAGGTCCCTGTGTAACATATCAGCCAGCACTTTGCAATTGTTGCAGCTGCTTTCCTGTGGGAGCAATCTCCAATCCCGTGCACTTGGCCTTCTGAACTCCCATTGAAAATACAAGCTGCTGGTAGAAGTTGCAGCTCTGCGTTGTGGAGCTACAAGAAAGCAGGTACGAAGACACCACCTACAGTGGTACCATCTGGGTTTCCAATACTGTTGACCGATCCGGAATCGTGAAAAACTTATCTACACGGGAATGCAGATAAGCAGGCGTTTCATTATTATGCAGCGCTGGGAAAACACAAGGGATAGCTTCTCCATACATACTTCGTCGTTTTTATACGACTCTAAAAAAAATTCACATTTGCCAACACAAGCATGCATAAAATGTCCATCTATCAATGTAGCCCTTCACCTTGATTGATTACTGTTCTGGTTTAGTAAGGAGCTGCTTTTGGCTTAGTAACAGGGGGAGGTAGTTGCAGGGAAGACCCGGTAAAGAGTTTGCGGACTCTCCCCCGGCTCCTAGGTTCACACCTACCTCCAGCCCAGCTGGGCAAATCTGGCTCCTCTGCGATCACTATTTAGGGGAAGGGAATTTGAAGTGCTGGCAGGAGGTGTATGAGTGATACAAGATGGAGGAGACGACACGGACACTTCAGCCAGAGAAGGAGGAAGGAAGGAGAAGCAATATACCAGAGACCCAGAGGAGCAATAAGAACTAAAACTGCAACTATTGTGGGAGCCACGAAGAAAGAGGAAAATCGGCCATTTTTGCAACCCTTAAATTTACAATTTGACAATAAAGTGTTAACATATGAATTTTTGTATGATTCAGAATGTCCCATACCCCTGATGGGGAGGGACTTGTTGTCTAAATTAAATGCACAAATTGTCTTTGAAAACGGAGACTTGTTACTAAAAATACCTGAATCAAAGACAGGACAAATATCGATGATAAAAGAAAAAACAAAGGTGCTAGATTAACCTCCAGAAGTGGAGAATACAGCGATCTCAATGGTATGGGAAACTGAGATTCCAGGAAAATGAAAATTGACACACCCAGTAAAAATTGAAATAAAAGAAAACGTGAAACTGGTCAGAGTAAGAAAATACCCAATAAAACCTGAGGAAAAAAAAGGATTAAACGTACTAATTGATACATTTCTGAAATTTCAAATTCTAGACGAATGCGAGTCAGAGTATAATACATCTATTTTACCAGTACGGAAACTGAATGGAGATTATAGGTTACTTCAGGACTTAAGGCCCATAAATCAGATTGTGAAAGATATACATCCAGTTGCAGTAAATCCGTATACTTACTTACAGCAAGGAGAGAAAATTATTAGTGGATTACAGTGCTTGATTTAAAAGATGCTTTATTTTGTATCCCTTTAGAAAAGGAAAGGTGTAAACTATTTGCTTTTCAGTGGTTAAGCCCCCAAACAGGACGCAAGGTACAGTTAACATGGACACGGCTACCTCAAGGTTTCAAGAACACCACATTTTTGGAAGACAACCAGCAAAATAACTGGAACTTTGGACTAATGAAAAGACAGTGACACTGAGACCAGAGCATTTGCTTCTCAAATATGTGTATGACATCCTAATTGCCACAACGGGAAGATCAGTCTGCATACAGGTAACCACTGAACATTTAAACTTTTGGGGATTAAACAGGTACAAGGTATCAAAAGAAAAAGCTCACATAGCAGTCAAACAGTGATCTATTTGGGTCTCGAAATTTCAAAAGGAGAACGGAGGCTGGGAACAAATGGAGAGGAAGTGATTTGTGCTATTCTGGAACCACACACTGTGCATGAGTTGCGGGCATTTTTGGGAATGACTGGATGGTGCAGGCTCTGGATCATGGATTATGGTCTTATAGCCAAACCATTATATGAAGCCCAAAAATCTACCCCTTTTATATGGGGCAAAGAACAGCAAGAAGCTTTCCTGAAGCTTAAAACAACTCTGATGACAGCCTCAGCCTTAGGCTTGCCAGATTTAACAAAAGACTTTCAGTTACTTCTTCATGAATGACAGCACTTAGCTCTAGGAGTTCTGACGCAGGAACTGGGAAGCTGGAAGAGACCAGTGGGATATTTTTCTAAACAGCTGGACCTGGTGAGCAGGGAATGGCCTTTTTGCCTGCAAGCAGTAGCTTCCACTGTCACACTGATCCAAGAAGCAAGAAAGCTGACCTTGGGAAGGACTATTACAGTCTATGTCCCACATACGGTAACCATGTCTTGGAGCAAAAGGGGGGATATTAGTTCTCCCTGAGCTGAAAGATGAAATACCAGGTAATTCTCACTGTGCAGGATGATGTAGTGTTCAAAACAACCAACCTTCTAAATCCTGCAGTGTTTCTGAGCACTTCACAGGAAGAGCAACAACTGGAACATGACTGCATTGCAACCATTGAACATATATATTCCAGCAGAGAGGACCTGAATGTTGCAACTGCTAGTGGCAGTACAGGAATCAGTTCAAGTTGCAATCATGCACTGTAAAGCACATCAGACAGGGAACTCAAAGATAGTAAAATAGCACAACACAGAGTCTCACAAATGGCAATCATCCCCACTAGAACAGTAGAGCTTCTTAAGGAGCCACTAAAATATCAAGGGGAGAATGAGAAATTGGCTAAGTTAATAAATGCAGAGAAAAATTCAGAAGGGTGGTGGATGACAAGTACAGGTCAGGTAGTGTTGCCTCCCTTAATCATGACAGAGATTTTGTAAACAAAGCATAGCGAGTGTCACTGGGGTGCAGAAGCTATGATTCACCTTCTGAAAAGAAGTGTAATATCAATACAAATGTTGGAAATGGCCAAATCAGTAATGGTGAATTGTGAAATTTGTTTAAAGAACAATCCAATAGAAAAAAAAAAAAGGGTAAAGATGGGAAAAATAAAAACTGGAGTGGGACCAGTAGATTATTGGTAAATTGATTTTATAGAATTACCTAAACTCAGAGGATATAAATATGGGTTGATTGGGGTTGACATCTTTTCAGGATGACCAGAAATCTTTCCATGTCGCACCAATCAGGCTAAGGAAACAGTTAAATAGCTCCTGCAAGAAATTCTTCTTCCCAAAAAGACAGCCCCTGTTTCCACCTCTCATAGATGGCTGCTTTCTGCCTGAGTTGTCCCAGCAGATCCTTGCTCATCCATGGAGGCCTCCTACCTCCTTTTCCTCTTTTCTTGCGCATTTGGACACACTGATCCTTGGCTTGAAGGAAGTGATGCTTGAAGATTGACCAGCTCTCATTGGCACTTCTACCATCTAGAATCATATCCCATGAGATTCGTCCAAGTAGATCTTGGAAGAGACCAAAGTCGGCTCGCCTGAAATCCAGGGTCACGGTCCTGCTTTGTGTTCTACCCCTTCCACACAGGATCTTGAACTCTACCATCTCATGGTCACTGCAGCCAAGGTTGCCTCCAACCTTAATATCCCCAACTAGGTCATCTCTATTCGTCAGTACCAGGTCCAGCAGTACATCCCTCCTTGTTGATTCCTCGATCATCTGGGACAGGAAGTTGTCGTCAACAATCTGTAGGAACCTCCTGGACTGCATGGACTTGACTGTGTGGCTATCCCAGCAAATATCAGGGTGGTTGAAGTCCCCCATGAGGAGCAGGGACTGTGATCCTGAGGCAGCTTGTAGCTGTTTGTAGAAGGCCTCATCCACATCCACATCCTGATCAGGTGGCCTGTAGCGGACTCCTACAACAATATCACCTGCCTTGCCCTGGCCATTAATTTTTACCCATAAGCACTCTCTCCTCATCCCCACCCAGGCACAGTTCAGTACACATTAATTGCTCTCTCACATAGAGAGCAAGTCAACTGCACGTCTTGTCAGTCTGTCTTTCCTGAACAATACATATCCCTCCATGGCTGTGCTCCAGTCATGGCAGATGTGCCACCACGTCTCTGCGACCACAATGAGGTCGTAGCCCCGCATCCGCACCCACATCTCAAGTTCCTCCTGCTTATTCCCCAGACTGCATGCATTGGTGTAGAAGTTATACCACTGCCTCTGGGAGCTATAAAAAAGTATGTACACAGACCCCACCTACAGTAGTATGTAGGTCCCCATATAGCCTAATAGCCAGTAATGTGTCATCTTGACAGTTGTTTCCTGTGGGAACTCTCGAACAGAGCGTCATTGTCCTGCTCAGCTCTCACTGAAAAAATACAGACTGTCGGAACATTTAACACCACTGCGTCTGGGAGCTACAAGAAAGCAGGTATGCATATCCCACCTACAGTGGTACGTTGATCCCCGTGTGGTCTATTAGTTAACACTTTGCCACCTTTTTAGCTGCTTTCCTGTGGGAGCTATCTCCAGTCCCTCGTACTCAGCCTTCTCAGCTTTCATGAAAAATACAGGCTGCTGGTAGAAATTCCGCCACTGCGTCAGCGAGCTACAAGAAAGCAGGTATGCAGACCCCCACCTATAGTGGTACTTTGATCCATGTGTAGTCTATCAGCCAGCACTGTGCAAACTTTGCAGGTGCTTTCCTGTGGGAGCTCTCTCCAATGCCTTGGCCTTCTCTCCAATCTCTTGGCCTTCTCAGCTCCCACTGAAAATAAAGGTGCTGGTAGAATTTACGCCACTGTGTCTGGGAGCTAAAATAAAGCAGGTACGCTGACCCCACCTATAGTGGTACTTTGATCCCCATGTGGCCTATTAGCCAACACTTTGTGACCTTTTTAGCGGCTTTCCTGTGGGAGCTATCTCCAGTGCCTCGTACTCAGTCTTCTCAGCTTTCATGGAAAATACAGGCTGCTGGTAGAAGTTACACCACTGGGTCTGGGAGCTACAAGAAAGCAGATATGCAGACCATATCTACATTGGTACGTAGGACCCCGTGTAGCCTATCAGCCAGCACTGTTCTACCATTGCAGCTGCTTTACTAAGGAACAAATCTCCAATCCCGCACACATGGCCTGCTCAGCTCTGATTGTAAAAAATACAGGCTACCGGTGGAAATTATATCAGAGCGTGTGGGAACTACAAGAAAACAGGTACGCAGATCCCACTGATATTGATACATAGATCCCGTTTAGCTTAACAGCAAACACTGTATCACCTTTTCAACTGCTTTCCTGTGGGAGCAATGTCCGATCCACCAGCACAGCAGACAGCACTTTTCCACTGTGATAATTTGACCCTGGCTAGATGCCAGGTGCCCAACACACCGCTCTATCCCCCAGCAAACCAGGGAAGGAGATAAAATATAATGGGAGTCTTGTAGGTTTACATAAAAGCAGTTGAATAAAGAAAAAGCAAAGCCACGTGCACGTGAGGCAAAGAAAAAGCAGATAAAGCTGTTACTCTCTACTTCCCATCTGCAGACGTGTCTGGCCACCTCCCGAGAAGCAGGACATCAGTACACGTAGCAGTTACTTTTGGAAGGCCAGAAATTAATCTTGCCTCCCTTTCCTGCTCCTCTCCCCCAGTTTATATTACTGAGCTGACGTCGTATGGTATGGAATATCTCCTTGGTAAGCCTGGGTCAGCTGTTCTGACCATGGTCCCTCCCAAGATTGTGCTCACTCACAGCTATTGGTGAAGGTGGGGGAAGGAATACTGGAGGGACAGTCCTGATGCTGTGCGAGCAGTAGTCATAATATTGATATCAACAGTAAGCACAGCACTGCAAGAGCTGCTGTGGAAAGTAACTACCATCCTAGACCCACTACAATCTCCACCCTTTATTCCATACCATTTATGTCATGCTCAGACAAACCATCCTAACAACCCATATACATTCTTATGTACTCTCATTAACCAGTACCCCCACTCTTCAACACACAAACATCATTCTTGTATTCCCTCTTCCATCTTGCATCAAACAACATTCTTCTATCTTTCATCCTCTGTAGATGTTCACTGGGGCAGGCCATAACTTAGGTCTCATTCATCAAGACTGATATCCAGGCCTGGGGAAAGAGTGTGTTCAGTGTTGGGCACCAGCACCGACTTGGTTTGTCCACTTGTCCAGTTTTCTTGTCCCATCCTTTCTAATCACTCACCAAGTACATCCAGGCTCTTGAGCAAAGACAGTCCCACAAATGGTTTTGCCCTTTCCCATGGGAGGTGCAACCCATACTGCCTTCCCCAGCCACTTCCCTGGGTGCACTACAGGGATCTTATCTCTTCCCACAGTATGTAGTGGTTTTGTTTTGGCAGGACCAGGACGGTTAGTTGAACCTCTGCTATTGACCAGCCAAGTGGCTTCTGCTAAATTTTTATCCCACTGCTTCCATACCCCATTGCCCAGTGCTCTCAACATGGTCTTTAGTAACCCATTATATCTCTCAATCTTTCCAGAGGCTTGTGGGTGATAGGGGATGTGGTATATCCACTCAATGCCATGTTTCTTTGCCCAGGAGTTTATGAGATTATTTCGAAAATGAGTTCCATTATCTGATTCAATTCTTTCTGGAGTGCCGTGTGGCCACAAAACTTGCCTTTCAAGACCCAAGACAGTATTTCGGGCAGTGGCGTGGTTTACAGAGTATGTTTCCAACCAACCAGTAGTTGCTTCCACCATGGTGAGTATATACCGCTTGCCTTGATGTGTTCGTGGTAGTGGTCCAACATAGTCAATTTGCCAGGCCTCACCATACTGAAAACCCAGCCATCGGCCTCTGTTCCAGGGAGACTTGATTCGTGTGGCTCGCTTGATTGCGGCACACGTTTCACATTCATGGGTGACCTGTGTGATGGCTTCCATGGTCAAGTCCACCCCTCGATCACGAGCCCATCTATATGTTGCATCTCTTCCCAGATGTCCTGATGTTTCATGGGCCCATCGAGCTATAAATAGCTCACCTTTACGCTCCCAGTCTAGATCTACCTGAGCTAGTTCAATTTTAGCAGCTTTATCTACCTGTTGGTTATTCCATTGTTCTTCATTGGCACGGCTTTTTGGCACATGAGCATCTACATGATGTACTTTCAGAGTCATATTTTCCACCCGAGCAGCAATGTCTTGCCATAATGCAGCAGCCCAGATGGGTTTACCCTTGCGCTGCCAGTTGGTCTTCTTCCATTGCTGTAGCCATCCCCATAGAGCATTAGCCACCATCCAGGAGTCAGTATAAAGAAAGAGTACTGGCCACTTCTCTCGTTCTGTAATCTTTAGAGCTAGTTGGATAGCCTTCACTTCAGCAAACTGACTTGACTCACCTTCTCCTTCAGTGGCCTCAACAACTCGTCATGTGGGACTCCACACAGCAGCTTTCCACTTACGATGATTTCCTACCACGCGGCAGGATCCGTCAGTAAACAAAGCATAATGCCTCTCATCTTCTGATAGTTCATTATATGGTGGTGCCTCTTAGGCACGAGCTACTTCATCAGGCAATGCTCCAAAATCTCTGCCTTCTGGCCAGTCCATGATTTCTTCCAGGATTCCTGGGCGATTAGATTTCCCCAGCCGAGATCGTTGTGTAATCAACGCCATCCACTTACTCCATGTAGCGCTGGTTGCATGATGTATAGAAGGGGTTTTCCCTTTGAACATCCAGTGTAACACAGGCAGACGTGGTGCCAAGAGGAGATGAGCTTCTGTGCCAATGACTTCTGAAGCAGCTCGAAGTCCCTCATATGCTGCTAGTATTTCTTTTTCAGTTGGGGTGTAGTGGGCTTCCGATCCTCGATATCCTCGGCTCCAAAACCCTAATGGTCGACCTCGGGTTTCTCCAGATGTTTTCTGCCAGAGGCTCCAGGTGAGACCATGCTCTCCAGTGGCAGTGTAGAGGATATTCTGCACATCTGGTCCTGTACGGATGGGCCCAAGGGCGACTGCACGAGCTATTTTCTGTTTAATTTGTTGAAAAGCTTGTTGTTGCTCAAGGCCCCACTGAAAACAGTTTTTCTTTCTGGTTACTCTAAAGAGAGGGCTCACAAGCTGACTATAACCTGGGATATGCATCCTCCAGAATCCCACAAGGCCCAGGAAAGCTTGTGTTTCTTTCTTATTAGTCGGTTGAGACATAGTAGCTATTTTATTCACAACATCCATAGGCACATGCCGACGCCCATCTTGCCATTTTATGCCCAAAAACTGTATCTCTTGTGCAGGTCCCTTTACTTTGTTTCTTTTTATAGCAAAACCAGCTTTCAGGAGAATCTGTATTATTCTTTTCCCTTTCTCAAACACTTCTTCTGCCTTGTTGCCCCATACAATTATGTCATCAATGTACTGTAAATGTTCAGGGGCATCATCCATTTCCAGCACAGTTTGGATTAGACCATGGCAAATAGTAGGACTATGTTTCCACCCCTGGGGCAATCGATTCCAGGTATATTGGACACCTCTCCATGTGAAGGAAAATTGTGGCCTGCACTCTGCTGCCAATGGAATTGAGAAGAATGCATTAGCGATGTCAATCGTAGCATACCACTTGGCTGCTTTTGACTCCAGTTCATACTGGAGCTCTAACATGTCTGGTACAGCAGCACTCAGTGGCGGTGTCACTTCGTTCAGGCCACGATAGTCTACTGTTAACCTCCACCCTCCATCAGATTTTTTCACAGGCCATATGGGACTATTAAATGGGGAATGAGTTTTGTTAATTACTCCTTGAGCCTCCAGTTGATGAATCAATTCACGGATGGGAGTCAGGGAATCTCGGTTCGTGAGATATTGCCTCCGGTGCACTGTCCTGGTAGCAATTGGTACCTGTTGCTCTTGAACTTGCAGCAATCCCACAACAAAAGGGTCTTCTGAGAGGCCAGGTAAATTAGAGAGTTGTTTGATTTTCTCTGTATCTACAGTGGCTATACCAAAAGCCCATCGATACCCCTTGGGGTCTTTGAAGTACCCTCTCCTGAGGTAATCTATGCCAAGAATACAAGGGGCCTCTGGACCAGTCACAATGGGGTGTTTTTTCCATTTGTCCCCTGTTAAGCTCACTTCAACCTCTAATACAGATAATTCTTCACATCCCCCTGTCACTCCAGAGATCCAGACAGAATCTGTGCCTCTATACCTTGATGGCATCAATGTACACTGTGCCCCTGTGTCTACTAAGGCTTTATACCTTTGTGGGTTTGATGTGCCAGGCCATCGAACCCACACAGTCCAGTAGATTCGGTCATCCCTTTCCTCCTCCTGGCTGGAGGCAGGGACCCTCTATTTCTGTTCTTCATCAGAATATTCGCTATCTGATCCTTGCAATTGCAGACCTGAAGTCTCCTCATTGGCATCGAAGGAAGTAGTTGCAGTTCTTCTATGTCTTGGAGATTGTTGATTGTCCTCTTTTGTTTTGGCAGCCACTCTGCTGACAGCCCTCTTGGGTGGTCCTTTTCTAACAGCTGTCTTCCCCCTTAGTTCACGTACACGCGCTTCCAGCTTAAAAGTGGGTTCACCATCCCACTTCCTCATATCCTCTCCTTGGCCACGCAAAAAGAGCCAGAGTTCATTTCGCGGTGTACTCCTGCGTCTGGGGCTTCCTTTTCCCCTGGTTGGGGCAGTGGATGACTGAATTCTTGAGGCAGATCTGATAGTCAGGCCATCATCCCACACTGATGAGGAGGTGCAGAGGCTCTTTTCATAGTTCTGTAACCAAGAAGATACCCTCTCCACTGTTGGTATGTCCATGTCTGGATGATACACCATTGCCAGGATATTAGAATATGTAGCTGGGGCACTCTGGATCACTTTTCTCAACATGGCCCGTGTACACTGGACATCGTCTGGATCTGTGGAGGCCTCGGCATTATCCAGATCACCATAGATGACTTCCAACACAGCTAATTCCCTTAGATATTGGATCCCTTCATCAGCTCTAGTCCACTTTCCTCGGGCATTTACGAGGTCTTCCTTGAATGGGTATCTTGCCCGTACACTTGAGAGGAGTCGTTTCCAAAGACTACAAATTGAGGTTTTCTTTCCAATGCCTCTGTCAATTCCCCGGTCCCTAGCAAGAGATCCTAGCTGTTGGGCTTCTCTGCCTTCCAGTTGTTGACTGTCAGCCCCGTTATCCCAACATCGGAGCAGCCAGGCACCAATCTGCTCACCTGGCTGGCGACTGTAATCTTTTCGCATATCTCTAAGTTCTGTTGAGGTGAGGGACCGAGTACTTTCCATTTCCTTTTCGATTTCTTTCACTTCTTCTCCTGATCTCCTTACCGAAGGACCAGTTTCTTCTTCTAGCCTTTCCTCTTCCTCCTCTTCTGCCCTTACTAATCGATGATATGGACTTGACCTCCTTATCCACTGCTTCTTTTTCACTACTGGGGCAACCACTGTGGTTGTTGTTTGGTTCCCTGTCTCAACCATGGTAGTCTCAGGTATAGTTTGAATTTCCACCTCGGCCATAGTTCTCTGAGAGGGCTGGACTGCGACTGACTCAACTATGTTGGTCTCAGGTACCGTTTGAGTTTCCATTTCAATCATAGTTCTCTGAGAGGACTGGAATGCAGCTCGGTAGGCAGAGGCTAGGCCCCAGTATAGTGCCTGAACCTGATGGGCCTCATTAGGGTAGGTAAGACACCCTTCTATCAGGTAGCGTGTCAGTAAAGCAGGGTTTTTTATCTGTTCAGATGTAAAATCCCAGGTTACAGGAGGTGATAAGCGTCCTAGGAATTTGCCTAAATTCATCCACATACCCTGCCACCCAGGGACTGGCCGCTTCAGGGGGCATTTTAACATGTTTCCATCGCAAATTTGTACTCTCTGATACCCAGATGAGTCCAGATTCCACAAGATATATAATATACCAACCATGTTAATTAGTAATATTAAAACTCTCGTATAAGGGTGACTAAGGACCTGGGAAGTCTGTGTAACAAAATTGTCTAGATCAGTCTGAGCTGAGAAGAAAGAGGTGCTTTGCCCCATGGCCTCCACAAGATAGCTCCCACAGCACACTAAATTCATAAGTAACAGAATGAGACTTGCTATTATTATTTGGGCCATCATGTTCCCAGACCCTTTCATCCTTTTCACAAAATTATATAGCCAGCTTAGCAAAGCTATTAAGGTTAAAGCACAGCAGATAGTCAATGTTAGTAGCATCGTGTTCCCAAACATTAGAAAGTGTAAGATAAGCTGCATAACAGCAAGGCTCCTTGACCAGCACGGGAACTTTGCACTCGTTGTGCTTACTGTAATTGCAATGGAGCTAATGTAAAACTGCTATTATCTCGCCCCACGTTGGGCGCCAAAAGGGCTGTGGTAGTTTGAGCCTGGCTGGATGCCAGGTGCCCACCACACCGCTTTATCCCCCACATCCTCAGCAAGCCAGGGAAGGGGAGAAAATAAGATGGGAGTCTCGTGGGTTGAGATAAAAGCAGTTTAATAAATAAGCAGCAAAGCCACGCGCGCGGGAAGCAAAGCAGAAGCAGATAAAGCTGTTACTCTCTACTTCCCATCAGCAGCGATGTCCGGCCACCTCCCGAGAAGCAGGGCTTCAGTACGAGTAGCGGTTGCTTTGGGAAGGCCAGAAATGAATCTCGCCTCCCCTTCCTGTTCCTCTCCCCCAGTTTATATTACTGAGCTGACGTCATATGGTATGGAATATCTCCTTGGTCAGCCTGGGTCAGCTGTCCTGGCCATAGTCCCTCCCAAGATCATGCCCACTCACAGCTATTGGTGAAGGTGGGGGAAGGAATGCTGGAGGGACAGCCCTGATGTTGTGCAAGCGGGAGTCATAATATTGATATCAACAGTAAGCACAACACTGCAAGAGCTGCTGTGGAAAATCACTATCGTCCCAGACCCACTACACCTGTGTAATGGCTTCCATGGTGAAGTCCACCCCTCGATCACGAGTCCATCTATATGTTGCATCTCTTCCCAGATATCCTGATGTTTCATGGGCCCACCGAACTATAAATAGTTCTCCTTTACGCTCCCAGTCTTGGTCCACCTGAGCTACTTCAATTTTGGCAGCTTTATTTACCTGTTGATTGTTCCATTGTTCTTCAGTGGCATGGCTTTTGGGCACGTGACCATCTCCATGACGATCTTTCAGAGTCATGCTTTCTATCCGAGCGGCAATGTCTTGCCATAACGCAGCAGCCCAGATGGGTTTACCCTTGCGCTGTCAGTTGGTCTTCTTCCATTGCTGTAGCCATCCCCATAGAGCATTAGCCACCATGCAGGAGTCAGTATAATGATAGAGTACTGGCCACTTCTCTCGTTCTGCAATCTTAAGAGCTAGTTGGATGGCTTTCACTTCAGCAAACTGACTTGACTCACCTTCTCCTTCAGTGGCCTCAACAACTCGTCGTGTGGTACTCCACACAGCAGCTTTCCACTTACGATGATTTCCTACCGTGCAGCAGGATCCATCAGTAAACAAAGCATAATGCCTTTCATCTTCTGATAGTTCATTATATGGTGGTGCTTCTTGGGCATTAGCTACTTCCTCAGGCAATGCTCCAAAATCCCTTCCTTCTGGACAGTCCATGATCTCTTCTAGGATTCCTAGACAATTAGATTTCCCTAGCTGATACCGTTATGTAATCAGCGCCATCCACTTACTCCATGTAGCTCTGGTTACATGATGTATAGAAGGGGTTTTCCCTTTGAACATCCAGTGTAACACAGGCAGACGTGGTGCCAAGAGGAGATGAGCTTCTGTGCCAATGACTTCTGAAGCAGCTTGAAGGCCCTCATATGCTGCTAGTATTTGTTTTTCAGTTTGGATGTAGTGGGCTTCTGATCCTCGATATCCTCAGCTCCAAAACTCTAATGGTCGACCTTGGGTTTCTCCAGATGTTTTCTGCCAGAGACTCCAGGTGAGACCATGCTCTCCAGCAGCAGTGTAGTGGATATTCTGCATATCTGGTCCTGTACGGATGGACCCAAGGACGACTGCACGAGCTATTTCCTGTTTAATTTGTTGAAAAGCTTCTTGTTGCTCAAGGCCCCACTCAAAACAGTTCTTCTTTCTGGTTACTCTAAAGAGAGGGCTAACAAGCTGACTATAACCTGGGATATGAATCCTCCAGAATCCTACAAGGCCCAGGAAAGCTTGTGTTTCTTTCTTATTAGTTGGTTGAGAAATAGTCGCTATTTTGTTCACAACATCCAGAGGCACATGCCGATGTCCATCTTGCCATTTTATGCCCAGCACAGTTTTGATTAGACTATGACAAATAGTAGGACTTTGTTTCCACCCCTGCGGCAATCGATTCCAGGTATATTGGACACCTCTCCATGTGAAGGCAAATTGTGGCCTGCACTCTGCTGCCAATGGAATTTAGAAAAATGCATTAGCCATGTCAATCGTAGCATAGCACTTGGCTGCTTTTGACTCCAGTTCATACTGGAGCTCTAACATGTCTGGTACAGCAGCACTCAGTGGTGGTGTCACTTGATTCCGGCCACGATAGTCTACTGTTAACCTCCACTCTCCATCAGATTTTTTCACAGGCCATATGGGACTATTAAATGGGGAATGAGTTTTAGTATTTACTCCTTGAGCTTAGTCATCAGCTCTACTCCACTTTCTTCGGGCATTTACAAGGTCTTCCTTGAATGGGTATCTTGCCTTTAAACTTGAGAGGAGCCGTTTCCAGAGACTACAAATTGAGATTTTCTTCCAATGCCTCTATCAATTCCCCGGTTCCTAGCAAGAGATCCCAGCTGTTGGGCTTCTCAGCCTTTTAATTGCTGACTGTCAGCCCCATTATCCCAATGTCGGAGCAGTCAGGAACTAATTCCCTCATCTGGCTGGCGACTGTAATCTTTTTGCATATCTCAAAGTTCTGATGAGGTGAGGGACCGAGTAGTTTCCATTTCACTTTCGATTTCTTTCACTCCTTCTCCTGATCTCCTTACTGAAGGACCAGCTTCTTCTTCTAACTTTTCCTCTTCCTCCTCTTCTGCCCTTACTAATCGATGATATGGACTTGACCTCCTTATCCACTGTTTCTTTTTCACTACTGGGGAAACCACTGTGGTTGTTGTTTGATTCCCTGACTCAACCATGGTGGTCTCAGGTACCGTTTGAGTTTCCACTTCAACTACAGTTCTTTGAAAGGACTGGAGTGAAGCTCGGTATGCAGAGGTTAGGCCCCATTAGAATGCCTGAACCTCATGGGCCTCATTAGGGTAGGAAAAACACCCTTCTATCAGGGGGTGTGCCAGTAAAGCAGGTTTTTTTATCTGTTGAGCTGTAAAATCCCAGGTTACAGTAGGTGATAAGTTTTTTGTGATTGCGGATCTTTCAACCGTTTTGGCAACCCAGATGGTACCACTGTAGGTGGGGTCTGCATACGTGCTTTATTGTAGCTCGACAATGAAGAGGTGTAACTTCTACTGGCAGTCTATGTTTTCAAAGGGAGCAGAGTAGACCAAGTGCGTGGGTTTGGAGATAGTTCCCAGAGGAAAGAAACTGCAAAGGTTGAACAGTGCTAGCTGATAGAATACAATGGGACCTACGTAGCAATGTAGGTGAGCTACGCGTATCTGCTTTCTTGTATCTCAAAGACGCAGTGGCGTAAATTCTACGGGAAACCTGTATTTTTTCAATGGGAGCTTAGCAGGACAATGACTCTGGTTTTGAGAGCTCTCAAATGAAAAACAGCTGTCAAAGTGGCACATTACTTGCTGTTAGACTATATGGGGACCTGTGTACTAATGTAGGTGGGGTCTGTGTACCTGCTTTTTTGCAGCTCCCAGAGGCAGTGGTATAACTTCTGTACCAATGCATGCAGTCTGGGGAATAAGCAGGAGGAACTTGAGATGTGGGTGCGGATACGGGGCTACGACCTCATTGTGGTCGCAGAGACGTGGTGGCACATCTGCCATGACTGGAGCACAGCCATGGAGGGTTATATATTGTTCAGGAAAGACAGACTGACAAGACGTGCAGTTGACTTGCTCTCTATGTGAGAGAGCAATTAATGTGTACTGAACTGTGCCTGGGTGGGAATGAGGAGAGAGTGCTTATGGGTAAAAATTAATGGCCAGGGCAAGGCAGGTGATATTGTTGTAGGAGTCCGCTACAGGCCACCTGATCAGGAAGTGGATGTGGATGAGGCCTTCTACAAACAGCTACAAGCTGCCTCACGATCACAGTCCCTGCTCCTCATGGGGGACTTCAACCACCCTGATATTTGCTTGGATAGCCACACAGCCAAGAACATGCAGTCCAGGAGGTTCCTACAGATTGTTGACGACAACTTCCTGTCCCAGATGATCGAGGAACCAACAAGGAGGGGTGTACAGCTGGACCTGGTACTGACGAATAGAGAGGGCCTAGTTGGGGATATTAAGGTTGGAGGCAACCTTGGCTGCAGTGACCATGAGATGGTAGAGTTCAAGATCCTGTGTGGAAGGGGTAGAACATAAAGCAGGACCGTGACCCTGGATTTCAGGCGAGTCGACTTTGGCCTCTTCCAAGATCTACTTGGACGAATCTCATGGGATATGATTCTAGATGGTAGAAGTGCCAATGAGAGCTGGTCAATCTTCAAGCACAACTTCCTTCAAGCCCAGAATCATTGTGTCCAAATGCGCAAGAAAGGAGGAAAAGGAGGTAGGAGGCCTCCATGGATGAGCAAGGATCTGCTGGGACAACTCAGGCAGAAAGCAGCCATCTATGAGAGGTGGAAACAGGGGTTGGCTTCTTGGGAAGAGTATAGGAACATTGTCAGAGCATGCAGGGGTCCAACTAGGACGGCTAGAGTCCTTTTAGAATTAAATTTAGCCAGGGATGTTATGGACAGCAATAAGGCACTTTTCAAGTACATCAGCTGCAGAAGGATGGTGAGGGGTAATTTGGGCCCGCTGCTAAATGCTGAGGGTGCCCTGGTGTCTGAGGATGTAGAGAAGGCTGAAGTACTGAATGCCTTCTTTGCTTCAGTCTACGGTCAAGGCTGACCATCGGGAAGCCCAGTCTGGCAAGGATAACATGGTGGTCGCAACAGCAGAGGACTTGCCCTGGGTGGAAGAGGAAGAGTTTAAAGACTTGTTGGCCAAGCATAAAGCTCATAAGTCAATAGGTCCTGATGGGATGCATCCTAGAGTGCTGAGAGAGTTCGCTGATGTGATTGCTAAGCCTCTCTCCATTTTTGAACAATCTTGGAGGACAGGTGAGGTGTCTGAGGACTGGAGAAAGGCCAATGTCACGCCAGTCTTCAAAAAGGGAAGGAAGGATGACCCAGGAAACTACAGGTCGGTCAGCCTCACCTCCATCCCTGGAAAAGTGATTGAACAACTCATCCTGAATGTTATCACTGAACATATGAAGGATAAGACGGTTCTCAGGTGGAGTCAACATGACTTCACCAAGGGGAAATCCTTTTTGACTGACCTGATATCCTTCTATGAGTGCATAACCGGCTGGCTAGATGAGGGGAGAGCAGCGGATGTCATCTACCTTTACTTCAGCAAGGCTTTTGACTCTGTCTCCCACAACATCCTCATCAGAAAGCTCAGGCAGTGTGGCTTGGATGAGTGGACAGTGAGGTGGATTGAGAGCTGACTGAATGACAGAGCCCAGAGGGTGGTGATCACTGGCACGGAGTTGAGTTGGAGGCCTGTGACCAGTGGAGTTCCACAGGGATTAATTCTGGGGCCAGTCTTATTCAACATCTTCATCAACGAGGAGACAGAGTGTACCCTCAGCAAGTTTGCTGATGACACCAAACTGGGAGGACTGGCTGATTCCCCAGAAGGTTGTGCTGCAGGATCTCGACTGGTTTGAGAGTTGGGCAGAGAGGAATCTGATGAAGTTCAACAAGGACAAGTGCAGAGTCCTGCATCCAGCAAGGAACAACCCCATGAACCAGTACACGCTGGGGGTGGAACTGCTGAAGAGCAGCTCTACATAGAGAGATCTGGGAGTCCTGATTGATAATAAACTAAATATGAGCCAGCAATGTGCCCTCGTGTCCAAGAAGGCCAATGATATTCTGTGATGCATCAAGAAGAGTGTGACCAGCAGGTCAAGGGAGGTTCTCCCCCTCTACTCTGCTCTGGTGAGGCCTCATCTGGAGTACTGTGTCAGCTCAAGAAGGACAGAAAAGTGCTGGAGAGAGTCCAGCGCAGGGCCACCAAGATGATACATCTTTAATACAAAGAAAGACTGAGGGAACTGGGGCTGTTTAGTCTAGAGAAGAGGAGATTGAGGGGAGATCTTATTAATATTTATAAATATCTAAAGGGTAGGTCTCAGGAGGTTGGGACATCCCTCTTTTCAATAGTAGATATTAACAGGACATGGGGTAATGGGAATAAGCTGGAACACAAAAAATTCACCTTAAACATAAGAAAAAGCTATTTCATCGTGAAAGTGATAGAGTAGTGGAACAGGCTGCCCAGGGGGATTGTGGAGTCTCCTTCCTTGAAGGTCTTCAAGACGCGAATGGACATGTTCCAATGCGACCTGATCTAGGTGAACGTGCTTCTGCAGGGGGGTCGGACTAGATGATCTCTAAAGGTCCCTTCCAACCCCTACCATTCTATGATTCTATTATTCTACTGGCAGCCTGTATTTTTACTGGGAGCTGAGCAGGCCAAGAGCACGGGATTGGAGATAGCTCCCACAGGAAAGCATCTGAAAAGGTGGCACAGTGCTGACTGATAGGCTACACGGGGGTCTACGTACCACTGTTGGTAATGTCGGCGTACTTGCTTTGTTGTAGCTCCCAGACGAAGTGGTGTAACTTCTACTGCAGCCTGTATTTAAAATGGAAGCTGAGCAGGTCAAGTGTGGGGGATCCAGATAGCTCCCATAGGGAAGCAGTTGCAAAGGTGATGCAGTGCTAACTGATAGGCTACATAGGGACCTACGTACCACCGTAGGTGTCGTTGACGTACCTGCTTTCTTGTAGCTCCCAGATGCAGTGGCGTAACTTCTATCAGCAGCTTGTATTTTCAATGGCAACTTAACAGATCAAGTGCGTGGGAAAGAGATAGCTCCCACAGGAAAGCAGCTGCAAAGGTTACACAGTGTTAGCTGATACTATACACGGTGATCTACGTACCACTGTAGGTGATGTCGGAGTACCTGCTTTGTTGTAGCTCCCAGACAAGTGGCGTAACTTCTACTGGCAGCCTGTATTTCAAATTGAGCTGAGCAGGCCAAGTGTGAGTGATTGGAGATAGCTTCCACAGAAAAGCAGCTGAAAATTGGCACAGTCTTGGACGATAGGTTACACGGGGACCTACGTATCACTGTAGGTGATGTCTGGGTACCTGCTTTCTTGTAGCTCCCAGGTGCATTGACGTAACTTCGACCGGCACTGTATATTTTCAATGAGAACTGAGCAGGTAACGTTTGTAGGATTGGAGATGGATCCCACAGGAAAGCAGCTGCAAAGGTGGAACCGTGCATGCAGATTGGCTACACGGGGACGAACGTACCACTGTAGGTCGGGTCTTTGTAGCTTCTTTCTTGTAGCTCCCAAACGCAGTGACGTAAATTATACCGGCAGCCTGTATTATTTCAATTGGAACTGAGCAGGACAAGTGCGCGGATTTGGAGATAGCTCTCACAGGAAACCAGCTGCAAAGGTGGCACAGTGCTGACTGATAGGCTACACGGGAATCAACCTACCAATGTAGATGGGCTCTGTATACCTGCTTTCTTGTAGCTTCCAGAGGCAGTGGTGTAACTTCTAACGGCAACCTGTATTTTCAATGGGAGCTGAGTAGGCCAGTTGCGCGGAATTGGAGAGAGCTCCCACAAGAAAGCAATTGCGAAGATGGCACAGTACTGGCTTATAGGTTACATAGGAACCTATGTACTGTAGGTGGGGTCTGTGTACCTGCTTTTTTGTAGCTCCCAGATGCAGTGGTGTAAATTCTACCGGCAGCCTGTATTTAAAATGGAAGCTGAGAAGGTCGAATGTGCGGGATTGCAGATAGGTCCTGCAGGAAATCAACTTCAAAGGTGGCACAGTACTGCCTGATATGTTACATGGGGACCTTCATACCACTATAGGTAGGGTCAGCGTACCTGTTTTCTTGTAGCTCCCAGACACAGTGGTGTAACATCTACCGGCAGCCTGTATTTTTTAATGGGAGTTGAGCAGGCCCAGTGTGCTGAAAAGAGATAGCTAAACCAGGAAAGCAACTACAAATGTGACACAGTGCTAGCTGATAGACTACATGGGGACCAATGTACCACTGTAGGTGAGGTCGGCATACCTGCTTTCTTGTAGCTCCTCGAAGCAGAGTTGTAACTTCTCCTGGTAACTTTTATTTTTTAATGGGAGATGAGCAGGCCAAGTGTGCAATAAAGAGATAGCTCCTACAGGAAAGCTACTGAAAATGTGGCACAGTGCTGGCTGATAGGCTGCATGGGGACCTGCGTACCACTGTAGGTGTGCTCTGTGTTCCTGTTTTCTAGTAGCTCCCAGAGGCAGTGGCGTAATTTCTACCAGCAGCCTTTATTTTTAATGGGAGTTGAGCAGGCCAAGTGCGTAGGAAAGACACAGCTCAACCAGGAAAGCAGCTGCAAAGGTGGAACAGTGCTGGCTGATAGGCTACGTGGGGACCTACGTACCACTGTAGGTTGGGTTGGCTTATCTGCTTTCTTGTAGCTCCCTGACAAAGAGGTGTAACTTCTACCGGCAGCCTGTATTTTCAATGGGAGCTGAGTAGGCCAGTTGCGCAGGAAAGAGATAGCTCCCACAGGAAAACTACTGCAAAGGTCGCACAGTGCTGGCTGATAGGCTACATGGGGACCTACGAACCAATGTAGATTGGATCTGCATATGTGCTTTCTTGTAGTTCCCAGACGCAGTGGCGTAGCATGTACCGGCAGCCTGTATTTCTAATGGGAGCTGAGCAAGCCAAGTGCGTGGGATTGGAGATAGCTCCCAGAGGAAAGCAGCTGCAAAGGTGGCACAGTGTTGGCTGATAGGCTGTCCAAATTTAGCCAGGATAGAGTTAATTCCCGTGAGAAACCAGGAAAGGGTACAGCCTGAACAGATAGTCCAGGCTGGCCAGCAGATATTCGATATCCTAACGTCATGCCCGGTATATAGGTGGAGGCTACCTGGAAGAAGCTCTTCCGGAGTCACGTGCTCTAGGTCGTCGGTCCGGAGCGATCGCTGAGGTCGGGTCCTGGGTGGTGAGCAACTGCATCACTCACCAGTTTTCTTTGTAATATTCCCTTTTGTTTGTCATCGTTGTTCCTGTTTAGTTTTCCCTGGTAAATTGTTCCTATTTCAAGTTACGTGGGCTCTTTTACTTTTTTTCTCCCTCTCCAATCCCCTCCGCATTCTTTCAGGAGAGGGAGAGGGAGAGGGAGGAGTCCTGTTTTTTTTTTTCCCCTTTCCTCCCGCTGGTTAAAACCACGAAATTAATTGGTGCTAAACGTGGGGCCCGCGAGGTTGAAATAGAGAGGGTTTAAAGAAACTCCTTGTGTACAATCCTGACACTAACTGATTGCTGAGCATAATGTTGGTTAATATGATTGTATGGTGGTATTAAAAGTCCTCTTATCTGCATCACGTATATCCTGTGATAGTGTTTCTCGTCTGTGGAAAATGTATGAAAATTCTCATGCTACTGCACTGGATGGGATTGACTTATGATATGATTTTGTCAGGGGTTATTAAGTTGGGTTGGAATGTGTACATGGCTTTCTTGTCTCTTCCACATTTTCTCCTAGAACTTAATAATGGCAGTCAATTTATGGGAAAAACTGACATGTTTAATTTCTCCCACTATGTCACTTACTCTCATTTCTTCAAGGTGCTTCTAATGGATTCTAACAATAATACTTGGAATGTTCTAATTACCATGTTTGTATTATTTTCCCTTGATTTCACCTCAGCTTGGATTGTAAAAATTTTTTTGAGAACTTTCAGGAGAGGCATACAGAATATGGGCAGGTGTCCAAGGAGCTTTCTACCTGTAAAGATTGGGAGAACACATGAACCGATTCCTAATTCATCTGTGCCAGAACCAGTTGCTATTCCAACTGCAGCAGTGGATGTTGCAGTCAACTCAGCTGTGCCAGAACCAGTTGCTGTTCCAACCCCAGCAGTGGATGTCCCTGTTGCAGCTGTGAACACTCATACCCAGACTGCTGACACTGTTGCTGTTACCACTGTGGACACTCATACCCAGACGGTGGATATTGTTGCTGTGTCCACTCAAACTCAGACTGCTGCTACAACTGTGGATGCTCAAACCCAGACTGTTGCTGTTACAACTGCAGCCACTCAAACTGAGGCAACTGATACAATTGCTGTTGAATCAGAGTATCGATTTGTGGAAATTGTAGTTGCTCCTGTACAGAAAAAGAAATACACAAAAAAAAATAGTTTGCAGCACTAAGGTTGAAGATGAACAAGGGATATCACAGAGGGAAGAAGAGTTGTAGCCAGAGATAATCAGTCGGTCCTGTGGAAAGATTACAGGAGTCGCCCAGGTGAGCACATTTGTAATAGTTTGACCCTGGCTGGATGCCAGGTGCCCACCACACAACTCTATCCTCCGCCTCCTCAGCAAGCCAGGGAAGGGGAGAAAATAGGATTTGAGTCTCGTGGGTTGAGATAAAAGCAGTTTAATAAAGAAGCAGCAAAGCCGCGCGTGCGAGAAGCAAAGCAAAAGCAGATAAAGCTGTTACTCTCTACTTTCCCAACTGCACTGATGTCCAGCCACCTCCCGAGAAGCAGGGCTTCAGTACGCGTAGCGGTTGCTATTGGAAGGCCAGAAATGAATCTTGCCTCCCCTTCCTGCTCCTCTCCCCCCATTTATATTAGTGATCTGACGTCATATGGTATGGAATATCTCCTTGGTCAGCCTGGGTCAGCTGTCCTGACCATGGTCCCTCCCAAGATCATGCCCACCCACAGCTATTGGTGAAGGTGGGGGAAGGAATGCTGGAGGGACAGTCCTGATGCTGTGCGAGCAGTAGTCATAATATTGATATCAACAGTAAGCACAGAACTGCAGGAGCTGCTGTGGAAAATCCCTACCATCCCAGACCCACTACAACATTATCACCTGGATGCTCCGATGCTGGGAAAATGGAGCCCAAGTTTGGACTTAGAGGGCAAGGAAGCCAGGAAATTGGGCTCTTTGTCTCAGGACAGGGACATTTATAAGGGTATGGGGAGACCGTCACAAACCCTCAGCCTCTGGAGACGACTTCTTTTGGGTGTGAAGGAAAGATACCCCTTCAAGGAAGATATTACAAGACCCCCAAGCAAGTGGACCACCATGGAGAAAGGCATTCAATATTTGAGGGAGTTAGCTGTGCTGGAGATTATTTATAATGGCTATGTGCCCACAGACCCAGATGAAGTTCAATGCACACGAATTATGTGGCAAAAGTTCCTACGAAATGCATCACCAAACTATGCCAGTTCGTTGGCAACTGTCTCCTGGAAAGAAGATGAGGCAAACGATGGAACATCTAGCAGCTCAACTTCAGCAATATGAAGAAAATGTGTCTTGCCCCCTACAGGCTGTTGTTTCAGCTGTAGAAAAAATGTCATGGAAGTTTGACCAATTTGTGTCTCGCTCTCCACCTGCCAGTACGCCAACTGTTAGGAATAAGCGTCCCCGTGCTCAAGAGCAGGAACGTAAGGAGTATACACCCCAGGGTGTTTCACGGTCCCACTCACAAGACCATGGAAAGAATATGAGCAAGTGGGATAGGCCACCTACCCCATCTACTCCAAGATCACCCACTCCAAAAGCACAGGCACAGGAGTTGTAGAAAGGAAGGGTTAAAAGAAGTAACTCTCCTTGGAGGAATGCCACTCCAGTTTCCAGTGAGCAAGCCCCTAGAAAAGATAGAAGGGTTCCTTTCAATTTTGATTCCCTCGAGGGGACCTCTGGTGTTTCCTGGGAAACAGTAAATGATGACTGCGATGACCAGTATTAGGGGGGCCCTGCCTCCAGTCAGGTGGAGGAAAGGGATAATTGAGTTTATTGGACTGTGTGGATTCGTTGGCCTGGCACATCAGATCCACAAGAATACAAGGCTTTAGTGGACACCGGTGCACAATGTACTCTGATGTCATCAAATTTTAAAGGGAAAGAATCCATTTGTATTTCTGGAGTGACAGGGGGATCTCAACAACTCTCTGTATTAGAAGGTGAAGCGAGTCTGACTGGCACAAATTGGCACAAGCATCCCATTGTGACAGGCCCCGAAGCTCCATGCATCTTAGGCATAGATTATCTTAAGAGAGGGTATTTTAAGGACCCAAAAGGATACCAATGGGCCTTTGGTGTGGCTGCAGTGGAGGCAGAAGAGATTGAACAATTATCCAGCATGCCTGGCCTTTCAGAGGACCCTTCTGTTGTGGGGATGCTGAAGGTTGAGGAGCAATAGGTACCAATTGCAACCACAACAGTGCACCGTCGGCAATATCGCACCAACAGAGACTCTGTGATTCCCATCCACAAGTTGATTCGCCAATTGGAGAGCCAAGGGGTGATCAGCAAAACTCACTATTCCTTTAACAGTCCTATATGGCCGATACAAAAGTCTACTGGAGAGTGGAGACTGACAGTGGACTATCGTGGCCTGAATGAAGTCACGCCACCGCTGAGCGCAGCTGTGCCAGACATGTTGGAACTCCAATACGAATTGGAGTCCAAGGCAGCCAAATGGTATGCCACCATTGATATTGCCAATGCATTCTTCTCAATCCCTTTAGCAAAAGAGTGCGGACCTCAGTTTGGTTTCACTTTGAGAGGAGTGCATAATTCAAACTCTTCTAAAGGCTGGCTTTGCCATTAAACGCAGTAAAGTCTAAGGACCTGCACAGGAGATCCAGTTTTTGGGAGTAAAATGGCAGGATGGACGTTGTCATATTCCAATAGAGGTGATAAAAAAGATTGCAGCCATGTATCCTCCAACTAAAAAAAAGAAACACAAGCTTTCTTAGGTGTTGTGGGTTTTTGGAGAATTCATATTCCAAATTCCAGTATGATTTTTAGCCCCCTCTGCCGTGTGACATGAAAGAAGAAATATTTTGAATTGAGTCCTGAGCAGCAACAAAGTTTTGAACAAATTAAATGGGAGATTGTTCATGCGATGGCGCTTGGGCCAGTCCGGAAAGGACCAGATGTTAAAAATGTGCTCTACACTGCAACTGGGGAAAATGGCCCTACTTGAAGTCTTTGGCAGAGAGCACCTGGGGAGCCGACCCCTCAGGTTCTGGAGTCGGGGATACAGAGGATCCGAGGCCCGATACATTCCAACCAAGAAGGAGATACTGGCAGCATATGAAGGAGTTCCAGCTGCGTCAGAAGTGCTTGGCACAGAAACCCAACTCTTCCTAGCACCTTGACTGCCAGTGCTGGGCTGGATGTTCAAGGGGAAGGCATTCCTTACGCATCATGCAACTGATGCTACATGGAGTAAGAGGATCGCACTGATCACACAACTAGCTCGCATAGGGAAGCCTAGACACCCTGGGATTCTGGAGGTGATCACAAACTGGCCAGAGTGCGAAGATGATGAAATATCACCAGAGAAGGTGACACATGGTGACAAGGCCCCATTGTATGATGAACTGCCAGAAGATGAGAAGCGGTATGCCCTGTTTAGAGATGGGTCCTGCTGCCTTGTGGGAAGGCATTGGAAATGAAAGGCAGCTGTATGGAGTCTCCTACGCAAAATTTCAGAAGCTGCAGGAGAGGGTGAATCCAGTCAGTTTGCAGAGGTAAAAGCCATCCAGTTGGCTTTAGACAATGCTGAACGGGAAAGAAGGCCAAGGATACACCTCTCCACTGATTCGTGGATGGTAGGCAAACGCTCTGTGGGGATGACTACAGCAATGGAGACAGAACAACTGGCAACGATGGGGCAAACTCGTCTGTGCTGCTCCACTATGGCAGGACATTGCTGCTCAAATGGAGAAACTAGTTGTGAACATGCACCATGTAGATGCTCACGTACCCATAAAACGGGCCTCGAATGAATCTCTGCATAACCAGAGAGTTGACAAGGCTGCTTTGATTTCTCAGATAGATCAAGGGGTGGACTTAACCTTTCGGATAGACACTTGGAAAAGACGACCTTGTTAGTCAACTCCAGAGGCTATGTCAATCGAGCTGGCCCTGCCCAATCAGAACCCTTGCATTTCGTAGAAGGTAACAAAGTCCCTGTGCTACATATAAAAGACATGTTAGGGAAGGCAGTCTGCTTGTGTCCTGCCTCAGGTAAAGGCAAAGCCATCCGTGGGATTATTTTTTCTCAGGGACCTGGGTGTACTTGGTGGATGATGTGCAAGGATGGGAAGACCCAAAGTGTGCCTCAAGGGAACTTGATTCTGGGTGAGAATAACCCATGAATTAAATTGTATAATGATAGCTGTTGAATGTCATTATTCCTGTAGTTGCTCTATGTTATGTATGTGTAGATGATTATGATGTGTAAACCTAGACATGACATGTAGGTTGTATAGAATAAGGGATGGAATATCCTTGTTTCAGCCAGGATAGAGTTAATTCCTGTGAGGAACCAGGAAAGGGTACAGCCTGAACAGCTGATCCAGGCTGGCCAGCGGGCATTCGATACCATCCTAACGTCATGCCCAGTAGATAGGTGGAGGCTAGCTGGAAGAAGCTCTCTTCCGGGGTCTTGTACTCTTGGTCGCCGGTCCGGAGCGGTCGCTTAGATCATATTCTGGGTGGTTAGCAACTGCATCACTCACCAGTTTTCTTTATAATATTCCCTTGTGTTTATCATTGTCTTTCCTCTTCAATTTTCCCTAGTCAATTGTTCTTATTTCAACTTACATGGGCTCTTACATGAACCTGTTTTTTTGTAGCTTCAAGAGCAGGTGGCTAAAATTCTACCGGCAGCCTGTATTTTTAATGGGAGCTTAGCAGGCAACCTGTGCAAGATTGGAGATAGCTCCCATAGGAAAGCAGCTGCAAAGGTTGCACAGCGCTGGCTGATAGGCTGCATGTGGACCTATGTACCACTGTAGGTGGGCTCTGCGTACCTGCTTTCATGTAACTCCCAGATGCACTGGCGTAACATCTACCGGTAGCCTGTAGTTAAAATGGGAGTTGAGCTGGCCATGTGCGTGGGACTGGAGATAGCTCCCACAAGAAAGTAGCTGCAAAGGTGGCACAGTGCTGGCTGATAGGCTACATGGGGACCTACGTACCACAGCATGTGGGGTCTGCATACCTGCTTTCTTGCACCTCCCAGAGGCAGTTCCGTAACTTCTAACAGAAGCCTGTATTTTCAACGGGAACTGAGAAGGCCAAGTGCACAGGATTTGAGATAACTCCTAAAAGAAAGCAGCTGCAAAGGTTGCACAGTGCTGGCTCATAGGCTAAACGTGGACAAAGGTACCACTATAGTTGGGGTCTGCCTATGATCTTTACTGTAGCTCCCAGACACAGTGGCGTAACTTCTACCGGCAGCCTGTATTTTTTCAAGGAGAACTGAGCAGGTCAAGTTCGATAGATTGGAGATAGTTTCCAAAGGAAAGCAGTGGCAAAGGTGGCAAAGTGCTAAGTGATAGACTACATGGCAACATACCTACCACTGTAGGTGTGGTCTGCATACCTGCTTTCTTGTAGCTCCGAGTAGCAGTGGCGTAACTTCCACCGGCAGCCTGTATTTTTTCACAGGGAGCTGAGATGGCGGGGGATTGGAGATAGCTCCCACAGGAAAGCAGATGAAAAGGTGACTGTACTGGGTCTAGGATGGTAGTGATTTTCCACAGCAGCTCTTGCATGCTATGCTTACTGTTGAGATCAATATTATGACTACTGCTCGCACAGCATCAGGGCTGTCCCTCCAGCGTTCCTTCCCCCACCTTCACCAATAATTGTGGGTAAGAACAATCTTGGAGGGACTACGGCCAGAAAAGGTACCCAGGCTGACAAAGGAGATTTTCCATACCATATGACGTCGGCTCAGTAATATAAACTTGGGGAGAGGAGCAGGAAGGAGAGGCAAGATTCATTTCTGGCCTTCCAAAAGCAACTGCTATGCGTACCGAAGTCCTGTTTCTCGGGAAGTGTCCGGACATCACTGCAGATGGGAAGTAGAAAGTAACAGCTTTATGTGCTTTTTTTTTTTCTTACCGCACGCACGGCTTTGCTGTTTATTAAACTGCTTTTATCTCAACCCACGAGACTCCCATCTTCTTATCTCCCCTTCCTTGGCTCGCTGGAGAGGTGGGGGATAGAGTGGTGTGGTGGGCACCTGGAATCCAACCAGGGTCAAACTACCTCAGCCTTTTTTGGCACCCAACATGGGATGAGATAATAGCAGTTTTTATTAAATGCATTGTAATTAAAGTAAGCCAATGAGTGCAAAGTTCCTGTGCTGGTCACCAAGCCTTGCTGTAATGCAGCGTATCTTACACTTTGTAATGTTTGGGAACATGAAGCTACTAACACTGACTCTGTGCTTCGCTCTAACCTTGATAGCTTTGCTAAGTGAGCTGTATGATTTTGTGAAAAGGATGAAAGGGCCTGGGAACATGATGGCCCAAATAATAATTGTGAGTCTCATTCCATTACTGATGGATTTACTGTTCTGTGGGAGCTATCTCGTGGAGGACGTGGGGCAAAGCACCTCTTTCCCTTCAACTCGGACTGATGTAGACAATTTTGTTATACAGACTTCCCAGGTCCTTAGTCACCCTTATATGAAAGTTTTAATATTACTAATTATTATGTCTGGTATATTATAACATGCTAAAATGCACCCTGAATGTCCCTGGGTGGCAGGGCAAATTCCTAGGACGGTTATCACCTCCTGTAACCTGGGATTTTACAGCTGAAAAGATAAAAACCCTGCTTTACTGGCACGCCACCTGATAGAAGAGCGTCTTGCCTACCCCAATGAGGCCCATGAGGTTCAGGCACCATACTAGGGCCTAGCCTCTGCCTACCGAGCCGCAATCTAGTCCTCTCAGAGAACTATGGTTGAAGCAGAAACTCAATTTGTATCTGAGACCATGGTTGAATCAGTCGCAGTCCAGTCCTCTTCAGAGAACTATGGCCAAGGTGGGAATTTAAACTGTATCTGAGACCACCATGCTTGAGTCAGGGAATCAAACAAAAAACACAGTGGTTGCCCCAGTAGTGAAAAAGAAACAGTGGTTAAGGAGGTCAAGTCCATATCATTGATTCGTAAGGGCAGAAGAGAAGGAAGAGGAAAGGTCAGAAGAAGAAGTTGGTCCTTCAGTAAGGAGATCAGGAGAAGGAGTGAAAGAAATCCAAAAGGAAATGGAAACTACTCGGTCCCTCACCTCATCAGAACCTAGAGATATGCAAAAAGATTATGTTGAGGAATCCACAATCCACACAGGAATGCAGATAAGGTGGCACTTCTTTATTATGCAGCGCTGGGAAAACATGGGGGATAGCTCCTCCATAAGTGCTTTTTTGTTAGTTACCATTTTCAGGGTTTTTATAGGGCTCAAACAAAAGAATCACATTTGCCAACACAAGCATACATAAAATGTCCATCTATCCATTTAGCCCTTCACCTTCATTGGTTCCCAACAATAACAAAATTTCCAAAATCAAAGTGATTGGTCAAAACAAGATATCAGTCCCTTTGTTTTATTTACAACTAAGGTAACAGCCAAGGTAACCTAACAAATACATTTCGCAGGTTCTTGTAGTTAAGGTAACAACTAAGGTAACCTAACAAATAGATTCACCAGAGTCTTGTAGCTAAGGTAAGAGATCCCTATCAGGTGTGATATGCAACTGTTGCATTTTGATCCTTATGTGATTCAAATTAATACTTACTTAATCCATAGGTGTTTGAGTTATTTGCAAGTGCTTAGCTAATTGATTGAACTATTACTAGCTGGTTAACAAGTGCTTAACAAGTGCTTGACTACTTATTTTGATGATAAGTTGTTAACTAAAACAATTGTGTATCTGCAACATTTTCCCCCTTTTGAAAGTATTGATAATCACATTCCAATACTTTCACTCTTCTATTTCTGTTTTCTCCATTACAAAAGCATGACTGTCATATGGTGGTGGATCACCTTTGAGCTGATCATTGTCTCTTGACAATGCTGTCTAGATTTTATTGTTTCATCACGTTCTTTGAATTATTTTGCTTTTGATGCAACAATATGCCAAATAGATTACCAGAAACATTATAATCAATAGCAGATGTATTTCAGTCAGTGACTTTATCCAGGATTTTAGGTCAAGGCCCAGTCTCTCAAAACCTTTATCTATCCAGGCTTTGTCTTACCTAATTTCCTGATATTGGAATTACCTGTTCCGAGTCTATTTCTGTTGGGACTGCAGTCTTGGCCTTAACATTCAATACAAACTGATTTGACCATCCAATTTTGATTCATGTTTTCACCACCATAGACTGGAAAATCAACAAAAACATGGTCATGTTTCAGAGTTAACGTCAACATCTCAAGATCTCCTACAACTCTCCCACTTCCATGGGTTTGATGGCATCTTCTTCACTCGAGTGTAGTGGATCCAGGCATTTGATTCGGCAATCTTGATTGCAGTGAAGGTAGTCAGCAACACCTGGTATGGTCCCTTCCACATTCCTTGCAGAGGTTCTTCATTCCAGGTCTTTATGGAGATGTAATCTGCATGCAGGATTTTATGTACTGGATTTTTCAAAAGTCAGAGGTCGATTCCGACCTGCTGAACTTTGGAGCCTGTTCAGAGTTTTTTTTTTTCAAAGAGGAAGTAAATAGTTATACACATCTTGTTTTTCTAACACATACATGTTTGGATTGGGTTCAGGAACCTCATAGGGTTTTCCATACATACTTACTGACATTCCACTTCGAGGTTTCACTCTTATTTTGTAGCAATGCAAGTGAAAGTGCCTGAGGTCATTTTAATTTAGCCTCCTGACAAATTTTTCTAATTTGTCTTTTTAGGGTTTGATCCATTCTTTCCACTTTTTCACTTCATTGCTGTCTCCAAGGGGCATGTAAATCCCAGGAAATTCCTAGGACTTTGCTTACCTCTTGTACCACATTGGCCACGAAATGTGGTCCTCTGCCTGAAGATATTCCAAATGGAACTCCAAATCTTGGAATAATTTCTTGCAGGAGCCATTCAACTGTTTCCTTAGCCTTGTTGGTGCGACAGGGAAAGACTTCTGGCCATCCTGAGAAGATGTCAACCCCAACCAACAAATATTTCATATTCATTGCATTTAGGTAATTCTGTAAAATCAATTTGCCAATAATCTCCTTGTCCCATTCCATTTTTTTTTTTTGTGCCCGTCTGTACCCTTTTTTCTTGTGCTATTGGATTGTTCTTTAAACACATTTCACATTTTCACAATTACTGATTTAGCCATCTCCAACATTTGTAGTGATATTACACTTCTTTTCAGAAGCTAAGTCATAGCTTCTGCACCCCAGTGACACTCCCTATGCTTTGTTTACAAAATCTCTCTCATGATTAAGGGAGGCAATACTACCTGACCTGTATTTGTCGTCCACCATCCTTCTGAATTTTTCTCTGCATTTAGTAACTTATCCAATTTTTCATCCTCCCCTGAATATTTTGGTGGCTCCTTAGGGAGCACTACCTGTCTGGTGGGGGTGATTGCCATTTGTGAGCCTGTGTGTTGTGCTATTTTACTATCTTTGAGTTCCCTGTCTGATGTGCTTTACAGTGCATGATTGCCATTTGAACTGATTCCTGCAGTGCCACTAGCAGTTGCAAGATTTCCTTTTGATGCTTAATGTTTGTTCCCTGGGAGGACCATAGTCCCATTTCTTTCTACAGGGTGCTATGGACCATAGTCCCATTTCTTTCTACAGGGTGCTATGGACCTGTACTACTCCGAAAGCATATTTTGAATCAGTCCAAATACTAACTCGTTTTCCTTTACTTAATTCCAAAGCACGTGTCAATGCAATCAATTCTGTCTTCTGTGCAACGCATTTGCTTCTATAACCGTGTTTTCGGTTGTTAAAGCATATCCCGGTGGTGAGTTCCATTCAAGACAAAGCTACTGCCATCTGTGAACAGTTCCCATTCAGTGTTTTTAAGAGGATCATCCTTCAGGTCCTCTCTGCTGGAATATGTATCTTGAGTGGTTTCAACACAGTTGTGTTCCAGTTGTTGCTCTTCCTGTGAAGTACTCAGAAACACTGCAGGATTTAGAAGATTAGTTGTTTTCAACACTACATCATCCTGCTCAGTGAGAATGATCTGGTATTTCATCATTCGGCTTGGGGATAATGTCGCCCGTTTTGCTCCAAGACTCTGGTTACCATGTGTGAGACAGACTGTAATAGTCCTTCCCAAGGTCAGCTTTCTTCCTTCTTGGATCAGTGTGACATTGGCAGCTACTGTCCGCAGGAAAGAAGGCCATCCTTTCTCACCAGGTCGAGTTTTTTGGAAGAATATCCCACTGGTCTCTTCCAGCTTCCTAGTTTCTGCGTCAGAACTAGAGTCTTTCATGAACAAATAAATGAAAGTCTTTGGTTCAATCTGGCAAGTCTAAGGCTGAGGCTGTCAGCAGAGCTATTTTAAGCTTCTGGAAAGCTTCTTGTTGTTCTTTGCCCCATATAAAAGGGGTAGATTTTTGGGCTTCATATAATGGTTTGGCTATAAGACCATAATCCATGATCCAGAGCCTGCACCATCCTGTCATTCCCAAAATGTCCACAACTGATGACAGTGTGGTTCTAGAATAGCACAAATTGCTTCCTTTCCATCTGTCCCCAGCCTCCGTTCTCCTTTTGAAAATTATATATCACCATTTGACTGCTATTTGAGCTTTTTCTTTTGATACCTTGTACCTGTTTAACCCCAAAGAGTTTAAAAGTTCAATGGTTACCTGTATGCAATTATGATGTCATCCACATATTGGAGAATCAAATGCTGTGGTCTTGGTGTCACTGCCTTTTCATTAGTGCAAAGTTCCAGTTCTGTTTCTAGTTTTCTCCCAAATACAGTCGGGCTGTTCTTGAATCCTTGTAGTACCGCATCCATGTTAACTGTACCTTGCGTCCTCTTTGGGGGCTTTCCCACTCAAAAGCAAATAGTTTACGACTTTCCTTTTCCAAAGGGATACAAAAGAAAGCATCTCTTAAATCAAGCACTGTAAACAACTAATAATTTTCTCTCAGAGCTGTTAGTAAGTTACATGAATTTGCTACAACTGGATGTATATCTTTCACAATCTGATTTATGGGTCTCAAATCCTGAACTAACCTATACGCTCCATTCAGTTTCTGTACTGGTAAAATAGGTATATTATACTCTGACTAACATTTTTTAGAATTTGATATTTCAGAAATTTGTCAATTAGTACTTTTAATCCTTGTTTTGTCTCAGTTTTTATTGGATATTGTCTCACCCCAACCGATTTTACATTTCTTTTATTTCATTTTTTTCTGGTTGTGCCAATTTTGATTTTCCTGGAATCTCAATTTCCAACACTATCGGGATCACTGCATTCTCCTTTTCTGGAGGTAATTCTAGCACCTTTGGTTTTTCTTTTATCATCAATATTTGTCTTCTCTTTGATTCAGGTTTTTTTAGTAACAAGTCTTCGTTTTCAAAGACAATTTGTGCATTTAATTTAGACAACAAGTCCCTCCCCATCAGGGGTATGGGACATTCTGAAACACACAAAAATTCATATGTTATCACTTTATTGCCAAATTCTTAATTTAAGGGTTTCAAAAATGGTCGATTTTCCTCTTTCCCTGTGGCTCCCACAATATTTTCAGTTTTAGTTCCTATTGTTCCTCTACATGTATTTAAAACTGAATACATTACTCCCATGTTTATATTGGGTTCTATTCTCTGGTTCCTTTTTTTTTTCTTTGTTTTTTTTTTTTTTTCTCTTTCTCACTTTATCTGGGTGCTCCTTATAGGAGTCAGTTTATTTTTTTCTCAGAGAATTAAATCAGAATGTGAGAAAGGCATTTTCCTGTGTACTGGTTCACTCTGCCCAATGAGGAAGGTTCTGTATCAGAGTCCTCATTTTTCCATGTTACTAGTATCTAGACAGGGCTGGGAGCCCTCCCTTGAACCAGCACTCCGGGATGTATCCTTTTCAGGTTGCTGGGTCCCTGTTCAGGTTCATGTTGGGGAGCGGGTAAGTGAGATAGGGTGTATATATAGGAACAGCTCTCCCCGCTTAAAGTTCAAATGTTTAAGACACATTTTTACTGCAGTGCATGGGGAGCATTGGTTTTTAACCTTTTGTTTTTCTACTGTGAGTGACATTACACGATTTGTTCATTCAGATTCTTTCTGCCATTCAGATTTTTCTCTTAAATAAAAGAACAAATCTACATCTGGGACTTTATCTCACTTTTCCTTGCTCTTATAAAACAACATTAATTGCAAGATAGTATTGTAACTTAGTATTCCACTCAGAGGCCACAATTCCTCATCATCCAGAGCATACATTGGCCACATATGATCGCAATATTCAAAAAGCTACTTTTCACACAAATCATTATGTATTACTTTGCAGTGAGCCAAAAGGCAGCCCAAAGGATAGGTTTTTGGCTGTTATTCTTGGAATTTTCTCCCCAAAACAGGTTTGACCACTTAGATGTCATAGCCAAGAATTATGGTGTCCTTCAAACACACAGACTTAAAGGCACAGTTCAATATTTCTACCCATGATTACAGTACTCTATAAATTGATCTTTACGAAAATCACCCTTAATTTCCTTCCAGTGTGCCAACAGACAACTGAGAGGTGAATTCTCAGGTACTTTGTTTGCTATTTCGAAATCCTTTTAGTTATAAATACTTTCTAAACAATCGTTTCGTTCTTCTCTGGCTTCGCTTCTCTCCGGCTGCACCACCCGCGGGATCACAGAACTGAGGATCAAAGCTCCGCACTTGCTTCATGCTCAATTTCACACACACAGACAGCTCACTACACAATATACAATTATATGCATATATATACACAAAGCAATATACAAAGCAATGTACAAACCAAAACGAAGACGTACCTTATCATATACTTATGTGGGTTTACTTATAACAATTACGAATACCAATACCAATGTCAGCCCTGCGATCACTTCGTCAGACTTAAGGGCTGCAATACCAATGCCAACCCTGCAATCGCTTTCGCATTCGCCTTACGGGTGACGCCTAGGGTCCCAATACCAATACCATTACGAGGAACCTCTAGCCCAATCAAGCGGAACTTTTGCTCCTGCTTACTGACATGCTCCTTTGGGCTTTCCCTGGGCCCAACCAAGTGGGGTCTCCAACACTGCGACATACAGGCTAGTTCACCAGGTTCTGCTTCCAACCAATTAGAAGTGCCTTACCACTCCAAGGAACATTTCGAGGAGCTGTAAGGGTCGCAGGCGATGGTCATCTCCAAGAATTCCTCGGTGCTGGCTGGAGTTCGATCAGCATCCGATCCCGTCCAGTCTCACCCGCAAGGTCGCCAAAACTGTTGACGGATCTGCAATCGCAAAAAACTTATCTAAACAGGAATGCAGATAAGCAGGCACTTCTTTATAATGCAGCCCTGGGAAAACAGGGAGGATAGCTCCTTCATAGGTGCTTTGTTGTCAGTTAACATTTTCAGGGTTTTTATACAGCTCAAAAAAAAGAATCACATTTGCCAACACAAGCATGCATAAAATGTCCATCTGTCAATTTAGCCCTTCACCTTGACTGGTTCCCAACAAGCACAAAATTTCCAAAATCACAGTGATTGGTCAAAACAAGATATCAGTCCCTTTGTTTTAGTAACAACTAAGGTAACAGCCAAGGTACCCTAATCAAATACATTTACCAGGGTCTCCTAGCTAATGTAACAGGTCCCTATCAGGTGTGGTATGTAACTCTTGCAGTTTGATACTTATGTGATTCAAATGAATACTTAATCAATAGATGTTTGAGTTATTTGCAACTTCTTAGCTAATTGACTGAACTATTACTAGGTGGTTAAGCTGTTAACTAAAATAATTGTGTATCTGCAACAATTACTGTCGCCAGTCAGGTGAGCGGATTGGAGCCTGGCTGCTCTGATGTTTGGATAATGGGGTTGACAGACAGCAATTAGAATGTAGATAAGTCCAACAGCTGGGATCTGTTGCTAGGGAACAGGGAACTGATAGAAGCATTGGAAAAAAGACGTGAATTTAAAGTCTCTTGAAAGGGCTCCGCTTAAGTGCAAGGGCAAGATACCCATTCAAGGAAGATCTTGTAAATGCCCGAGGAAAGTGGACTAGAGGTGATGAAGGCATCAAATACCTAAAGGAATTAGCTGTGTTGGAAATCATCTATGGTGATCTAGATAATGCTGAGGACTCCACAGAGCCAGACGATGTCCAGTGTACATGGGTAATGTTGAGAAAAGTGATCCAAGAGTGCCCCAGCTACGTATTCTAATATCTTGGCAATCTCACCTCAGGATTAGCAAGGGATTTCGATGGGCTTTTGGTATAGCCACTGTAGATACAGAGAAAATCAAACAACTCTCCAGTTTACCTGGCCTCTCAGAAGACCCTTTGGTTGTGGGATTGCTGCAAGTTCAAGAGCAACAGGTACCAATTGCTACCAGGACAGTGCACCAGAGGCAATATCTCATGAACCGAGATTCCCTGGCTCCCATCTGTGAGTTCATTCATCAACTGGAGGCTCAAGGAGTAATTAGCAAAACTCATTCTCCATTTAATAGTCCAACATCGCCTATGAAAAAATCTGATGGAGGGTGGAGGTAAACAGTAGACTATTGTGGCCTGAATGAAGTGACACCACCACTGAGTGCTGCTGTACCAGAGATGTTAGAGCTCCAGTATGAACTGGAGTCAAAAGCAGTCAAGTGGTATGCTGCGATTGACATCGCTAATGCATTTTTCTCAATTCCATTGGCAGCAGACTGCAGGCCACAATTCGCCTTCACATGGAGAGGTGTCCAATATACCTGGAATCGATTGCCCTAACAGTGGAAACATAGTCCTACTCTTTGTCATGGTGTAATCCAAACTATGCTGGAAATGGGTGATGCCCCTGAACATTTACAGTACATCAAAGACATAATTGTATGGGGCAACAAGGCAGAAGAAGTGTTAGAGAAAGGGAAAAGAATAATTCAGATTCTCGTAAAAGCTGGTTTTACTGTAAAAAGAAACAAAGTAAAGGGACCTGCACAAGAGATCCAGTTTTTGGGCATAAAATGGCAAGATGGGCGTCGGCATGTGCCTCTGGATGTTGTGAACAAAAGTGAGACTATGTCTCAACCAACTAATAAGAAAGAAACACAAGCTTTCCTGGGCCTTGTGGGATTCTGGACGATGTATATCCCCTCTTTTTAGAGTAACCAGAAAGAAGAACTGTTATGAGTGGGGCCTTGAGACACAAGAAACTTTTCAACAAATTAAATAGGAAATAGCTCATGCAGTTGCCCTTGGGCCCATCCGTCCAGGACGAGATGTGCAGAATATCCTCTTCACTGCTGCTAGAGAACATGGTCTAACCTGGAGCCTCTGGCAGAAAACATCTGGAGAAATCCGACGTCGACCATTAGGGTTATGGAGCTGAGGATATCGAGGATCAGAAGTCCACTACACCACAACTGAAAAAGAAATACTAGCAGCATATGAGGGACTTGGAGCTGCTTCAAAAGTCATTGACACTGAAGCTTACCCCCCCTTGTAACCACATCTGCCTGTGCTACACTGGATGTTCAAAGGGAAAATCCCTTCTATGCATCCTGCAATCAGGGCTACGCGAAGTAAGTAGGTGGCATTGAATACACAACGATCTCGGCTGGGGAAATCTAATCGCCCAGGAATCCTGGACTGGCAAAAAGGCCGCTATTTTGGAGCATTGCCTGAGGAAGTAGCTCGTGCCCAAGAGGCACCACCATATAATGAACTATCAGAAGATGAGAGGCATTATGACTACAGCAATGGAAAAAGACCAAATGGCAGAGCAAGGGTAAACCCATCTGGGCTGCTGCATTATGGCAAGACATTGCCGCTCGGGTGGAAAACATGACTCTGAAAGTACGTCATGGAGATGCTCACGTACCCAAAAACCTAGCCACTGAAGAACAATGGAACAACCAACAGGTAGACAAACCTGCCAAAATAAAAGTAGCTCAGGTAGACCTAGACTGGGAGGGTATAGGTGAGCTATTCATAGCTCGATGGGCTCATGAAACATCAGGACATCTGGGAGGAGATGCAACATGTAGATGGGCTCATGCTTGAGCGGTGGGCTTGACAATGGAAGCCATTACACAGGTCACCCACGAATGTGAAACGTGCTGCAATCAAGCGAGCCACAGGAATCAAGTCTCCCTGGAACAGAGGCCAATGGCTGGGTTTTCAATATGGTGAGGCCTGGCAAATTGACTATGTTGGACCGCTACCACAAACACAAAAAGGCAAGCGTTATACACTCACCATGCTGGAAGAAACTACCAGTTGGTTGGAACCATTTACATACCCTGTAAATGATGTCACTGCCCAAAATATTGTCTTAGGTCTTGAAAGGCAAGTTTTGTGGCTACACGATACTGCAGAAAGAATTGAATCAGACAATGGGACTCATTTTTTAAATACTCTCATAAAGTCCTGGGCATTGAGTGGATATACCACATCCCCTATTACCCACAAGCCTCTGGAAAGATTGAAAGATATAACGGATTACTAAGGACCATGTTGAGAGCACTGGGAAATGGGGCATGGAAGCAGTGGGATAAAAATTTAGCAGAAGCCACTTGACTGGTTAACAGCAGAGGTTCAACTAACCGTCCTGGTCCTGCCAAAACAAAACCACTACATACTGTGGGAGGAGATAAGGTCCCTGTAGTGTATCCTGGGAAATGGCTGGGGAAGGCAGTATGGGAAAAAGGAAACCCATTCGTGGGATTGTCTTTGCTCAAGAGTCTGTGTGTACTTGGTGGGTGATGAGAAAGGATGGGGAAACTCGATATGTACCTCAAGGAGACTAAACCTTGGGGGAAAATAACACACTGTTTCCCCTGGCCTGGATATCCATTTTGATGGATGAGACATAAGTTATGGCCTACTCCAGTGAAAATCTACAGAGGATGAAAGATGTAAGAATGATGGGTTTTTTTTTTTGATACAAGATGCCAGAGGAAATACAAGAATTATGTTAGTCTGTTGAATAGTGGGAGCACTGGTTAATGAGAGTATTTAAGAACGTATATGGGTTTTTCAGAGCATGACATAAATGGTATGGAATAAGGGATGGAGACTCTAGTGGGTCTGGGATGGTAGTGACTTCCCACAGCAGCTCTTGTAGTGCTCTGCTTACTGTTGATATCAATATTATGACTACTGCTCACACAGCATCAGGGTTGTCCCTCCAGCATTCCTTCCCCCACCTTCACCAATAGCTGTGGGAGAGCAGAATCTTGGGAGGGACCACGGCCAGAACAGCTGACCCAGGCTTACCAAGGAGATATTCCATACCATATGATGTCAGCTCAGTAATATAAACTGGGGGAGAGGAGCAGGAAGGGGAGGCAAGATTCTTTATGGCCTTACAAAAGCAATCTCTATGTGTACCGATGCCCTGCTTCTCGGGAGGTGGCCGGACATCGCTGCTGATGGGAAGTAGAGAGAAACAGCTTTATCTGCTTTTGCTTTGCTTCCCGCGCACGTGGCTTTTCTATTTCTTTATTAAATTGCTTTTATCTCAACCCACAATACTCCCATCTGATATTCTCCCCTTCCCTGGCTTTCTGAGGAGGTGGGGGATAGAGCGGTGTAGTGGCATCCAGCCAGGGTCAAACTAACACAATGCCTTCTTTGTTTCAGTCTTTACAGCCAAGGTTGACCCTTGGGAAGCCCAGTCCGGCAAGGATAACATGATGGCCAGGACAGCAGAGGACTTGCCCTGGGTGGAAGAGGAAGAGTTTAAAGACTTGTTGGCCAAGCTTAAGGCTCATAAGTCAATGGGTCCTGATGGGATGCATCCTAGAGTGCTCAGAGAGCTGGCTGATGTGATTCCTAAGCGTCTCTCCATCCATTTTGAACAATCTTAGAGGACAAGTGAAGTGCCTGAGGACTGGAGAAAGACCAATGTCATGCCAGTCATCAAAAAGGGCAGGAAGGACGACCCAGGAAACTACAGGCCGGTCAGGCTCACCTCCATTCCTGGAAAAGTGATGGAACAACTCATCCTGAATGTTATCACTGAACATATGAAGGATAAGATGGTTCTCAGGGGGAGTTAACAAGGCTTCACCTAGGGGAAATCCTATTTGAGTAACCTGATAGCCTTCTATGAGTGCATAACCGGCTGGCTAGATGAGGGGAGAGCAGCGGATGTCATCTACCTTGACTTCAGTAAGGCTTTTGACACTGTCTCCCACAACATCTTCATCAGAAAGCTAAGGCAGTGTGGCTTGGATGAGTGGACAGTGAGGTGGATTGAGAGCTGACTGAATGACAGAGCCCAGAGGGTGGTGATCACTGGCACGGAGTGAATTGGAATTGGAGTTCCAACAGGAAAGCAGCTGCAAAGGTGGAACACTGCTGGTTCATAACCTACATGGGGACCTACGTACAACTGTAGGTTGGGTCTGAGTACCTGCTTTCTTGTAGCTCCCAGATGCAGTGGTGTTTCTTCTAACGGTAGTCTGTATTTTCAAAGAGAGCTGAGAAGGAAAAATGCGCGTGATTGGAGATAGCTTCCACAGGAAAGCAGTTAAAAAGGTGATACAGTGCTGACTGATAGACTACACGGGGACCGACATACCACTGTAATTGGGGTCTGCATATCTACTTTTTGTAGCGCCCAGATGCAGTGACGTAACATCTACCAGCAGCCTTCATTTTTCCAATGGGAGCTGAGCAGACCAAGTGTGTGGGATTGGAGATAACTCCCACAGGAAAGCAGCAGAAAAGGTGGCGTGGTGTTGACTCTTAGGCTACACAGGGACCTACATACCACTGGAGCTAGAGTCTGTGTATCTCATTTCTTGTAGCTCCCAGATGCAGTATCCTAATTTCTAACGATAGTCGGTATTTTCAATGGGAAGTGTGCAGGACAAGTGCATGTGATTGTAGACAGCTCCCAAAAGAAAGTAGCTGCAAAGATGAAAAAGTGCTGGCTGATTAGCTACACGGGATCCTACGTATCACTGTAGGTGAGGTCTGCGTACCACTTTCTTGTAGCTCCCAGACGCAGTGGTGTAACTTCTACCAGAAACCTGTATTTTTTCAATGGGAGCTGAGCAGGCCAGGTGCGTGGGATTGGAAATAGCTCCACCAGGAAAGCAACTGCAACGGTGGCACAGTGCTACAGTTCGCTAGGCTACAGTTCGACCTACGTTCCAATGTAGGTGGGGCCTGCATACCTGCTTTCTTGTAGCTTCCAGACGTCGAGATGTAACTTCTACCGGCAGTCTGTATTTTAAATGGGAGCTGAGCAGGCCATGTGCATGTGATTGGAGATATCTCCCACAAGAAAGCAGCTACAAAGGTGGCAAAGTGTTGACTGATAGCCTACACTGGGACCTTCATACTACTGTAGGTAGGGTCGGTGTACCTGATTTCTTGTAGCTCCCAGATTCAGTGGCATAACTACTACCAGGAGTCTCCATTTTATTGGGAACTAAGCAGCACAAGTGCACGGGATTGGAGATAGCTCTCACAGGAAAGCAGCTTCAAAGGTGGCACGGTGTTGGCTGATAGGCTTTCCAAGTTTTAGCCAGGATAGAGTTAATTCTCTTGAGGAACCAGAAAAGGGTACAGCCTGAACAGTTGACCCAGACTGGCCAGCAGGTGTTCGATACCATCCTAACGTCAGGCCCGGTATATAGGTGGAGACTAGCCGGAAGAAGTTCTCTTCCAGGATCACGGGCTCTCGGTCGCCGGTCCGGAGTGGTCGCTTAGGTCAGATCCTGGGTGGTGAGCAACTGTATCACTCATGAGTTTTCTTTGTAATATTCCCTTGTGTTTGTCATAGTTGTTCCTCTTCAATTTTCCCTAGTAAATTGTTCTTATTTAATGTTACGTGGGCTCTTTTACTTTTTTTCTCCCTCTCCGATCCCCTTCGCATTCTGTTGGGAGGGGGAGGGGGAGAACTCGCTGGATTTTTTTCCCTCTTTGATAGGGCCGGGCAAAACCACAACATTGATTAGCACCCAAAGTGGGGCCTGCGAGGCTGAAATAGAACAGAGTGGGTTTAAACAAACTCCTTGTGTACAATCCTGACACTAACTGATTGCTGAGAACGCTGTTGGTTGATATGCTTGTATGGTGGTATTACATTTCCTCTTATCTACATCATGTTTGTCCTGTGATAGGGTTTCTCGTCTGTCGAAAATATATGAAAATTCTCATCCTACTGCACTGGATGGGATTGGCTTATGATATGATTTTGTCATGGGTTATTAAGTTGGGTTGGAATGTGGACATGGCTTTCTTGTCTCTTCCACATTTTCTCCTAGAACTTAATAATAGCATTCAATTTATGGGAAAAACTGACATGTTTAATTCCTCCCACTATGTCACCCTCATTTCTTCAAGCTGCTTCTAATGGATTCTAACAATAATACTTGGAATGTTCTAATTACCATGTTTGTATTATTTTCCCTTGTTTTCACCTTGGCTTGGATTGTAAAAATTGTTTTTTGGATAACTGTGAGGAGAGGCATACAGAATATAGGTAGGTGTCCAAGGAGCTTTCTACCTGTAAAGATTGGGAGAAAAAAGGAACCCATTCCTAATTCATCTGTGCCAGAACCAGTTGCTGTTCTGACTCCAGCAGTGGATGTTGTAGTCAACTCAACTGTGCCAGAACCAGTTGCTGTTCCGACTCCAGCAGTGGATGTCCCTGTTGCAGCTGTGAACACTCATACCCAGACTGCTGACACTGTTGCTGTTACCACTGTGGACACTCATATAGAGAAAATGGATATTGTTGCTGTGTCCACTCAAACTCAGACTGCTGCTACAACTGTGGATGCTCAAACCCAGACTGTTGCTGTTACAACTGCGGCCTCTCAAGCTGAGGCAACTGATACAATTGCTGTTGAATCAGAGTATCGATTTGTGGAAGTTTTAGTTGCTCCTGTACAGAAAAAGAAATACACAATAAAATCAGTTTGCAGCATTAAGGTTGCAGATGAACAAGGGATATCACAGAAGGAAGAAGAGTTGGAGCCAGAGATAATCAGCCGGTCCTTGTCCCTGAGTGAACTGCGAGACGTGCGGAAAGATTACAGCCGTCACCCAGGTGAGCACATTATCACCTGGATGCTCCGATGCTGGGAAAATGGAGCCCACAGTTTGGACTTAGATAGCAAGGAAGCTAGGCAATTTGGCTTCTTGTCCCGGGACGGGGGCATTGATAAGGCTATTGGAAGACTGTCACAAACCCTCAGCCTCTGGAGGCGACTTCTTTTGGGTGTGAAGGAAAGATACCCCTTCAAGGAAGATATTACAAGCCCCCCAAGCAAGTGGAGCACCATGGAGAAAGGCATTCAATATTTGAGGGAGTTAGCTGTGCTGGAGATTATTTATAATGACTATGTGCCCAGAGACCCAGAATTTCAATGCACACGAGTTATGTGGCGAAAGTTCCTACGAAGTGCACCACCAAACTATGCCAGTTCGTTGTCAGTTGTCTCCTGGAAAGAAGATGAGAGGCAAATGGTAAAACAACTAACTGCCTGCTGAAGACGACGGGAGACAAGTCCACCCTGTAGTGCAACAAGTCTCAACTTTATTTGCAAAGATACAGCTCTTTTATAGATACAATAATCAGGCTCATACATATTGCAAAAGCTAAGCTCATCATTGGTTCCCAATTACGTACAACCCCCCCCCCCCCCCATTTCAACATACTTCGGATGCTTGTGGCTGCTCAACCCAAACCAGGCTCCTGATTTTCTCATCCTGTTATCATACCACTCTCTTGCTCTCACGGCCTTGAGCAGGAGTCCAGTAGCTTATCGCTTAGTGCTTACTGCCTAACCAGCTGTATTCTATCATGTCCTCTTTTCTCTAGCCAAGTCTCTACAAAACTCCCCACATTTCCCCCGTTTTCTTTTTGGAAAACGGTATTAGCCTGCCACATCCTCTCAAATGTTCTTTCTATTGTCTGTGGGCTAATAAAAGTCTATAGCAGCTCTATTTTGTAGCACTGCATGATTTACACTTCGAACATCAGCTGTTAACATACCAATAATTTCTGAAGTTTAATTGACCTTGTCCTTAATCCAACATCCTAACTGTTTAGCCAAATTCATGGCCTTATTGGCTGCTGCTCCTGGCAAAAAGGGTGGCAACTATAACTTGCTTCAGTTCACTCCAAAATCGTGGGGGACCAATATTAGCACAATCAAACTCATAATAACTATGTTTTTTGCGAGAGCTGTTATTATGTTTAGCAAGCTGCATTAGCATGGTTAAGTAAGGGTGGAATAAAGAGAGTTTCCCCAAATAACAGGGTCCACCTGGGGGATTTACTGGTATTCCGTTCCAGGCCCTTTCCCCACAGGTTAAAAATATAACCGTGGGTAATTTCTTCGGTGATGTGATACTAGAGCCATTACAGCTGGAATACAATTGCTTAAATACCATTTCTGACTTCAAAGAAGAGTCTAAGGTGGCCCAATATTTTCAATTTCTATTAAAATCGTGGATATCCCATGACATAAAACTTACCCAATTTTCCCCCGGTTCCATTAATACCAAAGCTTGCATTGGCACTTCCAAACAGGTCTATTTCCTCAGGGGGTGAGGCTAATGTGGTATTAAAAGACTTAATTATCTTACATTGATGTATCTCATCCTAATTGTGCTTAGCCCCGTTCTATTACACAAGGTGTTATTATCTATTAATCCACAAAGTTCCTCCAAATTCCACACGGACAATTCTATCAAATATGTTTTAAAAGGATTAGTAACCCCTCCCAAACTAAGACAAAGAGATGATTGACCAGTTCGATTAGCAAAGGTTATCCAAATATTATCTCTAGGCTGATTAAAATGCATCAAGCTGTTAGCAATGATAGTTACACTAAAAGCTATGGTTATAACAAAACATTACATTATTATTCATTAAAAATCGCTATATTTCTGTTATATAACCTTCAGTCTTTTGATTGTTAGCCAGTCCTCCAATGACTGCAAGACGAGGGTGTATTTATTCTTCAATCTCTTCCTGTCCTTTTTCGTCAGATGGTTGGATCTCCGCAGCTTCAAGGACAGCTCTTGTCCACTTGGCTGGCACCCAAATGGATCCTGTATGAGAATCAACACACAAATACCCACGTCCCCAGTATAATACTTTGGCCGGAGGCTGCCATATCCCTGTTTTAGGGTCACGATATTTGACCCATATTTCTTTCTTTCTCTCCTTTTGTGCCTTTGGATTATGATGTATTATTGCAGGTGGTAGCTTCTGTTCCCCAAACACACACAGGTGGTTCATAACAAATAAGGCCTTTAACAATTTCATATGTGGGTCTTTAACATCCCCATATTTACCAAGATATCTTTTTAGAGTCCCATTAGCTCTTTCTATTATGGCCTGTCCTGTGGGGGAATGGGGAATCCCTGCTACATGTTTAACTCCCCATTGCCCCATAAACTGTTCTATGCTTCTGCTTATATAGGTCGGTCCATTGTCTGTCTTTATTTTCTGAGGAATTCCCATTGTTGCAAAACAACTATATAAATGACGCTCCACATGTATGGCCCTCTCCCCTGTCTGTGCTGTTGCCCAAATGAATTTGCTCCATGTGTCTATGGTTACATGCACATATTTTAGTCTTCCAAACTCTGCCACATGAGTGACATCCATCTGCCAAACTTCATTTGCAGATAATCCTCTAGGGTTCACCCCCAAGCCCAAACCAACACCTCCATTGTGATGGTTACAAATGGGGCAAGCTCTAACAATAGCCTTTGCATCCTTTAGTGATAATTGAAACTCTCGGTGTAAGCCCCGTGCATTCTGATGAAACAGGGAGTGTGCTTCTCTGGCTAGTGTCTGTTTGGACAGAGGCGTGTTATGTGTCACTGTGACCAGTTTATCTGCCCTAGCATTACCTTCTCCCAGCCCAATGTCCCACTTATGGCTCCTGATATGTATAATGGCATAAACATGCTCTCTAAGCTTTATTGCCTTCTGCAGCTGTATCAATAATTCAAATAGTCTGGGATTCTGCACTTCCTTGATGGAGGCGTCCTCGATTCTCTCGACGATACCTGCAACATAGAATGAGTCTGTAACCACATTCAGGGGCCCTTTCAGGTTCATCATAGCCCATACTACTGCCAACAGTTCCAAGGTTTGTAATGTGTTGTGGTCCATGTAGAAATATGATTTAGCTAAGACTATAGAATATTGGTTAGCTTTGATCTTTAGGCCTTGTTGTGCTAGCATGGAAAAATGCTGAGGGCAGTGAAAAGCACAGTATGTAGAAGTACGTGCAAAAGAACAGGAATTTGGCGGAAAGACAGAAAACTTGTGGTTAGAGATAGGGACATGGTGCTTAGTAACAGACTGCTATGAGACTGCTAAGTAAACCTTGAAACTTATCTAATCTTGTGAAACAATAGCCCTTTGGAAGAATCGTGTGCCTTTTTGTCAGCCTATTAGGAGCTTAGCTTTTGCAATATGTATGAGCTAATTAAGTGAATGGTTCAATCAGCATGTAACGCGTTGACTTTAAGAAGATATAAAAATGTTGCTTGTATTCAATAAAGCGGACACTTTGCTTGTATCAAGTTGCGTCTCCGTCTCTCAATCGCGGCAATGTGTCTTTCTCTTCTGCTTCTATTAGTTGGTACTTCCACTCCCCTTCCTCTTGCCAGGTTATTGCTGCTGTTCTGGACTTTCTTCCTGCATCTGTGTATGCTGTCAACGCATTCGCAATAGGGGCTAGCTCCCGTTTAGGTCGTACTAGCCAATTCCATTTTCCTAGCCATTGTAATGGTGCTTTTATTATTTTGTCTGTTGCTACTATACTGCCGCCACCTAAGAGCGCCTCCTGAAGGTCTTCTGTATTGTCTAAATACCATTGTAAAGAGTCCTTTTTCATTGGTATCCTTATTGTATGTGGCTCAGCACCAGTTACTTGTAATGCTCTTTCACGACCCTTTTTTATTAGTCCCGCCAACATTTCAACCTTTTGAAAAAGGGTTTTTGTTTGTTGCAAGGCTGGGGAAATCCATTCTAGAACCCATATCTCACTCGTTTTCTTTTGAGATTGTGTCAAGGCCCCAAGCAAATAGTTTGTGCTATACCAGATGGTTAAGTCAATAGGTAAGTCAACATCACGACGTCAGACTTGCCCTTGTATAACACAGTCCATAATTTGTTGAAGCGCATCCTGAAGCTCTGGTGTTACTTGTATTTGACGCGTGGGATTGGTTCCTTTCAGAAGTGGTCGTAGTTTCTCTAACAAGTCGTTAGGTATTCCCACTATTGGTCTTAACCATTGTAGATCCCCTAAGAGCTTCTGAGCATCATTCAGTGTCTTTATTTGCAGTTGGAGCTGTAGCTTCTGTGGTACTACGAGTTGTTCTGATAAAGACCATCCAAGATATTTCCATGGAGCTGTACGCTGAACCTTTTCTGGAGCTATCACAAGGTGGCAATGAGCCAGTGCCTGTTGAATCTCCTCCACCTGTTGCTCCGTAAATGGTATAGGCTGAGAAAAGAGGATGTCATCCATGTAATGGTAGATGATAACGTTAGGCCATCGTTGTCGAAGGGGTTGTAAAGCTGTATCAACATACAGCTGACAGATAGCTGGGCTGTTACGCATGCCTTGAGGCAAAACTGTCCATTCAAAACGATGGTCGGGACCTTCTCTATTTATTGCAGGCAAGGTAAAAGCAAACCGTTGTGTATCCTGCTGATGTAAGGCAATGGTAAAAAAGCAGTCCCTTAGATCTATGACTAACAGTGGCCAACTCTGTGGAATCATAGCTGGACTGGGTAGTCCTGGCTGCAATGCTCCCATAGATTCCATCTGTTCATTTACTGCACGTAGGTCATGTAACAAACGATACTTGCCAGATTTCTTTTTAATAACAAATATAGGAGTGTTCCATGGACTTGTAGATAACTTTAAATGTCCTTGGGCAAGTTGCTCTTGTACTAGCTCATGAGCATGCTGGAGACTTTCCCTTTTTAAAGGCCATTGCTTAACCCATACTGGCTCGTCTGTATTCCAGGTAATAGGAAGTGGGAAAGTCCATGCAACGGCCATTATGCCAAAGGGTGCTCATTTGTCAGGACCATTCCCATCTGGGCTAGTATGTCTCGGCCAATAAGACATTGCACGGTTGGAGGCAGCTGCACAACAGAAAAACTAGCAGTTATGGTTTTCTCATCCAGATGAACCGAGATGGGTGGAGAGCGACTAGCCAGAGTAAGTCCTCCTACTCCAGTCACAGTAGTTGCTGCTGGTTGCAGGGGCCAGTGTTGTGGCCAGCATCTTGGGCTGATAATACTGGAGTCTGCCCCTGTGTCTAATAATCCCATCAAGGACCTTTTTTGTCCTTGAAATTCAATGTCTATCTTGCGTCTGGGCCTTTCACTGAGATCCATAGTCAATAATGTAAGTCCTCCTGTGGAGCCAAATCCCCCTTCTCCTCTTAAGTCCTCTTTTATTGGCTTTATTCCTTTTGACATTTGTTCTAATGGTATCAATTGTGCAATTCTCTGATTTTTCATAATTCGTATTGGTGGAAAGGGGGTGTGGGCCATGATCATAATTTCTCCCACATAATCAGCATCAATAACTCCAGGGAGAACAAAGAGTCCAAGCATGGTAGTTGATGAGCGTCCTAATAACAATGCGCCCACTGCTTGTCCCCCTATAGTGACTGGCCCTTTCACTCCGGTGGGTATCTTCTGTGGGCTTGTTGTCATAATGGTAACATCTACTGCTGCTGCCAAGTCCATTCCGAGGCTCCCACTTGTGGCTGGCTGGAGGCAGCTACTGGCATCTGTTGGGCTGCAGCGACGACTTGTGTCTGAGCGCGGCCACTGCGGTTCGACGCGCTCGTAGTGGAGTTTCCCGACCTGCGACGACACGCCCCGGTGTTGTGATTGTCCGTTTGGCATTTTTGGCACCAGATTCCTGTAGCATTGCACTCACGACGGAAATGTCCCATTCCGCCACACCGGTAACACCTTATTCGTCCACTTGAAGAGCCCCTTTGAGTGGTCATAACGGATGCTTGAAGGGGTGCAAGGGCGGCTAACACCTGATTTTGAGTTGCTTTCGCCTGCTCCTTTAATCCTAGTCCCAATTCCTTAATAGCTTCCACAAGAAAAGCTTGCTGACCTATCGGGACCTGGGTCATACGCTCTAAAGCGTCTTCAATTGACCAATTAGCTCCTAATGTACTCAACACTGTCCTAGTAGCTGAATTACAATTCTGCAGGGCGCACTGTTTTAACAAGGCACCACGCATATAATCCGGAACTCCAGCTCTCTCTATGGCAGAGGCAACTTTATCAATAAAGGTCCCGAACATCTCGTCCCGTCCCTGTTTGATTCCCATATATATTGGCACTCCACCTGGGTCCTTTACCTTTTCCATAGCCTCCCGTACCAATCGCATTGCCTCCCTGCACTTATCAGGCCCTATCAAAGCCTGAGCCTCTGTACGGAGGAAGGGTCCCAAACCCATTAGCTCTTCCACCGTCACACCATAGAGAGGGTCGCCTTGCCAACGCTGAGCTGCAACACTTTCATTCACTAATGTCTGCCAATGTGCATTAAATAACAGCTGCTGATGTTGTGAATAAATAAGTTTTACTATGCCACGACAATCAGCAGGCAATAACAACTGAGTTCCCCATATATAATCAATCATTTGTTTCACAGGTTCACTATTTACTCCGAACTGGCTGACCGTGGACCGCAACTGGGATAACAACTTCCAATCCAGAGCAGAAATTGTTGCGTGCATACCTCCCCCCACAGTGGGTTCGAATATCACTGGCAACGCCAAAGTCCTGGCTGCTTCCAGGGCATCACTATCCCCTTTTCCCAAACAATCTTTTGCGAGTGCAGCCCAAGCCTCCCTCCGCTCCCTTGCGATAACCTCCGCCAGTTCACTCTCTGCCCCAGGAACAGACTCACTAAATGGGGGGGGCAGAGGCGGGGGCTCTTTAGGCCGGCACTCTCGTTCCCCAGGAGGGGCTGATGGCTCATATGGTTCCCGTACCCCGTCCGTGCCTCCAGGGTCATTTTCCACACGCGGGGGGGGGAGAACTACTTTTGAAACGGTAGGAGCCAGAGGGGTGGGTTGGAACCAGTCATGCTCATAATTTTTATTCTTACTTTGTGCTGCTGATGCATGCTCAGCAGCCTTCTTTTCTGCCTGATGTTGCAATAAATCATCATACACTATCTTCCAAAGCTTCCCTAATTTTTTAGCTGCCTTATCATCCTGCAGGGTAGCCTCCCACAGCAAATCCCCAAATTTACGCCATTCGCTCAATTCATGCACTGTATGTGGATTCTGAAACACTCCCTTAGCATACCCATAAGCTAACAACCCTGTTAGGTCTTTTTGCAGATCTATACCCTTTATCTGCCGCTTCTGCAAGAATGCAGTAAATAAATTATATGCCGCTTGCCTTTCCATACCTATTTGTCAGCGCGCTGTTACAGCCCTTCAAGTTCCGGCGGCACGTATCGGCCGGACTCGTCTATACGGTCACCCAGGGCACGACGTGTTCCCAATTTTCACGCTTATTGCCGTCCTTGCTGCATAGGACCCGAACCCCTTCGTCGCTCCGCCGTGGCGCCCAGTCGGTATATCACGTCCTTCGTGTATCACGTCGGGGTCACCATTTGCTGAAGACGACGGGAGACAAGTCCACCCTGTAGTGCAACAAGTCTCAACTTTATTTGCAAAGATACAGCTCTTTTATAGATACAATAATCAGGCTCATACATATTGCAAAAGCTAAGCTCATCATTGGTTCCCAATTACGTACACCCCCCCCCCCCCCCATTTCAACATACTTCGGATGCTTGTGGCTGCTCAACCCAAACCAGGCTCCTGATTTTCTCATCCTGTTATCATACCACTCTCTTGCTCTCACGGCCTTGAGCAGGAGTCCAGTAGCTTATCGCTTAGTGCTTACTGCCTAACCAGCTGTATTCTATCATGTCCTCTTTTCTCTAGCCAAGTCTCTACAAAACTCCCCACAACTGCCCAATTTCGGCAATATGAAGAAAATGTGTCTTGTCCCCTACAGGCTGTTGATTCAGCTGTAGAAAAAATGTCATGGAAGACTGACCAATTTGTGTGTCGCTCTCCACCTGCCAGTACTCCAGCTGTTAAGAATAAGCGTCCCTTTGCTCAAGAGCAGGAATGTAAGGAGTATACACCCCAGGATGTTTCATGGTCCCATCCACAAGACCATGTAGAGAATATGAACGAGTGGGATAGGCCACCTACCCCATCTACTCCAAGATCACCCACTCCAAAAGCACAGGCACAGGAGTTGCGGACAGGAAGGGTTAAAAGAAGCAACTCTCCTTGGAGGAATGCCGCTCCAGTTTCCAGTGAGCAACCCACTATACAAGATGGGAGGGTTGATTTTTATTCTGATTCCCTCGAGGGGACCTCTGGTGTTTCCTTGGATACAGAAAGTGATGACTGCGATGACCAGTATTAGGGGGGCCGTGCTTCCAGCCAGGTGGAGGAAAGGGATAATCGAGTTTATTGGACTGTATGGATTGGTTGGCCTGGCACATCAGATCCACAAAGAATACAAGGCTTTAGTGGACACCGGTGCACAATGTACTCTGATGTCATCAAATTTTAAAGGGAAAGAATCCATTTGTATTTCTGGAGTGGCAGGGGGATCTCAACAGCTATCTGTATTAGAAGCTTAAGCGAGTCTGACTGACACAAATTGGCACAAGCATCCCATTGCGACAGGCCCCGAAGCTCCATGCATCTTATGCAACAGTGCACCGTCGGCAATACCACACCAACAGAGACTCTGTAATTCCCATTCATATATTAATTCGATAATTGGACTTCCAAGGGGTGATCAGCAAAACTCACTCACCCTTTAACAGCCCTATATGGCCAGTACAAAATCTACTGGAGAGTGGAGAGTGACAGTGGACTATCGTGGCCTGAATGAAGTCACGCCACCGCTGAGCGCAGCTGTGCCAGACATGTTGGAACTCCAATACGAATTGGAGTCCAAGGCAGCCAAATGGTATGCCACCTTTGATATTGCCAATGCATTCTTCTCAATCCCTTTAGCAAAAGAGTGCGGGCCTCAGTTTTCTTTCACTTGGAGAGGGGTGCAGTATACCTGGAATCGACTGCCCCGGGGGTGGAAACACAGCCCCACCATTTTCCATGGACTGATCCAGGCCACACTGGAGGAGGATGAGGCCCCAGAACATCTGCAATACATTGATGATATTGTGGTGTGGGGTGACTCAGCCGTGGAAGTCCTTGATAAAGGAAAGAAAATAATTCAAATTCTTCTAAAGGTTGGCTTTGCCATTAAACACAGGAAAGTCAAAGGACCTGCAGAGGAGATCCAGTTTTTCGGAGTAAAATGGCAGGATGGATATTCCAATAAAGGTGCTAAAGAAGAGTGCAGTCATGTCTCCACCAACTAACAAAAAGGAAATACAAGCTTTCTTAGTTGTTGTGGGTTTCTGGAGACTGCATATTCCAAATTTAAGTATGATTGCTAGCCCCCTCTGCCGTGTGACACGGAAGAAGAAATATTTTGAATTGAGTCCTGAGCAGCAACAAAGTTTTGAACAAATTAAACAGGAGATTGTTCATGCGATGGCGCTTGGGCCATTCCGGGAAGGACCAGATGTTTAAAATGTGCTCTACACTGCAACTGGGGAAAATGGCCCTACTTGGAGTCTTTGGCAGAGAGCACCTGGGGAGGGTCAAGGCCGAGGCCAACCCCTCAGGTTCTGGAGTCAGGGATACAGAGGAATCGAGGCCCGATACACTCCAACCGAGAAGGAGATACTGACAGCATATGAAGGAGTTCAAGCTGCATCAGAAGTGCTTGGCACAGAAACACAACTCTTCCTAGCACCTCGACTGCCAGTGCTGGGCTGGATGTTCAAGGGGAAGGCATTCCCTACGTATCATGCAACTGATGCTACATGGAGTAAGTGGATCACACTGATAACATAATGAGCTCGCATAGGGAAGCCTAGCTGCCCTGGGATTCTGGAGTTGATCAAAAACTGGCAAGAGTTCAAAGATGGTGAAATATCACCAGAGAATGTGACACGTGTTGACGAGACCCCATCGTATGATGAACTGCCAGAAGATGAGAAGCGGTATGCCCTGTTTAGATATGGGTTCTGCTGCCTTGTGGGAAGGCATCAGAGATGGAAGGCAGCTGTATGGCGTCCCGTACACAAAATTTCAGAAGCTGTAGAAGGAGAGGGTGAATCCAGACAGTTTGCAGAGGTAAAAGCCATCCAGTTGGCTTTAGACATTGCTGAACGGGAAAAAAGGCCAAGGATCTACCTCTCCACTGATTTGTGGATGGTGGCAAACGCTCTGTGGGAATGGCTACAGCAATGGAGACAGAACAACTGGCAAAGATGGGCAAACACGTCTGTGCTGCTCCACTATGGCAGGACATTGCTGCTCGAATGGAGAAACTAGTTGAGAAGGTGCGCCATGTAGATGCTCAAAAAGTGGGCCACAGAAGAACATCTGCATAAACAGCAAGTTGACAAGGCTGCTAAGATTTCTCAGATAGATCTGGATTGACCACATAAGGGGGAGTTATTTGTAGCTTGATGGGCCCATGATACCTCAGGTCATCAAGGCAGAGATGCTACCTATAAATGGGTTCGTGATCGAGGAGTGGACTTAACCTTGTACACTATTGCACAGGTAATCCATGAGTGTGAGACGTGTCCTACAATTAAACAAGCAAAATGGTTGAAGCCCATATGGTATGGAGGACGATGACAGAAATATAAATACGGAGAGGCCTGGCAGATTGATTACATCACACTGCCACAGACTCACCAAGGCAAACACCATGTGCTCACAATGGTGGAGGCAAACACAGGATGGTTGGAAACATATCCTGTGGCTCATGCCACCGCCTGGAACAATATTCAGGGCCTGGAAAGTCCTCTGGCAACATGACACCCCAGAAAGAATTGAGTCAGACAATGGGACACACTTCAGAAATAACCTCATAGACGCCTGGGCCCAAGAGCATGGCATTGAATTGGTTTATCATATTCCCTATCATGCACCAGCCTCAGGAAAAGTTGAGAGATTCAATGGATTCTTGAAAACCACACTGAAAGCAATGGGAGGTGGAACTTTCAAGCATTGGGATATACACTTAGAAAAGGTCACCTGGCTAGTCAACTCCAGAGGATCTGTTAATCGAGCTGGCCCTGCCCAATCAGAACCCTATCATATTGTAGAAGGGGAAAAAGACCCTGTGGTACATATAAAAGACATGTTAGGGAAGGCAGTCTGGGTGCGTCCTACCTCAGGTAAAGGCCAACCCATCCGTGCGATTATTTTTGCTCAGGGACCTGGGTGTACTTGGTGGGTGATGTGCAAGGATGGGAAGACCCAATGTATGCCTCAAGGGAATTTGATTCTGGGTGAGAATAACCCGTGAATTAAATTGTATAAAAATAGCTGTTGAATGTCATTATTCCTATAGTTGCTCTATGTTATGTATGTGTAGATGTTTATGATGTGTAAACCTAGACATGACATGTAGGTTGTATAGAATAAGGGATGGAATGTCCTTGTTTCAGCCAGGATAGAGTTAATTCCTGTGAGGAACCAGGAAAGGGTACAGCCTGAACACCTGATCCAGGCTGGCCAGCAGATATTCCATACCATCCTAACGTTATGCCCAGTATATAGGTGGAGGCTAGCCGGAAGAAGCTCTCTTCCGGGGTCTTGTACTCTCTCTCGTCAATCCGGAGCGGTTGCTTAGGTCGGCTCCCGGGTGGTGAGCAACTACATCACTGACCAGTTTTATTTGTAATATCCACTTGTGTTTGTTATAGTTGTTCCTCTTCAAGTTTTCTTACTAAATTAATCTTATTTCAACTTACACAGGTTCTTTCAATTTTTTCTACCTCTCCGATCCCTTCCGCATTCCGTCAAGAAAGGAAGTGGGAGGAGTCATGGGGTTTTTTTTCCCCTTTGCTCCGACTGGCAAAACCACGACATAGGCTACATGGGGACCTACATACCACGGTAGGTGGAGTCTGTATACCTGCTTTCTTTTAGCTCCACGACACAGAGGTGTAACTTCTACCAGCAGTCTGTATGTTTTGAATGGGAGCTGAGCAGTCCAAGTGCGTGGGAAAGAGATAATTCCCACAAAAAAGCTACTTCAAAGGCGACACAGTGCTGGCTAATATGCTACATAGAGACCGACGAACCACTGTAAGCTAGGTCTGTGTACCCACTATCTTGTAGATCCCAGACACAGTAGCATAATTTCTACAGGCATCCTCTATTTTTTCAATGGGATTTGAGAAGACCAAGTCTGCGGGATTGGAGATAGCTCCGACAGGAAAGCAACTGCAAAGGTGACACAGTGCTGGCTGATAGGCTACACAGGGACCTAAGTATCACTGCAGGTGGGATCTGCATACCTATTTTCTTGTAGCTCCCAGATGCAGAGGTGTAATTTCTACTGGCAGCCTGCATTTTAAATGGCATTGGAGTAGGCCAAGGGAGAAGGATTGGAGATTGCTCCTTCAAGTAAAGCAGATGCAAATGTGGCACAGTGCTGACTGATAGGCTAGACCGGGACCTAAGTACCACTGCAGGTTGGGTCTGTGTACCTGCTTTCTTGTAGCTCCCAGACGCAATGGTGTAACGTCTACTGGCAGCCTGTATTTTAATTGGGAGCAGTGATGGCCAAGTGCGCGGGAAAGACATAGCTCCCACGGGAAAGCAACTGCAAAGGTGACACAGTACTGACTGATAAGCTACACAGGCTGCTACTGGCAGCCTTTATTTTCAATGGAGGCGGAGTAGGCCAAGTATGTGGAATGGGAAATAACTCTCACAGGAAAGCAGCTGAAAAGGTGGCTCTACTGGGTCTGGGATGGTAGTGATTTTCCACAGTAGCTCCTGCAGTGTTGTGCTTACTGTTGATAACAATATTATGACTATTGCTCGCACATCATCAGGGCTGTCCCTCCAGCATTCCTCCCCCCACTTTCACCAATAGCTGTCGGTGTGAACAATCTTGGGAGGGACCATGGCCAGAACATATGACCCAAGCTGATCAAGGAGATTTTCCATACCATATGACGTCAGATCAGTAAAATAAACTGGGGAAGAGGAGCAGGAAGGGGAGGCAAGATACATCTCTGGCCTTCCAAAATTTACGGCTACGGGTACTGAAGCCCTGCTTCTCGGGAGGTGGCCGAACATCGCTGCAGATGGGAAGTAGACAGTAACAGTTTTATCTACTTTTGTTTTGCTTCCCGTGCGCGCGACTTTGCTCTTTCTTTATTAAACTGCTTTTATCTCAACCCACAAGACTCCCATCTTATTTTCTTCCCTTCTCTGATTTACTGGGGAGGTGGGAGGACAGAGCGGTGTGGTGGGCACCTGGCATCCAGTCAGGGTCAAACTACCACAGTGGCAAAGTGCTTTTGCAGATACATAATTATTTTAGTTAACAACTTATCATCACAATAAGTAATCAAACACTTTCTAAGAACTTGTTAATCACTTCGTAATGGTTCAATCAATTAGCTAAGCACTTGCAAATGATTCAAACACCTATTAAGTAAGTATTCATTTGAATCACATAAGGATCAAACTGCAAGAGTTACATACCACGCCTGATAGGGACCTGTTACATTAGCTAGGAGACCCTGGTAAATGTATTTGTTAGGTTACCTTTGCTGTTACTTTAACTATAAGACCCTGGTAAATGTATTTGATTAGGGTACCTTGGCTGTTACCTTAGTTGTTACTAAAACAAAGGGACTGATATCTTGTTTTGACCAATCACTGTGATTTTGGAAATTTTGTGCTTGTTGGGAACCAATCAAGGTTAAGGACTAAATTGACAGATGGACATTTTATGCATGCTTGTGTTGGCAAATGTGATTCTTTTTTTTGAGCTGTATAAAAACCCTGAAAATGGTAACTAACAAGAAGCACATATGGAGGAATTGTCCCTCCTGCTTTCCCAGCACTGCATAATAAAGAAGTGCCTGCTTATCTGCTTTCCTGTGTAGATAAGTTTTTTGCGATTGCGGATCCCTCAACACTTTTGGCGACCCACTTGGGACCTTGCGAGTGAGTCTGGACGGGATCGGATGCTGATCGAACTCCAGCGTGCACCGAGGAATTCTCGTGGAGGACCATCACCTGCGACCCTTACAGCTACTCGCAATGTTCCCTGGAGTGGTAAGGTAAGTGGTAAGTGAGAAAGTGATCGCAGGATTGGCATTGGTATTGGAGCCCGTAAGTCGGACGAAGTGATGGCTGGGCTGATATTGGTAATTGGAAATTGGTAATTGGTATAAGTGGCCCACATAAGTATATGGCAAAGTGACCTATTTATTTTGGTTTTTACATTGACTTGTACATTGGTTTATATGTTGCTTTGTATATTGCTTTATGTATATATATGTATATTATTGTATATTGTGTTGTGAGCTGTCTCTGTGTGTGTGACTGAGACGTGCAGTTGCACACGAAGCGAGTGCGGAGCTGTGATCCCCCGAGGGGTGCAGCCAGAGATAAGTGAAGTGAAAGAACAAAACGACTGTTGAGAAAGTATTTGTAACTAAAAGGATTTTGAAATAGCAAACAAAGTACCTGAGAATTCACCCCTTGGGTTTCTGTTGGCACACTGGAAGGAATTTAAGGGTGATTTTCGCAAAGATCAACTTATACAGTACTGTAATCATGCGTGGTTGTTGTATGATTTGGGTAGTGGGGAAAAGTCGCCCTTAAATGGGACTTTGAATTATAATACAATTATGCAATTAGTGTTATTCTGTAAGAGGGGAAGAAAATAGGATGAGGTCCCATATGTAGATCTTTTCTTTTACCTTACAGAAAAACCAGATTGGCAAATTAAATGCAATTTAGATAAGCAGGCATGTAAAAAAACTTGTTGCAAAAATTTGGCTATAAAACAAAAGGAAAAAGAGCGTGATAATACGGAGCCGGAATTGGACATAGCTCCATCTGCCTCCATAGCTCCTATTCCATTATATCCCCCTCTTCCATCATCATCTGATTCTGAGGCTGATAGTCCAGCCGATCTCCGTCCAAATAGTAGTAGATCGAGAGAGGAGGAGGAATCATACTTGGAGTCGTCTCCACCTATATCCCGGGGATATATTTCCACCTATATCCCGAGATAGCGTACTCATTTGATAACTCCTCTAAAAACACGGGAGGGGAGATGGTTGATAGCCCCCTTGAGACAGGGCGTTGGGCAACATGGATCAGTGTATGTAGAAGTGCCCTTCTCTCCCTCAGATCTAATAATATGGAAAGAATCAACTGGTCCTTATAGAGAGGATCCTGGTAAAGTGGGGAGAATAATGGGAATGATAATGAAAACGCAAAATCCTGATTGGGAGGATATACAGGTGATTTTAGATACTCTTCTGGACTCTAGTGAAATACAAATGGTTTTGAGAACCACTCCAATGCGGGCAGAAGAAGATGTCCGAACTCGGACAGTAGGGGGTACCATAGATCAGAATTTCCCTACAGGGGACCCACAATGGGATCCAAATAGGGACAATCATATGCAGAGACTGAAAAGGTACCAACAGTGGATTATATATGGGGTCCAAAATGCCATGCCCAAAGCTATAAATTGGTCTAAATTATATGATGTGAGACAGGAGAAGAAAGAATCCCCAACAGCATTCTTAGAAAGGCTGAAGGAAGCAGTTCGTAAATATACCAACTTGCAACCTGAAGCCGAAGAAACTAAGGCACAGCAAGCCTTAATATTTCTGGGGCAATCACAGGAGGACATTAGGAAAAATTCCAAAAGTTGCAAGGAACAGATATATGAAATTTGGACAAATTAGTGGAAGTAACTTGGAAAGTTTATAATAATAGAGATAAAGAAAATGAGATAAGGAAAGAAAGACAATTACTTGCAGTAGTGAATAGGACGCCTGGATTTTCAAATCAAGGACAGGGACAAAGCTCTATGAGAGGAGGGATGAGAGGAAGGGGAAGAGGACAAGTTGGCAGAACCCCCCTTGGAATTAATCCATGTGCTTTTTGCAGGGAAGAAGGACATTGGAAAAATGAATGCCCTAAATTAGCTGGTCAACATGCTAAATTGATGGTCTTGGGAGAATATATGGATTGACCGGGACCGGAGGTGAACCCAGCTGAGTCTCTGCTTACAATTAAGCTGGGAGAAAAAGAGGTTACATTTTTGGTGGATACAGGTTTAACCTTTTCTGTATTAAATAGCCAAAAAGGAAAACTTGGAATTAAAACTGCAAATATTGTGGGAACCTCAGGAAATGAGGAAAATTGGCCATTTTTTAAACTCTTAAATTTACAATTTGGCAATAAAGTTATAACATACGAATTTTTGTATGTTTCAGAATGTCCCATACCCCTGATGGGGAGGGACTTGTTGTCTAAATTAAATGCACAAAATGTCTTTGAAAACAGAGACTTGTTAATAAAACTACCTCAATCAAATACAGGAAAAATACTGATGATAAAAGAAAAAACAAAGGTGCTAGAAATACCTTCAGAAATGGAGAATGCAGTGATCTCAATAGTGTGGGAAACTCAGATTCCAGGAAAATCAAAACAACCAGTAAAAATCTAAATAAAAGAAAAAGCAAAATTGGTCAGAGTAGGACAATACCCAATAAAACGCGAGGCAAAACAAGATTAAACGTATTAATTGATAAATTTCTGAAATATCAAATTCTAGAAGAATGTGAATGAGAGTATAAGAGACCTATTTTACCAGTATGGAAATGGAATGGAGAGTATAGGTTAGTTCAGGACTTAAGACCCATAAATCAGATTGTGAAAGATATACATCCAGTTGCAGTAAATCCGTATACCTTACTCACAGCTGTGAGAGAAACTTATTAGTAGATTACAGTGCTTGATTTAAACGATGCTTTATTTTGTATCCCTTTAGAAAAGGAAAGAAGTAAACTATTTGCTTTTGAGTGGGAAAGCCCCCAAAGAGGACGCAAGGTACAGTTAACATGGACACGGCTACCCCAAGGTTTCAAGAACAGCCTGACTCTCTTTGGAAGACAACTAGGAAAAGAACTGGAACTCTGGACTAATGAAAAGACAGTGACACTGAGACCAGAGCATCTGCTTCTCCAATATGTGGATGACATCATGATCGCCACAACGGGAAGGTCAGCCCGCATACAGGTAACCATTGAACTTTTAAACTCTTTGGGATTAAACAGGTACAAGGTATCAAAAAGAAAAAGCTCAAATAGCAGCCAAACAGTGATATATTTGGGCCTTGAAATTTCAAAAAGAGAACGGAGGCTGGGGACAAATAAAAAGGAAGTGATTTGTGCTCTTCTGGAACCACACACTGTTCATGATTTCCAGGCATTTTTGGGAATGACGGGATAGTGCTGGCTCTGGATCATGGATTACGGTATTATAGTCAAAACATTATATGAAGTCCAAATATCTACCCCTTTTACAAGGGACAAAGAACAGCAAGAAGCTGGAAGAGACCAGTGGGATATTTTTCCAAACAACTGGACTTGGTGAGCAAGGGATTGTTTTCTTGCCTGCGAGCAATAGCTGCCACTTTCACACTGATCCAAAAAGCAAGAAAGCTGACCTTGGGAAGGACTTTTACAGTCTATGTTCCACGTATGGTAACCACAGTCTTGGAGCAAAAGAAGGAACATTGGTTATCCCTCAGCCAACTGATGAAATACCAGGTAATTCTCACTGAGCAGGATCATGTGATGTTGAAAATAAGTAACCTTCTAAATAGTGCAGTGTTTCTGAGTACTTCACAGGAAGAGCAACAACTGGAACACGACTGTGTTGCAACCATTGAAAATACATATTCCAGCAGAAAGGACCTGAAGGATTATCCCCTTGAAAAACCTGGATGGGAACTGTTCACAGATGGCAGCAGCTTCGTCGTGAAAGGAACTCGCCAAGCAGGATATGCAGTAACAACAGAAAAAACAGAAATAGATGCAAATGCATTGATAACTACAACATCTGCACAGAAGGAAGAACTGATTGCATTGACACGTGCTTTGGAATTCAGTAAAAGAAAACTAGTTAATATTTGGACTGATTCAAAATATTCCTTTGGAGTAGTCCATGTCCATGGCACCCTTTGGAAAGAAAGAGGACTATTGTCCTCCCAGGCAACAAACATTAAGCATCAAAAGGAAATCTTGCAACTGCTTGCAGCAGTGCAGGAACCAGTTCAAGTGGCAATCATGCACTGTAAGGCACATCAGACAGGGAACTCAAAGATAATTGATGGAAACAGAACAGCAGATCAGACTGCAAGGAAAATAGTACAACACACAGTCTCACAAATGACAATCATCCCCACCAGAACAGTAGCGTTCCCTAAGGAGCCACCAAAATATTCAGGGGAGGATGAAAAATTGGCTAAGTTACTAAATGCAGAGAAAAATTCAGAAGGGTGGTGAACGACAAGTACAGGTCAGGTAGAATTGCCTCTCTTAATCATGACAGAGATTTTGCAAACAAAGCATAGGGAGTGTCACTGGGGTGCAGAAGCTATGACTCATCTTCTGAAAAGAAGTGTAATATCAATACAAATGTTGGAAATGACCAAATCGGTAACGCCGAAATGTGAAATTTGTTTAAAGAACAATCCAATAGTACAAAAAAAAGGGTACAGATGGGCAAAATAAAAACTGGAGTGGGACCAGGAGATTATTGGAAAACTGATTTTACAGAATTACCTAAATGCAATGGATATAAATATGTGTTGGTTGGGATTGACACGTTTTTAGGATGTACAGAAGTCTTTCCCTGTTTCACCAATCAGGCTAAGCAGTTAAATGGCTCCTGCAAGAAATTATTCCAAGGTTTGGAGTTCCATTTGGAATATCTTCAGACAGAGGACCACATTTCGTGGCCAATGTGGTACAAGAGGTAAGCAAAGTCCTAGGAATTTCCTGGGATTTACATGCCCGTTGGAGACCACAATCAAGTGGAAAAGTGGAAAGAATCAATCAGATCCTAAAAAGACAAATTAGCAAAATTTTTCAGGAGGCTACATTTAAATGGTTCTAGGCACTTGACTTGCATTGCTACAAATAAGAGTGAAACCTCAAAGTGGAATGTCAGTAAGTTCTTATGAGATAATGTATGGAAAATCCTATGAGGTTCCTGAACCCAATCCAAATATGCATGTGACAGGAAAACAAGATGTATATAACTATGTGCTTTCTGTTGGAAAAACTCAAACAGGCTCCGAAATACAGTACACAACATCCTGACTGCAGATTATGTCTACATAAAGACATGTAACGAAGAACCTCTGCAAGGAAGGTGGAAGGGACCATACCAGGTGTTGCTGACTACCTTCACTGCAATCAAGATTGTCGAATCAGATGCCTGGATCCACTACACACGGGTGAAGAAGGCACCATAAAGTCCATGGAAGTAGGAGAGTTGTAGGAGATCTTGAGAAATTGAAGTATACTCTGAAACATGACTAAGTTTTTGTTTTTGTTGTTTTTTCAGTCTATGGTGGTGGAAACATGGATCAAAATTGCATGGTCAAATTGATTTGTATTGAATGTTCAGGCCCAGACTCCAGTCCAAACAGAAATAGACTCGGAACAGGTATTTCCAATACCAGGAAAAACTCAGGAGGAAAATCTGATGATAGGCTTGATTAAGGAATTCGCACATCTGCCAAATGTCTCCCAAATTACTGCTTGCCTACCTATACCACGGGCAGTGGGAGAGTCCATTCCTTGGGGAATCTTATCCATGAATTTAACCACTGTTAAGAAAAATGGGACTGCACACCCAAAACCAGTGATAAGTTGGGAAGAGAGAGTAGATTACATTAGAAAGCAATGGACAACCCCCGGTAATAGAGTGGACTGTTATAAGTTGCTAAATTTGCAATTTACCGCCATAGGAAGATTTGGAGGTGTTGGGTGGTACAGATATGATGAACCAAAAACAAGGAATGTGTCTCAAATGACTATGAAATGGGAATGTGAACAGGTTAAGAGAACAGCAAACAGGGAGGAGGAATGGAATTCAGTTTGCGGTGTTAGTGTAAACCTACAATTCAGATACAGGGCTAAGACATCTTGGTGCTTTTAATGGGATGGACTTGAATTCACGGTAAGCAGGTTAGTATTAGATAGAAGTACTTCGACAAGAGAAAAGGAAAAAAAGGTTCCTTGGTGGGAATGTGAACAAGTATACAATTTCAGCACAGTTAGCCAAGCAGTTCAGCGTGTACCCCAATTGACAATAGTCCTGAAGATTGGTTGTTTATGCAGAGGACTGAAGAACAACCTAAAGGTGACCAGCCTCTGGAGAATTAACTGTCAAAGATATATGATTCCAAGCCCAGGACATCTGGTCTGGGCTATGAGTGATGGCACATGGACATCTCATCTGCCAGTGGATGGGAAAGTTAAACAAATAACTTTGGGATTGCCTACATTATGCCCAATTTGGAAAAAAAATCTCCCTTTAAGGGCAGTTTAGGAAGTTTGCATTTGACATGAGTGAAAAGATCAAAATTAGACAATGATGATTGGAATGATCCAGTTACTGGAGTAAAAATTGGCTGGGCGCTGGAATCTCTCTTAAATCCTATAGCATCCTACCAAAATAGAGAGTGGCTGTATAGATTGACCGGGCAGGTTGAACGGTTGGCAAATGTGACAAGAAAGGGATTTAAACAACTGAATTTACAATTACAGGCTACCTCTAGAATGACATTACAAAATAGAATGACTCTGGACATGCTGTTGCTGTAGGAACATGGGGTGTGTGGCCTCCTAAAAGACAGAGTAGACCATTGTTGCATACACATTCCAAATGTCACCACAGATGTAGAACACAATTTAGATCAATTAGACAACATAGAAAGGGAAACACCGGAAATTAGGGAAGACATGAACACAAACTGGATAGATAAAGTTTTTGAGGAACTGGGCGTGGACCTAAAATCCTGGATAAAGTCACTGATTGAAACACTTTTGTTATTGATTATCATGTTTTTGGCAATCTATTTGGCATATTGTTTCATCAAAAGAGAAATAATACAAAGAACACGATGGAGCAATAGAATCTTGACAGCAATTGCAAGAGACAATGATCGGTTCAAAGGTAATCCACCACCATATGACAATCATGGTTTAGTTATGGAGAAAACTGAAATATAAGAGTGAAAGTATTGGAATGTGATTATCAATACTTTCAAAGGTGGGAAATGTTGCAGATACACAATTATTTTGGTTAAAAACTTATCATCACAATAAGTAATCAAGCTAAGCACTTGTTAATCACTTTGTAATGGTTCAATAAATTAGAAAGGTACTTGCAAATGATACAAACACCTATTGATTAAGTAAGTATTCATTTGAATCACATAAGGATCAAACCGCAAGAGTGACATACCACACCTGATAGGGACCTGTTACCTTAGCTATGAGACCCTTGTAAATGTATTCGTTAGGTTACCTTGGCTATTACCTTAGTTGTTACTAAAACAAAGGGACTGATATCTTTTTTTGAACAATCACTGTTGTCATAAATTGAGACCACAATGGATCATAAGCCAATTATAATTTTATTAATTGTAGCAAGTAGAATAAGAGCAAAGACAGCGCTGGACGACAGGGGAGTCTGCGCTCCACCAACTGCCGTACTGATTAGTTTAAACAGTCCTTTTTTATACATTTTACATCCGTGGTCGTAAAGTAGGAGAACTGCTCTGCGCATGCTTCAGTTACTGTGAGGGGTCTTTTTTCTGTCTTTCGGTGCTTGCTGAGTAAGAAGTTTTCCTTCTTTGTTTTATAATTGATCCCTCACTTAGATAGAGTTGTTTTTCTTATCTTCGCCAGTCCCTTAGAACATCTTGTAGTCATCCTTGAGCAGTATCTCTCCTGTTTACACAAATGGTGTCTGGTATGTGAAGGCAATTGTGGTTATCTTATCTCACATGAGTGATGTCCTGCAGCTGTTCGCATAAGTACTTTCCTTTCTTTTGTCGCTTAACCTTTACATTGAGCTTAACATAAATTTTAATAAACAATACCCTAATTCATAGTTTCTTACAATCCCCCCTTTTTCTTTTATCCTATTATTGTTTATTAGACGCTATTTTCATTTTCGACACTGCAGGCAAACTTTTTCCACAATCCCGACATGCATCATAACACTCACAAGATAATACCTTACAATTACAATCATAGTTTTCACGTGGCATATCGCATTCACAACAGTCTTCGTCATCTTCATCTTCATTAGTAGGTATACTTTTATAATCTGTCTCAGCTCTCCGTAGTTAGAATGAGTAGTTTAGCTATGTCAAACCGCTCCTTAATAAAATGTAAAATATAGCGTAATATGCATGGTCCAAATATAAGCCCCAGAATCAACATAATAAGCGGTCCTGCTAAAGCAGACAACAAAGTGGTTAGCCAGCGTGAAACGTTAAACCAATTTTCATACCATGATCTGCCCACCTCACGATCCTTTTTACGTTGATCTAATCTTTTCCGAAGTTCAAACATGGTGTTATTCCGATGTCTGAACAAACCCATTTAGTTCCTGATGTCGGGATAGCCCATTTGTCATATCTGTGTTGTGGTTTCTTACATCCAGGAGGTCCCCAAGTGATGTCTATATATCTATCTCCTGTTGTTTTCCAATCTGAAGCTATTGTCTCACAACCCCAATAACCACAATAATAATGTCCCGGGTAATTACAATAACTTTTTCCAGGGTTTGAGGCTGGACATATGTACCATGCCTTGCATTGCGCTTGGGTGTAACCCAAATTTAAACAGTTTGTTGGATGACATCCCATTGCTTCAAAAGGTATTAGTGAAAATAAAGATACAGTAAAATTCCAATTTCCTTCCGAACTGCTTCGATTTTGTATAAGCTTACTTTCCTGTAAGTTATATAATTTCCAGAGCATTGGCTCATGGGGGTTCCCATTTGCTTGAGTTAGTATCAATAGCAAAACCACCAGTATACCAGGAAAAACGGTATTTGTCAATTTTACCAATTTAAGTATAATTTTACCAGTCCTAGGGAAGTTCGACCATGGTTGCTTTTGCGTCCCATTGTTTTGGTTCTTTTCTCCACAGTTTGTTCCTCCTCTGCCTCGCCCGTCGACTCGGTTGCTTCGAGCCACGGGGTGTACCATCTTCTCGGCAGCAAGGGAATTCTTCAGGAGACAGCTGTTTCAGGGCCTTTTACCTATTTACACAGGCTTTAATGGGACAAAGCAAGACACAGTTAGCACTTTTCTTTATAGTCAGGATTTCAACTACAAAGGGGATTGGTTCGTTGGAGTGGTTTCCCAACACTGTGTGCAAACTCCTATTGGAGGGTATCCACATTCACCATTTATCCTGGCATACCTTGCACCTAAAACAAGCAAATGGATACCAATTGCAATTTAAATCATTACACCTAATTCTTATATCTAGAGTGTATATATATATATATATTATTTACATCAGTATATTTTCTATATTCAATATGGTGTGGTTGTATGAGTTTAGCAATTCCCTTCAGCACACTTTGTATGCTTCCATATAATAGATAAACAAAGAAATAATTATTGCAAATATAAATGACAATACACTTTATACCAAAAGGTAAAGCAGCAAAACAATCAAATAAAGTCTCTATCATTACGTTATCTTTTCAGGGTTATCTTGGTGTCACCTGGAGTACTGATTACTTTCCAGTGGGGTCTCGTTATTGGGCCTTTAATGCAATTGGCATGAGTCCATCCACGCTCAGCAGTCCAGACAGCCGTTTCTGTTGTAAGCAAAACAAGATAAGATCCCTCCCAGCTGGGTCTTAGAGTTTCTTCCTTCCACACTTTAATCAATATCCAATCTCCAGGCTTGACATTATGAATTTTTTTTTAAGTCCAACGGGGGTCGTTGCACAATCAGTCCCTGCTCCCAAAGCTTGTTACAGTGTTCTGCTAATTGCGAAACATAGTCATTAATCACACAATCTCGAATTAAAACATTAATGTGTTAAATGATCCACCATTACTAATAAATATTTGTAACGTCCAACCCTAGGTAGTTCAGTAAAATCCACTTGTATGTGTGAGAAGGGTCTGTGTGCTGGGGAACGTCCCCCAAGGGGTTTTTGTCTCATGTTATTTCGATTAACCTTTTGACAGGTCTCGCAGGCTGCTGTGTGCATAGTCAAAATCGTATTATAATTGCCTGCCACTCGTTTTGCTTCTGTATCGGCGGCATTATTTCCCCTGACTTGATAACTTGTACCTCGCTGGTGTCCCTTTATATGTACAACTGCTATTTTATTCGGCATTTTTAATGCCCCCAGAACTCGTCGAATCAATTCCGGGTGTATCAATTCTTTTCCCTGCGAGTTAACAAATCCTCTTTCCTCCCATATTTTTCCAAAAGTGTGTACTACTCCGAACGCATAGTGTGAGTCTGTATATATAGTTCCATCTTTTTCCTCCTTTTTACATTTCCCAGCGCTCTGTCTTCCCGACTGCAGTGCGGCCGGGACGGCATTGCTGGGGGGTGGGGGGGAGAGTGGGCAGCAGCAACAGCAAGTCCTATCCTCATGCCAGGGCGAGCAGGACCAGCTCGGGGGGAGCCCTGCACAGTCCTAGGCTGGCAGCCAGGGGAGGCAGGCAGGGCTGTGCCTGGGCATCCCCACGGCAGCCAAAACAATCCTCAGGGCAGCACCCAGGGGCTCTGCACCGTGACCCGGCCGTACAGCTCCAGATACCGCCACTGCTGCCAACAGCTATGATCTAGCTGCCCCCTCCAAAAACACTTCTTCCAGGGGGAAGAGGAGCAGGGTGGGGGCACAAGCGGGGCCTGACCTCCTCCATGCTCTCCCAGCACCCCACCACAGCCGAGGCTTGGGGGGACTAGTGGAGGGCCGGTGGAGTGCTGCCAGGGTTCACCCTCCAGTGACACTAACGCTTTCCACAATGCATATAGCTCACAGGCTTGAGCCGACCAGCTGGCACTCAGGGGGCCTGATTCTATTATCTTAAACTCTCCTTTTTCCAACTTAACGATGGCATATCCGGACAATCGTTTACCTTCCACTATTCGTGATGACCCATCTATAAATAATACTTCTCCATATTGTAGTTGTTCTTCTTCTAAGTCTGGCCTAATATGTGTCTGCTGTTCAATTGTTTGAAAACAATTGTGTAACAGTTCATTATCTTCTCCTGGGTACAAAAATTCAGCAGGATTAACTGCCCCAATAGTTTTTAAAGATAGTTTAGGGGATTCTATAAGTATTCCCTCATACTTTAATAATCGGCTATCTGTAAGCCATTTTTCTGCTTTTTGTTGCAACACTCCTCTGATGTTATGTGGAGCATATAAGACAACTTCTCCATTAAAGGTAATACGATTTGTTTCTTCAAGTAATAAGGCAGCAGCAACAATGATTTGTAAGCAGCTCGGCCAACCCCTGCTCACAGGGTCTAACAGCTTTGATAGGTATGCCACCGGTTTCTTTTGTCTGGCCCATTCCTGAGTTAATACTCCGAATGCCGTTCCTTCATGTATGTTAACAAATAAATGGAACGGCCACTTTAAGTCTGGTAAGCTTAAAACCAGTGCTTGACTTAGCTCTCTTTTGAGGCTGGCAAACTGCTCTTGATCCTGAGGGGTCCACTTGGGCGTTTTGTCTTTGGACAGCTGTTCATATAAGAATTTAACTTTAAAGCTATAATTCTCTATCCATTGCCTATAATATCCAAATAGTCCTAATGCCTGCCGAATTTGCCTCTTAGTGACAGGCATAGGTAATTCCAGAATTCCTTTAATGCGCTCTGGATCCAATATCTTTTTTTTCCGTTAAACAGATAATGTCCTAAATATTTCTCTTTTTCCTCTTAAATCATGTACGAGCCGATATTTCCCATTTGGTTTTTTTACAGGCAGAATGGGGGTGTTAAAGGGTGACATACAAGGCTCTAAGATTCCTTGTGCTAATAACCGATCAATTTCTGGTTTTAATCCTCTCCGTCCTTCTAGGGATATGGGATATTGCTTTACCCTCACAGGTATGTGGGATTCAGAAATTTGGACTTTAATCGGTGGGATTTCCAGTCTACTAATTGTGTCCGGAGAGTACCAGACATCAGGGCTGATTTGTTTTTTATCCTCCACGGTCAAAGGATAAGCAGACACTGTTAGCTCTTGATTCTTTACTTTAATTTCTGATTGCAATTCAACAATTAAATCTCGTCCTAGCAGATTAAATTCTGCTTCAGGGACGAGCAAGAGTTCACCCATTCCAAATTTATTTTCAGTTTCAAATAATACATTTTTGATTTTGTTTACTTTAAATGGTTCTCCTTTTGCCCCAATCACTTGTACTTTTTCGGGGGAAATTTTACATCCCTCAGGTATTTGTTTAATAGTCGATTTTTTCAGCCCCAGTGTCTACTAAAAAGGTGAACTCTAGTTTATGGGGACCTATTTTTAATTTTATCAAGGGCTCATGATGACTCCGGTCCCCTAAGATATAGAGCCCCTGACTCCCCTATTCCGTTTTCAATATTTCCTCATCCCAGATCCTTTCTCTACAATTCTTCTTTATATGTCCCTTTTTTCCACAGTAAAAACAACATCTCTGTTCCTTCTTTACTACTACATTCCCTTGTTTCGTTCCAGCAGCAGTTTGTCTTTTATGATCCTCTCTGACCGCTGCTACCATCATTTTCACTTGCCGCTTGCTGCTCTCCTCCTCTCGCCTTACATAGACTTTCCGGGCTTCCCTCAATAATTCATCCAACCCTCTCACTTGCCAGTCTTCTAACTTTTCAATCTTCTTTCTGATATCCCCCCATGATTTTGCTACAAACTGAGTTTTGAGGAGTGCTTGCCCTTCGTCAGGATTTACCCCGAGATACAGCTGAAGGGCTTTCCTCAGTCGTTCTAACCACTCAGTAGGGCTCTCATTTTTCTTTTGCATTTCATTAAATGCTTTATTGATATTCTGACCACGGGGTACTGCTTTTCTAATTCCCTGAATTACTATAGTTTTCAGGTCCTGCATATGAGTTCTATGCACCGGATCCTGATTATCCCAATTAGGTCTTTGAAGTGGCCACTTAATATCTGCTTGAGGTCCCTGGGCATGTTGAGCATCCCACAATCTCATTCCTGCTCGTCTAATCATGTCTCTTTCCTCGGTAGTAAATAATTGACCAAGGATAGATTGCATTTCATCCCAGGTTTAAAGGTTTGGTCCCAAAAGGAGGAGGGGGAGACTCTCGTTCCAACTCCGGTGGGGGAGTGGACACCCTGGGGACCTCTGGAGGGGCTGTGGGAGCGGGAGGTAAAGTCTAGCCCCCGGTCTTTTTAGCCACACTTCCGCATATTGACTTTCTTCCGGGTTAAGGGGCTTTTTATTATTAACCCAGAGATTTAATTGTTGTCTTATCCAATCTTCTTCTGACCCATAGACTGGCCAAAAGACATTTTTAGAAATCTTCTTCCCTCCCCATATCTTAGTACAATATTCTATCATTTTCTGTTTATCTTTTCCTAGTGTTCCAGGGAAATACCTCCAATTGTCTAAGATATATGCCAGAGGGGTATCCTTAGGTACAGTAGGTACCCTCCCCATGGGAGTTGAAGGCTTGCTGCCCTTCGCCCCCATCTTCTGGATTATCCACAAACACACACTCACTCACTCCCCTTGTTCCTGGCCCAGTCCCTCGCGGGAGATGGGAAACGCAGTACTTAAGGGTCCACACTCGCTTGGTTCAGTATATCGAACCTCTCATTCGTTATAATCCAGGAAACCCAATCCCGCCCGAACGGATAACCCGCGAACCAATTTTCGCAATATACTTACTCGTCCCTGCGTCTTCGTCCGGACTCCCGTGCACAGAATTTTTATGGGATTTTACCGGTTTCCCCTTTGCTCATTATTCTAGAATTTAGGTTCGTCGGTAAGGTTGAGGTAGGCTGTCAGTCACGGGGCCGCGGATTGCCGCGGGGCGCCTCCCCGGAGGACTGAAGCTCACCGTTCCTTATCCGAGTCACGGCACCAAGATTGTCATAAATTGAGACCACAATGGATCATAAGCCAATTATAATTTTATTAATTGTAGCAAGTAGAATAAGAGCAAAGACAGCGCTGGACGACAGGGGAGTCTGCGCTCCACCAACTGCCGTACTGATTAGTTTAAACAGTCCTTTTTTATACATTTTACATCCGTGGCCGTAAAGTAGGAGAATTGCTCTGCGCATGCTTCAGTTACTGTGAGGGGTCTTTTTTCTGTCTTTCGGTGCTTGCTGAGTAAGAAGTTTTCCTTCTTTGTTTTATAATTGATCCCTCACTTAGATAGAGTTGTTTTTCTTATCTTCGTCAGTCCCTTAGAACATCTTGTAGTCATCCTTGAGCAGTATCTCTCCTGTTTACACAAATGGTGTCTGGTATGTGAAGGCAATTGTGGTTATCTTATCTCACATGAGTGATGTCCTGCAGCTGTTCGCATAAGTACTTTCCTTTCTTTTGTCGCTTAACCTTTACATTGAGCTTAACATAAATTTTAATAAACAATACCCTAATTCATAGTTTCTTACAACTGTGATTTTGGAAATTTTATGTTTGTTGGGAATCAATCAAGGTGAAGGACTAAATTGATAGATGGACATTTTATGCATTCTCGTGTTGGCAAATGTGATTCTTTTGTTTGAGCTGTATAAAAACCCTGAAAATGATAACTAACAAGGAAACATGTATAGAGGAGCTATCCCCCGTGTTTCCACAGCGCTGCATAATAAAGAAGTGCCTGGCTTATCTGCATTCCTGTGTAGATAATTTTTTTGCGATTGTGGATCCCTCAACAGTGCTGGCTGTTGTGCTTGTGGATTGGAGATAGCTACCACAGGAAAGCAGCTGCAAACGTGTAATAGTGCTGGCTGATAGGCTACACGGAGACCAACATGTTACTGTAGGTGCGGTCTGCGTACCTGCTTCTTTTATCTCCAGACGCAGTGGTGTAACCTGTACCTGCAGCCAGTATTTTGAAACGGGAGCTGAGCAGGCCTAGTTCGCAGGATTGGAGATAGTTCCCACAGGAAAGTAGCCGCAAAGTTTACACAGTGCTAGCTGATAGGCTACGTACCACTGTAGGTGGTGTCTGCTTCCCTGCTTTCCTGTAGCTCCGAGATGCAGTGACGTAACTTCTACCGGCAGCCAGTATTTTTTCAAAGGAATCTGAGCATACCAAGTTCGCCGAATTAGGCTACATGGGGACCTACATACTCTGTAGGTGGGGTCTGCCTACCTACTTTCTTGTAGCTCCCAGGTACAGTGGCGTAACTTTTAATGACAGCCTATATTTTCAACGGGAGCTGAGCAGGCCAAGTGCACGTGACTGCAGATAGATCCCAAAAGGAAAGAAACTGCAAAAATGGCACAGTGCTGGCTGATAGACTACACGGGGACCTACATACACCTGAAAGTGGGGTCTGCGTACCTGCTTTCTTGTAGCTCCCAAACACAGTGGTGTAACTTCTCCCAGTAGCCTGTATTTACAATGGTAGCTAAGCAGGCCAAGTGCGCCGCAATAAAGATATCTCCCACAGGAAAGATACTGTAAATGTGGAACTGTGCTTGCTGATAGTTTACACGGGGACCTATATACCACTTTACGTGGGTTCTGTGTATCTGCTTGCTTGTGTCTCCCAGACGCAGTGATGTATCTTGTACCGACCGCCTGTACTTTTTCAATGGTTGCCAAGAAAGCCAAGTGCGCAGGATTGGAGATAGCTCCCACAGGAAAACAACTGCAAAGGTGGCACAGTGCTGGCAGATAGACTACAATAGGAGCTACGTACCACTGTAGGTGGGGTCTGCGTACCTGCTTTCTTGTAGTTCCCAGACGGAGTGGCGTAACTTCTACTGGCAGACAGTATTTTCAATGGGAGCTGAGCAGGCGAAGTGTGCGGGATTGGCCACAGATCCCATGAGAAAGTAGCTGAAAATGTGGCACGGTTCTAACTGATAGGCTGCAAGAGGACCTATGTACCACTTTAAATGAGCTCTGCGTACCGGCTTTCCTGTAGCTCTCAGACACAGTGCAGTAACTTATATAGGTAGTCTGTATTTCAAATGGCAGCTTAGAATGCAAGGTGCACGGGAATGGAAATATCTCCCCCTGGGACCTATGTACCACTGTAGGAAGGGTCTGCGTACCTGCTTTCCCTTAGCTCTCAGATGAAGTGACGTAACATATTTTGGCAAACTGTATTTGAAATGAGAGCTGAGCAGGCCAAGTGCGACAAGAAAGCAGGTACGCAGAGCCTACCTAAAGTGGAAGGTAGGTCCCTGTGTAATCTATCAGCCAACACTGTGCCACCTTTGCAGCTGTTTCCTGTGGGAGCTACTTCCAAACCAGCGCACTTGGCCTGCTCATCTCCCCTTGAAAAAAAAGGCTGCCAGTAAAGATACGCCACTGCGTTTGGGTTCTACATGAAAGCAGGTACGCAGAGCCCACCTACATTGGCACATAGGTGCCCGTGTAGTCTATCAGTCAGAACTGTGCCACGTGTATAGCTGCTTTTCTGTGGGAGCTATCTCTAATCCCGCACACTCGGCCTGCTCAACTCCCATTGAAAAAATACAATATGACGATAGAAGTTTCGCCACTGCGTCTGGTTGCTAAAAGAAAGCAGATACGGAGATCCCACCAACATTGATACGTAGGTCCCTGTGTAGCCTAATAGCCAGCACTTTTTCACCTTTTCAGCGGCTTTCCTGTGGGAGCTATCTCCAATCAAGCAGCAAACAGCCAGCACTTTCCCACTGTGGTAGTTTGACTGTGGCTGGATGTCAGGTGCCCACCACACCACTCTATCCCCAGCCTCTGTAGCAAGCCAGGGAAGGGGAGAAAATAAGATGGGAGTCTTGTGGTTTGAGATAAAAGCAGTTTAATAAAGAAACAGCAAATGCGCACGGGCGAGAAGCAAAGCAAAATCAGGGAAAGCTGTTACTCTCTACTTCCCATCTGCAGCGATGTCTGGCCAACTCTTGAGAAGCAGGGCTTTGGTACGTGTAGCGGTTGCTTTTGGAAGGCCAGAAATGAATCGTGCCTTCCCTTCCTGCTCCTCTTCCCCAGTTTATATTACTAAGCTGACGTCATATGGTATGGAATATCTCCTTGGTCAGTCTGGGTCAGCTGTTCTGGCTAGGTCCCTCCTAAGATTATGCTCTCCCACAGCAATTGGTGAGCACTCATTAAGCAGTACCCCCACTCTTCAACAGACAAACATCATTCTTGTATTCCACCTTGCATCTTGCATCAAACAAACAAACAACATTCTTATACCTTTCATACTCTGTAGATGTTCACTGGAGCAGGTCATAACTTATGTCTCATCCATAAAGATAGATATCCAGGCCAAAAGAAACTGTGTTCAGTGTTGGGCACCAGCACCAATTTAGTTTGTCGACCAGTTCTGTTTTCTTGCAAAGATCATACCTCATCATCTACAACAGATAACTCACATAACAGGTTATTTTTCCCCCAAGGTTAAGTCTCCTTGAGGCATACATCGAGTTTCCCCATCCTTTCTCATCACCCACCAAGTACACACAGGCCCTTGAGCAGAGACAATGCCACAAATGGGTTTGCCCTTTCCCATGGGAGGTGCAACCCATACTGCCTTCCCCAGCCATTTCCCTGGGTGTACTACAGGGAACTTATCTCCTCCCACAGTATGTAGTGGGGGTTTTTTTGGCAGGACCAGGACGGTTAGTTGATCCTCTGCTGTTAACCAGCCAAGTGGCTTCTGCTCAGTTTTTATCTCACTGCTTCCATGCCCAATGCTCTCAACATGGTCTTAAGTAATCCGTTATATCTTTCAATCTTTCCAGAGGCTTGTAGGTGATAGGGGATGTGGTATATCCACTCAATGCCATGTTTTATTTTCCCAGGAATTTATGAGATTATTTACAAAATGAGTCCCATTGTCTGATTGAATCCTTTCTGGAGTACCGTGTCACCACAAAACTTGCCTTTCATGACTCAAGACAGTATTTCGGGCAGTGGCATAAGTCCCTCATATGCTGCTAGTATTTCTTTTTCAGTTGGGGTGCATTTAATGTAAAACTGCTATTACCTTGCCCCATGTAGGGTGCCAAAAAGGCTGAGGTACTTTGACCCTGTCTGGATGTCAAGTGCCCATCACACTGCTCTATCCCCTACCTCTCCAGTGAGCCAGGAAACGGAAGAAAATAAGATGGAAATCTCGTGGGTTGAGATAAAAGCAGTTTAATAAAGAAAAAGCAAAGCCCCGCAAAAGTAAATAAAGCTGTTACTCTGTACTTCCCATCAGCAGCAATGCCCAGTCATCTCCCGAGAAGACGGTCTTCGGTACGCCTAGCGGTAAATTTTGGAAGGCCAGAGATGTATCTTACCTCCCCTTCCTGCTCCTTTCCCCCAGTTTATTTTACTGAGTTGACGTCATATGGTATGGAAAATCTCCTTGCTTAGCCTGGGTCAGCTATTCTGGCTCCTGTCCCTCCCAAGATTGTGCTCACCGACAACTATTGGTGAAGTTGGGGGAAGGAATGCTGGAGGGATAGTCCCGATGCTGTGCGAGCAGTAGTCATAATATTGATATCAACAGTAAGTACAGCTTCTCTGGAAAATCACTACTATCCAAGACCCAGTAGAGCCACCTTTTAAGCTGCTTTCTTTTGGGAGCTATCTCCAATTCTCCGCCGTTTAAGCTCCTGTTTGAAATACACGCTGCCTGTAGATGTTACGCAACTGCATCTGGGAGCTACAAGAAAGCAGGTACGCAGATACCACCTACAGTGGTGCGTAGGTCTCCGTGTAGCCTATCAGTCAGCACTGTGCCACGTTTGCAGCTACCTTGCTTTGGGATTTATCTCCAATCCCATGCACTTGGCCTGCTCTATTCCCATTGAAAATACAGACTGTAAAAATAAATTATGTCACTGTTCCTGGGAGCTTCAAGAGAGAAGGTACGCAGAGCCCACCTACAGTGATACCTCGGTCCCCGTGTAGTTTATCAGCCAGCATTGTGCCACCTTTGCAGCTACTTTGATGTGGGAGATATCTCTTATTCCACGCACTTACCCTGCTCAGCTCCTAATGAAAATACAGGCTGCCAGTAAAAGTTACACCCCTGTGTTGTGGAGCTACAAAAAAGCACGTACGCAGACCTCACGTACAGTGATATGTAGATCCCCATGTAGCCTATGAGCTAGCACTGTTCCACATTTTCAGCTTCTTTCCTATGGGAACTATCTCCAGTCCCGTGCCTTTGGCCTGCTCAGTTCCCATGAAAAAAATGCAGGCTGCCAGTAGAAGTTACGCCACTGCATCTGGGAGCTACAAGAAAGCAGGTATGCAGAACCCACCTACAGAGGTGCGTAGGTCCCCGTGTAGCCTATGAGATAGCACTGTGTCACCTTTGCAACTACTTTCCTGTGGGAGGTATCTCCAATCCAGCGCACTTTGCCTGTTCAGTTCCCATTTAAAATAAATTCTGCCTTTATGTAATGGAAAAGGTCATGTTTGTTAATCAAATCAGGAAATAATAATTGTGCAAGGAATCATTTAAAGTCATTTTAAAAGTCTTGTAAACTGTTAACCATAAAGTTTCTACAATGTGAACAAGTGCAGTTGGCTGAGATGCTTATAGGAGGTACAACAGGTTGTGCATGAGCTGATAAAAGCCAAGAGAAGAGTTAATGAGCGAGTCACTAGAGGAAGACTACTGACTTCATCCCAGCCACCACCCTACGACCACCAGGAGGCAGAAGAAGACCCCCTAGTAACAAGACGGGCACATGTGCAAAGTACACCAGGGAGCGATGCACCTGACCAATAAGGACTGTATAAAAGGACTGTGATATGGGGGAGGCATCGGAAACCGTTGTTGGTGCAGAGTCTCCCAGCTGCCCAGCGCTGCTTTGCTTATTTGCCACTTGCTTAATAAATTTGATCCATGAGTCACTTAAATTGGCTAGTGAACTTTATCACAGCAAACTATAATAATTTGGTGCCATGACTCAGATACAGGTAGATTTGGTATTGGATTCCCGGACTAGGGGGGCCCCATCCTAGAGTGCGAGTGACTGAGAGGTCTCAAGGAGACCAAGCGAGTGCGGACCCTCCAGTAGTGCAGTTCCCATTGCCCGCGAGGGCGTGGGTCACGACCGAGGGGATCGATTGTGAAAACGTGTCAAGGGCACTCTGGATGATGGGACAGAGGAAGAGCAAGCCCTCTGATCCCATGGGTGGCATAAGGACAGACTGCCAGATATTCCCCCAGAAAGTCCTCTGGGGATGATGATAAAATTTTGGAATGATTCTCCCCGTGGAAGACAAAAGAGTAAGGAAAAGATGGTACATTACTGTATGGAAGTTTGGGGGGGAAGTCATTAGGAAATTCCCATATTATTTGGCCCATATTTGGGTCTTTTAAGGACTGGTTATGTGCAGACCTCAATTTGTGGGTAAGTGATAAAAAGACCGTTACCCAAGAGGAAACTGAATATGCTAGTCTCTGGATACCCCAACCTTCTGATAAGGTATCCTTGTTCGCTCTTAAGGAAAAGAAAGCTAAGAGTCCACCCGAAGAGGAGATTGGGCCGTCCTCATATGTTCCATCAAGTATTGAGCCTGGTCCTCCGATTTTACCTCTTCCACCTTTCCCCCCTGCCCGAGGCAGGGGTGAGTCTCGTCCCTCCAGAAGTACAGCATCAGGACCAAAACTCTGAGTTAGAACTGAAACCTCTGGGCCCCTTGATGAGGAGTAGGACTCAGGAGGGAAGGGCTGAGGAGGGGTTATTCCCCTTGAGTGAAGTCCCCATTATGAATGCAGGAGCAGGAGCTCGGAGAGGAGGACCAGGGGCTCGTTATATAGCTGTGCCCTTGAATACCGGGGATGTGAGAAAATTAAAAAAAGGAGATGGGGAGTTTGTTAGAAGATCCTCTGGGCGTGTCTGAGAGATTAGATCAGTTCTTAGGGCCAAATCTTTATACCTGGGATGAACTAGCAGGAATGAGAATCTGGGATCAACAGCACCAGGCAGGACCAGACGCAGATGTGAAATGGCCCTTGCAAAGACCCAATTGGAATAATCAGATGGCGGAGCACAGAGCCCATATGGCAGACCTCCGAGCCATCATTGTCCAGGGAATCAGAGACTCTGTTCCCCGAGGACAGAATATTAACAAAGCATTCAATGAGAGACAGAGAAAAGACTAAACCCCGACTAATATGCTTGAGAGATTACGTAAAAGCCTTCGTCTGTACTCTGGAGTAGATCCAGCAGCTCCAGTGGGACAGGCATTATTAAAGACCCACTTTGTGGCAAAATCATGGATAGATATCCGAAAGAAACTAAAAAATTAGAAGATTGGAAAGAAAAAGGGCTAGATGAATTACTGAGGCAGGCACAAAAAGTATATGTGAGGAGAGAGGAGGAAGCCAAGAGAAAGCAAACTAGACTTTTAGTGGCGGCTGTTCAGGCGGGACAGAAAGGGACTCTGGCAGTAGTCCAAGGCAATAAGAAAGGGAAACAAAAGCCTGGGAGACAGGTGCATTCATCAGAAAAAAGGAATCAAAGGACAAGGGAATGTTTTTATTGTAAACAGAAGGGACACCTAAAAAGGAATTGTCAAAGGAGATTCCAGGATGAACAGATGTTTAAGGAAGAATAGGGGGGTCAGGGGCTCTATTTGCTCAGGACCACACGAGTAATCAAGCCCTTGATAAAACTGAAGTTAGATCCTCAGCATCAGGAAGTAGAATTTTTAGTGGACTCTGGGGCTGAGACATCTACAATCCAGCGATTGCCCCAGGGGTGTAAGATATCTTCAGAGAAAACACAAGTAGTAAGGGCAAAAAAGGAACCATTTAAAGTACCTCTTGTGAAGGAGGTACTGATAGAATCTGAAGCAGCAAAAATATGCTGTAGGATCCTTTTTGTTAGTTCCGGAGGCTGATTATAATTTATTAGGGAGAGACTTAATTATAGACTTAGGAAAAACCCTGGGCTGTCGGTAAGGGTAAAGCAGTACCCCTTGTCACAAGAAGGTAGACAAGGCTTAAAACCAGAAATTGAAAGTCTAATATCTAAGGGACTACTTGAGCCCTGTATGTCCCCTTACAATACTCCCATATTGCCAGTAAAGAAATATGATGAGACTTAAAGATTAGTACATGACCTCCGGGAGATAAACGAGAGAACTATTACAAGGTTTCCTGTGGTAGCTAACCCACACAACTTATTGAGTCAATTGAGTCCAGAGTATCAGTGGTATAGTGTGATAGACCTTAAGGATGCCTTTTGGGCATGTGCCCTGAAAGAGGAGTGCAGGGATTATTTTGCTTTTGAATGGGAAGATCCTGACACCCATAAAAAACAACAGTTGAGATGGACTGTATTACCACAGGGATTTAGAGAGTCCCCCAATCTTTTTGGACAAGCACTAGAACAGATCTTGAGAAATTATGAGTTAGGCAAAGAAGTTATTTTAGTTCAATATGTGGACGATTTATTATTAGCAGGGAGAGACGAAGAAGCTGTTAGACAGGAAAGTATTAAATTGCTTGATTTCCTGAGTTTACAAGGGTTTAAAGTGTCTAAATCTAAATTACTGTTTGCTGAAGAAAAGGTAAAATATTTGGGACACTGGTTTATAAAGGGAAGTAAGAAACTTGATCCAGATCGAGTAAATGGGATACTGCCCCTACAAGCTCGAAAGAGACAAGTTAGACAGCTTTTAGGTCTGTTGGGATATTGCAGAAAATGGATTGAAAATTTTAGTAAGAAAGTAAAATTTTTGTACCAGAAATAAACTCGAGACGGATTAGTTAAATGGACCGAAGAAGATGAAAGAGACTTTGAGAATTTAAAAGTGGATTTGATTAATTCCTGTGCTTAGCCTGCCTGATGTTAGAAAACCTTTCATTTCTTACCTTTGGAGGGGAGTTAAAGGTGTTTTCTCCCCATAACATTCAGGGGAGGTATTACAACAAAAGGCAGAAAAATGGATAACTGATGCTAGGCTCTTAAAATATGAAGGTATATTAATCCACTCTCTGAAATTAGAAATAGAAACCACCAGTATGGGGAGCCAAATGATACCCTGAGGCATTGGGTCCTATGGGAACCAAATGGGAATACCAAATCCCGTGGCATCCCCAAAGTTCCGGAAGAGTGGCGAGACTGAATGGAGAAATTAAGAAACTGCTAACAAAATTAATGTTAGAAACAAAAATGTCCTGGACCCTTAGCTTTATTAAACATAAGGACGCAACCAAGGACAGACACAAGGGCTTCTCCGTTTGAAATGCTGTATGGGATGCCTTATGATTTAGAGATCCCTCAGGAACATGCTAGTATAGAAGAAGGATATTTGCAGGAATATATTATTGAAATGTTGAAAAGACGGAATGAATTAAGGAAAAGGGAATGGTGGTACAGAGACCACCCTTAGATATTGCTATCCACACGATTAATTCTGGGGACAAAGTCTTGATAAAAACCTGGAAAGAATCATCTTTAATCCCCCCGATGGGAGGGTCTTTTTCTTGTCTTATTTAAGGAACAATATCCCAGGATCAGTGGGAAGCTGCAGAGGTGCCAGGAGAACTGAAGCTTAAGCTGTGTAAAAAGTGACATGTTGACTGAGGAGCGGAGTGATTTCCTTTTTGTAAAATATTACAGTGTAATGTTTAAATTGTGATCATCAGAAAGGTGTAAGATAATCGGTGGGGCTGTAATACCTATTTTAAAGTAACAGATCATGGAATAGAAATAGCTTAGAAGAATAAAACAATCTGAGTCGAGTGGGGATTGTAATTTAAGTTTTTAAAAGGGTGCTTTATACACAGAAGGCTCGTAGAACCAAGACCTGGATGTGAAAGCCAGTGTTTCAGGCACCCCGTGGGTGCTGGAGGAAAAGGCAAGAGGAAAGAGGCCTATAAGGAGACAGAGAATACTCCTGAAGATTACGACTGCCTCTGAGAAGATCATAAACCTCACTGCTCTAAGCAACAGAGTAGGTGAAGGAGGCAGAGGCTTACAGGGAGTGCGGTATAGAGTCTCTCAAAGCCTCAAATTTGGAATCCTAAGATCCCAAGCCTACCTCTAAGAAGGGCAAAAGCATTGCACCTAAAAGAATGTGGGGTGAAAAACTAAAAAGGAAAGTACCATTTTATTTCATAAAGGCCCCACCCCTTATCCGGGGATGGTATGTTGTTATCTGGCTGATGGAGTGGTTAACTATCCTAATCCAAATGTTATGGAGCGCTGCTGGCTACGTTATAGCATGAACCCCCCATTTTATGAGGCAATCAGAGTGAACGACTCCAAGTGGGTTTGTTCAAAAATCGATGTAACCCCATGCCTCTCCTTAAAGGTATTTAATGCCAGCAATGAATACTGTATTCAGGTAACCATTGTTCCATGCATTTTATATCACCCTGAAGAGTTTGTCTATAATCATTGGAATACCGGGACGATCTGGTATAAGACATATCCTTTCACAGTCTTAACTATAGCTACCTTGATGGCAATTGGGGCAGCGGGAGCAGGGACCGGGATTTCATCTCTAGTGCAGCAGAACCAGAAATTCTAAGCTTTCAGAAATAGCTTTATAAAATTGCCGGGGGTTGGATCTGCTGTTTTTACAACAAGAGGGACTGTGTGCAGCCCTAGGGGAAGAGTGCTGTTTTTATGTAGATCATACCGGTATAGTGAGACACGATGACAAAATTACGGGAGGGCTTGGAGAAACGAAAACGAGAAAGGGAACAGCAACAAGCCTGGTATGAGTCATGGTTCAACTATTCACCTTGACTCACGAGACGTTATTGTCAGCTATAGCTGGGCCCGTCATTCTACTAGTATTAGCGCCGACGATTGGGCCTTGTGTATTCAATAAGGTAATGGAAATTGTAAAAACCAGGCTAGACACAGCCCACTTAATGCTGGTTAAGAAGCAATACGAGCAGTTAGTTAATAGAGAGGATTAAATAAGTGAACACCTATTTTAGAAATGGCTAAAGATTTTATTAGGAGATTTGATGAACTAAATGAGGAAAAGAAAAGAGGGGATTGTAATGGAAAAGGTCATGTTCGTTAATCAAATCAGGAAAGAATAGTTGTGCAAGGAACCGTTTAAAGTCATTTGAAATGTCTTGTAAAACTTTAACCGTAAAGTTTCTACAATGTGCACAGGTGCAGTTGGCTGAGATGTGTATAGGAGATGAAAAGAACCAAGAGAAGAGTTCATGAGCAGGCCACTAGAGGAAGACTACTGACTTCATCCCAGCGACCACCCTACGACCACCAGGAGGCAGAAGAAGACCCCCTAGTAGCAAGACGGGCGCATGCGCAGAGTACACCAGGGAGCGATGCACCCAACCGATAAGGAGTCTATAAAAGGACTGTGATATGGGGGAGGCATCGCAAGCCGTTGTTGGTGCAGAGTCTCCCAGCTGCCCAGCGCTGTTTTGCTTATTTGACGCTTGCTTAATAAATTTGATGGATGAGTCACTTAAATTGGCTAGTGAACTTTATCACAGCAATCTATAACAATTTGGTGCCGTGACTCGGACAACAACTGCCTCTGGGAGTTACAAGAAAGCAGGTATGCAGAGTCAAACTACAGTGGTACGTAGGTCCCCGTGTAGCCTATCCAGCAGCACTATGGCATCTTTGCAGCTGCTTTCCTGTGGGAGCTATCTCCAATCCCACGCACTTCTCAGTTCCCATTGAAAATAGAGGCTGCCAGTACAAGTTACGCCACTGCGTCTGGGAGCTAAAAGAAAGCGGTTACATAGATCCCACCGACAGTGTAACATTGATCCCCGATTAGCCTATGACCAAGTACTGTGCCACCTTTGCAGGCGCTTTAATGTGGGAGCTATCTCCAATTCCGTGCACTTGGTCCTCCCAGCTCTCTATGAAAATACAGGCTGCCGTTAGAAGTCACGCCACTGCATTTGAAAGTTATAAGAATGCAGTTACGCAGAAGCTCACATACAGGGGTACGTAATTTTATGTGCATCTTTTCAGCCAGCACTGTGCCACCTTTGGAGCTGCTTTCCTTTGGGAGCTATCTTCAATCTTGCGCACTTGGCCTGCTCAGCTCCCATTTGAAATCCAGACTGCTGGTAGTAATTACATCACGTCGTCTGGGAACTACAAGAGAGCAGGTACGCAAACCCCATCTCCACATGTATGTAGGTTCCCATGTAGCCTATCAGCCAGCACTGTTCCACCTTTGCAGCTGCTTTCCTGTGGGAGCTATCTCCAATCCCGCTCACTTGGCCTGCTCACTCCCCGTGTAGCCTATATCGTGATTTTGCCAGCCAGAGCAAAGGGGAAAAAAAAAACAAAACGCGACTCCTCCCTCTTCCCCTCTTGACGGAATGCGGAGGGAATCGGAGAGAGAGAAAAAAACTAAAACAGCCCGCATAAGTTGAAATAAGAAAAATTTACTAAGGAAAATTGAAGAGGAACAACTATAACAAACACAAGTGGATATTACAAAGAAAACTGGTTAGTGATGTAGTTTCTCACCACCCGGGACCCGACTTAAGCGACCGCTCCGGACCGGGGACAGATAGCCCGCGACCCTGGAAGAGAGCTTCTTCCGACTAGCATCCACCGATATACTGGGCATGACGTTAGGATGGTATGGAATACCTGATGGCCAGTCTGGGTCAGCTGTTCAGACTGTGCCCTTTCCTGGTTCCTCACGGGAATTAACTCTATCCTCACTCAAAGTAGGACATTCCACTCTTTATTCTATATCATCTACACGTTATGTCTAGGTTTACATATCATAATCATCTACACATGCATAACATAGAACAACTATAGGAATAATGACATTCAACAGCTATCATTATACAATTTAATTCATGGGTTATTCTCACCCAGAATCAAACCCAGTACACCCAGGTCTCTGAGCAAAAATAATCCCACAGATGAGTTGGCCTTTACCTGAGGCAGGACACACCCAGACCGCCTTCCCTAACATGTCTTTTATATGTACCACAGGGACTTTGTCCCCTTTTACAATATGTAAGGGTTCTGATTGGGAAGGGCCAGCTCGATCCTCTGGAGTTGACTAGCCAGGTGGCCTTTTCAAAGTGTGTATCCCAATGCTTGAAAGTTCCACCTCCCATTGCTTTCAGTGTGGTTTTCAAGAACCCACTGAATCTCTCAACTTTTCCGGAGGCTGGTGCATGATAGGGAATATGATAAATCCATTCAATGCCATGCTCTTTGGCCCAGGCATCTATGAGGTTATTTCTGAAGTGTGTCTCATTGTCTGACTCAATTCTTTCTGGGGTGCCATGTCGCCAAAGGAATTTCCTGTCAAGGCCCTGAATAGTGTTTCGGGCGGTGGCATGACCCACAGGATATGTTTCCAATCATCCTGTGGTTGCCTCCACCATTGTGAGCACATGGTGTTTGCCTTGGCGAGTCTGTGGCAGTGTGATGTAATCAATCTGCCAGGCCTCTCCGTATTTATATTTATACCATATGGGCTTGAATCGTTTTGCTTGTTTAATTGTAGCACACGTCTAACACTCATGGATAACCTGTGCAATAGTGTCCAAGGTTAAGTCCACTCCTCAATCACGAGTCCATTTATAGGTAGCATCTCTGCCTTGATGACCTGAGGAATCATGGGCCCATCGAGCTTAAAATTACTGCCCCTTATGTTGCCGATCCAGATCTATCTGAGAAATTTTAGCAGCCTTGTCACCTTCCTGGTTATGCAGATGTTCTTTCCTGGTCCGCTTTCTGGGTATGTGAGCATCTACATGGCGCACCTTCACAACTATTTTATCCTTGTCAGCAATGTCCTGCCATAGTGGAGCAGCACAGACGAGTTTGCCCCATCGTTGCCAGTTGTTCTGTCTCCATTGCTGTAACCATTCCCACAGAGTGTTTGCCACCATCCACAAATCATTTTTCTCGTTCAGTAATGTCTGTCAACTGGATGGCTTTTACCTCTGCAAACTGACTGGATTCACCCTCTCCTTCTGCAGCTTCTGAAATATTGCATAGGGGACGCCTTCCATCTCCGATGCCTTCCCACAAGGCCTGGATCAGTCCATGGCAAATGGTGGGGCTGTGTTTCCACCCCTGGGGCAGTCGATTCCAAGTATCCTGCACCCCTCTCCAAGTGAAAGCAAACTGAGGCCTGCACTCTTTTGCTAAAGGGATTGAGAAGAATGCATTGGCAATATGAATGGTGGCATACCATTTGGCTGCCTTGGACTCCAATTTGTATTGGAGTTCCAACATGTCTGGCACAGCCGTGCTCAGCGGTGGCATGACTTCATTCAGGTCGCAATAGTCTACTGTCACTGTCCACTCTCCAGTAGACTTTTGTACCGGCCATATAGGGCTGTTAAAGGATGAGTGAGTTTTGCTGATCACCCCTTGGCCCTCCCATTGGCAAATCAACTTATGAATGGGAATCACAGAGTCTCTGTTGGTGTGATATTGCCGACGGTGCACTGTTGTGGTTTCAATTGGTACCTGTTGCTCCTCAGCCTTCAGCAAGCCCACAACAGAAGGGTCCTCTGAAAGACTGGGCATGCTGGATAATTGTTCAGTCTCTTCTGCCTCCACTGCAGCTACACCAAAGGCCCACTTGTATCCTCTTGGGTCCTTAAAATACCCTCTCTTAAGATAATCTATGCCTAAGATGCATGGAGCTTCGGGGCCTGTCGCAATGGGATGCTTGTGCCAATTTGTGCCAGTCAGACTCGCTTCACCTTCTAATACAGATAGTTGTTGAGATCCCCCTGCCACTCCAGAAATACAAATGGATTCTTTCCCTTTAAAATTTGATGGCATCAGAGTACACTGTGCACCGGTGTCCACTAAAGCCTTGTATTCCTGTGGATCTGATGTGCCAGGCCAACGAGTCCACACAGTCCAATAAACCTGATTATCCCTTTCCTCCACCTGGCTGGAGGCAGGATCCCCCTAATACTGGTCATCGCAGTCATCATTTACCCAGGAAACACCAGAGGTCCCCTCGAGGGAATCAAAATTGAAATCAACCCTCCTATCTTGTCTGGGGGGTTGCTCACTGGAAACTGGAGCGGCATTCCTCCAAAGAGAGTTACTTCTTTTAATCTTTCCTTTCTGCAACTCCTGTTCCTGTGCTTTTGGAGTGGATCTTGGAGTAGATGGGGTAGGTGGCCTATCCCACTTGCTCATATTCTCTCCTTGATCTTATGGATGGGACCGTGAAACATCATGGGGTTTATACTCCTTACATTCCTGCTCTTGAGCACAGGGACGCTTATTCTTAACAGCTGGAGTACTGGCAGGTGGAGAGCAAGACGCAAATTGATCAATCTTCCGTGCCATTTTTTCTACAGCTGAAACAACAGCCTGTAGGGGACAAGACACGTTTTCTTCATTTTGCCAAAGTTGAGCAGCTAGTTGTTCCACCGTTTGCCTCTCATCTTCTTTCCAGGAGACAACTGCCAACGAACTGGCATAGTTTGGTGGTGCATTTCGTAGGAATTTTTGTCACATAACTCGTGTGCATTGAACTTCATCTGGGTCTGTGGGCACATAGTCATTATAAATAATCTCCAGCACAGCTAACTCCCTCAGATATTGACTGCCTTTCTCCATGATGGTCCACTTGCTTGGGGGGCTTGTAATATCTTCCTTGAAGGGGTATCTTTCCTTCACACCCAAAATAAGTCGCCTCCAGAGGCTGAGGGTTTGTGACGGTCTTCCCATAGCCTTATCAATGTTCCTGTCCCGAGACAAGGAGCCCAATTGCCTGGCTTCCTTGCCTTCTAAGTCCAAACTGTGGGCTCCATTTTCCCAGCATCGGAGCATCCAGGTGATAATGTGCTCACCTGGATGACGCCTGTTATCTTTCTGCACATCTAGCAGTTCACTCAGGGACAAGGACCGGCTGATTATCTCTGGCTCCAACTCTTCTTCCCTCTGTGATATCCCTTGTTCATCTTCATCTTTAGTGCTGCGTTCAGGTTTTTTTTTTTTTGTATATTTTTTTTCTATACAAGAGAAACTGATACTGGCAAAAAATTGATACTCTGATTCAACAGCAATTGTATCAGTTGCCTCAGTTTGAGTGGCCACAGTTTTAACAGCAACAGTCTGGGTTTGAGCATCCACAGTTGTAAAAGCAGCAGTCTGAGTTTCAGTGGAAGCTACAGTATCCACCGTCTGGATATGAGTGTCCACAGTGGTAACAGGAAAGGAGTCTGCTGTTTGGGTGTGAGTGTTCACAGCTGCAACAGGGACATTCACTGCTGGAGTTGGAACAGCCACTGATTCTGGTACAGCTGAGTTGACTGCAACATCCACTGCTGGAGTCGGAACAGCAACTGGTTCTGGCACAGATGAATTAGGAATGGGTTTGTGTGTACTCCAGATCTTTACAGGTAGAAAGCTCCTTGCACACCTGCCCATATTCTGTATGCCTCTCCTCACAGTTCTCAAAAAAATTTTTACAATCCAAGTCGAGGTGAAAACAAGGGAAAATAATACAAACATGGTAATTAGAACATTCCAGGTATTATTGTTAGAATCCTTTAGAAGCACCTTGAAGAAATGAGGGCAAGTGACATAGTGGGAGGAATTAAACATGTCAGTTTTTCTTATAAATTGAGTGCCATTTTTAAGTTCTAGGAGAAAATGTGGAAGAGACAAAAAAGCCATGTATATATTCCAACCCAACTTAATAACCCATGACAAAATCATATCATAAGCCGATCTCACCCAGTGCAGTAGCATGAGAATTTTCATACAGTTTCCACAGACGAGAAACACTATCACAGGACAAACATGATGCAGATAAGAGGACATGTAATACCACCACACAAGCATATCAACCAACATTGTGCTCAGCAATCAATTAGTGTCAGGAGTGCACACAAGGAGTTTGTTTAAATCCACTCTGTTCTATTTCAACCTCGCTGGCCTCAGGTTGGGCGCCAATTAATGTTGTTTTGCCCAGTCGAAGAAAAGGGGAAAAAAAACCCTGTGATTCTTCCCCCTCCCGACAGAATGCGGAGGGGATCGGAGAGGGAGAAAAAAAGTAAAGCCCGCTTAAGTTGGAATAACAAAAATTTACTAAGGAAAATTAAAGAGGAACAACTATATCTAACACAAGGGGATTTTGCAAAGAAAACTGGTGAATGATGCAGTTGCTCACGACCTGGGAAGCGACCTAAGTGACCGCTCCGTACCAGCGACCGAGAGCCCGTGACCCCGGAAGAGAGCTACTTCCGGCTAGCGTCTACCTATATATTGGGCATGACGTTAGGATGGTATGGAATACCTGCTGGCCAGCCTGTGTCAGCTGCTCAGGCTGTACCCTTTCCTGGTTCCTCACGGGAATTAACTCTATCCTGGCTAAAACTTAGACAACTTATCAGCCACCTTTGCAGCTGCTTTCATGTGGGAGCTATCTCCAATCCTGCGCACTTGGCCTGCTAAGCTCCCATTGAAAAAAAAAGACTCAGTAGTAGTTACATCTCTGCGTCACGGCACTACAAGAAACCAGGGACATAGACCTCACCTACAGTGGTACGTTGGTCCCCGTGTAGCCTATCAGCCAGCACTGTGCCACTTTTTCAGCTGTTTTCCTGTGGGAACTGTATCCAATGCTGCGCACTTGGCCTGCTAAGCTACTATTGAAATACAGGCTGTTGGAAGAAGTTAAGCAAAATCCTCTTGGAGCTACAAGACAGCAGATATGCAGAGCCCCCTTACAGTGGTACGTAGGTCCCTGTGTAGCCTATCAGTCAACACTGTAAAACCTTTGCAGCTTTTTTGCTGTTGGAACTATCTGCAATCCCATGCATTTGGCCTGCTCAACTCCTATTTTAAATACAGGATGACAGTGGATGTTACGCCACTATGTCTGGGAGCTACAAGAAAGCAGATATGCAGACCCCACCTACAGTGGTACGGAGGTCTGCGTATAACCTGTCAGCCAGCACTGTGTGACTTTTGCCGCTGCTTTCCTCTGGGAGCTATCTCCAATACCACGAACTTTGCCTGCTCAGCTTCCATTTGAAATACAGGCTGCCGGCACATGTTACGCCACTGCGTCTTGGAGCTACAAGAAAGGAGATACACAGACCCCACCTACTCTGGTATGTAGGTCCCGGTGTTGCCTATCAGCTAGCACTGTGTCACCTTTGCAGCTTCTTTCCTGCGGGAGCTATCTCCAATCCAGTGCACTTGGTCTGCTCAGCTGCCATTGAAAATACAGGCTGCCGGTAGAAGTTACGCCACTGCATCCTGGAGCTACAAGAAAAAAGGTACGCAGATCCCACAAAGAGTGGTATGTAGGTTCCCGTGTATCCTATCAGCCAGCACTGTGCCACCTTTTGCAACTGCTTTCCTCTAGGAGCATCTCCTATCCCACGCACTTTGCCTGCTCTGCTCCCATTGAAAATACAGGCTGCCGGTGGAAGTTAAACAACTGGTTCTGGGAACTGCAAGAAGGCAGGTACGCAGACCCTACGTACATAGGACCCCGTGTAGCCTATGAGCTAGAACTGTGCTTCCTTTGCAGCTGCTTTCCTGTCGGAGCTATCTCCAATCACGCGCATTTGGCCTACTCAGCTCTCTTTGAAAATACAAGATGTAGGTAGAAGTTACGCCACTGTGTCTGGAAGCTACAAGAACGCAGGTACGCTGAGCCCTTCTACAGTACGTAGGTCCCCGTGTACCCTATCAGCCAGCACTTTAGACCTTTGCAGCTACTTTCCTGTGGGAGTTATCTCCAATCCCACGCACTTGGCCTGCTCAGCTCCTATTTGAAAAACAGTCTGCCGGTGCATTTTACGTCACTGCGTCTGAGACCAAGAAGAAAGCAGTAACGCAGACCCCACCTACAGTGGTACGTAGGTCCTTTAGAGATCATCTAGTCCTTTAGGTACATTTAGAGATCATCTAGCCAAATCCCTCTGCAGAAGCAGGTTCACCTTTATCAGGTCGCATCGGACCATGTCCACAAGCGTCTTGAAGACCTCCAAGGAAGGAGACTACACAACCCCCCTGGGCAGCCTTTTCCACTGCTCCGTCACTCTCACGGTGAAATTGTTTTTTCTTATGTTTAAGTGGAATTTTTTTTTATTCCAGCTTAATCCCATTACCCCTTGTCCCAACATCCTGACATCCACCATTTAGATATTTATAAATGTTAATAAGATCACCCCGAACTCTCTTCTTCTCCAGACTAAACAGTCCAAATTTCCGCAGTCTTTCCTCGTATGAAAGATGTTCTATACCCTTGATCATCTTGTTGGCCCTGCGCTGGACTCTCTCCAGCAGTTCCCTGTCCTTCTTGAGCTGAGGAGCCCAGAACTGGACACAGTACTCCAGTTGAGACCTCACCAGGGTAGAGTAGAGGGGTAGAAGAACCTCCCACGACCTGCTGGCCACACTCTTCTTGAATCACATTGCTGGCTCATATTTAGTTTATTATCAATCAGGACTCCCAGGTCCCTCTCTTCAGAGCTGCTCTTCAGCAGTTCAACCACCAGCCTCTACTGGTGCATGGGGTTTTTCCTTCCCAGATACAGGACTCTGCACTTGTACTTGTTGAACCTCATGAAGTTTCATCTCTTCCCAACTCTCAAACCGGTCGAGATCCCGCTGAATGGCAGCACAGTCTTCTGGGGAATGAGTCAGTCCTCCCAGTTTGTTTGGTGTCATCAGCGAACTTGCTGAGGGTACACTCTGTCCCCTCGTTGATGAAGATGATAAACAAGACTGGCCCCAGAATCGGTCCCTGTGGAACTCAGCCACAGGCCTCCAACTCGACTCCGTTCCAGTGATCACCACCCTTTGGGCTCTGTCATTCAGCCAGCTCTTGATCCAACTCACTGTCCACTCATCCAAGCCACACTGCCTGAGCTTTCTGATGAGGATGTTGTGGGAGACAGTGTCAAAAGCCTTGCTGAAGTCAAGGTAGATGACATCCGCTGCTCTCCCCTCATCTAGCCAGCTGGTTATGCACTCATAGAAGGATATCAGGTTAGGCAAACAGGATTTTCCCTTGGTGAAGCCATATTAACTACACCTGAGAACCATCTTATCCTTCATATGTTCAGTGATAACATTCAGGATGAGTTGTTCCATCACTTTTCTTGGGATGGAGGTGAGACTGATCGGCCTGTAGTTTCCTAGGTCATCCTTCCTGCCCTTTTTGAAGACTGACGTGACATTGGCCTTTCTCCAGTCCTCAGGCACCTCACCGGTCTTCCATGATTGTTCAAAAATGATAGAGAGAGGCTTAGCAATCACATCAGCCAGTCTCTTCCACCCAGGGCAAGTCCTCTGCTGTCACGACCATCATGTTATCCTTGCTGGACTGGGCTTCCCGAGGGTCAATCTTGGCCGTAAAGACTGAAGCAAAAAAGGCATTCAGTACTTCAGCCTTCTCTGCATCCTCAGCATTTAGCAGCAGGCCCACATTACCCCTCACCATCCTTCTGCTGCTGATGTACTTGAAAAATGCCTTATTACTGTCTTTAACATCTCTGGCTAAATTTAATTCTAGAAGGGCTCTACCCTTCCTAGTTGAATCCCTACATGCCCTGGCAATGTTCCTATACTCTTCCCAAGAAGTCAGCCCCTGTTTCCACCTCTCATAGATGGCTACTTTCTGCCTGAGTTGTCCCAGCAGATCCTTGCTCATCCATGGAGGCCTCCTACCTCCTTTTCCTCCTTTCTTGCGCATTTGGACACACTGATCCTGAGTTTGGAGGAAGTGGTGCTTGAAGATTGACCAGCTCTCATTGGCACTTCTACAATGTAGAATCATATTGCATGAGATTCGTTCAAGTAGATCTTGGAAGAGGCCAAAGTTGACTCGCCCGAAATCCAGGGTCACGTTCCTGCTTTGTGTTCTGCCCCTTCCACACAGGATCTTGAACTCTACCATCCCATGGTCACTGCAGCCAAGGTTGCCTGCAACCTTCACATCCCCAACTAGGCCCTCTCTTTTCGTCAGTACCAGGTCCAGCAGTAAACCCCTCCTTGTTGGTTCCTCGATCATCTGGGACAGGAAGTTGTCATCAACAATCTGTAGGAACCTCCTGGACTGCATGTGCTTGGCTATGTGGCTATCCCAGCACATATCAGGGTGGTGGAAGTCCCCCATAAGGACCAGGGACTGTGATCGTGAGGCAGCACCGAGCTGTTTGTAGAAGGCCTCATCCACATCCACATCCACATCCTGATCAGGTGGCCTGTAGTGGACTCCTACAACAATATCACCTGCCTTTCCTTGGCCATTAACTTTTACCCATAAGAACTCTACTCTCTCCTCATCCCCACCCAGGCACAGTTCAGTACACATTAATTGCTCTCTCACATAGAGAGAAACTCTACCTCCACGCCTTGTCAGTCTGTCTTTCCTGAACAATACATAACGCTCCATGGCTGTGCTCCAGTCATGGCAGCTGCCCTACCACGTCTCTGTGACTGCAATGAGGTCGTAGCCCCGCATCCGCACCCACATCTCAAGTTCCTCCTGCTTATTCCCCAGGCTGCGTGCATTGGTGTAGAAGTTATGCCAATGCCTCTGGGAGCCTCAAGAAAGCAGGTGCGCACACCCCACCTACAGTTGTATGTAGGTCCTCGTATAGTGGAAAAGCCAGTAATGTGTCACCTTAAAAGCTGTTTTCATGTGGAATCTCTGAAATCCAGCGTCATTGGCCTGCTCAGCCCCCCCCTTTGAAAATACAGGCTGCCAGTAGAAGTTACGCCACTGTGTCTACGAGCAACAAGAAAGCAGGTACTCAGACCCCACGTACAGTGGTACATTGGTCGTGGTGTGGCCTATTATCCAGCACTGTGCCAGATTTTTAGCTGCTTTCTGTGGGAGCTATCTCCAGTCCCGCATACTCAGCCTTCTCAACTCCCATGGAAAATACAGACTGCTGTTAGAAAGTTAAGCCACTGCGTATGGGAGCTACAAGGAAGCAGATATGCAGACCACATCTACATTGGTACGTAGGACCCCGTGTAACCTATTCGTCAGCACTGTTCTACCGTTGCAGCTGCTTTACTAAGGAAGAAATCTCCAGTCCCGCACACTTGGCCTGCTCAGCTCCCTCTGTAAAAAATACAGACTACCAGTAGAAATTACATCACAGCGTGGGGGAGCTACAAGAAAGCAGGTACGCAGACCCAACTGACATTGATACGTAGGTCCTCATGTAGCCTAACAGCCAGCACTGTGTCACCTTTTAAACTGCTTTCCTGTGGGAGCACCAGCACCAACTTGGTTTGTCCACTTGTCTGGTTTTCTTGCAAAGTGCATACTTCATCGTCTACAACAGATAACTCACATCAAAGGTTATTTTTCCCCCAAGGTTAAGTCTCCTTGAGGCATGCATCAAGTTTCCCCATCCTTTCTCATCACCCACCCAGTACACCCAGGCCCTTGAGCAAAGAAAATCCCACAAATGGGTTTTCTTTTTCCCATGGGAGGTGCAACCCATACTGCCTTCCCCAGACATTTCCCTGGGTGCACTACAGGGACCTTATCTCCTCCCACAGTATGTACAGGTTTTGTTCGGGCAGGACCAGGACAGTTAGTTGAATCTCTGTTGTTAACCAACCAAGTGGCTTCTGCTCATTTTTTATCCAACTGCGTCCATGCTCCATTGCCCAGTGGTCTCAACATGGTCTTTAGTAATCCGTTATATCTTTCAATCTTTCCAGAGACTTGTGGGTGATAGGGGATGTGATATATCCACTCAATGCCATGATTCTTTGCCCAGAACTTTATGAGATTTTTTTAAAAAATGAGTCCCATTGTCTGATTCAATTCTTTCTGGAGTGCCGTGTCGCCACAAAACTTGCCTTTCAAGACCCAAGACAGTATTTCGGGCAGTGGCATGATTCAATGGGTATGTTTCCAACCAACTGGTAGTTGCTTCCACCATGGTGAGTATATAATGCTTGCCTTCGTGTGTTCGTGGTAGCGGTCCAACATAGTCAATTTGCCAGGCCTCACCATCTTGGAAACCCAGCCATTGGCCTCTGTTCCAGGGAGTCTTTATTCCTGTGGATCGCTTGATAGCAGCACATGTTTAACATTCGTGAGTGACCTATGTAATGGCTTCCATGGTCAAGACCACCCCTCGATCACGAGCCCATCTATATGTTGCATCTCTTTCCAGATGTCCTGATGTTTCATGGCCCCATCGAGCTATAAATAGCTCATCTTTATGCTCCCAGTATAGGTCTACCTGAGCTACTTCAATTTTGACAGCTTTGTCTACCTGTTGGTTGTTCCATTGTTCTTCAATGACACGGCTTTTGGGCACGTGAGCATCTACATGACGTACTTTCAGAGTCATGTTTTCCACCCGAGCAGCAATGTCTTGCCATAATGCAGCAGCCCAGATGGGTTTACCCTTGCGCTGCCAGTTGGTCTTCTTCCATTGCTGTAGCCAGCCCCATAGGGCATCCAGGAGTCAGTATAAAGATAGAGTACTGGCCACTTCTCTCGTTCTGCAATCTTTAGAGCTAGTTGGATGGCTTTCACTTCAGCAAACTGACTCGACTCACCTTCTCCTTCAGTGGCCTCAACAGCTCGTCGTGTGGGACTCCATACAGCAGCTTTCCACTTATGATGATTTCCTACCACGCGGCAGGATCCATCAGTAAACAAAGCATAATGCCTCTCATCTTCTGATAGTTCAGTATATGATGGTGTCTCTTGGGCACGAGCTACTTCCTCAGGCAATGCTCCAAAATTCCTGCCTTCTGGCCAGTCCATGGATTTACTGTGCTGTGGGAGCTATCTTGTGGAGGTCGTGGGGCAGAGCATCTCTTTCCTTTCATCTCGGAATGATGTAGACAATTTTGTTATACAGACTTCCCAGCTCCTTAATCACCCTTATATGAGACTTTTAATATTACTAATTCATATGGCTGATATATTACATTTTTTTGTGGAATCTGGACTCATCTGGGTATCAGAGAGGACAAATTTGGGATGGAAACATATTTAAATGCCCCCTGAAGCGGCCAGTCCCTGGGTGGCAGGGTGTGTGGATGAATTTGGGCAAATTCCTAGGACGGTTATCACCTCCTGTAACCTGGGATTTTACAGGTGAACAGATAAAAAACCCTGCTTTACTGCACGCCTACCTGATAGAAGGGTGTCTTTCCTACCCCAATGAGGCCCATGAGGTTCAGGCACTATACTGGGGCTTAGTCTCTGCCTACCGAGCCGCACTCTAGTCCTCTCAGAGAACTATGGTTGAAGTGGAAACTCAAATTGTATCTGAGATCACCATGGTTGAGTCAGGGAATCAAACAGCAACCACAATGGTTGCCCCAGTAGTTAAAAAGAAACAGTGGAAAAGGAGGTCAAGTCCATATAATTTATTAGCAAGGGCAGAAGAGGAGGAAGAGGAAAGGTTAGAAGAAAAAGCTGGTCCTTCAGTAAGGAGAAAAGGAAAATGAGTGAAAGAAATCGAAAAGGAAATGGAAACTGCTCGGTCCCTCACCTCGTCAGAAGTTAGAGATATGCCAAAAGATTATTTTGACAGATCTCAAATCACGAAAAACATATCTACACAAGGATGCAGATAAGCAGGCACTTCTTTATTATGCAGCACAGGGAAAAGAGAGAGGATAGCTCCTCCATACATTCTTCGTTGTTAGTTATCTTCAGGGTTTTTATATGGCTCAAACAAAAGAATCACATTTGCTAACACAAGCATGGATTAAATGTCCATCTATCAATTTAGCCCTTCTCTTTGATTGGTTCCCAACAAACACAAAATTTTCAAAAACCTACCGAATACATTTACCGGGGTCTTGTAGTTAGGGTAACAGCCAAGGTAACCTAACAAATACATTTACTAGAGTCTGGTAGCTAATTTAACAGGTCCCTATCAGGTGTGGTATGTAACTCTTGCAGTTTGATCCTTATGTGATTCAAATGAATACGTACTTAATCAATAGGTGTTTGAGTCATTTGCAAGTGCTTAGCTAATTGATTGAACTATTACGAAGTGATTAACAAGTGCTTAGCAAGTGTTTGATTACTTATTGTGATGAGAAGTTGTTAACCAAAATAATTGTGTATCTGCAACATTTCCCGCCTTTGAAAATATTGATAATCACATCCCAATACTTTCACTCATATTTCAGTTGCCTCCATAACTAAACTGTGATTGTCATATGGTGGTGGATTACCTTTGAACTGATCATTGTCTCTTTACAATGCTTTCAAGATTCTATTGTTCCATCGTGTTCTTTGTATTATTTCTCTTTTGATGCCACAGTATGCCAAATAGATTGCCAAAACATTATAATCAATAACAAAAGTTTTTCAATCAGTGACTTTATCCAGGATTTTAGGTCCAGGCCCAGTCCCTCAAAAACTTTATCTATCCAGCTTGTGTTCATGTCTTTCCTAAATTCCTGTGTTTCCCTTTCTATGTTGTCTAATCCGTGTTCTACATCTGTGGTGACATTTGGAATGTGTATGCAACAATGGTCTACTCTGTCTTTTAGGAGGCCACTTCCCCATGTTTTTTCAGCAACAGCATGTCCATAATCATTCTGTTTTGCAATGCCATTCTAGAGGTAGCCTGTAACTGTAAATTCAGTTTAAATCCCTTTCTTGTCACATTTGCCAACCGTTCAACCTGTCCGGTCAATCTATACAGCTACTCTCTATTTCAGTAGGATGCTATAGGATTTAAGAGAGATTCCAGTGCCCAGCCAATTTTTACTCCAGTACCTGGATCATTCCAGTCATCATCGTCTAATTTTGATCTTTTCACTCATGTCAAATGCAAACTTTCTAAACTGCCCTTAAAGGGAGTTTTTTTTCCAAATTGGGCATAATGTAGGCAATCCCAAAGTTATTTGTTTAACTTTCCCATCCACTGGCAGATGAGATGTCCATATGCCATCACTCATAGCCCAGACCAGATGTCCTGGGCTTGGAATCATATATCTTTGACAGTTAATTCTCCAGAGACTGGTCACCTTTAAGTTGTTCTTCAGTCCTCTGCATAAACAACCAATCTTCAGGACTATTGTCAATTGGGGTACACGCTGAACTGCTTGGCTCACTGTGCTGCAATTGTATACTTGTTCACATTCTCACCAAGTAATCTTTTTTTCCTTTTCTGTTGTCAAAGTACTTCTATCTAATACTAACCTGCTTACCGTGAATTCAAGTCCATCCCATTCAAAACACTAAGATGTCTTAGCCCTGTATCTGAATTGTAAGTTTACACTAACACCCCAAATTGAATTCCATTCCTCCTCCCTGTTTGCTGTTCTGTTAACCTGTTCACATTCCCTTTTCATAGACATTCGGGACACATTCCTTGTTTTTGGTTCATCATATCTGCACCAATCAACATTTCCAAATCTTCCTATGGTGGTAAATTGAAAATTTAGAAACTTATAACAGTCCACTCTATTACTGGGGGTTTTCCATTGCTTTCTAATGTAATCTACTCTCTCTTCCCAACTTATCACTGGTTTTTGCTTATAGTGTGCAGTCCCATTTTTCTTAATAGTGGTCAAATTCGTGGTTAAGATTCCCCAAGGAATGGACTCTCCCACTGCCCGTGGTATAGGTAGACAAGCAGTAATTTGAGAGACATTTAGCAGATGTGCAAATTCCTCAATCAAGCCTATCATCAGATTTTCCTCCTGAGTTTTTCCTGGTATTGGAATTACCTGTTCCAAGTCTATTTCTGTTTGTACCACCTGAACAATTTGACCATGCAATTTTGATCCATGTTTCCACCACCATAGACTGAAAAAAAAAAAAAACCCAAAAATTAGTCATGTTTCAGAGTTAACTTCAATTTCTTAAGATCTTCTACAACTCTCCTACTTCCATGGACTTTATGGTGCCTTCTTCACGCGAGTGTAGTGGATCCAGACATCTGATTCGGCAGTCTTGATTGCAGTGAAGGTGGTCAGCAACACCTGGTATGGTCCCTTCCACCTTCCTTGCAGAGGTTCTTTGTTCCAGGTCTTTATGTAGACATAATCTCCAGGCAGGATTTTGTGTACTGGATTTTCCAAAGTCAGAGATCAATTCCACACTACTGCACGTCGGAGACTGTAAAGAGTTTTTCCAAGAGAAAGCAAATAGTTATACACATCTTGTTCTTCTGTCACATGCATGTTTGGATTCGGTTCAGGAACCTCATAGGATTTTCCATACATTATCTCATAAGGACTTACTGACATTCCTCTGTGAGGTTTCACTCTTATTTGTAGCAATGCAAGTGGAAGTGTCTGAGGCCATTTCAATTTAGCCTCCTGACAGATTTTGCTAATTTGTCTTTTTAGCATCATCCTTCAGGTCCTCTCTGCTGGAATATGTATGTTCAGTCGTTGCAACACAGTCATGTTCCAGTTGTTGCTCTTCCTGTGAAGTACTCAGAAACACTGCAGGTTTTAATAGGTTAGTTGTTATCAATACCACATCATCCTGCTAAATAAGAATTGCCTGGTATTTCATCGTTTGGCTCGGGGATAACCAATGTCTCCCCTTTTGCTCCAAGACTGTGGTTACCATATGTGGGACATAGACTGTAATAGTCCTTCCCAAGGTCAGCTCTCTTGCTTCTTGGATCAGTGTGACAGTTGCAGCTACTGCTCGCAGGCAAGAAGGCCATCCCTTGCTCAACAAGTCCAGTTTTTTTGAAAAATATCCCACTGGTCTCTTCCAGCTTCCTAGTTTCTGCGTCAGAACTCCTAGAGCCAAATGCTGTCATTTATGAACAAATATCTGAAAGCCTTTGGTTAGATCTGTCAAGCCTGAGGCTGGGGCTTTCATCAGAGCTATTTTAAGCTCTCGGAAATCTTCTTGCTGTTCCTTGCCCCATGTAAAAGGGGCAGATTTTGGGACTTCATATAATGGTTTGACTATAAGACCATAATCCATGATCGAGAGCTTGCACCATCCTTTCATTCCCAAAAACGGCCACAACTCATGCACAGTGTCTGGTGCCAGAATAGCACAAATCGCTTCCTTTCTATTTGTCCCCAGTCTCTGTTCTCCTTTTGAAATTTTAAGGCCCAAATATATCACTGTTTGGCTGCTATTTGAGCTTTTTCTTTTGATACCTTGTACTTGTTTAATCCCAAAAAGTTTAAAAGTTCAATGGTTACCTGTATGCAGGCTGATCTTCCCGTTGTGGCAATCGGGATGTCATCCACATATTGGAGAAGCAGATGCTGTGGTCTCGGTGTCACCGTCTTTTCATTAGTGCAGAGTTCCAGTTCTTTTGTTAGTTGTCTTCCAAAGATAGTCAGGCTGTTCTTGAATCCTTGGGGTAGCCGTGTCCATGTTAACTGCACCTTGCATCCTGTTTTGGGGCTTTCCCACTCAAAAGCAAATAGTGGACGACTTTCCTTTTCCAAAGGGATACAAAAGAAAGCATCTTTTAAATCAAGCACTGTAAATCACTGATAATTTTCTCTCAGAGTTGTGAGTAAGGTATATGGATTTGCTACAACTGAATGTATATCTTTCACAATCTGATTTATGGGTCTTAAATCCTGAACTAACCTATACTCTACATTCGGTTTCTGTACTGGTAAAATAGGTGTATTATACTCTGACTCACATTCTTCTAGAATTTGATATTTCATTTTTTATTTTCCAGGAATCTCAGTTTCCCACACTATTTGGATCACTGTATTCTCCAATTCTGGAGGTAATTCTAGCACCTTTGGTTTTACCTTTATCATCAATATTTGTCCTGTCTTTGATTCAGGTATTTTTAGTAAAAAGTCTCTGTTTTCAAAGACAATTTGTGCATTTAATTTAGACAACAAGTCTCTCTCCATCAGGGGTATGGGACACTATGGAACATACAAAAATTCATGTCTTGCAACTTTATTGTCAAATTGTAAATTTAAGGGTTTCAAAAATGGCTGATTTTCCTCTTTCCTTGTGGCTTCCACAATATTTGCAATTTTGGTTCCAAGGTTTCCTTTTTGGCTATTTAATACAGAAAAGGTTGAACCTGTATCCACCAAAAATATAACCTCTTTTTCTCCCAGCTTAATTGTAACCAGAGACTCAGCTGGGTTCACCTCCGGTCCCGGTCAATCCATATATTCTCCCAAGACCATCAATTTAGCATGTTGACCAGCTAATTTAGGGCATTCATTTTTCCAATGTCCTTCTTCCCTGCAAAAAGCACATTGATTAGTTCCAAGGGGAGTTCTGCCAACTTGTCCTCTTCCCCTTCCTCTCATCCCTCCTCTCATAGAGCTTTGTCCCCGTCCTTGATTTGAAAATCCAGGCGTCCTATTCACTACTGCAAGTAATTGTCTTTATTTCCTTATCTCATTTTCTTTATCTCTATTATTATAAACTTTCCAAGCTACTTCCACTAATTTGTCCAAATTTCGTATATCTGTTCCTTCCAACTTTTGGATTTTCTTTCTAATGTCCTGTTCTGTTTTAGCAAGGAGCAGCTTTTGGCTTAGTAACAGCGGGAGCGGGTTGCAGTGAAGACCCGGTAAAGAGTTTGCGGACTCTCCCCCGGCTCCTGGGTTCAGACCCACCTTCGGCCCGGCTAGCCCAATCTGACGCCTCTGCGATCACTATTTAGGGGATGGGAATTGGAATGCGAGTCAGGAGGTGTAGGAGTGATACACGATGGAGGCGACCATGCGGACCCTTCAGCCAGAGAAGGAGGAAGGAAGGAGAAGCGATAGACCAGAGACTCCTCTGCAAGCCGTGGCGAGAATGCAAGCTGTGCCCCTGCAACCTATGGAGATCCATGGCAGGACCGAGAGTTACCAGCAGCTCCATGTGAGTGAGCCCGAACGGGCGAGGGACTGTGTGGGGAGACGACCATGGCCCAGGCCGTGTTGGAGAGCCTGCGCATCGCAGAGCAGCCCCACACGAGAGGCAGAGAGGAGCTGCAGCCTTTGGAATAAGTGCGCATCAGAGCAGCCCGTGCAGGTCTGCCATGCGTGTGAGTTACCCCACGGACTTGCAGGGAGGACTGGCTTGGAGTTCATCCGTCCTGAGGAGGGACAAATGGCAGAAGCTATCGGGAACAGATTAACTGAAACCCCCACTGTCTGCCCACCCGAACCGTTCAGGGGGGGACAGGGTAAAAACCCCGGGATCAGGGCTCTGAGCCCGGGAAGAGGGGAAGTGTGGCAAGAAGGTGTTCTTAAAAAGGCTGGTTGGACTCTTCATTGATGTATTACTCTGTGTTGTTTCATTTTGGTTATGTTTTGGGTTTTTGGGGGTATGTTTTAGTTGATGTTGCATTAAATTGTTTTTTTTTTCCTGTTTCCTTCCTCAAACAGAGTGGCCTGGTCTGTTTTGTCCTGATCCTTAAGCAGCAATTAAGCTCTCCCTGCCCTTGAGCAATTCTCAGCCTCTTCGGTACTCGAGGGTAATCGTGGTCTTTGTTCCCTGATGGGCCTAAACCGCGACATGTCCTCCTGTGATTGCCCCAGAAATATTAAGGCTAGCTGTGCCTTATTTTCTTCGGCTTCAGGTTGCAAGTTGGTATATTTACGAACTGCTTCCTTCAGCCTTTCTAAGAATGCTGTTGGGGATTCTTTCTTCTCCTGTCTCACATCATATAATTTAGACCAATTTATAGCTTTGGGCATGGCATTTTGGACCCCATATATAATCCACTGTTGGTACCTTTTCAGTCTCTGCATATGATCGTCCTTATTCGGATCCCATTGTGGGTCCCCTGTAGGGAAATTCTGATCTATGGTACACCCTACTGTCTGAGTACGGACATCTTCTGCCCGCATTCGAGCAGTTCTCAAAACCATTTGTATTTCACTAGAGTCCAGAAGAATACCTAAAATCACCTGTATATTCTCCCAATCAGGATTTTGCATTTTCATTATCATTCCCATTATTCTCCCCACTTTACCAGGATCCTCTCTATAAGGACCAGCTGATTCTTTCCATATTATTAGATCTGAGGGAGAGAAGGGCACTTCTACATACACTCGTCCATGTTCCCCAACGCCCTGTCTCAATAGGGCTATCAACCGTCTCCCCTCCCGTGTTTTTAGAGGAGTTATCAAATGAGTACGCTGTCTTGTTCTCCGGGATATAGGTGGAGACGAGTCCAAATATGATTCCTCCTCTTCTCTCGATCTACTACTTTTTGGGCGGGGACCTAAATCATCAGGTCCTAGTGCCGTTCGCCCGGCTGGGCTATCAGCCTCAGAATCAGATGATGATGGAAGAGGGGGATATAATGGAATAGGAGCTATGGAGGCAGATGGAGCTATGTCCAATTCTGGCTCCGTATTATCACGCTCCTTTTCCTTTTGTTTTATAGAAAAATGTTTGCAACAACTTTTAGTAAGGGTACAGGCAGAACAATTCTCTTTAGCCTTCAACTTTTATACGGTTAATGGCATTTTGGTACATGCCTGCTTATCTAATTCGCATTTCTTTTGCCAATCTGTTTTTTCTCAAAAGTAAAAGAAAAGATCTACATATCAGACCTCATCCCATTTTCATTCCCTCTTACAGAATAACATTAATTGCAAGATTGCATTATAATTCAAAGTCCCATTTAAGAGCGACTTTTCCCCACTATCCAAATCATACAACAACCACACATGATTACAGTACTGTATAAGTCGGTCTTTGCAAAAATGACCCTTAAATTCCTTCCAGTGTGCCAACAAACACCCAAGGGCTGAATTCTCAGGTACTTTGTTTGCCATTTAAAAATCCTTTTAGTTACAAATACTTTCTCAACAATCATTTCGTTCTTTCGCTTCGCTTCTCTCCGACTGCACCCGTCGTGGGATCACAGAACTGCGGATCAAAGCTCCGCACTCACTTCGTGCGCAATTGCACGTCTCAATCACACACACACAGACAGCTCACAACACAGTATACAATAATATGCATATATATACACAAAGCAATATACAAACCAATGTACAAATCAATGTACAAACCAAAACCAAGAGGTACCTTTACCATATACTTATGTGGGCCCAATTATACCAATTGCCAATTGTCAATTACCAATGTCAGCCCTGCGATCACTTTGTCCGACTTACAGGTTGTAATACTAATGCCAACCTGTGATCGCTTTCTGGTTCACCTTACGGGCGGCGCCTAGGCTCCGAATACCAGCACGAAAATCCTCTAGCCCAACCAAGTGGAACTTTCGCTCCGTCTTACCAGCAAGCTGCTTTGGGCTTTCCCTGGACCCAACTAAGTGAGATCTCCGACACTGCGACTTACAGGCTAGTTCACCAGGTTCCGCCCCCAACCAATTAGAAGTGCCTTACCACTCCAGGGAATGTTGTGAGGAGCTGTAAGGGTCGCAGGTCCTCCCCGAGAATTCCTCGGTGCCGGTTGGCGTTCGATCAGCATCCGATCCCGTCCAGTCTCACTGGCAAGGTCCCATATGTGTCAACAAAACTGTTGACAGATCCGCAATCGCGAAAAACTTATCTACACAGGAACGCAGATAAGCCAGGCACTTCTTTATTATGCAGTGCTGGGAAAACAAGGGGGATAGTTCCTCCATAGGTGCTTCGTTGTTAGTGACCATTTTCAGGGTTTTTATACAGCTCAAACAAAAGAATCACATTTGCCAACACAAGCATGCATAAAATGTCCATCTAATACCCAAGGTAACTTAACGAATACCTATACCAGGGTCTTGTAGTTAAGGTAACAGCTAAGGTAACCTAACAAATACATTCACCAGAGTCTCATAGCTAAGGTAACAGGTCTCTATCAGGTATGATATGTAACTCTTGCAGTTTGATCCTTATGTGATCAAATGAATACTAACTTGGTCAATAGGTGTTTTGGTCATTTGCAAGTGCTTAGCTAATTGATTGAACTATTACGAAGTGATTAACAAGTGCTTAGCAGGTGTTTGATTACTTATTGTGATGATAAGTTGTTAACTAAAATAATTGTTCATCTGCAACAGCATAGTCCTGGCTGATAGGATACACAAAGAAGTACATATCATTGTATGTGGGGTCTGCATACTGGCGTTCTTGTAGCTCCCAGAGGCAGTGGCGTAAATTCTACTGGCAGTCTGTATTTTTTCAATGGCAGCTGAGCAGATCAAGTACACAGGATTGGACATAGCTCCCACAGGAAAGCAGCTGCAAAGGTCGCACAGTGCTGGATGATAGGCTACACGGGGACTTACGTACCACTTTAGGTGGGGTCTTTGTACCTGCTTTCTTGTATGTTTCAAGGATCAGAAGCCCACTATGCCCCAACTGAAAAAGAAACACTAGCAGCATACGAGGGACTTCTAGCTGCTTCAGAAGTCATTGGCACGGAAGCTTACCTCCTCTTGGCACCACGTCTGCCTGTGCTACACTGGATGTTCAAAGGGAAAACCCCTTCTATGCATCATGCAACCAGCCCTACATGGAGTAAGTGGATGGCGCTGATTACACAAAAATCTCGGCTGGGGAAATCTAATCGCCCATCAATCCTGGAAGACATCATGGACTGATGAGAAGGCAGGGATTTTGGACCATATTCTGAGGAAATAGTTCGTGCCCAAGAGACACCACCATATAATGAACTGTCAGAAGATGAGAGGCATTATACTTTGTTTACTGATGGATCCTGCCGCGTGGTAGGAAATCATCGTAAGTGGAAAGCTGCTGTGTGGAGTCCCACACAACGAGTTGTTTAGGCCACTAAATGAGAAGGTGAGTCGAGTCCGTTTGCTGAAGTGAAAGCCATCCAACTAGCCATAAAGATTGCAGAACGAGAGAAGTGACCAGTATTCTATCTTTATACTGACTCCTGGATGCCCTATGGGGCTGGCTACAGCAATGGAAGAAGACCAACTGGCAGCACAAGGGTAAACCCATCTGGGCTGCTGCATTATGGCAAGACATTGCCGCTTGGGTGGAAAACGTGAAACATCAGGACATCCGGGAAGAGATGCAACATATAGATGGGCTGGTGATCAAGGGGTGGACTTGCCCATGGAAGCCATTACATAGGTCATCTACGAATGTGAAATGTGTGCTGCAATCAAGCGAGCCACACAAATCAAGTCTCCCTGGAACAGAGGCCGATGGCTGGGTTTTCAATATGATGAGGCCTGGCAAATTGACTATGTTGGACCGCTACCACGATATACCAAGGCAAGCGTTATATACTCACGATGGTGGAAGCAACTACCGGTTGGTTGGAAACATACCTTGTAAATCATGCCACTGACCGAAATACTGTCTTGGGTCCCACGGTACTCCAGAAAGAGTTGAATCAGACAATGGGACTCATTTTTAAAATAATCTCATAAACTCCTTGGCAAAGAAACATGGCATTGAGTGGATATGCCACATCCCCTATCACCCACAAGCCTCTGGAAAGATTGAACGATATAACGGATTACTTAAGACCATGTTGAGAGCATTGGGCATGGGACATGGAAGCAGTGGGATAAAAACTGAGCAGAAGCCACTTGGCTGGTTAACAGCAGAGGATCAACTAACCGTCCTGGTCCTGCCAAAAAAACCCCCACTACATACTGTGGGAGGAGATAAGTTCCCTGTAGTACACCCAGGGAAATGGCTGGGGAAGGCAGTATGGGTTGCACCTCCCATGAGAAAGGACAAACCCATTCCTGGGAATGTCTTTGCTCAGGGGCCTGGATGTATTTGGTGAATGGTGAGAAAAAATGGGGAAACTCGATGTATGCCTCAAGGAGACTTAACCTTGGGGGAAAAATAACCTGTTATGTGAGTTATCTGTTGTACATGATGAGGTATGAACTTCGCAAGAAAACCAGAGGAGTAGACAAACCAAGCCAGTGCTGGTGCCCAACACAAAACACACTGTTTCCCTTGTCTTGGATATCCATCTTGATGGATGAGACATAAGTTATGGCTTGCTCCAGTGAACATCTACAGAGGATGAAAGATAGAAGAATGTTGTTTCTTTGTTTGATGCAAGATGCAAGAGGAAATACAAAAATGATGTTTGTCTGTTGAAGAGTGGGGGTACTGGTTAATGAGACTATATTAGAATGTATAGCCAATTTTGATTTTCCTGGAATCTCAGTTTCCCACACCATTGGGATCGTTGCATTCTCCACTTCTGGAGGTAATTCGAGCACCTTTCATTTTTTTTTTTTTCATCAATATTTATCCTGTCTTTGATTCAGGTATTTTTAGTAAAAGTCTCTGTTTTCAAAGACAATTTTTGCAATTAATTTAGACAACAAGTCCCTCCCCATCAGGGATATGGGACATTCTGAAAAATACAAAAATTCACGTGTAATAACTTTATTGCTAAACTGTAAATTTAAATTTTTTAAATTGTAATCTCTGTTTTCAGTGGGAGCTGAGAAAGTCAAGTGCTCGGTATTGAAAATAGCTGCCACAGTAAAGCAGCTGCAAAGGTGGCAAATTCCTGGCTCATAAGCTACACCATGACCTATGCACCACTGTAGTTGGGGTCTGGGTACCTGCTTTCTTGTAGCTCCTAGAGACAATTCAGTAACTTTTACCGGCAGCCTATATTTCAAACGAGAGCTGAGCAGGAAATTGTGCAAGACTGAACATAGCTCCCACAGGAAAGTAGAATCAAATGTGGCACATTCTTGGCTGATAGGCTACACGGGGACCTATGTACCTCTGTAGGTGGGCTCTGCATCCCTGCTTTCTTGTAGCTCCCAGCGGAAGTTGCGTAACTTATATTGATAGGCTTTATTTTCAAAGTGAACTGAGCAGTTCACGGGATTGGACATAGCTCCCACAGGAAAGCAGCTGCAAAGTTTGCACAGTGCTGGCTGATAGGCTACACGGCTTTTGAGGGACCCTCAATGGTGAAAAAAAACGTATCTACACAGGAATGCAGATAAGCCAGACACTTCTTTATTATGCAGCGGTGGGAAAACATGGGGGATAGCTCCTCCATAGGTACTTCGTTGTCAGTTACCATTTTCTGGGTTTTTATACAGCTCAAACAAAAGAATCACATTTGCCAACAACAGCATGCATAAAATGTCCATCTACCAATTTAGCCCTTCACCTTGATTGATTCCCAACAAACACAAAATTTCCAAAATCACAGTGATTCGTCAAAACACATATTAGTCCCTTTGTTTTAGTAGCAACTAATAACAGCTAAGGTAACCTAACGAATACATTTACCAGGGTCTCCTGGCTAAGTTAACTGCTTAGGTAACCTAACAAATACATTCACCAGGATCTCCTGGCTAAGGTAACAGGTCCCCATCAGGTGTGGTATGTAACTCTTGCAGTTTCATCCTTATGTGATTCAAATGAATGCTTACTTAATCAATAGGTGTTTGAGTTATTTGCAAGTGCTTAGGTAATTGATTAAACTATTACTAGGTGATTAACATGTGCTTAACAAGTGCTTGACTACTTATTGTGATGATATGATGTTAACTAAAATAATTGTGTATCTGCAACATTTCCCCCCTTTGAAAGTATTGATAATCTCATTCCAAAACTTTCACTCTTCTATTTGTTTTGTCTCCATAAAAAAACCCATGATTATCTTATGGTGGTGGATCATCTTTGAACCGATCATTGTCTCTTGACAATGCTGTCAAGATTTTATTGCTTCATCATGTTCTTTGTATTATTTCTCTTTTAATGCAAAGATATTAAAAAAAGATTACCAGAAACATTATAATCAATAGCACAAGTGTTTCAATCAATGACTTTATCCAAGATTTTTGTTCCAGGTTTTTACATGGACAGTCTCCATGATTTTCCAAAGTCAGAGGTCGATTCTACACTACTACACTTCAGAGTCTATTCTGGGTTTTTCCAAGAGGAAGCAAATAGTTGTACACATCTTTTTTTCCCATCACATGCATGTTTGGATTTGGTTCAGGAACCTCTTAGGAATTTCCATACATATTTACTGACATTCCACTTCGAGGTTTCACTCTTATTTTGTAGCAATGCAAGTGGAAGTGCCTGAGACCATTTTAATTTAGCCTCCTGACAAATTTTTCTAATTTGTCTTTCTAGGGTCTGATTCATTTTTTCCTCTTTTCCACTTGATTGCTGTCTCCAAGGGACATGTAAATCCCAGGAAATTCCTAGAACTTTGCTTACCTCTTGTACCACATTGGCCACGAAATGTGGTCCTCTGTCTGAAGATATTCCAAATGGAACTCCAAACCTTGGAATAATTTCTTGCAGGAGCCATTTAGCTGTTTGCTTAGCCTGATTAGTGCGACAGGGAAAGGCTTCTGGCCATCCTGAAAAGGTGTCAATCCCAACCAACACATATTTATATTCATTGCATTTAGGTAATTCTATAAAATCAGTTTGCCAATAATCTCCTGGTTCCACTCCAGTTTTTTTTTTTTGTCCATCTTTACCTTTTTTTTTTGTACTATTGGGTTGTTCTTTAAACAAATTTCACATTTTACCTTTACTGATTTGGCCATTTCCAACATTTCTATTGATATTACACTTCTTTTCAGAAGCTGAGACATAGCTTCTGCACCCCAATGAAACTCCCTATGCTTTGTTTGCAAAATCTCTCTCATGATTAAGGGAGGCAACACTACCTGACCTCTACTTGTCATCCACCATCCTTCTGAATTTTTCTCTGCATTTAGTAACTTATCCAATTTTTCATCCTCCCCTGAAAATTTTAGAGCTTCCTTAAGAAGCGCTACTGTTCTGGTGGGGATGGTTGCCATTTGTGAGAATGTGTGTTGTGCTATTTTACTATCTTTGACTTCCCTCTCTGATGTGCTTTACAGTGCATGATTGCTACTTGAACTGGTTCCTGCAGTGCCACTAGCAGTTACAAAATTTCGTTTTTTTACTTAATGTTTGTTCCCTAGAAGGACAGTAGTCCTCTTTCTTTCAACAGGGTGCCATAACCATCCCTTGCTCACCAGGTCCACTTGTTTGGAAAAATATCCCACTGGTCTCTTCCAGCTTCCTAGTTTCTGCATCAGAACTCCTAGAGCCAAATGCTGTTGTTCATGAACAAATAACTGAGAGTCTTTGGTTCAGTCTGGCAAGCCTAAGACTGAGGCTGTCAGCAGAGCTTTTTCAAGCTTCTGGAAAGCTTCTTGATGTTCTTTGCCCCATGTAAAAGGGGTAGATTTTGGGCTTCATACAATGGTTTGACTATAAGACCATAATCCATGATCCAGAGCCTGCACCATCCAGTCATTCTCAAAAATGCCCGCAACTCATGCACAGTGTGTGGTTCCAGAAGAGCACAAATTGCTTCCTTTCCATTTGTCCCCAGCCTCCGTTCTCCTTTTGAATTTTTGAGGCCCAAAAAGATCACTGTTTGGCTGCTATTTGAGCTTTTTCTTTTGATACCTTGTACCTGTTTAATCCCAAAGAGTTTAAAAGTTCAATGGTTACCTGTATGCAGGCTGATCTTCCCGTTGTGGCAATTAGGATGTCATCCACATCTTGTAGAAGCAAATGCTCTGGTCTTGGTGTCACTGTCTTTTCATTACTGCAAAGTTCCAGTTCTTTTGCGAGTTGTCTTCCAAAGATAGTCGGGCTGTTTTTGAATCCTTGGAGTAGCTATGTCCATGTTAACTGCACCTTGCGTCCTCTTTGGGGGCTTTCCCACTCAAACGCAAATAGTTTACAACTTTCCTTTTCCAAAGGGATACAAAAAAAAGCATCTTTTAAATCAAGCACTGTATACCACTGATAATTTTCTCTCCTTGCTGTGAGTAAGTATACGGATTTACTGCAACTGGATATATATCTTTCACAATCTGATTTATGGGTCTTAAGTCCTGAACTAACCTATACTCTACATTCAATTTCCGTATTGGGGAAATAGGTCTCTTATACTCTGACTCACAGTCTTTTGAATTTGATATTTCAGAAATTTATCAATTAGTACTTTTCATCCTTATTTTGCCTCAGGTTTTATTAGGTATTGCCTCACCCTGACAGATTTTACTTTTTCTTTTATTTTAATTTTTACTGTTTGTGCCAATTTTGATTTTCCTGGAATCTCATTTTCTCACACCATTGGGATCGCTGCATTGTCCACTTCTGGAGGCAATTCTAGCAACGTTTGTTTTTCTTTTATCATCGATATTTGTCCTCTCTTTGATTCAGGATTTTTAAGTAACAAGTCTCCGTTTTCAAAGACAACTTGTGCATTTAATTTAGACAACAAGTCCCTCCCCATTAGGGGTATGGGACATTCTGAAACATACAAAAATTCACATGTAATAACTTTATTGCCAAATTGTAAATTTAGGGGTTTCAAAAATTGTTCATTTCCTGTGGCTCCCACAATATTTGCAGTTTTAGTTCCTATTGCTTCTTTACATGTATTTAAAACTGAATACATTACTCCGATATTTATATTGGTTTCTATTTTCTGGCTTTTTTTCTTTTTTTTTTTTTCTTTCTCACTTTATCTGGGTGCTCCTTATAGAAGTCGGTTGATTTTTTCTCAGAGAATTAAATCAGAAGGTGAGAAAGGCACTTTAATGTGTACTGGTTCACTCTGCCCAACCCCTTGCTTTTATGGGGCAATTATATGGTGTTTGACTTTAGAATTTAAGGGGATCTTTAAGGTGGTTATTAAATGAGTACAGCATTGAGTTCTCTTGAACACCAATGAGGAAGGTTCTGTGCCAGAGTCCTCATTTTTCCACTTTACTACTATCTGGACAGGGCTGGGAGCCCTCCCTTGAATCCTTTTCAGGTTTCTGGGTCCATGTTCAGGTTCATGTTGGGGAGTGGGTAAGTGAGAGAGGGTGTATATATAGGAACATCTCTTCCCCTTTAAGGGCCAAATGTTGAAGACACATTTTTGCTGCAGTGCATGGGGAGCAATGGTTTTTAACCTTTTGTTTTTCTACTGTGAGTGACATTACTCACTTTCTGCCATTCAGATTTTTCTCTTAAATAAAAGAACAGATCTACATATAAGACTTTATCTCATTTTTCCTTGCTCTTATAAAACAACATTAATTGCAAGATACTATTGTAACTCAGTATTCCATTCAGCGGCCGCAATTCCTCATCATCCAGAGCATACATTGGCCATGTATGATTACAATATTCAATAAGCTGCTTTTTACACAAATCATTATGTATTACTCTCCAGTGAGCCAAAAGGCCGCCCAAAGGAGAGGTTTTTGGTACAGGGCCCTTATTGTTAGAATTTCCTGCCCTAAACAGGTTTGACCATTTAGATGCCATAGCCAAAAATTATGGTGTCTATCAAACAGAGAGACTTAAAGGCACAGTTCAATATTTGTACACATGATTACAGTACTCTCTACGTTGATCTTTATGAAAATCACCCTTAAATTCCTTCCTGCCAACAGACACCCAAGGGCTGAATTCTCAGGTACTTTGTTTGCTATTTCAAAATCCTTTTAGTTACAAATACTTTCTCAACAATCATTTCGTTCTTTTGCTTCGCTTCTCTCCGGCTGCACCCCTCGTGGGATCACAGAACTGCGGATCAAAACTCCGCACTCTCTTCATGCGCAATTGCACGTCTCAATCACACACACACAGACAGCTCACAACACAAGATACAGTAATATGCATATATAAACACAAAGCAATATACAAAGCAATATACAAGCCAATGTACAAATCAATGTACAAACCCAAACAAATAGGTGCCTTACTATATAATTATGTGGGCCCAATTATACCAATTGCCAACTGCCAATTACCAATGTCAGCCCTGCGTTCACTTCGTACTATTTACGGGCTGTAATACCAATACTTACCCTGAGATCGCTTCCGCGTTCGTCTTACGGGCAGCGCCTAGGCTCCCAATAACAATACCAGGATCCTCTAGACCAACCAAGAGGAACTTTCGCTCCATATTACTGGCAGGCTCCTTTAGGCTTTCCCTGGACCACGCCAAGTGGGGACTCCGATATCGCGGCTTAAATGCTAGTTCACCAGGTTCCGCCCCCAACCAATTAGAAGTGCATTACCACTCCAGGGAACGTTGCGAGGAGCTGTAAGGCTCGCAAGGGATAGTCCTCCCCGAGAATTCCTCCGTGCTGGCTGGACTTCGATAAACATCTGATCCCGTCCAGTCTCACTCACAAGGTCCCAGCTGGATTGACGGATCCGCAATCGCGAAAACCTTATCTATACAGGAATGCAGATAAGCAGACACTTCTTTATTATGGGAAAACATGGGAGATAGCTTCCTTGTCAGTTACCGTTTTCAGGGTGTTTATACAGCTCAAACAAAAGAATCACATTTGTCAATACAAGCATGTTGTGGTAGCTATGTTCAATCCAGCGCACTTGGACTGCTCAGCTCCCATATAAAAAATACTTTAAGGGTAGAAGTTACGCCACTGCGTCTGTGAGCTACAAGGAAGCAGGTACGCAGATCCCACCTCCAGTGGTACGTTGGTCCCCGTGTACTCTACCAGCCAGCACTGTGCCACCTTTGCAGCTGCTTTCCTGTGACAGCTATCTCCAATCAAGCGCACTTTACCTGCTCAGCTCCCATTTGAAATACGGTCTGTCGGTACATGTTAAGTCACTGCGTCTGAGAGCTAGAAGAAAGGAGTTGTGCAGACCTCACCTACAGTGGTATGTTGATTCCTGTGTAGAATATTATCCAGCACCGTGCCACCTCTGCAGCTTCTTTGCTTAGGGAGATATATCCGATCCCGTACACTTTGCCTGCTCAGTTCCCACTGACAATACAGGCTACCATTAGAAATTCCGCCACTGATTCTGGGTGCTACAGTAGTACGTAGGTCCCCATGTAGCCTACCAGCCAGGACTTTGCCACCTTTGCAGCATCTTTTCATGTGGGAGCTATGTTCAATCCCGCGCACTTGACCTTCTCAGCTCCCACTGAAAATACAGACTGTCTGTAGAAATTACGCCACTGTCTCTAGAAGCTACAAGAAAGCAGGTAGTCAGACCCCACCTACAGTGGTACGTTGGTCCCCGTGTAGCCTATCAGCCAACACTGTATCACCTTTGCAGCTGCTTTCCTGTGGGTCTCCAATCACATGCATTTGACCTGCTCAGCTCCCTTTGAAAATACTGGCTGTAGGTATAAGTTATGCCACTGAGTATGGGAGCTAAAACAATGCAGTTACGCATACTCTGCCTACAGTGGTCCGTTGGTCCCTGTGTAGCTTATCAGTTAGAACTATGCCAACTTTGCCTCTACTTTCTGGTGGGAGCTATCTACAATTCCGCGCTCTTGACCTGCTCAGCTCCCAGTTAAAAAACAGACTGCCTGGGAATCATAAAATCATAGAATGGTAGGGGTTAGAAGAGACCTTTAGAGATCATCTAGTCCAACCACCCTGCAGAAGCAGGTTCACCTAGATCAGATCGCATAGGACCATGTCTAGGCACGTCTTAAAGACCTCCAAGGAAGGAGACCCCACAAAGCTCCAGGGCAGCCTGTTCCACTGCTCCATCACTCTCACGGTTAAATAGTTTTTTCTTATGTTTATGTGTAATTTTTTGTGTTCCAACTTCATCCCATTACCCCTTGTCCTGTTAATATCTACTATAGAAAAGAGGGATGTCCAAACCTCCTGACACCCACCCTTTAGATATTTATAAATGTTAATAAAATTACCCATCAATCTCCGCTTCTCTAGACTAAACAGCCCTAATTCCCGCAGTCCTTCCTAGTATGAAAGATGTTCTATACCCTTGATCATCTTGGTGGCCCTGTGCTGCACTCTCTCAGGCAGTTCCCAGTCCTTCTTGAGATGAGGAGTCGAGAACCTGACACAGTACTGCAGATGTAGCCTCAGCAGGGCAGAGTAGAAAGGGAGAAGAACCTCACTCGACCTGCTGGCCACACTCTTCTTGATGCATCCCAGAATGCCATTGGCCTTCTTGGACACGAGGGCACATTGCTGGCTCATATTTAGTTTATTATCAATCAGGACTCCCAGGTCACTCTCTGCAGAGCTGCTCTTCAGCAGTTGGACTCCCAGCCTGTACTTGTTGAACCTCATGAGGTTCCTCGCTGCCCAACTCTAAACCGGTAGAGATCCCGCTGAATGGCAACACAGACTTCTGGGGAATCAGCCAGTCCTCCCAGTTTGGTGTCATCAGGGAACTTGCTGAGGGTACACTCTGTCCCCTCATCCAGGTCGTTGATGAAGATGTTGAACAAGACTGGCCCCAGAATCGATCCCTGTGGAACTCCAATGGACACAGGCCTCCAACTCGACTCCATGCCAGTGATCACCACCCTCTGGGATCTGTCATTCAGCCAGCTCTCGATCCACCTCACTGTCTACTCATCCAAGCCTCACTGCCTGAGCTTTCTGATGAGGATGTTGTGGGAGACAGTGTCAAAAGTCTTGCTGAAGTCAAGGTAGATGACATCCGCTGCTCTCCCCTCATCTAGCCAGCCGCTTGTGCACTCATAGAAGGCTATCAGGTTAGTCAAACAGGATTTCCCCTTGGTGAAGACATGTTGACTCCCCGTGAGAACAATCTTATCCTTCATATGTTCAGTGATAACATTCAGGATGAGTTGTTCCATCACTTTTCCAGAGATGGAGGTGAGTTTGACCGGCCTGTGTCGTCCTTCCTGCCCTTTTTCTAAGACTGACGTGACATTGGCCTTTCTCCAGTACTCAGGCACCTCACCTGTCCTCCATGACGGGTCAAAAATAAAAGGAGAGAGACTTAGCAATCACATCAGCCAGCTCTCTCAGCACTCTAGGATGAATCCCATCAGGACCCATTGACTTATGAGCCTTAAGCTTGGCCAACAAGGCTTTAGCCTCTTCCTCTTCCACCCAGGGCAAGTCCTCTGCTGTCATGGCCATCCTGTTATCCTTGCTGGACTGGACTTCCCGAGGGTCAGCCTTGGCCGTAAAGACAGAAGCAAAGAAGGCATTGTGGTAGTTTTACCCTAGCTGGATGTCAGGTGTCCACCGCACTTCCTTATCCCCCACCTCCTCAGAAAGCCAAGGAAGGGGAGAAAATAAGAGGAGAGTCTCGTGGGTTGAGATAAAAGCAGTTTAATAAAGAAACAGCAAAGTCGCATGCGCGGGAAGCAAAGCAAAAGCAGATAAAGCTGTTACTCTCTCATCAGCAGCGATGGCTGGATATCTCCTGAGAAGCACGGCTTCGGTACACGTAGCGGTTGCTTTTGGAAGGCCAGAAATGAATCTTGCCTCCCGTTCCTGCTCCTCTCCCCCAGTTTATATTACTGAGCTGACGTCATATAGTATGGAATATCTCCTTGGTCAGCCTGGGTCAGCTGTTCGGGCCGTGGTCTCTCCCAAGACTGTGTTCACCCACAGCTATTGGTGAAGGTGAGGGAAGGAATGCTGGAGGGACAGTCCTGATGCTATGTGAGCTGTAGTCATAATATTAATATCAACAGTAAGGAGAGCACTGCAAGAGCTGCTGTGGAAAGTCACTACCATCCCAGACCCACTACAGTCTCCACCCCTTATTCCATACCATTTATGTCATGCTGAGACAAACCATCTTAAAAATCCATCTAAATTCTTATATACTCTCATTAACCAGTACTCCCACTCTTCAACAGACAAACATCATTCTTGTATTCCCTCTTGCATCCTGCATCAAACAAAGAAACAACATTCTTATATCTTTCATCCTCCATAGATGTTTGGAGATGGCCATAACTTATGTCTCATCCATCAAGATGGATATCAAAGTCAGGGGAAACAGTGTGTTCAGTGTTGGGCACCAGCACTGCCTTGGTTTGTCTACTCCTCTGGTTTTCTTGCAAAGTTCATACCTCATCATCTACAACAGATAACTCACATCACAGGTTATTTTTCCCCCAACGTTAAGTCTCCTTGAGGCTTAAATCGAGTTTCCCCATTTTTTCTCATCATTCACCAAATACACCCAGGCCCCTGAGCAAAGACATTCCCAGGAATGGGTTTGCCCTTTCTCATGGGAGGTGCAACCCATACTGCCTTCCCCAGCCATTTCCCTGGGTGTACTACAGGGAACTTATCTCCTCCCACAGTATGTAGTGGGGGTTTTTTTGGCAGGACCAGGACGGTTAGTTGAACCTCTGCTGTTAACCAGCCAAGTGGCTTCTGCTCAGTTTTTATCTCACTGCTTCCATGCCCAATGCTCTCAACATGGTCTTAAGTAATCCGTTATATCTTTCAATCTTTCCAGAGGCTTGTAGGTGATAGGGGATGTGGTATATCCACTCAATGCCATGTTTTATTTTCCCAGGAATTTATGAGATTATTTACAAAATGAGTCCCATTGTCTGATTGAATCCTTTCTGGAGTACCGTGTCACCACAAAACTTGCCTTTCATGACTCAAGACAGTAATTCGGGCAGTGGCATGGTTTACAGGGTATGTTTCCAACCAACCAGTAGTTGCTTCCACCATCGTGAGTATATAACGCGTGCCTTGGTATATTCGTGGAAATGGTCCAACATAATCAATTTTCCAGGCCTCACCATATTGAAAACCCAGCCATCGGCCTCTGTTCCAGGAAGACTTGATTTGTGTGGCTCGCTTGATTGCAGCACACGTTTCACATTCATGGGTGACCTGTGTAATGGCTTCCATGTGAAAGTCCACCCCTTGATCACCAGCCGATCTATATGGTGCATCTCTTCCCAGATGCCCTGATGTTTCATGGGCCCATGAAGCTATAAATAGCTCACCTTTATTCTCCCAGTCTAGATCTACCTGAGCTACATCAATTTTGGCAGCTTTGTATGCCTCTTGGTACTTCCATTGTTCTTCAATGACACGGCTTTTGGGCACGTGAGCATCTCCGTGACGTACTTTTAGAGTCATGTTTTCCACCCAAGTGGCAATGTCTTGCCATAATGCAGCAGTCCAGATGGGTTTACCCTTGCACTGCCAGTTGGTCTTCTTCCATTGCTGTAGCCATCCCCATAGAGCATTAGCCACCATCCAGGAGTCAGTATAAAGTAGAGCACTGGCCACTTCTGTCGTTCTGCAATCTTAAGAGCTAGTTGGATGGCTTTCACTTCAGCAAACTGACTCGACTCACCTTTTCCTTCAGTGGCCTCAACAACTCGTCGTGTGGGACTCCACACACCAGCTTTCCACTTTTGATGATTTCTTACCACGCGGCAGGATCCATCAGTAAACAAAGCATAATGCCTCTCATCTTCTGATAGTTCATTATATGGTGGTGCCTCTTGGGCATGAGCTACTTCATAAGGCAATGCTCCAAAATCCCTGTCTTCTGGCCAGTCCATGATCTCTTCCAGGATTCCTGGGCGATAAGACTTCCCCAGCCGAGATCATTGTGTAATCAGTGCCATCAACTTACTCCATGTAGCGCTGGTTGCATGATGCATAGAACGGGTTTTCCCTTTGAACATCCAGTGTAGCACAAGCAGATGTGGTGCCAAGAGGAGGTAAGCTTCTGAGGCAATGACTTCTGAAGCAGCTAGAAGTCCCTCATATGCTTCTAGTATTTCTTTTTCAGTTGGGGTGTTGTGCGCTTCTGATCCTCGATATCCTCAGCTCCAAAACTCTAATGGTCAACCTCGGGTTTCTCCAGATGTTTTCTGCCAGAGGCTCCAGGTGAGACCATGCTCTCCAGCGGCAGTGTAGAGGATATTGTGCACATCTCGTCCTGTACGGATGGGCCCAAGGGCAACTGCACGAGCTATTTCATGTTTAATTTGTTGAAAAGCTTCTTGTGTCTCAAGGCCCCACTCAAAACAGTTCTTCTTTCTGGTTACTCTGCAAAGTGGGCTCACAAGCTGACTATAACCTTTGATATGCATCCTCCAGAATCCTACAAGGCCCAGGAAAGCTTGTGTTTCTTTTTTATTAGTTGGTTGAGACATAGTTGCTATTTTGTTCACAACATCCAGAGGCACATGCTGATGCCCATATTGCAATTTTATGCCCAAAAACTGGATCTCTTGTGCAGATCCCTTTACTTTGTTTCTTTTTACAATAAAACTAGCTTTTAGGAGAATCTGACTTATTCTCTTCTCTTTCTCAAACACTTCTTCTGCCTTGTTGCCCCATACAATTATGTCATCAATGTACTGTAAATGTTCAGGGGCATCACCCATTTCCAGCACAGTTTGAATTAGACCATGACAAATAGTAGGGCTATGTTTCCACCCCTGGGGCAATTGATTCCAGATATATTGGACACGTCTCCATGTGAAGGCGAATTGTGGCCTGCACTCTGCTGCCAACGGAATTGAGAAGGATGCATTAGAGATGTCAGTCGTAGCAGAGCACTTGGCTGCTTTTGACTCCAGTTCATATTGGAGCTCTAACATGTCTGGTACAGCAGCACTCAGTGGTGGTGTCACTTCATTCAGCTCACGATAGTCTACTGTTAACCTCCACCCTCCATCAGATTTTTTCACAGGCCATATGGGACTATTAAATGGGGAAATAGTTTTGCTAATTACTCCTTGAGCCTCCAGTTGATGAATCAACTCACGGATGGAAACAAGAGAATCTTGATTTGTGCGATATTGCCTCTGGTACACCTTACTGGTAGCAGTTGGTACCTGTTGCTTTTGAACTTGCAGCAATCCCAAAACAAAAGTTTCTTCTGAGAGGCCAGGTAAACTAGAGAGTTGTTTGATTTTCTCTGTATCTACAGTGGCTATACCAAAAGCCCATCGATACCCCTTGGGGTCTTTGAAGTACCCTCTCCTGAGGTAATCTATGCCAAGAATACAAGGGGCCTCTGGACCAGTCACAATGGGGTGTTTTTCCCATTTGTCCCCAGTTAAACTCACTTCAGTCTCTAATACAGATAACTCTTCACATCCCCCTGTCACTTCAGAGATCCAGACAGAATCTGTGCCTCTATACCTTGATGGCATCAATGTACACTGTGCCCTTGTGTCTACTAAGGCTTTATACTTTTGTGGGTTTGATGTGCCAGGCCATCGAACCCACACAGTCCAGTAGATTCAGTCATCTCTTTCCTCCTCCTGGCTGGAGGCAGGGACCCTCTATTTCTGTTCTTCATCAGAGTATTTGCTATCTGATCCTTGCAATTTTAGACCTGAAGTCTCCTCATTGCCATCAAAGGAAGTGGTTACAGTTCTTCTATGTCTTGGAGATTGCTAATTGACCTCTTTTGTTCTGGCAGGTACTATGCTGACAGTCCTCTTGGGTGGTCCTTTTCTAACAGCTGTCTTCCTCCTTAGTTCACGTACATGCGCTTCCAGCTTAAAAGTGGATTCACCATCCCATTTCCTCATATCCTCTCCTTGGCTATGCAAAAAGAGAAAGAGTTCATTTCTTGGTGTACTCCTGCATCTGGGACTTCCTTTTCCTCTGCTAGAGGCAGTGGATGACCGAAATCTTGGGGCAGTTCTGACAGTCAGGCCTTCATCCCACACTTATAAGGAGGTGCACAGGCTCTCTTCATAGTTTTGTAACCAAGAAGATATTTTCTCCACTCTTGGTATATCCATGTCTGGGTGATACACCATTGTCAAGATATTAGAATACGTAGCTGGGGCACTCTGAATCACTTTTCTCAACATGGCCCATGTACACTGGACATCATCTGGATCTGTGGAGGCCTCAGCATTATCTAGATCACCATAGATGACTTCCAACACAGCTAATTCCCTTAGGTTTTGGATGCCTTCATTTGCTCTAGTCCACTTTCCTCGGGCATTTACAAGATCTTCTTTGAATGGGTATCTTGCCCTTACACTTGAGAAGAGCCGTTTCCAGAAACTGAAAACTGACGTCTTCTTTCCAATGCCTTTATCAATTCCCCGGTCCTTAGCAACAGATCCCAGCTATTGGGCTTCTCTACCTTCCAATTGCTGACTCTCAGCCCCGTTATCCCAACATCTGAGCAGTCAGGGACCAATCTGCTCCCCTGGTTGGCGACTATAATTGTTGCAGATACACAATTGTTTTAGTTAACAACTTCAGTCAACTAGCTAAGCACTTGCAAATAACTCAAACACCTTCACAATCTTTTATAATCTGATTTATGGGTCTTAAAACCTGAACTAACCTATACTCTGACTCACATTCTTCGAGAATTTGATATTTAAGAAATTTGTCAATTAGTACTTTTAATCCTTGTTTTGTCTCAGGTTTTTTTTGGGTATTGTCTCACCCTGATCGATTTTGCTTTTTCTTTTATTTCAGTTTTTACTGTTTGTGCCAATTTTGATTTTCCTGGAATCTCATTTTCCCACACCATTGGGATCGCTGCATCTTCCACTTCTGGAGGTAATTCTAACACCTTTGGTTTTTCTTTTATCATCAGTATTTGTCCTGTCTTTGATTCAGGTATTTTTAGTAACAAGTCTCCGTTTTCAAAGACAATTTGTGCATTTAATTTAGACAACAATTCCCTCCCCATCAGGGGTATGGGACATTCTGAAACATACAAAAATTCATATGTTATCGCTTTATTGCCAAATTGTAAATTTAAGGATTGAAAAAATGGTCGATTTTCCTCTTTCCCCGTGGCTCCTACAATATTTGAAGTTTTAGTTCCTATTGCTCCTCTACATGTATTTAAAACTGATTACTCCGATGTTTATATTCGTTTCTATTCTCTTTTTCTTTTTCTTTTTTTTTTTTCTCTTTCTCACTTTTTCTCTTAAATAAAAGAACAGATCTACATATGGGACTTTATCTCACTTTTCCTCGCTCTTATAAAACAACATTAAGTGCAAGATAGTATTATAACTTAGTATTCCATTCAGAGGCCACAATTCCTCATCATCCAGAGCACACATTGGCCACGTATGGTTGCAATATTCAACAAGCTGCTTTTTACACAAATCATTATGTATTTCTCTCCAATGATCCAAAAGGCCGCCCAAAGGAGAGGTTTTTGGAACATGGCCCTTATTGTTAGAATTTCCTCCCCTAAACAGGTTTGACCATTTAGATGCCATAGCCAAAAAATTTTGTTTCCTTCAAACACAGAGACTTAAAGGCACAGTTCAATATTTCTACACATGATTAGAGTACTCTCTAAGTTGATCTTTTTGAAAATCAACCTTTAAATTCCTTCCTGTCAACAGACACTCAAGAGGTGAATTCTCAGGTACTTTGCTATTTCGAAATCCTTTTAGTTACAAATTCTTTCTCAACAATCATTTCGTTCTTTCGCTTAGCTTCTCTCCAGCTGCACCCCTCGCGGGATCATTTTGCCCCCAACCAATTAGAAGTGCCTTACAACTCCAAGGAATGTTGCGAGGAGTTGTAAGGGTGACAGGCGATGGTCCTCCCCGAGAATTTTAAGGTGCTGGCCAGAGTAACAACTAAGGAATCAGCCAAGATAACCTAAGGAATACATTCACCAGGGTCTTGTGGCTAAGGTAACAGGTACCTATCAGGTGTGGTATGTAACTCTTTCAGTTTTATCCTTTGGTGATTCAAATGAATACTTACTTAATCAGTAGGTGTTTGAGTTATTTGCATGTGCTTAGCTAATTGATTGAACTATTACTAAGTGCTTAACAAGTGCTTGACTACTTATTGTAATGATAAGTTTTTAACTGAAATAATTGTGTATCTGCAACACCCCTGTAGACTATCAGCCAGCATTGTGCTACCTTTGCAGCTGATTTCCTATAGTAGTTAATTCCAATCCCAGGAACTGTGCCTACTCAGCTCCCATTGAAAATACAGGCTGTCCATGGAAGTTACGCCAGTGCGTCTGTAAGCTACAAGAAAACAGGTACGCAGAGCCTTCCCACAGTGGTACATAGATCCCCGTGTATCCTATCAGCCAGCACTGTGTCACCTTTGCATCTGCTTTCCTGTGGGAGCCATCTCCAGTCCCGTGCACTTTGCCTGCTCACCTCCGATTGAAAGTACAGGATGCCGATAAATGTTACATCACTGCGTCTGAGAGCCACAAGAAAGTAGGTATGCAGACCCCACGTACAGTGGTACATTGGTCCCTGTGTAGCCTGTCAGCTAGATTTGTGTCACCTTTGTGGCTACTTTCCTGTGGGAGATATCTCCAATCCTGCGCACTTGGCCTTGTAAACTCTCATTAAAAAATACAGACTGCATGTAGAAGTTACGTCACTTCCTCTGGGAACTACCAGAAAGCAAGTACACAGACCTCACCTACATTGGTACGTAGGACCCTGTGTAGCCTATTAGCCAGCACTATGTAACTTTTGCAACTTCATTTTTGTTACAGGTGTCTCCAATCCCAAGCACCTGGCCTGCTAATGTCCCATTTGAAATACAGGCTGTCGGTAAAAGTTACGCCATTGCCTCTGGTAGCTACAAGAAAGCATGTATGCAGACCCTACCTACAGTGGTACATAAGTTCACGTGTAGTCTATCAGACAGAACTGTGCCATCTATGCAGTTGCTTTCCTGTGGCAGCTATCTCCAGTAGTGCGCACTTGGCCTGCTCAGCTCTCATGGAAAATACAGACTGCCGGTCGAAGTTACGCCACTGCATCTGGGAGCTACATGAAAGCAGGTACGCAGACCCCACCTACAGTGGTACCTAGATCCCTGTGTAGCTAATCAGCGACCCCTGTTTCACCTTTTCAGTTTCTTTCTTGTGGAAGCTATCTCCAATCCCGCTCACTTGGCCTGCTCAGGTCCCACTGAAAAAATGCAGGCTGCTGGTAGATGTTACGCCACTGTGTCTGGGAGTAACAAGAAAGAATGTATGCAGATCCCAACTACAGTGGTACGTAGGTCACCGAGTAGCTTATCTGCACGCACTGTGCCACCTTTGCAGCTACTTTCCTGTGGGAGTTATCTCTAATCCCTAAACGTGGCCTTCTCATTTCCCATTGAAAATACAGACTGCCGTTAGAAGTTACGTCACTGCCTCTGGGAGTTACAATAAAGCAGGTACATAGACCCCACTTACAGTGGTACATAGGTCACTGTGTAGCCCAACAGCCAGCACAGTGCGACCTTTGCAGCTGCTTTCCAGTTGGAGCTATCTCCAATCCCACGCACTTGACCTGCTCAGCTCCCATTGAAAAAATACAGGCTCTCGGTAGAATTAACACCTCTGTGTCATGGAGCTATAAACAAGCAGGTATGCAGACCCTACCTACAGTGGTACTTAGGTCCCCGTGTAGCCTATGACCCAGAACTGTCCCACCTTTGCAACTGCTTTCCTGTGGGAGGCATCTCCAATCCGGCACACTTGGCCTGGTAAACTCTCATTAAAAAATACAGACTGCCGGTAGAAGTTATTTCGCTTCCTCTGGGATTTACCAGAAAGCAGGTACGAAGACCTCACCTACAGTGGTACGTAGGTCTTCATGTAGCCTTTCAACGAACACTGCCCAACCTTTTAAGCTTCTTTCCTGTGTGAGCTATCTCCAAACCCACGCATTTGGCCTACTCTGCTCCCAGTGAACATACCGGCTACCTGTAGAAGTAACGCAACTGCGACTGGAACGTGCAAGAAAGCAGGTATGAAGATCCTAGAAACTGTAGTACGTAGGATCTCGTGTAGCCTATCAGCTAGCACTGGTCAACCTCTGCAGCTGCTTTCCTGTGGGAGCCATCTCCAATCCCGCGCACGTTGCCTGTTCTGCTCCCATTGAAAATACAGGCTGCCGGGGGGAGTTACGCCACTGCGTCTGGGAGGTACTACAAAGTGGGTATGAAGACCTCGCCTACAGTGGTACTTAGGTCCCTGTGTAATCTATCAGCCAGCACTGCCACCTTTGCAGCTGCTTCCCTGTTTGAGCTATCTCCAATCCTGTGTACTTGGTCTGCTCAGCTCACATTGAAAATACAGGCTACTGGTAAAAGTTACACCTCTGCATTTTGAGCTACAAGAAAGCAAGTACGCAGATCCCACCTACAGCAGTACTTAGGTCCCCAGGTAGTCTATCAGCCAGCACTGTCCCACCTTTGCAGCTGCTTTCCTGTGGGAGCTATCTGCAATCCCGCGCACTTGGCCTACTCAGTTCCCATTGAAAATACAGGCTGTCAGTAGAAGTTACACCTCTGTCACTGTGGAGCTAAAAGAAAGCAGGTATGCAGACCCCATCTACAGTGGTGCATTGCTCCCAGTGTAGCTTATCAACGAACATTGTGCCAACTTTGCAACTGCTTTCCTGATTGAGCTATCTCTTTCCAGCTCACTTGGCCTGGTAAAATCCCATTAAAAAATAAAGGCTCCTAGTAGAAGTTATGCCACTGCCTTTGGGAGCTACCAGAAAGCAGGTACGTGAACCTCGCCGACAGTGGTACGTAGGTCCCCGTGTAGCCTATCAGTCAACAGTGTGTCACCTTTGCAGCTCCTTTCCTGTGGGAGCTATCTCCAATCCTGCGCACTTGTCCTGCTCAGCTCTCATTGAAAAAATACAGGCTCTCTGTAGAAGTTAGCCACTGTGTCTGGGAGCTACAATAAAGCAGGTACGCAGACCTCGTCTACAGTGGTACTTAGGTCCCTGTGTAATCTATCAACCAACACTGTGTCACCGTTGCAGCTGCTTTCCTGTGAGAGTTATCTCCAATCCCGTGCACTTTGCCTGCTCAACTCCCATTAAAAGTAAAGTTTTGCAGTTAAAGTTACACTTTTGAGTCAGTGAGCTACAAGAATGCTGGTACGCTAACCCCACCTACAGGGATACATAAGCCCCAGTGTAGTCTATTTCATGGTTTTGCCTAGCCGGCGCAAAAAGGGGAAAAAAAAAAAACGTGACTCCCCCCCCCCCCGTTGCAATGGGGATCGGAGAGGGAGAAAAAATTAAAAGAGCCCGCAGGGAAAATTGAAGAGGAACAACTATAAAAAACAAAAGGGAATATTACAAAGAAAATTGGTGAATGATGCAGTTGCTCACCACCCGGGATCCGACCTAAGCGACCACTCCGGACCGGTGACCGAGAGCCTGTGACCCCGGAAGAGAGTTTCTTCCGACTAGCCTCCACCTATATACCGGGCATGACGTTAGGATGGTATCAAATACCTGCTGGCCAGCCTGGGTTAGCTGTTCAGAGTGTACCCTTTCCTGGTTCCTCACGGGAATTAAATCTATCCTGGCTCAAACTTGTACAGCCTATCAGCAAACACTGTGCCACCTTTGTAGTTGCTTTCCTGTGGGAGCTATCTCCAATCCCGCGCACTTGGTGTGCTCAGCTCCAATTAAAAATACTGACCTCTGGTAGGGGTTACGCTACTGCGTCTGGGAGCTACAAGAAACCAGATACGCAGACCCTACCTACAGTGGTATGTAGGTTCCCGTGTACCCTATCAGCCAGCACTGTGCCACCTTTGCAGCTTCCTTCCTGTGGGACCTATCTCCAATCACACGCACTAGGCCTGCTCAGCATCGATTGAAAAAACACAGGCTGCGGGTAGAAGTTATGCCACTGCTTCTGAGAGCTATAAAAAAATAGGTGCAAAGACCCCATCTACAGTGCTACGTAGGTCCTCTTATAGCCTATCAGCCAGCTCTTTGTCACCTTTGTAGGTGCTTTCCTGTGGGAGCTCTCTCGAATCTCGCGCACTTGGCCTGCTCAGCTCTCATTGAAAAAATACACCCTGCCAGTAGAAGTTACGCCGCTGCGTCTGGGATCTATAAGAAAGAAGGTACGCAGACCTCACCTACCGAGTTTCATAGATCCCCGTGTAGCCTAACACCCAGTAATGTGTCACCTTTCCATCTGTTTTCTTGTGGGAGCTACCTCCAATCCCACGTCATTGGACTGCTCAACTCCCATTGAAAAAATACAGGCTTTCAGAAGTTTTTACGCCACTGCGTCTGGGAGCTACAAGAAAGCAGGCACACAGACCCAACGTACAGTGGTACGTAAGTCCCCATGTAGTCTATTAGCCAGCACTGTGCCACCTTTACAGCTGCTTTCCTATGTGAGCTATCTCCAATCCACCAGCACAGGAGCCAGCACTTTGCCACTGTGGTAGTTTTACCCTGGCTGGATGTCAGGTGCCCACCACACCGTTCTATCCCCCACCTCCTATGAAAACCAGGGAAGGGGAGAAAATAAGATAGGAGTCTCGTGGGTTGAGATAAAAGCAGTTTAACAAAGAAATAGCAAAGTCGGGCAAGCAAAGCAAAAGCAGATAAAGCTGTTACTCCCTCCTTCCCATCTGCAGCGGTGTCTGGCCACCTCCCGAGAAGCAGGGCTTCAGTACGCATAGCAGTTGCTTTTGGAAGGCTATAAATGAATCTTGCCTCCCCTTCCTGCTCCTCTCCCCCAGTTTATATTACTCAGCTGACGTCATACGGTATGGAATATCTCCTTGGTCAGCCTGGGTCAGCTGTTCTGGCTGTGGTCCCTTGCCGCGAAGTTTTCGGCTTTTGGCCTGAAAAAAACAGACTCGAAGTCTGAAAAATGACCCAGACTCGAAGTCTGAAAACCCCAGGCTCGAAGTCTGAAAAACCAGCTCTAAGCCTACTTCATGCCGCTATCAACCCAGGGTCCGATTCTCAGCTGGGTGGGAAGAAATCAGTCCTACTCAATGTGAGTGATAGCAGAAATCTTCTTCTTTATTGAGAGCAGGCTCTACCTTATATACACAGCAGCTTCAAAGCTAGCTCAGCAACAGCAGCTAATAGATTACATTCTTATGTTCATCCTACTTGCGGTTTCTGCGATAAGCAAGCTCCCTCACATTTTCCCATCTTGTTTTTCTCCAAAGTTGTTTTCCACCTTGAGCTATTAGCTCATTAGCTGAAAACAGCCCGACCTTGAGGGAGCAGAAAGCGGCCTGCTGTCTGCGCTGACTACGTGACAGCAACTGCTTTAACCATGGCTCTGACTCTGGTCTTGATTGTGCATTAAATTCATATAACTAGAACTCAGATTGCCTTGCCCCATCAGGCCTAACATTATACCCCGGGATCCATGTCCATTCTCCCTCATTTTTTCACCACAGTCCCTCCCAAGATTGTGCTCACCCACAGCTATTGGTGAAGGGGAGGGAAGGAATGTGGGAGGGACAGCCCTGATGCTGTGCGAGCAGTAGTCATAATATTGATATATACAGTAAACACAGAATGCAAGAGCTGCTGTGGTAAGTCACTAACCTCCCAGACCCACTACAGTAGGCCAAGTGCGCAGGATTGCAAATAGCTTCCACAGGAAAGCAGCTGCAAAGTTGGAACAGTGCTAGCTGATAGACTAAACAGGGACCTACGTACCACTGTAGATGGGGTCTGCGTATCAGCTTTCTTTTAGCTCCCAGGCGCAGTGACGTAACGTTACCAGCAGTCTGTATTTTCAATGGGAGCTTTGCAGGCCAAGTGCACGGGATTGGAGATTGCTCCCACAGGAAAGCAGCAGCAAAGGTGACAAAGTTCTTGATGATAGAGTACACGGGGATCTACTTACCCTCTAGCTGGGAAACACGGCAGGACACAACGCAATAAGTGCCCTTCAGCTGCACACTGGACTTAGATACAGAAGACTGACCACCCTGGGAAAGAGTCAAACCGGGAAGGAACCTTCTGCACTTCCTCAGGGGAATCTGTATGTTTGAGTAATCCCCTGCACAGTCTCTACACCAATGCATGCAGCCTGGTTAATAAGCAGGAGGAACTGGAGATGTGGGTTCAGATGTGGGACTCCGACCTCACTGCAGTCACAGAGACGTGGTGGGACAACTGTCATGACTGGAGAACAGCCATGGAGGATTATGTATTGTTCAGGAAAGAGAGACTGACAAGGCGTGGAGGTGGAGTTGTTCTCTATGTGAGAGAGCAAATAATGTGTACTGAACTGTGCCTGGGTTTGGATGAGGAGAGAGTAGAGTGCTTATAGGTAAAAATTAATGGTCAGGGCAAGGCAGGTGATATTGTTGTAGGAGTCCACTACAGGCAACCTGATCAGGATGTGGATGCAGATGAGGCCTTGTACAAAGAGCTGTGAACTGCCTCACGATCACAGTCCCTGGTCATCACAGGGGACTTCAACCACCCTGATATTTGCTGGGATAGGAACACAGCCAAGCACATGCAGTCCAGGAGGTTCCTACAGATTGTTGACGACAACTTCCTGTCCCAGATGATCGAGGAATCAACAAGGAGGGGTGTAATGCTGGACCTGGTGCTGACGAATAAGGAGGCCCTAGTTGGGGATGTGAAGTTTGGAGGCAACCTTGGCTGCAGTGACCACGAGATGGTAGAGTTCAAGATCCTGTGTGGAAGGGGCAGAATACAAAGCAAGACCATGACCCTGGATTTCAGGCGAGCCGACTTTGGTCTCTTCCAAGATCTACTTGGACGAATCTCATGGGATATGATTCTAGATAGTAGAAGTGCCAATGAGAGCTAGTCAATCTTCAAGCACCACTTCCTCCAAACTCAGGATCAGTGTGTCCAAATGTGCAAGAAAGGAGGAAAAGGAGGTAGAAGGCCTCCATGGATGAGCAAGGATCTGCTGGGACAACTCAGGCAGAAAGCAGCCATCTATGAGAGGTGGAAACAGGGGTTGGTTCTTGGGAAGAGTATAGGAACATTGCCAGGGCATGCAGGGGTGCAAGTAGGAAGGCTAGAGTCCTTCTAGAATTGAATTTAGCCAGGGATGTTAAGTACAGCGATAAGACATTTTTCAAGTACATCAGGATGGTGAGGGGTAATGTGGTCCGGTTGCTGAACACAGAGGATGCCTTTGTGTCTGAGGATGCAGAGAAGTCTGAAGTACTGGATGTCTTCTTTGCTTCAGGCTTTACTGTCAAGGCTTACCCTGGGGATATCCAGTCCAGCAAGGATAACAGGATGGCCAGGACAGCAGAGGAGTTGCCCTGGGTGGAACAGGAAGAGGTTAAAGACTTGTTGGCCAAGCTTAAGGCTCATAAGTCAATGGGTTCTGATGGGATGCATCTTAGAGTGGTGAGAGAGCTGACTGATATGATTGCTAAGCCTCTTTCTATCATTTTTGAACAATCATAGAGGACAGGTGAAGTGCCTGAGGACTGGAGAAAGGCCAATGTCACGTCAGTCTTAGAAAAAGGGCAGGAAGGACGACTGAGGAAACTATAGGTCATGCAAACTCACCTCCATCCCTAGAAAAGTGATTGATCAACTCATCCTTAATGTTATCACTGAACATATGAAGGATACGATGGTTCTCAGGTGCAGTTAATATGGCTTCACCAAGGGGAAATCCTGTTTGACTAACCTGATAGCTTTCTATGAGTGAATAACCGGCTGGCTAGCGGATGTCATCTACCTTGACTTCAGCAAGGCTTTTGATACTGTCTCCCACAACATCCTCCTCAGAAAGCTCAGGCAGTGTGGCTTGGATGAGTGGACAGTGAGTTGGATCGAGAGCTGGCTGAATGACAGAGCCCAGAGGATGATATTTATAAATATCTAAAGGGTCAGTGTCCCACCACGTCACTGTGACCGCAATGAGGTCATAGTCCTGTATCCACACCCACATCTCAAGTTCCTCCTGTTTATTCCCCAGGCTGCGAGCACTGGTCTTGAAGTTACGCCACTGTCTCTGGGAGCAACAACAAACCAGGTACGCAGACACCACCTACATTAGTACGTAGGTCCCAGTATAGCCTAACAGCCAGTAATGTGCCACCTTGACAGCTGTTTTCCTGTGGAAGTTCTCGAATTCAGCATCATTGACCTGCTCAGCTCACACTGAAAAAATACAGGCTGCCGGAACATGTTGCATCACTGTGTCTGAGAGGTAGAAAAAAGCAGGTATGCAGACCCCTCCTACAGTAGTACGTTCGTCCCCATGTAGTCTATAAGACAGCACTGTGCCACCTTTGCAGCTGGTTTCCTGTGGGAGCTATCTCCAATCCCACTCCCTTGGCCTGCTCAACTCCATTTGAAAATACAGGTTGAAGGTACAAGTTAGGGCACTTCCTCTGAAAGCTACAAAAAAGCACGAACGCAGACACCACCTACAGTGGTACGTTGGTTCCCATGTAGCATATCTGCCAGCACTGTTCCACCTTTACAGCTGCTTTCCTGTGGGAGCTATCTCCAATCCTGCACACTTGACCTGCTCAGCTCCCGTTGAAAATAAAGGCTGCTGGTAGATGTTACGTCACTGTGTATAGGAGCTACAAGAAAGGAGATAAGCAGATCCCACCTACAGTAATATGTTGGTCCCTGTGTCGCCTATCAGCACTGTCCCAATTTTTCCGCTGCTTTCCTGTAGGACCTATCTCCAATCCAGCGCACTTGGTCGGCTCAGCTACCATTGAAAATACAGCCTGCCGGTAGAACTTACACCACTGCGTCTGGGAGCTAAAAGAAAGCATGTATGCAGATGCCATCTACAGTGGTACGTAATTCTCCGTGGAGTCTTTCAGTCAGCACTGTTCAACTTTGGAGCCTGCTTTCATGTGGGAGCTATCTCCAATCCCATGCACTTAGCCTGCTCAGATTCCATTGAAAAAATACAGGCTGACATTAGAAGTTACGTCACTGCACCTGGGAGCTAAAAGAAATCAGGTACGCAGACCACTCCTACAGTGGTACTTAGCTCCCCATGTAGCCTATCAGCCAGCACTGTGCCACCTTTGCTGCTGCTTTCCTGTGGAAGGTATCTGCAATCACGCGTCATTGGCCTGCACAGCTCCTATTGAAAATACAGGCTGCCGGTAGAAGTTACGCCATTGCATCTGGGAGCTAAAAGAAAGCAAGTACGCAGACCTCACCTAAAGTGGTACGTAGGTCCCCTTATAAGCTTTAAGCCAGCACTGTGCCACCTTTACAGTTGCTTTTTTTTTTAAGCTCTCTCAAATCCCACGCACTTGACCTGCTCAGCTCCCATTGAAAAAATATACGCTGCTGGTAGAAGTTACGCCATTGCGTCTGAGAGCTACAAGAAAGGAGGTACGCAGACCCCACCTACAGTGGTATGTACGTCCCCATGTAGCCTATAAGCAAGCAACGTGACACCTCTGCCCTTGCTTTCTTCTGGGAGCTCTCTCGAATCCCATGCACTTGACATGCTCAGCTCCTATTGAAAAAATATATGCTGTCAATAGAAATTACGTCACCGCGTCCTTGAACTAGAAGAATGCAGGTAGGCAGACCCCACCTACAGTGGTACTTACATTCCCATGTAATCTATCAGCTAGCACTGTGCCACCTTTGTATTTGCTTTCCTGTTGGAGCTATCTCCAATCCCGCGCACTTGGTTTGCTCAGTTCCCATTGAAAAAATACAGGCTGTTGATGGAAGTTATGCCTCTGCATCTGGGAACTAAAAGAAAGCAGGTACGCACACCCCACCTACATTGGTCCATTGGTCCCCTTATAACCTATTAGCCATCACTGTACCACCTTTGCACCCACTTTTTTGTGGGAGATATCTCTAATCCCGCGCTTTTGGCCTGCTCAGCTCCCAGTTAGATACAGGCTATCGGTAGAATCGTAGAATCACAGAATGGTAGGGGTTGGAAGGGACCTTTAGAGATCATTTCATCCAACCATCCTGCAAATGCAGGTTAACCTACATCAGGTTGCATAGGACCATGTCCAGGCTCGTCTTGAAGATCTCCAAGGAAGGAGACTCCACAACCCCCCTGGGCAGCCTGTTCCACTGCTCCGTCACTCTCACGGTTAAATAGTTTTTTCTTATGTTTAAGTGGAATTTTTTGTGTTCCGACTTCATCCCATTACCCCTTGTTCTGTTAATATCTACTACACAAAAGAGGGATGTCCCAACCTCCTGACACCCACCCTTTACATATTTATAAATGTTAATAAGATCACCCCTCAATCTCTGCTTCTCCAGACTAAACAGCCCCAGTTCCCGCAGTCTTTCCTAGTATGAAAGATGTTCTATACCCTTGATCATCTTGGTGTCCCTGTGCTGGAATGTCTCCAGCAGTTCCCTGTCCCTCGTGAGCTGAGGAGACCAGAACTGGACACAGTACTCCTGATGAGGCCTCACCAGGGCAGAGTAGCGGGGGAGAAGAACCTCCCTTGACCTGCTGGGCACACTCTTCTTGATGCATCACCTGCCTTGCCCAGGCCATTAATTTTTACACATATGCACTCTACTCTCTCATCCCCACTCAGACACAGTTCAGTACACATTAATTGCTCTCTCACATAGAGAGCAACTCCACCTGCACGCCTTAATCTCTCTTTCCTGAACAATGCATAACACTCTATGACTGTGTTCCAGTCACGACAGCTGTCCCAGCAAGTCTCTGTGACCTCAATGAGGTCGTAGCCTCGAACTAAAGTTGGTCCCGTTTTTTTGCCAGGCTGCGTGCATTGGTGCAGAAGTTATTCCACTGCGTCTGGGAGCTAGAAGAAAGCAGGTACACAGACCCCACCTACATTAGTACGTAGGTCCCCGTATAGCCTAACAGCCAGTAATGTGCCACCTTGACAGCTGTTTTCCTGTGGGAACTGTCATCCAGCGTCATTGGCCTGCTTAGCCCTTATTGAAAAAATACAGGCTACCTGTATAATTTACGCCACTGCGTCTGCGAGCTACAAGAAAGCAGGTACGCAGACCCTACCTACAGTAGTATGTTCGTCCCCATGTAGCCTATAAGCCAGCACTGTGCCACTTTTTCAGCTGCTTTTCTGAGGGAGCTGCCTCCAGTCCTGCGCACTTGGCCTGCTCAGTTTCCTTTGAAAAAATACAGGCTGCTGGTAGAAGTTACGCAACTGTGCCTGCGACCTACAAGAAAGCAGGTACGCAGACTGCACCTACAGTGGTACGTAGGTCCCCATGTAGCCTGTCAGCCAGCACTATTCAAGCTTTGCCACTACTTTACTGTGAAACCTATCTCCAATTCCGCGCACTTGGCCTGCTGAGCTCCCATTGAAAATACAGACTTCCAGGAGATCTTACACTACCCAATCTACATCCATATGTAGTTCCCCATTTAGCCTGTCAGCTAGCACTGTGCCACCTTTGTATCTGCTTTCCTGTGGGAGCTGTCTACAATCCCGCGCACTTGGCCTGCTCAGCTCCCATTGAAAATACAGGCTGTCGATTAAAGTTACGCCTCTGCATCTGGGAGCTACAGGAAAGTAGGTACGCAGAAACGACCTAAAGTGGTACGTTGAACCCCGTGCAGTCTATCAGTCTGCACTGTTCCACCTTCTTAGCTGCTTTGCTGTGGTAGCTATCTCCAATCCCGTGCACTCTGCCTGCTCAGCTGCCATTGAAAATACAGGCTGCAGGTAAAAGTTACACCTCTGCATCTGGGAGCTACAAGAAAGAAGGTACGTAGAGTCACCTACATTGGTATGTAAATCCTTATGTAGCCTATCAGTCAGCACTGTGCCACCTTTGCAACTTCTTTCCTGTGGAAGCTATCTTTTTCCTGCGCACTTGGCCTGCTCAGCTCCCATTGAAAATACAGAGTGCCAGTAGAATGCACTTCTGCGTAGTGGAGCTACAAAAAAGAAGATACGCAGATCACACCTACAGTGGTACATAGGTCCCTGGGTACCCTATCAGCCAGCACTGTGCCACTTTTGCAGCTGTTTTTCTGTGGGAGCTATCTCCAATCCCACGCAGTTGGCTTACTCATTTCTTTTTGAAAATATTGGCTGCTGGTAGAAATTACACCTCTGCGTCGTGGAGCTACAAGAAAGCAGGTACTCACAGTCTACCTACAGTGGTACTTAGATCTCCGTGTAGGCGATCAGCCAGCACTGTGCCACCTTTGCAGTTGTTTTCCTGTGGGAGCTATCTCCAATCCCATGCACTTGGCCTGATCAGGCCCCATTGAAAATACTGACTGTTGATGAAAGTTACGCCTCTGCATCTCAGAGCTTCAAGAAAGCAGGTAGGCAGACCACATCTACAGTGGTACATAGGTCTCCGTGTAGTTTATAATCCGGCACTTTGCCACCTCTGCAGTTGCTTTCCTGTGGGAGCTATCACCAATCCTGCGCTCTTGGTCTGCTGAGTTCCCACTGAATATACAGACTTCCAGTAGAAGTTACACCACTGCCTCCTGGAGCTACAAGAAAGCAGGTACGCAGAACCCACCTACAGTGGTACGTAGGTTCCTCTGTAGCCTATCAGTCAGCACTGTGCCACCTCTGCAGTCGCTTTCCTGTGGGAGCTATCACCAATCCCGCGCCCTTGTCGTGATCAGCTCCCAATGAAAATACAGGCTGCTGGTAGAAGTTACAGCACTGTGTCTGGGAGCTACAATAAAGCAGGTACACAGACCCCACCTACAGTGGTATGTAGGTCCCCATGTACCCTATCAGCCAACACTGTGCTATTTCTTCAGCTGCTTTTCTTGTTGAGCTATCTCCCACCTCGCGCACTTGGCCTTCTAAGCTCCCATTTAAAAAATACAGATTCCAGTAGAAGTTATGCCACTACATCTTAGACCTACAAGAAAGCATGTACTCAAACTCCACCTACAATGGTACGAAGGTCCCCGTTTAGCCTATCAGCCAGCCCTGTGCCACCTTTGCAGCTGCTTTCAATGTAGAGTTGTTTTTTATACCGCGCACTTGATCTGCTCAATTCCCATTGAAAAAATACAGGGTGTCGGTAGAAGTTATGTCACTGTGTCTGGGAGCTACTAGAAAGCACCTATGCAATCCCCTCCTACAGTAGTACGTAGATCCCCGTGTAGCCTATCAGTCAGCCCTGTGCCACCTTTGCAGCTGCTTTCAATGTAGAGTTGTTTTTTATACCGCGCACTTGATCTGCTCAATTCCCATTGAAAAAATACAGGGTGCCGGTAGAAGTTATGTCACTGCGTCTGGGAGCTACTAGAAAGCACCTATGCAATCCCCTCCTACAGTAGTACATAGATCCCCGTGTAGCCTATCAGCCAGCACTATGCCACCTTTGCAGTTATTTTCCTTTGGGAGCTATCTCCAATCATGCGCACTTGGCCTTCTCAGCTTCCATTGAAAAAATGTAGGCTGCAAGTAGGAGTTTTGCCACTGCGCCTGGGAGGTACAAGAAACTAGGTACGCAGAAGCCACCTACAGTGGTACTTTCGTCCATGTGTAACCTATCAGTTTGCAGTGTGTCACCTTTGCAGCTTCTTTCCTGGTGGAGCTATCTCCAATATCGATCACGTGGACTTCTCAGCTCTCATTTGAAATACAGGCTGCCGGTAGAAGTTACCTCACGACATCTGGGAGCTACAAGAAAGCAGGCACGCAGAACCCACCTAGAGAGGTACGTAGGTCCCCGTGTAGTCTATCAGCCAGCACTGTGTCACCTTTACAGTTGATTCCTATGAGATCTATCTCCAATCCCGCGCATTTGGCCTGCAATGCTCCCATTGTAAAAATACAGACTGCCGGTAGAAAGTATGTCAGTGCATCTGGAAGCTACAAGAAAGCAGATACGCAGACCCCACTTACAGTGGTACGTAGGTCCCCGTGTAGCCTATCAGCCAGACTGTTCCACCTTTGCAACTGATTTCCTGTGGGACCTATCTCCAATCCCACGCACTTGGTCTTCTCAGTTCCCTTTGAAAACACTGACTTACGCCAGGGTGTCTGGGAGATTAACATTTAGAAATATCTAAAGGGTGATGGTCAGGAGGTTGGGACATCCCTCTTTTCTATAGAAGATATTAAAAGGACAAGGGGTAATGGGATGAAGCTGCAATAAAAAAAAAATTCCACTTAAACATAAGAAAAAACTATTTAACCGTGAGAGTGATGGAGCAGTGGAACAGGCTGCCCAGGGGGGTTGTGGAGTCTCCTTCCTTGGAGGTCTTCAAGACGTGCCTGGATATGGTTTTATGCGACCAGATCAAGGTGAACCTGCGCCTGCAGGGGGATTGGACTAGATGATCTCTAAAGGTACTTAAAGGACTAGATGATCTCTAAAGGACCTACGTACCACTGTAAGTGGGGTCTGCGTAACTGCTTTCTTCTAGCTCTCAGACGCAGTGACGTAACATGCACTGGCAGACTGTATTTCAAATCCCACCAAGAGCGTGGGATTGGAGATAGCTCCCACAGGAAAGTAGCTGCAAAGGTCTACAGTGCTGGCTGATAGGCTACACGGCGACCTACGTATCACTGTAGAAGGGCTCAGCGTACCCTCATTCTTGTAGCTCCCAGACACAATGGCATAACTTCTACCTACATCCAGTATTTTCAAAGAGAGCTGAGTAGGCCAAATGCGAGTGATTGGAGATAGCTCCGACAGGAAAGCAGCTGCAAAGGGTGCACAGTGCTAGCTGAGAGGCTACACGGGGACCTACATACCAATGTAGGTGCTCTGCATACTTTCTTTCTTGTAGCTCCCAGAGGAAGAGGTGTAACTTCTACAGGCAGTCTGTATTTCTTCAATGGGAGCTGAACAGGCCAAGTGTGCCGAAAAGAGATAGCTAAACCAGGAAAGCAGCTGCAAAGGTAACACAATGCTGGCTGATAGGCTACGTGAGGACCTACGTACCACTGTCGGTGGGCTCTGCGTGTCTTGCTTTCTTTTAGGTCCCAGAGTCAATGGCGTAACTTTCACTGGTATCCTGTATTTTTTCAAAGGGAGATGAGCAGGCCAAGTGTGTGGGATTGGAGATAGCTCCCACAAGAAAGCAGCTGTAAAGGTGGATCAGTTCTTGCTGATAGGCTAAACGAAGATCTACGTACCACTGTAGGTGGGGTCTGAGTACGTGCTTTCTTGTAGCTCGACGACGCAGAGGTGTAACTTCTAACGGCAGCCGGTATTTTCAATGCAAACTGAGCATGCCAAGTGCGCGGAATTGGAGATATCCCCCACAGGAAAGCAGCTGCAAAGGTGGCACATTGCTGGCTGATAGGATACATTTATAAATATCTAAAGGGTGGATGTAAGGAGGTTGGGACATCCCTCTTTTCTATAGCAGATATTAACAGAACAAGGGGTAATGGGATGAAGCTGGAACACAAAAAATTCTACTTGAACATAAGGAAAAAACTATTTCACGGTGAGAGTGACAGAGCAGTGGAATAGCTTGCCCCGGGGAGTTGTGGAATCTCCTTCCTTGGAGATCTTCAAGATGCGCCTGGACATGGTCCTATGACACCTGATCTAAGTGAACCTACTTTTTCTAGGGAGTTGGACTAGAGGATCTCTAAAGGTCCCTTCCAACCCCTACCATTCTATGATTCTATGATTCTATGATTCGACTGGCAGCCTGTATTTTAACTGGGAGGTGAGTAGGCCCAGAGCGTGGGATTTGAGTTAGCTCCCACAGGAAAGCAGTTTCTGGTAGCTTGACCCGGGCTGGATGCCAGTTGCCCACCACAATGCTATATCCCCCACTTCATCAGCAAGCCAGAGAAGGGGAGAAAATGAGAGTCTCATGGGTTGAGATAAAAACAGTTTAATAAAGAAACAGCAAAGCCACGCATGCGGGAAGCGAAGCAAAAGCAGATAAATTATTACTCTCTACTTCCCATCAGTAGCGATGCCGGCCAACTCCCATGAAGAAAGGCTTCGGTACTCTTAGTCGTTGCTTTTGGAAGGCCAGAAATGAATCTTGCCTCCCGTTCCTGCTCCTCTCCCCCAGTTTATATTACTGAGCTGACGTCATATGGTATGGAATATTTCCTTGGTCAGCCTGGGTCAGCTGTTCTGGCCGTGGTCCCTCCCAAGATTGTCCTCACTCACAGCTATTGGTGAAGGTGGGGGAAGGAATGCTGGAGGGACAGCCCTGATGCTGTGCGAGCAGTAGTCATAATATTGATATCAACAGTAAGGAGAGCACTGCAAGAGCTGCTGTGGAAAGTAACTACCATCCCAGTCCCACTACAGTGTCCGCCCCTTATTTCATACCATTTATGTCATGCTCAGACAAACCATAATTGAAAACCCATATACATTCTTATATACTCTCATTAACCAGTACCCCCACGCTTCAATTGACAAACATCATTCTTGTATTGCCTCTTGCATCTTGCATCAAACAAACAAAAAACATTCTTATATCTTTCATCTTCTGTAGATGTTCACTGGAGCAGGTCATAACTTATGTCTCATCCATCAAGATGGATATCCAGGCAAGGGGAAGAAGTGTGTTCAGTGTTGGGCACCAGCACTGGCTTGGTTTGTCCACTTCTCCGGTTTTCTTGTGAAGTTCATACCTCATCATCTACAACAGATAACTCACATCAGAGGTTATTTTTCCCCCAAGGTTAAGTCTCCTTGAGGCATACATCGAGTTTCCCCATTTTTTTCCTGATCACCCACCAAGTACACCCAGGCCCCTGAGCAAAGACAATCCCACAAATTGTCTTCCCATGAGAGCTGCAACCCACAGCCATTTCCCTGGGTGAACTTGAGGGACCTTATCTCCTTCCACAGTATGTAGCGTTTTTGTTTGGGCAGGACCAGGACGGTTAGTTGAACCTCTGCTGTTAACCAGCCAAGTGGCTTCTGCTAAATTTTTATCGTACTGCTTCCATGCCTCATTGCCCAGTGCTCTCAACATGGTCTTAAGTAATCCGTTATATCTTTCAATCTTTCCAGAGGCTTGTGGGTGATAGGGGATGTAGTATATCCACTCAACGCCATGTTTCTTTGCCCAGGAGTTTATGAGATTATTTTGAAAATGAGTCTCATTGTCTGTTTCAATTCTTTCTGGAGTACCGTGTGGCCGCAAAACATGCCTTTCAAGACCCAAGACAGTGTTTCGGGCAGTGACATGGTTTAAAGGGTATGTTTCACACCAACCGATAGCTGCTTCCACCATGGTGAGTATATAATGCTTGCCTTGATGTGTTTGTGGTAGTGGTCCAACATAGTCAATTTGCCAGGCCTCACCGTCTTGAAAACCCGGCTATCGGCCTCTGTTCCAGGGAGATTTGATTTGTGTGGCTCACTTGATTGCAGCACGTTTCACATTCATGGGTGACCTGTGTAATGGCTTTCATGGTCAAGTCCACCCCTTGATCACGAGGCCATCTATATGTTTCATCTCTTCCCAGATGTCCAGATGTTTCATGGGTTCATCGAGCTATAAATAGCTCACCTTTACACTCCCAATCAAGGTCTACCTGAGCTACTTCAATTTTGGCAGCTTTGTCTACCTGTTGGTTGTTCCATTGTTCTTCAGTGGCACGGCTTTTGGGCACGTGAGCATCTCCATGACGTACTTTCAGAGTCATGTTCTCCACCAAAGCGGCAATGTCTTGCCATAATGCAGCAGCCCAGATGGGTTTACCCTTGCGCTGCCAGTTGATCTTCTTCCATTGCTGTAGCCATCCCCATAGGGCATTAGCCACCATCCAGGAGTCAGTATAGAGCACTGGCCACTTCTCTCGTTCTGCAATCTTTAGAGCTAGTTGGATGGCTTTCACTTCAGCAAACTGACTCAGCTCATTTTCTTTTTTAGTGGCCTCAACAACTCGTCGTGTGGGTCTCCACACAGCAGCTTTCCACTTATGATGAGTTCCTACCACACGACAGGATCCATCAGTAAACAAAGCATAATGCCTCTCATCTTCTGATAGTTCATTATATGGTGGTGCCTCTTGGGCATGAGCTACTTCATAAGGCAATGCTCCAAAATCCCTGTCTTCTGGCCAGTCCATGATCTCTTCCAGGATTCCTGGGCGATAAGATTTCCCCAGCCGAGATCGTTGTGTAATCAGCACCATCCACTTACTCCATGTAGCTCTGGTTACATGATGCACAGAGGGGGAATTGCCTTTGAACATCCAGTGTAGCACAGGCAGACGTGGTGCCAAGAGGAGGTAAGCTTCTGAGCCAATGACTTCTGAAGCAGCTAGAAGTCCCTCATATGCTGCTAGTTTTTCTTTTTCAGTTGGGGTGTAATGGGCTTCTGATCGGCGATATCTTCGGATCCAAAACTCTAATGGTCGACCTTGGGTTTCTCCAGATGTTTTCTGCCAGAGGCTCCAGGTGAAAGCATGCTCTCTAGCGGCAGTGTAGAGGATATTCTGCACATCTGGTCCTGTACAAAAGGGCCCACGGGCGACTGCACAAGCTATTTCCTGTTTAATTTGTTGAAAAGCTTGTTGTTGCTCAAGGTCCCACTCAAAACAGTGCTTCTTTCTGGTTACTCTAGAAAGAGGGCTCACAAGCTGACTATTACCTGGGATATGCATCCTCCAGAATCCCACAAGGCCCAGGAAAGCTTGCGTTTCTTTCTTATTAGTTGGTTGAGACATAGTCTCACTTTTGTTTACAAAATCCTGAGGCACATGCTGAAGCCCATCTTGCAATTTTATGCCCAAAAACTGGATCTCTTGTGCAGGTCCCTTTACTTTGTTTCTTTTTACAGCAAAACCAGCTTTTAGGAGAATCTGAATTATTCTCTTCTCTTTCTCAAACACTTCTTGTTGCCGCATACAATTATGTCATCAATGTACTGTAAATGTTCAGGGGCATCACCCATTTCCAGCACATTTTGGATTACAGCATTACAAAGAGTAGGACTATGTTTCCACCCCTGGAGTGATTGATTCCAGGTATATTGGACACCTCTCCATGTGAAGGCAAATTGTGGCCTGCACTCTGCTGCCAACGAAATTGAGAAAAATGCATTAGCGATGTCAATCGTAGCATATCACTTGACTTCTTTTGACTCCAGTTCATATTGGAGCTCTAACATGTCTGGTACAGCAACACTCAGTGGTGGTGTCACTTCATTCAGGCCATGATAGTCTACTGTTAATCTACTGCATTGATGTGACAGGCCATCGACCCCACACAGTCCAGTAGATTCTTTCATTCCTTTCCTCCTCCTGGCTGAAAGCCGGGGCCCTCTATTTCTGTTCTTCATCAGAGTATTTGCTATCTGATCCTTGCAATTGTGGGCCTGAAGTCTCTTCATTGCCATCGAAGGAAATGGTTGCAGTTCTTCTATGTCTCGGTGATTGCTGATTGTCCTCTTTTTTCGTTCTGGCAGCTACTATACTTAGAGTCCTCTTGGGTGGTTCTTTTCTAACAGCTGTCTTCCTCCTTAGTTCAAGTACTTGCGCTTCCAGCTTAAAAGTGGGTTCACCATCCCATTTCGTCATATCCTCTCCTTGGCAACGCAAAAGGAGCCAGAGTATTTGTTGTTTACTTCTGCACCTAGGACTTCCTTTTCCCCTGGTCGGGGCAGTGGATGACAAAATTCTTAGGGCAGTTCTGACAGTCAGGCCATCATCCCACACTGGTGAAGAGGTGCAGAGGCTCTTGTAACCAAGAAGATATTCTCTCCACTGTTGATATATCCATGTCTGGGTGATACACCATTGTCAAGATATTAGAATACGTAGCTGGGGCACTCTGAATCACTTTTCTCAACATGATCTGTTCACACTGGACGTCGTCTGGATCTGTGGAGGCCTCAGCATTATCTAGATCACCATAGATGACTTCCAACACAGCTAATTCCCTTAGGTATTGCATGCCTTCATCTGCTCTAGTCCACTTTCCTCGGGCATTTACAAGATCTTCCTTGAATGGGTATCTTGCCCTTACACTTGAGAGGAGCCGTTTCCAGAGACTATATATTGAGGTCTTCTTTCCGATGTCTCTATCAATTCCACGGTCCCTAGAAAGAGATCCCAGCTGTTGGGCTTCTCTGTCCCAACATCTGAGCAGCCAGGCACCAATGTGCCCATTTGACTGGCGACTGTTGCAGATACAGAATTATTTTAGTTAAGAACTTATCATCACAATAAGTAGTCAAGGACTTGTTAAGCACTTGTTAACCACCTAGTTCAGTCAATTAGCTAAGCACTTGCAAATAACTCAAACACTTATTAACTAAGTATTCATTTGAATCACATAAGGATCAAACTGCAAGAGTTACATACCACACCTGATAGGGACCTGTTACCTTAGTTACAAGACCCTGGTAAATGTATTTGTTAGGTTACCTTAACTACAAGACCCCGGTAAATGTATTCCTTAGGTTACCTTGGCTGTTACCTTAGTTGTTACTAAAACAAAGAGACTGATATCTTTTTTTAGACCAATCACTGTGTTTTTGGAAATTTTGTGTTTGTTGGGAACCAATCAAGGTGAAGGGCTAAATTGATAGATGGACATTTTATGCATGTGTAGTGGGTCTGGGACGGTAGTGATTTTCCACAGCAGCTCCTGCAGTGCTGTGCTTACTGTTGATATCAATATTATGACTACCGCTTGCACAACATCGGGGCTGTCCCTCCAGCATTCCTTCCCCCACCTTCACCAATAGCTGTGAGTGGGCATGATCTTGGGAGGGACTATGGCCAGGACAGCTGACCCAGGCTGACCAAGGAGATATTCCATACCATATGACGTCAGCTCAGGAATATAAACTGGGGGAAAGGAGCAGGAAGGAGAGGCGAGATTCATTTCTGGCCTTCCCAAAGCAACCGCTACGCGTACTGAAGCCCTGCTTCTCGGGAGGTGGCCGGACATCGCTGCTGATGGGAAGTAGAGAGTAACAGCTTATCTGCTTCTGCTTTGCTTCCCGCGCGCGCGGCTTTGCTGCTTATTTACTTATTAAACTGCTTTTATCTCAACCCACGAGATTCCCATCTTATTTTCTCCCCTTCCCTGGCTTGCTTCTCGGGAGGTGGGGGGTAAAGCGGTGTGGTGGGCACCTGGCATCCAGCCAGGCTCAAACTACCACAGCCCTTTTGGCGCCCAACGTGGGGCGAGATAATAGCAGATTTACATTAACTGCATTGCAATTACAGTAAACCAATGAGAGCAAAGTTCCTGTGCTGGTCACGGGGCCTTGCTGTTATGCAGCTTATCTTACACTTTCTAATGTTTGGGAACACGATGCTCCTAACATTGACTCTCGGCTGTGCTTTAACCTTAATAGCTTTGCTAAGCTGGCTATATAATTTTGTGAAGAGGATGAAAGGGCCTGGGAACATGATGGCCCAAATAATAATAGCAAGTCTCATTCTGTTACTGATGAATTTAGTGTGCTGTGGGAGCTATCTTGTGGAGGCCATGGGGCAAAGCACCTCTTTCTCCTCAGCTCGGACTGATCTAGACAATTCTGTTACACAGACTTCCCAGGTCCTTAGTCACCCTTATACGAGAGTTTTAATATTACTAATTAACATGGTTGGTATATTATATATCTTGTGGAATCTGGAGTCATCTGGGTATCAGAGAGTACAAATTTGCGATGGAAACATGTTAAAATGCCCCCTGAAGCGGCCAGTCCCTGGGTGGCAGGGTATGTGGATGAATTTAGGCAAATTCCTAGGACGGTTATCACCTCCTGTAATCTGGGATTTTACATCTGAACAGATAAAAAACCCTGCTTTACTGACACGCTACCTGATAGAAGGGTGTCTTACCTACCCTAATGAGGCCCATCAGGTTCAGGCACTATACTGGGGCCTAGCCTCTGCCTACCGAGCTGCATTCCAGTCCTCTCAGAGAACTGTAATTGAAATGGAAACTCAAACGGTACCTGAGACCAACATAGTTGAGTCAGTCGCAGTCCAGCCCTCTCAGAGAACTATGGCCGAGGTGGAAATTCAAACTATACCTGAGACCAACATAGTTGAGTCAGTCGCAGTCCAGCCCTCTCAGAGAACTATGGCCGAGGTGGAAATTCAAACTATACCTGAGACTACCATGGTTGAGTCAGGGAACCAAACAACAACCACAGTGGTTGCCCCAGTAGTGAAAAAGAAGCAGTGGATAAGGAGGTCAAGTCCATATCATCGATTAGTAAGGGCAGACGAGGAGGAAGAGGAAAGGCTAGAAGAAGAAACTGGTCCTTCGGTAAGGAGATCAGGAGAAGTGAGAGAAATCGAAAAGGAAATGGAAACTACTCGGTCCCTCACCTCAACAGAACTTAGAGATATGCGAAAAGATTACAGTCGCCAGCCAGGTGAGCGGATTGGTGCCTGGCTGCTCCGATGCTGGGATAACGGGGCTGACAGTCAACAATTGGAAGGCAGAGAAGCCCAACAGCTAGGATCTCTTGCTAGGGACCGGGGAATTGATAAAGGCATTGGAAAGAAAACCTCAGTTTGTAGTCTCTGGAAACGACTCCTCTCAAGTGTACGGGCAAGATACCCATTCAAGGAAGACCTTGTAAATGCCCGAGGAAAGTGGACTAGAGCTGATGAAGGGATCCAATATCTAAGGGAATTAGCTGTGTTGGAAGTCATCTATGGTGATCTGGATAATGTTGAGGCCTCCACAGATCCAGACGATGTCCAGTGTACACGGGCCATGTTGAGAAAAGTGATCCAGAGTGCCCCAGCTACATATTCTAATATCCTGGCAATGGTGTATCATCCAGACATGGACATACCAACAGTGGAGAGGGTATCTTCTTGGTTACAGAACTATGAAGAGAGCCTCTGCACCTCCTCATCAGTGTGGGATGATGGCCTGATTGTTAGATCTGCCTCAAGAATTCAGTCATCCACTGTCCCGACCAGGGGAAAAGGAAGTCCCAGACGCAGGAGTACACCGCGAAATGAACTCTGGCTCTTTTTGCGTGGCCAAGGAGAGGATATGAGGAAGTGGGATGGTGAACCCACTTTTAAGCTAGAAGCGCGTGTACGTGAACTAAGGGGGAAGGCAGCTGTTAGAAAAGGACCGCCCAAGAGGGCTGTCAGCAGAGTGGCTGCCAAAACAAAAGAGGACAATCAACAATCTCCAAGACATAGAAGAACTGCAACTACTTCCTTCGAAGCCAATGAGGAGACTTCAGGTCTGCAATTGCAAGGATCAGATAGCGAATACTCTGATGAAGAACAGAAATAGAGGGTCCCTGCCTCCAGCCAGGAGGAGGAAAGGGATGACCGAATCTACTGGACTGTGTGGGTTCGATGGCCTGGCACATCAAACCCACAAAGGTATAAAGCCTTAGTAGACACAGGGGCACAGTGTACATTGATGCCATCAAGGTATAGAGGCACAGATTCTGTCTGGATCTCTGGAGTGACAGGGGGATGTGAAGAATTATCTGTATTAGAGGCTGAAGTGAGCTTAACAGGGGACAAATGGAAAAAACACCCCATTGTGACTGGTCCAGAGGCCCCTTGTATTCTTGGCATAGATTACCTCAGGAGAGGGTACTTCAAAGACCCCAAGGGGTATCGATGGGCTTTTGGTATAGCCACTGTAGATACAGAGAAAATCAAACAACTCTCTAATTTACCTGGCCTCTCAGAAGACCCTTTTGTTGTGGGATTGCTGCAAGTTCAAGAGCAACAGGTACCAATTGCTACCAGGACAGTGCACCGGAGGCAATATCGCACGAACCGAGATTCCCTGGCTCCCATCCGTGAGTTGATTCATCAACTGGAGGCTCAAGGAGTAATTAGCAAAACTCATTCTCCATTTAATAGTCCCATATGGCCTGTGAAAAAATCTGATGGAGGGTGGAGGTTAACAGTAGACTATCGTGGCCTGAACGAAGTGACACCACCACTGAGTGCTGCTGTACCAGACATGTTAGAGCTCCAGTATGAACTGGAGTCAAAAGCAGCCAAGTGGTATGCTACGATTGACATCGCTAATGCATTCTTCTCAATTCCATTGGCAGCAGAGTGCAGGCCACAATTTGCCTTCACATGGAGAGGTGTCCAATATACCTGGAATCGATTGCCCCAGGGGTGGAAACATAGTCCTACTATTTGCCATGGTCTAATCCAAACTGTGCTGGAAACGGGTGATGCCCCTGAACATTTACAGTACATTGATGACATAATTGTATGGGGCAACAAGGCAGAAGAAGTGTTTGAGAAAGGGAAAAGAATAATACAGATTCTCCTGAAAGCTGGTTTTGCTATAAAAAGAAACAAAGTAAAGGGACCTGCACAAGAGATACAGTTTTTGGGCATAAAATGGCAAGATGGGCGTCGGCATGTGCCTATGGATGTTGTGAATAAAATAGCTACTATGTCTCAACCGACTAATAAGAAAGAAACACAAGCTTTCCTGGGCCTTGTGGGATTCTGGAGGATGCATATCCCAGGTTATAGTCAGCTTGTGAGCCCTCTCTTTAGAGTCACCAGAAAGAAGAACTGTTTTGAGTGGGGTCTTGAGCAACAACAAGCTTTTCAACAAATTAAACAGGAAATAGCTCGTGCAGTCGCCCTTGGGCCCATCCGTACAGGACCAGATGTGCAGAATATCCTCTACACTGCCGCTGGAGAGCATGGTCTCACCTGGAGCCTCTGGCAGAAAACATCTGGAGAAACCCGAGGTCGACCATTAGGGTTTTGGAGCCGAGGATATCGAGGATCGGAAGCCCACTACACCCCAACTGAAAAAGAAATACTAGCAGCATATGAGGGACTTCGAGCTGCTTCAGAAGTCATTGGCACAGAAGCTCATCTCCTCTTGGCACCACGTCTGCCTGTGTTACACTGGATGTTCAAAGGGAAAACCCCTTCTATACATCATGCAACCAGCGCTACATGGAGTAAGTGGATGGCGTTGATTACACAACGATCTCGGCTGGGGAAATCTAATCGCCCAGGAATCCTGGAAGAAATCATGGACTGGCCAGAAGGCAGAGATTTTGGAGCATTGCCTGAGGAAGTAGCTCGCGCCCAAGAGGCACCACCATATAATGAACTGTCAGAAGATGAGAGGCATTATGCTTTGTTTACTGATGGATCCTGCCGCGTGGTAGGAAATCATCGTAAGTGGAAAGCTGCTGTGTGGAGTCCCACACGACGAGTTGTTGAGGCCACTGAAGGAGAAGGTGAGTCAAGTCAGTTTGCTGAAGTGAAGGCTATCCAACTAGCTCTAAAGATTGCAGAACGAGAGAAGTGGCCAGTACTCTATCTTTACACTGACTCCTGGATGGTGGCTAATGCTCTATGGGGATGGCTACAGCAATGGAAGAAGACCAACTGGCAGCGCAAGGGTAAACCCATCTGGGCTGCTGCATTATGGCAAGACATTGCTGCTCGGGTGGAAAATATGACTCTGAAAGTACGTCATGTAGATGCTCATGTGCCAAAAAGCCGTGCCAATGAAGAACAATGGAATAACCAACAGGTAGATAAAGCTGCTAAAATTGAACTAGCTCAGGTAGATCTAGACTGGGAGCGTAAAGGTGAGCTATTTATAGCTCGATGGGCCCATGAAACATCAGGACATCTGGGAAGAGATGCAACATATAGATGGGCTCGTGATCGAGGGGTGGACTTGACCATGGAAGCCATCACACAGGTCACCCATGAATGTGAAACATGTGCCGCAATCAAGCGAGCCACACGAATCAAGTCTCCCTGGAACAGAGGCCGATGGCTGGGTTTTCAGTATGGTGAGGCCTGGCAAATTGACTATGTTGGACCACTACCACGAACACATCAAGGCAAGCGGTATATACTCACCATGGTGGAAGCAACTACTGGTTGGTTGGAAACATACCCTGTAAACCATGCCACTGCCCGAAATACTGTCTTGGGTCTTGAAAGGCAAGTTTTGTGGCGACACGGCACTCCAGAAAGAATTGAATCAGATAATGGAACTCATTTTCGAAATAATCTCATAAACTCCTGGGCAAAGAAACATGGCATTGAGTGGATATACCACATCCCCTATCACCCACAAGCCTCTGGAAAGATTGAGAGATATAATGGGTTACTAAAGACCATGTTGAGAGCACTGGGCAATGGGGCATGGAAGCAGTGGGATAAAAATTTAGCAGAAGCCACTTGGCTGGTCAATAGCAGAGGTTCAACTAACCGTCCTGGTCCTGCCCAAACAAAACCACTACATACTGTGGGAGGAGATAAGGTCCCCGTAGTGCACCCAGGGAAATGGCTGGGGAAGGCAGTATGGGTTGCACCTCCCATGGGAAAAGGCAAACCCATTCGTGGGATTGTCTTTGCTCAAGGGCCTGGCTGTACTTGGTGGGTGATGAGAAAGGATGGGGAAACTCGATGTGTACCTCAAGGAGACTTAACCTTGGGGGAAAAATAACCTGTTATGTGAGTTATCTGTTGTAGATGAACTTTGCAAGAAAAACCGAACAAGTGGACAAACCAAGCCGGTGCTGGTGCCCAACACTGAACATACTGTTTCCCCTGGCCTGGATATTCATCTTGATGGATGAGACAGAAGTTATGACCTGCTCCAGTGAACATCTACAGAGGATGAAAGATATAAGAATGTTGTTTGTTTGTTTGATGCAAGATGCAAGAGGGAATACAAGAATGATGTTTGTCTGTTGAAGAGTAGGGGTACTGGTTAATGAGAGTATATAAGAATGTATATGGATTGTTAAGATGGTTTGTCTGAGCATGACATAAATGGTATGGAATAAGGGGTGGAGACTGTAGTGGGTCTGGGACGGTAGTGATTTTCCACAGCAGCTCCTGCAGTGCTGTGCTTACTGTTGATATCAATATTATGACTACCGCTTGCACAACATCGGGGCTGTCCCTCCAGCATTCCTTCCCCCACCTTCACCAATAGCTGTGAGTGGGCATGATCTTGGGAGGGACTATGGCCAGGACAGCTGACCCAGGCTGACCAAGGAGATATTCCATACCATATGACGTCAGCTCAGGAATATAAACTGGGGGAAAGGAGCAGGAAGGAGAGGCGAGATTCATTTCTGGCCTTCCCAAAGCAACCGCTACGCGTACTGAAGCCCTGCTTCTCGGGAGGTGGCCGGACATCGCTGCTGATGGGAAGTAGAGAGTAACAGCTTATCTGCTTCTGCTTTGCTTCCCGCGCGCGCGGCTTTGCTGCTTATTTACTTATTAAACTGCTTTTATCTCAACCCACGAGATTCCCATCTTATTTTCTCCCCTTCCCTGGCTTGCTTCTCGGGAGGTGGGGGGTAAAGCGGTGTGGTGGGCACCTGGCATCCAGCCAGGCTCAAACTACCACAGCATGCCTGTCTTGGCAAATGTGATTCTTTTGTTTGAGTCCTATAAAAACCCTGAAAATGGTAACTAAAAATGAAGCAGGTATGGGGGAGCTATCCCCTGTGTTTTCCCAGCCCTGCATAATAAAGAAGTGCCTGCTTATCTGTATTCCTGCATACATAAGTTTATTGCTATTTGGGATCCCTCAACATAATCTTTTCGCATATCTCAAAGTTCTGATGAGATGAGGGATCGAGTAGTTTCCATTTCCTTTTTGATTTCTTTCACTCCTTCTCCTGATCTCCTTACTGAAGGACCAGCTTCTTCTTCTAGTCTTTCCTCTTTTTCCTCTTCTGCCCTTACTAATCGATGATATGGACTTGACCTCCTTTTCCACTGTTTCTTTTTCACTAATGGGGTAACCACTGTGGTTTTTGTTTGATTCCCTGACTCAACCTTGGTGGTCTCAGGTACAATTTTCAGTTTCCACTTCAACCATAGTTCTCTGAGAAGACTAGAGTGCGGTTCGGTAGGAAGAGGCTAGGCCCCAGTATAGTGCCTAAACCTCATGGGCCTCATTGGGGTAGGCAAGACACCCTTCTATCAGGTGGCGTGCTAGTAAAGCAGGGTTTTTTATACGTTCACCTGTAAAATCCCAGGTTACAGGAGGTGATAACCGTCCTAGGAATTTGCCCAAATTCATCCACACACACATCCACCCAGGGACTGACCGCTTTGGGGGGCATTTTAATATGTTTCCATCCCAAATTTGTCTTAGTTGAGTCCAAATTCCACACAATATGTAATATACCAACCATATTAATTAGTAATATTAAAAGTCTCACGTAAGAGTGAGTAAGGACCTGGGAAGTCTGTATAAAAAATTGTCTACATCATTCCGAGCTAAAGGGAAAGAGGTGCTTTGCCCCACGACCTCCACAAGATAGCTCCCACAGAACAGTAAATCGATCAGTAATAGAATGAGACTCACAATTATTATTTGGGCCATCATGTTCCCAGGCCCTTTCATCCTTTTCGCAAAATCATACAGCCAACTTAGCAAAGCTATCAAGGTTAGAGCGCAGCACAGAGTCAGTGTTAGTAGCATCATGTCTCCAAAGATTACAAAGTGTAAGATAAGCTGCATTACAGCAAGGCTCCGTGACCAGCACAGGAACTTTGCACTCATTGGCTTACTGTAATAACAAGTCATTTAATGTAAAACTGCTATTATCTCACCCACATTGGGCGCCAAAAAGTCTTAGGTAGCTTGACGCTGGCTAGATGCCAGGTGCCCACCACACCACTCTATCCCCCACCTCCCCAGCAAGTCAGAAAAGGGGAGAAAACGAGATCGGAGTCTTGTGGGTTGAGATAAAAGCAGTTTAATAAAGAAACAGCAAATCCGTGCCCGCAGGAAGCAAAGCAAAAGCAGATAAAGCTGTTACTTTCTACTTCCCATCTGCAGCGATGTCCGGCCACCTCTTGAGAAGCAAGAACGCCTAGCGGTTGCTTTTTGAAGGCTAGAAATGAATCTTTCCTCCCCTACCTGGTCCTCTATCTAAGTTTATTTTACTGAGCTGATGTCATATGGTATGGAATATCTCCTTGGTCAGCCTGGGTCAGCTGTTCTGGCTGGGGTCCCTCCCAAGATTGTGCTCACTCACAGCTATTGGTGAAGGTGAGGGAAGGAATGCTGGAGAGATAGCCCTGATGCTGTGCGAACAGTAGTCATAATATTGATACCTCCAATCCCCCTTCGTCTCAGCTCCTGTTTGAAATACAGCCTGCCTGTAGATGTTACGTCACAGCATCTGGGAGCTTCAATAAAAACCAGGTACGCAGGTCCCACTTACAGTGGTACATACGTCCCCATGTAGTCTATCAGCCAGCACTGTGCAACTTTTGCAGCTGCTTTCCTATAAAAGCTATCTCCAGTCCCGCGCACTTAGCTTACTCAGTTCCCACTGAAAATACAAGCTGCCAGTAGAAGTTACGCCACTGAAAGAGCTAGAACTCTAACTCTGAGTTAGAACTGAAACCTCTGGGCCCCTTGATGAGGAGTAGGACTCAGGAGGGAAGGGCTGAGGAGGGGTTATTCCCCTTGAGTGAAGTCCCCATTATGAATGCAGGAGCAGGAGCTCGGAGAGGAGGACCAGGGGCTCGTTATATAGCTGTGCCCTTGAATACCGGGGATGTGAGAAAATTAAAAAAAGGAGATGGGGAGTTTGTTAGAAGATCCTCTGGGCGTGTCTGAGAGATTAGATCAGTTCTTAGGGCCAAATCTCTATACCTGGGATGAACTAGCAGGAATGAGAATCTGGGATCAACAGCACCAGGCAGGACCAGACGCAGATGTGAAATGGCCCTTGCAAAGACCCAATTGGAATAATCAGATGGCGGAGCACAGAGCCCATATGGCAGACCTCCGAGCCATCATTGTCCAGGGAATCAGAGACTCTGTTCCCCGAGGACAGAATATTAACAAAGCATTCAATGAGAGACAGAGAAAAGACTAAATCCCGACTAATATGCTTGAGAGATTACGTAAAAGCCTTCGTCTGTACTCTGGAGTAGATCCAGCAGCTCCAGTGGGACAGGCATTATTAAAGACCCACTTTGTGGCAAAATCATGGATAGATATCCGAAAGAAACTAAAAAATTAGAAGATTGGAAAGAAAAAGGGCTAGATGAATTACTGAGGCAGGCACAAAAAGTATATGTGAGGAGAGAGGAGGAAGTCAAGAGAAAGCAAACTAGACTTTTAGTGGCGGCTGTTCAGGCGGGACAGAAAGGGACTCTGGCAGTAGTCCAAGGCAATAAGAAAGGGAAACAAAAGCCTGGGAGACAGGTGCATTCATCAGAAAAAAGGAATCAAAGGACAAGGGAATGTTTTTATTGTAAACAGAAGGGACACCTAAAAAGGAATTGTCAAAGGAGATTCCAGGATGAACAGATGTTTAAGGAAGAATAGGGGGGTCAGGGGCTCTATTTGCTCAGGACCACACGAGTAATCAAGCCCTTGATAAAACTGAAGTTAGATCCTCAGCATCAGGAAGTAGAATTTTTAGTGGACTCTGAGGCTGAGACATCTACAATCCAGTGATTGCCCCAGGGGTGTAAGATATCTTCAGAGAAAACACAAGTAGTAAGGGCAAAAAAGGAACCATTTAAAGTACCTCTTGTGAAGGAGGTACTGATAGAATCTGAAGCAGCAAAAATATGCTGTAGGATCCTTTTTGTTAGTTCCGGAGGCTGATTATAATTTATTAGGGAGAGACTTAATTATAGACTTAGGAAAAACCCTGGGCTGTCGGTAAGGGTAAAGCAGTACCCCTTGTCACAAGAAGGTAGACAAGGCTTAAAACCAGAAATTGAAAGTCTAATATCTAAGGGACTACTTGAGCCCTGTATGTCCCCTTACAATACTCCCATATTGCCAGTAAAGAAATATGATGAGACTTAAAGATTAGTACATGACCTCCGGGAGATAAACGAGAGAACTATTACAAGGTTTCCTGTGGTAGCTAACCCACACAACTTATTGAGTCAATTGAGTCCAGAGTATCAGTGGTATAGTGTGATAGACCTTAAGGATGCCTTTTGGGCATGTGCCCTGAAAGAGGAGTGCAGGGATTATTTTGCTTTTGAATGGGAAGATCCTGACACCCATAAAAAACAACAGTTGAGATGGACTGTATTACCACAGAGATTTAGAGAGTCCCCCAATCTTTTTGGACAAGCACTAGAACAGATCTTGAGAAATTATGAGTTAGGCAAAGAAGTTATTTTAGTTCAATATGTGGACGATTTATTATTAGCAGGGAGAGACGAAGAAGCTGTTAGACAGGAAAGTATTAAATTGCTTGATTTCCTGAGTTTACAAGGGTTTAAAGTGTCTAAATCTAAATTACTGTTTGCTGAAGAAAAGGTAAAATATTTGGGACACTGGTTTATAAAGGGAAGTAAGAAACTTGATCCAGATCGAGTAAATGGGATACTGCCCCTACAAGCTCGAAAGAGACAAGTTAGACAGCTTTTAGGTCTGTTGGGATATTGCAGAAAATGGATTGAAAATTTTAGTAAGAAAGTAAAATTTTTGTACCAGAAATAAACTCGAGACGGATTAGTTAAATGGACCGAAGAAGATGAAAGAGACTTTGAGAATTTAAAAGTGGATTTGATTAATTCCTGTGCTTAGCCTGCCTGATGTTAGAAAACCTTTCATTTCTTACCTTTGGAGGGGAGTTAAAGGTGTTTTCTCCCCATAACATTCAGGGGAGGTATTACAACAAAAGGCAGAAAAATGGATAACTGATGCTAGGCTCTTAAAATATGAAGGTATATTAATCCACTCTCTGAAATTAGAAATAGAAACCACCAGTATGGGGAGCCAAATGATACCCTGAGGCATTGGGTCCTATGGGAACCAAATGGGAATACCAAATCCCGTGGCATCCCCAAAGTTCCGGAAGAGTGGCGAGACTGAATGGAGAAATTAAGAAACTGCTAACAAAATTAATGTTAGAAACAAAAATGTCCTGGACCCTTAGCTTTATTAAACATAAGGACGCAACCAAGGACAGACACAAGGGCTTCTCCGTTTGAAATGCTGTATGGGATGCCTTATGATTTAGAGATCCCTCAGGAACATGCTAGTATAGAAGAAGGATATTTGCAGGAATATATTATTGAAATGTTGAAAAGACGGAATGAATTAAGGAAAAGGGAATGGTGGTACAGAGACCACCCTTAGATATTGCTATCCACACGATTAATTCTGGGGACAAAGTCTTGATAAAAACCTGGAAAGAATCATCTTTAATCCCCCCGATGGGAGGGTCTTTTTCTTGTCTTATTTAAGGAACAATATCCCAGGATCAGTGGGAAGCTGCAGAGGTGCCAGGAGAACTGAAGCTTAAGCTGTGTAAAAAGTGACATGTTGACTGAGGAGCGGAGTGATTTCCTTTTTGTAAAATATTACAGTGTAATGTTTAAATTGTGATCATCAGAAAGGTGTAAGATAATCGGTGGGGCTGTAATACCTATTTTAAAGTAACAGATCATGGAATAGAAATAGCTTAGAAGAATAAAACAATCTGAGTCGAGTGGGGATTGTAATTTAAGTTTTTAAAAGGGTGCTTTATACACAGAAGGCTCGTAGAACCAAGACCTGGATGTGAAAGCCAGTGTTTCAGGCACCCCGTGGGTGCTGGAGGAAAAGGCAAGAGGAAAGAGGCCTATAAGGAGACAGAGAATACTCCTGAAGATTACGACTGCCTCTGAGAAGATCATAAACCTCACTGCTCTAAGCAACAGAGTAGGTGAAGGAGGCAGAGGCTTACAGGGAGTGCGGTATAGAGTCTCTCAAAGCCTCAAATTTGGAATCCTAAGATCCCAAGCCTACCTCTAAGAAGGGCAAAAGCATTGCACCTAAAAGAATGTGGGGTGAAAAACTAAAAAGGAAAGTACCATTTTATTTCATAAAGGCCCCACCCCTTATCCGGGGATGGTATGTTGTTATCTGGCTGATGGAGTGGTTAACTATCCTAATCCAAATGTTATGGAGCGCTGCTGGCTACGTTATAGCATGAACCCCCCATTTTATGAGGCAATCAGAGTGAACGACTCCAAGTGGGTTTGTTCAAAAATCGATGTAACCCCATGCCTCTCCTTAAAGGTATTTAATGCCAGCAATGAATACTGTATTCAGGTAACCATTGTTCCATGCATTTTATATCACCCTGAAGAGTTTGTCTATAATCATTGGAATACCGGGACGATCTGGTATAAGACATATCCTTTCACAGTCTTAACTATAGCTACCTTGATGGCAATTGGGGCAGCGGGAGCAGGGACCGGGATTTCATCTCTAGTGCAGCAGAACCAGAAATTCTAAGCTTTCAGAAATAGCTTTATAAAATTGCCGGGGGTTGGATCTGCTGTTTTTACAACAAGAGGGACTGTGTGCAGCCCTAGGGGAAGAGTGCTGTTTTTATGTAGATCATACCGGTATAGTGAGACACGATGACAAAATTACGGGAGGGCTTGGAGAAACGAAAACGAGAAAGGGAACAGCAACAAGCCTGGTATGAGTCATGGTTCAACTATTCACCTTGACTCACGAGACGTTATTGTCAGCTATAGCTGGGCCCATCATTCTACTGGTATTAGCACTGACGATTGGGCCTTGTGTATTCAATAGGGTAAGTGAGATTGTAAAAACCAGGCTAGAAGCAGCCCACTTAATGCTGATAAGGAAGCAATACAAGCAGTTAGCCAACAAAGAGGATGGAATAAGTAAAACACCTATTTTAGAAATGGCTGAAGATGTTATTAGGAGATTTGATGAACAGAATGAGGGAAAAAAAGGGGGGATTATAATGGACAAGGTCATGTTCGTTAATCAAATCATGAAAGAATAGTTGTACAAGGAACCATTTAAAGTAATTGTAAAAGTCTTGTAAAACTTTAACCGTAAAGTTTCTACAATGTGCACAGGTACAGTTGGTTAAGGTGCTTATAGGAGGAACAATAGGTTGCACATAAGCTGAGAAGAGTTCATGAGCCAGCAACTAGAAAAAGACTACTGACTTCATCCCAGCGACCACCCTATGACCACCAGGAGGCAGAAGAAGACCCCCTAGTAACAAGATGGGCACATGGGTAGAGTACACCAGGAAGCGATGCACCCGACCGATAAGGACTGTATAAAAGCACTGTGATACGGGGTGGGGGGGTCCCGAGCCGTTGGTGGAGCTAAGTCTCCCGGCCACCCAGTGCTGTTTTGCTTATTTGCCGCTTGCTTAATAAATTTAATCCATGAGTCACTTAAATTGGCTAGTGAACTTTATCACAGCAATCTATAACAAGTTAGAAGTTACGTCACTGCGACTGGGAGCTACAAGAAAGCAGGTACTCAGACCCCACCTATAGTGATACGCAGGTCCCCGTGTAGCCTATCAGCCAGCACAGTGCCACTTTTTCAGCTCCTTTCCTGTGGGAGTTATCTCCAATCCCGAGCACTTGGCCATCTCAGATTCCATTGAAAATACAGGCTGCTGTTAGAAGTTATGCCACTGCATCTGAGAGCTACAAGAGAGCAGGTACGCAGGCCCCACCTACAGTGGAACTTAGGTCCCTGGGTAGTCTATCAGCCAGCACTGTGTCACCTTTGCAGCTGCTTTCCTGTGGGAGCTATCTTCATTCCTGCACATTTAGCCTGCTCAGCTCCCACTGAAAATACAGGCTGCTGTTAGAAGTAACACCACTGCCTCTGAGAGCTACACGGATGCTTCTGAGTCGCGCACTCTGGAAGTAAAGTAAAAGCAGGTAAAGCTGTTACTCTCTAATTCCCATCTGCAGCGATGTCAAGCCATCTCATGTGAAGCAGGACTTCGGTACGAGTAGCAGTTGCTTTTGGAAGGCCATAAATGAATCTTGCCTCCCCTTCCTGCTCCTCTCCCCCAGTTTATTTTACTGAGTTGATTTCATATGGTATGTAATATCTCCTTGGTCAGTCTGGGTCAGCTATTCTGGCCGTGGTCCCTCCCAAGATTGTGCTAAACCAAAGCTATTGGTGAAGGTGGGGGAAGGAATGCTGGAGGGACAGCCCTGATGCTGTGCGAGCTGTAGTCATAATATTGATATCAACAGTAAGGAGAGCACTGCAAGAGCTGCTGTGGAAAATCACTACCATCCCAGACCCACTACTGTCTCCGCCCCTTATTCCATACCATTTATGTCATGCTCAGACAAACCATCTCAACAACCCATATACATTCTTATATAGTCTCATTAACCAGTACCCCCACGCTTCAACAGACAAACATCATTCTTGTATTGCCTCTTGCATCTTGCATCAAACAAACAAACAACATTCTTATATCTTTCATCTTCTGTAGATGTTCACTGGAGCAGGTCATAACTTATGTCTCATCCATCAAGATGGATATCCAGGCCAGGGGAAGCAGTGTGCTTAGTGTTGAGCACCAGAACTGACTTGGTTTGTCCACTTCTCCGGTTTTCTTGCAAACTTCATACCTCATCGCCTACAACAGATAACTCACATCACAGGTTATTTTTCCCCCAAGGTTAAGTCTCCTTGAGACATACATCGAGTTTCACCATCCTTTCTCATTACCCACCAAGAACACCCAGGCCCTTGAGCAAAGTCTGATTCGATTCTTTCTAGAGTGCTGTGTTGCCACAAAATTTGACTTTCAAGACCCAAGACAGTATTTCGGGCAGTGGCATGGTTTACATGGTATGTTTCCAAGCAACTGATAGCTGCTTCCACCATGGTGAGTATATAACGCTTGCCTTCATGGGCCCATCAAGCTATAAATAGCTCACCTTTATGCTCCCAGTCTAGGTACCTGAGCTACTTCAATTTTGGCACCTTTGTCTACCTGTTGGTTGTTCCATTGTTCTTCAGTGGCACGGCTTTTTTTCACGTGAGCATCTCCTTGACATACTTTCAGAGTCATGTTTTCCACCCGAGCGGCAATGTCTTGCCATAATGCAGAAGCCCAGATGGATTTACCCTTGCGCTGCCAGTTGGTCTTCTTCCATTGCTGTAGCCATTCCCATAGGGCATTAGCCACCATCCAGGAGTCAGTATAGAGTTCTGGCCACTTCTCTCATGCTGCAATCTTTAGAGCTAGTTGGATGGCTTTCACTTCAGCAAACTGACTTGACTCACCTTCTCCTTCAGTGGCCTCAACAACTCGTCGTGTGGGACTCCACACAGCAGCTTTCTACTTACGATGATTTCCTACCACACGGCAGGATCCATCAGTAAACAAAGCATAATGCCTCTCATCTTCTGATAGTTCATTATATGGTGATGCCTCTTGGGCACGAGCTACTTCCTTAGGAAGTGGTCCAAAATCCCTGTCTTCTGGCCAGTCCATGATCTCTTCCAGGATTCCTGGGCGATCAGATTTCCCCAGTCGAGATCGTTGTGTAATCAGCACCATCCACTTATTCCATGTAGCGCTGGTTGCATGATGTATAGAAGGGGTTTTCCCTTTGAACATCCAGTGTAGCACAGGCAGACGTGGTGCCAAGAGGAGGTAAGCTTCTGAGCCAATGACTTTTGAAGCAGCTCGAAGTCCCCCATATGCTATCGGTATTTCTTTTTCAGTTGGGTTTTACTGTGCTTCTTCTCCTCGATATTCTCGTCTCCAAAACCCTAATGGTCGACCTCGGGTTTCTCCAGATGTTTTCTGCCAAAGGCTCCAGGTGACACCATGCTCTCCAGCGGCAATTTAGAGGATATTCTGCACATCTGGTCCTGTACAAAAGGGCCCAAGGGCGACTGCACGAGCTATTTCCTATTTTAATTTGTTGAAAACCTTGTTGTTGCTCAAGGCCTCACTCAAAACAGTTCTTCTCTCTGGTTATTCTAAAAAGAGGGCTCGCAAGCTGACTATAACCTGGGATATGCATCCTCCAGAATCCCACAAGGCCCAGGAAAGCTTGTGTTTCTTTCTTATTATTTGGTTGAGACATAGTCGCTATTTTGTTTACAAAATCCAGAGGCACATACTGACACCCATCTTTCCATTTTATGCCCAAAAACTAGATCTCTTGTGCAGGTCCCTTTACTTTGTTTCTTTTACAGCAAAACCAGCTTTTAGAAGAATCTGAATTATTCTTTTCCCTTTCTCAAACACTTCTCCCTTGTTGCCGCATACAATTATGTCATCAACGTACTGTGAATGTTCAGGGGCATCACCCATTTCCAGCACAGTTTTTATTACAGCATTACAAATAGTAGGACTATGTTTCCATCCCTGGGACAATCGAATCCAGGTATATTGGACACCTCTCCATGTGAAGGCAAATTGCGGACCTGCACTCTGCTGCCAATGGAATTGAGAAAAATGCATTAGCGATGTCAATCATAGCATAGCACTTGGCTGCTTTTGACTCCAGTTCATACTGGAGCTCCAATATGTCTGGTACAGCAGCAGTCAGTGGTGGTGTCACTTCATTCAGGCCATGATAGTCTACTGTTAACCTCCACCCTCCATCAGATTTTTCCCCAGGCCATATGGGACTATTAAATGGGGAATGAGTTTTGCTAATTACTCCTTGAGCCTCCAGTTGATGAATGAACTCACGGATGGGAGCCCGGGAACCTTGGTTTGTGCGATATTGCCTCCGGTGCACTGTCCTGGTAGCAGTTGGTACCTGTTGCTCTTGAACTTGCAGCAATCCCACAACAAAAGGGTCTTCTGAGAGGCCAGGTAAACTGGAGCGTTCTTTGATTTTCTCTGTATCTACAGTGACTATACCAAAAGCCCATCGAAACCTCTTGGGGTCTTTGAAGTACCCTCTCCTGAGGTAATCTATGCCATGAATACAAGGGGTCTCTGTACCAGTCAATGGGATGCTTTTCCCATTTGTCCCCAGTTAAACTCACTTCAGCCTCTAATACAGATAACGCTTCACATCCCCCTGTCACTCCAGAGATCCAGACAGAATCTGTGCCTCTATACCTTGATGGCATCAATGTACACTGTGCCCCTGTGTCTACTAAGGCTTTATACTTTTGTGGGTTTGATGTGCCAGGCCATCGAACCCACACAGTCCAGTAGATTCAGTCATCTCTTTCCTCCTCCTGGCTGGAGGCAGGGACCCTCTATTTCTGTTCTTCATCAGAGTATTTGCTATTTGATCCTTGCAATTTTAGACCTGAAGTCTCCTCATTGCCATCAAAGGAAGTGGTTACAGTTCTTCTATGTCTTGGAGATTGCTAATTGACCTCTTTTGTTCTGGCAGGTACTATGCTGACAGCCCTCTTGGGTGGTCCTTTTCTAACAGCTGTCTTCCCCCTTAGTTCACGTACATGCGCTTCCAGCTTAAAAGTGGATTCACCATCCCATTTCCTCATATCCTCTCCTTGGCTATGCAAAAAGAGAAAGAGTTCATTTCTTGGTGTACTCCTGCATCTGGGACTTCCTTTTCCTCTGCTAGAGGCAGTGGATGACCGAAATCTTGGGGCAGTTCTGACAGTCAGGCCTTCATCCCACACTTATAAGGAGGTGCACAGGCTCTCTTCATAGTTTTGTAACCAAGAAGATATTTTCTCCACTCTTGGTATATCCATGTCTGGGTGATACACCATTGTCAAGATATTAGAATACGTAGCTGGGGCACTCTGAATCACTTTTCTCAACATGGCCCATGTACACTGGACATCATCTGGATCTGTGGAGGCCTCAGCATTATCTAGATCACCATAGATGACTTCCAACACAGCTAATTCCCTTAGGTTTTGGATGCCTTCATTTGCTCTAGTCCACTTTCCTCGGGCATTTACAAGATCTTCTTTGAATGGGTATCTTGCCCTTACACTTGAGAAGAGCCGTTTCCAGAAACTGAAAACTGACGTCTTCTTTCCAATGCCTTTATCAATTCCCCGGTCCTTAGCAACAGATCCCAGCTGTTGGGCTTCTCTACCTTCCAATTGCTGACTCTCAGCCCCGTAGGAGGAGCTGTTTCCAGAGACTGCATATTGAGGTCTTCTTTCCGATGTCTCCATCACTTCCCCAGTCCCTAGAAAGAGATTCCAGCTGTTAGGCTTCTCTATCCCAACATCTGAGCAGCCAGGCACCAATCTGCTCACCTGGCTGGCGACTGTAATTGTTGCAGATACACAATTATTTTAGTTAAAACTTATCATCACAATAAGTAGTCAAGAACTTGTTAAGCACTTGTTAACCACCTAGTAATAGTTCAGTCAATTAGCTAAGCACTTGCAAATAACTCAAACATTTATTAAGTATTCATTTGAATCACATAAGGATCAAACTGCAAGAGTTAACGTACCACACCTGATAGGGACCTGTTACTTTTGCTACAAGACCCTTGTAAATGTATTCCTTAGGTTACCTTGCCTGTTACCTTAGTTGTTACTAAAACAAAGGGACTGATATATTTTTTTTTACCAATCACTGTGATTTTGGAAATTTTGTGTTTGTTGGGAACCAATCAAGGTGAAGGGCTAAATTGATAGATGGAAATTTTATGCATGCTTGTGTGCATGTGATTCTTTTGTTTGATTCCTATAAAAACCCTGAAAATGGTAACTAACAAGAAAGCACATATGGAGAAGCTTTCCCCCTGTTTTCCCAGCTCTGCATAATAAAGAAGTGCCTGCTTATCTGCATTTCTGCGTAGATAAGTTTTTCTCAATTTGGGATTCCTCAACATAATCTTTTAGCATATCTCAAAGTCCTGATGAGGTTAGGGACCCAGTAGTTTCCATTTCCTTTTCAATTTCTTTCACTCCTTCTCCTGATCTCCTTACTGAAGGACCATATACTTCTTCTAACCTTTCCTCCTCCTCCTCTTCTGCCCTTACTAATCAATGATATGAACTTGACCTCCTTATCCACTGTTTCTTTTTCGCTACTGGGGCAACCACTGTGGTTTTTGTTTGATTCCCTGACTCAGCCACGGTGGTCTCAGATACAATTTGAATTTCCACTTCAACCATAGTTCTCTGAGAGGACTAGTGTGTGGTTCGGTATGCAGAGGCTAGGCCCCAGTACAGTGCCTGAACCTCATGGGCCTCATTGGGGTAGGCAAGACACCCTTCTATCAGGTGGCGTGCCAGTAAAGCAGGGTTTTTTATCTGTTCACCTGTAAAATCCCAGGTTACAGGAGGTGATAATCGTCCTAGGAATTTTCCCAAATTCATCCACACACCCTTCCACGCAGGGACTGGCCGCTTTGGGGGGCATTTTAATATGTTTCCATCCCAAATTTGTCCTCTCTGATACCCAGATGAGTCCAGATTCCACAAAATATGTAATATAGCAGCCATATTAATTAGTAATGTTAAAAGTCTCATGTAAGGGTGACTAAGGAACTGGGAAGTCTGTATAACAAAATCCATCAGTAATAGAATGAGACTCACAATTTTTAATGGGCCATCATGTTCCCAGGCCCTTTCATCCTTTTCACAAAATCATACAGCCAACTTAGCAAAGCTATCAATGTTAGAGTGCAGCACAGAGTAAGTGTTAGTAGCATCATGTTCCCAAACATTTCAAAGTGTAAGATAAGCTGCATTACAGCAAGGCTCTGTGACTAGCACAGGAACTTTGCACTCATTGGCTTACTATAATTACAATGCATTTAATGTAAAACTGCTATTATCTCGCCCCATGTTGGGTGCCTAAAAAGTTGAGGTGGTTTGAGCCTGGCTGGATGCCAGGTGACCACCACACCGCTCTATCCCCCAACTCTCGAGCAAGCCAGGGAATGGAATAAAATAAGATGGGAATCTCGTGGATTGAGATAAAAGCAGTTTAATAAAGAAACAGCAAAGTCACACACATGGGAAGCAAAGCAAAAGCAGATAAAGCTGTTACTCTCTACTTCCAATCTGCAGCGATGTCCGGCCACCTCCCGAAAAGCAGGGCTGCATTACGCTTAGCGGTTGCTTTTGGAAGGCCAGAAATGAATCTTGCCTCCCCTTCCTGTACACCTCCACCATTTAATTTTACTTAGCAGACGTCGTATGGTATGGAATATCTCCTTGGTCAGCCTGGGTCAGCTTTTATGGCCATGGTCCCTCCCAAGATTGTGCTCACCAACAGCTATTGTTTAAGATAGGGGAAGGAATGCGGGAGGGACAGTCCTGATGTTGTGCGAGCAGTAGTCATAATGTTGATATCAACAGGAAGCACAGCACTGCAAGAGCTACTGTGGAAAATCACTACCATCCCAGACCCAGTACCGTCACATTTTAAGCTGCTTTCTTGTGGGACCTATCTCCAATCCCCCGCCATCTCAGCTCCCGTTTGAAATAGAGGCTGCCAGTAGATGTTACGCAACTGCATCTGGGAGCTACAAGAAAGTAGGTATGCAGATCCCACCTACAGTGGTGCGTAGGTCTCCATGTAGCCTATCAGCCACCACTGTGCCACCATTGCAACTGCTTTCCTATAAGAGCTATCTCCAGTCCCGAGCACTTGTCCTACTCAGTTCCCATTGAAAATACAAGCAGTCGGTAGAAGTTATGCAGAAAGCAGGTATGCAGATCTCACCTTCAGTGGTACGTAGGTAGCGGTGTAGCCTATCAGCCAGCACTGTGCCACATTTTCAGCTGCTTTCCTGTGGGAGCTATCTGCAATCCCGCGTGTTGATGGATTCGTAATTGCAACAAACTTCTCTACACTGGAATGCAGATCAGCAGGCACTTCTTTATTATGCAGCGCTGGTGTTTCGTTTTTAGTTACCATTTTCAGGGTTTTTGTACAGCTCAAACAAAAGAATCACGTTTGTCAAAACAAGTATGCATAAAACGTCCATCTATCAATCTAGCCCTTCACCTTGATTGGTTCCCAACAAACATTTCCCCCCTTTGAAAGTATTGATAATAACATTCCAGTACTTTCACTCTTGTATTTCTGTTGTCTCCGTAACAAAACCATTATATTCATATGGTGGTGGATCACTTTTTGTCTCTTGAAAATGCTGTCAAGATTCTATTGCTTCATCACGTTCTTTGTATTATTTCTCTTTTGATGCAACGATATGCTAAATAGTTTTCCAGAAACATGATAATCAATAGCAGAACAGGTCCCTATCAGGTATGGTATGTAACTCTTGCAGTTTGATCCTTATGTGATTCAGATGAATATTTAATCAATAGGTGTTTGAGTCATTTGCAAGTGCTTAGCTAATTGATTGAACTATTACAAAGTGATTAATACATGCTTAGCAAGGGTTTGATTACTTATTGTGATGATAACTTTTTAATTAAAATAATTGTGTATCTGCAACATTTCCCCTCTTTGAAAGTATTGATAATCACATTCCAATAAATTCACTCTTATATTTCAGTTGCCTCCATAACTAAACCATGATTGTCATATGGTGGTGGATGACCTTTGAACTGATCATTGTCTCTTGTCAATGCTGTCAAGATTCTATTGCTCCATCGTGTTCTTTGTATTATTTCTCTTTTGATGCAACAATATGCCAAATAGATTGCCAAAAACATGATAATCAATAACAAAAGTGTTTCAATCAGTGACTTTATCCAGGATTTTAGGTCCAGGCCCAGTCCCTGAAAAACTTTATCCATCCAGCTTGTGGTCATGACTTCCCTAATTTCCTATGTTTCCCTTTCTATGTTGTCTAATTGATCTAAATCGTGTTCTACATCTGTGGTGACATTTGGAATGTGTATGCAACAGTGGTCTACTCTGTCTTTTAGGAGGCCAAATACCCCATTTTCCTTCAGCAACAGCATGTCCAGAGCCATTCTATTTTGCAGTGCCATTCTAGAGGTAGCCTGTAATTGTAAATTTGTTAGGTTACCTTGGCTATTACCTTAGTTGTTACTAAAACAAAGGGACTGATGTCTTTTTTTGACAAATCAGTGTGATTTTGGAAATTTGTTGTTTGTTGTGAACCAATCAAGGTGAAGGGCTAAATTGATAGATGGATATTTTATGCATGCTTTTGTTTGCAAATGTGATTCTTTTCTTTGTCCTGAAAGGGATAGATCCTCCAGATGTGCTTTGTTGTTAGTTGCCATTTTCAGGGTTTTTATACAGCTCAAACAAAAGAATCAGTCTATGGTGGTGGAAACATGGATCAAAATTGGATGGTCAAATCAATTCGTATTAAATGTTCAGGTCCAGACTCCAGTCCAAACAGAAATAGACTCGGAACAGGTAATTCCAATAACAGGAAATTAAATAAGACATGAACACACTCTGGATAGATAAAGTTTTTGAGAGACTGGGCCTGGACCTAAAATCCTGGATAAGGTCACTGATTGAAAAACTTCTGCTATTATCATGTTTCTGGAAAACTATTTAGCATATCGTTGCATGAAAAGAGAAATAATACAAAGAACGTGATGAAGCAATAGAATCTTGACAGCATCTATCCAGAGTATGTTCATGTCTTATTTATGTTCATGCCTCCCAAGAGGCACCACCATATAATGAACTATCAGAAGATGACAGGCATTATGCTTTGTTTACTGATGGAACCTGCCGAGTGGTAGGAAATCATCATAAGTGGAAAGCTGCTGTATAGAGTCCCACACGACGAGTTGTTGAGGCCACTGAAGGAGAAGGTGAGTCAAGTCAGTTTACTGAAGTGAAAGTCATCCAACTAGCACTAAAGATTGCAGAATGAGAGAAGTGGCCAGTGCTCTATCTTTATAGTGACTCCTGGATGGTGGCTATTGTCCTGTGTGGATGCTACAGCAATGGAAGAAGACCAACTGGCAGTGCAAGGGTAAACCCATCTGGACTGCTGCATTATGGCAAGACATTGCCGCTTTGGTGGAAAACATGACTCTGAAAGTACGTCATGGAGATGCTCACGTGCCCAAAAGCCGTGCCACTGAAGAACAATGGAACAACCAACAGGTAGACAAAGCTGCCAAAATTGAAGTAGCTCAGGTAGACCTAGATTTGGAGCGTAAAGGTGAGCTATTTATAGCTTGATGGTGAGGCCTTGCAAATTTACTACCGCCACAACGAACACATCAAGGCGAGCATTATATACTCACCATGGTGGAAGCAACTACCGGTTGATTGGAAACATACACTGTAAACCATGCCACTGACTGAAATACTTTCTTGGGTCTTGAAAGGCAAGTTTTGTGGCGACACAGTACTCCAGAAAGAATTGAATCAGACATCATTCTTGAAAAAAATCTCATAAACTCCTGGGCAAAGAAACATGTCATTGAGTGGATATATCACATCTCCTATCACCCACAAGCCTCTGGAAAGTTTGAAAGATATAACGGATTACTTAAGACCATGTTGAGAGCACTGGACAATGGGGCATGGAAGCAGTGGGAAAAAATTGAGCAGAAGCCACTTGGCTGGTTAACAGCAGAGGATCAACTAACCGTCCTGGTCCTACCCAAACAAAACCACTATATACTGTGGGAGGAGATAAGTTCCCTGTAGTGCACCAAGGGAAATGGCTGTGGAAGGCAGTATGAGTTGCACCTCTCATGGGAAAGGACAAACCCATTTGTGGGATTGTCTTTGCTCAGGGGCCTGGGTGTACTTGGTGGGTGATGTGTAAGGATGGGGAAACTCGATGTATGCCTCAAGGAGACTTAACCTTGGGGGAAAAATAACCTGTGATGTGAGTTATCTGTTGTAGACGATGAGGTATGAACTTCGCAAGAAAACCGGACAAGTGGACAAACCATGTCGGTGCTCGTGTCCAACACTGAACACACTGTTTCCCCTGGCCTGGATATCCATCTTGATGGATGAGACAGAAGTTATGGCCTGCTCCAGTGAACATCTACAGAGGATGAAATATACAAGAATGAGGGTACGCTGAGCTCTTCTACAGTGATACGTAGGTCGCCGTGTAGCCTATTAGCCAGCACTGCAGACCTTTTACAGCTACTTTCCTGTGGGAGCTATCTCCAATCCCGCGCTCTTGGCAGGATTTGAAATACAGTCTGCCAGTGCATGTTATGTCACTGCGACTGAGAGCTAGAAGAAACCAGTTACGCAGACTCCACTTACAGTGGTACGTAGGTCCTTTAGAGATCATCTAGTCCTTTAAGTACCTTTAGAGATCATCTAGTCCAATCCCCCTGAAGGCGCAGGTTCACCTTGATCTGGTCGCATAGGACCATGTCCAGACGCGTCTTGAAGATCTCCAAGGAAGGAGACTCCAAAACCCCCTGGGCAGCCTGTTTCACTGCTCTATCACTCTCACGGTTACATAGTTTTTTCTTATGTTTAAGTGGATTTTTTTTTTATTCCAGCTTCATCCTGTTACCCCTTGTCCTTTTAATATCTTCTATAGAAAAGAGGGATATCCCAACCTCCTGACCATCACCCTTTAGATATTTCTAAATGTTAATAAAATCACCCCTCAATCCTGCTTCTCCAGACTAAACAACCCCAGGTCCCGCAGTCTTTCCTCGTAGGAAAGATGTTCTAGACCCTTGATCATCTTGGTGACCCTGCGCTGGACTCTCTCCAGCAGTTCCCTGTCCTTCTTGAGCTGAGGAGACTAGAACTGGACACAGTACTCCAGTTGAGACCTCACCAGGGCAGAGTAGAGGGGTAGAAGAACCTCGCTCGACCTGCTGGGCACACTCTTCTTGATGCATCCCAGAACACCATTGGCCTTCTTGGCAATGAGGGCACATTGCTGGCTCATATTTAGTTTATTATCAATCAGGGCTCCCAGGTGTCTCTCTGCAGAGCTGCTCTTCAGCAGTTCGACCCCCAGCCTGTACTGGTGCATGGGGTTTTTCATTCCCAGATGCAGGACTCTGCACTTGTACTTGTTGAACCTCATGAGGTTTCATCTCTTCCCAACTCTCAAACCAGTCGAGATCTTGCTGAATGGCAGCAGAAGCTTCTGGGGAATCAGTCAGTCCTCCCAGTTTGTTTTCGTCAGCAATCTTGCTGAGGGTACACTCTGTCCCCTAGTTGTCCCCTTATTGCTGTCCATAACATCCCGTCTCCTTCCTTGGAGGTCTTCAAGACGCGCCTGGACATAGTCCTATGCGACCTGATCTAGGTGAACCTGCTTCATCAGGGGAGTTGGAATAGACGATCTCTAAAGATACCTTCCAACCCCTACCATTCTATGATTCTATGATTCTATTATAGACAACACGAATATCTACTTACTATTGTAGGTGGGGTCTGCGTACCTGCTTTCTTGTAGCTCCCAGACACAATGGCGTAGCTTGTACCGGCAGTCTGTAGTTTCAAGGGGAGCTGAGGAGGCCAAGTGCGCGGGATTGGAAATAACTCCCACAGGAAAGCAGCTGGGAGGTAAAGTGGTGGGTGATACGCTACCTGGGGTCCTACGTATAACTGTAGGTACTGTCTGCGTATCTTATTTTTTGTAGCTCCCAGAGGCAGTGGCGTAACATGTTTGGGCAGCCTGTATTTTTTCAATGCGAGCTGAGCAGGCCAAGTGCACGGGATGGGAGATAGCTCCCACAGGAAAGCGGCTGCAAAGGTGGCACAGTGCTTGCTTATAGGCTACAAGGGGACATATGTACCGCTGTAGGTTGGATCTCCGTACCCGTTTCTTGGAGCTCCCAGAAGAAGTGGCGTAGCTTTTACTGGCAGCCTCTATTTTCGGAGGGATCAGAGCAAGACAAGTGGGCGAGATTGGAGATAGCTCCTACCGGAAAGCAGCTGCAAAGGTGACACAGTGCTGCCATATAGACTACACGGGAACCTATGTACCACTGTAGGTGGGGTCTGCGTACCTTCTTTCTTGTAGCTCCCAGACACAGTGGCAGAACTTCTGCTGTCATGTAGCTCTTAGAGGCAGTGGCATAACATGGACCGGCAGCCTTTATATTCAAAGGGAGCTGAACAGACAAAGCGCGTGGGATTGGAGATAGCTCTCACAGGAATCAACTCTAAAGGTGGCACACTGATGGTTGATAGACTACAGGAGGACCTATGTTATACTGTAGATGGGGACTGCGTATCTGCTTACTTGTAGCTGCCAGAGGAAGTGACGTAATTTCTACCGGCAGCCTCTTTGCAATGGTAGCTGAGTAGACCAAGTGCACAAGATTGGAGATAGCTTTCACAGGAAAGCAGCTGCAAAGGTGGCACAGTGCTGGTAGATAGGCTACATGGTGATCTACTTAATACTGTAGGTGGGCACTGCATACCTGCTTTCTTCTAGCTCTGAGACGCCTTGATATAACTTCTACCCGCAGCCTGTATTTCAAATAGGAGCTGGGCAGGCCAAGTGCGAGGGATTGGAGATAGCTCCCACAGGAAAGCAGTTACACAGTACATGCTGTAAGGCTACACAAGGACAAATGTACTACTAGGTGTGGTCCGTGTACCTGCTTTCTTGTAGCTCCCAGACGCAGTGACGTAACTTATACCGGCTGCTTGTATTTCAAATGGAAGCTGAGCAGGTCAGTTGCGCATCATTGGAGATAGCTCTCACAGGAAACCTGCTGCAAAGGTAGCACAGTGCTAGCTGATAGGCTACAAGGGGACGTACGTATCAATGTAGGTGGAGTCTACGTATCTGCTTTCTTTTAGGTATCAAAGGCAGTGACGTAACTTCTAACAGCAGGCTGTATTTCCAATGGGAACTGAGCAGACCATGTGAAAGGGATTAGAGATAGCTCACACAGGAAAGCAGCTGCAAAGGTGTCACAAGTTTGGCTGATAGGCTACAAGGGGACCTACGGATAACTGTAGCTGGGGTCTGTGTATCTGCTTCCTTGTAGCTCCCAGAGGAAGTTGCGTAAGTTCCACGGGCAGCCTGTATTTTTTTAATGGAAGCTTTGGAGGTCAAATGCACGGAATCGTATATAGCTCCCACAGGAAAGCAGCTGCAAAGGTGGCACAGTGATGGCTGTTAGGCTACATGGTGACTTACATACAACTATAGGTGGCATCTGCGTTCCTGCTTTGTTGTAGTTCCCATAAGACGTGATGTAACTTCTACCGACAGCCTGTATTTGAATGGTTACTAAAAAGGCCATGTGCTCAGGATTGGATATAGCTCCCACAGGAAAGCAGTTGCAAAGGTGGCACAGTGCTGCCCGATAGGCTACACGGGGACACACGTACCAATGTAGGTGGGGTCTGCATACCTGGTTTCTTGTAGCTCCCAGATGCAGTGACGTAAGTTATAACGGCAGCCTGTATTCTCAATGGGAGCTGGGCAGGCCAAGTGCCTGGGATTCGGGATAGCTCCCAGAGGAAAGAAGCGGAAAGTTTGCACAGTGCTGGCTGATACACGAAGACCTACGTATCACTGGAGGTGGGGTCTGCGTACCTGCTGCCATGTAGCTCCACAACGCAGAGTTGTAACTTCTACCAAGTCTTTCTTTTTTCAATGGCAGCTTAGCAGGCCAAGTGCACAGGATTGTATATAGCTCCCAGAGGAAAGCAGCTGCAAAGGTGGCACAGTGTTGACTTATAGGCTGTCTAAGTTTTAGCCAGGATAGAGTTAATTCCCGTGAGGAACCAGGAAAGGGTACAGCCTGAGCAGCTGACCCAGACTGGCCAGCAGGTATTCGATACCATCCTAACGTCATGCCCGGTATATAGGTGGAGGCTAGTCGGAAGAAGTTCTCTTACAAGGGTCATGGGCGCTTGATCGCCAGTCCGGAGCAGTCGCTTAGGTCGGGTCCCGGGTAGTGAGCAACTGCATCAGTCACCAGTTTTCTTTGTAATATTTCCTTGTGTTTGTCGTAGTTGTTCCTCTTCAATTTTCCCTAGTAAATTGTTCTTATTTCAACTTAAGCGGGCTCTTTTACTTTTTTTCTTCCTCTCCGATCCCCTCCGTATTCTGTCGGGAGAGGGGAAGGGGAGGGGAAGGAGTAACGATTTTTTTCCCCCCTTGCCTCCGACTGGGCAAAACCACGACATTAATTGACACCCAACGTGGGACCCGCGAGGTTGAAATAGAATAGAGTGGGTTTAAACAAACTCCTTGTGTACACTCCTGACACTAACTGATTGCTGAGCACAATTTTGCTTGATATGCTTATATGGTGGTATTACATGTGATAGTGTTTCTCTTTTGTGGAAAATCTATGAAAATTCTCATGCTACTGCACTGGATGGGATTGGCTTATGATATGATTGTCTCATGGGTTATTAAGTTGGATTGGAATGTGTACATGGCTTTTTTGTCTCTTCCACACTTTCTCCTAGAACTTAATAATGGCACTCAATTTAGGGGAAAAACTGACATGTTTAATTCTTCCCACTATGTCACCCTCATTTCTTCAACGTGCTTCTAATGGATTCTAAAAATAATACTTGGAATGTTCTAATTACCATGTTTGTATTTTTTTCCCTTGTTTTCACTTCTTCTTGGATTGTAAAAATTGTTTTTTGAGAACTGTGAGGAGAGGCATAAAGAATACGGGCAGGTGTCCAAGGAGCTTTCTACGTGTAAAGATTTGGAGAACACACGAACCCATTCCTAATTCATCTGTGCCAGAACCAGTTGCTGTTCCGACTCCACCAGTGGATGTTGCAGTCAACTCAGCTTATCCAGAATCAGTTGCTGTTCCGACTCCATAAGTGGATGTCCCTGTTGCAGCTGTGAACACTCATACCCAGACTGCTGACCCTGTTGCTGTTACCACTGTGGACACTCATACCTAGACAGTAGATATTGTTGCTGTGTCCACTCAAACTCAGACTGCTGCTGCTACAACTGTGGATGCTCAAACTGAGGCAACTGATACAATTGCTGTTGAATCAGAGTATCAGTTCACAGCACTAGGGATGAAGATGAACAAGGGATATCACAGAGGGAAGAAGAGTTGGAGCCAGAGATAATTAGACGGTCCTTGTCCCTGAGTGAACTGCGAGACATGCGGAAAGATTACAGACGTCGTCCAGGTGATCACATTATCACCTGGATGCTCCAATGCTGGGAAAATGGAGCCCACAGTTTGGACTTAGAGGGCAAGGAAGCCAGGCAATTAAACTCCTTTTCCCAGGACGGGGGCATTGATAAGGCTATGGCAAGACCGTCACAAAACCTCAGCCTCTGGAGACAACTTCTTTTGGGTGTGAAGGAAAGATACCCTTTCAAGGAAGATATTACAAGTGGACCACCATGGAGAAAGGCAGTCAATATTTGAGGGAGTTAGCTGTGCTGGAGATTATTTATAATGACTATGTGGCCAGAGACCCAGATGAAGTTCAATGCACACGAGTTATGTGGCGAAAGTTCCTACGAAGTGCACCACCAAACTATGCCAGTTCGTTGGCAGTTGTCTCCTAGAAAGAAGATGAGAGGCAAACGGTGGAAAAACTAGCTGCTCAACTTCAACTGTTGTTTCAACTGTAGAAAAAATGTCATGGAAGACCAATTTGTGTCTCGCTCTCCACCTGCCAGTACTCCAGCTGTTAAGAATAAGCGTCCCTGTGCTCAAGAGCAGGAACGTAAGGAGTATACACCCCAGGATGTTTCACGGTTCCATCCACAAGACCAAGGAGAGAATATGAGCAAGTGGGATAGGCCACCTACCATCTAATCCAGGATCACCCACTCCAAAAGCAAAGGTACAGGAGTTGCGGAAAGGAAGGGTTAAAAGAAGCAACTCTCCTTGGAGGAATGCCCCTCCAGTTTCCAGTGAGCAACCCCCTAGACAAGATAGGAGGGTTGATTTCAATTTTGATTCCCTCGAGGGGACCTCTGGTGTTTCCTGGGAAATGGGAAATGATGACCAGTATTAGGGGGGCCCTGCCTCCAGCCAGGTGGAGGAAAGCGATAATCGGGTTTATTGGACTGTGTGGACTCGTTGGCCTGGCATATCAGATCCATAAGAATACAAGGCTTTAGTGGACACCGGTGCACAATGTACTCCGATGCCATCAAATTTTAAAGGGACAGAATCCATTTGTATTTCTGGAGTGACAGGGGGATTGTCATAAATTGAGACCACAATGGATCATAAGCCAATTATAATTTTATTAATTGTAGCAAGTAGAATAAGAGTAAAGACAGCGCTGGACGACAGGGGAGTCTGCGCTCCGCCAACTGCCGTACTGATTAGTTTAAACAGTCCTTTTTTATACATTTTACATCCGTGGCCGTAAAGTAGGAGAACTGCTCTGCGCATGCTTCAGTTACTGTGAGGGGTCTTTTTTCTGTCTTTCGGTACTTGCTGAGTAAGAAGTTTTCCTTCTTTGTTTTATAATTGATCCCTCACTTAGATAGAGTTGTTTTTCTTATCTTCGCCAGTCCCTTAAAACATCTTGTAGTCATCCTTGAGCAGTATCTCTCCTGTTTACACAAATGGTGTCTGGTATGTGAAGGCAATTGCAGTTATCTTATCTCACATGAGTGATGTCCTGCAGCTGTTCGCATAAGTACTTTCCTTTCTTTTGTCGCTTAACCTTTACATTGAGCTTAACATAAATTTTAATAAACAATACCCTAATTCATAGTTTCTTACAGGGATCTCAAAAGCTATCTGTATTAGAAGCTGAAGCGAGTCTGACTGGCACAAATTGGCACAAGGATCCCATTGCGACAGGCCCGAAGCTCCATGCATCTTAGGCATAGATTATCTTAAGAGAGGGTATTTTAAGGAGCCAAGAGGATACAGGTGGGCCTTTGGTGTGGCTGCAGTGGAGGCAGAAGAGATTGAACAATTATTCAACATGCCTGGCCTTTCAGAGGACCCTTCTGTTGTGGGGTTGCTGAAGGTTGAGGAGCAACAGGTACCAATTGAAACCACAACAGTGCACCGTCGGCAATACTGCACCAACAGAGACTCTGTGATTCCCATTCATAAGTTGATTTGCCAATTGGAGAGCCAAGGGGTGATCAGCAAAACTCACTCACCCTTTAACAGCCCTATATGGCCAGTACAAAAGTCTACTGGAGAGTGGAGACTGACAGTAGACTATCAAGGCCTGAATGAAGTCACGCCACCACTGAGGGCGGCTGTGCTAGACATGTTGGAACTCCAATACGAATTGGAGTCTAAAGCAGTCAAATGGTATGCCACCACTGATATTGCCAATGCATTCTTCTCAATCCCTTTAGCAAAAGAGTGCAGGCCTCAGTTTGCTTTCACTTGGAGAGGGGTGCAGTATACTTGGAATCGACTGTCCCAGGGGGGGAAAAACAGCTCCACCATTTGCCATGGACTGATCCAGGCCACACTGGAGGAGGGTGAGGCCCCAGAACATTCACAATACATTGATGATTTTGTGGTGTGTGGTGACTCAGCAGTGGAAGTCCTTGATAAAGGAAAGAAAATAATTCAAATTCTTCTAAAGGCTGGCTTTGCCATTAAAGGCAGGAAAGTCTAAGGACCTGCATAGGAGATCCAGTTTTGAGGAGTAAAATATCAGGATGGACGTCATCATATTCCAATACAGGTGATAAAGATGATTGCAGCCATGTCTCCACCAACTAACAAAAAGGAAAAAAAAACTTTCTTAGGTGTTGTGGGTTTTTGGAGAATGCATATTCCAAATTCCAGTATGATTGTTAGCCCCCTCTACCATGTGACAGAAAAGAAGAATGATTTTGAATGGAGTCCTGAGCAGCAACAAGGTTTTGAACAAATTAAATGGGAGATTGTTCATGCGATGGCGCTTGGGCCATTCTGGAAAGGACCAGATGTTAAAAATGTGCTCTACACTGCAGCTGGGGAGAATGGCCTTACTTGGAGTCTTTGGCAGAGAGCACTTGGGGTGGGTCGAGGTCGACACCGACCCCTCAGGTTCTGGAGTCGGGGATACAGAGGATCTGAGGCCCGATACATTCCAACCGAGAAGGAGATACTGGCAGCATATAAAGGAGTTCAAGCTGCATCAGAAGTGATTGACACAGAAACACAACTCTTCCTAACACCTCGACTGCCAGTGCTAGGCTGGATGTTCAAGGGGAGGGCATTCCCTACACATCATGCAACTGATGCTACATGGAGTGAGTGGATCGCACTGATCACACAAGGAGCTCGCATAGGGAAGCCTAGCTGCCCTGGGATTCTGGAGGTGATCACAAACTGGCCAGAGTGCGAAGATGGTGAAATATCACCGGAGAAGTTGACACGTGTTGACTAGGCCCCATCGTATGATGAACTGCCAGAAGATGAGAAGCGGTATGTCCTGTTTACCGATGGGTCCTGCTGCATTGTGGGAAGGCATCGGAGATGGAAGGCAGCTGTATGGAGTTCCCTACGCAATATTTCAGAAGCTGCAGAAGGAGAGGGTGAATCCAGTCAGTTTGCAGAGGTAAAACCCATCCAGTTGGCTTTAGACATTGCTGAAGGGGAAAAATGGCCAAGGATCTACCTCTCCACTGATTCGTGGATGGTGGCAAACGCTCTGTGGGGATGGCTACAGCAATGGAGACAGAACAACTGGCAACGATGGGGCAAACTCGTCTGTGCTGCTCCACTATGGCAGGACATTGCTGCTCGAATGGAGAAACTAATTGTGAAGGTGCGCCATGTAGATGCTCATGTACCCTGAAAGGAGGCATGGAAGAACCTCTGCATAACGCGCAAGTTGACAAGGCTGCTAAGATTTCTCAGATAGATCTGGATTGGAAACATAAGGGGGAGGTTTTTTAGCTCGGTGGGCCCATGATACCTCAGGTCATCAAGGCAGAGGTGATACCTATAAATGGGCTCGTGATCGAGGAGTGGAATTAACCTTGGACACTATTGCACAGGTAATCCATGAGTGTGAGATATGTGCTACAATTAAAACAGCCAGACAGTTGAAGCCCATATGGTATGGAGGACGATGGCAGAAATATAAATACGGAGAGGCCTGGCAGATTGATTACATCACACTGCCACAGACTTGTCAAGCAAACGTCATGTGCTCACAATGGTGGAGACAACCACAGGATGGTTGGAAACATATCCTGTGGCTCATGCCACCGCCCGGTCTACTCTGTCTTTTAGGAGGCCACACACCCCATGTTCCTTCAACAACAGCATGTCCAGAGTCATTCTATTTCGCAATGCCTTTCTAGAGGTAGCCTGTAATTGTAAATTCAGTTGTTTAAATCCCTTTCTTGTCACATTTGCCAACCGTTCAACCTGCCCAGTCAATCTATACAGCCACTCTCTATTTCGGTAGGATGCTATAGGATTTAAGATTGATTCTAGTGCCCAGCCAATTTTTACTCGAGTACCTGCATCATTCCAATCATCATTGTCTAATTTTGATCTTTTCACTCGTGTCAAATGCAAACTTTCTAAACTGCCCTTAAAGGGAGATTTTTTCCAAATTGGGCATAATGTAGGCAATCACAAAGTTATTTGTTTAACTTTCCCATCTACTGACAGATGAGATGTCCATGTGCCATCACTCATAGCCCAGAGCAGATGTCCTGGGCTTGGAATCATATATCTTTGACAGTTAATTCTCCAGAGGCTGGTCAGGTTTAGGTTGTTCTTCAGTCCTCTGCATAAACAACCAATCTTCAGGGCTATTGCCAATTGGGGTACACGCTGAACTGCTTGGCTCACTGTGCTGCAATTGTATACTTGTTCACATTCCCACCAAGGAACCTTTTTTTCCTTTTCTCTTGTCGAAGTACTTCTATCTAATACTAACCTGCTTACTGTGAATTCAAGTCCATCCCATTCAAAACATCAAGATATCTTAGCCCTGTATCTGAATTGTAAGTTTACACTAACACCCCAAACTGAATTCCATTCCTCCTCCCTGTTTGCTGTTCTGTTAACCTGTTCACATTCCCATTTCATAGTCATTCGGGACACATTCCTTGTTTTTGGTTCATCATATCTGCACCACCCAACAGCTCCAAATCTTCCTATGGTGGTAAATTGCAAATTTAGCAACTTATAACAGTCCACTCTATTACTGGGGATTGTCCATTGCTTTCTAATGTAATCTACTCTCTCTTCCCAACTTATCACTTCTTTTTGTTTACAGTGTGCAGTCCCATTTTTCTTAACAGTGGTCAAATTCATAGTTAAGTTTCCCCAAGGAATGGATTCTCCCACTGCCAGTGGTATAGGTAGGCAAGCAGTAATTTGGGAAACATTTTTCAGATGTGCGAATTTCTTAATCAAACATATAATCAGATTTTCCTCCTGACTTTTTCCTGGTATTGGAATTACCTGTTCCGAGTCTATTTCTTTTTGAACTGGAGTCTGAGCCTGAACATTCAATACAAACCGATTTGATCATCCAATTTTGATCCATGTTTCCACCACCATAGACTGAAAAAACAACATAATCAAAAACTTAGTTATGTTTCAGAGTTAACTTCAATATCTCAAGATTTCCTACCACTCTCCCACTTTCATGGACTTGGCGGTTCCTTCTTCACCCGTGTGTAGTGGATCCAGGCATCTGATTCGACAATCTTGATTGCAGTGAAGGTGCTCAGCAACACTTGGTATGGTCCTTTCCACCTTCCTTGCAGAGGTTCTTCGTTCCATGTCTTTATGTAGACGTAATCTCCAGGCAGGATGTTGTGTATTAGATTTTCCAAAGTCAGAGGTCCATTCCACACTACTGCACTTCAGAGCCTATTCAGAATTTTTCCAAGAGAAAGCAAATAGTTATATACATCTTGTTTTCCTGTCACATGCATGTTCGAATTCGGTTAGGAACCTCATAAGATTTTCCATACATTATCTCATAAGGACTTACTGACATTCCACTTTGAGGTTTCACTCTTATTTTGTTGCAATGCAAGTGGAAGTACCTTAGACCATATTAATTTAGCCTCCTGACAAATTTTGCTAATTTGTCTTTTTAGGGTCTGATTCATTCTTTCCACTTTTCTGCTTGATTTTGGTCTCCAAGGGGTGTGTAAATCCCAGGAAATTCCTAGGACTTTGCTTGACTCTTGTACCACATTGGCCACGAAATGTGGTCCTCTGTCTGAAGATATTCCAAATGGAACTCCAAACCTTGGAATAATTTCTTGCAGGAGCCATTTAAATGTTTCCTTAGCCTGATTGGTGGGACAGGAAAACGCTTCTGGTCATCCTGAAAAAGTGTCAATCCAAACCAACACATAATTATATCCATTGCATTTAGGTAATTTGGTAAATTAATTTGCCAATAATCTCCTGGTTCCGCTCCAGTTTTTATTTTTCCCATCTGTACCCTTTTTTTTTGTACTATTGGATTGTTGTTTAAACGCATTTCACATTTCGCCGTTACTGATTTGGCCATTTCCAACATTTGTATTGATATTACACTTCTTTTCAGAAGCTGAGTCATAGCTTCTGCACCAAAGTTAAACTCCTTGTGGTTTGCTTGCAAAATATCTCACATGATTAAGCGAGGCAATACTACCTGACCTGTATTTGTCGTCCACCACCCTTCTGAATTTTTCTCTGCATTTAGTAACTTAGCAAATTTCTCATCCTCCCCTGAATATTTTGGTGGCTCCTTAGGAAGTGCGACTGTTCTGGTGGGGATGGTTGCCATTTGTGAGACAGTATGTTGTGCTATTTTCCTAGCAGTCATATCTTCTAATCTGTTTCCCTCAATTATCTTTGAGTTCCCTGTCTAATGTGCTTTACAGTGCATGATGAACTGGTTCCTGCACTGCCGCTAGCAGTTGCAAGATTTCGTTTTGATGCTTAATGTTTGTTCCCTTGGAGGACAGTAGTCCTCTTTCTTTCCACAGGGTGCCATGGACATGGATTACTCCAAAAGCATATTTTGAATCAGTCCAAATACTAACTTGTTTTCCTTTACTTACAGTTCTGTTTTCTTTGCAACGCGTTTACTTCTATTAACATGTTTTCAGTTTTTACCGCATGTCCCGTGTGGCAAGTTCCATTTCACGACGAAGCTGCTGCCATCTGTGAACAGTTCCCATTCAGGGTTTTTAAGAGGATCATCCTTCAGGTCCTCTCTGCTGGAATATGTATGTTCAGTAGTTGCAACACAGTCGTGTTCCAGTTGTTGCTCTTCCTGTGAAGTACTCAGAAACACTGCAGGATTTAGAAGGTTAGTTGTTTTAAACACTACAAAATCCTGCTCAGTGAGAATTACCTGGTATTTCATCATTCAGCTCGGGGATAACCAATGTCCCCCCTTTTACTCCAAAACTGTTTTTACCATATGTGGGACATAGACTGTAGTAGTCCTTCCCAAGGTCAGCTTTCTTGCTTCCTGGATCAGTGTGACAGTTGCAGCTACTCTTCGCAGGCAAGAAGACCATCCCTTGCTCACTAGGTCCAGTTGTTTGGAAAAATATCCCACTGGTCTCTTCCAGCTTCCTAGTTCCTGCGTCAGAACTCCTAGAGCCAAATGCTGTTGTTCATGGACAAATAACTGAAAGTCTTTAGTTAAATCTGGCAAGCTTAAGGCTGAGGCTGTCATCAGAGCTATTTTAAGCTTTCGGAAAGCTTCCTGCTGTTCTTTGTCCCTTGTAAAAGGGGTAGATTTTCAGCTTCATATAATGGTTTGGCTATAAGACCATAATCAATGATCCAGAGCCTGCACCAGCCCATCATTCCCAAAAATGCCCGCAACTCATGACCAGGGCGTGGTTCCAGAATAGCACAAATCGCTTTCATTTCCATTTGTCCCCAGCCTTTGTTCTCCTTTTGAAATTTCGAGGCCCAAATAGATCACTGTTTGGCTGCTATTTGAGCTTTTTCTTTTGATACCTTATACCTGTATAATCCCAAAAAGTTTAAAAGTTCAATGGTTACCTGTATGCAGACTGATCTTCCCGTTGTGGCAATTAGGATGTCATCCACATATTGGAGAAGCAGATGTTCTGGTCTTGGTGTCACTGTCTTTTCACTAGTCCAAAGTTCCGGTTCTTTTGTTAGTTGTCTTCCAAAGACAGTCGGGCTGTTCTTGAATCCATGGTAGCCATGTCCATAGTTTACGACTTTCCTTTTCCAAAGGGATACAAAAGAATGCATCTTTTAAATCAAGCACTGTAAACGACTGATAATTTTCTCTCAGCGCTGTGATTAAGGTATATAGATTTGCTACAACCATATGTATATCTTTCACAATATGATTTATTTGTTTTAAATCCTGAACTAACCTATACTCTGGCTCACATTCTTTTAGAATTTGATATTTCAGAAATTTGTCAATTATTGCTTTTAATCCTTGCTTTGCCTCAGGTTTTGTTGGGTATTGCCTCACCCTGATCGTTTTTGCTTTTTCTTTTATTTCAATTTTTACTGGTTGTGTCAATTTTGATTTTCCTGGAATCTCAGTTTCCCACACTATTGGGATCACTACACTCTCCACTTCTGGAGGTAATTCTTGCACCTTTGGTTTTTCTTTTATCATCAATATTTGTCCTTTCTTTGATCAGGTATTTTTATAACAAGTCTCCATTTTCAAAGACAATTTGTGCAATTAATTTAGACAACAAGACCCTCCACATCAGGGGTATGGGACATTCTGAAACATACAAAAATTCATATGTTATCACTTTATTGCCAAATTCTTAATTTAAGGGTTGCAAAAATGGTCGATTTTCCTCTTTCCCTGTGGCTCCCACAATATTTGCAGTTTCATTTCCTATCGCTCCTATACATGTATTTAAAACTGAATACATTACTCCCATGTTTATATTGGTTTCTATTCTCTGGTTTTTTTCTTTTTTCTTTTTTTTTTTTTTTGTTTTTTTTTTTGCTTTCTCACTTTATCTGGGTGCTCCTTATAGGTGTCAGTTAATTTTTTCTCAGAGAATTAAATCAGAATGTGAGAAAGGCACTTTCATGTGTAGTGGTTCATTCTGCCCAAACCCTTGTCTTAATGGGGCAATTATATGCTGTTTGACTTTCGAATGTATGGGTATCTTTAAGGTGGTTATTAAATGAATACAGCATTGAGTTCTGTTGGACACCAATGAGGAAGGTTCTGTGTCAGAGTCCTCCTTTTCCACGTTACTACTATCTGGACAGGACTGGGAGTCCTCCTTTGAATCAGAACTCCGGGATGTATCCTTGTCAGGTTGCTGGATTCCTGTTCAGGTTCATGTTGGGAAGCGAGTGAGAGTGGGTGTATATATAGGAACAGCTCTCCCCTCATAAGGATCAAATGTTTAAGACATATTTTTGCTGCAGTGCATGGGGAGCAATGGTTTTGAACCTTTTGTTTTTCTACTGTGAGTGACATTACGCGATTTGTTCATTCAGATTCTTTCTGCCATTCAGATTTTTCTCTTAAATAAAAGAACAGATCTACATATGGGACTTTATCTCACTTTTCCTCGCTCTTATAAAACAACATTAATTGCAAGATAGTATTATAACCTAGTATTCCATTCAGAGGCCACAATTCCTCATCATCCAGAGCATACATTGGCCACGTATGATTGCAGTATTCAATAAGCTGCTTTTTACACTAATCATTATGTATTTCTCTCCAATGAGCCAAAAGGCAGCCCAAAGGATAGGTTTTTGGCACAGGGCCCTTATTGTTAGAATTTCCTCCCCTAAACAGGTTTAATCATTTAGATGCCATAGCCAAAAATTATGGTCTCCTTCAAACACAGAAACTTTTCCGCACTGTTCAAGATTTCTACCCATGATTACAGTACTCTCTAAGTTGATCTTTATGAAAATCACCCTTAAATTCCTTCCTGCCAACAGACACCCAGGAGATGAATTCTCAGGTACTTTGCCATTTAAAAAACCTTTTAGTTACAAATACTTTCTCAACAATCATTTCGTTCTTTTTCTTCGCTTCTCTCCGGTTGCACCCCTCGCGGGAATACTGAACCGCGGATCAAAGCTCCGCATACACTTTGTGCGCAATTACATGTCTCTCGCACACACACAGGCAGCTCACAACACAATATACAATAATATGCATATATATACACAAAGCAATATACAAACCAATGTACAAATCAATGTACAAACCAAAACCAAGAGGTATCTTACCATATAGTTATGTGGGCCCAATTATACCAATTACCAATTGCCAATTACCAATGTCAGCCCCGCGATCACTTCGTCTGACTTACGGGCTGTAATATCAATGCCAACCCTGCGATCGCTTTCGCGTTCGCCTTACGGGCAGCACCTAGGCTCCCAATACCAATACCAATACCAATACAAGGATCCTCTAACCCAACCAAGTGGAACTTACGCTCCGTCTTACTGGCAGACTGCTTTGGGCTTTCCCTGGCTCAACCAAGCGGGGTCTCTGACACCCCGACTTACAGACTAGTTCACCAGGTTCCGCCCCATACCAATTAGAAGTGCCTTACCAGTCCAGGGAACGTTGCGAGGAGCTGTAAGGGTCGCAGGCGATGGTCCTCTCAGAGAATTCCTTGGTGCTGACTGGACTTCGATCAACATCCGATCCTGTCCAGTCTCACTCCCAAGGTCCCACCTGGGTTGCCAAAACTGTTGAGGGATCCGCAAATGCTAAAAACTTATCTACACAGGAATGCAGATAAGACAGACACTTCTTTATTATGCAGCACTTGGAAAACAAGGGTGATAGCTCCTCCATAGGTGCTTCCTTGTTACTTACCATTTTCAGGGTTTTTATACAGCTCAAACAAAAGAATCACATTTGCCAACACAAGCATGAATAAAATGTCCATTTGTAAATTTAGCCCTTCACCTTGATTAGTTCCCAACAAACACAAAATTTCCAAAATCACAGTGATTGGTCAAAAAAAGATATCAGTCCCTTTGTTTTAGTAAAAACTAAGGTAACAGGCAAGGTAACCTAACGAATACATTTACCAGGGTCTCATGGCTAAGGTAACAGCTAAGGTCATCTAAGAAATACATTCACCAGGGTCTCCTGGCTAAGGTAACGGGTCCCTATCAGGTGTGGTATGTAACACTTGCAGTTTGACTACATATTGGGATGATAAGTTGTTAATTAAAATAATTGTGTATCTGTAACAATTACAGTCACAAGCCAGGTGAGCAGATTGGTCCCTGGCTGCTCCAATGTTGGGATAACGGGACTGACAGTCAGCAGTGTGCCATCTTTGCAGCTGCATTCCTGTTGGAGCTATCTCCAAATCCGCACACTTGACAGGCTAAGTACCCATTAAAAAAAAACAGACTGCCTGTAGAAATTACGACACTGTGTGTGGGAGCTACAAGAAAGCAGGTACACAGACCCAACCTTCAGTGGTACGTAGGTCCCCTTGTAGCCTATCAGCCAGCACTGTGCCATATTTGCAGCTGCTTTCCTTTGGGAGTTATCCCCAATCCTGCACACTTGACCTGCGCATGTCCCTTTTGAAAAATAGCCTAACGGCAGATGTTACGCCGCTGCATCTGGGAGCTACAGGAAAGCAGGTATGCAGAGCAAACTTATAGTGGAACGTAGGTCCCTGTGTAGTCTATAAGCAAGCAATGTTCCACATTTGTAGCTGCATTTCTTTGGGAGCTATCTCCAATCTCAAGCGCTTTGCTTGCTCAGCTCCCATCTGAAATACAGGCTGTAGGTAGAAGTTACGCCACTGCCTCTGGGAGCTGATAGAAAGCAGGTATGCAGACCTCACCTACAGTGGTACCTAGGTCTCCGGGTAGTTAATCAGTACGCACTGTGTAACTTTTGCAGTTGCTTTCCTGTGGGAGCTATCTGCAATCCCACACATTTGGCCTTGTTATAGATTGCTGTGATAAAGTATACTGGCCAATTTAAGTGACTCATGGATCAAATTTATTAAGCAAGCAGTAAATGTGATGTTGTCCTGCTCAGCTCCCATTGAAAAAATACAGGCTGCCGGTGGAACTTACGCCACTTCCTCTAGAAGCTAATAGAAAGCAAGTACTCAGACCCCACCTACAGAGGTACGTATGTCCCTGTGTAGCCTATCAGCCAGCACTGCTCCAACTTTGCCGCTGCCTTCAAGTAAGAGCTATCTCTAATCCCACGAACGTAGCATGCTCAGCTCCCATTGAAAATAAAGGCTGCCGGTAGAAGTTACACCACTACGTCTGGGAGCTAAAAGTAAGAAGGAACACAGACCTGAACTACAGTGGTACGTAGGTCCCCATGTAGCCTATAAACCAGCACTGTGCCACCATTGCACCTGCTTTTCTGTGAGAGCTATCTCTAATCCCGCGCACTTGGCCTGCTATGCTTTCATTAAAAATACAGGTTGACGTTAGAAGTTACGCCAGTTCCTCTGGGAGCTACAAGAAAGCAGGAACGCAGACACCACCTACAGTGGTACATAGGTCCCTGTGTAGCCTATCAGTCAGCAATGTGCAACGTTTGCAGTTGTTTTCGTGTGGGAGATGTCTGCAATCCCACGCACTTGGCCTGCTCAGCTCCCTTTTGAAATACAGTCTGCCAATACATGTTACGCTACTGCGTCAGGGAGCTACAAGAAAGCAGGTATGCAGACCCCACCTACTGCGGTACGTGGGTCTCCGCGTAGCCTATCAGCTAGCACTGTGTCACCTTTGCAGCTGCTTTCCTGTGGCAGCTATCTCCAATCACACGCACTTGTTCTTATCAGCTCACTTTGAAAATACAGTCTGCTAGTAGAACTTACGCCACTGCGTCTGGGAGCTACAAGAAAGCAGGCACGCAGAGCCCACCTACAGTGGTAAGTATGTCCCCATGTACCCTATCAGCCAGTACTGTGCAACCTTTGCAGCTGCTTTCCTGTGGGAGCTGTCTCCAGTGCCGCGCACTTGGCCTGCTCAATTCTCATTGAAAATACAGTCTGCCGGTATGTCACACCACTGCATCTGGGAGCTAAAAAGAAGATGGTACGCAGACCTAACCTACATTGGTACATACGTCCTTTTGTAGTCTATCAGTCAGAACTGTGCCACCTTTGCACTTCTTTTCTGTGGGACCTATATCCAATCCCGTGTACTTTGCTGTCTCAGCTCCCATTGAAAATTCAGACTATCAGTAGAAGTTATGCCACTGCGTCTGGGAGCTACAAGAAAGCAGGTGCGCAGACCCCATCGACACTGATATTTAGGTCCCTGTGTAGCCTATGTGGAACAGCACTGTTCCACCTTTGCAGCTGCTTTCCTGTGGGAGCTATCTCCAATCTCGCGCATCTTGCCTGCTCAGCTCCCATTGAAAATAAAGGCTGACAGTAGAAGTTATGCTACTGCATCTGGAAGCTACTAGAAAGCAGGTACTAAGACCCCATCTACATTCTAGGTAGATCGCTGTGTAGCCTAACAGCCAGCACTGTTGCAGCTACTTTCCTGTGGCAGCTTTCTCCAGTCTCTTGATCTGCTCAGCTCCAATTGAAAATAAAGACTGCCAGTAGAAGTTACGCCACTGCCTCTGGGAGCTACAAGAAAGCAGGTACACAGAGCCCACCTACAGTGGTAGGTACGTCCCCATGTAGCCTAACAGCCAGCACTGTGTCACCTTTGCAGCTGCTTTCCTGTGGGAGCTACCTCCAATCCCGCGTCATTTTCCTGCTCACTTCCCATTGAAAAAATATAGGCTGTCAGAACATGTTACGCAAATTCGTCTAGGAGCTACAAAAAAGCAGGTACGCAGACCCCATCTACAGTACTATTTATGTACCCATGTAGTCTATCAGTCAGCACTGTGCAACCTTTGCAACTGCTTTCCTGTAAGAGCTACTTTCAATCCAGTGCACTTGGCCTGCTCAGCTCCATTTGGAAATACAGGTTGTCGGTAGAAGTTACGACATTGAGTCTGGGAGCTACAAGAAAGACTATACGTAGATTCAACCTACAGTGGTACGTAGGTCACTTTGTAGCCTATCAGCCAGCACTGTACCACCTTTGCACCTGCTTTCCTGTGGGAGCTACCTGCAATCCCGCCTCATTGTCTTGCTCACTTCCCATTGAAAAAATACAGACTACGGAACATGCTACACTACTGTGTCTGGTATCTACAAGAAAGCATGTATGCACACCCCACCTACAGTGATACATATGTCGTTGTGTAGCCTATCAGTCTGCACTGTGCCGCACTTGCGGTTTCTTTCCATTGGGAGCTATCTCCAGTCTTGCGCACTTGGCCCGCTCATCTCCCATTTAAAATACAGACTGCTGGCGTAAGCTACTCAACTGTTTCTGGGAGCTATAAGAAAGCAGGTAGGAAAACCCCATCTACAGTGGTACGTAGAACCCCGTGTAGCCTATCAGCTAGCACTGTTCCACTGTTGCAGCTGCTTTCCTAGAGGAAGAAATCTCAAATCCCGCACACTTGTCCTGCTCAGATACATTTGAAAAAATGCAGGCTACTGGTAGAAATTACATCACAGAGTGTGGGATCTACAAGAAAGCAGGTACACAGACCCACCTACACTCGTACATAGGTCTATCAGCCAGCACTCTACCGCCTTTGCAGCTGCTTTCCTGTGGGAACTATCTCCAATCCCACGCATTTGGCCTTGTTATAGATTGCTGTGATAAAGTATACTGGCCAATTTAAGTGACTCATGGATCAAATTTATTAAGCAAGCACTAAATAAGCAAAACAGCGCTCGGCAGCAGGGAGACTCTGCTCCACCAACTGCGCCCAACACCCCCCCCCCCCCCCGTATCACAGTCCTTTTATACAGTCTTTATCAGTTGGGTGCATCGCTCCCTGGTGTACTCTGCACATGTGCCCTTCTTGTTACTAGGGAGTCTTCTTTTGCCTCCTGGTTGTCGTAGGGTGGTCGCTGGGATGAGGTCAGTATTCTTCCTCTAGTGGCCCGCTCGTGAACTCTTCTCTTGGCTCTTATCAGCTCATGCACCACCTATTGTACCTCATATAAGCATCTTAGCCAGCTGCAGCTGTGCACATTGTAGAAACTTTACGGTTAAAGTTTTACAAGACTTTTACAATGAATTTAAACAGTTCGTTGCACAACTATTCTTTCATTATTTGATTAATGAACATGACCTTTTCCATTACAGCCTACTCAGCTTCTATTTGAAATAAAGACTGCACCTTCATGTTATGCCACTGGATCTGGGAGCTAAAAGAAAGCAGATACAGACCCCACGGACATTGATATGTAGGTCCCCGTGTAGCCTAACAGCCAGCACTTTGTCACCTTTTAAGTTGCTTTCCTATGGGAGCTATCTCCAATCAAACAGCACAGTAGCAAGCACTTTGCCATTGTGGCAGTTTGACCCTTGCTGGATGCCAGGTGCCCACCACACCACTCTATCCCCCACCTCCTCAGTAAACCAGGGAAGGGGAGAAAATAAGATGGGAGACTGGTGGGTTGAGATAAAAGCAGTTTAAAAAAGAAATAGCAAAGCCGTGCACGTGGGAAGCAAAGCAAATGCAGTTAAAGCTGTTACTCTCTACTTCACATCTGCAACGATGTCCGGCCACCTCCCGAAGCAGGGCTTCGGTACGCGTAGTGGTTACTTGTGGAAGGCCAGAAATGTATCTTGTCTCCCCTTCCTGCTCCTCTCCTCCAGTTTATTTTACTGAGCTGACATCATATGGTATGGAATATCTCCTTGGTCTGCCTGGGTCAGACCAATGACTCTGCGAGCAATAGTAATAATATTGATATCAAAAGGAAGCACAGCACTGTAAGAGCTGCTGTGGAAAGTCACTACCATTCCAGACCCAGTACAGCCACCTTTTCAGCTGCTTTCCTGTGGAAGCTATCTCCAATCCCCCGCGGTCTCAGCTCCCGTTTGAAATACAGGCTGCTGGTAGATGTTGCGCAACTCCATCTGGGAGCTACAAGGAAGCAGGTACGCAGAGCCCACATACATTGGTACGTAGGTCCCCATGTAGCCTATCAGCCAGCACCGTGCCACTTTTGAGGCCTTTTTCTTATAAGAGCTATCCCCAATCCCACACACTCACCAGTTTTCTTTCTAATATTCCCTTGTGTTTGTAATAGTTGTTCCTCTTCAATTTTTCCTAGTATATTGTTCTTATTTCAACTTAAGCGGGCTCTTTTTTTTTTTTTTTTCCATCTGCGATCCCCACCACATTTCATTTGGAGGGGGAGGAGTTGCAATTTTTTTTTTTTTTTCCCTTTGCTCCAGCTGGCAAAAGCACCACATTAATTGACGTCCAACGTGGGACCTGCGAGGTTGAAATAGAACAGAGTGGGTTTAAACAAACTCCTTGTTTACACTCCTGACACTAACTGATTGCTGAGCACAATGTTGATTGTTATGCTCCTATGGTGGTATTATATGTCCTCTTATCTGCATCATGTATGTCCTGTGATAGTGTTTCTCGTCTGTGGAAAATGTATGAAAATTATCATGCTACTGCACTGGATGGGATTAGCTTATGATATCATTTTGTCAGGGTTTATTAAGTTGGGTTGGAATGTGTACATGGCTGTTTTGTCTCTTCTACATTTTCTCCTAGAACTTAATAAGGGCACTCAATTTATGGGAAAAACTGACATGTTTAATTCCTCCCACTATGTCTCTTTGTTCTGGTTTAGCAAGGAGCAGCTTTTGGCTTAGTAACAGGGGGAGCGGGTTGCAGTGAAGACCCGATAAAGAGTTTGCGGACTCTCCCCCGGCTCCTGGGTTCACACCCACCTCCGGCCCGGCTGGGCCAATCTGGCGCCTCTGCGATCACTATTTAGGGGACGGGAATTTGAAATGCGAGGCAGGAGGTGTATGAGTGATACAAGATGGAGGCGACCATGCGGACCCTTCAGCCAGAGGAGGAAGGAAGGAGGAGCAGTAGACCGGAGACCCTTCTGCAAGCCATGGCGAGAATGCAAGCTGTGCCCCTGAAACCTGTGGAGATCCGTGGCAGGACTGAGAGCCACCAGCAGCTCCATGTGAGTGAGCCCGGACGGGCGAGGGACTGTGTGGGGAGACGGCCATGGCCCAGGCCGTGTTGGAGAGCCTGCACGTCGCAGAGCAGCCCCACACGAGAGGCAGAGAGGAGCTGCAGCCTTTGGAATGGGTGCACGTCAGAGCAGCCCGTGCAGGGCTGCTGTGTGTGTGAGTTACCCCACGGACTTGCAGGGAGGACTGGTGTGGAGTTCATCCGTCCTGAGGAGGGACAGACGGCAGAAGCTATTGGGAGCAGACTGACTGAGACCTCCACTGCCTGCCCCCCCGAACCGTTCAGGGGGGGGCAAGGTAAAAACCTCGGGATCAGGGCTCTGAGCCCGGGAAGAGGGGAGGTGTGGCGGGAAGGTGTTCTTAAAAAGGCTGGTTGGACTTTCCATTGATGTATTACTCTGTGTTGTTTCGTTTTGGTTATGTTTTGGGGTTTTTTTTGGGGGGTATGTTTTAGTTGATGTTGCATTAAATTATTTTCTGTTTTCTTCCCCAAACCGAGTGGCCTGGTCGGTTTTGTCCTGGACCTTAAGCGGCAATTAAGCCCTCCCTGCCCTCGAGCAATTCTCAGCCTCTTCGGTACTTGAGGCTAATCGTGGTCTTTGTTCCCTGATGGGCCTAAACCAGGACACTCTTACCCTCATTTCTTCAAGGTGCTTCTAATGGATTCTAACAATAATACTTGGAATGTTCTAATTGTCATGTTTGTATTATTTTCCCTTGTTTTAACCTCGGCTTGGATTGCAAAAATTTTTTTTTTTTGAGAACTGTGAGGTTCTGTACCTATGTGAGGAGAGGCATAAAGAATATGGGCAGGTGTCCAAGGACCTTTCTACCTGTAAAGATTTGGAGAACACACAAACCCATTCCTAATTCATCTGTGCCAGAACCAGTTGCTGTTCCGACTCCAACAGTGGATGTTGCTGTCAACTCAGCTGTGTCAGAACCAGTTGCTGTTCCGACTCCAGCCGTGGATGTCCCTGTTGCAGCTGTGAACACTCACACCAAAACAGCACACTCCGTTGCTGTTACCACTGTGGACATTCATATCCAGACAGCAGACACTGTTGCTGTTACCACTGTGGACACATACCCAGACGGTGGATATTGTTGCTGTGTCCACTCAAACTCAGACTGCTGCTGCTACAACTGTAGATGCTCAAACCCAGACTGTTGCTTCTAAAATTGCGGCTACTCAAACCCAGGCAACCGATACATTTGCTGTTGAATCAGGCTATCAATTTGTTCCAGTATCAGTTGCTCCTGTAAAGAAAAAAGTACTACAGAAAAAAATTAGTTCGCAGCACTAAGAATGAAGATGAATAAGGGATATCACAGAAGAAAGAAGAGTTGGAGCCAGAGAGCACCTGGGGAGGGTTGAGGCAGACCCCTCGGGTTCTGGAGTCGGGGATACAGAGGATCCGAGGCCCAATACATTCCAACCAAGAAGGAGGTACTGGCAGCATATGAAGGAGTTCATGCTGCATCAGAAGTGACTGGCACAGAAATGCAACTCTTCTTAGCGCCTCAACTGCCAGTGCTGGGCTGCATGTTCAAGGGGAAGGCATTCCCTATGCATCATGCAACTGATGCTACATAGAGTAAGTGGATCGCACTGATCACACTACGAGCTTGCATAGGGAAGCCTAGCTGCCCTGGGATTCTGGAGGTGATCACAAACTGGCCAGAGTGCGAAGATGGTGAAATATCACCAGAGAAGGTGACACGTGTTGACGAGGCCGCATGGTATGATGAACTGTCAGAAGATGAGAAGTGATATGCCCTGTTTAGAGATGGTTCCTGCTGCCTTGTGGGAAGGCATCGGAGATGGAAGGCAGCTGTATGGCGTCCTCTACGTAAAATTTCAGAAGCTGCAGAAGGAGAGGGTGAATCCAGTCAGTTTGCAGAGGTAAAACCCATCCAGTTGGCTTTAGACATTGCTGAACTGGAAAAATGGCCAAGGATCTACCTCTCCACTGATTCGTGGATGGTGGCAAACGCTCTGTGGGGATGGCTACAGCAATGGAGACAGAACAACTGGCAACGATGGGGCAAACTCGTCTGTGCTGCTCCACTATGGCAGGACATTGCTGCTCGAATGGAGAAACTAGTTGTGAAGGTGCGCCATGTAGATGCTCACGTACCCAAAAAGCGGGCCATGGAAGAACCTCTGCATAACGCGCAAGTTGACAAGGCTGCTAAGGTTTCTCAGATAGATCTGGATTGGCAACATAAGGGGGAGTTATTTTTAGCTCGATGGGCCCATGATACCTCAGGTCATCAAGGCAGAGATGCTACCTAAAAATGCGCTCATGATCGAGGGGTGGACTTAACCTTGGACACTATTGCACAGGTTATCCATGAGTGTGAGACGTGTGCTACAATTAAACAAGCAAAACGGTTAAGGCCCATATGGTATGGAGGACGATGGCAGAAATATAAATACGGAGAGGCCTTGCAGTTTGATTACATCACACTGCCACAGACTCACCAAGGCAAATGTCGTGTGCTCACAATGGTGGAGGCAACCATAGTGTCATGGTTTGACATGATAGCCTTTTCTGGTAAGGGGGAAGGGGCTGTAAAGATGGCTCCTGTAAGAAGTTGCTCGCAACACTCCCCAGCTCTGAGCCAGACCCACTTCTGGGACTGAGCCAATTAGACGCCTCCACGATCACTTTTTAAGAAGTAGTCGGAAGGGGAGGTTTCTTCCTCTATCTTCTTCTTTCTTCTGCCCTTTCTTCTTCTGACTGGTGGTGGTGCAAGGAGTAGGAACAGTGAGAGAAACAATCACGCGGACTCCAAGGTCAGTGATGAAAGAGAGAAGGAGGTGTGCTGGAGCACAGACTTCCCTGCATTCTATGGGGAGAACTGGTGAAGCTGAGATTTATTTTCATTTCTATAAAGACCCCACATCAGCGGTAGAGACTCATTTTGATAATGAGCCCGAATCAGGGGAAGAGACTCATGTTGCTAAAGCTCGCCCCAGACCAGGGGCAGCGATTCGCTTCATTAAAGGCCCCAAGCCAGGGACAGTGACTATGGCCGGAGGAGGCCGTGTCCTGTGGGAGGGACCCTTTATCACTATGGCCGGAGTAGGCCATGTCCCTAGGAAGGGACCCAATATCCACAGCTGTAACTGTGGGGAAAAACCCACAACAAAGTAGCTCATTAAACTTATGCCCAGAGGAGGCCTCGTCCTGAGAGCAGAAACTGCAAACGTGGCAAAGAATTCAAACCAGAGATATTCACCAAGGACTGCGTCCTGTGTGAGGGACCCTGTATCAGCAGAAGCCACAGCTATTGGGAACAATCCACACCAGAAAAGCTTGTTAAGTACTGTGTCCCGGGGGAGGAACCCCGTGTTGGAGCAGGGAAAGAATGCCAGCAGTCGTCCTCATCTGAGAAGACAGAAGCGGCAGAGCTCATCTGTGGGAGACTGACCACATTCCTTATTTCCTGCCCCCCTGAGCCGTTTAGGGGGGAGGAGGTAGAGATATCAGGAGCAGTGAGTTGGGCCCGGGAAGAAAGGAGGGATGGGGGAGAGAGATCTTAAAGTGCTGGTTGTAATTTTCTCATCATCCTACTCCCTTTTTGCTTTTATTCTATTCTGTTTCTTCTAGAATAAATTTTCCTACTTTCCTCTCTAAGTCGAGTACTGGAGTCTGTTTTGCCCAGAACCATAATTGGCAGTGAGACCTCCCTGCCCTTGTCTCAATCCACAACAACCTTGCTTATCTTTTTACTCCCATTTCACTAGGGCCTCCGCCATCCTAACGAGGATAAGGGTGAATGGGGGAACCGAGCGAGAGACTGTTGTGGTGCTGCTGTGCTAGCTGGGAAAAACCACGACACATAGGATGATTGGAAACATATTCTGTGGCTCATGCCACCTCCCGGAACACTATTCAGGGCCTTGAAAGGAAAGTCCTCTGGTGACATGGCACCCCAGAAAGAATTGAGTGAGACAATGGGACACACTTCGGAAACAAACTCATAGATGCCTGGGCCAAAGAGCATGGCATTAAATGGGTTTATCATATTCCCTCCCTATCATGCACCAGCCTCAGGAAAAGTTGAGAGACACAATGGGATATTGAAAACACTAGAAGATACAAGAAAGCAGGTACGCCGACCCCACCTACAGTGGTACGTAGCCTATCAGCAAGCACTGTGCCACCTTTGCAGTTGCTTTCCTGGTTGAGCTATCTCTTTCCCGCGCACTTGGCCTACTCAGTTCCCATTGAAAAATACAAGCTGTCGGTATAAGTTACGCAATTGCCTCTGGGAGCTACAAGAAAGGAGGTACTCAGACCTAAACCTAAACTGGAACTTTTGTCCCCATGTAGTCTATCAGCCAGCACTGCACCAAATTTGACGCTGCTTTCCTTTTGGAGCTATCTCCAATCCCGCACTCTTGGTCTGCTCAGCTGGCACTGAAAATACAGGGTGCCCGTAAAAGTTACGCCACTGTCAATGGGAACTACAAGAAGGCAGGTACGCAGAGCCCACCTACAGTGGTACGTAGGTCCCCATATACCTATAAGCTAGCAGTGTGCCACCTTTTCAGCTGCCTTCCTGTGGCAGCTATGTCAAGCCCTGCTCACTTGGTCTTCTCAGCTCCCATTGAAAAAATACAAGCTGTCGGTAGAAGTTAAGCCACTGCCTCTGGGAGCTACAAGAAAGCAGGTATGCAGGGCCCACCTACAGTGGTATGTAAGTATCCATGTTGCCTATAAGGCAGCACTGTGCCATCTTTGCACCTGTCTTCCAGATTGAGCTATCTCCAATCCCACGCACTTGGCCTGCTCAGCTTCCATTCAAAAAATACAGGCTGTCGGCAGAATTTACACCTCTGCGTTGTGGAGCTACAAAAAAGCAGGTACACACACCACACCTACAGTGGTACGTAGGTCCCTGTGTAGCCTATCAGCCAGCACTGTACCACCTTTTCAGCTGCTTTCCTGTGAGAGTTATCTCCAATCCCGCACACTTCGCCTGCTCTGCTCCCATTCAAAATACAGGCTGCCGGTAGAAGTTACAACACTGTTTCTGAAAGCCACATGCAAGCAGGTACGCCGCCCCCACCTACAGTGGTACGTAGATCCCCATGTAGTCTATCAGCCAGCACTGTGCCACCTTTGCACCTCCTTTTCTGTGGGAGCTATCTCCAATCCCGCGCACTTGGCCTGCTCTGCTCTCATAGAAAATAGAGGCTGCTGATGGAAGTTAGGCCACTGCGTCTGGGAGCTACAAGAAAGCAGGTACGCAGACCCCACCAACAGTGGTACGTAGATCCCCGGGCAGCCTATCAGCCGGCACTGTGCAACCTTTTCTGCTTCTTTCTTTTGGGAGCTCTCTCCAATCCCCCGTCCCTGGCCTGCTCAGCTTCCATTTGAAATACAGGCTGCCGGTACATGTTACCCTACTGCCTCTGGGAGCTACAAGAAAGCAGGAACGCTGACCCCACCTTAAACAATACGTAGGTTACCATATAGACTATCAACCAGCACTGTTCCATCTTTGCAGCTGTATTCCAATGGAAGCTGTCCAAGCCCGCACACTTGGACTGCTCAGCTCCCGTTTGAAATACAGGCTGCAAGTCGAATTTACACCTGTTCGTCGTGGAGGTACAAAAAAGTATGAAACGCACACCACGCCTAAGATGGTAGGTAGGTCCCCGTGTAACCTATCAGCAAGCACTGTGCCACCTCTGCAGTTGCTTTCCTGTGCGAGCTGTCTCCTATCCTGCACACTTGGCCTGCTCAACTCTAATTAAAAACTACAGGCTGCCAGTAAAAGTTGTGTCACTGCCTCTGGGAGCGACAGGAAAGCAGGTAGGCAGACCTGGCTTACAGTGGTAACGTTGGTCCTCATGTAGCCTATCAACCAGCACTGTGCAACCTTTGCATCTGCTTTCCTGTGGGTGCTATCTCCAATCCTGTGCACTTGATCTCCTCAGCTCCCTTTGAAAATACAAGTTGCCGATAGAAGTTACACCTCTGTGTCTTGGAGCTTCAAGAAAGCAGGTATGCAGACACCACCTACAGTGGTACCATCTGCATCACCAATAATGTTGAGGGATCCGCAATCACGAAAAGTTTATCTACACAGGAATGCAGATAAGCAGGGACTTCTTTATTATGCAGGGCTGGGAAAACACGGGGGGATAGCTCCTCCATACCTGCTTCATTGTTAGTTACCATTTTCAGGGTTTTTATACAGCTCAAACAAAAGAATCATATTTGACAACACTAGCATGCATAAAATGTCCATCTATCAATTTAGCCCTTCACCTTGATTGGTTCCCAACAAACACCAAATTTCCAAAATCACAGTGATTGGTCAAAAAAAGATATCAGTCCCTTTGTTTTAGTAACAACTAAGGTAACAGCCAAGGTAACCTAAGGAGTACATTTACCAGGGTCTTGTAGTTAAGGTAACAGCAAAGATAACCTAACAAAGACATTTACCAGGCTCTCGTGGATAAGGTAACAGCTAAGGTAACCTAACAAATACATTCACCAGGGTCTCCTGGTTAAGGTAAAAGATCCCCATCAGGTGTGGTATGTAACTCCTGGAATTTGATCCTTATGTGATTCAAATGAATACTTACTTAATCAGTAGGTGTTTGAGTTATTTGCAAGTGCTTAGCTAATTGACTGAACTATTACTAAGTGATTAAAAAGTGCTTAACAAGTGCTTGACTACTTATTGTGATGATAAGTTGTTAACTAAAATAATTCTGTATCTGCAACACCCCTGTAGCCTATCAGCCAGCACTGTGCTACATTTGCAGGTGGTTTCCTGTGGTAGTTAATTCCGATCCCATGCACTTGGCCTACTCAGCTCCCATTGAAAATACAATGTTGTTGATGTAAGTTACGCCTCTTCATTTCGGAGCCACAAGAAAGCAGGTACGCCGAACCCACCTACAGTGGTACGTAGCTCCCCCGTATAGCCGATAGCTAGCATCGTGTCACATTTGCAGCTGCTTTCCTGGTTGAGCTATCTCAAATCCCGTGCACTTGGCCTCCTCAGCTCCCATTGAAAATAAAGGGTACTTTTAGAAGTTACGCCACTGTGTCTGGGAGCTACAAGAAACAGGTACGCAGACCCCACCTACAGTGGTGTGTAGGTCCCTGTGTAGTCCATCAGGCAACACTGTACTTACTTTGCAACTGCTTTCCTGTGGGAACTATCTCCAATCACGCATCATTGTCCTGCTCAGCTCCCATTGCAAAAACAGTCTGCCGGAACATGTTACGCCACTGCGTCTGGTAGCTACAAGAAAGTACGCAGAGTCCACTTACAGTAGGACCCCGTGTATCCTATCTGCCAGCACTGTGCCACCTCTCAGCTGCTTTCCTGTGGGAGCTATGTCTAATCCCGTGCACTTGGCCTGCTCAGTTCCCATTGAAAAAATACCGGCTGCCGTTAGAAGTTACGCCACTGCTTCTGGGAGCTACAAGAAAGCAGGTATGCATGTCGCACCTAAAGTAGTAAGTCCCCTTGTAGCCTATCATCCAGAACTGTTCCACTTTTGCAGGAGATTTCTTGTGGGGGCTATCTCCAATCCCAGGCTCTTGACCTGCTCAGCTCCCACTAAACATACAAGTTGCCTGTAAAAGTTTCTCTACAACCTCTGGGAGCTACAAGAAAGCATCTACGCAGACCCCAACTATAGTGGTACTTAGGTCCCAGGGTAGTCTATCAGCAAACACTGTGCCACCTTTTCTGCTGCTTTATTCTTGGAGCTATATCCAATCCCACGGACTTGGACATTTCAGCTTCCATTGAAAAAATGCAGTATGTTGGTAGAGGTTAGGAGTAATATATTCAGTTTAATATACATGTAGAGGAGCAATAGGAACTAAAACTCCAAATATTGAGGAAAGGAGGAAAATCGGCCATTTTTGTAACCCTTAAATTTACAATTTGGCAATAAAGTGATAACATATGAATTTTTGTATGTTTCAGAATGTCCCATACCCCTGATGGGGAGGGACTAGTTTTCTAAATTAAATGCACAAATTGTCTTTGAAAATGGAGACTTGTAAATAAAATTACCTGAAACAAAGATGGGACAAATATTGATGATAAAAGAAAAACCAAAGGTGCAAGAATTACCTGCAGAAGTGGAGAATGCAGCAATCCCAATGGTGTGGGAAACTGAGATTCCAGGAAATCAAAATTGACACAACCAGTAAAAACCGAAGTAAAAGAAAAAGTAAAATAGGTCAGGGTGAGACAATACCCAACAAAACCTGAGGCCAAACAAGGATTAAAAGTACTAATTGACAAATTTCTGAAATATCAAATTCAAGACGAATGTGAGTCAGAGTATCACACATCTATTTTGTCAGTATGGAAATTGAATGGAGAATATAGGTTAGTTCAAGACTTAAGACCAATAAATCAGATTGTGAAAGATGTACATCCAATTGTAGCAAATCCATATACCTTACCCACAGCTCTGAGAGAAAATTATCAGTGGTTTACAGTGCTTGATTTAAAAGATGCTTTCTTTTGCATCCCTTTTGAAAAGGAAAGCCGTAAACTATTTGCTTTTGAGTGGGAAAGTCCCAAACAGGATGCAAGGTACAGTTAACATGGACATGACTACCCCAAGGATTCAAGAACAGTCTGACTATCTTTGGAAGACAACTCGCAAAAGAACTGGAACTTTGAACTAATGAAAAGACAGTGACACCAAGACCAGAGCATTTGCTTCTCAAAGATGTGGATGACATCCTAATTGCCACAAAAGGAAGATCAGTCTACATATAGGTAATCATTGAACTTTTAAACTTTTTGGAATTAAACAGGTACAAGGTATCAAAAGAAAAAGCTCAAATAGCAGCCAAACTGATATATTTGGGCCTCGAAATTTCAAAAGGAGAACAAAGGCTGGGGACAAATGGAAATGAAAGCGATTTGTGCTATTCTGGAACCATGCACTGGGCTTGAGTTGCAGGCATTTTTGGGAATGATGGGCTGGTGCAGGCTCTGGATCATGGATTATGGTCTTATAGCCAAACCATTATATGAAGCCCAAAAATCTACCCCTTTTACATGGGACAAAGAACAGCAGGAAGTTTTCTGAAAGCTTAAAATAGCTCTGATGACAGTCCCAGCCTTAGGGTTGCCAGATTTAACCAAAGGCTTTCAGTTATTTGTCCATGAACAATAGCATTTTGCTCTAGGAGTTCTGATGCAGAGACTAGGAAGCTGGAAGAGACCAGTGGGATATTTTTCCAAACAACTGGACCTGGTGAGCAAAGCCTTCTTGCCTGCGAAGAGTAGCTGCAACGGTCACACTGATCCAAGAAGCAAGAAAGCTGACCTTGGGAAGGACTATTAGAGTCTATGTCCCACATATGGTAACCACAGTTTTGGAGCAAAAGGGCGGACATTGGTTATCCCGGAGCTGAATGATGAAATACCAGGTAATTCTCACTGAGCAGGATTTTATAGTGTTTAAAACAAGTACCCTTCTAAATACTGCAGTGTTTCTGAGTACTTCACAGGAAGAGCAACAACTGGAACACGACTGTGTTGCAACCAGTGAACATACATATTCCAGCAGAGAGGACCTGAAGGATGATCCTCTTGAAAACCCTGAATGGGAACTGTTCACAGATGGCAGCAGCTTCGTCGTGAATGGAACTTGCCACACAGGATACGCGGTAACAATCGAAAACACAGTAATAGAAGCAAATGCGTTGCACAGAAGACAGAACTGATTGCATTGAAACGTGCTTTGGAAATAAGTAAAGGAAAATGAGTTAGAATTTGGACTCATTCAAAATAGTAGTAGTCGAGGTCCATGGCACCCTGTGGAAAGAAAGAGGACTAGTCGTCCAAGGGAACAAACATTAAGCATCAAAAGGAAATCTTGCAACTGCTAGCGGCAGTCCAGGAACCAGTTCAAGTGGCAATCATGCACTGTAAATCAAATCGGACAGGGAACTCAAAGATAGTAAAATAGCACAACATACAGTCTCACAAATGGCAACCATCCCCATCAGAACAGTAGCGCTTCCTAAGGAGCCACCAAAATATTCAGGGGAGGATGAGAAATTGGCTAAGTTACCAAATGCAGAGAAAAATTCAGAAGGATGGTGGACAACAAATACAGGTCAGGTAGTATTGCCTCCCTTAATCATGAGGGAGATTTTGCAAACAAAGCATAGTGAGTGTCACTTTGGTGCAAAAGCTATGATTCATCTTCTGAAAAGAAGTGTAATATCAGTACAAATGTTGGAAATGGCCAAATCAGTAACGGCGAAATGTGAAATGTGTTTAAAGAACAATCCAATAGTACAAAAAGGGTACAGATGAGCAAAATAAAAACTGGAGTGGAACAAGGAGATTTTTGGCAAATTGATTTTTCATAACTACCTAAAAGCACTGGATATAAATATGTGTTTGTTGGGGTTGACACCTTTTCAGGATGACCAGAAGCCTTTCCCTGTCACACCAATCAGGCTAAGGAAACAGTTAAATGGCTCCTGCAAGAAATTATTCCAAGGTTTGGAGTTCCATTTGGAATATCTTCAGACAGAGGACCACATTTCGTGGCCAATGTGGTACAAGAGGTAAGCAAAGTCCTAGGAATTTCCTGGGATTTAGATGTCCCTTGAAGACGTCAATCAGGTGGAAAAGTAGAAAGAATTGATCAGATCCTAAAAAGACAAATTAGAAAAATTTGTCAGGAGGCTACATTAAAATGGACTCAGGCACTTCCACTTGCATTTCTTCAAAATAAGAGCAAAAAGTCGAAGTGGAATGTCAGTAAGTGCTTATGAGATAATGTATGGAAATCCCTATGAGGTTCCTGAACCAAATCCAAACATGCAGGTGATGGGAAAATAGATGTGTATAACTATTTGCTTTCTCTTGGAAAAGCCCTGAACAGACTCCGAAATGCAGTAGTGTAGAATCGACCTCTTACTTTGTAAAAATCCACTACACAACATACTGCCTAGAGGTTGCCTACATAAAGAGCAGGAACGAAGAATCTCTGCAAAAAAGGTGCAAGAAAGGTGGAAGGGACCATTCCAGGTGTTGCTGACCACCTTCACTGCAATCAAGATTGCAGAATCAGATGCCTGGATCCACTACACTCGGGTGAAGAAGGCACCGTAAAGTCGATGGAAGTGGGAGAGTTGTAGAAGATCTTGAGAAATTAAGTTAACTCTGAAACATAACTAAGTTTTTGGTTTTGTTGGTTTTTCAGTCTATGGTGGTGGAAACGGATCAAAATTGGATGGTCAAATGAATTTGTAATGAATGTTCAGGCGCAGACTCCAGTCCAAGCAGAAATAGACTCGGAATAGGTAATTCCAATACCAGGAAATTAGGTAATACCTGAACACACCCTGGATAGATAAAGTTTTTGAGAGACTGGTTGTGGACGTTAATTCCTGGATAAAGTCACTGATTGAAATACTTCTGCTCTTGATTATAATGTTTCTGGCAAACTATTTGGCATATCGTTGCATCAAAAGAGACGTAATACAAAGAACACGATGAAGCAATAGAATCTTGACAGCATTGTCAAAAGACAATGATCGGTTCAAAAGTGATCCACCACCATATGACAATCATGGTTTTGCTATGGAGACAGCAGAAATACAAGAGTGAAAGTATTGGAATGTGATTATCAATACTTTCAAAAGGGGGAAATGTTACAGATACAGAATTAATTTAGTTAACAACTTATCATCACAATAACTAGTCAAGCAATTGTTAAGCACTTTCTAATCACCTAGTAATAGTTCAATCAATTAGCTAAGCACTTACAAATAACTCAAACACCTATTGATTAAGTAAGTATTCATTTGAATCACATAAGGATCAAACTGAGAGTTACATACCACACCAGTTGGGGACCTGTTACCTTAGACAGGAGACCCTGGTAAATGTATTCGTTAGGTTACCTTGGCTATTACCTTAGTTGTTACTAAAACAAAGAGGCTGATTTCTTTTTTTTTTACCAATCACTGTGATTTTGGAAATTTTGTGTTTGTTGGAAACCAATCAAGGTGAAGGGCTAAGTTGATAGATGCATATTTTTTGCATGTTTGTATTGGCGAATGTGATTCTTTTGTTTGAGCTGTATAAAAAACCCTTAAAATGGTGAGTAACAAGGAAGCACCTATGGAGGAGCTCTCCCCATCGTTTAATCAACTCTGCATAATAAATAAGTGCCTGTTTATCTGCATTCCTTTGTAGAGAAGTTTTTGTGATTGGGGATCCCCAACACCTGGGATTTTAGATAGCTTCCACAGGAAAGCAGCTATAAAGGTGGCACAGAGCTAACTGATAGCTTACACGGGGGCCTTCGTACCCCTATAGGTGGGGTCTGCGTACTTGCTTTCTTGTAGCTCTCAGCGTCAGTGGCATAACTTCTACCAGCAGCCTGTATTTTAAATGTGAGGTGAACAGGTCAAGTGCACGAGAGTGGAGATAGCTCCCTCAGGAAAGCACCTGCAAAGGTTAAACAGTGCTGGCTAATAGACTACACAGGGACCAACGCAGCACTCTAGGTGGGGTCTGCGTACCTGCTTACTTGTAACCTCCACACACAGTGGGGTAACTTCTACCGGCAACTTATTGATATCAATATTATGACTACTGTTGGGACAGAATCAGGGCTTTCCCTCCAGCATTCCTTCCCCCACCTTCACCAATAGCTGTGGGTGAGGACAATCTTGGGAGGGACCACGGTCAGAACAGTTGACCCAGGCAGACCAAGGAGATATTCCATACCATATGACGTCAGCTCAGTAATATAAACTGGGGGAGAGGAGCAGAAAGGGGAGGCAAGATTCATTTCTGGCCTTCCAAAAGCAATAACTACGCGTACCGAAGCCATGCTTCTCAGGAGGTGGCAGGACATAACTGCAGATGGGAAGTAGAGAGTAACAGCTTTATCTGCATTTGATTTTCTTCCAGCGTGCGTGGCTTTGCTGTTTCTTTATTAAACTGCTTTTATCTCGACCCACGAAACTCCCATCTTATTTTCTCCCCTTTCCTGGCTTGCTGAAGAGATGTGAGATAGAGCAGTGTGGTGGGCACCTGGAATCCAGTCAGGGTCAAACTACCACAGTGGCAAAGTGCTGGCTACTGTGCTGTTTGATTGGACATAGCTCCCACAGGAAGGCAGATGAAAAGGTGAAAAAGTGCTGGCTATTGGGATACACTGGGACCTACGTACCACTGTAGGTGAGCTCTGCGTACCAGCTTTCTTGTATATCCCAGACACAGTGGCGTAACTTCTTCCAACAGCCTGTATTTTCAATGGAGATGAGCAGGCCAAGTGCGCGGGTTTGGAAATAGCTCCCACAGGAAACACCTACAAAGGTGGCACAGCGCTTGCTGATAGACAACACAGGGACTTACGTTCCACTGTATGTTGGCTCTGCGTACCTGTTTTCTTGTAGCTAACAGACGCAGTGGCGTAACTTCTACCAGCAGCCTGTATTTTCAATGGGAGTTGAGTAGGCCAAGTGTGCGGGATTGGAGATAGCTCTCAAAGTAAAGCAGCTGCAAAGTTTTCCCAGTGCTGGATTATAGACTTCACGGGGACCTACGTACCACTGTAGATGTGATCTGCGTACCTGCTTTCTTGTAGCTCCCAGAGGCAGTGGTGAAAGTTCTACCAGCAGGTTGTATTTTCAGTGGTAGCTGAGCAGGCCAAGAGCGCAAGATTTGATATAGCTCCAACAGAAAAGTAACTGCAAAAGTGGCACAGTGCTGGCTCATAGGCTACACGGGGATCAACGTACCACTGTTGGTGGAGTCTGCATATCTGCTTTCTTGTAGCTCCCAGACGTCATGATGTAACTTCTACTGGCAGCCTCTATTTTTCATGAGAGCTGAGCAGGCAGAGTGCGCAGGATTGGCAATACCTCCCACGGGAAAACAACTGCAATGGTGGCACACTGCTGGCTGATAGACTACACGGGGATATTCCTTCCACTGTAGGTGGGGTCTGTGTATGTGCTTTCCTATAGCTTTCAGAGGAAGTGCCCTAACTTGTATCAGGCTGCCCGTAGAAGTTACACCACTGTGTCTGGGAGCTGAAAAAAAGCAGGTACGCAGACCCCACCTAATGTGGTATGTAGGTCCCCGTGTAGACTATCAGCAAGCACAGTTCCACCTTTACTGTATCTTTCCTGTGGGAGATATCTTTATTCCTGCGCACTTGGTCTGCTTAGCTACCATTGTAAATACAGGCTGCTGGTAGAAGTTATGTCACTGTATCTTGGAGCCACAAGAAAGCAGGTACGTAGACCCCACTTTCAGTGGTACGTAGGTCCCCGTGTAGCCTATCAGCCAGCACTGTGCCACCTTTCAATTGGTTTCCTTTGCGAGCTATCTCCAGTCCCGCGCACTTGCCCTGCTCAACTGCCATTGTAAATACAGGCTGCTGGGAGAAGTTACATCACTGTGTATGGGAGCTACAGGAAATCAGGTACTCAGACCCCACTTTCAGGGGTATGTAGATCCCCGTGTAGTCCATCAGTAAGCACTATGCGACATTTGCAGCTGCTTTCCTGTGGGAGCTATCTCCAATCCCGAGCACTTGGTCTGCTCAGCTCAGAGTGAAAATACAGTTTGCCTGTGGAAGTTACGCCACTGCCTCTGTAAGCTACAAGAAAGCAGGTACGTAAAGTCCACCTACAGTGGTACGTAGGTCCCCATGTAGCCTATCAGCTAGCACTGTGTAACCTTTGCAGCTACTTTTGTCTGGGAGCAGTCTCCAATCCCACACACTTGGTCTGCTCAAGTAACATTGAAAATACATCCTGCCGGTAGAATTTTCGCCACTGTGTCTGGAAGCTACAAGAAAGAAGGTACGCAGACCTCACCTACAGTGGTACGTTGGTCCCCGTGTAGCGTATCAGCCCCCAATGTGTCACCTTTGTAACTGCTTTCCTTTGGGAGCTATCTCCAATCCCGTGCACTTGGCCTGCCCAGCTCCAATTTGAAATACAGTCTGCTGGTACATTTTACGCCACTATGTCTTGGAGCTACAAGAATACAGGTACGCAGAGCCCACTTACAGTGGTACGTAGATCCCCTTGTAGCCTATCAGCCAGAACTGTTCCACCTTTGCAGCTGCTTTCCTGTGGGAGTTATCTCCGATCCCATGCACTTGGTTTGCTCAGCTCCCGTTAAATATAAAGACTGCCAGTAGAAGTTACGCCACTGCCTCTGGGAGCTACAAGAAAGTAGCTACAGAGGCCCCATATACAGTGGTACGTTGGTCCCTGTTTAGCCTACCAGCTAGCACTTTGCCACCTTTTTAGCTGCTTTCATGTGGGAGCTATCTGTATTCCCGCGCACTTGGACTGTTCAACTCCAATTGAAACACTGGCTGTCAGTAGATGTTATGCCACTGCGTCTGGGAGACACAAGCAAGCAGATACGCAGACCTTACCTACACTGTTGTTCAGGTCCCCATGTAGTCTAATAGCTAGCACTGTTCCACCTTTGTAGGTGCTTGCCTGTGGGAGCTATCTCCAATCTCGCACACTTGTCCTGCTCATCTCCCATTGAAAAAAATACAGACTGCCCGTAGAACTTACGTCACTGTGTCTGGCAGCTCCAAGAAAGCAGGTACGCAGACCTCACCTACAGTGGTACGTAGGTCCCCGTGTAGCATATCAGTCAGCACTGTGCCACCTTTGTAGTTGCTTTACTGTGGGAGGTATTTCTAATCAAGTGCATTTGACCTGCTCAGCTCCTAGCTGTTTTTAGAAGGCCTCATGCACATACAAATCCTGATCAAGTTTCCTGTAGTGGACACCTACAATAATATCAACTGCCTTGCCCTGGCCAATAATTTTTACCCATAAGTATTCTCTCCTCATCCCCACCCAGGCACAGTTCAATACATACTAATTGCTCTCTCACACAGAGAGCAACTCCACCTCCATGCCTTCTCAGTCTGTCTTGCCTGAACAATACATAACCCTCCATGGCTATTCTCCAGTCATGGTAGTTGTCCAAAAACGTCTGTGACAGCAATGAGATCGTAGCCCTGCATCAGCACCCACATCTCAAGTTCCTTCTGCTTATTCCCCTGACTGCGTGTATTGGAGTAGAAGTTACGCCACTACCTCTTGGAGGTACAAGAAAGCAGGTACGCAGACTCCACCTACATTAGTATGTAGGTATCTGTGTAGCCTAACAGCCAGCACTGTGCTTCTTTTGCAACTGCTTTCCTGTGGAAGCTATCTCCAATCCTGTGCACTTGGCCTGCTCAGCTCCCATGGAAAATAAAGGTTGCCAGTAAAAGTTACAACACTGCGTCTGGGAGCTACAAGAAAGCAGGTACACAGTCCCACCTACAGAGGTACTTTGGTCCCTGTGTAGCTTATTAGCCAGAACTGTTCTAACTTTGCCGCTGCTTTTGTGTGGAAGCTCTTTCCAATACCGTGGACATGGCCTGCTCAGCTCCCATTGAAAATAAAGGCTGACATTAGAAGTTACACTACTGCCTCTGGGAGCTACTAGAAAGCAGGTACTCAGACCCCGTCTACATTGGTATGTAGGTCCCTGTGTAGCCTAACACCCAGCACTGTGCTAACTTTGCCACTGCTTTCCTGTGGAAGCTATTTCCAATCCCGTGGACTTGGCCTTCTCAGCTCCCAGTGAAAGTACAGGCCGCCAGTAGAAGGTACGCCACTGCGTCTGGGAGCTAAAAGAAAGCAGATACGCAGACAACACGTACAGTGGTACATTGATCCCCGTGTTGCTTATCAGCCAGCCATGTGCCACCTTTACAGCTCCTTTCCTATGGGACCTATCTCCAATCTTGCACATTTTACCTGCTCAGCTTCCACTGAAAAAATACAGGCTGCTGGTAGAAGTTATGCCACTGCCTCTGGGAGCTGCAACAAAGCAGGTACGCAGAGCCCACCTACAGTGGTTCGTAGGTCCCTGTGTAGCCTATCAGCCAGCACTGTGCCACCTTTGCAGCTGCTTTCCTGTGGGAGTTATCTCTAATCCCACGCACTTGGCCCGCTCAGCTCCCACTTTAAGAAATACATGCTGCTGGTAGAAGTTACGGTAATGCGCCTAGGAGCTATAAGAAAGCAGGTATGTAGACCCAATCTACATTAATACTTAGGAACCTGTGTAGCCTAACAGCCATCACTGTGCCACTTTTTCAGCTGCCTTCCTTTCAGAGCTATCTCTAATACTGCAAACTTGGTATGCTCAGATTCCTTTGAAAAAATACAGGCTTCCTGTAGAAGTTACGCCACTGCGTCTCGGAGCTACAGGAAAGCAGGTAGGCAGACGCCACCTACGGTGGTAAGTAGGTCCCTGTGCAACCTATCAGCTAGCAATGTGTCACCTTTGCAGCTGCTTTCCTGTTGGAACTATTTCCAATCCTGCGCACTAGGCCTACTCAGGTCCCATTAAAATACTGGCTGCAGGTACAGGTTACACCACTGCATCTGGAGATTAAAAAAAGTATGTACGTAGACCCTGCCTACAGTGGTACGTAGGTCCCCGTGTAGCCTATCAGCCAGCACTGTTACACATTTGCATCTACTTTCCTGTGGGAGCTATCTCCAATCCACCTGTAGAGCAGCCAGCACTGTTGATGGATCTGCAGTCACAAAAAACTTCTCTACACAGGAATGCAGATAAGCCAGGCACTTCTTTATTTTGCAGTGCTGGGAAAACACGGGGGATAGCTCCTCCATAGGTGCTTAGTTGTTAGTTTCCATTTTCAGGGTTTTTATACAGCTCAAACAAAAGAATCACATTTGCCAACACGAGCATGCATAAAATGTTAATCTATCAATTTAGCCCTTCACGTTGATTGGTTCCCAACAAGCACAAAATTTCCAATATCACAGTGTTTGTTAAAAAAAAAATATCAGCCCCTTTTTTTTAGTAACAACTAAGGTAATAGCGAAGGTAACCTAACGAATACATTTACCAGGGTCTCGTGGCTAAGGTAACAGGTCCCTATCAGGTGTGGCATGTCACTCTTCCAGTTTGATCCTTATGTGATTTAAATGAATACTTACTTAATCAATAGGTGTTTGTATCATTTGCAAGTGCTTGGCTAATTGATTGAACCATTACGAAGTGATTAACAAGTGCTTACAAGTGTTTGATTACTTATGGTGATGATAAGTTGTTAACTAAAATAATTGTTTATCTGCAACATTTCCCCTCTTTGAAAATATTCATAATCACATTCCAATACTTTCACTTCTATATTTCAGTTGTGACTAAACCATGATTGTCATATGGTGGTGGATAACCTTTGAACCGATCATTGTGTCTTGTCAATGCTGTCAAGATTCTATTGCTCCATCGTGTTCTTTGTATTATTTCTCTTTTGATGAAGCAATATGCCAAATAGATTGCCAAAAATATTATAATCAATAACAGAAGTGTTTCAATCAGTGACTTTATCCAGGATTTTAGGTCCAGGCCCAGTCCCTCAAAAACTTTATCTATCCAGCTTCTGTTCATGTCTTCCCTAATTTCCGGTGTTTCCCTTTCTATGTTGTCTAATTGATCTAAATCGTGTTCTACATCTGTGGTGACATTTGGAATGTGTATGCAACAATGGTCTACTCTGTCTTTTAGGAGGCCACACACCCCATGTTCCTTCAGCAACAGCATGTCCAGAGTCATTCTATTTTGCAGTGCCTTTCTAGAGGTAGCCTGTAATTGTAAATTCAGTTGTTTAAATCCCTTTCTTGTCACATTTGCCAACCGTTCAACCTGCCCAGTCAATCTATACAGCCACTCTCTATTTCGGTAGGATGCTATAGGATTTAAGAGAGATTCTAGTGCCCAGCCAATTTTTACTCGAGTACCTGCATCATTCCAATCATCATTGTCTAATTTTGATCTTTTCACTCGTGTCAAATGCAAACTTTCCAAACTGCCTTTAAAGGGAGATTTTTTCCAAATTGGGCATAATGTACTTCTTCACATTCCCACCAAGGAACCTTTTTTTCCTTTTCTCTTGTCAAAGTACTTCTATCTAATACTAACCTGCTTACCATGAATTCAAGTCCATCCCATTCAAAACACTAAGATGTCTTAGCCCTGTATCTGAATTGTAAGTTTACACTAACACCCCAAACTGAATTCCATTCCTCCTCCCTGTTTGCTGTTCTGTTAACCTGTACACATTCCCATTTCATAGTCATTCGGGACACATTCCTTGTTTTTGCTTCATCATATCTGCACCAACCAACATCTCCAAATCTTCCTATGGTGGTAAATTGCAAATTTAGCAACTTATAACAGTCCACTCTATTACCGGGGATTGTCCATTGCTTTCTAATGTAATCTACTCTCTCTTCCGAACTTATCACTTCTTTTTGTTTACAGTGTGCAGTCCCATTTTTTTTTAACAGTGGTAAAATTCATGATTAAGATTCCACTGCCAGTGGTATAGGTAGGCAAGCAGTAATTTGGGAAACATTTTTCAGATGTGCGAATTTCTTAATCAAACATATAATCAGATTTTCCTCCTGACTTTTTCCTGGTATTGGAATTACCTGTTCCGAGTCTATTTCTGTTTGGACTGGAGTCTGGACCCGAACATTCAATACAAATCGATTTGATCATCCAATTTTGATCCATGTTTACACCACCATAGACTTAAAAAACAACAAAAATGAAAACTTAGTCATGTTTCTGAGTTAACTTCAATTTCTCAAGATCTTCTACAACTCTTCCACTTCCATGAGCTTGATACTATCTTCTTCACCCGAGTGTAGTGGATCCAGGCATCTGATTCTGCAATCTTGATTGCAGTGAAGGTGGTCAGCAACACCTGGTATGGTCTTTTCCACCTTCCTTGCAGAGGTTCTTCCTTCCATGTCTTTATGTAGACGTAATCTCCAGGCAGGATGTTGTGTACTGGATTTTCCAAAGTCAGAGGTCCATTCCACACTACTGCACTTCAGAGCCTGTTTAGCGTTTTTCCAAGAGAAAGCAAATACTTATATACATCTTGTTTTCCTGTCACATGCATATTTGGATATGTTCAGGAACCTCATGGGGATTTCCATACATTAGGACTCATAAAGACATGCTGACATTCCAGTTCGAGGTTTCACTATTATTTGTAGAAATGCAAGTGGATGTGCCTGAGGCCATTTCAATTTGGCCTCCTGACAAATTTTTTCAATTTTTCTTTCTGGGGTCTAATTCATTCTTTCCACTTTTCTACTTGATTGCTATCTTCAAGGGACATGTAAATTCCAGGAAGTTCCTAGGACTTTGCTTACCTCTTGTACCACAATGGCCACGAAATGTGGTCCTCTGTCTGAAGATATTCCAAATGGAACTCCAAACCTTGGAATAATTTCTTGCAGGAGCCATTTAACTGTTTCCTTAGCCTGATTGGTGCGACAGGGAATGGCTTCTGGCCATCCTGAAAAGGTGTCAACCCCAACCAACATATATTTATATCCAGTGCATTTAGGTATATCTATAAAATCAATTTCCAAATAATCTCCTGGTTCCACTCCAGTTTTTATTTTGCCCATCTGTACTCTTTTTTGTACTACTGGATTTTTCTTTAAACAAATTTCACATTTTGCCGTTACTGATTTGGCCATCTGAAACATTCGTACTTATATTACATTTCTTCACAGAAGATGAGTCATAGCTTCTGCACCCCAGTGACACTCCCTATGCTTTGTTTGCAAAATCTCTCTCATGATTAAGAGAGGCAATACTACCTAACCTGTATTTGTCGTCCACCATCCTTCTGAATTTTTCTCTTAATTTAGTAACTTAGCCAATTTCTCATCCTCCCCTGAATATTTCGGTTGCTCCTTAGGAAGCGCTACTGTTCTGGTGGGGATGGTTGCCATTTGTGAGACTGTATGTTGTGCTATTTTACTATGTTTGAGTTCCCTGTCTGATGTGCTTTACAATCCATGATTGCCACTTGAACTGGTTCCTGCACTGCCACTAGCAGTTGTAAGGTTTCTTTTTGATGCTTAATGTTTGTTCCCTGGGAGGACAGTAGTCCTCTTTCTTTCAAGAGGGTGCCATGGACATGGACTACTGTCATGGTTTGACATGACAACCTTTTCTGGTATGGGGGAAGGGGCTGCAAAGATGGCTCCTGCAAGAAGTTGCTCACAACTCTCCCCAGCTCAGAAAAGGCTCACTTCTGGGGCTGAGCCAATTAGACGCCTCCACGATCACTTTTTAAGAAGAAGCCGGAAGGGGAGGTGTCTTCCTCCATCTTCTTTCTTTCTTCTGGCCCTTCTTCTCTTCTTCTGGCTGGTGGTGGTGCAAGGAGTAGGAACGGTGAGAGAAACAACCATGCGGACTCCAAGGTCAGTGATGAAAGAGAGGAGGTGTACTGTAGCAGAGACTCCCCTGCATTCTATGGAGAGAACTGGTGAAGCTGAGATTTATTTTCATTTCTTTAAAGACCCCGAGCCAGGGACAGTGATTTTGGCCGGAGGAGGCCTTGTCCCGAAGGAGGGGCCCTTTATCACTATGACTGGAGCAGGCCCTGTCCCGAGGAAGGGACCTTGCAAGTGCAGAAACTGCAACCGCGGTGAAGAATCCACGTCAGAGATATTCACCAAGGACTGTGTCCCGAGGAAGGGACCTTGCAAGTGCAGAAACTGCAACCGCAGTGAAGAATCCACGTCAGAGATATTCACCAAGGACTGCGTCCCGTGGAAGGGAACCTGTATCGACAGAAGCCGCAGCTGCTGGGAACAACCCACACCAGAGAAGTTTGTTAAGGACTGTGTTCCAGGGGAGGAATCCCGTGTTGGAGCAGGGGAAGAATGCCAGGAGTCATCCTCATCTGAGAAGACAGAAGCGGCAGAGCCCATCTGTGAGAGACTGACCACATCCCCCACTCCCTGCCCCCCTGAGCCGTTGGGGGGGAGGAGGTAGAGATATCGGGAGCAGTGAGCTGGGCCCGGGAAGAAAGGAGGGATGGGGGAGGGAGATCTTAAAGTGCTGGTTGTAATTTTCTCATCATCCTACTCCCTTTTTGCTTTTATTCTGTTCTGTTTCTTGTAGAATAAACTTTCCTACTTTCCTCTCTAAGTCGAGTACTAGAGTCTGTTTTGCCCAGAACCATAATTGGCAGTGAGCCCTCCCTGCCCTTGTCTCAATCCACAACAATCTTGCTTATCTTTTTACTCCCATTTCGCTGGGTCCTCCGCCATCTTAATGAGGGTAGGGGTGAATGGTGGCATCGAGCGAGAAACTGTCGTGGTGCTGTTGTGCTAGCTGGGCCAAACCACAACAAGATATCTTTCTGTCACTCAGAAAGACTACAAGATTTAGAAAGTTAGTTGTTTAAAACACTACATCATCCTGCTCAGTGAGAATTACCTGGTATTTCATCATTCAGCTCGGGGATAACCAATGTCCCCTTTTTTCCTCGAACATTGTGGTTTCCATATGTGGGACATAGACTGTAAAAGTCCTTCCGAAGGTCAGCTTTCTTGCTTCTTGGATCAGTGTGACAGTTGCAGCTACTCTTCGCAGACAAGAAGGCTTTGCTCACCAAGTCCAGTTGTTTGGAAAAATATCCTACTGGTCTCTTCCAGCTTCCTAGTTTCTGCGTCAGAACTCCTCGAGCCAAATGCTATTGTTCATGAACAGATAACTGAAAGTCTTTGCTTAGATCTGGAATCCCTAAGGCTGGGACTGTCATCAGAGCTATTTTAAGCTTTCAGAAAACTTCCTGCTGTTCTTTGCCCCATGTAAAAGGGGTAGATTTTTGGGCTTCATATAACGGTTTGGCTATAAGACCATAATCCATGATCCAGAGCATGCACCAGCCCATCATTCCCAAAAATGTCCGCAACTCATGCACAGTGTGTGGTTCCAGAATAGCAAAATTTGCTTCCTTTCAATTTGTCCCCAGCCTCAGTTCTCCTTTTGAAATTTCGAGGCCCAAAAAGATCACTGTTTGGCTGCTATTTGAGCTTTTTCTTTTGATACCTTGTACCTGTTTAATCCCAAAAAGTTTAAAAGTTTAGTGGTTACCTATACTCAGGCTGACCTTTCCGTTGTGGCAATTAGGATGTCATCCACATATTGGAGAAGTAAATGCTCTGGTCTCGGTGTCTCTTTCTTTTCATTAGTCCAAAGTTCCAGTTCTTTTGCCAGTTGTCTTCCAAAGATAGTGGGGCTGTTCTTCAATTCTTGGGGTAGCCGTGTCCATGTTAACTGTACCTTACGTCCTGTTTGGGGCTTTCCCACTCAAAAGCAAATAGTTTACGGCTTTCCTTTTCCAAAGGGATACAAAAGAAAGCATCTTTTAAATCAAGCACTGTAAACACTGATAATTTTCTCTCAGAGCTGTGGGTAAGGTATATGGATTTGCTACAACTGGATGTATATCTTTCACAATATGATTTATGGGTCTTAAGTCCTGAACTAACCTATACTCTCACTCACATCTAGAATTTGATATTTTAGAAATTTTTCAATTACTACTTTTAATACTTGTTTTGCCTCAGGTTTTATTGGGTATTGTTTCACGCTGATCGATTTTACTTTTTCTTTTATTTCAATATTTTTCCTGTCTTTGATCCAGGTATTTTTAGTAACAAGTCCCCGTTTTCAAAGACAATTTTTGCATTTAATTTAGACAACAAGTCCCTCCCTATCAGGGGTATGGGACATTCCGAAACATACAAAAATTCATATGTTAGCACTTTATTGCCAAATTGTAAATTTAAGGGTTGCAAAAATGGCCGATTTTCTCTTTCCCTGTGGCTCTCACAATATTTGCAGTTTTAGTTCCTATTGCTCCCCTACATGTATTTAAAACTGAACACATTACTCCCATGTTTATATTGGGTTCTATTCTGTGGGATTTTATTTGGGGGGGGGGGGGGGGGGTTCTTGGTGTTTTTTTTTTTCCCTCTTTTTTTTTTTCTTTTTTTATCTTTCTCACTTTATCTGGGTGCTCCTTATAGGAGTCAGTTGATTTTTTTTTTCCTCAGAGAATTAAATCAGAAGGTGAGAAAGGCACTTTCATGTGTACTGGTTCACTCTGCCCAACCCCTTGCCTTAATGGGGCAATTATATGCTGTTTGACTTTAGAATTTAAGGGGATCTTTAAGGTGGTTATTAAATGAGTACAGCATTGAATTATCTTGGACACCAATGAGGAAGATTCTTTGTCAGAGTCCTCATTTTTCCACGTTACTACTATCTGGATAGGGCCGGGATCCCTCCCTAGAACCAGCACTCCAGAATGTATCCTTGTCAGGTTGCTGGGTCCCTGTTCAGGTTCATGTTGGGAAGCGGGTAAGTGAGAGAGGGTGTATATACAGGAACAGCTCTCCCCCCTTAAGGGTCAAATGTTTAAGACACATTCTTACTGCAGTGCATGGGGAGCAACGGTTTTGAACCTTTTGTTTTTCTACTATGAGTGACATTGCGCGATTTGTTCATTCAGATTATTTCTACCATTCAGATTTTTCTCTTAAATAAAAGAACAGATCTACATATTGGACTTTATCTCACTTTTCCTCGCTCTTATTAAAAAACAACATTAATGGCAAGATAGTATTATAACGTAGTATTCCATTCAGGGGCCACAATTCCTCAACATCCAGAGCATACATTGGCCACGTATGATTGCAATATTCATTAAGCTGCTTTTTACACAAATCATTATGTATTTCTCTCCAGTGAGCCAAAAGGCAGCCCAAAGGAGAGGTTTTTGGCACAGGGCCCTTATTGTTAGAATTTCCTGCCCTAAACAGGTTTGACCATTTAGATGCCATAGCCAAAAATTATGGTCTCCTTCAAACACAGAACCTTAGAGGTACAGTTCAAGATTTCTAGACATGATTACAGTGCACTATAAGTTTGTCCTGGTTTGAGCCAGGATAGAGTTAATTCCCAAGAGGAACCAGGAAAGGGCACAGCCTGAACAGCTGACCCAGGCTGGCCAGCAGGTATTCGATACCATCCTAACCATCATGCCCAGGGTATAGGTGGGGGCTGGCCAGAAGAAGCTCTTCCGGGGGGTGCGGACTCTCGGTCGCCGGTCCGGAGTGGTCGCTCACGTCAGGTCCCGGGTGGTGAGCAACTGTATCACTCACCAGTTTTCTTTGTAATATCCCCTTGTCTTTGTTATAGTTGTTACTCTTCCATTTTCCCCAGTAAACTGTTCTTATTTCAACTTACACCGGCTCTTTTACTTTTTTTCTCCCTCTTTGATCCCCTATGCATTCCGTCGAGAGGGGTAGGGGGAGGAGTCGCGGTTTCCTTCCCCTTTGCTACGGCTGGGAAAAAACACGACATTAATTGGCGCCCAACGTGGGGCCCGCGAGGTTGAAATAGAACAGAGTGGATTTAAACAAAATCCTTGTGTACACTCCTGACACTAACTGATTGCTGATCGTAATGTTTGTTGATATGCTTGTATGGTGTTATTACATACCCATATCTGCATCATGTATGTCTTGTGATAGTGTTTCTCGTCCGTGGAAAGTGTATGAAAATTCTCATGTTACTGCACTGGATGGGATTGGCTTATGATATGATTTTGTCATGGGTTATTAAGTTGGGTTGGAATGTGTACATGGCTTTTTTGTCTCTTCCACATTTTCTCCTAGAACTTAATAATGGCACTCAATTTATGGGAAAAACTGACATGTGTAATTCCACTCACTATGTCACCCTCATTTCTTCAAGGTGCTTCTAATGGATTCTAACAATAATACTTGGAATGTTCTAATTACCATGTTTGTATTATTTTCCCATGTTTTCACCTTGACTTGGATTGTAAAATTTTTTTGAGAACTGTGAGGAGAGGCATACAGAATATGGGCAGGTGTATAGGGAGTTTTTTACCTTTAAAGATTTGGAGAACACAGGAACCCATTCCTAACTCAGCTGTGCCAGAATCAGTTGCTGTTCCAACTTCAGCAGTGGATGTTGCAGTTGCAGCTGTGAACACTCATACCCAGACTGCTGACACTGTTGCTGTTACCACTGTGGACACTCATACCCAGACTGTGAATATTGTTGTTGTGTCCACTCAGACTGCTGCTACAACTGTGGATGCTCAAACCCAGACTGTTGCTGTTACACCTGCAGCCACTCAAACTGAGACAAATGATACAATTGCTGTTGAATCAGAGTATCAATTTGTGCCAGTGTCAGTTGCCCCTGTACAGAAAAAGAAATACACAAAAAAACCATTTTGCAGCACTAAGGATGAAGATGAACAAGGGATATCACATAGGGAAGAAGAGTTAGAGCCAGAGATAATCAGCCGGTCCTTGTCCCTGAGTGAACTGCAAGATGTGCAGAAAGATTACAGCCGTCACCCAGGTGAGCACATTATCACCTGGATGCTCCGATGCTGGGAAAATGGAGCCCACAGTTAGGACTTAGAGGAAAAGGAACCCAGGCAATTGGGCTCCTTGTCCCGGGACGGTGGCATTGATAAGGCCATGGGAAGACCGTCACAAACCCTCAGCCTCTGGAGGCGACTTTTGTTGGACATGAAGGAAAGATATCAAGGAAGATATTACAAGCCCCCCAAGTAAGTGGACCACCATGGAAAAAGGCAGTCAATATTTGAGGGAGTTAGCTGTGCTGGAGATTATATATAATGACTATGCACCCAAAGACCCAGATGAAGTTCAATGCACACGAATTATGTGGCAAAAGTTCCTACAAAGTGCACCACCAAACTATGCCAGTTCATTGGCAGTTGTCTCCTGGAAAGAAGATGAGAGGCAAACGGTGGAACAACTAGCTGCTCAGCTAGTTTGTTTCAGCTGTAGAGAAAATTTCACGGAAGTTTGACCAATTTGTGTCTCGCTCTCCACCTGCCAGTACTCCAGCTTTTAAGAATAAGCGTCCCCGTGCTCAAGAGCAGGAAAATAAGGAGTATACACCCCAGGATGTTTCACGGTCCAATCCACAGGACCAAGGAGAGAATATGAGCAAGTGGGATAGGCCATCTACCCCATCTACTCCAAGAGCACAGGCACGGGAGTTGCGGAAAGGGTTAAAAGAAGTAACTCTCCTTGGAGGAATGCCCCTCCAGTTTCCAGTGAGCAACCCCCTAGACAAGATAGGAGGGTTGATTTCAATTCTGATTCCCTCGAGGGGACCTCTGGTGTTTCCTGGGAAACAGTAAATGATGACTGCAATGACCAGTATTAGGGGGCCCCTGCCTCCAGCCAGGTGGAGGAAAGGGATAATCAGGTTTATTGGACTATGTGGATTCGTTGGCCTGACACATTAGATCCAGAGGAATACAAGGCTTTAGTGGATACCGGTGCACAATGTACTCTGATGCCATCAAATTTTAAAGGGACAGAATCCATTTGTATTTCTGGAGTAACAGGGGGATTTCAACAGCTATCTGTATTAAAAGCTGAAATGAGTCTGACTGGCACAAATTGGCACAAGCATCCTACTGCGACAGGCCCATGCATCTTAGGTATAGATTATCTTAAAAGAGGGTATTTTAAGGACCCAAAATGATAAAGGTGGGCCTTTGGTGTGGCTGCAGTGGAGGCAGAAGAGATTAAACAATTATCCAGCATGCCTGGCCTTTCAGAGGACCCTTCTGTTGTGGGCTTGCTGAAGGTTGAGGAGCCACAGGTACCAATTGCAACCACAACAGTGCACCGTCGGCAATACCGCACCAACAGAGACTCTGTGATTCCCATTCATAAGTTGATTCGCCAATTGGAGAGTCAAGGGGTGATCAGCAAAACTCACTCACCCTTTAACAGCCCTATATGGCCGGTGCAAAACTCTACTGGAGAGTGGAGACTGACAGTAGACTATTGTGGCCTGAATGAAGTCACGCCACCGCTGAGCGCGGCTGTGCTAGACATGTTGGAACTTCAATACGAATTGGAGTCCAAGGCAGCCAAATGGTATGCCACCATTGATATTGCTAATGCATTCTTCTCAATCCCTTTAGCAAAAGAGTGCAGGCCTCAGTTTGCTTTCACTTGGAGAGGGGTGCAGTATACTTGGAATCGACTGTCCCAGGGGTGGAATCACAGCCCCACCATTTGCCATGGACTGATCCAGGCCACGCTGGAGGAGGGTGAGGCCCCAGAACATCTGCAATACATTGATGATATTGTGGTGTGGGGTGACTCAGCAGTGAAAGTCCTTGATAAAGGAAAGAAAATAATTCAAATTCTTCTAAAGACTGGCTTTGCCATTAAACGCAGTAAACTCAAAGGACCTGCACAGGAGATCCAGTTTTTGGGAGTAAAATGGCAGGATGGACGTCGTCATATTCTAACAGAGGTGATAAAGAAGATTGCAGCCATGTCTCCACCAACTAACAAAAAGGAAACACAAGCTTTCTTAGGTGTTGTGGGTTTTTGCAGAATGCATATTCCAAATTATAGTATGATTGTTAGCCCCCTCCACCGTGTGACACGGAAGAAGAATGATTTTGAATGGGGTCCTGAGCAGCAACAAAGTTTTGAACAAATTAAACAGGACATTGTTCATGCGATGGCGCTTGGGTCAGTCCGGACAGAACCAAATGTTAAAAATGTGCTCTACACTGCAGCTGGGTAGAATGGCCCTACTTAGAGTCTTTGGCAGAGAGCACCTGGGGAGTGTCGAGGCCGATCCCTCGGGTTCTGGAGTCGGGGATACAGAGGATCCGAGGCCCGATACACTCCAAACGAGAAGGAGATATTGGCAGCATATGAAGGAATTCAAGCTGCATCAGAAGTGATTGGCACGGAAACACAACTCTTCCTGGCACCTCGACTGCCAGTGCTGGGCTGCATGTTCAATGGGAAGGCATTCCCTACGCATCATGCAACTGATGCTACACGGAGTAAGTGGATTGCACTGATCACACAAGGAGCTCGCATAGGGAAGCCTAGTCGCCCTGGGATTCTGGAGGTGATCACCAACTGGCCAGAGTGCGAAGATGGTGAAATATCACCAGAGAAGGTGACACGTGTTGACGAGGCCGCATGGTATGATGAACTGTCAGAAGATGAGAAGCGGTATGCCCTGTTTACTGATGGGTCCTGTTGCCTTGTGGGAAGGCATCGGAGATGGAAGGCAGCTGTATGGAGTCCCCTACCCAAAATTTCAGAAGCTGCAGAAGGAGAGGGTGAATCCAGTCAGTTTGCAGAGGTAAAAGCCATCCAGTTGGCTTTAGACATTGCTGAACTGGAAAAATGGCCAAGGATCTACCTCTCCACTGATTCGTGGATGGTGGCAAACGCTCTATGGGGATGGCTACAGCAATGGAGACAGAACAACTGGCAAAGATGGGCAAACTCGTCTGTGCTTCTCCACTATGGCAGGACATTGCTGCTCGATTGGAGAAACTAGTTGTGAAGGTGCGCCATGTAGATGCTCACGTACCCAAAAAGCGGGCCACAGAAGAACATCTGCATAACCAGCAAGTTGACAAGGCTGCTAAGGTTTCTCAGATAGATCTGGATTGGCAACATAAGGGGGAGTTATTTTTAGCTTGATGGGCCCATGATACCTCAGGTCATCAAGGCAGAGATGCTACCTATAAATGGGCTCGTGATCCAGGGGTGGACTTGGACACTATTGCACAGGTTATCCATGAATGTGAGACATGCTACAATTAAACAAGCAAAATGATTGAAGCCCATATGGTATGGAGGACGATGGCAGAAATATAAATACAGAGAGGCCTGGCAGATTGATTACATCACACTGCCAACGACTCGCCAAGGCAAACATTATTTGCTCACAATGGTAGAGGCAAGCACAGGATGGTTGGAAATATATCCTGTGGCTCATGCCACCGCCCGGAACACTATTCAAGGCCTTGACAGGAAAGTCCTCTGGAGACATGACACCCCAGAAAGAATTGAGTCAGACAATGGGACACACTTCAGGAACAACCTCATAGATGCCTGGGCCACAGAGCATGGCATTGAATGGGTTTATCATATTCCCTGTCATGCACCAGCCTCAGGAAAAGTTGAGAGATACGATGGGTTATTTAAAACCACACTGAAAGCAATGGGAGGTGGAATTTTCAAGCATTGGGATACACACTTGGAAAAGGCCACCTGGTTAGTCAACTCTAGAGGATCTGTCAATCGAGCTGGCCCTGCCCAATCAGAACCCTTATATATTGAAGAAGGGGACAAAGTCCCTGTGGTACGTATAAAAGACATGTTACGGAAGGCAGTCTGGGTGTGTCCTGTCTCAGGTAAAGGCAAACCCATCCGTGGGATTATTTTTGTCAAGGACCTGGGTGTACTTGAAGGGTGATGTGCAAGGACGGGGAGATTCAGTGTGTGCCTCAAGGGAATTTAATTCTGGGTGAGAATAACACATGAATTAAATTGTATAATAATAGCTGTTGAATGTCAGAATTCCTATAGTTGCTCTATGTTATGTATGTGTAGGTGATTATGATGTTTAAACCTAGACATGACGTGTAGATGGTATAGAATAAGGAGTGGAATGTCCTGGGCAAAACCAGGACAAAGTTGATCTTTCCGAAAATCACCCTTAAATTCCTTCCTGCCAACAGACACCCAAGGGGTGAATTCTCAGGTACTTTGCCATTTCAAAATCCTTTTAGTTACAAATACTTTCTCAACAGTCGTTTTGTTCTTTTGCTTCGCTTTTCTCCGGCTGCACCCCTTGCGGGATTAGAGAACCGCAAATCAAAGCTCCACACTGGCTTCGTGCGTAATTGTATGTCTCAATCACACACACAAAGACAGCTCACAACACAATATACAATAATACGCATATATATACACAAAGCACTTATTTATTATGCAGAGTTGATTAAACGATGGGGATAGCTCCTCCATAGGTGCTTCCTTGTTACTTACCATTTTAAGGGTTTTTCTACAGCTCAAACAAAAGAATCACATTTGTCAACACAAGCATGCATACAATATCCATCTATCAATTTAGCCCTTCACCTTGATTGGTTCCCAACAAACAGAAACTTTCCACAATCATAGTGATTGGTCAAAAATGATATCAGTCCCTTTGTTTTAGTAACAACTAAGGTAACAGTCAAGGTAACCTATGGAATACATTTACCTGGGTCTTCTAATTAAGGTAACAGCTAAGGTAACCTAACAAATACATTCCCCAGGGTCTTGTAGCTAAGGTAACAGGTCCCCATCAGGTGTGGTATACAACTCTTTCAGTTTGATCCTTATGTGATTCAAATGAATACTTACTTAATCAATAGGTGTTTGAGTTATTTGCAAGTGCTTAGCTAATTGATTGAACTATTACTAGATGATTAACAAGTGCTTAACAATTGCTTGACTACTTATTGTGATGATAAGTTGTTAACTAAAATAATTGTGAATCTGCAACAATGGCATTTTGGACCCCATATATAATCCACTGTTGGTACCTTTTCAGTCTCTGCATATGATCGTCCCTATTCGGATCCCATTGTGGGTCCCCTGTAGGGAAATTCTGATCTATGGTATCCCTTACTGTCCGAGTACGGACATCTTCTTCTGCCTGCATTCGAGTGGTTCTCAAAACCATTTGTTTTTCACTAGAGTTCATAAGAGTATCTAAAATCACCTGTATATCCTCCCAATCAGGATTTTGAGTTTTCATTATCATTCCCATTATTCTCTCCACTTACCATGATCCTCTCTATGAGGACCAGCTGATTCTTTCCATATTATTAGATCTGAGGGAGAGAAGGGCACTTCTACATACACTGGTACATGTTGCCCAACTCCCTGTCTCAAGGGGGCTATCAACTGTCTCCCTTCCCGTGTTTTTAGAGGAGTTATCAAATGAGTACGCTGTCTCGTTCTCCAGGATATTAGTGGCGACGAGTCCAAGTCTGATTCCTCCTCCTCTCTCGATCTACCGCTTTTTGGGCAGGGACCTAAATCATCAAGTCCTAGTGCCAGTCGCCCGGCTGGGCTATCAGACACAGAATCAGATAATGATGGAAGAGGGGGATATAATGGAATAGGAGCTATGGAGGCAGATGGAGCTATGTCCAATTCCGGCTCCGTATTATCACGCTCCTTTTCCTGTTGTTTTGTAGCCAAATGTTTACAAGCAAGTTTTAGTAAGGGTACAGGCAGAACAATTCTCTTTAGCCTTCATCTTTTTTACGGTTAATGGCATTTGGGTACATGTCTGCTTATCTAATTTGCATTTCTTTTGCCAATCTGCTTTCCCTCTTGCAGAATAACATTAATTGCAAGATTGCATTATAATTCAAAGTCCCATTTAAGGGCAACTTTTCCGCACTATCCAAATCATAAAACAGCAACACATGATTACAGTACTCTAAAAGTTCATCTTTGAGAAAATCACCCTTAAATTCCTTCCAGTGTGCAAACACCCAAGGGATGAATTCTCAGGTACTTTGTTTGTCATTTCAAAATCCTTTTAGTAAACAAATACTTCCTCAACAGTCGTTTCGTTCTTTCGCTTCACTTATCTCCGGATGTACCCCTCGCAGGATCACAGAACAGCGGATCAAAGCTCCGCACTCACTTCGTGCGCAATTGCATGTCTCAGTCACACACACACAGACAGCTAACACCACAATATACACAATATATACACAAGGCAATATACAAAGAAATATAGAAAACAATGTAGAAATCAATGTACAAAACAAAACCAAGAGGTAACTTTACCATATACTTATGTGGGCCCACTTATACCAATTACTAATTGCCAATTATCAATGTCAGCCCTGTGATCACTTTGTCCGACTTATGGACTGCAAGACAAATGCCAACCCTGCGATCGCTTTCGCGTTCGCCTTATGGGTGGCGCCCAGGCTCCCAATACCCACACGAGGATCCTCTAGCCCAACCAACGGAACTTTCGCTCCGTCTTACTGGCAGGCTGCTTTGGGCTTTCCCTGGGCCCAACCAAGCGGGGTCTCCGACACCGCGACATACAGGCTAGTTCACCAGATTCCACCCCCAACCAATTAGAAGTGCCTTACCACTCCAGGGAACGTTGCGAGGAGCTGTAAGGGTCGCAGGTGATGGTCTGAGAATCCCTCGGTGCACGCTGGAGTTCGATCAGCATGCGTACCCGTCTATTCTCAATCGCAAGGTCCCATCTGGGTTGCCAGAACTGTTGATGGATCCGCAATCACGAAAAACTTATCTACACAGAAATGCAGATAAGCCAGGCACTTCTTTATTATGTAGGGCTAGGAAAACAAGGGGATAGCTCCTCCATACATGCTTTGTTGTTAGTAACAATTTTCAGGGTTTTTATAGGGCTCAAACAAAAGAATCACATTTGCCAACACAAGCATGCATAAGATGCCTATCTATAATTTTTAGCCCTTCACCTTGTTTGGTTCCCAACAAGCACAAAATTTCAAAAACCACAGTGATTGGTCAAAAAAAGATATCAGCCCCTTTGTTTTAGTAACAACTAAGGTAATAGACAAGATAACGTAATGAATACATATACCAGGGTTTTTTGGTTAAGGTAACAGCTAAGGTAACGTAACAAATACATTTACCAGAGTCTCCTAGCTAAGGTAACAGGTCCCTATCAGGTGTGGTATGTAACTCTTGCACTTTGATCCTTATGTGATTCAAATGAATACTTACTTAATCAATAGATGTTTGAGTTATTTGCAAGTGTTCCTGTATATACACCTTCTCTCACTTACCATCTCCCCAAGATGAACCTGAACAGGGACCCAGCAACCTGACAAGGATACATTCTGGAGTGCTGGTTCAAGGGAGGACTCCCAGTACTGTCCAGATAGTAGTAACGTGGAAAAATGAGGACTCTGACAAAGAACCTTCCTCATTGGTGTCCAAGATAACTCAATGCTGTACTCATTTAATAACCACCTTAAAGATCCCCTTAAATTCTAAAGTCAAACAGCATATAATTGCCCCATTAAGGCAAGGGCTTAGACAGAGTGAACCAGTACACATGAAAATAGCATTCTCACCTTCTGATTTTATTCTTTGAGAAAAAAATCAACTGACTGATGCACCCAGATAAAGTGAGAAAGAGAAAAAAAAAACCTCAAAACACAAAAAAAACCCACAACCAGAAAATAGAACCTAATATAAACATGGGAGTAATGTATTCAGTTTTAAATACATGTAGAGGAGCAATAGGAAGTAAAACTGCAAATATTGTGGGAGCCCCAGGGAAAGAGGAAAATCGGCCATTTTTGCAACCCTTAAATTTACAATTTGGCAATAAAGTGATAACATATGAATTTTTGTATGTTTCAGAATGTCCCATACCCCTGATGGGGAGGGACTTGTTGTCTAAATTAAATGCAAAAATTGTCTTTGAAAACAAAGATTTGTTACTAAAATACCTGAATCAAAGACAAGAAAAATATAGATGATAAAAGAAAAACCAAGGGTGCTAGAATTATCTCCAGAAGTGGAGAATGCAGTGATCTCAATAGTGTGGGAAACTGAGATTCCATGAAAATCAAAATTGACACAACTGGTAAAAACTGAAATGAAAGGAAAAGTAAAATCGATCAGGGTGAGACAATACCTAATAAAACCTGAGGCAAAATAATGATTGAAAGTACTAATTCAAAAATTTCTGAAATATCAAATTCTAGAAGAATGTGAGTCAGAGTATAATATACCTATATTTCCAGTACAAAAACTGAATGGAGACTATAGGTTAGATCAGCATTTAAGACCCATAAATCAGATTGTGAATGATATTAATCCAGTTGTAGCAAATCCATGTGCTTTACTCACAGCTCTGAGAGAAAATTATCAGTTGTTTACAGTGCTTGATTTAAAAGATGCTTTCTTTTGTATCCTTTTGGAGAAGGAAAGTAGTAAAATATTTGCTTTTGAGTGGGAAAGCCCCAAACAGGATGCAAGGTGCAGTTAACATGGACACGGCTACTCCAAGAATTCAAAAACAGCCTGACTATCTTTGGAAGACAACTAGCAAAAGAACTGGAACTTTGGACTAATGAAAAGACAGTGACACCAAGACCAGAGCATTTGCTTCTCCAATATGTGGAGGACATACTAATTACATACAGGTAACCATTGAACTTTTTAACATTTTGGGATTAAACAGGTACAAGGTATCAAAAGAAAAAGCTCAAATAGTAGCCAAATAGTGATATATTTGGATCTCGAAATTTCAAAAGGAGAACTGAGACTGGGGACAAATCAAAAGGAAGCGATTTGTGCTATTCCGGAACCACATACTGTGCATGAGTTGCGGACATTTTTTGGAATGATGGGATGGTGCAGGCTCTGGATCATGGATTATGGTCTTATAGTCAAACCATTATATGAAGCCCAAAATCTACCCCTTTTACATGGAGCAAAGAACAGCAGGAAGATTTCCAGTAGCTTAAAATAGCTCTGATGACAGCCTCAGCCTTCGGCTTGCCAGATTTAGCCGAAGAGTTTCAGTTATTTATTCATAAACAATAGCATTTGGCTGTAGGAGTTCTGACACAGAAACTAGGAAGCTGGTAACCACAGTCTTGGAGCAAAAGGGGGGACATTGGTTATCCCCGAGCCGAATTATGAAATACCAGGTAATTCTCAATGAGCAGGATTTTGTAGTGTTTTTAACAACTAACCTTCTAAATCCTGCAGTGTTTCTGAGTACTTCACAGGAAGAGCAACAACTGGAACACGACTGTGTTGCAACCATTGAACATACATATTCTAGCAGAGAGGACCTGAAGGATGATCCTCTTGAAAACTCTGAATCGGAACTGTTCACATATGGCAGCAGCTTCATCATGAACGGAACTCGTCAAGCGGGATATGCGGTAATAACCTAAAACATGGTAATAGAAGCAAATGCATTGCACAGAAGACAGAACTGATTGCATTGACATGTGCTTTCGAATTAAGTAAAGGAAAAGGAGCTAATATTTGGACTGATTCAAAATATACTTTTGGAGTAGTCCATGTCCATGGAACCCCGTGGAAAGAAAGAGAACTACTGTGCTCCCAGGGATTAAGCATCAAAAGGAAATCTTGCAACTGCTAGTGGCAGTGCAGGAACCAGTTCAAGTGGCAATCATGCACTGTAAAGAACATCAGATAGGGAACTCAAAGATAATTGATGGAAACAGATTAGCAGATCAGACTGCTAGGAAAATAGCACAACACACTGTCTCACAAATGGCAACCATCCACACCAGAACAGCAGTGCTTCCTAAGGAGCCACTAAAATATTCAGGGGAGGATGAGAAATTGGCTAAGTTTCTAAATGCAGAGAAAAATTCAGAAGGTGGTGGCCGACAAGAACAGGTCAGGTAGTATTGCCTCCCTTAATCATGAGAGAGATTATTTCAAACAAAGCATAAGGAGTGCGAGGGGTTCAGAAGCTATGACTCAGCTTTTAAAAAGAAGTGTAATATCAATACAAATGTTGGAAATGGCCAAAGCAGTAACGACGAAATGTGAAATTTGTTTAAAGAACAATCCAATAGTACAAAAACGGTACAGATGGGCACACAAAGAAAACTGGAGTGGAACAAGGAGATTATTGGCAAATTGATTTTACAGAATTACCTAAATGCAATGGATATAAATATGTGTTGGTTGGGGTTGAAACTTTTTCAGGATGGCCAGAAGCCTTTCCCTGTCACATCGATCAGGCTAAGGAAACAGTTAAATGGCTCCTGCAAGAAATTATTCCAAGGTTTGGAGTTCCATTTTGAATATCTTCAGACAGAGGACCACATTTTGTGGCCAATGTGGTACAAGAGGTAAGCAAAGTCCTAGGAATTTCCTGGGATTTACATGCCCCTTGGAGACCACAATCAAGTGGAAAAGTGGAAAGAATGAATCAGACCCTAAAAAGACAAATTAGAAAAATTTGTCAGGGGGCTACATTAAAATGGCCTCAGGCACTTCCACTTGCATTGCTACAAAATAAGAGTGAAACCTCGATGTGGAATGTCAGTAAGTATGTACGAGGTTCCTGAACCAAATCCAAACATGTATGTGATGGGAAAACAAGATGTGTATAACTATTTGCTTCCTCTTGGAAAAATAACCTCTTAATAGGCTCTGAAGTGCAGTAGTGTGGAATCGACCTCTGACTTTGGAAAAATCCGGTAGACAACATCCTGCCTGGAGATTATGTCTACATAAAGACCTGGAAAGAAGAACGTCTGCAAGGAAGGTAGAAGGGACCATACCAGGTGTTGCTGACCACCTTCACTGCAATCAAGATTGGCGATTTAGATGCCTGGATCCACTACACTTGGGTGAAGAAGACACCATCAAGCCCATGGAAGTGGGAGAGTTGTAGGAGATCTTGAGATATTGAAGTTAACTCTGAAACATGACAAACTTTTATCTTTTTTTTTTTATTTTTCAGTCTATGGTGGTGGAAACATGGATAAAAATTGGAGGATCAAATCAATTCGTATTGAATGTTAAGGCCCAGATCCAGTCCAAACAGAAATAGACTCGGAACAGGTAATTCCAATATCAGGAAATTAGGTAAGAAACAGCCTGGATAGATAAAGTTTTTAGATACTGGGCCTGGACCTGGAATTCTGGATAAAGTCACTGATTTAAACACTTCTGCTATTGATTATAATGTTTCTGGCAAACTATTTGGCATATTGTTGCATCAAAGGAGAAATAATACAAAGTACACGACGAAGCAACAGAATTTTGACAGCATTGTCAAGAGACAATGATCAGTTCAAACGTGATCCACCACCATATGACAATCATGTTGTTGTTACGGAGACAACATTAATACAAGAGTGTGGAGAAAAAATGAGGGAGCATGGACATGGATCCCGGGGTATAATGTTAGGCCTATTGGGGCAAGGCAGCCTGGACTCTAGTTATATGGACTTGATGCACAATCAAGAGCAGAGTCAGAGCCATGGTTAAAGCAGTTGCTGTCACGTAGACAGCAGGCTGCTTTCTGTTCCCTCAAGGTCAGACTGTTTTCGGCTAAAGGTGGTAAACAACTTTGGAGAAAAACAAGATGGGAAAATGTGCGGGAGCCTGCTTATCGCAGAAACCGCAAGTAGGATGAACATGAAAATGTAATCTATTAGCTGCTGTTGCTGAGCTAGCTTTGAACCTGCTGTGTATATAAGTTAGAGCCCGCTTTCAGTAAAGGGAAGAAGATTTCTGCTATCACTCACGTTGAGTAGGACTGATTTCTTCCAACCCAGCTGAGAATCAGACCCTGGGTTGATAGCGGCATGAAGTAGGCTTAGAGCTGTTTTTTTTAGGCTTCAAGTCTGGTTTTTAGACTTCGAATTCGGTTTTGATTTTTTAGGCTACGAGCCTGGTTTTTAGACTTTGAGTCTGGTTTTGTTTTTAGGCTTCGAGCCTGGTTTTTTAGGTCAAGAGTCGAAAACTTCGCAGCACAAGAGTGAAAGTATTGGAGTGTGATTATCAATACTTTCAAAGGAGGAAAATGTTGCAGATAAAAAATTATTTTAGTTTACAAATTTTCATCACAATAAGTAGTCAAGCACTTGTTAAGCACTTTTTAACCAACTAGTAATAGTTCAGTCAATTAGCTGAGCACTTGCAAATAACTCAAACACCTCCTGATTAAGAAAGTATTCATTTGAATAACATAAAGATCAAACTGCAAGAGTTATATACCACACCTGATAGGGACCTGTTACCTAAAGACAGGAGACCCTGGTGAATGTATTTGTTAGGTTACCTTAGTTGTTACCTTAACTACAAGACCCTGTTAAATGTATTCCTTAGGTTACCTTGGCTGTTACCTTAGTTGTTACTAAAACAAAGGGACTGATATCTTTTTTTGACAAGTCACTATGATTTTGGAAATTTTGTGTTTGTTGGGAACCAATCAAGGTGAAGGGCTAAATCGATAGACGGACATTTTATGCATGCTTGTGTTGACAAATGTTATTCTTTTGTTTGAGCCATATAAAAACCCCGAAAATGGTAACTAACAACAAAGCGGGTATGGAGGAGCTATCCACTGTGTTTTCCCAGTGCTGCATAATAAAGAAGTGTCTGTCTTATCTGCATTCCTGTGTAGATAAATTTTTCACTATTGTGGCTTCCTCAACATAATCTTTTGGCATATCTCAAAGTTCTAATGAAGTTAGGGACCGAGTAGTTTCCATTTCCTTTTTGATTTCTTTCACTCCTTCTCCTGATCTTCTTACTGAAGGACCAGCTGCTTCTTCTAACCTTTCCTCTTCCTCCTCTTCTGCCCTTACTAATCGATGATATGGAATTGACCTCTTTATCCACTGTTTCTTTTTCACTACTGGGGAAACCACTGTGGTTGTTGTTTGATTCCCTGACTCAACCATGGTGATCTCAGATACACTTTGAGTTTCCACTTCAACCATAGTTCTCTGAGAGGACTGGAGTGCGGCTCGGTAGGCAGAAGTTAGGTCCCAGTATAGTGCCTGAACCTCATGGGCCTCATTGGGGTAGGTAAAACACCCTTCTATCAGGCGGTGTGCCAGTAAAGCAGGGTTTTTTATCTGCTCAGATGTAAAATCCCAGGTTACATGAGGTGATAACCGTCCGAGGAATTTGCCCAAATTCATCCACACACCCTGTTACTCAGGGATATTCAGGGGGCATTTTAATATGTTTCCATCCCAAATTTGTCCTCTCTGATACCCAGATGAATCCAGATTCCACAAAATATGTAATATACCAGCCATACTAATTAGTAATATTAAAACTCTCATAAAATGGTGACTAAGGACCTGGGAAGTATGTATAACAAAATTGTCCACATCACTCCGAGCTGAAGGGAAAGAGGTGCTTTGCCCCACGACCCCCACAAGATAGCTCTCACAGCACAGTAAATCCATCAGTAATAGAATGAGACTGACAATTATTACTTGGGCCATCCTGTTTCCAGACCTTTTCATTCTTTTCACAAAATCATACAGCCAACTTAGAAAAGCTATCAAGGTTAGAGCGCAGCACAGAGTCAGTGTTAGCAGCATCATGTTCCCAAACCTTTAAAAGTGTAAGATAAGCTGCAATACAGCAAGGCTCTGTGACCAGCACAGGAACTTTTCACTCATTGGCTTACTGTAATAACAAGTCATTTAATGTAAAACTGCTATTATTTCGCCCCACGTTGGGCGCCAACAAAGCTGTGGTAGTTTGACCCTGGCTGGGTGCCAGGTGCCCACCACACTGCTTATCCCCCACCTACCCAGCAAGCCAGGGAAGGAGAGATACTAAGATGGGAGTCTTGTGGGTTGAGATAAAAGCAGTTTAATAAAGAAACAGCAAAGCCGTGCGCGCAGGAAGCAAAGCAAAAGCAGATAAAGCTGTTACTCTACTTCCCATCTGCAAAGAATTCTGGCCACTTCCTGAGGAGCAGGACTTTGGTAGGCATAGCAGTTGCTTTTGGAAGGCCGGAAATGAACCTTGCTTCCTCTTCCTGCACCTCTCCCCCAGTTTATTTTACTGAGCTGACATCATATTGTATGGAATTTCTCCTTGGTCAGCCTGGGTCAGCTGTTCTGGCCATGGTCACTCCCAAGATTGTGCTCACCCAAAGCTATTGGTGAAGATGGGAGGAGGAATGCTGGAGGGACAGCCCTAATGCTGTGCGAGCAGTAATCATAATATTGATATCAACAGTAAGCACAGCACTGCAAGAGCTTCTGTGGAGAATCACTACCATCCCAGACCCAGTATAGCCACATTTTCACCTGCATTCCTGTGGGAGCTATCTCCAGTCCCCCGCCGTATCAAGCTCCCGTTTGAGATACAGGCTGACGGTAGATGTTACGCAACTGCATCAGGGAGCTACAAGAAAGCAGGTACGCAGATCCCATCTACAGTGGTGCATAGGTAGCTGTGCAGCATATCAGCCAGCACTGTTTCAGCTTGGCAGCGGCATTCCTGTGGGAGTTATATCCACTCCAGAAGACGACATGCTCATCTCCCATTGAAAATACAGGCTTCCAGTAGAAGTTTCCTCACTGCGTTTGGGAACTACAAGAAAGCTAGTACGTAGACTCAGTCTACAGAGGTACGTTGGTCCCCATTTAGCCTATCAGCTAGAACTGTGCAACCTTTCCTGTAGAAGCTATCTCAATCCTGTGCATTTTGCCTGCTCAGTTCCCATTGAAAATACAAGCTGCCGGTAGAAGTTACGCCACTGTGTCTGGGAGCTGAAAGAAAGCAGACACAGAGACCCCACCTACAGTGGTACATAGGTCCTGGTTTAGCCTATGAGCTAGCACTGTGCCACCTTTGCAGCTGCTTTCCTGTGGGAGCTATCTTCAATCCCGCACACATGGACTGCTCAGCTCCCCTTGAAAATACAGACTGCCGTTAGAAGTTACGCCACAGCATCTGGGAGCTACAAGAAAGAAGGTACGCACACTGCACCTAAAATAGTAAGTAGGTATCTGTGTTGTCGATCATAGAATCATAGAATCATAGAATCATAGAATCATAGAATCATAGAATCATAGAATGGTAGGGGTTGGAAGGGACCTTTAGCGATCGTCTAGTCCAATTCCCCTTCAGAAGTAGGTTCACCTAGATCAGGTCGCATATAAACATGTCCACGTGGGTCTCAAAGACCTCCAAGGAAGGAGACTCCACAATCCCCCTGGGCAAGCTGTTCCACTGCTCTGTCACTCTCACGGTGAAATAGTTTTTCTTATGTTTAAAACGAACTTTTTATGTTCCAGTTTCATCCCATTACCCCTTGTGCTGTTACTATCTACTATAGAAAAAAGGGATGTGCCAACCTCCTGACACAAACCCTTTAGATATTTATAAATTTTAATAAGATCACCCCTCAATCTTCACTTCTACAGACTAAACAGCCCCAGTTCTTGCAGCTATTCCTCGTGTGAAAGATGTTCCATACCCTTAATCATCTTGGCCCTGCGCAGGACTCTCTCCAGCACTTCCCTGTCCCTCTTGAGCTCAGGAGCCCAGAACTGGACACAGTACTCCAGATGAGGCCTCACCAGGGCACAGTAGAAGGGGAGAAGAACCTCCCTCGACCTGCTGGCCACACTCTTCTTGATGCATCCCAGGATGCCATTGACCTTCTTGGAAACAAGGGCACATTGCTGACTCATATTTAGTTTATTATCAATCAGGACTCCCAGGTCTCTCTCTGCAGAGCTGCTCTTCAGCAGTTGGACCCCCAGCCTATACTAGTGCATGGAGTTGTTCCTTCCCAGATGCAGGACTCTGCACTTGTCCTTGTTGAACCTCATCAGGTTCCTTTCTGCCAAACTCTCAAACCGGTCGAGATCCCACTGAATGGCAGCACAGCCTTCTGGGGAATCAGACAGTCCTCCCAGTTTGGTGTCATCAGTGAACATTCTGAGGGTACACTCTGTCCCCTCATCCAGATCATTGATGAAGATGTTGAACAAGACTAGCCCCAGAATCGATCCCTATGGAACCTCACTGGCCACAGGCCTCCAACTCGACTCCGTGCCAGTGATCACCACCCTCTGAGCTCTGTCATTCAGCCAGCTCTCGATCCACCTCACTGTCCACTCATCCAAGCCCCACTGCCTAAGGTTTCTGATAAGGATGTTGTGGGAGACAGTGTCAAAAGCCTTGCTGAAGTCAAGGTAGATGACATCTGCTGCTCTCCCCTCATCTAGCCAGCCGGTTATTCACTCATAGAAGGATATCAGGATAGTCAAACAGGATTTTCCCTTGGTGAAGGCATGTTGACTCCCTCTGATAACCATCTTATCCTTCATATGTTCAGTGATAATATTCAGGATGAGTTGTTCCATCACTTTTCCAGGGATGGAGGTGAGGCTGACCGGCCTGTAGTTTCCTGGGTCGTCCTTCCTGCCCTTTTTGAAGATTGACGTGACATTGGTCTTTCTCCATTCCTCGGGCACCTCACTTGTCCTCTATGATTGTTCAAAAATGATAGAGAGAGGCTTAGCAATCACATCAGCCAGCTCTCTCAGCACTCTAGGATGCATCCCATGAGAACCCATTGACTTATGAGCCTTAAGCTTGTCCAACAAGTCTTTAACCTCTTCCTCTTCCACCCAGGGCAAGTCCTCTGCTGTTGCGACCATCATGTTATCCTTGCCGGACTGGGCTTCCCGAGGGTCAGCCTTGGCCGTAAAGACGAAGCAAAGAAGACATCCAGTACTTCTGACTTCTCTGCATCCTCAGACACCAAGGCATCCTCTGTGTTCAGCAGCCAGTCCACATTACCCCTCATTATCCTTCTGCTGCTGATGTAGTTGAAAAATGCCTTATTACTGTCTTTTACATCCCTGGCTAAATTCAATTCTAGAAGGGCTCTACCCTTCCTAGTTGCACCCCTACATGCCTTGGCAATGTTCCTATACTCTTCCCAAGAAGCCAGCCCCTGTTTCCACCTCTCATAGATGGCTGCTTTCTGCCTGAGTTGTCCCAGCAGATCCTTCCTCATCCATGGAGGCCTCCTACCTCCTTTTCCTCCTTTCTTGTACATTGAGACACACTGATCCTGAGTTTAAAGGAAGTGGTGCTTGAGAATTTACCAGCTCTCATTGGAACTTCTACCATCTAAAATCATATCCCATGAGATTCGTCCAAGTAGATCTTTGAACAGGCCAAAGTCGGCTCGCCTGAAATCCAGTGTCATGGTCCTGCTTTGTGTTCTGCCCCTTCCACACAGCATCTTGAACTCTACCATCTCGTGGTCACTGCAGCCGAGGTTGCCTCAAACCTTCACATCCCCAACCAGGCCCTCTCTATTCGTCAGTACCAGATCCAGCAGTACACCCCCTCCTTGTTGGTTCCTCGATCAGCTGCGACAGGAGGTTGTCGTCAACAATCTGTAGGAACCTCCTGGATTGCATGTGCTTGACTGTGTGGCTATCCCAGCAAATATCAGGGTGGTTGAGGTCTGCCATGAGGACCAGGGACTGTGATCGTGAGGCAGCTCACAGTTGTTTGTAGAAGTCCTCATCCACATCTTCCTCCTGATCAGGTGGCTTGTAGTGGACTCCTACAACAATATCATTTACCGTACCCTGGCCATTAGTTTTTACCCATAAGCACTCTACTCTCTCCTCATCCCACCCAGGAACAATTCACTACACATTTATTGCTCTCTCACACAGAGAGCTGTGGGGAGTTTTGTGGAGACTTGGCTAGAGAAAAGAGGACATGATAGAATACAGCTGGTTAGGCAGTAGGCATTAAGCGATAAGATATTGGACTCCTGCTCAAGGCCGTGAGAGCAAGAGAGCTGTATGATAACAGGATGAGAAAGCAGGAGCTTAGTTTGGGTTAAGCAGCCACAAGTATCTGGATTTTGTTGAAACAAGGGCTAGGTTTGCACCTAACTGTGAACCAATGATGAGCTTAGTTTTTGCAATATGTATGAGCCTGATTATTGTATCAGGCTATTATTGCCTGTTTATTTTCTTTTATAAGAGTTGTATCTTTGCAAATAAAGTTGAGACTTGTTGCACTACAGGGTGGGCTTGTCTCCCGTCGTCTTCAGCAGAGAGCCACTCCAACTCCATGCCTTGTCAGTCCGTTTTTCCTGAACAATACATAATCTTCCATGGCTGTACTCCAGTCATGGCAGCTGTCCCATCACGTCTCTGTGACCGCAATGACGTCGGAGTCCCACATATGAACCCACATCTCCAGTTCCTCCTGCTTATTCACCAGGCTGCGTCCATTGGTGTAGAGGAAGTCCATGGGCTTACTCAAACACACAGGTTCCCCTGGGCAATTGCAGGAGGTTCCTCCCCGGTTTGGCTCTTTCCCAGGGAGGTCAGACACCTTCTGTATCTAAGCCCAGAGAACAGATGAAGGTCACTTATAATTGCGTTACCTGTCCTGCCGTGTTTCCCAGCTAGATGGGACAGCTTGTTCTGTTTTGCTGTACGCAGACCCCACCAACAGTGGTAAGTAGATCCCCGTGTACTCTACAGCCAACACTGAGCCACCTTTGCAGCTGCTTTCCTGTTCAAGCTATCTCCAATCCCGCTCACTTGGACTGCTGAGTAACCATTTCAAATACAGCCTGACGATACATGTTACGTCACTGCATCTAAGAGCTAGAAAAAAGAAGTTACATAGACCCCAACTTAAGTGGTACGTAGGTCCCAGTGTAGCCTATCAGCTAGCACTGTGTCATCTTTGCATCTACATTCTTTAGGAGCTATCTCCAATCCCGCGCACTTGGACTGTCCACCTCCCATTTTAAAAACAGCCTGCCAGTACATGTTATGTCACTGCGTCTGAGCGCTACAAGAACGCAGGTACGCAGACCCCACCTACAGGGATACATAGATCCCAGTGTAGCCTATCAGCCAGCACTGTGCCACCTTTGCATCTACTTTGCTGTGGGAGCTATCTTCAGTCTCGGGAACTTGGTCTGCTCAACTCCTGTTTGAAATAAAGGCTGCCGATAGAAGTTACGCCACTGTCTCTGGGAGCTACAAGAAACAGGTACTCAGATCTGACATAAAGTAGTGCGTTAGTCCCCGTGTTGTTTATCAGTCAGCACTGTGACACCTTTGCATCTACTTTCCTGTGGGAGCTATCTCCAATCCCGCACACTTGGACTGCTCAACTCTCATTGAAAAATTACATGCTGCTGGTAGAAGTAACGCCACTGAGTCTGGGATCTACAAGAAAGCAAGTACGCAGAATGTACCTATAGGGGTACATAGATCCCCGTGTAGCCTATCAGCCAGCACTGTGCCACCTTTGTAGTTGCCTTCTCATGGGAGCTATCTCCAATCCCGCACACTTGGCCTATTCAGCTCCCATTTGAAAAAATACAGGATGTCAGTAGAAGTTACGCAACTGAGTGTCCGAGGAACAAGAAAGGAGGTAAGCAGATCCCACCTACATTTATATGCAAGTGTTTGTGTATTCTATCAGCCAGCACTGTATCACCTTTCAATATGCTTTCCTGTGGGAGCTATCTTCATTCCCGGACACTTGGACTGCTCAGCTCCAACTGAAAAATTGCAGAATGTTGGTAGAGGTTACGCCACTCCATCTGGGAGCTACAGGAAAGCAGGTACGCAGACCCCACCTAAGGTCATGTGTTTGTCCCCGTGTAGCCTATCAGTCAGCATTGTGCCATCTTTGCAGCTGCTTTCCTGTGGGAGCTATTCCCAATCCACCATACTTTGCCTCCTCAGCTCCCATTGAAAAAATACAGGCTGGTGGTAGAAGTTACGCCACTGTTTCTGGAAGCTATAAGAAAGCAGATACGTAGACCCCACCTACAGTGGTAAGTAGGTCACCGTGTAGTCTATCAATCAGCACTATTCCACCTTTGCAGCTGATGTCCTGTGGGAGCTATCTCCAATCCCGCATACATTCCCAACTCAGCTCCCATTTGAAATACATGCTGCCGGTAGAACTTGCAGCATGGCATCTGGAAGGTACAATAATGCAGACCCTACTACAGTGGTAAGTATGTCCTCATGTACCCCATCAGTCAGCACTGTGTCACCTTTTCAGATGCTTTCCTGTGGGAACTGTCTGCAATCCCGTGCACATGGCCTGCTGAGCTACCATTTGAAATATAGGCTGTCATTTGAAGTTATGCCACTGTCTCTGGGAACTACAAGAAAGCAGGTACGCAGACCCTACCTACAGTGATACGTAGGTACCCGCATAGTCTATCAGCAAGCACTGTTCCACCTTTGCAGCTGCTTTCCTTTGGAAGCTATCTCGAATCCCACAAACTTCACCTACTCAGCTACCTTTGAAGAAATACAGGTTGCTGGTAGAAGTTACGCCATTGCGTCTGGGAGCTATAAGTAAGCAGGTACGCAGACCCCATCTGCAGTGGTATGTAGGTCACCATATGGCCTATCAGTCAGCAAAATGCAACTTTTGCAACTGCTTTCCTGTGGGAGCTATTTCCAATCCAGCGTACTTGGCCTGTTCAGCTCCCATTGAAAATACAGGATGCCGGTAGAAGTTATGCCACTGCGTCTGGGAGCTACAAGAAAGCAGGTATGCAAATCCCACCTGCAGTGGTAAGTTGGTCCCTGTGTAGTCTATCAGTCAACACTGTGCCACCTTCTCAGATGCTTTCCTGTGGGAGGTATCTACAATCCCGCGCATTTGAGCTGCAAAGGTCCTATTGAAAAAATACGGGCTGCTGGTGGAAGTTACTCCACTGTGTCTGGGAACTACAAGAAAGCAGGTATGCATATAAAACCTACAGTAGTACGTAGTTCTTAGTATAGTCTATCAACCAGCACTGTGCTGTCTTTGCAACTGCTTTATTGTGGGAACTATCTGCAATGCCATACATTTGGCCTGCTTAGTTCCATTGAAAAAATAGATTTTGCCATTAGAAGTTACGCCACTGCCTCTGGGAGCTACAAGAAAACAGGTACGCAAACCGGACCTACAGCAGTGCGTAGATCCCCGTGTAGCCTATCAGCACACACTATGCCACCTTTGCAGTTGCTTTTGTTTGGGAGCTATCTCGAATCCCGTGCATTTGACCTGCAAAGCGCAGATTTAAAAATACAAGCTGTCGGTGGAAGTTACGTGACTGCGTCTGGGATCTAAAAGAAAGCAGGTACGCAGATCCCACCTACAGTGGTACATAGGTCCTCGTGTGGTCTATCAGCCAGCACTGTGCCACCTTTGCAGCTCCCTTCCTATAGGAGCTACCTCCAATCCCGCGTCATTGTCCTCCTCAGCTCCCATTGAATAAATACAGTCTACTGGTAGAATCTACGCCACAGTTTCTGGGAGCTACAAGAAAGCAGGCACGCAGACCCCACCTACAGTGGCACGTAGGTCCCCATGTAGTCTATCAACCAGCACTGTGCAACATTTGCAGCTACTTTTCTGTTCAAGCTATCTCCAATGCCACACACTTGGCCTGCTCAGCTCCAATTGAAAAAATACAGGCTGCCGGTGGAAGTTACTCCACTGCATCTAGGAGCTACAAGAAAGCGGGTTCTCATAGCTCACCTACAGTGGTGCGTAATTCCCTGTGCAGCCTGGTACGTATCTGATACAGCAGCACTCAGTGGAGGTGTCACTTCATTCAGGCCACAATAGTCTACTGTTTACCTCCACCCTCCATCAGATTTTTCACAGGCCATATGGGACTATTAAATGGGGAATGAGTTTTGCTAATTAGTCCTTGAGCCTCCAGTTGATGAATCAACTCACAGATGGGAGCCCGGGAATCCTGGTTAGTGCGATATTGCCTCCGGTGCACCGTCCTGGTAGCAATTGGTACCTGTTGCTCTTAACTTGCAGCAATCCCACAACAAAAGGTTCTTCTGAGAGGCCAGGTAAACTGGAGAGTTGTTTATTTTCTCTATATCTACAGTGGCTATACCAAAAGCCCATCAAAATCCCTTGGGGTCTTTGAAGTATCCTCTCCTGAGTTAATCTATGCCAAGAATACAAGGGGCCTCTGGACCAGTCCCAATGGGATGCTTTTCCCATTTGTCCCCTGCTAAGCTCACTTCAGCCTCTAAGACAGATAACTCTTCACATCCCCCTGTCACTCCAGAGATCCAGACAGAATCTGTGCCTCTATACATTGGTGGCATCAATATACACTGTGCCCCTGTGTCTACTAAGGCTCTATACCTTTGTGGGTTTGATGTGACAGGCCATCGAACCCACACAGTCCAGTAGATTCGGTCATCCCTTTCCTCCTTCTGGCTGGAGGCAGGGACTCTCTGTTTCTATTTTTCATCAGAGTATTTGCTATCTGATCCTTGCAATTGTAGACCTGAAGTCTCCTCATTGGAATTTAAAGAAGTGGTTGTAGTTCTTCTGTGTCTTGGAGATTGCTGATTGTCCTCTTTTGTTTTGGCAGGTACTATGCTAACAGTCCTCTTGGGTGGTCCTTTTCTAACAGCTGTCTTCCCCCTTAGTTCACGTACATGCGCTTCCAGCTTAAAAGTGGGTTCACCATCCCACTTCCTCATATCCTCTCCTTGGCCACGCAAAAAGAGCCAGAGTTCATTTCACGGTGTACTCCTGCGTCTGGGACTTCCTTTTCCCCTGGTCGGGACAGTGGATGACTGAATTCTTGAGGCAGATCTGACAGTCAGGCCATCATCCCACACTGATGAGGAGGTGCAGAGGCTCTCTTCATAGTTCTATAACCAACAAGATACCCTCTCCACTGTTGGTATATCCATGTCTGGATGATACACCATTGCCAGGATATTAGAATATGTAGCTGGGGCACTCTGAATCACTTTTCTCAACATGGCCCGTGTACACTGGACATCGTCTGGATCTGTGGAGGCCTCAGCATTATCTAGATCAGTCCGAGCTCGAAGAAAGAGGTGCTTTGCCCCATGGCCTCCACAAGATAGCTCCCACAGCACACTAAATTCATCAGTAACAGAATGAGACTTGCTATTATTATTTGGGCCATCATGTTCCCAGGCCCTTTCATCCTTTTCACAAAATTATATAGCCAGCTTAGCAAAGCTATTAAGGTTAAAGCACAGCATAGAGTCAATGTTAGTAGCATCGTGTTCCCAAACATTAGAAAGTGCAAGATAAGCTGCATAACAGCAAGGCTCCGTGACCAGCACAGGAACTTTGCACTCATTGACTTACTGTAATTGCAATGAAGTTAATCTAAAACTGCTATTATCTCGCCCCACGTTGGGCGCCAAAAGGGCTGTGGTAGTTTGAGCCTGGCTGGATGCCAGGTGCCCACCACACTGCTTTATCCCCCACCTCCTCAGCAAGCCAGGGAAGGGGAGAAAATAAGATGGGAGTCTCGTGGGTTGAGATAAAAGCAGTTTAATAAATAAGCAGCAAAGCCGCGCGCGCGGGAAGCAAAGCAAAAGCAGATAAGCTGTTACTCTCTACTTGCCATCAGCAGCGATGTCCGGCCACCTCCCAAGAAGCAGGGCTTCAGTAGCGGTTGCTTTGGGAAGGCCAGAAATGAATCTCGCCTCCCCTTCCTGCTCCTCTCCCCCAGTTTATATTCCTGAGCTGACGTCATATGGTATGGAATATCTCCTTGGTCAGCCTGGGTCAGCTGTCCTGGCCATAGACCCTCCCAAGATCATGCCCACCCACAGCTATTGGTGAAGGTGGGGGAAGGACAGCCCTGATGCTGTGCGAGCAGTAGTCATAATATTGATATCAACAGTAAGCACAGCACTGCAGGAGTTGCTGTGGAAAATCACTACCATCCCAGACCCATTACACACTATCTTGCAATTAATGTTGTTTTATAAGTGCGAGGAAAAGTTAAAGATAAATTTTAATATGTAGATCTGTTCTTTTATTTAGGAGAAAAATCTGAACGGCAGAAAGAATCTGAACAAATCGCGTAATGTCACTCACAGTAGAAAAACAAAAAGTTCAGAACTGTTTCTCCCCATGCACTGCAGCAAAAATGTGTCTTAAACATTTGACCCTTAAGGTGGGAGAGCTGTTCCTATATATACACCCTCTCTCACTTACCCACTCCCTAATATGAACCTGAACAGGGACCCAGCAACCTGACAAGGATGCATCCTGGAGTTCTGGTTCAAGGGAGGACTCCCAGCCCTGTCCAGACATGGAAAAATGAGGACTCTGGCACAGAAACTTCCTCATTGGTGTCCAAGAGAACTCAATGCTGTACTCATTTAATAACCACCTTAAAGATCTCCTTAAATTCTAAAGTCAAACAGCATATAATTGCCCCATTAAGGAAACGGGTTAGACAGAGTGAACCAGTACACATGAAAATAGCTTTCTCACCTTCTGATTTTATTCTCTGAGAAAAAAATCAACTGACTTCTATAAGGAGCACCCAAATAAAGTGAGAAAGAGAAAAAAAAACCAAAACGGACAAACCCAAAACCCTGAGAAAAGAAACCAATATAAACATGGGAGTAATGTATTCAGTTTTAAATCCATGTAGAGGAGCAATAGGAAGTAAAACTGCAAATATTGTGGGAGCCACAGGGAAAGAGGAAAATAGGCCATTTTTGCAACTCTTAAATTAAGAATTTGGCAATAAAGTGATAACATATGAATTTTTGTATGTTTCAGAATGTCCCATACCCCTGATGGGGAGGGACTCGTTGAATAAATTAATTGCACAAATTGTCTTTGAAAACGGAGACTTGTTAGCAAAATTACCTGAATCAAAGACAGGAAAAATATTGATGATAAAAGAAAAACCAAAGGTGCCAGAATTACCTCCAGAAGTGGAGAATGCAGCAATCCCAATGATGTGGGAAACTGAGATTCCAGGAAATCAAATTAGCACAACCAGTAAAGATTTAAATAAAAGAAAAAGTAAAATTGGTCAGGGTGAGACAATACCCAATAAAACCTGTGGCAAAATAAGTATTAAAAGTACTAATTGACAAATTTCTGAAATATCAAATTCTAGAAGAATGTGAGTCAGAGTATAATATACCTATTTTACCAGTACAGAAACTGAATGGAGAGAATAGGTTAGTTCAGGATCTGAGACCCATAAATCAGATTGTGAAAGATATACATACAGTTGTAGAAAATCCATGTACCTTACTCACAGCTTTAAGAGAAAATTATCAGTGCTTTACAGTGCTTGATTTAAAAGATGCTTTCTTTTGTATCCCTTTGGAAAAGGAAAGTAGTAAACTATTTGCTTTTGAGTGGGAAAGTCCCAAACAGGATGCAAGGTACAGTTAACATGGACATGACTACCCCAAGGATTCAAGAACAGTCTGACTATCTTTGGAAGACAACTCGCAAAAGAACTGGAACTTTGAACTAATGAAAAGACAGTGACACCAAGACCAGAGCATCTGCTTCTCCAATATGTGGATGACATCCCGATTGCCACAACAGGAAGGTCAGCCTGCATACAGGTAACCATTGAACTTTTACACTTTTTGGGATTAAATGGGTACAAGGTATCAAAAGAAAAAGCTCAAATAGCAGTAAACAGTGATATATTTGGGCCTTGAAATTTCAAAAGGGGAACAGAGGCTGGGGACAAGTGGAAAGGAAGCGATTTATGCTATTTTGGAACCACTCACTGTGCATGAGATGCGGGCATTTTTGGGAATGACAGGATGGTGTAGGCTCTGGATCATGGATTATGGTCTTATAGCCAAACCATTATATGAAGCCCAAAATCTACCCCTTTTAATGGGGCAAAGAACAGCAGGAAGCTTTCCAGTAGCTTAAAATGACAGCCTCAGCCTTAGGCTTGCCAGATTTAATCAAGGACTTTCAGTTATCTTTTTATGAATGACAGCATTTGGCTCTAGGAGTTCTGACGCAGAAACTAGGAAGCTGGAAGAGACCAGTGCGATATTTTTCCAAACAACCGGACTTGTTGAGCAAGGGATGTCCTTCTTGCCTCCGAGCAGTATCTGCCACTGTCACACTGATCCAAGAAGCAAGAAAGATGATCTTGGGAAGGACTATTACAGTCTATGTCCCACATATGGTAACCACAGTCTTGGAAAAAAGGGGGGACATTGGTTATCCCCGAGCTGAATGATGAAATACCAGGTAATTCTCACTGAGCGGGATGATGTAGTGTTGAAAACAACTAACCTTTAACACGACTGCGTTGTAACAATTTAACATACATATTCCAGCAGAGAGGACCTGAAGGATGATCCTCTTTGAAAACCCTGAATGGGAACTGTTCACAGATCGCAGCAGGTTCATCGTGAATGGAACTTGCCAAGCAGGATATGGGGTAACAACTGAAAACACGGTAAGAGAAGCAAATGTGTTGCACGGAAGACTGAACTGATTGCATTGACACGTGCTTTGGAGTTAAGTAAAGGAAAAACGAGTTAGTACTTGAACTGATTCAAAATATGCTTTTGTAGTAGTCCAGGTCCATGGCACCCCGTTGAAAGAAAGAGGACTACTGTCCTCCCAGGGAACAAACATTAAGCATCAAAACGAAATCTTGCAACTGCTAGCGGCAGTGCAGGAACCAGTTCAAGTGGCAATCATGCACTGTAAAGCACATCAGACAGGGAACTCAAAGATAGTAAAATAGCAAAACACACAGTCTCACAAATGGCAACCATCCCCACCAGAACAGTAGCGTTTCCTAAGGAGCAACCAAAATATTCAGGGGAAGATGAGAAATTGGCTAAGTTACTAAATGCAGAGAAAAATTCAGAAGGATGGTGGACGACAAATACAGGTCAGGTAGTATTGCCTCTCTTAATCATGAGAGAGATTTTGCAAACAAAGCATAGGGAGTGTCACTGGGGTGCAGAAGCTATGTCTCAGCTTCTGAAAAGAAGTTTAATATCAATACGAATGTTGGAAATGGCCAAAGCAGTAATTGTGAAATGTGAAAATTTCTTTAAAGAACAATCCAATAGTACAAAAATAATACAGATGGGCAAAAAAAAAAAAAAAAACAAACTGGAGTGGAACCAGGAGATTATTGGCAAATTGATTTTACCGAATTACCTAAATGCAATGGATATAAATATGTGTTGGTTGGGGTTGACACCTTTTCAGGATGGCCAGAAGTCTTTCCCTGTTGCATCAATCAGGCTAAGGAAACAGTTAAATGGCTCCTGCAAGAAATTATTCCAAGTTTTGGAGTTCCATTTGGAATATCTTCAGACAGAGGACCACATTTCATGGCCAATGTGGTACAAGAAGTAAGCAAAGTCCTAGGAATTTCCTGGGATTTACATGCCCCTTGGAGATCGCAATAAAGTGGAAAAGTGGAAAGAATGAATCAGACCCTAGAAAGACAAATTAGAAAAATTTGTCAGGAGGCTACATTAAAATGGCCTCACCACTCGCATTGCTACAAAATAAGAGTGAAACCTCGAAGTGGAATGTCAGTAAGTATGTATGGAAAACCCTACGAGGTTCCTGAACCACATCCAAACATTTGATGGGAAAACAAGATGTGTATAACTATTTGCTTGCTCTTGGAAAAAAAAGACTTAACAGGCTCCAAAGTGCACTAGTGTGGAATCGATCTCTGACTTAAGAAAAATCCAGTACATAACATCCTGCCTGGAGATTATGTCTACATAAAGACCTGGAATGAAGAACCTCTGCAAGGAAGATGGAAGGGATCATACCAGGTGCTGCTGACCACCTTCACTGCAATCAAGATTGCAGAATCAGATGCCTGGATCCACTACACTCGGGTGAAGAAGACACCATCAAGCCTATGGAAGTGGGAGACTTGTAGAAGATCTTGAGAAATTGAAGTTAGCTCTGAAACATGACTATGTTTTTGTTTTTGTTGATTTTCCAGTCTATGGTGGTGGAAACATGGATCAAAATTGGATGGTCAAATCGATTCGTACTGAATGTTCAGGCCCAGATCCAGTCCAAACAGAAATAGACTCGGAAAAGGTAATTCTAATATCAGGAATTTTGGTAAGACACAGCCTGGATAGATAAATTTTTTGAGAGACTGAGCCTGGACCTAAAATTCTGGATAAAGTCATTGATTGAAACACTTCTGCTATTGATTATAATATTTCTGACAATCTATTTGGCATATTGTTGCATCAAAAGAGAAATAATACAAAGAACACAATGAAGAAATAGAATCTTGACAGCATTTTAAAGAGACAATGATCGGTTAGAAGGTGATCCACCACCATATGACAATCATGGTTTTGCTATGGAGACAGCAGAAATAAAAGAGTGAAAGTATTGGAATGTGATTATCAATACTTTCAAAGGGGGGAAATGTTGCAGATACAAAATTATTTTAGTTAACTTATCATCACAATAAGTTTTCAAGCACTGGTTAAGCATTTGTTAAACATCTAGTAATAGTTCAGTCAATTAGCTAAGCACTTGCGAATAACCCAAACACCTATTGACTAAGTAAGTATTCATTTTAATCAATCACATAAGGATCAAACTGCAAGAGTTACATACCACACCTGATAGGGACCTGTTTCCTTAGCTAGGAGAATCTATGAATGTATTTGTTAGGTTACCTTAGCTGTTACCTTAACTACAAGACCCTGGTAAATGTATTCATTAGATTACCTTGGCTGTTCCCTTAGTTGTTACTAAAACAAGGGGACTGATATCTTGTTTTGACCAATCACTGTGATTTTGGAAATTTGGTGTTTGTTGGGAACCAATAAAGGTGAAGGGCTAAATCAATAGATGGACATTTTATGCATATTTGTGTTGGCAAATGTGAATCTTTTGTTTGAGCTGTATAAAAACCCTGAAAATGGTTACTAACAACGAAGCACATATGAAGGAGCTATCCCCTGTGTTTTCCCAGCACTGCATAATACAGAAGTGCCTGCTTATCTGCATTCCTGTGTATATAAGTTTTTCATGATTGTGGATTCCTCAACGTAATCTTTACGCATATCTCGAAGTTCTGATGAGGTGAGGGACCGAGTAGTTTCTATTTCCTTTTCGATTTCTTTCACTCCTCCTGATCTCATTACTGAAAGACCAGCTTCTTCTTCTAAACTTCCTCTTCCTCCTCTTCTGCCCTTACTAATCGATGATATGGACTTGATCTCCTTGTCCCCTTTTTTTTTTCACTACTGGGGCAACCACTGTGGTTGTTGTTTGATTCCCTGACCATGGTGGTCTCAGATACAGGTTAAATTTCCACCTTGACCACAGTTCTCTGAGAGGACTGGACTACAACTGACTCAATCATGGTTGTCTCAGATACAGTTTGAGTTTCTACTTCAACCATAGTTCTCTGAGAGGACTAGAGTGCGGCTTGGTAGGCAGAGGTTAGGCCCCAGTATAGTGCCTGAACCTGATGGGCCTCATTGGGGTAGGCAAGACACCCTTCTATCAGGTGACGTGACAGTAAAGCAGGGTTTTTTATCTGCTCAGATGTAAAATCCCAGCTTACAGGAGGTGATAACCGTCCTAGGAATTTGCCCAAATTCATCCACACACCCTGCCACCCAGGGACATTCAGGGGACATTTTAACATGTTTCCATCCCAAATTTGTCCTCTCTGATACCCAGATGAGTCCAGATTCTATAAAAAATTTAATATACCAGCCATAATAATTAGTAATATTAAAACTCTCATATAAGGGTGACTAAGGACCTGGGAAGTCTGTATAACAAAATTGTCTACATCATTCCAAGCTGAAGGGAAAGAGATGCTTTGCCCCACGACCTCCACAAGATAGCTCCCACAGCACAGTAAATCCAGCTTGTTTTTTTTAGGAGTTATCTCCAATTATGTGTGCTTGGTCTGCTCAGCACCCATTGAAAAAAATACAGGCTGCTGGTAGAAGTTACACCACTGCGTCTGAAAGCTACGAGAAAGATGGTACGCAGACGCCACCTATAGTGGTACGTAGTTCCATATGTAGCCTATCAGCCAACACTGTGTAACCAGTTCCATATGTAGCCTATCAGCCAACACTGTGTAACCTTTTGTTGTGGTTTGGCTCAGCTAGCACAGCAGCACCACAACAGTCTCTCGCTCGGTGCCACCATTCACCCCCACCCTCGTTAAGATGGCGGAGGACCCAGCGAAATGGGAGTAAAAAGATAAGCAAGATTGTTGTGCATTGAGACAAGAGCAGGGAGGGCTCGCTGCCAATTATGGTTCTGGGCAAAACAGACTCTAGTACTTGACTTAGAGAGGAAAGTAGGAAAGTTTATTCTACAAGAAACAGAACAGAATAAAAGTAAAAAAAAAAAAAAAAAGGGAGTAGGATGATGAGAAAATTACAACCAGCACTTTAAGATCTCCTTCCCCCATCCCTCTTTTCTTCCCGGGCCCAGCTCACTGCTCCCGATATCTCTACCTCCTCCCCCCTCAACGACTCAGGGGGACAGGGAGTGGGGAATGTCGTCAGTCTCTCACAGATGGGCTCTGCCGCTTCTGTCTTCTCAGATGAGGACGGCTCTTGGCATTCTTCCCCTGCTCCAACACAGGTTTCCTCCCCTAGAACACAGTCCTTAAAAAACTTCTCTGGTGTTGGTTATTCCCAGCAGTTGCGGCTTCTGCCGATACAGGGTCCCTCACACGGGACGCAGTCCTTGGTGAATATCTCTGGCGTGGATTCTTCACTGCGGTTGCAGTTTCTGCAGTTGCAGGGTCCCTCTCTCGGGACAAGGCCTCTTCTGGGCATAAGTTTAATGAGCTGCTTTGTCGTGGGTTCCTCCCCACAGTTACAGCTGTGGATATTAGGTCCTTTCCTCAGGACACAGCCTACTCCGGCCAAAATCACTGTCCCTGGCTCAGGGCCTTTAATGAAGTGAATCGCTGCCCCTGGTCCGGGGCCAGCTTTAGCAAAATGAGTCTCTGCCCCTGATGCGGGCTCATTATCAAAATGAGTCTCTACCGCTGATGCGGGGTCTTTAAAGAAATGAAAATAAATCTCAGAAAGAAGAAGGGGCAGAAGAAGAAAAGAAAATGGAGGAAGAAACCTCCCCTTTCGGCTTCTTCTCAAAAAAGTGATCGTGGAGGCATCTAATTGGCTCAGCCCCAGAAGTGAGTCTGGCTCTGAGCTGGGGAGAGTTGAGAGCAACTTCTTACAGGAGCCATCTTTACAGCCCCTTCCCCCTTACCAGAAAAGGCTATTATGTCAAACCATGACACCTTTGCAGATCCTTTCCTGTGGGAGCTATCTCCAATCCCGCACACTTGACCTGCTCAGTTCCCATTGAAGAAATACAGGCTGCTGGTGGAAGTTACACCACTGCGTCTGGGAGCTACAAGAAACCAGGTACGCAGACACTACCTATGGTGATATGTAGGTACATATGTAGCCTATCAACCAGCACTGTTCTACCTTTGCCTCCGCTTTCCTGTGGGAGTTATCTCCAATCCCGTGCACTTGGCCTGCTCAACTCCCACTGATGATACAGGCTGCCAGAAAAAGTCAAGCCAGTGTTCCTGGGAGATACAAGAAAGCAAATACGAAAACCCCACCTACAGTGGTACGTAGGTCTCCATGTAGCCTATCAGCCAGCACTGTTCCACATTTGCAGGGGCTTTCCTATAAGATCTATCTCCACTTGGCCTACTCAGTTCCCATTGAAAATACAAGCTGCTGGTAGAAGTTACGCCACTGCATCTGGGAGCTTCAAAAAAGCATGTATGCAGACCCCACCTACAGTGGTAAGCAAGTCCCTGTGGAGTGTGTAAGCTTAAACTGTGCCACTTTTGTAACTGATTTACTTTGGGAGCTATCTCCAATCCCGAGCACTTGGCCTGATCAGATCCCTTTTAAATACAGAGTCCCCATACATGTTATACCAGTTAGTCTGGGAGCTACAAGAAAACAGGTAAACAGATCTCACCTCCAGTGGTACGTAGGTCCTCGTGTAGCCAATCACCCAGCAATGTGCCACCATTGCAGTTGCTTTCCTGTGGGACTTATCTGCAGTACTGCATGCTTTGCCTGCTCAGCTCCCATTAAAAATAGCGGCTGTCGATGGAAGTTACGCCTCTTGCCTCTGCAAGCTACAAGAAAGTAGATATGAAGACCCCACCTAGGTCCCTGTGTAGCCTATCAGCAAGCACTGTTTCACCTTTGCATCTGCTTTTCAGTAGAAGCTATCTCATATCCCGCGTATTTAGGCTGCTCAGTTCCTATTGAAAAAATACAGACTGCTGGTAGAAGTTACTCCAGTGTATCTGGGAGATACAAGAAAGTAGGTACGCTTGTCCCACCTACAGTAGTGCGTACGTCCCTGTGTAGGCTATCAGTCAGCACTGTGTCACCTTTGTAGCTGCTTTCCTGTGAGAGCTATCTCCAGTCCCATGCACTTGGCCCTCTCAGGTCTCTATGAAAATACAGACTGCCGTTAGAAGTTACTCCACTGTGTCTGGGATTTAAAAGAAAGCAGGTACGCAGACCTTACCTACAGTGTTTCAGAGGTGTGGTAGTTTGAGCCTGGCTGGATGCCAGGTGCCCACCACACAGCTCTATCCCCCACTTCCTCAGCAAGCCAGGGAAGGGGAGAAAATAAGATGGGAGTCTCGTGGGTAGAGATAAAAGCAGTTTAATAAAGAAGCAGCAAGTCCGCGCGTGCAGGAAGCAAAGCAAAAGCAGATAAAGCTGTTACTCTCTACTTCCCATCTGCAGCGATGTCTGGCCACCTCCCAAGAAGCAGGGCTTCGGTACACATAGCGGTTGCTTTTGGAAGGCCAGAAATGAATCTCGCATCCCCTTCCTGCTCCTCTCCCCCAGTTTATATTACTGAGCTGGCGTCATATGGTATGGAATATCTCCTTGGTCAGCCTGGGTCAGCTGTCCTGGCCATGGTCCCTCCCAAGATCATGTCCACCCACAACTATTGGTGAAGGTGGGGGAAGGAATGCTGGAGGGACAGCCCTGATGCTGTGCGAGCAGTAGTCATAATATTGATATCAACAGTAAGCACAGCACTGCAGGAGCTGCTGTGGAAAATCACTACCATCCCAGACCCACTACAGTAGGTCCTCGTGTAGCCTAACACCCAGCAATGTGCCACCTTTCCATCTGTTTTCCTGTGGGAGCTATCTCCAATCCCGCGTCATTGGACTGCTCAGCTCCCATTGAAAGAATACATGCTGCCGGTAGAAGTTACACCAATGCGTCTGGGAGCTAGAAGAAAGAGGTACGCAGACTCCACCTACATTGGTAAGTAGGTCCCGAAGTAGTCTATTAGCCAGCACTGTGCCACCTTTGCAGCTGATTTCCTGTGGGAGCTATCTCCAGTGCACCAGCACAGTAGCCAGCACGTTGCCACTGTGGTAGTTTTACCCTGGCTGGATGCCAGGTGCCCACCACACCGCTCTATCCCCCACTTCCTCAGCAAGCCAGGGAAGGGAAGAAAATAAGATAGGAGTCTCGTGGGTTGAGATAAAAGAAGTTTAATAAAGAAACAGCAAACTCGCAGGAAGCAAAGCAACCACCTCCCAAGAAGCAGGGCTTCGGTACGCGTAGTGGTTGCTTTTGGAAGGCCAGAAATGAATCTCGTCTCCCCTTCCTGCTCCTCTCCCCCAGTTTATATTACTGAGCTGACGTCATACGGTATGGAATATCTCCTTGGTCAGCCTGGGTCAGCTGTTCTGGCCGTGGTCCCTCCCAAGATTGTGCTCACCCACAGCTACTGGTGAAGGTGAGGGAAGGAATGCTGGAGGGACAGCCCTGATGCTGTGCAAGCAGTACTCATAATACTGATATCAACAGTAGGCACAACACTGCAAGAGCTGCTGTGGAAAGTCACTAACCTCCCAGACCCACTTCAGGAGGCCACGTACGCAGGACTGGAGATAGCTCCCAGATGGCTACTTTCTGCCTGAGTTGTCCCAGCAGATCCTTCCTCATCCATGGAGGCCTCCTACCTCCTTTTCCTCCTTTCTTGCACATTGAGACACACTGATCCTGAGTTTAAAGGAAGTGGTGCTTGAAAATTTACCAGCTCTCATTGGAACTTCTACCATCTAAAATCATATTCCATGAGATCTGTCCAAGTAGATCTTTGAAGAGGCCAAAGTCGGAATCCAGGGTCACGGTCCTGCTTTGTGTTCTGCCCCTTCCACACAGCATCTTGAACTCTACCATCTCATGGTCACTGCAGCCGAGTTTGCCTCCAACCTTCACATCCCCAACTAGGCCCTCTCTATTCGTCAGTACCAGGTCCAGCAGCATACCCCCTCCTTGTTGGTTCCTCGGTCATCTGCGACAGGAGGTTGTCGTCAACAATCTGTAGGAACCTCCTGGACTGCATGTGCTTGGCTGTGTGGCTATCCCAGCAAATATCAAGGTGGTTGAAGTCTCCCATGAGGACCAGGGACTGTGATCGTGAGGCAACTCCTAGCTGTTTGTAGAAGGCCTCATCCACATCCTCCTGCTGATCAGGTAGCTTGTAGTGGACTCCTACAACAATATCACCTGCCTTGCCCTGGCCATTAATTTTTACCCATAAAGACTCTACTCTCTCCTCATCCCACCCAGGAACAGTTCAGTACACATTATTTGCTCTCTCACATAGAGAGCAACTCCACCTCCATACCTTGTTAGTCTTTTTTACCTGAATAAAACATAACCTTCCATGGCTGTGCTCCAGTCATGGCAGTTTTCCCACCACGTGTCTGTGACCGCAATGAGATCAGAGTCCCGCATCTGAACCCACATATCCAGTAACTCCTGTCCATTGGTGTAGAGGCAGCACAGGGGATTACTCAAACACACAGGTTCCCCTGGGCAAGTGCAGGAGGTTCCTTCCGGGTTTCACTCTTTCCCAGGGTGGTCAGCTTTCTGTATCTAAGCCCAGTGTGCAGATGTAGGGCACTTATCATTGCGTTCCCTGTCCTGCCGTGTTTCCCAGATAGAGGGTAAGTAGATCCCCGTGTACTCTATAAGCCAGCACTGTAACACCTTTGCTGCTACTTTCCTGTGGGAGCTATCGTCAATCCCTTGCACTTGCCTGCAAAGCTCCCATGGATGAGCAAAGATCTGCTGGAACAACTGAGGCAGAAAGCAGCCATCTATGAGAGGTGGAAACAGGGGCTGGCTTCTTGGGAAGAGTATAGGAACATTGCCAAGGCATGCAGAGGTGCAACTAGGAAGGCTAGAGCCCTTCTAGAATTGAATTTAGCCAGGGATGTTAAAGACAGTAATAAGGCATTTTTCAAGTACATCAGCAGCAGAAGGATGGTGAGGGGTCATGTGGGCTGGCTGCTGAACACAGAGGATGCCATGGTGTCTGAAGATGCAGAGGAGACTGAAGTACTGGATGTCTTCTTTGCTTCATCTTTACGGCCAAGGCTGACCCTCGGGAAGCTCAGTCAAGCAAGGATAACAGGATGGTCGCAACAGCAGAGGACTTGACCTGGGTGGAAGAGGAAGAGGTTAAAGACTTGTTGGACAAGCTTAAGGCTCATAAGTCAATGGGTTCTCATGGGATGCATCCTAGAGTGCTGAGAGAGCTGGCTGATGTGATTGCTAAGCCTCTCTCTATCATTTTTGAACAATCATAGAGGACAGGTGAGGTGCCCGAGGAATGGAGAAAGACCAGTGTCACGTCAATCTTCAAAAAGGGCAGGAAGGAGGACCCAGGAAGCTACAGGCCGGTCAGCCTCACCTCCATCCCTGGAAAAGTGATAGAACAACTCATCTTGAATGTTATCACTGAACATATGAAGGATAAGATGGTAATAAGAGGGAGTCAACATGTCTTCACCAAGGGAAAATCCTGTTTGACTATCCTGATATCCTTCTATGAGTGCATAACCGGCTGGCTAGATGGGAGGAGAGCAGCGGATGTCATCTACCTTGACTTCAGCAAGGCTTTTGACACTGTCTCCCACAACATCCTTATCAGAAACCTTAGGCAGTGGGGCTTGGATGAGTGGACAGTGAGGTGGATTGAGAGCTGGCTGAATGACAGAGGCCAGAGGGTGCTGATCACTGGCACGGAGTCGAGTTGGAGGCCTGTGGCCAGTGAGATTCCACAGGGATCGATTCTGGGGCTAGTCTTGTTCAACATCTTCATCAATGATCTGGATGAGGGGACAGAGTGTACCCTCAGAATGTTCACTGATGACACCAAACTGGGAGGACTGTCTGATTCCCCAGAAGGCCGTGCTGCCATTCAGTGGGATCTCGACCGGCTTGAGAGTTGGGCAGAGAAAAAGCTCATGAGGTTCAACAAGGACAAGTGCAGAGTCCTGCATCTGGGAAGGAACAATCCCATGCACCAGTACAGGCTGGGGGTCGAACTGCTGAAGAGCAGCTCTGCAGAGAGACACCTGGGAGTCCTGATTGATAATAAACTAAATATGAGCCAGCAATGTGCCCTTGTTTCCAAGAAGGTCAATGGCATCCTGGGATGCATCAAGAAGAGTGTGGCCAGCAGGTCGAGGGAGGTTGTTCTTCTCTTCTACTGTGCCCTGGTGAAGTCTCATCTGGAGTACTGTGTCCAGTTCTGGGCTCCTGAGCTCAAAAGTGACAGGGAAGTGCTGGAGAGAGTCCTGCGCAGGGCCACCAAGATGATTAAGGGTATGGAACATCTTTCGTACGAGGAATAGCTGCAGGAACTGTGGCTGTTTAGTCTGGAGAAGGGGAGATTGAGGAGTGATCTTATTAACATTTATAAATATCTAAAGGGTGGGTGTCAGGAGTTTGGGACATCCCGCTTTTCGATAGTAGATAGTAACAGCACAAGTAGTAATTGGATGAAAATGGAACATAAAAAGTTCCATTTAAACATAAGAAAAAACCGTTTCACGGTTAGAGTGGTGGAGCAGTGGAACAGGCTGCACGGGGAGATTGTGGAGTCTCCTTCCTTGGAGATCTTCAAGACCCACCTGGACATTTTCCTACGTGACCTGATCTAGGTGAAACTGCTTCTGCAGGGGGGTTTGGATAGACGATCTCTAAAGGTCCCTTCAAAACCTTACAATTCTATGATTCTGTGTACCGGAAACCTGTATATTCAAAGGGAACTGAAACGGCCAAGTGCGTGTAATTGGAGATAGCTCCCATGGGAAACCAACTGAAAAGATGGCACAGTGCAGGTTGATAGGCTACACGGAGACCTACGTACCGGTGTAGGTGATGGCTGTGTACCTTCTTTCTTGTAGCTCCTAGACGCAGAAAATTAACTTCTACCGGCAGCGGGTATTTTCAATGGAGGCTATGAAGGCCAAGTGTGCGGGATTGGAGATAGCTCCCACAGGAAAGCAGCTGCAAAGGTGGCACGGTGCTGGCTGATAGCCTGCATGGTAACCTACGTACTCCTGTGGTCGGGGTCTGCATACCTACATTCTTGTAGCTCTAGGATGCAGAGGTGTAACTTCTACCTGCAGCCGGTATTTTTTCAATGGAGCTGAGCAGGTAAAGTGAGCGGGAAAGAGATGGCCCAACCAGGAAAGTAGCTGCAAAGGTGGAACAGTACTGGCTGATAGGCTACACGGGGATCTACATACCACCTTAAGTGTGGTCTGCATACCGACTTTCTTGTAGCTCCCAGACACAGTGGCGTAACTTCTACCGGCCGTCTGTATTTTCAATGGGAGCTGTGCTGGCAGAGTGTGCCGGACTGGAGATAGTTCCAAAACTAAAGCAGTAGCAAAAATAGCACAGTTCTGGCTGATAGGCTATACGGGGACCTACGTACCACTGTAGGTTGGCTCTGCGTACCTGCTTTCTTGTAGCTAACAGAGGCAGTGTCGTAACTTTTACCGGCAGCCTGTATTTTCAATGTGAGCTGAACAGACCAAGTGCATGGGATTCAAAAAAAATCCCACAGAAAAGCAAGTGCAGAGGTGGCACAGTGATAGCTCATAGGTTACACGGGGACCTACCTATCATAAAAGGTGGGGTCTGCGTACCTGCTGTTTTGTAGCTCCCAGACGCAGTGGCGTAACTTCTACCGGCCGTCTGTATGTTCAATGGGAGCTGAGAAGGCCAAGTGCGCGGGATTGGAGATACCTCCAACAGGAAAACACCTGCAATAGTGACACAGTGTTGACTGATCGACTACACAGGGAAAAACCTACCACTGTAGGTGGATTCTGTGTACCTGCTTTCTTATAGCTCCGAGAGGCAGTGGCGCAACTTTTACCGAGATCTGGTGTTTTTTCAATGGGAGCTGAGTAGGACAAGTGCATGAGAAAGAGATACCTTCACCAGAAAAGCAGCTGCAAAGGTGGCACAGTGCAGGTTGATAGGCTACATGAAGATTTATGTACCCCTGTAGGGTGGGTCTGAATACCGGTTTTCTTGTAGCTCCCAGAGGAAGTGGCGTAAATTCTACCGGCAGCCTGTATTGTTTAATGGGAGTTGAGCAGTCAAGGTGCGCGGGATTGAAAATAGCTCCCATTGGAAAGCAGTTGCAAAGGTGTCAGAGACTGATAGGTTGTCCAAGTTAGCCAGGATAGAGTTAATTCTTGTGAGAAACGAGGAAAGGGTACAGCCTGAACAGCTAACCCAGGATTTCCAGCAGGCATTCGATACCATCCTAACGTAAGGCCCGGTCTATAGGTGGAGACTAGCCTGAAGAATTTTTCTTCTGGGGCCACGGGCTCTCTGTCACCCGTCCGGAGCGGTTGCTTAGGTCGGGTCCCGGGTGGTGAGCAACTGTATCACTCTCCAGTTTTCTTTGTAATATACTCTTGTGTTTGTCATAGTTCTTCGTCTTCAGTTTTCCCTAGTAAATTGTTCTTATTTCAAGTTACGCGGGCTCATACTTTTTTTCTCCTTCTCTGATCCCCTCCACATTCTGTCTGGAAATGAATAGAAATGAAATAGAACAGAATGGTTTTAAACAAACTCCTTGTGTACACTCCTGACACTAACTGATTGCTAAGCACAATGTTGATTGTTATGCTTATATGGTGGTATTACATGTCCACTTATCTGCATCATTTCTGTCCTGTGATAATGTTTATCTTCTGTGGAAAATGTATGAAAATTCTCATGCTACTGCACTGGATGGGATTGGCTTATGATATGATTTTGTCAGGGGTTATTAAGTTGGGTTGGAATGTGTACATGGCTTTTTTATCTCTTCCACATTTTCTCCTAGAACTTAATAATGACACTCAATTTATGGGAAAAACTGACATGTTTAATTCCTCCCACTATGTCACTTCCCCTCATTTCTTCAACGTGCTTCTAATGGATTCTAACAATAATACTTGGAATGTTCTAATTGCCATGTTTGTATTATTTTCCCTTGTTTTCACCTCGGCTTGGATTGTAAAAATTTTTTTGAGAACTGTGAGGAGAGGGATACAGAATACGGGCAGGTGTCCAAGGACCTTTTTACCTGTAAAGATTTGGAGAACACACGAACCCATTCCTAATTCATCTGTGCCAGAACCAGTTGCTGTTCCGACTCCAGCAGTGGATGTTGCAGTCAACTCAGCTGAGCCAGAACCAGTTGCTGTTTTGACTCCAGCAGTGAATGTCCCTGTTGCAGCTGTGAACACTCATACTCAGACTGCTGACACTGTTGCTGTTACCACTGTGGACACTCATACCCAGACGGTGGATATTGTTGCTGTGTCCACTCAAACTCAGACTGCTGCTACAACTTTAGATGCTCAAACCCAGTCTGTTGCTGTTACAACCGCAGCCACTCAAACTGAGGCAACTGATACAATTGCTGTTTAATCAGAGTATCAATTTGTGCCACTATCAGTTGCTACTCTACAGAAAAAGAAATACACAAAAAAAACCAGTTTGCAGCACTAAGGATGAAGATGAACAAGGGATATCGCAGAGGGAAGAAGAGTTGGAGTCAGAGATAATCAATCGGTATTTGTCCCTGAGTGAACCGCAAGATGTGCGGAAAGATTACAGGCGTTGCCCAGGTGAGCACATTATCACCTGGATGCTCCGATGCTGAGAATATGGAGCCCACAGTTTGGACTTAGAGGGCAAGGAAGCCAGACCATTGGGTTCCTTGTCCCGGGATGGGGGCATTGATAAGGCTATGGGAATACTGTCACAAATCCTCAGCCTCTGGAGACATCTTCTTTTGGGTGTGAAGGAAAGATACCCCTTGGTGGGTGATGTGCAAGGATGGGAAGACCCAATGTGTGTCTCAAGGGAATTTGATTCTGAGTGAGAATAACCCGTGAATTAAATTGTATAATGAGAGCTGTTGAATGTCATTATTCCTATAGTTTTTCTATGTTATGCATCTCTAGATGATTATGATGTGTAAACCTAGACATGACGTTTAGATGGTATAGAAAAAGGGGTGGAATGTCCTAGTTTGAGCCAGGATAGAGTTAATTCCCGTGAGGAACCAGGAAAGGGTACAGTCTGACAAAGGCTGGCCAGAAGGTATTCCATACCATCCCAGCGTCATGCCCAGTATATAGATGGACGCTAGCCGGAAGAAGGTCTCTTCCGGGGTCGCGGGCTGTCGGTCACCAGTCCAGAGCGGTTGCTTATGTCCTGTTCTGGGTGGTGAGTAACTGCAACACTCACCAGATTTCTTTGTAATAGCCCCTTGTGTTTGTTATAGTTGTTCCTCTTCGATTTCCCCTAGAAAACTGTTCTTATTTAAACTTGTGCGGGCTCTTTTACTTTTTTTCTCTCACTCCGATCCCCTCAGCATTCCGTCAGCAGGGGAAGGGGGAGGAGTCGCGTTTTTGTTTTTTTTCCTTTTTCTCTGGCTGTGCAAAACCACAACATAGGCTACACGGGGACCTACGTACCACTGTAGGTGGAGTCTGCGTATCTGCTTTCTTATAGCTCCCAGACGCAGAGGTGTAAATTCTACCGGCAACCTGTCTTTTTTAATGCGAGCTGAGTAGGCCAAGTGCGCGGCACAGAGATAGCTCCCACAGGAAAGCAGCTGCAGAGGTGGAACAGTGATGGCTGATATTCTACAAGGGGACCTAAGTACCACTGTAGGGTGGCTCTGCCTCCCTGCTTCCTTGTTGCTCCCAGAGGCAGTGGCGTAAATTCAATCGGTAGCCTGTATTTTTTAATGGGATCTGAGATGGACAAGTGCACGGGATTGGAGATAGCTCAAACAGGAAAACTGTTGCAAAGCAGGGAAAGTGTTGGCTGATAGGCTACAAGGGGACCTACCTACCACTGTAGGTGGGGGTCTGCGTGCCTGCTTTCTTGTAGCTCCCAGATGCAGAGGTGTAACTTCTATCGGTAGCCTGTATTTTCAATGTGAGCTGAGAAGACCAAGTATGCAGGATTGGAGATAGCTCCCAGAGTAAAGCAACTGCAAAGGTGGCACGGTGCTAGCTGATAGGCTACACGGGGATCTACGTACCACTGTAGGTGGGGTCTGCGTACCCTCTTTCTTCTAACTCTGAGGTGCAGTAGCGTAACTTGTACCAAAAGGCTGTACTTTTCAATGAAAGCTGAGCAGGCCAAATGCGTGGGATTGCAGATAGCTCCCACATGAAAGCAGCTACAAAGGTGGAACAGTGCTGGTGATAGGCTAAACGGGGATCAACATACCACTGTAGGTCGGGTCTACGTACCTTCTTTCTTTTAGCTCCCAGACGCAGTGACGTAAGATGTACGGGCAGGATGTATTTCAAATGGGAGCTGAACAGTCTGAGTGGGATTGGGGATAGTTCCCACAGGAAAGCAGCTGAAAAGGTGGCACAGTGCTGGCTGATAGGCTACACGGGGACCAACGTACCACTGTAGATAGAGTCTGCATACCTGCTTTCTTGTAGCTCCCAGAGACAGTGGAGTAACTTCTACCGTTAGGCTGTATTTTCAATGGGAGATGAGCAGGCCAAGCACACTGGATTGGAAATAGCTCCCACAAGAAAGCAGTTACAAAGGTGACACAGTGCTGGTTGATAGCATACACGGGGATCTATGTACCATGTGGGTGGAGTTTGCGTACTTGCTTTCTTGTAGCTTCTAGAGGAAGTGGCAACAATTCTACCGGCAGCCTCTATTTTTTCAATTGGAGCTGAGCAGATCAAGTGTGTGGGATTGGAGATAGCTCCAAAAGGAAAGCAGCTGCAAAGGTGGAACAGTGTTGACTGATAGGGTACACGGGGACCTACGTACCACTGTAGCTGGGGTCTGCTTACCTGCTTCCTTATAGCTCCATGATGCAGAGATGTAACTTCTACCAGCAGCCTTTTTTTCCAACGGTAGCTGTGCAGACCAAGTGAGCAAGATTGGAGATTGCTCCTAAAGGAAAGCAGCTGCAAAGGTGGCAGAGTACTGACTGATAGGCTACAAGGGGACCTACATACCACTTTAGGTGGGATCTGTTTACCGGTTTCTTGTAGCTCCCAGACGCAGTGGCGTAACATCTACCGGTAGCCTTTTTTTTTTTCAATGGGAGCTGAGCAGGCCAAGTGCGCGGGTTTGGAGATAGCTCCCACAGGGAAGCAGCTGCAAAGGTGGCACAGTGTTGGTTGATAGGCTACATGGGGATCTATGTACCTCTGTAGTTGGGGTCTGCGTACCTGCTTTCTTGTAGCTCCCAGACACAGAGAGGTAACTTGTACTTGCAGCCTGTATTTTTTGAAGAGGAGTTGAGCAAGCAAAGTGCGCGGGACTGGAGATAGCTCCCAGAGGAAAGCAGTTGCAAACGTTGCACAGTGTTGGCTGATAGACTGTCCAAGTTTGAGCCAGGATAGAGTTAATTCCCGTGAGGAACTAGGAAAGGGTACAGCCTGAACAGCTAAACCAGGCTGGCTAGCATGTATTCAATACCATTCTTACGTCATGCCCAGTATATAGCTGGAGACTAGCTGAAAGAAGTTCTCTTCCGGGGTCATGGGCTCTCGGTCACCGGTCCGGAGCTGTCGCTTATATTGGGTCCTGGGTGGTGAGAAACTGCATCACTCACCAGGTCTCTTTGTAATATTCCCTTGGGTTTGTCATAGTTGTTCCTCTTCAATTTTCCCTAGAAAATTGTTCTTATTTCAAATTGCGCGAGTTCTTTTACTTTTTTCTCCCTCTCTAATCCCCTCCGCATTCTGTGGGGAAAGGGAGGGGGAGGAGTCACAGTTTGTTTTCCCCCTTTGGTCCGGCTCGGCAAAACCACGACATTAATTGGCACCCAACGTGAGGCCCGTGAGGTTGAAATAGAACAGAATGGGTTTAAACAAACTCCTTGTGTACACTCCTGACACTAACTGATTGCTGAGCACAATGTTGATTGTTATGCTTATATGGTGGTATTACATGTCCACTTATCTGCATCATTTCTGTCCTGTGATAATGTTTATCTTCTGTGGAAAATGTATGAAAATTCTCATGCTACTGCACTGGATGGGATTGGCTTATGATATGATTTTGTCAGGGGTTATTAAGTTGGGTTGGAATGTGTACATGGCTTTTTTATCTCTTCCACATTTTCTCCTAGAACTTAATAATGACACTCAATTTATGGGAAAAACTGACATGTTTAATTCCTCCCACTATGTCACTTCCCCTCATTTCTTCAACGTGCTTCTAATGGATTCAAACAATAATACTTGGAATGTTCTAATTACCATGTTTGTATTATTTTCCCTTGTTTTCACCTCGGCTTGGATTGTAAAAATTTTTTTGAGAACTGTGAGGAAAGGCATACAGAATATGGGCAGGTGTCCAAGGACTTTTCTACCTATAAAGATTTGGAGAACACACAAACCCATTCCTAATTCATCTGTGCCAGAACCAGTTGCTGTTCCGACTCCAGAAGTGGATGTTGCAGTCAACTCAGCTGTGCCAGAACCAGTTGCTGTTCCGACTCCAGCAGTGGATGTCCCTGTTGCAGCTGTGGACTCTCATACCGAGACGGTGGATATTGTTGCTGTGTCCACTCAAACTCAAACTGCTGCTGCTACAACTGTTGATGCTCAAACCCAGACTGTTGCCGTTACTACTGCGGACACTCAAACTGAGGCAACTGATAAAATTGCTGTTTAATCAGATTATCAATTTGTGCTACTATCAGTTGCTCCTGTAGAGAAAAATAAATACAGAAAAAAAAAAAAGGTTCGCAGCACTAAGGATGAAGATGAAGAAGGGATATCACAGAGGGAAGAAGAGTTGGAGCCAGAGACAATCAGCCGGTCCTTGTCCCTGAGTGGGACGTGAGGAAAGATTACAGGCGCTGTCCAGGTGAGCACATTATCACCTGGATGCTCCGATGCTGGGAAAATGGAGCCCACAGTTAGGACTTAGAGGAAAAGGAAGCCAGGCAATTGGGCTCCCTGGCCCAGGACGGGGGCATTGATAATGCTATGGGAAGACCGTCACAAACCCTCAGCCTCTGGAGATTACTTCTTTTGGGTGTGAAGGAAAGATACCCCTTCAAGGAAGATATTACAAGACCCCCAAGCAAGTGGACCACCATGGAGAAAGGCAGTCAATATTTGAGGGAGTTAGCTGTGCTGGAGATTATTTATAATGACTATGTGCCCACAGACCCAGATGAAGTTCAATGCACACGAGTTATGTGGCGAAAGTTCCTACGAAGTGCACCACCAAACTATGCCAGTTTGTTGGCAGTTGTCTCCTGGAAAGAAGATGAGAGGCAAATGGTGGAAAAACTAGCTGCTAAACTTCGACAATATGAAGAAAATGTGTCTTGTCCCCTACAGGCTGTTCTTTCAGCTGTAGAAAAAATGTCATGGAAGACTGACCAATTTGTGTGTCACTCTCCACCTGCCAGTACTCCAGCTGTTAAGAATAAGCGTCCCTTTGCTCAAGAGCAGGAACGTAAGGAGTATACACCCCAGAAAGTTTCACGGTCCCATCCACAAGACCAAGGAGAAAATATGAGCATGTGGGATAGGCCACCTACCCCATCTACTCCAACTTCACCCACTCCAAAAGCACAGGCACAGGAGTTGCAGAAAGGAAGGGTTAAAAGAAGCAACTCTCCTTGGAGGAATGCTGCTCCAGTTTCCAGTGAGCAACCCCCCAGACAAGATAGGAGGGTTGATTTCAATTTTGATTCCCTCAAGGGGACCTCTGGTGTTTCCTGGGAAACTGTAAATGATGACTGCGATGACCAGTATTAGGGGGGCTCTGCCTCCAGCCAGGTGGAGGAACAGGATAATCGGGTTTATTGGACTGTGGGGATTCGTTTGCCTGACACATCAGATCCACAAGAATACAAGGCTTTATTGGACACTGGTGCACAATGTACTCTGATGCCATCAAATTTTAAAGGGACAGAATCCATTTGTATTTCTGGAGTGACGGGGGGATCTCAACAGCTATCTGTATTAGAAGCCGAAGCGAGTCTGACTGGCACAAATTGGCACAAGCATCCCATTGCGACAGGCCCCGAAGCTCCATGCATCTTAGGCATAGATTATCTTAAGAGAGGGTATTTTAAGGACCCAAGAGGATACAGGTGGGCCTTTGGTGTGGCTGCAGTGGAGGCAGAAGAGATTGAACAATTATTCAACATGCCCGGCCTTTCAGAGGACTCTTCTGTTGTGGGCTTGCTAAAGGTTGAGGAGCAACAGGTACCAATTGCAACCACAACAGTGCACCGTCGGCAATACTGCACCAACAGAGACTCTGTGATTCCCATTCATAAGTTGATTTGCCAATTGGAGAGCCAAGGGGTGATCAGCAAAACTCACTCACCCTTTAACAACCCTATATGGCCGGTACAAAAGTCTACTGCAGAGTGGAGACTGACAGTAGACTATCAAGGCCTGAATGAAGTCCCGTCACCACTGAGCGCGGCTGTGCCACACATGTTGGAACTCCAATACGAATTGGAGCCCGAGACAGCCAAATGTTATGCCACCATTGATATTGCCAATGCATTCTTCTCAATCCCTTTAGCAAAAGAGTGCAGGCCTCAGTTTGCTTTCACTTGGAGAGGGGTGCAGTATACTTGGAATCGACTGCCCCAGGAGTGGAAACACAGCCCCATCATTTGCCATGGACTGATCCAGGCCACACTGGAGGAGGGTGAGGCCCCAGAACATCTGCAATACATTGATGATTTTGTTTTGTGCGGTGACTCAGCAGTGGAAGTCCTTCATAAAGGAAAGAAAATAATTCAAATTCTTCTAAAGGCTGGCTTTGCCATTAAACGCAGTAAAGTCAAAGGACCTGCACAGGAGATGCAGTTTTTAGGAGTAAAATTGCAGAATGGACATCGTCATATTCCAATAGAGGTGATAAAGAAGATTGCAGTCATGTCTCCTCAAACTAACAAAAAGGAAACACAAGCTTCTTAGGTGTTATGGGTTTTTGGAAAATGCATATTCCAAATTATAGTATGATTATTAGCCCCCTCTACCGTGTGACACGGAAGAAGTATGATTTTTAATGGGGTCCTTAGCAGCAACAAGTTTTTAACAAATTAAATGGGAGATTGTTTATGCGATGGCCCTTGGGCCAGTCCGGACAGGACCACATGTAAAAAAATGTGCTCTACACTGCAGCTGGGGAGAATGGCCCTACTTGGAGTCTTTGGCAGAGAGCACCTGGGGAGGGTCGAGACTGACCCCTCGGGTTCTGGAGTCGGGGATACTGAGCCAATCGAGAAGGAGATACTGGCAGCATATGAAGGAATTCAAGCTGCATCAGAAGTGATTGGCACAGAAACACAACTCTTTGTAGCACCTCGACTGCCAATGCTGGGCTGGATGTTCAAATGGAAGGCATTCCCTATGCATCATGCAACTGATGCTAAATGAAGTGAGTGGATTGCACTGATCATACAACGAGCTCGCATAGGAAAGCCTAGCCGCCCTGGGATTCTGGAGGTGATCACAAACTGGCCAGAGTGCGAAGATGGTGAAATATCACCAGAGAAGGGGACACGTGCTGACGAGACCTCATCATATGATGAACTGCCAGAAGTTGAGAAGTGGTATGCCCTGTTTACTGATGGGTCCTGCTGCCTTGTGGGAAGGCTTTGGAGATGGAAGGCAGCTGTATGGAGTCCCCTACGCAAAATTTCAGAAGCTGCAGAAAGAGAGGGCGAATCCAGTCAGTTTGCACAGGTAAAAGCCATCCAGTTGGCTTTAGACATTGCTGAACGGGAAAAATGGCCAAGGATCTACCTCTCCACTGATTCGTGGATGGTGGCAAACACTCTGTGGGGATGGCTACAGCAAATGACACAGAACAAATGGCAACGATGGGGTAAACTTGTCTGTGCTGCTCCACTATGGCAGGACATTGCTGCTCAAATGGAGAATCTAGTTGTGAAGGTGCGCCATGTAGATGCTCATGTACCCATAAAGCGGGCCACGGAAGAACATCTGCATAACCAGAGAGTTGAAAACGCTGCTTTCTCAGATAGATCGGGATTGGCAACTTAAGGGGGAAATATTTTTTGCTCAATGAACCCATTATACCTCAGGTCATCAAGGACGAAATGCTACCTATAAATGGACTTGTGATCGAAGGATGGACTTAACCTTGGATACTATTTCACAGGTTATCCATGACTGTGAGAAGAGATGAGGAAATGGGACGGTGAAACCGCTTTTAAGCTGGAAGCGCGTGTACATGAACAAAGGGGGAAGACAGCTGTTAGAAAAGGACGACCAAAGAGGGCTGTCAGCATACTACCTGCCAGAACAAAAGAGGACAATCACCAATCTCCAAGGCATAGAAGAATTGCAACCACTTCCTTTGATGGTAATGAGGAGACTTCAGGTCTAAAATTGCAAGGATCAGATAGCAAATACTCTGATGAAGAACAGAAATAGATGGTCGCTGCCTCCAGCCAGGAGGAGGAAAGGGATGACCGAATCTACTGGACTGTGTGGGGTCGATGGCCTGGCACATCAAAGCAACAAAGGTATAAAGCCTTAGTAGACACAGGGGCACAGTGTACATTGATGCCATCAAGGTATAGAGGTAGAGATTCTGTCTGGATCTCTGGAGTGACAGAGGGATGTGAAGAGTTATCTCTCTTAGAGGCTGAAGTGAGCTTCACAGGGGACAAATGGAAAAAGCACCCCATTGTGACTGGTCCAGAGGCCCCTTGTATTCTTGGCATAGATTACCTGAGGAGAGGGTACTTCAAAGACCCCAAGGGGTATCAATGGGTTTTTGGTATAGTCACTGTAGATACAGAGAAAATCAAACAACTCTCCAGTTTACCTGGCCTCTCAGAAGACCCTTTTTTTGTGGGATTGCTGCAAGTTCAAGACCAACAGGTACCAATTGCTACCAGGACGGTGCACCGGAGGCAATATCGCATGAACTGAGATTTCCTGGCTCCCATCCGTGAGTTGATTCATCAACTGGAGGCTCAAGGAGTTATTAGCAAAACTCACGACCCATTTAATAGTCCCATATGGCCTGTGAAAAAATCTGATGGAGGGTGGAGGTTAACAGTAGACTATTGTGACCTGAATGAAGTGACACCACCACTGAGTGCTGCTGTACCAGAGATGTTAGAGCTCCAGTATGAACTGGAGTCAAAAGCAGTCAAGTGGTATGCTATGACTGACATCGTAATGCATTTTTCTCAATTCTGTTTGCGGCAGAGTGCAGGCCAAAATTTGCCTTCACGTGGAGAGATGTCAAATATAACTGTAATCGATTGCCCTAACAGTGAAAACATAGTCCTACTCTTTGTCATGGTGTAATCCAAACTATGCTGCAAATGGGTGATGACCCCAAACATTTACAGTACATTGATGACATAATTGTATGGGACAACAAGGCAGAAGAAGTTTTTGAGAAAGGGAAAAGAATAATACAGATTCTCCTAAAAGCTGGTTATGCTGTAAATAAATGGGACCTGCACAAGAGATCCAGTTTTTGGGCATAAAATGGCAAGATGGGCGTCGGCATGTGCCTCTGGATGTTGTGAACAAAATAGCGACTATGTCTCAACCAAATAATAAAAAAGAAACACAAGCTTTCCTGGGCCTTGTGGGATTCTGGAGGATGCATATCACAGGTTCTATTCAGCTTGCGAGCCCTCTTTTTAGAGTGACCAGAAAGAAGAACTGTTTTGAGTGAGACCTTGAGCAACAACAAGCTTTTCAACAAATTAAACAGGAAATAGCTTGTGCAGTCGCCCTTGGGCCCTTTTGTACAGGATCAGATGTGCAGAATATCCTCTACACTGCCGCTGGAGAGCATGGTCTCACCTGGAGCCTCTGGCAGAAAACATCTGGAGAAACCCGAGGTCGACCATTAGAGTTTTGGAAACGAGGATATCGAGGAGCAAAAGCACACTACACCCCAATTGAAAAAGAAATACTGGCAGCATATGAGGGACTTCGAGCTACTTCAGAAGTCACTGGAACAGAAGGTTACCTCCTCTTGGCACCACGTCTGCCTGTGCTGCACTGGATGTTCAAAGGGAAAAGTCCTTTCTATCCATCATAAAATCCGCACTAAATGGAGTAAGTGGATGGCGCTGATTACACAACGATCTCGGCTGGGGAAATCTAATCGCCCAGGAATCCTGGAAGAAATCATGGACTATCCAGAAGGCAGGGATTTTGGAGCATTGCCTGAGGAAGTAACTTGTGCCCAAGAGGCATCACCATATAATGAACTATCAGAAGATGAGAGTCTTTGTTTACTGATGGATCCTGCCGCGTGGTAGGAAATCATCGTAAGTGGAAAGCTGCTGTGTGGAGTCCCACACGACGAGTTGTTGAGGCCACTGAAGGAGAAGGTGAGTCGAGTCACTTTGCTGAAGTGAAAGCCATCCAACTAGCTCTAAAGATTGCAGAATGAGAGAAGTGGTCAGTACTCTATACTGACTCCTGGATGGTGGCTAATGCCCTATGGGGATGGCTACAGCAATGGAAGAAGACCAACTGGCAGCACAAGGGTAACCTCATCTGGGCTGCTGCATTGTGGCAAGACATTGCCGCTCGGGTAGAAAACATGACTCTGAAAGTATGTCATGGAGATGCTCACGTACCCAAAAGCCGTGCCACTGAAGAACAATGGAACAACCAACAGGTAGACAAAGGTGCCAAAATTGAAGTAGCTCAGGTAGATCTAGACTGGGAGCATAAAGGTCAGCTATTTATAGCTCGATGGGCCCATGAAACATCAGGACATCTGGGAAGAGATGACAAATATAGATGGGTTCATGATCGAGGGGTGGACTTGCCCATGGAAGTCATTACACAGGTCACCAACGAATGTGAAACACCAACTATGTTGGACTGCTACCACAAACACATCAAGGCAAGCGTTATATCCTCACCATGGTGGAAGCAACTACTGGTTGTTTGGAAACATACCCTGTAAATCATGTCACTGCCTGAAATACTGTCTTGGTTCTTGAAAGGCAAGTTTTGTGGCGACACGGCACTCCAGAAAGAATTGAATCCGAACATGGAACTCATTTTCTAAATAATCTCATATACTCCTGGGCAAAGAAACATGGCATTGAGTGGGTATACCACATCCTCTATCACCCACAAGCCTCTGGAAAGATTGAAAGGTATAACGGATTACTAAAGACCATGTTGAGAGCACTGGGCAATGGGGCATGGAAGCAGTGGGATAAAAATTTAGCAGAAGCCACTTTACAAGTTACAAGGGTTGCACCTCCCATAAGAAAGGGCAAACCCATTTGTGGGATTCTCTTTGCTCAAGGGCCTGGGTGTACTGGGTGGGTGATGAGAAAGGATGGGGAAACTCAATGTATGCCTAAAGGAGACTTAACTTTGAGGGAAAAATAACCTGTGATGTGAGTTTTCTCTTGTAGACGATGAGGTATGACCTTTGCAAGAAAACTGGACAAGTGGACAAACCAAGCCGGTGTTGGTGCCCAACACTTAACATACTGTTTCCAATGCCCTGGATATCCATCTTGATGGATGAGACATAAGTTATGGCCTGCTCCAGTGAACATCTACAGAGGACGAAAGATATAAGAATGTTGTTTGATTTTTTGATGTAAGATGCAAGAGGGAATACAAGAATGATGTTTGTCTGTTGAAGAGTGGGGGTACTGGTTAATGAGAGTATATAAGAATGTATATGGGTTTTCAATTATGGTTTGTCTGAGCATGACATAAATGATATGGAATAAGGGGTGGACATTGTAGTCGGTCTGGGATGGAAGTGACTTTCCACAGCAGCTCTTGCAGTGCTGTGCTTACTGTTGATATCAATATTATGACTACTGCTCGCACAGCATCAGGGTTGTCCCTCCAGCATTCCTTCCCCCAACTTCACCAATAGCTGTGGGTGAGCACAATCTTGGGAGGGACCACGGCCAGAACAGCTGACCCAGACTGACCAAGGAAATATTCCATACCATATGATGCCAGCTCAATAATATAAACTGGGGGAGAGGAGCAGGAACGGGAGGCAAGATTCATTTCTGTCCTTCCAAAAGTAAGCGCTATGTGTACCAAAGCCCTGCTTCTTCCGAGGTGGCCGGATATCGCTGCAGATGGGAAGTAGAGAGTAACAGCTTTATCCGACTTTTCTGTTTCTTTATTAAACTGCTTTTATCTCAACCCAGAAGACTCCCATCTTATCTTCTCCTTTTTCCCTGGCTTGCTTAGGAGGTGGGGGATAGAGCGGTGTGGATAGTGTTGCCTGCAGTACTGGTTGATTGGAGATGGCTCCCTTAGGAAATCAGCTTAAAAAATATCAAAGTGCTGGCTGTTAGACTACACGGGGTCCCACGCATAAATGTCAGTGATGTCTGCGTACCTGCTTTCTTTTAGGTCTCAGACACAGTGGCGTAACATGTAGCGGCAGCCTGTATTTCATATGGGAGCTGAGCAGGCTAGGTGCGCGTAATTTGAGATAGCTCCCACAAGAAAACAGATGGAAAGGTGGCACAGTGCTGAATGACAGACTACATGGGGACGTATGTACCACTCTAGATGAGAACTGCGTACCTGCTTTCTTGTAGCTCCTAAACGAAGTTGCGTATCATGTTCCAGCAGCCTGTATTTTTTCAATGGGAACTGAGCAGGACGACGCGGGATTGGAGGTTGCTCCCACAGGAAAGCAGCCATAAGGTGACACAGTGCTTGCTGATAGGCTACATGGGGACCTACTTACCACTGCAGATGGGGTCTGCGTACCTGCTTTCTTTTAGCTCCCAGATGCAGTGGCACAACTTGTACCAACAGCATATATTTTCATTGGGGACTTGGCAGGCCAAGTGTATGTGTTTGGGGATAGCTCCCATAGGAAAGCAGCCGCTGAGGTGACACAGTGCTGACTGATAGACTACACGGGAATCTGTGTACCACTGTAGGCGGGACCTGTTTGCCTGCTTTCATGTAGCTCCCAGACCCAGTTGCATTACATGTTCCGACAGCCTGTATTTTTTCTATGGGAGCGGAGCATTCCAATGGCGCTGATTTGGAGATAACTCCCACAGGAAAGTAGCTGCAAAGGTGGCACAGTGCTGGTTGGTAGACTACACGGTGCTCCAGGTACCACTGTAGGTGGGGTCTGCGTACCTGCTTTCTTGTAGCTCCCAGATGCAAAGGTGTAACTTCGTCAGCCTGTTTTTTCAATGGGAGATGAGCAGGCCAAATGTGCAGGATTGGAGATAGCATCCACAGGAAAGCAGTTGCAAAGGTGACACAGTGTTGACTGATAGGATACACGGGGACCTACGTACCGCAGTAGGTAGGGTCTGCATACCTGCTTTCTTGTAGCTCCGAGACGCAGAGGCGTAGCTTCCATCGACAGCCTGTATTTTCAATGGGAGTTGAGTAGGCCAAGTGCATGTTATTGGAATTAACTACCACATGAAACCCGCTGCAAAGGTAGCACAGTGCTGGCTGTTATAAGTTGCACAAGTCAATTTAAGTGACTCATAGATCAAATTTATGAAGCAAGTGGCAAATAAGTAAACCAGCGCTGGGCAGCCTGGGAGACTCTGCTCCACCAACGGCGTGCGATCCCCCCCCATATCACAGTCCTTTTATACAGTCCTTATCGGTTGGGTGCATCGCTCCCTGGTGTATTCTGCGCATGTGCCCGTCTTGTTACTAGGAGGTCTTTTTCTGCCTCCTGGTGGTCTTAGGGTGGTCGCTGGGATGAAGTCAGTAGTCTTCCTCTAGTGGCCCGCTCATGAACTCTTCTCTTGGCTCTTATCAGCTCATGCGCAACCTATTTTATTGTACCTCCTATAAGCACCTTAGTCAACTGCACCTGTTCACATTGTAGAAACTTTATGGTTAAAGTTTTACATAACTTTTACAATGACTTTAAACGGTTCCTTGCAAAACTATTCTTTCATGATTTGATTAATGAACATGACCTTTTCCATTACACTGGCTGATAGGCTACAAAGGTGTTGCAGATACACAATTATTTTTGTAAACTATTTATCATTACAATAAGTAGTCAAGCATTTATTAAGCACTTGTTAATCAGTAATAGTTCAATGAATTAGCTAAGCACTTGCAAATAACTCAAACACCTATTGATTAATTATTCATTTGAATCACATAAGGATCAAACTGCAAGAGTTACATACCACACCTCATAGGGACCTGTTACCTTAGCCACGAGACCCTGATGAATGTATTTGTTAGGTTACCTTTGCTATTACCTTAACTACAAGACCCTGGTAAATATATTCATTAGGTTACCTTGGCTGTTACCTTATTTGTTACTAAAACAAGAGGACTGATATTTTTTTTTGACCAATCACTGTGATTTTGGAAATTTTGTGTTTGTTGGGAACCAATCAAGGTGAAGGGCTAAATTGACAGATGGACATTTTATGCATGCTCCTGCTGGCAAATGTAATTCTTTTATTTGAGCCGAATAAAAACCATGCAAATGGTAACTGACAACAAAGTACGTATGGAGGAGCTATCCCCCATGTTTTCCCAGTAATGCATAATAAAGAAGTGTCTGCTTATCTGCATTCCTGTGTAGATAAGTTTTTCCTGATTGTGGATCCGTCAACAGTTTTGGTTACCCAGCTGGGACCTTGAGAATGAGACTGGATGGGATTGGACGTTGATCGAACTACAGCTGGCACCGAGGAATTCTCAGGGAGGACCATAACCTGCAACCCCTACAGCTCCTGGTAACGTTCCCTGGAGTGGTAAGGCACTTCTAATTGGTTGGGGGCGGAACCTGGTGAACTAGCCTGTAAGTCGCGGAGTCAGAGACCGCGCTTGGTTGGGCCCAGGGAAAGTCCAAATGAGCCTGCCAATAAGACGGTGCGAAAGTTCCACTTGGTTAAACTAGAAGATCCTCGTATTGGTATTGGGAGCCTAGGCGCTGCCCGTAAGGCGAATGCGAAAGCGTTCGTAGGGTTGACATTGGTATTGCAGCCCGTGAGTCGGACGAAGTGATCGCAGGGCTGACATTGGCAATTGGCAATTGATAATTGGTATAATTGGTCCCATATAAGTAAATGGCAAGGTACCTCTTGGTTTTGGTTTGTACATTGATTTGTACATTGGTTTGTATACTGCTTTGTGTATATATATGCATATTATTTTATATTGTTTTTTCAGCTGTCTGTGTGTATGTGTGTGTGCACACGAAGCGAGTGCAGAGCTTTGATCCGCGGTTCTGTGATCCCGCGAGGGGTGCAGCCGGAGAGAAGCGAAGCAAAAGAACGAAATGATTGTTGAGAAAGTATTTGTAACTAAAAGGTTATTGAAATGGCAAACAAAGTACCTGAGAATTCACCTCTTGGGTGTCTGTTGGCAAGAAGGAATTTAAGGGTGATTTTCATAAAGATCAACTTATAGAGTACTGTAATCATGTGTATATTGCTTTGTGCATATATATACATATTATTGTATATTGTGTTGTGAGCTGTCTGTGAGTGTGTGATTGAGACCTGCAATTGTGCATGAAGCAAGTGCGGAGCTTTGATCTGCGGTTCTGTGATCCCGTGAGGAGTGCAGTCGGAGAGAAGAAAAACGAAGGAACGAGACGATTGTTGAGAAAGTATTTGTAACTAAAAGGATTTTGAAATGGTAAACAAAGTACCTGAGAATTCACCCCTTGGGTGTCTGGTGGCACAATGGAAGGAATTTAAGGGTGATTTTCATAAAGATCAACTTATAGAGAACTGTAATTGTGTGTAGAAATATTGAACTGTGCCTTTAATTCTTTGTGTTTAAAGGACACCATAGTTTTTGACTATGACATCCAAGTGGTAAAACCTGTTTTGGGGAGGAAATTCTAACAATAAGGGCCCTGTGCAAAAAACCTATCCTTTGGGCTGCCTTTTGGCTCACTGGAGAGAAATACAGAATGATTTGTGTAAAAAGCAGCTTATTGAAATATCGCGATCATATGTGGCCAATGTATGCTCTGGATGATGAGGAATTGTGCCCCCTGAATGGAATACTAAGTTATAATAGTATCTTGCAATTGATTTTTTTTTTTTTGTAAGAGTGAGGAAAAGTCAAATAAAGTCCCAAATGTAGATCTGTTCTTTTATTTAAGAGAAAAATCTGAATGGCAGAAAGAATCTGAATGAACAAATCGTGTAATGTCACTCACAGTAGAAAAACAAAAAGTTCAAAACTGTTTCTCCCCATGCACTGCAGCAAAAATGTTTCTTAAACATGTGACCCTTAAGGGGGAGAGAGTTGTTCCTATGTATACACCCTCTCTCACTTAACCGCTTCCCAACATGAACCTGAACAGGGACCCAGACACCTGACAAGGATACATCCGGTAGTTCAAGGGAGGGCTCCCAGCCCTGTCCAGATAGTAGTAACGTGGAAAAATGAGGACTCTGGCACAGAACATTCATCATTGGTGTCCAAGAGAACTCAATGCTTTACTCATTTAATAACCACCTTAAAGATCCCCTTAACTTCTAAAGTCAAACAGCATATAGTTGCCCCATTAAGGCAAGGGGTTGGGGAGAGTAAACCAGTACACATGAAAGTGCTTTTCTCACCTTCTGATTTAATAATCTGAGAAAAAAAAAAAAAACAACTGACTCCTATAAGGAGCACCCAGATATAGTGAGAAAAAAAAAAATACCCAGAGAATAGAACCTAATATAGACATGAGAGTAATGTATTAAGTTTTAAATACATGTAGAGGAGTATTAGGAACTAAAACTTCAAATATTGTAGGAGCCACAGGGAACGAGGAAAATCGGCCATTTTTGCAACCCTTAAATTTACAATTTGGCAATAAAGCGATAACATATGAATTTTTGTATGTTTCAGAATGTCCCATACCCCTGATGGGGAGGGAATTGTTGTCTAAATTAAATGCACAAACTGTCTTTGAAAATGGAGACTTGTTACTAAAAATACCTGAATCAAAGACAGGACAAATATCGATGATAAAAGAAAAACCAAAGATGCTAGAATTACCTCCAGAAGTGGAAAATGCAGCAATCCCAATAGTGCGGGAAAAACTCAGATTCCAGGAAAATCAAAATTGACACAACCAGTAAAAATTGAAATAAAAGAAAAAGCAAAATCGATCAGCGTGAAACAATACCCAATAAAACCTGAGACAAAACAAGGATTAAAAGTGCTAATTCATAGATTTCTGAAATATCAAATTCTAGAAAAATGTGAGTCAGAGTATAGGTTAGTTCAGGATTTAAGACCCATAAATCAGATTGTGAAAGATACACATCTAGTTGTAGCAAATCCATTAACCTTAATCAAAGCTCTGAGAGAAAATAATCAGTGGTTTACAGTGCTTGATTTTGAAGATGCTTTCTTTTGTATCCCTTTGGAAAAGGAAAGCCGTAAACTATTTGCTTTTGAGTGGGAAAGCCCCGAAACAGGACACAAGGTGCAGTTTACATGGGCATGGGTTTCTCCAAGGATTCAAGAACAGCCCGACAGTCTTTGGAAGACAACTAGCAAAAGAACTGGAACTTTGGAGTAATGAAAAGACAGTGACACCAAGACCAGAGCATCTACTTCTCCAATATGTGGATGACATCCTGATTGTCACAACGGGAAGATCACCCTGCATACAGGTAACCTATGAATTTATAAACTCTTTGGGATTAAACAGGTACAAGGTATCAAAAAAAAAAGCTCAAATAGCAGTAAGTAGTGATATATTTGGACCTCGAAAATTCAAAAAGAGGATGGAGACTGGGGACAAATGGAAAGGAAGCAATTTGTGCTATTCTGGAACTACCCACTGTGCATGAGTTGCGGGCATTTCTGGGAATGACAGGATGGTGCATGCTCTGGATCATGGATTATAGTCTTATAGCCAAACCATTATATGAAGCCCCAAATCTACCCCTTTTAATGGGGCAAAGAACAGCAGGAAGCTTTCTGGTAGCTTAAAATAGCTCTGATGACAGCCTCAGCCTTAGACTTGCCAGATTTAACAAAGGACTTTCAGTTATCTTTTTATGAATGACAGCATTTGGCTCTAGGAGTTCTGACGCAGAAACTAGGAAGCTGGAAGAGACCAGTGGGATATTTTTCCAAACAACTGGTGAGCAAGGAATGGCCTTCTTGCTTCCGAGCAGTAGCTGCCACTGTCACACTGATCCAAGAAGCAAGAAAGCTGACCTTGGGAAGGACTATTACAGTCTATGTCCCACATATGGTAACCACAGTCTTGGAGCAAAAGGGGGGACATTGGTTATCCCCTAGCCGAATGATGAATTACCAGGTAATTCTCACTGAGCAGGATGATGTAGTGTTGAAAACAAGTAACCTTCTACATCCTGCAGTGTTTCTGAGTACTTCACAGGAAGAGCAACAACTGGAACACGACTGTGTTGCAACCATTGAACATACATATTCCAGCAGAGAGGACCTGAAGGATGATCCTCTTGAAAACCCTGAATGGGAACTGTTCACAGATGGCAACAGCTTCATCGTGAACGGGATATGAGGTAACAACTGAAAACACGGTAATAGAAGCAAATGCATTGAACGGAAGACAGAACTGATTGCATTGACACGTGCTTTTGAATTAAGTAAAGGAAAACGAGTTAGTATTTTTGGAGTAGTCCATGTCCATGGCACCCTGTTGAAAGAAAGAGGACTACCGTCCTCCCAAGGATTAAGCATCAAAAGGAAATCTTGCAACTGCTAGTGGCAGTGCAGGAATCAGTTCAAGTGGCAATCATGCACTGTAAAGCACATCAGACAGGGAACTCAAAGATAATTGATGGAAACAGATTAGACAAATCAGACTGCAAGGAAAATAGCACAACACACAGTCTCACAAATGGCAACCATCCCCACCAGAACAGTAGCGCTTCCTAAGGAGCCACCAAAATATTCAGGGGAGGGTGAGAAATTGGCTAAGTTACTAAATGCCAAGAAAAATTCAGAAGGATGGTGGATGAAAAGTACGGGTCAGGTAGTATTGCCACCCTTAATCATGAGAGAGATTTTGCAAACAAAGCATAGGTAGTGTCACTTTGGTGCAGAAGCTATGACTCACCTTCTGAAAATAAGTGTAATATCAATACAAATGTATTGTACAGAGGACCACATTTCGTGGCCAATGTGGTACAAGAGGTAAGCAAAGTCCTAGGAATTTCCTGGGATTTACATGCCCCTTGGAGATCGCAATCAAGTGGAAAAGTGGAAAGAATGAATCAGACCCTAAAAAGAAAAAAATTGTCAGGAGGCTACATTAAAATGGCCTCAGGCACTTCCACTCGCTTTGCTACAAAATAAGAGTGAAACCTCAAAGTGGAATGTCAGTAAGTCCTTATGAGATAATGTATGGAAATCCCTATGAAGTTCCGGAACCACATCCAAACATGCAAGTGTTGGGAAAACAAGATGTGTATAACTACTTACTTCCTCTTGGAAAAACCCTGAACAGGCTCTGAAGTGCAGTAGTGTGGAATGGACCTCTGGATTTGGAACATCCAGTACACAACATCCTGCCTGGAGATTGTCTACATAAAGACCTGGAATGAAGAACTTCTGCAAGGAAGTTGGAAGGGACCATACCAGGTATTGCTGACCACCTTCACTGCAATCAAGATTGTCAAATCAGATGCCTGAGTCCACTACATTCGGTTAAAAAAGATACTATTAAGCCCATGGAAGTGGAAGAGTTGTAGAAGATCTTGAGAAATTGAAGTTAACTCTGAAACATGACTAAGTTTTTGGTTTTGTTTTTTTTTCAGTCTATGGTGGTGGAAACATGGATCAAAATTGGATGGTCAAATCGATTCGTATTGAATGTTCAGGCCCAGAATCCAGTCCAAACAGAAATAGACTCGGAAAAGGTAATGTCAATACTGTGATGAAGCAATAAAATATTGACAGCATTGTCAAGACACAATGATCAGTTCAAAGGTAATCCACCACCATATGAAAATCATGGTTTTGTTATGGAGACAACAGAAATACAAGAGTGAAAGTATTGGAATGTGACTATAAATACTTTCAAAAGGGGGAAAATGTTGCAGATACAGGATTATTTTAGTTAACAACTTATCATCACAATAAGTAGTCAAGCACTTGTTAAGCACTTTTTAATCACTTAGTAATAGTTCAGTCAATTAGCTAAGCACTTGCAAATAACTCAAACACCTATTGATTAAGTAAGTATTCATTTGAATCATATAAGGATAAAACTGCAAGAGTGACATACCACACTTTCTAGGGACCTGTTACCTTAGTCAGGAGACCCTGGTGAATTTATTTGTTAGTTTACCTTAGCCGTTACCTCAACTAAAAGACCCTGGAAAATGTATTCCTTAGGTTACCTTGACAGATGGACATTTTATGCATGCTTCTGTTGGCAAATGCAATTTTTTTGTTTGAGTCGAATAAAAACATTAAAAATGGTAACTGACAACGAAGTACTTATGGAGGAGCTATCCCCTGTGTTTTCCCAGCGCTGCATAGTAAGGAAGTGCCTGCTTATCTGCATTCCTGTGTAGATAAGTTTTTCGTGATTGTGTATCCGTCAATGGTTTTGGCGACCCAAATGTTACCACTGTAGGTGGGGTCTGAGTACCTGCTTTCTTGTGGCTTCCAGAAGCAGTGGCATAAATTTTACAGGCAGCCTGTATTTTCATTCGAGCGGAACCGGCAAAGTTTGCAGAAAGAATACAGCTCTTACAGGAAAGAAACTGCAAAGGTGGAACAGTGCTGTGTCATAGGCTACATGGGGACCTAAGTACAGCTGTAGGTGGGGTCTGCGTACCTACTTTCTTGTAGCTCTCAGAGGCAGTGGCGTAACTTCTAGTGACAGCCTGTATTTTCAAAGGGAACTGAGAACTCCAAGTGTGTGGGATCGCAGATATCTCCCACAGCAAAGCAGTTGCAAAGGTTCTACAGTGTTGGCTGATAGTCTACACGAGGATCTATGTACCCCTGTAGGTGGGGTCTGCGTACCTGCTTTCTTGTAGCTCTAAGACGCAGTGACGTAACATGTACTGATAGGCTGTATTTCTAATGGTAACTGAGCAGACCAAGGGCGAGGGACTGGAGATATCTCCCACAGGAAAGCTGCTGCAAAGATGGGACAGTTCTGGCTGACAGGCTACACGGAATCTCAATACAACTCTACGTTTGATCTGCATACCTGTTTCCTTATAGCTCGCAGATGCAGTAGCATAACTTCTACCAGCAGTCTGTATTTTCAAACAGAGCTGAGCAGGCCAAGTGGGCAGGATTGGAGATAGCTCCCACAGGAAAGCAGAGGAAAAGATGGCACAGTGCTTGTGGATAGGCTACACGGGGACCTTCATACCACTGTAGGTAGGGTCTGCATTTCTGCTTTCTTGTAGCTCCCAGACGCAGAGGTGTAGCTTCTACCCACAGGCTGTATTTTCAAAGGGAGCTGAGCAGGCCAAGTGCGCGGGATTAGAGATAGCTCCCACAGGAAAGCAGCTTCAAAGGTGGCACAGTTCTGGCTGATAGGCTAAACGGAGATCTACAGAGCACTGTAGGTGGGATCTGCGTTTCTGCTTTCTTTTAGCTCCAGACGCAGTGACGTAACCTCTACCGGAAGCATGTATTTAAAATGAGAGCTAAGCAGGTCAAGTATAAGGGATTGGATATAGCTCCAACAGGAAAGTCCCTGCAAGTTTGGAACAGTGCTGTCTGATAGGCTATACGGGGACCTACTTACTTCTTTAGATGGGGTATGCGTACCTGCTTTCTTGTCGCTCCCAGTCGCTGTGGCGTAACTTCTAACGGCAGTCTGTATTTTTTCAATCGGAGCTGAGCAAGCCAAGTTCCAGGGACTGAAGATAGCTCCCACGGGAAAGTAGATGCAAAGGTTCTACAGTGCTGGATGATAGTCTACACGGGGATCTACGCACCACTGTAGGTGGTCTCTCCGTACCTGCTTTCTACTAGCTCCCTTAAACACTGGAGTAACTTATACCGATATCCTGTATTTTTTCGATGGGAGTTGAGCAGGTAAAGTGCTTGGGATTGAAGAGAGCTGTTACAGGAAAGCAGTTGAAAAGGCGACACACTGCTGACTGATAGGCTACATGGGCATCTACGTGCCAATGTACGTGTGCTCTGTGTTTATGCTTTCAGTTATCTCCCAGACCCAGTGGCGTAATTTCTATTGGCAGTCTGTATATCAAACTGGAGTTGAGGAGGCCAAGTGCGCAAGATTGGACATAACTCCTACAGAAAATCAGCTTCAAAGGTGGCACAGTGCTGGCTGATAGGCTACACGGGGACATACGTTTTATTGTAGGTGGGGTCTGAGTACCTGCTTTCTTGTAGCTCCCAGACACAGTGGCGTAATTTCTACCGGCAGCGTGTATTTTTTTCAAAGGGAGTTGAGCAGGCCAAGTGTGCGGGATTGGAGATAACTCCCATAAGAAAGCAGTTGCAAAGTTTTTACAGTGCTGGCTGTTAGGCTACATGGGGATCTAGGGACCACTGTAGGTGGGGTCTGCGTATCTGCTTTCTTGTAGCTCCCAAATGCAGGGGCGTAACTTTTAACGGCAACCTGTATTTCAAACGGGAGCTTAGTAGGCCACATGAGTGGTATTGGAGATAGTTCCCAAGGAAAACAACAGCAAAGGTGACACAGTGCTGGCTCATAAGCTATACGGGGACCTACTTACCACTTTACTTGGGGCCTGTGTGCCAGTTTCTTGTTGCTCCGAGAGGCAGTGGCGTAACTTCTAACAGCAGCCTATATTTTCAATGGGTTCTGAGAAGATCAAGTGCGCAGGATTGGAGATCAAGGAAAACAACTGCAAAGGTGAGACAGTGCTGGCTTATAAACTACACGGGGATCTACTTTCTACTTTAGGTGAGGTCTGTGTACCTGTTTCTTGTAGCTCCCAGAAACAGTGGAGTAACATAAACCGACAGCCTGTATTTTCAATGGGATCTGAGCAGGTCAAGTGTGCGGGATTCGAGATAGCTCCAACAGGAAAGAAACTGCAAAGGCGACACACTGCTGGCTGATAGGCTACATGGGGACATATGTACCACTGTAGGTGGGGTTTGAGTTCCTGCTTTCTTGTAGCTCCCAGAAACAGTGGAGTAACATATACCAACAGTCTGTACTTTCAATGGGAGCTGAGCAGACCAAGTACGCGAGATTGGAATTAGCTCCTACAGGAAAGCAGCTGCAAAGTTGGCACAGTGCTGGCTGATACACTACCCAGCGACCTACGAACCACTCTAGGTGGGGTCTGCGTATCTGGTTTCTTGTAGCTCCCAGAGGCAGTGGCGTAACTTCTACTGCCAGCCTTTATTTTCAATGGGTGCTGAGATGACCAAGTCGGTGGGATTGGAGATAACTCCCACAGGAAAGTAGCTGAAAGTAAAGGCTGCTTATAAAACTTAGGCCACTTCCTCTGGAAACTATAAAAAAGCACATACTCAGACCCCACCTACACTGGTACGTTGGTTCCCGTGTAGCCTATCAGCCAGCACTATTCCACCTTTGCAGCTACTTTCCTTTCGGAGCTATCTCCAACCCCGCGCACTTGGCCTTCTCAGCTAACATTTGAAATACAGGCTGCCAGTAGAAGTTACGCCACTGCATCTGGGCTCTACATGAAAGAAGGTAAGCAGATAAAACCTACAGTGGTACGTAGGTCCCCGTGTAGCCTATCAGTCAGCACTGTGCCACCTTTGTAGTTGCTTTCCGGTGGGAGCTATCTCCAATCCCGCAGCCTTGGCCTGCTCAGCTCCCATTAAAAGAATACAAGATGCCGATAGAAGTTACGCCACTGCCTCTGGGAGCTACAAGAAAGCAGGTATGCAGATGCCTTCGACATTGAAACGTAGGTCCCCGTGTAGTCTAACAGCCAGCACTTTGCAACCTTTTCAGCTGCTTTCCTGTGGGAGCTATCTCCAATCCACCAGCACAGCAGCCAACACTTTGCCACTGTGGTAGTTTGACTCTGGCTGGATGCCAGGTGCCCACCACAACGCTCTATCCCCCACCTCCTAAGCAAGCCAGGGAAGGGGAGGAAATAAGATGGGAATCTTGTGGGATGAGATAAAAGCAGTTTAAAAAAGAAACGGCAAAGCCGCGAGTGCGGGAAGCAAAGCAAAAGCAGATAAGCTGTTACTCTCTACTTCCCAGCTGCAGCGATGTCTGACCACCTCCCGAGAAGCAGGGCTTCGGTACGAGTAGCGGTTGCTTTTAGAAGGCCAGAAATGAATCTTGCCTTCCCTTCTTGCTCCTCTCCCCCAGTTTATATTACTGAGCTGGCGTCATATGGTATGGTATATCTCCTTGGTAAGCCTAGGTCAGCTGTTCTGGTCATGTTCCCTCCCAAGATTGTGCTCACCCACAACTACTGGTGAAGGTGAGGGAAGGAATGGTGGAGGGACAGCCCTGATGCTGTGCGAGCAGTAGTCATAATATTGATATCAACAGTAAGCATAGCACTGCAAGAGCTGCTGTGGAAAGTCACTACCATCCCAGACCCACTCCAATCTCCACCCCTTATTCCATACCATTTATGTCATGCTCAGAAAAATCATAATTCACAACCCATATACATTCTTATATACTCTCATTAACCAGTACCCCCACTCTTCAACAGACAAACATCATTCTTGTATTCCCTCTCGCATCTTGCATCAACCAAACAAACAACATTCTTATATCTTTCATCCTCTGTAGATGTTCACTGGAGCAGGCTATAACATAGGTCTCATCCATCAAGATGCATATCCAGGGCATTGGAAACAGTGTGTTAAGTGTTGGGCACCAACACCGGCTTGGTTTGTCCACTTGTCCGGTTTTCTTGCGAAGTTCATACCTCATCGTCTACAACAGATAACTCACATCACAGGTTATTTTTCCTCCAAGGTTAAGTCTCCTTGAGGCATGCATCGAGTTTCCCCATCCTTTCTCATCACATACCAAGTACACCCAGGCCCTTGAGCAAAGACAATCCCACGGATGGGTTTGCCCTTTCCCATGGGAGGTGCAACCCATGCTGTCTTCCCCAGCCATTTCCCTGGGTGCACTACAGGGACCTTATCTCCTCCCACAGTATGTAGGGGTTTTGTTTGGGCAGGAAAAGGATGGTTAGTTGAACCTCTGCTGTTAACCAGCCAGTGACTTCTGCTAAATTTTTATCCCATTGCTTCCATGCCCCATTGCCCATTGCTCTCAACATGGTCTTTAGTAATCCGTTATACCTTTCAATCTTTCCAGAGGCTTGTGGGTGATAGAGGATGTGGTATACCCACTCAATGCCATGTTTCTTTGCCCAGGAGTATATGAGATTATTTAGAAAATGAGTTCCATGTTCTGATTCAATTCTTTCTGGAGTACCGTGTCACCACAAAACTTGCCTTTCAAGACCCGAGACAGTATTTCAGGCAGTGGCATGGTTTGCAGGGTATGTTTCCAATCAACCAGTAGTTGCTTCCCCTATGGTGATTATATAATGCTTGCCTTCGTGTGTTTGTGGTGGCGGTCCAACATAGTAAATTTTCCGGGCCTCACCATATTGAAAACCCAGCCATGGGCTACTGTTCCAGGGGGACTTGATTCGTGTGGCTCACTTGATTGCAGCACACGTTTCACATTCGTGGGTGACCTGTGTAATGGCTACCATGGGCAAGTCCACCCCTCGATCACGAGCCCATCTATATGTTGCATCTCTTCCCAGATGTCCTGATGTTTCATGGGCCCATCGAGCTATAAATAGCTCACCTTTACGCTCCCAGTCTAGGTCTACCTGAGCTACTTCAATTTTGGCAGCTTTGTCTACCTGTTGGTTGTTCCATTGTTCTTCAGTGGCACGGCTTTTGGGTACGTGAGCATCTACATGACGTACTTTCAGAGTCATGTTTTCCACCCGAGAAGCAATGTCTTGCCATAATGCAGCAGCCCAGATGAGTTTAGCCTTATGCTGCCAGTTGGTCTTCCATTGCTGTAGTCATCCTCATAGAGCATTAGCCACCATCCAGGAGTCAGTATAAAGATAGAGTACTGGCCACTTCTCTCGTTCTGCAATTTTTAGAGCTAGTTGGATGGCTTTCACTTCAGCAAACTGACTCGACTCACCTTCTCCTTCAGTGGCCTCAACAACTCGTCATGTGCGACTCCACACAGCAGCTTTCTACTTACGATGATTTCCTACCACGCGGCAGGATCCATCAGTAAACAAAGACTTTCATCTTCTGATAGTTCATTATATAGCTCATGCCTCTTGGGCATGAGCTACTTCCTCAAGCAATGCTCCAAAATCCCTGTCTTCTGGCCAGTCCATGATCTCTTCCAGGATTCCTGGGCGATTAGATTTCCCCAGTCGAGGTTGTTGTGTAATCAACGCCATCCACTTACTCCATGTAGCGCTGGTTGCATGATGGATAGAAGGGGTTTTCCCTTTGAACATCCAGTGTAGCACAGACAGATGTGGTGTCAAGAGGAGGTAAGCTTCTGTTCCAAAGACTTCTGAAGCAGCTCGAAGTCCCTCATATACTGCTAGTATTTCTTTATCAGTTGGGTTATAGTGTACTTCTGCTCCTGAATATCCTCGGCTCCAAAATCGTAATGGTCGACCTCGGGTTTCTACAGATGTTTTCTGCCAGAGGCTCCAGGTGAGGCCATGCTCTCCAGCAGCAGTGTAGAATATATTTTGCATATCTGGTCCTGCACGGATGGGCCCAAGGGCGACTGCAGGAGCTATTTCCTGTTTATTTTGTTGAAAGCTTGTTGTTGCTCAAGGCCCCACTCAAAACAGTTCTTCTTTCTGGTTACTCTAAAGAGAGGGCTCGCAAGCTGACTATAACCTGGGATATTCATTCTCCAGAATCCCAAAAAGCCCAGGAAAGCTTGTGTTTCTTTCTTATTACTTGGTTGAGACATAGTCGCTATTTTGTTCACAATATCAAGAGGCACATGCCGACACCCATCTTTCCATTTTATTCCCAAAATCTGGATCAACGGGAGGTGGAACTTTCAAGCATTGGGATACATACTTGGAAAAGGCCACCTGGTTAGTCAACTCCAGAGAATCTGTCAGTTGAGTTGACCCTGCCCAATCAGAACCCTTACACATTGTAGAAGGGGACAAAGTCCCTGTGGTACATATAAAAGACATGTTAGGGAAGGCAGTCTGGGTGATTCCTGCCTCAGGTAAAGGCAAATCCATCTGTGGGATTATTTTTTCTCAGGGATCTGGGTGTACTTGGTGGGTGATGTGCAAGGATGGGGAGACTCAATGTGTGCCTCAAAGGAACTTTATTCTGGGTGAGAATAACCCATTAATTAAATTGTATAATGATAGTTGTTGAATGTCATTATTCCTATAGTTGCTCTATGTTATGCATGTGTAGATGATTATGCTGTATAAACCTAGACAAGACGTGTAGATGGTATAGAATAAGGGGTAGAATGTCCTGGTTTGTGCTAGGATAGACTTAATTCCCGTGAGGAACCAGGAAAGGGTACCGCCTGAACAGATAACCCAGGCTGACCAGCAGGTATTCCATACCATCCCAGCGTCAAGCCCAGTATATAGGTGGAGGCTAGGCGGAAGAAGTTCTCTTCCGGGGTCGTGGGCTCTCGGTCGCCTGTCCGGAGCGGTCGCTTAGGTCGGGTTCCGAGTGGTGAGTAACTGCATTACTCACCAGTTTTCTTTGTAATATCCCCTTATCTTTGTTATAGTTGTTCCTCTTCAATTTTCCCTAGTAAATTGTTCTTATTTCAACTTACGCGGGCTCTTTTACTTTTTTTTTTTTTCCTCTACGATCCCCTTCGCATTCCGCTGGGAGGGGAAGGGGGAGGAGTCACGGGTATTTTTTTCCCCTTTTTTCTCTTTGGGCAAAACCACGACAGAGTTTCTTTCCTCTTAGAGCTGCCTTCAGTCCTGTGCACTTGGCCTGCTCAGCTCCCATTTGAAATACAGACTGCCGGTAGAAGTTACGCCACTGCCATTAGGAGCTACAAGAAAGCAGGTACGCTAACCCCACTACAGTGTTACATAGATCCCCATGTAGCCTATCAGCTAGCACTGTGTCACCTTTGCAGCTGCTTTCCTGTGGGCGTTATCCCAAGTCCACCACCATAGCAGCTAGCACTTTGCCACTGTGGTAGTTTGACCCTGGCTGGATGTCAGGTGCCCACCACAGTACCCTATCCCCCACCTTCCCCAGTAAGCCGGGAAAGGGGAGAAAATGAGATGGGAGTATCGTGGCTTGAGATAAAAGCAGTTTAGTAAAGAAACAGCAAAGCCGAAATCACGGGAAACAAAGCAAAAGCAGATAAAGCTCTTACTCTCTACTTCCCATCTGCAGCAATGTCCAGCCACCTCCCAAGAAGCAGGGCTTTGGTACGAGTAGCGGTTGCTTTTGGAAGGCCTAGGAATTTGTCCAAATTCATCCACACACCCTGCCACCCAGGGACATTCAGGGGGCATTTTAACATTTTTACATCCCAAATTTGTCCTCTCTGATACCCAGATGAATCCAGATTCCACAAAATATGTAATATAGCACCCATATTAATTAGTAATATTAAAAGTCTCATGTAAGGGTGACTAAGGACCTGGGAAGTATGTATAACAAAATTGTCTAAATCAGTCCAAGCTGAAGGGAAAGAGGTACTTTCTCCCACGGCACAGTAAATCCATCAGTAATAGAATTAGATTGACTATTATTATTTGGGCCATCATTTTCCCAGGCCCTTTCATCCTTTTCAGAAAATCATACAGCAAACTTAGCAAAGCTATCAAGGTTAGAGTGCAGCACAGAGTCAGTGTTAGTAGCATCATGTCCCCAAACATTACAAAGTGTAAGATAAGCTGCATTACGGCAATGCTCAGTGACCAGCACAGGAACTTTGCACTCATTGGCTTACTGTAATTTCAATGCATTTAATGTAAAACTTATTATCTCGTCCCACGTTGGGCGCCCAAAAGGCTGAGGTAGTTTGAGCCTGGCTAGATGTCAGGTGTCAACCACACCGCTCTATCCCCCACCTCCCCAGCGAGCCAGGGAAGGGGAGTTTACAAGATGGGAGTCTCGTGGGTTGAGATAAAAGCAGTTCAATAAAGAAACAGTAAAGCCGCGTGTACAGGAAGCAAAGTAAAGGCAGATAAAGCTGTTAATCTCTACTTCCCATCTCTAGCGATGTCCGGCCACCTCCCGAGAAGCAGGGCTTCGAAACGAGTAGCATTTGCTTTTGGAAGGCCAGAAATGAATCTTGCCTTCTCTTCCTGCTCCTCTCCCCTAGTTTATTTTACTGAGCTGACGTCATATGGTATGGAATATCTCCTTGGTCAGTCTGTGTCAGCTGTTCTGGCCGTGGTCCCTCCCAAAATTGTCCTCACCCACAGCTATTGGTGAAGGTGGGGGAAGGAATGCTGGAGGGACAGTCCTAATGCTGTGCGAGCAGTAGTCATAATTTTGATATCAACATTAAGCACAGCACTGCAGGAACTGCTGTGGAAAATCACTACGATCCCAGACCCAGTATAGTCACCTTTTCAATTGCTTTCCTGTGGTAGCTATCTCCAGTCCCCCGCCGTCTCAGCTCCCATTGAAAAAATAGTTTGCCACTAGGAGTTACACCACTGCGTCTGGGAGCTACATGAAAGCAGGTACGCAGACCACACCAACACTGGTAAGTAGGTCCCCATGTAACCTATCACCCAGCACTGTGCTCCCTGTGCAGATACTTTCCTGTGTGAGCTATCTCCAATCCCGCGCACTGGCCTGTTCAGCTCCCATTGAAAATACAGACTGATGTTTGAAGTAATTTCTACCACCACGAATTCCTCTGGGAGCTACAAGAAAGTAGGTACGCAGATCCCACCTATAGTGGCACGTAGGTCTCCATGTAGCCTATCAGGCAACACTTTGTCACCTTTGCAGCTGCTTTGCTTGTGGGAGTTCTCTCCAATCCCACGCAATTGGCCTGCTCAGCTCCCATTGAAAATACAGGCTGCCGAAAGAAGTTATCCATCTGCGTCTGGGAGCTAAAAGAAAGCAGGTACGCAGACCCCACATACAGTGGTACATTGGTCCCCATGCAGTCTTTCAGTCAGAACTGTACTAGCTTTGCAGCTGCTTTCTTGTGGGAGCTATCTCCAATCCCGCACACTTGGCCTGCTCAGCTCCCATTGAAAATAAATGCCGCCATTATAAGTAACGCCACTTGCTCTCAGGGCCATAAGAAACAGGTACTAAGATCACACCTACACTGGCACGTAGGTCCCTGTGTAGCCTATCAGCCAGCACTGTTCCACCTTTGTAGCTGCTTTCCTGTGGGAGTTATCTCCAATTCCACACACTTGGCCTGCTCAGCTTCTGATGAAAAAATATAGGCTGCCGGTAGAAGTTACCCGTCTGCGTCTGGGAGCTAAAAGAAAACAGGTACGCAGACCCCATCTACACTGGTATGTAGGTCCCCGTGTAGTCTATGTCGTGGTTTTGCCAAACCAGAGCAAAGGAGAAAAAAAAATCCGTGACTCCTCCCCCTTCCCCTCCCGACAGAATGCGGACGGGCTCGGAGAGAGAGAAAAAAAAGTAAAAGAGCCAGCGTAAGTCGAAATAAGAACAATTTACTATGGAAAATTGAAGAGGAAAAACTATGACAAACACAAGGGAATATTACAAAGAAAACTGGTGAATGATACAGTTGTTCACCACCTAGGAACCCGACCTAAGTGATCGCTCCGGACAGGCGACCGAGAGTACGCAGTCCCAGAAGACAGCTTTTTCCAGCTAGTCTCCGCCTATATACTGGGCATGACGTTAGGATGGTATCAAATACCTGCTGGTCATCCTGGGTCAGCTGTTCAGGCTGTACCCTTTCCTGGTTACTCAAGGGAATTAACTCTATCCTGGCTCAAACCAGGACATTCCATTTCTTATTATATACCATCTGCACGTCATGTCCAGGTTTACACATAATAATCATCTACCTATACATAACATAGAGCAACTATAGGAAAAATTGCATTCTACAGTTATCATTATACAATTTAATTCACGAGTTATTCTCACCCAGAATCAAGTTCCCTTGAGGCATACATTGGGTCTTCCCATCCTTGCACATCACCCACCAAGTACACCCAGGTCCTTGACAAAAATAATCCCACAGATGGATTTGCCTTTACCTGAGGCAGGACACACCCAGACGGCCTTCCCTAACATGTCTTTTATATGTACCACAGGGACTTTGTCCCCTTCTACAATATGTAAGGGTTCTGATTGGGCAGGGCCAGCTCGATTGTCAGATCCTCTGGAATTGACTAACCAGGTGGCCTTTTCCAAGTATGTATCCCAGTGCTTGAAAGTTCCACCTCCCATTGCTTTCAGTGTGGTTTTCAAGAACCCATTGTATCTCTCAACTTTTCCTGAGGATGGTGCATGATAGGGAATATGATAAACCCATTCAATGTCATGCTCTTTGGCCCAGGCTTCTATGAGGTTATTTCTGAAGTGTGTCCCATTGTGTGATTCAATTCTTTCTGGGGTGCCATGTCGCCAGAGGACTTTCCTTTCCAGGCCCTGAATAGTGTTCTGGGTGGTGGCATGAGCCACAGGATATGTTTCCAAGCATCCTGTGGTTACCTCCACCATTGTGAGCACATGACGTTTGCCTTGGTGAGTCTGTGGCAGTGTGATGTAAACAATCTGCCAGGACTATCCGTTTTTATATTTCTGCCATTGTCCTACATACCATATGGGCTTCATCCGTTTTGCTTTTTTAATTGTAGCACGTCTCACACTCATGGATAACCTGTGCAATAGTGTCCAAGGTTAAGTCCACCCCTTGATCTATCTGAGAAATCTTAGCAGCCTTGTCAACTTGCTGGTTATGCAGAGGTTCTTCCGTGGCCCGCTTTTTGGGTACGTGAGCATCTACATGGCGCACCTTCACAACTAGCTTCTCCATTGGAGCAGCAATGTCCTGCCATAGTGGAGCAGCACAGACGAGTTTGTCCCGCTGTTGCCAGTTGTTCTGTCTCCATTGCTGTAGCCAGCCCCACAGAGCGTTTGTCACCATCCACGAATCAGTGGAGAGGTAGATCCTTGGCCATTTTTCCCGTTCAGTAATGTCTAAAGCCAACTGGATGGCTTTTACCTCTGCAAACTGACTGGATTCACCCTCTCCTTCTGCAGCTTCTGAAATTTTACGTAGAGGACTCCATACAGCTGCCTTCCATCTCTGATGCCTTCCCACAAGGAAGCAGGATCCATCTCTAAACAGGGCATACTGCTTCTCAACTTCTGGCAGTTCATCATACCATGTGGCCTCGTCAACACGTGTCACCTTCTCTGGTGATATTTCACCATCTTCGCACTCTGGCCAGTTGGTGATCACCTCCAGAATCCCAGGGCTGCTAGGCTTCCTTATGAGAGCTCATTGTGTGATCAGTGTGATCCACTTACTCCGTGTAGCATCAGTTGCATGATGCATATGGAATTCCTTCCCCTTGAACATCCAGCCCAGCACTGGCAGTCGAGGTGCTAGGAAGAGTTGTGTTTTTCTGTGACAATCAATTCTGATGCAGTGTGAACTCCTTCATATGCTGCCAGTACCTCCTTCTCGGTTGGAGTGTATCAGGTCTCGGTCCTCTGTATCCCCGACTCCAGAACCTGAGGTGTCGGCCTCGGCCTCGACCCTCCCCAGGTGCTCTCTGCCAAAGACTCCAAGTAGGGCTATTCTCCCCAGCTGCAGTGTAGAGCACATTTTTAACATCTGGTCCTTTCTGTTAGTTGGTGGAGACATGAATGTAATCTTCTTTAGTACCTCTGCTGGAATATGACGACGTCCACTCTGCCATTTTACTCCTAAAAACTGCATCTTCTGTGCAGGTCCTTTGACTTTCCTGCCTTTAATGGCAAAGCCAGCCTTTAGAAGAATTTGAATTATTTTCTTTCCTTTATGAAGGACTTCCACTGCTGAGTCACCCCACACCACAAAATCATCAATGTATTGCAGATGTTCTGGGGCCTCACCCTCCTCCAGCGTGGCCTGGATCAGTCCATGGCAAATGGTGGGGCTGTGTTTCCACCCCTGGGACAGTCGATTCCAAGTATACTGCACCCCTCTCCAAGTGAAAGCAAACTGAGGCCTGCACTCTTTTGCTAAAGGGATTGAGAAGAATGCATTGGCAATTTCAGTGGTGGCATACCATTTGGCTGCCTTGGACTCCAATTTGTATTAAAGTCCTAACATGTCTGGCACAGCCGCACTCAGCGGTGGCGTGACTTCATTCACGCCACGACAGTCTACTGTCAGTCTCCACTCTCCAGTAGACTTTTGTACCAGCCATATAAAGCTGTTAAAGAGTGAGTGAGTTTTGCTGATCACCCCTTGGCTCTCCAAGTGGCGAATCAACTTATGAATGGGAATCACAGAGTCTCTGTTGGTGCAGTATTGGCGACGGTGCACTGTTTTGGTTGCAATTGGTACCTGTTGCTCCTCAACCTTAAGCAACCCCACAACAGAAAGGTCCTCTGAAAGGCCAAGCATGCTGGATAATTGTTCAATCTCTTCTGCCTCCACTGCAGCCACACCAAAGGCCCACCTGTATTATCTTGGGTTCTTAAAATACCCTCTCTTAAGATAATCTATGCCTAAGATGCATGGAGCTTTGGGGCCTGTCGCAATGGGATGCTTGTGCCAATTTGTGCCAGTCAGACTCGCTTCGGCTTCTAATACAGATAGCTGTTGAGATCCCCCCGTCACTCCAGAAATACAAATGGATTCTGTCCCTTTAAATTTTGATGGCATCAGAGTACATTTTGCACCAGTGTCCACTAAAGCCTTGTATTCTTGTGGACCTGATGTGCCAGGCCAACAAATCCACACAGTCCAATAAACCTGATTATCCCTTTCCTCCACCTGGCTGGAGGCAGGGTCCCCCTAATACTGGTCATCGCAGTCATCATTTCCTGTTTCCCAGGAAACACCAGAGGTCCCCTCGAGGGAATCAAAATTGAAATCAACCCTCCTATCTTGTCTGGGGGGTTGCTCACTGGAAACTGGAGCAGCATTCCTCCAAGGAGAGTTGCTTCTTTTAACCCTTCCTTTCTGCAACTCCTGTGCCTGTGCTTTTGGAGTGGATGATCTTGGAGTAGATTGGGTAGGTGGCCTATCCCACTTGCTCATATTCTCTCCTTGGTCTTGTGGATGGGACCATGAAACTTTCTGGACTGTATACCTCTTACGTTCCTGCTCTTGAGTACGGGGACGCTTATTCTTAACAGTTGGAGTACTGGCAGGTGGAGACACACAAATTGGTCAATCTTCCATGACATTTTTTCTACAGCTGAAACAACAGCTTGTAGGGGACAGGACACATTTTCTTCATATTGCCGAAGTAGAGCAGCTAGCTGTTCCACCGTTTGCCTCTCATCTTCTTTCCCGGAGACAACAGCCAAAGAACTGGCATAGTTTGGTGGTGCACTTCGTAGGAACTTTCGCCACATAACTCGTGTGCATTGAACTTCATCTGGGTCTGTGGGCACATAGCCATTATAAATAATCTCTAGCACAGCTAACTCCCTCAAATATTGACTGCCTTTCTCCATGGTGGTCCACTTGCTTGGGGGTCTTGTAATATCTTCCTTGAAGGGGTATCTTTCCTTCACATGCAAAAGAAGTAATCTCCAGAGGCTGAGGGTTTGTGACAGTATTCCCATAGCCTTATCAATGCCCCTGTCCCGGGACAAGGAGCCCAATTGCCTGGCTTCCTTGACCTCTAAGTCCAAAATGTGGGCTCCATTTTCCCAGCATCGGAGCATCCAGGTGACAATGTGCTCACCTGGGCGACGCCTGTAATCCTTCCACACAGACCGACTGATTATCTCTGGCTCCAACTCTTCTTCCCTCTGTGATATCCCTTCTTCATCTTCATCCTTAGTGCTGCTTCTTTTTCTGTACAGATGCAACTGATAGTGGCACAAATTGATACTCTGATTCTACAGCAATTATATCAGTTGCCTCAGTTTGAGTGTCTGCATCTGTAACAGCAACAGTCTGGATTTTAGAATCCACAGTTGTAGCAGCAGTCTGAGTTTGAGTGGACACAGCAACAATATCCACCGTCTGGGTATGAGTGTCCACAGTGGTAACAGCAACAGTGTCAGCAGTCTGGGTATGACTGTTCACAGCTGCAACAGGGACATCCACCGCTAGAGTTGGAAGAGCAACTGGTTCTGGCACAGTTGAGCTGACTGCAACATCCACTGCTGGAGTCGGAACAGCAACTGGTTCTGGCACAGATGAATTAGGAATGGGTTTGTGTGTTTTCCATATTTTTACAGGTAGAAAGGTCCTTGGACACCTGCCCATATTCTGTATGCCTCTACTCACAGTTCTCAAAAAAATTTTTACAATCCAAGCCGAGGTGCAAAAAAGGGAAAATAATACAAACATGGCATTTAGAACATTCCAAATATTATTCTTGTTAGAATCCATTAGAAGCACCTTGAAGATATGAGGGTAAATGACATAGTGGGAGGAGTTAAACATGTCAGTTTTTCCCATAAATTGATTGCCATTATTAAGTTCTAGGAGAAAATGTGGAAGAGACAATAAAGCCATGTACATATTCAAACCCAACTTAATAATCCCTGACAAAATCATATCATAAGCCAATCCCATCCAGTGCAGTAGCATGAGAATTTTCATACATTTTCCACAGACGAGAAACACTATCACAGGAAATACATGATGTAGATAAGAGGACATGTAATACCACCATATAAGCATATCAACCAACATTGTGCTCAGCAATCAGTTACTCTCAGGAGTGTACACAAGGAGTTTGTTTAAACCCACCCTGTTTTATTTCAATCTCGCGGGCCCCACATTCTGCGCCAATTAATGTGGTGATTTTACCCAGTCGGAGTAAAGGGGGAAAAAATGATGGGACTCCTCCCCCTCCTCCTCCTGACAGAATGCGGAGGGGATCGGAGAGGGAGAAAAAAAGTAAAAGTGCCCGCTTAAGCTGAAATAAGAAAAATTTACTAGGGATAATTGAAGAGGAACAACTATGATAAAAACAAAAGAATATTAGAAAGAAAACTGGTGAGTGATGCAGTTGCTCACCATCCGTCACCATTACGTCGCTGCGTCTCCGAGCTACAAGAAAGCAGGCACACAGGTCTCACCTACAGTGGTAAGTAGATTCCAGGGTAGCCTATCAGCTAGCACTGTGCCACCATTGCAACTGCTTTCCTGTGGGAGATATCTCTTTCCCGCGCACTTGACCTTCTCAGCTTCTATTGAAAAAATACAGACTGCCGTTAGAAGTTACGCCACTGCGTCTGGGTGCTACAAGAGCAGAGGTAAGCAGATCCCATCTACAGTGGAAAGTAGATCCCCGTGTAGCCTATCAGTCAGCACAGTGTCAACGTTGCCGCTTCTTTCCTGTGGGAGCTATCTCCAATCCCACGCTCTTGACCTGCTCAGCTCCCATTTAAAATACAGGCTGTCGGTAGAATCATAGAATCGTTAAATCATAGAATGGTAGGGGTTGGAAGGGACCTGCAGAAGTAGGTTCAGCTAGATCAGGTCGCATAGGACCACGTCAAGTCACGTCTTGAAGACCTCCAAGGAAGGAGACTCCACAACCCCCCTGGGCAACCTGTTCCAATGCTCCGTCACTCTCACGGTGAAATAGTTTTTTCTTAACTTTAAGTGGAATTTTTTGTGTTCCAGCTTCATCCCATTACCCCTTGTCCTGTTAATATCTACTATAGAAAAGAGGGATGTCCCAAACTCCTGACACCCACCCTTAAGTATTTATAAATGTTAATAAGATCTCCCGTCAATTTCCTCTTCTCCAGACTAAACAGCCCCAATTCCCGCAGTCTTTCCTCGTATGAAAGATTTTCTATACCCTTGATGTCATAAATTAGGACCACAATGAGTCATAATCCAATTATAATTTTATTAATTATAGCAAGTAGAATATGAGCAAAGACAGCGCTGGACGGCAGGGGAGTCTGCGCTCCACCAACTGTCGTACTGATTAGTTTAAACAGTCCCTTTTTATACATTTTACATCCGTGGCCGTAAAGTAGGAGAACTGCTCTGCGCATGCTTCAGTTACTGTGAGGGGTCTTTTTTCTGTCTTTCGGTGCTTGCTGAGTAAGAAGTTTTCCTTCTTTGTTTTATAATTGATCCCTCACTTAGATAGAGTTGTTTTTCTTATCTTCGCCAGTCCCTTAGAACATCTTGTAGTCATCCTTGAGCAGTATCTCTCCTGTTTACACAAATGGTGTCTGGTATGTGAAGGCAATTGTGGTTATCTTATCTCACATGAGTGATGTCCTGCAGCTGTTCGCATAAGTACTTTCCTTTCTTTTGTCGCTTAATCTTTACATTGAGCTTAACATAAATTTTAATAAACAATACCCTAATTCATAGTTTCTTACAATCCCCCCTTTTTCTTTTATCCTATTATTGTTTATTAGACACTATTTTCATTTTCGACACTGCAGGCAAACTTTTTTCCACAATCCCGACATGTATCATAACACTCACAAGATAATACCTTACAATTACAATCATAGTTTTCACGTGGCATATCGCATTCACAACAGTCTTCGTCATCTTCATCTTCATTAGTAGGTATACTTTTATAATCTGTCTCAGACCTCGTAGTTAGGATAAGTAGTTTAGCTATGTCAAACCGCTCCTTAATAAAATGTAAAATATAGCGTAATATGCATGGTCCAAATATAAGCCCCAGAATCAACATAATAAGCGGTCCTGCTAAAGCAGACAACAAAGTGGTTAGCCAGGGTGAAACGTTAAAACCAATTTTCATACCATGATCTGCCCACCTCACGATCCTTTTTACGTTGATCTAACCTTTTCCGAAGTTCAGACATGGTGTTATTCCGATGTCTGAAAAAACCCATTTAGTTCCTGATGTCGGGATAGCCCATTTGTCATATCTGTGTTGTGGTTTCTTACATCCAGGAGGTCCCCAAGTGATGTCTATATATCTATCTCCTGTTGTTTTCCAATCTGAAGCTATTGTCTCACAACCCCAATAACCACAATAATAATGTCCCGGGTAATTACAATAACTTTTTCCAGGGTTTGAGGCTGGACATATGTACCATGCCTTGCATTGCGCTTGGGTGTAACCCAAATTTAAACAGTTTGTTGGATGACATCCCATTGCTTCAAAAGGTATTAGCGAAAATAAAGATACAGTAAAATTCCAATTTCCTTCCGAACTGCTTCGATTTTGTATAAGTTTACTTTCCTGTAAGTTATATAATTTCCAGAGCATTGGCTCATGGGGGTTCCCATTTGCTTGAGTTAGTATCAATAGCAAAACCACCAGTATACCAGGAAAAACGGTATTTGTCAATTTTACCAATTTAAGTATAATTTTACCAGTCCTAGGGAAGTTCGACCATGGTTGCTTTTGCGTCCCATTGTTTTGGTTCTTTTCTCCACAGTTTGTTCCTCCTCTGCCTCGCCCGTTGACTCGGTTGCTTCGAGCCACGGGGTGTACCATCTTCTCGGCAGCAAGGGAATTCTTCAGGAGACAGCTGTTTCAGGGCCTTTTACCTATTTACACAGGCTTTAATGGGACAAAGCAAGACACAGTTAGCACTTTCTCTCTGCTCTTTATAGCCAAGATTTCAGCTACAAAGGGGACTGGCTCGTTGGGATGGTTTTCCAACACTGTGTGCAAACTCCTATTGGAGGGTATCCACATTCACCATTTATCCTGGCATACCTTGCACCTAAAACAAGCAAATGGATAACAATTGCAATTTAAATCATTACACCTAATTCTTATATCTAGAATGTATATATATTATTTACATCAGTATATTTTCTATATTCAATATGGTGTGGTTGTATGAGTTTAGCAATTCCCTTCAGCACACTTTGTACGCTTCCATATAATAGATAAACAAATAAATAATTATTGCAAATATAAATGACAATACACTTTATACCAAAAGGTAAAGCAGCAAAACAATCAAATAAAGTCTCTATCATTACGTTATCTTTTCAGGGTTATCTTGGTGTCACCTGGAGTACTGATTACTTTCCAGTGGGGTCTCGTTATTGGGCCTTTAATGCGATTGGCATGAGTCCATCCACGCTCAGCAGTCCAGACAGCTGTTTCTGTTGTAAGCAAAACAAGATAAGATCCCTCCCAGCTGGGTCTTAGAGTTTCTTCCTTCCACACTTTAATCAATATCCAATCTCCAGGTTTGACATTATGAATTTTGAAGTCCAACAGGGGTCGTTGCACAATCAGTCCCTGCTCCCAAAGCTTGTTACGGTGTTCTGCTAATTGCGAAACATAGTCATTAATCACACAATCTCGAATTAAAACATTAATGTGTTAAATGATCCACCATTACTAATAAATATTTGTAACGTCCAACCCTAGGTAGTTCAGTAAAATCCACTTGTATGTGTGAGAAGGGTCTGTATGCTGGGGAACGTCCTCCAAGGGGTTTTTGTCTCATGTTATTTCGATTAACCTTTTGACAGGTCTCGCAGGCTGCTGTGTGCATAGTCAAAATCGTATTATAATTGCCTGCCACTCGTTTTGCTTCTGTATCGGCGGCATTATTTCCCCTGACTTGATAACTTGTACCTCTCTGGTGTCCCTTTATATGTACAACTGCTATTTTATTCGGCATTTTTAATGCCCCCAGAACTCGCCGAATCAATTCCGGGTGTATCAATTCTTTTCCCTGCGAGTTAACAAATCCTCTTTCCTCCCATATTTTTCCAAAAGTGTGTACTACTCCGAACGCATAGCGTGAGTCTGTATATATAGTTCCGTCTTTTTCCTCCTTTTCACATTTCCCAGCGCTCTGTCTTCCCGACTGCAGTGCGGCCGGGACGGCATTGCTGGGGGGTGGGGGGGAGAGTGGGCAGCAGCAACAGCAAGTCCTATCCTCATGCCAGGGCGAGCAGGACCAGCTCGGGGGGAGCCTTGCACAGCCCCAGGCTGGCAGCCAGGGGAGGCAGGCAGGGCTGCCCCTGGGCATCCCCACGGCAGCCAAAACAATCCTCAGGGCAGCACCCAGGGGCTCTGCACCGTGACCCGGCCGTACAGCTCCAGATGCCGCCACTGCTGCCAACAGCTATGATCCAGCTGCCCCCTCCAAAAACACTTCTTCCAGGGGGAAGAGGAGCAGGGTGGGGGCACAAGTGGGGCCTGACCTCCTCCATGCTCTCCCAGCACCCCACCACAGCCGAGGCTTGGGGGGACTAGTGGAGGGCTGGTGGAGTGCTGCCAGGGTTCACCCTCCAGTGACACTTAACGCTTTCCACAATGCATATAGCTCACAGGTTTGAGCCGACCAGCTGGCACTCAGGGAGCCTGATTCTATTATCTTAAACTCTCCTTTTTCCAACTTAACGATGGCATATCTGGACAATCGTTTACCTTCCACTATTCGTGATGACCCATCTATAAATATTACTTCTCCATATTGTAGTTGTTCTTCTTCTAAGTCTGGCCTAATACGTGTCTGCTGTTCAATTGTTTGAAAACAATTGTGTAACAGTTCATTATCTTCTCCTGGGTACAAAAATTCAGCGGGATTAACTGCCCCAATAGTTTTTAAAGATAGTTTAGGGGATTCTATAAGTATTCCCTCATACTTTAATAATCGGCTATCTGTAAGCCATTTTTCTGCTTTTTGTTGCAACACTCCTCTGATGTTATGTGGAGCATATAAGACAACTTCTCCATTAAAGGTAATACAATTTGTTTCTTCAAGTAATAAGGCAGCAGCAACAATGATTTGTAAGCAGCTCGGCCAACCCCTGCTCACAGGGTCTAACAGCTTTGATAGGTATGTCACCGGTTTCTTTTGTCCGGCCCATTCCTGAGTTAATACTCCGAATGTCGTTCCTTCATGTATGTTAACAAATAAATGGAATGGCCGCTTTAAGTCTGGTAAGCTTAAAACCAGTGCTTGACTTAGCTCTCTTTTGAGGCTGGCAAACTGCTCTTGATCCTGAGGGGTCCACTTGGGCGTTTTGTCTTTGGACAGCTGTTCATATAAGAATTTAACTTTAAAGCTATAATTCTCTATCCATTGCCTACAATATCCAAATAGTCCTAATGTCTGTCGAATTTGCCTCTTAGTGACAGGCATAGGTAATTCCAGAATTCCTTTAATGCGCTCTGGATCCAATATTTTTTTTCCGTTAAACAGATAATGTCCCAAATATTTCTCTTTTTCCTCTTAAATCATGTACGAGCCGATATTTCCCATTTGGTTTTTGACAGGCAGAATGGGGGTGTTAAAGGGTGACATACAAGGATCTAAGATTCCTTGTGCTAATAATCGATCAATTTCTGGTTTTAATCCTCTCTGTCCTTCTAGGGATATGGGATATTGCTTTACCCTCACAGGTATGTGGGGTTCAGAAATTTGGACTTTAATCGGTGGGATTTCCAGTCTACTAATTGTGTCCGGAGAGTACCAGACATCAGGGCTGATTTGTTTTTTATCCTCCATGGTCAAAGGATAAGCAGACACTGTTAGCTCTTGATTCTTTACTTTAATTTCTGATTGCAATTCAACAATTAAATCTCGTCCTAGCAGATTAAATTCTGCTTCAGGGACGAGCAAGAGTTCACCCATTCCAAATTTATTTTCAGTTTCAAATAATACATTTTTTGATTTTGTTTACTTTAAATGGTTCTCCTTTTGCCCCAATCACTTGTACTTTTTCGGGGGAAATTTTACATCCTCCAGGTATTTGTTTAATAGTCGATTTTTCAGCCCCAGTGTCTACTAAAAAGGTGAACTCTTGTTTATGGGGACCTAATTTTATTTTTATCAAGGGCTCATGATGACTCCGGTCCCCTAAGATATGGAGCCCCTGACTCCCCTATTCTGTTTTCAATATTTCCTCATCCGTGATCCTTTCTCTACAATTCTTCTTTATATGTCCCTTTTTTTCCACAGTAAAAACAACACCTCTGTTCCTTCTTTACTACTACATTCCCTTGTTTCGTTCCAGCAGCAGTTTGTCTTTTATGATCCTCTCTGACCGCTGCTACCATCATTTTCACTTGCCGCTTGCTGCTCTCCTCCTCTCGCCTTACATAGACTTTCCGGGCTTCCCTCAATAATTCATCCAACCCTCTCACTTGCCAGTCTTCTAACTTTTCAATCTTCTTTCTGATATCCCCCCATGATTTTGCTACAAACTGAGTTTTGAGGAGTGCTTGCCCTACAGGGTCGTCTGGATTTACCCCAGAATACAGCTGAAGGGCTTTCCTCAGTTGTTCCAGCCACTCAGTAGGGCTCTGATCTTTCTTTTTCTTTTGTTTGGTTTTTATTTTATTCAACAGGTAAAGTCTAGTTCCCGGTCTTTTTAGCCATACTTCCGCATACTGACTTTCTTCCGGGTTAAGAGGTTTTTTTATTATTAACCCAGAGATTTAATTGTTGTCTTATCCAATCTTCTTCTGGCCCACAGACTAGCCAAAAGACATTTTCAGATTCTATCATTTTTTTGAAATCTTCTTCCCTCCCCATATCTTAGTACAGTCTTCTATCATTTTTTGCTTATCTTTCCCTAGTGTTTCAGGGAAATATCTCCAATCGTCTAAGATATATGCCAGAGGGGTATCCTTAGATACAGTAGGTACCCTTCCCATGGGAGTCGAAGGCTTGCTGCCCTTCGCCCCCATCTTCTGGATTATCCACAAACACACACTCACTTGCTCCCCTTGTTCCTGGCCCAGTCCCTCGCGGGAGATGGGAAACGCAGTACTTAAGGGTCCACACTCGCTTGGTTCAGTATATCGAACCTCTCATTTGTTATAATCCAGGAAACCCAATCCCGCCCGAACGGATAACCCACAAAAAATTCGCAATATACTTACGCGTCCTGCGTCTTCGTCCGGACTCCCGTGCACAGAATTTTTATGGGATTTTACCGGTTTCTCCTTTGCTCATTATTCTAGAATTTAGGTTCGTCGGTAAGGTTGAGGTAGGCTGTCAGTCGTGGGGCTGCGGATTGCCACGGGGCGCCTCCCCGGAAGACTGAAGCTCACCGTTCCTTATCCGAGTCACGGCACCAAAATTGTCATAAATTAGGACCACAATGAGTCATAATCCAATTATAATTTTATTAATTATAGCAAGTAGAATATGAGCAAAGACAGCGCTGGACGGCAAGGGAGTCTGCGCTCCGCCAACTGCCGTACTGATTAGTTTAAAAAGTCCCTTTTTATACATTTTACATCCGTGGCCGTAAAGTAGGAGAACTGCTCTGCGCATGCTTCAGTTACTGTGAGGGGTCTTTTTTCTGTCTTTCGGTGCTTGCTGAGTAAGAAATTTTCCTTCTTTGTTTTATAATTGATCCCTCACTTAGATAGAGTTGTTTTTCTTATCTTTGCCAGTCCCTTAGAACATCTTGTAGTCATCCTTGAGCAGTATCTCTCCTGTTTACACAAATGGTGTCTGGTATGTGAAGGCAATTGTGGTTATCTTATCTCACATGAGTGATGTCCTGCAGCTGTTCGCATAAGTACTTTCCTTTCTTTTGTCGCTTAACCTTTACATTGAGCTTAACATAAATTTTAATAAACAATACCCTAATTCATAGTTTCTTACACTTGATCATCTCGGTTCCCTGCGTTAGACTCTCTCCAGCAATTCCCTGTCCTTCTTGAGCTGAGAAGCCCAGAACTGGACACAGTACTCCAGATGAGACCTCACCAGGGCACAGTAGCAGGGGAAGAACCACCTCCCTCGACCTGCTGGCCAAACTTTTCTTGATGCATCCCAGAATGCCATTGGCCTTCTTGGCCACGAGGGCAAATTGCTGGCTCATATTTAGTTTATTATCAATCAGGAGTCCTAGGTCTCTCTCTTTATAGCTGCTCTTCAGCAGTTCGACCCCCAGCCTATACTGGTGCATGGGTTTGTTCCTTCCCAGATGCAGCACTCTGCACTTGTCCTTGTTGAAGCTAATAAGGTTCCTCTTTGCCCAACTCTGAACCCAATCGAGATCCCGCTGAATGGCAGCACAGCCTTCTGGGGAATCAGTCAGTCCTCTCAGTTTGGTGTCATCAGCGAACTTGCTGAGGGTACACTCTGTCCCCTCATCCAGGTCACTGATGAAGATGTTGAACAAAACTGGCCCCAGAATCAATCCCTGTGGAACACCACTGGCCACAGGCCTCCAACTCGACTCCGTGCCAGTGATCACCACCCTCTGGGCTCTGTCATTCAGCCAGCTCTCGATCCACCTCACTGTCCACTCATCCAAGCCACACTGCCTGAGCTTTCAGATGAGGATGTTGTGGGAGACAGTGTCAAAAGCCTTGCTGAAGTCAAGGTACATGACATCCGCTGCTCTCCCCTCATCTAGCCAACCAGTTATGCACTCATAGAAGGCTATCAGGTTAGTCAAACAGGATATCCCCTTGGTGAAGCCATGTTGACTCCCCCTGAGAACCATCTTTATGGCCTTGGCCATAAAGACTGAAGCAAAGAAGACATCCAGTACTTCAGCCTTCTCTGCTTCCTCAGACACAAAGGGATTATTTGTGTTCAGCAGCCGGCCCATATTACCATCCTTCTTCTGCTGATGTACTTGAAAAGTTCCTTTTTGCTGTCAGTAACATCCCTGGCTTAATTTAATTCTAGAAGGTCTCTAGCCTTCCTAGTTGTACCCCTGCATGCCCTAGAAATGTTCCTATACTCTTCCCAAGAAGCCAACCCCTGTTTCCACCTCTCATAGATGTCTACTTTCTTCCTGAGTTGTCCCAGCAGATCCTTGCTCATCCATGGAGGCCTCCTACCTCCTTTTCCTCCTTTCTTGCACTTTTGCACACACTGATCCTGGGCTTGAAGGAGGTGGTGTTTGAAGATTGACCATCTCTCATTGGCACTTCTATCATCTAGAATCATATCCCATGATATTCCTCCAAGTAGATCTTGGAAGAGGCCAAAGTCGGCTCGCCTGAAATCCAGGGTCACGGTCCTGCTTTGTGTTCTGCCCCTTCCACACAGGATCTTGAACTCTACCATCTCATAGTCAATGCAGCCGAGGTTGCCTCCAAACTTCACATCCCCAACTAGGCCATCCCTATTCGTCAGTACCAGGTCCAGCAGTACACTCCTCCTTGTTTATTCTTCGATCATCTGGGACAGGAAGTTCTCGTCAGCAATATGTAGGAACCTCCTGGACTACATGTGCTTGACTGTGTGGCTATCCCAGCAAATATCAGGGTGGTTGAAGTCCCCCATGAGGACCAGGGACTGTGATTGTGAGGCAGCTCTCAGCTGTTTGTAGAAGGTCTCATCCACAACCACTTCCTGATCAGGTGGCCTGTAGCGGACCCCTACAACAATATCCCTTGCCTTGCCCTGGCCATTAATTTTTACCCATAAGCACTCTACTCTCTCCTCATGCCCACCCAGGCACAGTTCAGTACACATTATTTGCTCTCTCACATAGAGAGCAACTCCACCTCCACATCTTCTCAGTCTGTCTTTCCTGAAAAATACATAACCCTCCATGGCTGTGCTCCAGTCATGGCAGCTGTGCCACTACTTCTCTATGACGACAATGAGGTCGTAGCCCTGCATCTGCACCCACATCTCCAGTTCCTCCTGCTTATTCCCCAGGCTGCATGCATTGGTGTAGAAGTTAGACCACTGCTCCATTTGAAAATACTGCCTCTGGGAGCTACAAGAAAGCAGGTACGCAGATCCCACCTACAGTGGTACGTAGGTCCTCATGTAGACTATCAGCCAGCGCGTTGCCACCTTTGCAACTGCTTTCCTGTGGGAGCTATCTCCAATTTCACGCCCTTCACCTGCTCAGCTACCGTTGAAAAAATACAGACTTCCAGTAGAAGTTGCGCCACTGCGTCTGGGAGCTAAGAGAGAGCACGTACACAAACTCCACCTACATCAGTAGCTACGTAGGTCCCCTTGCACACTATCAGCCAGCACTGTGCCACCTTTGCAGTCATGCAAAAACTAGGAAGCTGGAAGAGACCAGTGGGATATTTTTCCAAACAACTGGACTTGGTGGGCAAGGGACGGCCTTCTTGCCTGTGAGCAGTAGTTGCCACTGTCACACTGATCCAAGAAGCCAGAAAGCTGACCTTGGGAAAGACTATTACAGTCTATGTCCCACATATGGTAACCACAGTCTTAAAGCAAAAGGGGAGACATTGGTTATCCCCGAGTCGAATGATGAAATAGCAAGTAATTCTCACTGAGCAGGATGATGTAGTGTTGAAAACTAACCTTCTAAATCCTGCAGTGTTTCTGAGTACTTCAAAGGAAGAGCAACAACTGGAACACGACTGTGTTGCAACCACTGAACATACATATTCCAGCAGAGAGGACTTGAAGGATGATCCTCTTGAAAACCCTGAATGGGAACTGATCACATGTGGCAGCAGCTTCGACTTGAATGGAACTCGCCACGCAGGATATGCGGTAACAACCGAAAACATGGTAATAGAAGCAAATGCATTGAACGGAAGACAGAACTGATTGCATTGACATGTGCTTTTGAATTAAGTAAAGGAAAACAAGTTAGTATTTGGACTGATTCAAAATATGCATTTGGAGTAGTCCATGTCCATGGCACCCCGTTGAAAGAAAGAGGACTACTGTCCTCCCAAGGATTAAGCATCAAAAGGAAATCTTGCAACTGCTAGCGGCAGTGCAGGAACCAGTTCAAGTGGCAATCATGCACTGCAAAGCATATCAGACAGGAAACTCAAAAATAGTACAAAAGTAAAACACAGTCTCACCAATGGCAGTCGTCCCCATCAGAACAGTAGTGCTTCATAAGGAGACACCAAAATATTCAGGGGTGGATGTAAAATTGGCTAAGTTACTAAATGCAGAGAAAAATTCAGAAGGATGGTGGACGACAAGAACAGGTCAGGTAGTATTGTCTCCCTTAATCATGTGAGACGTTTTGCAAGCAAAGCATAGGGGGTTTAACTTTGGTGCAGAAGCTATGACTTAGCTTCTGAAAAGAAGTGAAACATAAATACAAATGTTGGAAATGTCCAAATCAGTAATTGTGAAATGTGAAATTTTTTTAAAGAACAATTCAAAGTACAAAAACGCTACAGATGGGCACAAAAAAAAACCCCTAGCATGGAACCCGGAGACTATTGGCAAATTGATTTTACAGAATTACCTAAATGCAATGGATATAAATATGTATTGGTTGGGGTTGACACCTTTTCAGGATGGCCAGCTGTGAGTAAGGTATATGGATTTGTTAAAACTAGATGTGTATCTTTCACAATCTGATTTATGGGTCTTAAATCCTGAACTAACCTATACTCTGACTCAAATTCTTCTAGAATTTGATATTTCAGAATTTTTCAGTTAGTGCTTTTAATCTTTGTTTTGCCTCAGGTTTTATTTGGTATTGTCTCACCCTGATCGATTTTGCTTTTTCTTTTATTTCAGTTTTTACTGGTTGTGCCAATTTTGATTTTCCTTGAATCTCAGTTTTCCACACTATGGGGATCGCTGCATTTTCCACTTCTGGAGGTAATTCTAGCACCTTTGTTTTTTCTTTTATCATCAATATTTGTCCTGTCTTTGATTCAGGTATTTTTAGTAACAAGTCTCTGTTTTCAAAGACAATGTGTGCATTTAATTTAGACAACAAGTCCCTCCCCATCGGGGGTATGGGACATTCTGAAACATACAAAAATTCATATGTTATCACTTTATTGCCAAATTGTAAATTTAAGGATTTCAAAAATGGCTGATTTTCCTCTTTCCCTGTGGCTCCCACAATATTTACAGTTTTACTTCCTATTGCTCCTCTATATGTATTTAAAACTGAATACATTACTCCCATGTTTATACTGGTTTCTGTTCTCTGGTTTTTTTTCTTTTCTTTTTTTCTTTTTTTCTCTCTCACTTTATCTGGGTGCTTCTTATAGGAGTAAGTTCATTTTTTCTAAGAGAATTAAATCAGAAGGTGAGAAAGGCACTTTCATGTCTACTGGTTCACTCCAACCCCTACCATTCTATGATTCTATGATTCTATGATAGACTATACGGATACCTACTTACTACTGTAGGTGGGATCTGCGTACCTGCTTTCTTTAGGTCCCAGACGCAGTGACGTAAATTTTACCAGCAGCCCGTACTTTTTCAATGGCAGTTAAGCAGCCTCAGTGTGCAGGATTAGAGATAGTTCAACCAGGAAAGCAGCATCAAAGAAAACACAGTGATGGCTGATAGGCTACACGGGGACCTACGTATAACTGTAGGTGCGGTCTGCGTACCATCTTTCTTTTAGCTCTCAGACGCAGTGGCGTAACTTCTTCTGGCAGCTTGTATTTTTTCAATTGAAGCTGAGCAAGTCAAGTGCGCAAGATTGGAGATAGTTCCCACAGGAAAGCAGCTGCAAAGGTTGAACAGTGCTGGCTGATAGGCTAAAGGGGGTCCTACGTACCACTGTAATTTTGGGTCTGCGTACCTGCTTTCTTGTAGTTCCCAGATGCAGTGACGTGACTTCTACTGGCAGCCTGTATTTCAATGGGAGCTGAGCAGGCCAAGTGCGCAGGTTCGGAGATATCTCCCACAAGAAAGTAGCTGAAAAGGTAGTACTGTGCTAGCTCATAGGCTACACAGGGACCTACGTACCACTGTAGTTGGGGTCTGCGTACCTGCATTCTTGTAGCTCCCAGATGCAGTTGGGTAACATCTACCGGCAGCCTGTATTTAAAACAGGATCTGATACAGCGGGAGATTGGATATAGCTCCCACATGAAAGCAGGTGAAAAGGTGTCTATACTGAGTCTTGGATGGTAGTGATTTTCCACAACAGCTCTCGCAGTGCTGTGCTTTACTGGATTTACTGTTCTGAGGGAGCTATCTGGTGGAGGTCATGGGGCAAAGCACCTCTTTCCCTTCAGCTCGGACTGATGTAGACAATTTTGTTATACAGACTTCCCAGATCCTTAGTCATCCTTTGTAGTGGGTCTGGGACGGTAGTGATTTTCCACAGCAGCTCCTGCAGTGCTGTGCTTACTGTTGATATCAATATTATGACTACCGCTTGCACAACATCAGGGCTGTGCCTCCAGCATTCCTTCCCCCACCTTCACCAATAGCTGTGAGTGGGCATGATCTTGGGAGGGACTATGGCCAGGACAGCTGACCCAGGCTGACCAAGGAGATATTCCATACCATATGACGTCAGCTCAGTAATATAAACTGGGGGAGAGGAGCAGGAAGGGGAGGCGAGATTCATTTCTGGCCTTCCCAAAGCAACCGCTACGCGTACTGAAGCCCTGCTTCTCGGGAGGTGGCCGGACATCGCTGCTGATGGGAAGTAGAGAGTAACAGCTTTATCTGCTTCTGCTTTGCTTCCCGCGCGCGCGGCTTTGCTGCTTATTTATTAAACTGCTTTTATCTCAACCCACGAGACTCCCATCTTATTTTCTCCCCTTCCCTGGCTTGCTGAGGAGGTGGGGGATAAAGCGGTGTGGTGGGCACCTGGCATCCAGCCAGGCTCAAACTACCACAGCCCTTTTGGCGCCCAACGTGGGGCGAGATAATAGCAGTTTTACATTAGCTCCATTGCAATTACAGTAAGCACAATGACTGCAAAGTTCCCGTGCTGGTCACGGAGCCTTGCTGTTATGCAGCTTATCTTACACTTTCTAATGTTTGGGAACACGATGCTACTAACATTGACTATCTGCTGTGCTTTAACCTTAATAGCTTTGCTAAGCTGGCTATATAATTTTGTGAAAAGGATGAAAGGGCCTGGGAACATGATGGCCCAAATAATAATAGCAAGTCTCATTCTGTTACTGATGAATTTAGTGTGCTGTGGGAGCTATCTTGTGGAGGCCATGGGGCAAAGCACCTCTTTCTCCTCAGCTCGGACTGATCTAGACAATTTTGTTACACAGACTTCCCAGGTCCTTAGTCACCCTTATACGAGAGTTTTAATATTACTAATTAACATGGTTGGTATATTATATATCTTGTGGAATCTGGAGTCATCTGGGTATCAGAGAGTACAAATTTGCGATGGAAACATGTTAAAATGCCCCCTGAAGCGGCCAGTCCCTGGGTGGCAGGGTATGTGGATGAATTTAGGCAAATTCCTAGGACGCTTATCACCTCCTGTAACCTGGGATTTTACATCTGAACAGATAAAAAACCCTGCTTTACTGACACGCTACCTGATAGAAGAGTGTCTTACCTACCCTAATGAGGCCCATCAGGTTCAGGCACTATACTGGGGCCTAGCCTCTGCCTACCGAGCTGCATTCCAGTCCTCTCAGAGAACTATGATTGAAATGGAAACTCAAACGGTACCTGAGACCAACATAGTTGAGTCAGTTGCAGTCCAGCCCTCTCAGAGAACTATGATTGAAATGGAAACTCAAACGGTACCTGAGACCAACATAGTTGAGTCAGTTGCAGTCCAGCCCTCTCAGAGAACTATGATTGAAATGGAAACTCAAACGGTACCTGAGACCAACATAGTTGAGTCAGTCGCAGTCCAGCCCTCTCAGAGAACTATGACCGAGGTGGAAATTCAAACTATACCTGAGAATACCATGGTTGAGACAGGGAACCAAACAACAACCACAGTGGTTGCCCCAGTAGTGAAAAACAAGCAGTGGATAAGGAGGTCAAGTCCATATCATCGATTAGTAAGGGCAGAAGAGGAGGAAGAGGAAAGGCTAGAAGAAGAAACTGGTCCTTCGGTAAGGAGATCAGGAGCAGAAGTGAAAGAAATCGAAAAGGAAATGGAAAGTACTCGGTCCCTCACCTCAACAGAACTTAGAGATATGCGAAAAGATTACTGTCGCCAGCCAGGTGAGCGGATTGGTGCCTGGCTGCTCCGATGTTGGGATAACGGGGCTGACAGTCAACAATTGGAAGGCAGAGAAGCCCAACAGCTAGGATCTCTTGCTAGGGACCGGGGAATTGACAGAGGCATTGGAAAGAAAACCTCAATTTGTAGTCTTTGGAAACGACTCCTCTCAAGTGTACGGGCAAGATACCCATTCAAGGAAGACCTTGTAAATGCCCGAGGAAAGTGGACTAGAGCTGATGAAGGGATCCAATATCTAAGGGAATTAGCTGTGTTGGAAGTCATCTATGGTGATCTGGATAATGCCGAGGCCTCCACAGATCCAGACGATATCCAGTGTACACGGGCCATGTTGAGAAAAGTGATCCAGAGTGCCCCAGCTACATATTCTAATATCCTGGCAATGGTGTATCATCCAGACATGGACATACCAACAGTGGAGAGGGTATCTTCTTGGTTACAGAACTATGAAGAGAGCCTCTGCACCTCCTCATCAGTGTGGGATGATGGCCTGATTGTCAGATCTGCTTCAAGAATTCAGTCATCCACTGTCCCGACCAGGGGAAAAGGAAGTCCCAGACACAGGAGTACACCGCAAAATGAACTCTGGCTCTTTTTGCGTAGCCAAGGAGAGGATATGAGGAAGTGGGATGGTGAACCCACTTTTAAGCTGGAAGCGCATGTACGTGAACTAAGGGGGAAGACAGCTGTTAGAAAAGGACCACCCAAGAGGGCTGTCAGCAGAGTGGCTGCCAAAACAAAAGAGGACAATCAACAATCTCCAAGACATAGAAGAACTGCAACTACTTCCTTCGATGCCAATGAGGAGACTTCAGGTCTGCAATTGCAAGGATCAGATAGCGAATACTCTGATGAAGAACAGAAATAGAGCATCCCTGCCTCCAGCCAGGAGGAGGAAAGGGATGACCGAATCTACTGGACTGTGTGGGGTCGATGGCCTGGCACATCAAACCCACAAAGGTATAAAGCCTTAGTAGATACAGGGGGAAAGTGTACACTGATGCTATCAAGGTAGAGAGGCACAGATTCTGTCTTGGTCTCTGGAGTGAATGGGGGATGTGAAGAGTTATCTGTCTTAGAGACTGAAGTGAGCTTCACAGGGGACAAATGGGAAAAGTATCCCATTGTGACTGGTATAGAGGCTCCTTGTATTCTTGGCATAGATTACCTGAGGAGAGAGTACTTCAAAGACCTCAAAGGGTATCAATGGGCTTTTGGTATAGCTGCTGTAGATACAGAGAAAATCAAACAACTCTCCAGTTTACCTGGCCTCTCAGAAGACGTTTTTTTTATAGGATTGCTGCAAGTTCAAGAGCAACAGGTACCTATTGCTACCAGGACAGTGCACCGGAGGCAATACTGCATGAACCCAGATTCCCGGGCTCCCATCTGTGAGTTGATTCATCAACTGGAGGCTCAAGGAGTAATTAGCAAAACTCATTCCCCATTTAATAGTCCCATATGGTCTGTGAAAAAATCTGATGGAGGGTGGAGGTTAACAGTAGACTATCGTGGCTCGAATGAAGCGACAACAGCACTGAGTGCTGCTGTAACAGACATGTTAGAGCTCCAGTAAGAACTGGAGTCAAAAGCAGCCAAGTGCTATGCTACAACTGACATCGCTAATGCATTTTTTTCAATTCTGTTGGCAGCAGAGTGCAGGCCACGATTCGCCTTTACATGGAGAGGTGTCCAATATATCTGGAATCGATTGCCCCAGGGGTGGAAACATAGTCCTACTATTTTTCATGGTGTAATTCACACTGTGCTGGAAATGGGTGATGCACCTGAACATTTACAGTACATTGATGACGTAATTGTATGGGGCAACAAGGCAGAAGAAGTGTTTGAGAAAGGGAAAAGAATAATTCAGATTCTCCTAAAAGCTGGTTTTGCTATAAAAAGAAACAAAGTAAAGGGACCTGCACAAGAGATCCAGTTTTTGGGCATAAAATGGCAAGATGGGCGTCGGCATGTGCCTCTGGATGTTGTGAACAAAATAGTGACTATGTCTCAACCAACTAATAAGAAAGAAACACAAACTTTCCTGGGCCTTGTGGGATTCTGGAGGAGGCATATCCCAGGTAATAGTCAGCTTGTGAGCCCTCTCTTTAGAGTCACCAGAAAGAAGAACTGTTTTGAGTGGGGCCTTGAGCAACAACAAGCTTTTCAACAAATTAAACAGGAAATAGCTCGTGCAGTCGCCCTTGGGTGCAGAATATCCTCTACACTGCCGCTGGAGAGCATGGTCTCACGTGGAGTCTCTGGCAGAAAACATCTGGAGAAACCCGAGGTTGACCATTAGGGTTTTGGAGCCGAGGATATCAAGGATAAGAAGCCCACTACACCCCAACTGAAAAAGAAATACTAGCTGCATATGAGGGACTTCAAGCTGCTTCAGAAGTCATTGGAACAGAAGCTTACCTCCTCTTGGCACCACATCTGCCTGTGCTACACTGGATGTTCAAAGGGAAAACCCCTTCTAATCATCATGCAACCAGTGCTACATGGAGTAAGTGGATGGCGTTGATTATACAACGATCTTGGCTGGGGAAATCTAAACGTCCAGGAATCCTGGAAGAGATCATGGACTGGCCAGAAGGCAGAGATTTTGGAGCACTGCCTAAGTAAGTAACTCGTGCCCAAGAGGCAACACCATATAATGAACTATCAGAAGATGAGAGTCTTTGTTTACTGATGGATCCTGCCGCGTGGTAGGAAATCATCGTAAGTGGAAAGCTGCTGTGTGGAGTCCCACATGACGAGTTGTTGAGGCCACTGAAGGAGAAGGTGAGTCGAGTCAATTTGCTGAAGTGAAAGCCATCCAACTAGCTCTAAAGATTGCAGAATGAGAGAAGTGATCAGTACTCTCTACTGACTCCTGATTGGTGGCTAATGTCCTATGAATATGGCTACAGCCATGGAAGAAGACCAACTGTCAACCCATCTGGGCTGCTGCATTATGGCAAGACATTGCTGCTCGGGTGGAAAAGATGACTCTGAAAGTACGTCATAGAGATGCTCACATGCCCAAAAGTCGTGTCAATGAACAATAATGGAACAACCAACAGGTAGACAAAGGTGCCAAAATTGAAGTAGCTCAGGTAGACCTAGACAGGGAGCGTAAAGGTGAGCTATTTATAGCTCGATGGGCCCATGAAACATAAGGACATCTGGGAAGAGATGCAACATATATATGGGCTCGTGATCGAGGGGTGGACTTGCCCATGGAAGCCATCACACAGGTCATCCACGAATGTGAAACGTATGCTGCAATCAAGCGAGCCATGCGAATCAAGTGTCCCTGGAAAAGAGGCCAATGGTTGGGTTTTCAATATTGTGAGGCCTGGCAAATTGACTATGTTCGACTGCTACCACGAACACACCAAGACAAGCATTATATACTCACCATGTTGGAAGAAACTACCGGTTCATTGGGAACATACCTCATAAACCACGCCACTGCCCAAAATACTGTCTTGGGTCTTGAAAGGCAAGTTTTGTGGCTACATGGTACTCCAGAAAGAATTGAATCAGACAATGGGTCTCATTTTTGAAATAATCTCATGAACTCCTGGGCAAAGAAACATGGCATTGAGTGGATATACCACATCCCCTATCACCCACAAGTCGCTGGAAATATTGAAAGATATAACGGATTACTAAAGACCATGTTGAGAGCACTGGGCAATGGGGCATGGAAGCAGTGGGATAAAAATTTAGCAGAAGTCACTGGCTGGTTAACAGCAGAGGTTCAACTAACCATCCTTTTCCTGCCCAAACAAAACCACTACATACTTTGGGAGAAGATAAGGTCCCTGTAGTGCACCCAGGGAAATGGCTGGGGAAGGAAGTATTGGTTGCACCTCCCATGGGAAAGGGCAAACCCATTCGTGGGATTGTCTTTGCTCAGGGGCCTGGGTGTACTTGGTGGGTGATGAGGAAGGATGGGGAAACTCAATGTGTACCTCAAGGACACTAAACCTTGGGGGAAAAACAGCACACTCTTTCCCCTGGCCTGGATATCCATCTTGATGAATGAGACCTAAGTTATGGTCTGCTCCAGTGAACATCTACAGAGGATGAAACATATAAGAATGTTTTTTGTTTGTTTGATGCGAGATGCAAGAGGAAATACAAGAATGATATTTGTCTGTTGATGAGTGGGGGTACTGGTTAATGAGTATATGGGTTGTTAAGATGGTTTGTATGAGTAAAACACAAATGGTATGGAATAAGGGGTGGGGACTGTAGTGAGTCTGGAATGGTAGTGACTTTCCACAGCAATAGCTGTGGATGAGCAAAATCTTGGGAGGGACCACGGCCAGAACAGCTGACCCAGGCTGACCAAGGAGATATTCCATACAATATGACGTCAGCTCAGTAATATAAACTTGGAGAGAGGAGCAGGAAGGTGAGTCAAGATTCATTTCTGGCCTTCCAAAAGTAACAACTACATGTAACGAAGCCCTGCTTCTCGGGAGGTGGCCGGACATTGCTGCAGATGGGAAGTAGAGAGTAACAGCTTTCCCTGCTTTTGCTTTGCTTCCCACGAGCGCGAATTTGCTTTTTCTTAATTAAACTGCTTCTATCTCAACCCACGAGACTCCCATCTTATTTTGTCCTTTTCCCTGGCTTGCTGAGGAGGTGGGGGATAGAGCGTTGTGGTGGCAACCTGGCATCCAGGCAGGGTCAAACTACCACAATGCGTTCTTTGCCTCAGTCTTTACTGCCAAGGCTGACCCTCGGGAAGCCCAGTCCGGCAAGGATAACATGATTGCCAGGACAGCAGAGGACTTGCCCTGGGTGGAAGAGGAAGAGGTTAAAGACTTGTTGGGAAAGCTTAAGGCTCATTTGTCAATGGGTCCTGATGGGATGCATCCTAGAGTGCTGAGATGGCTGATATGATTTCTAAGCCTCTCTCTATCGTTTTTGAACATTCATGGGGGACAGTTGAGGTTACTGATGATAGGCGAAAGGCCAATGTCACGCCAGTCTTCAAAAAGGGCAGGAAGGATGACCAAGGAAACTACAGGTCGGTCAGCCTCACCTCCATCCTTGGAAAAGTGATGGAACAACTCATCCTGACTGTTATCAATGAACATAGGAAGGATAAGATGATTCTCAGGGGGAGTCAACATGGCTTCCCCAAGGGAAAATCCTGTTTGACTAACCTGATATCGAGAGCTGGCTGAATGACAGAGCCCAGAGTATGGTGATCAATGGCACGGTATCGAGTTGGAGGCCTATGGTCAGTGGAGTTCCACAGGGATCGATTCAGGGGCCAGTCTTGTTCAACATCTTCATCAATGACCTGGATGAGGGGACAGAGTGTACCCTCAGCAAGTTCACTGATAACACTAAACTTAGAGCATTGGTTGATACCCCAGAAGGCTGTGCTGCCATTCAGTGAGATCTCGACCGGTTTGAGAGTGGGGCAGAGAGGAACCTCATGAGGTTCAACAAGGACAGTTGTAGAGTCCTCCATCTGGGAAAGAACAAAACCATACACCAGGACAGGCTGTGGGTCGAACTGCTGAAGAGCAGCTCTGCAGAGAGACACCTGGGAGTCCTGATTGATAATAAACTAAATATGAGCCAGCAATGTGCCAAGAAGGCCAATGGCATCCTGGGATGCATCAACAAGAGTACGGCCAGCAGGTCGAGGGAGGTTCTTCTACCCCTCTACTCTGCCCTTGTGAGGCCTCATCTGGAGTCCTGTGTACACTTCTGGGCTCCTGAGCTCAAGAGGGACAGGGAAGTGCTGGAGAGAGTCCTGCGCAGGGCCACCAAGATGATCAAGGATATAGAACATCTTTCATACGAGGAAAGACTGCGGGAACTGGGGCTGTTTATTCTGGAGAAGAGGAAATTGAAGGGTGATCTAAAGGGTGAGTTTCAGGAGGTTAGGGCATCCCTCTTTTCTATAGTAGATATTAACAGGAAAACGGGTAATGGGCGGAAGCTGTAACATAAAAAGTTCAACTTAAACATAAGAAAAAACTATTTCACCATGAGAGTGACCGAACATTGGAACAGGCTGCCCAGAGGGGTTGTGGAATCTCCTTCCTTGGAGGTCTTCAAGACGTGCCAGGACATGTTCCTACGCGACCTGATCAAGGTTAACCTGCTTCTGCAGGGAGGTTGGACTAGATCTCTAAAGGTCCCTTCGAATCACTGCAGTTCTATGATTCTATGTACCAGCAGCCTGTATATTCAAAGTGCGTGGGATTGGAGATAGCTCACACAGGAAAGCAACTGCAGTGTGGGCTGATAGACTACACGGGGACCTACATACCACTGTCGTTGGGGTCTGCATACCTTCTTTGTTGTAGCTCCCAGACGCAGTGGGGTAACTTCTACCGGCAGCCTATATTTTCTTAATGGGAGATAAGCAGGCCAAGTGTGCGGGATTGGAGATAGCTCCCACAAGAAAGCAGCTGCAAAGGTGACACAGTGCTGATTGATAGGCTACACAGGGATGTACGTACCTCTGTAGATGAGATCTGCGTACCTACATCCTTGTAGCTCCAGGACGCAGGGGTGTAACTTCTACTGGCAGCCAGTATTTTTTCAATGGGAGATAAGCAGGCCAAATGCGTGTGACTGAAGATAGCTCCCACAGGAAAGCAGTTGCAAAGGTGATACAGTGCTGGCTGATAGACTACACGGGGACCGACATACCACTGTCGTTGGGGTCTGCATGCCTTCTTTGTTGTGGCTCCCAGACGCAGTTGGGTAACTTCTACCGGCAGCCTGTATTTTTTCAATGGGAGATAAGCAGGCCAAGTGTGCGGGATTGGAGATAGCTCCCACAGGAAAGCAGCTGCAAAGGTGACACAGTGCTGACTGATAGACTACACAGGGACCTAGGTACCACTGTAGGTGGGGTCTGCGTACCTACATCCTTGTAGCTCCAGGACGCAGAGGATTAAACTTCTACTGGCAGCCGGTACCTTTTCAATGGGAGCTGAGCAGGGCAAGTGAGCAGGAAAGATACAGCTCAACCAGGAAAGTAGTTGCAAAGCTGTAAGAGTACTGACTGATAGGCTACACGGGGATCTACATACCACCTTAAGTGTGGTCTGCGTACCTCCTTTCATGTAGCTCCCAGACACAGTGCGTAACTTCTACCAGCAGCCTTTATTTTCAATGAGAGCTGTTCAGGCAGAGTGCGGGGGACTGGAGATAGCTCCGATAGGAAAGCAGTTGCAAAGGTGACACAGTGCTGACTGACAGGCTACACGGGGACCTACTTTCCACTATAGATGGGGTCTGCGTGCCTTGTTTTTTGTAGCTCCCAGACGCAGTGGTATTACTTCTACAGGTACCCTGTATTTTCAAAGGGCCAAGTGCGTGGGATTGGAGATAGTTTCCACAGGAAAGCAACTGCAAAGGTAGAACAGTGTGGGCTGATAGACTACACGGGACGTATGTACCACTTTAGGAGGGATTTGCGTACTTTAGGTGAGGTCTGTGTATCTGTTTCTTGTAGCTCCCAGAGACAGTGACATAACTTATACCTACAGCCAGTATTTTCAAAGGGAGCTGAGTAGGCGAAATGAACGTGATTGGAGATAACTTCCACATTAAAGCGGCTGAAAAAGTTGACTCATAGGCTACACAGGGACCTACGTACCACTGTAGGTAGGGTCTGTGTATCTGATTTCTTTTATCTCCCAGATGCAGTATCGTAATTTCTAACGGCAATCAGTATTTTCAATGGCAGCTGTGCAGGTCAAGTGTGCCGGATTGGAGATATCTCCCACAAGAAAGCAGCTGCAAAGGTGAAAAAGTACTGGCTGATTTGCTACACGGGATCCTATGTATCACTGTAGGTGAGGTCTGCGTACCGCTATCTTTTACCTCCCAGATGCAGTGGCATAACTTCGACCAGCAGTCTGTATTTTTAAATGGAACTGAGCAGGACAAGTGCGCGAGAGTGGAGATAGCTCCCACAGGAAAGCAGCTGCAAAGGTGGCACAGTTTTGGCTGATAGACTGTCCAAGTTTTAGCCAGGATAGAGTTAATCCCCGTGAGGAACCAGGAAAGGGTACAGCCTGAACAGCTGACCCAGGCTGATCAGCATGTATTCGATACCATCCTAACGTCATGCTCAGTATATCGGTGGAGGCTAGAAGGAAGAAGCTCTCTTCCAGGGTCGCGGGCTCTCTGTCGCTGGTCCGGAGCGGTCGCTTAGGTCGGGTCCCGGGCTGTGAGCAACTACGTCAGTCACCAGTTTTCCTTGTAATATCCACTTGTGCTTGTTATAGTTGTTCCTCTTCAATTTTCCTTAGTAAATTGTTCTTATTTCAACTTACGTGGACTCTTTTACTTTTTTTCTCCTTCTCCGATCCCCTCCGCATTCCATCAAGAGGGGAAGGGGGAGGAGTCGCGTTTTTTTTTTTCCCCTTTGCTTCGGTTGGCAAAACCACGACATAGGCTAAACGGGGACCTACGTACCACTGTAGGTGTGATCTGCGTGCCTGCTTGCCTGTAGCTCCCAGGTGCAGTGACGTAACTTCCACTGGCATCCTGCATTTTCAATGGAAGTGGAGCACACCAAGTGTGCGGGATTGGAGATAGCTTCTACAGGAAAGAAACTGGAAAGGTGGCACATTGCTAGCTGATAAGCTGCAAGGAGACCTATGTACCACAGTAGGTGGGGTCTGCGTACCTGTTTTTTGTAGCTCCACGACGCATAGGTGTAAGTTCTACCAGCAGTCTGTATTTTTTAATGGGAGTTGAACAGGTCAAGTGCGCGGGAAAGAGATAACTCCCACAGGAAAGCTACTGCAAACGCGGCAGAGTGCTGACTGATAGACTACATAGGGACTGACGTATCACTGTAGGCAAGGACTGCGTACCTGCTATCCTGTAGCTCCCAGACGCAGTGTCGTAACTTCTACCGGCAGTCTGTATTTTCAATGGGAGCGAAGCAGGCCAAGTGCGCAGGATTGGAGATAGCTCCCACAGGAAAGCAGCTGCAAACGTGGAACAGTGCTGGCTGATAGGCTACATGGGGATATTAGTACCACAGTTGGTGGGGTCTTCCACCCTGCTGTCTTTTACCTCCCAGACCAGTGACGTAACTTGCATTGTCAGCCTGTATGCTTTAAAGGAAGTTGAGCAGGCCAAGTGTGCGGGATTGGAGATAACTCCCAGAGGAAAGCAGCTGCAAAGGTGGCACAGTGCTTGCTGATAGGCTACATGGGGACCTACGTATCACTGTAGGTGGAGTCGGCGTATCTGCTTACTTGTAGGTCCCAGACGCAGTGGCGTAACTTCTACTGGCACCCTGTATTTTCAAAGGGAGCGGAGCAGGTCAAGTGTGGATGTTCAGATACACAGTTATTTTAGTTAATAACTTATCATCACAATAAGTAGTCAGTACTTGTTAAGCACTTGTTAATCATCAAGTAATAGTTCAATCAATTAGCTAAGCACTTTCAAATAATTGAAACACCTGTTGATTAAGTAAGTATTCGTTGGAATCACATAAGGATCAAACTGTAAGAGTTACATACCACACCTGAAGGGGACCTGTTACATTAGCTACAAGACCCTGGTGAATGTATTTGTTAGGTTACCTTGGCTGTTACCTTAGTTGTTCTTACAATGAAGGGACTGATATCTTTTTTGACCAATCTCAGTGATTTTGGTAATTTTGTGGTTTTTTGGAACCAATCAAGGTGAAGGGCTAAATTGATAGATCGAGACTTTATGCCTACTTGTGTTGGCATTTATGATTCTTTTGTTTGAGCTGTATAAAAACCCTGAAAATGGTAACTGACAACGAAGCACATATGGAGGAGCTATCCCCCGTGTTTTCCCAGCGCTGCATAATAAAGAAGATCCTATTTATCTGCATTCCTGTGTAGATAAGTTCTTCGCGATTGCAGATTCCTCAATAGTTTTAGAGGCCCAGATGGGATCTTGCGAGTGAGACTGGACGGGACCGAATTTTGATCGAACTCCAGCCGACACCGAGGAATTCTCGGGGTGGACCATCACCTGCCACCCTTACAGCTCTTCGCAACGTTTCCTGGAATCGTACGGCACTTCTAATTGGTTGGGGTCAGAACCTGGTGAACTAGCCTGTAAGTCGCCGAATCGGAGACCCCGCTTGGTTGGGCCCAGGGAAAGCCCAAAGGAGCCTGCCAGGAAGACAGAGCGAAAGTTCCACTTGGTTGGGCTAGAGGATCCTCGTATTGGTATTGTGAGCCTAAGGGCCACCCGTAAGGCGAACGTGAAAGTGATCGCAGGGTTGGCATTGGTATTACAGCTCGTAACTCAGACGAAGTGATCACGGGACTGACACTGATATTAGTATTGGTAATTGGTATAAGTTGGCACACATAATTATATAATAAGGTACCTATTGATTTTGTTTTTTACTTTGATTTGTACATTGGTTTGTATATTGCTTTGTGCATATATATGCATATTATTGCGTATTGTATTGTGAGCTCTCTGTGTGTATATGATTGAGACTTGCAATTGCGCACGAAGCGAGTGTAGAGCTTTTATCCGTGGTTCTGTGATCCCGCGAGGGGTGCAGTCGGAGAAAAGCGAAGCGAAAGAACGAAACGACTGTTGAGAAAGTATTTATAACTAAAAGGATTTTGAAATGGCAAACAAAGTACCTGAGAATTCAGCTCTTGGGTGTCTGGTGGCACAATGGAAGAAATTTAAGGGTGATTTTCATAAAGATCAACTTATAGAGAACTGTAATCATGTGTAGAAATGTTGAACTGTGCCTTTAAGTCTTTGTGTTTGAAGGACACCATAATTTTTGGCTATGGCATCTAAGTGGTCAAATCTGTGTGTAAAAAGCAGCTTATTGAATATTGCGGTCATATGTGGCCAATGTATGCTCTGGATGATGAGGAATTGTGGCCCCTGAACGGAATAATAAGTTACAATACTATCTTGCAATTAATGTTGTTTTATAAGAGCAAGGAAAAGTGAGATAAAATCCCATATGCAGATCTGTTCTTTTATTTAAGAGAAAAATCTGAATGGCAGAAAGAATCTGAATGAACAAATCGCTTAATGTCACTCACAGCTGAAAAACAAAAGGTTCAAAACTGTTGCTCCCCATGCACTGCAGCAAAAACGTGTCTTAAACATTTGACCCTTAAGCGGGGAGAGCTGTTCCTATATATACAACCCTCTCTCACGTACCCACTCCCAAACATGAACCTGAACAGGGACCCAGACACCTGACAAGGATACATCCTGGAGTTTAAGGGAGGGCTCCCAGTCCTGTCCAGATAGTAGTAACGTGGAAATATTAGGACTCTGACAAAGAATCTTCCTCATTTGTGTCCAAGAGAACTCAATGCTGTACTCATTTAATAACCACCTTAAAGATCCCCTTAACTTCTAAAGTCAAAAAGCATATAAATGTCCCATTAAGGCAAGGGGTTGGGCAGAGTGAACCAGTACACATGAAAGTGTCTTTCTCACCTTCTGATTTAATTCTCTGAGAAAAAAAAAATCAATTGACTCCGATAAAGAGTATCCAGATAAATTAAAAAAAAAGAAAAAAAGAAAAGAAAAACAAAAAACCTAGAGAATAGAACCCAATATTAACCTGGGAGTAATGTATTCAGTTTTAAATACATGTAGAGGAGTAATAGGAAGTAAAACTGCAAATATTGTGGGAGTCACAGGGAAAGAGGAAATTTTTTGAAACCTTTAAATTTACAATTTGGCAATAAAGTGATAACATGAATTTTTGTATGTTTCAGAATGTCCCATAACCCTGTGGGGGAGGGACTTGTCTAATTTAAATGCACAAATTGTCTTTTAAAACGAAGACTTGTTACTAAAAATCCCTGAATCAAAGACAGGACAAATATTGATGATAAAAGAAAAAACAAAGTTGTTAGAATTACATCCAGAATTATAGAATGCAGCGATTCCAATAGTGTGGGAAATTGAGATTCCAGGAAAATCAAAATTAACACAACCAGTAAAAACTGAAATAAAAGAAAAAGCAAAATCGGTTAGGGTGAGATAATACCAAATAAAATCTGAGACAAAACAAGGATTAAAAGTACTAATTGACAAATTTCTAAAATATCAAATTCTAGAAGAATGTGAGTCAGAGTATAATGCACCTATTTTACCAGTATGGAAAGTTAATGGAGAGTATAGGTTAATTCAAGACTTAAGAACCATAAATCAGATTGTGAAAGATATACGTCTAGTTGTAGCAAATCCATATACATTACTCACAGCTCTGAGAGAAAATTATCAGTGATTTGCAGTGCTTGATTTAAAAGATGCTTTCTTTTTTATCCCTTTGGAAAAGGAAAGTCGTAAACTATTTGCTTTTGAGTGGGAAAGTCCCCACACAGGACACAAGGTACAGTTAACATGGATGCGGTACCCCAAGGATTCAAGAACAACCCGATTATCTTTGGAAGACAACTAGCAAAAGAACTGGAACTTTGGACTAATGAAAAGACGGTGAAACCTGTAAAGGAAAAGGTCATGTTCGTTAATCAAGTCATGAAAGAATAGTTGTGCAAGGAACCGTTTAAATTCATTGTAAAAATCTTGTAAAACTTTAATCGTAAAGTTTCTACAATGTGCACAGGTGCAGTTGGCTAAGGTGTTTATAGGAGGTACAAGAGATTGCGCATGAGCTGATAAGACCCAAGAGATGAGTTCATGAGCGGGTCACTAGAGGAAGACTACTGACTTCATCCCAGTGACCACCCTACGACCACCAGGAGGCAGAAGAAGACCCCCTAGTATCAAGGCGGGCACATGCTCAGAGTACACCAGGGAGTGATGCACTCGACCGATAAGGACTGTATAAAAGGACTCTGATACAAGGGGAGGGGGTCGCGCGCCTTTGGTGGACAAGAGTGTCCCAGCCGCCCAGCGATGTTTTGCTTATTTTTTGCTTGCAAAATAAATTTGATCTATGAGTTGCTTAAATTGGCTTGTGAACTTTTCACAGCAACTTATAACACACCAAGTCCAGTGCATTTGCTTCTCCAATATGAGGATGACACCCTAATTACCACAACGGGAAGGTCAGTCTGCATACAGGTAACCATTGAACTTATAAACTTTTTGGGATTAAACTGGTACAAGGTATCAAAAGAAAAAGCTCAAAGAGCATGCCAAACAGTGATATATTTGAGCCTTCGAAATTTCAAAAGGAGAATGTAGGCTCGGGACAAATGGAAAAGAAGTGATTTGTGCTATTTTGTTACCACGCACTGGGCATGAATTGTGGGCATTTTTGGGAATGATGGGATAGTGCAGGCTCTGGATCATGGATTATGGTCTTATAGCCAAACCATTATATGAAGACCAAAAATCTACCCCTTTTACAAGGGGAGAAGAATAGCAGGAAGCTTTCCAGAAGCTTAAAATAACTGATGACAGCCCCAGTCTTAGGGTTACCAGATTTAACCAAAGACTTTCAGTTATTTGTTCATGAATGACAGCATTTGTCTCTAGGAGTTCTGACGCAGAAACTAGGAAGCTGGAAGAGACCAGTGGGATATTTTTCCAAACAACTGGACTTGGTGAGCAAGGGATGGCCTTCTTCCCTCCAAGCAGTAGCTGCCACTGTCACACTGATCCAAGAAGCCAGAAAGCTGACCTTGGGAAGGACTATTACTGTCTATGTCCCACATATGGTAACCACAGTCTTGGAGCAAAAGGGGGGACATTGGTTATTCCCTAGCCGAATGATGAAATACCAGGTAATTCTCACTGAGCAGGATGATGTAGTGTTGAAAACAACTAACCTTCTAAATCCTGCAGTGTTTCTGAGTACTTCAAAGGAAGAGCAACAACAACTGTGTTGCAACCACTGAACATACATATTCCAGCAGAGAGGACTTGAAGGATGATCCTCTTGAAAACCCTGAATGGGAACTGTTCACATGTGGCAGCAACTTCGACTTGAATGGAACTCGCCACGCAGGATATGCGGTAACAACCGAAAACACGGTAATAGAAGCAAATGCATTGAACGGAAGACAGAACTGATTGCATTGACGTGCTTTGGAATTAAGTAAAGGAAAACGAGTTAGTATTTGGACTGATTCAAAATATGCATTTGGAGTAGTCCATGTCCATGGCACCCCGTTGAAAGAAAGAGGACTACTGTCCTCCCAGGGAACAAACATTAAGCATCAAAAGGAAATCTTGCAACGGCTAGCGGCAGTGCAGGAACCAGTTCAAGTGGAAATCATGCACTGTAAAGAAAATCAGACAGGGAACTCAAAGATAGTAAAATAGCACAACACACAGTCTCACAAATGGAAACCATCCACACCAGAACAGTAGCATTTCCTAAGGAGCCACAAAAATATTCAGGGGAGAATGAGAAATTGGTTAAGTTACTAAATGCAGAGAAAAATTCAGAAGGACGGTGGACGACAAGTACGGGTCAGGTAGTATTGCCACCCTTAATCATGTGAGACATTTTGCAAGCAAAGCATAGGGAGTTTAACTTTGGTGCAGAAGCTATGACTCAGCTTCTGAAAAGAAGTGTAATACCAATACAAATGTTGGAAATGACCAAATCAGTAATTGTGAAACATGAAATTTTTTTAAAGAATGATCCAATAGTACAATAACAGTACAGATGGGAAAAAAAAAAAAACTGGAGTGGGACCATGAGATTATTTGGAAATTGATTTTATAGATATACCTAAATGCAATGGATATAAACATGTGTTGTTGAGATTTACACCTTTTCAGGATGGCCAGAAGTCTTCCCCTGTCGCACCAATCTAGCTAAGGAAACAGTTAAATGGATCCTGCAAGAAATTATTCCAAGGTTTGGCATTCCATTTGGAATATCTTCAGAGGACCAAATTTTGTGGCCAATGTGGTACAAGAGGTAAGCAAAGCCCTAGGAATTTCCTGGGATTTACATGCCCCTTGGAGACAGAAATCAAGTGGAAAAGTGGAAAGAATGAATCAGACCCAAAAAAGAAAAATTAGAAAAAAATTGTCAGGAGGCTAAATTAAGATGGCCTCAGGCACTTCCACTTGCATTGCTACAAAGTAAGAGTGAAACCTCAAAGTGGAATGTCAGTAAGTCCTTCTGAGATAATGTATGGAAAATCCTATGAGATTCCTGAACCATATCCAAACATGCATGTGATGGGAAAACAAGATGTGTATAACTATTTGTGTCATCTTGGAAATACCCTCAACAGGTTCGGAAATGCAGTAGTGTAGAATTGACCCCTGACTTTGGAAAAATCCAGAACACAACATCCTGCCTAGAGACTGCCTACTCAAAGAGCTGAAAAGAAGAACCTCTGCAAGGAAGGTGCAAGAAAGATGGAAGGGACCGTACAAGGTGTTGCTGACCACCTGCAATCAAGATTACCGAATCACTACACTCAAGTGAAGAAGACACCATTAAGCCCATGGAATTGGGAGAGTTTTAGGATATCTTGAGAAATTGAAGTTAACTCTGAAACATAACTTGTTTTTTGGTTTTTTTTTTGGTTTTTCAGTCTATGGTGGTGTAAACACGGATCAAAATTGGAGGGTCAATTCAATTCGTATTGAATGTTCAGGCCCAGAGTTCAATCAAAACAGAAATTGACTCGGAAAAGGTAATTCCAATACCAGGAAATTAGGAAAGACATGAACACACCCTGGATAAAGTTTTTGAGAGACTGGGCCTGGACCTAAAGTCCTGGATAAAGTCACTGATTGAAATACTTCTGCTATCGATTATAATGTTTCTGGCAAATTTTCGGCATATCGTTGCATCAAAAGAGAAATAATACAAAGAACACAATGAAGTAATAGAATCTTGACAGCATTGTCAAGACACAATGATCTGTTCAAATGTGATCCACCACCATATGACAATCATGGTTTTCTTATGGAGACAACAGAAATACAAGAGTGAAAGTATTGGAATGTGATTACCAGTACTTTCAAAAGGGGGGAAATGTTGCAGATACACGCTTATTTTAGTTAAAAACTTATCATCACAATAAGTAGTCAAGCACTTTCTTAAGCACTTTTTAATCATTTAGTAATAGTTCAATCAATTAGCTAAGCACTTACAAATAACTCAAACATATATTGATTAAGTAAGTATGCATTTGAATCACATAAGGATCAAACTGCAAGAGTTAAATACCACACCTGATAGGGACCTGTTACATTAGCTACAAGACCCTGGTAAATGTATTCGTTATGTTACCTTAGCTGTTATCTTAGTTGTTACTAAGTTGTTATCCATCACTTTGATTTTGGAAATTTTGTGTTTGTTGGGAACCAATCAAGGGGAAGGACGAAGTTGATAGATGGATATTTTATGCATGCTTGTGTTGGCAAATGTGATTCTTTTGTTTGAGCTGTATAAAACCCCTGAAAATAGTAAGTAACAAGGAAGCATGTATGGAGGAGCTATGCCCCATGTTTTCCCATTGTTGCATAGAAAGGAAATGCCTGCTTATCTGCATTCCTGTGTAGATAAGTTTTTCGTGATTGCGGATCCGTCAACACCGGGATTTGAGATAGCTCCCAGAGGAAAGTAGCTGTAAAGGTGACAAAGTGCTGGCTTTTAGACTACACGGGGATCTACGAACCACTGTTGCTGGGGTCTGCGTATCTGCTTTCTTGTAGCTCCCAGACGGCGTGACGTAACTTCTACCGACAGCCTATATTTTAACTTGGAGCTGAGCAGGCCAAGAGAGTGGGATTGGAGATAGCTATCACAGGAAATCAGCAGTAAAGTGGGCGCAGTGCGGAATGATAGATTACACGGGGACCAACGTACCACTGTAGGTAGGGTCTGCATACCTGCATTCTTGTAGATCGCAGACACAGTGGCATAACTTCTACCAACAGCCAGTATTTTCAAAGGGAGCAGAGCAGGCCAAGGGCATGATATTGGAGATAGCTCCCACAGGAAAGCAGTTTCACAAGTTGCACAGTGCTGACTGATAGGGTACACGAAGACATACGTACCACTGTAGGTCGTGTCTGCGTACCATCTTTCTTGTAGCTCCCAGAGGCAGTGGCATAACATGTACCGGCAGCATGTATATTTTCAATGGGATCTGAGAAGGCCAAGTGCGTGGAATTGAAAAGACCTTCCACAGGAAAGCAACTGCAAAGGTAGCACAGTGCTAGGTGATCGGCTACACGGGGAGCTACGTACCACTGTAGGTGGGTCTGCGTACCTGCTTTCTTTTAGCTCGCAGAGGCAGTAAGGGAAGGTCTACCGACATACTGTATTTTTTCAAAGGGAGATGAACAGTCCAAGTGGGCGGGATTGGAGAGAACTCCTAAAGGAAAGCATGGGCAAAGATGGCACAGTGTTGACTGATAAGGGGTCCTACTTACCACTGTAGATGGGGTCTGCGTTCATCCTTTCTTGTAACTCTCAGACGTAGTGGTGTAACTTCTACCAGTAGCGTATATTTTTTTAGTGGAAGCTGAGAAGGCCCAGTCCATGGGATTAGAGATACCTCCCACAGGAAAGAAACTGCAAAGATGGAACGGTGCTAGGTGATAGACAACATAGGGAGCTATGTACCACTTTAGGTGGGGTCTGCGTACCTGCTTTCTTGTAGCTCCCAGACGCAGTGGCGTAACTTCTCATTGTAGCCTGTATTTTCAAAGGGAACTTAGCTGGCCAAGTGCGCGGGATTGGAGATAGCTCTCAAATAAAAAGCAGCTGCAAAGTTTGTGCAGTGCTGACTGATAAGCTACAAAGGCACCAATGTACCACTGTATATGGAGTCTGCGTACTTGCTTTCTTGTAACTCCCAGATGCATTGACGTAATTTCTACCTGCAGTCTGTATTTTTTCAATGGAAGCTGACCAGGCCAAATGTGGGTGATTGGAGATAACTCCCACTTTAAAGCGGTTGCAAATGTGGCACAGTGCTGGCTTATAGGCTACACGGGGATCAATGTACCACTCTAGGTGGGGTCTGCGTACCTGCTTTCTTGTTGTTCCCAGACTCAGTGGCGTAACTTCTACCAACAGCCTGTATTTTCAATGGGAAATGAGCAGGCCAAGTGCACTGGATTTGAAATAGCTCCCACACGAAAAGCAGCTGCAAAGTTTACACAATGCTGGTTGATAGCCTACATGGGGACCTACGTACTACTGTAGGTGGGGTCTGCGTACCTGCTTTCTTGTAGCTCTCAGAGGCAGTGGTGTAACTTCTACTGGTAGGCTGTATTTTAAAAGGGTGCTGAGCAGGCCAAATGCGCGGGATTGGGCATAGCTCCCACAGGAAGACAGCTGCAAAGGTGACACAGTGCTAGGTGATAGGCTACACGGGGACCTATGTACCACTGTAGTTGAGGTCTTCGTACCTACTTTCTTTTAGCTCCAGATGCAGTGGCGTAACTTTTAGTGGCAGTTTGTATTTTCAGTGGGAACTCAGCAGGCCAATTGCACGGGATTGCAGATAGCTTTCACAGGAAAACAGCTGCAAAAGTGTCACTGTGCTGGCAGTTAGGCTACACATGGACCTACGTACCAATGTAGGTGTGGTCTGCATACCTACTTTCCTGTAGCTCCCAGACGGAGTAGAGTAACATCTACTGTTAGGCTATATTTTTGAAGGGAGATGAGTCAGCCAAGTGCGCGGGATTGGAGATAGCTCCCACATGAAAGCAGGTGCCAAGGTGGAACAGTGCTGGCTGAAAGATTCCATGGGGACTTACGCACCACTCTAGATGGCGTCTGCATACCTGCTTTCTTTTAGCTTCCAGACGCAGTGGCGTAAGTTTTACTTGCAGGCTATATTTTCAATTTTAAATGAGCAGACCAAGTGCACGGGATTGGAGATAGCTCCTACAGGAAAGCAGCGGCAAAATTGGGACAGTGCTGACTGATAAACGACACAGGGACCAACGTACCACTGCAGATGGGGTCTGCGTACCCTCTTTCTTCTAGCTCTCGGACACAGTGAAGTAACATGATCCGGCAGTCTGTATATTTTTGATGGGAGCTGAGCAGGCCAATGATGCTGAATTCAAGAACTCCCACAGGAAAACAGCTGTCAAGGTGGCACAGTGCTGTTTGTTAGGCTATACGGGGACCTATGTACTAATGTAGGTGTTGTCTGCGTACCTGCTTTCTTGTAGCTCTCAGAGGAAGTGGCGTAACTTCTAAACCAATGCACTGGGGAATAAGCCAGAGGAACTTGAGATTTGGGTGCGAATGCGGGGCGACGACCTCACTGCAGTCACAGAGACACTGTGGGACAGCTGTCGTGACTGGAACACAGGCATGGAGGGTTATGTGTTTTTCAGGAAAGACAGACTGACAAGACGTGGAGGTGGAGTTGCTCTCTATGTGAGAGAGCAATTAATGTGTACTGAACTGTGCCTGGATGGGGATAAGGAGATTGTAGATGCTTATGGGTAAAAATTAATGGCCAGGGCAAGGCAGGTGATATTGCTGTAGGAGTCCACCACAGGCCACCTGAACTGGATGTGGATGTGGATGAGGCCTTGCACAAAAAGCTGGGAGTTGCCTAACGATCACAGTCCCTGGTCCTCATGGGGGACTTCAACCAGCCTGATATTTTTTCTGGGATAGCCACACAGTCAAGCACATGCAGTCCAGGAAGTTCCTACAGATTGCTTGATGACAACTTCCTGTCCCAGATGATCGAGGAACCTACAAGGAGGGGTGTACTGCTGGACCTGATACTGATTAATAGAGAGGGCCTAGTTGGGGATGTGAAGGTTGGAGCCAACCTTGGCTGCAGTGACCATGAGATGGTAGAGTTCAAGATCCTGTGTGGAAGGAACAGAATACAAAGCAGGACCGTGACCCTGGATTTTAGGCGAGTCGACTTTGGCCTCTTCAATGATCTACTTGGAGGAATCTCATGGGATATGATTCTAGATGGTAGAAGTGCCAATGAGAGCTGGTCAGTCTTCAAGCACCACTTACTTTGCTTCAGTCTTTACGGCCAAGGCTGACCCTCGGGAAGCCCTGTTCGACAAGGATAACATGATGGTCACAGCAGCAGAGGACTTGCCCTGGGTTTAAGAGGAAGAGGTTACAGACTTTTTGGTCAAGCGTAAGGCTCATTTGTCAATGGGTCCTGATGGGGTGCATCCTAGAGTGCTGAGAGAGATGGCTGATGTGATTGCTAAACCTCTCTCTATAATTTTTGAACAATCGTGGAGGACAGGTGAGGTGCCTGAGGAGTGGAGAAAGGCCAATGTCACGCCAGTCTTCAAAAAGGACAGGAAGGACGACCCAGGAAACTACAGGTTGGTTAGCCTCACCTGCATCCCTGGAAAAGTGATGGAACAACTCATCCTGAATGTTATCACTGAACATATGAAGGATAAGATGGTTCTCAGGGGGAGTCAACATGGCTTTACCAAGGAGAAATCCTGTTTGTCTGTCCTGGTTTTGGCTAGGATAGAGTTAACTTTGATGAGGAAGTAGGAAGGGGCACAGCATGGGCAGCTGACCTGGGCTGGCCAACAGGTATTCGATACCATACTGACATCATGCCCAGTACCTAGAAGCAGGGAGCTAGTCGGGGGCGGGGCTTCGGGAGTTTAGGCGGGGCTACCGGTCGGAGGGGGAGTCGCGTCGGGTCCTGGGTGGTGAGCAGCCGCGGCACGCGCCATTCCTTTTGTATATTCCCCTCGTGTACTGTTAAAACTGTTCCTTTTTTCCCCCTGAACCTGTTCATTCTTATTGTTGTTCTCTTAAACCGCTCTTATTTCAACCTACGCGGGTTTTTCCCCTTTTTCTCTGGTTCCCCTTCCCACTCCACCGGGAGGGGAGGAGTGAGCGAGCACCCTCGTGGCTCTTTGTTCCCGGCTGGGCAAAACCACGACATATTTGGCGCCCAACGTGGGGCCCGCAGGGTTGAAATAAGACACAGTAGGCTGAAACAATTGTCACAATGTTGATGGATTTGCTTAACTGCTGTTGGCCCATAATTTGTCGTATGCACTATGTATTCTCTCTGATAGTGTTTATGTCCTTTGGAAAAGGGACAAAAGCACTCGTTCTGATGTACTGGTTGTTACTGGCTTATGGCATGGTTGTGTCACTGGGTATGGAGTTAGGCCAATACTTGTACATGACTGGGTTGGCATTTCTGCAACTTGGACATTTATTTTCAGAAGGTAGTGACACTAGTGACACTCAGTTCATGGGAAAAATGGAGGGACGTAATTTTTCCATTTTTTCCATCCTCCCTTACTCATTCAAGTTAACTGCAATAGCTTTTGACAATTCCGAACGCACTTGGGATGTCCCAGCCATCGTGGTTTTATTGCTCTGTTCCCCAGGTAGCGTGTTTTTCTTGGGTAGAGTTGTGAAATGTGTTTTCCAGACTGTTATGAGGTTGGGCAGCTATGGAGGGATTGATATACAGAAGAATATGAACCAGTATTGGAAGAGTTTTTTACTTGTACAGATTAGGAACGCCACCCTAGCAACCACTGTGGCTATTCAAACTGAGGCAACTGATGCTGTTGCTGCCCTAACTCCAACAGCAGACACTGATTCTGAATCAGAGGATCAACCTGTGGCAGTGTCAGTTGCTCCTGTCCAGAAAAGGAAACACATAAAAAAATCAGTTCGCCTTGTGAGGGATGAAGATGAACCAGTATCATCACGGGAACGGGAGGAAGAGTCAGAGCCAGAGCCAGAGATAATCACCCGATCCTTGTCCCTGAGCGAACTGCGAGAAGTGCGAAAAGATTACAGTCGCCACCCAAGCGAGCACCTTGTTGCCTGGCTGCTCCGATGCTGGGAGAATGGGGCCCACAGCTTGGACTTGGAGGGCAGGGAAGCCAGGCAGCTGGGCTCTCTGTCCCGGGATGGCGGCATTGACAAGGCGATTGGAAGGAAGACAGAAGTCCTCAGCCTCTGGAGAAGACTTTTGTCTGGTGTGAGGGAAAGATACCCCTTCAAAGAAGATATCATATGCCACCCAGGCAAGTGGACCACAATGGACAAAGGTATCCAGTACCTGAGGGAGTTAGCTGTGCGGGAAATGATTCATAATGAGCAGTTACCAACAGACCCAGATGAGGTCCAGTGCACACAGTCTATATGGCGAAGATTTCTGCAGAGTGCACCATCATCTTATGCTAATTCATTGGCAGTCATCTCCTGGAAAGAAGGTGAGGGGAAAACAGTGGGGGAAATGGGTGTTCAACTTCGGCAATATGAAGAAAGTCTGTCTTCCTCCCTACAGGCTGTTGTCTCGGCTGTAGATAAAATGTCAAAAGAGTTCCACCAATTCAAAGAAGATATGTCCCGCTCTCCACCTGCCCGAGTCCGTACTTCAGCCATTAGTAGATGTCCCTCTGTTCAAGAGAGGGAATATAGAGGGCAGACACCACGAGGTGCTTTGTGGTCTTACCTGCGGGACCAGGGAGAGAACATGAACAAGTGGCATGGGCAACCTACTTCGGCCTTAAGGGCACGGGCACGGCAGCTACGGGGAAAAACCGCTACAAGGAGCAATTTCTCTTGGAAAGATGCTGCTCCAGTTTCCAGTGAGCAACTCCCTAGACAGAATAGAAGTGTTGAGCTCTATTCTAGTCCCCTCGAGGGGACTTCTAGCTCTTTTCTACAAAAAGTATCCAATGACTGCCATGGCCAGTACTAGGGAGGCCCTGCCTCCAGCCAGGTGGAGGAGAGGGACAACCGAGTTTATTGGACAGTGTGGATCCGATGGCCTGGCACATCAAACCCACAAGAGTACAAGGCTTTAGTGGATACTGGAGCACAGTGCACTCTGATGCCATCAAGTTGTAAAGGGACAGAATCTGTTTGTATTTCTGGAGTGACAGGGGGATCTCAACAGCTAACCTTGTTAGAAGTTGAAGTGAGTTTAACTGGAGATGAGTGGCACAAACACCCCATTGTAACAGGCCCAGAAGCTCCGTGTATCCTGGGCATAGACTACCTTAAGAGAGGGTATTTTAAGGATCCAAAAGGGTACCGGTGGGCCTTTGGTGTGGCTGCAGTGGAGACAGAGGAAATTGAACAACTATCCAGCATGCCTGGCCTTTCAGAGGACCCTTCTGTTGTGGGTTTGCTGAAGGTTGAGGAGCAACAGGTGCCAATTGCGACCACAACAGTGCACCGGCGGGAATATCGCACCAGCAGAGATTCAGTGATTCCCATTCATAAGTTGATTCGCCAACTGGAGAGCCAAGGGGTGATCAGCAAAACTCGCTCACCCTTTAACAGTGCCATATGGCCAGTGCGAAAGTCTACTGGAGAGTGGAGACTGACAGTAGACTATCGTGACCTGAATGAAGTCACGCCACCGCTGAGCGCAGCTGTGCCGGACATGCTGGAACTCCAATATGAACTGGAGTCCAAGGCAGCCAAATGGTATGCCACCGTTGATATTGCCAATGCATTCTTCTCAATTCCTTTGGCAGTAGAGTGCAGGTCCCAGTTCGCTTTCACTTGGAGAGGGGTTCAGTATACCTGGAATCGACTGCCCCAGGGGTGGAAACACAGTCCCACCATCTGCCATGGACTGATCCAGGCCACGCTGGAGAAGGGCGAGGCCCCAGAACACCTGCAATACATTGATGACATTGTTGTGTGGGGTGACTCAGCAGAGGAAGTTCTTGAGAAGGGAAAGAAGATAATTCAAATTCTTCTGAAGGCTGGTTTTGCCATTAAACGAAATAAGGTCTGAGGGCCTGCGCAGGAGATCCAGTTTTTAGGAGTAAAATGGCAGGATGGACGTCGCCATATCCCAATAGATGTGATCAACAAAATTGCAGCCATGTCTCCCCCAACTAGCAAAAAGGAAACACAAGCTTTCCTAGGTGTTGTGGGTTTTTGGAGGATGCATATTCCAAATTACAGTATGATTGTGCGCCCTCTCTACCACGTAACACGGAAGAAAAATGATTTTGAATGGGGTCCTGAACAGCAACAAAGTTTTGAACAAATTAAACAGGAGATAGTTCATGCGATGGCACTTGGGCCAGTCCGGACAGGACCAGATGTTAAAAATGTGCTCTACACCGCAGCTGGAGAGAATGGCCCTACTTGGAGTCTTTGGCAGAGAGCATCTGGGGAGGGTCGAGGCCAACCCCTTGGATTCTGGAGTCAGGGATACAGAGGATCCGAGGCCCGATACACTCCAACTGAGAAGGAGATACTGGTGGCATACGAAGGGGTTCAAGCTGCATCAGAAGTGATCGGCACAGAAACACAACTTCTCCTAGCACCCCGACTGCCAGTGCTGGGCTGGATGTTCAAAGGGAGGGCCTCCTCCACACATCATGCAACTGATGCTACATGGAGTAAGTGGATCGCATTGATCACACAACGAGCTCGTGTAGGAAGTTCTAGCCGCCCTGGAATTCTGGAACTGATCACGAACTGGCCAGAGTGTGAAGACAGTGAAATATCACCAGAAAAGGAGGCAATCCGTGCTGAAGAGGCCCCATCATATGAGGAACTTCCAGAAGATGAGAAGCGGTATGCCCTGTTCACCGATGGGTCCTGTCGTCTTGTGGGGAAGCATCGGAGGTGGAAGGCAGCTGTGTGGAGCCCCCTACGCAAAGTTTCAGAAGCTGCAGAAGGAGAGGGTGAATCGAGCCAGTTTGCAGAGGTAAAAGCCATCCAGTTAGCTTTAGACATTGCTGAACGAGAAAACTGGCCAAGGCTTTATCTCTACACTGACTCGTGAATGGCGGCAAATGCTGTGTGGGGGTGGTTACAGCAATGGAAGCAGAACAACTGGCAACGACGGGGCAAACCCATCTGGGCTGCCCCAATATGGCAAGACATTGCTGCTCGGCTGGAGAAGCTGGTTGTGAAAGTGCGCCATGTAGATGCCCACATACCTAAGAACAGGGCCTCTGAAGAGCATCTGCATAACCAGCAAGTGGACAAGGCTGCAAAGATTGGAGCAGCTCAGATAGATTTAGACTGGCAACACAAGGGGGAGTTATTTTTAGCTCGGTGGGCCCATGACACCTCAGGTCATCAAGGCAGAGATGCCACCTATAAATGGGTTCGTGATCGAGGGGTGGATTTAACCTTGGATGCCATTGCACAGGTTGTCCATGAGTGTGAGACGTGTGCTACAATCAGACAAGCCAAGCGGTGGAAGCCCATATGGTATGGAGGACGATGGCAGAAATATAAATACGGAGAGGCCTGGCAGATTGATTATATCACACTGCCACAGACTCGCCAAGGCAAACGACATGTGCTCACAATGGTGGAGGCGACCACCGGCTGGTTGGAAACGTATCCTCTGTCTCATGCCGCCGCTCGGAGCACCATCCAGGGCCTTGAAAGGAAAGTCCTCTGGCGACATGGCACCCCAGAAAGAATTGAGTCAGACAATGGGACACACTTCAGGAACAACCTCATAGATGCCTGGGCCAAAGAGCATGGCATTGAATGGGTTTATCGCATCCCCTATCATGCACCAGTCTCAGGAAAAGTTGAACGACACAATGGACTATTGAAGACCACACTGAGAGCGATGGGGGGTGGAACATTCAAACATTGGGACACAAATTTAGAAAAGGCCACCTGGCTAGTCAACTCCAGAGGATCTGTGAACAGAGCTGGCCCTGCCCAATCGGAACTTTTACATACTGTAGAAGGGGATAAAGTCCCTGTAGTGCACGTAAAAGATCTGTTAGGGAAAGCAGTATGGGTGAGTCCTACCTTGGGTAAAGGTAAACCCATTCGTGGGATTGTTTTTGCTCAGGAACCTGGGTACACTTGGTGGGTGATGTGTAAGGATGGGAAAACCCAGTGTGTACCTCAAGGAAAATTGATTTTGGGTGAGAATAGCCTGTGAATTCGTTGAATCAAATTGTATTATGTTAGTTGTTAAATAACATTGTTGTTGTATGTCGTCATTACCATAGTTGCTCTATGCCATATCACTGACACTACAGTAAGGACCACCCAGATCACCGAAAGATGGACATGGACAAGCAAGATACAGAATAGCAGAATGTGAATTGGTGCCCAGTGACGTCCTCAAGATCAGTGCTTTCAACTTACAGATAAGACACACCTAAAAGACCAACTGCAAAATCCTGATACTGCATGCAGTGACCTATCCCACACACACACCCCATCTGCCCTGCTGTGAAAGATTTATGATGAATAAGACCTGACGTTATGAACTAAACGGCCAAATGGACTTAACAGGAATGTTAGGGGGGTGGCCTATAAACTGAGGGAATGATATACTTCTCTGTGTGTGCCCCTATTTTTTCAGGAAGAGGAAATGTGGTGCTCAGATGTTGTATATTGTGAAACTAGGCATGATGTAGATGGTATAGAATAAGGGGTGGAATGTCCTGGTTTTGGCTAGGATAGAGTTAACTTTGATGAGGAAGTAGGAAGGGGCACAGCATGGGCAGCTGACCTGGGCTGGCCAACAGGTATTCGATACCATACTGACATCATGCCCAGTACCTAGAAGCAGGGAGCTAGTCGGGGGCGGGGCTTCGGGAGTTTAGGCGGGGCTACCGGTCGGAGGGGGAGTCGCGTCGGGTCCTGGGTGGTGAGCAGCCGCGGCACGCGCCATTCCTTTTGTATATTCCCCTCGTGTACTGTTAAAACTGTTCCTTTTTTCCCCCTGAACCTGTTCATTCTTATTGTTGTTCTATTAAACCGCTCTTATTTCAACCTACGCGGGTTTTTCCCCTTTTTCTCTGGTTCCCCTTCCCACTCCACCGGGAGGGGAGGAGTGAGCGAGCACCCTCGTGGCTCTTTGTTCCCGGCTGGGCAAAACCACGACATTGACTAACCTGATATCCTTCATAACCGGCTGGCTAGATGAGGGGAGAGCAGCGGATGTCATATACCTTGACTTCAGCAAGGCTTTTGACACTGTCTCCCACAACATCCTCATCAGAAAGCTCAGGCAATGTGGCTTGGATGAGTGGACAGTGAGGTGGATCGAGAGCTGACTGAATGACAGAGCCCAGAGTACAGGGCTTTCTTGTAGCTCCCAGACACAGAGGTGTAACTTCTACAGGCAGTCTGTATTTTCAATTGACGCTGAGCACGTCAAGCATGTGAGGATTGGACTTAGCTCCAACCGGAAAGCAGCTGCAAAGGGTGCACAGTGCTGGATGATAAGCTACACGGGGATCTATGTAACACAGTAGGTGGGATCTGCATACCTGCTTTCTTGTAATTCCCAGACACAGATGTTTAACTTCCATCAATAGCCTGTATTTTTTCAAAGGGAACTGAGCAGGCCAAGTGCGTGGGATTGAGATAGCTCCATCAGGAAAGCAACTGAGAAGGTGGCACTGTGCTGGCTGATAGGCTAGATGGGAATCTATGTACCACTGCAGGTGGAGTCTGCGTACCTGCTTTATTTTAGCTCCGAGACGCAGTGGCATAACGTCTACCTGTAGCCTGTATTTTCAATGGGAGCGGAGCAGGTCAAGTGCACAGGATAGGAAATAGCTCTCAAGTGAAAAGCAGCTGCAAAGGTGGCTCAATGCTGACTGATAGGCTAGACGGGGACCTAAGTACCATTACCAGTGGGGTCTGCATACCTGCTTTCTTTTAATTTCCAGATGGAGAGGCGCAACTTCCATCAACAGCCTGTATTTTTTCAAAGGGAGCTGAGCAGGCCAAGTGTGCGGGAAAGAGATATCTCCCACAGGAAAGCAACTGAGAAGGTGTCACAGTGCTGACTGATAGGGTACACGGGAACCTACGTACCACTGTCGGTGGGCTCTGAATTTCTTGTCTTTTTGTAGGTCCCAGAGGCAGTGGCATAACTTCAACTGGTAGCCTGTATTTTTTCAATGGGAGTTGAGCAGGACAAGTGATTGGAGATATCTTAGCTGTTACCTTAGTTTTACTAAAACAAAGGGACTGATTTTTTTTTTTGACCAATCACTGTGATTTTGGAAATTTTGCGTTCGTTCGAAACAAATCAAGGTGAAGGGCTAAATTGAAAGATGGACATTTTGTTTGCAAATGTTTGTTTGAGCTGTATAAAAACCCGGAAAATGGTAACTAACAAAGAAGCACCTATGTAGAAGCTATCCCCCTTGTTTTCCCAGGGCTGCATAATAAAGAAGTGCCTGCTTATGTGCATTCCTGTGTAGATAAGTTTTTCGTGATTTGGGATTCCTCAACATAATCTTTTCGCATATCTTGAAGTTCTGAGGAGTTTCCATTTCCTTTTCAATTTCTTTCACTCCTTCTCCTGATCTCCTTACTGAAGGACCAGCTTCTTCTTCTAACCTTTCCTCTCCCTCCTCTTCTGCCCTTACTAATCTATGATATGGACTTGACATCCTTATCCACTGTTTATTTTTATCTACTGGGACAACAACTGTGGTTGTCGTCTGATTCCCTGACTCAACCATGGTTGTATCAGATACAATTTGAGTTTCCACTTCAAACATAGTTCTCTGAGAGGACTAGAGTGCGGCTCAGTAGGCAGAGGTTAGGTCCTAGTATAGTGCCTGAACCTCATGGACCTCATTGAGGTAGACAAGACACCCTTCTATCAGGCGGCGTGCCAGTAAAGCAGGGTTTTTTATCTTTTCAGGTGTAAAATCCCAGGTTACAGGAGGTGATAATCATCCTAGGAATTTGCCCAAATTCATCCACACACCCTGTCCCTCAGGGACTGGCCGCTTCGGGCAGCATTGTAACATATTTCCATCCCAAATTTCTCCTCTCTGATATCCAGATGAGTCCAGATTCCACAAAATATGTAATATACCAGACATATTAATTAGTAATATTAAAAATCTCATATAATGGTGACTAAGGACCTAGGAAGTCTGTATAACAAAATTGTCTACATCAGTCCGAGCTGAAGGGAAAGAGGTGCTTTGCCCCACGACCTCCACAAGATAGCTCCCACAGCACAGTAAATCCATCAGTAATAGAATGAGACTCACAATTATTAATGGGCCATCATGTTCCCAGGCCCTTTCATCCTTTTCACAAAGTCATACAGCCAACTTAGAAAAGCTATCAAGGTTAGAACGCAGCACACACTCAATGTTAGTAGCACCATGTTCCCAAACACTACAAAGTGTAAGATAAGCTGCATTATAGCAAGGCTCCGTGACCAGCACAGGAACTTTGCACTCATTGGCTTACTATAATTACAACACATTTAATGTAAAACTGCTATTATCTCGCCCCAAGTAGGGCGTCAAAAAGGCTGAGGTACTTTGACCCTGGGTGGATGCCAGGTGCCCACCAGACCGCTCTATTCCCCACCTCCCCAGTGAGCCAGGGAAGGAGAGAAAATAAGATGGGAATCTCGTGGGTTGAGATAAAAGCAGTTTAATAAAGAAACAGCAAAGCTGTGTGCGCGGGAAGCAAAGCAAAAGCAGATCAAGCTGTTACTCTCTACTTCCCATCTGCAGCGATGTCCAGTTACCTCTCGAGAAGCAGGGCTTTGGTACGCCTAGCGGTTTCTTTTGGAAGGCCAGAAATGAATCTTGCCTCCCCTTCCTGCTCGTCTCCCCCAGTTTATTTCACTGAGCTGATGTCATATGGTATGGAATATCTCCTTGGTCAGCCTGGGTAAACTTTTCTGGCCGTGGTCCCTCCCAAGATTGTTCTCACCAACAGCTATTGGTGAATTTGGGGGAAGGAATGCGGGAGGGACAGCCCTGATACTGTGGGAGCAGTAGTCATAAAATTGATAACAGCAGTAAGCACAGTACTGCAAGAGCTACTGTGGAAAATCACTACCATCCCAGACCCAGTACAGCCACCTTTTCAGCTGCTTTCCTTTGGGAGCTATCTCCAATCCCCCGCTTTCTACAATTCTCTGCTGTCTCAGCTTCCGTTTGAAATACCAGCTGCCGGTAGATGTTACACCACTGCGTCTGGGATCTACAATAAAGCAGGTACGTAGATCCCACTTACAGTGGTACGTAGGTCCCCATGTAGCCTATCAGCCAGCACTGTGCAACTTTTGCAGCTGCTTTCGTATAAGACCAGTCCCGCCCAATTGGCCTTCTCGTTTCCTATTGAAAATATAAGCTTCCGGTAGAAGTTACACCACTGTGTCTAAGAGCTACAAGAAAGCAGATAGACAGACCTCACCTATAGTGGTACGTAGGTCCCAGTGTAGCCTATCAGCTAGCACTGTGCTACCTGTGCAGTGTCTTTCCAGTGGGAGCTATCTGCAATCCCACGCACTTGGACAGCTCAGCTCCCAATGAAAAAATAAAAGCTGCCATTAAAAGTTACACCAATGCCACTTGGAGCTACAGGAAAGAAGGTACTCAGACCCCACCTACAGTGATACGTAGGTCCCCGTGTAGTCTATCCACTAGCACTGTGCCACATTTGCAGCTGCTTTCCTGTGGGAGCTCTCTCCAATCCCACACACTTGACCTGCTAAACTCCCATTGAAAATACAGACAGGCGGTTGAAGTTACACCACTGCGTCTGAGAGCTAAAAGAAAGCAGGTATGCAGAAGTTCATCTAGAGTGGTACATAGATCCCCGTGTAGCCTATGAGCCAACACTGTGCCACCTTTGCAGCTGCTTTCCTTTGGGAGCTATCTCCAGTGCCGTGCACTTGACCTGCTCAGCTCCCATTGAAATAATATAGGCTGCCAGAAGATGTAAAGTCACTGTTCCTGGGAGCTACAAGAAAGCAGGTACGCAGAACCCACCTGCAGTGGTACGTAGATCTCCATGTAGCCTATCAGCCAGCACTGTGCCACCTTTGCCAATGCTTTCTTTTTGGAGCTATCACCAATCCCACCCACTTTCTCTGCTCGGCTCCCGTTTGAAATACAGGCTGCTGAAAGTAATTGCATCACGGTTCTGGGAGCTACAAGAAAGCAGATACGCAGATCCCACTTACAATAGTACGTAGATCTCCATGTAGTCTGTCAGCCAGCACTGTTCCAACTTTGCATCTGCTTTCCTGTTGGAGCTATCTACAATCCCGCACATTTGTACTGATCAGCTCCCATTGAAAAAATACAGGCTGCCAGTAGAAGTTGCGTCACTGCGTCTGGGAGCTACAAGAAAGTATGTACGCAGGCCCCACTTACAGTAGTACGTAGGTCCCTGTGTAGTCTATTAGCCAGGACTGTGCCACCTATGCAGCTGCTTTCTTTTGGAAGCTGTCTCCATTCCCGCGCACTTGGCCTGCTCAACTCCAATTGAAAAAACACAGGCTGTTGGTAGAAGTTACGCCACTGAGTCTGGGATCAACAAGAAAGCAGGTACGCAGACCCCACCTAGAGTGATACATTGATCCCCGTGTAGCCTATAAGTCAGCACTGTGCCACCTTTGCAGCCACTTTAATGTGGGAGTTATCTCCAATCCTGTGCACTTGCCCTACCAATTCTCTATGAAAATACAGACTGTTGGTAGAAGTTACGTCTCTGCATCTGGCAATTGCAAGAAAGCAGGTGCATAGATCCCACCTAATGTGGTACACGGGTCCCCGTGTAGTCTATCAGCCAGCACTGTGACACCTTTTTCAGCTGTTTTCCTGTGGAAGCTATCTCCAATCCTGCGCACTTGACCTGTTCAGCTCTTATTTGAAATACAGGCTAACAGTAATTGTTACGCAACTTCCTATAGAAGTTACATCACGGTGTCTGGGAGGTACAAGAAAGCAGGTATGCAGACCCTACCAAGAGTGGTACAGTGATCCCTGTGTAGCCTATCAGCCATCACTGTGCCACCTTTGTAGACGCTTCCTTGTGCAAGCTATCTCCAATCCCGCGCACTTTTTCTGCTCAGCTCCCATTTGAAATACAGGTTGCCAGTAGTAATTACATCACGGCGTCTGGGAGCTACAAGAAAGCAGATACGAAACCCCATGTGCAGTCGTACATAGGTCCCCGTGTAGCCTATCAGCCAGCACTGTTCCACTTCTGAGGCTTTTTTCTTATAAGAACGATCTTCAATTCCACACACTCACCAGTTTTCTTTGTAATATTCCCTTGTGGTTTTTATAGTGTTCCTCTTAAATTTTCCCTAGTAAATTGTTCCTATTTCAACTTACGCAGGCTCTTTTACTTTTTTTTTTTTTAATCTCCAATCCCCTCCGCATTTCGTTGGGAGGGGGAGGGGGAGGAGTTGCAATTTTTGCTCCGACTGGGAAAAACCACGACATTAATTGGCACCCAACGTGGGGTCCGCGAGGTTGAAATAGAATAGAGTGGGTTTAAACAAACTCCGTGTGTACACTCCTGACACTAACTGATTGCTGAGCACAATGTTGTTTGATATGCTCTTATGGTGGTATTACATGTCCTCTTATCTGCATCATGTATGTCCTGTGATAGTGTTTCTCGTCTGTGGAAAATGTATGAAAATTCTCATGCTACTGCACTGGATGGGATTGGCTTATGATATGATTTTGTCATGGGTTATTAAGTTGGGTTGGAATGTGTACATGGCTTTTTTGTCTCTTCCACATTTTCTCCTAGAACTTAATAATGGCACTCAATTTATGGGAAAAACTGACATGTTTAATTCCTCCCACTATGTCCGGAAGAGGCCGTGCCCGAGGAAGGGACCCAATATCCACAGCTGTAACTGTGGGGAGGAACCCACGACAAAGTAGCTCATTAAACTTATGCCCAGAAGAGGCCTTGTCCCGAGAGAGGGACCCTGCAACTGCAGAAACTGCAACCGCGGTGAAGAATCCACGCTAGAGATATTCACCAAGGACTGCGTCCCATGTGAGGGAACCTGTATCAGCAGAAGTCGCAGCTGTTAGGAACAACCCACACCAGAGAAGTTCGTTAAGGACTGTGTCCCGGAGGAGGAACCCCGTGTTGGAGCAGGGGAAGAATGCCAGGAGCCGTCCTCCTCTGAGAGGAGAGAAGCGGCAGAGCCCATCTGTGAGAGACTGACCACATTCCTTATTCTCTGCCCCCCTGAGCCGTTGAGGGGGGAGGAGGTAGAGATATTGGGAGCAGTGAGCTAGGCCCAGAAAGAAAGGAGGGATGGGGGAGGGAGATCTTAAAGTGCTGGTTGTAATTTTCTCATCATTCTACTCTTTGGAGGAATGGTTATGGGAGCATGGACATTGATCTCAGGGTATAATGCTTGGCCCGTTTGGGCAAGGCAGCCTGGGTTCTAGTTATATGGATTTAATGCACAATCAAGACCAGAGTCAGAGCCATGGTTAAAGCAGTTACTGTCACATAGACAGCAGGCCATGTTTTGTTCCCTCAAGGTCGGACGGTTTAAAGCTAACAGCCAAAAGTGGTAAACAACTTTGGGGAAAAACAAGATGGGAAAATATGAGGGAGCTTGCTTATTGCAGAAACCACAAGTAGTATGAACATGAAAATGTAATCTATTAGCTGCTGTTGCTGAGCTAGCTTTGAAGCTGCAGTGTATATAAGTTAGAGCCTGCTTTCAATAAAGTGAAGAAGATTTCTGCTATCACTCACACTGAGTAGGACTGGATTTCTTCCTACCCAAATGAGAATCGGACCCTAGGTTGAGAGCCACATGAAGTAGACTTAGAGCAGTTTCTTTAGACTTCGAGCTGTTTTTTTTAAACTTCAAGCTGGTTTTTTAGGCTTCGAGCTGGTTTCTTAGACTTCCAGCTGGTTTCGTAGGCTTCGAGTTGGTTTTTTAGGCTACGAGCTTTTTTTTTTAGGCCAAGAACCGAAAACTTAGCGGCACTGTTCCCTTTTTGCTTTTATTCTATTCTGTTTCTTCTAGAATAAACTTTCCTACTTTCCTCTAAAAGTCGAGTACTGGAATCTGTTTTGCCCAGAACCGTAATTGGCAGCAAGCCCTCCCTGTCCTTGTCTCAATCCACAACAACCTTGCTTATCTTTTTACTCCCATTTCACTGGGGCCTCTGCCATCCTAACGAGGGTGGGGGTGAATGGGGTCACCGAGCGAGATACTGTCGTGGTGTTGCTGTGCTATCTGGGCAAAACCACGACACATAGGATGGTTAGAAACATATTCTGTGGCTCATGCCACCGGCCGGAACACTATTCAGGGCCTTGAAAGGAAAGTCCTCTGGTGACATGGCACTCCAGAAAGAATTGAATCAGAAAATGGGACACACTTCGGAAACAAACTCATAGAAGCCTGGGTCCAAGAGCACGGCACTGAATGGGTTTATCATATTCCCTATCATGCACCAGCCTCAGGAAAAGTTGAGAGATACAATGAGGTATTGAAAACCACACTGAAAGCAACAGGAGGTGGGACTTTCAAGCATTGGGATACACACTTGGAAAAGGCCACCTGATTAGTCAACTCCAGAGGATCTGTCAATCGAGTTGACCCTGCCCAATCAGAACCCTTATATATTGTAGAAGGGGACAAAGTCCCTGTGGTATATATAAAAGACATGTTAGGGAAGGCAGTCTGGGTGTGTCCTGCCTCAGGTAAAGGCAAACCCATCCGTGGTATTATTTTTGCTCAGGGACCTGGGTGTACTTAGTGATTGATGTGCAAGGATGGGGAGACTCAATGTGTGCCTCAAGGGAATTTGATTCTGGGTGAGAATAACCCGTGAAATAAATTGTATAATGATAGCTGTTGAATGTCATTATTCCTATAGTTGCTCTATGTTATGCATGTGTAGATGATTATGATGTGTAAACCTAGACATGACATGTAGATGGTATAGAATAAGGGGTGGAATGTCCAGGTATGTGCTAGGATAGAGTTAATTCCCGTGAGGAACCAGGAAAGGGTACAGCCTGAACAGCTGACACAGACTGGCCAGCAGGTATTCCATACCATCCCAGCACCATGCCCACTATATAGGTGGAGGCTAGCCGGAAGAAGCTCTCTTCCGGGGTCACGGGCTGTCTGTCGCCGATCTGGAGCCGATCTGGAGCTTAGGTCAGGTTCCAGGTGGTGAGTAACTGCATCACTCACCAGTTTTCTTTGTAATATCCCCTTGTCTTTGTTATAGTTGTTCCTGTTCAATTTTCCCTAGTAAATTGTTCTTATTTAGACTTATGCGGGCTCTTTTACTTTTTTTTTTTCCTCTACAATCCCCTCCGCGTTTCTCTGGGAGGAGGAGGGGGAGGAGTCACGCTTTTTTTTTTTTTTCCTTTGTTTTCTTTGGGAAAAACCACTACACAGCTGCTTTCCTGTGGGAGATACCTTCAGTCTCGCCCACTTGGCCTGCTCAGCTCCCGTTTAAAATAAAGACTGCCGGTAGAAGTTACACCACTGCCACTAGGAGCTACAAGAAAGCAGGTACTCAGACCTAATCTAAAGTGCATCCCATGTAGTCTATCAGCCAGCACTGTGCCAAATTTGCCGCTGCTTTCCTTTTGGAGCTATCTCAAATCCCGCACTCTTGGTCTGCTCAGCTCGCATTGAAAATACAGGCTGCCTGTAAAAGTTATGCCACTGACTCTGGGAACTAAGAAAAGGCAGGTACGCAGAGTCCACCTACAGTGAAACGTAAGTCCCCGTGTAGCATATAAGGTAGTCCAGTGTCACCTTGGCAGATTCTTTCTTTGTTGAGCTATCTCCAATCCTGCTTACTTGGCCTCCTCAGCTCCCATTAAAAAATATAAGCTGCCAGTAGAAGTTACACCACTGTGTCTGGGAGCTACAAGAAAGCAGATAGACAGACCCCACCTATAGTGGTACGTAGGTCCCAGTGTAGCCTATCAGCTAGCACTGTGCTACCTTTGCTGCTGTGAAAAGTCACTACCATCCAAAACCCACTACAGTCTCCATCCCTTATTCCATAACATTTATGTCATGCTCAGACAAACCATTCTAACAAACCATATACATTCTTATATACTCTCATTAACCAGTATCCCCACTCTTTAAAAGAAAAATATCATTCTTGTATTCCCTCTTGCATCTTGCATCAAACAAACAAAAAACATTCTTCTATCTTTCATATGAAAAAAAGTCAGACGAAGTGATCGCACGGCTGACATTGGTAATTGGCAATTGGCAATTTGTATAATAGGGCCCACATAAGTTTTTAGTAAAGGTACCTATTGATTTTGGATTGTACATTGATTTGTACATTGGTTTTTCCATTGCTTTGTATATTACTTTGTGTATATGTATTCATATTATTGTATATTGTTTTGTGAGGTGTCTGTGTGTGTGTGATTTAGACGTGCAATTGCGCACGAAGCGAGTGCGGAGCTTTGATCCGCAGTTCTGTGATCCCGCGAGGGATGAAGCCGGAGATAAGCGAAGCGAAAGAAGGAAATGATTGTTGAGAAAGTATTTGTAACTAAAAGGATTTTGAAATGGCAAATAAAGGACCTTAGAATTCAGCCCTTGGGTGTTTGTTGACACATTGGAAGGAATTTAAGGGTGATTTTCGCAAAGATCAACTTATAAAGTACTGTAATCATGCGTGGTTGTTGTATGATTTGGATAGTGGGGAAAAGTGGCCCTTAAATGGGACTTCGAATTATAATACAATTTTGCAATTAATGTTATTCTGTAAGAGGGGAAGAAAATGGGTTGACGTCCCATACGTAGATCTTTTCTTTTACCTTCAAGAAAAAACGTATTGGCAAAAGAATTGCAAATTAGATAAGCAGGCATGTACCCAAATGCCATTAACTGTAAAAAGAATGAAGGCTAAAGAGAATTGTTCTGCCCGTACCCTTACTAAAACTTGTTACAAACATTTGGCTATAAAACAAAAGGAAAAGGAGGGAGATAATACGTAGTCGGAATTGGACACAGCTCCATCTGCCTCCATAGCTCCTATTCCATTATATCCCCCTCTTCCATCATCATCTGATTCTGCGTCTGATAGTCCAGCCGGGCGACCGGCACTAGGACCTGATGATTTAGGTCCCCGCCCAAATAGTAGTAGATTGAGAGAGGAGGAGAAATCAAACTTGGACTCATCTCCAAATATATCCAAGAGAACGAGACAGAGTACTCATTTGATAACTCCTCTAAAAACACGGGAGACGGTTGATAGTTTCCTCGAGACAGGGAGTTGGGCAACATGGACCAGTGTATGTAGAAGTGTCCTTCTCTCCCTCAGATCTAATAATATGGAAAGAATCAGCTGGTCCTTATAGAGAAAATACTGATAAAGTGGGGAGAATAATGGGAATGATAATGAAAACTCAAAATCCTGATTGGGAGGATATACAGGTGATTTTAGATACTCTTATGGACTGTAGTGAAAAACAAATGGTTTTGAGAACTGCTCAAATGCGGACAGAAGAAGATGTCCGTACTCAGACAGTAGGGGGTACCATAGATCAGAATTTCCCTACAGGGGACCCACAATGGGATCCGAATAGGGACGATCATATGTAGAGACTGAAAAGGTACCAACAGTGGATTATATACGGGGTCCAAAATGCCATGCCCAAAACTATAAATTGGTCTTTATTATATGGAAAGAATCCCCAACAGCATTCTTAGAAAGGCTGAAGGAAGCAGTTTGTAAATATACCAACTTGCAACCTGAAGCCGAAGAAACTAAGGCACAGCAAGCCTTAATATTTCTGGGGCAATCACAGGAGGACATTAGAAAGAAACTCCAAAAATTGGGAAGAACAGATATACGAAATTTGGACAAATTAGTGGAAGTAGCTTGGAAAGTTTATAATAATAGAGATAAAGAAAATGAGATAAGGAAACAAAGACGATTAATTGCAGTAGTGAATAGGACCCCTGGATTTTCAAATCAAGGACAGGGACAAAGCTCTATGAGAGGAGGGATGAGAGGAAGGGGAAGAGGACAAGTTAGCAGAATCTCCCTTGGAACTAATCAATGTGCTTTTTTCAATGAAGAAGGACATTGGAAAAATGAATGCCCTAAATTAGCTGGTCAACATGCTAAATTGATGGTCTTGGGAGAATATATGGATTGACGAGGACCAAAGGTGAACCAAGCTGAGCCTCTGGTTACAATTAAGCATGGAGAAAAAGATGTTACGTTTTTGGTGGATACAGGTGCAACCTTTTCTGTACTAAATAGCCAAAAAGGAAACCTTGGAACAAAAACTGCAAATATTGTGGGAGCCACAAGGAAAGAGGAAAATCAGCCATTTTTGTAACCCTTAAATTTACAATTTGGCAGTAAAGTGATAACACATGAATTTTTGTATTTTCCAGAGTGTCCCATACCCCTGATGGAGAGGGACTTGATATCTAAATTAAATGCACAAATTGTCTTTGAAAATGGAGACTTGTTACTAAAATACCTGAATCAAATACAGGACAAGAAAATAAAAGAAAAAAAAGAAAAACCAAAGGTGCTAGAATTACCTCCAGAATTGGATCCAGTGATCCAGTGATCCAATGCAGGCTTTGGATCATGGATTATGGTCTTATAGCCAAACCGTTATATGAAGCCCGAAAATCTACCCCTTTTACATGGGGCAAAGAACAGCAAGAAGCTTTCCTGAAGCTTAAAATAGCTCTGATGACAGTCCCGGCCTTAGGGTTGCCAGATTTAACCAAAGGCTTTCAGTTATTTGTTCATGAAAGACTCTAGGAGTTCTGACGCAGAAACTAGGAAGCTGGAAGAGACCAGTGGGATATTTTTCCAAATAAATGGACCTGGTGAGCAGGGGATGGCCTTCTTGCCTGCGAGCAGTAGCTGCCACTGTCACACTGATCCAAGAAGCAAGAAAGTTGACATTGGGAAGGACTATTAGAGTCTATGTCCCACATATGGTAACCACAGTCTTGGAGCAAAAGGGGGGAAAACAAAAAAGGTATTGAAAACAACTAACCTATTAAAACCTGCAGTGTTTCTGAGTACTTCACAGGAAGAGCAACAACTGGAACACGACTGTGTTGCAATCACTGAACATACATATTCCAGCAGAGAGGACCTGAAGGATGATCCTCTTGAAAACTCTGAATGGGAACTGTTCACAGATGGCAGTAGGTTCATCGTTAATGGAACTGGCCACGTGGGATATGCGGTAACAACCGAAAACACGGTAATAGAAGCAAGTACATTGCCAAGTACAACTTCTGCACAGAAGGCAGAACTGATTGCATTGACATGTGCTTTGGAATTAAGTAAAGGAAACTGAGTTAATATTTTGACTGATTTAAATATGCCTTTGGAGTAGTCCATTTTGATGGCACCCTGTGGAAAGAAAGAAGACTACTATCTTCCCAGGGAATCAAACATTAAGAATCAAAAGGAAATCTTGCAACTACTGGCAGCAGTTCAGGAAACAGGTCAAGTGACAATCATGCACTGTAAAGCACATCAGACAGGGAACTCAAAGATAGTAAAATAGCACAACACAGAGTCTCACAAATGGCAATCATCCCCACCAGAACAGTAGCGCTTCCTAAGGAGCCACCAAAATATTCAGCGGAGGATGAGAAATTGGCTAAGTTACTAAATGCAGAGAAAAATTCAGAAGGATGGTAGAGGACAAGTAAAGGTCAGGTAGTATTGCCTCCCTTAATCATGAGAGAGATTTTTTGCAAACAAAGCATAGGGAGTGTTACTGGGGTGCAGAAGCTATGACTCAGCTTCTGAAAAGAAGTGTAATATCAAAACAAATGTTGGAAATGGCAAAATCAGTAACGGCGAAATGTGAAATTTATTTAAAGAACAATCAAACAGTACAAAAAAGAGTACAGATGGACAAAATAAAAACTGGAGTGGGACCAGGAGATTATCGGCAAATTGATTTTACAGAATTACCTAAATGCAATGGATATAAATATGTGACACGTTTTCAGGACGGCCAGAAGCCTTTCCCTGTCACACCAATCAGGCTAAGGAAACAGTTGAATGGCTCCTGCAAGAAATTATTCCAAGGTTTGGCATTCCATTTGGAATATCTTCAGACAGAGGACCACATTTCGTGGCCAATGTGGTACAAGAGGTAAGCAAAGTCCTAGGAATTTCCTGGGATTTACATGCCCCTTGGAGACAGAAATCAAGTGGAAAAGTGGAAAGAATGACTCAGACCCTTAAAAGAAAAAATTGAAAAAATTTGTCAGGAGGCTAAATTAAGATGGCCTCAGGCACTTCCACTTGCATTGCTACAAAATAAGAGTGAAATCTCAAAGTGGAATGTCAGTAAGTCCTTATGAGATAATGTATGGAAAACCCTATGAGGTTCCTGAACAAAATTCGAACATGCATGTGATGGGAAAACAAGATGTGTATAACTATTTGCTTCCTCTTGGAAAAACCCTGAACAGGCTCTGAAATGCAGTAGTGTAGAATCAATCTCTGACTTTGGAAAAATCCAGTATACAACATCCTGCCTGGAGATTACGTCTACATAAAGACCTGGAACAAAGAACCTCTGCAAGGAAGGTGGGAGGGACCATACCAGGTGTTACTGACCTCCTTCACTGCAATCAAGATTGCTGAATCAGATGTCTGGATCCACTACACTTGGGTGAAGAAGGCACCATAAAGTCCATGGAAGTGGGAGAGTTGTAGGAGATCTTGAGAAATTGAAGTTAACTCTGAAACATGACTAAGTTTTTGGTTTTGTTTTTTTTTCAGTCTATGGTGGTGGAAACATGGATCAAAATTGGATGGTCAAATCGATTCGTATTGAATGTTCAGGCCCAGAATCCAGTCCAAACAGAAATAGACTCGGAAAAGGTAATTCCAATACCAGGAAAAACTCAGAAGGAAAATTTGATAATAGGCTTGATTAAGGAATTCGCACATCTACAAAATGTCTCCCAAATTACTGCTTGCCTACCTATACCATGGGTAGTGGGAGAGTCCATTCCTTGGGGAATCTTAACCACGAATTTGACCACTGTTAAGAAAATATGGGACTGCATACTGTAAAAAAAAACAGTGATAAGTTGGGAAGAGAGAGTAGATTACATTAGAAAGCAATGGACAACCCCCAGTAATAGAGTGGTCTGTTATAAGTTGCTAAATTTTTCAATTTATCGCCATAGGAAGATTTGGAGATGTTGGGTGGTGCAGATATGATGAACCAAAAACAAGGAATGTGTCCCGAATGACTATGAAATGGGAATGTGAACAGGTTAACAGAACAGCAAACAGGGAGGAGGAATGGAATTCAGTTTGGGGTGTTAGTGTAAACTTACAATTCAGATACATGGCTAAGACATCTTGCTGTTTTGAATGGGATGGACTTGAATTCATGGTAAGCAGATTAGTATTAGATAGAAGTACTTTGACAAGAGAAGAGGAAAAAAAGGTTCCTTGGTGGGAATGTGAACAAGTATACAATTGCAGCACAGTGAGCCAAGCAGTTCAGCATGTACCCCAATTGGCAATAACCCTGAAGATTGGTTGTTTATGCAGAGGACTGAAGAACAACTTAAAGGTGACCAGTCTCTGGAGAATTAACTGTCAAAGATATATGATTCCAAGTCCAGGACATCTGGTCTGGGCTATGAGTGATGGCACATGGATATCTCATCTGCCAGTAGATGGGAATGTTAAACAAATAACTTTGGGATTGCTTATATTATGCCTAATTTGGAAAAAATCTTCCTTTAAGGGCAATTTAGAAAGTTTGCATTTGACAGAAGTGAAAAGATCAAAATTAGATGATGATGATTGGAATAATCAAGGTACTGGAGTAAAAATTGGCTGGGCGCTGGAATCTCTCTTAAATCCTATAGCATCCTCCCAAAATAGAGAGTGGCTGTATAGATTGACTGGGCAGGTCGAACAGTTGGCAAATGTGACAAGAAAGGGATTTAAACAACTGAATTTACAATTACAGGCTACCTCTAGAAAGGCATTGCAAAATAGAATGACTCTGGACATGCTGTTTCTGAAAGAACATGGGGTGTGTGGCCTCCTAAAAGAGAGTAGACCATTGTTGCATACACATTCCAAATGTCACCACAGATGTAGAATACGATTTAGATCAATTAGACAACATAGAAAGGGAAACACAGGAAATTAGGGAAGACATGAACACAAACTGGATGGATAAAGTTTTTGAGGGACTGGGCCTGGACCTACAATCCTGCATAAAGTCAATGATTGAAACACTTTTGTTATTGATTATAATGTTTTTGGCAATCTATTTGGCATATTGTTACATCAGTAGAGAAATAATACAAAGAACACGATGAAGCAATAGAATCTTGACAGCATTGACAAGAGACAATGATCAGTTCAAAGGTAATCCACTACCATATGAAAATCATGGTACACAGACCCCACCTACAGTAGTGTGTAGGTCCCCGTGTAGCCTATCAGCCAACACTGGGCCACCTTTGACACTGCTTTCCTGTGGGAGATATCTTTTATCATACGCACTTGGCCTTCTCAGCTCCCATTGAAAAAATACATGCTGCCGGTAGAAGTTACGCCACTGCGTCTGGGATCTAAAAGCAACAGGTATGCAGACCCACCTACAGTAGTACGTTGATTCCCGTATAGCCTATCAGCCAGCGCTGTATCACCTTTCAGTTGCTTTCCTTTGGGAACTATCTTCAATCTTGCACGCTTGGCCTGCTTAGCTCCCATTTGAAATACAGCCTGCCGGTACATGTAACGTCACTGCGTCTGAGAGAAAGAAGAAAGCAGTTACGCAGACCCCACCTACAGTGGTAAGCATGTCCCCGTATAGCCTATCAGCCAGCACTGTGCCACCTTTGACACTGCTTTCCTGTGGGAGTTATCTCCAATCCCACGCACTTGGCCTGCTCAGCTCCCATTGAAAAAATACAGGCTGCCAGTAGATGTTACGACGAAGCCTCTAAGAGCTACAAGAAAGAGGTATTCACACCCCATCTACAGTGATATGTAGATCCCTGTGTCCTATCACCCAGCACTGTGCAATTTTTGCAGCTGCTTTCCTTTGGGAGCAATCTCCAATCCCGTGCACTTAGTCTTCTCAACTCCTATTGAAAATACATGTTGCCGGTAGAAGTTATTTCACTGCCTCTGGGAGCTACAAGAAAGCAGGTACGCAGACCCAGCCTACAGTGGTGGGTAGGTCCTCATGTAGCCTATCAGCCAACACTGTGCCACCTTTGCAGCTGCTTCCCTGTTCGAGCTATCTCCAATCCCGCGTACTTTTCCTGCTCAGATCCCATTGAAAAATACAGGCTCTCGGTAGAAGTTACACCTCTGCGTCGTGGAGCTACAAAAAAGCAGGTACGATCACCCCGCCTACAGTGGTGGTTAGGTCCTCATGTAGCCTATCAGCCAACACTGTGCCACCTTTGCAGCTGCTTCCCTGTTCGAGCTATCTCCAGTCCCGCGTACTTTTCCTGCTCAGATCCCATTGAAAAATACAGGCTCTCGGTAGAAGTTACACCTCTGCGTCGTGGAGCTACAAAAAAGCAGGTACGATCACCCCACCTACAGTGGTACGTTGGTTCCCGTGTAGCCTATCAACCAGCAGTGTGCAACCTTTGCAGCTACTTTCCTGTGAGAACTATCTCCAATACCGCACACTTGACCTGCTCAGTTTCCAATGAAAATACAGGCTGCCCATAGAAGTTACAGCTCTGCGTTATTGAGCTACAAGAAAGCAGGTACGCAGAGTCCACCTAGAGTGGTACCATCTGGGTCACCAAAACTGTTGACAGATCGTCAATCGCGAAAAACTTATCTACACAGGAATGCAGATAAGCAGGTGTTTCTTTATTATGCACGGGGGATAGCTCCTCCATACTAGCTTCCTGGTTTTTATAGGGCTCTAACAAAAGAATCACATTTGCCAAAACAAGCATGCATAAAATGTCCATCTATAAATTTATCCCTTTACCTTGATTGCTTCCCAACAAACTCAAAATTTCCAAAATCACAGTGATTGTTCAAAAAAAGATATCAGTTCCTTTGTTTTAGTAACAACTAAGGTAACAGCCAAGGTAACCTAACGAATACATTTACCAGGGTCTCGTGTCTAAGGTAACAGGTCCCCATCAGGTGTGGTATGTTACTCTTGCAGTTGGTTCCTTATGTAATTCAATCAATAGGTGTTTGAGATTTTTGCAAGTGCTTAGCTAATTGATTTAACTATTACTAAGTTATTATCAAGTGCTTAACAAGTGCTTGACTAATTATTGTGATGATAAGATTTTAACTAAAATAATTCTTTATCTGCAACACCCATGTAGCCTATCAGGCAGCACTGTGCTACCTTTGCAGCTGGTTTCCTGTGGTAGTTAATTCCAATTCCACGCACGTGGCCTACTCAGCTCCCATTGAAAATACAGGCTGTCGATTGAAGTTATGCCTCTGCGTCTCGGAGCTACAAGAAAGCAGGTACTACTATTACACTCTATGTCCCACATATGGTAACCACAGTCTTGGAGAAAAGGGGGGGACATTGGTTATCCCTGAGGTGAAAGATGAAATAACAGGTAATTCTCACTGAGCAGGATGATGTAGTGTTCGAAACAACTAACCTTCTTGCAGTGTTTCTGAGCACTACACAGGAAGAGCAACAACTGGAACACAACTGTGTTGCAACCATTGAATATACATTTTTCAGCAGAGAGGACCTGAATCTTGCAACTATTAGTTACAGTGCAGGAACCAGTTCAAGTGGCAATCATGCACTGTAGAGCACATCAGACAGGGAACTCAAAGAGAAGTCCCCTACGAGGACCAGGGACTGTGATCATGAGGCAGCTCCCAGCTGTTTGTAGAAGGCCTCATCCACATCCAAATCCTGATCAGGTGGCCTGTAGTGGACTCCTACAGATATATCACCTGCCTTTCCCTGGCCATTAATTTTTACCCATAAGCACTCTATTCTCTCCTCATGGCTGTGCTCCAGTCATGACAGCAGTCCCACCACGTCTCTGTGACCGCAATGAGATCGTAGCCCCACATCCGCACCCACATCTCAAATTCCTCCTGGTTATTTCCCAGGGTGCATGCATTGGTGTAGAAGTTACGCCACTGGCTCTGGGAGCTACAAGAAACAGGTACGCAGACCCCACCTACATAAGTAGGACCCCGTATAGTCTAACAGCCAGTAATGTCCAACCTCGAGAGCTGTTTTCCTGTGGGAGCTCTCGAATCTAGCGTCATTGGCCTGCTCAGCTCCTATTGAAAAAATACAGGCTGTCGGAACATGTAACGCCACTGCGTCTGAGAGCTACAAGAAAGCAGGCATGCATATCCCACCTATAGTGGTACGTTGGTCCCCATGTGGCCTATTATCCAGCACTTTGACACCTTTTTAGCTGCTTTCCTGTGGGAGCTATCTCCAGTTTCACGTACTCAGCCTTCTCAGCTTTCATGAAAATACAGGCTGCTGGTAGAAGTTACGCCACTGTGTCTGGGAGCTAAAAGAAAGCAGATATGTAGACCTCATCTACATTTGTACGTAGGACCCCGTGTAGCCTATCAGCCAGCACTGTTCTACCGTTGCAGCTGCTTTACTAAGGAAGGAATCTCCAATCCCGCAGACTTGGCCTGCTCAGCTCCCTCTGTAAAAAATACAGGCTACCTGTAGAAATTACATCAGAGCGTGTGGGAGCTACATGAAAACAGGTACGCAGACCCCACTGACATTGATATGTAGGTCCCCGTGTAGACTAACAGCCAGCACTTTGTAACCTTTCCAACTGCTTTCTTCTGGGAGCTATGTCCGATCAACCATTACAGTAGCCAGCACTTTGCCACTGTGGAAGTTTGACCCTGACTGGATGCCAGGTGCCCACCACACCACTCTATCCCCCACCTTCCCCGCAAATCAGGGAAGGGGAGAAAATATAATGGGGGTCTTGTACGTTTACATAAAAGCACTTTAATAAAGAAACAGCAAAGTCCTGCGGGCGGGAAGTAAAGCAGAAGCAGATAAAGCTGTTACTCTCTACTTCCCATCTTCAGCGATGTCCGGCCACCTCCCAAAAAGTAGGGCTTCAGTACACGTAGCGGTTACTTTTGGAAGGTCAGAAATGAATCTTGCCTCCCCTTCCTGCTCCTCTCCCCCGTTTATATTACTGAGCTGATATCATATTGTATTGAATATCTCCTTGGTCAGCCTGGGTCAGCTGTTCTGGCCCTGGTCCCTCCCAAGATTGTGCTCACCCACAGCTATTCGTGAAGGTGGAGGAAGGAATGCTGGAGGGACAGCCCTAATGCTGTGCGAGCAGTAGTCATAATATTGATATCAACAGTAAGCATAGCACTGCAAGAGCTGCTGTGGAAAGTCACTACCATCCTAGACCCACTACAATCTCCACCCTTTATTCCATACCATTTATGTCATGCTCAGGCAAACCATCCTAACAACCCATATACATTCATTTTTACTCTCATTAACCAGTACCCCCACTCTTCAACAGACAAATCTCATTCTTGTATTCCCTCCTGCATCTTGCAACAAACAAACAAATAACATTCTTCTATCTTTCATCCTCTGTAGATGTTCACTGGAGCAGAACATAACGTAGGTCTCATCCATAAAGATAGATATCCAGGCCAGGGGAAACAGTGTGTTCAGTGTTGGGCACCAGCACCGACTCTGTCCACTTCTCCAGTTTTCTTGCCCCATCCTTTCTCATCACCCACCAAGTACACCCAGGCTCTTGAGAAAAGACAATCCCACAAATGGGTTTCCCCTTTTCCATGGGAGGTGCAACCCATACTGCCTTCCCCAGCCACTTCCCTGGGTGCACTACAGGGACCTTATCTCCTCCCACAGTATGTAGTGGTTTTGTTTGGGCAAAACCAGGACAGTTAGTTGAACCTCTGCTTTTAACTAGCCAAGTGGCTTCTGCTCAATTTTTATCCCACTGCTTCCATGCCCCAGCATTTTCTACCTGTTAATTGTTCCATTGTTCTTCAGTGGAACGACTTTTGGGCATGTGAGCATCTCCATGACGTACTTTCAGAGTCATGTTTTCCACCCGAGCAGCAATGTCTTGCCATAATGCAGCAGCCCAGATGAGTTTACCCTTGCGCTGCCAGTTGGTCTTCTTCCATTGCTGTAGCCATCCCCATAGGGTATTAGTCACCATCCAGGAGTCAGTATAAAGATAGAGAACTGGCCACTTCTCTTGTTCTGCAATCTTTAGAGCTAGTTGGATGGCTTTCAGTTCAGCAAACTGACTTGACTCACCTTCTCCTTCAATGGCCTTAACAACTCGTCGTGTGGGACTCCACACAGCAGCTTTCCACTTACGATGATTTCCTACCACGCGGCAGGATCCATCAGTAAACAAAGCAAGATGCCTCTCATCTTCTGATAGTTCATTATATGGTGGAGCCTCTTGGGCACAAACTACTTCCTCGGTCAATGCTCCAAAAAACCTGCCTTCTGGCCAGTCCATGATCTCTTCCAGGATTCCTGGGCAGTTAGATTTCCCCAGCCGAGATCGTTGTGTAATCAACGCCATCCACTTACTCCATGTAGCGCTGCTTGCATGATGTATAGAAGGGGCTTTCTCTTTGAACATCCAGTGTAGCACAGGCAGACATGGTGCCAAGAGGAGGTAAACTTCTGTGCCAATGACTTCTGAAGCAGCTCAAAGTCCCTCATATGCTGCTAGTATTTCTTTTTCAGTTGGGGTGTAGTGGGCTTCTGATCCTTGATATCCTCAGCTCCAAAACCCTAATGGTCGACGTCGGATTTCTCCAGAAGTTTTCTGCCAGAAGCTCCAGGTCAGACCATGCTCTCCAGCAGCAGTGTAGAGGATATTCTGCACATCTGGTCCTGTACGGATGGGCCCAAGGGCGACTGCACGAGCTTTTTCCTGTTTAATTTGTTGAAAAGCTTGTTGTTGCTTAAGGCCCCACTCAAAACAGTTCTTCTTTCTGGTTACTCTAAAAAGAGGGCTCACAAGCTGGCTAGAACTTGGAATATGCATCCTCCAGAATCCCACAAAGCCCAGGAAAGCTTGTGTTTCTTTCTTATTAGTAGGTCAAGACACAGTTGCTATTTTGTTCACAATATCCAGAGGCACATGTCGACGCCCAACTTGCCATTTTATGCCCAAAACCTGTATCTCTTGTTCAGGTCCCTTTACTTTGTTTCTTTTTTCAGCAAAACCAGCTTTTGGGAGAATCTGAATTATTCTCTTCCCTTTCTCAAACACTTCTTCTGCCTTATTGCCCCATAAAATTATGTCGTCAATGTACTCTAAATGTTCGGGGGCATCACCCATTTCCAGCACAGTTTGGATTAGACCATGACAAATAGTAGGACCATGTTTCCACCCCTGGGGCAATCGATTCCAGGTATATTGGACACCTCTCCATGTGAAGGCGAATCGTGGCCTGCACTCTGCTGCCAACAGAATTGAAAAAAATCTATTAGCGGTGTCATTTGTAGCATACCACTTGACTGCTTTTGACTCCAGTTCATACTGGAGCTCTACCATGTCTTTTACAGCAGCACTCAGTGGTGATGTCACTTCATTCAGACCACGATAGTCTACTGTTAACCTCCACCCTCCATCAGATTTTTTCACAGACCATATGGGACTATTAAATGGGGAATGAATTTTGCTAATTACTCCTTGAGCCTCCAGTTGATGAATCAACTCAGGAAGGGAGTATGGGAATCTCAGATCGTGTGATATTACCTCCGGTGCACCGTCCTGGTGGCAATTGGTAGCTGTTGCTCTTGAACTTGCAGCAATCCCACAACAAAAGGGTCTTCTCAGAGACTAGGAAAACTGGAGAGTTGTTTGATTTTCTCTGTATCTACAGTGACTATACCAAAAGCCCATTGATACCCTTGGGGTCTTTGAAGTACCCTCTCCTCAGGTAATCTATGCCAAGAATACAAGGGGCCTCTAGACCAGTCACAATGGGGTGCTTTTCCCGTTTTTCCCCTGTTAAGCTCACTTCAGCCTCTAAGACAGATAACTCTTCACATCCCCCATTCACTCCAGAGATCCAGACAGAATCTGTGCCTCTATACCTTGGTGGCATCAATGTACACTGTGCCCCTTTGTGTACTAAGGCTTTATACCTTTGTGGGTTTGATGTGCCAGGCCATCGAACCCACACAGTCTAGTAGATTTGGTCATCCCTTTCCTCCTCCTGGCTGGAGGCAGGGGCCCTCTATTTCTGTTCTTCATCAGAGTATTCGCTATCTGATCCTTGCAATTTTAGACCTGAAGTCTCCTCATTGGCATCGAAGGAAGTGGTTGAAGTTCTTCTATGTCTTGGAGATTGCTGATTATCACCTTTTGTTCTGGCAGCTACTATGCTGACAGCCCTCTTGGGTGGTCCTTTTCTAACAGCTGTCTTCCTCCTTAGTTCACGTACACGCGCTTCCAGCTTAAAAGTGATTTCACTATCCCATTTCCTCATATCCTCTCCTTGGCCACGTAAAAAGAGCCAGGGTTCATTTTATGGTGTACTCCTACGTCTAGGACTTCCTTTTTTCCTGGTCGGGACAGTGGATGACCGAATTCTTGGGGCAGTTTGACAGTCAGGCCATCATCCCATACTGGTGAGGAGGTGCAGAGGCTCTCTTCGTAGTTTCGTAACCAAGAAGATATTCTCTCCACTGTTGGTATATCCATGTCTGGATGATACACCATTGCCAAGATATTAGAATATGTAGCTGGGGCACTCTGAATCACTTTTCTCAACATGGCCCATGTACACTGGACATCGTCTGGATCTGTGGAGGCCTCAGCATTATCTAGATCACCATAGATGACTTCCAACACAGCTAATTCCCTTAGGTTTTGGATGCCTTCATCAGCTGTAGTCCACTTTCCTCGGGCATTTAAAACATCTTCCTCGAACGGGTATCTTGCCCTTACATTGAGAGGAGCCGTTTCCAGAGACTGCAAATTGAGGTCTTCTTTCCAATCCTTTCCAGTTGCTGTCTGTCAGCCCTGTTATCCCGTTATCGGGGATTGGAGCAGCCTGGCACCAATTCGCTCATCTGGCTGGGGACTGTAATTGTTGCAGATACACAATTGTAAGTTAACAACTTATCATCACAATAAGTAGTCAAGCACTTGTTAAGCACTTGTTAACCAGCTAGTAATAGTTCAGTCAATTAGCTAAGCACTTGCAAATAACTCAAACTATTTATTAAGTAAGTATTGTTTTGAATCACATAAGGATCAAACTGTAAGAGTTATATACCACACCTGATAGGGACCTGTTACATTAGCTAGGAGACCCTAGTAAATGCATTTGTTAGGTTACCTTAGCTGTTACCTTAACTACAAGACCCTGGTGAATGTATTTGTTAGGTAACCTTAGCTGTTGCCTTAGTTGTTACTAAAACAAAGGGACTGATATTTTTTTTTGAACAATCACTGTGATTTTTGAAATTTTGTGTTATTTTTGAACCACTGAAGGTGAAGGGCGAAATTGATAGATGGATATTTTATGCATGCTTGTGTTTGCAAATGTGATTCTTTTGTTTGAGCCCTATAAAAACCCTGAAAATGGTAACTAACACCAAGTACATATGGAGGAGCTATCCCCTGTTTTTTCCAGGCGCTGCATAATAATGAAGTTCCTGCTTATCTGCATTCCTGTGTAGATAAGTTTTTCGCGATTTGGGATTCCTCAACAGAATGTTTTCACATATCTCGAAGTTCTGATGAGATGAGGGACGGAGCAGTTTCCATTTCCTTTTCGATTTCTTTCACTCCTTCTCCTGATCTCCTTACTGAAGGACCAGCTTCTTCTTCTAACCTTTCCTCTTCCTCCTCTTCTGCCCTTACTAATCGATGATATGGGCTTTACCTCCTTATCCACTGTTTCTTTTTCACTTCTGGGGAAAGCACTGTGGTGGTTGTTTGATTCCCAGACTGTCATGGTTTGACATGACAGCCTTTTCTGGTAAGGGGGAAGGGGCTGCAAAGATGGCTCCTGCAAGAAGTTGCTCACAACTCTCCCCAGCTCAGAGCCAGACCCACTTCTGGGGCTGAGCCAATTAGACGCCTCCACGATCACTTTTTAAGAAGAAGCCGGAAGGGGAGGTGTCTTCCTCCATCTTCTTTCCTTCTTCTGCCCCTTCTTCTCTTCTTCTGGCTGGTGGTGGTGCAAGGAGTAGGAACGGTGAGAGAAACAACCATGCGGACTCCAAGGTCAGTGATGAAAGGGAGGAGGTGTACTGTAGCAGAGACTCCCCTGCATTCTATGGAGAGAACTGGTGAAGCTGAGATTTATTTTCATTTCTTTAAAGACCCCGCATCAGCGGTACAGACTCATTCTGATAATGAGCCCGCATCAGGGGCAGAAACTCATTTTGCTAAAGCTGACCCCGGACCAGGGGCAGCGATTCACTTCATTAAAGGCCCCGAGCCAGGGACAGTGATTTTGGCCGGAGGAGGCCTTGTCCCTAAGGAGGGGCCCTTTATCACTATGGCCGGAGCAGGCCCTGTCCCGAGGAAGGGACCCAATATCCACAGCTGCAACTGTGGGGAGGAACCCACGACAAAGCAGCTCATTAAACTTATGCCCAGAAGAGGCCTTGTCCCAAGAGAGGGACCTTGCAACTGCAGAAACTGCAACCGCGGTGAAGAATCCACGCCAGAGATATTCACCAAGGACTGTGTCCCGTGTGAGGGAACCTGTATCGGCAGAAGCCACAGCTGCTGGGAACAACCCACACCAGAGAAGTTTGTTAAGGACTGTGTTCCGGGGGAGGAACCCCGTGTTGGAGCAGGGGAAGAATGCCAGGAGTCATCCTCATCTGAGAAGACAGAAGCGGCAAAGCCCATCTGTGAGAGACTGACCACATCCCCCACTCCCTGCCCCCCTGAGCTGTTGCGGGGGGAGGAGGTAGAGATATCGGGAGCAGTGAGCTGGGCCCGGGAATAAAAGGAGGGATGGGGGAGGGAGATCTTAAAGTGCTGGTTGTAATTTTCTCATCATCCTACTCCCTTTTTGCTTTTATTCCGTTCTGTTTCTTGTAGAATAAACTTTCCTACTTTCCTCTCTAAGTCGAGTACTGGAGTCTGTTTTGCCCAGAACCATAATTGGCAGTGAGCCCTCCCTGCCCTTGTCTCAATCCACAACAATCTTGCTTATCTTTTTACTCCCATTTCACTGGGTCCTCCGCCATCTTAACGAGGGTGGGGGTGAATGGGGGCATCGAGCAAGAAACTGTCGTGGTGCTGTTGTGCTAGCTGGGCCAAACCACGACACCAGACTCAACCATGGTGGTCTCAGATACAGTTTGAATTTCCACCTCGGCCATAGTTCTCTGAGAGGACTGGACTGCGACTGACTCAACCATGGTGGTCTCAGATACAATTTGAGTTTCCACTTCAACTATAGTTCCCTGAGAGAACTGGAGTGAGGCTCAGTAGGCAGAGGCTAGGCCCCAGTATAGTGCCTGAACCTCATGGGCCTCATTGGGTTAGACAAGATAACCTTCTATCAGGTGGCGTGCCAGTAAAGCAGGGTTTACTATCTGTTCAGCTGTAAAATCCCAGGGTACAGGACATGATAACCGTCCTAGGAATTTGCCCAAATTCATCCACGCACCCTGCCACCTAGGGACGTGCCACATCCGGGGGCATTTTAACATGTTTCCATCCCAAATTTGTCTTCTCTGATACCCAGATGAGTCCAGATTCCACAAAATATTTAATATACCAGCCATGTTATTTAGTAATATTAAAACTCTCATATAAGGGTGACTAAGGACCTGGGATGTCTGTATAACAACATTGTCTACATCGGTCCGAGATGAAGGGAAAGAGGTGCTTTGCCCCACGACCTCCACAAGATAGCTCCCACAGCACAGTAAATCCATCAGTAATAGAATGAGACTCACAATTATTATTTGGGCCATCATGTTCCCAGGCCCTTTCATCCTTTTCACAAAATCATACAGCCAACTTAGCAAAGCTATCAAGGTTAGAGCGCAGCACAGAGTCAGTGTTAGTAGCACCATGTTCCCAAACATTACAAAGTGTAAGATAAGCTGCATAACAGCAAGGCTCCGTGACCAGCACAGGAACTTTGCACTTTTTGGCTTACTATCATTACAACGCATTTAATGTAAAACTGCTATTATCTCGCCCCACGTTGGGTGTCAAAAAGGCTGAGGTAGTTTGACCCTGGGTGGATGCCCACCACACTGTTCTATCCCCCACCTCCCCAGCAAGCCAGGGAACGCCTAGCGGTTTCTTTTGGAAGGCCAGAAATGAATCTTGCCTCCCCTTCCTGCTCTTCTCCTGCTCTTCTTTTATTGCTTTTGGTGAAGGTGGGGGAATGAATGCTGGAGGGACAGCCCTGATGCTGTGGAAGCAGTAGTCATAATATTGATTTTAAAGGTAAGAACAGTACTGCAAGAGCTGCTGTTGAAAATCGCTACCATCCCAGACCCAATACAGCCACCTTTTCAACTTCCTTCCTATGGAAGCTATCTCCAGTCCCCCGTCGTCTCAGCTCCCATTTGAAATACAGACTGACGGTAGATGTTCCACAAGTGCATCTTTCAGCTACAAGAGAGCAGGTACGCAGATCCCACCTATAGTGGTACGGAGGTCTCCGTTTAGCCTATCAAACATCACTGTGCAACATTTGCAGCTGCTTTCTTATAAGAGCTATCTCCAGACCCGCGCACTTGGCCTATTCAGTTCCCACTAAAAAATGCACGCTGCCGGTAGAAGTTTTGCCACTGTGTCTGAAAGCTAAAAGAAAGCAGATACACAGACCCCCACCTACAGTCGTACGTAGGTCCCCATGTAGCCTATCAGCTAGCACTGTGCCACCTTTGCAGTTTCTTTAGTGCTTGAGCTATTTCCAATCCCGCGCACTTGGTCTGCTCAGCTCCCATTGAAAAAATACAGGCTGCCATTAGAAGTTACACGAATGCCTCTGGGAGCTACAAGAAAGCACATACTCAGACCCCACCTACTGTTTTACTTAGATCCCTGTGTAGTCTATCAGCCAGCACTGTGCCACATTTGCAGCTGCTTTCCTGTGGGAGCTATCTCCAATCCCATGCACTTGGCCTGCTAAGCTCTCATTTTAAATATAGACTGCTGGTTTAAGTTACGCAGATGCGACTGTGAGCTAGAAGAAAGCAGATATGCAGACCTCACCTAAAGTGGTACGTAGGTCTTCATGGAGCCTAACAGCCACCTTTTCAAATGCTTTCCTGTGGGAGATATCTTCAATCCCCTGCCCCTGGTTTGCTAAGATCCCATTGAAAATAAAGACTGCCAGTAGAAGATACACCACTGCGTCTGGGAGCTACAAGAAAGCAGGTACTCAGAGCACACCTACAGTGGTACGTAGGTCCCCGTGTAGTCTGTCAGTAAGTACTGTGCCACCTTTTAAGCTGCTTTCCCATGAGAGCTATCAACAATCCTGCGCACTTGTCCTGCTCCACTCCCATTGAAAATAGAGGCTGCTGGTAGAAGTTATGTCGCTGCCTCTGGGAGCTACAGGAAAGCAGGTACGCAGACCCAGCTTTGTGTGGTATGTTGGTCCTGGTGTAGCCTATCAGCTAGCACTGTGCCACCTTTGCAGCTGCTTTCCTGTGGGAATTTTCTCCAAAGAATGCGAAAAGCTTATGTTGACAAATACGAAATCGGGAAAAACTTAACTACACAAGAAGGCAGATAAGCAGGCATTTAATTATGCAGCACGGGGAAAACTTGGGGGATGGCTAAAACAAAAGACTCACATTTGCCAACACAAGTATGCATAAAATATTGTAGTGGGTCTGGGATGGTAGCGATTTTCCACAGCAGCTCCTGCAGTGCTGTGCTTACTGTTGATATCAATATGATGACTACCGCTTGCACAACATCAGGGCCGTTCCTCCAACATTCCTTCCCCCACCTTCACCAATAGCTGTGGGTAGGCATGATCTTGGGAGGGACTATGGCCAGGACAGCTGACCCAGGCTGACCAAGGAGATATTCCATACCATATGACGTCAGCTCAGTAATATAAACTGGGGGAGAGGAGCAGGAAGGGGAGGCGAGATTCATTTCTGGCCTTCCCAAAGCAACCGCTACGCGTACTGAAGCCCTGCTTCTCGGGAGGTGGCCGGACATCGCTGCTGATGGGAAGTAGAGCGTAACAGCTTTACTTGCTTTTGCTTTGCTTCCCTTGCGCGAAGCTTTGCTGCTTATTTATTAAACTGCTTTTATCGCAACCCACGAGACTCCCATCTTATTTTCTCCCCTTCCCTGGCTTGCTGAGGAGGTGGGGGATAAAGCGGTGTGGTGGGCACCTGGCATCCAGCCAGGCTCGAACTACCACAAATATCCATCTAAAAATTTAGCCATTCACCTTGATTTCCAAAATCACAGTGATTGGTCAAAAAAAAAAGATATCAGTCCTTTGTTTTAGTAACAACTAAGGTAACAACCAAAGTAACCTAACGAATACATTTACCAGGGTCTCCTAGCTAAGGTAACAGCTAAGGTACCTAACAAATACATTCACCAGGGTCTTGTAGCTAAGGTAACATGTTCCCATCAGGTGTGGTATGTAACTCTTGCAGTTTGATCCTTATGTGATTCAAATGAATACCTACTTAATCAATAGGTGTTTGAGTTATTTGCAACTGCTTAGCTAATTGATTGAACCATTACTGGGTTTTTAACAAGTGCTTAACAAGTGCTTGAGTACTTATTGTGATGATAAGTTATTAAGTAAAATTATTGTGTATCTGCAACATTTCCCCCCTTTGAAAGTATAGATAATCACAATACTTTCACTCTTGTATTTCTGTTGTCTCCATAAGAAAACCATGATTGTCATATGGTGGTGGATCACATTTGAACGGATCATTGTGTCTTGACAATGCTGTCAAGATTCTATTACTTCATTGTGTTCTTTGTATTATTTCTCTTTTGATGCAACGATATGCCGAAAATTTGCCAGAAACATTATAATCGATAGCAGAAGTATTTCAATCAGTGACTTTATCCAGGACTTTAGGTCCAGGCCCAGTCTCTCAAAAACTTTATCTATCCTGGGTTTGTTCATGTCTTACCTAATTTCCTGATATTAGCATTACCTGTTCCGAGTCTATTTCTGTTTGGACTGGAGTCTGGGACTGAACATTCAATACAAATCTATTTGACCATCCAATTTTGATCCACGTTTCCACCACCATAGAGTGGAAAAACAACAAAACTAAAAACATAGTCATGTTTCAGAGTTAACTTCAATTTCTCAAGATTTCCTAAAACTCTCCCTCTTCCATGGGCTTGATGGTGTCTTCTTCACTCGAGTGTAGTGGATCCAGGCATCTGATTCGGCCATCTTGATTGCAGTGAAGGTGGTCAGCAACACCTGGTATGGTCCCTTCCACCTTCCTTGCACGTCACTTGAAGAGGTTCTTCGTTCCAGGTCTTTATGTAGACATAATCTCTAGGCAGGATGTTGTTTACTGGATTTTTCCAAAGTAAGAGATTGATTCTATACTATTGCATTTCGGAGCCTGTTCAGAATTTTTCCAAGAGGAAGCAAATAGTTATACACATCTTGTTTTCCCATCACATGCATGTTCAAATTTTGTTCAAGAACCTCATAGGGTTTTCCATACATTATCTCCTAGGGACTTACTGACATTCCACTACCGCTAGCAGTTGCAAGATTTCTTTTTGATGCTTAATGTTTTTTCCCTGGGAGGACAGTAGTCCTCTTTCTTTCAACGGGGTGCCATGGACATGGACTACTCCAAATGCATATTTTGAATCAGTCCAAATACTAACTCATTTTCCTTTACTTAATTCTAAAGTACATATCAATGCAATCGGTTCTGTCTTCTGTGCAACGCATTGGCTTCTATTACCATGTTTTCTATTGTTACCGTATATCCCGCAGGGAAAGTTCCATTCAAGACAAAGCTGCTGCCATCTGTAAACAATTCCCATTCACGGTTTTCAAGAGGATCATCCTTCAGGTCCTCTCTGCTGGAATATGTATGTTCAGTGGTTGCAACACAGTCGTGTTCGAGTTGTTGCTCTTCCTTTGAAGTACTCAGAAACACTGCAGGATTTAGAAGGTTAGTTGTTTTCAACACTACATCATCCTGCTCAGTGAGAATTACCTGGTATTTCATCATTCGGCTTGGGGATAACCAATGTCCTCCCTTTTGCTCCAAGACTCTCTTTACCATATGTCGGACATAGACTGTAATAGTCCTTCCCAAGGTCAGCTTTCTTGCTTCTTGGATCAGTGTGACAGTGACAGCTACTGCTCGGAAGCAAGAAGGCCATCCCTTGCTCACCAAGTCCAGTTGTTTAGAAAAATATACCATTGGTCTATTCCAGCTTCCTAGTTTCTGCATCAGAACTCCTAGAGTCAAATGCTGTCGTTCATGAACAAATAACTGAAAGTCTTTGGTTAAATCTGGCAAGCCTAAGGCTGAGACTGTCATCAGAGTTATTTTAAGCTTCAGGAAAGCTTCCTGCTGTTCTTTTCCCCATATAAAAGGGATAGATTTTTGGGCTTCATATAATTGTTTGGCTATAAGATCTATGATCCAGAGCCTGCACCTTCCGTCATTCTCAAAAATGCCCGCAACTCATGCACAGTGTGTGATTGTAAAATAACACAAATCGCTTCCTTCCCATTTGTCCCGAGTCTCCATTCACCTTTTGAAATTTTGAGGTCCAACTATATCACTGTTTGGCGTGTTATTTGAGCTTTTTCTTTTGATAACTTGTACCTGTTTAATCCCCAAATGTTTTTAAGTTCAATGATTACCTGTGTGCAGACTGACCTTCCTGTTTTGGTAATTAGAATGTCATCCACATATTGGAGAAGCAAATGCTTTGGACTCAGTTTCACTGTCTTTTCATTAGTCCAAAGTTCCAGGTCTATTGCGAATTGTCTTCCAAAGATAGTCAGACTGTTCTTGAATCCTTGGGGTAGCCGTGTCCATGTTAACTGTACCTTGCGTCCTGTTTGAGGGCTTTCCCACTCAAAAACAAATAGTTTACGTCTTTCCTTTTCCAAAGGGATACAAAAGAAAGCATCTTTTAAATCAAGCACTGTAAATCACTGATAATTTTCTCTCAGAACTGTGAGTAAGGTACACAGATTTGCTACAACTGGATGTATATCTTTCACAATCTGATTAATGGGCCTTACGTCCTGAACTAAGCTATACTCTCCATTCATTTCCCATACTGGTAAAATAGGTGTATTATACTCTGACTCACATTCTTCTAGAATTTGATATTTCAGAAATTTGTCAATAAGTACTTTTAATCTTTGTTTTGCTTCAGGTTTTATTAGGTATTGTCTCACCTGGACCGATTTTACTTTTTCTTTTATTTCAATTTTTACTGGTTGTGTCAATTTTCATTTTCCTGGAATCTGAGTTTCCCACACCATTGGGATCACTGCATTCTCCAGTTCTGGAGGTAATTCTAGCACCTTTGTTTTTTTTCTTTTATCATAAATATTTATTCTGTCTTTGATTCAGATATTTTTAGTAACAAGTCTCTGTTTTCAAAGACAATTTGTGCATTTAATTTAGACAAGTCCCTCCCCATCAGGGGTGTGGGACACTATGGAACATGCAAAAATTCATATGTTATCACTTTATTGCCAAATTGTAAATTTAAGGGTTACAAAAATGGCTGATTTTCCTCTTTCCTTGTGGCTCCCACAATATTTGCAGTTTTAGTTCCAAGGTTTCCTTTTTGGCTATTTAATACAGAAAAGGTACAGTATTTGTAGTTTTAGTTCCTATTGCTCCTCTACATGTATTTAAAACTGGATACATTACTCCCATGTTTATATTGGGTTCTATTCTCTGGTTTGGGGTTTTTTTTCCTTTTCTTTTCTTTTCTTTTCTTTTCTTTTCTTTTCTTTTCTTTTCTTTTCTTTTCTTTTCTTTTCTTTTCTTTTCTTTTCTTTTCTTTTCTTTTTTTCTTTTTTTTTTTTTTTTCTTCTCTTTCTCACTATATCTGGGTGCTACTTATAGGAGTCAGTTGATTTTTTTTTTTTTTTTTTCTCAGAGAATTAAATCAGAAGGTGAGTAAAGCACTTTCATGTGTACTGGTTTACTCTCCCCAACCCCTTCCCTTAATGGGGCTATTATATGCTGTTTGACTTTAGAAGTTAAGGGGATCTTTAAGGTGGTTATTAAATGAGTAAAGCATTGAGTTCTCTTGGACACCAATGAGGAAGGTTCTTTGTCAGAGTCCTCATTTTTCCACGTTACTATTATCTGGACAGGGTTGGGAGCCCTCCCTTGAACTCCAGGATGTATCCTTGTCAGGTTGCTGGGTCCCTGTTCAGGTTCATGTTGGGAAGCGGTTAAGTGTATATGTAGGAACGGAGGGTGTATATGTAGGAACAACTCTTCCCCCCTTAAGGTTGAAATGTTTAAGACACATTTATACTGCAGTGCATGGGGAGCAACAATTTTGAACCTTTTATTTTTCTACTGTGAGTGACATTACACGATTTGTTCATTCAGATTCTTTCTGCCGTTCAGATTTTTCTCCTAAATAAAAGAACAGATCTACATATGGGACTTTATCTCACTTTTCCTTGCTCTTATAAAACAACATTAAGTGCAAGATAGTATTGTAACTTAGTATTCCATTCAGAGGCCACAATTCCTCATCATCCAGAGCATACATTGGCCACATATGATTGCAATATTCATGAAGCTGCTTTTTACACAAATCATTATGTATTTCTCTCCAGTGAGCAAAAAGGTAGCCCAAAGGATAGGTTTTTGGCATAGGGCCCTTATTGTTAGAATTTCCTCCCCAAAACGGGTTTGACCACTTAGATGCCATAGCCAAAAATTATGGTGTCCTTCAAACACAGACACTTAAAGGCACAGTTCAATATTTGTACACACGATTACAGTACTCTGTAAGTTGATCTTTACGAAAATCACCCTTGAATTCCTTCCATGGTGCTACCAGGCACCCAATGGGTGAATTCTCAGGTACTTTGTTTACGATTTAAAAAACCTTTTAGTTACAAGTACTTTCTCAACAATCATTTCGTTCTTTCGCTTCGTTTCTGTTTCTCTCCAGCTGCACCCCTCACAGGATCACAGAACCGCGGATCAAAGCTCTGCACTTGCTTCGTAGACAATTGCAGGTCTCAATCACACACACACAGACAGCTCACAACACAATATACAATAATATGCATATATATACACAAAGCAATATACAAACCAATGTACAAATCAATGTACAAACCAAAATCAATAGGTACCTTACTATATATCTATGTGGGCCCACTTATACCAATTGCCAATACCAATTACCAATGTCAGCCCTGTGAACACTTCGTCCGACTTATGGGCTGCAATACTAATACCAACCATGCAGTCGCTTTCATGTTTGCCTTACGGGCAGTGACTAGGCTCCCAATACAAATATGAGGATCCTCTAGCCCAACAAAGTGGAACTTTCGCTCCGTCTTACTGTCAGGCTGTATTGGGCTTTCCCTGGGCCCAACCAAGCGGGGTCTCTGACGCCGCGACTTGCAGACTAGTTCACCAAGGTTCTGCCCTAAACCAATTAAAAGTGTCTTACCACTCCAGGGAACGTTGCGAGGAGCTGTAAGGGTCACAGATGATGGTCCTTTCTGAGAATTCCTCGGTACCCGCTGGAGTTCGATCAACATCCGAACCCATCCAATCTCACTCGCAAGGTCCTAACTGGGTCGTCAAAACTGTTGATGGATCTGCAGTCACAAAAAACTTATCTAAACACCCGCACTTGACCTACTCCGCTCCCATTGAAAATACAGAGTGCCAGTAGAATTCACGCCACTGTGTCTGTTAGCTACATAAAAAGCAGGTACGCAGATCCTACCTACAGTGGTATGTAGATCCCCTTGTAGACTATCAGTCAGCACTGTGCCACCTTTGCAGCTGTTTTCCAGTGGGAGCTATCTCCAATCCGGCGCACTTGGCCTGCTCAGCTCCCATTTGAAATACAGTCTGTCGATACATGTTACGCCACTTCCTCTGGGAGCTACAAGAAAGCAGGTACGCAAAGCCTGTTTACAATGGTACGTAGGTCCCTGTGTAGTCTATCAGCATGACCTGTGCCACCTTTGCAACTGCTTTCCTGTAGGAGCTATCTCCAATCCCGCACGGTTGGCCTGCTCAGCTCCCATTGATAAGAATGGTTGCCATTAGAATTTACGCCACTGCATCTGGGAGCTACAGGAAAGCAGGTACGCTGATCCCACCTAAGGTGGTACGTAGTACCCCGTGTAGCCTATTAGCCAGGACCGTGACACGTTCGCAACTGCTTACCTGTAGGAGCTATCTCCAATGCCACGCACTTTGCCTGCTCATCTCCTATTTGAAATACAGAGTGCTGCTACATGTTACGCCACTGCATCTGGGAACTTCAAGAAAGTAGGTACGCAGAGAACACCTCCAGTGGTATGTAGGCCCCATGTAGCCTATCAGTCAGCACTGTGCCACCTTTGCAATTGCATTCCTTGGGGAATTATGTCCAATCCCGCGCACTTGGTCTGTTCTGCTCCCATTAAAAAATATAGGCTGCCGGTAGAAGTCAAGTCACTGCCTCTGTGAGGTAAAAGAAAGCAGGTATGCAGACTCTGCGTACAGTGGAACGTTGGTCCCGGTGTAGTTTATCAGCTAGCACTGTGCCACCTTTGCAGTTGCTTTCCTGCTTGAGCTATCTCCAATCCCGCGCACTTGGCTTACTCAACTCTCATTGAAAATAAAGGCTGACGGTAGAATTTAAACCACTGTGTCTCAGAGTTACAAGAGGCAGGGTCGCAGACAACACCTACGATTGTACTTAGGTCCCCGTGTAGTGTATCAGCCAGCACTGTACCACCTTTACAGTTGCTTACTATTGGGAGCTATCATCAATCCCTCGCATTTGGCCATCTCAGCTTCCATTTGAAATACAGACTGCCGGTACAAGTTACGCCACTGCATCTGGGAACTACAGGAAAGCAGGTATGCAGACCCCACCTACATTGGTAATTAGATCCCTGTGTATTGTTACAGCCAGCACTGTGCAACTTTTGCAACTGCTTTCCTGTGGGAGCTATCTCCAATCCTGTGCACTTGGTTTGCTCAGCTCCCATTGAAAATACAGACTGCTGGTAGACGTTACGCCACTGGGTCTGGGAGCTACAGCAAAGCAGGCATGCAGACCCCACTAGCAGTGTTACGTAGGTCCCCTTGCAGCCTATCAGTCAGCACTGTGTCACCTTTGCACCTGCTTTCCTGTGGGAGCTATCTCCAATCCTGCAAACTTGTCCTTCTCAGCTCCAATTGAAAATACAGGCTGCCATTAGAAGTTACGCCACTGCGTCTGGGAACTACAAGAAAGCAGGTACTCAGACCCCATCTACACAGGTACGTTGGTCCCCGTGTTTTCCATCAGCCAGACCTGTGCCACCTTTGCAGCTGCTTTCCTTTGAGAGCTATCTACAATCCCACCCACTTGGCTTGCTCATCTCCATTGAAAATCCAGGCTGCCAGTAGAAGTTACGGCACTGCGTCTGGGAGCTACAAGAAAGCAGGTAAGCAGAACCAACCTACAGTGTTACTTATGTCCCCGTGTAGCCTATCAGCCAGCACTGTGCCATTTTACAGCTGCTTTCCTGTGGGAGCTATCTCAAATCCCTCGCACTTGGCCTGCTCAGCTCCTATTTGAAATACAGGCTGCGAGGAGAAGTTACTTCAAGGCATCTCGGAGCTACAAGAAAGCAGGTATGCAGACCCCAACTACAGTGGTACATATGTCCCCTTGTAGTCTATCAGCCAGCAATGTACCACCTTTGCAGCTGCTTTCCTGTGGGAGCTATATCCAATCCCGCGCACTTGGCCTGCTCAGATCCCATTGAAAATAAAGGTTATGGGTAGAAGTTACGGCACTGCCTCTGGAAGCTAGAAGAAAGCAGGTACGCGGACCCCACCTACAGTGGTACGTAGGTCCCCTTGTAGGCTATCAGCAAGCACTGTGCCAAGTTTGCAGCTGCTTTCCTGTGGGAACTATCTTAAATCCCGTGCACTTGTCCTGCTCTGCTCCCTTTAAAACACAGGGTACCTATGGAAGTTACGCCACTTCATCTGGGAGTTACAAGAAAGCAGGTACGCAGACCCAATCTACAGTGGTACTTAGGTCCATGTGTAGCCTATGACCCAGCACTGTGCCAACTTTGAAGCTGCTTTCCTGTTGTAGCTATCTCCAATACGACACACTTGGCCTGCTCAGTTCTCATTGAAAATACAGGCTACCAGTAGGAGTTACACCTCTGCGTCGTAGAGCTACAAGAAAGTAAGTACGCACACCCCACCTACAGTGGCACGTAGGTCCCCATGCAACCTATCAGTCAGCACTGTGCAACCTTTGCAGCTGCTTTTCTGGTTGAGCTATCTCAATTCCCGTGTACGTGGCCTGCTCCACTCCCATTGAAAATACAGGCTGCCGGTGGAAGTTACGCCACTGCGTCAGCGAGCTAAAACAAAGCAGGTATGAAGATCCCATCTGCTGCAGTACGTAGGTCCTCATGTAGCCTATCTGCGCGCACTGTGCCACCTTTGCAGCTGCTTTCCTGTGGGCGCTATCTCCAATCCCGTGCATTTGACCTACTCAGTTCCCATTGAAAAAACAGACTGACAGAGGAAGTTACACCTCTGTGTCTGGGAGCTACAAAAAAGGAGGTACGCAGACCCCAGTTACAGTGGTACGTAGGTCCCCCTGTAGCCTATTAGCCAGCACTGTGTCACCTTTGCAGTTACTTTCCTGATTGAGTTATATCTATCCCGCACACTTGGTATTCGCAGCTCCCATTTAAGAAATACAGTTACACCTCTTCCTGTGAGGGATACAAGAAAGCAGGTAGGCAGAATCCACCTACAGTGGTACGTAGGTCCCCGTGTAGCCTATTAGCCAGCACTGTGCCACCTTTTTAGTTGCTCTCCGGTGGGAGATATCTCTTTCCCACACAATTAGCCTGCTTAGCTCCCTTTGAAAAAATACAGGCTGTTGATATAAGTTACACCTCTGGGTCTGGGAATTACAAGAAAGCAGGTGTGCAGACCCCACTTACAGTCTTACATAGGTCCTCGTGTAGCTTATAAGCCAGCACTGTGTACCCTTTCCAGCTGCTTTTTTGTTATAGCTATGTCCAATCCCTCACACATGCTCAGCTCCAATTTAAAATACAGGCTGCCGGTAGAAGTTACACTTTTGCATCGTGGAGCTACAAGAAAGCAGGCACGCAGATCCCACCAACAGTGGTAAGTAGGACCCTGTATAGCCTATCAGCCAGCACTGTGTGACCTTTGGTAGAGAAAAAATGAGGGAGCTACAAGAAAGAAGGTAAGCAGACCCAAACCTACAGACCCCCAAACTATATTCATTCTTATATACTCTCATTAACGAGTACCCCCACTCTTCAACAGACAAACCTCATTCTTGTATTCCCTCTTGCATCTTGCATCAAACAAACAAACAACATTCTTATATCATTCATCCTTTGAAGATGTTCACTGGAGCAGGCCATAACTTAGGTCTCATCCATCAAGATGGATATCCAGGCCAGAGGAAACAGTGTATTCAGTTTTGAGCACAAGGACTTGGTTTGTCCACTTATCCAGTTTTCTTGCAAAGTTCATTCCTCATCGTCTACAACAGATAACTCACATCACAGGTTATTTTTCCCCCAAGGTTAAGTCTCCTTGAGGCATACATCGAGTTTTCCCATCCTTCCTCATCACCCACCAGGTACACCCAGGCCCTTGAGCAAAGACAATCCCACAAATGGATTTGCCCTTTCCCATGGGAGGCGCAACCCATGCTGCCTTCCCCAGAAATTTCCCTGGGTGCACTACAGGGACCTTATGTCCTCCCACAGTATGTAGCGGTTCTGTTTGGGCAGGACTAGGATGGTTAGTTTAACCTCTGCTGTTAACCAGCCAAGTGACTTCTGCTAAATTTTTATCCCACTGCTTCCATGCCCCATTGCCCAGTGCTCTCAACATGGTCTTTAGTATTTCGAATATGAGTCCCAATATTTGATTCAATTCTTTCTGGAATGTTGTGTCACCACAAAACTTGTCTTTCAAGACCCTAGACAGTATTTCAGGCAGTGGCATGGTTTACAGGGTATGTTTCCAAACAACCGGTAGTTGCTTTCACCATGGTGAGTATATAACGCTTGCCTTGGTGTGCTCGTGGTGGCGGTCCAACATAGTCAATTTGCCAGGCCTCACCATATTGAAAACCCAGTCATGGGCTACTGTTCCAGGGAGACTTGATTCGTGTGGCTCGCTGGATTGCAGCACGTTTCACATTTGTGGGTGACCTGTGTAATGGCTTCCATGGTGAAGTCCACCCCTTGATCACGAGACCATCTATATGTTGCATCTCTTCCCAGATGTCCTAATGTTTCATGGGCCATCGAGCTATAAATAGCTCACATTTACGCTCTCACTCTAGGACTACCTGAGCTACTTCAATTTTGGCACCTTTGTCTACCTATTGCTTGTTCCATTGTTCTTCAGTGGCACGGCTTTTGGGCACGTGAGGCTCTCCATGACGTACTTTCAGAGTCATGTTTTCCACCCGAGCGGCAATATCTTGCCAGAATGCAGCAGCCCAGATGGGTTTACCCTTGCGCTGCCAGTTGGTCTTCTTCCATTGCTGTAGCCATCCCCATAGGGCATTAGCCACCATCCAGGAGTCAGTATAGAGTACTGACCACTTCTCTCGTTCTGCAATCTTTAGAGCTAATTGGATGGCTTTCACTTAAGCAAACTGACTCGACTCACCTTCTCCTTCAGTGGCCTCAACAACTCGTCGTGTGGGACTTCACACAACAACTTTCCACTTAAGATGATTTCCTACCACGCGGCAGGATCCATCAGTAAACAGAGCATAATGTCTCTCATCTTCTGAAGCAGCTCGAAGTCACTCATATGCTGCTAGTATTTCTTTTTCAGTTTGGGTGTAGTGGGCTTCTGATCCTGGATATCCTGGTCTCCAGAACCGTAATGGTCAACCTCGGTTTTCTCCAGATATATTCTGCCAGAGGCTCCAGGTGAAACCGTGCTCTCCAGTGGCATTGTAGAGGATATTCTGCAAATCTGGTCCTGTACAGATGGGCCCAAGGGTGACTGCACGAGCTATTTTTTGTTTAATTTGTTTAAAAGTTTGTTGTTGCTCAAGGCCCCACTCAAAACAGTTCCTCTTTCTGATTACTCTAAAAAGAGGGCTCGCAAGCTGACTAGAAGCTGGAATATGCATCCTCCAGAATCCCACAAAGCCCAGGAAAGCTTGTGTTTCTTTCTTATTAGTTGGCTGAGATGTAGTCGCTATTTTGTTCACAAAATCCAGAGGCACATGCTGACGCCCATCTTGCCATTTTATGCCCAAAAACTGGATCTCTTGTGCAGGTCCCTTGACTTTGTTTCTTTTTACAGCAAAACCAGCTTTTAGGAGAATCTGAATTATTCTTTTACCTTTTCTCAAACACTTCTGCCTTGTTGCCCCATACAATTATGTCATCAATGTACTGTAAATGTTCAGGGGCATCACCCATTTCCAGCACAATTTTGATTAGACCATGACAAATAATAGGACTATGTTTCCACCCCTGGGGAAGTCGATTCCAGCTATATTGGACACCTCTCCATGTGAGGGCGAATCCTGACCTGCACTCTACTGTAAATGAAATTGAGAAAAATCCATTAGTGATGTCAATCGTAGCATACCACTTGACTGCTTTTGACTCCAGTTCATACTAGAGCTCTAACATGTCTCATACAGCAGCACCCAGTGGTGGTGTCACTTCATTCAGGCCACGATAGTCTACTGTTAACCTCCACCCTCCATCAGATTTTTTCACAGACCATATGGGACTATTAAATGGGGAATGAATTTTGCTAATTACTCCTTGAGCCTCCAGTTGATGAATCAACTCAGGAAGGGAGTCTGGGAATCTCGGATCGTGCGATATTGCCTCCGGTGCACTGTCCTGGTAGCAATTGGTACCTGTTGCTCTTGAACTTGCAGCAATCCCACAACAAAAGGGTCTTCTGAGAGGCCCCCTTGGGGTCTTTGAAGTACCCTCTCCTGAGGTAATCTATGCCAAGAATACAAGGGGCCTCTAGACCAGTCACAATGGGGTGCTTTTCCCGTTTTTCCCCTGTTAAGCTCACTTCAGCCTATAAGACAGATAACTCTTCACATCCGCCATTCACTCCAGAGATCCAGACAGAATCTGTGCCTCTATACCTTGGTGGCATCAATGTACACTGTGCCCCTTTGTCTACTAAGGCTTTATACCTTTGTGGGTTTGATGTGCCAGGCCATCGAACCCACACAGTCCAGTAGATTTGGTCATCGCTTTCCTCCTCCTGGCTGGAGGCAGGGGCCCTCTATTTCTATTCTTCATCAGAGTATTCGGTATCTGATCCTTGCAATTTTAGACCTGAAGTCTCCTCATTGGCATCGAAGGAAGTGGTTGCAGTTCTTCTATGTCTTGGAGATTGCTGATTGTCCTCTTTTGTTCTGGCAGCTACTATGCCTACAGCCCTCCTGGGTGATCCTTTTCTAACAGCTTTCTTCCCCCTTAGTTCACGTCCAGCTTAAAAGTGGGTTCACTGTCCCATTTCTTCAAATTCTCTCCTTGGCCACGCAAAAAGACCCAGAGTTCATTTTATGGTGTACTCCTGCGGATAGGACTTCCTTTTCCCTTGGTCGGGGCAGTGGATGGCAATTCTTGGGGCAGTTCTGACAGTCAAGTCAACTTCTTGGGGCAGTTCTGAAAGTCAGGCAGATCTTCCTTGAATGGGTATCTTGCCCTTACACTTGAGAGGAGCTGTGTCCAGAGGCTGCAAATTGAGGTCTTCTTTCCTATGCCTCTATCAATTCCCCGTCCCCTAGCAAGATATCCCAGCTGTTGGGCTTCTCTAACTTCCAATTACTAACTGTAAGCCCAGTTATCCCAACATCTTAGCAGCCAGGCAGGAATCCTCTCACCTGGCTGGCAACTGTAATTGTTGCAGATACACAATTGTTTATGTTGACAACTTATCATCACAATAAGTAGTGAAGCACTGGTTAAGCACTTGTTAACCAGCTAGTAATAGTTCAGTCAATTAGCTAAGCACTTGCAAATAAATAAAATACCTATTGATTAAATAAGTATTCCTTTGAATCACATAAGGATCAAACTGCAAGAGTTACATACCACACCTGTTACCATGAGACCATGAGCCATGAGACCCTGGTGAAGGTATTTATAAGGTTACCTTAGCTGTTACCTTAACTACAAGACCCTGTAAATGTATTCGTTAGGTTACCTTGGCTGTTACCTTAGTTGTTGCTAAAACAATGGGAATCAAATCACTGTAATTTGGGAAATTTTGTGTTTGTTGGGAACCAATCAAGGTGAAGCGCTACATTGATACATGGACATTTTATGCATGCTTGTGTTGGCAAATGTGATTCTTTTGTTTGAGCCCTAGAAAAACCCTGAAAATGCTAACTAACAAGTACTTATGGAGGAGCTATCCCACCTGTTTTCCCAGCACTGCATAATAAAGAAGTGCCTGCTTATCTGCATTCCTGTGTAGATAAGTTTTTCGGGATTTGAGATTCGTCAACATAAACTTTTCGCATATCTCTAAGTTCTGATGAGGTGAGGGACCAAGTACTTTTTATTTCCTTTTCAATTTCTTTCACTCATTTTCCTGATCTCCTTACTGAAGGACCAGCTTCTTCTTCTATCCTTTCCTATTATTCCTCTTCTGCCCTTACTAATCGATGATATGGACTTGACCTCCTTATCCACTGTTTCTTTTTCACGACTGGGGCAACCACTGTGGTTGTTGTTTGATTCCCAGACTCAACCATGGTTGTCTCAGATACAGTTTATATTCCCACCTTGGCCATAGTTCTCTGAAGAGGACTTGACTGCGACTGATTCAACCATAGTGGTCTCAGATACAATTTGAGTTTCCACTTCAACCATAGTTCCCTTAGAGGACTATAGTGCGGTTCAGTAGGCAGAGGCTAGGCCCCAGTATAGTGCCTGAACCTCATGTGCCTCATTGGGGTAGGCAAGACACCCTTCTATCAAATGGCGTGCCAGTAAAGCAGGGTTTTTTATCTTTTCAGCTGTAAAATCCCAGGTTACAGGAGGTGATAACCGTGCTAGGAATTTGCCCAAATTCATCCATACACCCTGCCACCTAGGGACGTGCCACATCCGGGGGCATTTTAACATGTTTCCATCCCAAATTTGTCTTCTCTGATACCCAGATGAGTCCAGATTCCACAAAATATTTAATATACCAGCCATGTTATTTAGTAATATTAAAACTCTCATATAAGGGTGACTAAGGACCTGGGATGTCTGTATAACAACATTGTCTACATCGGTCCGAGATGAAGGGAAAGAGGTGCTTTGCCCCACAACCTCCACAAGATAGCTCCCACAGCACAGTAAATCCATCAGTAATAGAATGAGACTCACAATTATTATTTGGGCCATCATGTTCCCAGGCCCTTTCATCCTTTTCAAAAAATCATGCAGACAACTTATCAAAACTATCAAGGTTAGAGGGCAGCACAGAGTCAGTGTTAGTAGCACCATGTTACCAAACATTACAAAGTGTAAGATAAGCTGCATAACAGCAAGGCTCCGTGACCAGCACAGGAACCTTGCACTTTTTGGCTTACTATCATTACAACGCATTTAATGTAAAACTGCTATTATCTCACCCCACGTTGGGTGTCAAAAGGCTGAGGTAGTTTGACCCTGGGTGAATGTCAGGTGCCCACCACACCGCTCTATCTCCCACCTCTCCAGCGAGCCAGGGAAGGGGAGAAAATAAGATGGGAATCTCGTGGGTTGAGATAAAAGCAGTTTAATAAAGAAACAGCAAAGCTATGTGCGCGGGAAGCAAAGCAAAAGCAGATAAAGCTGTTACTCTCTACTTCCTATCAGCAGCGATGTCCGGTCACTTCCTGAGAAGCAGGGCTTTGCTTTTGGAAGGCCAGAAATGAATCTTGCCTCCCTTTCCTGTTCCTCTCCCCCAGTTTATTTTACTCAGCTGACGTCATATGGTATGGAAAATCTCCTTGGTCAGCCTGGGTCAGCTGTTGTGGCCATTTTCCCTCCCAAGATTGTTCTCACCCACAGCTTATTGGTGAAGGTGGGGGAATGAATGAATGATTGAGAGACAGTCCTGATGCTGTGCGAGCAGTCGTCATAATATTGATATCAACAGTAAGCACAGCACTGCAAGAGCTGCTGTGAAAAATCACTACCATCACAGACCCACTACAGCCACCTTTTCAGCTGCTCTCCTGTGGGAGCTATCTCCAGTCCCCCACCGTCTCAGCTCCCCTTTGAAATCCAGGCTGCTGATAAATATTGCACAACTGTATCTTGGAGCTACAAGAAAGCAGGTACACAGATCCCATCTACAGTGGTGCTTATAAGTCAGCACTGTGCCACCTTTGCAGCTGCTTTCCCCTGGTAGCTATCTCCAATCCTACGCACTTGGTATACTCAGCTCCCATTGAAAATACAGGCTGCTGGTAGAAGTTACTCCACTGCGTCTGTGATCTATATGAAAGCAGGCACTCAGACTCCACCTACAGTGGTACGTAGGTCCCCATGTAGCCTATCAGCCAGCACTGTGCAACCTTTGTATCTATTTTCCTGTGGGAGCTATGTCCAATCCCACACACTTGGCCTGCTCAGCTCCTATTGAAAAAATACATGCTGCCAATAGAAGTTACACCACTGCCTCTGGGAGCTACAAGAAAGCAGGTACGCAGACCCCACTTACAGTTTTACATAGATCCCCTTGTAGTCTATCAGTCAGCACTGCTCAATCTTTGCTGTTGCTTTCTTGTTGGAGCTATCTCCAATCCCCTAAACTTGACATGCTTAGATCCCATTGAAAAAATACAGCCTGCCGGTACATGTTACGCCACTGCCTCTGGGAGCTATAAAAAGCAGGTACACAGACTCCATCTACAGTTGTAGGCTGATCCCCGTGTAGCCTATCAGCCAGCACTGTGTCAACTTTGCAGCTACTTTCCTGTGGGAGCCATATGCAATCCCGCGCCTGCTCCACTTCCATTGAAAATACAGGCTGCCGAGGGGGGTGTCATGGTTTGACATGATAGCCTTTCCTGGTAAGGGGGAAGGGGCTGTAAAGATGGCTCCTGTAAGAAGTTGCTCGCAACTCTCCCTAGCTCAGAACCAGACCCACTTCTGGGGCTGAGACAATTAGACGCCTCCACGATCACTTTTTAAGAAGAAGCCGGAACGGGACGTTTCTTCCTCTATCTTCTTTCCTTCTTCTGTCCCTTCTTTTCTTTTTCTTCTGGCTGGTGGTGGTGCAAGGAGTAGGAACAGTGAGAGAAACAACCATGCGGACTCCAAGGTCAGTGATAAAAGAGAGGAGGAGGTGTGTTGGAGCAGAGACTCCCCTGCATTCTTTGGAGAGAACTGGTGAAGCTGAGATTTATTTTCATTTCTTTAAAGACCCCGCATCGGCGGTAGAGACTCATTTTGATAATGAGCTAGCATCAGGGGAAGAGACTCATTTTGCTAAAGCTGACCCCCAGACTAGGGGCAGCGATTCACTTCATTAAAGGCCCCGAGCCAGGGACAGTGATTTTGGCCGAAGGAGGTCGTGTCCCGAGGAAGAGACCCTTTATCACTATGGCCAGAGCAGGCCCTGTCCCGAGGAAGGGACCCAATATCCACAGCTGTAACTGTGGGGAGGAACCCACGACAAAGCAGATCATTAAACTTATTCCCAGAAGAGGCCTTGTCCCGAGAGAGGGACCCTGCAGTTGCAGAAACTGCAACCGAGGTGAAGAATCCACGCCAGAGATATTCACCAAGGACTGCGTCCCGTGTGAGTGAACCTGTATCAGCAGAAGTCGCAGCTGTTAGGAACAACCCACACCAGAGAAGTTCGTTAAGGAGTGCGATCCGGGGGAGGAACCCTGTGTTGGAGCAGGGGAAGAATGCTAGGAGCCGTCCTCCTCTGAGAGGAGAGAAGCGGCAGAGCCCATCTGTGAGAGATTGACCACATTCATCATTCCCTGCCCCCGAGCCGTTGAGGGGGGAGAAGGTAGAGATATCAGGAGCAGTGAGCTGGGCCCAGGAAGAAAGGAGGAATGGGGAAGGGAGATCTTAAAATGCTGGTTGTAATTTTCTCATCATCCTACTCCCTTTTTTTTGCTTTTATTCCATTCTGTTTCTTGTAGAATAAACTTTCCTATTTACCTCTCTAAGTCGAGTACTGAAGTCTGTTTTTCCCAGAATCTTAATTGGCAGTGAGCCCTCCCTGCTCTTGTCTCAATCCACAACAACCTTGCTTATCTTTTTACTCCCATTTTGCTGGGTCCTCCACCATCCTAACGAGGGTGGAGGTGAATGGGGGCACCGAGCGAGAGACTGACGTGGTGCTGCTGTGCTACCTGTGCAAAACCAGGACAGGGAGTTACGCCACTGCGTCTAGGAGGTGCTAGAAAGCGGGTATGAAGATCCCACAAACTGTGGTACTAATGTTCCCTTGTAGCCTATCAGCCAGCATTGTGCCACCTTTGCAGCCGCTTTCCTGTGGGAGCTACCTCCAAATTCGCGTCATTGGCCTGCTCAGTATCCTTTGAAAAATACAGACTGCCAGAACATGTTACGGAACTGCGTGTAGGAGCTACAAGAAAGCAGTTCCCCGTGTAGCCTATGACCCAGCACTGTGCACCCTCTGCAGCTGTTTTCCTATGCGAGATTTCTCCAATTCTGTGCACTTGGCTTGGTAAACTCTCATTAAAAAATACAGGCTGCAGGTAGAAGTTACGCCACTGCTACTGGGAGCTATAAGAAAGCAGGTATACAGACTCTATCTACAGTGATACGAAGGTCCCCATGCAGACTTTCAGCCAGCACTGTGTTTACCTTTGCAGCTGCTTTCCTGTAAGAGCTATACACAATCCCGCGCATTTGGCCTGCTCAACTCCCTTTGAAAATACAGCCTACAGGTAGAAGTTTCTCCACTGCCTCTAGGAGCTACAAGAAAGCAGGTATGCAGACCCCACCTACAGTGCTACATTGGTCCCTGATTAGCCTATCAGCTAACACTGTGCCACATTTGCAACTGCTTTCCTGTGGGAGCTATTTCCAATCCCATGCACTTGACCTACTCAGCTCCCACTGAAAAAATACATGCTGCTGGTAGAAGTTACACTACTGCGCCTGGGAGCTACATGAAAGCAGAAAGGCAGACCCCACCTACATTGATTCGGAGATCCCTTTGCAGCCTAACAGCCAGCACTGTTCCACTTTTGCAGCTGCTTTCCTGGGGGAGGTATCTCCAATCCCGTGCACATGGCCTATTCAGCTTCCTTTGAAAAAATACAGGCTGCCTGTAGAAGTTACGCCACTGCGTCTCTATTTACAGGAAAGCAGGTAAGCAGACACCGCTTATAGTGGTAAGTAGGTCCCCTTGTAGCGATAAACTAGCATTGTGTCAACTTTGCAGCTGATTTCCTTTGAGAAGTATCTCAGATAACGCGCACTAGACCTGCTCAGCTCCCGTTGAAAGTACTGGCTTCCAGTACAGTTTACACCACTGTGTCTGGAGCAAAAAAACCCGCAGACCTCAGAGGTACGTAGGTCCTTGTGAAGCCTACCAGCCACCACTGTGACACATTTACAGTTGCTTTCCTGTGGGAGCTATCTCGAATCCCACGCACATGGCCTATTCAGCTACCTTTGAAAAAATACAGATTGCCGGTAGAAGTAACGCCACTGCGTCTGGAGCTAAAAGAAAGCAGGTACAAAGACACCATGTACAGTGGTACGTTGGTCCCCGTGTAGCATATCACCCGCACTGTGCCACCTTTGTAAATGCTTTCCTTCGGGAGCTATCTGCAATCTTGCACACTTGGCCTGCTCAGCTCCCGTTTCAAAAACAGGCTGCCGGTAGAAATTACTGAACTACCTCTAGGAGCTACAAGAAAGCAGGTACATGGAGCCCACCTACATTGCTACGTAGGTCCCCATTTAGCCTATCAGCCAGCACTGTGCAATTTTGCAGCTGCTTTCCTGTGGGAGCTATCTTTAATCCCGCGCACTTGGCCTGCTCAGCTCCCATAGAAAAAATACAGGCTGTCAGTAGAAGTTACACCTCTGCGTGTAGGAGCTACACAAAAGCAGGTACGCAGACCTGACTTACAGTGCTACGAAGGTCCCCGTTTAGTCTATCAGCCAGCACTGTGTCACCTTTGCAGCTGCTTTCCTGTGGAAGCTATCTCAAATCACACGCATTAGGCCTGCTGAGTTCCCTTTGAAAATACTTGCTGTAGTTATAAGATATTCCACTGTGTCTGAGAGCTACAGGAATGCACGCATGCAGACCTTACATAAGTAGTCTGTTGGTTGCCGTGTAGCCTATCAGTCAGCACTGTGCCAACTTTGCCTCTACTTTCTTTTGGGATATATCTCCAATGCCACGCTCTTGGCCTGCTCACCCCCCAGTTAAAATACAGGCTGCCGGAAGAATCATAGAATTAGAGAAATGTAGGGGTTTGAAGGGACCTTTTGAGATCATCTAGTCCAACCCCCCTGCAGAAGCAGGTTCACCTAGATCAGATCGCATAGGGCCATGTCTTGAAGACCTCCAAGGAAGGAGACTCCACAAAGCTCCTGGGCAGCCTGTTCAACTGCTCCGTCACTCTCAAGGTGAAATAGGGTTTTTTTAATGTTACCCTTTAGATATTTACAAATGTTAATAAGATCACCCCTCAATCTCCCCTTCTCCAGACTAAACAGCCCCAGTTCCCGCAGACTTTCCTCGTATGAAAGATGCTCTATACCCTTGATCACCTTGGTGGCCCTGTGCTGCACTCTCTGCAACAGTTCCCTGTCCTTCTTGATCTGAGGAGCCCAGAAATGGACACAGTACTGCAGATGACTACTCACCAGGGCAGAGTAGAGGGGGAGAAGAACCTCCCTCGACCTGCTGGCCACACTCTTCTTGATGCATCCCAGAAGGCCGTTGGCCTTCTTGGCCACGAGGGCACATTACTAGCTCATATTTAGTTTATTATCAATCAGGACTCCCAGGTCTCTCTCTGCAGAGCTGCTCTTCAGCAGATCGACCCCCAGCCTGTACTGGTGCATGGGGTTGTTCCTTCCCGGATGCAGGACTCTGCATTTGTCCTTGTTGAACCTCATGAGGTTCCTCTCTGCCCAATTCTCAAGCTGGTCGAGATCCCACTGAATGGCAGCACAGCCTTCTGGGGAATCAGCCAGTCCTCCCAGTTTGGTGTCATCAGCAAACTTGCTGAGGGTACACTCTGTCCCCTTTTTGATGAAGATGTTTAACAAGACTGGCCCCAGAATCAATCCCTGTGGAACTCCACTGGCCACAGGCCTCCAACTCGACTCCGTGCCAGTGATCAGCACCCTCTGGCCTCTGTCATTCAGCCAGCTCTCAATCCACCTCACTGTCCATTCATCCAAGCCATACTGCCTGAGCTTTCTGATGAGGATGTTGTGGGAGACAGTGTCAAAAACCTTGCTGAAGTCAAGGTAAATGACATCCGCTGCTCTCCCCTCATCTAGTCAGCCGGTTATGCACTCATAGAAGGATATCAGGTTAGTCAAACAGGATTCCCCCTTGGTGAAGCCATGTTGAATCCCCCTGAGAACCATCTTATCCTTCATATGTTCAGTGATAACATTCAGGATGAGTTGTTCCATCACTTTTCCGGGGATGGAGGTGATGCTGACCTGCCTGTAGTTTTCTGGGTCGTCCTTCTTGTCCTTTTTGAAGACTGACGTTGAAGTTGGCCTTTCTCAAGTCCTCAGGCATATCACCTGTCCTCTATGATTTTTCAAAAAGGATAGAGAGAGGCTTAGCAATCACATCAGGCAGCTCTCTCAGCACTCTAGGATGCATCCCATCAGGATCCATTGACTTATGAGCCTTAAGCTTGGAAAACAAGTCTTTAACCTCTTCCTCTTCGACACAGGGCAAGTTCTCTTCTGTTTTGGCCATCCTGTTATCCTTGCCAGACTGGGCTTCCCAAGGGTCAACCTTGGCCCTAAAGACTGAAGCAAAGAAGGCATTCAGTACTTCAGCCTTCTCTGCATCCTCAGACACCAAATCTCAAGTTCCTCCTGCTTATTCCCCAGGCTGCGTGCATTGGTGTAGAAGTTACGCCACTGCTTCTTGGAGCTACAAGAAAGCAGGTACGCAGACCCCACCTACATTAGTACGTAGGTCCCAGTATAGCCTAACAGTCAGTAATGTGCCACCTTGACAGCTGTTTTCCTGTGGGAGCTCACAAATCCAGTGTCATTGACCTGCTCAGCTCCCATTGAAAAAATACACGCTGTCAAAACATGTTACGCCACTGCGTCTGAGAGATACAAGAAAGCAGGTACGCAGACCCCACCTACAGTGGTACGTAGACCCCCGTGTAGTCTTTCAGCCAGCAGTCTGTCAACTTTGCCACTGTTTTCTTCTGGGAGCTATCTCCAATCCTGCCCACTTGGCCCGCTCAGCTCCCTTTGAAAATAGCCTACCAGTAGAAGTTATGCCACTACTTCTGGGAGATAGAAGAAAGCAGGTATGCAGACCTGACCTACAGTGGTATGTAGGTCCCCGTTGAGCCTACCAGCCAGCATTGTTCCACCTTGGCAGGTGCTTTCATTTGGGAACTATCTTCAATCCCACACACTTGGCCTGCTAAGCTCCCACTGAAAAAATACAGACTGCCTTTAGAAGTTATGCCACTGCATTTAGGAGCTACTAGAAAACACGCAAGCGTACCCTACGAAAAGTAGTGCATGGATCCCCGTATAGCCTAACAGCAAGCACTGTGCCACTTTTGCAGCTGCTTTCCTGTGAGAGCTATCTCCAATCCTGCGCATTTTGCCTGCTCAGCTCCCATTGAAAAAATACAGCCTGCCGGTGGAAGTTACGTCACTGCGTCTGGGAGCTACAAGAAAGAAGTACACAGACCCCACCTACAGTCGTACGTACATCTTCATGTAGCCTATCAGCCAGAATTGTTTTACGTTTGCAGTTGCTTTCCATAGGGACCTATCTTCAGTCTTGTGCACTTGGCGCGCTCATCTCCCTTTTAAAATACAGGCTGTCGGTGTAAGTTACTCCACTTTTTCTGGGAGCCACAAAAAAGCAGGTACACAGAGCCTACCTACAGTTGTACGAAGGACCACATGTAGCCTATCAGCCAGCACTGTGACACCTGTGCAGCTACGTTCCTGTTGGAGCTATCTCCAACCCCACGTATTTGGCCTGTTCAGCTCCTATTTGAAATACAGGCTGCAAGTACATTTTACGTCACTGCATCTGGGAGCTAAAAGAAAGTAGGTACGCAGAGCTCATCTACATTGGTACGTTGGTCCCTGTGTACTCTATCAGCCAGCACTGTGCCCCCTTTGCAGCTTCTTTCCTGTGGGAGCTATCTCCAATCTCGTGCCCTTGACCTGCTCAGTTCCCATTTTAAATATAGCCTGCCGGTGCATGTTACGTCTTCGACTTCCGGTAGAAGTTACACCAATTCATCTGGGAGCTAAAAAATACGCAGGTACACAGACCGCACTGACATTGATACCTAGGTCCTCATGTAGCCAGCACATTGTCACCTTTTCAGCTGCTTTCCTGTAGGAGCTATCTACAATCCACCAGCACAGCAACAAGCACTTTGCCGTTGTAGTAGTTTGATTGTGACTGGATGCCGGGTGCCCACCAAACCGCTCTATCCTCCACCTCCCTAGCCAACCAGGGAAGATGAGAAAATAAGATGGGAGTCTTGCGGGTTTAGATGAAAGCAGTTTAATAAAGAAACGGCAAAGCTGCGCTGGCGGGAAGTAAAGCAAATGAATATAAAGTTGTTACTCTCTACTTCCCATCTGCAGCGATGTCTGGCCAACTCCTGAGAAGAGCTTCGGTACACTTAGCGGTTACTTTTGGAAGGCCAGAAATGAATCTTGCTATTGGTGAAGGTGGGGGAAGGAATGCTGGAGGGACAACCCTAATGCTAAGGAAGCAGTAGTCATGATATTGATATCAACAGTAAGCACAGCACTGCAAGATCTGCTGTGGAAAGTCACTGCCATCCGAGACCCACTCCAATCTCCACCCCTTATTCCATACCATTTATGTCATGCTCAGAAAAACCATCTGAAAAACCTATATTCATTCTTATATACTCTCATTAACGAGTACCCCCACTCTTCAACAGACAAATCTCATTCTTGTATTCCCTCTTGCATCTTGCATCAAACAAACAAACAACATTCCTATATCATTCATCCTTTGAAGATGTTCACTGGAGCAGGCCATAACTTAGGTCTCATCCATCAAGATGGATATCCAGGCCAGAGGAAACAGTGTGTTCAGTTTTCAGCAGCAGCACCGGCTTTGGTTTGTCCACTTCTCTGGTTTTCTTGCAAAGTTCATACCTCATCGTCTACAACAGATAACTCACATCACAGGTTATTTTTCCCCCAAGGTTAAGTCTCCTTGAGGCATACATTGAGTTTCCCCGTCCTTCCTCATCACCCACCAAGGTTGCCCATCTTTCCCATAGGAGGTGCAACCCATGTTGCCTTCCCCAGTCATTTTCCTGGGTGCACTACAGGGACCTTATCTTTTCCCACATTATGTAGTGGTTTCGTTGTGGCAGGACCAGGACAGTTAGTTGAATCTCTGCTGTTAACCAGCCAAGTGGCTTCTGCTAAATTTTCATCCCACTGCTTCCATGCCCCATTGCCCAGTGCTCTCAACATGGTCTTTAGTAATCCGTTATATCTTTCAATCTTTCCAGAGGCTTGTAGGTGATAGGGGATTTGGTACCACTCAGGGTCATGTTTCTTTGCCCAGGAGTTTGAGATATTTTCGAAAATGAGTACCATTCTCTGATTCAAATGCTTCTGGAGTACCATGTCACCACAAAAGTTGCCTTTCAAGACCCTAGACAGTATTTCAGGCAGTGGCATGGTTTACAGGGTATGTTTCCAAACAACCGGTAGTTGCTTCCACCATGGTGAGTATATAACGCTTGCCTTGTGTGTTCGTGGTAGCAGTCCAACATAGTCAATTTGCCAGGCCTCACCATACTGAAAACCCAGCCATCGGCCTCTGTTCCAGGGAGACTTGATTCGTGTGGCTCGCTTGATTGCAGCACACGTTTCACATTCGTGGGTGACCTGTGTGATGGCTTCCATGGTCAAGTCCACCCCTCGATCACGAGTCCATCTATATTTTGCATCTCTTCCCAGATGTTGTGATGTTTCATGGGCTCACTGAGCTATAAATAGCTCACCTTTACTCACTCAGTCTAGGACTACCTGAGCTACTTCAATTTTGGCACCTTTGTCTACCTGTTGCTTGTTCCATTGTTCTTCAGTGACATGGCTTTTGGGCACGTGAGCATCTCCATGACATATTTTCAGAGTCATGTTTTCCACCCGAGCAGCAATGTCTTGCCATAATGCAGCAGCCCAGATGGGTTTAACCCTTGTGCTGCGAGTTGATCTTCTTCCATTGCTATAGTCATCCCCATAGGACATTAGCCACCATCCAGGAGTCAGTATAAAGATAGAGTACTGGCCACTTCTCTCGTTCTTCCACCTTTAGAGCTAGTTGGATGGCTTTCACTTCAGCAAAGTGACTCGACTCACCCTCTCCTTCAGTGGCCTCAACAACTCGTTGTGTGGGACTCCACACAGCAGCTTTCCACTTACGATGATTTCCTACCACGCGGCAGGATCCATCAGTAAACAAAGACTCTCATCTTCTGATAGTTCATTATATGGTGATGCCTCTTGGGCACGAGTTACTTCCTTAGGCAGTTCTCCAAAATCTCTGCCTTCTAGCCAGTCCATGATCTCTTCCAGGATTCCTGGACGTTTAAATTTTCCCCAGCCAAGATCGTTGTGTAATCAACGCCATTCTCTTACTCCATGTAGCGCTGGTTGCATGATGCATAGAAGGGGTTTTCCCTTTCAACATCCAGTGTAGCACAGGCAGATGTGGTGCCAAGAGGAGGTAAACTTCTGTTCCAATGACTTCTGAAGCAGCTCGAAGTCCCTCATATGCTGCTAGTATTTCTTTTTCAGTTGGGGTGTAGTGGGCTTCTGATCCTCGATATCCTCGGCTCCAAAACCCTAATGGACAACCTCGGGTTTCTACAGATGTTTTCTGCCAGAGACTCCACGTGAGACCATGCTCTCCAGCGGCAGTGTAGAGGATATTCTGCACATCTGGTCCTGTACGGATGGGCCCAAGGGTGATTGCAAAAGCCATTTCCTGTTTAATTTGTTGAAAAGCTTCTGGTTGCTCAAGGCCCCACTCATAACAGTTCTTCCTTCTGGTTACTCTAAAAAGAGGGCTCACAAGCTGACTATAACCTGGAATATGCATCCTCCAGAATCCCACAAGACCCAGGAAAGACTGTGTTTCTTTCTTATTAATTGGTTGAGACATAGTCACTATTGTGTTCACAACATCCAGAGGCACATGTCGACGCCCATCTTGACATTTTATTCCCAAAAACTGGAACTCTTGTGCAGGTCCCTTTACTTTGTTTCTTTTTACAGCAAAACCAGCTTTTAGGAGAATCTGAAATGTTCTTTTCTCTTTCTCAAACACCTCTTCTGCCTTGTTGTCCCATACAATTATGTCATCAATGTATTATAAATGTTCGGGGGCATTGTCCATTTCCAGCACAGTTTGGATTAGACCATGACAAATAGTAGGACCATGTTTCCACCCCTGGGGCAATCGATTCAAGGTATATTGGACAGCTCTCCATGTGAAGGCAAATTGCGACGTGCACTCTGCTGCCAACGGAATTGAGAAAGATGCATTAGCGATGTCAATCGTAGCATAGCACTTGGCTGCTTTTGACTCCAGTTCATACTGGAGCTCTAACATGTCTGGTACAGCAGCACTCAGTGATGGTGTCACTTCATTCAGGCCACGATAGTCTACTGTTAACCTCCACCCTCCATCAGATTTTTTCACAGGCCATATGGGACTATTAAATGGGGAATGAGTTTTGCTAATTATTCTTTGAGCCTCCAGTTGATGAATCAACTCATGGATGGGAGCCAGGGAATCTCGGTTCGTGCGATATTGCCGCAGGTGCACCGTCCTGGTAGCAATTGGTACCTATTGCTCTTGAACTTACAGCAATCCCACAACAAAAACGTCTTCAGAGAGGCCAGGCAACCTAGAGAGTTGTTTGATTTTCTCTGTATCTACAGTGGCTATACCAAAAGCCCATCGAAACCCCTTGGGGTCTTTGAAGTACCCTCTCCTCAGGTAATCTATGCCAAGAATACAAGGGGCCTCTGGACCAGTCACAATGGGATGCTTTTCCCATTTGTCCCCTGCTAAGCTCACTTCAGCCTCTAATACAGATAATTCTTCACATCCCCCTGTCACTCCAGAGATCCAGACAGAATCTGTGCCTCTATACCTTGATGACATCAATGTACACTTTCCCCCTGTATCTACTAAGGCTTTATACCTTTGTGGGTTTGATGTGCCAGGCCATCGAACCCACATAGTCCAGTAGATTCGGTCATCCCTTTCCTTATCCTGCCTGGAGGCAGGGACCCTGTATTTCTATTCTTCATCAGAGTATTTGCTATCTGATCCTTGCAATTGTAGACCTGAAGTCTCCTCATTGGCATCGAAGGAAGTGGTTGCAGTTCTTCTATGTCTTGGAGATTGCTTATTGTCATCTTTTTATTGTAGCTGCTATGCTGACAGCCCTCTTGGGTGGTCCTTTTCTAACAGTTGTCTTCCTCAGTTCACGTACACTCCTCCTTACTTCACGTACATGCGCTTCCAGCTTAAAAGTGGGTTCACCATTCCATTTCCTCAAATTCTCTCCTTGGTCGCTCAAAAAGAGCCAGAGTTCATTTCGTGGTGTACTCCTGCATCTGGGACTTTCTTTTCCCCTCTTCGGGACAGTGGATGACTGAATTCTTGAGGCAGTTCTGACAGTCAGGCCATCATCCCACACTAGTGAGGAGGTGCAGAGGTTCTCTTCCTAGTTTCGTAACCAAGAAGATATTCTCTCCACTGTTGGTATATCCATGTCTGGATGATACACCGCTTCCAAGATATTAGAATATGTAGCTGGGGCACTCTGAATCGCTTTTCTCAACATGGCCCGTGTACACTGGACATCGTCTGGATCTGTAGAGGCCTCAGCATTATCTAGATCACCATAGATGACTTCCAACACAACTAATTCCCTTAGGTATTCGATTCCTTCATCTGCTCTAGTCCACTTTCCTCAGTCATTTACAAGATCTTCCTTGAATGGGTATCTTGCCCTTACACTTGAGAGGAGTCATGTCCAGAGACTACAAATTGAGATCTTTTATCCAATGCCTCTATCAATTTCCCGGTCTCTTGCAAGAGATTCCAGCTGTTGGACTTCTCTACCTTCCAATTGCTGACTGTCAGTCCCATTATCCCAGCATCGGAACAGCCAGGCACCAATTCGCTCACCTGGCTGGTGACGGCATTCTTTTCACATATCTCTAAGTTCTGTTGAGGTGAGGGACCGAGTACTTTCCATTTCCTTTTTGATTTCTTTCACTCCTTCTCCTGATCTCCTTACTGAAGGACCAGCTACTTCTTCTAACCTTTCCTCTTCCTCCTCTTCTGCCCTTACTAATCGATGATAGGGACTTGACCTCCTTATCCACTGTTTCTTTTTCACGACTGGGGCAACCACTGCGGTTGTTGTTTGATTCCCTGACTCAACCATGGTGGTCAGATACAGTTTAAATTCCCACCTCGGCCATAGTTCTCTGAGAGGACTGGTCTGCGACTGACTCAACCATGGTAGTCTCAGGTACCATTGGAGTTTCCACTTCAACCACAGTTCTTTGAGAGGACTGGAGTGAGGCTCGGTAGGCAGAGGCTAGACCCCAATATAGTTCCTGAACCTCATGGGCCTCATTGGGGAAGGTAAGACACCCTTCTATCAGGTGGCGTGCCAATAAAGTGGGGTTTTTTATTTGTTCAACTGTAAAATACCAGGTTACAGGAGGTTATAACTGTCCTAGGAACTTGCCCAAATTCATCAACACACCCTGCTACCCAGGGACTGGCCGCTTCAGGGGGCATTTTAACATGTTTCCATCCCAAATTTGTCCTCTCTGATACCCAGATGAGTCCAGATTCCACAAGAAATGTAATATACCAAGCATATTAATTAGTAATATTAAAACTCTCATATAAGGGTGACTAAGGACCTGGGAAGTCTGTATAACAAAATTGTCTACATCAGTCCGAGCTGAGGAGAAAGAGGTACTTTGCCCCATGACCTCCGCAAGATAGCTCTCACAACACAGTAAATCCATCAGTAACAGAATGAGACTTGCTATTATTTTTTGGGCCATCATGTTCCCAGGCCCTTTCATCCTTTTCACAAAATCGTATAGACAAATTAGGAAATTTATGAAGATTAAAGCACCGCACAGAGTCAGTCTTAGTAGCATTAAGTTCCCAAACATTACAAAGTGTAAGATAAGCTGCATTACAGCAAGGCTCCATGACCAACAAGGGAACTTTGCACTCTTTAGCTTACTGTAATTGTAATGCAGTTAATCTAAAACTGCTATTATCTTGCCCCACGTTGGGCATCAAAAGGGCTGTGGTAGTTTGAGCCTGGCTGGATGCCAGGTGCCCACCACACCACTCTATCCCCCACCTACTCAGCAAACCAGGGAAGGGGAGAAAAATAAGACGGGAGTCTCGTGGGTTGAGATAAAAGCAGTTTAATAAAGAAACAGCAAAGCCTCGCGCAAGGGAAGCAAAGCAAAAGCAAGTAAAGCTGTTACTCTCTACTTCCCATCAGCAGCGATGTCCGACCACCTCCTGAGAAGCAGGGCTTCTGTATGCGTAGCAGTTGCTTTTGGAAGTCCAGAAATGAATCTTGCCTCTTCTTCCTGCCCCTCTCCTCCAGTTTATATTACTGAGCTGACGTCATATGGTATGGAATATCTCCTTGGTCAGTCTGGGTCAGCTGTCCTGGCCGTGGTCCCTCCCAAGATCATGCCCACCCACAGCTATTGTTGAAGGTGGGGTAAGGAATGGTGGAGGGACAGCCCTGATGCTGTGCGAGCAGTAGTCATAATATTGATATCAACAGTAAGCACAGCACTGCAAGAGCTGCTGTGGAAAATCACTACCATCTCAGACCCACTACAACTTCTGCTATTGAATATAATGTTTCTGACAATCTATTTGGCATATTGTTGCATCGAAACAGAAATAATACAAAGAACGTTATTAAGCAATAACATCTTGACAGCATATTGAAGAGACAATTATCAGTTCAAGGGTAATCCACCACCATATGACAATCATGGTTTTGTTATGGAGACAACAGAAATACAAGAGTGAAAGTATTGGAATATGATTATCAGTATTTTCAAAGGGAGGAAATTTTGCAGATACACAGTTATTTTAGTTAACAACTTATCATCACAATAAGTAGTCAAGCACTTGTTAAGCACTTGTTAATCTCTTAGCAATACTTCAATCAATTAGCTAAGCACTTGCAAATGACTCAAACAGCTATTGATTAAGTAAGTATTCCTTTGAATCACATAAGAATCAAACTGCAAGAGTTACGCACCACACCTGATAGGGACCTGTTACTTTAGCCAGGACACCCTGGTGAATGTATTTGTTAGGTTACCTTTGCTGTTACCTTAGACATGAGACCCTGGTAAATGTATTTGTTAGGTTACCTTGGCTGTTACCTTAGTTTTTGCTAAAACAAAGGGACTGATATCTTTTTTTGACCAGTCACTGTGATTTTAGAAGTTTTGTGCTTATTGGGAACCAATCAAGGTAAAGGGCTAAATTGATAGATGGACATTTTATGCATGCTCGTGTTGGCAAATGTGATTCTTTTGTTTGAGCCATATAAGAACCCTCGAAATGGTAACTAGCAACAAAGCACGTATGGAGGAGCTATCCCCTGTGTTTTCCTAGCGCTTTATAATACAGAAGTGCCTGCTTATCTGCATTACTGTGTAGATAAGTTTTCCCGATTGTGGATTCCTCAACATAATCTTTACGCATATCTCGAAGTTCTGATGACATGAGGGATGGAGTAGTTTCCATTTCCTTTTCGATTTCTTTCACTCCTTCTCCTGATCTCCTTACTGAAGTACCAGCTTCTTCTTCTAACCTTTCCTCTTCCTCCTCTTCTGCGTTTACTAATCAATGATTTGGACTTGCAGAGTCCTGCATCCGGGAAGGAACAACCCCATGCACCAGTACAGGCTGGGGGTCGATCTGCTGAAGCATAGCTTTGCTGAGACACATGGGTGTCCTGATTGATAATGAACTAAATATGAGCCAACAATGTGCCCTTGTGGCAAAGTAGGCCAACGACATTCTGGGATGCATAAAGAAGAGTGTGGCCAGCAGGTTGAAAGAGATTCTTCTACCCCTCTACTGTGCCCTGGTGAGGTCTCATCTAGAGTACTGTGTCCAGTTCTGGGCTTCTCAGCTCAAGAAGGGCAGGGAAGTGCTGGAGATAGTCCAGAGCAGTGCCACCAAGATGATCAAGGGTATAGAACTGGGGCTGTTTATTCTGGAGAAGGGGAGATTGAGGGGTGATCTTATTAACATTTATAAATATCTAAAGGGTGGGTGTCAGGAGGTTGGAACATCCCGCTTTTCTATAGTAGATAGTAAAAGCACAGGGGATAATGGGATGAAACTGGAACATAAAAAGTTTCATTTAAACATAAGAAAAAACTATTTCACCGTGAGAGTAGCGGAGTGGAACAGGCTGCCCAGGTGGATTGTGGAGTTTTCTTCCTTGGAGGACTTCAAGACGCGACTGGACATGGACCTATGCGACCTGATCTAGGTGAAACTGCTTCTGCAAGGGGATGTGACTAGATGATCTCAAAAGGTCCCTTCCAACCTGTACCTTTCTATGATTCTATGATTCTACCGGCAGTCTGTATTTTAACTGAGAGCTGAGCAGGCCAAGAGTGCGGGATTGGAGATAGCTCCCACAGGAAAGCAGCTGAAAAGATTGCAAAGTTCTGGCTTATAGGCTACACGAGGACCTACTTACGACTGTAGGTGACGTCAGCGTACCTGGTTTCTTGTAGCTCCCAGATGCAGTGGTGTAACTTTTCTCTGCAGCTTGTATTTTCAATCACAGCTTAGCAAGTCAAGTGCGCGGGAAAGAGATAGCTCCCACAGGAAATCAGCTGCAAAGGCGGCACAGTACCTGCTTTGTTGTAGCTCCCAGACAAAGTGGCGTAACTTCTACCGGCAGCCTGTATTTCAAATGGAAGCTGAGCAGGTCAAGTGTGCGGGATTCAGATAGCTCCCACAAGAAAGCAGCGGCAAAGTTATAGCAGTGCTGGCTTATAGGCTACACGGAGATCTATGTACCACTGTAGGTGAGGTCTGCTGTCTTGCTTTCCTTTATCTCCCAGACACAGTGATGTAAATTCTACCGGCAGTCTGTATTTCAAATGGGAGCTGAGCAGGCCAAGAGTGCGGGATTGCAGATAGCTCCCACAGGAAAGCAGCTGCAAAGGTGGAACAGTGCTGACTGATAGCCTACATGGGGACATATGTACCTCTATGGGTTAGGTCTGCATACTTACTTTCTTTTAGCTTCTACAGGAACGGGCGAAACTTGTACCACCAGCCTGCATTTTCAATGGGATCTGAGCAGACCAAGTGCCGTGAAAGAGCTCCCACAGGAAAGCAGTTGCAAAGGTAGCACCGTGCGTGCAGATTGACTACACGGGGACGAATGTACCACTGTAGATGGGGTCTCCGTACCTTCTTTCTTGGAGCTCCAAAATGCAGTGACGTAAATTCTACTGGCAGCCTGTACTATTTCAATGTTAGCTGAGAAGGACAAGTGCGCAGATTTGGAGATAGCTCCCACAGGAAAGAAGCTGCAAAGGTGGCACAGTGCTGTCTGATAGGCTACATGGGAATCAACCTACCACTGTAGGTGGGCTCTATGTACCTGTTTTCTTTGAGCTTCCAGACGCAATGGCGTAACTTCTAACGGCAGCCTGTATTTTAAATGGGAGTTGAGTAGGAAAAGTGGGTTGAATTGGAGAGAACTCCCACAAGAAAGCAGTTGCAAAGATGGCACAGTGCTGGATTATAGGTTACACAGGTTCCTATGTACCACTATAGGTGGGGTTTGCGTACCTGCTTTTTTGTAGCTCCCAGAAGCAGTGTCGTAAATTCTACCAGCAGTCTGTATTTAAAATGGAAGCTGAGCAGGTCAAGTGTGCGGGATTGCAGATAGATCCTGCAGGAAATCAATAGCAAAGGTGGAACAGTACTGACTGATATGTTACATGGGGACCTACGTACCACTGTAGGTTGTGTCTGCATACCTGTTTTCTTGTAGCTCCCAGACGCAGTGACATAACATCTACCAACAATCTATATTTTTTAATGAGAGTTGAGCAGGCCCAGTGCGCGGGAAAGAGATAGCTCAACCAGGAAAGCAGCTGCAAAGGTTACACAGTGTTACCTGATAGACTACACGGGTACCTACGTAGCACTGTAGGTGAGGTCGACGTACCTGCTTTCTTGTAGCTCCACGACGCAGAGTTGTAACTTCTACTGGAAACTTGTATTTTTTAATAGGAGCAGAGCAGGCCAAGTGTGCAGTAAAGAGATAGCTCCTAGAGGAAAGCTACTGCAAATGTGACACAGTGCTGGCTGATAGGCCACATGGGGACCTACGAAGCGCTGTAGGTGAGATCTGTGTACCTGCTTTCTAGTAGCTCCCAGAGGCAGTGGCGTAACTTCTACCAGCAGCCTTTATTTGTAATGGGAGTTGAGCAGGGCAAGTGCGCGGGAAAGAGATAGCTCAACCAGGAAAGCAGCTGCAAAGGTGACACAGTGTTGTCTGATAGTCTGTTAAAATTTAGCCAGGATATAGTTAATTCCCGTGAGGAACCAGGAAATGGTAGAGCCTGAACAGATAACCCAGGCTGGCCAGTAGGTATTCAATATCCTAACGTCATGCCCAGTATATCTGTGGAGGCTTGCAGGAAGAAGTTCTTCCAGGGTCACATGCTCTCGGTCGCTGGTCAAGAGCGATCGCATAGGTCAAGTCCCAGGTGATGAGCAACTGCATCACTCACCAGTTTTCTTTGTAATATTCCCTTGTGTTTGTCATAGTTATTCCTCTTCAATTTTCCCTGGTAAATTGTTCTTATTTCAAGTTACACGGGCTCTTTTACTTTTTTTCTGCCTCTCCGATCCCCTCCGCATTCTGTCAGGAGGGGGAGGGGGAGGAATCCCGTTTTTTTTTCCCCCTTTCCTCCGGTTGGGTAAAACCACAAAATTAATTGGCGCCCAACTTGGGGCCCGCGAGGTTGAAATGGAACAGAGTGGGTTTAAACAATCTCCTTGTGTACACTCCTGACACTAACTGATTGCTGAGTACAATCTTGGTGCAAAAGCACAGGCACAGGCACACTCCAAAAGCACAGGCACAGGAGTTGCGGAGAGGAAGGGTAAAGAGAAGTAACTCTCCTTGGAGGAACGTCGTTCCAGTTTCCAGTGAGTAACTCCCTAAAAAAGATAGCAGGTTTGATTTCAATTTTGATTCCCTCGAGGTGACCTCTGGTGTTTCCTGGGAAACAGTAAATGATGACAGTGATGACCAGTATTAGGGGGGCCCTGCCTCAAATTCTTCTAAAGGCTGGCTTTGCCATTAAACACAGGAAAGTCAAAGGACCTGCACAGAAGATGCAGTTTTTAGGAGTAAAATTGCAGGATGGACGTCGTCATATTCCAATAGATGCGATAAAGAAGATTGTAGCCATGTCTCCACCAACTAACAAAAAGGAAACACAAGCTTTCTTAGGGGTTGTGGGTTTTTGGAAAATGCATATTCCAAATTGCAGTACAATTGTTAGCCCCCTCTACCATGTGACACGGAGGAAGAATGATTTTGAATGGGGTCCTGAGCAGCAACAAAGTTTTGAAAAAATAAAACGTGAGATTGTTCATGCGATGGCGCTCGGGCCAGTCCGGACAGGACCAGATGTTAAAAATGTGCTCTACACTTCAGCTGGGTAGAATGACCTTACTTGGAGTCTTTGGCAAAGAGCACCTGGGGAGGGTTGAGGCCGAAGTCGACCCCTCAGGTTCTTGAGTCGGGGATACAGAGGACCCGAGGCCTGATACACTCCAACCGAGAAGGAGATACTGGCAGCATATGAAGGAGTTCAAGCTGCATCAGAAGTGATTGTCACAGAAACACAACTCTTCTGAGCACCTCAACTGCCAGTGCTGGGCTGGATGTTCAAGGGGAAGACATTCCCTACGCATCATGCAACTGATGCTACATGGAGCGAGTGGATCGCACTGATCACACAACGGGCTTGCATAGGGAAGTCTAGCTGCCCTGGGATTCTGGAGGTGATCACCAACTGGCCAGAGTGTGAAGATGGTGAAATATCACCAGAGAAGATGACATGTGTTGACAAGATCCCATCGAATGATTAACTGCCAGAAGATGAGAAGCGGTATACCCTGTTTACCGATGGGTCCTGCTGCATTGTGGGAAGGCATCGGAGATTGAAGGCAGCTGTATGGAGTCCTCTACGCAAAATTTCAGAAGCTGCAGAAGGAGAGGGTGAATCCAGTCAGTTTGCAGAGGTAAAAGCCATCCAGTTGGCTTTAGATATTGCTGAACGGGAAAAATGGCCAAGGATCTACCTCTCCACTGATTCGTGGATGGTGGCAACAGCTCTGTGGGGATGGCTACAGCAACGGAGACAGAACAACTGGCAACGATGGGGCAAACTCGTCTGTGCTGCTCCACTATGGCAGGACATTGCTGCTCGAATGGAGAAACTAGTTGTGAAGGTGCACCATGTAGATGCTCACGTACCCATAAAGTGGGCCACGAAAGAACCTCTGTATAACCAGGTTATGGTTAACAAGGCTGCTAAGATTTCTCAGATAGATCAAGGTGTGGACTTAACCTTGGACACTATTGCACAGGTTATCCATGATTGTGAGACGTGCTACAATTAAACAAGCCAAACCTTGAAGCCCATATGGTATGGAGGACGATGGCAGAAATATAAATACGGAGAGGTCTGGCTGATTGATTACATCACACTGCCACAGACTCGCCAAGGTAAACGCCATGTTCTCACAATGGTGGAGGCAACCACAGGATGGTTGGAAACATATCCTGTGGCTCATGCCACCACCCAGAACACTATTAAGGGCCTTGAAAGGAAAGTCCTCTGGCAACATGGCACCTCAGAATGAATTGAGTCAGACAATGGGACACACTTCAGAAATAACCTCATAGAAGCCTGGACCAAAGAGCACGGCATTGAATGGATTTATCATATTCCCTATCATGCACCAGCCTCAGGAAAAGTTGAGAGACACAATGGGTTCTTGAAAATCACACTGAAAGCAATGGGAGGTGGAACTTTCAAGCATTGGGATACACACTTGGAAAAGGCCACCTGATTAGTCAACTCCAGAGGATCTTTCAATCGAGCTGGTCCTGCCCAATCAGAACCCTTACATATCGTAGAAGGGGACAAAGTCCCTGTGGTACATATAAAAGACATGTTAGGGAAGGCAGTCTGGGTGTGTTCTGCCTCAGGTAAAGGCAAACCCATCCGTGGGATTATTTTTGCTCAGGGACCTGGGTGTACTTGGTGGGTGATGTGCAAGGATGGGAAGACCCAATGTGTGCCTCAAGGGAACTTGATTTTGGGTGAGAATAACCAGTGAATTTAATTATATAATTATAGCTATTGAATGCCATTATTACTATAGTTGCTCTGTTATGCATGTGTAGATGATTATGATGTGTAAACCTAGACATGACCTGTAGATGGTATAGAATAAGAGATGGAATGTCCTAGTTTGAGTCAGGATAGAGTTAATTCCCGTCAGGAACCAGGAAAAGGTACAGCCTGAACAGCTGACTAAGGCTGGCCAGCAGGTATTCGATAGCATCCTAAAGTCATGCCCAGTATATAGGTGGAGGCTAGCCGGAAGAAGCTCTCTTCCGGGGTCGTGTACTCTCGCTCACCGGTCTGGAGCGGTCGCTTAGGTCATATTCTGCGTGGTGAGCAACTGCATCACTCACCAGTTTTCCTTGTAATATCCGCTTGTGTTTGTTATAGTTATTCCTCTTCAATTTTCGCTAGTAAATTGTTCTTATTTCAACTTACACGTGCTCTTTTACTTTTTTTCTCTCTCATGTGACCTCTCCCTGTATCCTGTATTTTTTAATGGGATCAGAGCAGTCCAAGTGCGTGGGATTGTAGATAGTTCCCAAAAGAAAGCAGCTGCACAGGTGGAACAGTGCTGCCTGATATTCTTCATGGGGACCTACGTACCACTGTAAGTAGGGTCTGTGTATCTGCTCCCAAATGCAGTGACATAACTTCTACTGGCAGCCTGTATTTTCAATGGGAGCTGAGCAGGCCAATTGGGCGGGATTGGAGATAACTCCCACAGGAGGGCAGCTGCAAAGGTGGCACAGTGCTGGGTGATAGACTACACGGGGACCTACGTACTACTGTAGGTGGGGTCTGCCTATCTGCTTTCTTGTAGCTCCCAGTTGCAGTGGCGTAACTTCCACTAACAGCATGTATTTTCAGAGAGAACTGCAAAGGTCAAGTGCACGGGATTAGAGATACCTCCCACAGGAAAGCAGCTGCAAATGTGGCACAGTGCTGCCTGAGAGGCTACACGGAGACCTACGTGCCAGTGTAGGTGGGATCTGCCTACCTACCTTCTTGTAGCTCACAGAGGCATTGGTGTTGGTAGAAATTACTTCTAATGGCAGCCTGTATTTTCAGTGGGATTTGAGCAGGCTAAGTGCACAGGATTGGAGATAACTCCTAAAGGAAAGCAGCTGCAAAGGTGGCACAGTGCTGACTTGTAGGCTAAACGTGGACAAACGCAGAACTATGGTTGGGGTCTGCGTACCATCTTTCTTGTAGCTCCCAGAAACAATGGCGTAACTTCTACTGGCAGCCTGTATTTTTTCAAGGAGAACTGAGCAGATCAAGTGTGTGGAATTGGAGATAGTTTCAAACGGAAAGCAGTGGCAAAGGTGGCAAAGTGCTAAGTGATAGACTACACGGCAATCTATGTACCACTTTAGGTGGCGTCTGTGTACCATCTTTATTGTAGCTTTCAGACGCAGTGGCAAAACTTCTACCTGTAGCCTGTATTTTTTAATGGGATCAGAGCAGCCCAAGTGTGCAGGATTGGACATAGCTCCCAAATGAAAGTAGCTGCAAAGGTGGCACAGTGCTGGGTGATAGACTACACGGGGACCTACGTAACACTGTAGGTGGGGTCTGCATACCTGCTTTCCTGTAGCTCCAGTTGCAGTGGTGTAACTTCTTCCAGCAGGTTGTATTTTTTCACAGGGAGCTGAGACCGTGGGGGATTGGACATAGTTCCCAAATGAAAGCAGCTGAAAAGGTGGCGGTACTGGTTCTGGGATGGTAGTGATTTTCCAAAGCAGCTCTTGCATGCTGTGCTTCCTGTTGATATCAATATTATGACTACTGCTTGCACAGCATCAGGGCTGTCCCTCCAGCATTCCTTTCCCCACCTTCACCAATATCTGTGGGTGAGAACAATCTTGAGAGGGACTATGGCCAGAACAGCTGACCCAGGCTGACCAAGGAGATTTTCCATACCATATGACGTCAACTTAGTAAAAAAAAATGGGGGAGAGGAACAGAAAAGGGAGGCAAGATTCATTTCTGGACTTCCAAAAGTAACTGCTACGCGTACCAAAGCCCTGCATCTCGGGAGGTGGCCAGACATCGCTGCAGATGGGAAGTAGAAAGTAATAGCTTTATATGCTTTTGTTTTACTTCCCGGGGGTGCGGCTTTTCTGTTTCTTTATTAAACTGCTTTTATCTCAACCCACGAGACTCCCACCTTGTGATCTCCCCTTCCCTGGCTTGCTGGGGAGGTGGGGGATAGAGCGGTGTGGTGGACACCTGGCATCCAGTCAGGGTCAAACTACCTCAGCCTTTTTGACACCCAACCTGGGATGAGATAATAGCATTGTAATTATAGTAAGCCAATGAGTGCAAAGTTCCTGTGCTGGTCGCGGAGTCTTGCTGTAATGCAGCTTATCTTACACTTTGTAATGTTTGGTAACATGGTGCTACTCACACTTACTCTGTGTTGCCCTCTAACCTTGATAGCTTTTCTAAGTTGGCTGTATGATTTTGTGAAAAGGATGAAAGGGCCTGGAAACATGATGGCCCAAATAATAATAGTCAGTCTCATTCTATTACTAATGGATTTTCTGTCCTGTGGGAGCTATCTTTTGGAGGTCGTGGGGCAAAGCACCTCTTTCCCTTCAGCTCGGACTGATGTAGATAATTTTGTTATACAGACTTCCCAGGTCCTTAGTCACCCTTATATGAGAGTTTTAATATTACTAATTGATATGGCTGGTATATTACATATTTTGTGGAATCTGGACTCATCTGGGTATCAGAGAGGACAAATTTGGGATGGAAACATGTTAAATAGCCCCCTGAATATCTCTGGATGGCACGGTGTGTGGATGAATTTGGGCAAATTCCTAGGACAGTTATAACCTCCTGTAACCTGGGATTTTACAGCTGAACAGATAAAAATCCCTGGTTTACTGGCACGCCACCTGATACTAGGGCATCTTGCCTTTTTCAATGAGGCCCCTGAGGTTCAGGCACTATACTAGGGCCTAGCCTCTGCCTACCGAGCCACACTCTACTCCTCTCAGAGAACTATGGTTGAAGTGGAAACTCAAATTGCATCTGAGATCACAATGGTGGAGTCAGTCGCAGTCCAGTCCTCTCAGAGAACTATGGTTGAAGTAGAAATTCAACATGTATCTGAGACCACCATGATTGAGTCAGGATATGAAACAACAACCACAGTTTTTTCTCCAGTAGTGAAAAAGAAACAGTGGATAAGGAGGTCAAGTCCATATCATCGATTAGTAAGGGCAGAAGAGGAGGAGGAGGAAAGGTTAGAAGAAGAAGCTGGTCCTTCAGTAAGGAGATCAGGAGGAGTGAAAGAAATCGAAAAGAAAATGGAAACTAATCCATCCCCAACCTCAAAAGAACTTCGAGATATGCAAAAAGATTATCTTGACGAATCCACAATCACGAAAAACTTATCTACACAGGAATGGAGATAACCAGACATTTCTGTATTATGTAGTGCTGGGAAAACACAGGGGATAGCTCCTGTATTAGTATTCCATTCAGAGACCACAATTCCTCATCATCCAAAGCATACATCGGCCACGCATGATTGCAATATTCAATAAGCTGCTTTTTACACAAATCATTCTCTATTTCTCTCCAGTGAGCCAAAACAAAGCCCAAAGGATAGGTTTTTGGCACAGGGCCCTTATTGTTAGAATTTCCTCCCCAAAACAGGGATGACCACTTAGATGTCATAGCCAAAAAATAATGTGTTCTTCAAACATAGAGACTTAAAGGCACGGTTCAATATTTCTACACAGGATTACAGTTCTCTATAAGTTGATCTTTACGAAAATCACCCTTAAATTCCTTCTAGTGTTCCACCAGATACCCAAGAGGTGAATTCTCAGGTACTTTGTTTACTATTTCAAAATCCTTTTTAGTTACAAATACTTTCTCAACAATCGTTTTGTTCTTTTGCTTCGCTTCTCTCTGGCTGCACCCCTCACGGGATCACAGAACCGCGGATTAAAGCTCAGCACTCACTTCGTGAGCAATTGAACGTCTTACTAACACACACACAGACAGCTCACAACACAATATACTGTAATATGCATATTATATACACAAAGCAATATATAAACCAATGTACAAATCAATGTAAAAAACAAAAACCAAGAGGTATCTTACTATATGGGCCCACTTATAAGAATTATCAATACCAATACCCATGTCAGCCCGACGATCACTTCGTCCAACTTACGGGCTGCAATACCAATGCCAAGCCTGCAATCGCTTTAGTGTTCACCTTATGGGTGGCGCCTAGGCTCCCAATCCCAATCCCAATCCCAATCCCAATCCCAATACCAATACCAATACCAATACGAGGATTCTCTAGCCCAACCAAGCGGAACTTTCGCTCCGTCTTACTGTCAGGCTCCTTTGGGCTTTCCCTGGGCCCAACCAAGTGGGGTCTCCAACACTGTGACTTACAGGCTAGTTCACCAGGTTCCGCCCCCAACCAATTAGAAGTGCCTTACCACTCCATGGGACATTGAGAGGAGCTGTAAGGGTCGCAGGCAATGGTCCTCCCCGAGAATTCCTCGGTGCCGACTAGAGTTCCATCAGCATGTGATCCCATCCAGTCTCATTCGCAAGGTCCCATCTGGGTCACCAAAACTGTTGAGGGATCTGCAATCGCGAAAAAATTATCTGCACAGGAATGCAGATAAGCAGGCACTTCTTTATTATGCAGCACTGGGAAAACACGGGGGGTTGCTCCTCCACATGTGCTTTGTTTTTAGTGACCATTTTCAGGGTTTTTATACAGCTCAAACAAAAGAATCACATCTGCCAACAAAAAAAAATGCATAAAATGTCCACCTGTCAATTTAGTCCTTGACCTTGATTGGTTCCAAACAAAACCAAGATTTTCAAAATCACAGTGATTGGTCAAAAAAGATATCAGTCCCTTTGTTTTAGTAACAACTAAGGTAACAGCCAAGGTAACCTAACAAATACATTTACCAGGGTCTTGTAGTTAAGCTAACAGCTAAGGTAACCTAACAAATACATTTACCAGGGTCTCCTAGCTAATGTAACAGGTCCCTATCAGGTGTAGTATGTCACTCTTGCAGTTTGATCCTTATGTGATTCAAAGCAATACTTACTTAAATACTTGTTTGAGTTATTTGCAACTTCTTAGCTAATTGACTGGACTATTACTAGCTGGTTAACGAGTGCTTGACAAGTGCTTGACTACTTATTGTGATGATAAGTTGTTAACTAAAACAATTGTGTATCTGCAACAATTACAGTCCCCAGCCAGATGAGCGAATTGGTGCCAGGCTGCTCCAATCCCCGATAACGGGATAACAGGGCTGACAGACAGCAATTGGAAAGGATTGGAAAGAAGACCTCAATTTGCAGTCTCTGGAAACGGCTCCTCTCAATGTAAGGGCAAGATACCCGTTCGAGGAAGATGTTGTAAATGCCCAAGGAAAGTGGACTAGAGCTGATGAAGGCATCCAATACCTAAGGGAATTAGCTGTGTTGGAAGTCATCTATGGTGATCTGGATAATGCTGAGGCCTCCACAGATCCAGACGATGTCCAGTGTACACGGGCCATGTTGAGAAAAGTGATTCAGAGTGCCCCAGCTACATATTCTAATATCTTGGCAATGGTGTATCATCCAGACATGGATATACCAACAGTGGAGAGAATATCTTCTTGGTTACGAAACTATGAAGAGAGCCTCTGCACCTCCTCACCAGTATGGGATGATGGCCTGACTGTCGAACTGCCCCAAGAATTCGGTCATCCACTGGCCTGACCAGGAGAAAAGGAAGTCCTAGACGTAGGAGTACACCATAAAATGAACCCTGGCTCTTTTTACGTGGACAAGGAGAGGATATGAGGAAATGGGATGGTGAAATCACTTTTAAGCTGGAAGCGCGTGTACGTGAACTAAGGAGGAAGACAGCTGTTAGAAAAGGACCACCCAAGAGGGCTGTCAGCATAGCAGCTACAATAAAAAGATGACAATAAGCAATCTCCAAGACATAGAAGAACTGCAACCACTTCCTTCATAGCCAATGAGGAGACTTCAAGTCTAAAATTGCAAGGATCAGATAGCAAATACTCTGATGAAGAATAAAAATAGAGGGTCCCTGCCTCCAGCCAGAAGGAGGAAAGGGATGACCGAATCTATTGGACTGTGTGGGGTCAATGGCCTGGCACATCAAAGCCAAAAAGGTATAAAGCCTTAGTAGACAAAGGGGCACAGTGTACATTGATGTCACCAAGGTATAAAGGCACAGATTCTGTTTGGGTCTCTGGAGTGACAGGGGGATGTGAAGAGTTACCTGTATTAGAGGCTGAAGTGAGCTTAACAGGGGAAAAATTTGGAAAAGCACCCCATTGTGACTGGTCTAAAAGCCCCTTGTATTCTTGGCATAGATTACCTGAGGAGAGGGTACTTCAAAGATCCCAAGGGGTATCAATGGGCTTTTGGTATAGCCACTGTAGATACAGAGTAAATCATATAACTCTCCAGTTTACCTGGCCTCTCAGAAGACGTTTTTGTTGTGGGATTGCTGCAAGTTCAAGAGCAACAGGTACCAATTGCTACCAGGATGGTGCACCAGAGGCAATATCGCACGAACGCAGATTCCCTGGCTCCCATCTGTGAGTTGATTCATCAACTGGAGGCTCAAGCAATAATTAGAAAAACTCACTCCCCATTTAATAGTCCCATATGGCCTGTGAAAAGATCTGATGGAGGGTGGAGGTTAACAGTAGACTATCATGGCTTGAATGAAGTGACACCATCACTGAGTGCTGCTGTACCAGACATGTTAGAGCTCCAGTATGAACTGGAGTCAAAAGCAGCCAAGTGGTATGCTACGATTGACATCGCTAATGCATTCTTCTCAATTCCATTGGCAGCAGAGTGCAGGCCACAATTTGCCTTCACGTGGAGAGGTGTCCAATATACCTGGAATCGATTGCCCCAGGGGTGGAAACATAGTCCTACTATGTTCCATGGTCTAATCCAAACTGTGCTGGAAATGGGTGATGCCCCCAAACATTTAGAGTACATTGATGACATAATTGTATGGGGCAACAAGGCAGAAGAAGTGTTTGAGAATGGGAAGAGAATAATTCAGATTCTCCTAAAAGCTGGTTTTGCTGAAAAAAGAAACAAAGTAAAGGGACCTGCACAAGAGATACAGGTTTTGGGCATAAAATGGCAAGTTGGACGTTGACATGTGCCTCTGGATGTTCTGAACAAAATAGCCACTATGTCTCAACCTACTAATAAGAAATAAACACAAGTTTTCCTGGGCTTTGTGGGATTCTGGAGGATGCATATTCCAGGTTCTAGCCAGCTTGTGAACTCTCTTTTTAGAGTAACCAGAAAGAAGAACTATTTAAGTGGGGCGTTGAGGAACAACAAGCTTTTCAACAAATTAAACAGGAAATAGCTCGTGCAGTCGCCCTTGGGCCCATCCGTACAGGACCAGATATGCAGAATATCCTCTACACTGCCGCTGGAGAGCATGGTCTCACCTGGAGATTCTGGCAGAAAACTTCTGGAGAAATCCGACGTCGACCATTAGGGTTTTGGAGCTGAGGATATCAAGGATCAGAAGCCCACTACACACCAACTGAAAAAGAAATACTAGCAGCATATGAGGGACTTTGAGCTGCTTCAGAAGTCATTGGCACAGAAGTTTACCTCCTCTTGGCACCACGTCTGTCTGTGTTACACTGGATGTTCAAAGGGAAAACCCCTTCTATGCATCATGCAACCAGCGCTACATGGAGTAAGTGGATGGTGCTGATTACCCAATGATCTAGGCTGGGGAAATCTAACTGCCCAGGAATCCTGGAAGAGATCATGGACTGACGAGAAGGCAGGTATTTTGGAGCATTGCCTGAGGAAGTAGTTTGTGCCCAAGAGGCACCACCATATAATGAACTATCAGAAGATGAGAGGCATTATGCTTTGTTTACTGATGGATCCTGCCGTGTGGTAGGAAATCATCGTAAGTGGAAAGCTGCTGTGTGGAGTCCCACACGACGAGTTGTTGAGGCCACTGAAGGAGAAGGTGAGTCGAGTCACTTTGCTGAAGTGAAAGCCATCCAACTAGCTCTAAAGATTGCAGAAGGAGAGAAGTGGCCAGTACTCTATCTTTACACTGACTCCTGGATGGTGGCTAATGCTCTATGGGGATGGCTACAGCAATGGAAGAAGACCAACTGGCAGCGCAAGGGTAAACCCATCTGGGCTGCTGCATTATGGCAAGACATTGCCGCTCGGGTGGAAAACATGACTCTGAAAGTACGTCATGGAGATGCTCACGTGCCCAAAAGCCGTGCCACTGAAGAACAATTGAACAACGAACAGGTCGACAAAGCTGCCAAATTGAAGTAGCTCAGGTAGACCTAGACTGGGAGCGTAAAGGTGAGCTATTTATAGCTCGATGGGCCCATGAAACATCAGGGCATCTGGGAAGAGATGCAACATATAGATGGGCTCATGATCGAGGGGTGGACTTGACCATGGAAGCCATTACACAGGTCGTTCACGAATGTGAAACGTTCTGCAGTCAAGCGAGCCACATGAATCAAGTCTCCCTGGAACAGAGGTCGATGGCTGGGTTTTCAATATGGTGAGGCTTGGTAAATTGACTATGTTGGACTGCTGCGACGAATACACCAAGGCAAGCATTATATGCTCACCATTGTGGAAGCAGCTACCGGTTGGTTGGAAACATACCCTGTAAATCATGCCACTGCATGAAATACTGTCTTGGGTCTTGAAAGGCAAGTTTTGTGGCGTCAGGGTACTCCAGAAAGAATTGAATCAAACAATGGGACTCATTTTCGAAATAATCTCATAAACTCCTGGGCAGAGAAACATGACGTTGAGTGGATATACCACATCCCCTAACACCCACAAGCCTCTGTAAAGATTGAAAGGTATAATGGATTACTAAAGACCATGTTGGGAGCACTGGGCGATGGGGCATGGACGCAGTGGGTTAAAATTTAGCAGAAGCCACTTGGCTGGGTAACAGCAGAGGTTCAACTAACCGTCCTGGTCCTATCCAAAAAAAACCACTACATACTGTGGGAGGAGGCAATGTCCCTGTAGTGCACCAAGGGAAATGGCAGGGGAAGGCATTATGGGTTGCACCTCCCATGGGAAAGATGAAACCCATTTGTGGGATTTTCTTTTCTCAAGGGCCTTGGTGTACTTGGTGGGTGATGAGAAAGGATGGGGAAGCTTGATATAGTCCTCAAGGAGACTTAATCTTGGGGGAAAAATAACCCATGATGTGAATTATCTGTTGTAGACGATGAGGTATGAACTTTTCAAGAAAACTGGACAAGTGGACAAACCAAGCCGGTGCTGGTTCTCAACACTGAACACACTGCTTCCCCTGGCCTGGATATCCATCTTGATGGATGGGACATAAGTTATGGCCATCTCCAGTGAACATCTGCAGAGGATGAAAGATATAATAATGTTGTTTGTTTATTTGATGCAAGATGCAAGAGGGAATACAAGAATGATGTTTGTCTGTTGAAGAGTGGGGGTACTGGTTAATGAGAGTAAATAAGAACGTATATGGGTTGTTAAGACGATTTTTCTAAGCATGACATAAATGGTATGGAATAAGGGGTGGAGACTGTAGTGGATCTGGGATGGAAGTGACTTTCCATAGCAGCTCTTGCAGTGCTTTGCTTACTGTTGATATCAATATTATGACTACTGCTCGCACAGCATCAGGGCTGTCCCTTCAGCATTCCTTACCCCACCTTCAACAATAGCTGTGGGTGAGCACAGTCTTGGAAGTGACCACGGCCAGAACAGTTGACCCAGGCTGACCAAGGAGATATTCCATACCATAGAAAGTCAGCTCACTAATATATACTGGGGGAGAGGAGCAGGAAAGGGAGGCAAGATTCATTTCTGGTCTTCCAAAAGTAACCGCTACGGGTACTGAAGCCCTGCTTCTTGGTCTTAGCTGTAACCTTAGCCAGCAGAACCTGGTAAATATATTTGTTACATTACCTTAGCTGTTACCTTAACCACAAGACCCTGGTATATGTATTCGTTAGGTTACCTTTGCTGTTACCTTAGTTGTTACTAAAAAAAATGGGACTAATATCTTTTTTGGACCAATCACTGTGATTTTGGAAATTTTGTGCTTGTTGGGAACCAAACAAGGTGAAGGGCTAAATTCATAGATGGACATTTTATGCATTCTTATGTTAGCAAATGTGATTCTTTTTTTTTGAGCTGTACAAAAACCCTGAAAATGGTAACTAACAAGGAAGCATGTATGGAGGAGTTATCCCCGGTGTTTTCCCAGCGCTGCATAATAAAGAAGTGCCTGGCTTATCTGCATTCCTGTGTAGGATACATTTTTCGCGATTGCGGATCCGTCAACAGTTTTGGCAACCTAGTTGGGACCTTGCGAGTGAGACTGGACGGGATCGGATGCTGATCGAACTCAAGCGTGCACCGAGGGATTCTCGTGGAGGACAATCACCTGGACCCTTACAGCTCCTCGCAACGTTCCCTAGAGTGGTAAGGCTCTTCTAATTGGTTGGGGGTGGAACCTCGTGAACTAGCCTATAAGTCGCGGTGTCAGAGACCCCGCTTGGTTGGGCCCACGAAAAGCCAAAAGAAGCCTGCCAGTAAGACGGAGCGAAAGTTCCGTTGGTTGGGCTCGAGGATTGTCGTGTTGGTATTGGGAGACTAGGCACCACCCATAAGCGAAAGTGAAAGCGAAAGCGATCGCAGGGTTGGCATTGGTATTGCAGTCCGTAAGTCCGACGAAGTGATCGCAGGACTGATATTGGTAATTGCCAATTGGTAATTGGCAATTGGTAATTGGTATAAGTTTGCCCACATAAGTATATGGTAAAGGTACCTATTGATTTTAGTTTGTACATTGATTTGTACATTGGTTTGTATATTTCCTTGTATATTGCTTTGTGTACATATATGTATATTATTGTATATTGTGTTTTGAGCTGTCTGTGTGTGTGTGACTGTGCAATTGTGCACAAAGCGAGTGCGGAGCTTTGATCCACGGTTTTGTGATCCCGCAAGGGGTGCAGTCGGAGAGAAGCAAAGGGAAAGAACGAAATGACTGTTGAGAAAGTATTTGTTACTAAAAGGATTTTGAAATGGCAAACAAAGTACCTGAGACTTCACCCCTTGGTTGTTTGTTGGCACACTGGAAGGAATTTAAGGGTGATTTTCACAAAGATCAACTTATAGGGTACTGTAATCATGCGTGGTTGTTGTATGATTTGGATAGTGGGGAAAAGTGGCCCTTAAATGGGACTTTGAATTATAATACAATTGTGCAATTAATGTTATTCTGTAAGAGGGGAAGAAAATGGAATGAGGTCCCATATGTACATCTTTTCTTTTACCTTCGAGAAAAATCAGATTGACAAAAGAAATGCAAATTAGATAAGCAGGCATGTACCCAAATGCCATTAACCATAAAAAAGATGAAGGCTAAAGAGAATTGTTCTGCCTGTACTCTTACTAAAACTTGTTGCAAACATTTGGCTATAAAACAAAAGGAAAAGGAGCATGATAATACGGAGTCGGAATTGGACATAGCTCCATCTGCCTCCATAGCTCCTATTCCATTATATCCCCCTCTTCCATCATTATCTGATTCTGAGATTGATAGCCCAGTCAGGCGACCGGCATTCGGACTTAATGATTTACGTCCCCGCCCAAATAGTAGTAGTTCGAGATAGGAGGAGGAATCAGACTTGGACTCGTCTCCACCTATATCCAGGAGAACGAGACAGCGTACTCATTTGATAACTCCTCTAAAAACACGGGATGGAAGACGTTTGATAGCCCCCTTGAGACAGGGAGTTGGGCAACATGGACCAGTGTATGTAAAAGTGCCCTTCTCTCCCTCAGATCTAATAATATGGAAAGAATCAACTGGTCCTTATAGAGAGGATCCTGGTAAAGTGGGGAGAATAATGGGAATGATAATGAAAACTCAAAATCCTGATTGGGAGGATATACAGGTGATTTTAGATACTCTTATGGACTCTAGTGAAAAACAAATGGTTTTGAGAACCGCTCAAATGCGGGCAGAAGAAGATGTCCATGCTCAGACAGTAGGGGGTACCATAGATCAGAATTTCCCTACAGGGGACCCACAATGGGATCCGAATAGGGACGATCATATGCAGAGACTGAAAAGGTACCAACAGTGGATTATATATGGGGTCCAAAATGCCATGCCCAAAACTATAAATTGGTCTAAATTATATGATGTGAGACAGGAGAAGAAAGAATCCCCAACAGCATTCTTAGAAAGGCTGAAGGAAGCAGTTCGTAAATATACCAACTTGCAACCTGAAGCCGAAGAAAATAAGGCACAATAGCCTTAATATTTCTGGGGCAATCACAGGAGGACATTAGAAAAAACACCAAAAACTGGAAGGAACAGATATACGAAATTTGGAAAAATTAGTGGAAGTAGCTTGGAAAGTTTATAATAATAGAGATAAAGAAAATGAGATAAGGAAAGAAAGACAATTACTTGCAGTAGTGAATAGGATCCCTGGATTTTCAAATCAAGGACGAGGACAAAGCTCTATGAGAGGAGGGATGAGAGGAAGGGGAAGAGGACAAGTTGGCAGAACCTCCCTTGGAACTAATCAATGTGCTTTTTGCGGGGACATTTAAGAAGGACATTGGAAAAATGAATGCCCTAAATTAGCTGGTCAACATACTAAATTGATGGTCTTGGGAGAATATATGGATTGATGAGGACCAGAGGTGAACCCAGCTGAGTCTCTGGTTACAATTAAGCTGGGAGAAAAATAGGTTACATTTTTGGTGGATACAGGTTTAACCTTTTCTGTATAAAACAGCCAAAAAGGAAAACTTGGAATTAAAACTGCAAATATTGTGGGAGCCACAGGGAAAGAGGAAAATCGACCATTTTTGCAACCCTTAAATTTATAATTTAGAAATAAAGTTATAACACATGAATTTTTGTATGTTCCAGAGTGTCCCATACCCCTAATGGGGGGTTAACTTGTTATCTAAGTTAAATGTACAAATTCTCATTGAAAACGGAGACTTGTTAATAAAAATACCTGAATCAAAGACGGGAAAAATATAGATGATAAAAGAAAAAACAAAGGTGCTAGAACTACCTCCAGAATTGGAGAATGCAGTGATCTCAAAAGTGTGGGAAACTCAGATTCCAGGAAAATCAAAACTGGAACAACTAGTCAAAATTGAAATAAAAGAAAAAGCAAAATTGGTCAGAGTATGACAATACCCAATGAAACGTGAGGCAACAAAAGGATAAAAAGTATTAATTGATAAATTTCTGAAATATCAAATTCTAGAAGAATGTGAGTCAGAGTATAATACACCTATCTTACCAGTATGGAAATTGAATGGAGAGTATAAGTAATTTCAGGATTTAAGACACATAAATCAGATTGTGAAAGATATACATCCAGTTGTAGCAAATTTGTATACCTTACTCACAGCTCTGAGAGAAAATTATCAGTGGTTTACAGTGCTTGATTTAAAAGATGCTTTCTTTTGTATCCCTTTGGAAAAGGAAAGTCGTAAACTATTTGCTTTTGAGTGGGAAAGCCCCCAAACAGGACACAAGGTGCAGTTAACATGGACACGGCTACCCCAACGATTCAAGAACAGTCCAGCTATCTTTGGAAAACAACTAGCAAAAGAACTGGAACTTTGGACTAATGAAAAGACAGTGACACCAAGACCAGAGCATCTGCTTCTCTAATATGTGGATGACATTCTGATTGCCACAACGGGAAGGTCAGCATGCATACAGGTAACCACTGAACTTTTAAACTTTTTTGGGGATTAAATGGGTACAAGGTATCAAAAGAATAACTCAAATAGCAGTCAAACAGTGATCTATTTGAGCCTTGAAATTTCAAAAGGAGAACGGAGACTGGGGACAGATGGAAAGGAAGTGATTTGTGCTGTTCTGGAACCACACACTGTGCATGAGTTGCGGGCATTTTTGTGAATGATGGGATGGTGCAGGCTTTGGATCATGGATTATGGTCTTATAGCCAAACCGTTATATGAAGCCCGAAAATCTACCCCTTTTACATGGGGCAAAGAACAGCAAGAAGCTTTCCTGAAGCTTAAAATAGCTCTGATGACAGCCTCAGCCTTAGGCTTGCCAGATCTAAACAAAGACTTTCAGTTATTTCTTCATGAACAACTCTAGGAGTTCTGACGCAGGAACTAGGAAGCTGGAAGAGACCAGTGGGATATTTTTCGAAATAAATGGATTTGGTTAGCAAGGGATGACCTTCTTTCCTGCGAGCAGTAGCTACCACTGTCACACTGATCCAAGAAGCAAGAATGTAGACTTTGGGAAGGACTATTACAGTCTATGTCCCACATATGGTAACCACAGTCTTGGAGCAAAAGGGGGGACATTAGTTATCCCCAAGCCGAATGATGAAATACCAGGTAATTCTCACTGAGCAGGATGATGTAGTGTTCAAAACAACTAACCTTCTACATCCTGCAGTGTTTCTGAGTACTTCACAGGAAGAGCAACAACTGGAACACGACTGTGTTGCAACCATTGAACATACTTATTCCAGCAGAGAGGACCTGAAGGATGATCCTCTTGAACATCCTGAATGGGAACTGTTCACAGATGGAAGCAGCTTCATCGTTAATGGAACTCGCCACGCGGTATATGCGGTAACAACCGAAAACACGGTTATTGAAGCAAATGCGTTGCATGGAAGAAAGAACTGATTGCATTGACACGTGCTTTGGAGTTAAGTAAGGGAAAATGAGTTAGTATTTGGACTGATTCAAAATATGCTTTTGGAGTAGTCCATGTCCATGGCACCCTGTTGAAAGAAAGAGGACTACTGTCCTCTCAGGGAACAAACATTAAGCAGCAAAAGGAAATCTTGCAACTGCTAAGTGGCAGTGCAGGAACCAGTTCAAGTGGCAATCATGCACTGTAAAGCACATCAGACAGGGAACTCAAAGACTGCAAAATAGCACAACATACAGTCTCACAAATGGCAATCATCCCCACCAGAACAGTAGCACTTCCTAAGGAGCCACCAAAATATTCAGGGGAGGATGAGAAATTGGCTAAGTTACTAAATGCAGAGAAAAATTCAGAAGGTGGTGGACGACAAGTACAGGTCAGGTAGTATTGCCTCCCTTAATCATGAGAGAGATTATGAAAACAAAGCATAGGGAGTGTCACTGGGGTGCAGAAGCTATGACTCAGCTTCAGAAAAAAAGTATAATATGAAAACAAATGTTGGAAATGGCCAAATCAGTAATTTTGAAATGTGAATTTTTCTTTAAAGAACAATCCAATAGTACAAAAAGAGTATAGATGGGCACATAAAAAAAAAAAAAAGACTTGAATGGGACAAGGAGATTATTGGCAAATTGATTTTACAGATTTTCCTAAATGCAATGGATATAAATATATGTTGGTTGGGATTTACACCTTTTCCAGATGGCCAGAAGTCTTTACCTGTTGGACCAATAAGACTAAGGAAACAATTAAATGGCTCCTGCAAGAAATTATTCCAAGGTTTGGAGTTCCATTTGGAATATCTTCAGACAGAGGACCACATTTCGTTGCCAATGTGGTACAAGAGGTAAGCAAAGTCCTAGGAATTTCCTGGGATTTACATGCCACTTGGAGACAGGAATCAAGAGGAAAAGCGGAAAGAATGAATCAGACCCTAAAAAGGACAAATTAGAAAAATTTGTCAGGAGGCTACATTAAAATGGCCTCAGACGCTTCCACTTGCATTGCTACAGAATAAGAGTGAAATCTCGAAGTTGAATGTCAGTAAGTATGTATGGAAAACCCTATGAGGTTCCTGAACCAAATCCAAACATGTATGTGATGGGAAACCAATATGCTTCCTCTTGGAAAAAAAACTCTGAACCATCTCTGAAGTGCAGTAGTGTGGAATCGACGTCTGACTTTGTAAAAATCCATTAAACAACATCCTGCCTGGAGGTTATGTCTACATAAAGACCTGGAATGAAGAACCTCTGCAAGAAAGGTGGAAGGGACCATACCAGATGTTGCTGACCACCTTCACTGCAATCAAGATTGCTGAATCAGATGCCTGGATCCACTACACTCAAGTGAAGAAGACACCATCAAGTCCATGGAAGTGGGAGAGTTTTAGGAAATCCTGAGATACTGAAGTTAACTCTGAAACGTAACTGTTTGTTTTTGTTGATTTTTCAGTCTATTTTGGTGGAAACATGGATCAAAATTGGAGGGTCAAAACAATTTGTTTTGAATGTGTAGGCCCATACTCCAGTCCAAACAGAAATTGACTTTGAACCGGTTATTCCAATACCAGGAAATTAGGTAAGACATGAATACACCCTGGATAGATAAAGTTTTTGAGAGACTGGGCCTGGACCTAAAATCCTGGATAAAGTCACTGATTGAAAGACTTCTGCTCTTGATTATAATGTATATGATTTGGCATATCGTTGTATCAAAAGAGAAATAATACAAAGAGCACGATGAAGCAATAGAATCTTGACAGCATTCTCAAGAGCCAATGATTGGTTCAAAAGTGATCCACCACCATATGAAAATCATGGTTTTGTTATGGAGACAACAGAAATACAAGTGTGCAAGTATTGGACTGTGATTATCAATTCTTTCAAAAGGGACGAAATATTGCAGATACACAATTATTTTAGTTAACAATTTATCATCACAATAAGTAGTCAAGCACTTGTTAATCACCTAGTAATAGTTCAATCAATTAGCTAAGCACTTGCAAATGATTCAAACACCTATTGATTAAGTAAGTATTCATTTGAATCACATAAGGATCAAACTGAAAGAGTTACATACCACACCTGATGGGGACCTGTTACCTTAGCCAGGAGACTGTGGTAAATGTATTTGTTAGGTTACCTTGGCTGTTACCTTAGTTGTTACTAAAACAAAGGGACTGTCATCTTTTTTTTGACCAATCACTGCGATTTTGGAAATGTTGTGTTTTATGGGAAAAAATCAAGGTGAAGGGCTAAATTGATAGATGGATATTTTATGCATGCTTATGTTGGCAAATTCGATTCTTTTGTTTGAGCTGTAGAAAAACCTTGAAAAAGGTAAGTTAGTAGATAAGTTTTTCGCGATTGCGGATCCGTCTTCATATGGGATTTGAGATAGCTCCCACAGGAAAGCATCTGCAAAGGTGGCACACTGCTGGCTGATACGTGAAACAGGGACAACAGAAGGTGTGGTCTGCGTACCTCCTTTTTTGTAGCAGAGGTGTAAATTCTTTCAGCAGCCTGTATTTTCAATGGGAGCTGCGCAGCCCAAGTGCACGGGATTGGAGATAGGTCTTACAGGAAAGCAGCTGCAAAGGTGGCACAGTGCTAGCTGATAGGCTACATAGGGACCTACCTACCACTGTAGGTGGGGTCTGCGTACCTCCTTTCTGGTAGATCCCAGATGCAGTGGTGTAATTTCTACCGGCAGCCTGTACTTTTTCAGTGGTAGGTGAGCAGACCAATTATGTGGGATTGGAGTTAGCTCCCAAAGGAATGCAGCTGCAATGGTCGCTCAGCTCTGGTTGATAGACTACACGGGAATTAACATACTCTTGTAGGTGGGGTCTGCATACCTGTTTCTTTCAGCTCCCAGACCCAGTGGCGTAACTTCTACTGGCAGCCTGTATTTCAAATGGGAGCTGAGCAGGCCAAGTGGGCAGGATTGGAGATAGCTCCAACAGAAAAGCAGTTGCAAAGGTGGCACAGTGCTGACTGATAGACTATACCTGCAGCCTGTATGTTTTCAATGGGAGTTGAGCAGGAAAGATGCGCGAGATTTGAGATTGCTACCATAGGAAAGCAGCTGTAAAGGTAGCACAGTGCTGGCTTATAGGCTACTTGAGGGTCTACGTACCATTGTAAGTGGGGTCTCCGTACTTGCTTTCTTGTAGCTCCCAGAAGGAGTGATGTAATTTTTACAGACAGCGTATATTTTTTCATTGGGAGCTGAGCAGACTAAGTGTGTGGGATTGGAGATAGCTCCCAAAGGAAAGCATCTACAAAGGTGGCACAGAGCTGGCTGATAAGTTACATGGGGACCTACGTACCACTCTAGGTGTGATTCTGCGTACCTGCTTTCTTGTAGACCCCAGACACAGTGGCAGAATTTATACCGGCAGTCTTTATTTTCAAAGGGAGCAGAGCAGGCCAAGGGCGTGATATTGGAGATAGTTCCCACAGGAAAGGAGTTGCAAAAGTTGCACAGTGCTGACTGATAGGGTACACAAAGACCTATGTACCTCTGTAGGTGGTGTCTGCTTACCATCTTTCTTGTAGCTCCCAGAGGCAGTGGCGTAACATCTACCAGCAGCCTGTATTTTCAATGGGAGCTGAGAAGGCGAAGTACGAGGGATTGAAGATAGCTCCCAGACGAAAGGAGCTGCAATAGTGGCACAGTACTGGCTGATAGGCTACACGGGGACCTACGTACCACTGTAGGTGGGGTCTGCTTACCTGCATTCTTGTAGTTCCCTCCAGCAGTGACGTAAGTTCTACTGGTAACCTGTATTTTTTTGAAATGGGAATTGAGCAGGCCAAGTGCACGGGATTGGAAATAGCTCCCAAAAGAAAGCGGCTGCAAAGGTGCCACTGTGCTGGCTGATAGGCTACACCGGGACTTAAGTACCACTGTAGGTGGAGTTGGCGTACCTGCTTACTTGTAACTCCCAGACACAGTGGCTAACTTCTTCCAGTAGACTATATTTTCAATGGGAGCGAAGCAGGTCAAGTGCAAGTATTGCCAATACACAATTACTTTAGTTAACAACTTATCATCACAATAAGTAGTTAAGCACTTTTCATTCAACTTGTAATAGTTCAATCAATCAGGTACTTGCAAATAACTCAAACCCCTATTGATAAAGTAAGTATTCATTTGAATCACATAAGGATCAAACTGCAAGTGTTACATACCACACCTGATGGGGATCTGTTACCTTAGTTACAAGACCCTGGTGAATATATTTGTTAGGTTACCTTAGCCAGGAGACCCTGGTAAATGTATTCGTTAAGTTACCTTGGCTGTTACCTTAATTATTAATAAAACAAAGGGACTGATATCTTTTTTTTGACCAGTGACTGTGATTTTTGAAAGTTTTGTGTTTTTTGGGAACCGATCAAGGTGAAGGGGTAAGTTGATAGATGGATATTTTATGCATGCTTGTGTTCACAAATGTGATTCTTTTGTTTGAGCTATATAAAAACCCTGAAAATGGTAAGTAAAAAGGAAGCACATATGGAGGAGCTATCCCTGTTTTTTTTCCCAGCACTTCATAATAGACAAGTGCCTGCTTATCTGCATTCCTGTGTAGATAACTTTTTCATGATTGCGGATCCCTCAACCACTGTAGGTGGGGTCTATGTACTTGCTTTTTTGTAGCTCCCAGAGGAAGACATTTAACTTCTACTGGCAGTCTGTATTTTCAATGGGAACTGAACAGGCCAAGTGTGCAGGAAAGAGATAGATCAAGCAGGAAATCAGCTCCAAACGTGGCACAGTGCTAGTTGATAAGCCTACACAAGGTCCTACGTACTACAGTTTCTTGGGTCTTCATACCTGCTTTCTTGTTTTTGCCAGATGCAGTGGCGTAACGTCTATAGGTAGCCCGTATTTTCACTGGGAGCAGAGCAGGACAAGTGCATGGGATTGCAGATAGCTAATAAAGAAAAGCAGCTGCAAAGGTGGGACAGTGCTAGCTGATAGGCTAATGGGGACCTACAAACCACTGTAGGCGAGGTCTGCATACCTGCTTTCTGGTAGCTCCCAGAGGAACTGACGTAACTTCTACCTGCAGCCTGTATTTTTTAATGAGAGTTTACCAGGCTAAGTGCGCGGGATTGGAGATACCTCCCAAAGGAAAGCAGCTACAAAAATGGGACAAAGGTGGCTCATAGGCTACACGGGGACATATGTACCACTATAGGCGAGGTCTGCATACCTGCTTTCTGGTAGCTCCCAAAGGCAGTGGCGTAACATGTACCAGTAGGCTTTATTTAAAATGGAATCTGAGCAGGCCAAGTGCACGGTGTTGGATATAGCTCCCAGAGGAAAGTAGTTTGGGGATAGTTTGACTCTGTCTGGATGTCAGGTGCCAACCACACCGCTCTGTCCCCCACTTCCTCAGCATGCAAGGGAAGGGGAGAAAATGAGAGTCTCATGGATTGAGATAAAAGCAGTTTAATAAAGAAACAGCAAAGTCGCGCCCACGGGAAGAGAAACAAAAGTAGATAAAACTTGTTACTCTCTACTTCCGTCCACCTACAGAGAAACAGGGCTTTGGTATGCGTAGCGGTTGCTTTTGAATGGCCAGAAATGAATCTTGCCTTCCATTCCTGCTCATCTCCCCCAGTTTATATTCGTGAGCTGAGATCATATGGTATGGAATATCTCCTTGGTCAACCTGGGACAGCTGTTCTGGCCATGGTCCCTCCCAAGATTGGTGAAGGTAGGGGAAAGAATGCTGGAGGGACAGTCCTGATGCTGTGAGATCAGTAGTCATAATATTGATATCAACAGTAAGCACAGCACTGCAAGAGCTGCTGTGGAAAGTCACTAACATCCCAGACGCACTACAGTCTCCACCCCTTATTCCATACCATTTATGTCATGCTTAGACAAACCATCTTAACAACCCATATACATTCTTATATACCCTCATTAACAAGTACCCCCACTCTTCAACAGACAAACATCATTCTTGTATTCCCTCTTGCATCTTGCATCAAACAAACAAACAACATTCTTATATCATTCATCCTTTGAAGATGTTCACTGGAGCAAGCCATAACTTATGTCTCATCCATCAAGATGGATATCCAGGCCAGGGGAAACAGTGTATTCAGTGTTGGGCACCAGCACCGGCTTGGTTTGTCCACTTTATCCGGTTTTCTTGCAAAGTTCATACCTCATCGCCTACAACAGATAACTCACATCACAGGCTATTTTTCCCCAAAGGTTAAGTCTCTTTGAGGCATACATTGAGTTTCCCCATTCTTTCTCATCACCCAAGAAGTACACCCAGGCCCTTGAGCAAAGACAATCTCACAAATGGGTTTCCTTTTTCCCATGGGAGGTGCAACCCATAATGCCTTCCCCAGTCATTTCCCTGGGTACACTACAGGGACCTTATCTCCTCCCACAGTATGTAGTGGTTTTGTTTGGGCAGGACTGGGACGGTTACCTGAACCTCTGCTGTTTACCAGCCAAGTGACTTCTGCTAAATTTTTATCCCACTGCTTCCATGCCCCATTGCCCAGTGCTCTCAACATGGTCTTAAGTTATCTGTTATATCTTTCAATCTTTCCATTGACTTGTGGGTGATAGGGGATGTGGTATATCCACTCAATGCCATGTTTCTTTGCCCTGGAGTTTATGAGATTATTTCGAAAATGAGTCCCATTGTCTGATTCGATTCTTTCTGGAGTACCATGTCGCCACAAAACTATCCTTTCAAGACCTAAGACAGTATTTCGGGCAGTAGCATGGTTTACAGGGTATGTTTCCAACCAACCGGTAGTTGCTTCCACCATGGTGAGGATATAACGCTTGCCCTGATGTGTTTGTGGTAGCGGTCCAACATAGTTGGTGTTTCACATCCGTCGGTGACCTGTGTAATGGCTTCCATGGTCAAGTCCACCCCTCGATCATGAACCCATCTATATGTTGCATCTCTTCTCAGATGTCCTGATGTTTCATGGGCCCATCCAGCTATAAATAGCTCACCTTTATGCTCCCAGTCTAGGTCTACCTGAGCTACTTCAATTTTGGCAGCTTTGTCTGTGGCACGGCTTTTGGGCACGTGAACATCTCCATGACGTACTTTCAGAGTCATGTTTTCCACCCGAGCGGCAATGTCTTGCCATAATGCAGCAGCCCAGATGGGTTTACCCTTGCGCTGCCAGTTGGTCTTCTTCCATGGCTGTAGCCATCCCCATAGGGCATTAGCCACCATCCAGGAGTCAGTATAAAGATAGAGTACTGTCCACTTCTCTCGTTCTGCAATCTTTAGAGCTAGTTGGATGGCTTTCACTTCAGCAAACTGACTCAACTCACCTTATCCTTCAGTGACGTCAACAACTCGTCGTGTGGGACTCCACACAGCAGCTTTCCACTTACGAAGATTTCCTATAACGTGGCAGGATCCATCAGTAAACAAAGCATAGTGCCTCTCATCTTCTGATAGTTCCTTATATGGTGATGTCTCTTGGGCACGAGTTACTTCCTCAGGCAGTGGTCAAAAACACCTGCCTTCTGGCCAGTCCATGATCTCTTCCAGGATTCCTGGGCGATTAGATTTCCCCAGCCAAGATCGTTGTGTAATCAATGCCATCCACTTACTCCATGTAGCGCTGCTTGCATGATGTATAGAAGGGATTTTCCCTTTGAACATCCAGTGTAGCACAAGCAGACGTGGTGCCAAGAGGAGATAAGCCTCTGTGCCAATGAATTTTGAAGCAACTCTAAGTCCCTTATATGCTACTAGTTTTTCTTTTTCAGTTGGGATGTAGTGGGCGTCTGATCCTCGATATCCTGGGCCCCAAAATCCTAATGGTCAACCTCGGGTTTCTCCAGATGTTTTTTGTCAGAGGGTCCAGGTGAGACCATGCTCTCCAGCGGCAGTGTAGAGGATATTCTGCACATCTGGTCTTGTACGGATGGGCCCAAGGACGACTGCACGAGCTATTTCCAGTTTTATTTGTTGAAAAGCTTGTTGTTGCTCAAGGCCCCACTCAAAACATTTCTTCTTTCTGGTTACTCTAAAAAGATGGCTCACAAGCTGACCAGAACCTGGGATATGTATCCTTCAGAATATTACAAGGCTCGGGAAAGGTTGTGTTTCTTTCTTAGGAAGTTTTAGGAGAATCTGAATTCTTTTCCCTTTCTCAAACACTTCTTCTGCCTTGTTTCCCCATAAATTTATGTCATCAATGTACTGTACATGTTCGGGGGCGTAATGCATTTCCAGCACAGTTCTTCATCAGAGTATTTGCTATCTGATCCTTGCAATTTTAGACTTGAAGTCTCCTCATTGGCATCGAAGGAAGTAGTTCCAGTTCTTCTATGTCTTGGAGATTGCTGATTGCTCTTTTGTTCTGGCAGCTACTATGCTGACAGCCCTCTTGGGTGGTCCTTTTCTAACAGCGGTCTTCCTCCTTATTTCACGTACATGCGCTTCCAGCTTAAAAGTGGGTTCACCATCCCATTTTCTCATATCCTCTCCTTGGCCACGCAAAAAGCGCCAGGGTTCATTTCGTGGTATACTCCTGCGTCTAGGACTTCCTTTTCTCCTGATCAGGGCAGTGGATTACCGAAATCTTGGGGCAGTTCTGCCAGTCAGGCCATCATTCCACACTGGTTCAGAAGGTGCAGAGACTCTCTTCATAGTTTTGTAACCAAGAAGATATTGTCTCCACTGTTGGTATATCCGTGTCTGGGTGATACACCATTGCCAAGATATTAGAACATGTAGCTGGGGCACTCTCAATCACTTTTCTCAACATGGCCCGTGTACACTAGACATCTGGCTCTGTGGATGCCTAGATCACCATAGATAAGTTCAAACACAGCTAATTCCCTTAGGTATTGAATGTCTTCATCTACTCTAGTCCACTTTCCTCGGGCATTTACAGGATCTTCCTTGAATGGGTATCTTGCCCTTACACTTGAGAGGAGCCGTTTCCAGAGACTACAAATTGACGTCTTCTTTCCAATGCCTCTTTCAATTCCCCGGTCCCTAGCAAGAGATCCCAGCTGTTGCGCTTCTCTACCTTCTAATTGCTGACTGTCAGCCCCCTTATCCCAACATCGGAGCAGCCAGGCAACAATCCGCTCACCTGGCTGGCCACTGTAATTGTTGCAGTGTGGAGGAATGGTTAAGGGAGCATGGACATGGATCCCAGGGTATAATGTTAGGCCCGTTGGGGCAAGACAGCCTGAGTTCTAGTTATATGAATTTAATGCACAATCAAGACCAGAGTCAGAGCCATGGTTAAAGCAGTTGCTGTCACGTAGTCAGCGCAGACAGGAGGCCGCTTTCTGCTCCCTCAAGGTCGAACTGTTTTCAGCTAACAAGCTAACAGCTCAAGGTAGGGCTGTTTTCAGCTAACAGCTAATAGTTAAAGGTGGAAAACAACTTCGGGGAAAAATAAGATGGGAAAATGTGACGGAGCTTGCTTATCGCAGAAACCGCAAGTAGGATGAACATGAGAATGTAATCTATTAGCTGCTGTTGCTGAGCTAGCTTTGAAGCTGCTGTGTATATAAGTTAGAGCCTACTTTCAATAAAGTGAAGATTTCTGCTATCACTCACATTGAGTAGGACTGATTTCTTCCCATCCAGCTGAGAATCGGACCCTGGGTTGGTTGCCGCATGAAGTAGGCTTAGAGCTGGTTTTTCAGGCTTCGAGCGTGGTTTTCAGACTTCGAGTCTGGTTTATTTTTCAGGCTTTGAGCCTGGTTTCAGGCTTCGAGCCTGATTTTAAGACTTCGAGTCTGGTTTTTAGGCCAAGAGCCAAAAACTTCATGGCATTGCAGATACACAATTATTTTAGTTAACAACTTATCATCACAATAAGTAGTCAAGCACTGGTTAAGCACTTGTTAATCAGCTAGTAATAGTTCACTCAATTAGGCAAGCACTTGCAAATAACTCAAACACCTATTGATTAAGTAAGTATTCATTTGAATCACATAAGGATCAAACTGCAAGAGTTACATACCACACCTGATAGGTACCTGTTCCCTTAGCTAGGAGACTCTGGTGAATGTATTTGTTAGGTTCCCTTAGCTGTTACCTTAGCCACTAGACCCTGGTAAATGTATTTGATTAGGGTACCTTGGCTGTTACCTTAGTTGTTACTAAAACAAAGGGACTGATATCTTTTTTTGACCAATCACTGTGATTTTGGAAATTTTGTGCTTGTTGGGAACCAATCAAGGTGAAGGGCTAAACTGATAGAGGGACATTTTATGCATGTTTGTGTTGGCAAATGTGATTTTTTTGTTTGAGCTGTATAAAAACCCTGAAAATGGTAACTAACAAAGAAGCACCTATGGAGAAGCTATCCCCTGGGTTTTCCCAGTGCTGAATAACAAAGAAGTGTCTGCTTATCTGCATTCCTGTGTAGATAAGTTTTTAGTGATTTGGGATTCATCAACATAATTTTTTCACATATCTCTAGGTTCTGATGAGATGAGGGACCCAGTAGTTTGCATTTCCTTTTCGATTTCTTTCTTCTCCTGATCTCCTTACTGAAGGACCAGCTTCTTCTTCTAACCTTTCCTCTTCCTCCTCTTCTTCCCTGACTAATCGATGATATGGACTTGACCTCCTTATCCACTGTTTCTTTTTCACTACTGGGGCAACCACTGTGGTTGTTGTTTGATTCCCTGACTCAACCATGGTGGTCTCAGATACAATTTGAGTTTCCACTTCAACCATAGTTCTCTGAGAGGAGTAGAGTGCGGCTCGGTAAGCAGAGGCTAGGCCCCAGTATAGTGCCTGAACCTCATGAGCCTCATTTGGTTTGGCAAGACACCCTTCTATCAGGTGGTGTTACAGTGAAGCAGGGTTTTTTAACTGTTCAACTGTAAAATCCCAGGTTACAGGAGGTGATAATCGTCCTAGGAATTTGCCCAAATTCATCCACACACCCTACTACCCAGGGACTTGCCCCTTTGGGGGGCATTTTAACATGTTTCCTTCCCAAATTGGTTTCTGATATCCAGATGAGTCCAGATTCCACACAATATGTAATATAGTAGCCATATTAATTAGTAATAATTATGTAGTGGGTCTGGGACGGTAGTGATTTTCCACAGCAGCTCCTGCAGTGCTGTGCTTACTGTTGATATCAATATTATGACTACCGCTTGCACAACATCGGGGCTGTCCCTCCAGCATTCCTTCCCCCACCTTCACCAATAGCTGTGAGTGGGCATGATCTTGGGAGGGACTATGGCCAGGACAGCTGACCCAGGCTGACCAAGGAGATATTCCATACCATATGACGTCAGCTCAGGAATATAAACTGGGGGAAAGGAGCAGGAAGGGGAGGCGAGATTCATTTCTGGCCTTCCCAAAGCAACCGCTACGCGTACTGAAGCCCTGCTTCTCGGGAGGTGGCCGGACATCGCTGCTGATGGGAAGTAGAGAGTAACAGCTTATCTGCTTCTGCTTTGCTTCCCGCACGCGCGGCTTTGCTGCTTATTTATTAAACTGCTTTTATCTCAACCCACGAGATTCCCATCTTATTTTCTCCCCTTCCCTGGCTTGCTGAGGAGGTGGGGGGTAAAGCGGTGTGGTGGGCACCTGGCATCCAGCCAGGCTCAAACTACCACAGCCCTTTTGGCGCCCAACGTGGGGCGAGATAATAGCAGATTTACATTAACTGCATTGCAATTACAGTAAACCAATGAGAGCAAAGTTCCTGTGCTGGTCACGGAGCCTTGCTGTTATGCAGCTTATCTTACACTTTCTAATGTTTGGGAACACGATGCTCCTAACATTGACTCTCGGCTGTGCTTTAACCTTAATAGCTTTGCTAAGCTGGCTATATAATTTTGTGAAGAGAATGAAAGGGCCTGGGAACATGATGGCCCAAATAATAATGGCAAGTCTCATTCTGTTACTGATGAATTTAGTGTGCTGTGGGAGCTATCTTGTGGAGGCCATGGGGCAAAGCACCTCTTTCTCCTCAGCTCGGACTGATCTAGACAATTCTGTTACACAGACTTCCCAGGTCCTTAGTCACCCTTATACGAGAGTTTTAATATTACTAATTAACATGGTTGGTATATTATATATCTTGTGGAATCTGGAGTCATCTGGGTATCAGAGAGTACAAATTTGTGATGGAAACATGTTAAAATGCCCCCTGAAGCGGCCAGTCCCTGGGTGGCAAGGTATGTGGATGAATTTAGGCAAATTCCTAGGACGGTTATCACCTCCTGTAACCTGGGATTTTACATCTGAATAGATAAGCCAAGCAGCTCAGCATGTACCCCAATTGGCAATAGCCCTGAAGATTGGTTGTTTATGCAGAGGACTAAAGAACAACTTAAAGGTGACCAGCCTTTGGAGAATTAACTGTCAAAGATATATGATTCCAAGTCCAGGACATCTGGTCTGGGCTATGGGTGATGGCACATGGACATCTCATCTGCCAGTAGATGGGAAAGTTAAACAAATAACTTTGGGATTGCCTACATTATGCCCAATTTGGAAAAAATCTCCCTTTAAGGGCAATTTAGAAAGTTTGCATTTGACAGGAGTTAAAAGATCAAAATTAGACGATGATGATTGGAATGATCCAGGTACTGGAGTAAAAATTGGCTGGGCACTGGAATCTCTCTTAAATCCTATAGTATCCTACTGAAATAGAGAGTGGCTGTATAGATTTACTGGGCAGGTTGAACGTTTGGCAAATGTGAGAAGAAAGGGATTTAAACAACTGAATTTACAATTACAGGCTACCTCTAGAATGGCATTGCAAAACAGAATGAGTCTGGACATGCTATTGCTGAAAGAACATGGGGTGTGTGGCCTCCTAAAAGAGAGTAGACCGTTGTTGCATACACATTCCAAATGTCACCACAGATGTAGAACACGATTTAGATCAATTAGATAACATAGAAAGGGAAACACAGGAAATTAGGGAAGACATGAACACAAGCTGGATAGATAAAATTTTTGAGGGACTTGGCATGGACCTAAAATCCTGGATAAAGTCACGGATTGAAACACTTTTGTTATTGATTATAATGTTTTTGGTAATCTATTTGGCATGTTGTTGCATCAAAAGAGAAATAATACAAAGAACACAATGGAGCAATAGAATCTTGACAGCATTGAGAAGAGACAATTGTTAGTTGTTACTAAAACAAAGGAACTGATATCTTTTTTTGACCAATCACTGTGATTTTGGAAATTTTGTGTTTGTTGGAAACCAATCAAGGTGAAGGGCTAAATTGATAGATGGACATTTTATGCATGTTTGTGTTGACAAATGTGATTCTTTTGTTTGAGCTGTATAAAAACCCTGTAAATAGTAAATAACAATGAAGCTAATATGGAGGAGCTATCCACCCTGTTTTCCCAGCACTGCATAATAAAGAAGTGCCTGGCTTATCTGCATTCCTTTGTAGATAAGTTTTTCTCATTAAGGATCTCTCAACAGTGCAACCTTTGCAACTGCTTTCCTGTGAGAGCTATCTCTTTCACACTCCCTTGTCCTGCTCAGTTCCCATTGATAATACAAGCTGCTAGTAGAAGTTACACCACTACGTGTAGGAGCTACATGAAAGCAGTTACACTGACGCCACATACAGTGGAATGTTGGTCCCCATGTAGCCTATCAGCCAACACTTTGCCACCTTTACAACTGCTTTCCTGTGGGAGCTATCTTCGTTTCCGCACACTTGGACTGTTCAGCTCCCATTTGAAATACAGCCTGCTGGTACATGTTACATCACTGCGTATGAGAGGTACAAGAAAGCAGGTACGCAGACCCCATCTACAGTGGAACGTAGGTCCCTGTGTAGCCTATCAGCCAGCACTGTATCACCTCTACAGCTGCTTTGCTGTGGGAGATATCTCTCATCATACGCACTTGGCCTTCTCAGCTCCCATTGAAAAAATACAGCATCTCAGTAGAAGTTACGCCACTGCATCTGGGACCTAAAAGCAGCAGGTACGCAGACCCCACCTGCAGTGGTACGTTGATTCTCGTGTAGCCTATCAGCTAGCACTGCATCACCTTTGCAGTTGCTTTCCTTTGGGAACTATCTTCAATCCCGCACACTTGGCCTGCTCAGCTTCCATTTGAAATACAGACTACTGGTACATTTTACGCCACTGCGTCTGGAGCTACAAGAAAGCAGGTAGGCAAACCCCATCTACAGTGGTACGTAGGGCCCCGTGTAGCCTAACAGCCAACACTGTTCCACCTTTGAAGTTACTTTCATTTGGGAGTTATCTCCAATCCCATACTTTTGGTCTCTTCAGCTCCCTTTGAAAATACAGGCTGCCAGGAGATTTTACCCCAAAGACTCTAAGAGCTATGAGAAAGAGGTATTCACACCCCATCTACAGTGGTATGTAGGTCCCTGTGTAGCCTATCAGCCAGCACTTTGCAATTGTTGCAGCTGCTTTCCTGTGGGAGCAATCTCCAATCCCGTGCACTTGGCCTTCTCAACTCCCATTGAAAATACAAGCTGTTGGTAGAAGTTACACCTCTGCATCGTGGAGCTACAAGAAAGCAGGTACGAAGACGCCACCTACAGTCGTACGTTGGTCCCCATGTAGTCTATCAACCAACACTGTGCAACCTTTGCAGCTGCTTTCCTGTGAGAGTTATCTCCAATCCCGCGCACTTGACCTGTTCAGTTCCCATTGAAAATACAGGCTGCCCGTAGAAGTTACAGCTCTGCGTCTGGGAGCTACAAGAAAGCAGGTACGCAGACCCCACCTACAGTGGTACCATCTGGGTTTCCAAAACTGTTGACGGATCCGCAATCGTGAAAAACTTATCTACACGGGAATGCAGATAAGCAGGCGTTTATTATGCAGCGCTGGCAAAACACGGGGGATAGCTTCTCCATACATGTTTTGTGGTTTTTATACGACTCTAAAAAAAATTCACATTTGCCAACACAAGCATGCATAAAATGTCCATCTATCAATGTAGCCCTTCACCTTGATTGATTACTGTTCTGGTTTAGTAAGGAGCTGCTTTTGGCTTAGTAACAGGGGGAGCGGGTCGCAGGGAAGACCCAGTAAAGAGTTTGTGGACTCTCCCCCGGCTCCTGGGTTCACATCCACCTCCAGCCCGGCTGGGCCAATCTGGCTCCTCTGCGATCACTATTTAGGGGAAGTGCTGACAGGGGGTGTATGAGTGATACAAGATGGAGGCGACCACATGGACCCTTCAGCCAGAGAAGGAGGAAGGAAGGAAGGAAGGAGAAGCAATAGACCAGAGTCCCAGAGGAGCAATAGGAACTAAAACTGCAAATATTGTGGGAGCCACAAAAAAGAGGAAAATCAGCCATTTTTGCAACCCTTAAATTTACAATTAGGCAATAAAGTGTTCACATATGAATTTTTGTATGATTCAGAATGTCCCATACCCCTGATGGGGAGGGACTTGTTGTCTAAATTAAATGCACAAATTGTCTTTGAAAACGGAGACGTGTTACTAAAAATACCTGAATCAAAGACAGGACAAATATCGATGATAAAAGAAAAAACAAAGGTGCTAGATTAACCTCCAGAAGTGGAGAATGCAGCGATCCCAATGGTGTGAGAAAATGAGATTCCAGGAAAATGAAAATTGAAACATCCAGTAAAAATTGAAATAAAAGAAAAAGTAAAATCGGTCAGAGTAAGAAAATAGCTTATAAAATCTGAGAAAAACAAGGATTTAAAGTACTAATTGACAATATTCTGAAATATCAAATTATAGACGAATGTGAGTCAGAGTATAATACATCTGTTTTACCAGTATGGAAATTGAATGTAGAGTATAGGTTAGTTCACAACTTAAGGCCCATAAATCAGATTGTGAAAGATATACATCCAGTTGTAGCAAATCTGGATACCTTACTCACAGCTCTGAGAGAAAATTATCAGTGGTTTACAGTGCTTGATTTAAAAGATGCTTTCTTTTGTACCCTTTTGGAAAAGGAAAGTCGTAAACTATTTGTTTTTGAGTGGGAAAGCCCCCAAACAGGACACAAGGTACAGTTAACATGGACACGGCTACCCCAAGGATTCAAGAACAGCCCGACTATCTTTGGAAGACAACCAGCAAAAGAACTGGAACTTTGGAGTAATGAAAAGACAGTGACACTGAGACCAGAGCATTTGCTTCTCCAATATGTGGATGACATCCTAATTGTCACAACAGGAAAATCAGCTTGCATATAGGTAACCATTGAACGTTTAAACTTTTGGGGATTAAACAGGTACAAGGTATCAAAAGAAAAAGCTCAAATAGCAGCCAAACAATGATCTATTTGAGCCTCAGAGGCTGGGAACAAATGGAGAGGAAGTGATTTGTGCTATTCTGGAACCACGCATTGTGTATGAGTTGCGGGCATTTTTGAAAATGACGGGATGGTGCATGCTCTGGATCATGGATTATGGTCTTATAGCCAAACTATTATATGAAGCCCAAAAATCTACCCCTTTTATATGGGGCAAAGAACAAGAAGAAGCTTTCCAGAAGCTTAAAATAGCTCTGATGACAGCCTCAGTCTTAGGCTTGCCAGATTTAACCAAAGACTTTCAGTTATTTGTTCATGAATGACAGCATTTGGCTCTAGGAGTTCTGACGCAGGAACTAGGAAGCTGGAATAGACCAGTGGGATATTTTTCAAAACAACTGGACCTGGTGAGCAAGAGATGGCCTTCTTGTCTCTGAGCAGTAGCTTCCACTGTCACACTGATCCAAGAAGCAAGAAAGCTGACCTTGGAAAGGACTATTACAGTCTATGTCCAAAATACGGTAATCAAAGTCTTAGAGAAAAAGGGAAGACGTTGGTTATCCCTGAGCTGAATGATGAAATACCAGGTAATTCTCACTGAGCAGGATGATGTAGTGTTCAAAAAAACTAACCTTCTAAATCTTGCAGTGTTTCTGAGCACTTCACAGGAAGAGCAACAACTGGAACACAACTGCATTGCAACCATTGAACATATATATTCCAGCAGAGAGGACCTGAATCTTGGAACTGCTGGTGGCAGTGTAGGAACCAGTTCAAGTGGCAATCATGCACTGTAAAGCACATCAGACAGGGAACTCAAAGATAGTAAAATAGCACAACACACATTCTCACAAATGGCAATCATCCCCACTAGAACAGTAGAGCTTCTCAAGGAGCCACTAAAATATCCAGGGGAGAATGAGAAATTGGCTAAGTTACTAAATGAAGAGAAAAATTCGGAAGGATGGTTGACGACAAGTACAGGTCAGGTAGTATTGCCTCCCTTAATCATGAGAGAGATTTTGCAAACAAAGCATAGGGAGTGTCACTGGGGTGCAGAAGCTATGACTCATCTTCTGAAAAGAAGTGTAATATCAATACAAATGTTGCAAATGGCCATATCAGTAACGGCGAAATGTGAAATTTCTTTAAAGAACAATTCAAGATGCGAAAAAGAAAAAAACTGGAGTGGGACCAGGAGATTATTGGCAAATTGATTTTATAGAATTTCCTAAATGCAATGGATATAAATATGTGTTGATTGGGGTTGACACCTTTTCAGGATGGCCAGAAGTCTTTCCCTGTTGCACCAATGAGGCTAAGGAAACATTTAAATGGCTCCTGCAAGAAATTCTTCTTCCCAAAAAGCCAACCCCTTTTTCCACCTCTCATAGATGGCTACTTTCTGCCTGAGTTGTCCCAGCAGATCTTTGCTCATCCATGGAGCCCTCCTACCTCCTATTCCTCCTTTCTCGCGCATTGTGACACACTGATCCTGGGCTTGAAGGAGGTGGTGCTTGAAGACTGACCAGCTCTCATTGGCACTTCTACCATCTAGAATCATATCCCATGAGATTCGTCCAAGTAGATCTTGGAAGAGGACAAAGTCGGTTCGCCTGAAATCCAGGGTCACGGTCCTGCTTTGTGTTCTACCCCTTCCACACAGGATCTTGAACTCTGCCATCTCATGGTCACTGCAGCCCAGGTTGCCTCCAACCTTCACATCCCCAACTAGGCCCTCTCTATTCGTCAATACCAGGCCCAGCAGTACACCCCTCCTTGTGGGTTCCTCGATCATCTGCGACAGGAAATTGTCGTCAACAATCTGTAGGAACCTCCTGGACTGCATGTGCTTGGCTGTGTGGCTATCCCAGCAAATATCAGAGTGGTTGAAGTCCCCCATGAGGACCAGGGACTGTGATCATGAGGCAGCTCGCAGCTGTTTGTAGAAGGCCTCATCCACATCCTCCTCCTGATCAGGTGGCCTGTAGCGGACTCCTACAACAATATCACCTGCCTTGTCCTGGCCATTAATTTTTACCCATAAGCACTCTACTCTCTCCTCATCTCCACCCAGGCACAGTTCAGTACACATTAATTGCTCTCTCACATAGAGAGATACTCCACGTCCACGCCATCTCAGTCTGTCTTTCCTGAACAATATATAACCCTCCATGACTGTGCTCCAGTCATGGCAGCTGTCCCACAACGTATCTGTGACCACAATGAGGTCGTAGCCCCGCATCCACACCCACATCTCAAGTTCCTCCTGCTTATTCCCCAGGCTGCGGGGATTGGTGTAGAAGTTATACCACTGCCTCTGGGAGCTACAAAAATGTAGGTACGCACATCCCACTTACAGTAGTACTTAGGTCCCCGTATAGCCTAACAGTCAGTAATGTGCCAACTTGACAGTTGTTTTCCTGTGGGAACTCTCAAATAGAGCGTCATTGGCCTGCTCAACTGTAATTGAAAAAATACAGGCTGTTGGAACATGTAACGCCACTGTGCTATGAGCTACAAGAAAGCAGGTACGCATATCTCACCTACAGTGGTACGTTGGTCCCCGTGTGGCCTATTAGCCAGCACTTTGTCACCTTTTTGGCTGCTTTCCTGTGGGAACTATCTTCAGTCCCTCATACTCAGCCTTCTCAGATTTCATGGAAAATACAGGCTGCTCGTAGAAGTTGTGCCATTGCGTCTGGGAGCTAAAAGAAAGCAGATATGCAGACCACATCTACATTGGTACGTAGGACCCTGTGTAGCCTATCAGCCAGCACTGTTCTACCGTGGCAGCTGCTTTACTAAGGAAGAAATCTCCAATCTCGCACACTTGGCCTGTTCAGCTCCGATTGTAAAAAATACAGGCTACCGGTAGAAATTGCATCAGAGCATGTGGGAACTACAGAAAACAGATACGCAGATCCCATTGACATTGACGCATAGGTCCCGTGTACCCTAACAGCCAACACTGCAACACCTTTTCAATTGCTTTCCTGTGGAAGTTATGCCTGATCCACCAGCAGAACAGACAGCACTTTTGAGATTATTTATAAAATGAGTATCATTATCCGATTTAATTCGTTCTGGAGTACCGTGTCGCCACAAAACTTGCCTTTCACAACTCAAGACAGTATTTCGGGCATTGACATGGTTTACAGGGTATGTTTCCAACCAACCGATAGCTGCTTCCACCATGGTGAGTATATAACGCTTGCCTTGGTGTGTTTGTGGTAGCGGTTCAACATAGTCAATTTACCAGGCCTCACCATATTGAAAACCCAGCCATCGGCCTCTGTTCCAGGGAGTCTTGATTCCTGTGGCTCGCTTGATTGCAGCATGTTTAACATTCGTGAGTGACCTGTGTAATAGCTTTCATGGTCAAGTCCACCCCTCGATCACGAGTCTTCTATATGTCTCTTCCCAGATGTCCGGATGTTTCATGGGCCCACCGAACTATAAATAGTTCACATGTATGCTCCCAGTCTAGGTCTACCTGAGCTACTTCAGTTTTGGCAGCTTTGTCTACCTGTTGGTTATTCCATTGTTCTTCATTGGCACGGCTTTTGGGCACGTGAGCATCTCCATGACGTACTTTCAGAGTCATGTTTTCCACCCGAGCGGCAATGTCTTGCCATAATGCAGCAGCCCAGATGGGTTTACCCTTGCGCTGCCAGTTGGTCTTGTTCCATTGCTGTAGCCATTCCCATAGGGCATTAGCCAACATCCAGGAGTCAGTATAAAGATAGATTACTTGCCACTTCTCTCATTCTGCAACCTTTAGAGCTAGTTGGATGGCTTTCACTTCAGCAAACTGACTCGACTCACTTTCTCCTTCAGTGGCCTCAACAACTTGTCGTGTGGTACTCCACACAGCAGCTTTCTACTTATGAAGATTTCCTACAACGTGGCAGGATCCATCAGTAAACAAAACATAATGCCTCTCATCTTCTTATAGTTCATTATATGGTGGTTCCTCTTGGGCACGAGCTACTTCCTCAGGCAGTGGTCAAGGATTCCTGCCTTCTGACTAGTCCATGATCTCTTCTAGGATTCCTAGACAATTAGATTTCCCCAGTCGATATCGTTATGTAATCAGCGCCATCCACTTACTCCATGTAGCGCTGGTTGCATGATGCATAGAAGGGCTTTTCCCTTTGAACATCCAGTGTAGCACAGGCAGATGTGGTGCCAAGAGGAGATGAGCTTCTGTGCCAATGACTTCTGAAGCAGCTCGAAGTCCCTCATATGCTGCTAGTATTTCTTTTTCAGTTGGGGTGTAGTGGGCTTATGATCCTCGATATCCTCGACTCTAAAATCCTAACGGTCGCCCTTCGGTTTCTGCCAGAGGCTCCAGGTAAGACCATGCTCTCCAGCGACAGTGTAGAGGATATTCTGCATATCTGGTCCTGTACGGATTGGCCCAAGGGCGACTGCACTAGCTATTTCCTGTTTTATTTGTTGAAAAGCTTGTTGTTCCTCAAGGCCCCAATCTTCTTTCTGGTTACTCTAAAAAGAAGGCTCACAAGCTGACTAGAACCTGGAATATGTGTCCTCCAGAATCCCATAAGGTCCAGGAAAGCTTGTGTTTCTTTCTTTTTAGTTGGATGAGTCATAGTTGCTATTTTGTTCACAACATCAAGAGGCACATGCCAATGTCCATCTTTCCATTTTATGCCCAGCACAGTTTAGATTAGACTATGACAAATAGTAGGACTATGGTTCCACCCCTGGGGTAATCGATTCCAGATATATTGGACACCTCTCCATGTGAAGGCAAATTGTGGCCTGCACTCTGCTGCCAACGAAATTGAGAAAAATGCATTAGCGATGTCAATCGTAGCATACCACTTGGCTGCTTTTGACTCCAGTTCATACTGGAGCTCTAACATGTCTGGTACAGCAACACTCAGTGGTGATGTCACTTCATTCAGGCCACGATAGTCTATTGTTGACCTCCACCCTCCATCAGATTTTTTCACAGACCATATGGGACTATTAAATGGGGAATGAGTTTTGCTAATTAATCCTTGAGCCTCCAGCTGATGAATCAACTCACGGATGGGAGCCAGGGAATCTTGGTTCGTGTGATATTGCCTCCGGTGCACCATCCTGGTAGCAATTGGTACCTGTTGCTCTTGAACTTGTAATAATCCCAAAACAAAACAGTCTTCTGAGAGACCACGTAAACTGGAGAGTTGTTTGACTTTCTCTGTATCTACAGTGGCTATACCAAAAGCCCATCGAAAACCCTTGGGGTCTTTGAAGTACCCTCTCCTGAGGTAATCTATGCCAAGAATACAAGGGGCCTCTGGACCAGTCACAATGGGGTGTTTTTCCCATTTGTCCCCTGTTAAGCTCACTTCAGCCTCTAAGACAGATAACTCTTCACATCCCCCTGTCACTCTACAGATCCAGACAGAATCTGTGCCTCTATACCTTGGTGGCATCAATGTACACTGTGCCCCTGTGTCTACTAAGACTTTATACCTTTGTGGGTTTGATGTGCCAGGCCATTGCACCCACACAGTCCAGTAGATTCGGTCATCCCTTTCCTCCTCCTGGCTGGAGACAGGGACCCTCTCTTTCTCTTCTTCATCAGAGTATTCGCTATCTGATCCTTGCAATTTTAGACCTGGTCTCCTCATTGGCATGAAAGGAAGTGGTTGCAGTTCTTCTATGTCTTGAAGATTGTTGATTGTCCTCTTTTGTTCTGGCAGCTACTATTCTGACAGCCCTCCTGGGTGGTCCTTTTCTAACAGTTGTCTTTGCCCTTAGTTCACGTACATGCGCTACCAGCTTAAAAGTTGGTTCACAATCCCATTTCCTCATATCCTCTCCTTGGCCACACAAAAAGTGCCAGGGTTCATTTTGTGGTGTACTCCTTCGTCTAGGACTTTTTTCCTCTGGTCGAGGCAGTGGATGACTGAAATCTTCGGGCAGTTCTGACAGTCAGGCCATCATCCCACACTGGTGAGGAGGTGCAGAGGCTCTCTTCATAGTTTTGTAACCAAGAAGATACCCTCTCCACTGTTGGTATATCCATGTCTGGATGATACACCATTGCCAAGATATTAGAATATGTAACTGGCGCACTCTGAATCACTTTTCTCAACATGACCTGTGTACACTAGACATCGTCTGGATCTGTGGAGGCCTCAGCATTATCTAGATCACCATAGATGACTTCCAACACAGCTAATTTTCTTAGGTTTTGGATGCCTTCATCTGCTCTAGTCGAATTTCCTCAGGCATTTACAAGATCTTCCTTTTATGTGTATCTTGCCCTTACACTTGAGAGGAGACGTTTCCAGAGACTACAAATTGAGGTCTTTTTTCCAATGCCTCTATCAATTCTCTGGTTCCTAGCAAGAGATCCCAACTGTTGGGCTTCTCGCCCTTCCAATTGCTGACTGTCAGCCCCGTTATCCCAATGTCGGAGCAGTCAGGAACCAATTCGCCCATCTGGCTGGCGACTATAATCTTTTCGCATATGTCGAAGTTCTATTGAGGTGAGGGACCCAGTAGTTTCCATTTCGTTTTTGATTTCTTTCACTCCTTCTCCTGATCTCCTTACCGAAGGACCAGCTTCTTCTAACCTTACCTCTTCCTCCTCTTCTGCCCTTACGAATCAATGATAGGGACTTGACCTCCTTATCCACTGTTTATTTTTCACTAATGGGGCAACCACTGAGGTTGTTGTTTAATTCCCTGACTCAACCATGGTGGTCTCAGATACAGGTTGAATTTCCACCTCAGCCATAGTTCTCTGAGAGGACTGGACTGTGACTGACTCAACCATGGTGGTCTCAGGTACCGTTTGAGTTACCACTTCAACTACAGTTCTTCAAGGTGACTGGAGTGCAGCTCGGTAGGCAGAGGTTAGACCCCATTAGAGTGCCTGAACCTCATGGGCCTCATTGGGGTAGGTAAAACACCCTTCTACCAGGGGGCGTGCCAGTAAATCAGGGTTTTTTATCTGTTCAGCTGTAAAATCCCAGGTTACAGGAGGTGATAATTTTTTTGCGATTGCGGATCCGTCAACAGTTTTGCCAACCTAGATGGTACCACTGTAAGTGGGATCTGCATACCTGCTTTATTGTAGCTCGACTATGCAGAGGTGTAACTTCTACTGGCAGTCTGTGTTTTCAAAGGGAGCAGAGCAGACCAAGTGCATGGGATTGGAGATAGTAACCAGAGGAAAGAAGCTGCAAAGGTAGAACAGTGCTAGCTTATAGGCAACAAGGGGACTTACGTAGCAAAGTAGGTGAGCTCTGCATACCTGCTTACTTGTATTTCACAGAAGCAGTGGCATAAATTCTACAGGAAACCTGTATTTTTTCAATGGGAGCTGGGCAGGCCAATGACGCTGGATTCGAGAGCTCCCAAACAAAAAACAGCTGTCAAGGTGGCACATTACTTGCTGTTAGACTATATGGGGACCTGTGTACTAATGTAGGTGGGGTCTGTGTACCTGCTTTTTTGTAGCTCCCAGAGGCAGTGGCCTAACCTACACCAATCCCCGCAGCCTGGGAAATAAGCAGGAGGAACTGGAGATGTGGGTGCGGATGCGGGGCTACGACCTCATTGTGGTCACATAGACGTGGTGGCACATCTGCCATTACTGGAGCACAGTCATGGTGGGTTATGTATTGTTCAGGAAAGACAGACTGAGAAGACGTGTAGGTGGAGTTTCTCTCTATGTGAGAGAGCAATTAATGTGTACTGAACTGTTCCTGGGTGGAGATGAGGAGAGAGTAGAGTGCTTATGGGTAAAAATTAATGGCCAGGACAAGGCAGGTGATATTGTAGGAGTCCGCTAAAGGCCACCTGATCAGGAGGAGGATGTGGATGAGGCCTTCTACAAACAGCTGGGAGTTGCTTCACGATCACAGTCCCTGGTCCTATTAGGGGACTTCAACCACTCTGATATTTGCTTGGATAGCCACACAGCCAAGAACATGCAGTCCAGGAGGTTCCTACAGATTGTTGATAACAATTTGCTTTCCCAGATGATCAAGGAACCCACAAGGAGGGGTGTACTGCTGGGTCTGGTATTGACGAATAGAGAGGGCGTAGTTGGGGATATTAAGGTTGGAGGCAACCTCGGCTGCAGTGACCATGAGATGGCAGAGTTCAAGATCCTGTGTGGAAGGGGTAGAACACAAAGCAAGACCGTGACCCTGGATTTCAGGCGAGCCAACTTTGGCCTCTTCCAAGATCTACTTGGACGAATCTCATGGGATATGATTCTAGATGGTAGAAGTGCCAATGAGAGCTGGTCAATCTTCAAGCACCACCTCCTTCAAGCCCAGGATCAGTGTGTCACAATGCGCGAGAAAGGAGGAAAAGGAGGTAGGAGGGCTCCATGGATGAGCAAGGATCTGCTGGGACAACTCAGACAGAAAGCAGCCATCTATGAGAGGTGGAAACAGGAGCTGGCTTCTTGGGAAGAGTATATGAAACATTGCCAGGGAATACAGGGTTATAACTAGGAAGGCTAGAGCCCTTCTAGAATTAAATTTAGCCAGGGATGTTACGGACAACAATAAGGCACTTTTCAAGTACATCAGCAGCAGAAGGATGATGAGGGGTAATATGGGCCCGCTGCTAAATGCTGAGGGTGCCCTGGTGTCTGAGGATGTAGAGAAGGCTGAAGTACTGAATGCCTTCTTTGCTTCAGTCTTTATGGCCAAGGCTGACCCTCGGGAAGCCCAGTCTGGCAATGATAACATGATGGTCGCGACAGCAGAGGACTTGCCCTGGGTGGAAGAGGAAGAGGTTAAAGACTTGTTTGCCAAGCTTAAGGCTCATAAGTCAATAGGTCCTGATGGGATGCATCCTAGAGTGCTGAGAGAGCTGGATGATGTGCTTGCTAAGTCTCTCTCCATCATTTTTGAACAATCTTGGAGGACAGGTGAGGTGCTTGAGGACTGGAGGAAGGCCAATGTCACGTCAGTCTTAGAAAAAGGGAAGGAAGGACGACCCAGGAAACTACAGGTCGGGCAAACTCACCTCCATCCCTGGAAAAGTGATGGAACAACTCATCCTGAATGTTATCACTGAACATAGGAAGGATAAGATGGTTCTCAGGTGGAGTCAACACGGCTTCACCAAGGGAAAATCCTGTTTGACTAACCTGATATCCTTCTATGAGTGCATAACCGGCTGGCTAGATGAGGGGAGAGCAGCGGATGTCATCTACCTTGACTTCAGCAAGGCTTTTGACACTGTCTCCCACAACATCCTCATCAGAAAGCTCAGGCAATGTGGCTTGGATGAGTGGACAGTGAGGTGGATCGAGATTTGACTGAATGACAGAGCCCAGAGGGTGGTGATCACTGTCACGGAGTCGAGTTGGAGGCCTGTGGCCAGTGGAGTTCCACAGGGATGGATTCTGGGGCCAGTCTTGTTAAACATCTTCATCAACAAGGGGACAGAGTGTACCCTCAGCAAGTTCGCTGATGACACCAAACAGGGAGGACTGACTGATTCCCCAGAAGGTTGTGCTGTGGAATCTCGACTGGTTTGAGAGTTGGGCAGAGAGGAACCTCATGAGGTTCAACAAGGACAAGTGCGGAGTCCTGCATGTGGGAAGGAAAAACCCCATGCACCAGTACAGGCTGGGGGTAGAACTGCTGAAGAGCAGCTCTGCAGAGAGAGACCTGGGAGTCCTGATTGATTGGAGGCCAGCAATGTGCCCTTGTGGCCAAGAAGGCCAATGACATTCTGGGATGCATCAAGAAGAGTGTGGCCAGCAGGTCAAGGGAGGTTCTCCCCATCTACTCTGTCCTGGTGAGGCCTCATCTGGAGTACTGAGTCAGCTCAAGAAGGACAGAGAAGTGCTGGAGAGAGTCCAGCGCAGGGCCACCAAGATGATACATCTTTAATACAAAGAAAGACTGAGGGAACTGGGACTGTTTAGTCTAGAGAAGAGAAGATTGGGGGGAGATCTTATTAATATTTATAAATATCTAAAGGGTAGGTCTCAGGAGGTTGGGACATCCCTCTTTTCTATAGTAGATATTAACAGGACATGACGTAATGGGAAAAAGCTGGAACACAAAAAATTCACCTTAAACATAAGAAAAAACTATTTCACCGTGAAAGTGATGGAGCAGTGGAACAGGCTGCCCAGGGGGACTGTGGAGTCTCCTTCCTTGGAGGTCTTCAAGAAGCGACTGGACATGTTCCTATGCGATCTGATCTAGGTGAACGTGCTTCTGCAGGGGGGTCGGACTAGATAATCTCTAAAGGTCCCTTCCAACCCCTACCATTCTATGATTCTATGATTCTACCGGTAGCCTGTATTTTAACTGGGAGCATAGCAGATCAAGAGCCCGGGATTGGAGATAGCTCCCACAGGAAAGCATCTGAAAAGGTGACACAGTGCTGGCTGATAGGCTACACGGGGATGTACATACCACTATTGGTGACGTCGGTGTACTTGATATGTTGTAGCTCCCAGACAAAGTGGTTTAATTTCTACCGCAGCCTGTATTTAAAATGGAAGCTGAGCAGGTCAAGTGTTAGGGATCCAGATAGCTCCCACAGGAAAGCAGCTGCACAGGTGGCACAGTGCTGGCTGAAAGGCTACATGGGGACCTACGTACCTCTATAGGTTAGGTCTGTGTACTTGCTTTCTTGTAGCTTCTACAGGAACGGGCGAAACTTGTACCAGCAGCCTGTGTTTTCAATTGGAGCTGAGCAGACCAAGAGCGCGTGAAAGAGCTCCCACAGGAAAGCAGTTGCAAAGGTGATACAGTGCTGACTGATAGGCTACATAGGGACGTACGTACCACTGTAGGTGTCGTTGACGGACCTGCTTTCTTGTAGCTCCCAGATGCAGTGGCGTAACTTCTACCGACAGTCTGTATTTCAAATCGAGCTGAGCAGGCCAAGTGCGAGGGATTGGAGATAGCTTCCACAGGAAAGTAGCTGAAAAATTTGCACAGTCTTGGACAATAGGTTACACGGGGACCTATGTATCGCTGTAGGTGACGTCTGGGTACCTACTGTCTTGTAGCTCCCAGACGCATTGGCGTAACTTCGTTGGGCAGCCTGTATTTTCAATGAGAACTGAGCAGGTAACGTTTGCAGGATTGGAGATAGATCCCACAGGAAAGCAGCTGCAAAGGTTGAACAGTGCGTGCAGATTGGCTACATGGGGACGAACGTACCACTGTAGGTGGGGTCTGTGTAACTTCTTTCTTGTAGCTCCAAAACGCAGTGACGTAAATTATATCAGCAGCCTGTGTTATTTCAATGGGAACTGAGCAGGACAAGTGCGCGGATTTGGAGATAGCTCCCACAGGAAACCAGCTGCAAAGGTGGCACAGTGCTGGCTGATAGGCTACACGGGGACCTACGTACCACTGTAGGTGCGGTCTGCGTACCTGCTTTTTTGTATCTCCCAGACGCGGTGGCCTAACTTCTACCGGCAGTCTGCATTTTCAGTGGGAACTGGGCAGGACAAGTGCGTGGGACTGGAGATAGCTCCCACAGGAAAGCAGCTGAAATGGTGGCACAGTGCTGACTGATAGGCTACACGGGAATCAACCTACCACTGTACATGGGCTCTGTGTACCTGCTTTCTTGTAGCTTCCAAAGGCAGTGGTGTAACATCTACCGGCAGCCTGTATTTTTTAATGGGAGTTGAGCAGGCTAAGTGTGCTGGAAAGAGATAGCTAAACCAGGAAAGGAGTTGCAAATGTGACACAGTGCTAGCTGATAGACTACACGGGGACCAACATACCACTGTAAGTGAGATCGGCGTACCTGCTTTCTTGTTGCTCCTCGAAGCAGAGTTGTAATTTCTATTGGCAACTTTTATTTTTTAATGGGAGCAGAGCAGGCCAAGTGTGCAGTAAAGAGATAGCTCCTACAGGAAAGCTACTGAAAATGTGGCACAGTGCTGGCTGATAGGTTGCACGGGGACCTACGTACCGCTGTAGGTGGACTCTGCGTACCTGCTTTCTAGTAGCTCCCAGAGGCAGTGGTGTAACTTCTATCAGCAGCCTTTATTTTTAACGGGAGTTGAGCAGGCCAAGTGCATAGGAAAGAGATAGCTCAACCAGGAACGCAGCCGCAAAGGTGGCACAGTGCTGGCTGATAGGCTACATGCGGACCTACGTACCACTGCACTGCTGCTACAACTGTGGATGCTCAAACCCAGACTGTTGCTGTTACAACTGCGACCACTCAAACTGAGACAACTGATACAATTGCTATTGAATCAGAGTATCAATTTTTGCCAGTATTAGTTGTTCCTGTACAGAAAAAGAAAAACAAAAAAAAAAGTTCGCAGCACTAAGGATGAAGATGAACAAGGGATATCATACAGGGAAGAAGAGTTTGAGCCAGAGATAATCAGTCGGTCCTGTGGAAAGATTACAGGAGTCGCCCAGGTGAGCACATTATCACCTGGATGCTCCGATGCTGGGAAAATGGAGCCCACAGTTTGGACTTAGAGGGCAAGGAAGCCACGCAATTGGGGTCCTTGTCCCAAAACGGGGGCATTGATAAGGCTATGGGAAGACCGTCACAAACCCTCAGCCTCTGGAGATGACTTCTTTTGGGTGTGAAGGAAAGATATCCCTTCAAGGAAGATATTACAAGACCCCCAAGCAAGGGGACCACCATGGAGAAAGGTAGTCAATATTTGAGGGAGTTAGCTGTGCTGGAGATTATTTTTAATGACTATGTGCCCACAGACCCAGATGAAGTTCAATGCACACGAGTTATGTTGCGAAAGTTCCTACGAAGTACACCACCAAACTATGCCACTTTGTTGGCAGCTGTCTCCTGGAAAGAAGATGAGAGGCAAACGGTGGAACAACTAGCTGCTCAACTTCGGCAATATGAAGAAAATGTGTCTTGCTCCCTACAGGCTGTTGTTTCAGCTGTAGAAAAAATGTCATGGAAGATTGATCAATTTGTGTCTCCCTCTCCACCTGCCAGTACTCCACCTGTTAAGAATAAGCATCCCTGTGCTCAAGAGCAGGAATGTAAGGGGTATACACTCTAGGATGTTTCACGGTCCCATCCATAAGAACAAGGAGAGAATATGAGCAAGTGGAATAGGCCACCTACCCCATCTACTCCAAGATCACCCACTCCAAAAGCACAGGCACAGGAGTTGCGTAAAGGAAGGCTAAAAAGAAGCAACTCTCCTTGGAGGAATGCCCCTCCAGTTTCCAGTGAGCAACCCCCTAGGCATAGATTATCTTAAGAGAGGGTATTTTAAGGACCCAAGAGGATACAGGTGGGCCTTTGGTGTGGCTGCAGTGGAGGCAGAAGAGATTGAACAATTATCCAGCATGCCCGGCCTTTCAGAGGACCCTTCTGTTGTGGGCTTGCTGAAGGTTGAGGAGCAACAGGTACCAATTGCAATCACAACAGTGCACCGTTGGCAATACAGCACCAACAGAGACTCTGTGATTCCCATTCATAAGTTGATTCGCCACTTGGAGAGTCAAGGGGTGATCAGCAAAACTCACTCACCCTTTAACAGCCCTATATGGCCAGTACAAAAGTCTACTGCACAGTGGAGACTGACAGTAGATGATCGTGGCCTGAATGAAGTCACGCAAACGCTGAGCGCTGCTTTGCCAGACATGTTGGAACTCCAATACAAATTGGAGTCCAAGGCAGCCAAATGATATGTCACCATTGATATTGCCAATGCATTCTTCTCAATCCCTTTAGCAAAAGAGTGCAGGCCTCAGTTTGCTTTCACTTGGAGAGGGGTGCAGTATACTTGGAATCAACTGCCACAGGGGTGGAACCACAGACCCAACATTTGCATAGGACTGATCCAGGCCAAACTGGAGGAGGATGAGGCCCCAGAACATCTGCAATACATTGATGATATTGTGGTGTGGGGTGACTCAGCAGTGGAAGTCCTTGATAAAGGAGAGAAAATAATTCAAATTCTTCTAAAGGCTGGCTTTGCCATTAAACACAGGAAAGTCAAAGGACCTGCACAGAAGATGCAGTTTTTAGGAGTAAAATTGCAGGATGGATGTCGTCATATTCCAATAGAGGTGATAAAGAAGATTGCAGCCATGTCTCCACCAACTAACAAAAAAGAAAAAACACAAACTTTCTTAGGTGTTGTGGGTTTTTGGAGAACGCATATTCCAAATTCCAGTATGATTGTTAGCCCCCTCTACCATGTGACATGGAAGAAGAATGATTTTGAATGGGATCCTTAGCAGCAACAAGTTTTGAACAAATTAAATGGGAGATTGTTCATGCGATTGCGCTTGGGCCAGTCCGGACAGGACCAGATGTTAAAAATGTGCTCTACATTGCAGCTGGGGAAAATGACCCTACATGGAGTCTTTGGCAGAGAGCACCTGGGGAGGGTTGAGGCCGACGTCGACCCCTCAGGTTCTGGAGTCAGGGATACAGAGGATCCGAGGCCGGATACACTCCAACCGAGAAGGAGCTAGATTCTGGAGGTGATCACAAACTGGCCAGAGTGCGAAGATGGTGAAATATCACCAGAGAAGGTGACACGTGTTGACGAGGCCCCATCGTATGATGAACTGCCAGAAGATGAGAAGCAATATGTCCTGTTTAGAGATGGGTCCTGCTGCCTTGTGGGAAGGCATCAGAAATGGAAGGCAGCTGTACGGAGTCCCCTACGCAAAATTTCAGAAGCTGCAGAAGGAGTGGGTGAATCCAGTCATTTTGCAGAGGTAAAAGCCATCCACTTGGCTTTAGACAATGCTGAACGGGAAAAAGGCCAAGGATCAACCTCTCCACTGATTCGTGGATGGTGGCAAACGCTCTGTGGGGATGACTACAGCAATGGAGACAGAACAACTGGCAACGATGGGGCAAACTCGTCTGTGCTGCTCCACTATGGCAGGACATTGCTGCTTGAATGGAGAAACTAGTTTTGAAGGTGCACCATGTAGATGCTCACGTACCCAAAAAGCGGGCAGCGGATGAACCTTTGCATAGTCAGAGAGCTGACGAGGCTGCTACGATTTCTTAGATAGATCAAGGGGTGGACTTAACCTTTGGGATACACACTTGGAAAAGGCGACCTGGCTAAAATTCTACTGGTAGCCTGTATTTTTAATGGGACCTTAGAAGGCAACCTGTGCAAGATTGGAGATATCTCCCACAGGAAAGCAGCTGCAAAGGTGGCACAGTGCTAGTTGATAGGCTGCACGAGGACCTATGTACCACAGTAGGTGGGCTCTGCTTACCTGCTTTCTTGTAGCTCCCAGACGCACTGGCGTAACATCTACCGGTAGCCTGTAATTAAAATGGGAGTTGAGCTGGCCATGTGCGTGGTAGCTCTCACAGGAAAGCAGCTGCAAAGGTGGCACAGTGCTGGTTGATAGGCTACATGGGGATCTACTTACCATAGCATGTGGGATCTGCGTACTTGCTTTCTTGCACCTCCCAGAAGCAGTTCTGTAACTTCTAATGGAAGCCTGTATTTTTAACGGGAGCTGAGAAGGACAAGTGCACGGGATTTGAGATAACTCCTTAAAGAAAGCAGCTGCAAAGGTTGCACAGTGTTGACTTATAGGCTAAATGTGGACAAAAGTACCACTATAGTTGGAGTCTGCGTACCATCTTTATTGTAGCTCCCAGATGCAGTGACGTAACTTCTATCGGCAGCCTGTATTTCTTCAAGGAGAACTGAGCAGGTGTGGTAGTTTGAGCCTAACTGGACAAAGTAAAGGGACCTGCAAAAGAAATACAGTTTTTAGGCATAAAATGGCAAGATGGGCGTCGACATGTGCCTCTGGATGTTCTGAACAAAATAGCAACTATGTCTCAACCAACTAATAAGAAAGAAACACAAGCTTTCCTGGGCCTTGTGGGATTCTGGAGGATGCATATCCCAGGTTATAGTCAGCTTGTGAGCCCTCTCTTTAGAGTCACCAGAAAGAAGAACTGTTTTGAGTGGGGCCTTGAGCAACAACAAGCTTTTCAACAAATTAAACAGGAAATAGCTCGTGCAGTCACCCTTGGGCCCATCTGTACAGGACCAGATTTGCAGAATATCCTCTACACTGCCGCTGGAGGGTCTCACCTGGAGCCTCTGACAGAAAACATCTGGAGAAACCCGAGGTCGACCATTAGGGTTTTGGAGCTGAGGATATCAAGGATCAGAAGCCAACTACACCCCAATTGAAAAAGAAATACTAGCAGCATATGAGGGACTTCGAGCTGCTTCAGAAGTCATTGGCACAGAAGCTCATCTCCTCTTGGCACTACATCTGCCTGTGTTACACTGGATCTTCAAAGGCAAAACCCCTTCTACATGTCATGCAACCAGCGCTGCATGGAGTAAGTGGATGGCGTTGATTACACAATGATCTCGGCTGGGAAATCTAACTGCCCAGGAATCCTGGAAGAGATCATGGACTGGCCAGAAGGCAGGTATTTTGGAGCACTGCCTGAGGAAGTAGCTCGTGCCCCACGTTGAGTTCCAAAAGGGCTGTGGTAGTTTGAGCCTGGCTGGATGCCAGGGGCCCACCACACCGCTCTATCCCCCACTTCCTCAGCAAGCCAGGGAAGGGGAGAAAATACAATGGGAGTCTCGTGAGTTGAGATTAAAGCAGTTTAATAAAGAAGCAGCAAAGCCGCGTGCGCGGGAAGCAAAGCAAAAGCAGATAAAGCTGTTACTATCTACTTCCCTTCAGCAGCGATGTCCAGCCACCTCCCGAGAAGCAGGGCTTCAGTACATGTAGCGGTTGCTTTTGGAAGGCCAGAAATGAATCTCGCCTCCCCTTCCTGCTCCTCTCCCCCACTTTATATTACGTAGCTGACGTCATATGGTATGGAATAAAGCAGTGGCAAAGGTGGCAAAGTTCTAACTGATAGACTACACGGCAACATACCTACCACTGTAGGTGTGGTCTGCGTACCTGTTTTCTTCTAGCTCCAAGTGGCAGTGCTGTAACTTCTACCGGCAGCCTGTATTTTTTCACAGGGAGCTGAGACGGTGGGGGATTGGAGATAGCTCCCAAAGGAAAGCAGCTGAAAAGGTGGCTGTACTGGGTCTAGGATGGTAGTGATTTTCCACAGCAGCTTTTGCAGTGCTGTGCTTACTGTTGTGGTAGTTTGAGCCTGGCTGGATGCCAGGTGCCCACCACACCGCTTTACCCCCCACCTAATCAGCAAGCCAGGGAAGGGGAGAAAATAAGATGGGAATCTTGTGGGTTGAGATAAAAGCAGTTTAATAAATAAGCAGCAAAGCCGCGCGCGCGGGAAGCAAAGCAGAAGCAGATAAGCTGTTACTCTCTACTTCCCATCAGCAGCGATGTCCGGCCACCTCCCGAGAAGCAGGGCTTCAGTACGCGTAGCGGTTGCTTTGGGAAGGCCAGAAATGAATCTCACCTCCCCTTCCTGCTCCTTTCCCCCAGTTTATATTCCTGAGCTGACGTCATATGGTATGGAATATCTCCTTGGTCAGCCTGGGTCAGCTGTCCTGGCCATAGTCCCTCCCAAGATCATGCCCACTCACAGCTATTGGTGAAGGTGGGGGAAGGAATGCTGGAGGGACAGCCCCGATGTTGTGCAAGCGGTAGTCATAATATTGATATCAACAGTAAGCACAGCACTGCAGGAGCTGCTGTGGAAAATCACTACCGTCCCAGACCCACTACAGTCTCCACCCCTTATTCCATACCATTTATGTCATGCTCAGACAAACCATCTTAACAATCCATATACATTCTTATATACTCTCATTAACCAGTACCCCCACTCTTCAACAGACAAACATCATTCTTGTATTCCCTCTTGCATCTTGCATCAAACAAACAAACAACATTCTTATATCTTTCATCCTCTGTAGATGTTCACTGGAGCAGGTCATAACTTCTGTCTCATCCATCAAGATGAATATCCAGGCCAGGGGAAACAGTATGTTCAGTGTTGGGCACCAGCACCGGCTTGGTTTGTCCACTTGTTCGGTTTTTCTTGCAAAGTTCATCTACAACAGATAACTCACATAACAGGTTATTTTTCCCCCAAGGTTAAGTCTCCTTGAGGTACACATCGAGTTTCCCCATCCTTTCTCATCACCCACCAAGTACAGCCAGGCCCTTGAGCAAAGACAATCCCACGAATGGGTTTGCCTTTTCCCATGGGAGGTGCAACCCATACTGCCTTCCCCAGCCATTTCCCTGGGTGCACTACGGGGACCTTATCTCCTCCCACAGTATGTAGTGGTTTTGTTTGGGCAGGACCAGGACGGTTAGTTGAACCTCTGCTATTGACCAGCCAAGTGGCTTCTGCTAAATTTTTATCCCACTGCTTCCATGCCCCATTGCCCAGTGCTCTCAACATGGTCTTTAGTAACCCATTATATCTCTCAATCTTTCCAGAGGCTTGTGGGTGATAGGGGATGTGGTATATCCACTCAATGCCATGTTTCTTTGCCCAGGAGTTTATGAGATTATTTCGAAAATGAGTTCCATTATCTGATTCAATTCTTTCTGGAGTGCCGTGTCTCCACAAAACTTGCCTTTCAAGACCCAAGACAGTATTTCGGGCAGTGGCGTGGTTGACAGAGTATGTTTCCAACCAACCAGTAGTTGCTTCCACCATGGTGAGTATATACCGCTTGCCTTGATGTGTTCGTGGTAGTGGTCCAACATAGTCAATTTGCCAGGCCTCACCATACTGAAAACCCAGTCATCGGCCTCTGTTCCAGGGAGACTTGATTCGTGTGGCTCGCTTGATTGCGGCACATGTTTCACATTCATGGGTGACCTGTGTGATGGCTTCCATGATCAAGTCCACCCCTCGATCACGAGCCCATCTATATGTTGCATCTCTTCCCAGATGTCCTGATGTTTCATGGGCCCATCGAGCTATAAATAGCTCACCTTTACGCTCCCAGTCTAGATCTACCTGAGCTAGTTCAATTTTAGCAGCTTTATCTACCTGTTGGTTATTCCATTGTTCTTCATTGGCACGGCTTTTTGGCACATGAGCATCTACATGACGTACTTTCAGAGTCATATTTTCCACCCGAGCAGCAATGTCTTGCCATAATGCAGCAGCCCAGATGGGTTTACCCTTGCGCTGCCAGTTGGTCTTCTTCCATTGCTGTAGCCATCCCCATAGAGCATTAGCCACCATCCAGGAGTCAGTGTAAAGATAGAGTACTGGCCACTTCTCTCGTTCTGCAATCTTTAGAGCTAGTTGGATAGCCTTCACTTCAGCAAACTGACTTGACTCACCTTCTCCTTCAGTGGCCTCAACAACTCGTCGTGTGGGACTCCACACAGCAGCTTTCCACTTACGATGATTTCCTACCACGCGGCAGGATCCATCAGTAAACAAAGCATAATGCCTCTCATCTTCTGACAATTCATTATATGGTGGTGCCTCTTGGGGGCGAGCTACTTCCTCAGGCAATGCTCCAAAATCTCTGCCTTCTGGCCAGTCCATGATTTCTTCCAGGATTCCTGGGCGATTAGATTTCCCCAGCCGAGATCGTTGTGTAATCAACGCCATCCACTTACTCCATGTAGCGCTGGTTGCATGATGTATAGAAGGGGTTTTCCCTTTGAACATCCAGTGTAACACAGGCAGACGTGGTGCCAAGAGGAGATAAGCTTCTGTGCCAATGACTTCTGAAGCAGCTCGAAGTCCCTCATATGCTGCTAGTATTTCTTTTTCAGTTGGGGTGTAGTGGGCTTCCGATCCTCGATATCCTCGGCTCCAAAACCCTAATGGTCGACCTCGGGTTTCTCCAGATGTTTTCTGCCAGAGGCTCCAGGTGAGACCATGCTCTCCAGCGGCAGTGTAGAGGATATTCTGCACATCTGGTCCTGTACAGATGGGCCCAAGGGCGACTGCACGAGCTATTTCCTGTTTAATTTGTTGAAAAGCTTGTTGTTGCTCAAGGCCCCACTCAAAACAGTTCTTCTTTCTGGTGACTCTAAAGAGAGGGCTCACAAGCTGACTATAACCTGGGATATGCATCCTCCAGAATCCCACAAGGCCCAGGAAAGCTTGTGTTTCTTTCTTATTAGTCGGTTGAGACATAGTAGCTATTTTATTCACAACATCCATAGGCACATGCCGACGCCCATCTTGCCATTTTATGCCCAAAAACTGTATCTCTTGTGCAGGTCCCTTTACTTTGTTTCTTTTTATAGCAAAACCAGCTTTCAGGAGAATCTGTATTATTCTTTTCCCTTTCTCAAACACTTCTTCTGCCTTGTTGCCCCATACAATTATGTCATCAATGTACTGTAAATGTTCAGGGGCATCACCCGTTTCCAGCACAGTTTGGATTAGACCATGGCAAATAGTAGGACTATGTTTCCACCCCTGGGGCAATCGATTCAAGGTATATTGGACAGCTCTCCATGTGAAGGCAAATTGTGGCCTGCACTCTGCTGCCAATGGAATTGAGAAGAATGCATTAGCGATGTCAATCGTAGCATACCACTTGGCTGCTTTTGACTCCAGTTCATACTGGAGCTCTAACATGTCTGGTACAGCAGCACTCAGTGGTGGTGTCACTTCGTTCAGGCCACGATAGTCTACTGTTAACCTCCACCCTCCATCAGATTTTTTCACAGGCCATATGGGACTATTAAATGGAGAATGAGTTTTGCTAATTACTCCTTGAGCCTCCAGTTGATGAATCAACTCACGGATGGGAGCCAGGGAATCTCGGTTCGTGCGATATTGCCTCCGGTGCACTGTCCTGGTAGCAATTGGTACCTGTTGCTCTTGAACTTGCAGCAATCCCACAACAAAAGGGTCTTCTGAGAGGCCAGGTAAATTAGAGAGTTGTTTGATTTTCTCTGTATCTACAGTGGCTATACCAAAAGCCCATCGATACCCCTTGGGGTCTTTGAAGTACCCTCTCCTGAGGTAATCTATGCCAAGAATACAAGGGGCCTCTGGACCAGTCACAATGGGGTGTTTTTTCCATTTGTCCCCTGTTAAGCTCACTTCAGCCTCTAATACAGATAATTCTTCACATCCCCCTGTCACTCCAGAGATCCAGACAGAATCTGTGCCTCTATACCTTGATGGCATCAATGTACACTGTGCCCCTGTGTCTACTAAGGCTTTATACCTTTGTGGGTTTGATGTGCCAGGCCATCGAACCCACACAGTCCAGTAGATTCGGTCATCCCTTTCCTCCTCCTGACTGGAGGCAGGGACCCTCTATTTCTATTCTTCATCAGAGTATTTGCTATCTGATCCTTGCAATTGCAGACCTGAAGTCTCCTCATTGGCTTCGAAGGAAGTAGTTGCAGTTCTTCTATGTCTTGGAGATTGTTGATTGTCCTCTTTTGTTTTGGCAGCCACTCTGCTGGCAGCCCTCTTGGGTGGTCCTTTTCTAACAGCTGCCTTCCCCCTTAGTTCACGTACACGCGCTTCTAGCTTAAAAGTGGGTTCACCATCCCACTTCCTCATATCCTCTCCTTGGCCACGCAAAAAGAGTTCATTTCGCGGTGTATTCCTGCGTCTGGGACTTCCCTTTCCCCTGGTCGGGACAGTGGATGACTGAATTCTTGAGGCAGATCTAACAATCAGGCCATCATCCCACACTGATGAGGAGGTGCAGAGGCTCTCTTCATAGTTCTGTAACCAAGAAGATACCCTCTCCACTGTTGGTATGTCCATGTCTGGATGATACACCATTGCCAGGATATTAGAATATGTAGCTGGGGCACTCTGGATCACTTTTCTCAACATGGCCCGTGTACACTGGACATCGTCTGGATCTGTGGAGGCCTCGACATTATCCAGATCACCATAGATGACTTCCAACACAGCTAATTCCCTTAGATATTGGATCCCTTCATCAGCTCTAGTCCACTTTCCTCGGGCATTTACAAGGTCTTCCTTGAATGGGTATCTTGCCCGTACACTTGAGAGGAGTCGTTTCCAGAGACTACAAACTGAGGTTTTCTTTCCAATGCCTTTATCAATTCCCCGGTCCCTAGCAAGAGATCCTAGCTGTTGGGCTTCTCTGCCTTCCAATTGTTGACTGTCAGCCCCGTTATCCCAGCATCGGAGCAGCCAGGCACCAATCCGCTCACCTGGCTGGCGACTGTAATCTTTTCGCATATCTCTAAGTTCTGTTGAGGTGAGGGACCGAGTAGTTTCCATTTCCTTTTCGATTTCTCTCACTTCTCCTGATCTCCTTACCGAAGGACCAGTTTCTTCTTCTAGCCTTTCCTCTTCCTCCTCGTCTGCCCTTACTAATCGATGATATGGACTTGACCTCCTTATCCACTGCTTCTTTTTCACTACTGGGGCAACCACTGTGGTTGTTGTTTGGTTCCCTGACTCAACCATGGTAGTCTCAGGTATAGTTTGAATTTCCACCTCGGCCATAGTTCTCTGAGAGGGCTGGACTGCGACTGACTCAACTATGTTGGTCTCAGGTATAGTTTGAATTTCCACCTCGGCCATAGTTCTCTGAGAGGGCTGGACTGCGACTGACTCAACTATGTTGGTCTCAGGTACCGTTTGAGTTTCCATTTCAATTACAGTTCTCTGAGAGGACTGGAATGCAGCTCGGTAGGCAGAGGCTAGGCCCCAGTATAGTGCCTGAACCTGATGGGCCTCATTAGGGTAGGTAAGACACCCTTCTATCAGGTAGCGTGTCAGTAAAGCAGGGTTTTTTATCTGTTCAGATGTAAAATCCCAGATTACAGGAGGTGATAACCGTCCTAGGAATTTGCCTAAATTCATCCACATACCCTGCCACCCAGGGACTGGCCGCTTCAGGGGGCATTTTAACATGTTTCCATCGCAAATTTGTACTCTCTGATACCCAGATGACTCCAGATTCCACAAGATATATAATATACCAACCATGTTAATTAGTAATATTAAAACTCTCGTATAAGGGTGACTAAGGACCTGGGAAGTCTGTGTAACAGAATTGTCTAGATCAGTCCGAGCTGAGGAGAAAGAGGTGCTTTGCCCCATGGCCTCCACAAGATAGCTCCCACAGCACACTAAATTCATCAGTAACAGAATGAGACTTGCTATTATTATTTGGGCCATCATGTTCCCAGGCCCTTTCATCCTCTTCACAAAATTATATAGCCAGCTTAGCAAAGCTATTAAGGTTAAAGCACAGCCGAGAGTCAATGTTAGGAGCATCATGTTCCCAAACATTAGAAAGTGTAAGATAAGCTGCATAGCAGCAAGGCTCCGTGACCAGCACAGGAACTTTGCTCTCATTGATTTACTGTAATTGCAATGCAGTTAATGTAAATCTGCTATTATCTCGCCCCACGTTGGGCGCCAAAAGGGCTGTGGTAGTTTGAGCCTGGCTGGATGCCAGGTGCCCACCACACCGCTTTACCCCCCACCTCCTCAGCAAGCCAGGGAAGGGGAGAAAATAAGATGGGAATCTTGTGGGTTGAGATAAAAGCAGTTTAATAAATAAGCAGCAAAGCCGCGCGCGCGGGAAGCAAAGCAGAAGCAGATAAGCTGTTACTCTCTACTTCCCATCAGCAGCGATGTCCGGCCACCTCCCAAGAAGCAGGGCTTCAGTACGCGTAGCGGTTGCTTTGGGAAGGCCAGAAATGAATCTCGCCTCCCCTTCCTGCTCCTTTCCCCCAGTTTATATTCCTGAGCTGACGTCATATGGTATGGAATATCTCCTTGGTCAGCCTGGGTCAGCTGTCCTGGCCATAGTCCCTCCCAAGATCATGCCCACTCACAGCTATTGGTGAAGGTGGGGGAAGGAATGCTGGAGGGACAGCCCCGATGTTGTGCAAGCGGTAGTCATAATATTGATATCAACAGTAAGCACAGCACTGCAGGAGCTGCTGTGGAAAATCACTACCGTCCCAGACCCACTACAACTGTTGATATCAATATTATGACTACTGCTCGCACAGCATCAGGGCTGTCCCTCCAGCATTCCTTCCCCCACCTTCACCAATAGCTGTGGGTGAGAAAAATCTTTGGAGGGACCACAGCCAGAACAGGTACCCAGGCTGACAAAGGAGATTTTCCATACCATATGACATCTGCTCAGTAATAAAAACTTTGGGAGAGGAGCAGGAAGGGGAGGCAAGATTCATTTCTGGCCTTCCAAAAGCAACTGGTAGGCGTACCGAAACCCTGTTTCTTGGGAGGTGGCCGGACATCGCAGCAGATGGGAAGTAGAAAGTAACAGCTTTATCTACTTTTGTTTTTCTTTCCGCACGCACGGCTTTGCTGTTTATTAAACTGCTTTTATCTCAACCCACAAGGCTCCCATCTTGTTATCTCCTATTCCTTGGCTCTCTGGGGAGGTGGGGGATAGAGCGGTGTGGTAGGCACCTGGAATCCAGCCAGGGTCAAACTACGTCAGCCTTTTTGGCACCCAACATGGGATGAGATAATAGCAGTTTTACATTAAATGCATTGTAATTACAGTAAGCCAATGAGTGCAAAGATCCAGTGCTGGTCACGGAGTCTTGCTGGAATGCAGCTTATCTTAGACTTTGTAATATTTGGGAACATGATGCTACTAACACTGACTCTGTGCTGCGCTCTAACCTTGATAACTTTGCTAAGTGAGCTGTATGATTTTGTGAAACGGATGAAGGGGCCTGGGAACATGATGGCCCAAATAATAATTGTGAGTCTCATTCTATTACTGATGAATTTACAGTGCTGTGGGTGCTATCTTGTGGAGGTCGTGGGGCAAAGCACCTCTTTCTCATCAGCTCGGACTGATGTAGACAATTTTGTTATACAGACTTCCCAGGTCCTTAGTCACCCTTATATTAAAGTTTTAGTATTACTAATTATTATGTCTGGTATATTATAACATGCTAAAATGTACCCTGAATGTCCCTGGGTGGCAGCGTGTGTGGATGAATTTGGGCAAATTCCTAGGATGGTTATCACCTCCTGTAACCTGGGATTTTACAGCTGAACAGATAAAAACCCTGCTTTACTGGCACGACACCTAATAGAAGGGCGTCTTGCCTAGCCCAATGAGGCCCATGAGGTTCACGCACTATAATAGGGCCTAGTCTCTGCCTACCGAGCCGCACTGTAGGCCTCTCAGAGAACTATGTCCGAAGTGGAAACTCAATTTGTATCTGAGACCACCATGGTTGAGTCAGTCGCAGTCCAGTCCTCTCAGAGAACTATGGTCGAGGTGGAAATTCAAACTGTATCTGAGACCACCATGGTTGAGTCAGGGAATCAAACAACAACCTCAGTGGTTGTCCCAGTAGTGAAAAAGAAACAGTGGATAAGGAGGTCAAGTCCATATCATCGATTCGTAAGGGCAGAAGAGGAGGAAGAGGAAAGATTAGAAGAAGGAGCTGGTCCTTCAGTAAGGAGATCAGGAGAAGGAGTGAAAGAAATCCAAAAGGAAATAGAAACTACTCGGTCCCTAACCTCATCAGAACCTAGAGATATGCGAAAAGATTATGTTGAGGAATCCACAAGCCATACAGGAATGCAGATAAGCCAGGCACTTCTTTATTATGCAGCGCTGGGAAGACATGGTGGATAGCTCCTCCATAAGTGCTTTTTTGTTAGTTACCATTTTCAGGGTTTTTATAGGGCTCAAACAAAAGATTCACATTTGCCAACACAAGCATGCATAAAATGTCCATCTATCAATTTAGCCCTTCACCTTGATTGGTTCCCAAAAATCACAAAATTTCTAAAATCACAGTGATTGGTCAAAAAAAGATATCAGTCCCTTTGTTTTAGTAACAACTAAGGCAATAGCCAAGGTAACCTAACAAATACATTTAGCAGGGTCTTGTATTTAAGGTAATAGCTAAGGTAACCTAACAAATAGATTCACCAGAGTCTGGTAGTTAAGGTAAGAGGTCCATATCAGGTGTGGTATGTAACTCTTGCAGTTTGATCCTTATGTGATTCAAAGGAATACTTACTTAATCAATAGGTATTTGCGTTATTTGCAAGTGCTTAGCTAATTGAGTGAACTATTACTAGCTGGTTAACAAGTTCTTAACCAGTGCTTCACTACTTATCGTGATGATAAGTTGTTAACTAAAACAATTTTGTATCTGCAACATTTCCCCCCTTTGAAAGTATCGATAATCACAGTCCAATACTTTCACTCTTGTATTTCTGTTTTCTCCATAACAAAACCATGACTGTCATATGGTGGTGGATCACCTTTGAACTGATCATTGTCTCTCTACATTGGTGTCTAGATTTTATTGTTTCATCACATTCTTTGTATTATTTCGCTTTTGATGCAACGATATGCCAAATAGATTATCAGAAACATTATAATCAATAGCAGATGTATTTCAATCAGTGACTTTATCGAGAATTTTAGATCCAGGCCCAGTCTCTCAAAAACTTTATCTATCCAGGTTGTGTCTTACCTAATTTCCTGATATTGCAATTACCTGTTCCTAGTCAATTTCTGTTTAGACTGGAGTCTGGGCCTGAACATTCAATACGAATCGATTTGACCATCCAATTTTGATTCATGTTTCCACCACCATAGACTGGAAAATCAACAAAAACATGGTCATGTTTCAGAGTTATCGTCAATATCTCAAGATCTCCTACAAGTCTCCCACTTCCATGGGCTTGATGGCATCTTCTTCACTCGAGTGTAGTGGATCCAGGAATCTGATTCAGTAATCTTGATTGCAGTGAAGGTAGTCAGCAACACGTCGTATGGTCCCTTCCACCTTCCTTGCAGAGGTTCTTCATTCCAGGTCTTTATGGAGATATAATCTGCAGGCAGGATGTTATGTACTGGATTTTTTAGAGATCGATTCCAAACTGCTGCACTTTGGAGCCTGTTCAGAGGTTTTTATTTTTAAAGAGGAAGCAAATAGTTATACACATCTTGTTTTCCTATCACATACATGTTTGGATTTGGTTCAGGAACCTCATAGGGTTTTCCATACATACTTACTGACATTCCACTTCGAGGTTTCACTCTTATTTTGTAGCAATGCGAGTGGATGTGCCTGAGGTCATTTTAATTTAGCCTCCTGACAAATTATTCTAATTTGTCTTTTTAGGGTCTGATTCATTCTTTCCACTTTTCCACTTGATTGCTGTATCCAAGGGGCATGTAAATCCCAGGAAATTCCTAGGACTTTGCTTACCTCTTGTACCACATTGGCCAAGAAATGTGATCCTCTTTTTGCAGATATTCCAAATGGAACTCCAAATCTTGGAATAATTTCTTGCAGGAGCCATTTAACTGTTTGCTTAACCTGATTGGTGCGACAGGGAAAGACTTCTGGCCATCCTGAAAAGGTGTCAACCCCAACCAATACATATTTATATCCATTGCATTTAGGTAATTCTGTAAAATCAATTTGCCAATAATCTCCTGGTTCCACTGCAGTTGGTTTTTTTTTTTTTTTTCCCATCTGTACACTTTTTGTACTATTGGATTGTTCTTTAAACAAATTTCACATTTCGCCGTTACTGATTTGAGTATCTACAACATTTCTAATGATATTACACTTCTTTTCAGAAGCTGAGTCATAACTTCTGCACCCCAGTGACACTCCCTATGCTTTGTTTACAAAATCTCTCTCATGATTAAGGGAGGCAATACTACCTGACCTGTACTTGTTATCCACCATCCTTCTGAATTTTTCTCTGCATTTAGTAACTTAGCCAATTTCTCATCCTCCCCTGAATATTTTGGTGAATCCTTAGGAAACGCTACTGTTCTGGTGGGGATGATTGCCATTTGTGAGACTGTGTGTTGTGCTATTTTACTATCTTTGAGTTCCCTGTCTGATGTGCTTTACAGTGCATGATTGCCACTTGAACTGGTTCCTTCACTGCCACTAGCAGTTGCAAGATTTCCCTTTGATGCTTAATGTTTGTTCCCTGGGAGGACAGTAGTCCTCTTTCTTTCCACAGGGTGCCATGGACATGGACTACTCCAAAAGCGTATTTTGAATCAGTCCAAATATTCACTCGTTTTCCTTTACTTAACTCCAAAGCACGTTTCAATGCAATCAGTTCTGTCTTCCATGCAACGCATATGCTTCCATTACCATGTTTTCGGTTGTTACCACATATCCCACGTGGCGACGTCCATTCAAGACGAAGCTGCTGCCATCTGTGAATAGTTCTCATCCAGGGTTTTCAAGATGATCATCCTTCAGATCCTCTCTGCTGGAATATGTATGTTCAATGGTTGCAAAACAGTCCTTTTCCAGTTGTTGCTCTTCCTATGAAGTACTCAGAAACACTGCAGGATGTAGAAGGTTAGTTGTTTTAAACACTACATCATCCTGCTCAGTGAGAATTACGTGGTATTTCATCATTCGACTCGGGGATAACCAATGCCCCCCCTTTTGCTCCAAGACTGTGGTTACCATGTTTGAGACATAGACAGTAATAGTCCTTCCCAAGGTCAGCTTTCTTGCTTCTTGGATCAGTGTGACAGTGGCAGCTACTGCTCGCAGGAAAGAAGGCCATCCCTTGCTCACCAGATCCAGTTGTTTGGAAAAATATCCCACTGGTCTCTTCCAGCTTCCTAGTTTCTACGTCAGAACTCCTAGAGATTTCTTCATGAACAAATAAATGAAAGTCTTTGGTTAAATCTGGCAAGCCTAAGACTGAGACTGTCATCAGAGCTATTTTAAGCTTATGGAAAGCTTAATGTTGTTGTTCTCCCCGTGTAAAAGAGGTAGATTTTTGGGCTTCATATAATGGTTTGGCTATAAGACCATAATCCATGATCCAGAGCCTGCACCATCCTTTCATTCTCAAAATGCCCGCAACTCTTGTACAGTGCGTGGTGCCACAATAGCACAAATCACTTCCTTTCCATCTGTCCCCAGCCTCCGTTCTCCTTTTGAAATTTTGAGGCCCAAATAGATCACTGTTTGGCTGCTATTTGAGCTTTTTCTTTTGATACGTTGTACCTGTTTAATCCCCAAAAGTTTAAACGTTCAGTGGTTACCTGTATGCATGTTGACCTTCCCGTTGTGGCAATCAGAATGTCATCCACATATTGGAGAAACAAATGCTCTGGTCTTGATGTCACTGTCTTTTCATTAGTGCAACGTTCCAGTTCTTTTGCGAGTTTTCTTTCAAAGAGTCAGGCTGTTCTTGAATCCTTGGAGTAGCCGTGTCCATGTTAACTGCACCTTGCGTCCTGTTTGGGGGCTTTCCCACTTAGAAGCAAATAGTTTATGACTTTCCTTTTCCAAAGGGATACAAAAGAAAGCATCTTTTAAATCAAGCACTGTAAACAACTGATAATTTTCTCTCAGAGCTGTGAGTAAGGTACATGGATTTGCTACAACTGGATGTATATCTTTCACAATCTGATTTATAGGTTTCAAATCCTGAACTAACCTATACTCTCCATTCAGTTTCTGTACTGGTAGAATAGATCTATTATACTCTGACTCACATTCTTTTAAAATTTGATATTTTAGAAATTTGTCAATTAGTACTTTTAATCCTTATTTTGAGTAAGGTTTTATTGGATATTTTCTCACCCCGACCAATTTTCCATTTATTTCAATTTTTACTGGTTGTGCCAATTTTGATTTTCCTGGAATCTCAATTTCCCGCACTATTGGGATCACTGCATTCTCCTTTTCTGGAGGTAATTCTAGCATCTTTGGGTTTTCTTTTATCATCAATATTTGTCCTGTCTTTGATTCAGGTATTTTTAGTAACAAGTCTTTGTTTTCAAAGACAATTTGTGCATTTAATTTAGACAACAAGTCCCTCCCTATCAGGGGTATGGGACATTCTGAAACATACAAAAATTCATATGTTATCACTTTATTGCCAAATTCTTAATTTAAGGGTTTCAAAAATGGTCGATTTTCCTCTTTCCCTGTGGCTCCCAAAATATTTTCAGTTTTAGTTCCTATTGTTCCTCTACATGTATTTAAAACTGAATACAATACTGCCATGTTTATATTGGATTCTATTCTCTGGTTCCTTCTTTTTGCTTTGTTTTTTTTTTTTTTTTTCTCTTTCTCACTATATCTAGGTGCTCCTTATAGGAGTCAGTTGATTTTTTTCTCAGAGAATTAAATCAGAAGGTGAGAAAGGCATTCTCATGTGTACTGGTTCACTCTGCCCAATGAGGAAAGTTCTGTATCAGAGTCCTCATTTTTCCATGTTACTACTATCAGGACAGGGCTCAGAGTCCTCCCTTGAACCAGCACTCCGGGATGTATCCTTGTCAGGTTGCTGGATCCCTGTTCAGGTTCATTTTGGGGAGCAGGTAAGTGAGAGAAGGTGTATATATAGGAACAACTCTGTCCGCTTAAGGTTCAAATGTTTAAGACACATTTTTGCTGCAGTGCATGGGGAGCAACAGTTTTGAACCTTTTGTTTTTCTACTGTGAGTGACATTATGCGATTTGTTCATTCAGATTCTTTCTGCCATTCAGATTTTTCTCTTCAATAAAAGAACAGATCTACAAATGGGACTTTATCTCACTTTTCCTCGCTCTTAATAACAACATTAATTGCAAGATAGTATTGTAACTTAGTATTCCACTCAGAGGCAACAATTCCTCATCATTCAGAGCATACATTGGCCACATATGATCACAATATTCATTAAGTTGCTTTTCACACAAATCATGATATATTTCTCTCCAGTGAGCCAAAAGGCAGCCCAAAGGAGAGGTTTTTGGCACAGGGCCCTTATTATTTCAATTTCCTCCCCAAAACACGTTTGACCACTTAGATGTTGTAGCGAAAAATTATGGTGTCCTTCAAACACACAAACTGAAAGGTACGGTTCAATATTTCTACCCATGATTACAGTATTCTATAAATTGATCTTTACGAAAATCGGCCTTAAATTCCTTCCAGTGTTCCACCAGACACCCAAGAGGTGAATACCTATGTCAGTCCTGAGATCACTTCGTCGGACTTAAGGGCTGCAATACCAATGCCAACCCTGCAATCGCTTTAGTGTTCGCCTTACGGGCGGTGCCTAGGTTCCCAATACCAATACCATTACGAGGATCCTCTAGCCCAATCAAGTGGAACTTTCGCTCCTGCTTACTGGCATGCTCCTTTGGGCTTTCCCTGGGCCCAACCAAGTGTGGTCTCCAACACCGCGACATACAGGCTAGTTCAACAGGTTCTGCTTCCAACCAATTAGAAGTGCCTTACCACTCCAAGGAACATTTCGAGGAGCTGTAAGGGTCGCAGACGATGGTCCTCCCCGAGAATTCCTCGGTGCCGGCTGCAGTTCGATCAGCATCCGATCCCGTCCAGTCTCACTCGCAAGGTCGCCAAAACTGTTGACGGATCCGCAATCGTGAAAAACTTATCTACACAGGAATGCAGATAAGCAGGCACTTCTTTATTTTGCAGCACTGGTAAAACAGGTGGGAAAACAGGTGGGATAGCTCCTTCATAGGTGCTTCGTTGTCAGTTACCATTTTCAGGGTTTTTATATGGCTCAAACAAAAGAATCACATTTGCCAACACAAGAATGCATAAAATGTCCATCTACCAATTTAGCCCTTCACCTTGACTGATTCCCAACAAACACAAAATTTCCAAAATCACAGTGATTGTTCAAAACAAGATATCAGTCCCTTTGTTTTAGTAACAACTAAGGTAACAGCCAAGGTACCCTAATCAAATACATTTACTAGGGTCTTGTAGTTAAGGTAACAGCTAAGGTAACCTACCAAATACGTTTACCAGGATCTCCTAGCTAATGTAACAGGTCCCTATCAGGTGCAGTATGCAACTCTTGCAGTTTGGTTCTTATGTGATTCAAATGAATAATTACTTAATCAATAGGTGTTTGAGTTATTTGCAACTTCTTAGTTAATTGACTGAACTGTTACTAGGTGGTTAACTTGTTAACTAAAATAATTGTGGATCTGCAACAATTACAGTCGCCAGTCAGGTGAGCGGATTGGTGCCTGGCTGCTCTGATGTTTGGATAATGGGACTGACAGTCAGCAATTGCAAGGTAGATAAGTCCAACAGCTGGGATCTGTTGCTAGGGAACAGGGAACTGATAGAAGCATTGGAAAAAAGACGTCAATTTACAGTATCTAGAAACGGCTCCTCTCAAGTGTAAGGGCAAGATACCCATTCAAGGAAGATCTTGTAAATGCCTGAGGAAAGTCGACTAGAGCAGATGAAGGCATCAAACACCTAAAGGAATTAGCTGTGTTGGAAGTCATCTATGGTGATCTAGATAATGCTGAGGAAAAAATCTGATGGAGGGTGGAGGTTAACAGTAGATTATTGTGGCCTGAATGAAGTGACACCACCACTGAGTGCTTCTGTACCAGACATGTTAGAGCTCCAGTATGAACTGGAGTCAAAAGCAGTCAAGTGCTATGCTACGATTGACATCGCTAATGCATTTTTCTCAATTCCGTTGGCAGCAGAGTGCAGGCCACGATTCGCCTTCACATGGGGAGCTGTCGAATATACCTGGAATCAATTGCCCCAGGGGTGGAAACATAGTCCTACTATTTGTCATGGTCTAATCCAAACTGTGCTGGAAATGGGTGATGCCCCCGAACATTTGCAGTACATTGATGACATAATTGTATGGGGCAAAAAGGAAGAAGAAGTATTTGAGAAAGGGAAAAGAATAATTCAGATTCTCCTAAAAGCTGGTTTTGCTGTAAAAAGAAACAAAGTCAAGGGACCTGCACAAGAGATCCAGTTTTTGGGCATAAAATGGCAAGATGGGCGTCAGCATGTGCCTCTGGATGTTGTAAACAAAATAGCGACTATATCTCAACCAACTAATAAGAAAGAAACACAAGCTTTCCTTGGCCTTGTGGGATTCTGGAGGATGCATATCCCAGGTTATAGTCAACTTGTGAGCCCTCTCTTTAGAGTAACCAGAAAGAAGAACTGTTTTGAGTGAGACCTTGAGCAACAACAAGCTTCTCAACAAATTAAACAAGAAATAGCTTGTGCAGTTGCCCTTGGGCCCATCCGTACATGACCAGATGTGCAGAATATCCTCTACACTGCTGCTGGAGAGCATGGTCTCACCTGGAGTTTCTGGCAGAAAACAACTGGAGAAACCCAAGGTCGACCATTAGGGTTTTGGATCTGAGGATATCGAGGATCAGAAGCCCACTACACCCCAACTGAAAAATGAATACTAGCAGCATATGAGGGACTTCGAGCTGCTTCAGAAGTCATTGACACTGAAGCCTACCCCCACTTGGAACCACGTCTGCCTGTGCTACACTGGATGTTCAAAGGGAAAACCCCTTCTATGCATCATGCAACCAGCGCTACATGGAGTAAGTGGATGGCATTGAATACACAACGATCTCGGCTGGGGAAATCTGGCCAAAAGGCAGGTATTTTGGAGCATTGCCTGAGGAAGTAGCTTTTGCCCAAGAGACACATCCATATCATGAATTATCAGAAGATGAGAGGCATTATGGCTACAGCAATGGAAAAAGACCAACTGGCAGCGCAAGGGTAAACCCATCTGGGCATATGCATTATGGCAAGACATTGCCGCTCGGGTGGAAAACATGACTCTGAAAGTATGTCATGGAGATGCTCACGTACTCAAAAACCGTGCCACTGAAGAACAATGGAACAACCAAAAGGTGGACAAACCTGCAAAAATTGAAGTAGCTCAGGTAGACCTAGACTGGGAGGGTAAAGGTGAGATATTTATCGCTCGATAGACCCATGAAACATCAGGACATCTGGGAAGAGATGAAACATATAGATGGACTCGTGATCAAGGTGCGGACTTGACCATGAAAGCCATTACACAGGTCACCTATGAATGTGAAACATGTGCTGCAATCAAGCGAGCCACAGGAATCAAGACTCCCTGGAACAGAGGCCGATGGCTGGGTTTTCAATATGGTGAGGCCTGGCAAATTGACTATGTTGGACCGCTACCACGAATACACCAAGGCAAACGTTATATACTCACCATGGTGGAAACAACTACCGGTTGGTTGGAAACATGCCCTGTAAATCATGCCAATGCCTGAAATACTGTCTTGGGTCTTGAAAGAATTGAATCAGACAATGAGACACATTTTCGAAATAATCTCATAAAGTCCTGGGCAAAGAAACATGGCATTGAGTGGATATACCACATCCCCTATCACCCACAAGCCTCTGGAAAGATTGAAGGATATAACGGATTACTTGAGACCATGTTGAGAGCACTGGGCAATGGGGCATGGAAGCAGTGGGATAAAAATTTAGCAGAAGCCACTTGGCTGCTTAACAGCAGAGGTTCAACTAATCGTCCTGGTCCTGCCCAAAAAAAAAACTACATACTGTGGGAGGAGATAAGGTCCCTGTAGTGTACCCAGGGAAATGACTGGGGAAGGCAGTATGGCTTGCACCTCCCATGGGAAAAAAGAAAAGCCATTCGTGGGATTGTCTTTGCTCAAGAGCCTGGGTGTACTTGGTGTGTGATGAGAAAGGATGGGGAAACTCGATGTGTACCTCAAGGAGACTAAACCTTGGGGGAAAGGTAACATAATGTTTCCCCTTGCCTGGATATCCATTTTGATGGATGAGACATAATTTACGGCCTACCCCAGTGAACATCTACAGAGGATGAAAGAATGATGTTTGTCTGTTGAATAGTGGGAGTACAGATTAATGAGAGTATTTAAGAATGTATATGGGTTTTTCAGATGGTTTGTCTGAGAATGACATAAATGGTATGGAATAAGGGGTGGAGACTCTAGTGGGTCTGGGATGGTAGTGACTTTCCACAGCAGCTCTTGCAGTGCTGTGCTTACTGTAGATATCAATATCATGACTACTGCTCGCACAGCATCAGGGCTGTCCCTCCAGCATTCCTTCCCCCACCTTTACCAATAGCTGTAGGTGAGCACAATCTTGGGAGGGACCATGGCCATAACAGCTGACCCATACTGACCATGGAGATATTCCATACCATACGACGTCAGCTCAGTAATATAAACTGGGGGAGAAGAGCCGGAATGGGGAGGCAAGATTCATTTATGTCCTTACAAAAGCCATCTCTATGTGTACCGAAGCCCTGCTTCTCAGGAGGTGGCCGGACATCGCTGCTGATGGGAAGTAGAGAGTAACAGCTTTATCTGCTTTTGCTTTGCTTCCCACGCATGTGGATTTTCTGTTTCTTTATTAAACTGCTTTTATCTCAACCCACGAGACTTCCATCTTCTATTCTCCCCTTCCCTTGCTTGCTGAGGAGGTGGGGGATAGTGCAGTGTAGTGGACACCTTGCATCCAGCCAGGGTCAAACTACCGCAATGCTTTCTTTGCTTCAGTCTTTACAGCCAAGGTTGACCCTTGGGAAGCCCAGTCCGGCAAGGACATGATAGTCGTGACAGCAGAGGACTTTCCCTGGGTGGAAGAGGAAGAGGTTAAAGAGTTGTTGGACAAGCTTAAGGTTCATAGGTCAATGGGTCCTGATGGGATGCATCCTAGAGTGCTGAGAGAGCTGGCTGATGTGATTCCTAAGCGTCTCTCCATCCATTTTGAAAAATCATAGAGGACAGGTGAAGTGCCTGAGGACTGGAGAAAGGCCAATGTCACGCCAGTCATCAAAAAGGGCAGGAAGGATGACCAGGGAAACTACAGGCCGGTCAGTCTCACCTCCATTCCTGGAAAAGTGATGGAACAACTCATCCTGAATGTTATCACTGAACACAGGAAGGATAAGATGGTGTTCAGGGGGAGTCAACATGGCTTCACCAAGGGGAAATCCTGTTTGACTAACCTGATATCCTTCTATGAGTGCATAAACGGCTGGCTAGATGAGGGGAGAGCAGCGGATGTCATCTACCTTGACTTCAGCAAGACTTTTGACACTGTCTCACACAACATCCTCATCAGAAAGCTCAGGCAGTGTGGCTTGGATGAGTGGACAGTGAGGTGGATCGAGAGCTGACTGAATGACAGAGCCCAGAGGGTGGTGATCACTGTCACGGAGTCGAGTTGGAGGCCTGTGGCCAGGGGAGTTCCACAGAGATCGATTCTGGGACCAGTCGTGTTCAACATCTTTATCAACCACCTGGGTGAGGGCAAAGAGTGTACTCTCAACAAGTTCACTGATGACACTAAACTGAGAGCACTGCTTGATTCCCCAGAAGGCTGTGCTGCCATTCGGCGGGATCTTAACTGGTTTGAGAGTTGGTCAGAGAGGAACCTCATGAGGTTCAACAAGGACAAATGCAGTCCTGCATGTGGGAAGGAAAAATCCCATGCAGCAGTACAGGCTGGGGGTCGAACATCTGAAGAGCAGCTCTGCAGAGAGAGATCTGGGAGTCCTGATTGATAATAAACTAAATATGAGCCAGCAATGTGCCCTCGTGGACAAGAAGGCCAATGGCATCCTGGGATGCATCAAGAAGAGTGTGGCCAGCAGGTCGAGGGAGGTTCTTCCCTTTCTCTACTCTGCAATACTGTGTCCAATTCTAGGCTCCTCAGCTCAAGAGGGACAGGGAAGTGCTGGAGAGAGTCCAGTGCAGGGCCACCAAGATGATCAAGGATATAGAACATCTTTCATACGAAAAAAGACTGCTGGAACTGGGGCTTTTTAGTCTGGAGAAGAGGAGATTGAGGGGTGATCTTATTAACATTTATAAATATCAAAAGAGTGAGTATCAGGAGGTTAGGGCATCCCTCTTTTCTATAGTAGATAGTAACAGAAAAAGGGGTAATGGGGTAAAACTGGAACACAAAAAAGTTCCACTTAAACATAAGAAAAAACTATTTCACTGTGAGAGTGACGGAGCAGTGGAACAGGCTGCCCAGAGGGGTTGTGTAGTCTCCTTCCTTGGAGGTCATCAAGACCCGCCAGGACATGTTCCTATGCAACCTGATCAAGGTAAACCTGCTTCTGCAGGGAGACTGGACTACATGGTCTCTAAAGGTCCCTTCCAACACCAACAATTCTATGATTCTATATACCAAGAGCCTGTATATTCAAAGGGTGCTTAGAAGGCCAAGTGCGTGGAATTGGAATTGGAGTTCCAACAGGAAAGCAGCTGCAAAGGTGGAACACTGCTGGTTCATAACCTACATGGGGACCTACATATAACTGTAGGTGGGGTCTGCATACCTGCTTTCTTGTAGCTCCCAGACACAGTGGTATTTCTTCTACCGGTAGTCTGTATTTTCAGAGAGCTAAAAAGGCAAAATGCGCGTGATTGGAGATAGCTCCCACAGGAAAGATGTTGAAAAGGTGATACAGTGTTGACTGATAGACTACACGGGGACCAACGTACCAGTGTAGTTGGGGTCTGCATACCTGCTTTTTTGTAGCTCCCAGATGCAGTGGCGTAACATCTACCAGCAGCCTGCATTTTTTCAATGGGAGCTGTGCAGGCCAAGTGTGTGGGATTGGAGATAACTCCCACAGGAAAGCAGCAGAAAAGGTGGCACGATGTTGACTCATAGGCTACACAGGGACGTACATACCACTGGAGGTAGAGTCTGCGTATCTGATTTCTTGTAGCTCTCAGATGCAGTATCCTAATTTCTAACGAGAGTCGGTATTTTCAATGGGAGCTATGAAGGACAAGTGCGTGGGATTGGAGACAGCTCCCACAAGAAAGCAGCTGCAAAGATGAAAAAGTGCTGGCTGATTAGCTACACGGGATCCTACGTATCATTGTAGGTGAGGTCTGCGTACCACTTTCTTGTAGCTCCCAGACGCAGTGGTGTAACTTCGACCGTAAACCTGTACTTTTTCAATGGGAGTTGAGCAGGCCAGGTGCGCGGGATTGGAAATAGTTCCACCAGGAAAGCAACTGCAACGGTGGAACAGTGCTTGCGATTAGGTTACAGTTCGACCTACGTTCCACTGTAGGTGCGGTCTGCATAGCTGCTTTCTTGTAGCTTCCAGACGTCGAGATGTAACTTCTACCGGCAGCCTGTATTTTAAATGGGAGCTGAGCAGACCATGTGCGCAGAATTGGAGATATCTCCCACAGGAAAGCAGCTGCAAAGGTGGCACAGTGTTGACTGATAGGCTACACCGGGACCTTTGTACCACTGTAGGTAGGGACGGTGTACCTGATTTCTTATAGCTCCCAGATGCAGTCGCGTAACTTTGACCAGGAGTCTCTATTTTATAAGGGAACTAAGCAGGACAAGTGCACGGGACTGGAGATAGCTCCCACAGGAAAGCAGCTTCAAAGGTGGCACAGTGTTGGCTGATAGGCTTTCCAAGTTTTAGCCAGGATAGAGTTAATTCTCTTGAGGAACCAAAAAACGGTACAGCCTGAACAGCTGACCCAGGCTGGCCAGCAGGTATTTGATGCCATCCTAACGTCAGGCCCAGCATATAGGTGGAGGCTAGCCAGAAGAAGTTCTCTTCCGGGATCACGGGCTCTCGGTCGCCGGTCCGGAGCGGTCACTTAGGTCAGGTCCCGGGTGGTGAGCAACTGTATCACTCACCAGTTTTCTTTGTAATATTCACTTGTGTTTGTCATAGTTGTTCCTCTTCAATTTTCCCTAGTAAATTGTTCTTAATTAAAGTTACATGGGCTCTTTTACTTTTTTTCTCCCTCTCCGATCCCCTCCGCATTCTGTCGGGAGGGGGAGGGGGAGGGGGAGGGGGAGGGGGAGGAGTCACTGTTATTTTCCCCCTTTGCTAGGGCCGGGAAAACCACAACATTAATTGGCGCCCAACGTGGGGCCCACGAGGTTGAAATAGAACAGAGTGGGTTTCAAACAAACTCCTTGTTTACACTCCTGACACTAACTGATTGCTGAGAACACTGTTGGTTGATATGCTTGTATGGTGGTATTACATGTCCTTTTATCTGCATCATATATGTCCTGTGATAGTGTTTCTCGTCTGTCGAAAATATATGAAAATTCTCATGCTACTGCACTGGATGGGATTGGCTTATGATATGATTTTGTCAGGAATTATTAAGTTAGGTTTGACAGTGTACATGGCTTTTTTGTCTCTTCCACATTTTCTCCTAGAACTTAATAATAGCATTCTATTTATGGGAAAAACTGACATGTTTAATTCCTCCCACTATGTCACCCTCATTTCTTCAAGGTGCTTCTAATGGATTCTAACAATAATACTTGGAATGTTCTAATTACCATGTTTGTATTATTTTCCCTTGTTTTCATCTCGACTTGGATTGTAAAAATTGTTTTTTGGATAACTGTGAGGAGAGGCATACAGAATATAGGCAGGCGTCCAAGGAGCTTTCTCCCTGGAAAGATTTGGAGAACACACGAACCCATTCCTAATTCATCTGTGCAAGAACCAGTTGCTATTCCTACTCCAGCAGTGGATGTTGTAGTCAACTCAGCTGTGCCAGAACCAGTGGCTGTTCCAACTCCAGCAGTGTATGTCCCTGTTGCAGCTGTGAACACTCATACCCAGACTGCTGACACTGTGTCAGTTACCACTGTGGACACTCATACCCAGACGGTGGATACTGTAGCTGTGTCCACTCAAACTCAGACTGCTGCTACAACTGTGGATGCTCAAACCCAGACTGTTGCTGTTACAACTGCAGCCACTCAAAATGAGGCAACTGATATAATTGCTGTTGAATCAGAGTATCGATTTCTGGCAGTATCAGTTGCTCCTGTAAAGAAAAAGAAATACACACAAAGAAAAAAAAAACAGTTTGCGGCACTAAGGATGAAGATGAACAAGGGATATCACAGAGGGAAGAAGAGTTGGAGCCAGAGAAAATCAGCCGATCCGTGTGGAAAGATAACAGGCGTCGCCCAGGTGAGCACATTATCACCTGGATGCTCCGATGCTGGGAAAATGGAGCCCACAGTTTGGACTTAGAGGGCAAGGAAGCCACGCAATTGGGGTCCTTGTCCCAAAACGGGGGCATTGATAAGGCTATGGGAAGACCGTCACAAATCCTCAGCCTCTGGAGATGACTTCTTTTGGGTGTGAAGGAAAGATACCCCTTCAAGGAAGATATTACAAGACCCCCAAGCAAGTGGTCCACCATGGAGAAAGGCATTCAATATTTGAGGGAGTTAGCTGTGCTGGAGGTTATTTATAATGACTATGTGCCCAGAGACCCAGATGAAGTTCATCGCACACGAGTTATGTGGCGAAAGTTCCTATGAAGTGCAGCACCAAACTATGCCACTTTGTTGGCAGCTGTCTCCTGGAAAGAAGATGAGAGGCAAACGGTGGAACAACTAGCTGCTCAACTTCGACAATATGAAGAAAATGTGTCTTGTCCCCTACAGGCTGTTGTTTCAGCTGTAGAAAAAATGTCATGGAAGATTGACCAATTTGTGTCTCGCTCTCCACCTGCCAGTACTCCAACTGTTAAGAATAAGCATCCCCGTGCTCAAGAGCAGGAACGTAAGGAGTATACACCCCAGGATGTTTCACGGTCCCATCCACAAGACCAAGAAGAGAATATGAACAAGTGGGATAGGCAACCTACCCCATCTACTCCAAGATCACCCACTCCAAAAGCACAGGAGTTGCAGAAAGGAAGGGTTAAAAGAAGCAACCCTCCTTGGAGGAATGCCACTCCAGTTTCCAGTGAGAAACCCCCTAGACAAGATAGGAGAGTTGATTTCAATTTTGATTCCCTTGAGGGGACCTCTGGTGTTTCCTGGGAAACAGTAAATGATGACTGCAATGACCAGTATTAGGGGGGCCCTGCCTCCAGCCAGGTGGAGGAAAGGGATAATTGAGTTTATTGGACTGTGTGGATTTGTTGGCCTGGCACATCAGATCCACAAGAATACAAGGCTTTAGTGGACACCGGTGCACAATGTACTCCGATGCCATCAAATTTTAAAGGGACAGAATCCATTTGTATTTCTGGAGTGACAGGGGGATCTCAAAAGCTATCTGTATTAGAAGCTGAAGCGAGTCTGACTGGCACAAATTAGCACAAGCATCCCATTGCCACAGGCCCCGAAGCTCCATGCATCTTAGACATAGATTATCTTAAGAGAGGGTATTTTAAGGACCCAAGAGGATACAGGTGGGCCTTTGGTGTGGCTGCAGTGGAGGCAGAAGAGATTGAACAATTATCCAACATGCCCGACCTTTCAGGGGACCCTTCTGTTGTGGGGTTGCTGAAGGTTGAGGAGCAACAGGTACCAATTGAAACCACAATAGTGCACCGTCGGCAATACAGCACCAACAGAGACTCTGTGATTCCCATTCATAAGTTGATTCGCCAATTGGAGAGCCAAGGAGTGATCAGCAAAACCCACTCACCCTTTAACAGCCCTATATGGCCAGTACAAAAGTCTACTGGAGAGTGGAGACTGACAGTAGACTATCGTGGCCTGAATGAAGTCACGCCACCACTGAGCGCGACTGTGCCAGACATGTTGGAACTCCAATACGAATTGGAGTCCAAGGCAGCCAAATGGTATGCCACCATTGAAATTGCCAATGCATTCTTCTCAATCTCTTTAGCAAAAGAGTGCAGGTCTCAGTTTGCTTTCACTTGGAGAGGGGTGCAGTATACTTGGAATCGACTGCCCCAGATGTGGAAACACAGCCCCACCATTTGCCATGGACTGATCCAGGCCACACTGGAGGAGGGTGAGGCCCCAGAACATCTGCAATACATTGATGATATTGTGGTGTGGGGTGACTCAGCCGTGGAAGTCCTTGATAAAGGAAAGAAAATAATTCAAATTCTTCTAAAGGCTGGCTTTGCCATTAAACACAGGAAAGTAAAACGACCTGCACAGAAGATGAAGTTTTTAGGAGTAAAATGACAGGATGGACGTCGTCATATTCCAATAGAGGTGATAAAGAAGATTGCAGCCATGTCTCCACCAACTAACAAAAAGGAAACACAAGCTTTCTTAGGTGTTGTGGGTTTTTGGAGAATGCATATTCCAAATTCCAGTATGATTGTTAGCCCCCTCTACCATGTGACATGGAAGAAGAATGATTTTGAATGGGGTTCTGAGCAGCAACATAGTTTTGAAAAAATTAAATGGGAGATTGTTCATGCGATGGCGCTTGGGCCATTCCGGAAAGGACCAGATTTTAAAAATGTGCTCTACACTGCAACTGGGGAAAATGGCCCTACATGGAGTCTTTGGCAGAGAGCACCTGGGGAGGGTCGAGGCCGAGGCCAATCCCTCAGGTTCTGGAGTCAGGGATACAGATGATCCGAGGCCCTATACACTCCAACCGAGAAGGAGATACTGGCAGCATATGAAGGAGTTCTAGCTGCGTCAGTAGTGATTGGCACAGAAACACAACTCTTCCTAGCCCCTCGACTGCCAGTGCTGGGCTGGATGTTCAAGGGGAAGGCATTCTCTACGCATCATGCAACTGATGCTACATGGAGTAAGTGGATCACACAACGAGCTCACATAGGGAAGCCTAGCTGCCCTGGGATTCTGGAGGTGATCACTAACTGGCCAGAGTGCGAAGATGGTGAAATATCACCAGAGAAGGTGACACGTGTTGACAAAGCCCCATCGTATGATGAACTGCCAGAAGATGAGAAGCGATATGCCCTGTTTAGAGATGGGTCCTGCTGCCTTGTGGGAAGGCATCGGAGATTGAAGGCAGCTGTATGGCGTCCCCTACGCAAAATTTCAGAAGCTGCAGAAGGAGAGGGTGAATCCAGTCATTTTGCAGAGGTAAAAGCCATCCAGTTGGCTTTAGAGATTGCTGAATGAGAAAAATGGCCAAGGATCTACCTCTCCACTGATTCGTGGATGGTGACAAATGCTCTGTGGGGATGACTAAAGCAATGAAGACAGAACAACTGGCAACTACGGGGCAAACCCTTCTGTACTGCTCCACTATGGCAGGACATTGCTGCTCTCGAATGGAGAAACTAGTTGTGAAGGTGCGCCATGTAGATGCTCACGTACCCAAAAAGCGGGCCACAGAAGAACATCTGCATAACCAGCAAGCTGACAAGGCTGCTAAGATTTTTTAGATAGATCGGGATTGACCACATAAGGGGGAGTTATTTTTAGCTTGATGGGCCCATCATACCTCAGGTCATCAAGGCAGAGATGCTACCTATAAATGGGCTCGCGATCGAGGGGTGGACTTAACCTTGGACACTATTGCACAGGTTATCCATGAGTGTGAGACGTGTGTTACAATTAAACAAGGCAAACGATTGAAGCCCATATGGTATGGAGGACGATGGCAGAAATATAAATATGGAGAGGCCTGGCAGATTGATTACATCACACTGCCACAGACTCACCAAGGCAAACACCATGTGCTCACAATGGTGGAGGCAAACACAGGATGATTGGAAACATATCCTGTGGCTCATGCCACTGCCCGGAACACTATTCAGGGCCTTGACAGGAAAGTCCTCTGGCGACATGGCACCCCAGAAAGAATTGAGTCAGACAATGAGACACACTTCAGAAATAACCTCATAGATGCCTGGGCCAAAGAGCTTGGCATTGAATGGATTTACCGTATCCCCTATCATGCACCAGTCTCAGGAAATTTTGAGAGATTCAATGGGTTCTTGAAAACCACACTGAAAGCAATGGGAGGTGGAACTTTCAAGCATTGGGATACACACTTGGAAAAGGCCATCTGGTTAGTCAACTCCAGAGGATCTGTCAATCGAGCTGCCCTTTCCCAATCAGAATCCTTACATATTGTAGAAGGGGACAAAGTCCCTGCGGTAAATTTAAAAGACATGTTAGGGAAGGCGGTCTGGGTGTGTCCTGCCTCAGGTAAAAGCAAACCCATCCATGGGATTATTTTTGCTCAGGGACCTGGATGTACTTGGTGGATGATGTGCAAGGATGGGAAGACCCAATGTGTGCCTCAAGGGACTTTGATTCTGGGTGAGAATAACTTGTGAATTAAATTATATAATGATAGCTGTTGAATGTCATTATTCCTATAGTTACTCTATGTTATGTATGTGTAGACTTTTATGATGTGTAAACCTAGACATGACATGTAGATGGTATAGAATAAGGGATGGAATGTCCTAGTTTGAGCCAGGATAGAGTTAATTCCCGTGAGGAACCAGGAAAGGGTACAGCCTGACCAGTTGATCCAGGCTGACCAGCAGGTATTCCATGGCATTTTAACATCATGCCCAGTTTACAGGTGGAGGCTAGCCGGAAGAAGCTCTCTTCCAGGGTCGCGGGCTCTCTGTCGCCGGTCCAGAGCGATCGCTTAGGTCGGGTCCCGGGTGGTGAGCAAATACATCACTCACCAGTTTTCTTTGTAATATCCACTTGTGTTTGTTATAGTTGTTCCTCTTCAATTTTCCTTAGTAAATTAATCTTATTTCAACTTACATGGAGTCTTTCAATTTTTTCTCCCTTTCTGATCCCCTCCGCATTCCGTCAAGAAAGGAAGTGGGAGGAGTCGCGTTTTTTTTTTTCCCTGTTGCTCCAGCTGGCAAAACCACGACATAGGCTACACGGGGACCTACGTACCACGGTAGGTGGGGTCTGCATACCTGCTTTCTTGTAGCTCCAAGAGGCAGAGGTGTAACTTCTACTAGCAGCCTGTATTTTTTAATGGGAGCTGAGCAAGCCAAGTGCGCGGGAAAGAGATAACTCCCACAAAAAAGCTACTGCAAAGGCGGCACAATGCTGGCTGATATGCTATCTAGAGACCGACGAACCACTGTAAGCTAGGCCTGCGTACCCACTATCTTGTAGCTCCCAGACACAGTAGCATAAATTCTACAGGCACCCTGTATTTTTTCAATGGGAATTGAGAAGACCCAGTCAGCGGGATTGGAGATAGCTCCGACAGGAAAGAAACTGCAAAGGTGGCACAGTGCTGGCTGATAGGCTACACAGGGACCTAAGTATCACTGCAGGTGGGGTCTGCATACCTATTTTCTTGTAGCTCCCAGACACATTGGCGTAATTTCTACTGGCAGCCTGTATTTAAAATGACAGTGGAGTAGGCCAAGTGCGAAGGATTGGAGATAGCTCCATCAAGTAAAGCAGCTGCAAATGTGGCACAGTGCTGACTGATAGGTCAGATGGGAATCTAAGTACCACTGCAGGTTGGGTCTGCATACCTGCTTTCTTGTAGCTCCCAGACACAAGGGCGTAACTTCTACTGGCAGGCTTTATTTTCAATGGAGGCGGAGTAGGCCAAGTACATGGGATGGGAAATAACTCCCACAGGAAAGCAGCTGAAAAGGTGGCTATATTGACTCTGGGATGGTAGTGATTTTCCACAGTAACTCCTGCAGTGCTTTGCTTACTGTTGATAACAATATTATGACTACTGCTCACACATCATCAGGGCTGTCCCTCCAGCATTCCTTCCCCCACCTTCACCAATAGCTGTGGGTGTGCACAATCTTGGGAGGGACCATGACAAGAACATATGACCCAGGCTGATCAAGGAGATTTTCCATACCATATGACGTCAGCTCAGTAAAATAAACTGGGGGAGAGGAGCAGGAAGGGGAGGCAAGATTCATTTCTGGCCTTCCAAAAGCAACTGCTATGCGTACCCAAGCCCTGCTTCTCGGGAGGTGGTCGGACATTGCTGCTGATGGGAAGTAGAGAGTAACAGCTTTATCTGCTTCTGCTTTGCTTCCCACGCTCACGGCTTTGCTGTGTCTTTATTAAACTGCTTTTATCTAAACCAATGAGACTCCCATCTTATTTTCTCCCCTTCCCTGGTTTGCTAGGGAGGTGGGGGATAGAGCGGTGTGGTGAACACCTGGCATCCAGCCAAGGTCAAACTACCTCAGCCTTTTTGGCGCCTAACATGGGGCGAGATAAGAGCAGTTTTACATTAACTGCATTGTAATTACAGTAAGCCAATGAGTGCAAAGTTCCTGTGCTGGTCAGGGAGCCTTGCTGTAATGCAGCTTATCTTAGACTTTGTAATATTTGGGAACATGATGCTACTAACACTGACTCTGTGCTGCGCTCTAACCTTGTAAAACTTTGCTATGTTGACTCTATGACTCAATGTTTACCTCAAGGGATTTTGATTCTGGGTGAGAATATCCCGTGAATTAAATTGTATAATGATAGCTCTTGAATGCCATTATTCTTATAGTTGCTATATGTTATGCATGTGTAGATGATTATGATATGTAAACCTAGACATGACGTGTAGATGGTATAGAATAAGGAGTGGAATGTCCCAGTTTGAGCCAGGATAGAGTTAATTCCCGTGAGGAACCAGGAAAGGGTACAGCCTGACCAGCTGATCCAGGCTGGCCAGCAGGTATTCCATACCATCCTAAAGTCACGCCCAGTATATATGTGGAGGCTAGTCGGAAGAAGCTCTCTTCCAGGATCGCGGGCTCTCTGTCGCCGGTCCAGAGCGATCGCTTAGGTCGGGTCCCGGGTGGTGAGCAACTACATCACTAACCAGTTTTCTTTGTAATATCCACTTGTGTTTGTTATAGTTGTTCCTCTTCAATTTTCCTTAGTAAGTTGTTATTATTTAAAGTTACACGGGCTCTTTTAATTTTTTTCTCCCTCTCCGATCCCCTCTGCATTCCCCTTTCTTCCGGCTGGCAAAACCACGACATAGGCTACATGGGGACCTACGTACCACGGTAGGTGGGGACTGCGTACCTGCTTTCCTGTAGCTCCACGACTCAGAGGTGCAACTTCTACCAGCAGCCTGTATTTTTTAATGGGAGCTGAGCAGGCCAAGTGTGCGGGAAAGAAATAACTCCCACGGGAAAGCTACTGCAAAGGCGGCACAATGATGTCTGATAGGCTACATAGGGACCAACGGACCACTGTAGGCAAGGTCTGCGTACCTGCTATCTTGTAGCTCCCAGACTCAGTAGGGTAACTTGTACTGGCACCCTGTATTTTCAATGGGAGCAGAGCAGGCAAAGTGTGCAGGATTGGCGATAGCTCCCACAGGAAAGCTGCTGCAAAGGTGGAACAGTGCTGGCTGATAGGTTACACGGTGACCTACATACCACTGTAGGTGGGCTCTGAATACCTATTTTCTTGTAGCTCCCAGACGCAGTAGCGTAACGTCTACCGGCAGCCTCTATTTTCAATGGGAGCGGAGATGGCCAAGTGCATGGGAAAGAAATAGCTCCCATTTGAAAGCAGCTGCAAAGGTGGCAAAGTGCTAACTGATATGCAATACAGGGACCAAAGTACCACTGTAGGTGGGATCTGCGTACCTGCTTGCTTCTAGCTCCTAGAGGGAGTGGCATAACTTCCACTGGCAGCATGCATTTTCAATGGGAGCAGAGCATGCCAGGTGCTCAGGATTGGAGCTGCAAAGAGCTCAGGAAAGCAACTACAAAGGTGGAACAGTGCTGGATGATATGCTACACGGGAACCTACATACCACTGTAGGTGGGCTTCTGCATACCTGCTTTCTTGTAGCTCCCAGATGCAGTGGCGTAACTTCTACTGACAGCCTGTATTTTCAAAGGGAGCTGATCAGGATAAGTGCACGGGCTTGGAAATAGCTCCCACAGGAAAGCAACTGGAAAGGTGGAACAGAGCTGGCTGATAGGCTAGATGGGGATCTAAGTACCACTGCAGTTGGGAACTGCTTATCTGCTTTCTTGTAGCTCTCAAATGCAGTGTCGTGACGTCTACCGGCAGCCTGTATTTTCAATGGGAGCGGAGATGGACAAGTGTGTGGGAAAGACATAGCTCCCACAAGAAAGCAGATGTAAAGGTGGCACAGTGCTGGCTAATAGGCTTCACAGGGATCTACGTACCACTGTAGGTGTGGTCTGTGTACCTGCTTTCTTGTAGCTCCACGATGAAGAGGTGTAACTTCTACTGGCAGCCTGTATTTTCAATGGGAGCTGAGCAGGCCAAGTGCGCGGGATTAGAGTTAGCTCCCACAGGAAAACAGCTTCAAAGGTGGCACAGTGCTGGATTGTTGGCTACACGGGGATCTACGTACTACTGTTTTTGGACTATGCGTACCTGTTTCATGTAGCTCCCAGAGACAGTGGCGTAACTTCTACCAGCAACATGTATTTCAAACAGGAGATTAACAGGTCAAGTTCTTGTGATTGAAGATAGCTCCAACAGAAAAGTAGATGCAAAAGTGGCACAGTACTGTCTGATAGGCTGCATGGGGTCTATGTACCCCTGTAGGCGGGGTCTACAAACTTACTTTCTTGTAGCTCCACGATGAAGAGGTGTAACTTCTACCGGCAGCTTGTATTTTCAATGGGAGCTGAGCAGGACAAGTGCGCGGGATCGGAGATTTCTCCCATAGGAAAGGAGCTGCAAAGGTGACGCAGTGCTGGCTGAGAGTCTACACGGGGACCCATGTACCACTGTAGGTGGGCTCAGCTTACCTGCTTTCTTGTAGCTCCCAGACACAGTGGAATAACTTAGAATGATCGACTGTACTTTCAATGGGAGCTAAGAAGGCGAAGTTCACGGGATTAAAGATAGCTCCCACAGGAAAGCAACTTTAAAGGCAAAATAGTACTGTCTTTTAGGTCATACGGAGACCAACGTACCACTGTAGGTGGGGTCTGCGTACCTGCTTCTTGTAACTCCCATAGACAGTGGCGTAACAACTATTGACAGTCTGTATTTCAATAGGGAGTCGAACAGTGCAAGTGCGCCGGATTGGAGATAACTCTCACAGGAAAGTAGCTGCAAAGATGGCATATTTCTGGCCAACAGGCTACAAGGAGATCTATGTAGCACTGAAGGTGCATTCTGCCTACCTTCTTTCTTGTAGCTCCCATAGGCAGTCACGTGACTTCTACCAGCAGCCTCTACTTTCACAGGGAGCTGAGCAGACCAAGTATGCAGGACTGGAGATAGCTCCAACAGGAAAGCAGTTGCAAAGGTGGCAAAGTGCTGACCAATAGGCTACACAGGGACCTACTTACCACTGTAGGTGGAGTTGGTGTACCTGCTGTGTTGTAGCTCCCGAAAGCAGTGGTGTACCTTCGACCGGCAGCCTGTATTTTCAATGTGAGCGGAGCAGGTCAAGTGCACGGTATTAGAGATAACTCCCAGAAGAAAGCATACCTGAAAGCAGCCTGTATTTTTTCAATGTGAGCTGAGCAGGCCAATGGCGCGGGATTGGAGGTAACTCCCACAAGAAAACAGATGGAAAGGTAGTACATTGCTGGCTTCTAGGCAACACGGGACCTAAGTACCACTGTAGATGGGGTCTGCATACCTGCTTTCTTGTACTTCCCAGACGCGGTGACGTAACTTCTACTAGCAGCATGTATTTTTTCAATGAGAGCTGAGCAAGTCAACTGCGAGGGATTGCATATAGCTCCCACAGGAAAGCAGATGCAAAGGTAACACAGTGCTGCCTGATAGACTACACGGAGATCTATGTAAAACTGTAGGTGGGGTCTGCGTACCTGCTTTATTTAGCTCCCAGAGGCAGTGGCGAAACTTCTACCGGTAGGCTGCATTTTAAATAGGAGCTGAGCAAGCCAAGCGCAAGGTATTGGAGATAGCTCCCACAGGAAAGCAGCTGTAAAGGTGGCACAGTGCTGATGTTAGGCTACACAAGGACCTACATACCAATGTAGATGGTCTCTGCGTACCTTCTTCCTTGTAGCTCCCAGACACAGTGGAGTAACTTCTACCAATAAAATGTATTTTTTTAACGTGTGCTTTGCAGGTCGAGTGTGCAGGATCGGAGATATCTCCCACAGCAAAGCAGCAGCAAAGGTTGAACAGTGTTGGTTAATAGAATACACGGGCACCTACGTACCACTGTAGATGGGATCTACATACCTGTTTTCTTCTACCTCTCAGACGCAGTGACGTAAAATGTACTGCCAGAATATATTTAAAATGAGAGTAGAGCAGGCCATGTGGGCGGGATTGGAGATAGCTCCCACAGCAAAGCAGCTGCAAAGGTGGCACAGTGCTGGCTGGTAGGCTACATGGGGACCTACGTACCACTTTAGTTGGGGTCTGCGTAACTTCTTTCTTCTAGCTCTCAGACGCATATATCGGCAGGCTGTATTTCAAATAGGAGCTGAGTAGGCCAAGTGCACGAGATTGGACATAGCTCCCATAGTAAAGTAGATGCAAAGGTGGCACAGTTCTGACTGATAGGCTACACAGGGATCTACGTACCACTGCAGGTGGTGTTTGTGTACCTGCTTTCTTGTAGCTCCCAGGCTCAGTAGGGAAACTACTACTGGCACCCTGTATATTCAATGGGAACTGAATAGGCCAAGTGTGCAGATTAGAGATATCTCCCACAGCAAAGCAGCTTCAAAGGTGGAACAGTGCTGTCTGATAGTCTACACACGGACCTATGTACCACTGTAGGTGGGGTCTGTGTACCTAATTTCTTGTATCTCCACGATGAAGAGGTGTAACTTCTACCGGCAGACTGTATTTTAAATGAGAGCTGAGCAAGGAAAGTGCACAAGATTGGAGATAGCTCCCACAGGAAAGCAGCTGCAAAGGTGGCACAGTGCTGGATTGTAGGCTACACAGGGACCTACGTGCTACTGTTTTTGGACTATGCGTACCTGCTTTCTTGTAGCTCCCAGAGGCAGTGGCATAACTTCTACCGTCAGCATGTATTTTTTCAATGGAATTTGAGCAGAACAACTGCGCGGGATTAGAGATAGCTCCCACAAGAAAGCAGTGGCAAAGGTGGCACAGTGCTGACTTGATAGGCTAGACGGGGAACAACATACCAGTATAGGTGCGGTCTGCGTACCTGTTTCTTGTAGCTCCCATAGGAAGTGGCGTGACTTCTACCAGCAGCCTGTATTTTCACAGGGAGCTGAGTAGGCAAAGTGTGCGGGACTGGAGGTAGCTCCCACAGGAAAGCAGCTGCAAACGTAGCACAGTGCTTGCTATTAGGCTATACGGGGACCTACTTACCACTGTAGGTGGGATTTGCATATCTGTTTCCTGTGTCTACCCGACACAGTGACGCAACCTGTATTTCAAACTGGAACTGAGCAGGTCAAGTGCCAGGATGGGAGATAGCTCCCACAGGAAAGCAGCTGAAATGTTGACTGTACTTGGTCTGGATGTTAGTGATTTTCCACAACAGCTGTTGCAATTCTGTGCTTACGCTTCAAATCAATATTATGACTACTGCTCACACAGCATCGGGACTGTCCCTCCAGAATTCATTCCCCCACCTTCACCAATAGCTGTGAGTGAGCACAATATTGGGAGGGACCACGGCCGGAATAGCTTACCCAATCTGACCAAGGAGATTTTCCATACCAACGATACTCCCATCTTATTTTCTCCCCTTCCCTGGCTCGCTGGAGAGGTGGGGGATAGAGCGGTGTGGTGAACACCTGACATCCAGACATGGTCAACGTACCTCAGCCTTTTTGGCACCCAACATGGGGCGAGATAATAGCAGTTTTAAATTAAAAGCATTTTAATTATAGTAAGTCAATGAGTGCAAAGTTCCTGTGCTGGTCACGGAGCCGTGCTGTAATGCAGCTTATCTTAGACTTTGTAATGTTTGGGAACATGATGCTGATAACACTGACTCTGTGCTGCACTCTAAACTTGATATCTTTGTCAAGTTGGCTGTATGATTTTGTGAAAAGGATGAAAGGGCCTAAGAACATGATTACCCAAATCAAGAAAACTATTCAAAAATGGAAATTCAAACTGTATTCAAAATTCAACAGGGGACAACTCGCAAAAGCACCACATTGTGACTGATCGAGACGCCCCTTGTATTTTATGGCATAGATTACTTCAGGAGAGGGTACTTCAAAGACCCCAAGGGGTTTTGATGGGCTTTTGGTATAGCTACTTGTGGTAGTTTGAGCCTGGCTGGATGTCAGGTGCCCACCACACCGCTTTATCCCCCACCTCCTCAGCAAGCCAGGGAAGGGGAGAAAATAAGATGGGAGTCTCGTGGGTTGAGATAAAAGCAGTTTAATAAATAAGCAGCAAAGCCGCGCGCACGGGAAGCAAAGCAAAAGCAGATAAGCTGTTACTCTCTACTTCCCATCAGCAGCGATGTCCGGCCACCTCCCGAGAAGCAGGGCTTCAGTACGCGTAGTGGTTGCTTTGGGAAGGCCAGAAATGAATCTCGCCTCCCCTTCCTGCTCCTCTCCCCCAGTTTATATTACTGAGCTGACGTCATATGGTATGGAATATCTCCTTGGTCAGCCTGGGTCAGCTGTCCTGGCCATAGTCCCTCCCAAGATCATGCCCACCCACAGCTATTGGTGAAGGTGGGGGAAGGAATGCTGGAGGGACAGCCCTGATGTTGTGCAAGCGGTAGTCATAATATTGATATCAACAGTAAGCACAGCACTGCAGGAGCTGCTGTGGAAAATCACTACCGTCCCAGACCCACTACACTACTGTAGATACAGAGAAAATCAAACAACTCTCCAGTTTACCTGGCCTCTCAGAAGACTCTTTGGTTGTGGGATTGCTTCAAGTTCAAGAGGAACAGGTACCAATTGCTACCAGGACGGTGCACCGGAGGCAATATCGCACGAACCGAGATTTCTCGGCTTCCATCTGTGAGTTGATCTATCAACTGGAGGCTCAAGGAGTAATTAGAAAAACTCACTCCCCATTTAATAGTTCCATATGGCCTGTGAAAAAATCTGATGGAGGGTGGAGGTTAACAGTAGACTATCGTGGCCTGAATGAAGTGACACCACCACTGAGTGTTGCTGTACCAGACATGTTAGAGCTCCAGTATGAACTGGAGTCAAAAGCAGCCAAGTGCTATGCTACGATTGACATCGCTAATGCATCTTTCTCAATTCCGTTGGCAGCAGAGTGCAGGCCACATTTCGCCTTCACATGGAGAGGTGTCCAATATACCTGGAATCGATTGCCCTAGGGGTGGAAACATAGTCCTACTATTTGTAATGGTGTATACCAAACTGTGCTTGAAATGGGTGAAGCCCCCAAACATTTACAGTACATTGATAACATAATTGTATGGGGCAACAAGAAGTGTTTGAGAAAGGGAAAAGAAATAATTCAGATTCTCCTAAAAGCTTGTTTTGCTGTAAAAAGAAACAAAGTAAAGGGACCTGCACAAGAGATCCAGTTTTTGGGCATAAAATGGCAAGATGGATGTCAGCATGTGCCTCTGGATGTTGTAAAAAAAATAGCGACTATGTCTCAACCAATTAATAAGAAAGAAACACAAGCTTTCCTGGGCCTTGTGGGATTCTGGAGGATGCATATCCCAGGTTATAGTCAGTTTGCGAGTCCTCTTTTTAGAGTAACCAGAGAGAAGCACTGTTTTGAGTGAGGCCTTGAGCAACAAGAAGCTTTTCAACAAATTAAACAGGAAATAGCTCGTGCAGTCGCCCTTGGGCCCATCCGTACAGGACCAGATGTGCAGAATATCCTCTACACTGCTGCTGGAGAGCATGGTCTCACCTGGAGCTTCTGGCAGAAAACATCTGGAGAAACCCAAGGTCGACCATTAGGGTTTTGGAGCCGACAATATCAAGCATCAGAAGCCCATTAAACCCCAACTGAAAAATAAATACTAGCAGCATATGAGGGACTTCGAGCTGCTTCGGAAGTAATTGGCACAGGAACTTACCTCCTCTTGGCACCACGTCTGCCTGTGCTACACTGTATGTTCAAAGGGAAAACCCCTTCTATACATCATGCAACCAGCGCTACATGGAGTAAGTGGATGGCGCTGATTACCCAACGATCTCGGCTGGGGAAATCTAATCGCCCAGGAATCCTGGAAGAGATCATGGACTGGCCAGAAGGAAGGAATTTTGGAGCATTGCCTTATGAAGTAGCTCGTGCCCAAGAGACACCACCATATAATGAACTATCAGAAGATGAGAGGCATTATGCTTTGTTTACTGATGGATCCTGCCACGTTATAGGAAATCATCGTAAGTGGAAAGCTGCTGTGTGGAGTCCCACACGACGAGTTGTTGAGGCCACTGAAGGAGAAGGTGAGTCGAGTCAGTTTGCTGAAGTGAAAGCCATCCAACTAGCTCTACAGATTGCTGAACGAGAGAAGCGGCCAGTACTCTATCTTTATACTGACTCCTGGATGGTGGCTAATGCCCTATGGGAATGGCTGCAGCCATGGAAGAAGATCAACTGGCAGAGAAAGGCTAAACCCATCTGGGCTGCTGCATTATGGCAAGACATTGCCGCTCGGGTGGAAAACATGACTCTGAAAGTACATCATAGAGATGCTCACGTGCCCAAAAGCCGTGCCACTGAAGAACAATGGAACAACCAACAGGTAGACAAAGCTGCCAAAATTGAAGTAGCTCAGGTAGACCTAGACTGGGAGCGTAAAGGTGAGCTATTTATAGCTCGATGGGCCCATGAAACATCAGGACATCTGGGAAGAGATGCAACATATAGATGGGCTCGTGATCGAGGGGTGGACTTGATCATGGAAGCTATTACACAGGTCACCCACGATTGTGAAACGTGCTACAATCAAGCGAGCCACAGGAATCAAGACTCCCTAGAACAGAGGCTGATGGCTGGGTTTTCAAGACGGTGAGACCTGGCAAATTGACTATGTTGGACCACTACCACGAATACACCAAGGCAAGTGTTATATCCTCACCATGGTGGAAGCAACTACCGGTTGGTTGGAAACATACCCTGTAAACCATGCCACTGCCCGAAATACTCTCTTGGGTTTTGAAAGGCAAGTCTTTTTGTGACACGATACTCCACAAGGAATCGAATCGGAAAATGGGACTCGTTTTCGAAAAAATCTCATAAACTCCTGGGCAAAGAAAAATGGCATTGAGTGGATATACCACATCCCCTATCACCCATAAACTTCTGGAAAGATTAAAAGATATAACGGATAACTTAAGATCGTTACTTAAGACCATGTTGAGAGCACTGGACAATGGGGCATGGAAGCAGTGGGATAAAAATTGATTAGAAGTCAATTTACTGGTTAACAGCAGAGGTTCAACTAACCGTCCTGGTCCTGCCCAAACAAAATCACTACATACTGTGGGAGGAGATAAGGTCCCTGTAGTGCAACCAGGGAAATGGCAGGGAAGGAACTATGGGTTGCACCTCCCATAAAAAGGGGCAAACCCATTTGTGGCATTGTCTTTGCTCAAGGGCCTCGGTGTACTTGGTATGTGATGAGAAAGGATGGGGAAACTCGATGTGTACCTCAAGGAGACTAAACCTTGGGGGAAAAATAACACACTGGGGTGGAGACTGTAGTGGATCTTTGATCGTAGTGACTTTCCACAGCAGCTCTTGCAGTGCTGTGCTTAGTATTGATCTGAATACTATGACTACGGCTCGCACAGCCTCAGGGCTGTCCCTCCAGCATTCCTTCCCTCATCTTCACCAATAGCTGTGGGTGAGCACAATCTTGGGAGGGACCACGGCCAGAATAGCTGACCCAGGATTAGAAGGAGATTTTCCATACTATATGACGTCAGCTCAGTAATATAAACTGGAATAGAGGAGCAGGAAAGGGAGGCAAGATTAATTTCTGGCCTTCAAAAAGTAACCACTACGGGTACTGAAGTCCTGCTTCTCGGGAGGTGGCCAGACATCGCTGCAGATGGAAAGTAGACAGTAACAGTTTTCCCTGCTTTTACTTTGCTTCCCGTGTGCGCGGCTTTGCTCTTTCTTTATTAAACTGCTTTTATCTCAACGCGCAAAACTCCCATCTTATTTTCTCCCCTTCTCTGATTTGCTGCGGAGTTGGGGGGATAGAGCGGTGTGGTGGGCACCTGGCATCCAGCCAGGGTCAAACTACCACAGTGGCAAAGTGCTTTTGCAGATACATAATTATTTTAGTTAACAACTTATCTTCACAATAAGTAATCAAACACTTCCTAAGAACTTGTTAATCACTTCGTAATGGTTCAATTATTTAGCTAAGCACTTGCAAATGATTCAAACACCTATTGATTAAGTAAGTATTCATTTGAATCACATAAGGATCAAAATGCAAGAGTTACACACCACACCTGGTAGGGACCTGTTACTTTAGCCGCGAGAATTCGGTAAATGTATTCCTTAGGTTACCTTAGCTGTTACCTTAGCCACAAGACCCTGATAAATATATTCGTTAGGTTACCTTGGCTGTTACCTTAGTTGTTACTAAAACAAAGGGACTGATATCTTTTCTTGACCAATCTCTGTGATTTTGGAAATTTTGTGCTTGTTAGGAACCAATCAAGATGAAGGGCTAAATTGATAGATGGACATTTTATGCATGCTCGTGTTGACAAATGTGATTCTTTTGTTTGAGTCCTATAAAACCCCTGAAAATGGTAACTAACAAGAAGCATATATGGAGGAATTGTCCCTCCTACTTTCCCAGCGCTCCATAATAAAGAAGTGCCTGCTTATCTGCATTCCTGTGTAGATAAGTTTTTCGCGATTGCGGATCCGTCAACAATTTTGGCGACCCACTTAGGACCTTGCGAGTGAGTCTGGACGGGATCGGATTCTGATTGAACTCCAGTGTGCACTGCGGGATTCTCATGGAGTATCATCACCTGCGACCCTTACAGATCCTCGCAACGTTCCGTGGAGTGGTAAGGTAAGTGCTGAGAAATCGATCGCTGGGTTGGCATTGGTATTGCAGCCCGTAACTCGGACGAAGTGATCGCAGGGCTGATATTGGTAATTGGGAATTGGTAATTGGTGTAAGTGGACCCACATAAGTATATGGTAAAGGTACCTATTTATTTTGGTTTATACATTGACTTGTACATTGGTTTATATATTGTTTTGTATTTTGCTTTGTGTATATATATGTATATTATTGTATATTGTGTTTTGAGCTGTCTGTGTGTGTGTGACTGAGACGTGCAGTTGCGCACGAAGCGAGTGCGGAGCTTTGATCCGCAGTTCTGTGATCCCGCGAGGGGTGAAGCCGGAGATAAGCGAAGCAAAAGAACGAAACGACTGTTGAGAAAGTATTTGTAACTAGAAGGATTTTGAAATGGTAAACAAAGTACCTGAGAATTCACCCCTTGGGTTTCTGTTAGCACACTGGAAGGAATTTAAGGGTGATTTTCGTAAAGACCAACTTATAGAGTACTGTAATCATGCGTGGTTGTTGTATGATTTGGATAGTGGGGAAAAGTGGCCCTTAAATGGGACTTTGAATTATAATACAATTATGCAATTAGTGTTATTCTCTAAGAGGGGAAGAAAATGGGATGAGGTCCCATATGTAGATCTTTTCTTTTACTTTCGAGTAAAAAGTGACCAAAAAAATGCGAATTAGAGAAGCAGGCATGTACCCAAATACCATTAACTGTAAAAATGATGAAGACTAAAGAGAATTGTTCTGCCTGTACCCTTACTAAAACTTGCTGTAAACATTTGGCTATAAAACAAAAGGAAAAGGAGCGTGATAATACGGAGCCGAAATTGGACATAGCTCCATCTGCCTCCATAGCTCCTATTCCATTATATCCCCCTCTTCCAGCATAATTTGATTCTGAGGCTGATAGTCCAGCTGGTCCCCGCCCAAATAGTAGTAGACCGAGAGAGGAGGAGGAATCAGACTTGGACTCGTCTCCACCTATATCCAGGAGAACGAGACAGCGTACTCATCTGATAACTCCTCTAAAAACACGGGATGGAAGGCGGTTGATAGCCCCCTTGAGACAGGGAGTTGGGCAACGTGGACCAGTGTATGTAAAAGTGCCCTTCTCTCCCTCAGATCTAATAATATGGAAAGAATCAACTGGTCCTTATAGAGAGGATCCTGGTAAAGTGGGGAGAATAATGGGAATGATAATGAAAACTCAAAATCCTGATTGGGAGGATATACAGGTGATTTTAGATACTCTTATGGACTCTAGTGAAAAACAAATGGTTTTGAGAACTGCTTGAATGCGGGCAGAAGAAGATGTCCGTACTCAGATAGTAGGGAGTACCATAGATCAGAATTTCCCTACAGGGGACCCACAATGGGATCTGAATAGGGACGATCATATGCAGAGACTGAAAAGGTACCAAAAGTGGATTATATATGGGGTCCAAAATGCCATGCCCAAAACTATAAATTGGTCTAAATTATAAACAGATATACAAAATTTGGACAAATTAGTGGAAGTAGCTTGGAGATAAAGAAAATGAGATAAGGAAAGAAAGACAATTACTTGCAGTAGTGAATAGGACCCTTGGATTTTCAAATCAAGGAAGGGGACAAAGCTCTATGAGAGGAGGGATGAGAAGAAGGGGAAGAGGACAAGTTGGCAGAACCCCCCTTGGAAATAATCAATGTGCTTTTTGCAGGGAAGAAGGACATTGGAAAAATGAATGCCCTAAATTAGCTGGTCAACATACTAAATTGATGGTCTTGGGAGATTATATGGATTGACCGGGACTGGAGGTTAATCCAGCTGAGTCTCTGCTTACAATTAAGCTGGGATAAAAACAGGTTACATTTTTGGTGGATACATGTGCAACCTTTTCTGTATTAAACAGCCAAAAAGGAAACCTTGGAAATAAAACTGCAAATATTGTGGGAGCCACAGGGAAAGAGATAAATCGGCCATTTTTTAAACCCTTAAATTTACAGTTTTGCAATAAAGTGATAACATATGAATTTTTGTATGTTTCAGAATGTCCCATACCCCTGATGGGGAGGGACTTGCTGTCTAAATTAAATGCACAAATTGTCTTTGAAAACGGAGACTTGATACTAAAAATACCTGAATCAAAGACAGGACAAATATCGATGATATAAGAAAAACCAATGATGCTAGAATTACCTCCAGAAGTGGACAATGCAGTGATCCCAATGGTGTGAGAAAATGAGATTCCAGGAAAATCAAAATTGGCACAAACAGTAAAAATTAAAATAAAAGAAAAAGTAAAATTGGTCAGGGTGAGACAATACCCAATAAAACGTGAGGCAAAATAAGCATTAAAAGTATTAATTGATAAATTTCTGAAATATCAAATTCTAGAAGAATGTGAGTCAGAGTATAATACACATCTTTTACCAATACGGAAGTTGAATGTAGAGTATAGGTTAGTTCAGGACTTAAGATCCATAAATCAGATTGTGAAAGATATACATCCAGTTGAAGTAAATCCGTATACCTTACTCATAGCTCTGAGAGAAAATTATTAGTGCTTTACAGTGCTTGATTTAAAAGATGCTTTCTTTTGTATCCCATTGGAAAAGGAAAGTCGTAAACTATTTGCTTTTGAGTGGGAAAGCCCCCAAACAGGACAGAAGGTGCAGTTAACATGGACATGGCTACTCCAAGGATTCAAGAACAGCAGGACTATCGTTGGAAAAAAAAATAGCAAAAGAACTGGAACTCTGGACTAATGAAAAGACAGTGACACCAAGACCAGAGCATCTGCTTCTCCAATATGTGGATGACATCCTGATTGCCACAACGGGAACGTCAGCCTGCATACAGGTAACCACTGAACTTTTAAACTTTTTGGGATTAAACAGGTACAGGGTATCAAAAAAAAAAAGGTCAAATAGCAGTCAGGCACGAGTTCAAGTGGCAATCATGCACTGTAAAGTACATCAGAGAGAGAACTCAAAGATAATTGATGGAAATAGATTAGCAGATTAGACTGCAAGGAAAAATAGAACAACACATAGTCTCAGAAATGGCAATCATCCCCACCAGAACAGTAGCACTCACTAAGGAGTCACCAAAATATTCAGGGGAGGATGACAAATTAGCTAAGTTACTAAATGCAGAGAAAAATTCAGAAGGGTGGTGGACGACAAGTACAGGTCAGGTAGTATTGCCTCTCTTAATCATGAGAGAGATTTTGCAAACAAAGCATAGGGAGTGTCACTGGGGTGCAGAAGCTATGACTCAGCTTCTGAAAAGAAGTGTAATATCAATACAAATGTTGGAGATGGCCAAATCAGTAAAGGCGAAATGTTAAATTTGTTTAAAGAACAATCCAATAGTACAAAAAAAAAGGGTACAGATGGGAAAAATAAAAACTGGAGTGGGACCAGGAGATTATTGGCAAATTGATTTTACCGAATTACCTAAATGCAATGGATATAAATATGTGTTGGTTGGGGTTGACACCTTTTCAGGATGGCCAGAAGCCTTTCCCTGTCACACCAATCAGGCTAAGGAAACAGTTAAATGGCTCCTGCAAGAAATTATTCCAAGGTTTGGAGTCCCCTTTGGAATATCTTCAGACAGAGGACCACATTTCGTGGCCAATGTGGTACAAGACGTAAGAAAAGTCCTAGGAATTTCCTGGGATTTACACGCCCCTTGGAGACCACAATCAAGTGGAAAAGTGGAAAGAATGAATCAGACCCTAAAAAGACAAATTAGCAAAATTTGTCAGGAGGCTAAATTAAAATGGCCTCAGGCACTTCCACTTGCATTGCTAAAAATAAAAGTGAAACTTCAAAGTGAAATAGCCCCAACAACAACTTAACAACTTAAAGGTGACCAGCCTTTGGAGAATTAACTGTCAAAGATATATGATTCCAAGCCCAGGACATCTGGTCTGGGCTATGAGTGATGGCACATGGACATCTCATCTGCCAGTAGATGGGAAAGTTAAACAAATAACTTTGGGATTGCCTACATTTTGCCCAATTTGGAAAAAATCTCCCATTAAGGTCAGTTTAGAAAGTTTGCATTTGACAGGAGTGAAAAGATCAAAATTAGATGATGATGATTGGAATGATCCAGGTACTGGAGTAAAAATTTGCTGGGCACTGGAATCTCTCTTAAATCCTATAGCATCCCACCGAAATAGATAGTGGCTGTATAGATTGACCAGGCAGGTTTGAACGGTTGGCAAATGTGACAAGAAAGGGATTTAAACAACTGAATTTAAAATTACAGGCTACCTCTAGAATGGCATTGCAAAATAGAATGACTCTGGATATGCTGTTGCTGGAGGAACATGGGGTGTGTGGCCTCCTAAAAGACAGAGTAGACCATTGTTGCATACACATTCCAAATGTCACCACAGATGTAGAACACGATTTAGATCAATTAGACAACATAGAAAGGGAAACACAGAAAATTAGGGAAGACATGAACACAAGCTGGATAGATAAGGTTTTTGAGGGACTAGGCATGGACCTAAAATCCTGGATAAAATTACTGATTGAAACACTTTTGTTATTGATTATAATGTTTTTGGCAATCTATTTGATATATTGTTGCATCAAAAGAGAAATAATACAAAGAACACGATGGAGCAATAGAATCTTGACAGCATTTACAAGAGACAATGATCGGTTCAAAGGTAATCCACCACCATATGACAATCATGGTTTAGTTACGGAGAAAACTGAAATATAAGAGTGAAAGTATTGGAATGTGGGGAAAGGGGGGAAATATTGCAGATACACAATTATTTTTGTTAAAAACTTATCATCACAATAAGTAATCAAAAACTTGCTAAGCATTTGACAATCACTTTGTAATGTTTCAATTATTTACCTAAGCACTTGCAAATGATTCAAACACCTATTGATTAAGTAAGTATTCATTTGAATCACTTAAGGATCAAACTGCAAGAGTGACATACCACACCTGATAGGGACCCATTACCTTAGCCAGGAGACCCTGCTAAATGTATTCGTTAGGTTACCTTGGATACTACCTTAGTTGTTACTAAAACAAAAGGACTGATATCTTTTTTTGAACAATCACCGTGATTTTGGAAATTTTCTGCTTTTTGGGAACCAATCGAGGTGAAGGGCTAAAAATTATAGATGGACATTTTATGCATGCTTGTGTTGGCAAATGTGATTCTTTTGTTTGAGCCCTATAAAAACCCTGAAAATGGTAACTAACAAGGAAGCACATATGGAGGAGCTATCCCCCGTGTATTCACAGCGCTGCATAATAAAGAAGTGCCTGACTTATCTGCATTTTTGTGTAGATAAGTTTTTCGGGATTGTGGATCCCTCAACAGTGCTGGCTGCTGTACTAGTGGATTGGAGATGGCTCCCACAGGAAAGCACCTGAAAACGTGTAACAGTGCTGGCTGATAGTCTACACTGGGAACTACATACCACTGTAGGTGGGGTCTGCGTACCTGCTTTCTTTTATCTCCAGATGCAGTGGTGTAACCTGTACCTGCAGCCAGTATTTTGAAAGGGAGTTGAGTAGGCCTAGTTCGCAGGATTGAAGATAGTTCCCACAGGAAAATAGCTGCAAAGGTTACACAGTGTTAGCTGATAGGCTACGTACCACTGTAGGTGGTGTCTGCTTCCCTGCTTTCCTGTAGCTCCGAGATGCAGTGGCGTAATTTCTACGGGCAGTCAGTATTTTTTCAAAGGAATCTGATCATACCAAGTTCCCCGAATTAGGCTACATGGGGACCTACGTACAACTGTAGGTGGGCTCTATGTTCCTGCTTTCTTGTCGCTCCCAGAGGCAGTGGCGTAACTTCTTCCAGCAGCCTGTATTTTTTCAATGGAAGCTGAGCAGGTCAAGTGCGCAATATTGGAGATAGGTCCCACAGGAAAGGAGCTGTAAAGGTTGCACATGACTGACTGATAAGCTAGACGGGGATCAATGTACCACTGTACGTGTCTGCGTATCTACTTTCTTTTAGCTCCCAGATGCAGTGGCGTAACTTCTACTGGCAGCCTGTTCTTTCACTGGGAGCTGAGCAGGCCAAGTCCACGGGATTGGAAATAGCTTCCACAGGAAAGCAGCGGCAAAGTTAGCACAGTGCTGGCTGTTAGGCTACACAGGGACCTACGTAATACTGTAGGTGCGGTCTGCGTACCTTCTTTCTTTTAGCTCCCAGAGGAACTGACGAAACTGCTAACGACAGCCTCTATTTTAAATGGAAACATAGCAGGCCAAGTGCTTGGGACTGGAGATAGGTCTCACAGGAAAGCAGCTGCAAAGATGGCATAGTGCTGGCTGATAGGCTACACGGGGACCTACATACTCTATAGGTGAGGTCTGCATACCTGCTTTCTTGTAGCTCCCAGAGGCAGTGGCGTAACTTTTACTGGTAGACTGTACTTTCCTTGGGAGCTTAGCAGGCCAAGTGCACGGGATCAGAGATAACTCCCACAGAAAAGCAGCTGCAAAGGAGACACAGTTCTGCCTGATAGGCTACACGGGGACCTACATACTCTATAGGTGGGGTCTGCCTACCTGCTTTCTTGTAGCTCCCAGACGCAGTGGTGTAACTTCTAACGACAGCCTATATTTTCAATGGGAGCTGAGCAGGCCAAGTGCACGGGACTGCAGATAGATCCCAAAGGCAAGAAACTGCAAAGGTGGCACAGTTCCGGCTGATAGGCTACATGGGAAACAATGAACTAATGTAGGTTTCGTCTGCGTACTTGCTTTCTCGTAGCTCCTAGAGGCAGTGGTGTAACTTGTACCGGCAGCCTGTATATTCAAAGGGAGCTGAGATGGCCAAGTGTGTGGGGTGAAGGATAGCTCCCACAGGAAATCAGTTGAAAAGTTGGCACAGTGCTGGCTGATAGGCTACAAGGGGATCTACGTACGACTGTAGATGGACTCTGAGTACCTGCTTTCTTGTAGCTTACAGAGGCAGTGGCGTAACTTCTACTGGCAAACTGTATTTTCAATGTGAGCTGAGAAGACCAAATATGTGGGACTGGAGATAGCTCCCACAGGAAAGCACCTGCAACGGTGGAATAGTGCTGGCTGATGGACTACACGGGGACCTCCAATACACCTGAAAGTGGGGTCTGCGTACCTGCTTTCTTGTAGCTCCCAGACACAGTGGCGTAACTTCTCCCAGCAGTCTGTATTTACAATTGTAGCTAAGCAGGCCAAGCGCATGGGAATAAAGATATCTCCTACAGGAAAGATACTGTAAATGTGGAACTGTGCTTGCTGATAGTCTACATGGGGACCCACATACTACTTTAGGTGGGTTCTGCGTATCTGCTTGCTTGTGTCTCCCAGACGCAGTGACGTATCTTCTACCGACCGCCTCTATTTTTTCAATGGTTGCCAAGAAAGCCAAGTGCGTGGGATTGGAGATAGCTCACAAGGGAATGCAACTGTAAAGGTGGCACAGTGCCAGCTGTTAGGCTACACCTGGACCTATGTACCACTTTAGGTGAGGTCTGCATACCTGCTGTGTTTTAGATCCCAGAAGCAGTGGTGTAATTTCTACCAGCAGCCTGTATTTTCAATGGGAGCTAAGCAGTCCAAGTGCGCGGGATATGAGATAGCTCTCAAGGAAAACAACTTATGGTGGCACACTGCTGGCTTATAAGCTATACGTGGACCTACATACCACTTTAGGTGGGGTCTGTGTACCTTTTATTTGCAGCTCCAAGAAGCAGTGGCGTAACTTCTAACGGCAACCAGTATTTTCAATGGGATCTAAGTAGGTCAAGTGCGCGGGATTGGAGATAGCTCCCACAGGAAAACAACTGCAAAGGTAGCACAGTGCTGGCTGATAGGCTGCAAGAGGACCTATGTACCACTTTAAATGAGCTCTGCGTACCGGCTTTCCTGTAGCTCTCAGACACAGTGCAGTAACTTATATTGGTAGCCTGTATTTCAAATGACAGCTGAGAAGACAAGGTGCACGGGAATGGAAATATCTCTCCCTGGGACCTATGTACCACTGTAAGAAGGGTCTGCTTACCTGCTTTCCCCTAGCTCACAAATGAAGTGACGTAATATATTTTGGCAGACTGTATTTGAAATGAGAGCTGAGCAGGCCAAGTGCTACAAGAAAACAGGTACGCAGAGCCTACCTACAGTGGAACGTAGGTCCCTGTGTAGTCTATCAGCCAACGCTGTGCCACCTTTGCAGCTGTTTCCTGTGGGAGCTATTTCCAAACCAGCGCACTTGGCCTGCTCATCTCCCATTGAAAATAAAGGCTGTTGGAAGAAGTTATGCCACTGCGTCTGGGAGCTACAGGAAAGCAGGTGCGCAGATCGCACCTACAGTGGTACGTAGGTCCCTGTGTAGTCTATCTGTCAGCACGGTGTCACCTTTTTAATGGCTTTCCTGTGGGATCTATCTCCAATCCCCCACACTTGCCCTGGTCAGCTCCTATTGAAAAAAAAGGCTGCCAGTAAAGTTACGCCACTGCGTTTGGATTCTACATGAAAGTCGGTATGCAGAGCCCACCTAGATTGGCATGTGGGTGCCCATGTAGTCTATCAGTCAGAACTGTGCCACGTGTATAGCTGCTTTCCTGTGGGAGCTATCACCAATCCCGCGCAATCGGCCTGCTCAACTCCAGTTGAAAAAATACAATATGCTGATAGACGTTACGCCACTGCGTCTGGTTGCTAAAAGAAAGCAGATATGCAGATCCCACCGACATTGATATGTAGTCCCTGTGTAGCATAATAGCCAGCACTTTTTCACCTTTTCAGTTGCTTTCCTGTGGGAGCTATCTCCAATCAAGCAGCAAACAGCCAACACTTTCCCACCGTGGTAGTTTGACCCTGGCTGGATGCCAGGTGCCCACCACACCACTCTATCCCCCATTTCTTCAGCAAGCCAGGGAAGGGGAGCAAATAAGATGGGAGTCTTGTGGGTTGAGATAAAAGCAGTTTAATAACGAAACAGAAAATGTGCACGGGCGGGAAGCAAAGCAAAAGCAGGGAAAGCTGTTACTCTCTACTTCCCATCTGCAGCGATGTCTGGCCAACTATTGAGAAGCAGGGCTTCGGTACGCGTAGCGGTTACTTTTGGAAGGCCAGAAATGAATCTTGCCTTCCCTTCCTGCTCCTCTTCCCCAGTTTATATTACTAAGCTGATGTCATATGGTATGGAATATCTCCTTGGTCAGCCTGGGTCAGCTGTTCTGACTAGGTCCCTCCCAAGATTATGCTCTCCCACAACAATTGGTGAGCACTCATTAAGCAGTACCCCCACTCTTCAACAGACAAACATCATTCTTGTATTCCGCCTTGTATCTTGCATCTTGCAACAAAAAACATTCTTATACCTTTCATCCTCTCTAGATGTTCACTGAAGCAGGTCATAACTTATTTCTCATCCATAAAGATGGATATCCAGGCCAGGGGAAGCAGTGTGTTCAGTGTTGGGCACCAGCACCAACTTGGTTTGTCGACTTGTCTGGTTTTCTTGCAAAGTTCATACCTCATCATCTACAACAGATAACTCACATCACAAGTTATTTTCCCCCCAAGGTTAAGTCTCCTTGAGGCATACATCAAGTTTCCCCATACTTTCTCATCACACACCAAGTACACCCAGGCCCTTGAGCAAAGACAATCCCACGAATGGGTTTGCCCTTTCCCATGGGAGGTGCAACCCATACTGCCTTCCCCAGCCATTTCCCTGGGTGTACTACAGGGACCTTATCTCCTCCCACAGTATGTAGTGGTTTTGTTTGGGCGGGACCAGGACGGTTAGTTGAACCTCTACTGTTAATCAGCCAAGTGGCTTCTGCTAAGCTTTTATCCCACTGCTTCCATGCCCCATTGTCCAGTGCTCCCAACATGGTCTTTAGTAATCCATTATATCTTTCAACCTTTCCAGAGACTTGTGGGTGATAGGGGATGTGGTATATCCACTCAAATGCCATGTTCTTTGCCCTGGAGTTTATGAGATTATTTTGAAAATGAGTCCCATTGTCTGATTCAATTCTTTCTGGAGTATCGTGTCGCCACAAAATTTGCCTTTCAACATCCAAGAGAGTATTTCAGGCAGTGGCATGGTTTACAGGGTATATTTCCAACCAAACGGTAGTTGCTTCCAACATGGTGAGGATATAACGCTTGTCTTGGTTTGTTCGTGGTAGCAATCAATTTGCCAGGCCTCAGCGTATTGAAAACCCAGCCATTGACCTCTGTTCCAGGGAGTCTTGATTCCTGTGGCTCGCTTGATTGCAGCACGTTTAACATTCGTGGGTGACCTGTGTAATGGCTTCCATGGTACAGGTCCACTCCTCGATCACGAGCCCATCTATATGTTGCATCTCTTCCCAGATGTCCTGATGTTTCATCGGCCCATTGAGCTATAAATAGCTCGCCTTTACGCTCCCAGTCTAGGTACCTGAGCTACTTCAATTTTGGCAGCTTTGTCTACCTGTTGGTTGTTCCATTGTTCTTCAGTGGCACGGCTTTTGTGCACATGAGCATCTCCATGACGTACTTTCAGAGTCATGTTTTCTACCTGAGCGGCAATGTCTTGCCATAATGCAGCAGCCCAGATGGATTTACCCTTGCGCTGCCAGTTGGTCTTCCATTGCTGTAGCCATCCCCATAGGGCATTAGCCACCATCCAGGAGTCAGTATAAAGATAGACTACTGGCCACTTCTCTCCTTCTGCAATCTTTAGAGCTAGTTGGATGGCTTTCACTTCAGCAAACTGACTCGACTCACCTTCTCCTTCAGTGGTCTCAACAACTCATTGTGTGGTACTCCACACAGCAGCTTTCCACTTACGTTGATTTCCTACCATGGTGTAGGATCCATCAGTAAACAAAGCATAATGCCTCTCATCTTCTGATAGTTCATTATATGGTGGTGCCTCTTGGGCACAAACTACTTCCTCAGGCAATGCTCCAAAATACCTTCCTTCTGGCCAGTCCATGATCTCTTCCAGGATTCCTGGGCGATTAGATTTCCCCAGCCGAGATCGTTGGGTAATCAGTGCCATCCACTTACTCCATGTAGCGCTGGTTGCATGATGTATAGAAGGGGTTTTCCCTTTGAACATCCAGTGTAGCACAGGCAGACGTGGTGCCAAGAGGAGGCAAGCTTCTGTGCCAATGAGTTCTGAAGTAGCTCAAAGTCCCTCATATGCTGCCATTATTTCTTTTTCAGTTGGGGTGTAGTGGGCTTCTGATCCTCGACATCCTCGACTCCAAAACCCTAATGGTCGACCTCGGGTTTCTCCAGATGTTTTGGGTCAGAGGCTCCAGCTGTGACCATGCTCTTCAGAAGAAATTTAGAGGACATTTTGCACATCTGGTCTTTGGTCCAAGGGCGACTGCACAAGCTATTTCATGTTTAATTTGTTGAAAAGCTTGTTGTTGCTCAAGGCCCCACTCAAAACAGTTCTTCTTTCTGATTACTCTAAAAAGATGGCTCACAAGCTGACTATAACCTGGGATATGCATCCTCCAGAATCCCACAAGGCCCAGGAAATCTTGTGTTTATTTCTTATTAGTTGATTGAGACATAGTCGCTATTTTGTTCACAACATCCAGAGGCACATGCTGACATCCATCTTGCCATTTTATGCCCAAAAACTGGATCTCTTGTGCAGGTCCCTTTACTTTGTTTCTTTTTACAGCAAAACAAGCTTTTAGGAGAATCTGAATTATTCTCTTCCCTTTCTCAAACACTTCTTCTGCCTTGTTGCCCCATACAATTATGTCATCAATGTACTGTAAATGTTCAGGGGCATCACCCATTTCCAGTACAGTTTGGATTAGACCATGACAAATAGTAGGACTATGTTTCCACATATGATTCCAGGTATATTGGACACCTCTCCATGTGAAGGCGAAATGTGGCCTGCACTCTGCTGCCAACGAAATTGAGAAAAATGCATTAGCGATGTCAATCGTAACATAGCACTTGGCTGTTTTTGACTCAAGTTCATACTGGAACTCTAACATGTCTGGTACAAAAGCACTCAGTGGTGGTGTCACTTGATTCCGGCCACGATAGTCTACTGTTAACCTCCACCCTCCATCAGATTTTTTCACAGGTCATATGGGACTATTAAATGGGGAATGAGTTTTGCTAAGAAGTCCTTGAGCCTCCACTTGACGAATCAACTCACAGATGGAAGCCGTGAAATCTCTGTTCGTGCGATACTGCATCCGGTGCACTGTCCTGGTAGCAATTGGTACCTGTTCCTCTTGAACTTGCAGCAATCCCACAACCAAAGAGTCTTCTGAGAGGTCAGGTAAAATGGAGAGTTGTTTGATTTTCTCTGTATCTACAGTGGCTATACAAAAAGCCCATTGAAACCCCTTGGGGTCTTTAAACTACCCTCTCCTCAGGAAATCTATGCCAAGAATACAAGGGGCCTCTGGACCAGTCACAATGGGGTGCTTTTCCCATTTGTCTTCTGTTAAGCTCACTTCAGCATCTAAGACAGATAACTCTTCACATCCCCCTGTCACTCCAGAGATCCAGACAGAATCTGTGTTTCTATACCTTGGTGGCATCAATATACACTGTGCCCCTGTGTCTACTAAGGCTTTATACCTTTGTGGGTTTGATGTGACAGGCCATAAAATCCACAAATTCCAGTAGATTCGATCATCTCTTTCCTCTTCCTGGCTGGAAACAGGGATCCTCTATTTCTCTTCTTCATCAGAGTATTTGCTATCTGATCCTTGCAATTGTAGACCTGAAGTCTCCTCATTGCCATCAAAGGAAGTGTTTGCAGTTCTTGGAGATTGCTGATTGTTTTCTTTTGTTCTGGCAGCTACTATGCCTACAGCCCTCTTGGGTGGTCCATTTCTAATAGCTGTCTTCCCCCTTAGTTCATGTACATGTGCTTCCAGCTTAAAAGTGGGTTCACCATCCCATTTCCTCATATCCTCTCCTTGACCACACAAAAAGTTCCAGAGTTCATTTCGTGCTGTACTCCTGTGTCTAGGGCTTCCTTTTCCCCTGGTTGGGACAGTGGATGACTGAATTCTTGGGGCAGTTCTGCCAGTCAGGCCATCATCCCACAGTGGTGAGGAGGTGCAGAGGCTCTCTTCATAGTTCTGTAACCAAGAAGATATTTTCTCCACTGTTGGTTATATCCATGTCAAGGTGATACACCATTGACAAGATATTAGAATATGTAGCTGGGGTGGTCTGAATCACTTTTCTCAACATGGCCCGTGTACACTAGACATCGTCTGGATCTGTGGAGGCCTCAGCATTATCTAGACCACCTAAAATGACTTCCAACACATTCCCTTAGGTACTGGATGCCTTCATCAGCTCTAGTCCACTTTCCTCGGGCATTTACAAGATCTTCCTGGAATGGGTATCTTGCCCTTACACTTGAGAGGAGCCGTTTCCAGAGACTGCAAATTTAGGTGTTCTTTCCAATGCCTCTATCAATTCCCCGGTCCCTAAGAAGAGATCCCAGCTGTTGGGCTTCTCTACCTTCCAATTGCTGACTGTTAGCCCCGTTATCCAAACATCAGAGCAGAGAGGCACCAGTCAGCTCACCTGGCTGGAGACTGTAATTGTTGCAGATACACAATTATTTTAGTTAACAACTTCAAAATAAGTAGTCAAGCACTTGTTAAGTACTTGTTAACAACCTAGTAATAGTTCAGTCAATTAGCTAAGCACTTGCAAATAACTCAAACACCTATTGATTAAGTAAGTATTCATCTGAATCCCATAAGGATCAAACTGCAAGAGTTACATATCACACCTGGTAGGGACCTGTTAAATTAGCTACCAGACCCTGGTAAATGTATTTGTTAGGTTACCTTGGCTGTTACCTTAGTTGTTGCTAAAACAAAAGGACTGATATCTTTTTTGACCAATCACTGTGATTTTGGAAAATTTTGTTTTTTGAAAACCAATCAAGGTTAAGGGCTAAATTGATAGAGGGACATTTTATGCATGCTTGTTTTGGAAAATTTGATTCTTTTATTTGAGCCATATAAAAACCCTGAAAATGGTAAGTAACAAGAAAACACCTATGAAGGAGATATCCCCCTTGTTTTCCCAGCACTGCATAATAAAGAAGTGTCTGCTTATCTGCATTCCCGTGTAGATAAGTTTTTTGGAATTGGGGGTCCATCAACATAATCTTTTCGCATATCTCGAACTTTCCATTTCCTTTTCGATTTCTTTCACTTCTTCTCCTTATCTCCTTAGTGAAGGACCAGCTGCTTCTTCTAACCTTTCCTCTTCCTCCTCTTCTGACCTTACGAATCGATGATATGGACTTGACCTCCTTATCCACTGTTTCTTTTTCACGACTGGGACAACCACTGTGGTTGTTGTTTGATTCCCTGACTGAACCGTGATAGTCTCAGATACAGGTTGAATTTCTACCTCGGCCATAGTTCTCTGAAGAGGACTGGACTTTCACTGACTCAACCATGGAGGTCTCAGACACAGTTTGAGTTTCCACTTCAACCATAGTTCTCTGAGAGGACTAGAGTGCGGCTCGGTAGGCAGAGGTTAGGCCCCAGTATAGTGCCTGAACCTCATGGGCCTCATTGGGGTAGGCAAGACACCCTTCTATCAGGTGGTGTGCCAGTAAAGCAGGGTTTTTTATCTGTTCAGGTGTAAAATCCCAGGTTACAGGAGGTGATAACCGTCCTAGGAATTTGCCCAAATTCATCCACATACCCTGCCACCCAGGGACTGGCCGCTTCGGGGGGCATTTTAACATGTTTCCATCCCAAATTTGTCCTCTCTGATACCCAGATGAGTCCAGATTCCACAAAATATGTAATATAGCAGCCATGTTAATTAGTAATATTAAAACTCTCATGTAAGGGTGACTAAGGACCTGGGAAGTCTGTATAACAAAATTGTCTACATCAGTCCGAGCTGAAGGGAAAGAGGTTCTTTGCCCCCCGACCTCCACAAGACAGCTCCCACATTAAATCCATCAGTAATAGAATGAGACTCACCTTTACTATTTGGACCATTATGTTCCCAGGCCCTTTCATCTTTTTCACAAAATCATACAGCCAACTTAGCAAAGCTATCAAGGTTAGAGCGCAGCACAGAGTCAGCGTTAGTAGCATCATGTTCCCAAACATCACAAAGTGTAAGATAAACTGCATTACAGCAAGGCTCTGTGACCAGCACAGGAACTTTGCACTCATTGGCTTACTATAATTAAAATGCTTTTAATGTAAAACTGTTATTATATCGCCCCACGTTGGGCATCAAAAAGGCTGAGGTATTTTGACCCTGTCTGGATGTCAGGTGCCCACCACACCGCTCTATCCCCCACCTCTCCAGCGAGCCAGGAAAGGAGAGAAAATAAGATGGGAATCTCGTGGGTTGAGATAAAAGCAGTTTAATAAAGAAAAAGCAAAGCCGCACGCGCGGGAAGCAATGCAAAAGCAGATAAAACTGTTACTCTCTACTTCCCATCGGCAACAATGTCCAGCCACTTCCCGAGAAGACGGTCTTCGGTAGGCGCAGCGGTAAATTTTGGAAGGCCAGAGATGTATCTTGCCTCCCCTTGTTGCTCCTCTCCCCCAGTTTATTTTACTGAACTGACGTCATATGGTATGGAAAATGTCTTTGCTTAGCCTGGGTCAGCTGTTCTGGCTGTGGTCCCTCCCAAGATTGTGCTCACCCACAACTATTGGTGAAGGTGGGGGAAGGAATGCTGAAGGGATAGCCCTGATGCTGTGCGAGCAGTAGTCATAATATTGATATCAACAGTAAGCACAGCACTGCAAGAGCTGCTCTGGAAAATCACTATCATCCAAGACCCAGTAGAACTACCTTTTAAGCTGCTTTCTTTTGGGAGCTATCTCCAATTCTCCGTCGTCTAAGCTCCCGTTTGAAATACAGGCTGCCTGTAGATATTACGCAACTGAATCTGGGAGCTTCAAGAGAGCAGGTATGCAGAGCCCACCTACAGTGATACCTAGGTCCCCGTGTAGCCTATCAGTCAGCACTGTGCCACCTATGCACCTGCTTTGATGTGGGAGTTATCTCTCATCCCATGCACTTACCCTGCTCAGCTCCTATTGAAAATATAGGCTGGCAGTAAAAGTTACACCCCTGTGTCGTGGAGGTACAAAATAGCACGTACGCAGACCCCACGTACAGTGATACTTAGATCCCCGTGTAGCCTATGACCTAACACTGTGCCACATTTTCAGCTTCTTTCCTATGGGAGCTATCTACAATCCCTCGCAGTTGGCCTGCTCAGCTCCCATTAAAAAAATACAGGCTGCCAGTAGAAGTTACGCCACTGCGTCTGGGAGCTACAAGAAAACAGGTATGCAGAACCCATCCACAGAGGTGCGTATGTCCCCGTGTAGCCTATGAGCTAGCACTGTGTCACCTTTGCAACTGCTTTCCTGTGGGAGGTGTCTCCAATCCAGCGCACTTGGCCTGCTCAGCTCCCATTTAAAATAAAGGCTGCCGTTATTTAATGGAAAAGGTCATGTTCGTTAATCAATTCAGGAAAGAATAGTTGTGCAAGGAATCATTTAAAGTCATTTTAAAAATCTTGTAAACTGTTAACCGTAAAGTTTCTACAATGTGAACAGGTACAGTTGGCTGAGATGCTTATAGGAGGTATAATAGGTTGCGCATGAGCTGAAAAGAAGCAAGAGAAGAGTTCATGAGCGGGTCACTAGACGAAGAAGACTACTGACTTCATCCCAGCCATCATCCTATGACCACCAGAAGGTAGAAGAAGACCCCCTAGTAACAAGACGGGCACATGTGCAAAGTACACCAGGGAGCGATGCACCCGACTGATAAGGACTGTATAAAAGGACTGTGATATCGGGGAGACATCGCGAGCCGTTGTTGGTGCAGAGTCTCCTGGCCACCCAGCACTGCTTTCTTATTTGCCGCTTGCTTAATAAATTTGATCCATGAGTCACTTAAATTGTCTAGTGAACTTTATCACAGCAAACTATAATAATTTGGTGTCGTGACTCGGATACAGGTAGATTTGGTATTGGACTCCCGGACTACGGGGGCGCCCCATCTGCGGATGGTCCTGGTGTGGGAAATTCCATTGCCAAACTCTGTATTCAGAACCCCCTCCAAATTTGGCAAATAAGAAAATAAACCTGCAGTATCCCATCATTTTTGTGCACGAAGATCTGAACGAAGACTCTGGATTGAGTAAGAATTTGCATGGTTCCATTCAGTTGGGGTGGGTATCCTAGAGTGCGAGTGATTGAGAGGTCTCAAGGAGATCAAGAGAGTGCGGACCCTCCAGTAATGCAGTTCCCATTGCCCACGAGGGCGTGGGTCACGACTGAGGGGAACGATTGTGAAAACATGTCAAGGGCACTCTGGATGATGGGACAAAGGAAGAGCAAGCCCTCTGATCTCATGGGTGGCATAAGGACAGACTGCCAGATATTTCCTCAGAAAGTCCTCTGGGGATGATGATAAAATTTTGGAATGATTCTCCCTGTGGAAAACAAAAGAGTAAGGAAAAGATGGCACATTGCTGTATGGAAGTTTGGGGGGGGAAGTCATTAGGAAATCCCCATATTATTTGGCCCATATTTGGGTCTTTTGAGGACTGGTTATGTGCAGACCTCAATTTGTGGGTAAATGATAAAAAGACTGTTACCCAAGAAAAAATTAAATATGCGAGTCTCTGGATACCCCAACCTTCTGATAAAGTATCCTTGTTCGCTCTTAAGGAAAAGAAAGCTAAGAGTCTACCCGAAGAGAAGATTTGACCGCCTCCATATGTTCCACCAACTATTGAGCCTGGTCCTCCGATTTTACCTCTTCCACCTCCCCCCCTGCCCGAGGCAGGGGTGAGTCTCATCCCTCCAGAAGTAGAGTCAAAACTCTGAGTTAGAGCTGAAACCTCCGGGCCCCTTGACGAGGAGTAGGACTCAGGAGGGAAGGGCTGAGAAGGGGTTATTCCCCTTGAGGGAAGTCCCAATTGTGAATGCAGGAGCAGGAGCTCAGAGAGGAGGACCAAGGGTTGGTTTATATAGCTGTGCCCTTCAATACCGGGGATGTGAGAAAATTAAAAAAAGGAGATGGGGAGTTTGTTAGAAGATCCTCTGGGTGTGTCTGAGAGATTAGATCAGTTCTCAATACCTGAGATGAACTAGCAGGAATGAGAATCTGGGATCAACAGCACCAGGCAGGACCAGCTGCAGATGTGAAATGGCCCTTGCAAAGGTCCAATTGGAATAATCAGATGGCGGAGCACAGAGCCCATATGGCAGACCTCCGAGCCTTCATTGTCCAGGGAATCAGAGACTCTGTTCCCCAAGGACAGAATATTAGCAAAGCATTGAATGAGAGACAGAGAAAAGACGAAACCCTGACTGATTGGCTTGAGAGATTACGTAAAAGCCTCCAACTGTACTCTGGAGTAGATCCAGCAGCTCCAGTGGGATAGGCGTTATTAAAGACCCAGTTTGTGGAAAAATCATGGGTAGATATCCGAAAGAAACTAGAAAAAATAGAAGATCGGAAAGAAAAAAGGGCTAGATGAATTACTGAGGGAGGCACAAAAAGTATATGTGAGGAGAGAGGAGGAAGCCAAGAGAAAGCAAACTAGACTTTTAGTGGCGGCTGTTCGGGTGGGATAGAAAGGGACTCTGGCAGTAGTTCAAGGCAATGAGAAAGGGAAACAAAAGCCTGGGAGACAGGTGCATTCATCAGAAAAAAGGAATCAAAGGATGATGGAATGTTTTTATTGTAAACAGAAGGGACACCTAAAAAGGAATTGTAGAACAGATGTTTAAGGAAGAATAGGGGGGTCAGGGGCTCTATTTGCTGAGGACCACAAGAGTAATCGAGTCCTTGATAAAACTAAAGTGAGGTCCTCAGCGTCAGGAAGTAGAATTTTTAGTGCACTCTGGGGCTGAGAGATCTACAATCCAGCGATTGCCCCAGGGGTGTAAGATATCTTCAGAGAAAATACAAGTAGTAGGGGCAAAAAGGGAACCATTTAAAGTATCTCTTGTGAAGGAGGTACTGATAGAATCTGAAGCAGCAAAAATATGCTGTAGGATCCTTTTTGTTAGTTCTGGAGGCTGATTATAATTTATTAGGGAGAGACTTAATTATAGACTTAGGAAAAACCCTGGGCTGTCGGTAAGGGTAAAGCAATATCCCTTGTCACAAGAAGGTAGACAAGGCTTAAAACCAGAAATAGAAAGACTAATATCTAAGGGACTACATGAGCCCTGTATGTCCTCTTACAATACTCCCATATTGCCAGTAAAGAAATCTGATGGGACTTAAAGATTACTACATGACCTCCGGGAGATAAACGAGAGAACTATTACTAGGTTTCCTGTGGTAGCTAACCCACACACCTTATTGAGTCAATTGAGTCCAGAGTATCAGTGGTATAGTGTGATAGACCTTAAGGATGCCTTTTGGGCATCTTCCCTGAGAGAGGAGTGTGGAGGAATGGTTAAGGGAGAATGGACATGGACCCCAGGGTATAATGTTAGGCCTGAAGGGACAAGGCAATCTGAGTTCTAGTTATATGAATTTAATGCATAATCTAGACCAGAGTCAGAGTCATGGTTAAAGCAGTTGCTGTCACGTAGTTAGCGTAGACAGCAGGCTGCTTTCTGCTCCCTCAAGGTCGGGCTGTTTTCAGCTAACGAGCTAACAGCTCAAGGTAGAAAACAACTTCGGAGAAAAACAAGATGGGAAAATGTGAGGGAGCTTGCTTATCGCAGAAACCGCAAGTAGAATGAACATAAGAGTGTAATCTATTAGCTGCTGTTGCTGAGCTAGCTTTGAAGCTGCTGTGTATATAAGTTAGAGTCTGCTCTCAATAAGGGAGAAGATTTCTGCTATCACTCACATTGAGTAGGACTGATTTTTTCCCACCCAGCTGAGAATCGGACCCTGGGTTGATCGCCGCATGAAGTAGGCTTGGAGCTGGTTGTTCAGGCTTCGAGCCTGGGTTTTTCAGGCTTCGAGCCTGGGTGTTTCAGGCTTTGAGCCTGGGTGTTTCAGACTTAGAGTCTGGTTTCAGACTTAGAGTCTGCTTTCAGGCTTCGAGCCTGGTTTCAGGCTTTGAGCCTGGGTTTTTCAGGCTTCGAGCCTGGTTTCAGGCTTTGAGCCTGGTTTCAGGCTTCGAGCCTGGGTTTTTCAGACTTAGAGTCTGGGTTGCAGACTTCGAGTCTGGTTTTTCAGGCCAAGAGCCGAAAACTTCGTGGCATATGGCGCCCGAACAGGGATCATCACTGCGTGTTACTGGGTAAGGAGCCTGCCTGCGGGGAGCTGAGACTTGAAAATCCGGAGGCAGAGGCAGTCGTCGGAGGTGGAAGCCTGCCGGATCCCAAGCAGAGGTTGCTGTACCCGGGGGAGTGACTACAGGTTGCGGTGAGACGAGGATCCATCCGACAACATGGAAAAGGAGGTAGCACTCTCACTTTTACATCGCTTTTTAGAAAAGCGGGGGTGGACTTAAAATTGACCGATTTATCTGGTCTAATTGTACATGGTAATTGTAAAGGCTTTTTTAAAGACTCTGAGAAATATTTTGATGAGGAGGAGTGGAGAGCATATGAGACTTGTCTTTGGGACTTGGTTATAGATGAAGATAAGACTGCTCGGAAACTGATGAAACAGTGGAGAGAAGTAATTAACTGTTTGAAAAAGTATAAGTTGGAAAAGGATTTGGCCGCTGCTGTGACTCAGCAGCTTGATATGCCTGAGACTGTAGTCGAGCCAACAGCTGGACTGTTTGGTATCGGGACTGATTATGTCTCACCTCCCTTTTCTGGTGAGTGGCGAGAAATTGGAAACCTTTTCTGGGAAGCCACTATTAGTGGTGATAAGGACAATAGTAAGATCAGTAAAGATCTAGGTCTCCTTTGGAGAGATGTGCTAAATACTTTAAAAGAAATGCCTGCAGCCCAGGCATTGACTGTTTCGCCGAGGCTGAAGGAGACAGACAAGGGAACGGACAGGTTCCTGCAGGAGGTATTAAAGAAATTGGAGCGACAAGAGACCATGGAAACACTGCCTGTCGCCACTGAAAGCCAGTCCGGTGCGCAGCCCGTCGCTGAGCGGGGCGTGCTGAGAAAAAAAAAGAAAAGAAAAAAAAAAAAAAAAAAGGTTCTTCTCTACACAAGAGTTTTACAAAGTCAGAGAGGCGAAGGGCCTTCGGAGCAGAGCCCCCGCGGGAGAGCTACTCCCCATTCAGAGCCCAACCCGACGAGTTACCGCTGGGATGACTTGCAGGGGAATGACAAGTGTGCGGAGTCGGGCGGGGGTGCAGCTCAGGACGATCAGAGGAGAGTGGGGGAGCGCGACCCCGTGTTAGACTGGGCACCATCGGACACGAGAGGGGAGACAAAGAAAACACAGGAGAGACTAATACCGACTACGCCGCCGGCGCCGGGGATGGCACGGAGTGAGCCAGACCCCCCCACCCCTTCCATCCGTAGCCGCCGCCGCTCAGCCACTTCCCGCGCACGGTCAGTGTCTCCGGAGCCCCCCCCCCCCCACACACCGCGCGCGGACACCACCGGCCCCAGCCCTCACGGACCGCTGGGCTCGTCCTTTCCATCCTCAGTCTCTTGCCTCAAAGACTGTAAAAACTGTTGGTCGTGATGTTATGCATTTTGCTGTAAATGTGATGATGAATAGTGGTTTTCTTACAGTGGAAACTTTCTAAGGTGTTTTAGGTGTCAGGAACAGAACATTTTGACATTGAGAAGCTAAAAGGTGGTTTGTGTTTTAGACTCATTGGTGAAGGATTTTTTTTTATCAGGAGTAAAAAAAAAAAATGGATTTTGTCATACTGTTGATGCTTCAAATGATTGTGGTAAATGGTTTTAGGCAATTTCAACAAACCAAGCAAAACATGTGGATTACACTGGCCAAAGCAATCAATCAGTCTACAATATGTTTATCAATGGCCACTACAGATAATTATTTTTCTACCTGTTTGGTGGGAGTTCCATTAGATGTGGCACAATGGCCTATACCTAATGCATTAAAAACAAATCCCTTAGTTAAGGGTAATGGCAAAGTTGACAGTTGGGATTTGATCATTTCATGGTTGCCAATAATGACAACAGAGCCACAGGAGTTAGAATTATTGAGATCTATAAAGATGGATTTTTGTGTTATGTTTAATTTTACCAGCAATACCAAAACATTTGGGACAGAATGTGGATCCCATCCTGGGCGTGTATAAGAACGCAACATCTCGGTGCAATTATACTTCACCAAAAAGATCCAGGCCTAGTCTTGTGCCTATGCAGTTACCAAAGGGAATTTTTCTGGTCTGTGGGGACCAGGCATGGCCTGGGATACCCTCGAGATTACAAAGGGAACCACGCAGTTTGGGACAACTGAAGATCTTGATGCCTAATCACACAATGATTTAGAAACATCATTGTCCAAAACAATTTGTGCATGCATTTACTGGTGAATGTGATGACCATGTTACTTTTGGTCTCCCTCAGCAATAATAGCAACTAGTATATTTGCTCCAGGTGTAAGAATATCTGCTTTATTAACTCAGCTATGCAAATTAGGATGCTGGCTTAGCAAACAAAGTAACCAAACTTCAATGACATTAGAAGGCTTGATTAGTGATGTAAGTAGTATTAGACATGCACTTGTGTATCATTACATGGATGATATCCTCATTGCTCAGGAGGAGACATTTACTGTAGATCAAGGGAGAGATCTAGAAACCATGTTATTTAGGGAAACTAACTTTGTTTGCTCCTCGACAGCAGGACTGGTTAAAAATTACCAAGTTACGGAAGACAAGAGATACCGACAACTTAAAAGGAGACTGTTATGGTAAAGTACAATTGTGGTCCATTACAGCGAATGTATTTGCTTCAGCATTTGTACCTGGGTACAAAGGGGGAGATGTAGGTTATGTAAAGATAGGAGTTATTTGAGTTTATGGAATGTTAGTAATTATATAAATATATATTGTAAGTAATAAAGTTAGCTTTGGCCTTTAGGTTTGTTGTGTCAGTATGGAAAAGCACTGAGGACAGTGGAAAATTACAACATGCAGAAGTAAGCACAAAAGTACAGGAATTTGTGGTTACAGATAAGAACATTCTGTTTAGTAACAGGATCTTAGGACCCTGTTAGGTAAACTTTGAAACTTATCTAGTCTTGTGACACAACAATCTCTTGGCAGAATCGTATGTTTTTTATTAGCCTATTAGGAGCTCAGCTTTTGTAATTGTACCAATTAGCAAGTGACATGTTGGCCTTAAGAATATATAAATATGTTGCCTGTATTCAATAAAGTGGACACTTTGCTTGCATCAAGTTGCGTCTCCGTCTCTCAATCGCGGCAAATGGTGACCCCGACATGATCTTTTGTGAAGAGTCCGTCGGAGACAGATAATCACCTATCTGGTGGCGTGCTGCGAGTCCCGCAGAACTGAAGGAGCTGCTGAAACGAAGCAGGGAAAGCCGGCTAATCACCCCCGTCTGGAACGAGAGGTGAGCTGCGGGAAACTGAAAAATGGGGAATCAGACTAGTTCTCCTGAAAGAGACGTTTATGAACTAATGGAAGCTTTGCTTGAAAAGCATGGAAAAAAGACCCTTTCGGGTCAGGATCTTAAGTTGATCCTTAAATGGGTCCAGGTTAAGATCCCCACGGTTACTGCCTCTTCAATTTTTACTCAGGAACTTTGGGATGATGTGGGGGTAAAATTATGGGATGCAGCTACTTCTGGAAATGAGGAGGCTCAACGAATGCTTCCACGGTGGAGATCGATTTATGAGACGGTAAAAGCGCAGGAGCAAAGCCAGGGAGACTTAGAGGGGGGAGCGCAGCCCTCAGCACCACCACTTCCCGCTGTTTCGTCACCCCCCCCGTTAGCCTGTGCTGCAGGTTACCCACCAGAGGATGATCCTTTTGATCCGGGACCCGTTGACCCTGAAAAAGAGCCTGATCTTTTCCCTCCTGGCCCCCATGATGTTTGGGGAGAGATTAAGCGCCAAGCGCTGAAGGAAGGGGAATTAGAAATAGCAAAAACCATAGTGGCTCCTGTAATTTATAAAGGAAGGGGGGGGGGCGGCTCAATGGGAATCGTTATCTTTCTCAGTGATTAAGGAATTGCGTCGTACGGTTACTGAGCACGGACTGTCCTCTCCTTATTTTGTGAGTCTTTTGTCTTCTGTATTCGATACATATGTCATGACGCCGCATGATTTAAAATCTCTTGTGCGATTGTTGTTAACCCCGACTCAGTATACAATGTGGGAATCTCAATGGAGGTCAAGGCTACAAACAATTTTATTGGGGTATGCGGGGCACGCTAATGCCGCTTTAGCAGCTTTAACTATGGAACATCTTACTGGGACAGGGCAACACGCAGACCCAGCCGCTCAGGCTAGAGACATCCCCCGAGACGCTTTAAAAGCGGTCCGGGAGGAAGCGAGAAGAGCCTTAATGAAAGTTCCTGATTCCCAAAAGCCTCAAAAAGTCTTCACTAATATCACTCAAGAGCCTCGAGAACCATATATGCAATTTATAGATAGGCTGAAACAGGCTCTAGATCGGCAAATAGATAATGCCGAAGCTCGGGAGATCCTATTGCTGAAGTTAGCAGTAGAAAACGCTAACGCCGATTGTAAAAAACTTTTAAAATCGCTTCCGAATCAAAACCCCACGATAGTTGAGATGATTGAGGCTTGTAACAGGATTGGCACGGTGGATCATAAATATGAAGCAATGGCCGCCGCTTTTGCAGCCATGCAGGGGCCCGTGGGAGGTAATGAAAGGCAGAACTGCTTTGGTTGTGGGAAACCAGGGCATATCAAAAGAGATTGTCATAACATTGGACTTGGAAAGAGACCCCCAGCACCTAGCGTTTGCCCTAAATGTCAGAAGGGACGGCATTTTGCGAACCAATGCAAATCCAAATTTGATGTGAATGGGCGTCCCATACCGGGAAACCGGCAGCTGAACGCGAATCCGCGGCGCGTGCAGACACAAATTCCGCGACCGGCCCCGGTGCCCCTCCGTACGCGGGGGGGGGGCAGGAAACCGGAGGGTTTCTGACCTCTGCCCAGCAACCACAGGGAGCGCCGGCTTGGACCTGGCAACCTCCCACACAGTAACTTTACTTGATTCCTCTGTTCACCTGTTATCTACTGAAGTTACTGGCCCTTTACCACCACAGACTCAAGCATTATTAATAGGGAGGTCGTCTGCTACCCTGTCGGGTCTTTTTGTATTGCCAGGAGTAATTGATTCTGATAGTGAATTGGAAATTAAAGTCATGGCTTGGACTCCGTTTCCACCTTGTACCATACCAAAAGATAGTAAAATGGCACAATTGATTTTAATCCCTAAAGTAACTAGCCTCCAGTCTGATGGCCAGCCGAAACAAAGGCAGGGAGCTTTTGGCTCTACAGGAGTGCCTGAGATTTTATGGGTCCAATCTATCACCCAGAAGCGCCCCGTGTGCCGCTGTGCTTTAGTTCGCGGGGATCACCGAGTGGTTTTAAGTGGAATCATTGATACAGGGGCAGATGTTACAGTTATTTCCCAAGCTAAGTGGCCCCCACAATGGCCACTGGCAAATGTTTCTCAGGCGCTGGCTGGGATAGGGGGCTATGGAACTAGCCGACAAAGCTCTGATTTGATTCAGATTCAGAATTCGAATGGTCAAACAGCTTCTGTTAAACCATTTGTTTTACCTGTTCCTATGGTTTTATGGGGACGCGACGTGTTATCTCAATGGGGAATGTTTATTCAAACTATTCAAAAGCCTTTTTAGGTGGGGCCATTGCAGGGCGTGAAACCCTAAAATTAACTTGGAAGACTAATTCTTCTATTTGGGTCGATCAATGGCCCCTACCTATAGAAAAACTTCACGCCCTCCAAGAGTTGGTTGCAGAACAGCTCTCTGAGAGGCATATTGTTCCCTCTACAAGTCCCTGGAATTCGCCAATTTTTGTTATCCGAAAACAGACTGGCAAGTGGCGCTTGCTCCATGACTTGAGAAAAATTAATGATGCTATGGAGAACATGGGAGCCCTACAACCCGGGCTACCATCACCAACCATGATTCCTCGTGATTGGCATTTAACTGTCATTGATCTTAAAGATTGTTTTTTTAATATCCCACTGCATCCAGACGATGCCCCTAAATTTGCCTTTTCAGTCCCTAGCATCAATATGCAAGCTCCTTTGCAGAGATACCACTGGGTTGTGCTGCCACAAGGAATGAAAAATAGCCCCACAATATGTCAATGGTTTGTAGCGAGAATGCTTAGCCCTGTTAGGGTTGCAGTACCTAAAGTACTGATATATCATTACATGGATGACATTCTAGTGGCAGCTCAGCGCCAAGAAGTCATGGAGGAGGCCGTAGCCCTTGTCATGGCCGCTGTAAAATCAGCAGACCTTTGTATCGCACCAGAAAAAGTACAGAGATTACCGCCTTGGAAATATCTAGGATGGCGTATTAGAGCTCAGACTATTGTTCCACAACCTTTACAGATTCATGCTAATGTAAGAAATTTACATGACATACAAAAGCTGTTGGGAACAATTAACTGGGTGCGGCCTTTACTTGGTATTACAAATGCAGATTTGAATCCATTGTTCCAAATGCTTAGAGGAGATACAAACTTGTGCGCCCCACGGAGCCTTGACAATGCGGCTATGAATGCGTTACAAAAGGTTGCCACAGCAATTACCGCAGACAAGCGCAGCGGTATGCACCTGAGTTGCCTTTTCAACTCATCATCTTAAACCCTGTACGGCAACCTCATGCGTTGATCTTTCAGTGGGACAACCAGAAACCGGACCCTTTGTTAATTATTGAGTGGATTTTTCTACCTAACCAAGCTACAAAAACTATTTCGACACAGCATGAAATGTTTGCATCCCTTGTCATCAAGGCTCGACAGAGACTGTTAACTTTGGCAGGGTCAGATTTTACCCTTATTTGCTTACCAGTAACAGTAGTTTATTTGCAATGGTTGTTGCAACAATCGGATGCTTTGGGGACAGCTTTAGTCAACTATGCAGGTCAACTTACCTCGCATCCACCTTCTCATAAACTGTTACACGCTGATTTTCACCTATTGCCGATGCCAAAAAGAAGTGATCAGCCTCTACAGGCCTTTACTGTTTTTACAGATGGATCGGGAAAAACCCACAAGTCTGTCATTCTTTGGTGGGATGATAAGTCTGGACGTTGGGACTCTGATGTAGAAACTGTACAGGGTTCTCCTCAAATAACAGAATTGTCGGCTGTGGTTCGTGTCTTTCGGAAATGGTCTATTCCTCTCAATGTAATTACTGACTCTGCTTATGTTGCAGGAATTGTTCAACGAGCAGAGGCCTCGGTACTCCGTGATGTCTCTCATGTCGCCTTATTCACTCTGTTACAAGAACTTATCTTTCTTTTAAACTCTCTCCGTCATCCTTATTTTATTATGCATGTTAGGTCCCATACCTCCTTACCTGGGTTTATTGCAGAAGGAAACCGACAGGCTGATGTGCTTACGTTACCCGTACAGGTGTTATCTGACCGTTTAGCACAAGCTCGACTTAGCCATTCTTTTTTTCATCAAAATGCCGGAGGCCTAAAACGACAGTTTAACCTTACGGCTCAGCAGGCTAATAGTATTATTGCCACTTGTCCCGACTGTCAGAGACATTCTTTTCCTTCTATAGCAGGAGGGGTTAATCCCAGAGGTTTACAAAGCCTTCAATTGTGGCAAACAGATGTTACCCATTTTGCCGAATTTGGGCGTTTGAAGTACATTCACTGTTCTATCGATACATTTTCTGGAATGCTGTTTGCTTCTTGCCATGCCGGAGAGAAGGCACGAGATGTACGCCAACATCTAATGTGTGCTTTTGCCACCCTGGGAGTGCCCTCCCAGATAAAAACAGACAATGGCCCTGCATATATCTCTAAATCTTTAACTGACTTTTTTGTATCCTGGGGAGTTTCACATACCACTTGCTCCTCGACAGCAGGACTGGTTAAAAATTACCAAGTTACGGAAGACAAGAGATACCGACAACTTAAAAGGAGACTGTTATGGTAAAGTACAATTGTGGTCCATTACAGCGAATGTATTTGCTTCAGCATTTGTACCTGGGTTGTCTGCAGCCCAGGCCTTACGGCAGTTAGAAAAACTAGTGTGTTGGTCGGAACAGCAAGCTAATGTTACTACTGATGTTATTGAAAAATTGTTAGCAGACCAGAAAAGCCTTAGACATGCCTTATTGCAAGATCGTGCAGCTATTGATTTTTTGCTGTTGGCACAAGGGCACGGATGTCAAGACTTTGAAGGCATGTGTTGTTTTAATCTTTCTGATCATAGTGAATCTATTCACAAAGCTTTGGCATATTTAAAGGTTCATGCTAAGAATATTATGGTGGGTTATAACCCTTTTGATAATTGGCTTCAATCAGCTTTTGGGGGGTTGTCACCTTGGTTCACTATGTTAATCAAAGAAGGATTAAGATGGATTTTGGTTATTTTGCTTTTGCTTGTAATGTTTAGAATAGTATATAGTTGTGTTATGAAGGCAGTGCATAAATTGACTGACTCAGTCTTGATTGTGCAAAAACAAAACGGGGGATTTGTGGAGGAGTGGTTAAGGGAGAATGGACATGGACCCCAGGGTATAATGTTAGGCCTGACGGGGCAAGGCAATCTGAGTTCTAGTTATATGAATTTAATGCACAATCAAGACCAGAGTCAGAGCCATGGTTAAAGCAGTTGCTGTCACGTAGTTAGTGTAGACAGCAGGCCGCTTTCTGCTCTCTCAAGGTCGGGCTGTTTTCAGCTAACGAGCTAACAGCTCAAGGTGGAAAACAACTTCGGAGAAAAACAAGATGGGAAAATGTGAGGGAGCTTGCTTATCGCAGAAACCGCAAGTAGAATGAACATAAGAGTGTAATCTATTAGCTGCTGTTGCTGAGCTAGCTTTGAAGCTGCTGTGTATATAAGTTAGAGTCTGCTCTCAATAAGGGAGAAGATTTCTGCTATCACTCACATTGAGTAGGACTGATTTTTTCCCACCCAACTGAGAATCGGACCCTGGGTTGATCGCCGCATGAAGTAGGCTTGGAGCTGGTTGTTCAGGCTTCGAGCCTGGGTTTTTCAGGCTTCGAGCCTGGGTGTTTCAGGCTTTGAGCCTGGGTGTTTCAGACTTAGAGTCTGGTTTCAGACTTAGAGTCTGCTTTCAGGCTTCAAGCCTGGTTTCAGGCTTTGAGCCTGGGTTTTTCAGGCTTCGAGCCTGGTTTCAGGCTTTGAGCCTGGTTTCAGGCTTCGAGCCTGGGTTTTTCAGACTTAGAGTCTGGGTTGCAGACTTCGAGTCTGGTTTTTCAGGCCAAGAGCCGAAAACTTCGCGGCAGAGGAGTGCAGGGATTATTTTGCTTCTGAATGGGAAGATCCTGACACCCATAGAAAACAGCAGTTGAGATGGACTGTATTACCACAGGGATTTAGAGAGTCCCCCAATCTTTTTGGACAAGCACTAGAACAGATCTTGAGAAATTATGAGCTAGGAAAAGATGTTATTTTAGTTCAATATGTGGATGATTTATTATTAGCAGGGAGAGACGAAGAAGTTGTTAGACAGGAAAGTATTAAATTGCTTAATTTCCTGAGTTTACAAGGGTTGAAAGTGTCTAAATCTGAATTACTGTTTGCTGAAGAAAAGGTAAAATATTTGGGACACTGGTTTATAAAGGGAAGTAAGAAACTTGATCCAGATCGAGTAAATGGGATACTGTCCCTACAAGCTCCAATGAGAAAGAGACAAGTTAGACAGCTTTTAGGTCTGTTGGGATATTGCAGACAATGGATTGAAAATTTTAGTAAGAAAGTAAAATTTTTGTACCAGAAATAAACTGGAGATGGATTAGTTAAATGGACCGAAGAAGATGAAAGAGACTTTGAGAATTTAAAAGTGGATTTGATTAATGGTCCTGTGCTTTGCCTGCCTGATGTTAGAAAACCTTTTATTTGTTACCTTTGGAGGGGAGTTAAAGGTGTTTTCTCCCCATAACATTCAGGGGAGGTATTACAACAAAAGGCAGAAAAATGGATAACTGATGCTAGACTCTTAAAATATGAAGGTATATTAATCCACTCTCCAAAATTAGAAATAGAAACCACCAGTATGGGGAGCCAAATGATACCCTGAGGCATTGGCTCCTACGGGAAGTAAATGGGAATACCATACCCTGTGGCATCCCCAAAGTTCCAGAAGAGTGGCGAGAATGAATGGAGAAATTAAGAAACCGCTAACAAAATTAATGTTAGAAAGAAAAATGTCCTGGACCCTTAGCTTTGTTAAACATAAGGACGCAACCAAGGACAGACACAAGGGCTTCTCCGTTTGAAATGTTGTATGGGATGCCTTATGATTTAGAGATCCCTCAGGAACATCCTAGCATAGAAGAAGGATATTTGCAGGAATATATTATTGAAATGTTGAAAAGACGGAATGAATTAAGGAAAAGGGAATGGTGGTACAGAGACCACCCTTAGATATTGCTATCCACACGATTAATCCTGGGGACAAAGTCTTGATAAAAACCTGGAAAGAATCATCTTTAATCTCCCCGATGGGAGGGTCCTTTTCTTGTCTTATTTAAGGACCAATTTCCCAGGATCAGTGGGAAGCTGCAGAGGTGCCAGGAGAACTGAAACTTAAGCTGTGTAAAAAGTGACATGTTGACTGAGGAGCAGAGTGGAGTGATTTCCTTTTTGTAAAATATTACAGTGTAATGTTTAAATTGTGATCATCAGAAAGGTGTAAGTTAATCGGTGGGGCTGTAATACCTATTTTAAAGTAACAGATCGTGGAATAGAAATAGCTTAGAAGAATAAAACAATCTGAATCGAGTGAGGGTTGTAATTTAAGTTTTTAAAAGGGTGCTTTATAAGCAGAAGGCCCATAGAACCGAGACCTGGATGTGAAAGCCAGTGTTTCAGGCACCCCATGGGTGCTGGAGGAAAAGGCAAAAGGAAAGAGGCCTATAAGGAGACAGAGAATACCCCTGAAGATTACGACTGCTGCCGAGAAGATCGTAAATCTCACTGCTTTAAGCAAAAGAGTAGGTGAAGGAGGCAGAGGCGTACAGGGAGTGGGGTATAGAGTCTCTCAAAGCCTCAAATTGGGAATCCTAAGATCCCAAGCCTACCTCTAAGAAGGGCAAAAGTGCTGCACCTAAAAGAATGTGGGGTGAAAAACTAAAAAGGAAGGTATCATTTTATTTGATAAAGACCCCATCCATTATCCAGGGATGGTATGTTGTTATCTGGCGGATGGAGTGGTTAACTATCCTAATCCAAATGTTATGGAGCGCTGCTGGCTATGTTATAGCATGAACCTCCCATTTTATGAGGCAATCAGAGTGAACGACTCCAAGTAGGTTTGTTAAAAAATCGATGTAACCCCATGCCTCTCCTTAAAGGTATTTAATGCCAGCAATGAATACTGTATTCAGGTAACCATTGTTCCACGCATTTTATATCACCCTGAAGAGTTTGTCTGTAATCATTGGAATACGGGGGCGATCCGGCATAAGCGGGAGCCTTTGACAGCCCTAACTATAGCTACCTTGATGGCAATTGGGGCAGCGGGAGCAGGGACCGGGATTACATCTCTAGTGCAGCAGAACCAGAAATTTTAAGCTTTCAGAAGTAGCTTTACAAAATTGCTGGGGGTTGGATCTGCTGTTTTTACTAGAGGGACTGTGTGCAACCCTAGGGGAAGAATGCTGTTTTTATGCAGATCATACCGGTATAGTGAGAGACACGATGACAAAATTACGGGAGGACTTGGAAAAACGAAAACGAGAAAGGGAACAGTAACAAGCCTGGTATGAGTCATGGTTCAACTATTCCCCTTGGCTCACGACATTTTTGTCAGCTATAGCTGGGCCTGTCATTCTACTGGTATTAGCACTGACGATTGGGCCTTGTGTATTCAATACGGTAACTGAGATTGTAAAAACCAGGCTAGAAGCAGCCCCCTTAATGCTGGTTAGGAAGTAATACGAGCAGTTAGCCAATAGAGAGGATGAAATAAGTGAACACCTATTTTAGAAATGGTTCAAGATGTTATTAGGAGATCTGATGAACGAAATGAGGAAAAGAAAAGAGGGGATTGTAATGGAAAAGGTCATGTTCGTTAATCAAATCAGGAAAGAATAGTTGTGCAAGGAATCGTTTAAAGTCATTGTAAAAGTCTTGTAAAACTTCAACCGTAAAGTTTCTACAATCTGAACAGGTGCAGTTGACTAAGGTGCTTATAGGAGGTACAATAGGTTGCGCATGAGCTGAAAAGAATCAAGAGAAGAGTTCATGAGCAGGCCACTAGAGGAACACTACTGACTTCATCCCAGCGACCACCCTACGACGACCAGGAGGCAGAAGAAGACCCCCTAGTAGCAAGACGGGCGCATGCGCAGAGTACACAGGACTATATAAAAGGACTGTGATACGGACGGGGGGTTGCGAGTCGTTGGTGGAGCAGAGTCTCCTGGCCGCCCAGCGCTGTTTTGCTTATTTGACGCTTGCTTAATAAATTTGATCCATGAGTCACTTAAATTGCCTAGTGAACTTTATCACAGCAATCTATAACAATTTAGTGCCGTGACTCGGACAAAAACTACGTCTGGGAGTTACAAGAAAGCAGGTATGCAGAGTCAAACTACAGTGGTACGTAGGTCCCCGTGTAGCCTATCCACCAGCACTATGCCATCTTTGCAGCTGCTTTCCTGTGGGAGCTATCTCCAATCCCCCGCACTCCTCAGTTCCCATTGAAAATAGAGGCTGCCAGTACAAGTTACGCCACTGCGTCTGGGATCTACAAGAAAGCAGTTACATAGATCCCACCGACAGTGTAACGTTGATCCCCGTGTAGCCTATGACCAAGTACTGTGCCACCTTTGCAGCCGCTTTCATGTGGGAGCTATCAACAATTCCGTGCACTTGGTCTTCCCAGCTCTCTATGAAAATACAGGCTGCCGTTAGAAGTCACGCCAATGTGTTTTAAAGTTACAAGAATGCAGTTACGCAGAAGCCCACCCACAGTGGTACGTAAGTTCCCGTGCAGCTTATCAGCCAGCACTGTGCCACCTTTGGAGCTGCTTTCCTTTGGGAGCTATCTCCAATCTTGCGCACTTGACCTGCTCAGCTCCCATTTAAAATACAGACTGCCGGTAGTAATTACATCATGTCGTCTGGGAACTACAAGAGAGCAGGTACGCAAACCCCACCTCCACATGTATGTAGGTTCCCGTGTAGCTTATCAGCCAGCACTGTTCCACCTTTACAACTGCTTTCCTGTGGGAGTTATCCCAAATACACCAGCACAGCAGCTAGCACATTGCCACTTTGGTAGCTTGACCCTGGCTGGATGCCAGGTGCCCACCACAGCACTCTATCACCCACCTCCTCAGAAAGCCGGGGAAGGGGAGAAAATGAGATGAGAGTCTCGTGGGTTGAGATAAAAGCATTTTCATAAAGAAACAGCAATGCCGCGCTCGCGGGAAGAAAAGCAAAAGCACATAAAGTTGTTACTCTCTACTTCCCATCTGTGGCGATGTCCGGAAACCTCCCGAGAAGCAGGGCTTCGGTAGGCGTAGCGGTTGCTTTTGGAAGACCAGAAATGAATCTTGCCTCCACTTCCTGCTCCTCTCCCCAAGTTTATATTACTGAGCTGACGTCATATGGTATGGAATATCTCCTTGGTCAGCCTGGGTCAGCTGTTCAGTACGTGGTCCCTCCCAAGATTGTTCTCACCCACAGCTATTGGTGAAGGTGGGGGAAGGAATGCTGGATGGACAGTACTGATGCTGTGCGAGCAGTACTCATGATATTGATATCAACAGTAAGCACAGCACTGCTGTGGAAAGTCGCTAACATCCCAGACCCACTACAGTCTACACTCCTTATTCCATACCATTTATGTCATGCTCAGACAAACCATCTCAACAACCCATATATGTTCTTATATACTCTCATTAACCAATACCCCCACTCTTCAACAGACAAACATCATTCTTGTATTACCTCTTGCATAAAAAACCAAAAAACATTCTTATATCTTTCATCCTCTATAGATGTTCACTGGAGCAGGCCATAACTTATGTCTCATCCATTAAGATGGAAATCCAGGCCAGGAGAAACTGTGTGTTCAGTGTTCCAGTTGCCCAGTGCTCTCAACATGATCTTTAGTAATCCATTATATTATTCAATCTTTCCAGAGGCTTGTGGGTGATAGGGGGTGTGGTATATCTACTCAATATCATGATTCTTTGCCCAGGACTTTATGAGATTATTTCGAAAATGAGTCCCATTTTCCGATTCAATTCTTTCTGGAGTACCGTGTCGCCACAAAACTTGCCTTTCAAGACCCTAGACAGTATTTCGGGCAGTGACATGGTTTACAGAGTATGTTTCCAACAACTGGTAGTTGCTTCCACCATGGTGAGTATATAACGCTTGCCTTAGTGTGTTCGTGCTAGTGGTCTAACATAGTCAATTTGCCAGGCCTCACCATATTGAAAACCAAGCCATCGGCCTCGTGTGGCTCGCTTGATTGCAGCACATGCTTAACATTCGTGCGTGACCTGTGTAATGGCTTCCATGGTCAAGTCCACCCCTCGATCACGAGCCCATCTATATGTTGCATCTCTTCCCAGACGTCCTGATGTTTCATGCTCCCATCGTGCTATAAATAGCTCACCTTTACCCTCCCAGTCTAGGTCTACCTGAGCTACTTCAATTTTGGCAGCTTTGGGTACCTGTTGGTTGTTCTATTGTTCTTCAGTGGCACGGCTTTTGGGCATGTGAGCATTTACATGACGTACTTTCAGAGTCATGTTTTCCAACCGAGCAGCAATGTCTTGCCATAATGCAGCAGCCCAGATGAGTTTACCCTTGCGCTGCCGGTTGGTCTTCATCCATTGCTGTAGCAATCCTCATAGGGCGTTAGTACCATCCAGGAGTCAGTATGGAGTACTGGCCACTTCTTTACAGCTAGTTGGATTTCAGCAAACTGACTCAACTCACCTTCTCCTTCAGTGGCCTCAACAGCTCGTCGTGTGGGACTCCACACAGCAGCTTTCCACTTATGATGATTTCCTACCATGCGGCAGGTTCCATCAGTAAACAAAGCATAATGCCTCTCATCTTCTTATAGTTCATTATATGGTGGTGTCTCTTGGGCACGAGCTACTTCCTCAGGCAATGCTCCAAAATACCTGCCTTCTGGCCAGTCCATGATCTCTTCCAGGATTCCTGGGCAATTAGATTTCCCCAGCCGAGATAGCATCCACTTACTCCATGTAGCGTTGGTTGCATGATGCATAGAAGGGGTTTTCCCTTTGAACATCCAGTGTAGCACAGACAGGCGTGGTGCCAAGAGGAGATAAGCTTCTGTGCCAATTACTTCTGAAGCAGTTCGAAGTCCCTCATATGCTGTTAGTATTTCCTTTTCAGTTGGGATTTAGTGGGCTTCTGATCCTCGACTCCAAAACCCTAATGGTCGACCTCGGGTTTCTCCAGATGTTTTTTGCCAGAGACTCCAGGTGAGACCATGCTCTCCAGCGGCAGTGTAGAGGATATTCTGCACATCTGGTCCTGTACGAATGGGCCCAAGGGCGACTGCACGAGCTATTTCCTGTTTAATTTGTTGAAAAGCTTGTTGTTGCTCAAGGCCCCACTCAAAACAGTTCTTCTTTCTGGTTACTCCTAAAAGAGGGCTCACAAGCTGACTATAACCTTTGATATGCATCCTCCAGAATCCTACAAGGCCCAGGAAAGCTTGCGTTTCTTTCTTATAAGATGATTCAGACATAGTCGCACTTATGTTCACAACATCCAGAGGCAAATGTCAACACCCATGTTGCCATTTTATGCCCAAAAAATGTATCTCTTCGGCAGGTCCCTTTACTGTGTTTCTTTTTACAGCAAAAACAACATTTAGGAGAATCTGAATTATTCTTTTCCCTTTCTCAAATACTTCTTCTGCCTTGTTGCCCCATACAATTATGTCATCAATGTACTGTAAATGTTTGGGGGCATTACCCATTCCCAGCACAGTTTGGAATTACATCATGTCAAATAGCAGGACTATGTTTCCACCACTGGGGCAATCGATTCCAGGTATATTGGACACCTCTCCATGTGAAGGCGAATTATGGCCTACACTCTGCTGCCAACGGAATTGTGAAAAATGCATTAGCGATGTCAATCCTAGCATACCACTTGGTTGCTTTTGACTGAAGTTCATTCTGGAGCTCTAACATGACAATATCATCACAATAGGTAGTCAAGCACTTGTTAAGCACTTGTTAACCACCTAGTTATAGTTCAATCAATTAGCTAAGCACTTGCAAATAACTCAAATATCTATTGATTAAGTTACCACAACTGATAGGGACCTGTTACATTAGCTACCAGATCCTGGTAAATGTATTTCTTAGGTTACCTTCACTGTTAATTTAACAATAAGACCCTGGTAAATGTATTCGGTAGCTTTTTGGAAATTTTTTGTTTGTTGGAAACCAATCAAAGTGAAGGGCTAAATTGATAGATGGACATTTTATGCATGCTTGTGTTGGAAAATGTGATTCTTTTGTTTGAGCCATATAAAAACCCTGAAGATGGTAACTAACAACGAAGCACTTAAGGAGGAGCTATCCCCCCTGTTTTCCCAGCACTGCATAATAAGGAAGTGTCTGCTTATCTGCATCCCTGTGTTTTTCGTTATTTGGGATCTGTCAAAATAATCTTTTGGCATATCTCTAAGTTCTGACGAAGTGAGGGACCGAGCAGTTTCCATTTCCTTTTTGATTTCTTTCACTCCTTCTCCTGATCTCCTTACTGAAGGACCAGCTTCTTCTTCTAACCTTTCCTCTTCCTTCTCTTCTGCCCTTACTAATCAATGATATGGACTAGAACTCCTTTTCCACTGTTTCTTTTTCACTACTGGGGCAACCACTGTGGTTGCTGTTTGATTCCCTGACTCAACCATGGTGGTCTCAGATACAGGTTGAATTTCCATCTCGGTCATAGTTCTCTGAGAGGACTGGACTGCGACTGACTCAACCATGGTGGTCTCAGGTACCATTTGAGTTTCCACTTCAACCATAGCTCTCTGAGAGGACTAGAGCTCGGCTCGGTAGGCAGAGGCTAAGCCCCAGTATAGTGCCTGAATCTCATGGGCCTCATTAGGGTAGGTAAGACACCCTTCTATCAGGTAGAGTGCCAGTAAAGCAGGGTTTTTTATCTCTTCATCTGTAAAATCCCAGGTTACAGGAGGTGATAACCGTCCTCGGAATTTGCCCAAATTCATCCACACACCCTGCCACCATGGGACTGGCCGCTTCAGGGGGCATTTAAACACGTTTCCATCCCAAATTTGTCCTCTCTGATACCCAGATGAGTCCGGATTCCACAAAATATGTAATATATCAGCCATATTAATTAGTAATATTAAAACTCTAATATAAGGGTTACTAATGACCTGGGAAGTCTGTATAACAAAATTGTCCACATCAGTCCGAGATGAAAGGAAAGAGATGCTTTGCCCCACGACCCCTACAAGATAGCTCCCACAGAACAGTAAATCAATCAATAATAGAATTAGACTCATTCAAAAAATCATACAGCCAACTTAGCAAAGCTATAAAGGTTCGAGTTCAGCACAGAGTCAGTGTTAGTAGTATCATGTTCACATTACAAAGTGTAAGGTAAGCTGCATTACAGCAAGGCTCTGTGACCAACACAGGAACTTTGCACTCATTGGCTTACTATAATTAAAATGCATTTAATGTAAAATTGCTATTATCTCGCCCCACGTTGGGTGCCAAAAAGGCTGAGGTAGTTTGAGTCTGGCTGGATGTCAGGTGCCCTCCACACCACTGTATCCACCACTGCCACAGCAAGACAAGGAAGGGGAGAAAATAAGATGGGAGTCTCGAGGGTTGAGATAAAAGCAGTTTAAAAAAGACACAGCAAAGCCGTGGGCACGGGACGCAAAGCAAAGGTAGATGATCCCGAGTAGCAGGGCTTTGGTACAAGTAACGGTTTCTTTTGGAAGGCAAGAAATGAATCTTGCCTCCCCTTCCTGTTCCTCTCCCCCAGTTTACTTTACTGAGTTGACGTCATATGGTATGGAAAATCTCCTTTCTCAGCCTGGGTCAGTTGTTCTTGCCGTGGTCCCTCCCAATATTGTGCTCACCCACAGCTATTGGTGAAGGTGGGAGAAGAAATGCTGGAGGGACAGTCCTTATGCTGTGCGAGCAGTAGACATAATATTGGTATGAAGAGTAAGCACAGCACTGCAAGAGCTGCTTTGGAAAATCACTACCATCCTAGACCCAGTACAGTCACCTTTTAAGCTGCTTTCCTGAGGGATCTATCTCCAATCCCCGCCTTCTCAGATCCCATTTGAAATACAGGCTGCCCGTAGAAGTTACGCAACTGCATCTGGGAGCTACAAGAAAGCAGGTATGCAGATCCCACCTACAGTGGTGCGTACGTCTCCATGTAGCCTATTAGTCAGCACTGTGCCACCATTGCACCTGCTTTCCTATAAGAGCTATCTCCAATGCTGTGTCTTTTTCCTGCTCAGCTCTCATTGAAAAAATACAGGCTGCCGTTAGAAGTTACTCCACAGCGTCTGGGAGCTACAAGAAACAGGTATGAAGACCCCACCTACCGTGGTATGTTGGTCCCAGTGCCACCTTCTCAGTTTCTTTTCAGTGAGAGCTGTCTTCAGTCCCGCATGTTGATGGATCCTCAATCAGGACAAACTTATCTACACAGGAATGCAGATAAGCAGGCACTTCTTTATTATGCAGCACTGGGAAAACCCGGGGGGGGGGGGGGGGGGGGGGGGGAGGATAACTCCTCCATAAGTGCTTCCTTGTTAGTTACCATTTTTAGGGTTTTTATACATCACATTTGCCAACACAAGCATGCTGGCACAGTGCTGGCTAATAGGCTACATGGAGACGTACGCACCACTGTAGGTGGGATCTGCATACCTGCTTTCTTGTAGCTCCCAGATGCAGTTGCGTAACTTCTACGGGCAGCCTGTATTTCAAACGGGATCTGAGAAGGCGGGGATTGGAGATAGATCCCTCAGGAAAGCAGCTTAAAAGGTGACTGTACTGGGTCTGGGATGGTAGTGATTTTCCACAGCAGCTCTTGCAGTGCTGTGCTTACTCTTCATACCAATATTATGCCTACTACTCCTCTCTGACGCAGTGATGTAACATGTACAGGAAGACTGTAGTTCAAATGGGAGTTGAGCAGTCCAACTGCTAACGGAGATAGTTCCCACAGGAAAGTAGCTGCAAAGGTGGCACAGTGTTGGCTGATAGGCTACACGGGGACTTACGCACCGGTGTCAGTTGGATCTGCGTACCTGCTTTCTTGTGGATCCCAGACGCAGTGGCGTAACTTTTACCTCCAACATGTATTTTTTTGAATGAGAGCTGAGCAGTCCAAGTGCACGGAATTGGAGATAGCTCCCACAGGAAAGCAGCGGCAAAGGTTGCACTGTTGACTGATCCGCAATCGTGAAAAACTTATCAACAGAGGAATGCAGATCAGCCAGGCACTTCTTTATTATGCAGCGCTGGGAAAACACAGGGCATAACTCCTCCATAGGTGCTTTGTTGTTTAGTTACCATTTTCAGGGGTTTTATACAGTTCAGACAAAAGAATCACATTTGCTAACACAAGCATGCATAAAATGTCCATCTGTCAATTTAGCCCTTCACCTTGATTGGTTCCCAACAAACACAAAATCTCCAAAATCACAGTGATTGGTCAAAAAAAGATATCAATCCCTTTTTTCGGGTAACAACTAAGGTAACAGCCTTAGTTAACAATAGTTAACAGCCTTAGGTAACAGCCTAAGGTAACCTAACGAATACATATACCAGGGTCTTGTGGTTAAGGTAACAGCTAAGGTAACCTAACAAATACATTTACCAGGGTCTCATGGCTAGGGTAACAGGTCCCTATCAGGTGTAGTATGTCACCCTTGCAGTTTGATCCTTATGTGATTCAGATGAATACTTTCTTAATCAATAGGTGTTTGAGATATTTGCAAGTGCTTAGCTAATTGATTGAACTATTACGAAGTGATTAACAAGTGCTGAGCAAGTGTTTGATTACTTATTGTGATGATAAGTTGTTAACTAAAATAATTGTGTATCTGCAACATTTTCTTTCTTTGAAAATATTGATAATCTCATTCCAATACTTTCACTCATATTTCAGATATCTCCATAACAAAATCATGATTGTCATATGGTGGTGGATTACCTTTGAACTGATCATTGTCTCTTCTCAATGCTCTCAAGATTCTATTGCTCTATCGTGTTCTTTGTATTTTTTCTCTTTTGATGCAACAATATGCCAAATAGTTTTCCTAAAACATTATAAACAATAACAAAAGTTTTTCAATCAGTGACGTTATCCAGGATTTTAGGTCCAGGCCCAGTCCCTCAAAAACTTTTTTTATCCATCTTGGGTTCATGTCTTCCCTAAATTCCTGTGTTTCCCTTTCTATGTTATCTAAATCGTGTTGTACATCTGTGGTGACATTTGGAATCTGTATGCAACAATGGTCTACTCTGTCTTTTAGGAGGCCACACACCCCATGTTCCTTCAGCAACAGCATGTCCAGAGTCATTCTATTTTGCAATGCCATTCTAGAGGTAGCCTGTAATTGTAAATTCAGTTGTTTAAATCCCTTTCTTGTCACATTTGCCAACCGTTCAACCTGCCCAGTCAATCTATACAGTCACTCTCTATTTCCGTAGGATGCTATAGGATTTAAGAGTGATTCCAGCGCCCAGCCAATTTTTACTCCAGTACCTGGATCATTCCAATCATCATCGTCAAATTTTGATCTTTTCACTCCTGTCAAATGCAAACTTTCTAAACTGCTCTTAATGGGAGTTTTTTTCCAAATTGGGCATAATGTAGGCAATCCCAAAGTTATTTGTTTAACTTTCCCATCTACTGGCAGATGAGATGTCCATGTGCCATCACTCATAGCCCAGACCAGATGTCCTGGGCTTGGAATCATATATCTTTGACAGTTAATTCTCCAGAGGCTGGTCACCTTTAAGTTGTTCTTCAGTCCTCTGCATAAACAACCAATCTTCAGGGCTATTGCCAATTGGGGTACACACTGAGCTGCTTGGCTCACTGTGTTGAAATTGTATACTTGTTCACATTCCCACCAAGGAACCTTTTTTTTCCTTTTCTCTTGTCGAAGTACTTCTATCTAATACTAGCCTGCTTACTGTGAATTCAAGTCCATCCCATTAAAAACACCAAGATGTCTTAGCCCTGTATCTGAATTGTAAGTTTACACTAACACCCCAAACTGAATTCCATTCCTCCTCCCTGTTTGCTGTTCTGTTAACCTGTTCACATTCCCATTTCATAGTCATTTGAGACACATTCTTTGTTTTTGGTTCATCATATCTGCACCATCCAACATCTCAAAATCTTCTTATAGGGGTAAATTGAAAATTTAGCAACTTATAACAGTCCACTCTATTACCGGGGGTTATCCATTGCTTTCTAATGTAATCTACGCTCTCTTCCCAACTTATCCCTCATTATTGTTTACAGTGTGCAGTCTCATTTTTCTTAACAGTGGTTAAATTCATGGTAAAGATTCCCCAAGGAATGGACTCTCCCACTGCCCATGGGAGACAAGCAGTAATTTTGGAGAAATTTTGCAGATGTGCGAATTCCTTAATCAAGCCTATCATCAGATTTTCCTCCTGAGTTCTTCCTGGTATTGGAAATACCTGTTCCGAGTCTATTTCTGTTTGGCTGGAGTCTGGGTCTGAATGTTCAATACAAATTGATTTGACCATCCAATTTTGATCCATGTTTCCACCACCATAGACTGAAAAAACAACAAAAACAAAAACTTAGTCATGTTTCAGAGTTAACTTCAATTTCTCAAGATCTTCTACAACTCTCCCACTTCCATCGACTTTACGGTGCCTTCTTCACCCGAGTGTAGTGGATCCAGGCATCCTCCAGGCAGGATGTTGTGTACTGGATTTTCCAAAGTAAGAGGTCGATTCCACACTACTGCACTTCGGAGTCTGTTAAGAGTTTTTCAAAGAGAAAGCAAATACTTATACATATCTTGTTTTTCTGTCACATGCATGTTCGGATTCGGTTCAGGAACCTCATAGGATTTTCCATACATTATCTCAGAAGGACTTACTGACATTCCACTTTGAGGTTTCACTTGTATTTGTAGCAATGCAAGTGGAAGTGCCTGAGGCAATTTCAATTTAGCCTCCCGACAAATTTTGCTAATTTGTCTTTTTAGGGTCTGATTCATTCTTTCCGCTTTTCCACTTGATTGCGGTCTCCAAGGGGCGTGTAAATCCCAGGAAATTCCTAGGACTTTGCTTACCTCTTGTACCACATTGGCCACGAAATGTGGTCCTCTGTCTGAAGATATTCCAAATGGAACTCCAAACCTTGGAATAATTTCTTGCAGGAGCCATTTAACTGTTTCCTTAACCTGATTGGTGTGACAGGGAAAGACTTCTGGCCATCCTGAAAAGGTGTTAACCCCAACCAACACATATTTATATCCATTGCATTTAGGTAATTTTGTAAAATCAGTTTGCCAATAATCTCCTGGTCCCACTCCAGCTTTTTTTTTTTTTGTCCATCTTTACCATTTTTGTACTATTGGATTGTTCTTTAAACAAATTTCACATTTTACCGTTACTGATTTTGCCATTTCCAACTTTTCTATAGATATTACACTTCTTTTCAGAAGCCGAGTCATAGCTTCTGCACCTCAGTGACACTCCCTATGCTTTATTTGAAAAATCTCTCTCATGATTAAGAGAGGAAATACTACCTGACCTGTATTTGTCATCCACCATCCTTCTGAATTTTTCTCTGCATTCAGTAACTTAGCCAATTACTCATCCTCCCCTGAATATTTTGGTGGCTCCTTAGTGAGCGCTACTGTTCTGATGGGGATTATTGCCATTTGCGAGACTGTGTGTTGTGCTATTTTACTATCTTTGAGTTCCCTGTCTGATGTGCTTTACAGTGCATGATTGCCACTTGAACTGGTTCCTGCACTGCCACTAGCAGTTACAAAATTTCCCTTTGATGCTTAATGTTTGTTCCCTAGAAGGACAGTAGTCCTCTTTCTTACAACAGGGCGCCATGGACATGGACTACTCCAAAAGAATATTTTGAATCAATGCAAATACTAACTCGTTTTCCTTTACTTAATTCCAAAGCACGTGTCAGGGCAATCAGTTTTGCCCTCTGTGCAGAAGCAATGCATTTGCTTCTATTACCATGTTTTTGGTTATTAACGCATATCCCGTGTGGTGAGTTACATTCACGACGAAGCTACTGCCACATGTGAACAGTTCCCATTCATGGTTTTCAAGAGGGTCATTCTTCAGGTCCTCTCTGCTGGAATATATATGTTCGATGGTTGCAACACAGTCGTGTTCCAGTTATTGCTCTTCCTGTGAAGTACTCAGAAACACTGCAGGATTTAATACGTTAGTTGTTTTCAACACCACATAATCCTGCTAAATAAGAATTACCTGGTATTTCAGCGCTTGGCTCGGGGATAACCAATGTCCCCCCTTTTGCTCCAAGACTGTGGTTACCATATGTGGGACATAGTCTATAATAGTCCTTCCCAAGGTCAACTTTCTTGCTTCTTGGATCAGTGTGACAGTTGTAGCTACTGCTTGCAGCAAAGAAGGCCATCCCTTGCTCAACAAGTCCAGTTGTTTGGAAAAATATCCCACTGGTCTCTTCCAGTTTCCTAGTTTCTGTGTCAGAACTCCTAGAGACAAATGCTGTCATTCATGAACAAATAACTGAACGTCTTTGGTTAAATCTGGCAAGTCTAAGGCTGAGGCTGTCATCAGAGCTGTTTTAAGCTTCAGGAAAGATTCTTGCTGTTCCTTGCCCCTTGTAAAAGGGGTAGATTTTTGGGCTTCATATAATGGTTTGGCTATAAGACCATAATCCATGATCCAGAGCATGCATTGTCCTGTCATTCTCAAAAATGGCAGCAACTCATGTACAGTGCCTGGTGCCAGAAAAGCACAAATTGCTTCCTTTCCATTTGTCCCCAGCTTCCGTTCTGCTTTTGAATTTTCGAGGTCCAAATATATCACTATTTACTGCTATTTGAGCTTTTTCTTTTGATACCTTGTACCTGTTTAATCCCAAAAGTTTAAAAGTTCAGTGGTTACCTGTATGAATGCTGACCTTCCCATTGTGGCAATTGGGATGTCATCCACATATTGGAGAAGCAGATGCTCTGGTCTTGGTGTCGCTGTCTTTTCGTTAGTCCAGAGTTCCTGTTCTTTTGCTAGTTATCTTCCAAAGATAGTCAGGCTGTTCTTGAATCCTTGGGGTAGCCGTGTCCATGTTAGGTTACCTTGGCTGTTACATTAGTTGTTACCCGAAAAAAAGGGATTGATATCTTTTTTTGACCAATCACTGTGATTTTGGAAATTTTGTGTTTGTTGGGAACCAATCAAGGTGAAGGTCCCCTGTAGGGAAATTCTGATCTATGGTACACCCTACTGTCCGAGTACGGACATCTTCTGCCCGCATTCGAGCAGTTCTCAAAACCATTTGTATTTCACTAGAGTCCAGAAGAGTACCTAAAATCACCTGTATATTCTCCCAATCAGGATTTTGCATTTTCATTATCATTCCCATTATTCTCCCCACTTTACCAGGACCCTCTCTATAAGGAACAGCTGATTCTTTCCATATTATTAGATCCGAGGGAGAGAAGGTCACTTCTACATACACTGGTCCATGTTGCCCAACTCCCTGTCTCAAGGGGGCTATCAACTCTCCCCTGTTTTTAGTAGAGTTATCAAATGAGTCTCGTTCTCTGGGATATAGGTGGAGATGAGTCCGAGTCTGATTTCTCCTCCTCTCTCGATCTACTACTATTTGGGCGGAGACCTAAATCATCAGGTCCCAGTGCCGGTCGCCCGGCTGGACTATCAGCCTCAGAATCAGATGATGATGGAAGAGGGGGATATAATGGAATAGGAGCTATGGAGGCAGATGGAGCTATGTCCAATTCCGACTCCGTATTATCACGCTCCTTTTCCTTTTGTTTTATAGCCAAATGTTTACAGCAAGTTTTAGTAATGGTACAGACAGAACAATTCTCTTTAGCCTTCATCTTTTTTACCGTTAATGGCATTTGGGTACATGCCTGCTTATCTAATTCGCATTTCTTTTGCCAATCTGTTTTTTCTCGAAGGTAAAAGAAAAGATGTACATATGGGACCTCATCCCATTTTCTTTCCTTCTTATAGAATAACATTAATTGCAAGATTGCATTATAATTCAAAGTCCCATTTAAGGGCCACTTTTCCCTATTATCCAAATCATACAACAACCACACATGATTATAGTACTTTATAAGTTGGTCTTTGTGAAAATCACCCTTAAATTCCTTCCAGTGTGCCAACAAACACCCAGGGGCTAAATTCTCACATACTTTGTTTGCCATTTAAAAATTCTTTTAGTTACAAATACTTTCTCAACAATCATTTCATTCTTTCGCTTCGCTTCTCTCCCGCTGCACCCCTCGTGGGATGACAGAACCGCGGATAAAAGTTCCGCACTCACTTCGTGCGCCATTGCACATCTCAATCACACACGCATAGACAGTTCACAACACCTTATACAATAATATGCATATATATACACAAAGCAATATACAAAGCAATATACAAAGCAATGTACAAATGAATATACAAACCAAAACCAAGAGGTACCTTTACCATGTACTTATGTGGGCCCAATTATACCAATTGCTAATTGTCAATTACCAATGTCAGCCCTGCGATCACTTCATCTGACTTACAGGTAGTAATACCAATGTCAACCTGTGATCGCTTTCAGGTTCGCCTTACGGGCGGCGCCTAGGCTCCCAATACCAACACGAGGATCCTTTAGCCCAACCAAGCGGAACTTTTGCTCTGTCTTACTGGCAGGCTCATTTTGGATTTCCCTGGGCCCAACTAAGTGAGATCTCTGACACCGCGACTTACAGGCTAGTTCAAAAGGTTCTGCCCCCAACCAATTAGAAGTGCCTTACCACTCCAGGGAATGTTGAGAGGAGCTGTAAGGGTCCCAGGTCCTCCCCGAGAATTCCTCGGTGCTGGTTGGAGTTCGATCAGCATCCGATCCCGTCCAGTATCACTCGCAAGGTCCCATCTAGGGTCACCAAAACTGTTGACGGATCCGCAATTGCGAAAAACTTATCTACACAGGAAGTCGGGCACTGCTTTATGATGCAGTGCTGGGAAAACAACGGGAATAGCTCCTCCATAGGTGCTTGATTGTTAGTGACCATTTTCAGGGTTTTTATTAGGCTCAAACAAAAGAATCACATTTGCCAACACAAGCATGCATAAAATGTCCATCTAATAGCCAAGGCAACCTAACGAATACCTATACCAGGGTCTTGTAGTTAAGGTAACAGCTAAGGTAACCTAACAAATACATTCACCAGAGTCTCATAGCTAAGGTAACAGGTCCCTATCAGGTATGATATGTAACTCTTGCAGTTTGATCCTTATGTGATTCAAATGAATACTAACTTACTCAATAGATGTTTGAGTCATTTGCAAGTGCTTAGCTAATTGATTGAACTATTATGAAGTGATTAACAAGTGCTTAGCAAGTGTTTGATTACTTATTGTGATGATAAGTTGTTAGCTAAAATAATTGTTATCTGCAACAGCATAGTGCTGCCTGATAGGCTGCACAAAGACTTCCATACCACTGTAGGTGGGGTCTGCGTACCAGCTTTCTTGTAGCTCCCAGAGGCAGGGGCGTAAATTCTACTGGCAGTCTGTATTTTTTTAATGGGAGCTGAGCAGACGAAGTGCACAGGATTGCACATAGCTCCCACAGGAAAGCAGCTGCAAAGGTCGCACAGTGCTGGCTGATAGGCTACATGGGGACCTACGTACCACTGCAGATGGGGTCTGCGTACCTTCTTTCTTGCATTTCCTTACCAGTGGCGTAAATTCTACAGACAGTCTGTATTTTCTAAATGGGAGCTGAGCAGGCCAAGTTCGAGGGTTGGAGATAGCTACCACAGGAAAGAAGCTGCAAAGGTGGCACAGTGCTTGCTGATAAGCTACATGGAGACCTAGGTACCAATGTAGGTGGGCTCTGCTTACCTACTTTCTTGTAGTGCGCAGACGCAGCGGCATAATATGAACCTGCAGCCTGTATTTCAAATAGGAACTGAGCAGGCCAAGTTCGCAGGATTGGAGATAGCTCCCACGGGAAAGCAGGTTCAAAGGTGGCACAGTGCTGACTGATAGACTACATGGCAACCTACGTACCAATGTAGGCGAGGTCTGCATATATTCTTTCTTGTAGCTCCCAGACGCCGTGATGTAATTACTACCAGCCGTCTATATTTTTTCAACAGGAGCTGAGCAGGCCAGGTGCGTGGGATTGAAGATAGCTCCCACAGGAAAGCATCTGCAAAGGTGAAACAGTGCTGGCTGATAGGCTACACAGACATCTAGGTAATATTGTAGGTGGGATCTGCGTACCTGCTTTCTTGTAGCTTCCAGACGCAGTGGCATAACTTCTACTGGCATCCTGTATTTTAAACAGGAACTGAGATGGCGGGGAATTGGAGATAGCTCCCACAAGAAAGCAGCTGAAAAGGTGGCTTTACTGGATCTCTGATGGTAGTGATTTTCCACAGCTGCTCTTACAGGTCTATGCTACCTGTTGATATCAATATTATGACTACTGCTTGCACAGCATCAGGGCTGTCCCTCCAGCATTCCTTCCCCCACCTTCACCAATAGCTGTGGGTGAGAACAATCTTGGGAGGGACCACGGCCACAACAGCTGTCACAGGCTGACCAAGGAGATATTCCATACCACAGTATATCAGCTTAGTAAAATAAACTAGGGGAGAGGAGCAGGAAAAGGAGGAAAGATTCATTTCTGGCCTTCCAAAAGCAACCGCTACATGTACCGAAGCCCTGCTTCCTTTGAAGTGGACAGACACCGCTGCAGATAGGAAGGAGGGAGTAATAGCTTTATCTGCTTTTGATTTTCTTCCCGTGTGCACGGCTTTGCTGCTTCTTTATTAAAATGCTTTTATCTCAACCCACGAGACTCCCATCGTATTTCCTCTCCTTCCCTAACTAGCTGTGGCGGTGGGGGATAGAGCGGTGTGGATGGCACCTGGAATCTAGCCAGGGTCAATCTAACTCAACCTTTTTGGCGCCCAACTTGGGGTGAGATAATAGCAGTTTTACATTAAATGCATTGTAATTAGAGTAAGCCAATGAGTGCAAAATTCCAGTGCTGGTAACACAGCAGCACTGCAATTACAGCCTTGCTGTAATGCAGCTTAATTTACACTTTGTAATGTTTGGGAACATGATGCTACTAACAATGACTCTGTGCTGCACTCAAACATTGATAGCTTTGCTATGTTGGCTGTATGATTTTATGAAAAGGATAAAAGGGCCTGGGAACATGATGGCCCAAATAATAATTGTGAGTCTCATTTTGTTACTGATGGATTTACTGAGATGTGGGAGCTATCTTGTGGAGGTCATGGAGCAAAGCACCTCTTTCTCTTTTGCTCGGACTGATGTACACCATTTTGTTATACAAACTTCCCAGGTACTTAGTCACCCTTACATGAGAGTTTTAATATTACTAATTAATATGGCTACTATATTACATATTTTGTGGAATCTGGACTCATCTGGCTTTCAGAGAGGACAAATTTGGGATGGAAACATATTAAAATGCGCCCCGAAGCGGCCAGTCACATGGTGGCAGGGTGTGTAGATGAATTTGGGCAAATTCCTAAGACGGTTATCACCTCCTGTAACCTGGGATTTTACAGCTGAAGAGATAAAAAACCCTGCTTTACTGGCACCACCTGATAGAAGGGTGTCTTGCCTACCCCAATGAGGCCCATGACGTTCAGGCACTATACCTATGCCTAGCCTCTGCATACCCAACCGCACTCTAGTCCTCTCAGAGAACTATGGTTGAAGTGGAAACTCAAATTGTGTCTGAGACCACCATGGTTGAGTCAGGGAATCAAACAGCAACCACAGTGGTTTCCCCAGTAGTTAAAAAGAAACAGTAGATAAGGAGGTCAAGTCCATATCATTGATTAGTAAGGGTAGAAGAGGAGGAAGAGGAAAGGTTAGAAGAAGAAGCTGGTCCTTCAGTAAGGAGATCAGGAGAATGAGTGAAAGAAATCGAAAAGGAAATGGAAACTACTCGATCCCTCACTTCATCAGAACTTTGAGATATGCGAAAAAATTACGTTCACAACCTACAGTGGTACGTCGGTCCCTGTGTAGTCTATCTGTCAGCACTGTTCAATCTTTTCTGCTGCTTTATTCTGGGAGCTGTCTCCAATCCCGAGTACTTGGACTTTTCAGCTCCCTTTAAAAAATACAGGATGTCGGTAGAGGTTGGGAGTAATGTATTGAGTTTTAAATACATGTAGAGGAGCAATAGGAAGTAAAAGAGAAAATATTTTTGGAGCCACTGGGAGAAAAGAAAATCGGCCATGTTTGAAACCCTTAAATTTGCAGTTTTGCAACAAAGTGATAACATATGAATTTTTTTATGTTTCAGAATGTCCCATACCCCTGATGGGGAGGGACTTGTCTAAATTAAATGCACAAGTTGTCTTTGAAAACGGAGACTTGTTACTAAAAAAATACCTGAATCAAAGACAGGACAAATATCGATGATAAAAGAAAAACCAACGTTGCTAGAATTACCTCCAGAAGTAGACCATGAAGCGATCCCAATGGTGTGAGAAAATGAGATTCCAGGAAAATCAAAATTGGCACAAACAGTAAAAATTAAAATAAAAGAAAAAGTAAAATCGGTCACGGTGAGACAATACCCAATAAAACCTGAGGCAAAACAAGGATTAAAAGTACTAATTGATAAATTTCTGAAATATCAAATTCTAGAAGAATGTGAGTCGGAGTATAATACACCTATTTTACCAGTACAGAAACCGAATGGAGAGTATAGCTTAGTTCAGGACTTAAGACCCATAAATCAGATTGTGAAAGATATACATCTAGTTGTAGCAAATCAATATACCTTACTCATAGCTCTGAGAGAAAATTATCAGTGGTTTACAGTGCTTGATTTAAAAGATGCTTTCTTTTGTGTCCCTTTGGAAAAGGAAAGTCGTAAACTATTTGCTTTTGAGTGGGAAAGCCCCCAAACAGGAAGCAAGGTGCAGTTAACATGGACACGACTACTGTCAGCCCGACTGTCTTTGGAAGACAATTAGCAAAAGAACTGGAACTTTGGACTAATGAAAAGACAGTGACACCAAGACCAGAGCATTTGCTTCTCCGATATGTGGATGACATCCTAATTGCAGCAACGGGAAGATCAGCCTGCCTACAGGTAACCACTGAACTTTTAAACTTTTGGGGATTAAACAGGTACAAGGTATCAAAAGAAAAAGCTCAAATAGCAGCCAAATAGTGATATATTTGGGCCTGGAAATTTCAAAAGTAGTACAGAGGCTGGGGACAAATGGAAAGGAAGCGATTTGTGCTATTCTGGAACCACGCACTTTGCATGAGTTGCGGGCATATTTGGGAATGACGGGATGGTGCAGGCTCTGGATCATGGATTATGGTCTTATAGCCAAACCATTATATGAAGCCCAAAAATCTACCCCTTTTGCATGGGGCAAAGGACAGCAGGAAGCTTTCCAGAAGCTTAAAATAGCTCTGATGACAGCCTCAGCCTTAGACTCTCCAGATTTAACCAAAGACTTTCAGTTATTTGTTCATGAACGACTCTGGGAGGTCTGACGCAGAAACTAGGAAGATGGAAGAGACCAGTGGGATATTTTTCCAAACAACTGGACCTGGTGAGCAAGGGATGGTTATGGCATCTTGTTGTAAGAAAGAGGACTACTGTCCTTCTAGGGAACAAACATTAAGCATCAAAGGGAAATTTTGTAACTGCTAGTGGCACTGCAGGAACCAGTTCAAGTGGCAATCATGCACTATAAAGCACATCAGACAGGGAACTCAAAGACAGTAAAATAGCACAACACACATTCTCACAAATGGCAACCATCCCCACCAGAACAGTAGCGCTTCCTAAGGAGCCACCAAAATATTCAGGGGAGGATGAGAAATTGGCTAAGTTACTAAATGCAGAGAAAAATTCAGAAGGATGGTGGATGACAAATAGAGGTCAGGTAGTGTATCCTCCCTTAATCATGAGAGAGATTTTGCAAACAAAGCATAGGGAGTGTCACTGAGGTGCAGAAGCTATGACTCAGCTTCTGAAAAGAAGTGTAATATCAATACAAATGTTGGAAATGGCCAAATCAGTAACGGCGAAACGTGAAATTTGTTTAAAGAACAATCCAATAATACAAAAAAAAAGGGTTCAGATGGGAAAAATAAAAACTGGAGTGGGACCAGGAGATTATTGGCAAATGGATTTTACCAAATTACCTAAATTTAATGGATATAAATATATGAATCAAACAACAATCACAGTAGTTGTCCCAGTAGTGAAAAAGAAACAGCGAAAAACTTATCTACACAGGAATGCAGATAAGTAGGAACTGTCAAGGAAACCTAAGAAATACATTTACCAGGGTCTTGTCCTTAAGGTAACAGCGAAGGTAACCTAACAAATACATTTACCAGGGTCTCCTAACTAATGCAAAAGATCCCTATCAGGTGTGGTATGTAACTCTTGCAGTTTGATTCCTATGTGATCCAAATGAATACTTAGTTAATCAATAGGTGCTTGAGTTATTTGCAAGTGCTTAGCTAATTGACTGAACTATTACTAGCTGGTTAACAAGTGCTTAACAACTGCTTGACTACTTATTGTGATGATAAGTTGTTAACTAAAATAATTGTGTATCTGCAACAATTACAGTCACCAGCCAGGTGAGCGGATTGGTGCCTGGCTGCTCAGATGTTGGGATAACGGGGCTGACAGTCAGCAATTAGAAGGTAGAGAAGCCCAGTAGCTGGGATCTCTTTCTAGGGACCCGGAAATTGATAGAGGCATTGAAAAGAAGACGTCAATTTTCAGTTTCTGGAAACGACTCTTCTCAAGTGTAAGGGCAAGATACCAATTCAAGGAAGATCTTGTAAATGCCTGAGGAAAGTGGACTAGAGCAGATGAAGGCATCCAATACCTAAGGGAATTAGCTGTTTTGGAAGTCATCTATGGTGATCTAGATAATGCTGAGGCCTCCACAGATCCATACGATGAGTCAGTTTCTGAAAAGAAGTGTAATATAAATACAGATGTTGGAAATGGACAAATCAGTAAAGGCAAAATGTGAAATTTGTTTAAAGAACAATCCAACAGTAAAAAAAAATAAAGGGTAAAGATGGGCAAAATAAAAACTAGAGTGGAACCAGGATATTATTGGCAAATTTATTTTACCGACTTACCTAAATGCAATGAATATAAATATGTATTGGTTGGGGTTAACACCTTTTCAGGATGACCAGAAGCCTTTCCCTGTCGCACCAATCAGGCTAAGGAAACAGTTAAATGGCTCCTGCAAGAAATTATTCCAAGGTTTGGAGTTCCATTTGGAATATCTTCAGACAGAGGACCACATTTCGTGGCCAATGTGGTACAGGAGGTAAGCAAAGTCCTAGGAATTTCCTGGGATTTACATGTTCCTTGGAGACCGCAATCAAGTAGAAAAGTGGAAAGAATGAATCAGACCCCAGAAAGAAAAATTGAAAAAATTTGTAGGAAGGCTAAATTAAAATGGCCTCAGGCACTTCCACTTGCATTGCTGCAAAATAAGAATGAAACCTCGAAGTGGAATGTCAGTAAGTATGTATGGAAATCCCTATGAGGTTCCTGAACCAAATCCAAACATACATGTGATGGGAAAAAAAGATATGTACAACTATTTGCTTCCTGTTGGAAAAACCCGGAATAGGCTCTGAAGTGCAGTAGTGTAGAATCTACCTCTGACTTTGGAAAATCATGGAGACTGTCCATGTAAAAACCTGGAACTAAAATCTTGGATAAAGTCATTGCTTGAAACACTTCTGCTATTGATTATAATTTTTCTGGTAATCTATTTTGAATATCTTTGCATTAAAAAAGAAATAATACAAAGAACATGATGAAGCAATAAAATCTTGACAGCATTGTCAAGAGACAATGATCAGTTCAAAGATGATCCACCACCATAAGATAATCATGGTTTTGTTATGGAGACAAAACAAATAGAAGAGTTAAAGTATTGGAATGAGATTATCAATACTTTCAAAGGGGGGAAATGTTGCAGATACACAATTATTTTAGTTAACAACTTACCATCACAATAAGTAGTCAAGCACTTGTTAAGAACATGTTAATCACCTAGTAATAGTTTAATCAATTACCTAAGCACTTGCAAATAACTCAAACACCTATTGATTAAGTAAGCATTCATTTGAATCACATAAGGATGAAACTGCAAGAGTTACATACCACACCTGATGGGGACCTGTTACCTTAGCCAGGTGACCTAAGCAGTTAACTTAGCCACGAGACCCTGGGAAATGTATTCGTTAGGTTACCTTAGCTGTTACCTTAACCACAAGACCCTGGTAAATGTATACGTTAAGTTTCCTTGGCTGTTACCTTAGTTTTTACTAAAACAAAGGGACTAATATGTTTTTTGACCAATCACTGTGATTTTGGAAATTTTGTGTTTGTTGGGAACCAATCAAGGTGAAGGGCTAAATCTGTAGATGGACATTTTATGCATGCTGGTGTTGACAAATGTGATTCTTTTGTTTGAACTGTATAAAACCCCTGAAAATGGTAATTAACAATGAAGTACTTATGGAGGAGCTATCCCCCGTGTTTTCCCACCGCTGCATAATAAAGAAGTGCCTGACTTATCTGCATTCCCGTGTAGATAAGTTTTTCGCCATTGAGGATCCCTCAAAACACGTGTAGCCTATCAGTCAGCACTGTGCCAACTTTGCAGGTGCTTTCCTTTGGGAGCTATGTCCAATCCCGTGCACTTGGCCTGCTCAGTTCGCTTTTAAAAACACAGCCCATCGGTAGAAGTTATGCCACTGTGGCTTGGAGCTACAAGAAAGTAGGTACGCAGACCCCACCTACAGTGGTATGTAGGTCCCCCTGTAGCCTATCAGACAGCACTGTTCCACCTTTGCAGCTGCTTTCCTGTGGGAGCTATCTCCAATTCTGAGCACTTGGTCTTCTCGGTTCCCATTTAAAATAAAGGCTGCCAGTAGAAATTATGCCACTGCATCTGAGAGCTAAAAGAAAGGAGGTACACAGACCCCACCTGAAGTGGTATGTAAGTCCCCTTATAGCCTATCAGACAGCACTCTTACACCTTTTCAGCTGCTTTCTAGTGGGAGCTATTTCCAATCATGAGCACTTGGCCTGCTCAGCTCCCATTGAAAATACAGGCTGCCAGTAGAGGTTACGCAACTTCCACTGGGAGCTACAAGAAAGCAGGGATGCAGAGCCCACCTACAGAGGTACATAGGTCTCTGTGTAGTCTAGCAGCCAACATTGTGCCACATTTGCATCTACTTTCCTGTGGGAGGTATCTTCAGTCTTGCGCAATTCGCCTGCTCAGCTCTCAGTTTCATATACAGGCTGCCAGTAGAAGTTACTGAATTGCCTCTAGGAGCTACAAGAAAGCAGGTATGCAGCCCCCAACTACAGTGGTGGGTAGGTCATGATGTAGCTTATCAGCCAGGAATTTGGCACCTTTGCAGCTGCTTTTCTGTGGGAGCTGTCTTCAATACCAAGCACTTGACTTTCTCAGCTCCCATTGAAAACAGAGACTTTCGGTAGAAATTACACCACTGCCTCTGGGAGCTACAAGAAAGCAGGTAGTCAGACCTCACCTACAGTAGTACGTAGATCCCCGCGTAGCCTAACAGCCAACACTGTGCAAACTTTACCATTGCTTTCATGTTGGAGCTATCTCCCATCCAACGCCCTTGGCCTGCTCAGCTCCCATTGGAAATACAGGCTGCTATTAGAAGTCACGTCACTGTCTCTGGGAGCTACAAGAAACCAGATACGCAGACCCCATTTACATTGGTACGTTGGTCTCCGTGTAGCCTATCAGCCAGCACTGTGCCACCTTTGCAGCTGATTTTCTGTGGGAGCAATTTCCAATCCTGTGCACTTGGGCTGCTCAATTTCCATTGAAAAAGTACAGGCTGTCGGTATAAGTTACACCTCTGCGTCTAGAAGCTACAAGAAAGCAGGTATGCAGACCTCAGTTACAGTGCTACGTAGGTCCCCGTTTAGGCTATCAGCAGGCACTGTGTCACCTTTGCAACTGCTTTCCAGTTGGAGCTATCTCCAATCCCGCACACTTGGCCTGCTTATCTCCCATTGAACAAATACAGGCTGCCAGTAGAAGTTACCCCACTGTGTCTGTGAGCTACAACAAAGCAGGTATGCAGACCTTAACTACAGTGCTACGTCAGTCCCTGTGTAGTCTATTAGCCAGCACTGTGCCAACTTTGTCTCTACTTTCCTGTGGGAGCTATCTTCAATCCCACGCTCTTGGCCTGCTCAGCTCCAAGTTAAAATACAGGTTGCTGGTAGAATCATAGAATCATAGAATGGTATGGGTTGGAAGGGACCTTTAGAGATCATCTAGTCCAACCCCCCTGCAGAAGCAGGGTCTCCTAGATCAGATCGCATAGGACCATGTCCAGACGTGTCTTGAAGACCTCCAAGGAAGTAGACTCCACAAAGCTCCTGGGCAGCCTGTTCCACTGCTCCGTCACTACTTTATTATATATCAGGACTCCCAGGTCTCTCTCTGCAGACCTACGCTTCAGCAGTTCAACCCCCAGTCTGTACTGGTACATGGGGTTGTTCCTTCCCAGATGCAGGACTCTGCACTTGTCCTTGTTGAACCTCATGAGGTTCTTCTCTGCCAAACTCTAAACCGGTAGAGATCCCGCTGAATGGCAGCACAGCCTTCTGGGGAATCAGTCAGTCCTCCCAGTTTGGTGTCATCAGCGAATTTGCTGAGGGTACACTCTGTCCCCTCGTTGATGAAGTTGTAAAAAAGACTGGCCCCAGAACTGATCTCTGTGGAACTCCCCTGGCCACAGGCTTCCAACTCGGCTCTGTGCCAGTGATCACCACCCTCTTGGCTCTGTCATTCAGTCAGCTCTCGATCCACCTCACTGTCCACTCATCCAAGCCACACTGCCTGAGCTTTCTGATGAGGATGAGTTTTACCAACACTTTTCCAGGGATGGAGGTGAGGCTGACCGACCTGTAGTTTCCTGGGTCGTCTTTGCTGCACTTTTTGAAGATTGACGTGACATTGGCCTTTCTCCAGTCCTCAGGCACCTCACCTGTCCTCCATGATTGTTCAAAAATAATGAAGAGAGGCTTAGCAATAACATCAGCCAGCTCTCTAAGCACTCTAGGATGCATCCCATTAGGACCCATTGACTTATGAGCCTTAAGCTTGTCCAACAAGTCTTTAACCTCTTCCTCTTCCACCCAGGGCAAGTCCTCTGCTGTCCTGGCCATCATGTTATCCTTGCTGGACTGGACTTCCCCAGGGTCAGCCTTGGCCATAAAGACTGAAGCAAAGAAGGCATTCAGTACTTCAGCCTTCTCTGAATCCTCAGACACCTGGGCACCCTCAGCATTTAGCAGCAGGCCCACATTACCCCTCACCATCCTTCTGCTGCTGATGTACTTGAAAAATGCCTTATTGCTGTCTGTAACATCCTTGGCTAAATTCAATTCTAGAAGGGCTCTAGCCTTCCTAGTTGCACCCCTGCATGCCCTGGCAATGTTTCTATACTCTTCCCAAGAAGAGAGCCCCTATTTCAACCTCTCATAGATGGCTGCTTTCTGCCTGAGTTGTTCCAGCAGATCCTTTCTCATCCATGGAGGCCTCCTACCTCCTTGTCCTCCTTTCTTGCGCATTGGGACACACTGATCCTGAGTTTGGAGGAACTGGTGCTTGAAGATTGACCAGCTCTCATTGACACTTCTACCATCTAGAATCATATCCCCTGAGATTCATCCAAGTAGATCTTGGAAGAGACCAAAGTCGGCTCGCCTGAAATCCAGGGTCAAGGTCCTGCTTTGTGTTCTGCCCCTTCCACAAAGGATCTTGAACTCTACCATCTCGTGGTCACTGCAGTCAAGGTTGCCTCCAACCTTCACATCCCCAACTAGGACGTCTCTATTCGTCAGTACCAGGTCCAGCTGTACACCCCTCCTTGTTGGTTCCTCGATCATCTGGGTCAGGAAGTTGTTATCAACAATCTGTAGGAACCTCCTGGACTGCATGTTCTTGGCTGTATGACTATCCCAGCAAATATCAGGGTGGTTGAAGTCCCCTATTAGGACCAGGGACTGTGATCGTGAGGCAACTCCCAGTTGTCTGTAGAAGGCCTCATCCACATCCACATCCTGATCAGGTGGCCTGTAGTGGACTCCTACAACAATATCACCTGCCTTGCCCTGGCCATTAATTTTTACCCATAAGCACTCTACTCTCTCCTCATCCCACCCAGGCACAGTTCAGTACACATTAATTGCTCTCTCACATAGAGAAAAATTGAAAAAATACAGGCTGCCTGTATAATTTACGCCATTGCGTATGCGAGCCACAAGAAAGCAGGTGCGCAGAGCGCTACCTTCAGTGATACTTAGGTCTCCTTATAGCCAGTAAAGTTACGCAACTGCCACTGGAAGCTACAAGAAAGCAGGGACCCAGAGCCAACCTACAGCTGTACATAGGTCCCCGTGTAGCCTATCAGCCAGCACTTTGCCACTATTTCAGCTGCTTTCCTTGTAGAGTTCTCTCGAATCCTGTGCACTTGGCCTGCTCAGCTCCCATTGAAAAAATACACGCTGTCGGTAAATCTTACGCTAATGGGTCTGCAAGCTACAAGAAAGCATGTACGCAGACTCCTCCTATAGTGGTACGTAGCTCCCCATCTAGCCTATCAACTAACACTGTGTCACTTTTGCAGCTGCTTTCCTGTGGGAGCTGTCTCCAATCCCGCGCACTTGGCCTGCTCAGCTCCCATTGAAAAATTACAGACTGCCGGTAGAAGTTATGGCATTGCATCTGCGAGCTACGAGAAAGCAAGTACACAGACCCCACGTACAGTGGTACATTGATCCCCGTGTAGCCTATTAGCCAGCACTATGCTACCTCATCTGCTGCTATCCTGTGGGACCTACCTCCAATACCGCGCACTTGGCCTGCTCAGCTCTTATTGAAAATACTGGCTGCCTGTAGAGGATACACCACTGTGTCTGGAGCAAAAAGAAAACAGGTACACAGACCCCACCTACAGTAATATGTAGGTCCTTATGTAGCCTTTCAGCTAGCACTGTGCCACCTCTGCAGCTCTTTTCCTCTGGGAGCTAACTTCAATCCCACACACTTGGCCTGCTCAGCTCCCACTGAAAAAATACAGACTGCCTTTAGAAATTACACCAATGTGTTTGGGAGCTAGTAGAAAACAGGAAAGCGGACCCCACCTACAGAGGTACATGGATCCCCGTGTAGCCTAATAGCCAGCAGTGTGCCACCTTTGCAGCTTCTTTCCTGTGGGAGCTATCTCCAATCAAGCGCACTTTAGCTGCTCAGTTCCCATTTGAAATACAGTCTGCCGAAACATGTGAAGTGACTGTGTCTGAGAGCTAGAAGAAAGAAGTTGTGCAGACCTCACCTACAGTGGTATGTTGATTCCTGTGTACAATATTATCCAGCACCGTGCCACCTCTGCAACTTCTTTGCTGAGGGAGATATATCCGGTCCCGTACACTTTGCCTGCTCAGTTCCCATTGAAAATACAGGCTGCCATTAGAAATTCCGCCACTGATTCTGGGTGCTACAGTAGTACGTAGGTCCCCATGTAGCCTATCAGTCAGCAATTTGCCACCTTTGTAGCATCTTTCGGTGTGAGAGCTATCTTCAATCCCTCGCACTTGGCATTCTCAGCTCCCATTAAAAATACAGACTGTCTGTAGAAATTACGCCACTGCCTCTAGGAGCTACAAGAAAGCACGTAGTCAGACCCCACCTACAGTGGTACGTAGGTCCCCGTGTAGCCTATCAGCTACCACTGTATCACCTTTGCTGCTTCTTTCCTGTGGGAACTATCTCCAATCCCGCCCACTAGGCCTGCTCAGCTTCGATTGTAAAAACACAGGATGCGGGTAGAAGTTACGCCACTGCTTCTGAGAGCTACAGGAGCTACAAGAAAGCACGTAGTCAGACCCCACCTACAGTGGTACGTAGGTCCCCGTGTAGTTTATCAGCCAACACTGTATCACCTTTGCAGCTGCTTTCCTGTGGGTCTCCAATCACGTGCATTTGGCCTGCTCAGCTCCCTTTGAAAATACTGGCTGTAGGTATAAGTTATGCCACCGAGTCTGGGAGCTACGACACTGCAGTTACGCATACCCTGCCTACAGTGGTCCGTTGGTCCCTGTGTAGCTTATCAGTTAGAACTGTGCCAACTTTGCCTCTACTTTCGTGTGGAAGCTATCTCCAATTCTGCGCTCTTGACCTGCTCACCTCCCAGTTAAAATACAGGTTGCCTGTAGAATCATAAAATCATAGAATGGTAGGGGTTAGAAGGGACATTTAGAGATCATCTAGTCCAACCCCCCCCTGCAGAAGCAGGTTCACCTAGATCAGATCGCATAGGACCATGTCCAGGCACGTCTTGAAGACCTCCAAGGAAGGAGACCCCACAAAGCTCCAGGGCAGCCTGTTCCACTGCTCCGTCACTCTCACGGTGAAATAGTTTTTTCTTATGTTTAAGTGTAATTTTTTGTGTTCCAGCTTGATCCCATTACCCCTTGTCCTGTTAATATCTACTATAGAAAAGAGGGATGTCCCAACCTCCTGACACTCACCCTTTAGATATTTATAAATGTTAATAAGATTACCCCTCAATCCTGCTTCTCCAGACTAAACAGACCCAGTTCCCTCAGTCTTTCCTCGTATGAAAGATGTTCTATACCCTTGATCATCTTGGTGGCCCTGTGCTGCACTCTCTCAGGCAGTTCCCAGTCCTTCTTGAGCTGAGGAGCCGAGAACCTGATACAGTACTGCAGATGTAGCCTCAACAGGGCAGAGTAGAGGGGGAGAAGAATCTCCCTCGACCTGCTGGCCACACTCTTCTTGATGCATCCCAGAATGCCATTGGCCTTCTTGGACACGAGGGCACATTGTTGGCTCATATTTAGTTTATTACCAATCAGGGCTCCCAGGTCTCTCTCTGCAGAGCTGCTCTTCAGCAGTTCGACTCCCAGTCTGTACTTGTTGAACCTCATGAGGTTCCTCACTGCCCAACTCTAAACCGGTAGAGATCCTGCTGAATGGCAACACAGCCTTCTGGAGAATCAGTTTGGTTCTTTGTATTATTTCTCTTTTGATGCAACAATTAACTAAATACATTGCCAGAAACATTATAATCAATAGCAGAAGTGTTTCAATCAGTGACTTTATCCAGGATTTTAGTTCCAGGCCCAGTCTCTCAAAAACTATATCTATCCAGGGTGTGTTCATGTCTTACCTAATTTCCTGTAATTGGAATTACCTGTTTCGAGTCTATTTCTTTTTGAACTGGAGTCTGGGCCTGAAATTTCAATACTAATTGATTTGACCATCCAATTTTGATCCATGTTTCCACCACCATAGACTGAAAAAAAAACAAAGCCGAAAACTTGGTCATGTTTCCTTGCAGAGGTTATTCGTTCCAGGTCTTTATGTGTACAATCTCCAGGCAGGATGTTGTGTACTGGATTTTCCAAAGTCAGAGTTCCATCCCACCCTACTGCACTTCAGAAACTGTTCAGGGTTTTTCCAAGAGGAAGCAAATAGTTATACACATCTTGATCTCCCATCACGTGCATGTTTGGAATTTGTTCAGGAGCCTCATAGGGATTTCCATACATTATCTCACAAGGACTTACTGACATTCCACTTCGAGGTTTCACTCTTATTTATTAGCAATGTGAGTGGAAGTGCCTGAGGTCATTTTAATTTAGCCTCCCGACAAATTTTGCTAATTTGTCTTTTTAGGGTCTGATTCATTCTTTCCGCTTTTCCACTTGATTGTGGTCTCCAAGGGGCATGTAAATCCCAGGAAATTCCTAGGACTTTGCTTACCTCTTGTACCACATTGGCCACGAAATGTGGTCCTCTGTCTGAAGATATTCCAAATGGAACTCCAAACCTTGGAATAATTTCTTGCAGGAGCCATTTAACTGTTTCCTTAACCTGATTGGTGCGACAGGGAAAGACTTCTGGCCATCCTGAAAAGGTGTTAACCCCAACCAACACATATTTATATCCATTGCATTTAGGTAATTTTGTAAAATCAGTTTGCCAATAATCTCCTGGTCCCACTCCAGCTTTTTTTTTTTTTGTCCATCTTTACCATTTTTGAACTCCTAGACCCAAATGCTGTTGTTCATGAACAAAGAACCGAAAGTCTTTGGTTAAATCTGGCAAGTCTAAGGCTGAGGCTGTCATCAGAGCTGTTTTAAGCTTTCGGAAAGCTTCCTGCTATTCTTTGCCTCATGTAAAAGGGGTAGATTTTGGGCTTCATATAATGGTTTGGCTCTAAGACCATAATCCATGATCCAGAGCCTGCACCATCCCGTCATTCCTAAAAATGCCCGCAACTCATGCATAGTGCGTGGTTCCAGAAGAGCACAAATCGCTTCCTTTCCTATTGTCCCCAGACTCCGTTCTCCTTTTGAAATTTTGAGGCCCAAATAGATCACTGTTTGGCTGCTATTTGAACTTTTTCTTTTGATACCTTGTACCTGTTTAATCCCAAAAAGTTCAAATGTTCAATGGTATGCAGGCTGATCTTCCCGTTGTGGCAATTAGGATGTCATCCACATATTGGACAAGCAAATGCTTTGGTCTCGGTATCACTGTCTTTTCATTAGTCCAAAGTTCCAGTTCTTTTGCTAGTTGTCTTCCAAAGACTGTCGGGCTGTTCTTGAATCCATGGATTTGCCATGTCCATGTTAACTGCACCTTGCGTCCTGTTTGGGGGCTTTCCCACTCAAAAGCAAATAGTTTACGACTTTCTTTTTCTAAGGGGATACAAAAGAAAGCATCTTTTAAATCAAGCACTGTAAAGCACTAATAATTTTCTCTCAGAGCTGTGAGTAAGGTATATGGATTTGCTACAACTAGATGTATATCTTTCACAATCTGATTTATGGGTCTTAAAACCTGAACTAACTAATACTCTGACTCACATTCTTCTATAATTTGATATTTCAGAAATTTGTAAATTAGTACTTTTAATCCTTGTTTTGTCTCAGGTTTTTTTGGGGTATTGTCTCACCCTGATCGGTTTTGCTTTTTCTTTTATTTCAGTTTTTACTGGTTGTGCCAATTTTGATTTTCCTGGAATCTCAGTTTCCCACACCATTGGGATTGCTGCATTTTCCACTTCTGGAGGTTATTCTAACACCTTTGTTTTTTCTTTTATCATCAATATTTGTCCTGTCTTTGATTCAGGTATTTTTAGTAACAAGTCTCCGTTTTGAAAGACAATTTGTGCACTTAATTTAGATAACAAGTCCCTCATCATCAGGGGTATGGGACATTCTGAAACATACAAAAATTCATATGTTATCGCTTTATTGCCAAAATGTAAATTTAAGGGTTGCAAAAATGGCCGATTTTCCTCTTTCCCTGTGGCTCTAACAATATTTGAAGTTTTAGTTCCTATTGCTCCTCTGCATGTATTTAAAACTGAATACATTACTTCGGTATTTATATTCATTTATCTCCAATCCCACGCACTTGGCGTGCTCAGCTCCCATTGAAAAAATACAGACTGCCTTTAGAAGTTACACCACTGGATCTGGGAGCTACAAGAAATAGAGTAAGCAGACCCCATGTACAGTGGAATGTAGGTCCCCTTAAAATCCATAAGTCAGCACTATGTCACTTTTGAAGCTGCTTTCCTGTAGGAGCTATCTCCAATCCCGCGCACTTGGCCTGCTCAGCTCCAATTAAAAATACTGATCTCTGGTAGGGATTACACTACTGCGTCTGGGAGCTACAAGAAAGCAAGTACGCAGACCCTACCTACAGTGGTACGTAGGTTACCGTATCAGCCAGCACTGTGCCACCTTTGCAGCTTCCTTCCTGTGGGACCTATCTCAAATCCTGCGCACTTGACCTGCTCAACTTACGATGAAAAAATACAGGCTGCTGGTAGAAGTTACGTCAATGCGTCTCGGAGCTACAGGAAAGCAGATAAGCAGACCCCATCTACAGTGGTACGTAGGTCCCCGTGTAGCCTATCAGCTACCACTGTATCACCTTTGCTGCTTCTTTCCTGTGGGAACTATCTCCAATCCCGCCCACTAGACCTGCTCAGCTTCGATTGTAAAAACACAGGATGCGGGTAGAAGTTACCCCACTGCTTCTGAGAGCTATAAAAAAACAGGTGCAAAGACCCCACATACAGTGGTACGTAGGTTCTCTTATAGCCTAGCAGTCAGCTCTGTGACACCTTTGCAGGTGCTTTCCTGTGGGAGCTCTCTCGAATCTCGCGCACTTGGCCTGCTCAGATCCCATTGAAAAAATACACCCTGCTAGTAGAAGTTACGCTGCTGCGTCTGGGATCTATAAGAAAGAAGGTACGCAGACCTCACCTACCGAGTTTCATAGGTCCCCATGTAGCCTAACACCCAGTAATGTGCCACCTTTCCATCTGTTTTCTTGTGGGAGCTACCTCCAATCCCGCGTCATTGGACTGCTCAACTCCCATTGAAAAAATACAGGCTTTCAGAAGTTGTTACTCCACTGCGTCTGGGAGCTACAAGAAAGCAGGCACACAAACCACAGCTACAGTGGTACGTAGGTCCCCATGTAGTCTATTACCTAGCACTGTGACACCTTTACACCTGCTTTCCTGTGGGAGCTATGTCCAATCAACCAGCACAGGAGCCAGCACTTCGCCACTGTAGTAGTTTTACCCTGGCTGGATGTCAGGTGCCCACCACACCATTCTATCCCCCACCTCCTATGAAAACCAGATAAGGGGAGAAAAAAAGATACGAGTCTCGTGGGTCATAAATGAATCTTGCCTCCCCTTCCTGCTCCTCTCCCCCAGTTTATATTACTCAGTTGATGTCATATGGTATGGAATATCTCCTTGGTCAGTCTGGGTCAGTTCTGGCCATGGTCCCTACCAAGATTGTGCTCACCCACAGCTATTGGTGAAGGTGAGGGAAGGAATGTGGGAGGGACAGTCCTGATGCTGTGCGAGCAGTAGTCATAATATTGATATATACAGTAAACACAGCACTGCAAGAGCTGCTGTGGAAAGTCACTAACCTCCCAGACCCACTACAGCAGGCCAAGTGCGCGGGGTTGCAAATAGCTTCCACAGGAAAGCAGCTGCAAAGTTGGAACAGTGCTAGCTGATAGGCTAAACAGGGACCTACGTACCACTGTAGGTGGGGTCTGCGTATCAGCTTTCTTTTAGCTCCCAGACGCAGTGGCGTAACGTCTAGCAGCAGTCTGTATTTTCAATGGGAGCTTTGCAGGCCAAGTGTGCGGGATTGGAGATAGATCCCACAGGAAAGCAGCGGCAAAGGTGACAAAGTTCTTGCTGATAGAGTACACGGGGATCTACTTACCCTCTAGCTGGGAAACACGGCAGGACAGGTAACGCAATTATAAGTGCCCTTCATCTGCACACTGGACTTAGATACAGAAGACTGACCACCGTGGGAAAGAGTCAAACCGGGAAGGAACCTTCTGCACTTGCCCAGGGGAACCTGTGTGTTTGAGTAATCCCCTGCGCAGCCTCTACACCAATGCACGTAGCCTTGTTAATAATCAAGAGGAACTGGAGATGTGGGTTCAGATGTGGGACTCTGACCTCATTGCGCTCACAGAGACGTGGTGGGACAACTGTCATGACTGGAGAACAGCCATGGAGGGTTATGGAGGGTTCAGGAAAGGCAGACTGACAAGACGTGGAGGTGGAGTTGCTCTCTATGTGAGAGAACAATTAATGTGTACTGAACTGTGCCTGGGTGGGATGAGGAGAGAGTAGAGTGCTTATAGGAAAAAATTAATGGCCTGGGCAAAGCAGGTGATATTGTTGTAGGAGTCCGCTACAGGCCATCTGATCAGGATGTGGATGTGAATGAGGCCTTCTAAAAACAACTGTGAGCTGCCTCACGATCACAGTCCCTGGTCCTATTAGGGGACTTCAACCACCCTGATATTTGCTTGGATAGCCACACAGCCAAGAACATGCAGTCCAGGAGGTTCCTACAGATTGTTGATAACAACTTCCTGTCCCAGATGAACCAACAAGGAGGGGTGTACAGCTGGACCTGGTACTGACGAATAGAGAGGCCCTAGTTGGGGATGTGAAGGTTGGAGACAACCTTGGCTGCAGTGACCATGAAATGGTAGAGTTCAAGATCCTTTGTGGAGGGGCAGAACACAAAGCAGGACCGTGACCCTGGATTTCAGGCGAGCCAACTTTAACCTCTTCCAAGATCTACTTGGACGAATCTCAGGGGATATGATCCTAGATGGTAGAAGTGCCAATGAGAGCTGGTCAATCTTCAAGCACCAGTTCCTCCAAACTCAGGATCAGTGTGTCCAAATGCGCAAGAAAGGAGGAAAAGGAGGTAAGAGGCCTCCATGGATGAGCAAGGATCTGCTGGGACAACTCAGACAGAAAGCAGCCATCTATGAGAGGTGGAAACAGGGGCTGGCTTCTTGGGAAGACTATAGGAACATTGCCAGGGCATGAAGGGGTGCAAGTAGGAAGGCTAGAGCCCTTCTAGAATTGAATTTAGCCAGGGATGTTAAAGACAGTAATAAGGCATTTTTCAAGTACATCAGCAGCAGAAGGATGGTGAGGGGTAATGTGGTCCGGCTGCTGAACACAGAGGATGCCTTTGTGTCTGAGGATGCAAAGAAGTCTGAAGTACTGAATGCCTTCTTTGCTTCAGTCTTTATGGCCAAGGCTGACCCTGGGGAAGTCCAGTCCAGCAAGGATAACAGGATGGCCAGGACAGCAGAGGACTTGCCCTAGGTGGAAGAGGAAGAGGTTAAAGACTTGTTGGCCAAGCTTAAGATTCATAAGTCAATGGGTTCTGATGGGATGCATCTTAGAGTGGTGAGAGAGCATACTGATGTGATTGCTAAGCCTCCCTCTATCATTTTTGAACAATCTTGGAGGACAGGTAAAGTGCCTGAGGACTGGAGAAAGGCCAATGTCACGTCAGTCTTAGAAAAAGGGCAAGAAGGACGACTGAGGAAACTACAGGTCGGGCAAACTCACCTCCATCCCTGGAAAAGTGATTGAACAACTCATCCTGAATGTTATCACTGAACATATGAAGGATAAGATGGTTCTCAGGGGGAGTCAACATGGCTTCACCAAGGGGAAATCCTGTTTGCCTAACCTAATATCCTTCTATGAGTGCATAACCGGCTTGCTAGATGAGGGGAAAGCAGCGTATGTCATCTACCTTGACTTCAGCAAGGCTTTTGACACTGTCTCCCACAACATCCTCATCAGAAAGCTCAGGCAGTGTTGCTTGGATGAGTGGACAGTGAGGTGGATCGAGAGCTGGCTGAATGACAGAGCCCAGAGGATGGTTATCAATGGCACGGAGTCAAGTCGGAGGCCTGCGGCCAGGGGAGTTCCACAGGGATCGATTCTGGGGCCAGTCTTTTTCAACACCTTCATCAACGACCTGGATGAGGGGACAGAGTGTACCCTCAGCATGTTCGCTGATGACACCAAACTGGGAGGACTGACTGATTCCCCAGAAGGCTGTGCTGCCATTCAGCGGGATCTTAACTGGTTTAGAGTTGGGCAGAGAGGAACCTCATGAGGTTCAACAAGGACAAGTGCAGAGTCCTGCATCTGGAAATGAAAAACCCCATGCACCAGTACAGGCTGGGGGTCGAACTGCTGAAGAGCAGCTCTGCAGACAGAGAACTGGGAGTCCTGATTGATAATAAACTAAATATAAGCTAGCAATGTGCCCTTGTGGACGAGAAGGTCAATGACATTCTGGGATGCATCAAGAAGAGTATTCCCAGAAGGTCGAGGGAGGTTCTTCTCCCCCTCTACTGTGCCCTGGTGAGGCCTCATCTGGAGTACTGTGTCCAGTTCTGGGCTCCTCAGCTCAAGAGGGACAGGGAAGTGCTGGAGAAAGTCATTCGCAGGGCCACAAAGATGATTAAGGGTATGGAACATCTTTCATACGAGAAAAGGCTGCGGGAACTGGGGCTGTTTAGTCTGGAGAAGGGGAGATTGAGTGGTGATCTTATTAACATTTATAAATATCTAAAGGGTGGGTGTCCCACCATGTCTCTGTGACCGCAATGAGGTCGTAGCCCTGTATCCGCACCCACATCTCAACTTCCTCCTGTTTGTTCCCTAGGCTGCGAGCATTGGTGTTGAAGTTACACCACTGTCTCTGGGACCAACAAGAGAGCAGGTGCGCAGACACCACCTACATTAGTACGTAGGTCCCAATATAGCCTAACAGGCAGTAATGTGCCACCCTGACAGCTGTTTTCCTGTGGGAGTTCTCGAATTCAGCATCATTGGCCTGCTCAGCTCCCATTGAAAAAATTCAGGCTGCCGGAACATGTTACGTCACTGTGTCTGAGAGGTAGAAGAAAGCAAGCACACAGACTACTTCCACAGTAGTACGTTCGTCCCCATGTAGTCTATAAGCCAGCACTGTTCCACCTTTGCAGCTGGTTTCCTTGGGAGCTATCTCCAATTCCACTCCCTTGGCCTGCTCAGCACTATTTGAAAATACGGGCTGCTGGTACAAGTTAGGGCCCTTCCTCTGAAAGCTACAAAAAAGCACGTACGCAGAAATCACCTAAAGTGGTACGTTGGTTCCCATGTAGCATATCAGCCAGCACTGTGCCACTTTTGCAGCTACTTTCCTGTGGGAGCTACCTCCAATCCCGCGCACTTGGCCTGCTCAGCTCCCGTTGAAAATAAAGGCTGCCGGTAGATGTTACGTCACTGTGTCTAGGAGCTACAAGAAATGAGGTAAGCAGATCCCACCTACAGCGGTACGTTGGTCCCTGTGTCGCCTATCGGTCAGCACTGTCCCAATTTTTCCGCTGCTTTCCTGTGGGAGCTATCTCCAATCCAGTGTACTTGGCCTGCTCATCTCCCATTGAAAATACAGCCTTTCGTTACATGTTATGCAACTACCTCTAAGAGCTACATGACAGCAGGTAAGAAGAGCCCGGCAGCAGTGGTACGTAGGTTCCTGTGTTGCCGATCAGAATTCACTGTTCCACCTTTGCAGCTGCTTTCCTGTGGGAGCTATCTCAATTCCCACGCACTTGGCCTGATCAGGTCCCATTGAAAATACTGACTGTTGATGAAAGTTACGCCTCTGCGTCTCAGAGCTTCAAGAAAGCAGGTACGCAGACCACACCTACAGTGGTACGTAGGTCTCCATGTAGTTTACAATCCAGCGCTTTGCCACGTCTGCAGTTGCTTTTCTGTGGGAGCTATCACCAATCCTTCACTCTTGGTCTGCTGTGTTCCCATTGAATATACAGGCTGCCAGTACAAGTTACGCCAATGCCTCCTGGAGCTACAAGAAAGCAGGTACGCAGACCCCACCTACAGTGGTACGTAGGTTCCTGTGTAGCCTATCAGCCAACACTGTGCCACCTCTGCAGTCGCTTTCCTGTGGGAGCTATCACCAATCCCACGCCCTTGGCCTGCTCAGCTGCCATTCAAAATTCAGGTTGCCGGTAAAACTTACACCTTTGCGTCTGGGAGCTACCATAAAGCAGGTACGGTGAGCCCACCTACAGTAGTACGTAGATCCCCATGTAGCCTATCAGCCAGCACTGTGCCACTTTTACATCTGCTTTCCTGTGGGAGCTATCTCCAATCCCGCGCAGTTGGCCTGCTCAGTTCCCATTGAAAATAAAGGCTGATGCTAGAAGTTATAGCACTGCGTCTGGGAGCTACAATAAAGCAGGTATGCAGACCTCACCTACAGTAGTACGTAGGTCCCCATGTAGCCTATCAGCCAACACTGTGCTATTTCTTCAACTTCTTTTCTCGTTGAGCTATCTCCCACCTCGCGCACTTGGCCTTCTAAGCTCCCATTTAAAAAATACAGATTCCAGTAGAAGTTACGCCACTACATCTTAGACCTACAAGAAAGCACGTACTCAAACTCCACCTGCAATGTTACGAACGTCCCCATGTAGCCTATTAGTCAGCCCTGTTCCACCTTTGCAGCTGCTTTCCATGTAGAGCTGTTTTTTATACCGCACACTTGATCTGCTCAATTCCTATTAAAAAAATACAGGGTGTCGGTAGAAGTTATGTCACTACGTCTGGGAGCTACTAGAAAGCACGTATGCAATCCCCGCCTACAGTAGTACATAGATCCCCGTGTAGAATATCAGTCAGCACTATGCCACCTTTGCAGTTATTTTCCTTTGGGAGCTATCTCCAGTCATGCGCACTTGGCCTTCTCAGTTTCCACTGAAAAAATATAGGCTGCAAGGAGTTACGCCACTGCATCTGGGAGGTACAAGAAACTACGTACGCAGAACCCACCTACAGTGGTACTTTCGTCCATGTGTAGCCTATCAGCCAGCACTGTGCCACCTTTGCAGCTTCTTTCCTGGTGGAGCTATTTCCAATATCGATCACGTGGACTGCTCAGCTCTCATTTGAAATACAGACTGCCGGTAGAAGTTACCTCACAGCATCTGAGGGCTACAAGAAAGCAGGTATGCAGAACTCACCTACAGCAGTACGTAGGTCCCCGTGTAGCCTATGAGGTCGTACTGTTCCACCTCGGCAGCTGTCTTTCGTGTGAAAGCTATCTCTTTCCCGCACACTTGGTCTGCTCCACTCCCTTTGAAAATACAGACTGCCAGTAAAATTTATGCCACTGCGTCTGGGAGCTACAAGTAAGCAGGTACGCAGACCTCGCCTACAGTCTTACTTAGGTCCCCGAGTAGCCTATCAGTCAGCACTGTGCCACCTTTGCAGCTGCTTTCCTGTGGAAGCTATCTCTTTCCTGCCCACTTGACCTGCTCAGCTCCCATTAAAAATACAGACTGCCAGTAGAATTAACACCTCTGCGCCGTGGAGCTACAAAAAAGCACTTACGCAGACCTCACCTACAGTGGTACTCAGGTCCCTGTGTAGCCTATCAGCCAGCACTGTGCCACCTTTGCAGCTTTTTTCCTGTGGGAGCTATCTCCAATCCCGCACACTTGGCCCGCTCAGCTCACATTGAAAAAATACAGACTGCCCAAACGTGTTACGCCATTGCCTCTGGGTGCTACAAAAAAGAAGATACACAAACAGAACCTACAGTGATACGTAGGACCCCAGGTAGCGTATCACCCACCACTTTACTACCTAGCAGCTGTATTCCTGTGGGAGTTATTTCCAATCCTGCGCACTTGGTCTCCTCAGCTCCCCTTGGAAATATAGACTGTCGGTAGAAGTTACGCCATTGCGTCTGGGAGCTACAAGAAAGCAGGTACACAGAGCCCACCTACAATAGTAAGTAGGCATTTGTGTTGTCTATAATAGAATCATAGAATCATAGAATGGTAGGGGTTGGAAGGTAGCTTTAGAGATCGTCTATTCCAACACCCCTGGAGAAGCAGGTTCACCTAGATCAGGTCACATAGGACTATGTCCAGGCGCGTCTTGAAGACCTTCAAGGAAGGAGACGGGATTTTACGGACAGCAATAAGGGGAAAACGAGGGCATAGAGTGTACCCTCAGCAAGTTCGCTGATGTCACCAAACTGGGAGGACTGACTGATTCCCCAGAAGGCTCTGCTGCCATTGAGTGGGATCTCGACAGGCTTGAGAGTTGGGCAGAGATGAAACCTCATGAGGTTCAACAAGGACAAGTGCAGAGTCCTGCATCTGGAAATGAAAAACCCCATGCACCAGTACAGGCTGGGGGTCGAACTGCTGAAGAGCAGCTCTGCAGACAGAGACCTGGGAGCCCTGATTGATAATAAACTAAATATGAGCCAGGAATGTGCCCTCGTTGCCAAGAAGGCCAATGGCATTCTGGGATGCATCAAGAAGAGTGTGGCCAGTAGGTCGAGCGAGGTTCTTCTACCCCTCGACTCTGCCCTGGTGAGTTCTAAACTGGAGTACTGTGTCCAGTTCTTGTCTCCTCAGCTCAAGAAGGACAGGGAATTGCTGGAGAGAGTCCAGCGCAGGGTCACCAAATGATCAAGGGTATGGAATATCTTTCATACGAGGAAAGACTGCGGGAACTGGGGCTGTTTAGTCTGGAGAAGCAGGACTGAGGGGTGATCTTATTAACATTTATAAATATCTAAAGGATGGGTTTCAGGAGGTTGGGACATCCCGCTTTTCTATAGTAGACAGTAACAGCACAAGTAGTAATTGGATGAAAATGGAACATAAAAAGTTCCATTTAAACATAAGAAAAAACTGTTTCACGGTTAGAGTGGCGGAGCAGTGGAACAGGCTGCACGGGGGGATTTTGGAGTTTCCTTCCTTGGAGGTCTTCAATACGTGCCAGGACATGGTCCTATGCGACCAGATCAAGGTGAACCTGCGCCTGCAGGGGGATTGGATTAGATGATCTCTAAAGGTACTTAAAGGACTAGATGATCTCTAAAGGACCTACGTACCACTGTAAGTGGGGTCTGCGTAACTGCTTTCTTCTAGCTCTCAGACGCAGTGAAGTAACATGCAACGGCAGACTGTGTTTCAAATCCCGCCAAGAGCGTGGGATTGGAGATAGCTCCAACAAGAAAGCAGTTGCAAAGGGTGCACAGTGCTGACTGAGAGGCTACACGGGGACCTACATACCAATGTAGGTGCTCTGCATACCTGCTTTCTTGTAGCCCCCAGAGGAAGAGGTCTAACTTCTACAGGCAGTCTGTATTTCTTCAGTAGGAGCTGAACAGGCCAAGTGTGTGGGAAAGAGATAGCTAAACCAGGAAAGCAGCTGCAAAGGTAAAACAATGCTGGCTGATAGGCTACGTGAGGACCTACGTACCACTGTTGGTGGGCTCTGCCTTTCTTGCTTTCTTTTAGCTCCCAGAGACAATGACGTAACTTTTACTGGTATCCTGTATTTTTTCAAAGGGAGCTGATCAGGCCAAGTGTGTGGGATTGGAGATAGCTCCCACAGGAAAGTAGCTGTAAAGGTACCACAGTTCTTGCTGATAGGCTAAACAAGGACCTACGTACCACTGTAGGTGGGGTCTGAGTACGTGCTTTCTTGTAGCTCGACGACACAGAGGTGTAACTTCTAACGGCACCCTGTATTTTCAATGCGAGCTGAGCATGCGAAGAGCGCGGAACTGGAGTTATCTCCCACAGGAAAGCAGCTGCAAAGGTGGCACATTGTTGGCTGATAGGATACATTTATAAATATCTAAAGGGTAGGTGTAAGGAGGTTGGGACATCCCTCTTTTCTATAGTAGATATTAAAAGAACAAGGGGTAATGGGATGCAGCTGGAACACAAAAAATTCCACTTAAACATAAGGAAAAAACTATTTCACTGTGAGAGTGACAGAGCAGTTGAACAGCTTGCCCCTGGGAGTTGTGGAATCTCCTTCCTTGGAGGTCTTCAAGACGTGCCTGGACATGGTCCTATGCGACCTGATCTAAGTGAACCTGCTTTTGCAAGGGAGTTGGACTAGAGGATCTCTAAAGGTCCCTTCCAACCCCTACCATTCTATGATTCTATGATTCTATGATTCGACTGGCAGTCTGTATTTTAACTGGGAGGTGAGCAGGCCCAGACCGTGGGATTTGAGTTAGCTCCGATAGGAAAGCAGTTTGTGGTAGTTTATCCCAGGCTGGATTCCAGGAGTCAACCACACCACTGTATGTCCCACTTCCTCAGCAAGTCAGGGAAGGGGAGAAAATAAGATGAGAGTCTCATGGGTTGAGATAAAAGCAGTTTAATAAATAAGCAGCAAAGTCACGTGTGCGGGAAGTGAAGCAAAAGCAGATAAATTATTAATCTCTACTTCCCATCAGTAGCGATGTCCGGCCACCTCCCAAGAAGAAGGGCTTTGGTACTCGTAGCGGTTGCTTTTGAAAGGCCAGAAATGAATCTTACCTTCCCTACCTGCTCCTCTCCCCCAGTTTATATTACTGAGCTGACGTCATATGGTATGGAATCTCCTTGGTTAGTCTGGGTCAGGTGTTCTGACCGTGGTCCCTCCCAAGACTGTGCTCACCCACAGCTATTGGTGAAGGTGGGGGAAGGAATGCTGGAGGGACAGTCCGGATGCTGTGCGAGCAGTAGTCATAATATTGATATCTACAGTAAGCACAGCACTGCAAGAGCTGCTGTGGAAATTCTCTACCATCCCAGACCCACTACAGTCTCCAACCCTTATTCCATACCATTTATGTCATGCTCAGACAAACCATCTCAACAACCCATATACATTCTCATTAACTTGTACCCCCACTCTTCAAAAGACAAACATCATTCTTGTATTCCCTCTTGCATCTTGCATCAACCAAACAAACAACATTCTTCTACCTTTCATCCTTTGTAGATGTTCACTGGAGCAGGCCATAACTTCTGTCTCATCCATCAAGATGGATATCCAGACCAGGGGAAGCAGTGTGTTCAGTGTTGGACACCAGCATGACTTGGTTTGTCCGGCTTTCTTGCGAAGTTCATACCTCATCGTCTACAACAGATAACTCACATCACAGGTTATTTTTCCCCCAAGGTTAAGTCTCCTTGAGGCATACATCGAGTTTCCCTATCCTTTCTCATCACCCACCAAGTACACCCAGGCCCCTGAGCAAAGACAATCCCACAAATGGGTTTGCCCTTTTGCATGAGAGGTGCAACCCATACTGCCTTCCCCAGCCATTTCCCTGGGTGCACTACAGGGACCTTATCTCCTCCCACAGTATGTAGTGGTTTTGTTTGGACAGGACGAGGACCATTAGTTGAACTTCTGCTGTTAACCAGCCAAGTGGCTTCTGCTAAATTTTTATCCCACTGCTTCCATGCCCCATTTCCCAGTGCTCTCAACATGGTCTTAAGTAATCCGTTATATCTTTCAATCTTTCCAGAGGCTTGTGGGTGATAGGGGATGTGGTATATCCACTCAATGCCATTTTTCTTTGCCCAGGACTTTATGAGATTATTTAGAAAATGAGTTCCATTATCTGATTCAATTCTTTCTGGAGTACCGTGTCGCCACAAAACTTGCCTTTCAAGACCCAAGACAGTATTTCAGGCAGTGGCATGGTTTACAGGGTATGTTTCCAACCAACCGATAGTTGCTTCCACCATGGTGAGTATATAACGCTTGCCTTGGTGTGTTTGTGGTAGCGGTCCAACATAGTCAATTTGACAGGTCTCACCGTCTTGAAAACCCAGCCATCGTCCTCTGTTCCAGGGAGACTTGATTCGTGTGGCTCGCTTGATTGCAGCACATGTTTCACATTCGTGGGTGACCAGTGTAATGGCTTCCATGGTCAAGTCCACCCCTTGATCACGAGTCCATCTATATGTTTCATCTCTTCCCAGATGTCCTGATGTTTCATGGGCTCACCTTTACACTCCCAGTCTAGGTCTACCTGAGCTACTTCAATTTTGGCAGCTTTGTCTACCTGTTGGTTGTTCCATTGTTCTTCAGTGGCATGACTTTTGGGCATGTGAGCATCTCTATGATGTACTTTCAGAGTCATGTTTTCCACCCAAGCAGCAATGTCTTGCCATAATGCAGCAGCCCAGATGGGTTTACCCTTGTGCTGCCAGTTGGTTTTCTTCCATTGCTGTAGCCATCCCTATAGGGCATTAGCCACTATCCAGGAGTCAGTATAAAGATAGAGTACTGGCCACTTCTCTTGTTCAGCAATCTTTAGAGCTAGTTGGATGGCTTTCACTTCAGCAAACTGACTCGACTCACCTTCTCCTTTAGTGGCCTCAACAACTCGTTGTGTGGGACTCCACACAGCAGCTTGATCTCTTCCAGGATTCCTGGGCGATTAGATTTCCCCAGCCGAGATCGTTGTGTAATCAACGCCATCCACTTACTCCATGTAGCGCTGGTTGCATGATGCATAGAAGGGATTTTCCCTTTGAACATCCAGTGTAGCACAGGCAGACGTGGTGCCAAGAGGAGGTAAGTTTCTGTGCCAATGACTTCTGAAGCAGCTCCAAGTCCCACATATGCTGCTAGTATTTCTTTTTCAGTTGGGGTTTAGTGGGTTTCTGATCCTCGATATCTTCTGCTCCAGGTGAAACTCTAATAGTCGATCTGGGGTTTGTCCAGATGTTTTCTGCCAGAAGCTCCAGGTGAAACCATGCTCTCCAGCGGCAGTGTAGAGGATATTTTGCACATCTGGTCTTGTACGGAAGGGCCCAAGGGCGACTGCACGAGCTATTTCCTGTTTAATTTGTTGAAAAGTTTGTTGTTGCTCAAGGCCTCACTCAAAACAGTGCTTCTCTCTGGTTACTCTAAAAAGAGGACTCGCAAGCTGACTATAACCTGGGATATGCATCCTCCAGAAACCCACAAGCCCCAGGAAAGCTTGTGTTCCTTTCTTATTAGCTGGTTGAGACATAGTCGCTACTGTGTTCACAACATCCATAGGCACATGCCGACGCCCATCTTGCCATTTTATGCCCAAAAACTGGATCTCTTGTGAAGGTCTCTTTACTTTTTTTCTTTTTACAGAAAAACTAGCTTTTAGGAAGATCTGAGAATCTGAATTATTTTTTTCCCTTTCTCAAACACTTCTTGTTGCCCCATACAATTATGTCATCAATGTACTGTAAATGTTCAGGGGCGTCACCCATTTCCAGCACAGTTTGGATTACACCATTACAAATAGTAGGACTATGTTTCCACCCCTGGGGCAATCGATTCCAGGTATATTGGACACCTCTCCATGTGAAGGCGAAATGTGGACTGCACTCTGCTGCCAAAAAAACTGAGAAAAAATGCATTAGTGATTTCAATCGTAGCATACCACTTGGTTGCTTTTGACTCTAGTTCATACTGGAGCTCTAATATGTCTGGTACAGCAACACTCAGTGGTAATGTCACTTCATTCAGGCCACGATAGTCTACCCTCCATCAGATTTTTTCACAAGCCATATGGGACTATTAATTGGGGAATGAGTTTTGCTAATTACTCCTTGAGCCACCAGTTGATGAATCAACTCATGGATGGGAGCAAGGGAATCTCGGTTTGTGCGATATTGCCTCCGGTACATCGTCCTGGTAGCAATTGGTACCTGTTGCTCTTGAACTTGCTGCAATCCCAAAACAAAAGGGTCTTCTGAGAGGCCAGGTAAAGTGGAGAGTTGGTTCATTCTCTCTGTATCTACAGTAGCTATACCAAAAGCCCATCAATACCCCTTGGGGTCTTTGAAGTACCGTCTCCTGAGGTAATCTATCCCAAGAATACAAGGGGCCTCTGGACCAGTCACAATGGGATGCTTTTCCCATTTGTCCCCTGTTAAGATCACTTCAGCCTCTAAGACAGATAATTCTTCACATCCCCCCGTCACTCCAAAGATATAGACAGAATCTGTGCCTCTATATGTTGATGGCATCGATGTACACTGTGCCCCTGTGTCTACTAAGGCTTTATACCTTTGTGGGTTTGATGTGCCAGGCCTTCGAACCCACATAGTCATGTAAATTCGGTCATCCCTTTCCTCCTCCTGGCTGGAGGCCGGGGCCCTCTATTTCTGTTCTTCATCAGAGTATTTGCTATCTGATCCTTGCAATTTTAGACCTGAAGTCTCCTCATTGCCATCGAAGGAAGTGGTTACAGTTCTTCTATGTCTTGGTGATTGCTTTTTTTGTTCTGGCAGCTACTATACTGACAGTCCTCTTGGGTGGTCCTTTTCTAACAGCTGTCTTCCCCCTTAGTTCACGTACACGCGCTTCCAGCTTAAAAGTGGGTTCACCGTCCTATTTTCTCATATCCTCTCCTTGGCCACGCAAAAAGAGACAGAGTTGTATTAGTTGTGTACTCCTGCATCTGGGACTTCCTTTTCCCCTGGTCGGGACAGTGGATTACAAAATTCTTAAGGCAGTTCTGACAGTCAGGCCAGGATATTCTCTCCACTTTTGGTATATCCATGTCTGGGTGATACACCATTGCCAAGATATTAGAATACGCAGCTGGGGCACTCTGAATCACTTTTCTGAACATGGCCCGTTCACACTGGACATGGTCTGGATCTGTGGCGGCCTCAGCATTATCTAGATCACCATAGATGACTTCCAAAACAGCTAATTCCCTTAGGTATTGCATGCCTTCATCTGCTCTAGTCCACTTTCCTCGGGCATTTACAAGATCTTCCTTGAATGGGTATTTTACCCTTACACTTGAGAGGAGCCGTTTCCAGACACTGCAAATTGAGGTCTTCTTTCCAATGCCTCTATCAATAGCCCCAGTCTCTAGAAAGAGATCCCAGCTGTTGGGCTTTTCTATCTGAACATCTGAGCAGCCAGACACCAATCTGCTCGCCTGGCTGGGGACTGTAATTGTTGCAGATATTTTAGTTACCAACTTATCATCACAATAAGTAGTCAAGTACTTCTTAAGCACTTGTTAACCATGTAGTTCAGTCAATTAGCTAAGAAGTTGCAAATAACTCAAAGACCTATTAACTAAATATTCCTTTGAATCACATAAGGATCAAACTGCAAGAGTTACATACCACACCTGATAGGGACCTTTTACCTTAGCTACCAGACCCTGGTAAATGTATTTGTTAGGTTACCTTAGCTGTTACTTTAACTACAAGACCCTGGTAAATGTATTCGTTAGGTTACCTTGGCTGTTACCTTAGTTGTTAATAAAACAAAGGGACTGATATCTTTTTTTGACTGTGATTTTGGAAATTTTGTGTTTGTTGGGAACCAATCAAGGTGAAGGGCTAAATTGGTACATGGACATTTTATGCATGCTTGTGTTGGCAAATGTGATTCTTTTGTTTGAGCTGTATAAAAACCCTGAAAATGGTAACTAACAAGAAAGCACATATGGAGGAGCTTTCCCTGTGTTTTCCCATCGCTGCATAATAAAGAAGTGCCTGCTTATATGCATTCCTGCATACATAAGTATATTGCTATTTGGGATCCCTCAACATAATCTTTTCGCCTATCTTGAAGTTCTGATGAGATGTGGGACCGAGTAGTTTCCATTTCCTTTTCGATTTCTTTCACTCCTTCTCCTGATCTCCTTACTGACGGACCAGCTTCTTCTTATAAGCTTTCCTCTTCCTCCTCTTTTGCCCTTACTAATTGATGATAAAGACTTGATCTCCTTTCTTTTTCACTACTGGGGCAACCACTGTGGTTGTTTGATTCTCTGACTCAACCGTGGTGGTCTCAGATACAATTTGAGTTTCCACTTCAGCCATAGTTCTCTGAGAGGACTAGAGTGCAGCTCAGTAGGCAGAGGCTAGGCCCCAGTATAGTGCCTGAACCTCATTGGCCTCATTGGGGTAGGGAAGACACCCTTCTACCAGGTGGCGTGCCAGTAAAGCAGGGTTTTTTATCTGTTCAGCTGTAAAATCCCAGGTTACAGTAGGTGATAACCGTCCTAGGAATTATCCGAAATTCATCCACACACCCTGCCACCCAGGGACTGGCCGCTTCAAGGGACATTTTAATATGTTTCCATCCTAAATTTGTCTTAGCTGAGTCCAGATTCCACAAAATATATAATATAGCAGCCATATTAATTAGTAATATTAAAACTCTCATGTAAGGGTTACTAAGGACCTGGGAAGTCTGTATAACAAAATGGTCTACATCATTCCGAGCTGAAGGGAAAGAGGTGCTTTGCCCCACGACCTCCACAAGATAACTCCCACAGCATAGTAAATCCATCAGTAACAGAATGAGACTCACAATTATTATTTGGGCCATCATGTTCCCAGGCCCTTTCATCCTTTTCACAAAATCATACAGCTCACTTAGCAAAGCTGTCAATGTTAGAGTGCAGCACAGAGTCATTGTTAGTAGCATCATGTTCCCAAACATTACAAAGTGTAAGATAAGCTGCATTACAGCAAGGCTTGGTGACCAGCACAGGAACTTTGCACTCATTGGCTTACTATAATTACAATGCATTTAATGTAAAACTACTATTATCTCACCCACGTTGGGTGCCAAAAAGTCTTATGTAGTTTGACCCTGGCTAGATTCCAGGTGCCCACCACACCAGTCTATCCCCCATCTCCCCAGCAAGCCAGAAAAGGGGAGAAAACGAGATGGGAGTCTTGTGGGTTGAGATAAAAGCAGTTTAATAAAGAAACAGCAAAGCCACGAGCGCGGGAAGCAAAGCAAAAGCAGATACAGCTGTTACTCTCTACTTCTGATCTGCAGCGATGTCCGGCCACCTCTTGAGAAGCAAGGCGTCGGTACGCATACCAGTTGCTTTTGGAAGGCCAGAAATGAATCTTTCCTCCCCTACCTGGTTCTCTCCCCCAGTTTATTTTACTGAGCTGATGTCATATGGTAGGGAATATCTCCTTGGTCAGCCTGGGTCAGCTGTTCTAGCCGGGGTCCCTCCCAAGATTTTTCTCACTCACAGCTATTGGAGAACATTAGGGAAGGAGTGCTGGAGACATAGTCCTGATGCTGTGCGAGCAGTACTCATAATATTGATATCTCCAATCGCTCTTCGTCTCAGATCCCATTTGAAATACAGCCTTCCCGTAGATTTTACGCCACTGCGTCTGGGTGCTACAATAAAAAGCAGGTACGCATGTCCCACTTACAGTGGTACATACATCCCCGTGTTGCCTATCAGCCAGCACTGTGAAACTTTTGCAGCTGCTTTCCTATAAAAGCTATCTCCAGTCCCGCGCACTTAGCTTACTCAGTTCCCACTGAAAATACAAGCTGCCAGTAGAAGTTACGCCACTGCGTCTGGGATCTACAAGAAAGCAGATACACAGATCCCATCTACAGTGGTTATGTAGGTCCCCATGTAGTCTATCAGCTAGCACTGCGCCACCTTTGCAGTTTCTTTGCTGTGGGAGCTATCTCCAATCCGACGCATTTGATCTGCTCCGTTCCCATTGAAAATACAGGCTGCCAGAAGAAGTCACTGTTCCTGGGAGCTACAAGAGAGCAGGTACGCAGAGCCCACCCACAGTGATACCTAGGTCCCCATGTAGCCTATCAGCCAGCACTATACCACATTTGCAGCTGCTTTCCTATGGGAGCTATCTCCAATCCCACCCACTTGGCCTACTCAGCTCCCTTTGAAAAAATACAGGCAGAGTATACCAGGGAGCGATGCACCCGACCGATAAGGACTGTATAAAAGGACTGTGATATGGGGGAGGGGTCGCAAGTCGTTGGTCGAGCAGAGTCTCCTGGCCACCCAGAACTGTTTTTCTTATTTGCCGCTTGCTTAATAAATTTGATCCATGAGTCACTTAAATTGGCTAGTGAACTTTATCACAGCAAACTATAACAATTTGGTGTCGTGACTCGGATACAGGTAGATTTGGTATTGGACTCCCGGACTACGGGGGTCCCATCTGTGGATGGTCCTGGTTTGGGAAATTCCCTTGTCAAACTCTGTATTCAGAACCCCCTTGAAATTTGGCAAATAAGAAAATAAACCTGCAGTACCCCATAAATTTTTGTGCACGAAGATCTGAACGAAGACTCTGGATTGAGTAAGTATTTGCGTGGTTCTGTTTCGTCGGGGTGGGTATCCTAGAGTGCGAGTGACTGAGAGGTCTCAAGGAGATCAAGCGAGTGCAGTTCCCATTGCCCGCGAGGGCATGGGTCACAACCGAAGGGATCGATTGTGAAAACGTGTCAAGGGCACTCTGGATGATGGGACAAAGGAAGAGTAAGTCCTCTGATCTAATGGGTGGCATAAGGACAGGCTGCCAGATATTCCCCCAGAAAGTCCTCTGGGGATGATGATAAAATTTTGGAATGATTCTCCCCGTGGAAGACAAAAGAGTAAGGAAAAGATGGTACATTGCTGTATGGAAGTTTGGGGGCGGAAGTCATTAGGAAATCCCAATATTATTTGGCCTATATTTGGGTCTTTTGAGGACTGGTTATGTGCAGACCTCAATTTGTGGGTAAATGATAAAAAGACCATTACCTAAGAGGAAATTGAATATGCGAGTCTCTGGATACCCCAACCTTGTTATAAGATATCCTTGTTCGCTCTTAAGGAAAAGAAAGCTAAGAGTCCACCCGAAGAGGAGATTTGGCCGCCCCCATATGTTCCACCAACTACTGAGCCTGGTCCTCCGATTTTACCTCTTCCACCTCCCCCCCTGCCCGAGGCAGGGATGAGTCTCATCCCTCCAGAAGTACAGCATCGGGACCAAAACTCTGAGTTAGAACTGTAACCTCCGGGCCCCTTGACAAGGAGTAGGACTCAGGAGGGAAGGGCTGAGGAGGGGTTATTCCCCTTGAGGGAAGTCCCCATTGTGAATGCAGGAGCAGGAGCTCAGAGAGGAGGACCAGGGGTTGGTTATATAGCTGTGCCCTTCAATACCAGGGATGTGAGAAAATTAAAAAAAGGAGATGGTGAGTCTGTTAGAAGATCCTCTGGGTGTGTCTGAGAGATTAGATCAGTTCTTAGGGCCAAATCTCTATACCTAAGATGAACTAGCAGGAATGAGAATCTGGGATCAACAGCACCAGGCAGGACCAGCCGCAGATGTGAAATGGCCCTTGCAAAGGCCCAATTGGAATAATCAGATGGCGGAGCACAGAGCCCATATGGCAGACCTCCGAGCCATCATTGTCCAGGGAATCAGAGACTCTGTTCCCCAAGGACAGAATATTAGCAAAGCATTCAATGAGAGACAGAGAAAAGACGATACCCCGACTGATTGGCTTGAGAGATTACGTAAAAGCCTCCAACTGTACTCTGGAGTAGATCCAGCAGCTCCAGTGGGACAGGCATTATTAAAGACCCAGTTTGTGGCAAAATCATGGATAGATATCCAAAAGAAACAAGAAAAAATAGAAGATCGGAAAGAAAAAAGGGCTAGATGAATTACTGAGGGAGACACAAAAAGTATATGTGAGGAGAGAGGAGGAAGTTGAGAGAAAGCAAACTAGACTTTTAGTGGTGGCCATTCGGGAGGGACAGAAAGGGACTCTGGCAGTAGTCCAAGGCAATGAGAAAGGGAAACAAAAGCCTGGGAGACAGGTGCATTCATCAGAAAAAAGGAATCAAAGGATGATGGAATGTTTTCATTGTAAACAGAAGGGACACCTAAAAAGGAATTGTCGAAGGAGATTCCAGGATGAACAGATGTTTAAAGAAGAATAGGGGGGTCAGGGGCTCTATTTGCTGAGGATCACAAGAGTAACTGTGCCCTTGATAAAGCTCAAGTTAGGTCCACAGCGTCAGGAAGTAGAATTTTTAGTGGACTCTGAGGCCGAGAGATCTACAATCCAGTGATTGCCCTAGGGGTGTAAGATATCTTCAGAGAAAATACAAGTAGTAGGGGCAAAAGGGGAACCATTTAAAGTACCTCTTGTGAAGGAGGTACTGATAGAATCTGAAGCAGCAAAAATATGCTGTAGGATCCTTTTTGTTAGTTCTGGAGGCTGATTATAATTTATTAGGGAGAGACTTAATTATAGATTTAGGAAAAACCCTGGGCTGTCGGTAAGGGTAAAGCAATATCCCTTGTCACAAGAAGGTAGACAAGGCTTAAAACCAGAAATAGAAAGACTAATATCTAAGGGACTACTTGAGCCCTGTATGTCCCCTTACAATACTCCCATATTGCCAGTAAAGAAATCTGATGGGACTTAAAGATTACTACATGATCTCCGGGAGATAAACGAGAGAACTATTACAAGGTTTCCTGTGGTAGCTAACCCACACACCTTATTGAGTCAATTGAGTCCAGAGTATCAGTGGTATAGTGTGATAGACCTTAAGGATGCCTTTTGGGCATGTGCCCTGAAAGAGGAGTGCAGGGATTATTTTGCTTTTGAATGGGAAGATCCTGACACCCATAGAAAACAACAGTTGAGATGGACTGTATTACCACAGGGATTTAGAGAGTCCCCCAATCTTTTTGGACAAGCACTAGAACAGATCTTGAGAAATTATGAGCTAGGCAAAGATGTTATTTTAGTTCAATATGTGGACGATTTATTATTAGCAGGGAGAGACGAAGAAGTTGTTAGACAAGAAAGTATTAAATTGCTTAATTTCCTGAGTTTACAAGGGTTGAAAGTGTCTAAATGTAAATTACTGTTTGCTGAAGAAAAGGTAAAATATTTGGGACACTGGTTTATAAAGGGAAGTAAGAAACTTGATCCAGATCGAGTAAATGGGATACTGTCCCTACAAGCTCCAAAGAGAAAGAGACAAGTTAGACAGCTTTTAGGTCTGTTGGGATATTGCAGACAATGGATTGAAATGTTCAGTAAGAAAGTAAAATTTTTGTGCCAGAAATAAACTGGAGATGGATTAGTTAAATGGACCGAAGAAGATGAAAGAGACTTTGAGAATTTAAAAATGGATTTGATTAATGTTCCTGTGCTTAGCCTGCCTGATGTTAGAAAACCTTTTATTTGTTACCTTTGGAGGGGAGTTAAAGGTGTTTTCTCCCCATAACATCCGGGGAGGTATTACAACAAAAGGCAGAAAAATGGATAACTGATGCTAGGCTCTTAAAATATGAAGGTATATTAATCCACTCTCCGAAATTAGAAATAGAAACCACCAGTATGGGGAGCCAAATGATACCCTGAGACATTGGGTCCTATGGGAATCAAATGGGAATACCAAATCCCGTGGCATCTCCAAAGTTCCAGAAGAGTGGAGAGAATGAATGGAGAAATTAAGAAACCGCTAACAAAATTAATGTTAGAAAGAAAAATGTCCTGGACCTTTAGCTTTGTTAAACATAAGGACGCAACCAAGGACAGACACAAGGGCTTCTCCGTTTGAAATGTTGTATGGGATGCCTTATGATTTAGAGATCCCTCAGGAACATCCTAGCATAGAAGAAGGATATTTGCAGGAATATATTATTGAAATGTTGAAAAGACGGAATGAATTAAGGAAAAGGGAATGGTGGTACAGAGACCACCTTTAGATATTGCTATCCACACGATTAATTCTGGGGACAAAGTCTTGATAAAAACCTGGAAAGAATCATCTTTAATCCCCCCGATGGGAGGGTCCTTTTCTTGTCTTATTTAAGGACCAATTTCCCAGGATCAGTGGGAAGCTGCAGAGGTGCCAGGAGAACTGAAACTTAAGCTGTGTAAAAAGTGACATGTTGACTGAGGAGCGGAGTGGAGTGATTTCCTTTTTGTAAAATATTACAGTGTAATGTTTAAATTGTGATCATCAGAAAGATGTAAGATAATCGGTGGGGCTGTAATACCTATTTTAAAGTAACAGATCGTGGAATAGAAATAGCTTAGAAGAATAAAATAATCTGAGTTGAGTGGGGGTTGTAATTTAAGTTTTTAAAAGGGTGCTTTATACGCAGAAGGCCCATAGAACCGAGACCTCCATGTGAAAGTCAGTGTTTCAAGCACCCCGTGGGTGCTGGAGGAAAAGGCAAAAGGAAAGAGGCCTATAAGGAGACAGAGAATACCCCTGAAAATTACAACTGCTGCCAAGAAGATCATAAATCTCACTGCTTTAAGCAAAAGAGTCGGTGAAGGAGGCAGAGGCGTACAGGGAGTGGGGTATAGAGTCTCTCAAAGCTTCAAATTAAGAATCCTAAGATCCCAAGTCTACCTCTAAGAAGGGCAAAAGCATTGCACCTAAAAGAATGTGGGGTGAAAAACTAAAAAAAAAAAGTACCATTTTATTTGATAAAGGCCCCACCCGTTACCCGGGGATGGTATATTGTTATCTGGCGGATGGAGTGGTTAACTATCCTAATCCAAATGTTATGGAGTGCTACTGGCTACGTTACAGCATGAACCCCCCATTTTATGAGGCAATCGGAGTGAACGACTCCAAGTGGGTTTGTTCAAAAATCAGTGTAACCCCATGTCTCTCCTTAAAGGTATTTAATGTCAGCAATGAATACTGTGTTCAGGTAACCATTGTTCCACGCATTTTATATCACCCTGAAGAGTTTGTCTATAATCACTGGAATACCAGGGCGATCTGGTATAAGCCGTAGCCTTTCACAGCCCTAACTATAGCTACCTTGATGGCAATTGGGGCAGCGGGAGCAGGGACCGGGATTACATCTCTAGTGCAGCAGAACCAGAAATTCTAAGCTTTCAGAAGTAGCTTTACAAAATTGCCAGGGGATGGATCTGCTGTTTTTACAACAAGAGGGACTGTGTGCAGCCCTAGGGGAAGAATGCTGTTTTTATGTAGATCATACTGGTATAGTGAGACACGATGACAAAATTACGGGAGGGCTTGGAGAAACGAAAACGAGAAAGGGAACAGCAACAAGCCTGGTATGAGTCATGGTTCAACTATTCCCCTTGGCTCACGCGACGTTATTGTCAACTATAGCTGGGCCTGTCATTCTACTGGTATTAGCACTGACGATTGGGCCTTGTGTATTCAATAGGGTAAGTGAGATTGTAAAAACCAGAAGCAGCCCACTTAATGCTGATAAGGAAGCAATACAAGCAGTTAGCCAACAAAGAGGATGGAATAAGTAAAACACCTATTTTAGAAATGGCTAAAGATGTTATTAGGAGATTTGATGAATGAAATGAGGGAAAAAAAAGGGGGGATTGTAATGGAAAAGGTCATGTTTGTTAATCAAATCATGAAAGAATAGTTGTGCAAGGAATCATTTAAAGGCATTGTAAAAGTCTTGTAAAACTTTAACCGTAAAGTTTCTACAATGTGCACAGGTACAGTTGACTAAGGTGCTTATAGGAGGTACAATAGGTTGCTCATAAGCTGAGAAGAGTTCATGAGCAGGTCAGTAGAAAAAGACTACTGACTTCATCCCAGAGACCACCCTACGACCACCAGGAGGCAGAAGTAACAAGATGGGCACATTCACAGAGTACACCAGGAAGCGAAGAACCGACAGATAAGGACTATATAAAAGGACTGTGATACGGGGGGGGGGGGGGGGGGGGTTGTTCCCGAGCCGTTGGCAGAGCGGAGTCTCCCGGACACCCAGTGCTGTTTTGCTTATTTGCCACTTGCTTAATAAATTTGATACATGAGTCACTTAAATTGGCTAGTGAACTTTATCACAGCAATCTATAACAAGTTAGAAGTTACGCCACTGCGACTGGGAGCTACAAGAAAGCAGGTACGCAGACTCCACCTACAGTGATACACAGGTCCCCGTGTAACCTATCAGCCAGCACAGTGCCACCTTTTCAGCTGCTTTCCTGTGGGACTTATCTCCAATCCCGAGCACTTGGCCATCTCAGATTCCATTGAAAATACAGGCTGCTGTTAGAAGTTACGCTACTGCATCTGAGAGCTACAAGACAGCAGGTACGCAGACCCCACCTACAGTGGAACGTAGGTCCCTGGGTACTCTATCAGCCAGCACTGTGTCACCTTTGTAGCTGCTTTCCTGTGGGAGCTATCTTCATTCCCGCACATTTAGCCTGCTCAGCTCCCACTGAAAACACAGGCTGCTGTTAGAAGTAACACCACTGCCTCTGAGAGCTACACGGATGCTTCTGAGTCACGCACTTTGGAAGTAAAGCAAAAGCAGGTAAAGCTGTTACTCTCTACTTCCCATCTGCAGCGATGTCAAGCTATCTCATGAGAAGCAGGGTTTTGGTACGCGTAGCAGTTGCTTTTGGAAGGCCAGAAATGAATCTTGCCTCCCTTTCTTGCTCCTCTCCCCCAGTTTATTTTACTGAGCTGATGTCATATGGTATGTAATATCTCCTTGGTCAGCCTGGGTCAGCTATTCTGGCCGTGGTCCCTCCCAAGATTTTGCTAAACCAAAGCTATCGGTGAAGGTGAAGGAAGGAATGCTGGAGGGACAGCCCTGATGCTGTGCGAACAGTAGTCATAATACTGATATCAACAGTAAGCACAGCAGTGCAAGAGCTGCTGTGGAAAATCACTACCATCCCAGACCCACTACAGCCACCTTTTCAGCTGCTTTCCTGTAGGAGCTATCTCCAGTCCCATGCACTTGGCCTACTCAATTCCCAGTTAAAATACAAGCTGCCAGTAGAAGTTACGCCACTGCGTCTGGGAGCTACAAGAAAGCAGGTACGCAGTCCCCACCGACATTGGTACATAGGTCCCCGTGTAGCCTAACAGCCAACACTTTGTCACCTTTTCAGCTGCTTTCCTGTAGGAGCTATCTCCAATCCATCAGCACAGCAACCAGCACTTTCCACTTTAGTAGTTTGACCCTGGCTGGATGCCAGGTGTCTACCACACTGCTCTATCCCCGACCTTCCCAGCAAAGCAGGGAAGGGGAGAAAATATGATGGGAGTCTTGTGGGTTGAGATAAAAGCAGTTTAATAAAGAAACAGCAAAGCCACGAGAACGGGAAGCCAAGCAAATGCAGATAAAGCTGTTACTCTCTCCTTCCCATCTGCAGCGATTTCTGGCCACCTCCCAAGAAGCAGGGCTTCGGTACGCGTAGCGATTGCTTTTGGAAGGCCAGAAATGAATCTTGCCTTCCCTTCCTTCTTCTCTCCCCCAGTTTATATTACTGAGCAGAAGTCATATGGAATGGAATATCACCTTGGTAAGCCTGGGTCAGCTGTTCTGGCCTTGATCTCTCCCAAGACTGTGCTCACCCAGCTATTGGTGAAGGTGGGGGAAGAAATGCTTGAGGGACAGCCCTGATGCTTTGCGAGTTGTAATCATAATATTGATATCAACAGTAAGCACAGCACTGCAAGAGCTGCTGTGGAAATTCACTACCATCCCAGACCCACTACTGTCTCCGTCCCTTATTCCATACCATTCATGTCATGCTCAGACAAACCATCTGAACAACCAATATACATTCTTATATACTCTCATTAACCAGTACCCCTACTCTTCAACAGACAAACATCATTCTTGTATTCCCTCTTGCATTTTGTATCAAACAAACAAACTACATTCTTCTATCTTTCATCCTCTGTAGATGTTCACTGAAGCAGGCCATAACTTATGTCTCATCCATCAAGATGGATATCCAGGCCAGGGGAAGCAGTGTGTTCAGTGTTGGGCACCAGCACCGACTTGATTTGTCCACTTGTCTGGTTTTCTTGCGAAGTTCATACCTCATCATCTACAACAGATAACTCACATCACAGGTTATTTTTCCCCCAAGGTCAAGTCTCCTTGAGACATACATCGAGTTTCCCCATCCTTTCTCATTACCCACCAAGAAAACCCAGGCCCTTGAGCAAAGACTGATTAAATTCTTTCTGGAGTGCCGTGTTGCCACAAAACTTGCCTTTCAAGACCCAAGACAGTATTTCAGGAAGTGGCATGGTTTACAGGGTATGTTTCCAACCAACTGGTAGTTACTTCCACCATGGTGAGTATATAACACTATCCTTGGTGTGTTCGTGGAAGCGGTCCAACATAGTCAATTTGCCAGACCTCAGCATATTGAAAACCCAGTCATCGGCCTCTGTTCCAGGGAGACTTGATTCATGTGGCTCGCTTGATTGCAGCACGCTTCACATTCGTGGGTGACCTGTGTAATGGCTTCCATGGTACAGGTCCACCCCTCGATCACGAGGTCATATATATGTTTCATCTCTTCCCAGATGTCCTGATGTTTCATGGGCCCATCGAGCTATAAATAGTTCACCTTTATGCTCCCAGTCTAGGTACCTGAGCTACTTCAATTTTGGCAGCTTTGTCTACCTGTTGGTTGTTCCATTGCTTTTCAGTGGCAAGGCTTTTGGGCACGTGAGCATCTCCATGATGTACTTTCAGAGTCATGTTTTCCACCCGAAAGTAAACAAAGTATAATGTCTCTCATCTTCTGAAGCAGCTCGAAGTCCTTCATATGCTGCTAGTATTTCTTTTTCAGTTGGGATTTAGTGGGCTTCTGATCCTCCATATCCTCGGCTCCAAAACTCTAATGGTCGACCTTGCGTTTCTCCAGATGTTTTCTGCCAAAGGCTCCAGGTGAGACCATGCTCTCCAGTGGCAGTGTAGAGGATATTCTGCACATCTGGTCTTGTATGGAAGGGCCCAAGGGCGACTGCACGAGCTATTTCCTGTTTAATTTGTTGAAAAGCTTGTTGTTGCTCAAGGCTCCACTCAAAAAAGTTCTTCTCTCTGGTTACTCTAAAAAGAGGGCTCACAAGCTGACTATAACCTGGGATATGCATCCTCCAGAATCCCACAAGGCCCAGGAAATCTTGTGTTTATTTCTTATTAGTTGGTTGAGACATAGTCGCTATTGTGTTCACAAAATCTAGAGGCACATGCTGACGCCCATCTTGTCATTTTATGCCCAAAAACTGTATCTCTTGTGCAGGTGCCTTTACTTTGTTTCTTTTTACAGAAAAACTAGCTTTTAGGAGAATCTGAATTATTCTTTTTTTTTTCTCAAACACTTCTTCTGCCATCTTGCCCCATACAATTATGTCATTGATGTACTGTAAATGTTCAGGGGCATCACCCATTTCCAGCACAGTTTGGATTACACCAGGACAAATAGTAGGACTATATTTCCACACCTGGGGCAATCGAATCCAGGTATATTGGACATCTCTCCATGTGAAGGCAAATTGTGGTCTGCACTCTGCTGCCAGCGAAATTGAGAAAAATGCATTAGCAATGTCAATCGTAGCATACCACTTGGCTGCTTTTGACTCCAGATCATACTGGAGCTCCAACATGTCTGGTACAGCAGCACTCAGTGGTGGTGTCACTTCATTCAAGGCACGATAGTCTACTGTTGTTCTGGTTTAGCAAGGAGCAGCTTTTGGCTTAGTAACAGGGGGAGCGGGTTGCAGTGAAGACCCGGTAAAGAGTTTGCGGACTCTCCCCCAGCTCCTGGGTTCACACCCACCTCCGGCCCGGCTGGGCCAATCTGGCGCCTCTGCGATCACTATTTAGGGGACGGGAATTTGAAATGCGAGGCAGGAGGTATAAGAGTGATACAAGATGGAGGCGACCACGCAGACCCTTCAGCCAGAGAAGGAGGAAGGAAAGAGAAGCAGTAGACCGGAGACCCTTCTTCAAGCCGTGGCGAGAATACAAGCTGTGCCCCTGAAACCTATGGAGATCCGTGGCAGGACTGAGAGCCACCAGCAGCTCCATGTGAGTGAGCCCGGACGGGCGAGGGACTGTGTAGGGGGACGGCCATGGCCCAGGCCGTGTTGGAGAGCCTGCACGCCGCAGAGCAGCCCCATACGAGAGGCAGAGAGGAGCTGCAGCCTTTGGAATAAGTGCGAGTCGGAGCAGCCCGTGCAGGGCTGCCATGCGTGTGAGTTACCCCAAGGACTTGCAGGGAGGACTGGCGTGGAGTTCACCCGTCCTGAGGAGGGACAAACGGCAGAAGCTATCGGGAACAGACTAACTGAAACCCCCACTGCCTGCCCCCCCCGAACCGTTCGGGAGGGCAAGGTAAAAACACCCAGATCAGGGCTCTGAGCCCGGGAAGAGTGGAGGTGTGGCAAGAATGTGTTCTTAAAAAGGCTGGTTGGACTCTTCATTGATGTATTACTCTGGGTTGTTTCATTTTGGTTATGTTTTGGGTTTTTGGGGGTATGTTTTAGTTGATGTTGCATTAAATTATTTTCTGTTTTCTTCCCCAAACCGAGTAGTCTGGTCTGTTTTGTCCTGAACCTTAAGTGGCAATTAAGCCCTCCCTGCCCTCGAGCAATCCTCAGCCTCCTTGGTACTCGAGGCTAATCATGGCCTTTGTTCCATGATGGGCCTAAACCATGACAACTGTTAACCTCCACCCTCCATCAGATTTTTTCACAGGCCATATGGGACTATTAAATGGGGAATGAGTTTTGCTAATTACTTCTTGAGCCTCCAGCTGATGAATCAACTCACGGATGGGAGCCCAGGAATCTCGGTTTGTGCGATATTGCCTCCGGCACACCTGTTGCTCTTGAACTTGCAGCAATCCCACAACAAAAGGGTCTTCTGATGTGGGGAGTTTTGTGGAGACTTTGCTAGAGGAAAGAGGACATGATAGAATACAGCTGGTTAGGCAGTAAGCATTAAGCGATAAGATATTGGACCCTTGCTCAAGGACATGAGAGCAAGAGAGTTGTATGGTAACAGGATTAGAAAGCAGGAGCTTATTTTGAGTTAAGCAACCACAAGTATCTGGAGTTAGTTGAAACAAGGGAGGATTTGCATCTAACTGGGAACCAATGATGAGCTTAACTTTTGGAATATGCATGGGCCTGATTATTTTATCTATAAAGGAGTTGTATCTTTGCAAATAAAGTTGAGACTTGTTGCACTACAGGGTGGGCTAGTCTCCCGTCGTCTTCAGCAAATGGTGTCCCCTACGCGATACACGAAGGACGTGATATATCAACTGGACGCCACGGCAGAGTGACGAAGGGGTTCGGGTCCTATGCAGCAAGGACAGAAATAAGCGTGAAAATTGGGAACACGCCGTGCCCTGGGTAACCGTATAGACGAGCCCGGCCGATACGTGCCGCCGGACCTTGAAGGGCTGCAACAGCGCGCTGACGATAATAGGTATGGAAAGGCAAGTGGCATATGATTTATTTACTGCATTCTTGCAGAAGCGGCAGATAAAGGGTATAGATCTGCAAAAAGACCTACCAGGGTTATTAGCTTATGGGTATGCTAAGGGAGTGTTTCAGAATCCACATACAGTGCATGAATTGAGCGAATGGCGTAAATTTGGGGATTTGCTGTGGGAAGCTACCCTGGAGGATGATGAGATAGCTGAAAAGTTAGGGAAGCTTTGGAGGATAGTGCACAATGAGTTGTTGCAACATCAAGCAGAAAAGAAGGCTGCTGAGCACGCATCAGCAGCACAGAGTAAGAATAAAAACTATGAGCGTGACTGGTTCCAATCCACCTCGCTGGCTCCTACCGTTTCAGAAGTAATGCTCCCCCCAGCACGCGTGTAGAGCGGTCAGCGCCGGGAGAAGCACCGGGAGAGGCACCGACAGTAGTGCCGGGAGAAGCGCCGGGAGAGGTGCCGGGAGCAGTGCCGGGAGAGGCGCCGGGAGCAGCGCCGGGAGCAGTGCCGGGAGCGGCGCTGAGGCGGATGATACCGAGAAAAGAGAAAAGTCAGCCACCCCACGATCCGCCAAAGTTGGCGCCTGACGGAAATGGAGGCGGGACAAAGGGGAAAAGTCAGCCGCCTCGTTGGCCACCGAAGATGAGTGATCTACGTGGAGGAGTGGCAGAAATGAGAGCTAGAAGACGGAGTCTGGTGAGGAGACGGGGGGTGGTGAGGCTACGCGTAGTAAAGAAATAAGTTCTCTACACAAGAGTTTTTACAAAGTCAGAGAGGCGAAGTGGCTTCGGAGCAGAGCCCCCGCGGGAGAGCTGCTTCCCATTCGAGCCCAGCCCGCCGAGTTACCCCTGGGACGACTTGCAGGGGAATGCCAAGTGGGCGGAGTCGGGCGGGGGTGCAGCGCAGGATGATCAGAGGACAGTGGGGGAGCGCGACCCCATGTTAGGCTGGGCACCATCGGGCACGCGAGGGAAGAAAAAGAAAACACGGGAGAGAGTAATACCGACTGCGCCGCCGGCGCCGGGGACGGCACGGAGTGAACCAGACCCCCCCCCCGCCCCTTCCATCCGCAGCCGCCGCCGTGCAGCCGCTTCCCGCGCCCGGTCAGTGTCTCCGGAGTGCCCCCCCACACACACCGCGCGCCGACACGGCCGGCCCCAGCCCTCACGAACCGCTGGACTCATCCTTTCCATCCTCAATCCCTTGCCTCAAGGAGTGTAAAAACTTTTGGTCGTGATGTTATGCATTTTGCTGTAAAGTGGGTTTCTTACAGTGGAAACTTTCTAAGGTGGTTTAGGTGTCAGGAATAGAACTTGGAAGAACAGAACATTTTGACATTGAGAAGCTAAAAGGTGGTTTATGTTTTAGACTCATTGGTGAAGGATTTTTTTTTTTTTTTAATCAGGAGATAAAAAAAAAAAAAAGGAGTTTATCATACTGTTGATGCTTCAAATGATTGTGGTAAATGGTTTTAGGCAATTTCAACAACCCAAGCAAAACATGTGGCTTACACTGGCCAAAGCAATCAATCACTCTACAATATGTTTATCAATGGCCACTCCAGATAATCCTTTTTCTACCTGTTTGGTGGGAGTTCCATCAGATGTGGCACAATGGCCTGTACCAAATGCATTAAAACCAAATCCCTTAGTTAAGGGTAATGGCAAAGTTGACAGCTGGGATTTGATCATTTCATGGTTGCCAATAATGACAACAGAGCCACAGGAGTTAGAATTATTGGGATCTATAAAGATGGATTTTTGTGTTATGTTTAATTTTACCAGCAATACCAAAACATTTGGGACAGAATGTGTATCCCATCCTGGGCGTGTATAAGAACACAACATCTTGGTGCAATTATACTTCACCAAAAAGATCCAGGTCTAGTCTTGTGCCTGTACAGTTACCAAAGGGAATTTTTCTGATCTGTGGGGACCAGACATGGCCTGGAATACCCTCGAGATTACAAAGGGGACCATGCAGTTTGGGACAACTGAAGATCTTGATGCCTAATCACACAATGATTTAGAAACATCATTGTCCAAAACAGTTTGTGCATACATTTACTGGCGAATGTGATGACTATGTTACCTTTGGTCTCCCTCAGCAATAATAGCAACTAGTATATTTGCTCCAGGTGTAGGAATATCTGCTTTATTAACTCAGCTATGCAAATTAGGATACTGGCCTAGCAAACAAAGTAACCAAACCTCAATGACATTAGAAGACTTGGTTAGTGATGTAAGTAGTATTAGCCATACAACTTTGCAACATAGACCTGCTAGAGATTTTACCTTTAGCACAAGTATAATAACTTTGTTTGTCAGCTGTGCTTTTTTTTTCAGTGGATAAGAAGCAACTTAACAGGCATGAGTTGCTAAACTAATGTGCAGATTGTCCTTGAGCTGCTCTCGACTGTGAGAAACGAAGAAGCAAAAATACATACGAGATTACAACTTCGAGCAAGGAGAAGGCTGAGGCAGCGTATGAAACTGCAAGGCTTATCACAGAAAACTACAGCTGGCTTTTGGAGAAAGGACCAATTAGAAGTACTATAAACACACTAGCTTTGCTGCTGATTGTAAGGGTCTGATGCTTGTTAGTAAAATTTGAGTTTAAAAAAAAAAAAAAAAAAAAAAAAGGCAGTGGAGCAGGCTGCCCGGAGGGGTCATGGACATACCATCTATCCCCATGCATTGAGCCACGGTATCCCTCACACTAGCTAGGGACGTGGTCGTTAAATGCGCTCACACTACTTTAAAAGTATAGCTCAACCGTCTTAGGGAGGGGGAGTGCATGGGGCGTAGAAGATATAACGGTCTACTGCGTCTCTTTCAGATTGACGTGTTTCTCGGAGTGCTCGCCGTGATGCACGTCAAGATGGAGTCACTCAACTATTGGCAAGATTGAATAGTGAAGTGGAACACGACCAGCACCTGATCATATCTTCCTGCAATTGGCTCAGCTAGCATATGTGCTGGGTCGACACGTTATGTATCAGCCCGTGCCACAGGACACTGGAGTCATCGAGCATAAGGAGGGGGAGATGTGGTAGGCATCCGGAAGATCTCGGGTTGTAACGTGAGAGGTGGAAGGTACAGAAGAGGTGGGCACGGGGTGGAGTGAGAGGAGGTGCTGGTGGTGGCAGATGTGAGCACATGGTGTAAACAAGGGGTTGAAGTTTGGCAGATGGATGTCACTCATGTGGCAGAGTTTGGAAGACTAAAATATGTACATGTAACCATAGACACATGGAGCAAATTTGTTTGGGCAACAGCACAGACAGGGGAGAGGGCCATACATGTGGAACGTCATTTATATAGTTGTTTTGCAATAATGGGAATTCCTCAGAAAATAAAGACAGACAATGGGCCGGCCTATATAAGTAGAAGCATAGAACAGTCTATGAGGCAATGGGGAGTTAAACATGTAGCAGGGATTCCCCATTCCCCCACAGGACAGGCCATAATAGAAAGAGCTAATGGGACTCTAAAAAGATATCTTGGTAAATATGGGGATGTTAAAGACCCACATATGAAATTGTTAAAGGCCTTATTTGTTATGAACCACCTGTGTGTGTTTGGGGAACAGAAGCTACCACCTGCAATAATACATCATAATCCAAAGGCATAAAAGGAGAGAAAGAAAGAAATATGGGTTAAATATCGTGACCCTAAAACAGGGATATGACAGCCTCCGGCCAAAGTATTATACTGGGGACGTGGGTATTTGTGTGTTGATTCTCCCACAGGATCCATTTGGGTGCCAGCCAGGTGGACAAGAGCTGTCCTTGGAGCTGTGGAGATCAAACCATCTGACAAAAAAGGACAGGAAGAGATTGGAGAATAAATACACCCTCGTCTTGCGGTCATTGGAGGACTGGCTAACAATCAAAAGACTGAAAGTTATATAACAAAAAGACAGTGAATTTAATGAATAATAATGAGGTGTTTTGTTATAACCATAGCTTTTAGTGTAACTATAATTGCTAACAGCTTGACGCATTTTAATCAGCCTAGAGATAATATTTGGATAACCTTTGCTAATAAACTGGTCAATCATCTCTTTGTCTTAGTTTGGGAGCTGTTACTAATCCTTTTAAAACGTGTTTGATAGGATTGCCCGTGTGGAATCCGGAGATTCCACAATAACACCTTGTGTAATAGAACGGGACTGAACACAATTAGCGATGATCAGGATCATTCAGACGGGAAAGGTCAATGTGAGATAATTAAGTCCCTTAATACCACATTAGCCTCACCCCCTGAGGAAAAAGACTTGTTTGGAAGTGCCAATGCAAGCTTTGGTACTAATGGAACTGGGGGAAATTGGGTAAGTTTTATGCCACGGGATATCCATGACTTTAATAGAAATCGAAAATATTGGGCCACCTTAGACTCTTCTTTGAAGTCAGAAACGGTATTTAAGCAATTGTATTCCAGCTGTAATGTCTCTAGTATTACATCACCGAAGAAATTGCCCACGGGTATATTTTTAATCTGTGGAGAAAGGGTCTGGAATGGAATACCAGTAAATCCCCCGGGTGGACCCTGTTATTTGGGGAAACTCTCTTTATTCCACCCTAACTTAATCACACTAATGCAGCTTGCTGACCATAGTAATACCTCCTGCAAAAAGGTAGTTATTATAAGTTTGATTGTACTGATATTGGTCCCCCACGATTTTGGAGTGAACTGAAGCAAGTCATAGTTGCCACCCTTTTGCCAGGAGGAGCAGCCAATAAGGCCGTGAACTTGGCTAAACATTTAGGATGTTGGACTAAAGATGAGTTAAATAAAACTTTAGAAATGTTTGATATGTTAATAGCTGATGTTCAAAGTGTAAATCATGCAGTGTTACAAAATAGAACTGCCATAGACTTTTTATTATTAGCCCACGGACATGGATGTGAAGAATTTGAGGGCATGTGTTGTATGAACCCGTCGGACCATTCCACCTCGATACATGCCAAACTGAAAGAACTTCAACAGGGATTACATCAGTAGAAACAAGAAGAGGGATTAGGACTTGAAGGATGGCTTAAGGGATGGGGAATAGGCCCTTGGTTGCGAAATGTTATAATGTATGGAACTGGCTTTATGGGTATTGTTTTATTTGTATTGTTAGTGTTTCCCTGTTTCATAAATTGTATTCAACGGACAATAGAAGGAACATTTGAGAGGATGTGGCAGGCTAGTATCATTTTCCAAAAAGAAAATGGGGGAAATGTGGGGAGTTTTGTGGAGACTTGGCTAGAGGAAAGAGGACATGATAGAATACAGCTGGTTAGGCAGTAAGCATTAAGCGATAAGATATTGGAACCTTGCTCAAGGACGTGAGAGCAAGAGAGTTGTATGATAACAGGATGAGAAAGCAGGAGCTTAGTTTGGGTTAAGCAGCCACAAGTATCTGGAGTATGTTGAAACAAGGTGGGGTTTGCATCTAACTGGGAACCAATGATGAGCTTAGCTTTTGCAATATGTATGAGCCTGATTGTTGTATCTATAAAAGAGTTGTATCTTTGCAAATAAAGTTGAGACTTGTTGCACCACAGGGTGGGCTTGTCTCCCGTCGTCTTCAGAATTTTGAGAGGCCAGGTAAACTGGAGCGTTGTTTGATTTTCTCTGTATCTACAGTGGCTATACCAAAAGCCCATCAAAACCCCCTGGGGTCTTTGAAGTACCCTCCTCTGAGGTAATCTATGTCAAGAATACAAGGGGCCTCTGGACCAGTCAATGGGATGCTTTTCCCATTTGTCCCCTGTTAAGCTCACTTCAGCCTCTAAGACAGATAATTCTTCACATCCCCCTGTCACTCCAGAGATCCAGACAGAATCTGTGCCTCTATACGTTGATGACATCGATGTACACTGTGCCCCTGTGTCGTGGTTTGGCCCAGCAGCTGCGGCTTCTGCCGATACAGGTTCCCTCACATGGGACACAGTCCTTGGTGAATATCTCTGACGTGGATTCTTCACCGCGGTTGCAGTTTCTGCAGTTGCAAGGTCCCTCTCTCGGGACAAGGCCTCTTCTGGGCATAAGTTTAATGAGCTGCTTTGTCGTGGGTTCCTCCCCACAGTTGCAGCTGTGGATATTGGGTCCTTTCCTCAGGACAGGGCCTCCTCCGGCCAAAATCACTGTCCCTGGCTCTGGGCCTTTAATGAAGTGAATCGCTGCCCCTGGTCCGGGGTCAGCTTTAGCAAAATGAGTCTCTGCCCTTGATGCGGGCTCATTAACAAAATGAGTCTGTACCGCTGATGCGGGGTCTTTAAAGAAATGAAAATAAATCTCAGCTTCACCAGTTCTCTCCATAGAATGCAGGGGAGTCTCTGCTACAGCACATCTCCTCCTCTCTTTCATCACTGACCTTGGAGTCCGCATGGTTGTCTCTCTCATTGTTCCTACTCCTTGCACCACCACCAGCCAGAAGAAAGAAGAAGGGGCAGAAGAAAGAAAAGAAGATGGAGGAAGACATCTCCCCTTCCAGCTTCTTCTTAAAAAGTGATCGTGGAGGCGTCTAATTGGCTCAGCACCAGAAGTGGGTCTGACACTGAGGTGGGGAGAGTTGTGAGCAACTTCTTGCGGGAGCCATCTTTATAGCCCCTTCCCCCTTACCAGAAAAGGCTGTCATGTCAAACCATGACACCCTGTGTCTACTAAGGCTTTATACCTTTGTGGGTTTGATGTGCCAGGCCATCGACCCCACACAGTCCAGTAGATTCGGTCATCCCTTTCCTCCTCCTGGCTGGAGGCAGGGACCCTCTATTTCTGTTCTTCATCAGAGTATTTGCTATCTGATCCTTGCAATTGTAGACCTGAAGTCTCCTCATTGGCATCAAAGGAAGTGGTTGCAGTTCTTCTATGTCTTGGAGATTGCTGATTGTCCTCTTTTGTTCTGGCAGCTACTATGCCTACAGCCCTCTTGGGTGGGACTTTTCTAACAGCTGTCTTCCCCCTTAGTTCACATACATGCGCTTCCAGCTTAAAAGTGCGTTCACCATCCCATTTCCTCATATTCTCTCCTTGGCTACACAAAAAGAGACAGAGTTCATTTAGTGGTGTACTCCTGCGTTTAGGACTTCCTTTTCCCCTAGTCGGGACAGTGGATGACCGAATTCTTGGGGCAGTTCTGACAGTCAGGCCACCATCCCACACTGGTGAGGAGGTGCAGAGGCTCTCTTCATAGTTTTGTAACCAAGAAGATACCTTCTCCACTGCTGGTATATCCATGTCTGGGTGATACACCATTGCCAAGATATTAGAATACGTAGTTGGGGCACTCTGAATCACTATTCTCCACATGACCCGTGTACACTAGACATCATCTGGATCTGTGGAGGCCTCAGCATTATCTAGATCACCAAAGATGACTTCCAACACAGCTAATTCGCTTAGGTATTGGATGCCTTCATCTGCTCTAGTCCACTTTCCTCGGGCATTTACAAGATCTTCCTTGGATGGGTATCTTGCCCTTGCACTTGAGAGGAGCCGTTTCCAGAGGCTGCATATTGAGGTCTTCTTTCCAATGTCTCTATCAATTCCCCGGTCCCTAGAAAGAGATCCCAGCTGTTGGGCTTCTCTGTCCCAACATGTGAGCAACCAGGCACCAATCCGCTCACCTGGCTGGCAAATATAGTTGTTGCAGATACACAATTATTTTAGTTAAAACTTATAATCACAATAAGTAGTCAAGAACTTGTTAAGCGCTTTTTAACCACCTAGTAATAGTTCAGTCAATTAGCTAAGCACTTGCAAATAGCTCAAACATTTATTAAGTATTCATTTGAATCACACTGGATCAAACTGCAAGAGTTACATATCACCCCTGATAGGGACCTTTTACTTTTGCTACCATACCCTGGTGAATGTATTTGTTAGGTTACCTTAGCTGTTACCTTAACTACAAGACCCTGGTAAATGTATTTTTTAGGTTACCTTGGCTGTTACCTTAGTTTTTGCTAAAACAAAGGGACTGATATGTTTTTTTGACCAATCACTGTGATTTTGGAATTTTTGTGTTTTTTGGGAACCAATCAAGGTGAAGGGCTAAATTGATAGATGGAAATGTTATGCATGCTTGTTTTGGCAAATGTGATTCTTTTGTTTGAGCTGTATAAAAACCCTGAAAATGGTAAGTAACCATGAAGCACATATGGAGGAGCTTTCCCTGTGTTTTCCCATCGCTGCATAATAAAGAAGTGCCTGCTTGTCTGCATTCCTGTGTAGATAAGTTTTTCTCCATTTAGGATTCCTCAACATAATCTTTTCGCGTATCTCAAAGTTCTGATGAGGTGAGGGACCGAGTAGTTTCCATTTCCTTTTCGATTTCTTTCACTCCTTCTCCTGATCTCCGTACTGAAGGACCAGCTTCTTCTTCTAACCTTTCCTCTTCCTCCTCTTCTGCCCTTACTAATCAATGATATGGACTTGACCTCCTTATCCACTGTTTCTTTTTCACTACTGGCGAAACCACTGTGGTTGTTGTTTGATTCCCTGACTCAACCATGGTGGTCTCAGATACCGTTTGAGTTTCCACTTCAACCATAGTTCTCTGAGAGGACTAGAGTGCCATTCGATATGCAGAGGCTAGGCCCCAGTATAGTGCCTGAACGTCATGGGCCTCATTGGGGTAGGCAAGACACCCTTCTATCAGGTGGCGTGCCAGTAAAGCAGGGTTTTTTATCTGTTCAGCTGTAAAATCCCAGGTTACAGGAGGTGATAAGCGTCCTAGGAATTTGCCCGAATTCATCCACACACCCTGCCACCCAGGGACTGGCCGCTTCAAGTGGCATTTTAATATGTTTCCATCCTAAATTTGTCCTCTCTGAAAGCCAGATGAGTCCAGATTCCACAACATATGTAATATAGCAGCCATACTAATTAGTAATATTAAAACTCTCATATAAGGGTTACTAAGGACCTGGGAAGTCTGTGTAACAAAATGGTCTACATCAGTCTGAGCAAAAGGGAAAGAGGTGCTTTGCTCTATGACCTCCACAAGATAGCTCCCACAGCACAGTAAATTCATCAGTAACAGAATGAGACTCACAATTATTATTTGGGCCATCATGTTCCCAGGCCCTTTCATCCTTCTCACAAATTCATACAGCCAACTTAGCAAACCTATCAATGTTTGAGTGCAGCACAGAGTCATTGTTAGTAGCATCATGTTCCCAAACATTATAAAGTGTAAGATAAGCTGCATTACAGCAAGGCTCTGTTACCAGCACAGGAACTTTGCACTCATTGCCTTACTCTAATTACAATGCATTTAATGTAAAACTGCTATTATCTCACCCCACGTTGGGCTCCAAAAAGATTGAGGTAGTTTGACCCTGACTAGATTCCAGGTGCCATCCACACCGCTCTATCCCCCACCGCCACAGTAAGTTAGGGAAGGGGAGGAAATGAGAGTCTCGTGGGTAGAGATAAAAGCATTTTAATAAAGAAACAGCAAAGCCGTGCACACGGGAAGAAAATCAAAAGCAGATAAAGCTGTTACTCCCTCCTTCCATCTGCAGCGGTGTCTTTCCACCTCCAAAGAAGCAGGGCTTCGGTACGCGTAGCAGTTGCTTTTGGAAGGCCAGAAATGAATCTTTCCTCCTTTTCCTGCTCCTCTCCCCTGGTTTATTTTACTAAGCTGATGTACTATGGTATGGAATATCTCCTTGGTCAGCGTCTGACAGCTGTTGTGGCCGTGGTCCCTCCCAAGATTGTGCTCACCCATAGCTATTGGTGAAGGTGGGAGAAGGAATGCTGGAGGGACAGCCCTGATGCTGTGCGAGCAGTAGTCATAATATTGATATCAACAGGTAGCACAGCACTTTAAGAGCAGCTGTGGGAAATCACTACCATCAGAGATCCAGTACAGCCACCTTTTCAGCTGCTTTCCTGTGGGAGCTATCTTTAATTCCCCACCATCTCATTTCCCGTTTGAAATACAGGATGCCAGTAGAAGTTACGCCACTGCGTCTGGGAGCTACAATAAAGCAGGTACGCAGATCCCACTTACAGTGGTACGTAGGTCCCCGTGTAGCCTATCAACCAGCACTGTGCAACTATTGCAGCTGCTTTCCTGTGGGAGCTATCTCCAATCCCGCGAACTTGGCCTGCTCAGTTCCTATTTCAAATACAGGCTGCCGGTTCATATTACGCCGCTGCGTCTATGCGCTACAAGAAAGTAGGTACGCAGAGCCCACCTACATTGGTACGTAGATCTCCATGTAGCTTATCAGCAAGCACTGTTCCAGCTTTGCAGCTTCTTTCCTGTGGTAGCTATCTCCAACCCCCAAACTTGACCTGCTCAGCTCCCATTGAAAAAATACAGGCTGTCTGTAGAATTTACGCCACTGCTTAAGGAAATACTAGAAAGAAGGTAGGTAGACCCCACCTACAGTGGTATGGAAGTCTTTGTTTAGTCTATCAGCCAGCACTATGCTGTTGCAGATAACAATTATTTTAGTTAACAACTTATCATCACAATAAGTAATCAAACACTTGCTAAGCACTTGTCAATCACTTCATAATAGTTCAATCAATTAGCTAAGCACTTGCAAATGACTCAAACATCTATTGAGTAAGTTAGTATTCATTTGAATCACATAAGGATCAAACTGCAAGAGTTACATATCATACCTGATAGGGACCTGTTACCTTAGCTATGAGACTCTGGTGAATGTATTTGTTAGGTTACCTTAGTTGTTACCTTAACTACAAGACCCTGGTATAGGTATTCGTTAGGTTGCCTTGGCTATTAGATGGACATTTTATGCATGCTTGTGTTGGCAAATGTGATTCTTTTGTTTGAGCCTAATAAAAACCCTGAAAATGGTAACTAACAACGAAGCACCTATGGAGGAGCTATCCCCTGTGTTTTCCCAGCACTGCATCATAAAGCACTGCCCAGCTTATCTGCATTCCTGTGTAGATAAGTTTTTCGCGATTGCGGATCCGTCAACAGTTTTGGTGACCCAGATGGGACCTTGCGAATGAGATTGGATGGGATCAGATGCTGATCGAACTTCAGTTGACACCAAGGAATTCTCGGGGAGGACCTGCGACCCTTACAGCTCCTCGCAATGTTCCCTGGAGTGGTAAGACACTTCTAGTTGGTTGGGGGCGGAACCTGGTGAACTAGTCTCTAAGTCGCGGTGTCGGAGATCTCACTTAGTTGGGCCCAGGGAAAGCCCAAATGAGCCTGCCAGTAAGACGGTGCGAAAGTTCCACTTGGTTGGGCTAAAGGATCCTTGTGTTGGTATTGGGAGCCTAGGCACCGCCCGTAAGGCGAACCTGAAAGCGATCACAGGTTGGCATTGGTATTACAACCTGTAAGTCGGACAAAGTGATCGCAGGGCTGACATTGGTAATTGACAATTAGCAATTGGTATAATTGGGCCCACATAAGTATATGGTAAAGGTACCTATTTTATTTTAGTTTGTACATTGGTTTGTACATTGGTTTGTATATTGCTTTGTCATATATATGCATATTATTGTATATTGTGTTGTGAGCTGTCTGTGTGTGTGTGATTGAGACGTGCAATTGTGCATGAAGCGAGTGTGGAGCTTCGATCCCGCGAGGGGTGCAGCCGGAGAGAAGCAAAGTGAAAGAACAAAATGATTGTTGAGAAAGTATTTGTAACTAAAAGGATTTTGAAATGGCAAACAAAGTACCTGAGAATTCACCCTTTGGGTTTCTGTTGGAACACTGGAAGGAATTTAAGGATTATTTTCGCAAAGACCAACTTATAGAGTACTGTAATCATGCGTGGTTGTTGTATGATTTGGATAGTAGGGAAAAGTCGCCCTTAAATAGGACTTTGAATTATAATGCTATCTTGCAATTAATATTATTCTGTAAGAGGGAAAGAAAATGGGATGAGGTCCCATATGTAGATCTTTTCTTTTACCTTCAAGAAAAAACAGATTGGCAAAAGAAATGCAAATTAGATAAGCAGGCATGTACCCAAACGCCATTAACCATTAAAAAATGAAGGCTAAAGAGAATTGTTCTGCTTGTACCCTTACTAAAACATGTTACAAACCTTTAGCTATAAAACAAAAGGAAAAGGAGCGTGGTAATACGGAGCCGGAATTGGACATAGCTCCATCTGCCTCCATAGCTCCTATTCCATTATATCCCCCTCTTCCATCATCATCTGATTCTGAGGCTGATAGCCCAGACGGGTGACTGGCACTAGGACCTGATGATTTAGGTCTCCGCCCAAATAGTAGTAGATCGAGAGAGGAACAGGAATCAGACTCAGGCTCATCTCCACCTATATCCTTGAGAATGAGACAACGTACTCATCTGATAACTCCTCTAAAAACACAGGAGGGGAGGTGGTTGATAGCCCCCTTGAGACAGGGAGTTGGGCAACACGGACCAGTGTATGTAGAAGTGCCCTTCTCTCCCTCAGATCTAATAATATGGAAAGAATCAGCTGGTCCTATAAAGAGGGTCCTGCTAAAGTGGGGAGAATAATGGGAATGATAATGAAAACGCAAAATCCTAATTGGGAGAATATACAGGTGATTTTAGGTACTCTTATAGACTCTAGTGAAATACAAATGGTTTTGAGACAGTACTCGGACAGTAGGGTGTACCATAGATCATAATTTCCCTACAGGGGACCCACAATGGGATCCGAATAGGGACGATCATATGCAGAGACTGAAAAGGTACCAACAGTGGATTATATATAGGGTCCAGAATGCCATGCCCAAAGCTATAAATTGGTCTAAATTATATGATATGAAACAGACGAAGAAAGAATCCCCAACAGCATTCTTAGAAAGGCTGAAGGAAGCAGTTCGTAAATATACCAACTTGCAACCTGAAGCCGAAGAAACTAAGGCACAACTAGCCTTAATATTTCTGGGGCAATCACAGGAGGACATTAGAAAGAAACTGCAAAAGTTAGAAGGAACAGATATACGAAATTTGGACAAATTAGTGGAAGTAGTTTGGAAAGTTTATAATAACAGAGATAATGAAAATGAGATAAGGAAACATAGACAATTACTTGCAGTAGTGAATAGGACCCCTGGATTTTCAAATCAAGGAGGGGGACAAAGCTCTATGAGAGGAGGGATGAGAGGAAGGGGAAGAGGACAAGTTGGCAGAACCCCCCTTGGAACTAATCAATGTGCTTTTTGCTGGGAAGAAGGACATTGGAAAAATGAATGCCCTAAATTAGCTGGTCAACATGCTAAATTGATGGTCTTGGGAGAATATATGGATTGACGAGGACCAGAGGTGAACCCAGCTGAATCTCTGGTTACAGTTAAGCTGGGAGAAAAAGAGGTTACATTTTTGGTGGATATAGGTTCAACCTTTTCTGTATTAAATAGCCAAAAATTAAATCTTGGAATCAAACCATTATATTAAGCCCAAAATCTACCCCTTTTACATGGGACAAAGAACAGCAGGAAGCTTTCCGAAAGCTTAAAATAGCTCTGATGACAGCCTCAGCCTTAGGCTTGCCAGATTTAACCAAAGACTTTTAGTTTTGTTCATGAACAACAGCATTTGGCTCTAGGAGTTCTGACGCAGAAACTAGGAAACTGGAAGAGACCGGTGGGATATTTCTTCAAATAACTGGACCTGGTGAGCAGGGGATGGCCTTCTTGCCTGTGAGCAGTAGCTGCAACTGTCACACTGATCCAAGAAGCAAGAAAGTTGACCTTGGGAAGGACTATTACAGTCTATGTCCAACATGTGATAACCACAGTCTTGGAGCAAAAGGGAGGACATTGGTTATCCCTGAGTCGAATGAGGAAATAACAGGTAATTCTCACTGAGCAGGATGATGTGGTGTTGAAAACAACTAACCTTCTAAATCCTGCAGTGTTTCTGAGTATTTCAAAGGAAGAGCAACAACTGAAACACGACTGTGTTGCAACCATTGAAAATACATATTCCAGCAGAGAGGACCTGAAGGATGATCCTCTTGAAAACCCTGAATGGGAACTGTTCACAGATGGCAGCAGCTTCGTCGTGAGTGGAACTTGCCACACGGGACAAGCGGTAAAAACTGAAAACATGTTAATAGAAGCAAATGCATTGCAAAGAAGAACGAACTGATTGCATTGACACGTGCTTTGTAATTAAGTAAAGGAAAACAAGTTAGTATTTGAACTGATTCAAAATATGCTTTTGGAGTAGTCCAGGTCCATGGCACCCTGTGGAAAGAATGAAGACTACTGTCCTCCCAGGGAACAAACATTAAGCATCAAAAGGAAATCTTGCAACTGCTAGCGGCAGCGCAGGAACCAGTTCAAGTGGCAATCATGCACTGTAAAGCACATCAGACAGGGAACTCAAAGATAATTGAGGGAAAAGGATTAGCAGATATGACTGCTAGGAAAATAGCACAACACAATGTCTCACAAATGCCAACCATCCCCACCAGAACAGTAGCGCTCACTAAGGAGCCACCAAAATATTCAGGGGAGGATGACAAATTGGCTAAGTTACTAAATGCAGAGAAAAATTCAGAAGGGTGGTGGACAACAAATACAGGTCAGGTAGTATTGCCTCCCTTAATCATGAGAGAGATTTTGCAAACAAAGCATAGGGAGTGTCACTGGGGTGCACTCAGCTTCTGAAAAGAAGTGTAATATCAATACAAATGTTGGAAATGACCAAATCAGTAATGGTGAAATGTGAAATGTGTTTAAAGAACAATCCAATAGTACAAAAAAGAGTACATATGGGCAAAATAAAAACTGGAGTGGAACCAGGAGAATATTGGCAAAATTGATTTTACCGAATTACCTAAATGCAATGGATATAAATATGTATTGGGTGGGGTTGACATCTTTTCAGGATGGCCAGAAGCCTTTCCCTGTTGCACCAATCAGGCTAAGGAAACAGTTAAATGGCTCCTGCAAGAAATTATTCCAGGGTTTGGAGTTCCATTTGGAATATCTTCGGACAGAGGACCACATTTTGTGGCCAATGTGGTAAAAGAGGCAAGCAAAGTCCTAGGAATTTCCTGGGATTTACATGCCCCTTGGAGACCGCAATCAAGTAGAAAAGTGGAAAGAATAAATCAGACTCTTAAAAGACAATTTAGCAAAATTTGTTAGGAGGCTAAATTAAAATGGTCTAAGGCACTTCCACTTGCATTGCTACAAAACTAGAGTGAAACCTCAAAGTGGAAGGTCAGTAAGTCCTTACGAGACAATGTATGGAAAATCTTATGAGGTTCCTGACTGAATCCGAACATGCATGTAACATGAAAACAAGATGTGTATAACTATTTGCTTTCTCTTGGAAAAACTCTAAACAGGCTCCGAAGTGCAGTAGTGTGGAATCGACCTCTGATTTTGGAAAATCCAGTGTACAACATCCTGCCTGGAGATTACGCCTACATAAAGACCTGGAACGAAGTTCCTCTGCAAGGAAGGTGGAAGGGACCATACCAGGTGTTGCTGAACACCTTCACCGCAATCAAGATTGCTGAATCAGATGCCTGGATCCACTACACTTGGGTGAAGAAGGCACCGTAAAGTCGATGGAAGTGGGAGAGTTGTAGGAGATCTTGAGATATTGAAGTTAACTCTGAAACATGGCTAAGTTTTTGTTTTTGTTTCGTTTTTCAGTCTATGGTGCTGGAAACATGGATCAAAATTGGATGGTCAAATCACTTTGTATTGAATGTTCAGGCTCAGTCTCTAGCTCAAAAAGAAATAGACTCGGAACAGGTATTTCCAATACCAGGAAGAACTCAGGAGGAAAATCTGATGATAGGCTTGGTAAAGGAATTCACACATCTGAAAAATGTCTCCCAAATTACTGCTTGCCTACCTATACCACTTGCAGTGGGAGAGTCCATTCCTTGGGGAATCTTAACCATGAATTTGACCACTGTTAAGAAAAAATGGGACTGCACACTGTAAACAAAAAGCAGTGATAATTTGGGAAGAGAGAGTACATTACATTAGAAAGCAATGGACAACCCCCGGTAATAGAGTGGACTGTTATAAGTTGTTAAATTTTCAATTTACCCCTATAAAAAGATTTGGAGATGTTGGGTGGTGCAGATATGATGAACCAAAAACAAGGAATGTGTCCCGAATGACTATGAAATGGGGATGTGAACAGGTTAACAGAACAGCAAACAGGGAGGAGGAATGGAATTCAGTTTGGGGTGTTAGTGTAAACTTACAATTCAGATACAGGGCTAAGACATCTTGGTGTTTTGAATGGGATGGACTTGAATTCACAGTAAGCAGGCTAGTATTAGATAGAAGTACTTCGACAAGAGAAAAGTAAAAAAAGGTTCCTTGGTGGGAATGTGAACAAATATACAATTTCAGCACAGTGAGCCAAGCAGCTCAGTGTGTACCCCAATTGGCAATAGCCCTGAAGATTGGTTGTTTATGCAGAGGACTGAAGAACAACTTAAAGGTGACCAGCCTCTGGAGAATTAACTGTCAAAGATATATGATTCCAAGCCCAGGACATCTGGTCTGGACTATGAGTGATGGCACATGGACATCTCATCTGCCAATAGATGGGAAAGTTAAACAAATAACTTTGGGATTGCCTACATTATGCCCAATTTGGAAAAAATCTCCCATTAAGGGCAGTTTAGAAAGTTTGCATTTGACAGGAGTGAAAAGATCAAAATTAGACGATGATGACTGAAATGATCCAGGTATTGGATTAAAAATTGTCTGGGTGCTGGAATCTCTCTTAAATCCTATAGCATCCTACGGAAATAGAGAGTGGCTGTATAGATTGACTGGGCAGGTTGAACGGTTGGCAAATGTGACAAGAAAGGGATTTAAACAACTGAATTTACAATTACAGGCTACCTCTAGAAAGGCATTGCGAAATAGAATGACTCTGGACATGCTGTTGCTGAAGGAACATGGGGTGTGTGGCCTCCTAAAAGACAGAGTAGACCATTGTTGCATACATATTCCAAATGTCACCACAGATAAGAACATGATTTAGATCAATTAGATTGACCTTAGCTACGAGACTCTGGTGAATGTCTTTGTCAGGTTACCTTAGCTGTTACCTTAGCCACGAGACCCTGGTTAATGTATTTGTTAGGTTACCTTGGATATTACCTTAGTTGTTACTAAAACAAAGGGACTGATATCTTTTTTTGACCAATCACTGTGATTTTGGAAATTTTGTGTTTGTTGGGAACCAATCAAGGTGAAGGACTAAATCGATAGATGGACATTTTATGCATGCTTGTGTTGGCAAATGTGATTCTTTTGTTTGAGCTGTTTAAAAACCCTGTAAATGGTAACTAACAACAAAGCACATCTGGAGGAGCTATCCCCAGTGTTTTCCCACTGCTGCATAATAAAGATTTCCATGGCTTATCTGCAGCCAGGTAACAGCCCAGGTAACCTAATGAATACATTGCAGATCCCTCAACACCCCTGTAGCCTAGCAGCCAGCTTGGCAGCTTATTTCCTCTGCGAGCTATCTCCAATCCCTCGCACTTAGCCTGCTGAGATACCATTTGAAATACAGACTGCCAGTAGAAATTACATCACACCGTCTGGGAGCTAAAAGAAAGCAGGTACGTAGATCCCACCTACAGTTTTACATAACTCGTTGTGTAGCCTAACAGCCAGCACTGTTCCACCTTTGCAGCTGCTTTCCTGTGGGAGCTATATTCAATCCCGCATATTTGACCTGCAAATTTAAATTAAAAAAATACAGGCTATCTGTGGAAGTTACTCCACTGTGTCTGGGAGCTACAAGAATGCAGATACCCAGACCCCACCTACAGTGATCTGTAGGTCCCCTGTGTAGTCTATAAGTCAAACTTGTGACACCTTTGCAGCTGCTTTCATCTGGGAGCTATCTCCAATCCCGTGCACATTTCCACCTCAGTTCCCATTGGATAAAATACAGGCTGTCTGTGGAAGTTACTCCACTGTGTCTGGGAGCTACAAGAAAGCAGGTACGCAGACCCTACCTACAATGGTACATCGGCCTACATGTAGCCTATCAGACAGCACTGTGATACCTTTGCAGCTGCTTTCCTGTTGGGGCTATGTCCAATCCTGTGCCCTTGGCCTTCTCAGCTCCCATTGAAAATTTAGACTGAGAAAACATAGAGAAACTATAGGAATAATGACATTCAATAGCTATCATTATACAATTCTATAGGAATAATGACATTCAACAGCTATCATTATACAATTTAATTCACGGTTTATTCTCACCCAGAATCAAATTCCCTTGAGGCACACATTGGGTATTCCCATCCTTGCACATCACCCACCAAGTACACCCAGGTCCCTGAGCAAAAATAATGGGTTGGCCTTTACCCGAGGAAGGACACACCCAGACCGCCTTCCCTAACATGTCTTTTATATGTACCACAGGGACTTTGTCCCCTTCTACAATATGTAAGGGTTCTGATTGGGAAGGGCCAGCTCGACTGACAGATCCTCTGGAGTTGACTAGCCAGGTGGCCTTTTCCAAGTGTGTATCCCAATGCTTGAAAGTTCCACCTCCCATTGCTTTCAGTGTGGTTTTCAAGAACCCATTGAATCTCTCAACTTTTCCTGAGGCTGGTGCAAGATAGGGAATATGATAAAACCATTCAATGCCATGCTCTTTGGCCCAGGCATCTATGAGGTTATTTCTGAAGTGTGTCCCATTGTCTGACTCAATTCTTTCTGGGGTGCCATGTCGCCAGAGGACTTTCCTTTCAAGGCCCTGAATAGTGTTCCGGGCGGTGGCATGAGCCACAGGATATGTTTCCAACCATCCTGTGCTTGCCTCCACCATTATGAGGACATGACGTTTGCTTGACGACTCTGTGGCAGTGTGATGTAATCAATCTGTCAGGCCTCTCCGTATTTATATTTCTGCCATCGTCCTCCATACCATATGGGCTTCAACCATTTGGCTTGTTTAATTGTAGAACACGTCTCACACTCATGGATAACCTGTGCAATACTGTCCAAGGTTAAGTCCACCCCTCGATCACGAGCCAATTTATAGGTAGCATCTCTGCCTTGATGACCTGAGGTATCATGGGCCCATCAAGCTAAAAATAACTCCCTCTTATGTTGCCAATCCAGATCTATCTGAGAAATCTTTGCAGCCTTGTCAACTTGCGTGTTATGCAGATGTTCTTCCGTGCCTGCTTTCTGGATATGTGAGCATCTACATGGCGCACCTTCACAACTAGTTTCTCCTTTCGAGCAGCAATGTCCTGCCATAGAGGAGTAGCACAGACGAGTTTTCCCCATCGTTGCCAGTTGTTCTGTCTCCATTGCTGTAGCCATCCCCACAGAGCATTTGCCACCATCCACGAATCAGTGGAGAGGTAGATCCTTGGCCATTTTTCCCGTTCAACAATGTCTAAAGCCAACTGGATGGCTTTTACCTCTGCAAACTGACTGGATTTACCCTCTCCTTCTGCAGCTTCTGAAATATTGCATAGGGGATTCCATACAGCTGCCTTCCATCTCCAATGCCTTCCCACAATGCAGCAGGACCCATCGGTAAACAGGACACACCGCTTCTCATCTTCTGGCAGTTCATCATACGATGGGGCCTCGTCAATACGTGTAACCTTCTCTGGTGATATTTCACCATCTTCGCACTCTGGCCAGTTAGTGATCACCTCCAGAATCCCAGGGCAACTAGGCTTCCCTATGCAAGCTTGCTGTGTGATCAGTGCGATCCACTCACTCCATGTAGCATCAGTTGCATGATGCGTAGGGAATGACTTCCCCTTGAACATCCAGCCCAGCACTTGCAGTTGAGGTGCTAGGAAGAGTTGTGTTTCTGTGCCAATCACTTCTGATGCAGCTTGAACTCCTCCATATGCTGCCACTATATCCTTCTCGGTTGGAGTGTATCGGGCTTCGGATCCTCTGTATCCCCGACTCCAAAACCTGAGGGGTCGGCCTCGGCCTTGACCCTCCTCAGGTGCTCTCTGCCAAAGACTCCAAGTAGGGCCATTCTCCCCAGCTGCAGTGTAGAGCACATTTTTAACATCTGGTCCTGTCCGGAATGGCCCAAGGGCCATCGCATAAACAATCTCCCATTTAATTTGTTCAAAACCTTGTTGCTGCTCAGGACTCCATTCAAAATCATTCTTCTTTTGTGTCACATAGTAGAGGGGGCTAACAATCATACTGGAATTTGGAATATGCATTCTCCAAAAACCCACAACACCTAAGAAAGCTTTTGTTTCCTTTTTGTTAGTTGATGGAGACATGGCCGCAATCTTCTTTAGCACCTCTATTGGAATATGACGACGTCCATCCTGCCATTTTACTCCGAAAAACTGGATCTCCTCTGCAGGTCCTTTGACTTTCCTGTGTTTAATGGCAAAGTCAGCCTTTAGAAGAATTTGAATTATTTTCTTTCCTTTATGAAGGACTTCCACTGCTGAGTCACCCCACACCACAATATCATCAATGTATTGCAGATGTTCTGGGGCCTCACCCTCCTCCAGTGTGGCCTGGATCAGTCCATGGCAAATGGTGGGGCTGTGTTTCCACCCCTGGGGCAGTCGATTCCAAGTATCCTGTACCCCTCTCCAAGTGAAAGCAAACTGAGGCCTGCACTCTTTTGCTAAAGGGATTGAGAAGAATGCATTGGCAATATCAATGGTGGCATAACATTTGGCTGTCTCGGGCTCCAATTCGTATTGGAGTTCCAACATGTCTGGCACAGCCGCGCTCAGTGGTGATGGGACTTCATTCAGGCCTTGATAGTCTACTGTCAGTCTCCACTCTGCAGTAGACTTTTGTACCGGCCATATAGGGTTGTTAAAGGGTGAGTGAGTTTTGCTGATCATCCCTTGGCTCTCCAATTGGCGAATCAACTTATGAATGGGAATCACAGAGTCTCTGTTGGTGCAGTATTGCCGACGGTGCACTGTTGTGGTTGCAATTGGTACCTGTTGCTCCTCAACCTTTAGCAAGCCCACAACAGAAGAGTCCTCTGAAAGGCCGGGCATGTTGAATAATTGTTCAATCTCTTCTGCCTCCACTGCAGCCACACCTGTATCCTCTTGGGTCCTTAAAATACCCTCAGTTAAGATAATCTGTGTCTAAGATGCATGGAGCTTCGGGGCCTATCGCAATGGGATGCTTGTGCCAATTTGTGTCAGTCAGACTCACTTCAGCTTCTAATACAGATAGCTGTTGAGATCCCCCTTTCACTCCAGAAATACAAATGGATTCTGTCCCTTTAAAATTTGATGGCATCGGAGTACATTGTGCACCGGTATCCACTAAAGCCTTGTATTCTTGTGGATCTGCTGTGCCAGACCAAGGAATCCACACAGTCCAATAAACCTGATTATCCCTTTCCTCCACCTGGCTGGAGGCAGGGCCCCCCTAATACTGGTCATCATTTACTGTTTCCCAGGAGACACCAGAGGTCCCCTCAAGGGAATCAAAATTGAAATCAACTCTCCTATCTTGTCTAGGGGGTTGCTCACTGGAAACTGGAGCAGCATTCCTCCAAGGATAGTTGCTTCTTTTAACCCTTCCTTTCCGCAACTCCTGTGCCTATGCTTTTGGAGTGGGTGATCTTCGAGTAGATGGGGTAGGTGAGCTATCCCTCTTGCTCATATTCTCTCCTTGGTCTTGTGGATGGGACCGTGAAACATCCTGGGCTGTATACTCCTTACGTTCCTGCTCTTGAGCACTGGGACGCTTATTCTTAACAGCTGGAGTACTGGCAGGTGGAGAGCGAGACACAAATTCGTCAGTCTTCCGTGACATTTTTTCTACACTTGAAACAACAGTCGAATTTGAGCAGCTAGTTGTTCCACTGTTTGCCTCTCATCTTCATTCCAGGAGACAACTGCCAACGAACTGGCATACTTTGGTGGTGCACTTCATAGGAACTTTCGCCACATAACTCGTGTGCATTGAACTTCATCTGGGTCTCTGGCAAAATAGTCATTATAAATAATCTCCAGCACAGCTAACTCCCTCAAATATTGAATGCCTTTCTCCATGGTGGTCCACTTACTTGGGGGGCTTTTAATATCTTCCTTGGAGGGGTATCTTTCCTTCACACCCAAAAGAAGTCGTCTCCAGAAGCTGAGGGTTTGTGACGGTCTTCCCATGGCCTTATCAATGCCCCCGTCCCAGGACAAGGAGCCCAATTGCCTGCCTTCCTTGCTCTTTAAGTCCAAACTGTGGGCTCCATTTTCCCAGCATCCGAGCATCCAGGTGATAATGTGCTCACCTGGGCGACGCCTGTAATCTTTCAGCACGTCTCGCAGTTCACTCAGGGACAAGGACCGTCTGATTATCTCTGGCTCAAACTCTTCTTCCCTGTATGATATCCCTTGTTCATCTTCATCGCTAGTGCTGTGAACTGATACTCTGATTCAACAGCAATTGTATCAGTTGCCTCTGAGCATCCACAGTTGTAGCAGCAGCAGTCTGAGTTTGAGTGGACACAGCAACAATATCCACCGTCTTGGTATGAGTGTCCACAGTGATAACAGCAACAGTGTCAGCAGTCTGGGTATGAGTGTTCACAGCTGCAACAGGGACATCCACTACTAGAGTAGGAACAGCAACTGGTTCTGGCACAGCTGAGTTGTGTGTGTTCTCCAAATCTTTACAGGTAAAAAGCTCCTTGGACACCTGCTCATATTCTGTATGCCCCTCCTCACAGTTCACAAAAAAAAATTTTAAATCCAAGCCAAGGTGCAAACAAGGGAAAATAATACAAACATGGTAATTAGAACATTCCAAGTATTATTGTTAGAATCCATTAGAAGCACCTTGAATAAATGAGGGTAAGTGACATAGTGGGAGGAATGAAACATGTCAGTTTTTCCCATAAATTGAGTGCCATTATTAAGTTCTAGGAGAAAATGTGGAAGAGACAAAAAAGTCATGTACACATTCCAACCCAACTTAATAACCCCTGACAAAATCATATCATAAGCAAATCCCATCCAGTGCAGTAGCATGATAATTTTCATACATTTTCCACAGACGAGAAACACTATCACAGGACATACATGATGTAGATAAGAGAACATGTAATACTACCATACGAGCATATCAACCAACATTGTGCTCAGCAATCAGTTAGTGTCAGGAGTGTACACAAGGAGTTTAAACCCACTCTGTTCTATTTCAACCTCACAGGTCTCACGTTGGGTACCAATTAATGTCGTGGTTTTTCCCAGTCGGAGCAAAGGGGGAATACGGAGGGGATCGGAGAGGGAGAAAAAAAGTATAAGAGCCCGCGTAACTTCAAATAAGAACAATATACTAGTGAAAATTGAGGACGAACAACTATAACAAACAAAAAGGTATATTACAAAGAAAACTGCGGAGTTGCTCACCACCCGGGACCCGACCTAAGCGACGGCTCCAGACCGGCGACTGAGAGCTCGTGACCCTGGAAGAGAACTTCTTCAGGCTAGCCTCAACCTATATACCAGGCCTGACATTAGGATGGTATCGAATACTTGCTGGCCAGTCTGGGTTAGCTGTTCAGGCTGTATCCTTTCCTGGTTCCTCACGAGAATTAACTCTATCATGGCTAAAACTTGGACAGTCTATCAACCAACACTGTGTCACCGTTGCAGCTGCTTTCCTGTGGGAGCTATCTCCAATCCCGTGCACTTCTTCTGCTCTGCTCTCATTGAAAATACAGACTGTCAATGGAAGTTACGCCTCTGAGTCTGCGAGCTACAAGAAGGCAGGTACACAGAACCCACAGACAGTTGTACTTTTGTCCCCATATAATCTGTCAGCTAACAATGTGCCACCTTTACACTTACGTTTATGTGGGAGCTATCTCCAGACTCGTGCACTCTGCCTGCTCAGCTCACATTGAAAATACAGGCTGTCGGTAGAAGTTACGCCACTGTGTCTGGTAGCTAAAAGAAAGTAGGTATGCAGAGCTAGTCTACAGTTGTAGTAAGGTCCCCGTGTACCCTATCAGCCAGCACTGTGTCACCTTTGCAGCTGCTTTCCTGTGGGAGCTATCTCCAGTCCCGCGCACTTGACCTGCTAAAATCCCATTGAAAATACAGGCTGCCGGTAGAAGTTACAACCTCTGTATCGTCGAGCTACAAGAAAGCAGGTACGTAGACCCCAACTACAGTGGTATCAACTGGGTCGCCAAAAATGTTGACGGATTCGCATCGCGAAAAACTTATCTACACAGGAATGTAGATAAACAGGCACTTCTTTATTATGCAGCGCTGGGAAAATACAGGGGATAGCTCCTCCATAAGTGCTTCGTTGTTAATTACCATTTTCAGGGTTTTTATACAGCTCAAACAAAAGAATCACATTTGCCAACACAAGCATGCATAAAATGTCCATCTATCAATTTAGCCCTTCACCTTGATTGGTTCCCAACAAACACAAAATTTCCAAAATCACAGTGATTGGTCAAAACAAGATATCAGTCCCTTTGTTTTAGTAACAACTAAGGTAACAGCCAAGGTAACCTAAGGAATACATTTTCCAGGGTCTTGTAGTTAAGGTAACAGCAAAGGTAACCTAACAAAGACATTTCCCAGGGTCTCGTGGCTAACGTAAACACTAAGGTAACCTAACAAATACATTCATAGGGTCTCATTGCTAAGAAAAAAGGCCCCTATCAGGTGTGGTTTGTAACTCTTGCAGTTTGATCCTTATGTGATTCAAATGAATACTTACTTAATCAATAGGTGTTTGAGTTATTTGCAAGTGCTTAGCTAATTGATTGAACTATTACTAGCAGGTTAAGAAGTACTTGACAAGTGCTTGACATCATTGTGATGATAAGTTGTTTACTAAAATAATTGTGTATTTGCAACACCCATGTAGCCTATCAGCCAGCAATGTGCTACCTTTTCAGTTGGTTTCCTGTGGTAGTTTATTCCAATCCCATGCACTTGGCCTACTAATCACCCATTGAAAATACAGGCTGTCGATGGAAGTTACGCCTCTGCATCTCAGAGCTACAAGAAACTAGGTACGCCGACCCCACCTGCAGTGGTACGTAGGTCACAGTGTAGCTTATCATCCAGCACTGTGCCACCTTTGCAGCTGTTTTCCTCTGGGAGCTATCTCACATCTCGCGCACTTGGACTGCTTAGCTCTCATTAAAAACTAAAGGCTATTGGTGGAAGTTACGCCATTGCATCTGACAGGTATCAGAAAGGATTTAGGCAGATCTCACCTACAGTGATATGTAGGTTTTCGTGTAGCCTATAAGCAAGCACTGTGTCACCTTTACCTCTGCTCTCCTATGGGAGTTATCTTGGCCTGCTAAGCTCCCATTGAAAATACAGGCTGCAGTTAGAAGTTACGCAACTGCCTCTGGAAGCTACGAGAAAGCACGTACACAGACCCCACCTACAGTGGAAGGTTGATCCCATTGTAGCCTAACAGCCAGCACTTTGCCACCTTTGCAGCTACTTTCCTGTGGGTGCTATCTCCAGTCTCATGCATTTCGCCTGCTTAGCTCGTATTGAAAATATCCGCTGCCAGTAGAAATTACACCACTGCTTCTAGGAGCTACAAGAAAGTAGGTAGAAGTTACGTCACTGCCTCTTGGAAATACAAGAATGCAGGTACTCAGATCCCACCTTCAGTGATACGCAGGTCTCCATTTAGCCTATCAGCCATCACTGTGCCCCCCCTTGCAGGTTTTTCCTCTGGGAGCTATCTCCAGTCCTCCGCATCTGGCCTGCTCATCTCCTATTGAACATACAGTTAGCCAGTAGAAGTTACATCACTGCTTCTAGGAGCTACAAGAAAGTAGGTATGCAGACCGCACCTACAGTGGAACGTAGATCCCCATGTAGTCAATCAGTCAGCACTGTGTCACCTATGCAGCTGCTTTCCTGTGGGAACTATCTCCAATCCCGCGCACTTGGCCTGCTCAGTTCCCATTGAAAAAATACAGGATACCAGTAAAAGTTACGCCACTGACTCTGGGAGCTACAAGAAAGCAAAAAACGCAGAGCCCGCTGACAGTGCTACGTAGGTCCCGGTGTAGCCTATCAGCCAGAACTGTGCCACCTTCTGAGCTGATTTCCTGTTGGAGATATCTCTTTCCGGAACAACTGGCCTGCTCGACTCACTTTGAAAAAATACAGGCTGTTGATGGATGTTACGCCTCTGCATCTCGGAATTACAAGAAAGCAGGTGCACAGACCCCACCTACAGTGGTACGTAGGTCCCCATGTAGCTTATCAGCCAGTACTGTGCACCCTTTACAGCTGCTTTCCTGTTGGAGCTATGCCCAATCCCACACAATTGACATGCTCAGCTCCAATTTAAAATATAGGCTGCCGGTAGAAGTTACATCTCTGCGTCGTGGAGCTACAAGAAAGCAGGTACGTAGACCCCACCTACAGTGGTACGTAGGTCCTCATGTAGCCTATCAGCCAGCAGTGTTTCACCTTTTGTAGAGAAAAAATGTGGGAGTATGGACATGGGGTATAATGCTAGGTCCGTTGGGGCACGGCAGCCTGGGCTCTAGTTGTATAGATTTGATGCACAATCATGACCAGAGTCAGAGTCATGGTTAAAGCAGTTGTTGTCACATAGACAGCAGGATGCTTTGTATTCCCTAAAGTTTGGACTGTTCTTGGCTAAAGGGTATAAACAACTTCGAGGAAAAACAAGATATGAAAATATCAGGGAGCTTGCTTATCGCAGAAACCGCAAGTAGGATGAACATGAAAATGTAACCTATTAGCTGCTGTTGCTGAGCTAGCTTGAAGCCTGCAGTGTATATAATTTAGAGTCTGCTTTTAATAAAGTGAGGATTCCTGCTATCACTCACCCTGAGTAGGACTGGATTTATTCCCACCCAGTTGAGAATTGGAACCTAGGCTGAGTCGCATGAAGTAGGCTTAGAGCTTTTTTTTTAGGCTTCGAGCTGTTTTTTTTAGGCTTTGAGTTGATTTTTTAGGCTTCGAGCTGGTTTTCTTAGGGCAAGAGCCGAAAACTACGCGGCAAATGGCGCCCAACGTGGGACTCTCAGAGACTTTATGTCTCTGCATCTGAGAATTACAAGAAGGTACGCAGACATCACCAACAGTGGTAAGTAGTTCTCCCTGTAACCTATCAGCCAGCACTGTGTCACCTTTGCAGCTGCTTTCCTGTGGGAGCTATCTCCAACCACGCGCATTTGGCCTGCTCAGCTCCCCTTGAAAATACTGTATGTAGGTAGAAGTTATGCCACTGTGTCTGGGAGCTACATGAAAGAAGGTACGCAGACCCCAACTACAGTGGTACGTAGGTCCCCATGTAGACTATTAGTCAGTACTGTGCCACCTTTGCAGCTGCTTTCCTGTGGGAACTATCTTAAATCATGTGCACTTGGCCTGCTAAGCTCCCATTGAAAATACAGGCTGCCGGTAGAAGTTACGTCACTATGTCTGGGAGCTAAAAGAAGCAGGTACGCAGAGCCAACCTACAGTGGTACGTAGATTCCCATGTAGTCTATTAGTCAGTACTGTGCCACCTTTGCAGCTGCTTTCTTGTGGGAGCTACTTCTAATCCCGCGTCATTGGCCTGCTCAACTCCCATTGAAAAAGTATACGCTGTCGGTAGAAGTTACTCCAATGGTTCTGCAAGCTACAAGAAAGCAGGTATGCAGATACAACTTTCAGTGGAACGTAGGTCCCCGTGTAGCCTATCAGTCAACACTGTGCGACGCTTGCAGCTGCTTTCCTGTGGGAGCTATCTCCAATCCTGCGCACTTGACCTGCTAAGCTCCCCCTGAAAATACAGGCTGCCAGTAGAAGTTACGCCACTGCGTCTGGGAGCTACAGGAAAAGAGATACACAGACCGCACTTTTAGTGGTATGTAGGTCCCCGTGTAGCATATCAGCTAGCAATGTGTCACTGTTGCAGCTGCTTTCCTGTGGGCAATATCTGAAATTGACCTGCTCAGTTCCCATTTAAAATAAAGCCTGCTATTAAAAGTTATGCCACAGCCTCTGGGAGCTAAAAGAAAGCAGATACGCAGACACCACCTACAGTGGTATGTAGGTCCTTGTGTAGTCTGTCAGTCAGCACGGTGCCATTTCTGCTCCTGCTTTCCTTTGGGAGCTAGCCCCAATCCCGTGCACTTGGCCTGCTCATCTTTCTTTAAAAATATAGACTAATTGTAGATGTTACTCTACTGCGTCTGGGAGCTACAAGAAAGCAGGTATGCAGACCCCACTTTAAGTGGTACGTAAATCCCCGTGAAGCCTATCATCCAGCACTGTGCAAACTTTGCACCTATTTTTCGTGTGGGTGCTATTTCCAATCGAGTGTGCTTGGCCTGGTAATCTCCCATTGAAAAGACAGGCTGTCGGTAAATGTTACACCACTGCTACTGGGAGCTACATGAAAGCAGGTATGCAGACTCTATCTACAATGGTACTAAGGTCCCCATGTAGCTTTTCAGCCAGTACTGTGTCACCTTTGCAACTGCTTTCCTGAGGGAGCTATCCCCAATATCGTGCATTTGGCCTGCTCAGTTCCCTTTGAAAATAGTCTGCCGGTAAAAGTTACAGCACTGCGTCTAGGAGCTACAAGAAAGTAGGTATGCAGACCCCACCTACAGTGGAACGTAGGTCCCCGTGTAGCCTATCAGTCAGCACTGTTTAATCTTTACAGCTGCTTTCCTGGTTGAGCTATGTCTTTCTTGCACATTTGGCCTGCTAAAATTAAATTGAAAAAACACCGGCTACCGGTTGAAGCTATGTCACTGCGTCTAAGAGCTACAAGTAAGCAGGTGCGCAGATCCCACCTACAGAGTATGTAGTTCCCCGTGTAGCTTATCAATCAGCACTTTTCCACCTTTTTAGTTGCTTTCCCGTGTGAGCTATCTCCAACCCCACGCACTTTGCCTGCTCAGTTCCCATTGAAAAATAAAGGCTGCCGTTAGATGTTACATCACTGCCTCTGGGAGCTAAAAGAAAGAAGATAAGCAGATCCCACCTACAGTGGTACGTAGATCCCCGTGTAACCTAACAGCCAGCACTGTGCAACATCTGTAAACTGTTTTCCTGGGGGAGCTATATCTTTCCTGCGCACTTGGCCTCCTCAGGTCCCATTGAAAAAATACTGGCTACCGGTACAAGTTATGCCACTGTGTCTGGGAGCTACAAGAAAGCAGGTACGCAGACCCCACCTACAGAGGTACGTAGGTCTCCGTGTAGTCTATCAGTCAACACTGTACCAACTTTGCCGCTGCTTTCTTGTGAGAGCTATCTCTAATCCTGAGAAATTGGCCTGCTCAACTCTCACTGAAAAAAAACAGACTGTCGGTAGAATTTACGCCACTGCCTCTGGGAGCTACATGAAAGCTGGTATTCAGACCCCACCTACAGGGGTACGTAAATCTTCGGGTAGCCTATCAGTCAGCAGTGTGAAACCTTTCCCCCTGCTGTCCTGTGGGAACTACCTTTTTCCCGTGCACTTGGCCTGCTCAGCTGCCATTGAAAATACAAGCAGCTGGTAGAAGTTACGCCACTGCATCTGGAAGCAACAAGAAGGCACATATGTAGCCCCCACCTACAGTGGTTCGTTGATTCCCGTGTAACCTATCAGTCAGCACTGTTCTACTTTTGCAGCTGCTTTTCTGTGGGAGCTATCTCCAATCCCACACAATTGGCCTGCTCAACTCCCATTAAAAAAAAAAGCTGCTGGTAGAAGTTACGCCACTGCCTCTGGTAGTTAAAAGAAAGCAGGAACGCAGATCCCACATACAGTGGTACATAGATCCCCATGTAGTCGATCTTCCAGCACTGTGTCATTTTTGCAGCTGCTTTCCTGTGGGAGTCATGTCCAAACCCGCACACTTGGCCTGCTAAGCTCTCATTTGAAATACAGATTGACGGTAGAAATTATGCCACTGCTCCTGGGAGCTAAAAGAAAGCATGTAGACACAGCATACCTACAGTGGTACGTAAGTTCTTGTGTAGCCTATCTGCCAGCAGTGTGTTACCTTTGCAAATGCTTTCCTGTGAGAGTTATCTGCAGTTCTGCACACTTAGCCTGCTCAGCTCACATTTGAAATACGGACTGCTGGTAAAAGTTACATCACGGCGTCTGGGAGCTAAAGAAAAGCAGGTACGCAGACCCCACCTACAGTGGTATGTACGTCCCCGTGTAGACTATCAGTCAGCACTGCTCCACCTTTACAGCTTTTTTCCTGTGGGAGCTCTCTCCAATCCTGCACACTTGGCATGCTCAGTTCCCGTTTGAAATACAGGCTGTCGGTTGAAGTTACACCACTGTGACTGGGAGCTACAAAAAAAGAGGTATACAGACCCCACCTACAGTGGTAGGTAGATTTCCGTGTAGCCTCTCAGCCAGCACTGTGCCTACTTTGCAACGGCTTTCCTTTGGGACCTATCTCCAATCCCATGCACATTGCCTGCTCAATTCCAATTGAAAAAGTAAAGCTTGCCAGTATAACTTATGCCACTGCTTGTGGGAGCTACAAGAAAACAGGTACGCAGACCCCACCTACAGTGGTATGTAGGTCCCTGTATATCCTATCAGTCAGCACTGTTCCACTTTTGCAACTGCTTTCCTTTGGGAGCTATCTCCAGTTTCACGCACTTGGCCTGCTCATCTCCCATTGAAAATACAGGTTGTCGGTACAAGTTACGTCACTGCGTCTGCAAGCTACAAGAAAGGAGGTACGCAGACCCCACCTACAGTGGTACATAGGTCCCCATGTAGCCTATCAGTCAGAACCCTGCCACCTTTGAAACTGCTTTCCTGTAGGAGCTATCATCAACCCCGCACATTTGGCCTGCTCAGCTCACATTGAAAAAAAACAGGCTGCCGGAATATGTTACACCACTGTGTCTGGGAGCTACAAGAAAGCAGGTAAGAAGACTGAACTTACAGTGATAATTAGGACCCCAGGTAGCGTATCAGCCACCACTTTACCACTTTTGTAGCTGCTTTCCTGTGGGAGTTAATTCCAATCCCGTGCACTTGGCCTCCTCAGCTCCCATTGAAAATACAGGCTGCCGGTAGAAGTTATGCCACTGCATCTAGGAGCTACAAGAAAGCAGGTACGCAAACCCCACCAACAGTAGTACGTTGTTCCCCATCTAGCCTATAAGCCAGCACTGTTCCAACTTTGCTGCTTCTTTCCTGTGGGAGCTATCTCCAATCCCGCCCACCAGGCCTGCTCAGCTCCCCTTGAAAATACAGACTGCCATTAGAAGTTACGCCACAGAGTCTGGGAGCTACAAGAAAGAAGGTACTCACACTGCACCTAAAATAGTAAGTAGGTATCCGTGTAGTTGATTATAGAATCATAGAATCATAGAATGTTAGGGGTTGGAAGGGACCTTTAGAGTTCGTCTAGTCCAACCTTTCTTCAGAAGTAGATTCACCTAGATCAGGTTGCATATAAACATGTCCACGCGGGTCTCAAAGACCTCCAAGGAAGGAGACTCCACAGTCCCCCTGAGCAAGCTGTTCCACTGCTCCGTCACTCTCATGGTGAAATAGTTTTTCTTATGTTTAAATCAAACTTTTTATGTTCCAGTTTCATCCTATTACCCCTTGTGCTGTTACTATCTACTATAGAAAAGAGGGATGTCCCAACCTCCTGACACCTACCCTTTAGATATTTATAAATGTTAATAAGACCACCCCTCAATCTCCCCTTCTCCAGACTAAATAGCCCCAGTTCCCGCAGTCTCTCCTGGTATGAAAGATGTTCCATACCCTTGATCATCTTGACTCTCTCCAGCAGTTCCCTGTCCCTCTTGAGCTGAGGAGCCCAGAACTGGACACAGTACTCCAGATGAGGCCTCACCAGGGCACAGTAGACGGGGAGAAGAATCTCCCTCTACCTCCTGGCCACACTCTTCTTGATGCATCCCAGAATGCCATTGACCTTCTCGGCCACGAGGGCACATTGCTGGCTCATATTTAGTTTATTATCAATCAGAACTCCCAGGTCTCTCTCTGCAGAGCTGCTCTTCAGCAGTTCGACCCCCAGCCTGTACTGGTGCATGGGGTTGTTACTTCCCAGATGCAGGACTCTGCACTTGTCCTTGTTGAACCTCAAGAGGTTCCTTTCTGCCCAACTCTCAAACCGGTCAAGATCCCGCTGAATGGTAGCACAGCCTTCTGGAGAATCAGCCAGTCCTCCCAGTTTGGTGTCATCAGGGAACTTGCTGAGGGTACACTCTATCCCCTCATCCAGGTCGTTGATGAAGATGTTGAACAAGACTGGCCCCAGAATCGATCCCTGTGGAACTCCACTGGCCACAGGCCTCCAACTCGACTCCGTGCCAGTGATCACCACCCTCTGGGCTCTGTCATTCAGCCAGCTCTCGATCCACCTCACTGTCCACTCATCCAAGCCACACTGCCTGAGCTTTCTCATGAGGATGTGGTGGGAGACAGTGTCAAAAGCCTTGCTGAAGTCAAGGTAGATGACATCCGCTGCTCTCCCCTCATCTAGCAAGTCGGTTATGCACTCATAGAAGGATATTAGGTTAGGCAAACTGGATTTCCCCTTGGTGAAGCCATGTTGACTCCCTCTTATTATCATCTTATCCTTCATATGTTCAGTGATAACATTCAAGATGAGTTGTTCCATCACTTTTCCAGGGATGGAGGTGAGGCTGACTGGCCTGTAGTTTCCTGGGTTGTTCTTCCTGCCCTTTTTGAAGATTGATGTGACATTGGTCTTTTTCCATTCCTCGGGCACCTCACCTGTCCTCCATGATTGTTCAAAAATGATGAAGAGAGGCTTAGCAATAACATCAGACAGCTCTCTCAGCACTCTAGGATGCATCCCATGAGAATCCATTTACTTATGAGCCTTAAGCTTCTCCAACAAGTCTTTAACCTCTTCCACCTAGGGCAAGTCCTCTGCTGTCCTGGCCATCCTGTTATCCTTGCCGGACTGGGCTTCCCGAGGGTCAGCCTTGGCCGTAAAGATTGAAGCAAAGAGCACATCCAGTACTTCAGACTTCTCTGCATCCTCAGACACAAAGGCATCCTCTGTGTTCAGCAGCCGGACCACATTACCCCTCACCATCCTTCTGCTGCTGATGTACTTGAAAAATGCCTTATTACTGTCTTTAACATCCCTGGCTAAATTCAATTCTAGAAGGGCTCTAGCCTTCCTACTTGCACCCCTGCATGCCTTGGACAATGTTCCTATACTCTTCCCAAGAAGCCAGCCCCTGTTTCCACCTCTCATAGATGGCTGCTTTCTGCCTGAGTTGTCCCAGCAGATCCTTGCTCATCCATGGAGGCCTCCTACCTCTTTTTTCCTCCTTTCTTGCGCATTGAGACACGCTGATCCTGAGTTTAAAGGAAGTGATGCTTGAAGATTTACCAGCTCTCATTGGCACTTCTACCATCTAGAATCATATCCCATGAGATTCGTCCAAGTAGATCTTTGAAGAGGCCAATGTCGGCTTGCCTGAAATCCAGGGTCGTGGTCCTGCTTTGTGTTCTCCCCCTTCCACATGGGATCTTGAACTCTACCATCTCGTGGTCACTGCAGCCGAGGTTGCCTCCAACCTTCACATCCCCAACCAGGCCCTCTCTATTCGTCAGTACCAGATCCAGCAGCATACCCCCTCCTTGTTGGTTCGTCGACCAACAGGAAGTTGTCGACAACAATCTGTAGGAACCTCCTGTACTGCGTGTGCTTGACCTTGGGGCTATCCAAGCAAATATCAGGGTGGTTGAAATCTCCCATGAGGACCAGGGACTGTGATCGTGAGGCAACTCACAGTTGTTTGTAGAAGGGCTGTGGTAGATTGAGCCTGGCTGGATGCCAGGTGCCCACCACATTGCTTTATCCCCCACCTCCTCAGCAAGCCAGGGAAGGGGAGAAAATAAGATGGGAGTCTCGTGGGTTGAGATAAAAGCAGTTTAATAAAGAAGCAGCAAAGCCGCGCGCGCGGGAAGCAAAGCAAAAGCAGATAAAGTTGTTACTCTCTACTTCCCATCAGCAGCGATGTCCGGCCACCTCCCGAGAAGCAGGGCTTCAGTACGCATAGCGATTGCTTTTGGAAGGCCAGAAATGAATCTCGCCTCTCCTTCCTGCTCTTCTCCCCCAGTTTATTTTACTGAGCTGACGTCATATGGTATGGAATATCTCCTTGGTCAGCCTGGGTCAGCTGTCCTGGCCATAGTCCCTCCCAAGATCATGCCCACCCACAGCTATTGGTGAAGGTGGGGGAAGGAATGCTGGAGGGACAGCCCTGATGCTGTGTGAGCGGTAGTCATAATATTGATATCAACAGTAAGCACAGCATTGCAGGACCTGCTGTGGAAAATCACTACCATCCCAGACCCACTACAAGGCCTCATCCACATCCTCCTCCTGATCAGGTGGCCTGTAGTGGACTTCTACAACAATATCACCTGCCTTGCCCTGGCCATTAGTTTTTTCCATAAGAACTCTGCTCACTCCTCATCCCACCCAGGAACAGTTCAGTACACATTTATTGCTCTCTCACACAGAGCCACTCCAACTCCATGCCTTGTCAGTCCGTTTTTCCTGAACAATACATAATCTTCCATGGCTGTACTCCAGTCATAGCAGCTGTCCCACCACGTCTCTGTGACCGCAATGAGGTCAGAGTCGACATCTGAACCCACATCTCCAGTTCCTCCTGCTTATTCACCAGGCTGCGTCCATTGGTTTAGAGGAAGTCCATGGGCTTACTCAAACACACAGGTTCCCCTGGGCAATTGCAGGAGGTTCCTTCCTGGCTTGGCTCTTTCCCAGGGTGGTCAGACGCCTTCTGTATCTAAGCCCAGAGAGCAGATGAAGGTCACTTATAATTGTGTTCTCTGTCCTGCCATGCTTCCCAGCTAGAGGGGACAGCTTGTTCTGTTTTGCTTCTCCCCCCACCCCCCAAGTCCCTTAGTTCAAAGTTTTTCAACCAACACTATAACACCTTTGCAACTGCTTTCCTGTGGGAGCTATCTCCAATCCCGCATACATTCCCAACTCAGCTCCCATTTGAAATACATGCTGCCGGTAGAACTTACAGCACGGCATCTGGGAGGTACGAGAATGCAGACCCTACTACAGTGGTAAGTATGTCCCCGTGTACCATATCAATCAGCACTGTGTCACATTTTCAGATGCTTTCCTGTGGGAGCTATCTGCAATCCCGCACACATAGCCTTCTCAGCTACCATTTGAAATACAGGTTGGCGTTTGAAGTTACACCACAGTCTCTGGGAACTGCAAGAAATCAGGCACGCAGACCCCAACTACAGTGATACGTAGGTCCACGTGCAACGTATTAGCCAGCACTGTGTCACCTTTGCAGTTGCTTTCCTATAAGAGTTTTCTCCAATGCCGCGCGCTTGGCCTGCTCAGCTCCCATTGAAAAAATACAATCTGCCAGTAGAAGTTACGCCACTGTCTCTGTGAACTACAAGAAAGCAGGTACGCAGACCTGACCTACAGTGGTACGTAGGTCCCCGTGTGCCCTATCAGCAAGCACTGTTCCACCTGTGCAGTGATGTCCTGTGGGAGTTATCTCCAATCCCACATACATTCCCAGCTCAGCTCCCATTTGAAATACATGCTGCCGGTAGAACTTGCAGCACGGCATCTGGGAGGTACAAGAAAGCAGGTACGTGGTAGATAGGTCCCCATGTAGCCTATCAGCCAACACTGTGCCACCTTTGCAGCTACTTTTGTGTGGGAGCTATCACCTATCCCGCACACTTGAAAAAATATAGGCTACTGGTAGAAGTTACGTCTCTGCATCTGGGAGCTGTTCCACTTTTGCAACTGCTTTCCTTTGGGAGCTATCTCCAGTTTCACGCACTTGGCCTGCTCATCTCCCATTGAAAATACAGGTTGTCGGTACAAGTTACGTCACTGCGTCTGCAAGCTTCAAGAAAAAAGGTACGCAGACCTCACCTACAGTGGTACGTAGGTTCCTGTGTAACTTAACAGCCAACACTGTACCATTTTTACAGTTGCTTTCCTGTTAAAGCTGTCTCCAGTCCCGCACATTTGGCCTGCTCAGCTCCCATTGAAAACACAGGCTGTCGGTAGAAGTTACATCACTGTGTCTGGGAGCTACAAAAAAGCAGGTACGCAGAACCAACCTACAGTGATACTTAGGTACCCGCATAGTCTATCAGCAAGCACTGTTCCACATTTGCAGTTGCTTTTCTTTGGGAGCTATCTCGAATCCCACGAACTTGACCTACTCAGCTACCTTTGAAGAAATACAGGTTGCTGGTAGAAGTTATGCCACTGCGTCTGGGAGCTATAAGTAAGCAGGTACGCAGACCCCATCTACAGTGGTACGTAGGTCCCCATATGGCCTATCAGCCAGCACTGTGCCACCTTCTCAGATGCTTTCCTGTGGGAGGTATCTACAGTCCCGCGTATTTGAGCTCCAAAGGTCCTATTGAAAAAATACAGGCTGCTGGTGGAAGTTACTCCACTGTGTCTGGGAACTACAAGAAAGCAGATACGCATATAAAACCTACAGTAGTACATAGTTCTTAGTATAGTCTATCAACCAGCACTGTGCTACCTTTGCAACTGCTTTATTGTGGGAACTATCTGCAATGTCACACATTTGGCCTGCTTAGTTCCCATTGAAAAAATGAGTCTGCCATTAGAAGTTACGTCACTGCCTCTAAGAGCTACAGAAAAACAGGTACGCAGACCGGACCTACAGCAGTGTATAGATCCCCGTGTAGCCTATCAGCACGCACTATGCCACCTTTGCAACTACTTTTGTTTGGGAGCTATCTCGAATCCCGTGCATTTGACCTGCAAAGCTCACATTTAAAAATACAGGCTGTCGGTGGAAGTTACTCCACTGCGTCTGGGATCTACAAGAAAGCAGGTATGCAGACCCCACCTGCAGTGGTACGTAGGTCCTCGTGTGGTCTATCAGCCAGCACTGTGCAACCTTTGCAGCTCCTTTCCTGTAGGAGCTATCACCTCTCCCGCACACTTTGTCTCCTCAGCTCCCATTGAATAAATACAGGCTGCTGATAGAATCTACGCCACTGTTTCTGGGAGCTAGAAGAAAGCAGATACGCAGATCCCACCTACAGTGGTAAGTAGGTCATCGTGTAACCTATCACCCAGCACTGTGCCACCTCTGCTGCTGCTTTCCTGTGGAAGCTATCTCCAATCCTGCATACATTCCCAGCTCAGCTCTCAATTGAAATACAGGTTGCCGGTAGAAATTACATTAGAGTCTCTTGGAAGGTTCGAGAAAGCAGGTACGAAGACCCCACCTACAGTGGTAAGTACATCACCGGGTAGCCTATCTACTAGCACTGTGCCACCTTTGCATCTGCTTTCCTATGGGAGTTATCTCCAGTCCCATGCACTTGGACTGCTCAGCTCCCAATGAAAAAATACAGGCTGCCGGTAGAAGTTATGTAACTGCGTCTGGAAGCTACAAAAAAGCAGGCACACAGATCCCACCTACAGTGGTACGTAGGTCCCCATGTAGTCTATCAACCAGCATTGTGCAACATTTGCAGCTACTTTTCTGTTCAAGCTATCTCCAATGCCATACACTTGGCCTGCTCAGCTCCAATTGAAAAAATACAGGCTGCCAGTGGAAGTTACTCCACTGCATCTGGGAGCTACAAGAAAGCAGGTTCTCATAGCTCACCTACAGTGGTGCGTAATTCCCCGTGCAGTCTGGTACGTATCTGGTACAGCAGCACTCAGTGGTGGTGTCACTTCATTCAGGCCATGATAGTCTACTGTTAACTTCCACCCTCCATCAGATTTTTTCACAAGCCATATGGGACTATTAAATGAAGAATGAGTTTTGCTAATTACTCCTTGAGCCTCCAGTTCATGAATCAACTCACTGATGGGAGCCCGGGAATCTTGGTTCATGCGATATTGCCTCCGGTGCACCGTCCTGGTAGCAATTGGTACCTGTTGCTCTTGAACTTGCAGCAATCCCACAAAAAAAAGGGTCTTCTGATAGGCCAGGTAAATTAGAGAGTTGTTTGATTTTCTCTGTATCTACAGTGGCTATACCAAAAGCCCATCGATACCCCTTGGGGTCTTTGAAGTACCCTCTCCTGAGGTAATCTATGCCAAGAATACAAGGGACCTCTGGACCAGTCACAACGGGGTGTTTTTCCCATTTGTTCTTTTTTAAGCTCACTTCAGCCTCTAAGACAGATAACTCTTCACATCCTCCTGTCGCTCCAAAGATCCAGACAGAATCTGTGCCTCTATACGTTGATGGCATCGATGTACACTGTGCCCCTGTGTCTACTAAGGCTTTATACCTTTGTGGGTTTGATGTGCCAGGCCATCGACCCCACACAGTCCAGTAGATTCGGTCATCCCTTTCCTCATTCTTGCTGGAAGCAGGGACCCTCTATTTCTGTTCTTCATCAGAGTATCTGCTATCTAATCCTTGCAATTGTAGACCTGAAGTCTCCTCATTGGCATTGAAGTAAGTGGTTGTAGTTCTTCTATGTCTTGGAGATTGCTGATTGAACTCTTTTGTTCTGTCAGGTACTATACTAACAGTCCTCTTGGGTGGTCCTTTTCTAACAGCTGTCTTCCCCCTTAGTTCACATACATACGCTTCCAACTTAAAAGTTGTTCATTTCGTGGTGTATTCCTGTGTCTAGGACTTCCTTTTCCCTTAGTTGGGGCAGTAGATGACCGAATTCTTGGGGCATTTCTGACAGTCAGGCCATCATTCCACACTGGTGAGGAGGTGCCGAGACTCTCTTCATAGTTTTGTAACCAAGAAGATATTCTCTCCACTTTTGGTATATCCATGTCTGGGTGATACACCATTGCCAAGATATTAGAATATGTAGCTGGGGCACTCTGAATCACTTTTCTCATCATGGCCTGTGTACACTTGACATCATCTGGATCTGTGGAGGCCTCAGCATTATCTAGATCACCATAGATGACTTCTAGCACAGCTTACTCCCTTAGGTATTGGATGTCTTCATCTGCTCTAGTCCACTTTCCTCGGGCATTTACAAGATCTTCCTGGAATGGGTATCTTGCCCATACACTTGAGAGGAACCGTTTCCAGAGGCTGCAAATTGAGGTCTTCTTTCCAATGCCTCTATCAATTCCCTGGTCCCTAGCAAGAGATCCCAGCTGTTGGGCTTCTCTACCTTCCAATTGCTGACTGTCAGCCCCGTTATCCCAAAATCAGAGCAGCCAGGAACCAATTCTCTCACCTGGCTGGCAACTGTAATTGTTGCAGATACACAATTATTTTAGTTAACAAGTTATTATCACAATAAGTAGTCAAGCAGTTGTTAAGCACTTTTTAACCACCTAGTAATAGTTCAGTGTGGTAGTTTGAGCCTGGCTGGATGCCAGGTGCCCACCACACCGCTTTATCCCCCACCTCCTCAGCAAGCCAGGGAAGGGGAGAAAATAAGATGGGAGTCTCGTGGGTTGAGATAAAAGCAGTTTAATAAATAAGCAGCAAAGCCGCGCGCGCGGGAAGCAAAGCAGAAGCAGATAAAGCTGTTACTCTCTACTTCCCATCAGCAGCGATGTCCGGCCACCTCCCGAGAAGCAGGGCTTCAGTACGCGTAGCGGTTGCTTTGGGAAGGCCAGAAATGAATCTCGCCTCCCCTTCCTGCTCCTCTCCCCCAGTTTATATTACTGAGCTGATGTCATATGGTATGGAATATCTCCTTGGTCAGCCTGGGTCAGCTGTCCTGGCCATAGTCCCTCCCAGGATCATGCCCACTCACAGCTATTGGTGAAGGTGGGGGAAGGAATGATGGAGGGACAGTCCTGATGTTGTGCAAGTGGTAGTCATAATATTGATATCAACAGTAAGCACAACACTGCAAGAGCTGCTGTGGAAAATCACTATCGTCCCAGACCCACTACATTCAGTCAATTAGCTAAGCACTTGCAAATAACTCAAACACCTATTGATTAAGTAAGTATTCATTTGGATCACATAAGGATCAAACTGTGGTAGTTTGAGCCTGGCTGGATGCCAGGTGCCCACCACACCACTTTATCCCCCACCTCCTCAGCAAGCCAGGGAAGGGGAGAAAATAAGATGGGAGTCTCGTGGGTTGAGATAAAAGCAGTTTAATAAAGAAGCAGCAAAGCCGCGCGCGCGGGAAGCAAAGCAGAAGCAGATAAAGCTGTTACTCTCTACTTCCCATCAGCAGCGATGTCCGGCCACCTCCCGAGAAGAAGGGCTTCAGTACGCGTAGCGGTTGCTTTGGGAAGGCCAGAAATGAATCTCGCCTCCCCTTCCTGCTCCTCTCCTCCAGTTTATATTACTGAGCTGACGTCATATGGTATGGAATATCTCCTTGGTCAGCCTGGGTCAGCTGTCCTGGCCATAGTCCCTCCCAAGATCATGCCCACCCACAGCTATTGGTGAAGGTGGGGGAAGGAATGCTGGAGGGACAGCCCTGATGTTGTGCAAGCGGTAGTCATAATATTGATATCAACAGTAAGCACAGCACTGCAGGAGCTACTGTGGAAAATGACTACCATCCTAGACCCACTACAGTCTCCACCCCTTATTCCATACCATTTATGTCATGCTCAGACAAACCATCTTAACAATCCATATACATTCTTATATACTCTCATTAACCAGTACCCCCACTCTTCAACAGACAAACATCATTCTTGTATTCCCTCTTGCATCTTGCATCAAACAAACAAACAACATTCTTATATCTTTCATCCTCTGTAGATGTTCACTGGAGCAGGTCATAACTTCTGTCTCATCCATCAAGATGGATATCCAGGCCAGGGGAAACAGTATGTTCAGTGTTGGGCACCAGCACCGGCTTGGTTTGTCCACTTGTCCGGTTTTTCTTGCAAAGTTCATCTACAACAGATAACTCACATAACAGGTTATTTTTCCCCCAAGGTTAAGTCTCCTTGAGGTACACATCGAGTTTCCCCATCCTTTCTCATCACCCACCAAGTACACCCAGGCCCTTGAGCAAAGACAATTCCACGAATGGGTTTGCCTTTTCCCATGGGAGGTGCAACCCATACTGCCTTCCCCAGCCATTTCCCTGGGTGCACTACGGGGACCTTGTCTCCTCCCACAGTATGTAGTGGTTTTGTTTGGGCAGGACCAGGACGGTTAGTTGAACCTCTGCTATTGACCAGCCAAGTGGCTTCTGCTAAATTTTTATCCCACTGCTTCCATGCCCCATTGCCCAGTGCTCTCAACATGGTCTTTAGTAACCCATTATATCTCTCAATCTTTCCAGAGGCTTGTGGGTGATAGGGGATGTGGTATATCCACTCAATGTCATGTTTCTTTGCCCAGGAGTTTATGAGATTATTCTGAAAATGAGTTCCATTATCTGATTCAATTCTTTCTGGAGTGTCGTGTCGCCACAAAACTTGCCTTTCAAGACCCAAGACAGTATTTCGGGCAGTGGCGTGGTTTACAGAGTATGTTTCCAACCAACCAGTAGTTGCTTCCACCATGGTGAGTATATACTGCTTGCCTTGATGTGTTCGTGGTAGTGGTCCAACATAGTCAATTTGCCAGGCCTCACCATACTGAAAACCCAGCCATCGGCCTCTGTTCCAGGGAGACTTGATTCGTGTGACTCGCTTGATTGCAGCACACGTTTCACATTCTTGGGTGAGCTGTGTAATGGCTTCCATGGTCAAGTCCACCCCTCGATCACGAGCCCATCTATATGTTGCATCTCTTCCCAGATGTCCTGATGTTTCATGGGCCCATCGAGCCCATGAAGTCTCCTCATTGGCATTGAAGTAAGTGGTTGTAGTTCTTCTATGTCTTGGAGATTGTTGATTGTCCTCTTTTGTTTTGGCAGCCACTCTGCTGACAGCCCTCTTGGGTGGTCCTTTTCTAACAGCTGTCTTCCCCCTTAGTTCACGCACACGCGCTTCCAGCTTAAAAGTGGGTTCACCATCCCACTTCCTCATATCCTCTCCTTGGCCACGCAAAAAGAGCCAGAGTTCATTTCGCGGTGTACTCCTGCGTCTGGGACTTCCTTTTCCCCTGGTTGGGGCAGTGGATGACTGAATTCTTGAGGCAGATCTGACAGTCAGGCCATCATCCCACACTGATGAGGAGGTGCAGAGGCTCTCTTCATAGTTCTGTAACCAAGAAGATACCCTTTCCACTGTTGGTATGTCCATGTCTGGATGATACACCATTGCCAAGATATTAGAATATGTAGCTGGGGCACTCTGGATCACTTTTCTCAACATGGCCCGTGTACACTGGACATCGTCTGGATCTGTGGAGGCCTCAGCATTATCTAGATCACCATAGATGACTTCCAACACAGCTAATTCCCTTAGATATTGGATCCCTTCATCAGCTCTAGTCCACTTTCCTCGGGCATTTACAAGGTCTTCCTTGAATGGGTATCTTGCCCGTACACTTGAGAGGAGTCGTTTCCAAAGACTACAAATTGAGGTTTTCTTTCCAATGCCTCTGTCAATTCCCCGGTCCCTAGCAAGAGATCGTAGCTATTGGGCTTCTCTGCCTTCCAATTGTTGACTGTCAGCCCCGTTATCCCAGCATCGGAGCAGCCAGGCACCAATCCGCTCACCTGGCTGGCGACAGTAATCTTTTCGCATATCTCTAAGTTCTGTTGAGGCGAGGGACCGAGTAGTTTCCATTTCCTTTTCGATTTCTTTCACTTCTTCTCCTGATCTCCTTACCGAAGGACCAGTTTCTTCTTCTAGCCTTTCCTCTTCCTCCTCTTCTGCCCTTACTAATCGATGATATGGACTTGACCTCCTTATCCACTTCTTCTTTTTCACTACTGGGGCAACCACTGTGGTTGTTGTTTGGTTCCCTGACTCAACCATGGTAGTCTCAGGTATAGTTTGAATTTCCACCTCGGCCATAGTTCTCTGAGAGGGCTGGACTGCGACTGACTCAACTATGTTGGTCTCAGGTACCGTTTGAGTTTCCATTTCAATCATAGTTCTCTGAGAGGACTGGAATGCAGCTCGGTAGGCAGAGGCTAGGCCCCAGTATAGTGCCTGAACCTGATGGGCCTCATTAGGGTAGGTAAGACACCCTTCTATCAGGTAGCGTGTCAGTAAAGCAGGGTTTTTTATCTGTTCAGATGTAAAATCCCAGGTTACAGGAGGTGATAACCGTCCTAGGAATTTGCCTAAATTCATCCACATACCCTGCCACCCAGGGACTGGCCGCTTCAGGGGGCATTTTAACATGTTTCCATCGCAAATTTGTACTCTCTGATACCCAGATGACTCCAGATTCCACAAGATATATAATATACCAACCATGTTAATTAGTAATATTAAAACTCTTGTATAAGGGTAACTAAGGACCTGGGAAGTCTGTGTAACAAAATTGTCTAGATCAGTCCGAGCTGAGGAGAAAGAGGTGCTTTGCCCCATGGCCTCCACAAGATAGCTCCCACAGCACACTAAATTCATCAGTAACAGAATGAGACTTGCTATTATTATTTGGGCCATCATGTTCCCAGGCCCTTTCATCCTTTTCACAAAATTACATAGCCAGCTTAGCAAAGCTATTAAGGTTAAAGCACAGCAGATAGTCAATGTTAGTAGCATCGTGTTCCCAAACATTAGAAAGTGTAAGATAAGCTGAATAACAGCAAGGCTCCGTGACCAGCACGGGAACTTTGCAGTCATTGTGCTTACTGTAATTGCAATGGAGCTAATGTAAAACTGCTATTATCGTGCCCCACGTTGGGCGCCAAAAGGGCTGTGGTAGTTTGAGCCTGGCTGGATGCCAGGTGCCCACCACACCACTTTATCCCCCACCTCCTCAGCAAGCCAGGGAAGGGGAGAAAATAAGATGGGAGTCTCGTGGGTTGAGATAAAAGCAGTTTAATAAATAAGCAGCAAAGCCGCGCGCGGGAAGCAAAGCAGAAGCAGATAAAGCTGTTACTCTCTACTTCCCATCAGCAGCGATGTCCGGCCACCTCCCGAGAAGCAGGGCTTCAGTACGCGTAGCGGTTGCTTTGGGAAGGCCAGAAATGAATCTCGCCTCCCCTTCCTGCTCCTCTCCCCCAGTTTATATTACTGAGCTGACGTCATATGGTATGGAATATCTCCTTGGTCAGCCTGGGTCAGCTGTCCTGGCCATAGTCCCTCCCAGGATCATGCCCACTCACAGCTATTGGTGAAGGTGGGGGAAGGAATGCTGGAGGGACCGCCCTGATGTTGTGCAAGCGGTAGTCATAATATTGATATCAACAGTAAGCACAGCACTGCAGGAGCTGCTGTGGAAAATCACTACCGTCCCAGACCCACTACAAAGAGTTACATACCACACCTTATAGGGACCTGTTTCCTTAGCTAGGAGACCCTGGTGAATGTATTGATTAGGTTTCCTTAGCTGTTACCTTAACTACAAGACCCTGTTAAATGTATTGGTTAGGTTACCTTGGTTGTTACCTTGGTTGTTACCTTGGTTGTTTTTGCTAAAACAAAGGGACTGATATCTTTTTTTGACCAATCATTGTGATTTTGGAAATTTTGTGTTTGTTGGGAACTGATCACAGTGAAGGGCTAAATGGATAGATGGACATTTTATGCATTCTTGTGTTGGCAAATGTGATTATTTTGTCTGAGCTTTATAAAAACCCTGAAAATGGTTACTAACAAGGAAGCATGTATTGAGGAGCTATCCCCCGTGTTTTCCGAGTGCTGCATAATAAAGTGCCTGATTATCTGCATTCCTGTGTAGATAAGTTTTTCGCAATTGCGGATCCGTCAACAGTTTTGGGGACCCAGATGGGACATTGAGAGTGAGACTGGACGGGATCGGATGTTGATCGAACTCCAGTCGGCACGGAAGAATTCCCGGGGAGGACCATCGCCTGCGACCCTTACAGCTTCTTCTCAACGGTCCCTAAAGTGGTAAGGCACTTCTAATCGGTTGCAGGTAGAACCTGGTGAACTACTCTGTAAGTCGCTGTGTCGGAGACCCCGCTTGGTTGCGCCCAGGGAAAGCCCAAAGGAGCCTGACAATAAGACGGAGCAAATTTCCACTTGGTTGGGCTAGAGGATCCTCGTATTGGTATTGGTATTGATATTGATATTGGTATTGGTATTGGAATTGGTATTGGTACTGGGAGCCTAGGCGCCAACCGTAATTTGAACGCGAAAGCGATCGCACGGTTAGCATTGGTATTGGAGCCCGTAAGTCGGACAAAGTGATCGCAGCGTTGACATTGGTATTGGTATTGGTAATTGGTATAAGTGGGCCCACATAAGCATATGGTAAGGTCCCTCTTGGTTTTGGTTTGTACATTGATTTGTACATTGGTTTGTATCTTGCTTTGTACATTGCTTTTTGTATATATATGCATATTATTGTATATTGTGTTGTGAGCTTCCTGTGTGTGTGTGATTGAGACCTGCAATTGAGCACAAAGCGAGTGCGGAGCTTTGATCTGCGGTTCTGTGATCCTGTGAGGGGTGCAACTGGAGAGAAACAGAAACGAAGCGAAAGAACGAAATGATTGTTGAGAAACTAATTGTAACTAAAAGGTTTTTTAAATCGTAAACAAAGTACTTGAGAATTCACCCATTGGGTGCCTGGTAGCACCATGGAAGGAATTTAAGGGTGATTTTCGTAAAGATCAACTTACAGAGTACTGTAATCGTGTGTACAAATATTGAACTGTGCCTTTAAGTGTCTGTGTTTGAAGGACACCATAATTTTTGGCTATGGCATCTAAGTGGTCAAACCCGTTTTGGGGAGGAAATTCTAACAATAAGGGCCCTGTGCCAAAAACCTATCCTTTAGGCTACCTTTTTGCTCACTGGAGAGAAATACATAATGATTTGTGTAAAAAGCAGCTTCATGAATATTGCAATCATATGTGGCCAATGTATGCTCTAGATGATGAGGAATTGTGGCCTCTGAATGGAATACTAAGTTATAATACTATCTTGCAATAAATGTTGTTTTATAAGAGCAAGGAAAAGTGAGATAAAGTCCAATATGTAGATCTGTTCTTTTATTTAGGAGAAAAATCTGAACGGCAGAAAGAATCATATGGTATGGAATATCTCCTTGGTCAGCCTGGGTCAGCTGTTCTTTCCGTGGTCCCTCTAAAGATTTTGCTCATCCACAGCTATTGGTGAAGGTGAGGAAAGAAATGCTGGAGGGACAGCCCTGATTCTGTGCAAGCAGTAGTCATAATATGGATATCAACACTAGGCACAGCACTGCAAGAGCTGCTGTGGAAAGTCACTAACCATCCCAGACCCACTTCTGGAGGCCAAGTGTGCAGGACTGGAGATAGCTCCCAGATGGCTGCTTTCTGCCCGAGTTGTCCCAGAAGATCCTTGCTCATCCATGGAGTCCTCCTACCACCTTTTCCTCCTTTCTTGTGCAGTGGGACACACTGATCCTGAGTTTAAAGGAAGTGGTGCTTGAAAATTTACCAGCTCTCATTGGAACTTCTATCATCTAAAATCATATTCCATGAGATCTGTCCAAGTAGATCTTTGAAGAGGCCAAAGTCGGCTCGCCTGAAATCCAGGGTCACGGTCCTGCTTTGTGTTCTGCCCCTTCCACACAGGATCTTGAACTCTACCATCTCGTGGTCACTGCAGCCGAGGTTTCCTCCAACCTTCACATCCCCAACCAGGCCCTCTCTATTCATCGGGACCAGGTCCAGCAGAACACCCCCTCCTTGTTGGTTCCTCGGTCATCTGCGACAGGAGGTTTTCGTCAAACAATCTGTAGGAACCTCCTGGACTGCATGTGCTTGGCTGGGTGTCTATCCCAGCAAATATCAGGGTGGTTGGAAGTCCCCATGAGGACCAGGGACTGTGATCATGAGGCAGCTCCCAGCTGTTCGTAGAAGGCCTCATCCACATCCTCCTGCTGATCAGGTGGCCTGTAGTGGACTCCTACAACAATATCACCTGCCTTGCCCTGGCCATTAATTTTTACACATAAACACTCTACGCTCTCCTCATTCCACCCAGGAACAGTTCAGTACACATTAAGTGCTCTCTCACATAGAGAGCAACTCCACCTCCATGCCTTGTCAGTCTTTTTTACCTGAATAAAACATAACCTTCCATGACTGTGCTCCAGTCATTGCAGTTGTCCCACCACATGTCTGTGACCACAATGAGATCAGAGTCCTGCATCTGAACCCACATATCCAGTAACTCCTGTCCATTGGTGTAGGGGCAGCACAGGGGATTACTCAAACACACAGGTTCCCCTGGGCAAATGCAGGAGGTTCCTTCCCGATTTGACTCTTTCCCAGGGTGGTCAGCCTTCTGTATCTAAGTCCAGTGTGCAGATGTAAGGCACTTATCATTGCGTTCCCTGTCCTGCCGTGTTTCCCAGATAGAGGGTAAGTAGATCACCGTGTACTCTATAAGTCACCACTGTGCCACCTTTGCCGCTGCTTTCCTGTGGGAGCTATTGCCAATCCCGCGCACTTGGCCTGCAAAGCTCCCATGGATGAGCAAGGATCTGCTGGGACAACTCAGGCAGAAAGCAACCATCTATGAGAGGCATGCAGGGGTGCATCTAGGAAGGCTAGAGCCCTTCTAGAATTTAATTTAGCCAGGGATGTTAAAGACAGTAAAAAGACATTTTTCATCAGCAGCAGAAGGATGGTGAAGGGTAAGGTGGGCCGGCTGCTGAACACAGAGGATGCCTTTGTGTCTGAGGATGCAGAGAAGTCTGAAGTACTGGATGTGTTCTTTGCTTCAATCTTTACGGCCAAGGCTGACCCTCGGGAAGCCCAGTCCGGCAAGGAGAAGAGGATGGCCAGGACAGCAGAGGACTTGCCCTGGGTGGAAGAGGTTAAAGACTTGTTGGACAAGCTTAAGGCTCATAAGTCAATGGGTTCTCATGGGATGCATTCGAGAGTGCTGAGAGAGCTGGCTGATGTAACAGACGTCATGATGTAACTTCAACTGTCAGCTTGTATTTCAAATTGGAGCTGGGCAGGCCATGTGCGCGGGATTGGAGATAGTTCCCACAGGAAAGCAGCTGAAAAGGTGGCAGAGTGTTGGCTGATAGACTACACGGGGGCCTATGTACCACTGTAGGTGGGATGTGCGTACCTGCTTTCTTGTAGCTCCAAGACGGAGTGTGTAACTTGTACAGGCAGCAGGACCTGAGCAGGCCAAGTGCGCAGGATTGGAGATAGTTCCAACACTAAATCAAGTAGCAAAAATAGCACAGTGCTGGCTGATAGGCTACATGGGGATCTACGGAGCACTGTAGGTGAGGTCTGCGTACCTAATTTCTTGTACTTCCCAGACACAGTGGCATAAATTCTACCGACAGCCTGTATTTTCAATAGGAGCTGAGTAGAACAAGTGCACAGGATTGGAGATAGCTCCCACAGGAAAGTAACTGCAAAGGTGGAACAGTGCTGGCTGATAGGCTATACGAGGAACTACGTACCAATGTAGGTGGGCTCTGCGTACCTGCTTTCTTGTAGCTAACAGAGGCAGTGGCGTAACTTCTACCGGCAGCATATATTTTCAAAGTGACCTGAACAGACCAAGTGCATGGGATTAAAAATAATTCCCACAGAAAAGCAAGTGTAAAGGTGGCACAGTGATAGCTCATATGTTACATGGGGATCTACCTATCATAGAAGGGGGGGTCTGCGTACCTGCTTTTTTGTAGTTCCCAGACGCAGTGGCGTAACTTCTACCGGCCATCTGTATGTTCAATGGGAGCTGAGAAGGCCAAGTGCGCGGGATTGGAGATAGCTCCCACAGGAAAACACCTGCAATGGTGACACAGTGCTGGCTGATAGACTACACAGGGACAAACCTACCACTGTAGGTGGACTCTGTGTACCTGCTCGTGATCGAGGGGTGGACTTAACCTCGGACACTATTGCACAGGTTATCCATGACTGTGAGAGGAAATGAGGAAATGGGACGGTGAATCCACTTTTAAGTTGGAAGCACGTGTACGTGAACTAAGGGGGAAGACAGCTGTTAGAAAAGGACCACCCAAGAAGGCTGTCACCATAGTAGCTGCCAGAACAAAAGAGGACAATCAGCAATCTCCAAGACATAAAAGAACTGCAACCACTTCCTTCCATGCCAATGAGGAGACTTCAGGTCTACAATTGCAAGGATCAGATAGCAAATACTCTGATGAAGAACAGAAATAGAGGGTCCCTGCCTCCAGCCAGGAGGAGGAAAGGGATGACCGAATCTACTGGACTGTGTGGGTTCGATGGCCTGGCACATCAAACCCACAAAGGTATAAAGCCTTAGTAGACACAGGGGCACAGTGTACATTGATGCCATCAAGGTATAGAGGTACAGATTCTGTCTGGATCTCTGGAGTGACAGGGGGATGTGAAGAGTTATCTGTATTAGAGGCTGAAGTGAGCTTAACGGGGGACAAATGGGAAAAGCACACCACTGTGACTAGTCCAGAGGCCCCTTGTATTCTTGGCATAGATTACCCCAGGAGAGAATACTTCAAAGAACCCAAGAGGTTTCAATGGGCTTTTGGTATAGCCACTGGAGGCTCATGGAGTAATTAGCAAAACTATTTCCCCATTTAATAGTCCCATATGGTGGAGTGACAGTACCACCGAATGCTGCTGTAACAGACATGTTAGACCTCCAGTATGAACTAGAGTCAAAAGCAGCAAAGCGGTATGCTATGACTGACATCGCTAATGCATTTTTCTCAATTCTGTTTGCAGCAGAGTGTAGGTCACAATTTGCCTTCACATGGAGAGGTGTCCAATATACCTGGAATCGATTGCCCCAGGGGTGGAAACATAGTCCTACTCTTTGTCATGGTGTAATCCAAACTGTACTGGAAATGGGTGATGCCCCCGAACATTTACAGTACATTGATGACATAATCGTATGGGGCAACCAGGCAGAAGAAGTGTTTGAGAAAGGGAAAAGAATAATTCAGATTGAGTGGGGCCTTGAGCAACATAAAGCTCCAAACCGTACAGGACCAGATGTGCAGAATATCCTCTACACTGCCGTTGGAGAGCATGGCCTCACCTGGAGCCTTTGGCAGAAAACATCTGGAGAAACCTGAGGTCGACCATTAGGGTTTTGGAGCCGAGGATATCGAGGAGCAGAACTACCCCAACTGAAAAAGAAATACTGACAGCATATGAGGGACTTGGAGCTGCTTCAGAAGTCATTGACACAGAAGCTTACCTCTTCTTTGCACCACGTCTGCCTGTGCTACACTGGATGTTCAAAGGGAAAACCCCTTCTATCCACCATGCAATCAGCACTACATGAAGTAAGTGGATGGTGTTGATTACACAACGATCTCGACTGGGGAAATCTAATCGCCCAGGAATCCTGGAAGAGATCATGGACTATCCAGAAGGCAGGGATTTTGGAGCATTGCCTGAGGAAGTAGCTCGTGCCCAAGAGGCACCACCATATAATGAACTATAAGAAGATGAGAGGCATTATGCTTTGTTTCCTGATGGATCCTGCCGCGTTGTAGGAAATCAACGTAAGTGGAAAGCTGCTGTGTGGAGTCCCACACGACAAGTTGTTGAGGCCACTGAAGGAGAAGGTGAGTCAAGTCAGTTTGCTGAAGTGAAAGCCATCCAACTAGCTCTAAAGATTGCAGAATGAGAGAAGTGACCAGTACTCTATCTTTATACTGACTCCTGGATGCCCTATGGGGATGGTTACAGCAATGGAAGAAGACTAACTGACAGTGCAAGGGTAAACCCATCTGGGCTGCTGCATTATAGCAAGACGTTGCCGCTCGGGTGGAAAACATGACTCTGAAAGTATGTCAATGAGATGCTCACGTGCCCAAAAGTCATGTCACTGAAGAACAATGGAACAACCAAAAGGTTCCCAAAGCTGTCAAAATTGAAGTAGCTCATTTAGACCTAGACTGGCAGCATAAAGGTGAGCTATTTATAGCTCGATGGGCCCATGAAACATCAGGATATCTGGGAAGAGATGCAACATATAGATGGGTTCGTGATCGAGGGGTGGACTTGACCATGGAAGCCATTACACAGGTCACCCAAAAATGTGAAACGTGCTGCAGTCAAGTAAGCCACACAAATCAAGTCTCCCTGGAACAGTAGTCGATGGCTGGGTTTTCAATATGGTGAGGCCTGGAAAACTGAGTATGTTGGACCGTCACCATGAACACACCAAGGCAAGCATTATATACTCACCATGGTGGAAGCAACTAACGGTTGGTTGGAAACATACCCTGTAAATCATGCCACTACCCGAAATACTGTCTTGGGTCTTGAAAGGCAAGTTTTGTGGCAACACGGCACTCCAGAAAGAATTGAATCAGACAATGGGACTCATTTTTGAAATAATCTCATAAACTCCCGGGCAAGAAACATGGCATTGAGTGGATATACCACATCCCTTATCACCCACAAGCCTCTGGAAAGATTGAAAGATATAACGGATTACTAAAGAGAACGTTGAGAGCACTGGGCAATGGGGCATGGAAGCAGTGGGATAAAAATTTAGCAGAAGTCACTTGGCTGGTTAACAGCAGAGGTTCAACTAACCGTCCTGATCCCGCCCAAACAAAACCACTACATACTGTGGGAGGAGATAATGTCCCTGTAGTGTTCCCACCAAATTTGCTGGGGAAGACAGGATGGGTTGCACCTCCCCTGGGAAAGGGCAAACCCATTTGTGGGATTATCTTTGCTCAAGGGCCTGGGTGTACTTGGTGGGTGATGAGAAAGGATGGGGAAACTCGATGTGTACCTCAAGGAGAATTAACCTTGGGGGAAAAATAACCGGTTATGTGAATTATCCATTGTAGATGATGAGGTATGAACTTCGCAAGAAAACCGGACAAGTGGACAAACTATGTCGGTGCTGGTGTCCAACACAGAACATACTGTTTCCCCTGGCCTGGATATCCATCTTGATGGATGAGACAGAAGTTATGGCCTGCTCCAGTGAACATCTACAGAAGATGAAAGATATAAGAATGTTTGTTTTTTTGATGTAAGATGCAAGAGGGAATACAAGAATGATGTTTATCTGTTGAAGAGTGGGGGTACTGGTTAATGAGAGTATATAAGAATGTATATGGGTTTTCAATTATGGTTTGTCTGAGCATGACATAAATGGTATGGAATAAGGGGTGGAGACTGTAGTGGGTCTGGGATGGCAGTGATTTTCCACAGCAGCTCCTGCAGTGCTGTGCTTACTGTTGATATCAATATTATGACTACTGCTCGCACAGTATCAGGGTTGTCCCTCCATCATTCCTTCCCCCACCTTCACCAATAAGCTGTGGGTGAGCACAATCTTGGGAGGGACCGCGGCGAGAACAGTTGACCCAGGCTGACCAAGGAAATATTCCATACCATATGACGCCAGCTCAGTAATATAAACTGGGGGAGAGGAGCAGGAAGGGAAGGCAAGATTCATTTCTGGCCTTCCAAAAGTAACCACTATGTGTACCGAAGCCCTGCTTCTTTGGAGTTGGCCAGACATCGCTGCAGATGGGATGTAGAGAGTAACAGCATTATCCGGATTTTCTTTGATTACTGCGCACAAGGCTTTGCGTTTTATTTATTAAACTGCTTTTATCTCAACCCACAAGACTCCCATCTTATTTTCTCCCCTTTCCCTGTTTTTTTTTTGGAGATGGGGGATAGAGCGGTGTGGTAGGCACCTTGCATCCAGCCAGGGTAAAACTATCACAGTGGCAAAGTGCTGGCTGCTGTACTGGTTGATTGGAGATAGCTCCCTTAGGAAACCAGCTTAAAAAATATCAAAGTGCTGGCTGTTAGGCTACACAGGGTCCTACGCATAAATGTCAGTGGTATCTTCGTACCTGCTTTCTTGTAGCTCCTAAACGAAGTTGCGTAATATGTTCCGACAGCCTGTATTTTTTTCAATGGGAACTGAGTAGGACAATGGCGTGGGATTGGAGGTAGCTCCCACAGTAAAGCAGTCACAAGGTGGCACAGTGCTTGCTGATAGGTCACATAGGGACCTACTTACCACTGCAGATGGGGTCTGCGTACCTGTTTCTTTTAGCTCCCAGACACAGTGACACAACTTGTACCAAGAGCATATATTTTCATTGGGGACTTGGCAGGCCAACTGCACGTGAGTGGGGATAGTTCCCATAGGAAAGCAGCTGCTGAGGTGGCACAGTGCTGACTGATAGACTTCACGGGAATCTATGTACCACTGTAGGTGGGGCCTGTGTACCTGTTTTCATGTAGCTGCCAGACGCAGTTGCGTTACATGTTCCAACAGCCTGTATTTTTTCTATGGGAGCAGAGCAGTCCAATGACGCTGGTTTTTAGATAACTTCCACAGGAAACTAGCTGCAAAGGTGGCACAGTGCTGGCTAGTAGACTACATGGTGCTCCATGTACCACTGTAGGTGGGGTCTGCCTACCTGCTTTCTTTTAGGTCGCAGATGCAGTGGAGTAACTTCTACTGGTAGGCTTTATTTACAATGGGACCTGAGCAGGCCAAGTGCGTGGGATTGAAGTTAGCTCCCATAGGAAACCAGCTGCAATGGTGGCACAGTGTTAGCTGATAGGCTACATGGGGATCTACGTATGACTCTAGGTGGGGTCTGCGTACCTACTTTTTTCTAGCTCCAAGACGCAGTTGTGTAGCATGTTCCAGCAGCCTGTATTTTCAATGGGGTCTGAGCAGGCCAAGTGTGCGGGATTGGAGATAGCTCCCACAGAAAAGCAGCTGCAAAGGTGGCACAGTTCTGGCTGATAGGCTACATGAGGACCTACGTGCCAATGTAGGTCGGGTCTGCGTACCTGTTTCTTGTAGCTTGCAGACCCATTGTCGTAAGTTCTACCGACAGCGTTTATTTTTTCAATGGGAGCTGAGCAGGCCAACTGCTCAGGATTCGAGAGAACTCCAAAAGGAAAGCAGCTGAAATTGTGGCACAATGCTGGCTGATAGGCAATAAGGGGACCTTCTTTCTTGTAATTCCCAGACGCAGAGGCGTAACGTCACTTAGAGCCCCACCATTTGCCGCAAAGTTTTCAGATCTTGACCTAAAAAAACAAACTCTAATCCTAAAAAAACAGCTCGAAGCCTAAAAAAACAGCTCTAAGCCTACTTCATGCGACTCAGCCTAGGTTCCAATTCTCAACTGGGTGGGAATAAATCCAGTCCTACTCAGGGTGAGTGATAGCAGGAATCCTCACTTTATTAAAAGCAGACTCTATATACACTGCAGGCTTCAAGCTAGCTCAGCAACAGCAGCTAATAGGTTACATTTTCATGTTCATCCTACTTGTGGTTTCTGCGATAAGCAAGCTCCCTCATATTTTCACATCTTGTTTTTCCTCCAAGTTGTTTACCACCTTTAGCCAGGAACAGTCTGACCTTGAGGGAATAGAAAGCAACCTGCTGTCTACGTGACAGCAACTACTTTAACCATGGCTCTGACTCTGGTCTTGATTGTGCATCAAATCTATATAACTAAAGCCCAGGTTGCCTTGCCCCAACGGGCCTAGCATTATACCCCGGGATCCATGTCCATGCTCACTCCTTTTTTCTCCACAATTCCTCCGTTTTTTTTTTTGGCACAATCAAGACTGAGTCAGTCAGTTTATGCACTGCCTTCATAATACAACTATACACTATTCTAAACATTATAAGCAAAATCAAAATAATCAATACCTATCTTAACCCTTCTATGATTAACATAGTCAACCAAGGTGACAACCTCCCAAAAGCTGATTGAAGCCAATCATCAAAAGGGTTATAACCCACCGTAATATTCTTAGCATCAGCCTTTAAATATGCCAAAGTTTTGTGAATAGATTCACTATGATTAGAAATCATGCCTTCAAAGTCTTGACAACCATGACTATGAGCTAAAAGCAAAAAAACCATAGCAGCTCTATTTTGCAAAGTTGCATGTCTAATACTACTTACATCACTAATCAAGCCTTCTAATGTTATTGAGGTTTGATTATTTTGTTTGCTAAGCCAGCATCCTAATTTGCATAGCTGAGTTAATAAAGCAGATACTTCTACACCTGGAGCAAATATACTAGTTGCTGTTATTGCTGAGGGAGACCAAAGGTAACATAGTCATCACATTCGCTACTAAATGCATGCACAAATTGTTTTGGATAACGATGTTTCCAAATCAGTGTGTGATTAGGCATCAAGATCGTCAGTTGTCCCAAACTGCACGGTCCCCTTTGTTATCTTGAGTGTATTCCAGGCCATGCCTGGTCCCCACAAATCAGAAAAATTCCCTTTGGTAACTGTATAGGCACAGGACTAGACCTGGATCTTTTTGGTGAAGTATAATTGCACCAAGATGTCATGTTCTTCTACACACCCAGGATGGGATCCATATTCTGTCTAAAATTGTTTTGGTATTGCTGGTAAAATTAAACATAACACAAAAATCCATCTTTATAGATCCCAATAATTCTAACTCCTGTGGCTCTGTTGTCATTGTTGGCAACCATGAAATGATCAAATCCCAGTTGTTAACTTTGCCATTACCCTTAACTAAGGGATTTTGTTTTAATGCATTTGCCATGTCATTGTGCCACATCTGATGGAACTCCCACCAAACAGGTAGAAAAAGGATTAACTGGAGTGGCCATTGATAAACATATTGTAGACTGATTGATTGCTTTGGCCAGTGTAAGCCACATGTTTTGCTTGGGTTGTTGAAATTGTCTAAAACCATTTACCACAATCATTTGAAGCATCAACAGTATGACAAAATCATTTTTTTTTTTACCCCTGATCAGAAATATCCTTCACCAATGAGTCTAAAACACAAACCACTTTTTATAAACCTTTTTCACTCTTTTTACTTCTCAATGCCAAAATGTTGTGTTCTTTCAAGTTCCATTCCTGACACCTAAAACACCTTAGAAAGTTTCTACTGTAAGAAAACCACTATTCATCATCACATTTAAAGCAAAATGCATAACATCACGACCAACAGTTTTTACATTCTTTGAGGCAACGGATAGAGGATGGAAAGGATGAGCCCAGCAGTCCGTGAAGACTGGGGCCGGTGGTGTCGGCACACGGTGTGTGTGGGGGGGGCACTCCGGAGACACTGAACGGGCACAGAAAGTGGCTGCGCAGCGACGACCGCGGATGGAAAGGACAGGGGGGTTCTGGCTCACTCCAAGCTGGCTTTCAGTGGTGACGGGCTGTGTCTCGATGGTCTCTTGTCACTCCAATTTCTTTAATACTTCCTGCAGGAGCTTGTCTGTTCCCCTATCTGTCTCCTTTGGCCTCGGCGCAACGATCAACGCCTGGGCTGCAGGCATGGCCACATGCTGTTCTGCTTGCATTTCTTTTAAAGTATTTATCACATCTCTCCCAAGGAGACCTAGATCTTTACTGATCCTTATCACCACTAATAGTGGCTTCCCAGAGAAGGTTTCCAATTTCTTTCCACTCACCAGAAAAGGGAGGTGAGACATTATTAGTCCCGATACCAAGCAGTCCAGCTGTCAGCTCGGCTACAGTCTCAGGCATATCAAGCCGCTGAGTTACAACAGCGGCCAAATCCTTTTCCATCTTATACCTCTTCAGACAGTTAATGACCTCTCTCCACGGTTTCATCAGTTTCCGAGAAGTTTTATCTTCATCTATAACCAAGTCCCAAAGACAAGTCCCATATGCTCTCCACTCCTCCTCATCAAAATATTTCTCAGAGTCTTTAAAAAAGCCTTTGCAGTTACCATATGTAAGCAGACCAGATGAATCGGTCAATTTAAAGTCCACTCCCCGCTTTTCTAAAAAGTGATGTAAAAGTGAGAGTGCTACCTCCTTAGCCATGTTGCCAGCTCCTCGTCTCACCGCGATCTTTAGTAACTCTCCCAGGTACAGCAACCTCTGGTTGGCATCCGTTACGCTTCCACCTCCAACGACTGTCTCTGCCTCTGGATTTTCAAGTCTCAGCTCCCCACAGGCAGGCTATTTACCCAGTAATACCCAGTGAGAGCCCCACGTTGGGTGCCATTTGCCGTTTTGGCTCTTGGCCTAAAAGAACCAGCTCTGGACAGTGCTGGCAGATAAGCAACACCGGAACCTACATACCACTGTAGGTGGGGTCTGCGTACCATCTTTCTTGTAGCTCCCAGACGCAAAGGTGTAACTTCCTCCGTCAGCCTGTTTTTTCAATAGGAGATGAGCAGGCCAAATGCACGGGATTGGAGATAGCGCCCACAGGAAAGCAGTTGCAAAGGTGGCACTGTGCTGAGTGATAGGCTACACAGGGACCTACGTACCGCTGTAGGTGGGGTCTGCATACATGCTTTCTTGTAGCTCCACGATGCAGATGTGTAACTTCCACCGTCCACCTGTATTTTTGATGCGAGTGGAGCAGGCCAAATGCGCGGGATTGGAGATAGTGCCCACAGGAAAGCAATTGCAAAGGTGGCACAGTGCTGACAGATAGGCTACATGGGGATCTACGTACCACTGTAGGTTGGGTCTGCGTACATGCTTTCTTGTAGCTCCCAGATTCAGTGGCGTAACTTTTACTGGTAGTCTTTATTTTTACATGGCAACTGAGCAGGCCAAGTTTGTGGGAAAGAGATAGCTCAACCGGGAAAGCAATTGCAAAGGTGACACATTGCTGGCTGATAGGCTACATGGGGACCCACGTACCTCTGTAGGTGGGGTCGGCGTACCTGCTTTCTTTTAGCTCCGAGACGCAGAGACGTAACATCCATTGAGAGCCTGTATATTCAATGGGAGTTGAGTAGGCCAAGTGCATGGGATTGGAATTTACTACCACATGAAACCCACTGCAAAGGTAGCACAGTGCTGGCTGTTATAAGTTGCACAAGCCAATTTAGTGACTCATAGAACAAATTTATTAAGCAAGCGGCAAATAAGCAAAACAGCACTGGGCGGCCGGGAGACTCTGCTCCACCAACGACGTGCGATTCCCCCGCCCCCCGTATCACAGTCCTTTTATACAGTCCTTATCGGTCAGGTGCATCGCTCCCTGGTGTACTCTGCGCATGTGCCCGTCTTGTTACTAGGGGGGTCTTCTTCTGCCTCCTGGTGGTCGTAGGGTGGTCGCTGGGATGAAGTCAGTAGTCTTCCTCTAGTGACTCGCTCATGAACTCTTCTCTTGGCTCTTATCAGCTCATGCACAACCTATTGTATTGCACCTCCTATGAGCACCTTAGCCAACTGCACCTGTTCACATTGTAGAAACTTTACGGTTAAAGTTTTAAAAGACTTTTACAATGACTTTAAACGGTTCCTTGCAAAACTATTCTTTCCTGATTTGATTAACAAACATGACCTTTTCCATTACACTGGCTGATAGGCTACACAGGTGTTGCAGATACACAATTATTTTAGTAAACTACTTATCACAGAAAGTAGTCAAGCATTTACTAAGCACTTGTTAATCACTTAGTAATAGTTCAATGAATTAGCTAAGCACTTGTAAATAACTAAAACACCTATTGATTAATTATTCATTTGAATCACATAGGGATCAAACTGCAAGAGTTACATACCACCTGATAGGGACCTGTTACCTTAGTCAGGAGACCCTGGTGAATGTATTTGTTACGTTACCTTAGCTGTTACCTTAGCCACGAGACACTGGTGAATGTATTTCTTAGGTTACCTTAGCTATTACCTTAACTACAAGACCCTGGTAAATATATTCGTTATGTTACCTTGGCTGTTACCTTAGTTGTTACTAAAACAAGAGGACTGATATCTTTTTTTGACCAATCACTGTGACTGTGGAAATTTTTTGTTTGTTGTGAACCAATCAAGGTGAAGGGCTAAATTGACAGATGGACATTTTATGCATGCTTGTGTTGGCAAATGCAATTTTTTTATTTGAGCCGAATAAAAACCATGAAAATGGTAACTGACAACAAGGTAAGTATGGAGGAGCTATCCCCCGTGTTTTCCCAGTGCTGCATAATAAAGAAGTGTCTGCTTATCTGCATTCCTGTGTAGATAAGTTTTTCGTGATTGTGGATCCGTCAACAGTTTTGGTGACCCAGCTGGGACCTTGAGAATGAGACTGGATGGGATTGGATGTTGATCGAACTACAGCTGTCACCAAGGAATTCTCAGGGAGGACCATAGCCTGCGACCCTTACAGCTCCTCGCAATGTTCCCTGGAGTGGTAAGGCATTTCTAATTGGTTGGGGATGGAACCTGGTGAACTAGCCTGTAAGTCGCGGAGTCGGAGATCCTGCTTGGTTGGGCCCAGGGAAAGCCCAAATGAGCCTGCCAGTAAGACAGAGCGAAAGTTCTGCTTGGTTAGGCTAGAAGATCCTCGTATTGGTATTGGGAGCCTAGGCGCCGCCCATAAGGCGAACGCGAAAGCGTTCATAGGGTTGACATTGGTATTGCAGCCCTTGAGTCGGACGAAGTGATCGCAGGGCTGACATTGGCAATTGACAATTAATAATTGGTATAATTGGTCCCATATAAGTAAATGGCAAGGTACCTCTTGGTTTTGGTTTTACATTGATTTGTACATTGATTTGTATATTGCTTTGTGTATATATATGCATATTGTTGTATATTGTGTTTTCAGCTGTCTGTGTGTGTGTGTGCAAACGAAGCGAGTGCGGAGCTTTGATCCGCGGTTCTGTGATCCTGCGAGGGGTGCAGCCGGAGAGAAGCGAAGCGAAAGAACGAAATGATTGTTGAGAAAGTATTTGTAACTAAAAGGATTTTTAAATGGCAAACATAGTACCTGAGAATTCACCTCTTGGGTGTCTGTTGGCAGGAAGGAATTTAAGGGTGATTTTCATAAAGATAAACTTATAGAGTACTGTAACCATGCGTACAAATATTGAACTGTGTCTTTAAGTCTTGTTGCCGCCACCGGCAATCCCACCAGGCCCCTGCACGGATTACTCAGCCCCCCCGCTGAGGGGACAAGGATCACCACACACTCAGCATTGATGATACTTTATTCCAACCCCTTGTTTACACCACGTGCTTATATCTGCTACCACTAGCACCTCCTCTCACTCCATCCCGTGCCGATCTCTTCTGTACCTTCCACCTCTCACGTTACAACCCGAGATCTTCCGGAGGCCTACCACAACGTCTCCGTGTTTGAAGGACACCATAATTTTTGGCTATGGCATATAAATGGTCAAACCTGTTTAGGGGAGGAAATTCTAACAATAAGGGCCCTGTGCCAAAAACCCATCCTTTGGGCTGTCTTTTGTCTCACTGGAGAGAAATACATAATGATTTGTGTAAAAAGTAGCTTCATGAATATTGCAATCATACGTGGCCAATGTATGCTCTGGATGATGAGGAATTGTGGCCCCTGAATGGAATACTAAGTTACAATACTATCTTGCAATTAATGTTGTTTTATAAGAGCAAGGAAAAGTGAGATAAAGTCCCATATGTAGATCTGTTCTTTTATTTAGGAGAAAAATCTGAACGGCAGAAAGAATCTGAATGAACAAATCGCGTAATGTCACTCACAGTAGAAAAACAAAAGGTTCAAAACTGTTGCTCCCCATGCACTGCAGCAAAAATGTGTCTTAAACATTTGACCCTTAAGGGGGACGAGCTGTTCTTATATATACACCCTCTCTAACTTACCCGCTTCCCAACATGAACCTGAACAAGGACCCAGAAACCTGACAAGGATGCATCCTGGAGTGCTGGTTCAAGGGAGGACTCCCAGCCCTGTCCAGATAGCAGTAACGTGGAAAAATGAGGACTTTGACACAGAATCTTCCTCATTGATGTCCAAGAGAACTCAATGCTGTACTCATTTAATAACCACCTTAAAGATCCTCTTAAATTCTGAAGTCAAACAGCATATAATTGCCCCATTAAGTACACATGAAAGTGCCTTTCTCAACTTCTGATTTAATTCTCTGAGAAAAAATCAACTGACTCCTATAAGGAGCACCCAGATAAAGTGAGAAAGAGAAAAAAACCAGAGAATAGAAACCAATATAAACATGGGAGTAATGTATTCAGTTTTAAACAAATGTAGAGGAGCAATATGAACTAAAAATGAAAATATTGTGGGAGCCACGGGGAAAGAGGAAAATTGGCAATTTTTACAACCCTTAAATTTACAATTTGGCAATAAAGCGATAACATATGAATTTTTGTGTTTTTTGGAATGTCCCATACCCCTGATGGGGAGGGACTTGTTGTTTAAATTAAATGCACAAATTGTCTTTGAAAACGGAGACTTGTTACTAAAAATACCTGAATCAAAGACAGGACAAATATTGATGATAAAAGAAAAAACAAAGGTGCTAGAATTACCTCCAGAAGTAAAGAATGCAGCAATCCCAATAGTGTGGGAAACTGAGATTCCAGGAAAATCAAAATTGACACAACCATTAAAAACTGAAATAAGAGAAAAAGCAAAATCGATCAGCGTGAGACAATACCCAATAAAACCTGAGACAAAACAAGGATTAAAAGTACTAATTGACAAATTTCTGAAATATCAAAGTCTAGAAGAATGTGAGTCAGAGTATAGGATTTAAGACCCATAAATCAGATTGTGAAAGATAAACATATAGTTGTAACAAATCCATTAACCTTAATCACAACTCTGAGAGAAAATAATCAGTGGTTTAAAGATGCTTTCGTTTGTATCCCTTTGGGAAAGGAAAGCCGTAAACTATTTGCTTTTGAGTGGGAAAGCCCCCAAACAGGACACAAGGTGCAGTTTACATGGGCACGGGTTTCTCCAAGGATTCAAGGACAGACCGACTGTCTTTGGAAGACAACTAGCAAAAGAACTGGAACTTTGGACTAATGAAAGGACAGTGAAACCAAGACCAGAGTATTTGCTTCTCCAATACGTGGATGAAATCCTGATTGCCACAACGGGAAGATCACCCTGCATACACGTAACCATCGAAGTTATAAACTTTTTGGGATTAAACAGGTACAAGGTATCAAAAGAAAAAGCTCAAATAGCAGTAAACATTGATATATTTGGACCTCGAAATTTCAAAAGGAGAACGGAGGCTGGGGAAAAATGGAAAGGAAGCGATTTGTGCTATGCTGGAACTACCCACTGTGCATGAGTTGCGGACATTTTTGGGAATGACAGGATGGTGCAGGCTCTGTATCATGGATTATGGTCTTATAGCCAAACCATTAGATGAAGCCCAAAATCTACCCCTTTTACATGGGGCAAAGAAAAGCAGGAAGCCTTCCGGAAGCTTAAAATAACTCTGATGACAGCCTCAGCCTTAGGCTTGCCAGATTTAACCAAAGACTTTCAGTTATTTGTTCATGAACAACTCTAGGAGTTCTTATGCAGAAACTTGGAAGCTGGAAGAGACCAATGGGATATTTTTCCAAACAACTGGTGAGCAAGGGATGGCCTTCTTGCTTCCGAGCAGTAGCTGCCACTGTCACACTGATCCAAGAAGCAAGAAAGCTGACCTTGGGAAGGACTATTACAGTCTATGTCCAACATATGGTAAGCACAGTCTTGGAGGAAAAGGGGGGACATTGGTTATCCCCAAATCAAATGATGAAATACCAGGTAATTCTCACTGAGCAGGATCATGTGGTGTTGAAAACAACTAACCTTCTAAATCCTGCAGTGTTTCTGAGTACGTCACAGGAAGAGCAACAACTGGAACACGACAGTGTTGCAACCATTGAAAATACATATTCCAGCAGAGAGGACCTGAAGGATGATCCTCTTGAAAACCCTGAATGGGAACTGTTCACGGATGGCAGCAGCTTCATCGTGAATGGGATATGAGGTAACAACCGAAAACACAGTAAGAGAATCAAATGCGTTGAACGGAAGACAGAACTGATTGCATTGACACGTGCTTTGGAATTAAGTAAAGGAAAAGGAGTTAGTATTTGGACTGATTCAAAATATGTTTTTTGAGTATATCTTCAAGAGATAAACATCATTCTTGTATTCCCTCTTGCATCTTGCATAAAACAAACAAGCAACATTCTTATATCTTTCATCCTCTGTATATGTTCACTGGAGCAGGTCATAACTTAGATCTCATCCATCAAGATGGATATCCAGGCCAGGGGAAACAGTGTGTTCTGTGTTGGGCACCAACACCGGCTTGGTTTGTCCGCTTGTCTGGTTTTCTTGCGAAGTTCATAACTCGTCGTCTACAACAGATAAATCACATCACAGGTTATTTTTCCCCCAAGGTTAAGTCTCCTTGAGGTACACATCAAGTTTCCCCATCCTTTCTCATCACCCAACAAGTATACCCAGGCCCTTGAGAAAAGACAATCCCACAAATGGGTTTTCCCTTTCCCAGGGGAGGTGCAACCCATACTGCCTTCCCCAGCCATTTCCCTGGGTGAACTACAGGGACCTTATCTCCTCCCACAGTATGTAGTGGTTCTGTTTTGCCAGAGGCTCCAGGTGAGGCCATGATCTCCAGCAGCAGTGTAGAAGATATTTTGCATATCTGGTCCTGTACGGATGGGCCCAAGCACGGCTGTACGAGCTTTTTCCTGTTTAATTTGTTGAAAAGCTTGTTGTTGCTCAAGGTCTCACTGAAAAAAGTTCTTCTTTCTGGTTACTCTAAAAAGAGGGCTCGCAAGCTGACTATAACCTGGGATATGCATCCTCCAGAATCCCACAAGGCCCAGGAAAGCTTGTGTTTCTTTCCTATTAGTTGGTTGAGACATAGTCACTATTTTGTTCACAACATCCATAGGCACATGCTGACGCCCATCTTGCCATTTTATGCCAAAAAACTGGATCTTTTATGCAGGTCCCTTTACTTTGTTTCTTTTTAGAGACAAACCAGCTTTTAGGAGAATCTGAATTATTCTTTTCCCTTTCTCAAACACTTCTGCCTTGTTGTCCCATACAATTATGTCATCAATGTACTGTAAATGTTCAGGGGCATCACCCATTTCCAGCACAGTTTGGATTACACCATGACAAATAGTAGGACTATGTTTCCACCCCTGGGGAAATCGATTCCAGATATATTGGACACCTCTCCATGTGAAGGCAAATTGTGACCTGCACTCTGCTGCAAACAGAATTGAGAAAAATGCATTAGTGATGTCAGTCATAGCATACCACTTGGCTGCTTTTGACTCCAGTTCATACTGGAGCTCTAACATGTCTGGTACAGCAGCATTCGGTGGTAGTGTCACTTGATTCCGGCCACGATAGTCTACTGTTAGTCTCCACCCTCCATCAGATTTTTTCACAGGCCATATGGGACTATTAATTGGGGAATGAGTTTTGCTAATTACTCCTTGATCCTCCACTTGATGAATCGACTCACGGATGGGAGTCAGGGAATCTCGCTTTGTGCGATATTGCCTCTGGTGCACCATCCTGTTAGCAATTGTTTCCTGTTGCTCTTGAACTTGCAGCAATCCCACAAAAAAAGGGTCTTCTGAGAGGCCAGGTAAATTAGAGAGTTGTTCGATTTTCTCTGTATCTACAGTGACTATACCAAAAGGCCTTCGAAACCCCTTGGGGTCTTTGAAGTACCCTCTCCTGTGGTAATCTATGCCAAGAATACAAGGGGCCTCTGGACCAGTCACAATGGCGTTTTTTTCCCATTTGTCCCCTGTTAAGCTCACTTCAGCGCTCTAATACAGATAACTCTTCACATCCCCCTGTCACTCCAGAGATCCAGACAGAATCTTTGCCTCTATATGTTGATGGCATCGATGTACACTGTGCCCCTGTGTCTACTAAGGCTTTATACCTTTGTGGGTTTGAAGTGCCAGGCCATCGAACCAACACAGTCCAGTAGATTCAGTCATCCCTTTCCTCCTCCTGGCTGGAGGCAGGGACCCCCTATTTCTGTTCTTCATCAGAATATTTGCTATCTGATCCTTGCAATTGTAGACCTGAAGTCTCCTCATTGGCATCAAAGGAAGTGATTGTAGTTCTTCTATGTCCTGGAGATTGTTGATTGTCCTCTTTTGTTCTGTCAGCTACTATGCTGACAGCCCTCTTGGGTGGTCCTTTTCTAACAGCTGTCTTCCCCCTTAGTTCACGTACACGCGCTTCCAGCTTAAAAGTGGGTTCACCATCCCATTTCCTCATATCCTCTCCTTGACCATGCAAAAAGAGTCAGAGTTCATTTTGTGGTGTACTCCTGCGTCTGGGGCTTCCTTTTCCCCTGGTTGGGACAGTGGATGACTGAATTCTTGGGGCAGTTATGACAGTCAGGCCATCATCCCACACTGATGAGGAGGTGCAGAGGCTCTGTTCATAGTTTTGTAACCAAGAAGATATTCTCTCCACTGTTGGTGTATCCATGTCTGGGTGACACAACATTGTCAAGATATTAGAATACATAGCTGGGGCACTCTGAATCACTTTTCTCTACATAGCCCGTGTACACTGGACATCATCTGGATCTGTGGAGGCCTCAGCATTATCTAGATCACCATGACTTCCAATACAGCTAATTTACTTAGGTATTGGATGCCTTCATTTGCTCTAGTCCACTTTCCTCGGACATTTACAAGATCTTGCTTGAATAGGTATCTTGCCCATACACTTGAGAGGCGTCGATTCTAGAGACTGCAAATTGATGTATTCTTTCCAATGCCTCTTTCAGTTCCCCGGTCCCTAGCAAGAGAACCCAGCTTTTGGGCTTCTCTAGTTTCACATTGCTGACTGTCAGCCCCCTTATCCAAACATTAGAGCAGCCAGGCACCAATCCGCTCACCTGGCTGGTGACTGTAATTGTTGCAGATACACAATTATTTTAGTTAAAAACTAATAAGTAGTCAAGCACTGGTTAAGCACTTGTTAACCACCTAGTAATGGTTCAGTCAATTAGCTAAGCACTTGCAAATAACTCCAACACCTATTGATTAAGGGACCTGTTACCCTAGCTACTAGACCCTGCTAAATGTATTTGTTAGGTTACCTTAGTTGTTACCTTAACTAAAAAACCCTGTTAAATGTATTTGTTTGGTTACCTTGGCTGTTACCTTACTTCTTACTAAAACAAAGGGACTGATATATTTTTTTGAATAATAACTGGAATTTTGGAAATTTTGTGTTTGTTGGGAACTATTCATGGTGAAGGGCTAAATATATAGATGGACATTTTATGCATGATTGTGTTCGCAAATGTGATTCTTGTTATAGCTGTTCCTCTTCAATTTTCTTTAGTAAATTGTTCTTATTTCAACTTACGTGGGCTCTTTTCCTTTTTTTCTCCCTCTCCGATCCCCTCCGCATGCCGTCAAGAGGGGAAGGGGAGTAGTCGCGTTTTTTTTTTCCCCTTTGCTTCGGCTGGCAAAACCACGACATAGGCTAAACGGGGACCTACGTACCACTGTAGGTGGAGGCTACATACCTGCTTTTTTATAGCTCCAAGACACAGAGGTGTATATTCTACCAGCAGCCTGTCTTTTTTAATGGGAGCTGAGCAGACCAGGTACGCGGGACAGATGTAGCTCCCACAGGAAAGGAGCTTCAAAGGTGGTACAGTGCTGACTGATAGGCTACACAGGGACCAAAGTTCCACTGTACGTGGGATCTGCGTATCTCCTTTCTTGTAGCTCCCAGATGCAGTGGCGACACTTCTACTGGCAGTCTAAACTTTCAATGGGAGTTGTGCAGGCCAAGTGTGCGGAATTGGAGATAGCTCTCACAGGAAAGTAGCTGAAAGGAAGCACAGTGCTGGCTAATAGGTTACACGGGGACCTACGTACCACTGTAGGTGGGGTCTGCATACCTGCTTTCTTGTAGCTCCCAGAGGCAGTGGTGTAACTTCTACCGATATCCTGTATTTTCAATGGAGGCAGAGTAGGCCAAGTGCATAGGATTAGAGATAGCTCCCACAGGAAAGCAACTGGAAAGGTGGCACAGTGCTAGCTGATAAGCTACAAGGGGACCTACGTACCACAGTAGGTGGGGTCTGCGTACCTGCTTTTTGTAGCTCCACGACGCATAGGTGTAACTTCAACCAGCAGCCTGTATTTTTTAATGGGAGCTGAGCAGGCCAAGTGCGCGGGAAAGAGATAACTCCTACAGGAAAGCTTCTGCAAATGCGGCACAGTGCTGGCTGATAGACTCCATAGGGACTGACGAATCACTGTAGGCGAGGACTGCGTACCTGCTTTGTTTGTAGCTCCCAGATGCAGTGGCGTAACTTCTACTGGCAGTCTGTATTTTCAATGGGAGCGAAGCAGGCCAAGTGTGCAGGATTGGAGATAGCTCCCACAGGAAAGCAGCTGCAAACGTGGAACAGTGTTGACTGATAGGCTACACGGGGACATTAGTACCACAGTTGGTGGGGTCTTCCACCCTGCTGTCTTTTAACTCCCAGACCAGTGATGTAACTTGCATTGGCAGCCTGTATGTTTTAAAGGAAGTTGAGCAGGCCAAGTGCCCGGGATTGGAGATAACTCCCAGAGGAAAGCAGTTGCAAAGGTGACACAGTGCTTGCTGATAGGCTACATGGGGACCTACGTACCACTGTAGGTGGAGTCGGCGTACCTGCTTACTTGTAGGTCAGATACACAATTATTTTAGTTAATAACTTATCATCACAATAAGTAGTCAGTACTTGTTAAGCACTTGTTAATCACCGAGTAATAGTTCAATCAATTAGCTAAGCACTTTCAAATAATTGAAACACCTCTTGATTAAGTAAGTATTCATTTGAATCACATAAGGATAAAACTGCAATAGTTACATACCACACCTGAAGGGGACCTGTTACCTTAGCTACAAGACCCTGGTGAATGTATTTGTTAGGTTACCTTAGCTGTTACCTTGGCCATGAGACCCTGGTAAAAGTATTCGTTAGGTTACCTTGGCTGTTACCTTAGTTGTTCCTACAATGAAGGGACTGATATCATTTTTTTGACCAATCTCTGTGATTTTGGTAATTTTGTGGTTTTTTGGAACCAATCAAGGTTAAGGGCTAAATTGATACATGGATATTTTATGCATACTTGTGTTTGCAGATGTGATTCTTTTGTTTGAGCTGTATAAAAACCATGAAAATGGTAACTTACAATGAAGCACATATGGAGGAGAGATCCCCCGTGTTTTCCCAGTGCTCTATAATAAAGAAGTGTCTGCTTATCTGCATTCCTTTGTAGATAAGTTTTTCATGATTCCAGATCAGTCAACATAATCTTTTGGCATATCTCGAAGTTCTGATGAGGTGAGGGACCGAGTAGTTTCCATTTCCTTTTCGATTTCTTTCACTCCTTCTCCTGATCTCATTACTGAAGGACAAGCTTTTTCTTCTAATCTTTCCTCTTCTTCCTCTTCTGCCCTTACTAATCAATGATATGGACTTGACCTTCTTATCCACTGTTTCATTTTCACTACTGGGGCAAACATTGTGGTTATTGTTTGATTCCCTGACTCCACCATGATGGTCCCAGATGCAATTTGAGTTTCCACTTCAACCATAGTTCTCTGAGAGGACTAGAGTGCAGCTCGGTAGGCAGAGACTAGGCCCAAGTATAGTGCCTGAGCCTCATGGGCCTCACTGGTATAGGCAAGACACCCGTCTATCAGGTGGCGTGCCAGTAAAGCAGGGTTTTTTATATGTTCAGATGTAAAATCCCAGGTTACAGGAGGTGATAACCATCCTAGGAATTTGTCCAAATTCATCCACACACCCTTCCACCCAGGGATATTCAGGGGGAATTTTAACATGTTTCCATCCCAAATTTGTCCTCTCTGATACCCCGATGAATCCAGATTCCACAAAATATTTAATATACCAGCCATACTAATTAGTAATATTAAAACTCTCATGTAAGGGTGACTAAGGACCTGGGAAGTCTGTATAACAAAATTGTCTACATTAGTCCGAGCTGAAGGGAAAGAGGTGCTTTGCCCCAGGACCTCCACAAGATAGCTCCCACAGCACAGCAAATCCATCAGTAATAGAATGAGACTTGCTATTATTATTGGGCCATCATGTTCCCAGGTTCTTTCATCCTTTTCACTAAATCATACAGACAACTTAACAAAGCTATCAAGGTTAGAGCGTAGCACAGAGTCAATATTAGTAGCATCATGTCAGCAAACATTACAAAATGTAAGATAAGCTGCATTACAGTAAGGGTCCCTGACCAGCACAGGATATTTGCACTTTTTGGCTTACTATAATAACAATGCATTTAATGTAAAACTGCTAATATCTCGCCCAACATTGGGCGCAAAAAAGTCTGAGTTAGTTTTACCCTGACTGGATGCCACGTGCCCACCACACTGCTCTATCCCCCACCTTCCCAGCAAGCCTGGGAAGGGGAGAAAATGAGATGGGAGTCTTGTGGGTTAAGATAAAAGCAGTTTAATAAAGAAGCAGCAAAGCCGCGCGCGTGGGAAGCAAAGCAAAAGCAGATAAAGCTGTTACTCTCTACTTCCCATCAGCAGCAATGTCCAACCACCTCACGAGAAGCAGGGCTTTGATACGCGTAGCGGTTGCTTTTGGAAGGCAATAAATGAATCTTGCCTCCCCTTCCTGTTCCTCTCCTCCAGTTCATTTTATTGACCTGACATCATATGGTATGGAATATCTCCTTGGTCAGCCTGGGTCAGCTGTACTGGCCGTGGTCCCTCTCAGGAGTGTATTCACCCACAGCTATTGGTAAAGGTGAGGGAAGGAATGCTTGAGGGACAGCCCTGATGCTGTGCGACCAGTAGTCATAATATTGATGTCAACAGTAAGCAGAGCACTGCAAGTGCTGCTGTGGAAAATCACTACCATCCCAGACCCACTAGAGTCACCTTGTCAGCTGCTCTCTTGTGGAACCTATCTCCAGTCCCCGGCCGTCTCTGCTCCCCTTTGAAATACAGGCTACCGTTAGATATAACGCAACTGCATCTTTGAGCTACAAGAAAGCAGGTACACAGGTCCCACCTACAGTGGTGCGTAGGTCTCCGTGTAGCCTATCAGCCAGCACTGTGCAAGGTTTTCAGCTACTTTGCTGTGGGAGTTATCTCCAATCCCGTGCACTTTGCCTGCTCAGTTCCCATTAAAAAAATAGACTGCCAGTATAAGTTACGCCACTGCGTCTGGGAGCTAAAAGAAAACAGGTACGCAGATTTCACCTTTAGTGGTACGTAGGTCCCCGTGTAGCCTATCACCAAGCACTGTGCCATCTTTTCAGCTGCTATTCAGTGGGGGCTATCTCCAATCCTGCTCACTTGGCCTTCCCAGCTCCCATTGAAAAAATACAGGCTGTCGGTGGCAGTTACACCACTGCCACTGGGAGGTACAAGAAAGCAGGTACGCTTATCTCACCTTCAGTGGTACGTAGGTCCCTGTGTAGCCTATCAGCAAGCACTGTGCAACCTTTGCAACTGCTTTCCTGTGGGAGCTATCTCCAATCCCACGCACTTACCCTGCTCAGATTTTATTGAAAATACAGGCTGTCGGTAGAAGTTACACCTCTGCGTTGTGGAGCTACAAGAAAGCAGGTACGCAGATCTCACCTTCAGCGGTATGTAGGTCCCCGTGTAGTCTCTGAGTTAGCACTGTGCCACCTTTGCAGTTGCTTTCTTGTGGGATTTATCTCCAATCCGGTGCACTTGGCCTGTTCAGCTCCCATTGAAAACAAAGGCTGTTATTATGTCATGGAAAAGGTCATGTTCGTTAATCAAATCAGGAAAGGATAGTTGTGTAAGGAATTGTTTGAAGTAATTGTAAAAGTCTTGTAAAGCTATAACCGTAAAGTTTCTACAATGTGAACAGGTGCAGTTCACTGAGATGATTAAAGGAGGTACAATAGGATGTGCGTGAGTTGATAAGAGCCAAGAGAAGAGTTCATGAGCGAGTCACTAGAGGAAGACTATTGACTTGATCCCAGTAACCACTCTACGACCACCAGGAGGCAGAAGAAGAACCCTAGTAACAAGACGGGCACATGCGCAGAGTACACCAGGGAGCGATGCACCCGACCGATAAGGACTGTATAAAAGGACTGTGATATGGGGGGGGGGATCGCACGTCGTTGGTGGAGCAGAGTCTCCCGGCCACCCAGCGCTGTTTTGCTTATTTGCCGCTTGGAAAATAAATTTGATCTATGAGTCACTTAAATTGGCTAGTGAATATTATCAACAGAAAGCACAGCACTGCAAGAGCTGCTGTGGAAAATAACTACCATCCAAGACCCAGTAAAGCCACCTTTTCAGCTGCTTTACTGTGGGAGCTATCTCCAGTCCCATGCACTTGGCCTACTCAGTTCCCACTTAAAATACAAGCTGTCGGTGAAAGTTGCGCCACTGCCACATGGAACTACAAGAAAGCAGGTACGCAGACCCAACCTACAGTGGTACGTAGGTGTAGTGGGTCTGGGATGGTATTGATTTTACACAGCAGCTCCTGCAGTGCTTGTGCTTGCTGTTGATATCAATATTATGACTACCGCTCACACAGCATCAGGGCTGTCCCTCCAGCATTCCTTCCCCCACCTTCACCAATAGCTGTGGGTGGGCATGATCTTGGGAGTGACTATGGCCAGGACAGCTGACCCAGGCTGACCAAGGAGATATTCCATACCATATGATGTCAGCTCAGTAATATAAACTGGAGGAGAGGAGCAGGAAGGGGAGGCGAGATTCATTTCTGGCCTTCCCAAAGCAACCGCTATGCGTACTGAAGCCCTGCTTCTCGGGAGGTGGCCGGACATCGCTGCTGATGGGAAGTAGAGAGTAACAGCTTTATCTGCTTTTGCTTTGCTTCCCGCGCACGTGGCTTTGCTGCTTCTTTATTAAACTGCTTTTATCTCAACCCACGAGACTCCCATCTTATTTTCTCCCCTTCCCTGGATTGCTGAGGAGGTGGGGGATAAAGCGGTGTGGTAGGCACCTGGCATCCAGCCAGGCTAAAACTACTACAGCCCTTTTGGCGCCCAATGTGGGGCGAGATAATAGCAGTTTTACATTAACTGCATTGCAATTACAGTAAGCCAATGAGTGCAAAGTTCCTGTGCTGGTCTCGGAGCCTTGCTATTATGCAGCTTATCTTATATGTTTGGGAACACGATGCTACTAACATTGACTATCTGCTGTGCTTTAACCTTAATAGCTTTGCTAAGCGGGCTATATGATTTTGTGAAAAGGATGAAAGGGCCTGGGAACATGATGGCCCAAATAATAATAGCAAGTCTCATTCTGTTACTGATGGATTTACTGTGCTGTGGGAGCTATCTTGCGGAGGTCGTGGGGCAAAGCACCCGTTTCCCCTCAGCTCAGAATGATCTAGGCAATATTGTTATACAGACTTCCCAGGTCTTTAGTCACCCTTATATGAGAGTTTTCATATTACTAATAAACATGGTTGGTATATTATATATTTTGTGGAATCTGGACTCATCTGGATATCGGAGAGGACAAATTTGGGATGGAAACATGTTAAAATGCCCCCTGAAGCGGCCAGTCCCTGGGTGGCAGGGTGTGTGGATGGATTTGGGCAAATTCCTAGGACAGTTATCACCTCCTGTAACCTGGGATTTTACACCGGAACAGATAAAAAACCCTGCTTTACTGGCACGCCACCCGATAGAAGGGTGTCTTACCTACCCTAATGAGGCCCATCAGGTTCAGGCACTATATTGGGGCCTAGCCTCTGCCTACCGAGCTGCATTCTAGTCCTCTCAGAGAACTATGATTGAAGTGGAAACTCAAATGGTACCTGAGACCAACATGATTGAGTCAGTCGCAGTCCAGTCCTCTCAGAGAACTATGGCCGGGGTGGAAATCCAAACTATACCTGAGACTACCATGGTTGAGTCAGGCAATCAGAAAAAAACCACAGTGGTTGCCCCAGTAGTGAAAAAGAAACAGTGGATAAGGAGGTCAAGTCCATATCATCGATTAGTAAGGGCAGAAGAGGAGGAAGAGGAAAGGCTAGATGAAGAAACTGGTCCTTCGGTAAGGAGATCAGGAGAAGGAGTGAAAGAAATCGAAAAGGAAATGGAAACTACTCGGTCCCTCACCTCCGATGTTACGATAACGGGGCTGACATCTAGCAATTGGAAGGTAGCGAAGCCCAAAAGCTAGGCTCTCTTGCTACAGACCGGGGAATTGATAGAGGCATTGGAAAGAATACATCAATTTGTAGTCTCTGGAAACGGCTCCTCTCAAGTGTACAGGCAAGATACCCATTCAAGGAAGAGCTTGTAAATGCCCAAGGAAAGTGGACTAGAGCAAATGAAGGCATCCAATATCTAAGGGAATTAGCTGTGTTGGAAGTCATCTATGGTGATCTAGATAATGCCAAGGCCTCCACAGATCCAGACGATGTCCGGTGTACACGGGCCACGTTGAGAAAAGTGATTCAGAGTGCCCCAGCTACATATTCTAATATCTTGGCAATGGTGTATCATCCAGACATGGATATACCAACAGTGGAGAGGGTATCTTCTTGGTTACAGAACTATGAAGAGAGCCTCTGCACCTCCTCATCAGTGTGGGATGATGGCCTGACTGTCAGAACTGCCTCAAGAATTCGGTCATCCACTGTCCCGACCAGGGGAAAAGCAAGTCCCAGACACAGGAGTACACCGCGAAATGAACTCTGTCTCTTTTTGCGTGGCCAAGGAGAGGATATGAAGAAATGAGATCGTGAACCCACTTTTAAACTGGAAGCGCGTGTACGTGAACTAAGGGGGAAGACAGCTGTTAGAAAAGGACCACCCAAGAGGGCTGTCAGCATAGTAGCTGACAGAACAAAAGAGGACAATCAACAATCTCCAGGACATAGAAGAACTACAACCACTTCCTTTGATGCCAATGAGGAGACTTCAGGTCTACAATTGCAAGGATCAGATAGCAAATATTCTGATGAAGAACAGAAATAGGGGGTCCCTGCCTCCAGCCAGGAGGAGGAAAGTGATGACCGAATCTACTGGACTGTGTGGATTCGATGGCCTGGCACATCAAACCCACAAAGGTATAAAGCCTTAGTAGACACAGGGGCACAGTGTACATTGATGCCATCAAGGTACAGAGGCACAGATTCTGTCTGGATCTCTGGAGTGACAGGGGGATGTGAAGAGTTATCTGTATTAGAGGCTGAAGTGAGCTTAACAGGGGACAAACGGGAAAAAAACGCCATTGTGACTGGTCCAGAGGCCCCTTGTATTCTTGGCATAGATTACCACAGGAGAGGGTACTTCAAAGACCCCAAGGGGTTTCGAAGGCCTTTTGGTATAGTCACTGTAGATACAGAGAAAATCGAACAACTCTCTAATTTACCTGGCCTCTCAGAAGACCCTTTTTTTGTGGGATTGCTGCAAGTTCAAGAGCAACAGAAAACAATTGCTAACAGGACGGTGCACCAGAGGCAATATCGCACAAAGCGAGATTCCCTGACTCCCATCCGTGAGTCGATTCATCAAGTGGAGGATCAAGGAGTAATTAGCAAAACTCATTCCCCAATTAATAGTCCCATATGGCCTGTGAAAAAATCTGATGGAGGGTGGAGACTAACAGTAGACTATCGTAGATGGGCGTCGGCATGTGCCTATGGATGTTGTGAACAAAATAGTGACTATGTCTCAACCAACTAATAGGAAAGAAACACAAGCTTTCCTGGGCCTTGTGGGATTCTGGAGGATGCATATCCCAGGTTATAGTCAGCTTGTGAGCCCTCTCTTTAGAGTAACCAGAAAGAAAAACTGTTTTCAGTGGGGCCTTGAGCAACAACAAGCTTTTCAACAAATTAAACAGGAAATAGCTCGTGCAGTCGCCCTTGGGCCCATCCGTACAGGATCAGATGTACAGAATATCCTCTACACTGCCACTGGAGAGCATGGCCTCACCTGGAGCCTCTGGCAGAAAACATCTGGAGAAACCCGAGGTCGACCATTAGGGTTTTGGAGTCGAGGATATCGAGGATCGGAAGCCCACTACACCCCAATTGAAAAAGAAATACTAGCAGCATATGAAGGACTTCGAACTGCTTCAGAAGTCATTGGCACAGAAGCTCATCTCCTCTTGGCACTACGTCTACCTGTGTTACACTGGATGTTCAAAGGGAAAACCCCTTTTATACATCATGCACCAGCGCTACCTGGAGTAAGTGGATGGCGTTGATTACACAACGATCTCGGCTGGGGAAATCTAATCGCCCAGGAATCCTGGAAGGGATCATGGATTGGCCAGAAGGCAGAGGTTTTGGAGCATTGCTTAAGGAAGTAGCTCGTTCCCAAGAGGAACCACCATATAATGAACTATTCAGAAGATGGGAGGCATTATGCTTTGTTTACTGATGGATCCTGCCGTGTGGTAGGAAATCATCGTAAGTGGAAAGCTGCTGTGTGGAGTCCCACACAACGAGTTGTTGAGGCCACTGAAGGAGAAGGTGAGTCAAGTCAGTTTGCTGAAGTGAAAGCCATCAAACTAGCTCTAATGATTGCAGAACGAGAGAAGTGGCCAGTACTCTATACTGACTCCTGGATGGTGGTTAATGCTCTATGGGGATGGCTACAGCAATGGAAAAAGACCAACTGGCAGCGCAAGGGTAAAGCCATCTGGACTGCTGCATTATGGCAAGACATCGCCACTCGGGTGGAAAACATGACTCTGAAAGTACGTCATGGAGATGCTTACGTGCCCAAAAGCCGTGTCACTGAAGAACAATGGAACAAGCAACAGGTAGACAAAGCTGTCAAAGTTGAAGTAGTTCAGGTAGACCTAGACTGGGAGCATAAAGGCGAGCTATTTATAGCTCGATGGGCCCATGAAACATCAGGACATCTGGGAAGAGATGAAACATATAGATGGACTTGTGATCAAGGGGTGGACTTGACCATGGAAGCCATTACACTGGTCACCCACGAATGTGAAACAAGTGCTGCAATCAAGCGAGCCACACGAATCAAGTCTCCCTGGAACAGAGGCCGATGACTAGGTTGTCAAGACAGTGAGGCATGGCAAATTGACTATGTTGGACCGCTACCACAAACATATCAAGGCAAGCGTTATATACTCACCATGGTGGAAGCATACCCTGTAAACCATGTCTTGAAAGGCAAGTTTTGTGGCGACAGGGCACTCCAGAAAGAATTGAATCAGATAATGGAACTCATTTTCGAAATAATCTCATAAACTCCTGGGCAAAGAAACATGACATTGAGTGGATATAGCACATCCCTTATCACCCACAAGCCTCTGGAAAGATTGAAAGATATAACAGATTACTAAAGAGAACGTTGAGAGCACTGGGCAATGGGGCATGGAAGCAGTGGGATAAAAATTTAGCAGAAGTCACTTGGCTGGTTAACAGCAGAGGTTCAACTAATGGTCCTGGTCCTGCCCAAACAAAACCACTACATACTGTGGGAGGAGACAAGGTCCCCGTAGTGCACCCAGGGAAATGGCTGGGGAAGGCAGTATGGGTTGCACCTCCCATGGGAAAAGGCAAACCCATTCGTGGAATTGTCTTTGCTCAAGGGCCTGGGTGTACTTGGTGGGTGATGAGAAAGGATGGGGAAACTCGATGTGTACCTCAAGGAGACTTATCCTTGGGGGAAAAATAACCTGTTATGTGAGTTATCTGTTGTAGATGAACCTTGCAAGAAAAACCGGACAAGTGGACAAACCAAGCCGGTGCTGGTGCCCAACACTGAACGTACTGTTTCCCCTGGCCTGGATATCCATCTTGATGGAGGAGACAGAAGTTATGGCCTGCTCCAGTGTACATCTACAGAGGATGAAAGATATAAAAATGTTGTTTGTTTGTTTGTTTGATGCAAGATGGAAGAGGGAATACAAGAATGATGTTTGTCTGTTGAAGAGTGGGGGTACTGCTTAATGAGAGTATATAAGAATGTATATGGGTTGTTAGGATGCGTTGTCTGAGCATGACATAAATGGTATGGAATAAGGGGTGGAGACTGTAGTGGGTCTAGGATGGTAGTCATTTTCCACAGTAGCTCCTGCAGTGCTGTGCTTACTGTTGATATCAATATTATGACTACCGCTCACACAGCATCAGGACTGTCCCTCCAGCATTCCTTCCCCCACCTTCACCAATAGCTGTGGGTGGGCATGATCTTGGGAGGGACTATGGCCAGGACAGCTGACCCAGGCTGACCAAGGAGATATTCCATACCATATGACGTCAGCTCAGGAATATAAACTGGGGGAGAGGAGCAGGAAGGGGAGGCGAGATTCATTTCTGGCCTTCCCAAAGCAACCGCTATGCGTACTGAAGCCCTGCTTCTCGGGAGGTGGCCGGACATCGCTGCTGATGGGAAGTAGAGAGTAACAGCTTTATCTGCTTTTGCTTTGCTTCCCGTGCGCGCGGCTTTGTTGCTTATTTATTAAACTGCTTTTATCTTAACCCACGAGACTCCCATCTTATTTTCTCCCCTTCCCTGGCTTGCTGAGGAGGTAGGGGTTAGAGTGGTGTGGTGGGCACCTGGCATCTAGCCAGGCTCAAACTACCACAGTAGGTCCCCATGTAGCCTATCAGTCAGCACTGTGCCACCTGTGCAGCTGCTTTCTTGTAGGAGCTATCTCCAATCACGCATCATTGGCATGATCAGCTCCCATTGAAAAAATACAGGCTGCCATTTAGAAGTTACTCCAATGCTTCTGAGAGCTACAAGAAAGCAGATACGCAGAGTCCACGTACAGTGGAACGTAAGATCCTGTGTAGTCTATAATCCAGCACTGTGCCACATTTGCATATGCTTTCCTGTGGGAGCTATCTCCAATCCCGTGCATTTGACCTGCTTAGTTTCCATTGAAAAAAACGCTTCTGGTAAAATTTACACATCTGCGTCATGGAGCTAGAAGAAAGCATGTACGCAGATCCACCTACAGTTGTAAGTAGGTCTCCGTTTAGCCTATCAACCAATCCTGTTCCACCTTTGCAGCTGCTTTTTTGCGGGAGTTATCTGTAATCCCGCACACTTTGCCTGCTCACCTCCCATTGAAAATAAAGGCTACCGGGTATAGAGGTCCCCCTGTAGCCTATCAACAGGTACTGTGCCACGTTTGCAGGTGCTTTCCTGTTGGAGCAATCTCCAATACTGCGCACTTGGCCTGCTCAGCTCCAATTTGAAATACAACCTGCCGGTACATGTTACGCCACTGCGTCTTTGAGCTACAAGAAAGCAGGTACGCAGATCCCACCTAGTGTGCTACGTAGGCCCCTGTGTAGCCTATCAGCCAGCACTGTAAAACCTTTGCAGCTGCTTTCCTGTTGGAGCTTTCTTCAATCCTGAGCATTTGGCTTGCTCATCTCCCATTGAAAAATACAGGCTGTCGGTGGAAGTTACTCCATTGCCACAGGGAGCTACAAGAGAGCATGTAGGCAGACCTCACCTTGAATGGTAAGTAGATCCCCAGGTAGCCTATCATCCAGCACTGTGCAACCTTTGCAGCTCCTTTCATGTGGAAACTATCTCCAATCCCATGCACTTGGTCTGCTTACTTCGCATTCAAAATACAGTCTGCCGGTAGAAGTTACACCACTGCGTCTGGATTGTACAGCGCGGGATTGGAGATAGCTCCCACAGGAAAGAAGCGGCAACGTTGGCACAGTGCTGGCTGATAGGCTACATGGGGATCTACTTTCCGCTGTAGGTGGGGTATGCGTATCTCTGCTCTTGTAGCACCCAGACACAGTGGCGTAACTTCTACCGGCAGCCTGTATTTTTTCAATAGAAGCTGAGAAGGCCAAGTGCGCATGATTGGAGATAGCTACTTCAGAAGTCATTGGCACAGAAGTTTACCTCCTCTTGGCACCACGTCTGCCTGTGCTACACTGGATGTTCAAAGGGAAAATCCTTCTATGCATCATGCAACCAGCACTACATGGAGTAAGTGGATGGCGTTGATTACACAACGATCTCAGCTGGGGAAATCTAATCGCCCAGGAATCCTGGAAGAAATCATGGACTGGCCAGAAGGCAGGTATTTTTTGGCACTGCCTGAGGAAGTAGCTCGTGCCCAAGAGGCATCACCATATAATGAACTATCAGAAGATGAGAGGCATTATGCTTTGTTTACTGATAGATCCTTGAATACAAGAATGATGTTTGTCTGTTGATGAGTGGGGGTACATATAAGAAAGTATATGGGTTGTTAAGATGATTTGTCTGACCATGACATAAATGGTATGGAATAAGAGGTGGAGACTGTATTGAGTCTGGAATGGTAATGACTTTCCACAGCAGCTCTTGCAGTGCTGTGCTTACTGTTGACATCAATATTATGACTACTGCTCGCACAGAATCAGGGTTGTCCCTCCAGCATTCCTTCCCCCACCTTCACCAATAGCTGTGGGTGAGCACAATCTTGGGAGGGACCACGGCCAGAACAGCTGATCCAGGTTGACGAAGGAGATGTTCCATACCATATGACGTCATCTCAGTAATATAAACTTGGGGAGAGGAGCAGGAAGGGGAGTCAAGATTCATTTCTGGCCTTCCAAAAGCAATCGCTACATGTACCGAAGCCCTGCTTCGCAGTAGGTGGCCGGACATTGCTGCAGATGGGAAGTAGAGAGTAACAGCTTTCTCTGCTTTTGCTTTGCTACCCGCGCACGCGACTTTGCTTTTTCTTTATTAAACTGCTTCTGTCTCAACCCACGGGACTCCCATCTTATTTTCTCCTTTTCCATGACTTGCTGAGGAGGTGGGGGATAGAGCAATGTGGTGGCAAACTGGCATCCAGCAAGGGTCAAACTAACACAATGTCTTCTTTGCCTCAGTCTTTACTGCCACGGCCGACCCTCGGGAAGCCCAGTCCGGCAAGGATAACATGATGGCCAGGACAGCAGAGGACTTGCCCTGGGTGGTAGAGGAAGAGGGTAAAGACTTGTTGGCCAAGGTTAAGACTCATTTGTCAATGGGTCCTGATGGGATGCATCCTAGAGTGCTGAGAGAGATGACTGATATGGCTGATGTGATTGCTAAGCCTCTCTCCATCATTTTTGAACATTCATGGGGGACAGGGGAGGTTCCTGAGGACTGGAGAAAGGCCAATGTCACGCTAGTCTTCAAAAAGGGCAAGAAGGATGACCCAGGAAACTACAGGTCGGTCAACCTCACCTCCATCCCTGGAAAAGTGATTGAACAACTCATCCTGACTGTTATCACTGAACATAGGAAGGATAAGATGGTTCTCAGGTGGAGTCAACACAGCTTCACCAAGGGAAAATCCTGTTTGACTAACCTGATATCGAGAGCTGGCTGAATGACAGAGCCCAGAGGATGGTGATCAATGGCACAGTGTCGAGTTGGAGGCCTGTGGTCAGTGGAGTTCCACAGGGATCGATTCTGGGGCCAGTCTTGTTCAACATCTTCATCAACGACCTGGATGAGGGGATAGAGCGTACCCTCAGAAAGTTCGCTGATGACACCAAACTGGGAGGACTGGTTGATACCCCAGAATGCTGTGCTGCCATTCAGCGAGATCTCGACCAGTTTGAGAGCGGGGCAGAGAGGAACCTCATGAGGTTCAACAAGGACAGTTGTAGAGTCCTCCATCTGGGAAAGAACAAAACCATACACCAGTACAGGCTGTGGGTCGAACTCCTGAAGAGCAGCTCTACAGAGAGAGATCTGGGAGTCCTGATTGATAATAAACTAAATATGAACCAGAAATGTGCCCTTGTGGCAAAGAAGGCCAATGGCATTCTGGGATGCATCAAGAAGAGTGTGGCCAGCAGGTCGAGGGAGGTTCTTCTGCCCCTTTACTCTGCCCTGGTGAGGCTTCTTTTGGAGTCCTGTGTCCAGTTCTTGGCTCCTCAGCTCAAGAAGGACAGGGAAGTGCTGGAGATAGTCCAACGCAGGGCCACCAAGATGATCAAGGATATAGAACATCTTTCATACGAGGAAAGACTGTGGGAACTGGGGCTGTTTAGTCTGGAGAAGAGGAAATTGAAGGGTGATCTTATTAACATTTATAAATATCTAAAGGGTGAGTGTCAGGAGGTTAGGGCATTCCTCTTTGCTATAGTAGAAAACGGGTAATGGGGTGAAGCTGGAACACAAAAAGTTCCACTTAAACATAAGAAAAAAGTATTTCACCATGAGAGTGACAGAATACTGGAACAGGCTGCCTAGAGGGGTTGTGGAGTCTCCTTCCTTGGAGGTCTTCAAGACGCCCCAGGACATGTTCCTATGTGACCTGATCAAGGTGAACGTGCTTCTGCAGGGAGGTTGGACTAGATGATCTCTAAAGGTCCCTTCGAACCCCTGCAATTCTATGATTCTATGTACCGGCATCCTGTATATTCAAAGGGAACTGAGATGGCCAACTGCGTGGATTTGCAGATAGTTCCCACAGGAAAGTAGCTGCAAAGGTGGAACACTGCTGGCTGATAACCTACATGGGGACCGACGTACAACTGTAGGTGGGGTCTGCATACCATCTTTGTTGTAGCTCCCAGACGCAGTGGGGTAACTTCTACCGGCAGCCTGTATTTTTTCAATGGGAGATAAGCAGGCCAAGTGTGCGGGACTGGAGATAGCTCCCACGGGAAAGCAGCTGCAAAGGTGACACAGCGCTGACTGATAGGCTACACGGGGACCTAGGTACCACTGTAGGTGGGACCTGCGTACCTACATCCTTATAGCTCCAGTACGCAGAGGTGTAACTTCTACTGGCAGCCGGTATTTTTTCAATGGGAGTTGAGCAGGGCAAGTGAGCAGGAAAGATATAGCTCAACCAGGAAAGTAGCTGCAAAGCTGGCAGAGTACTGGCGGATAGCCTGCAAGGGGACCTATGTATCACTGTAGGTCCGGTCTGCATACCTGCTTTGTTGTAGCTCCCAGACGCAGTGGCGTATCATATCCCAGCAGCCTGCATTTTTTCAATCGCAACTGAGCAGGCCAAGTGTGTGGGATTGGATATAGCTCCCACAGGACAAAAGCTGCAAAGGTAGAACAGTGTGGGCTGATAGACTACACGGGACGTATGTACCACTTTAGGAGGGATCTGCGTAACCGCTTTCTTGTAGCTCCCAGAGACAGTGGCATAACTTATACCTACAGCCAGTATTTTCAAAGGGAGCTGAGTAGGCCAAATGCACGGGATTGGACATAACTTCCACATTAAAGTGGCTGAAAAAGTGGAAGGATGTTGTCTCATAGGCTACACAGGGAACTACGTACCACTGTAGGTAGGGTCTGTGTACCTGATTTCTTATATCTCCCAGGTGCAGTATCGTAATTTCTAACGGCAGTCAGTATTTTCAATGGGAGCTGTGCAGGCCAAGTGTGCGGGATTGGAGATAGCTCAACAAAGAAAGAATCTGCAAAGGGCTGGGCTACCTGATAGTGCTGGCTGATTTGCTACACGGGATCCTATGTATCACTGTAGGTGAGGTCTACGTACCACTTTCTTTTACCTCCCAGACGCAGTGGCGTAACTTCGACCGGCAGTCTGTATTTTCAAATGCAACTGAGCAGGACAAGTGCGCGGGAGTGGAGATAGCTCCCACAGGAAAGCAGCTGCAAAGGTAGCACAGTTTTGACTGATAGGCTCTCCAAGTTTTAGCCAGGATAGAGTTAATTCCTGTGAGGAACCAGGAAAGGGTACAGCCTGAACAGCTGACCCAGGCTGGCCAGCAGGTATTCCATAAGATCCTAACGTCATGTCCATCATATTGGTGGAGGCTAGCAGGAAGAAGATCTCTTCCAGGGTCATGGGCTCTCTGTCGCCGGTCCGGAGCCGTCGCTTAGGTCGGGTCCCGGGCTGTGAGCAACTACATCACTCACCAGTTTTCCTTGTAATATCCACTTGTGCTTGTTATAGTTGTTCCTCTTCAATTTTCTTTAGTAAATTGTTCTTATTTCAACTTACGTGGGCTCTTTTCCTTTTTTTCTCCCTCTCCGATCCCCTCCGCATGCTGTCAAGAGGGGAAGGGGAGTAGTCGCGTTTTTTTTTTTCCCCTTTGCTTCGGCTGGCAAAACCACGACATAGGCTAAACGGGGACCTACGTACCACTGTAGGTGGAGGCTACATACCTGCTTTTTTATAGCTCCAAGACACAGAGGTGTATATTCTACCAGCAGCCTGTCTTTTTTAATGGGAGCTGAGCAGACCAGGTACGCGGGACAGATGTAGCTCCCACAGGAAAGGAGCTTCAAAGGTGGTACAGTGCTGACTGATAGGCTACACAGGGACCAAAGTTCCACTGTACGTGGGATCTGCGTATCTCCTTTCTTGTAGCTCCCAGATGCAGTGGCGACACTTCTACTGGCAGTCTAAACTTTCAATGGGAGTTGTGCAGGCCAAGTGTGCGGAATTGGAGATAGCTCTCACAGGAAAGTAGCTGAAAGGAAGCACAGTGCTGGCTAATAGGTTACACGGGGACCTACGTACCACTGTAGGTGGGGTCTGCATACCTGCTTTCTTGTAGCTCCCAGAGGCAGTGGTGTAACTTCTACCGATATCCTGTATTTTCAATGGAGGCAGAGTAGGCCAAGTGCATAGGATTAGAGATAGCTCCCACAGGAAAGCAACTGGAAAGGTGGCACAGTGCTAGCTGATAAGCTACAAGGGGACCTACGTACCACAGTAGGTGGGGTCTGCGTACCTGCTTTTTGTAGCTCCACGACGCATAGGTGTAACTTCAACCAGCAGCCTGTATTTTTTAATGGGAGCTGAGCAGGCCAAGTGCGCGGGAAAGAGATAACTCCTACAGGAAAGCTTCTGCAAATGCTGCACAGTGCTGGCTGATAGACTCCATAGGGACTGACGAATCACTGTAGGCGAGGACTGCGTACCTGCTTTGTTTGTAGCTCCCAGATGCAGTGGCGTAACTTCTACTGGCAGTCTGTATTTTCAATGGGAGCGAAGCAGGCCAAGTGTGCAGGATTGGAGATAGCTCCCACAGGAAAGCAGCTGCAAACGTGGAACAGTGTTGACTGATAGGCTACACGGGGACATTAGTACCACAGTTGGTGGGGTCTTCCACCCTGCTGTCTTTTAACTCCCAGACCAGTGATGTAACTTGCATTGGCAGCCTGTATGTTTTAAAGGAAGTTGAGTAGGCCAAGTGCCCGGGATTGGAGATAACTCCCAGAGGAAAGCAGTTGCAAAGGTGACACAGTGCTTGCTGATAGGCTACATGGGGACCTACGTACCACTGTAGGTGGAGTCGGCGTACCTGCTTACTTGTAGGTCAGATACACAATTATTTTAGTTAATAACTTATCATCACAATAAGTAGTCAGTACTTGTTAAGCACTTGTTAATCACCGAGTAATAGTTCAATCAATTAGCTAAGCACTTTCAAATAATTGAAACACCTCTTGATTAAGTAAGTATTCATTTGAATCACATAAGGATAAAACTGCAATAGTTACATACCACACCTGAAGGGGACCTGTTACCTTAGCTACAAGACCCTGGTGAATGTATTTGTTAGGTTACCTTAGCTGTTACCTTGGCCATGAGACCCTGGTAAAAGTATTCGTTAGGTTACCTTGGCTGTTACCTTAGTTGTTCCTACAATGAAGGGACTGATATCATTTTTTTGACCAATCTCTGTGATTTTGGTAATTTTGTGGTTTTTTGGAACCAATCAAGGTTAAGGGCTAAATTGATACATGGATATTTTATGCATACTTGTGTTTGCAGATGTGATTCTTTTGTTTGAGCTGTATAAAAACCCTGAAAATGGTAACTGACAACGAAGCATGTATGGAGGAGCCATCCCCCGTGTTTTCCCAGTGCTCTATAATAAAGAAGTGCCTGCTTATCTGCATTCCTGTGTAGATAAGTGTTTTGCGATTGTGGATTCCTCAACAGTTTTGGTGACCCAGATGGGACCTTGCGAGTGAGACTGGATGGGATCGAATGTTGATCAAACTCCAGCCGGCACCGAGGAATTCTCAGGGTGGACCATCATCTGAGTCCCTTACAGTTCTTCGCAACGTTTTTTGAAATCGTAAGGCACTTCTAATTGGTTGGGGTCAGAACCTGGTGAACTAGCCTGTAAGTCACAAAGTCGGAGACCACTTGCTTGGGCCCAGGTAATGCCAAAATGAGCCTGCCAGTAAGACAGAGCGAAAGTTCTGCTTGGTTGGGCTAGAGTATCCTTGTATTGGTATTGGGAGCCTATGGGTCACCTGTAAGGCGAACGTGAAAGTGATCGCAGGGTTGGCACTGGTATTACAGCCCGTAAGTCAGATGAAGTGATCATAGGGCTGACATTTATATTGCTATTGGTAATTGATATAAGTTGGTGCACATAAGTATATAATAAGGTACCTATTGATTTTGTTTTGTACTTTGATTTGTACATTGGTTTGTATATTGCTTTGTTCATATATATGCATATTATTGTGTATTGTGTTGTGAGCTGTCTGTGTGTGTGTGATTGAGACGTGCAATTGCGCACGAAGCGAGTGTGGAGCTTTGATCCGCGGTTCTGTGATCCCGCGAGGGGTGCAGCCGGAGAGAAGCGAAGCGAAAGAACGAAACGACTGTTGAGAAAGTATTTGTAACTAAAAGGATTTTTAAATGGTACACAAAGTACCTGAGAATTCATTCCTTGGGTGTCTGGTGGCACAATGGAAGGAATTTAAGGGTGATTTTCGCAAAGATCAACTTATAGAGTACTGTAATCATGTGTACGAATTTTGAACTGTGCCTTTAAGTCTTTGTGTTTGAAGGACACCATAATTTTTGGCTATGGCATCAAAGTGGTCAACCCTGTTTTGGGGAGGAAATTCTAACAATAAGGGCCCTGTGCCAAAAACCTATCCTTTAGGCTTCCTTTTGGCTCACTGGAGAGAAATACAGAATGATTTGTGTAAAAAGGAGCTTATTGAATATTGCGATCATATGTGGCCAATGTATGCTCTGGATGATGAGGAATTGTGCCCCCTGAATGGAATACTAAGTTATAATACTATCTTGAAATTAATGGGGTTTTTTTTTATGAGCGAGGAAAAATGAGATAAAGTCCCATATGTAGATCTGTCCTTTTATTTAATAGAAAAATCTGAATGGCAGAAAGAATCTGAATGAACAAATTGCCTAATGTCACTCACAGCCGAAAAACAAAAGGTTCAAAATCGTTGTTCCCCATGCACTGCAGCAAAAATGTGTCTTAAACATTTGACCCTTAAGGGGGGAGAGCTGTTCCTATATATACACCCTCTCTCACTTACCCACTCCCCAACATGAACCTGAACAGGGACCCAGACACCTGACAAGAATACATCCTGGAGTTCAAGGGAGGGCTCCCAGTCCTGTCCAGATAGTAGTAACGTGGGAAAATGAGGACTCTGACACAGAATCTTCCTCATTAGTGTCCAAGAGAACTCAATGCTGTACTCAATTAATAACCACCTTAAAGATCCCCTTAACTTCTAAAGTCAAACAGCATATAGATGTCCCATTAAGGCAAGGGGTTGGGCAGAGTGAACCAGTACACATGAAAGTGTCTTTCTCACCTGCTGATTTAATTCTCTGAGAAAAAAAAAATCAACTGACTCCAATAAAGAGTATCCAGATAAAAGAAAAGAAAAGAAAAGAAAAGAAAAGAAAAGAAAAGAAAAGAAAAGAAAAGAAAAGAAAAGAAAAGAAAAGAAAAGAAAAGAAAAGAAAAGAAAAGAAAAGAAAAGAAAAGAAAAACCTAGAGAATAGAACCCAATATTAACCTGGGAGTAATGTATTCAGTTTTAAATGCATGTAGAGGAGTAATAGGAAGTAAATCTACAAATATTGTGGGAGCCACAGGGAAAGAGGAAAATCGGCCATTTTTGCAACCCCTAAATGTACAATTTGGCAATAAAGTGATAACATATGAATTTTTGTATGTTTCAGAATATCCCATATCCCTGATGGGGAGGGACTTGCTTTCTGCAAAGCTACAGGAAAGCAGATAAGCAGACCCCACCTACAGTTGTATGTAAGTCCCCGTGTAGCCTAACAGCCAGCACTGTACCACGTTTGCAGCTGCTTTCCTGTGGGACCTATCTCCAACTTTGCCTCCTAAACTCCCATTGATAAAATACAGACTGCCAGTAGAAGTTACGCCACTGCTTCTGGGAGCTACAAGAAAGCAGGTAAGCAGAACCAACCTACAGTGTTACTTATGTTCCCGTGTAGCCTATCAGCCAGCACTGTACCACGTTTGCAGCGGCTTTTCTGTGGGAGCTCTCTCGAATCCCGTGCAGATGGCCTGTTTTTAATGGAAAAGGTCATGTTCGTTAATCAAATCATGAAAGAATAGTTGTGCAAGTAACCATTTAAAGTCATTGTAAAAGTCTTGTAAAACTTTAATCGTAAAGTATCTACAATGTGCACAGGTGCAGTTGGCTAAGGTGCTTATAGGAGGTACAATAGGTTGCGCATGAGCTGATAAGAGCCAAGAGAAGAGTTCATGAGCGGGCCACTAGGGGAAAACTACTGACTTCATCCCAGTGACCACCCTACGACCACCAGGAGGCAGAAGAAGACCCCCTAGTAACAAGATGGGCACATGCGCAGAGTATACCAGGGAGCGATGCACCCGACCAATAAGGACTGTATAAAAAGACTCTGAGACAAGGAGGGGGGGGGTTGCTCGCCGTTGGTGGAGAAGAGTCACCCGTCCGCCCAGCGCTGTTTTGCTTATTTGCCGCTTGGAAAATAAATTTGATCTATGAGTCACTTAAATTGGCTTGTGAACTTTATCACAGCAACTTATAACACACCAAGTCCAGAGCATTTGCTTCTCCAATATGTGGATGACATCCTAATTACCACAACGGGAAGGTCAGCCTGCATACAGGTAACCACTGAACTTTTAAAATTTTTGGGATTAAACAGGTACAAGGTATCAAAAGAAAAAGCTCAAATAGCACGCCAAACAGTGATATATTTGAGCCTTCGAAATTTCAAAAGGAGAATGTAGGCTCGGAACAAATGGAAAAGAAGCTATTTGTGCTGTTTTGGAACCACTCACTGTGCATGAGTTGCGGGCATTTTTGGGAATGACAGGATGGTGCAGACTCTGGATCATGGATCTTATAGCCAAAACATTATATGAAGACCAAAAATCTACCCCTTTTACATGGGGCAAAGAACAGCAAGAAGCTTTCCGGAAGCTTAAAATAGCTCTGATGACAGCCTCAGCCTTAGGCTTGCCAGATTTAACCAAAGACCTTCAGTTATTTGTTCATGAACAACAGCATTTGTCTCTAGGAGTTCTGACGCAGAAACTAGGAAGCTGGAAGAGACCAGTGGGATATTTTTCCAAACAACTGGACTTGGTGAGCAAGGGATAGCCTTTATGCCTCCAAGCAGTAGCTGCCACTGTCACACTGATCCAAGAAGCAAGAAAGCTGACCTTGGGAAGGACTATTACAGTCCCAAGATTGCATTGACACGTGCTTTGGAAATAAGTACAGGAAAATGAGTTAGAATTTGGACTCATTCAAAATAGTAGTAGTCGAGGTCCATGGCCCCTTGTGGAAAGAAAGAGGACTACTGTCATCCAAGGGAACAAATATTAAATATCAAAAGGAAATCTTGCAACTGCTAGCAGCAGTGCAGGAACCATTTCAAGTGGCAATCTTGCACTGTAAAGAAAATCAGACAGGGAACTCAAAGATAGTAAAGTAGCACAACACACAGTCTCACAAATGGCAACCATCCCCACCAGAACAGTAGCGCTTCCTAAGGAGCCACCAAAATATTCAGGGGAGGATGAGAAATTGCCTAAGTTACTAAATGCAGAGAAAAATTCAGAAGGATGGTGGACGACAAGAACGGGTCAGGTAGTATTGCCTCACTTAAACATGAGAGAAATTTGCAAACAAAGCATAGGGGGTGTCACTGGGGTTCAAAAGCTATGACTCAGCTTCTGAAATGAAGTGTAATATCAATACAAATGTTGGAAATGGCCAAATCAGTAATGGTGAAATGTGAAATTTCTTTAAAGAACAATCCAATAGAACAAAAACGGTACAGATGGGGAAAATAAAACCTGGAGTGGGACCAGGAGATTATTGGCAAACTGATTTTAAAGAATTACCTAAATGCAATGGATATAAATATGTGTTGGTTGGGGTTGACACCTTTTCAGGATGGCCAGAAGTCTTTCCCTGTCGCACCAATCAAGATAAGGAAACAGTTAAGTGGCTCCTGCAAGAAATGATTCCTAGGTTTGGCGTTCCATTTGGAATATCTTCAGACAGAGGACCACATTTCATGGCCAATGTGGTACAAGAGGTAAGAAAAGTCCAAGGAATTTCCTGGGATTTACATGCCCCTTGGAGACAGCAATCAAGTGGAAAAGTGGAAAGAATGAATCAGACCCTAAAAAGACAAATTAGAAAAATTTGTCAGGAGGCTAAATTAAAATGGCCTCAGGCACTTCCACTTGCATTGCTACAAAATAAGAGTGAAACCTCAAAGTGGAATTTCATTAAGTCCTTATGAGATAATGTATGGAAAACCCTATGAGATCCCTGAACCATATCCAAACATGCATGTGATGGGAAAACAAGATGTGTATAACTATTTGTGTCCTCTTGGAAATACCCTCAACAGGTTCGGAAATGCAGTAGTGTAGAATCGACCTCTGACTTTGGAAAAATCCAGAACGCAGAATCCTGCCTATAGACTGCCTACACAAAGAGTTTGAAAGAAGAATCTCTGCAAGGAAGGTGCAAAAAAGATGGAAGGGACTGTACCAGGTGTTGCTGACCACCTTCACTGCAATTAAGATTGCTGAATCAGATGTCTGGATCCACTACACTCAAGTGAAGAAGACACCATCAAGCCCATGGAAGTGGGAGACTTTTAGGAAATATTGAGAAATTGAAGTTAACTCTGAAACATGACTATGTTTTTGTTTTTGTTGGTTTTTCAGTCTATGGTGGTGTAAACATGGATCAAAATTGGAGGGTCAAATCAATTCGTATTGAATGTTCAGGCCCAGACTCCAGTCCAAACAGAAATAGACTCGGAACAGGTAATTCCAATATCAGGAAATTAGGTAAGACATGAAATCACCCTGGATAGATAAAGTTTTTGAGAGACTGGGCCTGGACCTAAAATTCTGGATAAAGTCACTGATTGAAATACTTCTGCTATTGATTATAATGTTTCTGGCAAACTATTTGGCATATCATTGCATCAAAAGAGAAATAATACAAAGAATCAATAGAATCTTGTCAGCATTGTCAAGAGACAATGATCGGTTCAAAAGTGATCCACCACCATATGACAATCATGGTTTTGTTACGGAGACAACAGAAATACAAGAGTGAAAGTATTGGAATGTGATTATCAGTTCTTTCAAAAGGAGGGAAATGTTGCAGATACACAATTATTTTAGTTAACAACTTATCATCACAATAAGTAATTAAGCACTTGTTAAGCACTTGTTAAACAGCTAGTAATAGTTCAATCAATTAGCTAAGCACTTGCAAATAACTCAAACACCTATTGATTAAGTAAGTATGCATTTGAATCACATAAGGATCAAACTGCAAGAGTTACATACCACACCTCATATGGACCTGTTTCCTTAGCAATGAGAACCTATGAATGTATTTGTAAGGTTACCTTAGTTTTTACTAAAAAAAAGGGACTGTTATCTTTTTTTTGACCCATCACTTTGATTTTGGAAACTTTGTGTTTCTTGGGAAGCAATCAAGGGGAAGGGCGAAGTTGATAGATGGATGTTTTATGCATGCTTGTGTTGGCAAATGTGATTATTTTTTTTGAGCTGTATAAAAACCCTGAAAATAGTAAGTAACAAGGAAGCGTGTATGGAGGAGCTATGCCCCATGTTTTCTCATTGTTGCATAGAAAGGAAATGCCTGCTTATCTGCATTACTGTGTAGATAAGTTTTTCATGATTGCGGATCCGTCAACAACGGGATTTGAGATATCTCCCAGAGGAAAGCAGCTGTAAAGGTGGCACAGTGCTTACTGATAGCTTACACAGGGACCTACGTACCCCTGTAGGTGGGGTATGCCTACCTGCTTTCTTGTAGCTCCCAGAGGCAGTGGCATAAATTCTACCTGCAGCCAGTATTATCAAAGGGAACTGAGCAGGACAAGTGTGCGGGATTTGAGATAACTCCTCCAGGAAGGCAGACGTAAAGCTGGCATAGTGTTTGCTGATGGACTACACGGGATCGATGTACCACTGTAGGTGAGGTCTGTGTACCTGCTTTGTTGTAGCTCCTAGTAACAGTGGCGTGACTTCTACCGGCAACCTGTATTTTTAATAAGAGCTGACCAGGCCAAATGCGTGGGATTGGAGATAGCTCCCAGAGGAAAGCAGCTGCAAAGGTGGCAAAGTGCTGGCTGTTAGGCTACATGGGGACTTACATACAACTGTAGGTGGGGCTTTCTGCAGCTCCCAGACGGCGTGACGTAACTTCTAGCTGCAGCGTGTATTTTAACTTGGAGCTGAGCAGGCCAAGAGAGCGGGATTGGAGATAGCTCCCACAGTAAATCAACAGCAAAGTGGGCGCAGTGCTGACTGATAGCTTACACAGGGACCAACGTACCACTGTAGGTAGGGTCTGCATACCTGCATTCTTGTAGCTGTCAGACACAGTGGCATAACTTCTAGCAAAAGCTAGTATTTTCAAAGGGAGCAGAGCAGGCCAAGGGCGTGATATTGGAAATAGCTCCCACAGGAAAGCAGTTGCAAAAGTTGCACAGTGCTGACTGATAGGGCACACGAAGTTATACGTACCACTGTAGTTCGTGTCTGCGTACCTGCTTTCTTGTAGCTCCCAGAGGAAGTCCAAGTGCGCGGAATTGGAGAGACCTTCCACAGGAAAGCAACTGCAAAGGTAGCACAGTGCTAGGTGATCGGCTACACGGGGAGCTACGTACCACTGTAGGTTGGGTCTGCGTACCTGCTTTCTTTTAGCTCGCAGAGGCAGTGAGGTAAGATCAACCGACATACTGTATTTTTTCAAAGGGAGCTGAACAGTCAAAGTGGGCGGGATTGGAGAGAACTCCTAAAGGAAAACAGCGGCAAAGATGGCACAGTGTTGACTGATAGGCTAAAAGGTGCCCTACATACCACTCTGGGTGGGGTCTGCGTTCATCCTTTCATATAACTCTCAGGCGTAGTGGTGTAACTTCTACCAGTAGCGTATATTTTTTTAGTGGAAGCTGAGAGGGCCCAGTCCATGGGATTAGAGATACCTCCCACAGGCAAGAAACTGCAAAGCTGGAATAGTGCTAGGTGATAGACTACACAGGGAGCTACGTATCACTTTAGGTGGGGTCTGCGTACCTGCTTTCTTGTAGCTCCTAGACGCAGTGGCGTAACTTCTACCTCTAGCCTATATTTTAAAAGGCAACTTAGCTGACCAAGTAAGCGGGATTGGAGATAGCTCTCAAATAAAAAGCAGCTGTAAAGTTTGTACAGTGCTGGCTTATAGGCTACACGGGGATCAATGTACCACTCTAGGTGGGGTCTGCGTACCTGCTTTCTTGTTGCTCCCAGACTCAGTGGTGTAACTTCTACATACAGCCTGTATTTTCAATGGGAGATGAGCAGGCCAAATGCACGGGATTGGAGATAGCGTCCACAGGAAAGCAGTTTCAAAGTTTACACAGTGCTGGTTGATAGCCTACATGGGGACCTACGTACTACAGTAGGTGGGGTCTGCATACCTGCTTTCTTGTAGCTCTCAGAGGCAGTGGTGTAACTTCTACCGGTAGGCTGTATTTTAAAAGGGTGCTGAGCAGGCCAAATGCGCGGGATTGGGCATAGCTCCCACAGGAAAGCAGTTGCAAAGGTGACACAGTGCTAGGTGATAGGCTAAACGGGGTCCTACGTACCACTGTAGTTGAGATCTTCCTACCTACTTTCTTTTAGCTCCATATACAGTGGCGTAACTTTTAGTGGCAGTTTGTATTTTCAGTGGGAACTCAGCAGGCCAATTGCACGGGATTGCAGATAGCTTTCACAGGAAAGCAGCTGCAAAAGTTGCACAGTGCTGGCAGTTAGGCTACACAGGGACCTACGTACCAATGTAGGTGTGGTCTGCATACCTACTTTCCTGTAGGTCCCAGACGGAGTAGAGTAACATCTACTCTTAGGCTATATTTTTGAAGGGAGATGAGCCAGCCAAGTGCACGGGATTGGAGATAGCTCCCACATGAAAGCAGGTGCCAAGGTGGAACAGTGCTGGCTGAAAGACTCCACGGGGAGACGCACCACTCTAGATGGCGTCTGCATACCTGCTTTCTTTTAGATCCCAGACGCAGTGCCGTAAGTTCTACCAGCAGGCTGTATTTTCAATTGTAAATGAGCAGACCAAGTGCGCGGGATTGGAGATAGGTCCTACAGGAAAGCAGCGGCAAAATTGGGACAGTGCTGACTGGTAGGCGACACAGGGACCAACGTACCACTACAGGTGGGGTCTGTGTACCCTATTTCTTCTAGCTCTCAGACACAATGAAGTAATATATTCTGACAGCCTGTATATTTTTTATGGGAACTGAGCAGGTCAATGATGCTGAATTCGAGAACTCCTACAGGAAAACAGCTGTCAAGGTGGCACAGTGCTGGTTGTTAGGCTATACGGGGACCTATGTACTAATGTAGATGTTGTCTGCGTACCTGCTTTCTTGTAGCTCCCAGAGGCAGTGGCGTAACTTCTAAACCAATGCACGCAGCCTGGGGAATAAGCCGGAGGAACTTGAGATGTGGGTGCAAATGCGGGGCTACGACCTCATTGCAGTCACAGAGACGTTGTGGGACAGCTGTCGTGACTGGAGCACAGGCATGGAGGGTTATGTATTGTTCAGGAAAGACAGACTGACAAGACGTGGAGGTGGAGTTGCTGTCTGTGTGAGAGAGCAATTAATGTGTACTGAACTGTGCCTGGATGGGGATGAGGAGAGAGTAGATGCTTATGGGTAAAAAATAATGGCCAGGGCAAGGCAACGGGATATTGTTGTAGGAGTCCGCTACAGGCCACCTGATCAGGATGTGGATGTGGATGAGACCTTGCACAAAAAGCTGGGAGTTGCCTAACGATCACAGTCCCTGGTCCTCATGGGGGACTTCAACCACCCTGATATTTTTGCTGGGATAGCCACACAGCCAAGCCCATGCAGTCCAGAAGGTTCCTAAAAATTGTTGACGACAACTTCCTGTCCCAGATGATCGAGGAACCTACAAGGAGGGTTGTACTGCTGGACCTGATACTGATGAATAGAGAGGGCCTAGTTGGGGATGTGAAGGTTGGAGGCAATCTTGGCTGCAGTGACTATGAGATGGTAGAGTTCAAGATCCTGTGTGGAAGGAACAGAATACAAAGCAGGACCATGACCCTGGATTTCAGGCGAGCCGACTTTGGCCTCTTCAGTGATCTACTTGGAGGAATATCATGGGATATGATTCTAGATGGTAGAAGTGCCAATGAGAGCTGGTCAGTCTTCAAGCACCACTTAGTTTGCTTTAGTCTTTATGGCCAAGGCTGACCCTCGGGAAGCCCAGTCCGGCAAGGATAACATGATGGCCAGGACAGCAGAGGACTTGCCCTGAGTGAAAGAGGAAGAGGTTACAGACTTTTTGGCCAAGCTTAAGGCTCATTTTTCAATGGGTCCTGACGGGATGCATCCTAGAGTGCTGAGAGGGATGGCTGATGTGATTGCTAAGCCTCTCTCTATCATTTTTGAACAATCGTGGAGGACAGGTGAGTTGCCTGAGGACTGGAGAAAGGCCAATGTCACGTCAATCTTCAAAAAGGGCAGGAAGGACGACCCAGGAAACTACAGGTCGGTCAGCCTTACCTCCATCCCTGGAAAAGTGATGGAACAACTCATCCTGAATGTTATCACTGAACATAGGAAGGATAAGATGGTTCTCAGGGGGAGTCAACATGGCGACATCAAGGAGAAATCCTGTTTGACTAACCTGATATCCTTCATAACCGGCTGACTAGATGAGGGGAGAGCAGCGGATGTCATGTACCTTGACTTCAGCAAGGCTTTTGACACTGTCTCCCACCACATCCTCATCAGAAAGCTCAGGCAATGTGGCTTGGATGAGTGGACAGTGAGGTGGATCGAGAGCTGGCTGAATGACAGAGCCCAAAGTACAGGGCTTTCTTGTAGCTCCCAGACACAGAGGTGTAACTTCTACAGGCAGTCTGTATTTTCAATTGGCGCTGAGCACGTCAAGTGTGCGAGGATTGGACTTAGCTCCAACCGGAAAGCAGCTGCAAAGGGTGCACAGTGCTGGATGATAAGCTACACGGGGACCTATGTAACACAGTAGGTGGGGTCTGCATACCTGCTTTCTTGTAATTCCCAGACACAGAGGTTTAACTTTCATCAATAGTCTGTATTTTTTCAAAGGGAGATGAGCAGGCCAAGGGCGTGGGATTGGAGATAGCTCCACCAGGAAAGGAGCTGAGAAGGTGGCACACTGCTGGCTGATAGGCTAGATTGGAATCTATGTACCACTGCAGGTGGAGTCTGCGTACCTGCTTTATTTTAGCTCCCAGATGCAGTGGCATAACGTCTACCTGTAGCCTGTATTTTCAATGGGAGCGGAGCAGGCCAAGTGCATGGGATAGGAAATAGATCTCACGTAAAAAGCAGCTGCAAAGGTGGCTCAATGCTGTCTGATAGGCTAGACGGGGACCTAAGTACCATTACCGGGTCTGCATACCTGCTTTCTTTTAATTCCCAGATGCAGAGGCGCAACTTCCATCAACAGCCTGTATTTTTACAAAAGGAGCTGAACAGGCCAAGTGTATGGGAAAGAGATATCTCCCACAGGAAAGCAACTGAGAAGGTGTCACAGTGCTGACTGATAGGCTACATGGGAACCTACATACCACTGTTTGTGGGCTCTGCATTTCTTGTCTTTTTGTAGGTCCCAGAGGCAGTGGCATAACTTCTACTGGTAGCCTGTATTTTTTTCAATGGGAGCTGAGCAGGACAAGAGCGTTAGATTGGAGATAGCTCCCACTGGAAAGCAGCTGAAAAGGTAACACAGTGCTGGCTAATAGGGTACAGGGAGACCTAAGTACCACTGTAGATGGGGTCTGCGTACCTGATTTCTTGTAGCTCCCAGACACAGAGGTGTAACTTTCTCCAGCAGCCTCTGTTTTCAATTGGAGGGAAGCAGGCCAAGTGCGCGGGATTGGAGATAACTCCCACAGGAAAGGAGCTGCAAATGTCGCACAGTGCTAACTGATAGGCTACACGAGGACTTATGTACCTCAGTAGGTGGGGTCTGCATACCTGATTTCCTGTAGCTCGCAGACACAGTGGTGTAACTTCTACTGGCAGCCTGGATTTTCAATGGGAGAGGAGACGGCCTAGTGCGCGGGATTAGAGATAGATCCCACAGGAAAGCAGCTGCAAAGGTGGTAAAGTGCTGGATGATAGGTTAGATGGGGACCTAAGAACCACTGCACATTGAGTCTGCGTAACTGCTTTATTGTAGCTCCCGATGCAGTAGCATAACTTCTACCGGTAGCCTGTATTTTTTTGAAATGGGAACTGAGCAGGCAAAGTACATGGGATTGGAAATAGCTCCCACAGGAAAGCAGCTGCAAAGGTGGAACAGTGCTGGCTGATAGGCTACACGGGGACCTAAGTACCACTGTAGGTGGAGTCGGCCTACCTGCTTACTTGTAGCTCCCATACACAGTGGCCTAACTTCTTCCGGCAGCCTCTATTTTCAATGGGAGCGACGCAGGTCAAGTGCGCATTGCCAATACACAATTATTTTAGTTAACAACTAAAACTCTGAATAACATGGCCCATGAACACTGGACATCGGCTTGCTCTGTGGAAGCCTTAGCATTATCTAGATCACCATAGATGACTTCCAACACAGCTAATTCCCTTAGGTATTGGATGCCTTCATCAGCTCTAGTCCACTTTCCTCGGGCATTTACAAGATCTTCCTTGAATGGGTATCTTGCCCTTACACTTGAGAGGAGCCATTTCCAGAGACTGCAAATTGAGGTCTTCTTTCCAATGTCTCTATCAATTCCCAGGTCCCTAGAAAGAGATCCCAGCTGTTAGGCTTCTCCATCCCAACATCTGAGCAGCCAGGCACCAATCTGCTCACCTGTCTGGGGACTGTAATTGTTGCAAATACACAATTATTTTAGTTAACAACTTATCATCACAATAATCAGTCAAGCACTTGTTAAGCACTTCTCAATCACCTAGCACACCTCAATCACCTCAATTAGCTAAGAACTTGCAAAGAACTCAAACACCTATTTTTTAAGTAAGTATTCATTTGAATCACATAAGGATCAAACTGCAAGAGCTACATACCACATTCAGTGCCTGAACCTGATGGGCCTCATTAGGGTAGGTAAGACACCCTTCTATCAGGTGGCGTGCCAGTAAAGCAGGGTTTTTTATCTTTTCACGTGTAAAATCCAAGGTTACAGGAGGTGATAACCATCCTAGGAATTTGCCCAAAATCACGTACACACCCTGTCACTCAGGGAGTGGCCGCTTCGGGCGGCATTTTAACATGTTTCCATCCCAAATTTGTCCTCTCTGATACCCAGATGAGTCCAGATTCCACAAAATATGTAATATAGCACCCATATTAATTAGTAATATTAAAACTCTCATATAAGGGTGACTAAGGACCTGGGATGTCTGTATAACAACATTGTCTACATCAGTCCGAGCTGAAGGGAAAGAGGTGCTTTGCCCCATGACCTCCACAAGATAGCTCCCAAAGCACAGCAAATCCATCAGTAATAGAATGAGACTTGCTATTATTATTGGGCCATCATGTTCCCAGGCCCTTTCATCCTTTTCACAAAATCATACAGCCAACTTAGCAAAGCTATCAAGGTTAGAGCGCAGCACAGAGTGAGTGTGAGTAGCACCATGTTCCCAAACATTACAAAGTGTAAGATAAACTCCATTAGGGCAAGACTCGTTGACCAGCACAGGAACTTTGCACTCATTGGCTTATTAAATTACAACGCATTTAATGTAAAACTGCTATTACATGCCCTGAGTAGGGCGTCAGAAAGGCTGAGGTATTTTGACCCTGGCTGGATGCCAGGTGCCCACCACACCGCTCTATCCCCCACCTCCCCAGTGAGCAAGGGAAGGAGAGAAAATAAGATGGGAGTCTCGTGGGTTGAGATAAAAGCAGTTCAATAAAGAAACAGCAAAGCTGTGTGTGCAGGAAGCAAAGCAAAAGCAGATAAAGCAGTTACTCTCTACTTCTCATCTGCAGCGATGTCCAGATACCTCTCGAGAAGCGGGACTTCGGAACTGGTAGCGGTTTCTTTTGGAAGGCCAGAAATGAATCTTGCCTCCCCTTCCTGCTCCTCTCCCCCAGTTTATTTTATTGAGCTGACGTCATATGGTATGGAATATCTCCTTGGTCAGCCTGGATAAACTGTTCTGACCGTGGTCCCTCCCAAGATTGTGCTCACCCACAGCTATTGGTGAAGTTGGGGGAAAGAATGCGGGAGGGACAGCCCTGATACTGTGGGAGCAGTAGTCATAATATTGATAACAACAGTAAGCACAGCACTGCAAGAGCTGCTGTGGAAAATCACTACCATCCCAGACCCACTACAGCCACCTTTTCAGCTGCTTTCCTGTGGGAGCTATCTCCAATCCCCCGCTTTCTACAATTCTCTGCTTTCTCAGCTTCCGTTTGAAATACAGGCTGCAGGTAGATGTTACGCCACTGCGTCTGGGATCTACAATAAAGCAGGTACGCAGACTCCACCTACAGTGGTACGTAGATCCCCATGTAGCCTATCAGCCAGCACTGTGCAACTTTTGCAGCTGTTTTCATAAAAGACCAGTCCCGCCCAATTGGCCTTCTCGTTTCCTATTGAAAATACAAGCTTCCGGTAGAAGTTACACCACTGTGTCTGGGAGCTACAAGAAAGCAGATAGACAGACCACACCTATAGTGGTACGTAGGTCCCAGTGTAGCCTATCAGGTAGCACTGTGCTACCTGTGCAGTGTCTTTCTGGTGGGAGCTATCTGCAATCCCATACACTTGGACAGCTCAGCTCCTAATGAAAAAATAAAGGCTGTCATTAAAATTTACACCAATGCCTCTTGGAGCTACAGGAAAGAAGGTACTCAGACCCCACCTACAGTGATACGTAGGTCCCCGTGTAGCCTATCCACCAGCACTGTTCCACCTTTGCAGCTTCTTTCCTGTGGGAGCTAACTCCAATCCTGCACACTTGGCCTGCTAAGCTCCCATTGAAAATACAGACAGTTGGTTGAAGTTACACCACTGCATCTGAGAGCTAAAAGAAAGCAGGTATGCAGAAGTTCATCTACAGTGGTACGTAGATCCCCGTGTAGCCTATCAGCCAGCACTGTGCCACCTTTGCAACTGCTTTCCTTTGGGAGCTATCTCCAGTGCTGTGCACTTGACCTGCTCAGCTCCCATTGAAATAATACAAGCTGCCAGAAGTAAAGCCAGTGTTCCTAGGAGAAAGAAGAAAACAGGTACACAGACCTCATCTGCAGTGGTACGTAGATCTCCATGTAGCCTATCACCCAGCACTGTGCCACCTATGTAGCTGATTTCCTGTAGGAGGTATGTAAAATCCCACGCACCTGGCCTGCTCAGCTCCCATTGGAAAAATACAGGTGACCGGTAGTAATTACAAAAGGGCATCTGGGAGCTACAAGAAAACTGATACGCAGACCCCACATACAGTGGTCCGTAGGTCCCCGTGTAGTCTATCAGCCAGCACTGTGCCACGTTTGCAGTTGCTTTCCTGTGGGAGCTCTCTCCAATCCCACACACTCCGCCTGCTCAGCTCGTATTTGAAATACAGGCTGCCGGTTCATGTTACGCCACTGCGTCTAACAGCTACGAGAAAGTAGGTACGCAGAGCCCACCTACATTGGTACACAGATCCCCATGTAGCCTATCAGCCAGCACTGTTCCACTTTTGAGGCTTTTTTCTTATAAGAACTATCTCCAATCCCACACACTCACCAGGTTTCTTTGTAAAATCCCCTTGTGTTTTTTATAGTTCTACTCTTAAATTTTTCCTAGTAAATTGTTCCTATTTCAACTTATGCAGGCTCTTTTCCTTTTTTTTTTTTTCCATCTCTGATCCCCTCCGCGTTTCGTTGGGAGGAAGAGGGGTGGGAGTTGCAATTTTTTTTTTACCCCTTTGCTCCGACTGGGAAAAACCACGACATTAATTGGTACTCAACGTTGGGCCCGCGAGGTTGAAATAGAACAGAGTGGATTTAAAAAAACTCCTTGTGTACACTCCTGACACTAACTGATTGCTGAGCACAATGTTGGTTAATATGCTCTTACGGTGGTATTACATGTCCTCTTACCTGCATCATGTATGTCCTGTGATAGTGTTTCTCGTCTGTGGAAATTGTATGAAAATTCTCATGCTACTGCACTGGATGGGATTGGCTTATGATATGATTTTGTCCTGGGTGTTGGGGCCTTAGTGGGAGCATTTGAGCTGAAACCAATGTATCATAAGTTACCTTAAGATAAGAATAAAGAATGAGTACTAAGAAGTATGAGCAAAGAACCCAAGGTCGCCCTAGCCCTGAACTTCTGAGGAAGTAAACAAGGCCATAAAACATCTCTGAAGGATGCACAAGAACAAAAGGACCCCAAACATCTGGAAGATACATCTGGAAGATCAATGTACTGACTCTTAGATTATATTTTAGCTATTTTTGTTAACCAATCAGTGTATGCCACAATGTATGCAAGGCTTGTGAACAACAATGTTTAACCAATCATTCGTCCCTATTACCTGCGGGCTTTAGCTTGAAACAGTATATAAGTGATCAGAACAAAAGAATAAATTGTCTCAGTTCCAAATCATATTGGTTTGATGTCTGAGTCCATCCTCTCCTAGCCATGGTCGTTGGCAAATGGTGACCCTGACGTGATCCAGGCTCCACGCTGGCGTGAACGGGAGAGTGCAAGAAGAAGAAAACCCACGGCGTTTGCGACCGGATGTCTGAAGAAAGACGTGTGTGGCCACATTCGACCGGTGAGTCGGCAGCTGAATTAGCAGCTGGAGGTGCGGGATGGGGAGCGCCGTATCGGCGGTGGAAAATGCAACTATTGAGGCTCTTTTACGATTGGGACAAAGAGCTAATAGTCCCTTAGATAAATCTGTTCTTACGGATTTATTGTTTTGGGCAAGAAGACTGGGAATTATTACAGAGACTGCACAAGTATTTTCTGACACAACGTGGGCAAAAGTAGGGCATGAACTTTGGGAAGCAATACAGACAGGCGATAAAGATGCAAAATCGTTAGCAAAGATATATAGACAAGTAGGCTTGTTGATTGAGCAAATGGGGGCAGAAGCTGAACTGGAAGCGGCAGTCAAGGAAATATTTAGTACTGCGGAAGAAAAAGTAACCGTTGTTTGTAAAAAACAAACTGTTGCTGCTCCTGCAGCTCAAGGACCGTACGATGATTTACTTATACCATGGGAGGGTGAAACACCCGATAATGCTGGCCCCGAGCGACCCCCTCCTACAGCCCCTCCCATGCCCATGGAAATTGATCCTGCTACTGTTCCCCTTCCTCCGGACAATGATGAGTATGATCTAAAAGGCTTGTTAGCCCAACAAGCTGGTATTATGTCTGAACTCTTGGGTGAAATGCGGAGGCTTAACAAAGATGCCAAGGCATTTAATGTTAAGGAGACAGACAGGGGAATGGATAGGCTCCTGCAGGAAGTATTAAAGAGACCATCGAAACACAGTCTGTCGCCACTGAAAGCCAGCCCGGTGCGCAGCCCATCGCTGAGTGGGACGTGCTGCGAGAAAAAAAAAAAAAAAAAAAAAAATGTTCTCTACACAAGAGTTTTTACAAAGTCAGAGAGGCGAAGGGGCTTTGGAGCAGAGGCCCCGCGGGAGAGCTACTTCCCATTCAAGCCCAGCCCGCTGAGTTACCCCTGGAACACCTGGAACGACTTGCAGGGGAATGCCGAGCAGGCAGAGTCGGATGGGGGTGCAGCGCAGGATGATCAGAGGAGAGTGGGGGAGCATGACCCCGTGTTAGACTGGACACCATTGGGCACGCAAGGGAAGAAAAAGAAAACACAGGAGAGAGTAAGACCGACTGCGCCGTCGGCGCCGGGGACGACACGGAGTGAGTCAGACCCCTTTCCATCCACAGCCGCCACTGCGCAGCCGCTTCCCACGCCCGTTCAGTGTCTCCGCAGTGCCCCCCCCCACACACCGTGCACAGACACCACCGGCCCTCCCAGCCCTCACGGACCGCTGGGCTCATCCTTTCCATCCTCAATCCCTTGCCTCAAAGAGTGTAAAAACTGTTTGTCATGACGTTATGCATTTTGCTGTAAATGTGATGATGAATAGTGGTTTTCTTACAGTGGAAACTTTCTAAGGTGTTTTAGGTGTCAGGAATGGAACTTCGAAGAACAGAACATTTTGGCATTGAGAAGTCAGTGACACATTTAAAAAAAAAAAAGAGTGAAAAAAGTCTATAAAAAGTGGTTTGTGTTTTGGACTCATTGGTGAAGGATTTTTTTTTTTTTATCAGGAGTAAAAAATGGGTTTTGGCATACTGTTGATGCTTCAAATGATTGTGGTAAATGGTTTTAGGCAATTTCAACAACCCAAGCAAAACATGTGGGTTACACTGACCCTTTTCGAATCTGTCTTATAGGAGTACCTGGGTATGACTCTACAGCATTTTCTCAATGGGCAGAAAAGAATTGTTCTGCCTCAGGCAACATAAGTCATTGCACTGCCATACTTCTCAGTAGCCTCAATAAAACCTTGCTTTGGGATCCCCAGGAACTCAATCTTAAGAGTAGTCGGAGGCTGAAGGAAAATGAGACAGGATGTGTATGGCTTGGTCATTGGAATCTTATGGGACATTTGACATTTATAACCTAATCAGCAAAATACTTAATGATCGTATTAATGAAATAGAGTATCCAAGCTGTACTTGTAGGGGTTGGATTATAGCATATTATCAGTGTAGTGGTTGTAGTAGTAGTTTTTACACTATAAATTTAGCAGAAGGATTATTAGGATGTATTAGCTGCAGACAAAATCAAGAACACAGAGGATATTTAGATCCTTTACGAGAATGGCTTAAAAATCCTGCATTAACTTTAGAACAAGCTTTAGAATTATTTGAATCAATAGAAGAAAGATGCTTAGCAAGACACATCCTTGATTTAAATTGGTTAGCCCAAATAGCATACACTATAACAAACATTAAAATATTGGAATCATATTATCAGAATCCTTGTGAAAAACACAAACATGGACCTCGTTCATTTAATTTTTCTGTTTTTGATGTTGGCAAATCACAGTGACTCCTTTTCAACATCAGTAGACTTGAGAGACCACTTCTGGATTACATGGGCAAATAATACAGGGAATTCAGCATTTTGCCTACATCTTTCAGTAGCCACAGATCCTTTTGAACATGTCTCATTGGAGTACCAGGGTATGATCCAAGAACTTTTGTACATTGGACTGACCAGAATTGCTCTAATGCAGGCAATGTTAGTCACTGTACTGCATTACTCCTTAATAGTTTGAACAAAGCATTACCATGGGACCCACAAGAGCTTAATCTTATGAGTAGTCGAATTTTAAAACAAAACGAAACCGGATGTGTTTATTTTGGACATTGGGACCTTACTGGACGCAAGCTAATTTGGTTAACTCCCAAACAAAATGAATTAAATAATGTCAGATTTTTGTGTGGGCACACACCATATGGTTGGAATACAGGTCAACAATCTATATTCCTAAATAAAACGGCTAAGGCTTTACCACCCGGCATATTTCTTATCTGTGGTGACAGAGCTTGGCAGGGAGTACCACAATATGCTCAAGGGGGCCCTTGTTATCTGGGATCATTGACAATGTTAGTACCAACTATGCCCATGATAAAAAACTTACGAGCTAATTATACTCGTGCCAGAAGAGATCTTTCTGTCTTAGGCCCTGAATGCAATGATGAAGTACAACTATGGAGTCACACAGCTCAATTTTTTGACTCTCTTGTACCAATGCTAGGTACAGCACATGCCTTATGTACTATTGAAAGATTAGCCTGTTGGACAGCAAAGCAGGCTAATGTTACTACTGCAATTCTAACCCAATTGGCTCAAGATACAGATAGCCTTAGACAAGCAGTATTGTAGAATCGAGCAGCTGTAGATTATCTCTTATTAACACAAGGAAAAGGATGCAAAGAAATTGAAGGAATGTGTTGTTTTAATTTATCTGATCATAGCTCTTCTATCCACCAACAATTAAAATGGTTACAGGATCATACAGCCAAAATAACACAAAATCATAACCCTATTGATGATTGGCTGATCTCTTGGGGAATTACTGCCTGGGCTAAAGAATTGATTAAAACTGCAGCAATAGTTTTGTTAATAATATTAGTTGTCATATTATTGGGGCCTTGTTTTTTGCGTATTATCTTTTCACGATTAACCAGTTTAGCTGAAGCTGTTTTTGAAAAAAGAAGGGGAAGTGTTGGGGCCTTAGTGGGAGCATTTGAGCTGAAACCAATGTATCATAAGTTACCTTAAGATAAGAATAAAGAATGCGTACTAAGGAGTACGAGCAAAGAACCCAAGGTCACCCTAGCCCTGAACTTCTGAGGAAGTAAACAAGGCCATAAAACATCTCTGAAGGATGCACAAGAACAAAGGATCCCAAACATCTGGAAGATACATCTGGAAGATACATCTGGAAGATCAATGTACTGACTCTTAGATTATATTTTAGCTATTTTTGTTAACCAATCAGTGTATGCCACAATGTATGCAAGGCTTGTGAACAACAATGTTTAACCAATCATTCGTCCCTATTACCTGCGGGCTTTAGCTTGAAACAGTATATAAGTGATCAGAACAAAAGAATAAATTGTCTCAGTTCCAAATCATATTGGTTTGATGTCTGAGTCCATCCTCTCCTAGCCATGGTCGTTGGCACATGGGTTATTAAGTTGGGATGGAATGTGTACATGGCTTTTTTATCTCTTCCACATTTTCTCCTAGAACTTAATAATGGCACTCAATTTATGAGAAAAACTGACATGTTTAATTCCTCCCACTATGTCACTCTACCCTCATATCTTCAAGGTGCTTCCAATGGATTCTAACAATAATACTTGGAATGTTCTAATTGCCATGTTTGTATTATTCTCCCTTGTTTTCACCTTGGCTTGGATAGTAAAAATTGTTTTTTGGAGAACTGTGAGGTTTGGTAGCTATGTGAGGAGAGGCATACAGAATATGGGCAGGTGTCCAACGAGCTTTTTACCTGTAAATATCATTTGGAGAACACACGAACCCATTCCTAATTCATCTGTGCCAGAACCAGTTGCTGTTCCGACTCCAGCAGTGGATGTTGCAGTCAACCTAGCTGTGCCAGAACCAGTTGCTGTTCCGACTCCAGCAGTGGATGTCCCTTTTGCAGCTGTGAACACTCACACCCAAACAGCAGAATCCGTTGCTGTTACCACTGTGGACACTCATACCCAGACAGTGGATATTGTTGCTGTGTCCACTCAAACTCAGACTGCTGCTTTTACAATTGCGGCTACTCAAACCCAGGCAACTGATACATTTGCTGTTGAATCAATTTGCGCCAGTATCAGTTGCTCCTGTACAGAAAAAATAATACAGAAAAAACCCAGTTTGCAGCACTAAGGATGAAGATGAACAAGGGATATCACAGAAGGAAGAAGAGCTGGAGCCAGAGAGCCCCTGGGGAGGGTTGAGACAGACCCCTCAGGTTCTGGAGTCGGAGATACAGAGGATTCGAGGCCCAATACACTCCAACCAAGAATGAGATACTGGCAGCATATGAAGGAGTTCAAGCTGCATCAGAAGTGATTTGCACAGGTACGCAACTCTTCTTAGCACCTCGACTGCAAGTGCTGGGCTGGATGTTCAAGGGGAAGGCATTCCCTATGCATCATGCAACTGATGCTACATGGAGTAAGTGAATCGCACTGATCACACAACGAGCTCGTATAGGGATTCTGAAGCCTAGACGCCCTGGGATTCTGGAGGTGATCGCAAACTGGCCAGAGTGTGAAGATGGTGAAATATCACCAGAGAAGATGACACGTGTTGACGAGGTCCCATCGTATGATGAACTGCCAGAAGATGAGAATCTGTATGCCCTGTTTACCAATGGGTCCTACTGCCTTATGGGAAGGCATCGGAGACGGAAGGCAGCTGTATGGAGTCCCTTATGCAAAATTTCAGAAGCTGCAGAAGGAGAGGGTGAATCCAGTCAATTTGCAGAGGTAAAAGCCATCCAGTTGGCTTTAGACATTGCTGAACGGGAAAAATGGCCAAGGATCTACCTCTCCACTGATTTGTGGATGGTGGCAAATGCTCTGTGGGGATGGCTACAGCAATGGAGACAGAACAACTGGCAACGACAGGGCAAACTCGTCTGTGCTGCTCCACTATGGCAGGACATTGCTGCTCGAATGGAGAAACTAGTTGTGAAGGTGCGCCATGTACATGCTCACGTACCGAAAAAGCGGGCCACTGAAGAACCTCTGCATAACCAGCAAGGTGACAAGGCTGCTAAGATTTCTCAGATAGATCTGGATTGGCAACATAAGGGGGAGTTATTTTTAGCTCGATGGGCCCATGATACCTCAGGTCATCAAGGCAGAGATGCTACCTATAAATGGGAGGAACCCCGTGTTGCAGCAGGGGAAGAATGCCAGCAGTCATCCTCATCTGAGAAGACAGAAGCGGCAGAGCCCATCTGTGAGAGACTGACTACATTCCTTATTCCCTGCCCCCCTGAGCCTTTGAGGGGGGAGGAGGTAGAGATATCGGGAGCAGTGAGTTGGGCCCAGGAAGGAAGGAGGGATGGCGGAGGGAGATCTTAAAGTGCTGGTTGTAATTTTCTCATCATTCTACTCTTTGGAGGAATGGTTATGGGAGCATGGACATTGATCTCAGTGTATAATGCTTGGTCCGTTTGGACAAGGCAGCCTGGGCTCTAGTTATATGGATTTAATGCACAATCAATACCAGAGTCAGAGTCATGGTTAAAGCAGTTACTGTCACATAGACAGCTCCCACTGAAAATACAAGCTGTCGGTAGAAGCTACGCCACTGCGTCTGGGAGCTACAAGAAAGCAGGTACGCCGACTCCACCTACAGTGGTACGTTGGTCCCCGTGTAGCCAGTACTGTTCCACCTTTGCAGCTGCTTTCCTGTGGGAGTTATCCCAAATCCAGCAGCACAGAAGCTAGCACTTTGCCACTGTGGTATTTTTACCCTAGCTGGATGCCAGGTGCCCACCACACTGCTCTATCCCCCACCTCCTCAGCAAGCCGGGGAAGGGGAGAAAATGAGATGGGAGTCTCGTGGGTTGAGATAAAAGCAGTTTAATAAAGAAACAGGAAAGTCGCACTTGCGGGAAGCAAAGCAAAAGCAGATAAAGCTGTTACTCCGTAAGCACAGCACTGCTGTGAAAAGTCACTACCATCCAAAACCCACTACAGTCTCCACCCTTTATTCTATAACATTTATGTCATGCTCACACAAACCATTCTAACAGCCCATATACATTCTTATATACTCTCATTAACCAGTATCCCCACTCTTCAAAAGACAAATATCATTCTTGTATTCCCTCTTGCATCTTGCATCAAACAAACAAAAAACATTCTTATATCTTTAAGACAAAAAAAAGTCAGACGAAGTGATCGCAGGGCTGACATTGGTAATTGGCAATTGGAAATTTGTATAATAGGGCCCACATAAGTATATAGTAAAAGTACCTATTGATTTTGGTTTGTACATTGATTTGTACATTGATTTTTCTATTGCTTTGTATATTACTTTGTGTATATATATGCATATTATTGTATATTGTGTTGTGAGGTGTCTGTGTGTGTGTGATTTAGACTTGCAATTGCACATGAAGCAAGTGCGGAGCTTTGATCTGCAGTTCTGTGATCCCGCGAGGGTTGCAGCCGGAGATAAGCGAAGCGAAAGAACGAAACGACTGTTGAGAAAGTATTTGTAACTAAAAGCATTTTGAAATGGCAAACAAAGTACCTGAGAATTCACCCTTTGGGTTTCTGTTGGAACACTGGAAGGAATTTAAGGATTATTTTCGCAAAGACCAACTTATAGAGTACTGTAATCATGCGTGGTTGTTGTATGATTTAGATAGTGGGGAAAAGTGGCCCTTAAATGGGACTTTGAATTATAAAGCAATCTTGCAATTAATGTTATTCTGTAAGAGGGGAAGAAAATGGGTTGACGTCCCATATGTACATCTTTTCTTTTACCTTCAAGAAAAAACGGATTGGCAAAAGAATTGCAAATTAGATAAGCAGGCATGTACCAAAATGCCATTAACCGTAAAAAAGATGAAGGCTAAAAAGAATTGTTCTGCCTGTACCCTTACTAAAACTTGTTGCAAACATTTGGCTATAAAAAAAAAGGAAAAAGAGCGTGTTAATATGGAGTCGGAATTGGACATAGCTCCATCTGCCTCCATAGCTCCTATTCCATTATATCCCCCTCTTCCATCATCATCTGATTCTGAGGCTGATAGCCCAGCCGGGCGACTGGCACTAGGACCTGATGATTTAGGTCCCCGCCCAAATAGTAGTAGATTGAGAGAAGAGGAGAAATCAAACTTGGACTCATCTCCACCTATATCGAGCAGAACAAGACAGCGTACTCATTTGATAACTCCTCTAAAAACACCGGAGAAGGTTGATAGCCCCCTTGAGACAGGGAGTTGAGCAACATGGACCAGTGTATTTAAAAGTGCCCTTCTCTCCCTCAGATCTAATAATATGGAAAGAATCAGCTGGTCCTTATAGAGAGGATCCTGGTAAAGTGGGGAGAATAATGGGAATGATAATGAAAACTCAAAATCCTGATTGGGAGGATATACTGGTGATTTTAGATACTCTTATGGACTGTAGTGAAAAACAAATGGTTTTGAGAACTGCTCAAATGCGGGCAGAAGAAGATGTCCGTACTCAGACAGTAGGGGGTACCATAGATTAGAATTTCCCTACAGGGGACCCACAATGGGATCCAAATAAGGATGATCATATGCAGAGACTGAAAAGGTACCAACAGTGGATTATATATGGGGTCCAAAATGCCATGCCCAAAACTATAAATTGGTCTAAATTATATGATATGAGACAGGAGAAGAAAGAATCCCCAACAGCATTCTTAGAAAGGCTGAAGGAAGCAGTTCGTAAATATACCAACTTGCAACCTGAAGCCGAAGAAACTAAGGCACAGTTAGCCTTAATATTTCTGGGACAATCACAGGATGACATTAGAAAGAAACTCCAAAAGTTGGAAGGAACAGATATAAGAAATTTGGACAAATTAGTTGAAGTAGCTCTGAAAGTTTACAATAATAGAGATAAAGAAAATGAGATAAGAAAACAAAGACGACTAATTGCAGTAGTGAATAGGACCTCTGGATTTTCAAATCAAGGATGGGGACAAAGCTCTATGACAGGAGGGATGAGAGGAAGGGAAAGAGGACAAGTTGGCAGAACCTCCCTTGGAACTAATCAATGTGCTTTTTGCAGGGAAAAAGGATTGGAAAAATGAATGCCCTAAATTAGCTGGTCAACATGCTAAATTGATGGTCTTGGGAGAATATATGGATTGACAAGGACCGGAGGTGAACCCAGCTGAACCTCTGGTTACAATTAAGCTGGGAGAAAAAGATGTTAAATTTTTGGTGGCTACAGTTGTAGGCACAGATGTAGCTTGGACCAGCCAGCTTGAATAAAGATGGTAGGGATAAGTTAATGCAGCTGGCATGCTACTTCAGAAACAGGTGCTGCAAGTTAATCAATTGGGCCCTGGGTGATCTCATGGGCAGAAGCAGCATATAAGGAGGTAGCTAGCAAAGGAAGGGTGGCTTCGAGTCAACTCTGGTGGTTGTACTATGTTGCCTCTGTACGTCTCTGCATGTGCATTACTTAGACTCTCTATGTCTTCAAGTGAATATTGCCTGCACTGCTACAACATTTGGTGACCTCGACGTGATACGCCGAATTGGTTGGATTAAGAACCCTCGGCAGAAAAGCACTCGGATTCCTGCTTGAAAAGGCAAGTGATCTGAGTAAAGTGATATAATGGGAAAAATCATAAGCAAAGAGGAAAATCCTATTGACACCCTTCAGCATATCCTTGCTGAGAAAGGATTCAGTTATGAAAGAGAGGATTTGGTAAGACTTGTAAGATGGGGACAGGAAGTAGGTCTCTTTGTTTCCCCCCAAGAAGTATATGAAAAGGGACACTGGGAAAACCTAGGAGACATTTTGAATGATGCTATCGGCTTGTGTAAATTGGTATCATCTATTATACACCAGCTAGAAGCTGAGCGTGCTGCAGCTGCTGCCATGAAAGCAGAAGCTGCTGTACCATCTGCGTTCCCGGTAGATGCTAAAAGGTTCTTTGGAGGTGGTGACTTTATAGTACCATCGGCTCCACCTCTAGAAGAAAATACTAAGAGACTCTTCGGAGGGGATAATGTTGTAATACCCTCGGCTCCACCTCTAGAAGAGGAGAGCATGGATGTGAGCCCACCTCTCCCAGAACCCCCTAGAGCACCCCCTCCTCCCCTCCCACCCACCCTTCACCATCCTGCCCCATCCCATCCTTCTGCTATGTCTGAAGGAGTACCTGGCAGAGAACGAAAGGTACGTTTTACAAATGACACTGTGGATATGCCATTGCACCTGAGCTCATCAATCCCTGAGTGCATTCCTCTTCCATCATCACCCCCAACAGCTAGTGAAGTTGAAGATCAACAAAGACAATTATTAAAGGAAGAATTAATACAACACGGAGAAGATATGAAACACACTTTGGCCCACTTGGAGGAACTGATGGAAAAACCAAAAGCAACAGCTAATCAACTGTTGGAACGAATTAATGAATTAACCAAACCAAAGATTAAAGTTTCATCCCCACAGGTTCTCAGAGACCCCCGGCCAGATGACTATGATCCGGCTAAGAAATGGAGAGGCCTCATACGTTATGCGGTAATCGAAGGAGAATTTATTCCACAAGCCTTTCCAGTAATAGTAGCACAAAGAAAACGACAATGGGCACCTTTGGATTGGAAATTGGTAAGGGAAGGACAGAAAGCTGTAATGCAATATGGCTTGTCCAACCCATACGTTCAAATGTTGTTGGATCATATTCTCGCCAGTGGATTGATGACTCCATTTGACTGCTGGAAGCTAGCAGAAACTTTCCTGAAGCCTACTCAGGTATGACTATAGGAGTCTGAATGGGAAAAAAGAGTTGATGTGGCAATAGGAGAAAATATGGACTTACAACAGGGATATCCGCGGTGAGTCGTCACAGCAGATATGATGTTGGGTAAAGGACCGTTTGCTGACCCTCAGGTACAAGCCCGACTGCATGAAGCTATTTTGCAGCAAACGCAGACACTGGCTCGTCAAGCATTTAAGATTGTTCCTGACATGGGGGTGCCAGTTCCCTCATATACAACTATTATACAGAAACCTAATGAGCCTTTCATGACCTTCTTATACCGTCTAAGAGCAGCTCTGGATCGTATACCAAGCATGTCAACTGAAGTAAAGGCGGAAATAGGGTTACACTTAGCAGTTGCTAATGCTAACCATGACTGCAAAAAGATCCTGCAGGTTCTCCCGCGGACAGCAACTTTGGTTGACATGATAGAAGCCTGCTCTAGGGTAGGATCGTCAGCCCATTTAGCTGAAGCTATGGCAACAGCATTGAAACCATTAGTTCAACCTTACAAAGGAAATCAGAGGCCAAAATGCTTTAATTGTGGAAAAATAGGACACGTGAAAAATCAATGTCGGTCCAGACCATTGGTATGGACAAACAGCTCTGCCAGACCATCTGGGTCCAACGGCAGATTTCATGGCAATTGTTACAGATGTGGCAAGTTTGGCCATAGAGCCACTGAGTGCCTCTCTCGAGTGGCCAGACATACAATGCCTAAGGGAAATGGGTTAACGAGCGCAAAAAGGGCAAGCGCGATGACCCAAAAACACCCTTCAACACCAAGAGCTGCCTGGATGGCCTCAGATCAGCCACTGCAGGAAGCGCAGGAGTGGATGTGGAAACAGCAGTAGATGTAACCATCCACAACACGGAGGTAACAGTTATCTAACGCTAACGGACCCCTTGGCTATGGATTAAGTGCTTTGCTTTTAGGACGGTCATCGGCCTCTCGACAGGGTATTTTTGTGCTCCCCGGTGTAATTGATGCGGATTATGAAGGAAACATTGGAATAATGGTTAAAGTTTGGCAGCCACCAGTTCATATACCTAAAGAAACTAAAATTAGTTTCTTTCAGAGCTAAAGTTCCTTTTGCAGGAAGTCGTAAGCGTTGAGACGGTGGTTTTGGATCCACTGGAGTACCTGAGGTAAGACTGGCAATGCCACTTTCACAGGGAAAGCCCACTCAGACGGTTGTATTCCAACATCCAAATGGTGAACACATGGTTGGGTAAAACACATTACTGGATACGGGAGCAGATGTTACTATTGTTCTATTATCCTATTGGCCAAAAAGCTGGCCTTTAGAGAATTTAGACACCTCTGTTGTTGGAGTAGGAGGAATATAGATGACAAAAATTAGCACAGACCTAATTTCGGTATGAATACAGGGCAAAGAGAATAGATATGTGCAAATTAGGCCCTATGTAATGAATACCGCCATTTGACTTTTAGGTAGAGATGCCTTAAGCCAAATGGGCTTTCGTTTGTCAAATGAAAATTTTTAATGGCGGCCATTGATGGGAGACCAATCCTGAAGTTAACCTGGCTCACAGATAAACCAGTTTGGATTGATCAATGGCCGCTAAGCAAAGAAAAGCTCGCCCACATTCATGAATTAGTAAATGAACAATTAGAGAAAGGTCATATTAAGCCATCCACCAGTCCATGGAATACACCAATTTTTACTATCCCTAAAAAATCAGGGAAGTGGAGGCTGTTACATGATTTAAGAGCTTTTAATGCAGTGATGCAGGACATGGGTGCTTTACAGCCAGGATTACCCTCTCCTGCAATGCTTCCAAAAGAGTGTCCCCTGTTGGTGATTGATCTAAAGGACTGTTTTTTCACAATTCCCCTACATGAGGATGACAGTGAGAAGTTTGCTTTTACAGTACCATCTATTAACAAACAAGAGCCGGCAAAACGATACCAATGGACTGTTTTACCTCAGGGAATGAAGAACTCACCAACTATTTGTCAAACTTATGTTGCCTGGGCGCTGGCACCTCTGCGCAAAAAATACCCTCGTGTCTTATTTTACCATTATATGGATGATATCTTGATTGCAGGAAAAGACCTGGACCAGCATCGCATTCTACAAGAAGTGAACCGGCAGTTAAGCATCTCCGGGTTGGTGATTGTGCAGGGAAGGTACAAATGCACGCCTCTTGGAAATATTTAGGTAATATCATCACCGATGCGTGCATTTATCCTCAGAAGGTGGCAATTAAAACAGATATTGCTAATTTAACAGATGTTCAAAAGCTAATAAGTGATATCCAATGGGTACGAACCATATGTGGTATCACGAATGAGGATCTTGTGCCACTAATGCCTTTGCTAAAAGGGTCAGTAGAGGCTGATAGTGTGCGAAAACTGTCTCGGCAGCAAATCCAAGCAATAGAAAAAAATAGGAAACAAGATAGTCAATAACTACAGTCACCGATATGATCCTGACCTGTCAATTAACATTGCTGTGATAAGTCAAAACCAGCATGTAATGGCAGTCTTGATGCAATGGGATTCAGTAGCGAAAGACCCATTGAGGATCTTGGAGTGGATATTTTTGCCATAGAATTTGCAAAAAACAATTACCACGAGGCTTGAGACAATTGCGAAAATAATAGTTAAGGCCAGGAAACGTCTGCTGGAAATAGCAGGGATTGAGGCAGACGTCATTTTCGTTCCTCTCACAGATGAGTTCTTGAACTGGGCACTGCAACAATCTGATGAATTACAGTGGGCCTTATTGTCATATCCAGGAGCTATAAATAATCATTATCCGACCCATCAATTGTTTTCTGTTAAATTTCAAATGGAAGACCGGCCGTTGAGATCAGCAGTACCCGTTAAAGGCCTGACTGTTTTTACCGACGCCAGTAAGATCCAAGCCAAAGCAGGAGTGGTTTGGTGGGAGAATGGAAAATGGCAAAATTTAACTGTTCACTCCCCAGGCAGTTCAGTTCAACTGCTGGAACTGATGGCTGTAGTTAAAACTTTCGAGAAATGGCCAGACGTCCCATTAAACATCATTTCTGATTCCCTCTATGTGGTCAATGCCGTCACTCAATTAGAGAGAGCATTGTTGAAAGAAATCTCTAATCAGGATTTGTATAACTTATTCCTGCGACTCTGGCATCAAAGAAATGAACGTCAAACTGCTTACTATATTGGACATATTCAAAGCCATTCAGGCTTAAAAGATGGCCTATCAGTTGGCAATGAAATTGTTGACAAGATAGTGGCAGCTCCTTTATTGATATCTACGGGGCCAATAATTGACAAATTTTCTCAAGCCCAAAGATCGCACGATTTTTTTCATCAAAGTGCGAAAATGTTGGCGAAGCAGTTTGACCTGACCATATCAGACGCTCAGGGTATTGTTTCCACGTGCCCTGCATGCCAGAATCAAATCGGCCTAGGAGTAGGAGTCAGTCCCAGGGGTCTGGCACCATTAGGTATATGGCAATCAGATATCACTGTCTATGCTCCTTTTGGACGATTTAAACGTATACATGTTACTATTGATACATATTCAGCCATGGTTTGGGCCACAGCCTTAACCAGTGACAGTTCTCGAGATGTCATAACACATTGGAGGAGTTGCTTTGCAGTCCTTGGTGTTCCAAGAGAGATAAAAACTGATAATGGCTCGGGATACATAGCCAGTAAAACACGTAAGTTTCTAAACTTATGGGGTGTTAAACATACTACTGGAATCCCAGGAAATTCCACCGGTCAAGCCATTATTGAACGTACACATCAAACCTTAAAAGGCCTGCTAGAAAAACAAAAAACGGGGGAAGAGGGGGTGAGCCCTCAAGACAGACTAATGAAAGCCCTTTATACAATGAATCATCTCAGAATTGTGGCAAACCGGAATGAATCACCGGCATTAACACACTTTGCCCAAATGAGTCGGGATTTGGATTTTACTGACAAACCTAAAGTTTGGTATAAGAATCCCACTACTGGAGAGTGGCAAGGACCTGCAGATCTGTTAACGTGGGGAAGAGGCTATGCTTGTGTCATTACAGATCAAGGTCCCCGATGGATTCCGGCAAAATGGATCAAGCCACATCAACAGAAAGGACTTAACTGTAAGACTAATGAAAAAAAAAAAAACCTATCTTGAGGAAAGAACCAAGTGATCCACCCTCAATCCATCACTCTATTAAAATGTAAACCCTCACAACTGTGGCACTACGTACGCTGCTATAAATTCCTCCAGCTATCTGTATTGCATTAAAATTGAAGAACTTAAGATGACCACTGGGAGCTTGAAAACAAAAAAGGTGTATTTTCTACAGATGAAGAGATACTTCCATCTTACAGATAATGCTCACAGATCAGCATGCTAAAGGATCTGAAGAGAAGTCCAGAACTACATCACGAAAAAGAAATATGACTGGAGCTACCAAGAACTCATCCCTTCCTGCCAGTGTGCGTCCCTCCTAGCAACACATCAGATTATGTTTATTTTGACTTTATGGATTTCTGTATTGTATTGATCAGCGATGTAGCTGTTATTGACCTTTTGTTGTAAACTCATGGCCATAGGTAAAAATATTTTGTTTTCTTCATGTACCTTTAATTTTGAAATGTGTTGCTAAAGGCTGGCTGGTTCAAAAAAGAAAAAGGGGGGAATTGTAGGCACAGATGTAGCTTGGACCAGCCAGCTTGAATAAAGATGGTAGGGATAAGTTAATGCAGCTGGCATGCTACTTCAGAAACAGGTGCTGCAAGTTAATCAATTGGGCCCTGGGTGATCTCATGGGCAGAAGCAGCATATAAGGAGGTAGCTAGCAAAAGAAGGGTGGCTTTGAGTCAACTGTGGTGGTTGTACTTCATTGCCCCTGTATGTTTCTGCACGTGCATTGCTTAGACTCTCTACGTCTTCAAGTGAATATTGCCTGCACTACAACAACATACAGGTGCAAACTTTTCTGTATTAAATAGCCAGAAAGGAAACCTTGGAGCTAAAACTGTAAATATTGTGGGAGCCACAAGGAAAGAGGAAAATCAGCCATTTTTGTAACCCTTAAATTTAGATTTTGGCAGTAAAGTGATAACACATGAATTTTTTTATTTTCCAGAGTGTCCCATACCCCCCATGGGGAGGGACTTGTTATCTAAATTAAATGCACAAATTGTCTTTGAAAACGGAGACTTGTTACTAAAATATCTGAATGAAAGACAGGACAAGAAAATAAAAGAAAAACCAAAGGTGCTAGAATTACCTCCAGAATTCGATCCAGTGATCCAGTGCAGGCTCTGGATCATTGATTATGGTCTTATAGCCAAAGCATTATATGAAGACCAAAAATCTACCCCTTTTATATGGGGCAAAGAACAGCAAGAAACTTTCCGGAAGCTTAAAATAGCTCTGATGACAGCCTCAGCCTTACGCTTGCCAGATTTAACCAAAGACTCTCAGTTATTTGTTCATGAAAGACTCTAGGAGTTCTGATGCAGAAACTAGGAAGCTGGAAGAGAACAGTGGGATATTTTTCCAAATAAATGGACCTGATGAGCAGGGGATGGCCTTCTTGCCTCCGAGCAGTAGCTGCAACTGTCACACTGATCCAAGAAGCAAGAAAGCTGATCTTGGGAAGGACTATTACAGTCTATGTCCCACATATGGTGGCCAAAGTCTTGGAGCAAAAGGGGGGATATTGGTTATCCATGAGTCGAATGATGAAATACCAGGTAATTCTCACTGAGCAGGATGATGTGGTGTTGAAAACAACTAACCTATTAAAACCTGCAGTGTTTCTGAGTACTTCACAGGAAGAGCAACAACTGGAACACGACTGTGTTGCAACCACTGAACATACATATTCCAGCAAAGAGGACCTGAAGGATGATCCTCTTGAAAACCCTGAATGGGAACTGTTCACAGGTTTTGTCGCGAATGGAACTCGCCATGCGGGATATGCGGTAACAACCGAAAACACGTTAATAGAAGCAAATGCATTGCCAAGTACAACTTCTGCACAGAAGGCAGAACTGATTGCATTGACATGTGCTTTGTAATTAAGTAAAGGAAAACAAGTTAGTATTTGGACTGATTCAAAATATGCCTTTGGAGTCGTCCATTTTGATGGCGCCCTGTGGAAAGAAAGAGGACTACTATCTTCCCAGGGGACAAACATTAAGCATCAAAAGGAAATCTTGCAACTGCTGGCGGCAGTGCAGGAACCACTTCAAGTGACAATCATGCACTGTAAAGCACATCAGACAGGGAACTCAAAGATAATTGAGGGAAACAGATTAGCAGATGAGACTGCTAAGAAAATAGCAGAACACAGAGTCTCAGAAATTGCAATCATCCCTACCAGAACAGTAGCACTCCCTAAGGAGCCACCAAAATATTCAGGGGAGGTTGAGAAATTGGCTAAGTTACTAAATGCAGAGAAAAATTCAGAAGAATGGTGGAGGACAAGTAAAGTCAGGTAGTATTGCCTCCCTTAATCATGAGAGAGATTTTGCAAACAAAGCATAGGGACTGTCACTGGGTTGCAGAAGCTATGACTCAGCTTCTGAAAAGTGTAATATCAATACAAATGTTGGAAATGGCCAAATCAGTAACGGCGAAATGTAAAATTTGTTTAAAAAACAATCCAATAGTACAAAAAAGAGTACAGATGGGCAAAATAAAAACTGGAGTGGAACCAGGAGATTATTGGCAAATTGATTTTACAGAATTACCTAAATGCAATGGATATAAATATGTGTTGGTTGGGATTGACACCTTTTCAGGATGGCCAGACGCCTTTCCCTGTCACACCAATCAGGCTAAGGAAACAGTTAAATGACTCTTACAAGAAATTATTCCAAGGTTTGGAGTTCCATTTGGAATATCTTCAGACAGAGGACCACATTTCGTGGCCAATGTGGTACAAGAGGTAAGAAAAGTTCTAGGAATTTCCTGGGATTTACATGCCCCTTAGAGACCGCAATCAAGTGGAAAAGCGGAAAGAATGAATCAGACCCTAAAAAGACAAATTAGAAAAATTTGTCAGGAGACTACATTAAAATGACCTCAGGCACTTCCACTTGCATTGCTACAAAATAAGAGTGAAACCTCGAAGTGGAATGTCAGTAAGTCCTTATGAGATAATGTATGGAAAACCCTATGAGGTTCCTGAACAAAATTCGGACATGCATGTGATGGAAAAACAAGATGTGTATAACTATTTGCTTCCTCTTGGAAAAACCCTGAACAGGCTCCTAAGTGCAGTAGTGTAGAATCAACCTCTTACTTTGGAAAAATCCAGTATACAACATCCTGCCTGGAGATTACGTCTACATAAAGACCTGGAACAAAGAATCTCTGTAAGGAAGGTGGTGGACCATACCAGGTGTTGCTGACCACCTTCACTGCAATCAAGATTGCTGAATCAGATGTCTGGATCCACTACACTTGGGTGAAGAAGGCACCGTCAAGTCCATGGAAGTGTGAGAGTTGTAGAAGATCTTGAGATATTGAAGTTAACTCTGAAACAAGACTAAGTTTTTGGTTTTGTTTTTTATTCAGTCTATGGTGGTGGAAACATGGATCAAAATTGGATGATCAAATCAATTTGTATTGAATGTTCAGGCTCAGACTTTAGTCCAAACAGAAATAGACTCAGAACAGGTAATTCCAATACCAGGAACAACTCAGGAGGAAAATTTGATAATAGGCTTGATTAAGGAATTCGCACATCTGCAAAATGTCTCCCAAATTACTGCTTGCCTACCTATACCATGGGTAGTGGGAGAGTCCATTCCTTGGAGAATCTTAACCATGAATTTGACCACTGTTAAGAAAAAATGGGACTGCACACTGTAAACAAAAAGCAGTGATAATTTGGGAAGAGAGAGTAGATTACATTAGAAAGCAATGGACAACCCCCGGTAATACAGTGGACTGTTATAAGTTGCTAAATTTTTCAATTTAGCGCCATAGGAAGATTAGGAGATGTTGGGTGGTGCAGATATGATGAACCAAAACCAAGGAATGTGTCCCGAATTACTATGAAATGGGAATGTGAACAGGTTAACAGAACGGCCTACATTATGCCGAATTTGGAAAAAAATATCCCTTTAAGGGCAGTTTAGAAAGTTTGCATTTGACACGAGTGAAAAGATCAAAATTAGACAATGATGATTGGAATGATCCAGGTACTGGAGTAAAAATTGACTGGGCGCTGGAATCTCTCTTAAATCCTATAGCATCCTACCAAAATAGAGAGTGGCTGTATAGATTTACTGGGCAGGTTGAACGGTTGACAAATGTGACAAGAAAGGGATTTAAACAACTGAATTTACAATTACATGCTACCTCTAGAAAGGCATTGCAAAATAGAATGACTCTGGACATGCTGTTGCTGAAAGAACATGGGGTGTGTGACGTCCTAAAAGACAGATTAGACCATTGTTGCATACACATTCCAAATGTCACCACAGATGTAGAAGACAATTTAGATAAATTAGGCAACATAGAAAAGGGAAACACAGGAAATTAGGGAAGACATGAACACCAGCTGGATAGATAAAGTCTTTGAGGGACTGGGCCTGGACCTACAATCCTGGACAAAGTCACTGATTGAAACACTTTTGTTATTGATTATAATTTTTTTGGCAATCTATTTGGCATATTGTTGCATCAAAAGAGAAATAATACAAAGAACATGATGGAGCAATAGAATCTTGACAGCACTGACAAGACACAATGATCGATTCAAAGGTTATTCACCACCATATGACAATCATGGTACACAGACCCCACCTACAGTAGTGTGTAGGTCCCCGTGTAGCCTGTCAGCCAAGACTGGGCCACCTTTGCAACTTCTTTCCTGTGGGAGCTACCTTCGTTTCCAGGCACTTGAACTGTTCAGCTCCCATTTGAAATATAGCCTGCCGGTACGTGTTACGTCACTGTGTCTGAGAGGTACAAGAAAGCAGGTACGAAGACCTCTCCTACAGTGGTACGTAGGTCCCCGTGTAGCCTATCGGCCACCACTGTACCACCTTTGCAGCTGCTTTACCGTGGGAGATATCTTTTATCATACGCACTTGGCCTTCTCAGCTCCCATTAAAAAATATATGTTGACGTTAGAAGTTACGGCACTGCATCTGGGACCTAAAAGCAACAGGTACGCAGACCCCACCTACAGTGGTACGTTGATTCCCGTGTAGCCTATCAGCCAGCACTGTATCACCTTTCAGTTGCTTTCCTTTGGGAACTATCTTCAAACCCGCATGCTTGCCCTGCTTAGCTCCCATTTGAAATACAGCCTGCCTGTACATGTAACGTCACTGCGTCTGAGAGAAAGAAGAAAGCAGTTACACAGACCCCACCTGTAGTGGTAAGCATGTCAACGTATAGCCTATCAACCAGCACTGTGCCACCTCTGAAACTGCTTTCCTGTGGTAGTTATCTCCAATCCCATGCACTTGGCCTGCTCAGCTCCCATTGAAAACACACAGGCTGCCAGTAGAAGTTACGCCACTGCATGTGGGCACTACAAGAAAGCAGAAAGGAAGACCCCACATAGGTCCCACTGTAGTCTACCAGCTTGCACTGTGGCACCTTTGCAGCTGCTTTCCTGTGGGAGTTATCTCCATTCCCATGCACTTGACCTGCTCAGCTTCCATTTGAAAATACAGGCTGCTGGTACATGTTACGACAAAGCCTCTAAGAGCTACGAGAAAGAGGTATCCACACCCCATCTACAGTGATATGTAGGTCCCTATGTAGCCTATCAGCAAGCACTGTGCAATTTTTGCAGCTTCTTTCCTGTGGGAGTTATCTCCAATCCCATGCACTTGGCCTTCTCAAGTCCTATTGAAAATACATGCTGCTGGTAGAAGTTATGTCACTGCCTCTGCGAGCTACAAGAAAGCAGGTACGCAGACCCAGCCTACAGTGGTGGGTAGGTCCTCATGTAGCCTATCAGCCAACACTGTGCCACCTTTGCAGCTGCTTCCCTGTTCGAGCTATCTCCAATCCCGCGTACTTTGCCTACTTAGATCCCATTAAAAAATACAGACTCCCGGTAGAAGTTACACCTCTGCGTCGTGGAGCTACAAGAAAGCAGGTATGAACACCCCACCTACAGTGGTACGTAGGTCCCCATGTACTCTATCAGTAAGTACTGTGCCACCTTTTAAGCTGCTTTCCCGTGGGAGCTATCAACAATCCTGCGCACTTGGCCTGCTCCACTGCCATTGAAAATACAGGCTGCCGGTAGAAGTTATGTCACTGCCTCTGGGAGCTACAGGAAAGCAGGTACACAGACCCAGCCTGGTGTGGTACATTGGTCCTGGTGTAGCCTATCAGCTAGCACTGTGCCACCTTTGCAGCTGCTTTCCTGTGGGAACTTTTTCCAAGGAATGCGAAAAGGTTATGTTGACGAATTCCAAATCGAGGAAAAACTTATCTACACAAGAAATCAGATAAGCAGGTATTTAATTATGCAGCGGGGGGAAAACTTGGGGGATGGCTAAAACAAGACTCACATTTGCCAACACAAGTATGCATTAAATATCCATCTAAAAATTTAGCCCTTCACCTTGATTTCGAAAATCACAGTGATTGGTCAAAAAAAAAAGATATCAGTCCTTTGTTTTAGTAACAACTAAGGTTACAACCAAGGTAACCTAAGGAATACATTTACCAGGGCCTCCTGGCAAAGGTAAAAGCTAAGGTACCTAACAAATACATTCACCAGGGTCTTTTAACTAAGGTAAAAGGCTACCTTCAGGTGTGGTATATAACTATTGCAGTTTTATCCTTATGTGATTCAAATGAATACTTACTTGATCAATAGGTGTTTGAGTTACTTGCAAGTGCTTAGCTATTTGATTGAACTATTACTTGGTGATTAACAAGTGCTTAACAAGTGCTTGACTACTTATTGTGATGATAAGTTGTTAACTAAAATAATTGTGTATCTAAACACCCCCACTTGACCTACTCTGCTCCCATTGAAAAAACAGACTGTCAGTAGAAGTTACGCCACTGTGTCTGGGAGCTACATAAAAAGCAGTTACACAGACCCTACCTACAGTGGTACATAGATCCCCTTGTAGCCTATCAGTCAGCACTGTTCCACTTTTGCAGCTGTTTTCCAGTGGGAGCTATCTCCAATCCATCGCACTTGGCCTGCTCAGCTCCCATTTGAAATACAGTCTGCTGATACATGTTACGCCACTTCCTCTGGGAGCTACAAGAAAGCAGGTACGCAAACCCCACCTACAGTGGTACGTTGGTCCTGGTGTAGCCAGGTCAGGACTGTACTTGCTTTGCACCTGTGTGGTAGTTTGAGCCTGGCTGGATGCCAGGTGCCCACCACACCGCTTTATCCCCCACCTCCTCAGCAAGCCAGGGAAGGGGAGAAAATAAGATGGGAGTCTCGTGGGTTGAGATAAAAGCAGTTTAATAAAGAAGCAGCAAAGCCGCGCGCGCGGGAAGCAAAGCAAAAGTAGATAAAGCTGTTACTCTCTACTTCCCATCAACAGCGATGTCCGGCCACCTCCCGAGAAGCAGGGCTTCAGTACGCGTAGCGGTTGCTTTGGGAAGGCCAGAAATGAATCTCGCCTCCCCTTCCTGCTCCTTTCCCCCAGTTTATATTACTGAGCTGACGTCATATGGTATGGAATATCTCCTTGGTCAGCCTGGGTCAGCTGTCCTGGCCATAGTCCCTCCCAAGATCATGCCCACCCACAACTATTGGTGAAGGTGGGGGAAGGAATGCTGGAGGGACAGCCCTGATGTTGTGCAAGCGGTAGTCATAATATTGATATCAACAGTAAGCACAGCACTGCAGGAGCTGCTGTGGAAAATCACTACCATCCCAGACCCACTACAACCTGCTTTTCTGTGGCAGCTATTTTCAATCTTGCGCACTTGGTCTGTTAAGTTCTCATTGAAAATACAGCCTGCTGGTATTTCACACCACTGCGTTTGGGAGCTAAAAAGAAGCAGGTAGGCAGACCCCACCAACAGTGTTACGTAGGTCCCCTTGCAGCCTATCAGTCAGCACTGTGCCACCTTTGCACCTGCTTTTCTGTGGGACCTGTTTCCAATCTTGCGCACTTGGTCGGCTCAACTCCCACTGAAAATACAGGGTGTCGGTAGAAATTACGCCACTGCGTGTGAGTGCTACAATAAAGAAGAAATGCAGACCCCATCTACACTGGTACGTAGGTCCCCTTGTAGCCTATCTCCGCGCACTGTGTGCAGCTGCTTTCCTGTGGGAGCTATCTCCAATCCCGCAAACTTGGCCTTCTCAGCTCTAATTGAAAATACAGGCTTCCGTTAGAAGTTACGCCACTGCTTCTGGGAACTACAAGAAAGCAGATATGCAGACCCCATCTACAGGGGTACGTTGGTCCCCGTGTTGTCTATCAACCAGACCTGTGCCACCTTTGCAGCTGCTTTCCTTTGGGAGCTATCTACAATCCCATGTACTTGGCCTGCTCATCTCCCATTTGAAATACAGCCTGCCTGTAGAAGTTACATCATGACGTCTGCAAAGCTACAAGAAAGCAGATACACAGACCCCACCTACAATTGTATGTAAGTCCCCGTGTAGCCTAACAGCCAGCACTGTACCACATTTGCAGCTGCTTTCCTGTGGGACCTATCTCCAATCTCGCGCACTTGGCCTGCTAAACTCCCATTGAAAAAATACAGGCTGCCAGTAGAAGTTATGCCACTGCGTCTGGGAGCTACAAGAAAGCAGGTAAGCAGAACCAACCTACAGGGTTACTTATGTTCCCGTGTAGCCTATCAGTCAGCACTCCACCACCTTTGCAGCGGCTTTCCTGTGGGAGCTCTCTCGAATCCCGCGCACATGGCCTTATTTAAATGGAAAAGGTCATGTTCGTTAATCAAATCATGAAAGAATAGTTGTGCAAGGAGGCAGAATAAGACCCCCTAGTAACAAGACGGGCACATGCACAGAGTACACCAGGGAACAATGCACCCTTGGAAGAGCAGAGTCTCCCAGCCGCCCAGTGCTGTTTTGCTTATTTGCCGCCTGCTTAATAAATTTGATCCCTGAGTCACTTAAGTTGACCAGTGAAGTTTTAGCAATCTTTAACATGGTCAACTCTCTTTGAAAAAATATACGTTGCCGGTAGAATTTACGCCACTGCGTCTGAGAGCTACAAGAAAGGAGGTACGCAGATCCCACCTACAGTGGTATGTAGGTCCCCGTGTAGCCTATAAGCAAGCACTGTGACACCTTTTCAGCTGCTTTTTTGATTGAGCTATCTCAAATCCTGCGTACGTGGCCTGCTCCACTCCCATTGAAAATACAGGCTGCTGGTGGAAATTACGCCACTGCGTCAGCGAGCTAAAACAAAGCAGGTATGAAGACCTCACCTGCTGCGGTACGTAGGTCCCCATGTAGCCTATCAGTCAGCACTGTGCCACCTTGGCAGCTGCTTTCCTGTGGGCGCTATCTCCAATCCCGTGCATTTGGCCAACTCAGCTCCCATTGAAAAAAACAGGCTGATGGAGGAAGTTACACTTCTCTGTCTTGGAGCTAAAAGAAAGGAGGTACGCAAACCCCATTTACAGTGGTATGTAGGTCCCCCTGTAGCCTATTAGCCAGCACTGTGTCACCTTTGCAGCTACTTTCCTGGTTGAGCTATATCTATCCCGCACACTTGGTATTCTCAGCTCCCATTTAAAAAATACAGAGTGCCGGTAGAAGTTACACCTCTTCCTGTGGGAGGTACAAGAAAGCAGGTAGGCAGAATCCACCTACAGTGTTACGTAGGTCCCCATGTAGCTTATCAGCCAGCACAGTGCACCCTTTCCAGCTGCTTTTTTGTTATAGCTATGTCCAATCCCGCACACTTTACATGCTTATCTCCAATTTAAAATACAGGTTGCCGGTAGAAGTTACACTTTTGCATCATGGAGCTACAAGAAAGCAGGTACGCAGATCCCAGCAACAGTGGTAAGTAGGTCCCCGTGTAGCCTATCAGCCAGCACTGTGTCACCTTTTGTAGAGAAAAAATGAGGGAGCTACAAGAAAGAAGGTAAGCAGACCCCACCTACAGACCCCCAACCTATATACATTTTTAAATACTCTCATTAACCAGTACCCCCACTCTTCAACAGTCAAACATCATGCTTTTATTCCCTCTTGTATTTTGTATCAAACAAACAAACAACATTCTTATCTCTTTCATCCTTTGAAGATGTTCACTGGAGCAGGCCATAACGTAGGTCTCATCCATCAAGACGGATATCCAGGCCAGGGGAAACAGTGTATTCAGTTTTGGGCACCAGCACCGGCTTGGTTTGTCCACTTATCCGATTTTCTTGCAAAGTTCATTCCTCATCGTCTACAACAGATAACTCACATCACAGGTTATTTTTCCCCCAAGATTAAGTCTCCTTGAGGCATACATCAAGTTTCCCCATCCTTCCTCATCACCCACCAAGTACACCCAGGCCTTTGAGCAAAGATAATCCCACAAATGGGTTTGCCCTTTCCCATGGGAGGTGCAACCCATGCTGCCTTCCCCAGCCATTTCCCTGTATGCACTACAGGGACCTTATCTCCTCTCACAGTATGTATATTTGCTCCAGGTGTAAGATTATCTGCTTTATTAACTCAGCTATGCAAATTAGGATGCTGGCTTAGCAAACAAAATAATCAAACCTCAATAACATTAGAAGACTTAATTAGCGATGTAATAGTATTAGACATGCAACTTTGTAAAATAGAGCTGCTATAGATTTTTTGCTTTTAGCTCATTGTCATGGTTGTCAAGACTTTGAAGGCATGTGTTGTTTTAATCTTTCTAATCATAGTGAATCTATTCACAAAGTTTTGGCATATTTAAAGGTTCATGCTAAGAATATTACGGTGGGTTATAACCCTTTTGATGATTGGCTTCAATCAGCTTTTGGGAGGTTGTCACCTTGGTTGACTATGTTAATCAAAGAAGGGATAAAATGGGTATTGATTATTTTACTTTTGCTTATAATGTTTAAAATAGTATATAGTTGTATTATGAAGGCAGTGCATAAATTGACTGACTCAGTCTTGATTGTGCAAAAACAAAACGGGGGAATTGCAGAGAAAAAAGAAGGAAGCATGGACATGGATCCCTGGGTATAATGCTAGGCCCGTTGGGGCAAGGCAGCCTGGGCTCTAGTTATATAGATTTGATGCACAATCAAGACACGAGTCACAGTCCTGGTTAAAAAAGTTGCTGTCATGTAGACAGCAGGCCGATTTCTATTCCCTCAAGGTCGGACTGTTCTTGGCTAAAGGTGGTAAACAACTTTGAGGATAAACAAGATGTAAAAATATGAGGGAGCTTGCTTATTGCAGAAACCACAAGTAGGATAAACATGAAAATGTAATCTATTCGCTGCTGTTGCTGAGCTAGCTTGAAGCCTGCAGTGTATATAAGTTAGAGCCTGCTTTCAATAAAGTAGAGATTTCTGCTATCACTCACACTGAGTAAGACAGGATTTCTTCCCACCAAGTTGAGAATCGAACCCTAGGCTGAGAGCCTCATGAAGTAAGCTTAGAGCTGGTTTTTTATGCTTCAAACTGGTTTTTTAGGCTTAGAGTTGTTTTTTTTCAGCCAAGAGCCGAAAACATCGCCGCAAATGGTGGGGTTCTGAGTGACGTTACGCCTCTGCGTCTAGGAATTATAAGAAAGAAGGTCCCCTTATAGCCTATCAGGCAGCACTGTGCCACCATTTCAGCTGCTCTCCTTTTGGAGTTCTCTTGAATCCTGCGCACTTGGCCTGCTCAGCTCCCATTCAAAAAAAACCACACTGTCAGTAGAAGTTATGACAACGGGTCTGCAAGCTACAAGAAAGCAGGTACGCAAACCCCACCTACAGTGGTACACAGATCCTCGTGTAGCCTATAAGCAAGCACTGTGCCGCCTTTGCAGATGCTTTCCTGTGGGAGCTATTTCAAATCCCGCACACATGGCCTATTCAGCTACCTTTATAAAAAATACAGGTTGCCGGTAGAAGTAATGCCACTGGGTCTGGGATCTAGAAAAAAGAAGGTCCATAAACCCCGCCTACAGTGATACGTACATCCCCGTATAGCCTATAAGCATGCACTGTGCCAACTTTGGAGCTGCTTTCCTGTGGGAGCTATCTCCAATCCCGTTCACTTGGCTTGCTCAACCCCATTGAAGAAATACAGACTGCCATTAGAAGTTACGCCACTGCCTCTGGGAGCTACAAGAAAGCAGGTAGGCAGACCCCACCTACAGTAATGCGTACGTCCCCGTGTAGCCTATAAGCAAGAACTGTGCCACCTTTGCAGCTACATTCCTGTTGGAATTTACTCCAATCACTCACCCTTAGCCTGCTCAGCTCCCATTAGAAAAAATATAGGCTTCTTGTAGAAGTTATGCCAATGCGTCTGTGAGCTACATAAAAGGAGGTACGCAGACGCCACCTAGAGCTGTACGTAGGTCCCCGTGAAGTTTATCAACCAGCACTGTGCAAACTTTGCAGTTGTTTTTCGTGTGGGAGCTATTTCCAATCAAGTGTTCTTAGCCTGCTCATCACAGTAAGTAGTGGTTTTGTTTTGGCAGGACCAGAACGGTTAGTTGAACCTCTGCTGTTAACCAGCCAAGTACCTTCTGCTAAATTTTTATCCCACTGCTTCCATGCCCCATTGCCCAGTGCTCTCAACATGGTCTTTAGTATTTTGAAAATGAGTCCCAATATCCGATTACCTTCTTTCTGGAGTGCCGTGTCACCACAAAACTTGCTTTCAAGACCCTAGACAGTATTTCAGGCAGTGGCATGGTTTACAAGGTATGTTTCCAATCAACCAGTAGTTGCTTCCACCATGGTGAGTATATAACGCTTGCCTTGGTGTGTTCGTGGTAGCGGTCCAATATAGTCAATTTGCCAGGCCTCACCATATTGAAAACCCAGCCATTAGCCTCTATTCCAGGGAGACTTGATTCGTGTGGCTCGCTTGATATCAGCACGTTTCACGTTTGTGGGTGACCTGTGTAATGGCTTCCATGGTCAAGTCCACCCCTCGATCACCAGTCCATCTATATGTTGCATCTCTTCCCAGATGTCCTGATGTTTCATGGGCCCATCGAGCTATAAATAGCTCACCTTTACGCTCCCAGTCTTGGTCTACCTGAGCTACTTCAATTTTGGCAGCTTTGTCTACCTGTTGGTTGTTCCATTGTTCTTCAGTGGCACGGCTTTTTGGCACATGAGTATCTACATGACGTACTTTCAGAGTCATGTTTTCCACCCGAGCGACAATGTCTTGCCATAGCGGAGCAGCCCAAATGGGTTTACCCTTGCGCTGCCAGTTGGTCTTCTTCCATTGCTGTAGTCATCCCCATAGAACATTAGCCACCATCCAGGAGTCAGTATAAAAATAGAGTACTTGCCACTTCTCTTGTTCAGCAATCTTTAGAGCTAGTTGGATGGCTTTCACTTCAGCAAACTGACTCGACTCACCTTCTCCTTCAGTGGCCTCAACAACTCGTCGTGTGGGACTCCACACAGCAGCTTTCCACTTACAATGATTTCCTACCATGTGGCAGGATCCATCAGTAAACAAAGTATAATGTCTCTCATCTTCTGAAGCAGCTCGAAGTCCTTCATATGCTGCTAGTATTTCTTTTTCAGTTGGGGTGTAGTGGGCTTCTGATCCTCGATATCCTCGGCTCCAAAACTGTAATGGTCAACCTCTGTTTTCTCCAGATGTTTTCTGCCAGAGGCTCCACGCGAAACCATGCTCTCCAGCGGCAGTTTAGAGGATATTCTGCACATCTGGTCCTGTACGGATGGGCCCAAGGGCGACTGCACGAGCTATTTCCTGTTTAATTTGTTGAAAAACTTGTTGTTGCTTAAGGCCCCACTCAAAGCAGTTCTTCTTTCTGGTTACTCCAAAAAGAGGGCTCGCATGCTGATTATAACCTGGGATATGCATCCTCCAGAATCCCACCGTGTCCAGGAAAGCTTGTGTTTCTTTCTTATTACTTGGTTGAGACATAGTCGCTACTGTGTTCACAACATCCAGAGGCACATGCCAATGCCCATCTTGGCATTTTATGCCCAAAAACTGGATCTCTTGTGCAGGTCCCTTTACTTTGTTTCTTTTTACAGAAAAAACAGCTTTTAGGAGAATCTGAACTATTCTTTTCTCTTTCTCAAACACTTCTTCTGCCTTGTTGTCCCATAGAATTATGGCATCAATGTATTATAAATGTTCGGGGGCATCACCCATTTCCAGCACAGTTTGGAATACTGGGGCAATCGACTCCAGGTATATTGGACACCTCTCCATGTGAAGGCAAATTGTGGCCTGCATTCTGCTGCCAACGGAATTGAGAAAAATGCATTAGTGATGTCAGTCATAGCATACCACTTGGCTGCTTTTGACTCCAGTTCATACTGGAGCTCTAACATGTCTCGTACAGCAGCACTCAGTGGTGGTGTCACTTCATTCAGGCCACGATAGTCTATTGTTAACCTCCACCCTCCATCAGATTTTTTCACAGGCCATATGGGACTATTAAATGGGGAATGAGTTTTGCTAATTACTCCTTGAGCCTCCACTTGATGAATCAACTCACGGATGGGAGCCTGGGAATCTCGGTTCATGCGATATTGCCTCCAGTGCACCGTCCTGGTGGCAATTGGTACCTGTTGCTCTTGAACTTGCAGCAGTCCCACAACAAAAGTGTCTTCTGAGAGGCCAGATAAACTGGAGAGTTATTTGATTTTCTCTATATCTACAGTGGCTATACCAAAAGCCCATCGAAAACCCTTGGGATCTTTGAAGTACGCTCTCCTCAGGTAATCTATGCCAAGAATACAAGGGGCCTCTGGACCAGTCACAATGGGGTGCTTTTCCCATTTGTCCCCTGTTAAGCTCACTTCAGCCTCTAATACAGATAACTCTTCACATCCCCCTGTCACTCCAGAGATCCAGACAGAATCTGTGCCTCTATATGTTGATGGCATCGATGTACACTGTGCCCCTGTGTCTACTAAGGCTTTATACCTTTGTGGATTTGAAGTGTGAGGCCATTGACCCCACACAGATTAGGTCATCCCTTTCCTCCTGCTGGCTGGAGGCAGGGACCCTCTATTTCTGTTCTTCATCAGAGTATTTGCTATCTGATCCTTGTAATTTTATATCTGAAATCTCCTCATTGGCATCGAAGGAAGTGGTTGCAGTTCTTCTATGTCTTGGAGATTACTGATTGTCCTCTTTTGTTCTGGCAGCTACTATGCCTACAGCCCTCTTGGGTGGTCCTTTTCTAACAGCTGTCTTCCTCCTTAGTTCATGTCCAGCTTAAAAGTGGGTTCACTGTCCCATTTCCTCAAATCCTCTCCTTGGCCACACAAAAAGAGAGAGTTCATTTTATGGTGTACTCCTGCGGATAGGACTTCCTTTTCCTTTGGTCGGGGCAGTGGATGACAATTTTTGGGGCATTCTGACAGTCAAGCCAACTTCTTGGGGCAGTTCTGAAAGTCAGGCAGATCTTCCTTAAATGGGTATCTTGCCCTTACACTTGAGAGGAGCTGTGTCCAGAGGCTGCAAATTGAGGTCTTCTTTCCTATGCCTCTATCAATTCCCCGTTCCCTAGCAAGAGATCCCAGCTGTTGGGCTTCTCTAACTTCCAATTACTGACTGTAAGCCCAGTTATCCCAACATCAGAGCAGCCAGGCACCAATCCTCTCACCTGGCTGGCAACTGTAATTCTTGCAGATACACAACTATTTTAGTTAACAACTTATCATCACAATAAGTAGTCAAGCACTGGTTAAGCACTTGTTAACCAGTTAGTAATAGTTCAGTCAGTTAGCTAAGCACTTGCAAATAACTCAAACACCTATTGATTAAGTAAGTATTCATTGGAATCACATAAGGATCAAACTACAAGAGTTACATACCACACCTGTTACCATGAGACCATGAGCCATGAGACCCTGGTGAAGGTATTTATTAGGTTACCTTAGCTGTTACCTTAACTACAAGACCCTGTTAAATGTATTGGTTAGGTTACCTTGGTTGTTACCTTAGTTGTTACTAAAACAAAGAGACTGATATCCTTTTTTGACAAATCACTGTAATTTGGGAAATTTTGTTTGTGGAGAACCAATCAAGGTGAAGGACTAAATTGATACATGGATATTTTCTGCATGCTTCTGTTGGCAAATGCGATTCTTTTGTTTGAGCCCTATAAAATACCTGAAAATGCTAACTAACAACGAAGCTCTTATGGAGGAGCTATCCCACCTGTTTTCCCAGCACTGCATAATAAAGAAGTGCCTGTTTATCTGCATTCCTGTTTAGATAATTTTTTCGCGATTTGGGATTCGTAAACATAAACTTTTCACATATCTCGAAGTTCAGATGAGGTGAGGGACCGAGCGGTTTCCATTTCCTTTTCAATTACTTTCACTCCTTCTCCTAATCTCCTTACAGAAGGACTATCTGCTTCTTCTAACCTTTCATCTTCCTCCTCTTCTGCCCTTACTAAGCGATGATATGAACTTTACCTCCTTATCCACTGTTTCTTTTTCACGACTGGGGCAACCACTGTCGTTGTTGTTTGATTCCCATGGTGGTCTCAGATACAGTTTGAATTTCAACCTTGGCCATAGTTCTCTGAGAGGACTGGACTGCGACTGACTCAACCATGGTGGTCTCAGATGCAATTTGAGTTTCCACTTTAACCATAGTTCCCTGAGAGGACTATAGTGCAGCTCAGTCATCAGAGGCTAGGCCCCAGTATAGTTCCTGAACCTGATGGGCCTCATTGGGGTAGGCAAGACACCCTTCTATCAGGTGGCGTGCCAGTGAAGCAGGGATTTTTATCTGTTCAGCTGTAAAATCCCAGGTTACAGGAGGTGATAACTGTCCTAGGAATTTGCCCAAATCCATCCACACACCCTTCCATCCCAGGACTGGCCACGTCAGGGAGCATTTTAACATTTTTCCATCCCATATTTGTCTTCTCTGATGCCCAGATGAGTCCAGATTCTACAAAAAATGTAATATACCAGCCATAATAATTAGTAATATTAAAACTCTCATATAAGGGTTACTAAGGACCTGGGAAGTCTGTATAAAAAAATTGCTTACATCAGTCCGAGCTGAAGGGAAAGAGATACTTTGACCACGACCTCTACAAGATAGCTCCCACAGGACAGAAAATCCATCAGTAACAGAATGAGACTCACAATTATTATTTGGGCCATCATGTTCCCAGGCCCTTTCATCCTTTTCACAAAATCATACAGCCAACTTAGCAAAGCTATCAAGGCTAGAGCACAGCACAGAGTCAGAGTGAGTAGCACTATGTTCCCAAACATTACAAAGTGTAAGATAAGCTGCATTACAGCAAAGCTACGTGACCAACACAGGAACTTTGCACTTTTTGGCTTACTGTCATTACAACGCATTTAATGTAAAACTGCTATTATCTCGCCCAACGTTGGGCGCCAAAAACGCTGAGGTATTTTGACCCTGGGTGGATGTCAGTTGCCCACCACTCCGCTCTATCTCCCACCTCTCCAGCGAGCCAGGGAAGGGGAGAAAATAAGATGGGAGTCTCATGGGTTTAGATAAAAGCAGTTTAATAAAGAAACAGCAAAGCCGCGCGTGCGGGAAACAAAGCAAAAGCAGATAAAGCTGTTACTCTCTACTTCCCATCAGCAGCGATGTCCGGTCACCTCCTGAGAAGCAAGGCTTTGATACACGTAGCAGTTTCTTTTGGAAGGCCAGAAATGAATCTTGCCTCTCCTTCCTGCTCCTCTCCCCCAGTTTATTTTACTGAGCTGACGTCATAAGGTATGGAAAATCTCCTTGGTCAGCCTGAGTCAACTGTTTTGGCCGTGGTCCCTCCCAAGATCATGCCCACCCACAACTATTGGTGAAGGTGGGGGAAGGAATGCTGGAGGGACAGCCCTGATGCTGTGCAAGCGGTAGTCATAATATTGATATCAACAGTAAGCACAGCATTGCAAGAGCTGCTGTGGAAAATCACTACCATCCCAGTCCCACTACAGCCATGTTTTCAGCTGTTCTCCTGTGGTAGCTATCTCCAATCCCCCGCCGTCTCAGCTCCCCTTTGAAATCCAGGCTACTGGTAGATATTACGCAACTGCATCTTGGAGCTACAAGAAAGCAGGTACACAGATCCCATCTGCAGTTGTGCTTATAAGTCAGCACTGTGTCACCTTTGCAGCTGCTTTCCCCTGGTAGCTATCTCCAATCCCACGCAATTGGTATGCTCCGCTCCCATTGAAAACACAGGCTGCTGGTAGAAGTTACGCCAATGCATCTGTGATCTATATGAAAGCAGGTACGCAGACTCCACCTACAGTTGTACGTAGGTCCTCATGTAGCCTATCAGTCAGCACTGTGTAACCTTTGCATCTATTTTCCTGTGGGAGGTACGTCCAATCCCACACACTTGACCTGCTCAGCTCCCATTGAAAAAAATACATGCTGCCAATAGAAGTTACACCACTGCCTCTGGGAGCTGCAAGAAAGCAGGTACGCAGACCCAACTTACAGTGCTATGTACTTTCCAGTGTAGCCTATCAGGTAGCACTATTAATCCTTTGCAGGTTGTCCTGGTTTGAGCTAAGATAGAATTAATTCCTGAGAGGAACCAGGAAAGGGTACAGCCTGAACAGTTGACCCAGGCCGGCTAGCAGGTATTTCATACCATCCTTATGTCATGCCCTTTATAAAGGTGGAGGCTTGTCGAAAGAAGCTCTCTTCCGGGGTCACGGGCTCTCGGTCCCTGGTCCGGAGTGGTCGTTTAGGTCGGGTTCCGGGTGATGAGCGACTGCATCACTCACCAGTTTTCTTTTTAATATTCCCTTGTCTTTATTATAGTTATTCCTCTTCAGTTTTCCCTAGTAAATTGTTCTTATTTCAACTTAAGCATTCTCTTTTACATTTTTTTTTTCTCTTCGATCCCCTTCACGTTTCACCGGGAGGGGGACGAGTCGTGTTTCTTTTTTTTCCCCTTTGCTCCGGTTAGGCAAAACCACGAAACAACTTTCCTGTGGGAGCTACCTTCAATCGCGCGCACTTGGCCTTCTCAGCTCTGTTTGAAAATATAGTCTGCCGTTAGAAGTTACGCCACTGCCTCTGGCAGCAATAAGAAAGCAGGTACGCATACCCCACTTCTGTGGTACGTAGATCCCCGTGTAGTCTATCACCAAGGAATGTTCCACCTTTGCAGCAGCTTTCCTGTAGGAGCTATCTACAATCCCGTGCATTTGGCCTGCTGAGATCTGATTGAAAAACTATAGACTGCCGGTAGAAGTAAGGCCTCTGCGTCTATGATCTACAAGAAAGTAGGTACGCAGATACCACCTACAGTAGTACGAAGATCTCCGTGTAGCCTATCAGGCAGAACTGTGACACCTTTGAAGCTGCTTTCCTGTGGGAGTCATCTCCAATCCTGCGCAAATTGCCTGCTCAGTTCCCACTGAAAATACAGGCTGCTGGTAGAAGTTACGCCACTTCATCGGGGAGAAAGTACCTACAAGAAAGTAGGTACGCAGACCTCACTTACAGTGGTACGTAGGTCCTCATGTAGTCTATCACCCAGTACTGTGCCACTTTTGCAGCTACTTTCCTGTGGGAGTTATCTCCAATCCCGCGCACTTGGCCATTTCAGTTCTAATTGAAAATACAGGCTACCATTAGAAGTTCTGCCACTGTGTCTGGGAGCTACAAGAAAGCAGGTACGCAGATCTAACCTACAGTGGTACGTAGGTATCTGTGTAGCCTATAAGCCAACACTGTACCACTTTTGAAACTGCTTTCCTGTGGGAGTTATTTCTGATCCCGTGCACTTGGTCTGCTAAGCTCCCTTTGAAAATACAGGCTGCCAGTACAGGTTACACCACTATGTCTGGGAGCTACAAGAAAGCAGGTATGCAGACCCAACCTACAGTGATGCAAAGGTCCCCATGTAGCCTATCAGCCAGCACTTTTCCACTTTTACAGCTGCTTTCCAATAAGAGCTATATCCAGTCCCGCGCACTTGGCCTACTCAGTTCTCATTGAAAATACAAGCTGCGGATAGAAGTTACGCCACTGCGTCTGAGAGCTAGAAGAATGCAGTTGCGCAGACCCCACCTACAGTGGTACGTTCGTCCCCGTTTTACTATGAGCCAGGACTGTACCACCTTTTCAGCTCGTTTACTATGGGAGATATCTCCGATCCGGCGGACTTAGCCTGCTAGGTTCCCATTGAGAATACAGGTTACCAGTAGAAGTTACGCAGATCCCACCTACAGGTACGCAGACCCCACCTACAGTGTTACGTAGGTGCTCGTTTATTCTATTAGCCAGCACTGTTCCACCTTTGCAGCTGCTTTTCTGTGGGAGATATCTCCAATCCCGCGCCCTTGGCCTTCTCAGCTCCCATTGAAAATATAGGCTGCCGGGGGGAGTGTCTTGATTTGACATGATAGCCTTTCCTGGTAAGGGGGAAGGGGCTGTAAAGATGGCTCCTGTAAGAAGTTGTTCGCAACTCTCCCTAGCTCAGAACCAGACCCACTTCACTGAGCCAATTAGACGCCTCCACAATCACTTTTTAAGAAGAAGCCGGAAGAGGAGGTTTCTTCCTCCATCTTCTTTCCTTCTTCTGTCCCTTCTTTTCTTTTTCTTCTGGCTAGTGGTGGTGCAAGGTGTAGGAACAGTGAGAGAAACAACCATGCGGACTCCAAGGTCAGTGATGAAAGAGAGGAGGAGGAGGTGTGCTGGAGCAGAGACTCCCCTGCATTCTATGGAGAGAACTGGTGAAGCTGAGATTTATTTTCATTTCTTTAAAGACCCCGCATCGGCGGTAGAGACTCATTTTGATAATGAGCTCGCATCAGGGGCAGAGACTCATTTTGCTAAAGCTTACCCCGGACTAGGGGCAGTGATTCACTTCATTAAAGGCCCTGAGCCGGGGACAGTGATTTTGGCCGGAGGAGGCCGTGTCCTGAGGAAGAGGCCCTTTATCACTATGGCCAGAGCAGGCCCTGTCCCGAGGAAGGGACCCAATATCCAAAGCTGACTGTGGGGAGGAACCCAAGACAAAGCAGCTCATTAAACTTATGCCTAGAAGAGGCCTTATCCCGAGAGAGGGACCCTGCAACTGCAGAAACTGCAACTGCGGTGAAGAACCAATGCCAGAGATATTTACCAAGGACTGTGTCCCGTGTGAGGGAACCTGTATCAGCAGAAGCCGCAGCTGTTAGGAACAACCGACACCAGAGAAGTTCGTTAAGGACTGCATTCCAGGGGAGGAACTCCATGTTGGAGCAGGGGAAGAATGTCAGCAGTCGTCCTCATCTGAGAAGACAGAAGCGGCAGAGCCCATCTGTGAGAGACTGACCACATTCATAATTGTTGCTGTGCTAGCTGTGCAAAACCACGACAGGGAGTTGCGCCACTGCATCTGGGAGGTACTAGAAAGCGGGTATGAAGACCCCACAAACTGTGGTACTAATGTTCCCTTGTAGCCTATCAGCCAGCATTGTGCCACCTTTGCAGCTGCATTCCTGTGGGAGCTACCTCCAAACCCGCGTCATTGGCCTGCTCAGTATCCTTTGAAAAAATACAGGCTGCCGGGACATGTTATGCAACTGCATATAGGAGCTACAAGAAAGCAGGTACGCAGGTCTCGCCTACAGTGGTTCGTAGGTCCCCGTGTAGCCTATGACCCAGCACTGTGCACTCTTTGCAACTGTTTTCCTATGCGAGATATCTCCAATTCTGCGCACTTGGCCTGGTAAATTCTCATTAAAAAATACAGGCTGCAGGTAGAAGTTACGCCACTGCTACTGGGAGCTATAAGAAAACAGGTATACAGACTCTATCTACAGTGGTACGTAGGTCCCCATGAAGACTTTCAGCCAGCACTGTGTTTACCTTTGCAGCTGCTTTCCTGTAAGAGCTATCCACAATCCCGCGCATTTGGCCTGTTCAGCTCCCTTTGAAAATACAGCCTACAGGTAGAAGTTACTCCACTGCCTCTAGGAGCTACAAGAAAGCAGGTATGCAGACCCCACCTACAGTGCTACGTTGGTCCCTGATTAGCCTATCAGCTAACACTGTGCCACATTTGCAACTGCTTTCCTGTGGGAGCTATTTCCAATCCCGTGCACTTGGCCTACTCAACTCCCACTGAAAAAATACATGCTGCTGGTAGAAGTTACACTACTGCGCCTGGGAGCTACATGAAAGCAGAAAGGCAGACCCCACCTACATTGATACGGAGATCCCTTTGTAGCCTAAAAGCCAGCACTGTTCCACTTTTGCAGCTGCTTTCCTGTGGGAGGTATCTCCAATCCCGTGCACTTAGTATGCTCAACTTCCTTTGAAAAAATACAGGCTGCCTGTAGAAGTTACGCCACTGCGTCTCTACCAACAGGAAAGCAGGTAAGCAGACCCCACTTATAGTGGTAATTAGGTCCCCTTATAGTGATAAACTAGCATTGTGTCACCTTTGCAGTTGATTTCCTTTGAGAAGTATCTCAGATCACGCGCACTAGACCTGCTCAGCTCCCGTTGAAAGTACTGGCTTCCAGTACAGTTTACGCCACTGTGTCTGGAGCAAAAAAAAATGCAGACCTCAGTGGTACGTAGGTCCTTGTGAAGCCTACCAGCCACCACTGTGCCACATTTAAAGCTGCTTTCCTGTGGGAGCTATCTCGAATCCCACGCACATGGCCTATTCAGCTACCTTTGAAAAAATACAGATTGCCGGTAGAAGTAACGCCACTGCGTCTGGAGCTAAAAGAAAGCAGGTACAAAGACACCACGTACAGTGGTACGTTGGTCCCCGTGTAGCATATCACCCCCACTGTGCCACCTTTGTAAATGCTTTCCTTCGGGAGCTATCTGCAATCTTGCACACTTGGCCTGCTCAGTTCCCGTTTCAAAAACAGGCTGCCGGTAGAAATTACTGAACTGCCTCTAGGAGCTACAAGAAAGCAGGTACACGGAGCCCACCTACATTGCTACGTAGGTCCCCATTTAGTCTATCAGCCAGCACTGTGCAATTTTGCAGCTGGTTTCCTGTGGGAGCTATCTTTAATCCCGCACACTTGGCCTGCTCAGCTCCCATAGAAAAAATACAGGCTGCCAGTAGAAGTTACACCTCTGCGTGTAGGAGCTACACAAAAGCCGGTACACAGACCTGACTTACAGTGCTACGAAGGTCCCCGTTTAGTCTATCAGCCAGCACTGTGTCACCTTTGCAGCTGCTTTCCTGTGGTAGCTATCTCCAAGCACACGCATTTGGCCTGCTGAGTTCCCTTTGAAAATACTGGCTGTAGTTATAAGTTATTCCACTGTGTCTGAGAGCTACAAGAATGCACGCACGCAGACCTTACATAAGTAGTCTGTTGGTTGCCGTGTAGCCTATCAGTCAGCACTGTGCCAACTTTGCCTCTACTTTCTTTTGGGATATATCTCCAATGCCACGCTCTTGGCCTGCTCACCTCCCAGTTAAAATACAGGCTGCCGGAAGAATCATAGAATTACAGAAAGGTAGGGGTTTGAAGGGACCTTTTGAGATCATCTAGTCCAACCCCCCTGCAGAAGCAGGTTCACCTAGATCAGATCGCATAGGGCCATATCCGGGCACGTCTTGAAGACCTCCAAGGAAGTAGACTCCACAAAGCTCCTGGGCAGTCTGTTCAACTGCTCCGTCACTAACAACGTGAAATAGGGGTTTTTTTATGTTACCCTTTAGATATTTACAAATGTTAATAAGATCACCCCTCAATCTCCCCTTCTCCAGACTAAACAGCTCCACTTCCCGCAGTCTTTCCTCGTATGAAAGATGTTCTATACCCTTGATCATCTTGGTGGCCCTGTGCTGGACTCTCTCCAGCAGTTCCCTGTCCTTCTTGATCTGAGGAGACAAGAACTGGACACAGTACTCCAGATGAGGCCTCACCAGGGCAGAGTAGATGGGGAGAAGAATCTCCCTCTACCTCCTGGCCACACTCTTCTTGATGCATCCCAGAATGCCATTGACCTTCTCGGCCACGAGGGCACATTGCTGGCTCATATTTAGTTTATTATCAATCAGGACTCCCAGATCTCTCTCTGCAGAGCTGCTCTTCAGCAGATCGACCCCCAGCCTGTACTGGTGCATGGGGTTGTTCCTTGCCGGATGTAGGACTCTGCACTTGTCCTTGTTGAACCTCATCAGGTTCCTCTCTGCCGAACTCTCAAGCCTGTCGAGATCCTGCTGAATGGCAGCACAGCCTTCTGGGGAATCAGCCAGTCCTCCCAGTTTGGTGTCATCAGCGAATTTGCTGAGGGTACACTCTCTCCCCTCGTTGATGAAGATGTTGAAAAAGACTGGCCCCAGAATCGATCCCTGTGGAACTCCCCTGGCCACAGGCCTCCAACTCGACTCCGTGCCAGTGATCACCACCGTCTGGGCTCTGTCATTCAGCCAGCTCTCAATCCACCTCACTGTCCACTCATCCAAGCCACACTGCCTGAGCTTTCTGATGAGGATGTGGTGGGAGACAGTGTCAAAAGCCTTGCTGAAGTCAAGGTACATGACATCTGCTGCTCTCCCCTCATCTAGTTAGTCGGTTATGCACTCATAGAAGGCTATCAGGTTAGTCAAACAGGATTTCCCCTTGGTGAAGCCGTGTTGACTCCCCCTGAGAACCATCGTATCCTTCATATGTTCAGTGATAACATTCAGGATGAGTTGTTCCATCACTTTTCCAGGAATGGAGGTGAGGCTGACTGGCCTGTAGTTTCCTGGGTCGTCCTTCTTGTCCTTTTTGAAGACTGATGTGACATTGGCTTTTCTCCAGTCCTCAGGCATCTCACCTGTCCTCCATGATTGTTCAAAAATGAGAGACAGAGGTTTAGCAATCACATCAGCCAACTCTCTCAGCACTCTCGGATGCATCCCTTCAGGACCCATTGACTTATGAGCCTTAAGCTTGGAAAACAAGTCTTTAACCTCTTCCTCTTCGACACAGGGCAAGTTCTCTTCTGTCTTGACCATCATGTTATTCTTGCCGGACTGGGCTTCCCGATGGTCAGACTTGACCGTAAAGACTGAAGCAAAGAAGGCGTTCAGTACCTCAGCCTTCTCTGCATCCTCAGACACAAGGGCACCCTCAGCATATAGCAGTGGGCCCACATTACCCCTCACCATCCTTCTGCTGCTGATGTACTTGAAAAATGCCTTATTGCTGTCCTTAACATCCCTGGTTAAATTTAATTCTAGAAGGGCTCTAGCCTTCCTAGTTGCACCCCTGCATGCCCTGGCAATGTTCCTATACTCTTCCCAAGAAGCCAGCCCCTGTTTCCACCTCTCATAGATGGCTGCTTTCTGCCTGAGTTGTCCTGAAAGCTACAAGAAAGCAGGTACGCAGACCCCACCTACAGTGGTACGTAGATCCCCGTGTAGTCTATCAGCCAGCACTCTGTCAACTTTTCCACTGTTTTCTTCTGGGAGCTATCTGCAATCCTGCGCACTTGACCTGCTCAGCTCCCTTTGAAAATATAGTCTACCAGTAGAAGTTACGCCACTACTTCTGGGAGCTAGAAGAAAGCTGGTACGCAGACCCGATCTACAGTGGTATGTAGGTCCCCGTTGAGTCTACCAGCCAGCATTGTGCCACCTTGGCAGGTGCTTTCATGTGGGAGTTATCTTCCATCCCACACACTTGGCCTGCTCAGCTCCCACTGACAAAAATAAAGAATGCCTTTAGAAGTTACGCCACTGCATTTGGGAGCTACTAGAAAACACGCAAGCGGACCCCATGTACATGGATCCCCGTATAGCCTAACAGCAAGCACTGTGCCACTTTTGCAGCTGCTTTCCTGTGGGAGCTATCTCCAATCCTGCACATTTGGCCTGCTCAGCTCCCATTGAAAAAATACAGCCTGCCAGTGGAAGTTACATCAGTGCATCTGAGAGCTACAAGAAAGCAGGTGCGGAGACCCTACCTACAGTCGTACGTAGGTCTTCATGTAGCCTATCAGCCAGAATTGTTTTACTTTTGCAGTTGCTTTCCATCGGGACCTATCTTCAGTCGTGTGCACTTGGTGCGCTCATCTCCCTTTTAAAATACAGGTTGTCGGTGTAAGTTACTCCACTTTTTCTGGGAGCCACAAAAAAGCAGGTACGCAGAGACTACCTACAGTTGTACGTAGGTCCCTGTGTAGCCTATCAGCCAGCACTGTGACACCTTTGTAGCTGCGTTCCTGTCGGAGCTATCTCCAACCCCACGCACTTGGCCTGTTCAGGTCCTATTTGAAATACAGGCTGCAAGTACATGCTACATCACTGCGTCTGGGAGCTAAAAGAAAGCAGGTATGCAGAGGTCATCTATATTAGTACGTTGGTCCCTGTGTACTCTATCAACCAGCACTGTGCCCCCTTTGCAGCTTCTTTCCTGTGGGAGCTACCTCCAATCCCGCGCCCTTGACCTGCTCAGTCCCCATTTTAAACATAGCCTGCCGGTGCATGTTACGTCATCGGCTTCCGGTAGAAGTTACACCAATGCGTCTGGGAACTAAAGGAAAACAGGTATGCAGATCGCCCTGACAATGATACCTAGGTCCTCATGTAGCCAACACTTTGTCACCTTTTCAGCTGCTTTCCTATAGGAGCCATCTACAATCCACAAGCACAGCAACCAGCACTTTGTTGTGGGGGTAGCTTGACTGTGGCTGGATGCCAGGTGCCCGCCACACCGCTCTATCCTCCACCTCCCTAGCAAACCAGGAAAGATGAGAAAATAAGATGGGAGTCTTGTGGGTTTAGATGAAAGCAGTTTAATAAAGAAACAACAAAGCTGCGCTGGTGGGAAGCAAAGCAAATGAAGATAAAGCTGTTACTCTCAACATCCCATCTGCAGCGATGTCCGACCACCTCCCGAGAGGGGCTTCAGTACACGTAGCCGTAAGTTTTTGAAGGCCAGAAATGAATCTTGCTTATTGGTGAAGGTGGGGGAAGGAATGCTGGAGGGACAACCCTGATGCTGTGCGAGCGGTAGCCATAATATTGATATCAACAGTAAGCACAGCACTGCAAGAACTGCTGTGGAAAGTCACTACCATCCCAGACACACTCCAATCTCCACCCCTTATTCCATACCATTTATGTCATGCTCAGACAAACCATCTGAAAAACCTATGTACATTCTTATATACTCTCAATAACCAGTACCCCCACTCTTCAACAGACAAACATCATTCTTGTATTCCCTCTTGCATCTTGCATCAAAAAAAAAACCAACATTCTTATACCTTTCATCCTCTGTAGGTGTTCACTGGAGCAGGCCATAACTTCTGTCTCATCTATCAAGATGGATATCCAGGCCAGGGGAAGCAGTGTGTTCAGTGTTGGGCACCAGCACCAGCTTGGTTTGTCCACTTATCCGGTTTTCTTGCAAAGTTCATACCTCATCATCTACAACAGATAACTCACATCACAGGTTATTTTTCCCCCAAGGTTAAGTCTCCTTGAGGCATACATCAAGTTTCCCCATCCTTCCTCATCACCCACCAAGTACACCCAGGCCCCTGAGCAAAGATAATCCCACAAATGGGTTTGCCCTTTCCCATGGGAGGTGCAACCCATACTGCCTTCCCCAGCCACTTCCCTGTATGCACTACAGGGACCTTATCTCCTCCCACAGTATGTAGTGGTTTTGTTTGGGCAGAACCAGGACGGTTAGTTTAACCTCTGCTGTTAACCAGCCAAGTGGCTTCTGCTAAATTTTTATCCCACTACTTCCATGCCCCATTGCCCAGTGCTCTCAACATGGTCTTTAGTTATCCGTTATATCTTTCAGTCTTTCCAGAGGCTTTTAGGTGATAGGGGATTTGGTATATCCACTCAATGACATGTCTCTTTGCCCAGGAGTTTGAGATTATTTTGAAAATGAGTCTCATTGTCTGATTCAATTCTTTCTGGAGTACCGTGTCGCCACAAAACTTGCCTTTCAAGACCCGAGACAGTATTTCAGGAAGTGGCATGGTTTACAGGGTATGTTTCCAATCAACCGGTAGTTGCTTCTACCATGGTGAGTATATAACTCTTGCCTTGGTGTGTTCGTGGTAGCGGTCCAAAAAAGTCAATTTGCCAGGCCTCACCATATTGAAAACCCAGCCATCAGCCTCTGTTCCAGGGAGTCTTGATTTGTGTGGCTCGCTTGATATCAGCACAAGTTTCAGATTCGTGGGTGACCTGTGTAATGGCTTCCATGGTCAAGTCCACCCCTCGATCACGAACCCATCTATATGTTGCATCTCTTCCCAGATGTCATGATGTTTCATGGGCCCACTGAGCTATAAATAGCTCACGTTTCCGCTGCCAGTCTAGGTCTACCTGAGCTACTTCAATTTTGGCAGCTTTGGGTACCTTTTGGTTGTTCCATTGTTCTTCAGTGACATGACTTTTGGGCACGTGAGCATCTCATTGACATACTTTCAGAGTCATGTTTTCCACCCGAGTTGAAATGTCTTGCCATAATGCAGCAGCCCAGATGGGTTTAATCCTTGCGCTGCCAGTTGATCTTCTTCCATTGCTATAGCCATCCCCATAGGACATTAGCCACCATCCAGGAGTCAGTATAAAGACAGAGTACTTGCCACTTCTCCCGTTCTGTAATTTTTAGAGCTAGTTGGATGGCTTTCACTTCAGTAAACTGACTCGACTCACCTTCTCCTTCAGTGGCCTCAACAACTCGTCGTGTGGGACTCCACACAGCAGATTTCCACTTACAATGATTTCCTACCATGTGGCAGGATCCATCAGTAAACAAAGCGTAATGTCTCTCATCTTCTGATAGTTCATTATATGGTGGTGCCTCTTGGGCACGAGCTATTTCCTCGGGCAATGCTCCAAAATCCCTGCCTTCTGGCCAGTCCATGATCCCTTCCAGGATTCCTGGGCGATTAGATTTCCCCAGCCGAGATCGTTGTGTAATCAACACCATCCACTTACTCCATGTAGCGCTGGTGCATGATGTATAAAAGGGGTTTTCCCTTTGAACATCCAGTGTAACACAGGCAGACGTGGTGCCAAGAGGAGATGAGCTTCTGTGCCAATGAGTTCTGAAGTAGCTCAAAGTCCCTCATATGCTGCTAGTATTTCTTTTTCAATTGGTGTGTAGTGGGCTTCTGATCCTCGATATCCTCAGCTCCAAAACCCTAATGGTTGACCTTGGGTTTCTCCAGATGTTTTCTGCCAGAGGCTCCAGGTGAGACCATGCTCTCCAGCGGCAGTTTAGAGGATATTCTGCACATCTGGTCCTGTACGGATGGACCCAAGGGTGACTGCACGAGCTGTTTCCTGTTTAATTTGTTTAAAAGCTTGTTGTTGCTCAAGGCCCCAATCAAAACAGTTCTTCTTTCTGGTTATTCCAAAAAGAGGGCTCACAAGTTGACTATAACCTGGGATATGCATCCTCCAGAATCCCACAAGGCCCAGGAAAGCTTGTGTTTCTTTCTTATTACTTGGTTGAGACATAGTCGCTACTGTGTTCACAACATCCAGAGGCACATGCCAATGCCCATCCTGGCATTTTATGCCCAAAAACTGGATCTCTTTTGCAGGTCCCTTTTCTTTGTTTCTTTTTACAGAAAAAACAGCTTTTAGGAGAATCTGAACTGTTCTTTTCTCTTTCTCAAACACTTCTTCTGCCTTGTTGTCCCATAGAATTATGACATCAATGTATTATAAATGTTCAGGGGCATCGCACATTTCCAGCACAGTTTGGATTAGACCATGACAAATAGTAGGACCATGTTTCCACCCCTGGGGCAATCGATTCCAGGTATATTGGACACCTCTCCATGTGAAGGCGAATGCTGACCTGCACTCTGCTGCCAATGGAATTGAGAAAGATGCATTAGCGATGTCAGTCATAGCATACCAGTTGGTTGCTTTTAACTCCAGTTCATACTGGAGCTCTAACATGTCTGGTACAGCATAACTCAGTGATGGTGTCACTTCATTCAGGCCACGATAGTCTACTGTTAACCTCCACCCTCCATCAGATTTTTTCACAAGCCATATGGGACTATTACATGGGGAATGAGTTTTGCTAATTACTCCTTGAGCCTCAGTTGATGAATCAACTCATGGATGGGAGCAAGGGAATCTCGGTTCGTGTGATATTGCCTCCAGTGCACCGGCCTGGTACCAATTGGTACCTGTTGCTCTTGAACTTGCAGCAATCCCACAACAAAAGAGTCTTCTGAGAGGCCAGACTGGAGAGTTGTTTGATTTTCTCTGTATCTACAGTGGTTATACCAAAAGCCCATTCATACCCCTTGGGGTCTTTCAAGTACCCTCTCCTGGGGTAATCTATGCCAAGAATACAAGAGGCCTCTGGACCAGTCACAATGGGATGGTTTTTCCATTTGTCCCCTGTTAAGCTCACTTCAGCCTCTAATACAGATAATTCTTCACATCCCCCTGTCATTCCAGAGATCCAGACCGAATCTGTGCCTCTGTACCTTGGTGGCATCAATGTACACTGTGAGCCTGTTTCTACTAAAGCTTTATACCTTTGTGGGTTTGATGTGCCAGGCCATCGAACCCTCATAGTCCAGTAGATTCGGTAATCCCTTTCCTTCTCCTAGCTGGAGGCAGGGACCCTCTATTTTTATTCTTCATCAGAGTATTCGCTATCTGATCCTTGCAATTGTAGACCTGAAGTTTCCTCATTGGCATCAAAGGAAGTGGTTGCAGTTCTTCTATGTCTTGGAGATTGTTGATTTTCCTCTTTTTTTCTTGTAGCTACTATGTTGACAGCCCTCCTGGTTGGTCCTTTTTAAACAGCTGTCTTCCTCCTTAGTTCATGTACACGCGCTTCCAGCTTAAAAGTGGGTTCACCATCACATTTCCTCAAATCCTCTCCTTGGCCACGCAAAAAGAGACAGAGTTCATTTCGCGGTGTACTCCTGCGTCTGGGACTTCCTTTTTCCCTCTTCGGGACAGTGGATGACTGAATTCTTGGGGCAGTTCTGACAGTCAGGCCATCATCCCACACTGGTGAGGAGGTGCAGAGGCTCTCTTCATAGTTTTGTAACCAAGAAGATATTCTCTCCACTGTTGGTATATCCATGTCTGGATGATACACCATTGCCAAGATATTAGAATCACTGTTGTCAACATAGGCCGTGTACACTGGACATCATCTGGATCTGTGGAATCCTCAGCATTATCTAGATCACCACAGATGAATTGCAACACAGCTAATTCCCTTAGGTATTGGATGCCTTCATCTGCTCTAGTCCACTTTCCTCGGGCATTTACTAGATCTTCCTTGAATGGGTATCTTGCCCTTACACTTGAGAGGAGTGATTTCCAGAGACTACCAATTGAGGTCTTTTATCCAATGCCTCTATCAATTCCCCGGTCCCTAGCAAGAGATTCCAGCTGTTGGGCTTCTCTACCTTCCAATTGCTGGATGTCAGCCCCGTTATCCCAACATCGGAGCAGCCAGGCACCAATTCGCTCACCTGGCTGGTGACTGCATTTTTTTCACATATCTCTAAGTTCTGTTGAAATCCTTTTCGATTTCTTTCACTCCTTCTCCTGATCTCCTTACTGAAGCACCAGCTTCTTCTTCTAACCTTTCCTCTTCCTCCTCTTCTGCCCTTATTAATCAGTGATATGGACTTTACCTCCTTATCCACTGTTTCTTTTTCACTACTGGGGCAACCACTGCGGTTGTTGTTTGATTCCCTAACTCAACCATGGTGGTCTCAGCTACCATTGGAGTTTCCACTTCAACCACTGCTCTTTGAGAGGACTGGAGTGAGGCTCGGTAGGCAGAGGCTAGATTCCAGTATAGTTCCTGAACCTCATGGGCCTCATTGGGGAAGGTAAGACACCCTTCTATCAGGTGGCGTGCCAGTAAAGCAGGGTTTTTTATCTGTTCAGGTGTAAAATCCCAGGTTACAGGAGGTGATAACTGTCCTAGGAACTTGCCCAAATTCATCCACACACCCTGTCACCCAGGGACTGGCCGCTTCAGGGGGCATTTTAACATGTTTCCATCCCAAATTTGTCCTCTCTGATACCCAGATGAATCCAGATTCCACAAAATATGTAATATACCAGACATATTAATTAGTAATATTAAAACTCTCATACACGGGTTACCAAAGACCTGGGAAGTCTGTATAACAAAATTTTCTATATAAGTCCGAGCTGAGGGGAAAGAGGTGGTTTGCCCCATGACCTCCACAAGATAGCTCCCACAGCACAGTAAATCCATCAGTAACAGAATGAGACTTGCTATTATTATTTGGGCCATCATTTTCCCAGGCCCTTTCATCCTTTTCATAAAATCATACAGCCAACTTAGCAAAGCTATTAAGGTTAGAGCACAGCACAGAGTCATTGTTAGTAGCATCATGTTCCCAAACATTACAAAGTGTAAGATAAGCTGCGTTACAGCAAGACTCCCTTACCAGCACAGGAACTTTGCACTCTGCCTTACTGTAATTGCAATGCATTTAATGTAAAACTGCTATTATCTTGCCCAATGTTGGGCACCAAAAGGGCTGTGGTAATTTGAGCCTGGCTGGATGCAAGGTGCCCACCACACCGCTCTATCACTCACCTCCTCAGCAAGCCAGGGAAGGGGAGAAAAATAAGACGGGAATCTCGTGGGTTGAGATAAAAGCAGTTTAATAAAGAAACGGCAAAGGTGCGTGCGCGGGAAGCAAAGCAAAAGCAAGTAAAGTTGTTACTCTCTACTTCCCATCAGCAGCAATGTCCGACCACCTCCCGAGAAACAGGGCTTCTATACCCCTAGCCGTTGCTTTTTGAAGTCCAGAAATGAATCTTGCCTCCTCTTCCTGCTCCTCTCCCCCAGTTTATATTACTGAGCTGATGAGATATGGTATGGAATATCTCCTTGGTCAACCTGGATCAGCTGTCCTGGCCATAGTCCCTCCCAAGATCATTCCCACCCACAGCTATTGGTGAAGTTAGGGGAAGGAATGCTGGAGGAACAGCCCTGATGCTGTGCGAGCAGTAGTCATAATACTGATATCAGCAGTAAGCACAGCACTGCAAGAGCTGCCTGGGAAAATTACTACCATCTCAGACCCACTACAACTTCTGCTATTGATTGTAATGTTTCTCACAATCTATTTGGCATATTGTTTTATAAAAACAGAAATAATACAAAGAACGTTATTAAGTAATAACATCTTGACAGCATATTGAAGAGACAATTATCAGCTCAAGGATAATCCACCACCATATGACAATCATGGTTTTGTTATGGAGACAACAGAAATACAGCAGTGAAAGTATTGGAATATGATTATCAGTACTTTCAAAGGGAGGAAATGTTGCAGATACAGAATTATTTTAGTTATCATCAAAATTAAGCACTTGTTAACCAGTTAGTAATAGCTAAGCACTTGCAAATTACTCAAACACCTATTGATTAAGTAAGTATTCATTTGAATCACATAAGAATCAAACTTCAAGAGTTACATACCACACCTCATAGGGTCCTGTTACTTTAGCTAGGAGACCCTGTTGAATGTATTTGTTAGGTTACCTTGGCTGTTACCTTAGTTGTTACTAAAACAAAGGGACTGATATCTTTTTTTGACCAATCACTGTGATTTTAGATATTTTGTGCTTGTTGGGAACCCATCAAGGTCAAGGGCTAAAATGATAGATGGGCATTTTATGCATGCTTGTGTTGGCAAATGTGATTCTTTTGTTTGAGCCATTTAAAAACCCTGAAAATGGTAACTAACAACAAAGCACGTATGGCGTATTTTCCCAGCGCTGCATAATACAGAAGTGCCTGCTTATCTGCATTACTTTGTAGATCAATTTTCCCTATTGTGGATTTGTCAACGTAATCTTTACGCATATCTCGAAGTTCTGATGAGGTGAGGGACGGAGTAGTTTGCCTTTCCTTTTCGATTTCTTTCACTCCTTCTCCTGATCTCCTTACTGAGGGACCAGCTTCTTCTTCTAACCTTTCATCTTCCTCCTCTTCTGCCCTTACTAATCAATGATATGGACTTGACCTCCTTATCCACGGTTTCTTTTTCAGTACTGGGGCAACCACTGTGGTTGTTGTTTGATTACCTGACTCAACCATGGTGGTCTCAGATACAGTTTGAATTTCCACCTCGGCCATAGTTCCCTGAGAGGACTAGAGGCAGAGGCTAGGCCCCAGTATAATGCCTTAACCTCATGGGCCTAAATTGGGGTTGGCAAGAAACCCTTCTATCAGGTGACGTGCCAGTAAAACAGGGTTTTTTGTCTCTTCAGGTGTAAAATCCCAGGTTACAGGAGGTGATAAGATTTTTTCGATTTTGGATCCGTCAACAGTTTTGGCAACCCAGATGGTACCACTGTAGTTTGGGTCTGCATACCTGCTTTATTGTAGCTTGACGATGCAGAGGTGTAACTTCTACTGGCAGCCTGTGTTTTCAAAGGGAGCAGAGCAGGCCAAGTGCATGGAATTGGGGATAGCTCCCAGAGGAAAGATACTTCAAAGATTGAACAGTGCTAGCTGGGTCATAGGCTACACCGGGATCTATGTACCACTGTAGATTAGCTCTGCGTATCTGCTTTCTTGTAGCTCCTAGACGCAGTGACGTAAAATGTTCCGACAGGCTGTATTTTCAATGGGAGTTGAGCAGACCAAGGGAGTGGGACTGGAGATAGCTCCGAAAGGAATGCAGCTGCAAAGGTGGCACAGTGCTGGCTGATAGGCTACATGAGGACCTACGCACCACTGTAGGAGAGGTCTGCGTACCTGCTTACTTGTAGCTCCAAGACACAGTGGCGTAACTTCTACCAGCAGCCTATATTTTAAATAGGAGTTGAGCAGGCCAATGACGGTGGATTCGAGAGCTCCCACGGGAAAACAGCTGTCAAGGTGGCACACTACTGGCTGTTAGGCTATACGGGGACCTACGTACTAATGTAGGTGCGGTGTGTGTACCTACTTTTTTGTAGCTCCCAGAGGCAGTGGCCTAACTTCTACACCAATGCACGCAGCCTGGGTAATAAGTAGGAGGAACTTGGGATATGGGTGCGGATGCATGGCTAAGTCCTCATTGCAGTCACAGAGACGTGGTGGGGGACACAGTCCCTGGTTCTCATGGGGGACTTCAACCACCCTGATATTTGCTGGGATAGCCACACAGCCAAGCCCATGCAGTCCAGAAGGTTCCTAAAAATTGTTGACAACAACTTCCTGTCCCAGATGATCAAGGAACCAACAAGGAGGGGTGTACTACTGGACCTGGTACTGACAAATAGAGAGGGCCTAGTTGGGGATGTGAAGATTGGAGGCAACCTTTGCTGCAGTGACCATGAGATGGTAGAATTCAAGATGCTGTGTGGAAGGGGCAGAACACAAAGCAGGACCGTGACCCTGGATTTCAGGCGAGCCGACATTGGCCTCTTCAAAGATCTACTTGGAGGAATATCATGGGATATGATTTTAGATGGTAGAAGTGTCAATGAGAGCTGGTCAATCTTCAAGCACCAGTTCCTCCAAACTCAGGATCAGTGTGTCCCAATGCGCAAGAAAGGAGGAAAAGGAGGTAGGAGGCCTCCATGGATGAGCAAGGATCTGCTGGGACAACTCAGACAGAAAGCAGCCATCTATGAGAGGTGGAAACAGGGGCTGGCTTCTTGGGAAGAGTATAGGAACATTGCCAGGGCATGCAGGGGTGCAACTAGGAAGGCTAGAGTCCTTCTAGAATTAAATTTAACCAGGGATGTTATGGACAGCAATAAGGCACTTTTCAAGTGCATCAGCAGCAGAAGGATGGTGAGGGGTAATGTGTGCCCGCTGCTAAATGCTGAGGGTGCCCAGGTGTCTGAGGATGCAGAGAAGGCTGAAGTACTGAATGCCTTCTTTGCTTCAGTCTTTATGGCCAAGGCTGACCCTCGGGAAGCCCAGTCTGGCAAGGATAACGTGATGGTCACGACAGTAGAGGACTTGCCCTGGGTGGAAGAGTAAGAGGTTAAAGACTTGTTTTCCAAGCTCGAGGATAATGAGTCAATGGGTTCTGATGGGATGCATCCTAGAGTGCTGAGAGAGCTGGCTGATGTGATTGCTAAACCTCTGTCTCTCATTTTTGAACAATCATGGAGGACAGGTGAGGTGCCTGAGGACTGGAGAAAGGCCAATGTCACGCCAGTCTTCAAAAAGGGCAGGAAGGACGATCCAGGAAACTACAGGCCGGTCAGCCTCACCTCCATTCCTGGAAAAGTGATGGAACAACTCATCCTGAATGTTATCACCGAACATATGAAGGATACGATGGTTCTCAGGGGGAGTCAACATGGCGACATCAAGGAGAAATCCTGTTTGACTAACCTGATAGCCTTCTAAGAGTGCATAACAGGCTGACTAGATGAGGGGAGAGCAGCGGATGTCATGTACCTTGACTTCAGCAAGGCTTTTGACACTGTCTCCCACCACATCCTCATCAGAAAGCTCAGGCAGTGTGGCTTGGATGAGTGGACAGTGAGGTGGATCGAGAGCTGGCTGAATGACGGACCCAGAGGGTGGTGATCACTGGCACGGAGTCGAGTTGGAGGCCTGTGGCCAGGGGAGTTCCACAGGGATCGATTCTGGGGCCAGTCTTTTTCAACATCTTCATCAACGAGGGGAGAGAGTGTACCCTCAGCAAGTTCGCTGATGACACCAAACTGGGAGGACTGGCTGATTCCCCAGAAGGCTGTGCTGCCATTCAGCAGGATCTCGACAGGCTTGAGAGTTCGGCAGAGAGGAACCTGATGAGGTTCAACAAGGACAAGTGCAGAGTCCTGCATCCAGGAAAGAACAACCCCATGCACCAGTACAGGCTGGGGGTCCATCTGCTGAAGAGCAGCTCTGCAGAGAGACACCTGGGAGTCCTGATTGATAATTAACTAAATATGAGCCAGCAATGTGCCCTTGTGGCAAAGAAGGCCAACGAAATTCTGGGATGCATCAAGAAGAGTGTGGCCAGCAGGTGGAGGGAGGTTCTTCACCCCCTCTACTCTGCCCTGATGAGATCTCACCTGGAGTACTGTGTCCAGTTCTGGACTTCTCAGCTCAAGAAGGACAGGGAAGTGCAGGAGATAGTCCAGTGCAGGACCATCAAGATGATCAAAGGTATAGAACATCTTTCATATGAGGAAAGACTGCGGGAACTGTGGCTGTTTAGTCTGGAGAAGAGGAGATTAAGGGGAGATCTTATTAACATTTATAAATATCTAAAGGGTGGGTGTCAGGAGGTTGGGACATCCCTCTTTTCTATAGTAGATATTAACAGGACAAGAGGTAATGAAATGAAGCTGGAACCCAAAAAATTCCGCTTAAACATAAGAGAGAGTGATGGAGCAGTGGAACACGCTGCCCAGGGGGATTGTGGAGTCTCCTTCCTTGGGGGTCTTCAAGACGCGACTGGACATGGACCTATGCGACCTGATCTAGGTGAAACTGCTTCTGCAGGGGGGTCGGACTCAATGATCTCAAAAGGTCCCTACCAACCCGTACCATTCTATGATTCTATGATTCTACCGGCAGCCTGTATTTTAACTGAGAGCTGAGCAGGCCAAGAGTGCGGGATTGGAGATAGCTTCCACAGGAAAGCAGCTGAAAAGGTGGCAAAGTTCTGGCTTATAGGCTACACAGGGACCTACTTACGACTGTAGGTGACGTTGGCGTACCTGCTTTCTCGTAGCTCCCAGATGCAGTGATGTAACTTCTATCAGCAGCTTGTTTTTTCAATGGCAGCTTAGCAAGTCAAGTGCGCGGGAAAGAGATAGCTCCCACAGGAAATCAGCTGCAAAGACGACACAGTACCTGCTTTGTTGTAGCTCCCAGACGAAGTGGTGTAACTCTACCAGCAGCCTGTATTTAAAATGGAAGCTGAGCAGGTCAAGTGTGCGGGATTCAGATAGCTCCCACAAGAAAGCAGCGATAAAGTTATAGCAGTGCTGGCTTATAGGCTACACGGAGATCTACGTACCACTGTAGGTGAGGTCTGCTTTCTTGCTTTCCTTTATCTCCCAAACACAGTGATGTAAGTTTTACCGGCAGTCTGTATTTCAAATGGGAGCTGAGCAGGCTAAGAGCTCGGGATTGCAGATAGCTCCCACAGGAAAGCAGCTGCAAAGGTGGCACAGTGTTGGCTGATAGTCTACACGGGGACATATGTACCTCTATAGGTTAGGTCTGCGTACTTAATTTCTTGTAGCTTCTACAGGAACGAGCGAAACTTGTACCACCAGCCTGCATTTTCAATGGGATCTGAGCAGACCAAGTGCCGTGAAAGATCTCCCACAGGATAGCAGATGCAAAGGTAGCACCGTGCGTGCAGATTGGCTACACGGGGACGAACGTACCACTGTGGGTGGGCTTTGTGTACCTGCTTTCTTTGAGCTTCCAGAGGCAATGGCGTAACTTCTAACGACAGCCTGTATTTTAAATGGGAGCTGAGTAGGAAAAGTGGGTTGAATTGGAGAGAGCTCCCACAAGAAAGCAGTTGCAAAGATGGCACAGTGCTGGATTATAGGTTACATGGGTTCCTATGTACCACTATAGGCGGGGTCTGCGTATCTGCTTTTTTGTAGCTCCCAGAAGCAGTGTCGTAAATTCTACTGGCAGTCTGTATATAAAATGGAAGCTGAGCAGGTCAAGTGTGCTGGATTGCAGATAGGTCCTGCAGGAAATCAATAGCAAAGGTGCAACAGTACTGGCTGATATGATACACGGGGACCTACGTACCACTGTAGGTAGGGTCTGCATATCTGTTTTCTTGTAGCTCCCAGACGCAGTGGCATAACATCTATCGGCAGCCTGTATTTTTTAATGAGAGCTGAGCAGGCCCAGTGCACGGGAAAGAGATAGCTCAACCAGGAAAGCAGCTGCAAAGGTTACACAGTGCTACCTGATAGACTAAATGGGTACCTACGTAGCACTGTAGGTGAGGTCGACGTACCTGCTTTCTTGTAGCTCCACGACACAGAGTTGTAACTTCTACTGGCAACTTGTATTTTTTAATGGGAGCAGAGCAGGCCAAGTGTGCAGTAAAGAGATAGCTCCTAGAGGAAAGCTACTGCAAATGTGACAGTGCTGGCTGATAGGCCACACAGGGTCTTACGAAGCGCTGTAGGCGAGATCTGCGTACCTGCTTTCTAGTAGCTCCCAGAGGCAGTGGCGTAACTTCTACCAGCAGCCTTTATTTTTAATGGGAGTTGAGCAGGGCAAGTGCGCGGGAAAGAGATAGCTCAACCAGGAAAGGAGCTGAAAAGGTGAAACAGTGCTGGCTGATAGTCTGTCAAAATTTAGCCAGGATAGAGTTAATTCCCGTGAGGAACCAGGAAAGGGTACAGCCTGAACAGATAACCCAGGCTGGCCAGCAGGTATTCTTCCGGGGTCACGTGCTCTCGGTCGCTGGTCAAGAGCGATCGCTTAGGTCGAGTCTCGGGTGGTGAGTAATTGCATCACTCACCAGTTTTCTTTCTAATATTCCCTTGTGTTTGTCATAGTTCTTCCTCTTCAATTTTTCCTCGTAAATTGTTCTTATTTCAAGTTATGTGGGCTCTTTTACTTTTTTTCTCCCTCTCCGATCCCCTCCGCATTCTGTCAGGAGGGGGAGGGGGAGGAGTCCCATTTTTTTTCTTTCCCCTTTCCTCTGATTGGGTAAAATCACGAAATTAATTGGTGCCCAACTTGGGGCCCGCGAGGTTGAAATGGAACAGAGTGGGTTTAAACAATCTCCTTGTGTACACTCCTGACACTAACTGATTGCTGAGGACAATGTTGGTGCAAAAGCACAGGCACAGGCACACTTCCAAAAGCACAGGCACAGGAGTTGCGGAGAGGAAGGGTAAAAAGAAGTAACTCTCCTTGGAGGAATGTCGCTCCAGTTTACAGTGAGTAAATCCTTGGAAAAGATAGCAGGGTTGATTTCAATTCTGATTCGAGGGGACCTCTGGTGTTTCCTGGGAAACAGTAAATGATGACTGCTATGACCAGTATTAGGGGGGCCCTGCCTCAAATTCTTCTAAAGGCTGGCTTTGCCATTAAACGCAGGAAAGTAAAAGTACCTGTACAGGAGAACCAGTTTTTAGGAGTAAAATGGCAGGATGGACGTCGTCATATTCCAATAGAGATGATAAAGAAGATTGTAGCCATGTCTGCAGCAACTAACAAAAAGGAAAAAAAAGCTTTCTTAGGTGTTGTGGGTTTTTAGAGAATGCATATTCCAAATTGCAGTATGATTGTTAGCTCCCTCTACCGTGTGACACAGAAGAAAAATGATTTTGAATGGGGTCCTGAGCAGCAACAAAATTTTGTTCATGCGATGGCGCTTGGGCCAGTCCGGACAGGACCAGATGTTAAAAATGTGCTCTACACTGCAACTGGGGAGAATGGCCCTACTTGGAGGCTTTGGCAGAGAGCACCTGGGGAGGGTCGAGGCCGACATCGACCCCTCGGGTTCTTGAGTCGGGGATACAGAGGACCCGAGGCCCAATACACTCCAACCGAGAAGGAGATACTGGCAGCATATGAAGGAGTTCAAGCTGCACCAGAAGTGATTGTCACAGAAACACAACTCTTCCTAGCACCTCGACTGCCAGTGCTGGGCTGGATGTTCAAGGGGAAGGCATTCCCTACACATCATGCAACTGATGCTACATGGAGTAAGTGTATCGCACTGATCACACAACGAGCTCGCATAGGGAAGTCTAGCTGCCCTGGGATTCTGGAGGTGATCACCAACTGACCAGAATGTGAAGATGGTGAAATATCACCAGAGAAGGTGACACGTGTTGACGAGATACCATCGAATGATTAACTGCCAGAAGATGAGAAGCGGTATACTCTGTTTACCGATGGGTCCTGCTGCATTGTGGGAAAGCATCGGAGATGGAAGGCAGCTGTATGGAGTCCTCTACGCAAAATTTCAGAAGCTGCAGAAGGAGAGGGTGAATCCAGTCAGTTTGCAGAGGTAAAAGCCATCCAGTTGGCTTTAGACATTGCTGAACCGGAAAAATGGCCAAGGATCTACCTCTCCACTGGATGGTGGCAAACGCTCTGTGGGGATGGCTACAGCAATGGAGACAGAACAACTGGCAACGATGGGGCAAACTCGTCTGTGCTGCTCCACTATGGCAGGACATTGCTGCTCAAATGGAGAAACTAGTTGTGAAGGTGCGCCATGTAGATGCTCACGTACCCAAAAAGCGGGCCACGGAAGAACCTCTGCATAACCAGCAAGCTGACAAGGTTGCTAAGATTTCTCAGATAGATCAAGGGGTGGGCTTAACCTTGGACACTATTGCACAGGTTATCCATGAGTGTGAGACGTGTGCTACAATTAAACAAGCCAAACGGTGGAAGCCCATATGGTATGGAGGACGATGGCAGAAATATAAATACGGAGAGGTCTGGCTGATTGATTACATCACACTGCCACAGACTCACCAAGGCAAACGCCATGTGCTCACAATGGTGGAGGCTAACACAGGATGCTTGGAAACATATCCTGTGGCTCATGCCACCGCCCGGAACACTATTCAGGGCCTTGAAAGGAAAGTCCTCTGGCGACATGACACCCCGGAAAGAATTGAGTCAGACAATGGGACACACTTCAGAAATAACCTCATAGATGCCTGGGCCAAAGAGCATGGCATTGAATGGGTTTATCATATTTCCTATCATGCACCAGCCTCAGGAAAAGTTGAGAGACACAATGGGTTATTGAAAACCACACTGAAAGCAATGGGAGGTGGAACTTTCAAGCTTTGGGATACACACTTGGAAAAGGCTACCTGGTTAGTCAACTCCAGAGGATATGTCAATCGAGCTGGCCCTGCCCAATCAGAACCCTTACATATTGTAGAAGGGGACAAAGTCCCTGTGGTACATATAAAAGACATGTTAGGGAAGGCGGTCTGGGTGTGTCTTGCCTCAGTAAAGGCAAAGCCATCCGTGGGATTATTTTTTCTCAGGGACCTGGGTGTACTTGGTGGGTGATGTGCAAGGATGGGGAGACTCAATGTGTGCCTCAAGGGAAGTTTATTTTGGGTGAGAATAAGCTGAGAATTGAATTATATAATTATAGCTATGTGTAAACCTAGACATGATGTGTAGATGGTATAGAAAAAGGGATGGAATGTCCTAGTTTGAGTCAGGATAGAGTTAATTTCCGTGAGTAACCAGGAAAGGGTAAAGCCTGAACAGCTGACCCAGGCTGGGCAGCAGGTATTCGATAGCATCCTAAAGTCATGTCCAGTATATAGGTGGAGGCTAGCCGGAAGAAGCTCTCTTCCGGGGTCGTGTACTCTCAGTCGCCGGTCTTGAGCGGTTGCTTAGATCATATTCTAGGTGGTGAGCAACTGCATCACTCACCAATTTTCCTTTTAATATACACTTGTCTTTGTTATAGTTTTTCCTCTTCAATTTTCGCTAGTAAATTGTTCTTATTTCGACTTACGCGGGCTCTTTTACTTTTTTTCTCTCTCTCAGATGACCTCTCCCCGTAGCCTGTATTTTTTAATGGGATCAGAGCAGCCCAAGTGCGTGGGATTGTAGATAGCTCCCAAAAGAAAGCAGATGCAGAGGTGGAACAGTGCTGCCTGATATTCCTCATGGGGACCTACGTACCACTGTAAGTATGGTCTGTGTATCTGCTTCCTTTTAGCTCCCAAACGCAGTGACGTAACTTCTACTGGCTGCCTGTATTTTAAATGGGAGCTGAGCAGGCCAAGTGCACAGGATTGGAGATAACTCCCACAGGAAAGCAGCTGCAAAGGTGGCGCAGTGCTGGGTGATGGACTAGACGGGGACCTACGTACCACTGTAGGTGGGGTCTGCGTATCTGCTTTCTTGTAGCTCCCAGTTGCAGTGGCGTAACTTCCACCAACAGCGTGTATTTTTAGAGAGCGCTGTGAAGGTCAAGTGCACGGGATTAGAGAGAGCTCCCACAGGAAAGCAGCTGCAAATGTGGCACAGTGCTGCCTTAGAGACTACACGGAGACCTACGTGCCACTATACGTGGGATCTGCTTACCTACCTTCTTGTAGCTCACAGAGGCATTGGTGGTGGTAGAAATTACTTCTAACAGCAGCCTGTATTTTCAGTGGGAGCTGAGCAGGCCAAGTGCAAGGGATTGGAGATAACCCCCAATGGAAAGAAGCTGCAAAGGTGGCACAGTGCTGGCTTATAGGCTAAACGTGGACAAACAGAACTATAGTTGAGGTCTGCATACCATCTTTCGTTTAGCTCCTAGAAACAGTGGCGTAACTTCTACTGGCAGCCTCTATTTTTTAATGGGATCAGAGCAGCCCAAGTGTGCGGGATTGGAGATAGCTCCGAAATGAAAGCAGCTGAAAAGGTGGCACAGTGCTGGGTGATAGACTACATGGGGACCCACGTAACACTTTAGGTGGGGGTCTGCGTACCTGCTTTCTTGTAGCTCCCAGTGGCAGTGGCATAACTTCTACCAGCAGGCTGTATTTTTTCACAGGGAGGTGAGATGGCGGGGGATTGGAGATAGCTCCCAAAGGAAAGCAGCTGAAAAGGTGGCTGTACTGGTTGTGGGATGGTAGTGATTTTCCAAAGCAGCTCTTGCATGCTGTTGTTACTGTTGTTATCAATATTATGACTACTACTTGCACAGCATCTGGGCTCTCCCTCCAACATTCCTTTCCCCACCTTCACCAATATCTGTGGATGAGAACAATCTTGGGAGGGACCACGGTCAGAAAAACTGACCCAGGCTGACCAAGGAGATTTTCCATACCATATGATGTCAACTTAGTTAAAAAAAAAAAAGGGAGAGGAGCAGGAAAGAGAGGCAAGATTCATTTCTGGACTTCCAAATGTAACTGTTACGTGTACCAAAGCCCTGCTTCTCGGGAGGTGGCCAGACATTGCTACAAATGGGAAGTAGAAAGTAACAGCTTTATATGCTTTTGTTTTACTTCCCGTGGGCGCGGCTTTTCTGTTTCTTTATTAAACTGCTTTTATCTCAACCCACGAGACTCCCACCTTGTGATCTCCCCTTCCCTGGCTCGCTGGGGAGGTGAGGGATACAGCAGTGCGGTGGGCACCTGGCATCCAGCCAGGCTCAAACTACCTCAGCCTTTTTTATGCCTAACATGGGATGAGATAATAGCATTGTAATATAGTAAGCCAATGAGTGCAAAGTTCCTGTGCTGGTAAGGGAGCCTTGCTGTAATGCAACTTATCTTACACTTTGTAATTTTGGGAACATGGTGCTACTCACACTGACTCTGTGCTGCCCTCTAACCTTGATAGCTTTGCTAAGTTGGCTGTATGATTTTGTGAAAAGGATGAAAGGGCCTGGGAACATGATGGCCCAAATAATAATAGCGTGTCTCATATATTACTGATGGATTTACCGTGCTGTGGGAGCTATCTTGTGGAGGTCAGGGGGCAAAGCATCTCTTTCCCTTCAGCTTGGACTGATGTAGATAATTTTTTTATATGGACTTCCCAGGTCCTTAGTCACCCTTATATGAGAGTTTTAATATTACTAATTAATATGACTGGTATACTACATATTTTGTGGAATCTGGACTCATCTGGGTATCAGAGAGGAAAAATTTTGGATGGAAACATGTTATAATGCCCCCTGAATGTCCCTGGGTGGCAGAGTGTGTGGATGAATTTGGGCAAATTCCTAGGACGGTTATCACCTTCTGTAACCTGGGATTTTACAGCTGAACAGATAAAAATCCCTGCTTTACTGGCACACCACCTGATGGTAGGGCGTCTTGCCTACCGCAATGAGGCCCATGAGGTTCAGGCACTATACTGGGGCCTAGCCTCTGCCTACCGAGCCACACTCTAGTCCTCTCAGAGAACTATGGTTTAAGTGGAAACTCAAATTGCATCTGAGACCACCATGGTGGAGTAAGTCGCAGCCCAGCCCTCTCAGAGAACTATGGTTGAAGTAGAAATTAAACCTGTATCTGAGACCACCATGGTTGAGTCAGGGAATCAAACAAGAACCACAGTGGTTGCCCCAGTCGTGAAAAAGAAACAGTGGATAAGGAGGTCAAGTCCATATCATTGATTAGTAAGGTCAGAAGAGGAGGAAGATGAAAGGTTAGAAGAAGAAGCTGGTGCTTCAGTAAGGAGATCAGGAGAAGGAGTGAAAGAAATCGAAAAGGAAATGGAAACTAATCCATTCCTAACCTCAACAGAACTTCGAGATATGCAAAAAGATTATCTTGACGAATCCACAATCGCGAAAAACTTATCTACACAGGAATGCAGATAAGCAGACACTTCTGTATTATGTAGTGCTGGGAAAACATGGGGGATAGCTCCTCCATACCTCCATATGTGCTTTGTTGTTAGTTACCATTTTCAGGGTTTATATATGGCTCAAAAAAAAGAATCACATCTGCCAACACAAGCATGCATAACATGTCCACCTGTAAATCAATATGAAGCAATATCAATCAATAGCAGAAGTGTCTCAATCAGTGACTTTATCCAGAATTTTAGGTCCAGGCCCAGTCTCTCAAAAACTTTATCTATCCAGGCTGTGTTTTACCTAATTTCTTGATATTGGAATTACCTGTTCCGAGTCTATTTCTTTTTGGACTGGTGTCTGGGCCTGAATATTCAATACAAATCGATTTGACCATCCAATTTTGATCCATGTTTCCACCACCATAGATTGAAAAAAGAACAAAACCAAAAACTTACTCATGTTTCAGAGTTAACTTCAATATCTCAAGATCTTCTACAACTCTCCCACTTCCATGGGCTTGATGGTGTCTTCTTCACTCGAGTGTAGTGGATCCAGGCATCTGATTAGGCAATCTTGATTGCAGTGAAGGTGGTCAGCAATACCTGGTATGGTCCCTTCCACCTTCCTTGCAGAGGTTCTTCATTCCAGGTCTTTATGGAGAACTTGATGTCCTGGCAGGATGTTATGGACTGGATTTTTCCAAAGTCAGAGGTCGATTCAAACCTACTGCACTTAGGAGCCTGTTCAGAGTTTTTTTTCCAAGAGGAAGCAAATAGTTATACACATCTTGTTTTCTCATCACATGCATGTTTGGATTTGGTTCAGGAACCTCATAGGGTTTTCCATACATTATCTCATAAGGACTTACTGACATTCCACTTCGAGGTTTCACTCTTATTTTGTAGCAATGCAAGTGGAAGTGCCTGAGGTCATTTTAATGTAGTCTCCTGAATTTTTTTTTCTAATTTGTCTTTTTAGGGTCTGATTCATTCTTTCCACTTTTCCACTTGATTTCTGTCTCCAAGGGGCATGTAAATCCCAGGAAATTCCTAGGACTTTGCTTACCTCCTGTATCACATTGGCCACGAAATGTGGTCCTCTGTCTGAAGATATTCCAAATGGAACTCCAAACCTTGGAATAATTTCTTGCAGGAGCCATTTAACTGTTTCCTTAGCCTGACTGGTGCCACAGGGAAAGACTTCTGGCCATCCTGAAAAGGTGTCAACCCCAATCAACACATATTTATATCCATTGCATTTAGGTAATTCTGTAAAATCAATTTGCCAATAATCTCCTCGTCCCATTCCAGTTTTTTTGTTGCCCATCTGTACCCTTTTTTTTTTTGTTCTATTGGATTGTTCTTTAAAGAAATTTTACATTTCGCCATTACTGATTTGGCCATTTCCAACATTTGTATTGATATTACACTTCTTTTCAGAAGCTGAGTCATAGCTTCTGCATCCCAGTGACACTCCCTATGCTTTGTTTGCAAAATCTCTCTCATGATTAAGGGAGGCAATACTACCTGACCTGTACTTGTCGTCCACCATCCTTCTGAATTTTTCTCTGCATTTAGTAACTTAGCCAATTTCTCATCCTCCCCTGAATATTTTGGTGGGTCCTTAGGAAGCACTACTGTTCTGGTGGGGATGGTTGCCATTTGTGAGACTGTGTGTTCTGCTATTTTCCTAGCAGTCTGATCTGCTAATCTGTTTCCATGAATTATCTTTGAGTTCCCTGTCTGATGTGCTTTACAGTGCATGATTGCCACTTGAACTGGTCCCTGCACTGCCACTGGCAGTTGCAAGATTTCCTTTTGATGCTTAATCCCTGGGAGGACAGTAGTCCTCTTTCTTTCCACAGGGTGCCACGGACATGGACTACTCCAAAAGCATATTTTGAATCAGTTCAAATATTAACTCGTTTTCCTTTACTTAATTCCAAAGCACGTGTCAATGCAATCAGTTCTGTCTTCTGTGCAACGTGTTTGCTTCTATTACCGTGTTTTCGGTTGTTACCGCATATCCCGCATTGTGAGTTCCATTCACGACGAAGCTGCTGCCATCTGTGAACAGTTCCCACTCAGGGTTTTCAAGAGGATCATCCTTCAGGTCCCCTCTGCTGTAATATGTATGTTCAATGCTTGCAACACAGTCGTGTTCCAGTTGTTGCTCTTCCTGTGAAGTACTCAGAAACACTGCAGGATTTAGAAGGTTATTTCAGTGAGAATTACCTGGTAATTCATCATTTGGCTCGGGGATCAAAAATGTCCCCCCTTTTGCTCCAAGACTGTGGTTAGCATATGTGGGACATAGACTGTAATAGTCCTTCCCAAGGTCAGCTTTCTTGCTTCTTGGATCAGTGTAACAGTTGCAGCTACTGCTCGCAGGCAAGAAGAGCATCCCTTGCTCACCAGGTCCCGTTGTTTGGAAAAATATCCCACTGGTCTCTTCCAGCTTCATAGTTTCTGCGTCAGAACTCCTAGAGAAAAATCTTGTTGTTCATGAACAAATAACTGAAAGTCTTTGGTTAAATCTGACAAGCCTAAGGCTGAGGCTGTCATCAGAGATATTTTAAGCTTCAGGAAAGCTTCTATCTGTTTTTTGCCCCATCTAAAAGGGGTAGATTTTTGGCTTCATATAATGGTTTGAGTATAAAATCATAATCCGTGATCCAGAGCCTGCACCATACTGTCATTCCCAAAAATGCCCGCAACTCTTGCACAGTGAGTGGGTCCAAAATAGCACAAATCGCTTCCTTTCCATTTGTCCACAGTCTCTGTTCTCCTTTTTAAATTTCGAGGCCAAAATATGTCACTGTTTTACTGCTATTTGAGCTTTTTCTTTTGATACCTTGTACCTGTTTAATCCCAAAAAGTTTAAAAGTTCAGTGGTTACCTGTATGCAGACTGATCTTCCCATTGTGGCAATTAGAATGTCATCCACATCTTGGAGAAGCAAATGCTCTGGTCTTGGTGTCACTGTCTTTTCATTAGTGCAAAGTTCCAGTTCTTTTGTGAGTTGTCTTCCAAAGATAGTTGAGCTATTCTTGAATCCTTGAGGTAGCCTTGTCCATGTTAATTGTACCTTGCGTCCTGTTTGGGGGCTTAAGCACTGAAAAGTAAATAGTTTACAAATTTCCTTTTTCAAAGGGATACAAAAGAAAGCATCTTTTAAATCAAGCACTGTAAACCACTGATAATTTTCTCTCAGAGCTGTGAGTAAGGTATATATATTTGCTACAACTAGATGTATATCTTTCACAATCTGATTTATAGGTCTTAAATCCTGGACTACTCTATACTCTGACTTCTGAATTCTTCTAGAATTTGATATTTCAGAAATTTTTCAATTAGTACTTTTAATCCTTGTTTTTCCTCATGTTTTATTGGGTATTGTCTAACCCTGATCGATTTTGCTTTTTCTTTTATTTCAGTTTTTACTGGTTGTGCTAATTTTGATTTTCCTGGAATCTCGTTTCCAACACGATTGGCATCACTGCATTTTCCACTTCTAGAGGTAATTCTAGCACCTTTGTTTTTTCTTTTATCATCAATATTTGTCCTGTCTTTGATTCAGGTATTTTTAGTAACAAGTCTCCATTTTCAGAGATAATTTGTGCGTTTAATTTAGAAAACAAGTCCCTCCCCATCAGGGGTATGGGACATTCTGAAACACACAAATATTCATATGTTATAACTTTATTGCAAAATTATTAATTTTAGGGTTGCAAAAATGGTCAATTTTCCTCTTTCCCTGTGGCTCCCGCAATATTTACAGTTTTAGTTCCTATTGCTCCTCTACATGTATTTATAACTGAATACATTACTCTGATGTTTATATTGGGTTCTTTTCTCTGGCTTGCTTTCTTTTCTTTTTTCTTTTTTTTTTTTCTCTTTCTCACTTTATCTAGGTGTGCCTTATAGGAGTCAGTTAAGTTTTTCTCAGAGAATTAAATCAGAAGGTGGGAAAGGCACTTTCATGTGTACTGGTTCACTCTGCCCAACCCGTTTCCTTAATGGGGCAATTATATGCTCTTTGACTTTAGAATTTAAGGGGATCTTTAAGGTGGTTATTAAATGAGTACAGCATTGAGTTCTCTTCGACACCAATGAGGAAGGTTCTGTGTCAGGGTTGTCATTTTTCCACGTTACTACTATCTGGACAGGGCTGGGAGCCCTCTTTTGAATCAGCACGCCTGGATGTATTCTTGTCAGGTTGCTGGGTCCCTGTTCAGGTTCATATTGGGAAGCGGGCAAGTGAGAGAGGGTGTATATATAGGAACAGCTCTACCCCCTTAAGGATCAAATGTTTAAGACACATTTTTGCTGCAGTACATGGAGAGCAACAGTTTTGAACCTTTTGTTTTTCTACTGTGAGTGACATTCCGTGATTTGTTCAATTAAATTCTTTCTGCCATTCAGATTTTTCTTTTAAATAAAAGAACAAATCTACATCTGGGACTTTATCTCATTTTCTCGCTCTTATAAAACATTAATTGAAAGATTTTATTGTAACTTAGTATTCCATTCAGAGGCAAAAATTTCTCATCATCCAGAGCATACATTGGCCACGTATGATTGCAATATTCAATAAGCTGCTCTTTACACAAACCATTCTGTATTTCTCACCAGTGAGGCAAAAGGCAGCCCAAAGGATAGATTTTTGGCACAGGCCCTATATTGTTAGAATTTCCTCCCCTAAACGGGTTTGACCACTTAGATGCCATAGCCAAAAATTATGGTGTCCTTCAAACACAGAGACTTAAAGGCACAGTTCAATATTTGTACACATGATTACAGTACTCTATACATTCATCTTTATGAAAATCAGCCTTAAATTCCTTCCTGCCAACAGACATCCAAGAGGTGAATTCTCAAGTACTTTTTTTCCCATTTCAAAATCCTTTTAGTTACAAATACTTTCTCAAAAATCATTTCGTTCTTTCGCTTCCCTTCTCTCCGGCTGCACTCCTCTAGGGATCACGGAACCCCAGATCAATGCTCCGCACTCCCTTCGTGCTCAATTGCACGTCTCAATCACACACTCACAGACAGCTCACAACACAATATACAATAATACATATTTATACACAAAACAATATACAAAGCAATATACAAACCAAAATCAATAGGTACCTTACAGTATACTTATGTGGGCCCACTTATACTAATTACCAATTGCCAATTATCAATGTCAACCCTGCGATCACTTTGTTCGACTTACAGACTGTAATACCAATTCCAACCCTGCAATCACTTTCGTGTTAGCCTTACGGGCGGCGCCTAGGCTCCCAATACCAATACGTGGATCCTCTAGCCCAACCAAGCGGAACTTTCGCTCCGTCTTACTGGCAGGCTGCATTGGGCTTTCCCTGGGTCCCACCAAGCAGGGTCTCCGAAACCGCCATTTACAGGCTAGTTTACCAGGTTCCGCCCCCAACCAATTCGAAGTGCCTTACCACTCCAGGGAACTTTGAGAGGAGCTGTAAGGGTCACAGGCGATAGTCCTCCCCAAGAATTCCGCTGTGCAGGCTGGAGTTTGATCAGCATCCGATCCTGTCCAGTCTCATTCACAAGGTCCCAGCTGGGTCGCCAAAAATGTTGATGGATCTGCAATCCCAAAAAAACTTATCTGCACAGGAATGCAGATAAGCAGGCACTTCTTTATTATGCAGCTCTGGAAAAACATGGGGGATGGCTCCTCCATACATGCTTCATTGTCAGTTACCATTTTAAGGGTTCTTATACACCTCAAACAAAAGAATCACATTTGCCAACACAAGCATGCATAAAATGTCCATCTCTCAATTTAGACCTTCACCTTGATTGGTTCCCAAAAAACACAAAATTTAAAAAAACACAGTGATTTGTCAAAAAAAGATAACAGGTGTTTGATTTTTTTGCAAGTGCTTAGCTGATTGATTGAACTAATACTAAGTGATTAACAAGTGCTTAACAAGTACTTGACTACTTATTTTGATGATAAGTTGTTAACTAAAATAATCCTGTATCTGCAAAAACCATGTAGCCTATCAGTCAGCACTGTGCTACCTTTGTAACTGGTTTCCTGTGGTAGTTAATTGCAATCCCATGCACTTGGCCTACTCAGCTCCCATTGAAAATAAAGGCTGTTAATGGAAGTAACGCCTCTGCGCCTCAGAGCTACAAGAAAGGAAGTACATTGACCCCACCTGCAGTGGTACATAGGCCACCAGGAAGCCTATCAGGCGGCACTTGGCCACCTTTATAGTTGATTCCTGCGACAGCTATCTCCAATCTCGCGCACTTGGCCTGCTCATCTCCCGATGAAAGAATACAGGATGCTGGTTGAAGTTACGTCACTGCATCTGGGAGCTACAAGAAAGCAGGTACACAGACCTCACCTACAGTGGTACGTAGGTCCCCGTGTAGCCTATCAGTCAGCACTGTGTCAGCTTTCCAGCTTCTTTCCTGAGGGAGCTACCTCCAATCCCATGCACTTGACCTTCTCAGTTCCCACTGAACAAATACAGCCTGCCGGTAGATCTTACGCCACTGCCTCTGGGAGCTAAAAGAAAGAATGTAGGAAGACCCCACCTACAGTGGTACGTTTGTCCCCGTGTAGCCTAACAGCCAGCACTGTGTCACCTTTGCAGCTTCTTTCCTGTGGGTCCTATCTCCTATCTTGCGCATCTGGTCTGTTCAGTTCCCGTTGAAAAAATACAACATGCCAGAAGATTCGCCACTGCCTCTGGAAGCTACAAGAAAGTACATTGCTGGCTCATAATTAGTTTATTATCAATCAGGACTCCCAGGTGTCTCTCTGCAGAGCTGCTCTTAAGCAAATCGACCCCCAGCCTGTACTGGTGCATGGGGTTGTTTCTTCCCATGTGCAGGACTCTGCACTTGTCCTTGTTGAACCTCATCAGGTTCCTCTCTGCCCAACTCTCAAGCCGGTCAAGATCCCACTGAATGGCAGCACAGCCTTCTGGGGAATCAGCCAGTCCTCCATGTTTGGTGTCATCAGCGAACTTGCTGAGGGTACACTCTGTCCCCTCATCCAGGTTGTTGCTTAAGATGTTAAACAAGACTGGCCCCAGAATCAATCCCTGTGGAACTCCTCTGGCCACAGACTTCCAACTTGATTCCATGTCATTGTTCACCACCCTCTGGACTCTGCATTCAGCCAGCTCTCGATCCACCTCACTGTCCACTCATCCAAGCCACACTGCCTGAGCTATCTGATGAGGATGTTGTGGGAGACAGTGTCAAAAGCCTTGCTGAAGTCAAGGTAGATGACATCCGCTGCTCTCCCCTCATCTAGTCAGCCTGTTATGCACTCATAGAAGGATATCAGGTTAGTCAAACAGGATTTCCCCTTGGTGAAGTCATGTTGACTCCCCCTGAGAACCATCTTTTCCTTAATACGTTCAGTGATAACATTCAGGATGAGTTGTTCCATCACTTTTCCAGGAATGGAGGTGAGGCTGACTGGCCTGTAGTTTCTTGGGTCGTCCTTCCTGCGCTTTTTGAAGACTGGCGTGACATTGACCTTTCTCCAGTACTCAGTTACCTCACCGTTTGCCTCTCATCTTTCCAGGAGACAGCTGCCAACAAACTGGCATAGTTTGGTATTGCACTTCGTAGAAACTTTCGCCACATAACTCGTGTGCATTGAACTTCATCTGGGTCTGTGGACACATAGTCATTATACATAATCTGCAGCACAGCTAACTCCCTCAAATATTGAATGCCTTTCTCCATGGTGGTCCACTTGCTTGGGGAGCTTGTAATATCTTCCTTGAAGGGGTATCTTTCCTTCACACCCAAAAGAAGTTGTCTCCAGAGGCTGAGGGTTATTGACGGTCTTCCCATAGCCTTATCAAGTCCCCTGTCTCAGGACAAGGAGCCCAATTGCCTGGCTTCCTTGTCCTTCCTTGCCCTGTGAGCTCCATTTTCCCAGCATTGGAGCATCCAGGTGATAATGTGCTCACCTGGGCGACGTCTGTAATATTTCCACACAGACCGGCTGATTATCTCTGGCTCCAACTCTTCTTCCCTCTGTGATATCCCTTGTTCATCTTCATCCTTAGTGCTGCAAAATGGTTTTTTTGTGTAATTCTTTTTCCGTACAGGAGCAACTGATACTGGCACAAATCGATACTGTGATTCAACAGCAATTGTATCAGTTGTCTCATTTTGAGTGGCCACAGCTGTAACAGCAACAGTCTGGGTTTGAGCATCCACAGTTGTAGCAGCAGTCTGAGTTTGAGTGGACACAGCAACAATATCCACCGTCTGGGTATGAGTGTCCACAGTGGTAACAGCAACAGTGTCAGCAGTCTGGGTATGAGTGTTCACAGCTGCAACAGGGACATCCACTGCTGGAGTCAGAACAGCAGCTGATTCGTGCACAGCTGAGTTGACTGCAACATCCACTGCTGGAGTAGGAACAGCAACTGGTTCTGGCACAGCTGAGTTGACTGCAACATCCACTGCTGGAGTAGGAACAGCAACTGGTTCTGGCACAGATGAATTAGAAATGGGTTTGTGTGTTCTCCAACCCACTCTGTTCAATATCAAACTCACGGGCCCCACGTTGGGCACCAATTAATGTCATGGTTTTGCCCAGCCAGAGAAAAGGGGGAAAAAAACCCCACAACTCATCCCCGTCCCGATGGAATGCGGAGGGGATTGGAGAGTGAGTAAAAAAAGTAAAAGACCCCGCGTAAGTCTAAATAAGAGCAATTTACTAGGGAAAATTGAAGACGAACAACTATGACAAACACAAGGGTATATTACAAAGAAAACTGGTGAGTGATACAGTTGCTCACCACTTGGGACCCGATCAGCGACTGGGAGCCCGTGACCCTGGAAGAGAGCTTCTTCCAGCTAGCCTCCACCTATATATCAGGCATGACGTTAGGATGGTATGGAATATCAGCTGGCCAGTCTGGGTTAGCTAATCAGACTGTACCTTTTCCTGGTTCCTCATGGGAATTAACTCTATCCTGGCTAAAACTTGGACAGAATATAAGCCAGCAATGTGCAACCTTTGCAGCTGCTTTCCTCTGGGAGCAATCTCCAATCCCGCACACTTGGTCAGCTAAGCTCCCTTTGAAAATATAGGCTTCCAGTAGAATTTACACCTCTGCGTTGTGGAACTACAAAAAAGCAGGTACGCAGACCACACCTACAGTGGTACGTAGGTCTCCGTTAATCCTACGAGCTAGCATTGCGCCACCTTTGCAGCTGCTTTCCTGTCGGTGCTATCTCCAATCCCGCGCACTTGGCCTGCTCAATTCCCATTGAAAAAATACAGACTGTTGGTACATGTTACACCACGGCGTCTGGGAGCTACAAGAAAGCAGGTACGCAGAGCCCACCTACAGTGGTACGTAGGCCACATTGTAGCCTATCAACTAGCACTGTGCCACCTTTGAAGCTGTTTTTCTGTGGGAGCTATCTCCAATCCCACACACTTGGCCTGCTCAGCTCCCATAAAAATAGAGGCTGCCGTTAGAAGTTACGCCTGTGCGTCTGGGAGCTACAAGAAAGCAAGTATGCAGACCCTACCTACAGCGGTACGTAGGTCCCCATGTAGCCTATCAGTCATCACTGTGCCACCTTGCAGCTGCTTTCCTGTGGGAGCTATCTCCAATCCCGCACACTTGGCCTGCTCAAATCCTATAAAAAAATAAAGGTTGCTGTTAGAAGTTACGTCACTGCCTCTGGGAGCTACCAGAAAGCAGGTGCAAAGACCTCTGCGTCGTGGGGCTACAAAAAAGCAGGTACGCAGACCATACCAACAGTGGTACTTAGGTCCCCTGTAGCCTATGACTCACCACTGTGCTACCTCTGCAGCTGATTTCCTTTGGGAGTTATCTCCAATCTCGCGCACTTTGTGTCCTCAGCTCCCACTTAAAATACAGGCTTTCAGTAGAAGTTACACCTCCGTCGCTTTGGAGCTAAAACAAAGCAGGTAAGCAGATCCCACCTAAAGTGGTATGTAGGTTACCATGTAGCCTATCAACCTGCGCTGTTCAACCTTTGAAGCTACTTTCTTGTGGGAGCTATCTCCAATCCTGCACACTTGACCTGCTCAACTCCCTTTGAAAATTGAGGTGGCCAGTAGAAGTTATGCCTCTGCGCCTGGGAGGTACAAGAAAGCAGGTACGCACACCCAACCTACACTGGTACGTAGTTCCCCATTTAGTGTATCAGCCAGCATTGTGCTACCCTTGCAGGTGCTTTCCTGTGGGAGGTATCTCCAATCCCGAATTCTTGCCCTGCTCAACTCCCATTAAAAAATACGGGCTGCCGGTAGAAGTTACACCACTTCCTCTGGGAACTACAAGAAAGCAGGTGAGCCGACGTCACATACAGTGCTACGTAGATCCTGGTGTAATCTATCAGTCACCACTGTGCCCCCTTTGCAGCACCTTTCCTGTGGCAGCCATCTCTGTCCCGTTTACTTGGCCTTCTCAGCTCCAATTAAAAAAGACAGACTGCTGGAAGAAGTTACGTCTGCGCTTCCGGGGGCTACAAGAAAGCAGGTACGCAGATCGTACCTACAGTGGTAACATCAAGGGCGCAAAAACTGTTGACGGATCCACAATCACGAAAAACTTATCTACACAGGAATGCAGATAAGCAGACATTTCTTTATTATGCAGCACTGGGAAAAAACTGGGGATAGCTCTTCCATACATGCTTTGTTGTTTGTTTTCAGGGTTTTTATAGGGCTCAAACAAAAGAATCACATTTGCCAACACAAACATGCATAAAATGTCCATCTATCAATTTAGCCCTTCACCTTGACTGGTTCCCAACAAACACAAAATTTCCAAAATAACAGTGATTAGTCAAAAAAACATATATGTCCCTTTGTTTTAGTAACAACTAAGGTAATAGCCAAGGTAACCTAAAGAATATATTTACCAGGGTCTCCTGGCTAAGGTAACAGATCCCCTTCAGGTGTGGTATGTAACTTTTGCAGTTTCATCCTTATGTGATTCAAATGAATACTTACTTAATCAATAGGTGTTTGAGTTATTTTCAAGTTCTTAGCTAATTGATTGAACTATTACTTGGTGATTTACAAGTGCCCAACTACTTATTGTGATGATAAGTTGTTAACTAAAACAATCGAGTATCTGCAACATTTTACCCCTTTGAAAGTATTGATAATCACATTCCAATACTTTCACTCTTGTATTTCTGTTGTCACCTTAACAAAACCATGATTGTCATATGGTGGTGGATCACTTTTGAACCGATCATTGTCTCTTGACAATGCTGACAAGATTCTATTGATTCTTTGTATTATTTCTCTTTTGATGCAATGATATGCCAAATAGTTTTCAAGAAACATTTTAATTCATAGCAGAAGTGTTTCAATCAGTGACTTTATCCAGGATTTAAGGTCCAGGTCCAGTCTCTCAAAAACTTTATCTATCCAGGCTGTGTTCATGTCTTACCTAATTTCCTGATATTGGAACTACCTGTTCCGAGTCTATTTCTTTTTGGACTGGAGTCTGGGCCTGAACATTCAATACGAATCGATTGGACCCTCCAATTTTGATCCATGTTTACACCACCATAGACTTAAAAACGAAAAAAAAAAACCAAACTTAGTTATGTTTCAGAGTTAACTTCAATATCTCAAGATTTCCTACAATTCTCCCTCTTCCATGGGCTTGATGGTGTCTTCTTCACTCGAGTGTAGTGGATCCAGGCATCTGATTCGGCAATCTTGATTGCAGTGAAGGTGGTCAGAAACACCTGACATGGTCCCTTCTACCTTCTATGCACCTTCCTTCAAGAGGTTCTTCGTTCCAGGTCTTTATGTGGACAATCTCTAGGCAGGATGTTGTGTACTTGATTTTTCCAAAGTCAGAGGTCGATTCTACACTACTGCATTTCAGAGACTGTTTAGGGTTTTTCCGAGAGGGCATGTAAATCCCAGGAAATTCCTAGGACTTTGCTTACCTCTTGTACCACATTGGCCACGAAAGGTGGTCCTCTGTCTGAAGATATTCCAAATGGATCTCCAAACCTTGGAATAATTTCTTGCAGGAGCCATTTAACTGTTTCCTTAGCCTGACTGGTGCGACAGGGAAAGACTTCTGGCCATCCTGAAAAGGTGTCAACCCCAACCAACACATATTTATATCCATTGCATTTAGACAGGGGGACATATGTACCACTGTAGGTGGGGTCTGCATACCTGCCTTCTTGTAGCTCCGAGACGCCTTGATGTAACTTCTACTCGCAGCCTTTATTTCAAATACGAGCTGAGCAGGCCAAGTGTGAGGGATTTTAGATAGCTCCCACAGGACAGCAGGGGCAAAGATTGCAAAGTGCTGGATGATAGACTACATGAAGATTTATGTACCCCTATAGGTGTGGTCTAAATACAGGCTTTCTTCTAGCTCCCAGAGGCAGTGGCGTAAATTCTACGGGCAGCCTGTATTTTTTAATGGGGATTTAGAAGGCAAATTGTGTGGTATTAGAGATAGCTCCCACAGACGGTGGATATTGTTGCTGTGTCCACTCAAACTCAGACTGCTGCTACAACTTTGGATGCTCAAAACCAGTTTGTTGCTGTTAAAACTAAGGCCACTCATACTGAGGCAACTGATACAATTGCTGTTGAATCAGAGTATCAATTTGTGCCAGTATCAGTTGCTCCTGTACAGAAAAAGAAATACATGAAAAAACCAGCTCGCAGCACTAAGGATGAAGATGAACAAGGGATATCAAAGAGGGAAGAAGAGTTGGAGGCAGAGATAATCAGACGGTCCTTGTCCCTGAGTCAACTTAGAGACGTGTGCAAACATTACAGGCATCACCCAGGTGAGAACAATATCACCTGCATGCTCCGATGCTGGGAAAATGGAGTCCAAAGTTTGGACATAGAGGGAAAGGAAGCCAGGCAATTGGGCTCCTTGTCCAGGGACGGGGGCATTGATAAGGCTATGGGAAGACCGTCAAAAACCCTAAGCCTGTTGAGACGACTTCTTTTGGGTGTGAAGTGCACCACCAAACTATGCCAGTTCGTTGGCAGTTGTCTCCTGGAAAGAAGATGAGAGGCAAACGGTGGAACAACTAGCTGCTCAACTTCGGCAATATGAAGAAAATGTGTCTTGTCCCCTACAGGCTGTTGTTTCAGCTGTAGAAAAAATGTCACGGAAGACTGACCAATTTGTGTCTCGCTCTCCACCTGCCAGTACTCCAGCTGTTAAGAATAAGCGTCCCTGTGCTCAAGAGCAGGAACGTAAAGAGTATACAGCCCAGGATGTTTCACGGTCACATCCACAAGACCAAGGAGAGAATATGAGCATGTGGGATAGGCCACCTACCCCATCTACTCCAAGATCACCCACTCCAAAAGCACAGGCACAGGAGTTGCGGAAAGGAAGGGTTAAAAGAAGTAATTCTCCTTGGAGGAATGCCACTCCAGTTTCCAGTGAGCAATCCCCTAGACAAGATAGGAGGGTTGATTTCAATTCTGATTCCCTCGAGGGGACCTCTGGTGTTTCCTGGGAAACAGTAAATGATGACTGCGATGACCAGTATTAGGGGGGCCCTGCCTCCAGCCAGGTGGAGGAAAGGGATAATCGAGTTTATTGCACTGTGTGGATTCGTTGGCCTGGCACATCAGATCCAAAAGAAGGCTTTAGTAGACACCGATGCACAATGTACTCTGATGCCAACAAAATTTAAAGGGACAGAATCCATTTGTATTTCTGGAGTGACAGGGGGATCTCAAAAGCTATCTGTATTAGAAGCTGAAGTGAGTCTGACTGTCACAAATTGGCACAAGCGTCCCATTGCGACAGGCCCCGAAGCTCCATGCATCTTAGGCATAGATTATCTTAAGAGAGGTTATTTTAAGGACCCAAGAGGATACAGGTGGGCCTTTGGTGTGGCTGCAGTGGAGGCAGAAGAGATTGAACAATTATCCAGCATGCCTGGCCTTTCAGAGGACCCTTCTGTTGTGGGATTGCTGAAGGTTGAGGAGCAACAGGTATGAATTGCAACCACAACAGTGCACCGTCGGCAATACCGCACCAACAGAGACTCTGTGATTCCCATTCATAAGTTGATTCACCAATTGGAGAGCCAAGGGGTGATCAGCAAAACTCACTCACCCTTTAACAATCCTATATGGCCGGTACAAAAGTCTATTGGTGAGTGGAGACTGACAGTAGACTATCGTGGCCTGAATGAAGTCACGCCACCACTGAGCGCGACTGTGCCAGACATGTTGGAACTCCAATACGAATTGGAGTCCAAGGCAGCCAAATGGTATGCCACCATTGATATTGCCAATGCATTCTTCTCAATCCCTTTAGCAAAAGAGTGCAGGCCTCAGTTTGCTTTCACTTGGAGAGGGGTGCAGTATTCCTGGAATCGACTGCCCCAGGGGTGGAAACACAGCCCCACCATTTGCCATGGACTGATCCAGGCCACACTGGAGGAGGGTGAGGCCCCAGAACATCTGCAATACATTGATGATATTGTGCTGTGGGGTGACTCAGCAGTGGAAGTCCTTGGTAAAGGAAAGAAAATAATTCAAATTCTTCTAAAGGCTGGCTTTGCCATTAAATGCAGGAAAGTCAAAGGACCTGGCAGAAGAACCAGTTTTTAGGAGTAAAATGGCAGGATGGACGTCGTCATATTCCAATAGAGTTGCTAAAGAAGATTGCGGCCATGTCTCCAAAAACTAACAAAAAGAAAACAAAAGCTTTCTTAGGTGTTGTGGGTTTTTGGAGAATGCATATTCCAAATTCCAGTATGATTGTTAGCCCTCTCTACTGTGTGACATGGACGAAGGATGATTTTTAATGGGGTCCTGAGCAGCAACAAAGTTTTGAACAAATTAAATGGGAGATTGTTCATGCGATGGCTCTTGGGCCATTCCGGAAAGGACCAGATCTTAAAAATGTGCTCTAAACTACAGATGGGGAGAATGGCCCTACTTGGAGTCTTTGGCAGAGAGAACCTGGGGAGGATCGAGGCTGACCCCTCGGGCTCTGGAGTTGGGGATACAGAGGATCCGAGGCCTGATACACTCCAACCGAGAAGGAGATACTGGCAGCATATGAAGGAGTTCAAGCTGCATCAGAAGTGATTGGCACAGAAAAATAACTCTTCCTAGCACCTCGACTGCCAGTGCTGGGCTGGATGTTCAAGGGGAAGGCATTCCCTATGCATCATGCAACTGATGCTACATGGAGTAAGCGAATCGCATTGATCACACAACAAGCTCGCATAGGGAAGCCTAGCTGCCCTGGGATTCTGGAGGTGATCACCAACTGGCCAGAGTGTGAAGATGGTGAAATATCACCAGAGAAGATGACACGTGTTGACGAGACGCCATCGTATGATGAACTGCCAGAAGATGAGAAGCTGTATGCCCTGTTTACCGATGGGTCCTGCTGCCTTGTGGGAAGGCATCGGAGATGGAAGGCAGCTGTATTGAGTCCCTTATGCAAAATTTCAGAAGCTGCAGAAGGAGAGGGTGAATCCAGTCAGTTTGCAGAGGTAAAAGCCATCCAGTTGGCTTTAGACATTGCTGAACCGGAAAAATGGCCAAGGATCTACCTCTCCACTGATTCGTGGATGGTGGCAAATGCTCTGTGGGGATGACTACAGGAATGGAGAATGAACAACTGGAAACAATGGGACAAACTCTTCTGTGCTGCTCCACTATGGCAGGACATTGCTGCTCAAATGGAGAAACTAGTTGTGAAGGTGCGCCATCTAGATGCTCACGTACCCAATAAGCGGGCCACGGAAGAACCTCTGCATAACCAGCAAGTTGACAAGGCTGCTAAGATTTCTCAGATATATCTGGATTGACAAAGTAAGGGGGAGTTTTTTTTAACTCAATGAGCCCATTATACCTCAGGACATCAAGGAAGAGATGCTACCTATAAATGGACTCGTGATCGAGGGGTGGACTTAACCTTGGATGCTATTGCACAGGTTATCCATGAGTGTGAGACGTGTGCTACAATTAAACAAGCCAAACGATTGAAGCCCATATGGTATGGAGTACGATGGCAGAAATATAAATACAGAGAGGCCTGACAGATTGATTACATCACACTGCAACAGACTCGCCAAGGCAAACGCCATGTGCTCACAGTGGTGGAGGCAACCACAGGATGGTTGGAAAGATATCCTGTAGCTCATGCCATCGCCTAGAACACTATTCAGGGCCTTGATAGGAAAGTCTTCTGGCAACATGGCACCCCAGAAAGAACTGAGTCAGACAATGGGACACACTTCAGAAATATCCTCATAGATGCCTGGGCCCAAGAGCATGGCATTGAATGGATTTATCATATTCCCTATCATGCACCAGCCTCAGGGAAAGTTGAGAGATTCAATGGGTTCTTTAAAACCACACTGAAAGCAATGGGAGGTGGAACTTTCAGGAATTGGGATACACAACTGGTAAAGGCTGCCTGACTAGTCAACTCCAGAGGATCTTTCAATTGAGCTGGCCCTTCCCAATCAGAACCCTTACATATCGTAGAAGGGGACAAAGCCCCTGTGGTACATATAAAAGACATGTTAGGGAAGGCGGTCTGGGTGTGTCCTGCCTCGGGTAAAGGCAAAGCCATCCGTGGGATTATTTTTTCTCAGAGACCTGGGTGTACTTGGTGGGTGATGTGCAAGGATGGGAAGACCCAATGTGTGCCTCAAGGGAATTTGATTCTGGGTGAGAATAACCCGTGAATTAAATTGTATAATGAGAGCTGTTGAATGTCATTATTCCTATAGTTGCTCTATGTTATGTATGTGTAGATGATTATGATGTGTAAACCTAGACATGACATGGAGATGGTATATAGAATAAGGGATGCAATGTCCTAGTTTGAGCCAGGATAGAGTTAATTTCCGTGAGGAACCAGGAAAGGGTGTAGTCTGAACAGCTGACCCAGGCTGGCCAGCAGGTATTCCATACCATCCTAATGTCATGCCCAGTATATCAGTGGAGGCTAGCCGGAAGAAGCTCTCTTTCAGGGTCAAGGGCTCTCTGTCGCCGTTCAGGAGCGGTTGCTTAGGTTGGGTCCCGGGTGGTGAGTAACTGTATCATTCATCAGTTTTCTTTCTAATATCCACTTTTGTTTGTTATAGTTTTTCCTCTTCAATTTTCCATGGTAAATTGTTCTTATTTAAACTTACGCGGGCTCTTAATTTTTTTCTCCCTCCCCGATCTCCTCTGCATTCCGTCAAGAGGGGAAGGGGGAGGAGTCCCTTTGCTCCTGCTGGCAAAACCACGACATAGGCTACACGGGGACGTACGTACCACGGTAGGTGGGGTCTGCATACCTGCTTTCCTGTAGCTCCCAGACACAGTAGCATAACTACCAGTAGCCTGTAGTTTTTAATGGGAATTCAGCAGGCCAATTGCACGAGATTGGAAATAGCTCCTAAAAGAAAGGAGCTGCCAAGGTGGCACAATGCTAGCTGATAGGCTCCACTGGGACAAACGTACAACTGTAGATGGAGTCTACATACCTGTTTTTTCGTAGCTCCCAGACGCAGAGGCGTAATTTCTACCGGCAGCCTGTATTTTCAGTGGGAGCGGAGATGGCCAAGTGCGTGGGAAAGACATAGCTCCCACTGGAAAGCAGCTGCAAATGTTGCACAGTGCTGACTGGTAGGCTACACAGGAACCAAAGTATCACTGTAGGTGGGATCTGCGTACCTGCTTGCTTGTAGCTCCTAGAGGCAGTGGCATAATTTCCAACAGCAGCCTGCATTTTCAATGGGAGCAGAGCATGCCAAGTGCTCAGTATTGGAGATAACTCCCAGAGGAAAGCAGCTGCAAAGGTGGCACAGTGTTTGCTAATAGGTTACACGGGAACCTACGTACCACTGTAGGTGGTGTCAGCGTACCTGCTTGCTTGTAGCTCCCAGAGGAAGAGGCGTAACTGCTACCGACAGCCTGTATTTTCAATGGAGGCAGAGTAGGCCAAGTCCGCGGGATTGAAGATAACTCCCACAGGAAAGCAGCTTCAAAGGTTGAACAGTGCTCGCTTATAGGTTACACGGGGACCTACGTACTACTGTAGGTTTTGTCTGCAAACCTATTTCCTGTAGCTCTCAGAGGCAATGGCGTATCTTCTACCGGCAGCCTTTATTTCAAACAGGAGCTGAGCAGGCCAAGTTCTTGGGATTGAAGATAGCTCCCACAGGAAAGAAGATGCAAAAGTAGCACAGTACTGCCTGATAGGTTGCACGGGTATCTATGTACCCCTGTAGGTGAGGTCTATGTACCTGCTTTCTTGTAGCTCCATGATGAAGAGGTATAACTTCTACGGGAAGTCTGTATTTTTTCAATGGGAGCTGAGCAAACCAAGTGCGTGAGAATGGAGATAGCTCCCACAGGAAATCAGCTGCAAAGGTGACACAGTGGTGGCTGATAAGCTACACTGAGACCTGCGTACTTCTGTTTTTGGGCTCTGCGTACCTGCTTTCATGTAGCTTCCGAATGCAGTGTCATAACTTCTACCGGCAGCATGTAATTTTCAATGGGAGTTGACCAGGCCAAGTGTGCAGGATTGGAGATATCTCCAGCAGGAAAGCAATTGCAAAGGTGGCACAGTGCTGGCTGATAGGCTACACAGGGACCTACGTACCACTGTAGGTGGGATCTGTGTACCTGCTTTCTTGTAGCTCCCAGACACAGTAAAGTAACTTAGAATGGTCGACTGTACTTTCAATGGGAGCTGAGCAGGCTAAGTTCACGGGATTAAAGATAGCTCCCAAAGGAAAACAACTTTAAAGGTTAAATAGTGCTGGCTTTTAGATTATACAAAGACCAACGTACCATGTAGGTGGGGTCTGCGTATCTGTTTCTTGTAACTCCCATAGACAGTGGCATAACATCTACTGGTAGACTGTATTTCAATAGGGAGTTGAACAGTGCAAGTGCGCCGGATTGGAGATAGCTCCCACAGGAAAGCAGCTACAAATATGGCACAGTGTTTGCTGATAGGTTACAAGGGGATCTACGTACCACTGTAGTTTCGGATTTCTGTACCTGTATTCTTGTAGCTCCCAGACGCAGTGACAGAACAGGTACCAGGAGGCTGTATTTCAAATGGGAGATGAGTAGGCCAAGTGTGCGGTATTGGAGATAGCTCCCACAGGAAAGCAGTTGCAAAGTTGACACGGTGTTGGCTGATAGTCTACACCGGGACCTACGTACCACCTTAGGTGGGCTCAGCGTACCTGCTTTCTTGTAGCTCCTAGACAAACTGGAGTAACTTAGAATGGTCGCCTATAGTTTAAATGGGAGCTCAGCAGGCTAAGTGCATGGAACTAGAGATAGCTCCCACAGGAAAGAAACTTCAAAGTTGACATAGTTCTGGCTGATAGACTACACAGGGAAAAACATACCAGTATAGGTGCGGTCTGCGTACATATTTCTTGTAGTTCCCATAGGCAGTAACGTAACTTCTACCAGCAGCCTGTATTTTCACAGGGAGCTGAGCAGACCAAGTGCGCGGGACTGGAGATAGCTCCCAAAGGAAAGCAACTGAGAAGGTGGAACAGTGCTGGCTGATAGGCTACATGGGGACCTACATACCACTGTAGGTGGGGTTTGCGTATCTGTTTTCTTTGTCTACCTGATGCAGTGACGTAACATCTACCAGCAGCCTGTATTTCAAACTGGAGCTGAGCAGACCAAGTGTGCTGGATTGGAGATAGCTCCCAAAGGAAAGCAGATGAAAAGGTGGCACAGTGCTGACTGATAGACTACATAGGGACCTACATACCACTGTAGGTGGGGTCCGCGCAATTGTTTTCTTCTAGCTCTCAGACGCAGTGGAGTAACTTCTACCAGCAGTTTGTGTTATTGCAATGGAAGCTGAGCAGGCCAAGTGTGCCAGATGGGAGATAGCTCCCAAATGAAAGTAGCTGCAAAGGTGGACCTATGCGGGAACTACACGGGGACCTACGCACCTTTGGACGTGGGATCAGCATACCTGCTTTATTGTAGCTCACAGATGCAGTTGCGTAACATCTACCGGCAGCCTGTATTTAAAACGGTAGCTGAGACGGCATGGGATTGGAGATAGCTCCCACAGGAAAGCAACTGAAAAGTTTGCTGTACTTGGTCTGGGATGATAGTGATTTTCCACAGCAGCTCTTGCAGTGCTGTGCTTACTCTTCATACCAATATTATGACGACTGCTCACACAGCATGTCCCTCCAGCATTCATTCCTCCACCTTCACCAATAGCTGTGGGTGAGCACAATCTTGGAGGGACCACGGCAAGAACAGATGAACCAGGCTGATCAAGGAGATTTTCCATATCATATGACATCAGCTCAGTAATATAAACTGGGGGAGAGGAGCAGGAAGGAGAGGCAAGATTCATTTCTGGCCTTCCAAAAGCAACCGCTACGCGTACTGAAGCCCTGCTTCTCGGGAGGTGGCTGGACATCGCTGCAGATGGAAAGTAGAGTATTACCTTTATCTGCTTTTGCTTTGCTTCCTGCATGTACGGCTTTGCTGTTTCTTTATTAAACTGCTTTTATCTCAACCCACGAGACTCTCATCTTATTTTCTCCCCTTCCCTGGCTCGCTGGAGAGGTGGGGGATACAGCGGTGTGGTGAGTACCTGACACCCAGCCAGGGTCAAACTACTTCAGCCTTTTTGGTGTCCAACATTGGACAAGGTAATAGCAGTTTTACATTAAATGCATTGCAATTATAGTAAGCCAATGAGTGCAAAGGGAGCCTTGCTGTAATGCAGCTTATCTTACACTTTGTAATGTTTTGGGACATGATGGTACTAACACTGACTCTGTGCTGCACTCTAACCTTGATAGCTTTGCTAAGTTGACTGTATGATTTTGTGAAAAAGATGAAAGGGCCTGGGAACATGATGGCCCAAATAATAATAGCAAGTCTCATTCTATTACTGATGGATTTACTGTCCTGTGGGAGCTATCTTGTGGAGGTCGTGGGGCAAACCATCTCTTTCCCTTCAGCTCAGACTGATGTAGACAATTTTGTTACACAGTCTTCCCAGATCCTTAGTAACCCTTTTATGAGAGTTTTAATATTACTAATTAATATGTCTGGTATATTACATATTTTGTGGAATCTGGACTCATCTTGGTATCAGAGAGGACAAATATGGGATGGAAATATGTTAAAATGCCCCCTGAAGTGGCCAGTCCCCGGGTGGCAGGGTGTATGGATTAATTTGGGCAACTTCCTAGGACGATTATCACCTCCTGTAACCTGGGATTTTACACCTGAACATATAAAAAACCCTGCTTTACTGGCACGCCACCTTATAGAAGGGTGTCTTGCCTATCCCACTGAAGCCCATGAGGTTCAGGCACTAACCTGGGGCCTAGCCTCTGCCTACCGAGCCGCACTCTAGTCCTCTCAGAGAACTATGGCCGAGGTGGAAATTCAACCTGTATCTGAGACCACCATGGTTGAGTCAGGGAATCAAACAACAACCACAGTGGTTGCCGCAGTAGTGAAAAAGAAACAGTGGATAAGGAGGTAAAGTCCATATCATCGATTATTAAGGGCAGAAGAGGAGGAAGAGGAAAGGTTAGAAGAAGAAGCTGGTCCTTCAGTAAGGAGATCAGGAGAAGGAGTGAAAGAAATCGAAAAGGAAATGGAAAGTACTCGGTCCCTCACCTCATCAGAACTTAGAGATATGCGAAAAGATTACGTTGAGGAATCCCAAATCGCAAAAAACTTATCTACACAGGAATTCAGATAAAATTGGAAAACACAGGGGATAGCTCCTCCATATGTACTTTGGTGTTAGTTAGCATTTTCAGGGTTTTATAGGGCTCAAACAAAAGAATCATATTTGCCAATACAAGCATGCATAAAATGTCCATCTATCAATTTAGCCCTTCACCTTGATTGGTGGCCAACAAACACAAAATTTCCAAAATTACAGTGACTGGTAAAAAAAAGATATCAATCCCTTTGTTTTAGTAACAACTAAGGTAACAGCTAAGGTAACCTAACAAATACATACACCAGGGTCTGGTAGCTAATGTAACAGGTCCCTTTCAGGTGTGGTATGTAACTCTTGCAGTTTGATCCTTATGTGATTCAAATGAATACTTACTTAATCAATAGGTGTTTGAGTTATTTGCAAGTGCTTAGCTAATTGACTGAACTATTACTAGATGGTTAACAAGTACTAAAATAATTGTGTATCTGCAACAATTACAGTTGCCAGCCAAGTGAGCGGATTGGTGCCTGGCTGCTCTGATGTTTGGATAACGGGGCTGACAGTCAGCAATTAGAAGGTAGAGAAGCCCAACAGCTGGGATCTCTTGCTAGGGACTGGGAAATTGATAGAGGCATTGGAAAGAACACCTAAATTTGCAGTCTCTGGAAATCACTCCTCTGAAGTGTAAGGGCAAGATACCCATTCGAGGAAGATTTTGTAAATACCCGAGGATAGTAGACTAGAGCAGATGAAGGCATCCAATATCTAAGGGAATTAGCTGTGTTGGAAGTCATCTATGGTGATCTAGATAATGCTGAGGCCTCCACAGATCCAGACCATGTCCAGTGTACACGGACCATGTGGAGAATAGTGATTCAGAGTGCCCCAGCTGCGTATTCTAATATCTTGGCAATGGTGTATCACCCAGACATGGATATACCAACAGTGGAGAAAATATCTTCTTGGTTACAAAACTATGAAGAGAGCCTCTGCACCTCCTCACCAGTGTGGGGTGATGGTCTGACTGTCAGAACTGCCTCAAGAATTCAGTCATCCACTGTCCCATCCAGGGGAAAAGGAAGTCCTAGACGAAGGAGTACACCATGAAATGAACTCTGGCTCTTTTTGCGTGGCCAAGGAGAGGATATGAGGAAATGGGATGGTGAATCCACTTTTAAGCAGGAAGCGCATGTACGTGAACTAAGGAGGAAGACAGTTTTTAGAAAGGGACAACCCAAGAGGGCTCTCAGCATAGTAGCTGCCAGATCAAGAGAAAACAATCAGCAATCTCCAAAACATAGAAGAACTGCAACCACTTCCTTCGATGCCAATGAGGAGACTTCAGGTCTAAAATTGCAAGGATAAGATAGCAAATACTCTGATGAAAAAAAGAAATAGAGGACCCCGGCCTCCAGCCAGGAGGAAGAAAGGGATGACCGAATCTACTGGATTGTGTGGATTCGATGGCCTGGCACATCAAACCCACAAAGGTATAAAGCCTTAGTAGACACAGGGGCACAGTGTACATTGATGCCACCAAGGTATAGAGGCACAGATTCTGTCTGGATCTCTGGAGTGACAGGGGGATGTGAAGAATTATCTGTCTTAGAGGCTGAAGTGAGCTTAACAGGGGAAAAATGGGAAAAGCACCCCATTGTGACTGGTACAGAGGCCCCTTGTATTCTTGGCATAGATTGCCTGAGGAGAGGGTACTTCAAAGATCCCAAGGGTTTTCGATGGGCTTTTGGTATAGCCACTGTAGATACAGATAAAATCATACAACTCTCCAGTTTATCTGGCCTCTCAGAAGACCCTTTTGTTGTGGGATTGCTGCAAGTTCAGGAGCAACAGGTACTAATTAGGACCAGGACAGTGCACCGGAGGCAACATCGCACAAACCGAGATTCCCTGACTCCCATCCTTGAGTTGATTCAATTGGAGACTCAAGGAGTAATTAGCAAAACTCATTCCCCATTTAATAGTCCCATATGGCCTGTGAAAAAATCTGATGGAGGGTGGAGGTTAACAATAGACTATCGTGGCCTGAATGAAGTGACACCACCACTGAGTGCTGCTGTACCAGACATGTTAGAGCCCCAGTATGAACTGGAGTCAAAAGCAGCCAAGTGGTATGCAACGATTGACATCACTAATGCATTTTTCTCAGTTCCGTTGGAAGCAGAATGCAGGCCACGATTCGCCTTCACATGGAGAGGTGTCCAATATACCTGGAATTGATTGCCACCGGGGTGGAAACATAGTCCTACTATTTGCCATGGTCTAATACAAACTGTGCTGGAAATGGGTGATGCCCCCGAACATTTACAGTACATTGATAATCGTATCGGGTAAAAAGGCTGAAGAAGTTTTTGAGAAAGAGAAGAGAATAATTCAGATTCTCCTAAAAGCTGGTTTTGCTGTAAAAAGAAACAAAGTAAAGGGACGTGCACAAGAGATCCAGTTTTTGGGCATAATATGGCAAGATGGGCGTTGGCATGTGCCTCTGGATGTTCTGAACAAAATAGCAACACAGTAGCGACTATGTCTCAACCTACTAATAAGAAAGAAACACAAACTTTCCTGGGCTTTGTGGGATTCTGGTGGATGCATATCCCAGGTTATAGTCAGCTTGTGAGCCCTCTTTTTAGATAACCAGAAAGAAGAACTGTTTTGAGTGGGGCCTTGAGCAACAACAAGCTTTTCAACAAATTAAACAGGAAATAGCTCCTGCATTCGCCCTTGGGCCCATCAGTACAGGATCAGATGTGCAGAATATCCTCTACACTGCCGCTGGAGAGCATGGTCTCACCTGGAGCCTTTGGCAGAAAATTTCTAGAGAAATCCGACGTCGACCATTAGGGTTTTGGAGCTGAGGATATCAAGGATAGGAAGTGCACTACACCCCAACTGAAAAAGAAATAGTAGCAGCATATGAGGGACTTTGAGCTGCTTCAGAAGCACAGAAGCTTACCTGCTCTTGTCACCACGTCTGCCTGTGCTACACTGGATATTCAAAGGGAAAACCCCTTCTATGCATCATGCAACCAGCGCTACATGGAGTAAGTGGATGACGTTGATTACACAACGATCTCGGCTAGGTGTCATGGTTTGACATGACAGCCTTTTCTGGTAAGGGGGAAGGGGCTGCAAAGATGGCTCCTGCAAGAAGTTGCTCACAACTCTCCCCAGCTCAGAAAAGGCTCACTTCTGGGGCTGAGCAAATTAGACGCCTCCACGATCACTTTTTAAGAAGAAGCCGGAAGGGGAGGTGTCTTCCTCCATCTTCTTTCTTTCTTCTGCCCCTTCTTTTTTTCTTCTGGCTGTTGGTGGTGCAAGGAGTAGGAACGGTGAGAGAAACAACCATGCGGACTCCAAGGTCAGTGATGAAAGGGAGGAGGTGTACTGTAGCAGAGACTCCCCTGCATTCTATGGAGAGAACTGGTGAAGCTGAGATTTATTTTCATTTCTTTAAAGACCCCGAGCCAGGGACAGTGACTTTGGCCGGAGGAGGCCTTGTCCCGAAGGAGGGGCCCTTTATCACTATGGCCGGAGCAGGCCCTGTCCCGAGGAAGGGACCTTGCAAGTGCAGAAACTGCAACCGCGGTGAAGAATCCACGCCAGAGATATTCACCAAGGACTGTGTCCCATGGGAGGGAACCTGTATCAGCAGAAGCCGCAGCTGCTGGGAACAACCCACACCAGAGAAGTTTGTTAAGGACTGTGTTCCGGGGGAGGAACCCCGTGTTGGAGTAGGGGAAGAATGCCAGGAGTCATCCTCATCTGAGAAGACAGAAGCGGCAGAGCCCATCTGTGAGAGACTGACCACATCCCCCACTCCCTGCCCCCCTGAGCCGTTGGGGGGGAAAAGGTAGAGATATCGGGAGCAGTGAGCTGGGCCCGGGAAGAAAGGAGGGATGGGGGAGGGAGATCTTAAAGTGCTGGTTGTAATTTTCTCATCATCCTACTCCCTTTTTGCTTTTATTCTGTTCTGTTTCTTGTAGAATAAACTTTCCTACTTTCCTCTCTAAGTCGAGTACTAGAGTCTGTTTTGCCCAGAACCATAATTGGCAGTGAGCCCTCCCTGTCCTTGTCTCAATCCACAACAATCTTGCTTATCTTTTTACTCCCATTTCGCTGGGTCCTCCGCCATCTTAACGATAGGGGTGAATGCGGGCATCGAGCGAGAGACTGTCGTGGTGCTGTTGTGCTAGCTGGGCCAAACCACGACACTAGGGAAATCTAATCGCCCAGGAATCCTGGAAGAGATCATGGACTGGCCAGAAGGCAGGTATTTTTGGGCATTGTCTGAGGAAGTAGCTCGTGCCCAAGAGGCAGCACCATATAATGAACTATAAGAAGATGAGAGGCATTATGCTTTGTTTGCTGATGGATCCTGCCGCGTGGTAGGAAATCATCGTAAGTGGAAAGCTGCTGTGTGGAGTCCTACACGACGAGGCCACTGAAGGAGGTGAGTCAAGTCTGTTTGCTGAAGTGAAAGCCATCCAACTAGCTCTAAAGATTGTAGAACGAGAGAAGTGGCCAGTACTCTATCTTTATACTGATTCCTGCATGGTGGCTAATGCCCTATGGGGATGGCTACAGCAATGGAAGAAGATCAACTGGCAGCGCAAGGGTAAACCCATCTGGGCTGCTGCATTATGGCAAGACATTGCCGCTCGGGTGGAAAATATGACTCTGAAGGTACGTCATGGAGATGCTCACATGCCCAAAAGCCGTGCCACTGAAGAACAATGGAACAACCAACAGGTAGACAAAGCTGCCAAATTGAAGTAGCTCAGGTAGACCTAGACTGGGAGCGTAAAGGTTAGCTATTTATAGCTCGATGGACCCATGAAACATCATGACATCTGGGAAGAGATGCAACATATAGATGGGCTCGTGATCGAGGGGTGGACTTGACCATGGAAGCCATTACACAGGTCACCCACGAATGTGAAACGTGCTGCAATCAAGCGAGCCACATGAATCAAGTCTCCCTGGAACAGAGGCCGATGGCTGGGTTTTCAATATGGTGAGGCCTGGCAAATTGACTATGTTGGACTGCTACGACGAACACATCAAGGCAAGCGTTATATACTCATCATGGTGGAAGCAGCTACCTGTAAATCATGCCCCTGCCCGAAATACTGTCTTGGGTCTTGAAAGGCAAGTTTTGTGGCGACACTTTACTCCAGAAGGAATTGAATCAGACAATGGGACTCATTTTCAAAATAATCTCAAACTCCTGGGCAGAGAAACATGCCATTGAGTGGATATACCACATCCCCTATCACCCACAAGCCACTGGAAAGATTAAAAGATATAACGATCATCCACAAGCCACTGGAAAGATTAAAAGATATAACGGATTACTAAAGACCATGTTGAGAGCACTGGGCAATGGGGCATGGACGCAGTGGGATAAAAATTTAGCAGAAGCCACTTGGCTGGTTAACAGCAGAGGTTCAACTAACCGTCCTGGTCCTGCCCCAAAAAAACCCACTACATACTGTGGGAGGAGATAAGGTCCCTGTAGTGCACCCAGGGAAATGGCTGGGGAAGGAATAATGGGTTGCACCTCCCATGGGAAAGATGAAACCCTTTTGTGGGATTGTCTTTTCTCAAGGGCCTGGATGTACTTGGTGGGTGATGAGAAAGGATGGGGAAGCTCGATGTATTCCTCAAGGAGACTTAACTTTGGGGGAAAAATAATCTGTGATGTGAGTTATCTGTTGTAGATGATGAGGTATGAACTTTGCAATAAAACCGGACAAGTGGACAAACCAAGCCGGTGCTGGTGCCCAACACTGAATATACTGTTTCCCCTGGCCTGGATATCCATCTTTATGGATGAGACCTAAGTTATGGCCATCTCCAGTGAACATCTACAGAGGATGAAAGATACAAGAATGTTGTTTGTTTGTTTGATGCAGGAGGGAATACAAGAATGATGTTTGTTGAAGAGTGGGGCTACTGGTTTATGAGAGTAAATAAGAACGTATATGGGTTTTTTAAACAATTTTTCTGACCATGACATAAATGGTATGGAATAAGGGGTGGAGGCTGTAGTGGGTCTAGGATGGTAGTGACTTTCCACAGCAGCTCTTGCAGTGCTGTCCTTACTTTTAATATCGATATTATGACTACTGCTTGCACAGCATCAGGGCTGTCCCTCCAGCATTCCTTCCCTCACCTTCACCAATAGCTGTGGGTGAGCACAATCTTGGGAGGGACCACGGCCAGAACAGTTGATCCAGACTGACCAAGAAGATTTTCCATACCATGCAAAGTCGGCTCACTAATATAAACTTGGGGAGAGGAGCAGGAAAGGGAGGCAAGATTCATTTCTGGCCTTCCAAAAGTAACCACTACGGGTACTGAAGCCCTGCTTCTCGGGAGGTGGCTGGACATCGCTGCAGATGGGAAGTAGACAGTAACAGCTTTATCTGCTTTTGCTTTGCTTCCCTTGCGCGAGGCTTTGCCGTTTCTTTATTAAACTACTTTTATCTCAAACCACAAGACTCACATCTTGTTTTCTCCCCTTCTCTGGCTTCCTGGGCAGGTGGGGGGATAGAGTGGTGTGGTAGGCACCTGGCATCCATCCAGGGTCAAGCTACCACAGTGGCAAAGTGCTTTTTCAGATACACAAATAACTCAAACACCTATTGATTATGTAATTATTCCTTTGAATCACATAATGATCAAACTGCAAAAGTGAAATACCACACCTGATAGGGATCTTTTTCCTTAGCTAGCAGACTCTAGTAAATGTATTTGTTAGGTTACCTTAGCTGTAACCTTAGCCAGGAGAACCTGATAAATATATTTGTTACGTTACCTTAGCTGTTACCTTAACCACAAGACCCTGGTTTATGTATTTGTTAGGTTACCTTGGCTGTTACCTTAGTTGTTACTAAAAAAAAGGGACTGATATCTTTTTTTGATCAGTCACTGTGATTTTGGAAATTTTGTGCTTGTTGGGAACCAAGCAAGGTGAAGGGCTAAATTCATAGATGGACATTTTATGCATGCTCCTGCTGGCAAATGTAATTCTTTTGTTTGAGCTGTATAAAGACCCTGAAAATGGTAACTAACAAGGAAGTATGTATGGAGGAGCTATCCCCATTGTTTTTCCAGCGCTGCATAATAAAGAAGTGCCTGGCTTATCTGCATTCCTGTGTAGATACGTTTTTCGTGATTGCAGATCCGTCAACAGTTTTGGCAACATAGTTGGGACCTTGCGAGTGAGACTGGACGGGATCGGATGCTCATCGAACTCCAGCACACAGTGAGGGATTCTCGTGGAGGACCATCACCTGCGACCCTTACAGCTCCTCGCAACGTTCCCTAGAGTGGTAAGGCACTTCTAATTGGTTGGGGATGTAACCTGGTGAACTAGCCTGTAAATCGCGGTGTCGGAGACCCCGCTTGGTGGGGCCCAAGGAAAGCCCAAAGCAGCCTGCCAGTAAGACGGAGCGAAAGTTCCGCTTGGTTGGGCTAGAGGATTCTCATGTTGGTGTTGGGAGACTAGGCACCACCCGTAAGCGAAAGCGATCACAGGGTTGGCATTGGTATTGCAGCCTGTAAGTCGGACGAAGTGATCGCAGGGCTGATATTGGTATTTGACAATTGGTAACTGGTATAAGTCGGCCCACATAAGTATATGGTAAAGGTGCCTATTTTATTTTAGTTTGTACATTGATTTGTACATTAGTTTGTATATTGCTTTGTGTACATATATGTATATTATTGTATATTGTGTTGTGAGCTATGTGTGTGTGACTTTGCAATTGCGCACAAAGCGAGTGCGGAGCTTTGATCCGCGGTTTTGTGATCCCGCAAGGGGTGCAGCCGGAGAGAAGCGAAGCGAAAGAACGAAATGACTGTTGAGAAAGTATTTGTTACTAAAAGGATTTTGAAATGGCAAACAAAGTACCTGAGACTTCACCCCTTGGTTGTTTGTTGGCACACTGGAAGGAATTTAAGGGTGATTTTCGCAATGATCAACTTATAAGGTACTGTAATCATGCATGGTTGTTGTATGATTTGGATAGTGGGGAAAAGTTGCCCTTGAATGGGACTTTGAATTATAATACAATTATGCAATTAATGTTATTCTGTAAGAGGGGAAGAAAATGGGTTGACGTCCCATATGTACATCTTTTCTTTTACCTTCGAGAAATACCGGCTTGGCAAAAGAAATGCAAATTAGATAAGCAGGCATGTACCCAAATGCCATTAACCATAAAAAGATGAAGGCTAAAGAGAATTGTTCTGCGTGTACCCTTACTAAAACTTGCTGTAAACATTTGGCTATAAAACAAAAGAAAAGGAGCATGATGATACGGAGCCGGAATTGGACATAGCTCCATTTGCCTCCATAGCTCCTATTCCATTATATCCCCCTCTTCCATCATCATCTGATTCTGAGGTTGATAGCCCAGCCGGGCGACCGGCACTAGGACCTGATGATTTAGGTCCCCGCCCAAATAGTAGTAGATCGAGAGAGGAGGAGGAATCAGACTTGGACTCGTCTCCACCTGTATCCAGGAGAACGAGACAGCGTACTCATTTGATAACTCCTCTAAAAACACAGGAGAGGAGACGGTTGATAGCCCCCTTGAGACAGGGAGTTGGGCAACATGGACCAGTGTATTTAAAAGTGCCCTTCTCTCCCTCAGATCTAATAATATGGAAAGAATCAACTGGTCCTTATAGAGAGGATCCTGGTAAAGTGGGGAGAATAATGGGAATGATAATGAAAACTCAAAATCCTGATTGGGAGGATATACAGGTGATTTTAGATACTCTTATGGACTGTAGTGAAAAATAAATGGTTTTGAGAACCGCTCAAATGCGGACAGAAGAAGACGTCCGAATTCGAACTGTAGGGGGTACCATAGATTAGAATTTCCCTACAGGGGACCCACAATGGGATCCGAATAGGGACGATCATATGCAGAGACTGAAAAGGTACCAACAGTGGATTATATATGGGGTCCAAAATGCCATGCCCAAAACTATAAATTGGTCTAAATTATATGATGTGAGACAGGAGAAGAAAGAATCCCCAACAGCATTCTTAGAAAGGCCGAAGGAAGCAGTTCGTAAATATACCAACTTGCAACCTGAAGCCAAAGAAACTAAGGAACAGTAGACTTAATATTTCTGGGGCAATCACAGGAGGACATTAGAAAAAACTCCAAAAGTTGCAAGGAACGGATATACGAAATTTGGACAAATTAGTGGAAGTAGCTTGGAAAGATTATAATAACAGAGATAACGAAAATGAGATGAGGAAACAAAGACAATTACTTGCAGTAGTGAATAGGACCTCTGGATTTTCAAATCAAGGACGGGGACAAAGCTCTATGAGAGGAGGGATGAGAGGAAGGGGAAGAGGACAAGTTGGCAGAACCCCCCTTGGAACTAATCAATGTGCTTTTTGCAGGGAAGAGGGAAATTGGAAAAATGAATGCCCTAAATTAGCTGGTCAACATGCTAAATTGATGGTCTTGGGAGAATATATGGATTGACAAGGACCAGAGGCTAACCCAGCTGAATCTCTGGTTACAATTAAGCTGGGAGAAAAATAGGTTACATTTTTGGTGGATACAGGTTTAACCTTTTCTGTATAAAACAGCCAAAAAACAAAACTTGGAACTAAAACTGCAAATATTGTGGGAGTCACAGGGAAAGAGGAAAATCGGCCATTATTTCAACCCTTAAATTTATAATTCAGAAGTAAAGTTATAACACATGAATTTTTGTATGTTCCAGAGTGTCCCATACCCCTAATGGGGAGGGACTTGTTATCTGAGTTAAATGTACAAATTGTCCTTGAAAACGGAGACTTGTTACTAAAAATACCTGAATGAAAGACAGGAAAAATATTGATGATAAAAGAAAAACAAAGGTGCTAGAATTACCTCCAGAACTGGAGAATGCAGAGATCTCAATAGTGTGGGAAACTCAGATTCCAGGAAAATCAAAATTGGCATAACCAGTCAAAATTGAAATAAAAGAAAAACCAAAATTGCTCAGAGTATGAAAATACCCAATAAAGTGTGAGGCAAAAAAAAGGATTAAAGGTATTAATTGATAAATTTCTGTAATATCAAATTCTAGAAGAATGTGAGTCACAGTATAATACACCAATTTTACCAGTATGGAAATATAATGGAGAGTATAGGTTCGTTCAGGATTTAAGACCCATAAATCAGATTGTGAAAGATATACATCCAGTTGTAGCCAATCTGTATACCTTACTCACAGCTCTGAGAGAAAATTATCAGTGGTTTACAGTACTTGATTTAAAAGATGCTTTCTTTTGTATCCCTTTGGAAAAGGAAAGTCGTAAACTATTTGCTTTTGAGTGGGAAAGCATCCAAACAGGACACAAGGTGCAGTTAACATGGAAACGGCTACCCCAAGGATTCAAGAACAGCCCGACTATCTTTGGAAGACAACTAGAAAAAGAACTGGAACTTTGGACTAATGAAAAGACAGTGACACCGAGACCAGAGCATCTGCTTCTCCAATATGTGGATGACATCCTGATTGCCACAATGGGAAGGTCAACCTGCATACAGGTAACCATTGAACTTATAAACTTTTTGGGATTAAATGGGTACAAAATATCAAAAGAAAAAACTCAAATAGCAGCCAAACAGTAATATATTTGAGACTTGAAATTTTAAAGGAGAACAGAGACTGGGGACAAAGTGAAAGGAAGTGATTTGTGCTATTCTGGAACCACACACTGTGCATGAGTTGCGGGCATTTTTGGGAATGACGGGATGATGCAGGCTCTGGATCATGGATTATGGTATTATAGCCAAACCATTATATGAAGACCAAAAATCTACCCCTTTTATATGGGGCAAAGAACAGCAAGAAGCTTTCCTGAAGCTTAAAATAGCTCTGATGACAGCCTCAGTCTTAGGCTTGCCAGATCTAACCAAAGACTTTAAATTATTTATTCATGAACGACTCTAGGAGTTCTGACGTAGGAACTAGGAAGCTGGAAGAGACCAGTGGGATATTTTTCCAAATAAATGGACTTGCTGAGCAACGGATGGCCTTCTTGCCTGCGAGCAGTAGCTGCAACTGTCACACTGATCCAAGAAGCAAGAAAGCTGACCTTGGGAAGGACTACTACAGTCTATGTCCCACATATGGTGGCCAAAGTCTTGGAGCAAAAGGGGGGACATTGTTTATCCCTGAGCCGAATGATGAAATAGCAGGGAATTCACACTGAGCAGGATGATGTAGTGTTGAAAACAAATAACCTTCTAAATCCTGCAGTGTTTCTGAGTACTTTACAGGAAGAGCAAGCACTGGAACACATAGTCTTTCCCTGTCGCACCAATCAGGTTAAGGAAACAGTTAAATGGTTCCTTCAGGAAATTGTTCCAAGGTTTGGAGTTCCATTTGGAATATCTTCAGACAGAGGACCACATTTCATGGCCAATGTGGTACAAGAGGTAAGCAAAGTCCTAGGAATTTCCTGGGATTTACATGCCCCTTGGAGAGAGCAATCAAGAAGAAAAGCGGGAGAGTTGTAGGAGATCTTGAGAAATTGAAGTTAACTCTTAAACATGACTAAGTTCTTGTTTTTGCTGGTTTTTCAGTCAATGGTGGTGAAAACATGGATAAAATTGGATGGTCAAATCAATTAGTATTGAATGTTCAGGCCCAGACTCCAGTCCAAACAGAAATGGACTCAGAACAGGTAATTCCATTAAAAAGAAATTAGTTAAGACAAAACCTGGATAGATAAAGTTTTTGAGAGACTGGGCCTGGACCTTAAATTCTGGATAAAGTCACTGATTGAAACACTTCTGCTATTGATTACAATGTTTCTGGCAATCTATTTGGCATAATGTTGCATCAAATGAGAAATAATACAAAGAACACGATGAAGCCATAGAATTTTGACAGCATTCTCAAGAGACAATGATCGGTTAAAAGGTGATCCACCACCATATGACAATCACGGTTTTTTTATGGAGATAGCAGAAATACAAGACTGAAAGTATTGGAATGTGATTATCAATACTTTCAAAGGGGAAAAATGTTACAGATACACAATTATTTTAGTTAACAACTTAGCATCACAAAAAGTAGTCAAGCACTTGTTAAGCACTTGTTAATCACATAGTAATAGTTCAATCAACTATCTAAGCACTTGCAAATAACTCAAACACATATCTTTTTTTGACCAATCACCGTGATTTTGGAAATTTTGTGGTTTTTTGGAACCAGTCAAGGTGAAGGACTAAATTGATAGATGGACGTTTTATGCATGCTTGTGTTGACAAACGTGATTCTTTTGTTTGAGCCCTATAAATACCCTGAAAATGGTAACTAACAAGGAAGCACTTATGGAGGGGCTATCCCCTGTGTTTTCCCAGCCCTGCATAATAAAGAAGTGCCTACTTCTCTGCATTCCTGTGTAGATAAGTTTTTTGCGATTTGGGATTCCTCAACGTAATCTTTTTGCATATCTCTAAGTTCTGATGAGATGAGGGACCGAGTACTTTCCATTTCCTTTTCGATTTCTTTCTCTCCTTCTCCTGATCTCCTTAGTGAAGGACCAGCTTCTTCTTCTAACCTTTCCTCTTCCTCCTCTTCTGCCCTTAATAATCGATGATATGGACTTTACCTCCTTATCCACTGTTTCTTTTTCACTACTGCGGCAACCACTGTGGTTGTTGTTTGATTCCCTGACTCAACCATGGTGGTCTCAGATACAGGTTGAATTTCCACCTCGGCCATAGTTCTCTGAGAGGACTAGAGTGCGGCTCGGTAGGCAGAGGCTAGGCCCCAGGTTAGTGCCTGAACCTCATGGACCTCAGTGGGGTAGGCAAGACACCCTTCTATAAGGTGGCGTGCCAGTAAAGCAGGGTTTTTTATATGTTCAGGTGTAAAATCCCAGGTTACGGGAGGTGATAATCGTCCTAGGAATTTGCCCAAATTCATCAAAACACCCTGCCACATGGGGAGTGGCCGCTTCAAGGGGCATTTTAACATGTTTCCATCCCAAATTTGTCCTCTCTGATACCCAGATGAGTCCAGATTCCACAAAATATGTAATATACCAGACATATTAATTAGTAATATTAAAACTCTCATAAAAGGGTTACTAAGGACCTGGGAAGACTGTGTAACAAAATTGTCTACATCAGTCTGAGCTGAAGGGAAAGAGATGGTTTGCCCCACGACCTCCACAAGATAGCTCCCACAGGACAGTAAATCCATCAGTAATAGAATGAGACTTGCTATTATTATTTGGGCCATCATGTTCCCAGGCCCTTTCATCCTTTTCACAAAATCATACAGCCAACTTAGCAAAGCTATCAAGGTTAGAGTGCAGCACAGAGTCAGTGCATCATGTCCCCAAACATTACAAAGTGTAAGGTAAGCTGGATTACAGCAAGGCTCCCTTACCAGCACAGGAACTTTTCACTTAATGGCTTACTATAATTACAATGCATTTAACATAAAACTGTTATGATCTCGCCCCACGTTGGGTGCCAAAAAGGCTGAAGTAGTTTGACCCTGGCTGGGTGTCAGGTACTCACCATACCGCTGTATCCCCCACCTTCCCAGCGAGCCAGGGAAGGGGAGAAAATGAGATGGGAGTCTCATGGGTTGAAATAAAAGCAGTTTAATAATGAAAAAGCAAAGCCGTATGCGCGGGAAGCAAAGCAAAAGCAGATAAAGCTGTTACTCTACCTCCCATCTGCAGTGATATCCGGCCACCTCCCGAGAAGCAGGGCTTTTGAACGCTTAGCGATTACTTTTGGAAGGCCAGAAATGAATCTTGCATTCCTTTCCTGCTCCTCTCCCCCAGTTTATTTTACTGAGCTGATGACATATGGTATGGAAAATCTCCTTGGTCGGCCTGGGTCAGCTGTTCTTGCCGTGGTCCCTCCCAAGATTGTGCTCAGCCACAACTATTGGTGAAGTTGGGGGAAGGAAAGCCCTGATTCTGTGCCAGCAGTAGTCATAATATTGATATCAACAGTAAGCACAGCACTGCAAGAGCTGCTGTGGAAAATCATTACCATCCAAGACCCAGTACAGCCACCTTTTAAGCTGCTTTCCTGTGGGAGCTATCTCAAATTCTCTACTGTCTCAGCTCCCGTCTGAAATACAGGCTGCCTGTAGATGTTACGAAACTGCATCTGGGAGCTACAATAAAACAGGTACGCAGATCCCACCTACAGTGATGCGTAGGTCTCCGTGTAGTCTATCAGCCAGCACTGTGCAACATTTGCAGCTACCATGCTGTGGGGGTTATTTTCAATCGCGTGCACTTGGTCTGCTCCATTCTCATTGAAAACAAAGGCTGACGGTAAAAGTTACGCCATTGCGTCTGGGAGCTACAAGAAAGCAGGTACGCAAACTCACCTGCAGTGATACGATTTTCCACGTGTAGCCTATCAGTCAGCACTGTGTCACCTTTACAGCTGCTTTCCTGTGGGAGTTATCTCCAATCCCATGCACTTACCTTGCTCAGCTCCTATTGAAAATCCAGGCTGCCAGTAGAAGTTACACCTCTGTGTTGTGGAGCTGCAAGAAAGCAGGTAAGCAGACCCAACCAACAGCCACTAGAGGAAGACTACTGACTTCATCCCAGCCACCACCCTACGACCACCAGGAGGCAGAAGAAGATCCCCTAGTTACAAGACAGGCAGATGCGCAGAGTACACCAGGGAGCAATGCACCGGACTGGTAAGGGCTGTATAAAAGGACTGTGATATTGGGGAGGCATCGCACACCGTTGGTGGAGCAGTCTCCCAACCGCCCAGCGCTGTTTTGTTTATTTGCCGCTTGCTTAATAAATTTGATCCATGAGTCACTTAAATTGGCTAATGAACTTTATCACAGCAATCTATAACAATTTTGTGCTGTGACTCGGATACAGGTAGATTTGGTATTGGATTCCCTGACTAGGGGGACACCTCATCTGTGGATGGCCCTGGTGTTGGAAATTCACTTGCCAAATTCTGTATTCCGAACCCCCTCTAAATTTGTCAAAGAAGCAAATAAACCTGCAGTACCTCATAATTTTTGTGCACGAAGATCCAAATGAAGACTCTGGATTGAGTAAGTATTTGAGTGGTTCCGTTGGGTCGGGGTGGGTTTCCTAGAGTGCGAGTGACTGAGAGGTCTCAAGGAGACCAAGCGAATGCGGATTCTCCGGTAGTGCAGTTCCCATTGTCCGCGAGGGCATGGGTCACGATCGAGGGGAACGATTGTGAGAACGAGTCAAGGGCACTCTGGAAGATGGGATGGAGGAAGAGCAAGCCCTCTGATCCCATGGGTGGCATAAGGACAGGCTGCCAGGTATTCCCCCAGAAAGTCCTCTGGGGATGATGATAAAATTTTGGAATGATTCTCCCCGTAGAAGACAAAAGAGTAAGGAAAAGATGGTACATTACTGTATGGAAGTTTGAGGGGGGAAGTCATTAGGAAATCTCCATTTTTTTGTCCCATATTTGGATCTTTTGAGGACTGGTTATGCGCAGACCTCAATTTGTGGGTAAATGATAAAAAAAGACCGTTTACCAAGAGGAAATTGAATATGCGAGTCTCTGGATACCCCAACCTTCTGATAAGATATCCTTGTTCTCTCTTAAGGAAAAGAAAGCTAAGAGTCCACCCGAAGAGGAGATTTGGTCACCCCCATATGTTCCACCAACGATTGAGCCTGGTCATTCGATTTTACCTCTTCCACGTCCCAGTCTCGTCCCTCCAGAAGTAGAGCATCGGGAACAAAACTCTGAGTTAGAGCTGAAACCTCAGGACCCCTTTACGAGGAGTAGGACTCGGGAGGGAAGGGCTGAGGAGGGGTTATTCCCCTTGAGGGAAGTCCCCGTTGTGAATGCAGGAGCAGGAACTCAGAGAGGAGGACCAGGGATTGGTTATATAGCTGTGCCCTTGAATACCGGGAATGTGAGAAAATTAAAAAAAGGAGATGAGGAGTTGTAGAGAGTTTTGTGGAGACTTGGCTAGAGGAAAGAGGACATGATAGAATACAGCTGGTTAGGCAGTAAGTATTAAGCGATAAGATATTGGACATGAGAGTAAGAGAGTTGTATGATAACAGGATGAGAAAACAGGGACTTAGTTTGGGTTGAGCAGCCACAAGCATCCGAAGTCTGTTGAAAAAGGGGCGGGGTTTGCATCTAACTGGGAATCAATGATGAGCTTAGCTTTTGCAATATGTATGAGCCTGATTATTGTATCTATAAAAGAGTTGTATCTTTGCAAATAAAGTTGAGACTTGTTGCACTACAGGGTGGGCTTGTCTCCCGTCGTCTTCAGCAAGGAGTTTGTTAGAAGATCCTCTGGGTGTGTCTGAGAGATAAGATCAGTTCTTAGGGCCAAATCTCTGTACCTGGGATGAACTAGCAGGAATGAGAATCTGGGATCAACAGCACCAGGCAGGACCAGCCGCAGATATAAAATGGCCCTTGCAAAGGCCTGATTGGAATAATCAGATGGCGGAGCACAAGAGCCCATATGGCAGACCTCTGAGCCTTCATTGTCCAGGGAATCACAGAGTCTGTTCCCTGAGGACAGAATATTAACAAAGCATTGAATGAGAGACAAAGAAAAGACGAAACCCTGACTGATTGGCTTGAGAGATTACGTAAAAGCCCCCAACTGTACTCTGCAGTAGATCTAGCAGCTCCAGTGGGGCAGGAATTATTAAAGACCCAGTTTGTGGCAAAATCATGGGTAGATATCCAAAAGAAACTAGAAAAATTAGAAGATTGGCAAGAAAAAGGGTTAGATGAATTGCTGAGGGAGGCACAAAAAGTATATGTGAGGAGAGATGAGGAAGTCAAGAGAAAGCAAACTAGACTTTTAGTGGTGGTTGTTCGGGACGGACAGAAAGGGACTTTAGCAGTAGTCCAAGGCAATGAGAAAAGGAAACAAAAGCCTGGGAGACAGGTCCATTCATCAGAAAAAAGGAATCAAAGGATGATGGAATGTTTTTATTGTAAACAGAAGGGACACCTAAAACGGAATTGTAGAAGGAGATTCCAGGATGAACAGATGTTTAAGGAAGAAAAGGGGGGTCAGGGGCTCTATTTGCTGAGGACCATAGGAGGAACTGAGCCCTTGATAAAACTGAAGTTAGGTCCTCAGCGTCAGGAAGCAGAATTTTTAGTGGACTCTGGGGCTGAGAGATCTACAATCCAGTGATTGCCCCAGGGGTGTAAGATATCTTCAGAGAAAATACAAGTAGTAGGGGCAAAAGGGCAACCATTTAAAGTATCTCTTGTGAAGGAGAAAGTAAAATTTTTGTACCAGAAATTAACTCGAGACAGATTAGTTAAATGGACCGAAAAATATGAAAGAGACTTTGAGAATTTAAAAATGGATTTGATTAATGTTCCTGTGCTTAGCCTGCCTGGTGTTAGAAAACCTTTTATTTGTTACCTTTGGAGGGGAGTTAAAGGTGTTTTCTCCCCATAACATTCAGGGGAGGTATTACAACAAAAGGCAGAATAATGGATAACTGGTGCTAGGCTCTTAAAATATGAAGGTATATTAATCCACTCTCCAAAATTAGAAATAGAAACCACCAGTATGGGGAGCCAAATGATACCCTGAGGCATTGGCTCCTAAGGGAACCAAATGGGAATACTATATCCCATGGCATCCCCAAAGTTCTGGAAGAGTGGCGAGAATGAATGGAGAAATTAAGAAACCGCTAAAAAAATTAACGTTAGAAACAAAAATGTCCTGGACCCTTAGCTTTGTTAAACATAAGGACGCAACCAAGGACAGACACAGGGGCTTCTCCATTTTAAATGTTGTATGGGATGCCTTATGATTTAGAGATCCCTCAGGAACATCCTAGCATAGAAGAAGGATATTTGCAGGAATATATTATTGAAATGTTGAAAAGACGGAATGAATTAAGGAAAATGGAATGGTGGTACAGAGACCACCTTTAGATATTGCTATCCACACGATTAATCCTGGAGACAAAGTCTTGATAAAAACCTGGAAAGAATCATCTTTAGCCCCCCCAATGGGAGGGTCCTTTTCTTGTCTTATTTAAGGACCAATTTCCCAGGATCAGTGGGAAGCTGTAGAGGTCCCAGGAGAACTGAAGTTTAAGCTGCATAAAAAGTGACATGTTGACTGAGGAGCGGAGTGGAGTGATTTCCTTTTTGTAAAATATTAGTTTAATGTTTAAATTATGATCATCAGAAAGGTGTAAGATAATCGGTGGGGCTGTAATAGCTATTTTAAAGTAACAGATCGTGGAATAGAAATAGCTTAGAAGAATAAAACAATCTGAATCGAGTGGGGGTTATAATTTAAGTTTTTAAAAGGGTGCTTTATACGCAGAAGGCCCTTAGAACCGAGATCTGGATGTGAAAGCCAGTGTTTCAGGCACCCCGTGGGTGCTGGAGGAAAAGGCAAAAGGAAAGAGGCCTATAAGGAGACACAGAATACCCCTGAAGATTACGACTGCTGCAGAGAAGATCATAAACCTCACTGCTCTAAGCAACAGAGTAGGTGAAGGAGGCAGAGGCGTACAGGGAGTGGGGTATAGAGTCTCTCAAAGCCTCAAATTGGGAATCCTAAGATCTCAAGCCTACTTCTAAGAAGGGTAAAAGCACTGCACCTAAAAGAATGTGGGGTGAAAAACTAAAAAGGAAAGTACCATTTTATTTGATAAAGGCCCCACCCATTATCCAGGGATGGTATGTTGTTATCTGACTGATGGAGTGGTTAACTATCCTAATCCAAATGTTATGGGGCACTGCTGGCTATGTTATAGCGTGAACCTCCCATTTTATGAGGCAATCGGAGTAAACGACTCCAAGTAGGTTTGTTCAAAAATCGGTGTAACCCCATGCCTCTCCTTAAAGGTATTTAATGCCAGCAATGAATACTGTTTTCAGGTAACTATTGTTCCACGCATTTTATATCACCCTGAAGAGCTTGTCTATAATCATTGGAATACTGGGGCGATCCGGCATATGCGGGAGCCTTTCACAGTCCTAACTATAGCTACCTTGATGGCAATTGGGGCAGCGGGAGCAGGGACCAGGATTACATCTCTAGTGCAGCAGAATCAGAAATTTTAAGCTTTCAGAAGTAGCTTTACAAAATTGCCAGGGGATGGATCTGCTGTTTTTACAACAAGTGGGACTGTGTGCAGCCCTAGGGGAAGAATGCTGTTTTTATGCAGATCATACCAGTACAGTGAGAGACAGGATGACAAAATTACGGGAGGGCTTGGAGAAACGAAAACGAGAAAGGGAACAGCAACAAGCCTGGTATGAGTCATGGTTCAACTATTCCCCTTGGCTCACGACGTTATTGTCAGCTATAGCTGTGCCCGTCATTCTACTGGTATTAGTGCTGACGATTGGGCCTTGTGTATTCAATAAGGTAATGGAGATTGTAAAAACAAGTCTAGAAGCAGCCAACTTAATGCTGGTTAGGAAGCAATACAAGCAATTAGCCAATAGAGAGGACGAAATAAGTGAACACCTATTTTAGAAATGGCTCAAGATGTTATTAGGAGATTTGATGAATGAAATGAGGAAAAGAAAAGGGGGGATTGTAATGGAAAAGGTCATGTTCGTTAATCAAATCATGAAAGAATAGTTGTTCAAGGAACCGTTTAAAGTCATTGTAAAAATCTTGTAAAACTTTATCCTTAAAGTTTCTACAATGTGAACAGGTGCAGTTGGCTGAGATGCTTATAGGAGGTACAATAGGTAGCTCACGATCTGATAAGAGCCAAGAGAAGAGTTCATGAGCAGACCACTAGAGGAACACTACTGACTTCATCCCAACGACCACCCTACGACCACCGGGAGGCAGAAGAAGACGCCCTAGTAACAAGACACACACATGCGCACAGTACATCAGGGAGTGATGCACCCGACCAATAAGGATTGTATAAAAGGACTGTGATATGGGCGAGACGTCACGAGGCCATGGTGGAGAAGAGTCTCCCGGCCGTCCAGCGCTGTTATGCTTATTTGACGCTTGCTTAATAAATTTGATCCATGAGTCACTTAAATTGGCTAGTGAACTTTATCACAGCAATCTATAACACGTTAAAAGTTACGCCACTGCGACTGAGAACTACAAGAACGCAGGTACACAGACCTCACCTACAGTGGAAGGTTAGTCCCCGTGTAGCCTATCAGCTAGCACTGTGCCACCTTTTAATCTGCTTTCCTGTGGGAACTATCTCCAATCCTGCGCGCTTGGCCTGCTAAGTTCCCTATGAAAAAATAAAGGCTGTCGTTAGAAGTTACACCAATGCCTCTGGGAGCTACAGGAAAGCAGGTACTCAGACTCCAACTACAGTGGAACGTTAATCCCCATGTAGCCTTTCCGCCAGCACTGTGACACCTTTGCAACTACTTTCCTGTGGGAGCTATCTCCAATCCTGCGCACTTGGCCTGCTAAGCTCCCATTGAAATAATACAGGCTACCAGAGGAAGTTAGGACACTGTTCCCGGGAACTAAAAGAAAGCAGGTACGCAGAAGCCCACCTTAAGTGGTACGTAAGTCCCCGTGTAGCTTATCAGCCAGAACTGTGCAACCTTTAGAGCTGCTTTCCTTTGGGAGCTATCTCCAATTCCGCGCACTTGGTCTGCTCAGCTCCCATTTGAAATACAGGTTGCCATTAGCAATTACATCACAGCGTCTGGGAACTACAAGAAAGCAGATACGAAACCCCACCTACAGTGGTACGTAGGTCGCCGTGAAGCCTATCAGTCAGCACTGTGCCACCTTTGCAGTTGGTTTCCTATGGGAACTGTCTCCAATCCCGGGCACTTGGCATGCTCATCTCCTATTTGAAATACAGGCTGCCAGTAGAAGTTACGTCACTGCCTCTGGGAGCTACAAGAAAGCAGGTACGCAGAGCCCACCTACAGTGGTACGTAGGTCCCCGTGTAGCCTATCAGCAAGCACTGTTCCACTTTTGAGGCTTTTTTTCTTATGAGCTACCTCACATCCCACGCACTCACTAGTTTTCTTTGTAATATCCCCTTGTGTTTTTATAGTTGTTCCTCTTCAGTTTTTCCTAGTAAATTGTTTTCAACTTACGCGGGCTCTTTTACTTTTTTTTTTTATCTGAATCATGTATTTTCTGTGAGTTATACAGAAAAATCTGTATTTTTCAGAGTTTCTCTTCTGTGGAAAATGTATGGAAATTCTCATGCTACTGCACTGGATGGGATTGGCTTATGATATGATTTTGTCAGGGGTTATTAAGTTGGGTTGGAATGTGAACATGGCTTTTTTGTCTCTTCCACATTTTCTCCTAGAACTTAATAATGGGAGTCAATTTAGGGGAAAAACTGACATGTTTAATTCCTCCCACTATGTCACTCTACCCTCATATCTTCAAGGTGCTTCTAATGGATTCTAACAATAATACTTGGAATGTTCTAATTACTATGTTTGTATTATTTTCCTTTGTTTTCACCTCGGCTTGGATTGTAAAAATTGTGTTTTGGAGAACTGTGAGGTTGGGCAGCTATGTGAGGAGAGGCATACAGAATATGGGCAGGTGTCCAACGAGCTTTTTACCTGTAAAGATTTGGAGAACAAATGAACCCATTCCTAATTCATCTGTGCCAGAACCAGTTGCTGTTCCAACTCCAACAGCGGATGTTGCAGTCAACTCAGCTGTGCCAGAACCAGTTGCTGTTCTGACTCCAGCAGTGGATGTCCCTGTTGCAGCTGTGAACACTCACACCCAAACAACAGACTGTGTTGCTGTTACCACTGGGGACATTCATATCCAGACAGTAGACACTGTGTCTGTTACCACTGTGGACACTAATACCCAGATGGTGGATATTGTGTCTGTGTCCACTCAAACTCAGACTGCTGCTTCTGCTACAACTGTGGATGCTCAAACCCAGACTACTGCTGTTACAACTGTGGCTACTCAAACCCAGGCAAATGATACATTTGCTGTTGAATCAGAGTATCAATTTGTTCCAGTATCAGATGCTCCTGTAGAGAAAAAAGTAATACAGAAAAAAAACATTTTGCAGCACTAAGGATGAAGATGAACAAGGGATATCACAGAAGGAAGAAGAGTTGGAGCCAGAGAGCACCTGGGGAGGGTTGAGGCCGATCCCTCGGGTTCTGGAGTCGGGGATACAGAGGATCCGAGGCCCGATACACTCCAACCAAGAAGGAGATACTGGCAGCATATGAAGGAGTTCAAGCTGCATCAGAAGTGATTGACACAGAAACGCAATTCTTCTTAGCACCTCGACTGCCAGTGCTGGGCTGGATGTTCAACGGGAAGGCATTCCCTATGCATCATGTGTCATGAATCTACAAGAAAGCTGGTACGCAGACCACACGTACAGTGATACATAGATCCCTGTGTATCCTTTCATCAAGCACTGTGAAACCGTTGCAGCTGCTTTCTTTTGGAAGCTATCTTTAATCGCGGGAACTTGGCTTGCTCAGCCCCCTTTGAAAAAATACATGCTGCCCGTAGAAGTTACGCCACTGCATCTGGGAGCTACAAGAAAGCAGGTACACACAGAACACCTATAGTTGTATGTAGGTCCCGGTGTAGCATATTAGCCAGCACTGTGCCACCTTTGCAGCTGCTTTCCTGTGGGAGCTATCTCCAATCGCGCGCACTTAGCCTGCTCAGCTCCCATTGAATATACAGGCTGCATGCAGAAGTTACGCCTTGGAGTCTGAGAGCTACAAGAAAGAAGGTACCCAGACCCAACCTACATGGGAACGTTAGTCCCCGTGTAGTCTATCAACTACCACTTTGCTACCTTTGCAGCTACTGTTCTGTGGGAGCTATCTCCAATCCCATGAACTTGGTCTGGTCAACTCCCTTTGAAAATACAGACTGCCAGTAGAATTTACAACTCTGCGTCGTAGAGCTACAAAGGAGAGGTACGCAGATCACACCTAGAGTTGTACGTTGCTCCCCGTGCAGCATATCAGCCAGCACTGTTCCACCTTTGCAGCTCCTTTCTTGTGGGTGCTATGTCCAATCCCGCAGACTTGGTCTGCTCCGCTCTCATAGAAAATAGAGGCTACCGATGGAAGTTACGCCACTGCGTCTGGGAGGTACAAGAAAGCAGGTACGAAGAACCCATCTACAGTGGTACGTAGGTCCTCATCTAGCCTATCAGCGAGCACCGTGTTTCCTTTGCAGCTGCTTTCCTACGGGAGCTATCTCAAAACCCGCGCACTTGGCCTTCTCATCTCCCATTTGAAATACAGGCTGCCAGTAGAATTTACACCTCTACATTGTGGAGCCACAAAAAAGCAGGAACGAAGACCACACCTAAAGTTGTACGTAGGTCCCCGTGTAACCTAACCACTGTTTCAATTTTTGAAGCTGCTTTCCTGTGGGAGCTATCTCCCATCCCATGCACTTGACCTGCTCAGCTCCCATTGCAAAATACAGGCTGCTGGTAGAAGTTACACCTCTGTGTCAAGGAGCTACAAGAAAGCAGGTATGAAGATCCCATCTACAGTGGTACCATTTGGTCGGCAAAACTGTTGACGGATCCGCAAGCGCGAAAAACTTATCTACACAGGAATGTAGATAAGCAGACACTTCTTTATTATGCAGTGCTGGGAAAACACGGGGGGATAGATTCTACATATGTGCTTCGTTGTTAGCTACCATTTTCAGGGTTTTTATAGGGCTCAAACAGAAGAATCACATTTGCCAACACAAGTATTCATAAAATGTTCATCTATCAATTTAGCCCTTCACCTTGATTGGTTCCCAACACAATATTTCCGAAATCACAGTGATTGGTCAAAAAAAGATATCAATCCCTTTGTTTTAGTAACAACTAAGGTAACAGCCAAGGTAACCTTACAAATACATTTACCAGGGTCTCTTGGCTAAGGTAACAGGTCCCTATCAGGTGTGGTATGTAACTCTTGCAGTTTGATCCTTATGTGATTCAAATGAATACTTACTTAATCAATAGGTGTTTGAGTTATTTGCAAGTTCTTAGCTAATTGATAACTGTTACTATTTCTATAACTATTACTAAGTGATTAACAAGTGCTTAAAAAGTGCTTGCCTACTTATTGTTATAATAAGTGTGTTAACTAAAATAATTGTGTATCTGCAACACCCGTGTAGTCTATCAGCCAGCACTGTTCTAGATTTGCAGCTGCTTCCCTGTGGTAGTTATTTCCAATTCCACACACTTGGCCTACTCAGCTCCCATCGAAAATACAGGCTGTCGAAGGAAGTTATGCCTCTGCGTCTCGTAGCTACAAGAAAGCAGGTACGCCGAACACATCTACAGTGGTACATAGGTCGCCTATGTAGCCTATCTGCCAGAACACTCTCACCTCTGCAATTACTTTCCTTGTTGAGCTATCTCTTTCCCACTGACTTGGCCTTCTCAGCTTCCATTAAAAAATTAAGACTCCGCTCTCATAGAAAATAGAGGCTACCGATGGAAGTTACGCCACTGCGTCTAGGAAGTACAAGAAACAGGTATGCAGACCCCACCTACAGTGGTACGTAGGACCCAGTGTAGCCTATCAGACAGCACTGTGCCAACTTTGGAGCTGCTTTCCTGTTGGAGCTAATTTCCAATCCCACGCTCTTGACCTGCTCAGCTCCCACTGAAAATATAGGTTGCCGGTAAAAGTTTCTCTACTACCTCTGGGAGCTACAAGAAAGCAGCTATGCACATCCCACCTAGAGTGGTACGTAGGTCCCTGTTTAGTCTATCAGCCAGCATGTTGCACCCTTTGATGCTGCTTTATTCTTGGAGCTGTCTCAAATCCCACACACTTGGACTTTTCATCTCCCATTGAAAAAATACAGGATGTCTATAGAGTTGGGAGTAATGTTTTCAGTTTTAAATGCATGTAGAGGAGCAATAGGAACTAAAACTGCAAACATTGTGGGAGCCACAGGGAAAGACGAAAATTGGCCATTTTTGCAATCCTTAAATTAACAATTTGGCAATAAAGCGATAACATATGAATTTTTGTATGTTTCATAATGTCCCATACCCCTGATAGGGAGGGACTCGTTGTTTAAATTAATTGCACAAATTGTCCTTTAAAATGGAGACTTTGTGCTAAAAATACCTGAATCAAAGACAGGAGAAATATCGATGATAAAAGAAAAACCAAAGGTGCTAGAATTACCTCCAGAAGTGGAGAATGCAGCGATCCCAATGGTGTGGGAAACTGAGATTCCCGGAAAATCAAAATTGAAACAACCAGTAAAAATTGAAATAAAAGAAAAAGTAAAATTGGTCAGGGTGAGACAATACCCATTAAAACCTGAGGCAAAGCAAGGATTAAAAGTACTAATTGATAAATTTCTGAAATATCAAATTCTAGAAGAATGTGAGTCACAGTATAATACACCTATTTTACCAGTACGGAAACCGAATGGAGAGTGTAGGTTAGTTCAGGATTTAAGACCCATAATACAGATTGTGAAAGATATAAATCCATTTGTAGTAAATCCGTATACCTTACAGCTTTGAGAGAAAATTATGAGTGATTTACAGTACTTGATTTAAAAGATGCTTTCTTTTGTATCCCTTTGGAAAAGGAAAGTCGTAAACTATTTGCTTTTGAGATGGAAAGCATCCAAACAGGATGCAAGGTACAGTTAACATGGACGTGGCTATCCCAAGGATTCAAGAACAGCCCGACTATCTTTGGAAGATAACTTGAAAAAGAACTGGAAATCTGGACTAATGAAAAGACAGTGACACCGAGACCAGATCATTTGCTTCTCCAAGATGTGGATGACATCCTAATTGCCACAACAGAAAGATCAGCCTGCCTACAGGTAACCACTGAACTTTTAAACTTTTGGGGATTAAACAGGTACAAGGTATCAAAAGAAAAATTTCAAATAGCACGCAAAACAGTGATATATTTGGGCCTCGAAATTTCAAAAGAAGAACGGAGGCTGGGGACAAAGTGAAAGGAAATGATTTGTGCTATTCTGGAACCACACACTGTGAATGAGTTGCGGGCATCTTTGGGAATGACGGGATGGTGCAGGCTCTGGATCATGGATTATGCTCTTATGGCTATTATATGAAGCTCAAAATCTACCCCTTTTATATGGGGCAAAGAAAAGCAAGAAGCTTTCCTGAAGCTTAAAATAGGCTTGCCAGATCTAACCAAAGACTTTCAGTTATTTATTCATTAATGACTCTAGGAGTTCTGACGTAGGAACTAGGAAGCTGGAAGAGACCAGTGGGATATTTTTCCAAATAAATGGACTTGCTGAGCAATGGATGGCCTTCTTGCCTGCGAGCAGTAGCTGCAACTGTCACACTGATCCAAGAAGCAAGAAAGCTGACCTTGGGAAGGACTATTACAGTCTATGTCCCACATATGGTAACCACAGTCTTGGAGCACAAGGGGAGATGTTGGTTATCCCCGAGGCAAATGATGAAATACCAGGTAATTCTCACTGACCAGGATGATGTAGTGTTGAAAACAACGAACCTAAATCCTGCAGTGTTTCTGAGTACTTCACAGGAAGAGCAACAACTGGAAAACAATTGCGTTGCAACCATTGAACATACATATTCCAGCAGAGAGGACCTGAAGGATGATCCTCTTGAAAACCCTGAATGGGAACTGTTCACAGATGGCAATAGCTTCGTCGTGAATGGAACTTGCCACACTGGATATGCGGTAACAACTGAAAACACGGTAATAGAAGCAAATGCGTTGCACAGAAGACAGAACTGATTGCATTGACACGTGCTTTAGAATTAAGTAAAGGAAAGCGAGTTAGTATTTGGACTGATTCAAAATATGCTTTTGGAGTAGTCCATGTCCATGGCACTCTGTATAAAGAAAGAGGACTACTGTCCTCCCAGGGTTTAACTATCAAAAGGAAAACTTGCAACCGCTAGCGGCAGTGCAGGAACCAGTTCAAGTGGCAATCATGCACTGTAAAGCACATCAGACAGGGAACTCAAAGACAGTAAAATAGCACAACACACAGTCTCACAAATGGCAACCATCTCCACCAGAACAGTAGCGCTTCCTAAGGAGCCACCAAAATATTCAGGGGAGGATGAGAAATTAACTAAATTACTCAATGCAGAGAAAAATTCAGAAGGGTGGTGGAGAACAAGTACAGGTCAGGTAGTATTGCCTCCCTTGATCATGAGAAAGATTTTGCAAACAAAGCATAGGTAGTGTCACTTTGGTTCAGAAGCTATGATTCACCTTCTGAAAAGAAGTATAATATCAATACAAATGTTGGAAATGGCCAAATCAGTAACGGCGAAATGCGAAATGTGTTTAAAGAACAATCCAATAGTACAAAAAGGGTACAGATGGGCAAAATAAAAACGAGTGGGACGAGGAGATTATTGGCAAATTGATTTCACAGAATTACTTAAAATTAATGGATATCAATATGTGTTGGTTGGGATTGACACCTATTCAGGATGGCCAGAAGTCTTTTCCTTTCGCAGGAATCAAGCTAAGGAAACAGTTAAATGGCTCCTGCAAGAAATTATTCAAGGTTTGGAGTTCCATTTGGAATATCTTCAGACAGAGGACCACATTTCATGGCCCATGTGGTAATAGAGGTGACTAAAGTCTTAGGAATTTCCTGGGATTTACATGCCACTTGGAGACCGCAATCAAGTGGAAAACTGGAAAGAATGAATCAGACCCTAAAAAGACAAATTAAAAAAATTTGTAAGGAGGCTAAATTGAAATGGCCTCAGGCACTTCCACTCGTATTGCTATAAAATAAGAGTGAAACCTCAAAGTGGAATGTCAGTAAGTCCTTCTGAGATAATGTATGGAAATCCCTATGAGGTTCCTGAACTGTAGGCACAGACGTAGCTTGGACCAGCCAGCTTGAATAAAGATGGTAGGGATAAGTTAATGCAGCTGGCATGCTACTTCAGAAACAGGTGCTGCAAGTTAATCAATTGGGCCCTGGGTGATCTCATGGGCAGAAGCAGCATATAAGGAGGTAGCTAGCAAAGGAAGGGTGGCTTCGAGTCAACTCTGGTGGTTGTACTGTGTTGCCCCTGTACGTCTCTGCACGTGCATTACTTAGACCCTCTACGTCTTTGAGTGAATATTGCTTGCTCAACAACAACATTTGGTGACCCCGACGTGATTCGCTGATCCTCGACAGAAAAGCACTTGGATTCCTGCTGGAAAAGGCAAGTGATCTGAGTAAACTGATATAATGGGAAAAATGCTAAGCAAAGAGGAAAATCCTACTGACACCCTCCAGCATATCCTTGCGGAAAAAGGATTCAATTATGAAACAGAGCCTTTGCTAAGACTTGTAAGATGGGGACAGGAAGTAGGTCTCTTTGCTTCCCCCCAAGAAGTATATGAAAAAGGACACTGGGAAAACCTAGGGGACATGTTGAATAATGCTATCGGCTTGTGTAAATTGGTGTCATCCATTATACACCAGCTGGAAGATGAGCGTGCTGCCGCTGCTGCCATGAAAGCAGAAGCTGCTGCACCATCTGCGTTCCCTGTAGATGCTAAAAGATTCTTTGGAGGTGGTGACTTTATAGTACCATCGGCTCCACCTCTAGAAGAAAATACTAAGAGACTCTTCGGAGGGGATAATGTTGTAATACCCTCGGCTCCACCTCTGGAAGAGGAGAGCATGGATGTGAGCCCACCTCCCCCAGAACCCCCTAGAGCACCGTACCAGGAGCCGAATACGCCCATTGCTTCTCCTCCCCTCCCACCCACCCTTCACCATCCTGCCCCATCCCACCCTTCTGCTATACCTGAAGGAGTACCTAACAGAGAACAAAAGGTACGTTTTACAAATGATACTGTGGATATGCCGTTGCCCCTGAGCTCATCAATCCCTGAGTGTATTCCTCTGCCATCATCACCCCCAACTTCTAGTGAAGATCAACAAAGACAATTATTAAAGGAAGAGTTAATACAACACGGAGAAGATATGAAACACACTTTGGCCCAGTTGGAGGAACTGATAGAAAAACCAAAAGCAACAGCTAATCAACTGTTGGAACGAATTAATGAATTAACCAAAACAAAGATTAAAGTTTCATCCCCACAGGTTCTCAGAGACCCCTGGCCAGATGACTATGATCCGGCTAAGAAATGGAGAGGCCTCATACGTGATGCAGTAATCGAAGGCGAATTTATTCCACAAGCCTTTCCAGTAATAACAGAACAAAGAAAACGACAATGGGCACCTTTAGATTGGAAATTGGTAAGAGAAGGCCAGAAAGCAGTAATGCAATATGGCTTGTCCAACCCATACGTTCAAACGTTACTGGATCATATTTTCGCCAGTGGGTTAATGACTCCATTTGATTGCCGGAAGCTAGCAGAAACTTTCCTGAAGCCCACTCAGGTATTACTATAGGAGTCTGAATGGGAAAAAAGAGTTGATCTGACAGTGGTGGAAAACATGGACTTACAACAGGGAGATCCGCGGCGAGTCGTCACAGCAGACATGATGTTGGGTAAAGGACCGTTTGCTGACCCTCAGGTACAAGCCCGGCTGCATGAAGCTATCTTGCAGCAAACACAGACACTGGCACGTCAAGCATTTAAGATTGTTCCTGATATGGGGGTGCCAGTTCCCTCATATACAACTATTATACAAAAACCTAATGAGCCTTTCATGACCTTCTTAGACCGTCTCAGAGCAGCTCTGCATCGTATACCAAACATGTCGGCTGAAGTAAAGGCGGAAATAGGACTACACTTAGCAGTTGCTAACGCTAATCATGACTGCAAAAAGATCCTGCAGGCTCTCCCGCGGACAGCAACTTTGGTTGACATGATAGAAGCCTGCTCTAGGGTAGGATCGTCAGCACATTTAGCTGAAGCAATGGCAACAGCATTGAAACCTTTAGTTCAAGCCCACAAAGGAGATCGGAGGCCAAAGTGCTTTAACTGTGGAAAAATAGGACACGTGAAAAATCAATGTCGGTCCAGACCATTGGTATGGACAAACAGCTCCGCCAGGCCATCTGGGTCCAATGGCAAATTTCATGGTAATTGTTACAGATGTGGCAAGTTTGGCCATAGAGCCACTGAGTGCCTCTCTCGAGTGGCCAGACATACAATGCATAAGGGAAACGGGTTGACGAGCGCAAAAAGGGTGAGCGCGATGACACAAAAACGCCCTTCAACACCAAGAGCTGCCTGGATGGCCTCAGATCAGCCACTGCAGGAAGCGCAGGAGTGGATGTGGAAACAGCAGTAGATGTAACCATCCACAACACAGAGGTAACAATTATCTCCTCTAACGTTAATGGACCCCTTGGCTATGGATTAAGTGCTTTACTTTTAGGACGGTCATCGGCCTCTCGACAGGGTATTTTTGTGCTCCCTGGTGTAATTGATGCAGACTATGAAGGAAATATTGGAATAATGGTTAAAGTTTGGCAGCCACCAGTTCATATACCTAAAGGAACTAAAATAGCGCAATTAGTTCCTTTCAGAGCTAAAGTTCCTTTCGCAGGAAGTCATAAGTGTCGAGACGGTGGTTTTGGATCCACTGGAGTACCTGAGGTAAGACTGGCGGTGCCGCTTTCACAGGGAAAGCCCATTCAGACGGTTGTATTCCAACATCCAAATGGTGAACACATGGTTGGGTACAACACATTACTAGATACGGGAGCAGATGTTACTATTGTTCCATTATCCTATTGGCCAAAAAGCTGGCCTTTAGAGAATTTAGACACCCCTGTTGTTGGAGTAGGAGGAATACAGATGACAAAAATTAGCACAGACCTGATTTCGGTATGTATACAGGGCGAAGAGAATAGATGTGTGCAAATTAGGCCCTATGTAATGAATACTTCAGTTTGGCTTTTGGGTAGAGACGCCTTAAGCCAAATGGGCTTTCGTTTGTCAAATGAAAATTTTTAATGGCGGCCATTGATGGGTGACCAATCCTGAAGTTAACTTGGCTAACAGATAAACCAGTTTGGATTGATCAATGGCCGCTAAGCAAAGCTCGCCCACATTCATGAATTAGTAAATGAACAACTAGAGAAGGGTCGTATTAAGCCATCCACCAGTCCATGGAATACACCAATTTTTACTATCCCTAAAAAATCAGGGAAGTGGAGGCTGTTACATGATTTAAGAGCTGTTAATGCAGTGATGCAGGACATGGGTGCTTTACAGCCAGGATTACCCTCTCCTGCAATGCTTCCAAAAGAGTGGCCCCTGTTGGTGATTGACTTAAAGGACTGTTTTCACAATTCCCCTACATGAGGATGACAGTGAGAAGTTTGCCTTTACAGTACCATCGATTAACAAACAAGAGCCAGCAAAACGATATCAATGGACTGTTTTACCTCAGGGAATGAAGAACTCACCAACTATTTGTCAAACTTATGTTGCCTGGGCGCTGGCACCTCTGCGCAAAAAATACCCTCGTGTCTTATTTTACCATTATATGGATGATATCTTGATTGCAGGAAAAGATCTGAACCAGCATCGCATTCTACAAGAAGTGAACCGGCAGTTAAGCAACTCCGGGTTGGTGATCGCGCCAGAGAAGGTACAAATGCACGCCTCTTGGAAATATATAGGTAATATTATCACTGATGCGCGCATTTATCCTCAGAAGGTGGCAATTAAAACAGATATTGCTAACTTAACAGACGTTCAAAAGCTGATAGGTGATATCCAATGGGTACGAACCATATGTGGTATCACAAATGAGGATCTTGCGCCACTAATGCCTTTGTTAAAGGGCTCAGTAGAGGCTGATAGTGCGCGAAAACTGTCTCGGCAGCAAATACAAGCAATAGAAAAAATAGGAAGCAAGATAGTCAATAATTACAGTCATCGATATGATCCTGACTTGTCAATTAACATTGCTGTGATAAGTCAAAACCAGCATGTAATGGCAATCTTGATGCAATGGGATTCAGTAGCGAAAGACCCATTGAGGATCTTGGAGTGGATATTTTTGCCATATAATTTACAAAAAACAATTACCACGAGGCTTGAGGCAATTGCAAAAATAATAGTTAAGGCCAGGAAACGTCTGCTGGAAATAGCAGGGATTGAAGCAGACATCATTTTCGTTCCTCTCACAGATGAGTTCTTGAACTGGGCACTGCAACAATCTGATGAATTACAGTGGGCCTTATTGTCATATCCAGGAACTATAAATAATCATTATCCAGCCCATCAATTGTTTTCTGTTAAATTTCAAATGGAAGACCGGCTGTTGAGATCAGCAGTACCCGTTAAAGGCCTGACTGTTTTTACCGACGCCAGTAAGATCCAAGCCAAAGCAGGAGTGGTTTGGTGGGAAAATGGAAAATGGCAAAATCTAACTGTCCACTCCCCAGGCAGTTCAGTTCAACTGCTGGAACTGATGGCTGTAGTTAAAACTTTTGAGAAATGGTCAGACGTCCCATTAAACATCATCTCCGATTCCCTCTATGTGGTCAATGCCGTCACTTGATTAGAGAGAGCATTGTTGAAAGAAATCTCTAATCAGGATTTGTATAACTTATTCCTGCGGCTCTGGCATCAAATAAATGAACGTCAAACTGCTTATTATATTGGACATATTCAAAGCCATTCAGGCTTAAAAGATGGCCTATCAGTTGGCAATGAAATTGTTGACAAGATAGTGGCAGCTCCTTTATTGATATCTACGGGGCCAATAATTGACAAATTTTCTCAAGCCCGAAGATTGCACGATTTTTTTCATCAAAGTGCGAAAATGCTGGCGAAGCAGTTTGACCTGACCATATCGGACGCTCAGGGTATTGTTTCCACGTGCCCTGCATGCCAGAATCAAATCGGCCTAGGAGTAGGAGTCAGTCCCAGGGGTCTGGCACCATTAGGTATATGGCAATCAGATATCACTGTCTATGCTCCTTTTGGACGATTTAAACGTATACATGTTACTATTGATACTTATTCAGCCATGGTTTGGGCCACAGCCTTAACCAGTGACAGTTCTCGAGATGTCATAAGACATTGGAGGAGTTGCTTTGCTGTCCTTGGTGTTCCAAGAGAGATAAAAACCGATAATGGCTCGGGATACATAGCCAGTAAAACACGTAAGTTTCTAAACTTATGGGGTGTTAAACATACTACTGGAATCCCAGGAAATTCCACCGGTCAAGCCATTATTGAACGGACACATCAAACCTTAAAAGGCCTTCTAGAAAAACAAAAAACGGGGGAAGAGGGGGTGAGCCCTCAAGACAGACTAATGAAAGCCCTTTATACAATGAATCATCTCAGAATTGTGGCAAACCGGAATGAATCACCGGCATTAACACACTTTGCCCAAATGAGTCGGGATTTGGATTTTACTGACAAACCTAAAGTTTGGTATAAGAATCCCACTACTGGAGAGTGGCAAGGACCTGCAGATCTGTTAACGTGGGGAAGAGGCTATGCTTGTGTCATTACAGATCAAGGTCCCCGATGGATTCCGGCAAAATGGATCAAGCCACATCAACAGAAAGGACTTAACTGTAAGACCAATGGAAAAAACAATCTTGAGGAAAGAACCAAGTGATCCACCCTCAATCCATCACTCTATTAAAATGTAAACCCTCGCAACTGTGGCACCACTTAGGCTGCTGTAAATTCCTTCAGCTATAAAAGAATTAAAGAACTTAAGATGACCAACAGATGAAGAGATACTTCCATCTTATTGATAATGCTCACAGATCAGCATGCTAAAGGATCTGAAGAAAAGTCCAGAACTACATCAGGAAAAAAGAAATATCAGTGGAGCTACCAAGACCTCATCCCTTCCTGCCAGTGTGCGTCCCTCCTACCAACACATATCAGATTGTTTATTTTGACTTTATGGATTTCTGTATTGTATTGTTCAGCGATGTAGCTGTTATTGACCTTTTGTTGTAAACTCATGGCCATGGGTAAAAATATTTATGTTTTCTTCATGTACCTTTAATTTTGAAATGTGTTGCTAAAGGCTGGCTGGTTCAAAAAAGAAAAAGGGGGGAATTGTAGGCACAGACGTAGCTTGGACCAGCCAGCTTGAATAAAGATGGTAGGGATAAGTTAATGCAGCTGGCATGCTACTTCAGAAACAGGTGCTGCAAATTAATCAATTGGGCCCTGGGTGATCTCATGGGCAGAAGCAGCATATAAGGAGGTAGCTAGCAAAGGAAGGGTGGCTTCGAGTCAACTCTGGTGGTTGTACTGTGTTGCCCCTGTACGTCTCTGCACGTGCATTACTTAGACCCTCTACGTCTTTGAGTGAATATTGCTTGCTCAACAACAACACTGAACCAAATCCAAACATGCATGTGATGAGAAAACAAGATGTGTATAACTATTTGCTTCCTCTTGGAAAAACCCTGAACAGGCTCTGAAATGCAGTAGTGTAGAATCGACCTCTGACTTTTGAAAACTCCAGTACACAACATCCTGCCTAGAGATTGTCTACACAAAGACCTGGAACAAATAACCTCTGCAAGGAAGGTGGAAGGGACCATACCAGATGTTGCTGACCACCTTCACTTCAATCAAGGTTGCCTGGATCCATTACACTCGAGTGAAGAAATCACCATCAAGCCCATGGAAGTGGGCGAGTTGTAGAAGATCTTGAGAAATTGAAGTTAACTCTGAAACATAACTAAGTTTTTGTTTTTGTTGGTGTAGTGGGTCTGGGACGGTAGTGATTTTCCAAAGCAGCTCCTGCAGTGCTGTGCTTACTGTTGATATCAATATTATGACTACCGCTTGCACAACATCAGGGCTGTCCCTCCAGCATTCCTTCCCCCACCTTCACCAATAGCTGTGGGTGGGCATGATCTTGGGAGGGACTATGGCCAGGACAGCTGACCCAGGCTGACCAAGGAGATATTCCATACCATATGACGTCAGCTCAGTAATATAAACTGGGGGAGAGGAGCAGGAAGGGGAGGCGAGATTCATTTCTGGCCTTCCCAAAGCAACCGCTACGCGTACTGAAGCCCTGCTTCTCGGGAGGTGGCCGGACATCGCTGCTGATGGGAAGTAGAGAGTAACAGCTTATCTGCTTTTGCTTTGCTTCCCGCGCGCGCGGCTTTGCTGCTTATTTATTAAACTGCTTTTATCTCAACCCACGAGACTCCCATCTTATTTTCTCCCCTTCCCTGGCTTGCTGAGGAGGTGGGGGATAAAGCGGTGTGGTGGGCACCTGGCATCCAGCCAGGCTCAAACTACCACAGTTGGTTTTTCAGTCTATGGTGGTGGAAAAAATGGATCAAAATTTGATGGTCAAATCAATTTGTATTGAATGTTCAGACCCAGACTCCAGTCCAAACAGAAATAGAATCAGAACAGGTAGTTTCAATATCAGGAAATTAGGTAAGACATGAACACACACTGGATAGATAAAGTTTTTAAGAGACTGAACCTGGACCTAAAATCCTGGATAAAGTCACTGATTGAAACACTTCTGCTATTGATTATCATGTTTCTGGCAAACTATTTGGAATATCGTTGCATCAAAAGAGAAATAATACAAAGAACATGATGAAGCAATAGAATATTGACAGCATTGTAATGAGACAATGATTGGTTTAAAAGTGATCCACCACCATACCACAATCATGGTTTTGTTATGGAGAAAACATTAATACAAGAGTGAAAGTATTGGAATGTGATTATCAATACTTTCAAAGGGGGGAAATGTTGCAGATACACAATTATTTTAGTTAAAAACTAATCATCACAAAAAGTAGTCAAGCACTTGTTAATCACCTATTAATAGTTCAGTCAATTAGCTAAGCACTTGCAAATAACTGAAACACCTATTGATTAAGTAAGTATTCATTTGAATCACATAAGGATCAAACTGCAAGAGTTACATACCACACCTGAAGGGGACCTGTTACCTTAGCCAGGAGACCCTGGTGAAGGTATTTGTTAGGTTACCTTAGCTGTTACCTTAGCCTGAAGACCCTGGTAAATGTATTTGTTAGGTTACCTTGGCTGTTACCAATGTTGTTACTAAAACAAATAGACTGATATTTTTTTTTGACTAATCACTGTTATTTTGGAAATTTTGTGTTTGTTGGGAACCAATCAAGGTGAAGGGCTAAATTTATAGATGGATATTTTATGCATACTTGTGTTGGTAAATGTGATTCTCTGGTTTGAGCTGTATAAAAACCCTGAAAATGGTAACTAAAAATGAAACACAGGAGTTATCCCCTGTGTTTTCCCAGTGCTGCATAATAAAGTGTCTGCTTATCTGCATTCCTGTGTAGATAAGTTTGTCCAGATTGGGGATCCATCAACACCCGGGATTGGAGATAGCTCCCACAGGAAAGCAACTGAGAAGGTGGAACAGTGCTGGCTGATAGGCTACATGGGGACCTACGTACCACTGAAGGTCTGGTCTGTGTACCTGTTTCTCTTAGCTCCCAGACGCAGTGGCGTAACTTCTAACAGCAGCCTGTATTTTCAATGGGAGCTGAGTAGGCCAAGTTCCCGCGATTAAAGATAGCTTCCAAAAGAAAGCAGCTGCAACAGTGACACAGTGCTGGCTGATAGGCTACATAGGGACCTACGTACCACTGTAGGTGGGGTCTGCATACCTGTTTCTTGTAGCTCCCAGATGCAGTTGCATAACATCTTTCGGCAACCTGAATTTCAAACAGGAGCTGAGACAGCGGGGGATTGGAGATAGGTCCCACAGGAAACCAGATTAAAAGGTGACTGTACCGGGTCTGGGATAGTAGTAATTTTCCACAATAGCTCTTGCAGTGCTGTGCTTACGGCTGATAGCAATATTATTACTACTGCTAGCACAGCATCGGGGCTTTGCCTCCAGCATTCATTCCCCACCCTTCACCAATAGTTGTCGGTGAGCAAAATCTTGGGAGGGACCATGGCCAGAACAACTGACCGTCGTTTTGGAGCCGAGGATATCAAGGATCAGAAGCCCACTACATCCTAACTGAAAAAGATATACTAGCAGCCTATGAGAGACTTCAAGCTGCTTCAGAATTCATTGGCACAGAAGCTTACCGCCTGTTGGCACCACACCTATGTGCTACACTGGATGTTCAAAGGGAAAACCCCTTCTATGCATCATGCAACCAACTGGGCTGCTGCATTATGGCAAGACATTGCCGCTCGGATGGAAAACATGACTCTGAAAGTACGTCATGGAGATGCTCACGTGCCCAAAAGCCGTGCCACTTAAGAACAATGGAACAACCAACAGGTAGACAAAGCTGCCAAAATTGAAGTAGCTCAGGTAGACCTAGACTGGGAGCATAAAGGTGAGCTATTTATAGCTCGATGGACCCATGAAACATCAGGACATCTGGGAAGAGATGCAACATATAGATGGGCTCGTGATCGAGGGGTGGACTTGACCATGGAAGCCATTACACAGGTCACCCACGAATCTGAAACCTGTGCTGCAATCAAGCGAGCCACACGAATCAAGTCTCCCTGGAACAGAGGCCGATGGCTGGATTTTCAATATGGTGAGGCCTGGCAAATTGACTTTTTTGAACCGCTACCACGAACACACCAAGACAAGCGTTATATACTCACCATGGTGGAAGCAACTACCGATTGGTTGGAAACATACCCTGTAAACCATGCCACTGCCTGAAATACTGTCTTGGGTCTTGAAAGGCAAGTTATGTGGCGACACTTTACTCCAGAAGGAATTGAATCAGACAATGGGACTCATTTTTCAAAATAATCTCAAACTCCTGGGCAGAGAAACATGGCATTGAGTGGATATACCACATCCCCTATTGTGGGGAGTTTTGTAGAGACTTGACTAGAGAAAAGAGGACATGATAGAATACAGCTGGTTAGGCAGTGAGCACTAAGCGATAAGCTACTGGACTCCTGCTCAAGGCCGTGAGAGCAAGAGAGTGGTATGATAACAGGATGAGAAAATCAGGAGCCTGGTTTGGGTTGAGCAGCCACAAGCATCCGAAGTATGTTGAAATGGGGGGGGGGGGTTGTACGTAATTGGGAACCAATGATGAGCTTAGCTTTTGCAATATGTATGAGCCTGATTATTGTATCTATAAAAGAGCTGTATCTTTGCAAATAAAGTTGAGACTTGTTGCACTACAGGGTGGGTTTGTCTCCCGTCGTCTTCAGCAAATGGTGACCCCGATGCGATACACGAAGGACGTGATATACCGACTGGGCGCCACGGCGGAGCGACGAAGGGGTTCGGGTCCTATGCAGCAAGGACGGCAATAAGCGTGAAAATTGGGAACACGCCGTGCCCTGGGTGACCGTATAGACGAGCCCGGCCGATACGTGCCGCCGGACCTTGAAGGGCTGCAACAGCGCGCTGACAAATAGGTATGGAAAGGCAAGCGGCATATAATTTATTTACTGCATTCTTGCAGAAGCGGCAGATAAAGGGTATAGATCTGCAAAAAGACCTACCAGGGTTTTTAGCTTACGGGTTTGCTAAGGGAGTGTTTCAGAATCCACATACAGTGCATGAATTGAGCAAATGGCGTAAATTTGGGGATTTGTTGTGGGAAGCTACCCTGGAGGATGATGAGATAGCTGAAAAGTTAGGGAAGCTTTGGAAGATAGTGTATAATGATTTATTGCAACATCAGGCAGAAAAGAAGGCTGCTGAGCACGCATCAGCAGCACAAAGTAAGAATAAAAACTATGAGCATGACCGGTTCCAACCCACCCCTCTGGCTCCTACCGTTTCAAAAGTAGTTCTCCCCCCCCGCGTGTAGAAAATGACCCTGAAGGCACGGATGGGGTACGAGAACCATATGAGCCATCAGCCCCTCCTGGGGAACGAGAGTGCCGGCCTAAAGAGCCCCCGCCTCTCCCCCCGCCACTTAGTGAGCCTGTCCCTGGGGCAGAGAGTGAACTGGCGGAGGCACCGAGAGTAGCGCCGGGAGAAGCGCCGGGAGAGGGGTTGAGAGCAGCGCCGGGAGCGGCGCTGAGGCGGATGATACCGAGAAAAAAAGAAAAAGGTTCTTCTCTACACAAGAGTTTTTGCAAAGTCAGGGAGGCGAAGGGTCTTCGGAGCAGAGCCCCCGCGGGAGAGCTGCTTCCCATTCGAGCCCAACCCGCCGAGTTACCCCTGGGACGACTTGCAGGGGAATGCCGAGCGGGCAGAGTCGGGTGGGGGTGCAGCGCAGGATGATCAGAGGAGAGTGGGGGAGCGCGACCCCGTGTTAGACTGGGCACCATCGGGCACGCGGGGGAAGAAAAAGAAAACACGGGAGAGCGTAATACCGACTGCGGCGCCGGGGACGGCACGGAGTGAGCCAGACCCCCCCGCCCCTTCCATCCACAGCCGCCGCCGCGCAGCCGCTTCCCGCGCCCGGTCAGTGTCTCCGGAGCCCCCCCACACACACTGCGCCGAGACCGTCGGCCCCAGCCTTCACGGACCGCTGGGCTCATCCTTTCCATCCTCAATCTCTTGCCTCAACGAGTGTAAAAACTGTTGGTCGTGATGTTATGCCTTTTGCTGTAAATGTGATGATGAATGCTGGTTTTCTTACAGTGGAGGCTTTCTAAGGCGTTTTGGGTGTCGGGAATGGAACTTGGAAGAACAAAACATTTTGGCATTGAGAAGCTAAAAGGTGGTTTATGTTGATGCTTCAAATGATTGTAGTAAATGGTTTTAGACAATTTCAACAACCCAAGCAAAACATGTGGCTTACACTGGCCAAAGCAATCAATCAGTCTACAATATGTTTATCAATGGCCACTCCAGATAATCCTTTTTCTACCTGTTTGGTGGGAGTTCCATCAGATGTGGCACAATGGCCTGTACCAAATGCATTAAAAACAAATCCCTTAGTTAAGGGTAATGGCAAAGTTGACAGCTGGGATTTGATCATTTCATGGTTGCCAATAATAACAACAGAGCCACAGGAGTTAGAATTATTGGGATCTATAAAGATGGATTTTTGTGTCATGTTTAATTTTACCAGCAATACCAAAACATTTGGGACAGAATGTGGATCCCATCCTGGGCATGTATAAGAACACAACATCTTGGTGCAATTATACTTCACCAAAAAGATCCAGGTCTTGTGCCTGTACAGTTACCAAAGGGAATTTTTCTGATCTGTGGGGACCAGGCATAGCCTGGAATACCCTCGAGATTACAAAGGGGACCATGCAGTTTGGGACAACTGACGATCTTGATGCCTAATCACACAATGATTTAGAAACATCATTGTCCAAAACAATTTGTGCATGCATTTACTGGCGAATGTGATGACTATGTTACCTTTGGTCTCCCTCAACAATAATAGCAACTAGTATATTTGCTCCAGGTGTAGGAGTATCTGCTTTATTAACTCAGCTATGCAAATTAGGATACTGGCCTAGCAAACAAAGTAACCAAACCTCAATGACATTAGAAGACTTGATTAGTAATGTAAGTAGTATTAGCCATAAAACTTTGCAACATAGACCTGCTAGAGATTTTACCTTTAGCACAAGTATAATAACTTTCTTTGTCAGCTGTGCTTTTTTTTCAGTGTATGAGAAGAAGCTTACCAGGCATGAGTTGCTAAAACTAATGTGCAGATTGTCCTTGAGCTGCTCTCTACTGTGAGAAACGAAGATGCAAAAATACCTACGAGATAACAACTTGGAGCAAGGAGGAGGCTGAGGCAGCGTGTGAAACTGCAAGGCTTCTCGCAGAAAACTACAGCTGGCTTTTAGAGAAAGGACCAATTAGAAGTACTATAAACACGCTAGCTTTGCTGCTGATTATGGAGGTCTGATGCTTGTTAGTAAAATTTGAGTTATAGGCTGCCCGCAGGGGTCATGGACATACCAGCTATCCCCATGCATTGAGCCACGGTATCCCTCACACTAGTCTTAGGGAGGGGGAGAGCATGGGGTGTAGAAGATATGAGTATAATGGTCTACTGAGTCTCTCTTGCAGATTGATGTGTTTCTCGGAGTGCTTGCCGTGATGCAGATCAAGATGGAGTCGCTCAACTATTGGCAAGATTGAATAGTGAAGTGGAACACGACCAGCACCTGATCATATCTTCCTGCAATTGGCTCAGCTAGCATATGTGCTGGGCAGACACGTTATGTATCAACCCGTGCCACAGGATTCTGGAGTCATCAAGCATAGGGAACGGGAGATGTGGTAGGCGTCCGGAAGATCTCGGGTTGTAACGTGAGAGGTGAAAGGTACAGTAGAGGTGGGCACGGGATGGAGTGAGAGGAGGTGCTGGTGGTGGCAGGTGTGAGCACATGGTGTAAACAAGGGGTTGAAGTTTGGCAGATGGACGTCACTCGTGGCAGAGTTTGGAAGACTGAAATATGTGCATGTAACCATAGACACATGGAGCAAATTTATTTGGGCAACAGCACAGACAGGGGAGAGGGCCATACATGTGGAGCGTCATTTATATAGTTGTTTTGCAACAATGGGAATTCCTCAGAAAATAAAGACAGACAATGGACCGGCCTATATAAGCAGAAGCATAGAACAGTTTATGGGGCAATGGGGAGTTAAACATGTAGCAGGGATTCCCCATTCCCCCACAGGACAGGCCATAATAGAAAGAGCTAATGGGACTCTAAAAAGATATCTTGGTAAATATGGGGATGTTAAAGACCCACATATGAAATTGTTAAAGGCTTTATTTGTTATAAACCACCTGTGTGTGTTTGGGGAACAGAAGCTACCACCTGCAATAATACATCATAATCCAAAGGCACAAAAGGAGAGAAAGAAAGATGGGTTAAATATCGTGACCCTAAAACAGGGATATGGCAGCCTCCGGCCAAAGTATTATACTGGGGACGTGGGTATTTGTGTGTTGATTCTCATACAGGATCCATTTGGGTGCCAGCCAGGTGGACAAGAGCTGTCCTTGAAGCTGCAAAGATCAAATCATCTGATGAAAAAGGACAGGAAGAGACTGAAGAATAAATACACCCTCGTCTTGTGGTCATTGGAGGACTGGCTAACAATCAAAAGACTGAAGGTTATATAACAGAAATATAGCGATTTTTAATGAATAATAATGTAATGTTTTGTTATAACCATAGCTTCTAGTGTAACTATCATTGCTAACAGCTTGACACATTTTTAATCAGCCTAGAGATAATATTTGGATAACCTTTGCTAATCAAACTGGTCAATCATCTCTTTGTCTTAGTTTGGGAGGGGTTACTAATCCTTTTAAAACATGTTTGATAGGATTGCCCGTGTGGAATTTGGAGGAACTTTGTGGATTAATAGATAATAACACCTTGTGTAATAGAACGGGGCTAAGCACAATTAGGATGAGAAACATCAATGTAAGATAATTAAGTCCCTTAATACCACATTAGCCTCACCCCCTGAGGAAATAGACCTGTTTGGAAATGCCAATGCAAGCTTTGGTATTAATGGAACCGGGGGAAAATTGGGTAAGTTTTATGTCATGGGATATCCACGATTTTAACAGAAATTGAAAATATTGGGCCACCTTAGACTCTTCTTTGAAGCCAGAAATGGTATTTAAGCAATTGTATTCCAGCTGTAATGGCTCTAGTATCACATCACCGAAGAAATTACCCATGGTTATATTTTTAACCTGTGGAGAAAGGGCCTGGAATGGAATACCAGTAAATCCCCCAGGTGGACCCTGTTATTTGGGGAAACTCTCTTTATTCCACCCTTACTTAACCACGCTAATGCAGCTTGCTGACCATAATAACAGCTCTCGCAAAAACATAGTTATTATGAGTTTGATTGTGCTAATATTGGTCTCCCACGATTTTGGAGTGAACTGAAGCAAGTCATAGTTGCCACCCTTTTTGCCAGGAGCAGCAGCCAATAAGGCCATGAATTTGGCTAAACAGTTAGGATGTTGGATTAAGGACGAGGTCAATTAAACTTCAGAAATTATTGGTATGTTAACAGCTGATGTTCGAAGTGTAAATCATGCGGTGTTACAAAATAGAGCTGCCATAGGCTTTTATTATTAGCCCACGGACAATAGAAAGAACATTTGAGAGGATGTGGCAGGCTAATATCATTTTCCAAAAAGAAAACGGGGGAAATGTGGGTAGTTTTGTAGAGACTTGGCTAGAGAAAAGAGGACATGATAGAATACAGCTGGTTAGGCAGTGAGCACTAAGCGATAAGCTACTGGACTCCTGCTCAAGGCCGTGAGAGCAAGAGAGTGGTATGATAACAGGATGAGAAAATCAGGAGCCTGATTTGGGTTGAGCAGCCACAAGCATCCGAAGTATGTTGAAATGGGGGGGGGGGGGTTGTACGTAATTGGGAACCAATGATGAGCTTAGCTTTTGCAATATGTATGAGCCTGATTATTGTATCTATAAAAGAGCTGTATCTTTGCAAATAAAGTTGAGACTTGTTGCACTACAGGGTGGACTTGTCTCCCGTCGTCTTCAGCACCCTATCACCCACAAGCCTCTGGAAAGATTGAAAGATATAACGGATTACTAAAACCGTGTTGAGAGCAGTGGGCAGTGGGGCATGGATGCAGTGGGATAAAGATTTAGCAGAAGCCACTTGGCTGATTAAAAGCAGAGATTCAACTAACCATCCTGGTCTTGTCCAAACAAAACCACTACATACTGTGGGATGAGATAAGAAAGTTGTTTGCTTGTTTAATGCAAGATGCAAGAGGGAATACAAGAATGATGTTTGTCTGTTGAAGAGTGGGGCTACTGGTTAATGAGAGTATATAAGAATGTATATGGGTTTTTTGAGATGGTTTGTCCGAGCATGACATAAATGGTATGGAATAAAAGGTGGAGATTTTAGTGGGTCTAGGATGGTAGTGACTTTCCACAGCAGCTCCTGCAGTGCTGTGCTTATTGTTGATATCAATATTATGACTACTGCTCGCCCAGCATCAGGGCTGTCCCTCCAGCATTCCTTCCCCCACCTTCACTAATAATTGTGAGAGAGCACAATCTTGGGAGGGATCACGGCCAGAACAGCTGACCCAGGATGACCAAGGAGATATTCCATACCATATGACATCAGCTCAGTAATATAAAGTGGTAGAGAAAGAAAGGGGAGGCAAGATTCATTCCTCGCCTTCCAAAAGTAACCGCTGTGTGTACTGAAGCCCTGATTCTCGGGAGGTGGCCGGACATCGCTGCAGATGGGAAGTAGAGAGTAACAGCTTTATATGCTTTTGCTTTGCTTCCCGCGTGCGCAGCTTTGCTGTTTTTTTATTAAACTACTTTTATCTAAACCTACAAGACTCCCATTATATTTTCTCCCCTTCCCTGGTTTTCTAGGGAGGTGGGGGATATTGCGGTGTAGTGGGCACCTAGCATCCAGCTAGGGTCAAACAACCACAGTGACAAAGTGCTGGCTGCTGTGCTGGTGGATTGGACAGAGCTCCCACAGGAAAGCAGTTGAAAAGGTGACACAGTGTTGGCTGTTAGGCTACACGGGGACCTACGTATCAATGTCAGTGGGGTCTGCATACCTGATTTATTGTTGCTCACACACACTTTGATGTAATTTCTACCGGTAGCCTGTATTTTTCAAAGCAGGAGCTGAGAAGGCCAAGTGTGCGGGACTGGAGATTTCTTCCTTAGTAAAGCAACTGCAACAGTAGAACAGTGCTGGCTGATAGGCTACACAGGGTCCTTCGTACCAATGTAGATGTGGTCTGCATATCTGCTTTCTTGTAGCTCTCAGACGCAGTGGCGTAACTTCTACAGCAGTCTGTATTTTCCATGGGAGCTGAGAAGGCTTAGTATGCAGGAATGGAGATAGCTCCCACGGGAAAGCAGCTAAAAAGGTTGCACAGTGCTGGCTAATAGGTCACACGGGGACCAACATACCACTGTAGGTGGGATATGTTTACCTGCTTTCTTGTAGCTCCCAGACGCAGTGGCGTTACTTCTACCGGCAGCCTGTATTTTCAATGGGAGCTGAGCAGGCCAATGACGCTGAATTCGAGAGCTCCCACAGGAAAACAGCTGTCAAGGTGGCACATTACTGGCTGTTAGGCTATACGGGGACCTACGTACTAATGTAGATGGGGTCTGTGTACCTGCTTTCTTGTAGCTCCCAGAGGCAGTGGCATAATTTCTACACCAATGCACGCAGCCTGGGGAATAAGCAGGAGGAACTTGAGATGTGGGTGCGGATGCAGGGCATCGACCTCATTGCAGTCACAGAGACATGGTGGGACAGCTGTCGTGACTGGAGCACAGCATGGAGGGTTATGTATTGTTCAGGAAAGACAGACTGACAATGCGTGGAGGTGGAGTTGTTCTGTATGTGAGAGAGCAATTAATGTGTACTGAACTGTGCCTGGGTGGGGCTGAGACGAAAGTAGAGTGCTTATGGGTAAAAATTAATGGCCAGGGCAAGGCAGGTGATATTGTTGTAGGAGTCCACTACAGGCAACCCGATCAGGATGTGGATGTGGATGAGGCCATCTACAAACAGCTGAGAGCTGCCTCACGATCACAGTCCCTGGTCCTCATAGGAAACTTCAACCACCCTGATATTTGCTGGGATAGCCACACAGGCAAGCATGTGCAGTCCAGGAGGTTCCTAAAAATTTTTGACGACAACTTCCTGTCCCAGATGATCAAGGAAACAACAAGGAGGGGTGTACTGCTGGACCTGGTACTGACAAATAGAGAGGGCCTAGTTGGAGATGTGAAGGTTGGAGGCAACCTTGGCTGCAGTGACCATGAGATGGTAGAGTTCAAGATCCTGTGTGGAAGGGGCAGAACACAAAGCAGGACCATGACCCTGGATTTCAGGCGAGTTGACTTTGGTCTCTTCAAAGATCTACTTGGACGAATCTCATGGGATATGATTCTAGATGGTAGAAGTGTCAATGAGAGCTGGTCAATCTTCAGGCACCACTTCCTCCAAACTCAGGATCAGTGTGTCCCAATGCGCAAGAAAGGAGGAAAAGGAGGTAGGAGGCCTCCATGGAAGAGCAAGGATCTGCTGGGACAACTCAGGCAGAAAGCAGCCATCTATGAGAGGTGGAAACAAGGGCTGGCTTCTTGGGAAGAGTATAGGAACATTGCCAGGGCATGCAGGGGTGCAACTAGGAAGACTAGAGCCCTTCTAGAATTAAATTTAGCCAGGGATGTTATGGACACCAATAAGGCATTTTTTAAGTACATCAGCAGCAGAAAGATAGTGAGGGGTAATGTCAGCCCGCTGCTAAATGCTGCGGGTGCCCAGGTGTCTGAGGATGCAGAGAAGGCTGAAGTACTGAATGCCTTCTTTGCTTCTGTCTTTACTGCCGAGACTGACCTTTGGGAAGCCATGTCCGGCAAGGATAACATGATGGTCGCGACAGCAGAGGACTTGCCCTGGGTGGAAGAGGAAGAGGTTACAGACTTGTTGGCCAAGCTTAAGGCTCATAAGTCCTGATAGGGTGCATCCTAGAGTGCTGAGAGCTGTCCAATGTGATTGCTAAGACTCTCTCCATCATTTTTGAACAATCATGGAGGACAGGTGAGGTGCCTGAGGACTGGAGAAAGGCCGATGTCACGCCAGTCTTCAAAAAGGACAGGAAGGACGACCCAGGAAACTACAGGCCGGTAAGCCTCACCTCCATCCCTGGAAAAGTGATGGAACAACTCATCCTGAATGTTATCACTGAACATATGAAGGATAAGATGGTTATCAGGGGGAGTCAACATGGCTTCACCAAGGGGAAATCCTTTTTGACTAACCTGATATCCTTCTAAGAGTGCATAACCAGCTGGCTAGATGAGGGGAGAGCAGCCGATGTCATCTACCTTGACTTCAGCAAGGCTTTTGACACTGTCTCCCACAACATCCTCATCAGAAAGCTCAGGCAGTGTGACTTGGATGAGTGGACAGTGAGGTGGATCGAGAGCTGGCTGAATGACGGACCCAGAGGGTGGTGATCACTGGCACGGAGTCGAGTTGGAGGCCTGTGGCCAGTGGAGTTCCACAGGGATCGATTCTGGGACCAGTCTTGTTAAACATCTTCATCAATGAGGGGACAGATTGTACCCTCAGCACCAGTACAGACTGGGGGTCGATATACTGAAAAGCAGCTCTGCAGAGAGACACTTGGGAGTCCTGATTGATAATGAACTAAATATGAGCCAGCAATGTGCCCTTGTGGCAAAGAAGGCCAACGACATTCTGGGATGCATCAAGAAGAGTGTGGCCAGCAGGTTGAGGGAGGTTCTTCTACCCCTCTACTCTGCCCTGGTGAAGTCTCAATTGGAGTACTGTGTCCAGTTCTGGGCTCCTCAGCTCAAGGACAGTGAACTGCTGGAGAGAGTCCAGCGCAGGGTCACCAAGATGATCAAAGGTCTTGAACATCTGTCATACGAGGAAAGACTGCTGGAAGTGGGGCTGTTTAGTCTGGAGAAGCAGAGATTGAGGGGTGATCTCATTAACATTTATAAATATGTAAGAGGTAGATGTCAGGAGGCTGGGACATCCCTCTTTTCTATAGTAGATATTAAAAGGACAAGGGATAATGGGATGAAACTGGAATAAAAAAAAATTCCACTTAAACATAAGAAAAAACTATTATTACCATGAGAGTGACGGAGCAGTGGAACAGGCTGCCCAGGGGGGTTTTTTAGTCTCCTTCCTTGGAGGTCTTCAAGACGCATATAGACATGTTCCTATGCAACCTGATCAAGGTGAACCTGCTTCTGCAGAGGAATTGGGCTAGATGATCTCTAAAGGACCTACGTACCACTGTAGGTGGGGTCTGCGTAACTGCTTTCTTCTAGCTCTCAGACTCAGTGAAGTAACATGCACCGGCAGACTGTATTTCAAATAGGAGATGAGCAGGCCAAGGATGACATAACTACATCCAGTATTTTCAAAGAGAGCTGAGCAGGCCAAATGAGCGTGATTGGAGATAGCTCCGACAGGAAAGCAGCTGCAAAGGTGGAGCAGTTCTAGCTTATAGGCTACACAGGGACCTATGTAGCTGGGGTCTGCATACCTGCTTTCTTTTAGTTCCCAGACGCAGTGGTTTAACTTCCACTGGCAGCCTTTATTTTCAATGGGAGCAGAGCAGGCAAAGTGCGTGGGATTGGAGACAGCTCCCAGAGGAAAGGAGCTGCAAATGTGACACAGTGTTGGCTGATAGGCTACACGCGGACCTATGTACCAGTGTAGGTAGGGTCTTGTTGCCGCCACCGGCAACATCACCAGGCCGCCCGCACGGATTACTCAGCCCCCGCACCACCCCCCGTCTTTGCACCAGACTTAGTCTTCTAGCTCTCATTTCTGCCACTCCTCCACGTAGATCAGTCATCTTCGGTGGCCAATGAGGCAGCTGACTTTTCCCCTTTCTCTCACCTCCATTTCCGTCAGGCGCCAACGTTGACGGATCGTGGGGTCGCTGACTTTTCTCTTTTCTCGGTATCACCCACCTCAGCACTGCTCCCGGCACTACTCCCGGCACCTCTCCCGGCGCCTCTCCCGGCGCTGCTCTCAGCACTACTCTTGGTGCCACTCCCTATGCTATTCTCGGCGCTATTCTCGGTGCTTCTCCCTGCGCTTCTCCCGGCGCTTCTCCCGGCACTGCTCTCGGCACTACTCTCAGCCCCTCTCCCGGCACTTCTCCCGGCGCTACTCTCGACGCCGCTCCCAGCACAGTGGGTATTACACTCTGCTGCTTTTTCTTATTCTTTGTTTCCCCTCGTATGCCTACTGGCACCCAGTCTAACACAGGGTCGTGCTTTTCTACTCTTTTCTGATCCTCCAGCATCATATTTCCATCTGACTCTGCCCGCTCGGCATTCCCCGTCTGCTCGACATTCTCCATCTGCTCTCCCAGATTCTCTATCTCCACGCTCGTCCAAGTCTCCTGAACTCTCTATGAACTCACTATGAACTCTCTCCTCTGTCCGCGCTCTCCGCTCCTTCCCCCGGAGAGCTTCCTGCACCGATAACCGAAACTGTTTTTTCTCTGCTGTTTTTATCAGAACCCTTTTAATATTTCCCCACATATCAAAAAGCTGACCCATTTCCATGGCCCCCTCTACGAAAGCCTGATACAACTCCCTGTCCATCACCATCCACTTCTGCGCATTTAATAATTCTATGGGTGCCGATATCACACCTCGCCCCTGCAACCATGTGATGCAAACAACTGTAGGAATGTACTGAATCTGTTCACCCACCTCAGACGCCATCGTCTTAAGTCCCTCAATCATTTGCTCCAACTGCGCCATGGCTACGAATGTCTTGCGTTCTGCTGATCACATCGGGGTGACTGATCGGTTCTGCTGATCACATCGTTCTGCTGATCACCGCCACCGACAATGCCACCAGGCCGTCTGCACGGATTACTCAGCCCCCCCGCTGAGGGGACAAGGATCACCACAAACTCAGCATTGATGATACTTTATTCCAACCCCTTGTTTACAACATGTGCTTATATCTGCTACCACCAGCACCTCCTCTTACTCCACCCCGTGCCCACCTCTTCTGTACCTTCCACCTCTGATGTTACAACCTGACATCTTCCGGACGCCTACCATAGGGTCTGTGTACCTGCTTTCTTGTAGCTCCCAGGCGCAGTGGCGTAACGTCTACCAGCAGCCTGTATTTTCAATGGCAGCTGAGTAGACAAACTGCATTGGATTGGAGATAGCTCCAACAGGAAAGTAGCTGCTAAGGGTGCACAGTGCTGACTTAGAGGCTACACAGGAACCTATGTACCACTGTTGGTGGGATCTACGTATCTTTCTTCTTGTAACTCCACGAGGCAGAACTGTAATTTCTACCGGCAGCCTGTATTTTCAATGGGAGCTGAGCAAGTCAAGAGCGTGGGAATGAGATAGCTCAACCAGGAAAGCAGCTGCAAAGATGGCACAGTGCTGGCTGATAGCCTACAAGGGGACCTACGTAGCACTGTAGGTGGAGTTTGCATACGTGCTTTCTTGTAGCTCCAAGAGGCAGTGGTTTAATATCTAATGGAAGTCTATATTTTTTACATGGGAGCTAAACAGATGAAGTGCACGGGACGGGAGATAGCTCCCACAGGGAAGCAGCTGCAAAGGTGGCACAGTGCTGGCTGATAGGCTACAAGGGGGCATATGTACCACTGTAGTTTGAGTCTGCGTACCTATTTCTTGTAGCTCCCAGAAGCAGTGGCGTAACTTTTACTGGCAGCCTCTATTTTCCGAGGGATCTGAGCAAGACAAGTGGGCGGGATTAGAGATAGCTCCTACAGGAAAGCAGCTGCAAAGGTGGAATGGTGCTGGCATATAGACTACACGGGGATCTATGTATCACTGTAGGTGGGGTCTGCGTACCTGCTTTCTTGTAGCTCCCAGACGCCTTGATGTAACTTTTACCCTCAGCCTATATTTCAAATAGGAGCTGAGCAGGCCAAGTGCGAGGGATTGGAGATAGCTCTCACAGAAAAGCAGCTGTAAAATGGCACAGTGCGGACTGATATTCTACATGAGGAGCTACGTACCACTGTAGCTGGGGTCTGCGTACTTACTTTCTTGTAGCTCCTAGAAGCAGTTCAGTAACTTCCACCGACAGTCGGTATTTTCTCAATGGGAGCTTTGCAGACAAAATGGGCAGGATTGTAGATAGCTCCTAAAGGAAAACAGTTGCAAAGTTAAAACTGTGCTGGTTGTTAGGCTAGACGGGGACCTATGTACCAATGTAGTTGGGGTCTGCGCACCTACTTTCTTGTAGATCCTAGACACTGTAGCCTAATTTCTACTGGCAGGCTTTATTTTTTCAATGGGAACTGACCAGACCAAGTGCGAGGGATTGGAGATAGCTCCAGCAGGAAAGCAGCTGCAAAGATGACACAGTGCTAGCTGATAGGCTAAAAGGGGACCTACGTATCAATGTAGGTTGAGTCTACGTATTTGCTTTCTTTTAGGTACCAGAGGAAGTGACGTAACTTCTAACGGCAGCCTGTATTTCCAATGGGAACAGAGCAGGCCATGTGAAAGGGATTGGAGATAGCTCACACAGGAAAGCAGCTGCAAAGGTGACACAAGTTTTACTGATAGACTACACAGGGGACCTATGGATCACTGTAAGTGGGGTCTGTGTATCTGCTTTCTTGTAGCTCTCAGAGGCAGTTGCGTAACATCCACCAGCAGACTGTATTTCAAATGGGAGCTAAGCAGGCCAAGTGCGAGGTATCGGAGATATCTCCCGCAGGAAAGGAGTTGCAAAGGTGGCATAGTGCTGGCTGATAGGCTACACGGAGATCTATGTAGCACTGTAGGTGGGGTCTGCGTACTTGCTTTATTGTAGCTCCCACGGTGACGTAACTTCTAACAGCAACCGGTATTTTGAATTGGAGCTGAGCAGGTCAAGTGCGCGGGATTGTACATAGCTCTCACAGGAAAGAAGCTGGAATGGTGACACAGTGCTTGCTGATAGACTACACAGGGTCCTACGTACCACTGTAGGTGGGGTCTACGTATCTGCTGTCTTGTAACTCCTAGAGGCAGTTCAGTAACTTCTACCAGCAGGCTGTATTGAAAATGAGGCCAATTGCATGGGATTGGAGATAGCTCCCACAGAAAAGCAGCAGAAATCTTTGCACAGTGTTGGCTGATAGGCTACACGGGGACGAACGTACCACTGTAGATGGGGTCTGTGTACCTGCTTTCTTGTAGCTCCAGGACGCAGTGGCATAACTTCTACCGGCAGCCTGTATTTTTACTTGGAGCTGACCAAGCCAAGTGTTAGGGATTGGAGACAGCTCCCACATGAAAGCAGCTGCAAAAGTGACACAGTCCATGCTGTAAGGCTACATAAGGACAAATGTACTACTGTAGGTAAGTGGTGTTGGGGTACCTGCTTTCCTTTAGCTCCCCGACGCCGTGATGTAACTTCTACCGGCAGCCTGTATTTCAAATAGGAGTTGAGCAGGCCGAGTTTGCCGGATTGAAGAAAACTCCCACAGGAATCAACTGTAAAGGTGGCACAGTGCTGGCTGATACGCTACACGGGGACCTACGTACCACTGTAGATGGGCTCTGTGTACCTGCTTTCTTGTAGCTCCCAGAGGCAGTGATGTAACTTGTAACGACAGCCTATATTTTGAATGGACGCTGAGCAGGCCAAGTCCAAGGGATTGGCGATATCTCCCGCAAGAAGGCCGTTGCAAAATTGGCATAGTTCTGGCTGATAGGCTACACGGAGATCTACGTAGCACTGTAGGTGGAGTCTGCGTACTTGCTTTATTGTAACTCCCAGAGACAGTGGCGTAACTTCTAACGGCAGCCTGTATTCTCAATGGGAGCTGGGCAGGCAAAGTGCGTGGAATTAGAGATAGCTCCCAGAGGAAAGCAGCGGAAAGTTTGCACAGTGCTGGCTGATAGGCTACACGGGGACTTACGTATCACTGTAGGTGGGTTCTGCGTTCCTGCTTTCATGTAGCTCCATGACGCAGAGGTGTAACTTCTACCAGTAGCCTGTATTTTCAATAGGAGCTGAGGAGGCCAAGTGTAACTTCTACTGAGTCTTTGTTTAAAATGGGAGCTTAGCAGGCCAAGTGCATGGGATTGGAGATAGCTCCCACAGGAAAGCAGTTGCAAAGGTGGCACAGTGTTTGCTGATAGGCTGTTTAAGTTTGAGTCAGGATAGAGTTAATTCCCGTGAGGAACCAGGAAAGGGTATATCCTGAACAGCTGACCCAGGCTGGCCAACAGGTATTCCATACCATCTTAACGTCATTCCCAGTATATAGGTAGAGTCCAGCCGGAAGAAGGTCTCTTCCAGGGTCATGAGCTCTCGGTCGCCAGTCCGGAGCTGTCGCATAGGTCGGGTCCCAGGTGGTAAGAACCTGCATCACTCACCAGTTTTCTTTGTAATATACCCTTGTGTTTTTCATAGTTGTTCCTCAGCAATTTTCCCTAGTAAATTGTTCTTATTTCAGCTTACATGGGCTCTTTTACTTTTTTTCTCCCTCTCCGATCCCCTCCGCATTTTTCCCCATTTTGTCCGGCTGGGCAAAACCACGACATTAATTGGCGCCCAACGTGGGGCCTGCGAGATTGAAATAGAACAGAGTGGGTTTGAACAAACTCCTTGTGTACATTCCTGAAACTAACTGATTGCTGAGCACAATGTTGGTTGATATGCTCGTATGGTGGTATTACATGTCCTCTTACCTGCATCACGTATGTCCTGTGATAGTGTTTCTCGTCTGTGGAAAATGTATGAAAATTCTCATGCTACTGCACTGGATGGGATTGGCTTATGATATGATTTTGTCAGGGTTTATTAAGTTGGGTTGGAATGTGGACATGGCTTTTTTGTCTCTTCCACATTTTCTCCTAGAACTTAATAATGGCACTTGATTTATGGGAAAAACTGTCAGTTTAATTCCTCCCACTATATCACTTACCCTCATTTCTTCAAGGTGCTTCTTATGGATTCTAACAATAATACTTGGAATGTTCTAATTACCATGTTTGTATTATTTTCCCTTGTTTTCACCTCGGCTTGGATTGTAAAAATTGTTTTTTGAAGAACTGTGAGGTTGGGTAGCTATGTGAGGAGAGGAATACAGAATATGGGCAGGTGTCCAAGGAGCTTTTTACCTGTAAAGATTTGGAGAACACATGAACCCATTCCTAATTCATCTGTGCCAGAACCAGTTGTTGTTCTGACTCTAGCAGTGGATGTCCCTGTTGCAGCTGTGAACACGCACACCCAAACAGCAGACTACGTTGCCGTTACCACTGTGGACTTTCATATCCAGAAAGTAGACACTGTTGCTGTTACCCCTCTGGACACTCATACCCCGACAGTGGATATTGTTGATGTGTCCACTCAAACAGTTGTCCAACGAGCTTTTTACCTGTAACAATTTGGAGTACACACGAACCCATTCCTAATTCATCTGTGCCAGAACCAGTTGCTGTTCCGACTCCAGCAGTGGATGTTGCAGTCAACTCAGCTGTGCATGATGCAGCTGCTGTTCTGACTCCAGGAGTGGACGTCCCTGTTGCACCTGTGGACACTCATACCCAGACGGTGGATATTGTTGCTATGTCAACTAAAACTCTGAATGCTGCTGCTACAACTGTGGATGCTCAAACCCAGACTGTTGCTGTTACAACTTTGGCCACTCAAACTGATGCAACTGATACAATTGCTGTTGAATCAGAGTGTAAATTTTTGCCAGTATCAGTTGCTCCTGTACAGAAAAAGAAATAAAAAAAAAATAGTTCACAGCAGCAAGGAAGAAGATGAACAAGGGATATAACAGAGGGAAGAAGAGTTGGAGCCAGAGATGATCAGACGGTCCTTGTCCCTGAGTGAACTGTGAGACGTGCGGAAAGATTACAGGCGTCACCCAGGTGAGCACATTATCACCTGGATGCTCCAATGCTGGGAAAATGGAGCCCACAGTTTGGACTTAGAGGGCAAGGAAGCCAGGCAATTGGACTCCTTCTCCCGGGACGGGGGCATTGATAAGGCTATGGGAAGACCGTCACAAACCCTCAGCCTCTGGAAACAACTTCTTTTGGGTGCGAAGGAAAGATACCCCTCCAAGGAAGATGTTACAAGCCCCCCAAGCAAGTGGACCACCATGGAGAAAGGCATTCAGTATTTGAGGGAGTTAGCTGTGCTGGAGATTATGTATAATGATTATGTGCCCACAGACCCAGATGAAGTTCAATGCACATGAGTTATGTGTTACGAGTTCCCACGAAGTGCACCACCAAACAATGCCAGTACATTGGCAGCTGTCTCCTGGAAAGAAGATGAGGCAAACAGTGGAACAACTAGCTGCTCAACTTCGACAATATGAAGAAAATGTGTCTTGTCCCCTACAGGCTGTTGTTTCAGCTGTAGAAAAAATGTCACGGAAGACTGACCAATTTGTGTCTCGCTCTCCATCTGCCAGTACTCCAGCTGTTAAGAATAAGCGTCCCCGTGCTCAAGAGCAGGAACGTAAAGAGTATACAGGCCAGGATGTTTCACTGTCCCATCCACAAGACCAAGGAATGAATATGAACAAGTGGGATAGGCCATCTACCCCATCAACTCCAAGATCACCCACTCCAAAAGCACAGGCACAGGAGTTGCGGAAAGGAAGGGTTACAAGAAGTAACTCTCCTTGGAGGAATGCCACTCCAGTTTCAAGTGAGCAACCCCCTAGACAAGATAGGAAGGTTGATTTCAATTCTGATTCCCTCGAGGGGACCTCTGGTGTTTCCTGGGAAACAGTAAATGATGACTGCGATGACCAGTATTAGGGGGGCCCTGCCTCCAGTCAGGTGGAGGAAAGGGATAATCGAGTTTATTGGACTGTGTGGATTCGTTGGCCTGGCACATCAGATCCAAAAGAATACAAGGCTTTAGTAGACACCGATGCACAATGTACTATGATGCCAACAAAATTTAAAGGGACAGAATCCATTTGTATTTCTGGAGTGACAGGGGGATCTCAACAGCTATCTGTATTAGAAGCTGAAGTGAGTCTGACTGGCACAAATTGGCACAAGCATCCCATTGCAATAGGACCCAAAGCTCCATGCATCTTAGGCATTGATTATCTTAAGAGAGGGTATTTTAAGGACCCAAGAGGATACAGGTAGGCCTTTGGTGTGGCTGCAGTGGAGGCAGAAGAGATTGAACAATTATCCAGCATGCCTGGCCTTTCAGAGGATCCTTCTGTTGTGGGGCTGCTGAAGGTTGAGGAGCAACAGGTATGAATTGCAACCACAACAGTGCACCGTCGGCAATACTGCACCAACAGAGACTCTGTGATTCCCATTCATAAGTTGATTCACCAATTGGAGAGCCAAGGGGTTACCAGCAAAACTCACTCACCCTTTAACACCCCTTTATGGCCGGTACAAAAGTCTACTGGAGAGTGGAGACTGACAGTAGACTATCGTGGCCTGAATGAAGTCACGCCACCACTGAGCGCGACTGTGCCAGACATGTTGGAACTCCAATACGAATTGGAGTCCAAGGCAGCCAAATGGTATGCCACCATTGATATTGCCAATGCATTCTTCTCAATCCCTTTAGCAGAAGAGTACAGGCCTCAGTTTGCATTCACTTGGAGAGGGGTGCAGTATGCTTGGAATCGACTGCCCCAGGGGTGGAAACACAGCCCCACCATTTGCCATGGACTGATCCAGGCCACACTGGAGGAGGGTGAGGCCCCAGAACATCTGCAATACATTGATGATATTGTGCTGTGGGGTGACTCAGCAGTGGAAGTCCTTGGTAAAGGAAAGAAAATAATTCAAATTCTTCTAAAGGCTGGCTTTGCCATTAAATGCAGGAAAGTCAAAGGACCTGAACAGGAGATGCAGTTTTTAGGAGTAAAATGGCAGGATGTCATATTCCAATAGAGGTGATAAAGAAGATTGCATCCATGTCTCCACCAACTAACTAAAAAGAAACACAAGCTTTCTTAGGTTTTGTGGGTTTTTGGAGAACGCATATTCTAAATTCCAGTATGATTGTTAGCCCCCTCTACCATGTGACACGGAAGAAGAATGATTTTGAATGGGGTCCTGAGCAGCAACAAAGTTTTGAACAAATTAAATGGGAGATTGTTCATGTGATGGCGCTTGGGCCAGTCCGGACAGGACCAGATGTTAAAAATGTGCTCTACATTGCAGCTGGGGAGAATGGCCCTACTTGGAGTCTTTGGCAGAGAGCAACTGGGGAGGGTCGAGGCCGACATCGACCCCTTGGGCTCTGGAGTTGGGGATACAGATGATCCGAGGCCCGATACACTCCAAACGAGAAGGAGCTACTGGCAGCATATGAAGGAGTTAAAGCTGCGTCAGAAGCGATATGCCCTGTTTAGAGATGGGTCCGGCTGCCTTGTGGGAAGGCATCAGAGATGGAAGGCAACTGTATGGAGTCCCCTATGCAAAATTTCAGAAGCTGCAGAAGGAGAGGGTGGATCCAGTCAGTTTGCAGAGGTAAAAGCCATCCAGTTGGCTTTAGACATTGCTGAATGGGGAAAATGGCCAAGGATCTACCTCTCCACTGATTCGTGGATGGTGGCAAACACTCTGTGGGGATGGCTACAGCAATGGAGACAGAACAACTGGCAACGACGGGGCAAACTCATCTGTGCTGCTCCACTATGGCAGGACATTGCTGCTCAAATGGAGAAACTAGTTGTGAAGGTGCACCATGTAGATGCTCATGTACCCAGAAAGCGGGCCACGGAAGATCTGCATAACCAGCAAGTTGACAAGGCTGCTAAGATTTTTCAGATAGATCTGGATTGACAACATAAGGGGGAGTTATTTTTAGCTCGATGGGCCCATGATACCTCAGGTCATCAAGGCAGAGATGCTACCTATAAATGGGCTCGTGATCGAGGGGTGGACTTAACCTCTGCATAACCAGCAAGCTGACAAGGTTGCTAAGATTTCTCAGATAGATCAAGGGGTGGGCTTAACCTTGGACACAATTGCACAGATTATCCATGAGTGTGAGACGTGCTACAATTAAACAAGCCCATATGGTATGGAGGACGATGGCAGAAATATAAATATGGAAAGGCCTGGCAGATTGATTACATCACACTGCAACAGATTTGCCAAGGCAAACACCATGTGCTCACAATGGTGAAGGCAAACACAGGATGATTGGAAACATATCCTGTGGCTCATGCCATTGCCCGGAACGCAATTCAGGGCCTTGAGGGGAAAGTCCTTTGGCAACATGGCACCTCAGAAAGAATTGAATCAGACAATGGGACACACTTCAGAAATTACCTCATAGATGCCTGGGCGAAAGAATATATTTATCATATTTCCTATCATGCACCAGCCTCAGGAAAAGTTGAGAGATACAATGAGGTATTGAAAACCACACTGAAAGCAATGGGAGGCTGAACTTTCAAGCATTGGGATACACACTTGGAAAAGACCACCTGGCTAGTCAACTCCAGAGGATCTGTCAGTCGAGTTGACCCTGCCCAATCAGAACCCTTACATATTTTAGAAGGTGACAAAGTCCCTGTGGTACATATAAAAGACATGTTAGGGAAGGCGGTCTGGGTGTCTCCTGCCTCAGGTAAAGGCAAAACCATCCATGGAATTATTTTTTCTCAGGGACCTGAGTGTACTTTGTGGGTGATGTGCAAGGATGGGAAGACCCAATGTGTGCCTCAAGGGAATTTGATTCTGGGTGAGAATGACCCGTGAATTAAATTGTATAATGATAGCTGTTGAATTTCATTATTCCTATAGTTATTCTATGTTATTTATGTGTAGATGATTATGATATGTAAACCTAGACATGACGCGTAGATAGTATAGAATAAGGGATGGAATGTCCTAGTTTGAGCCAGGATAGAGTTAATTCCCATGAGGAACCAGGAGAGGATACAGCCTGAACAGATGACCCAGGCTGGCCAGCAGGTATTCCATCCCATCCTAACGTCATGCCCAGAATATAGGTGAAGGCTAGTCGGAAGAAGCTCTCTTCCGGGATTGCGGGCTTTTGGTCGTCGCTCCGGAGCGGTCACTTAGGTCAGGTCATGGGTGGTGAGCAACTACATCACTCACCAGTTTTCTTTGTAATATCCACTTGTGTTTGTTATAGATATCCTCTTCAATTTTCCTTAGTAAATTGTTCTTATTTCAACTTACGCGGGCTCTTTTACTTTTTTTCTCAAACTCCGATCCCCTCTGCATTCCGTTGGGAGGGGAAGGGGGAGGAACTGTGGTTTTTTTTCCCCTTTACGTGGGCAAAACCACGACATAGGCTATACGTGGACCTACGTACCACTGTAGGTGGGGTCTGCGTACCTGCTTTCTTGTAGCTCCCACAGGAAAGCAGCTGCAGAGGTACAACAGTGCTGGCTGATATTCTACACAAGGATTAACGTTCCACTGTTAATAGGTTCTGCGTACCTGCTCTCTTGTAGCTCCATGATGCAGAGATGTAGCTTCAACCGGTAGCCTGTATTTCTTAATGGGAACTGAGATGGACAAGTGTGCGGGATTGGAGATAGCTCCCACAGGAAAGCAACTGCAATAGAGGGAACAGTGTTGGCTGATAGGCTACATGGGGAACAACGAATCACTGTAGGGGAGCTCTGCGTACCTGCTTTCTGGTATCTCCCAGACACAGTGGTGTAACTTCTACCTGCAGGCTTTATTTTTAATGGGAGTTGAGAAGGCAAAGTGTTCGGAAAAGTGATAGCTCAACCAGGTGAAAAGTAGCTGCAAAGGTGGCACAGTGTTGGCTGATAGTCTACACGGGGATCTGCATACCTGCTTTCTTGTTGCTTCCAGAGGCACTGGCTTTACATTTACCGGCAGCATGTATTTCAAATGGTTGCTGAGGAGGCCATGTATGCGGGATGTGAGATAGCTCCCATAGGAAAGCAGCTGCAAAGGTAGCACAGTGCTGGCTGATAAGCAACACAGGGACCTACGTACCACTGTAGATGTTCTCTGTGTACCTGCTTTCTTGTAGCTCCACGACGCAGAGGTATAAATTCTACCTGCAGACTGTATTTTTTAATGGGAGCTGAGCAAGTCAAGTGCGCGGAAAAGAGATAACTCCCACAAGAAAGCTACTGCAAAAGCAACACAGTGCTGACTGATAGGCTACATGGGGACCGATGAACCACTGTAGGTGTGGTCTGGGTTCCTGCTTTCTTGTAGCTCCAAGAAGCAGTGGCCTAACTTCTACTGACAGCATGTATTTTTTTATGGGAGCTGATCAGGCCAAGAGTGCAGGATTGGAGAAAGCTTCCACAGGAAAGCAGCTGCAGAGGTGGCACAGTGCTAGGTGATAGGCTACATGGGGACCTACGTAGCAATGTAGATGGGGTCTACGTACCTGCTTCTTGTAGCTCCTAGACGCAGTGGCGTAACATCTTTCGGCAACCTGTATTTCAAACGGAAGATGAGTAGACCAATGACGCAGGATTGGAGATAGCTCCCAAAGGAAAGCAGTCTCAAAGGTTGAACAGTGGTGGCTGACAGACTATACCGGGACAAACGCACTACTGTAGATGGGCTCTGAGTACCTTCTTTCTTATAGCTCCAAGACGCAGTGGCGTAACGTACTGGAAGCCTGTATTTTTTCATTGGGAGCTGAGAAGGCTAAGTGCGTGGGATCGGAGGTATCTCCAAAGAAAAGCAGCTTCAAAGGTGACTCAATGCTGGATGATAGGCTACATGGGGACTATGTAGGTCAGGTCTGTGTATATTTCTTTTAGCTCCAAGAAGCAGTGCCCTAAATTCTACTGACAGCATGTATTTTTTTATGGGAGCTGATCAGGCCAAGAGTGCAGGATTGGATATAGCTCCACAGGAAAGCAGCTGCAAAGGTGGCACAGTGCTGACTGATAGGCTATACGGGGATCTATATACTCTTGTAGGTGAGGTCTACGCACCTGCTTTCTTGTAGCTCTCAGATGCAGTGAAGAAACCTGTACCGACAGGCTGTATTTCAAATGGGATCTGAGCATTTCAATTGCGTGGAACTGGAAATAGCTCTCACAAGAAAGCAGCTGCAAAGGTGGCACAGTGCTGACTGATAGGCTACACGGGATCTACATACCAATGTAGGTGGGGTCTGCGTACCTGCTTTCTTTTAACTCCACAACGCAGATGTGTAACTTCTACCAGCGACTTTCTTTTCAATGGGAACTGAGAAGGCCAAGTGTGCGAGATTGGAGATAGCTCTCACAGGACAGAAGTAGCATAGATGTCACAGTGTTGATTGATAGGCTACACGGGGACCTACATACAACTGTAGGTGGGGTATGCGTAACTGCTTTCTTGTAGATCCCAGGCACAGTGGAGTAACGTCTACCGGTAGCCTGTACTTTTTCAAAGGGAGCTGAGAAGGTCAAGTGCGCGGGATTGGAGATAGCTCCAACAGAAAAGCGGCTGCAAAGGTGGCACAGTTCTGGCTTATAGATTTAACTAGAAGCAACGTGCCAATGTAGGTGGGGTCTGCGTACGTGCTTTCTTGTAGCTCCCAGACGCAGTGGCGTAACTTCTACCACCAGCTTTTTTTTTCATAGGAGCTGAGCAGGCCAAGTTCGCGGGATTGGAGATAGCTCTCACAAGAAAGCAGCTGCAAAGGTGGCACAGTGTTGGCTGATAGGCTACTCGAGGACCTACGTACCACTGTAGATGGGGTATGCATAACTGCTTTCTTGTAGCTCCCAGGAACAGTGGCGTAACTTCTACCGACATCCTGTATTTTTCCAATGTGAGCTGAGAAGATCATATGCGCGGGATTGGAGAGAACTCCTCCAGAAAAGCAGGTACAAAGGTAGCACAGTGCTTGCTGATAGACTACATTGGGACCTAAGTACCACTGCAGGTTGGGTCTGAGTACCTGCTTTCTTGTACGTTTCGAGGATCAGAAGTCCACTATACCCCAACTGAAAAAGAAAACAAGCAGCATATTATGGACTATCTGTGTGACACTGGATGTTCAAAGGGAAAAACCCCTTCTATACATCATGCAATGAGCGCTACATGGAGTAAGTGGATGGTGTTGATTACACAATGATCTCGGCTGTGGAAATGTAATCGCCCAGGAGTCCTGGAAGTGATCATGGACTGGCCAGAAGGCAGAGATTTTGGAGCTTTGCCTGAGGAATTAGCTCTTTCCCAAGAGGCAACACCATATAATGAATTAGCTCTAAAGATTGCAGAACGAGAGAAGTGACCAGTACTATATCTTTATACTGACTCCTGGATGGTGGCTAATGCTCTATGGGGATGGCTACAGCAATGGAAGAAGACCAACTGGCAGGGAAAGGGTAAATCCATCTGGGCTGCTACATTATGGCAAGACTATGTCGCTCGGGTAGAAAACATGACTCTGAAAGTAAGTCATAAAGATCCTCAAGTGCCCAAAAGCCGTGCCACTTAAGAACAATGGAACAACCAACAGGTAGACAAAGCTGCCAAAATTGAAGTAGCTCAGGTAGACCTAGACTGGGAGCATAAAGGTGAGCTATTTATAGCTCGATGGGCCCATGAAACATCAGGACATCTGGGAAGAGATACAACATATAGATGGGCTCGTGATCATATAGATGGGCTCATGATGGGTGGACTTGACCATGGAAGCCATTACACAGGTCACCCACGAATGTGAAATGTGCTGCAATCAAGCGAGCCACAGGAATCAAGTCTCCCTGGAACAGAGGCCGATGGCTGGGTTTTCAATATGGTGAGACCTGGCAAATTGACTATGTTGGACATCTACCAGGAATACACTAAGGCAAGCGTTATATACTCACCATGGTGGAAGTAACTACCAGTTGGTTGGAAACATACCCTGTAAACCATGCCACTGCCGGAAATACTTTCTTGTGTCTTGAAAGGCAAGTTTCGTGGCGACACGGTACTCCAGAAAGAATTGAATCAGACAATGGGACTCATTTTTGAAATAATCTCATAAACTCCTGGGCAAAGAAACATGGCATTGAGTGGATATACCACATCCTCTATCACTCACAAGCCTCTGGAAAGATTGAAAGATATAACAGATTACTAAAGACCATGTTGAGAGCACTGGGACACTGGAATACTGAACACACTGTTTCCCCTGGCCTGGATATCCATCTTTATGGATGAGACATAAGCTATGGCCTGCTCCAGTGAACATCTACAGAGGATGAAAGATATAAGAATGTTTTTTGTTTGATTGATGCAAGATGCAAGAGGGTATACAAGAATGACGTTTTTCTTTTGAAGAGTGGGGGTACTGGTTAATGAGAGTATATAAGAATGTATATGGGTTGTTGAGATGGTTTGTCTGAGCATGACATAAATGGTATGGAATAAGGGGTGGAGACTATAGTGAGTGTGGGATGGTAGTGACTTTCCACAGCAGTGCTGTGCTTACTGTTGATATGAATATTATGAGTACTGCTCACACAGCATCAGAGCTGTCCCTCCAGCATTTCTTCCCCCACCTTCACCAATAGCTGTGGGTGAGCACAATCTTGGGAGGGACCATGGCCCGAACAGCTGACCCAGGCTTACCAAGGAGATTTTCCATAGCATATGACGTCAGCTCAGTAATATAAACTGGGGGAGAGAAGCAGGAAAGGGAGGCAAGATTCATTTCTGGCCTTCCAAAAGAAACCGCTAGGCGTACTGAAGTCCTGCTTCTCGGGAGCTGGCCGGACATCGCTGCAGATGGGAAGTAGAGAGTAACAGCTTTATCTGCTTTTGCTTTGTTTTCCGCGAGCACGGCATTGCTGTTTCTTTATGAAACTGCTTTTATCTCAACCCACAAGACTTCCATCTTATTTTCTCCCAATCCCTGGTTTGCTGGGAAGGTGGGGGGATAGAGTGGTGTGGTGGGCACTTGGCAACCAGCCAGGGTCAAACTACCACAGTGGCAAAGTGCTAGCTGCTATACTGGTGGATTTGGGAAAACTTCCACAGGAAAGCAGCTGCAAATTTGACAGAGTGCTAGCTGATAGACTACACAGACATCTACGTACCACTGTAGGTGAGGTCGGGGTACCTGCTTTCTTCTAGCTCCTGTTGGAAGTGGCGTAACTTCTACCGGCAGTCTGTATTTCAAATGGGAGCTGAGCAGGCAAGGTGGGCGGGACTGAAGGTAGATCCCACAGGAAAGCAGCTGTGTCGTGGTTTTCTCAAATGGAGAAAAGGGGAAAAAAAAAACCCACGACTCCTCCCCCTCCCCTTTCTGGCGAAACTCAGAGGGGATCGTAGAGGGAAAAAGATAAGATGATATTACAAAGAAAACTGGTGAGTGATGCAGTTACTCACTACCCGGAGCCCGACCTAAGCAACTGCTCCGGACCGGCGACTGAGAGCCCGCGACCCCGGAAGAGTGCTTCTTCCGGCTAGCCTCCACCTGTATAGTGGGCATGACGCTGGGATGGTATGGAATACTGGCTGGCCAGCCTGGGTCAGCTGTTCAGGTTGTACCCTTTCCTGGTTCTTCACGGGAATTAACTCTATCCTAGCTCAAACCTGGACATTTCACCCCTTATTCTATACCATCTACACGTCATGTCTAGGTTTACACATCATAATCATCTACACATGCATAACATAGAGCAACTATAGGAATAATGACTTTCAACAGCTATCATTATACAATTTAATTCATGGGTTATTCTCACTCAGAATCAAATTCCCTCGAGGCACACATTGAGTCTCCCCATCCTTGCACATCACCCACCAAGTACACCCAGGTGTACTTGGATGCCATGGATGGGTTTGCCTTTACCTGAGGCAGGACACATCCAGACCGCCTTCCCTAACATGTCTTTTATATGTACCACAGGGACTTTGTCACCTTCTACATTAAGTAAGGGTTCTGATTGGGCAGGGTCAACTCGACTGACAGATCCTCTGGAGTTGACTAGTCAGGTGGCCTTTTCCAAGTGTGTATCCAAATGCTTGAAAGTTCCACCTCCCATTGCTTTCAGTGTGGTTTCAATAACCCTTTGTATCACTCAACTTTTCCTGAGGCTGGTGCATGGTAGGGAATATGATAAACCCATTCAATGCCGTGCTCTCGGGCCCAGACATCTATGAGGTTGTTTCTGAAGTGTGTCCCATTGTCTGATTCAATTCTTTCTGGAGTGCCATGTTGCCAGAGGACTTTCCTTTCAAGGCGCTGTATAGTGTTCCGGGCGGTGGCATAAGCCACAGAATATGTTTCCAACCATCCTATGTGTTGTACTTTTGCCCAGCTAACACTGTGCAACCTTTCAAGATGGTTTCCTGTGGGAACTATCAACAATTCTGCACAGTCGGCCTGGTCAGCTGCTATTGAAAATACAGGCTGCAGGTACATGTTACGCCACAGCCTCTAATAGCTACAAGAAAGCAGGTACGCAGACCCCACCTACAGTTGTGCGTCGATCCCTTTGTAGCCTATCAACCAGCACTGTTCCACCTTTGCATCTGCTTTCCTGTGGGAGCTATCTCCAGTCCTCCGCACCTGGCATGCTCAGCTCCTATTAAACATACAGGCTTTCGATAGAAGTTATGCCACTGCGTCTGGGATCTACATGAAAGCAGGTACGCAGAACAACCTTTCAGTTATAGCTAGGTCCCCGTGTAACCTATGAGCTAGCACTCTGTCACCTTTGCAGTTGCTTTTCGTAGCAATTATTTTCAAGCCCTCGCACTTGGTCTCCTCAGCTCCCATTTAAAATACAGGCTGCCATTAGAAGTTACGCTACTGCATCTGAGAGCTAGAAGAAAGCAGTTACGCACACCCTACCAGTGGTACGTAGGTCCACTTTTAGACTATCAGCCAGCACTGTACCACCTTTGCAGCTTCTTTTCTGTGGGAGATATCTCCGATTCCACGCACTTGCTTTGCTCAATACCCACTGAAAATACAGGCTGCCAGTAGAAGTTACGCTACTGTGTCTGAGATCTAGAAGAAAGCAGATACGCAGACCGCACCTACAGTGGTACGTTGGTTCCCATGTAGCCTATCAGCCAGTGCTGTGCAACCTTTGCTGATGCTTTCCTGTGAAAGCTATCTCAAATTCCACGAACTCGGACTGTTCAGCTCCCATTTGAGATACAACATTCCGATACATGTTACGTCACTGCGTCTGAGATCTAAAAGAAAGCATGTACACAGACCCCACCTACAGGGGTAGATTTATCTCCGTGTAGCCTATCAGCCAGCAAAGTGCCACCTTTGCAGCTGTTTTCTTTGTTGAGCTATCTCTTTCCCACGCACTTGACTTGCTCAGCTCCCATTGAAAATACAAGCTGCTGGTAGAGATTACACCTCTGCGTTGTGGAGCTACAAGAAAATGGGTACTCAGAGTCTGTTTACTGTGGTACGTAGATCCCCGTGTAGCCTTTCAGCCAGCATTGTGCCATCTTTGCAGCTTCTTTCCTGTAGGAGCTATCTAAATTCCATGAACTTGGCCCTTTCAGATCCCCTTGAAATACAGGCTACCGGTAGAAGTTACACAACTGCATCTGGGAGCTACAAGAAAGATGGTACGCAGACCCCATCTACAGTATAACGTAGGTCCCTGTGTGTCTGATCAGCCATCAGTGTTCCACCTTTTCAGCTGGTTTCCTGTGGGAGCTATCTTAAATCCCGCGTACATGGTCTGCTCAGTTGTCATTGAAAAAACAGGCTTCCGGTAGACGTTACGCCACTAGGTCTGGGAGCTACAAGAAAGTAGGTAAGAAGAGCCAACCTACCTAGGTCCCCGTGTAGCCTCTCAGTCAGCACTGTGCCACGTTCTCAACTGCTTTTATGTGGGATATATCTCTTTCCCGCACACTTGGTCTGCTAAGCTCGCATTGCAAAAATACAAGCTGTCGATGGAAGTTAAGCCTCTGCGCCTTGGACATACAAGAAAGCAGGTGCGCAGACCTCATTTACAGTGGAACGTTATTCCTCCTGTAGCTTATCAACTAGTACTGTATAACGTTTGCAGCTGCTTTACTGTGGGAGCTATCTCCAATCATGCGCCCTTTGCCTGCTCAGCTCCCATTTAAAATACAGGTTGCTGGCAGAAATTTCGCCACTGTGTCTGGGAGCAGGTATGCAGACTTCACTTACAGTGGTACATAGGTCCCTGCATAGCCTATCCGCCAGCACTTTGCCACCTTTGCAGCTGCTTCCCTGTTCGAGTTATCTCCAATCCCGTGCAGTTTGCCTGCTCTGCTCCCATTGAAAATACAGGCTACCCGTAGAAGTTAAACCACTGTGTTTGGGAGTAACAAGAAAGCAAGTACGCAGAGCTCACCACTCGTAGAAGTAAGAGTCCTGTGTAGCTTATCAGCCAGCACTGTTCCACCTTTTCACCTGCTTTCTCTTAGGAGCTATCTTCAATCCCTCGCACTTTGCCTGCTCCGCTCCCATTTGAAATACAGGCTACCGGTAGAAGTTACACCTCTGCATCGTGGAGCTACAAGAAAGAAGGTTAGCAGACCCCACCTACAGTGATACGTAGGTCCTCATGTAGCCTATCAGCCATCACTGTCCCACCGTTGCAGCTGCTTTCCTTTGTAAACTATCTCCAATCCCACACACTTCGCCTGCTCTGGTCCCAGTGAAAATACTGGCTACCTGTAGAAGTTACGCCACTGCGTCTGGGAAGAACAAGAAAGCAGGTATGAAGACCCGAGAAACTGTAGTGCGTAGGACCTCTTGAAGGCTATCAGCTAGCACTGTGCCACCTTGGCAGCTGCTTTCCTGGTTGAGCTATCTCTTTCCTGCACACTTGGCCTGCTCAGCTCCCATTGAAAGTACAGACTGCCGGTAGAAGTTGCATCTCTTCCTCTGTGAGCTACAAGAAAGCAGGTACATAGACCCCACCTACAGTGGTTCGTAGGTCCCCGTGTAGCCTATCAGCCAGCACTGTACCACATTTGCAGCTACTTTCCTGTGGAAACTATCTCCACTCCAGCACACTTAGTCTGCTTAGCTCCTATTTGAAATACAGGCTTCCTGTACATGTTAAGCCACTGCCTCTGAGTGCTACCATAAAGCAGTTACGCAAACCTCGCCTACAGTGGTACGTAGATTCCCATGTAGCCTATCAGCCAGCACTGTGCCACCTTTGTAACTGCTTTCCTGTGTGAGTTACCTTTGTCCAGCACACTTGACCTGCTCAGCTCCCTTTGAAAAATACAGTCTGTTGATAAAAGTTACGCCTCTGCGTCTGGGAACTACAAGAAAGCAGGTATGCAGACCCCACCTACTGTGGTACGTAGGTCCCTGTGTAGCCTATCAGCAAGAACTGTTCCATCTTTGCAGCTATTTTCCTGTGGGACCTATCTCTAATCATGTGCACTTGGCCTTCTCAGCTTCCATTGGAAAAATACAGGCTGCCGGTAGAAGTTACGCCACTGTGTCTGGGAACTACAAGAAAGCAGTTAAGCAGACCTCACCTAAAGTGGTACGTAGGTCCCTGTGTAGGCTATCTGCCGCGAAGTTTTCGGCTCTTGGCCTAAAATCCAGACTCGAAGTCTGAAAACCAGGCTCGAAGCCTGAAACCAGACTCGAAGCCTGAAACCAGACTCAAAGCCTGAAAAATAAAACCAGACTCGAAGCCTGAAAAAACAGCTCGAAGCCTACTTCATGCGGCAATCAACCCAGGGTCCAATTCTCAGCTGGGTGGGAAGAAATCAGTCCTACTCAATGTGAGTGATAGCAGAAATCTTCTTTATTGAGAGCAGTCTCTAACTTATATACACAGCAGCTTCAAAGCTAGCTCAGGAACAACAGCTAATAGATTACATTTTCATGTTCATCCTACTTGCGGTTTCTTTCATAAGCAAGCTCCCTCACATTTTCCCATCTTGTTTTTTCCCTGAAGTTGTTTACCACCATTAGCCAAAAACAGTCCGACCTTGAGGGAACAGAAAGTGACCTGCTGTCTATGTGACAACAGCTTTAACCATGACTCTGACTCTGCTATTGATTGTGCATTAAATTCATATAAGTAGAGCTCAGACTCCCTTGCCCCAATGGGCCTAACATTATACCCCGATATCTATGTCCAAGGTCTCTCATTTTTTCTCCACACCTATCAGCCTGCACTGTGCCACTATTTCAGCTCCTTTCATCTGGGACCTATCTTCAATGCCTCGCACTTGGCCTTCTCAGCTCCCATTGAAAATAAAGGCTGCTGGTAGAAATTCCACCACTGAGTCTGGGAGCTACAAGAATGCAGGTATGCAGACTACAATTACAGTGGTACGTCCGTCCCCGTGTAGCCTATCAGCCAGCACTGTATCACCTTTGCAACTGCTTTCCTGTGTGAGCTTTCTCACGTCCCGCGCACTTGGCCTGCTCAGCTCCTGTTGAAAAAATACAGGCTGCCAGTAGAAGTTAATCTCTGCGTCTAGGAGCTACAAGAAAGAAGGTACGCAGACCTCACTTACAGTGCTACGTAGTTCCTCGTTTAGCCTATCAACCAGCACTGTGTCATCTTTACAGCTGCTTTCCTGTAAGAGCTGTCTTCAATCCCGCAAAATTGGCCTGCTTATCTCCCATTAAAAAAATGCAGGCTGCTGGTACAAGTTAACCCACTTCGTCTGGGAGCTACAACAAAGCAGGTATGCAGACTCTAGCTACAGTGGTAAGTCGGTCTCCGTGTAGTCTATCAGCCAGCACTGTATCACCTTTGCAGATGCATTCCTGTGCGAGCTATCTCCATTCACACGCATTTAGCCTGCTCGGCTCCCTTTGAAAATACTGGCTTTAGGTATAAGTTATGCCATTGTGTCTGAGAGCTACAAGAATGCAGGTACGCAGATCGTACCAGCAGTGGTCCGTTGGTCGCTGTGTAGCGTATCAGTCAGTACTGTGCAAACTTTGCCGCTGGTTTCCTGTGGGAGGCCAATCCTGCGCTCTTGGCCTGCTCAGCTTCCAGTTAAAATACAGACTACGGTAGAATCATAGAATCATAGAATGGTAGGGGTTGGAAGGGACCTTTAGAGATCATCTAGTCCAAACCCCCTGATGAAGCAGGTTCACCTAGATCAGATGGCAGAGGACCATATACAGGTGCATCTTGAAGACCTCCAAGGAAGGAGACTCCAGAAAGCTCCTGGGCAGCCTGTTCCACTGCTCCATCACTCTCATGGTGAAATAGTTTTTCCTTATGTTTAAGTGGAAATTTTTGTGTTCCAGCTTCATCCCATTACCCCTTGTCCTCTTCTCCAGACTAAACAGCCCCAGTTCCTGCAGTCTTTCCTCGTATGAAAAATGTTCTATACCCTTAATCATCTTGGTGGCCCTGCGCTTGACTCTCTCCAGCAGTTCCCTATCCTTCTTGAGCTGAGGAGCCCAGAACTGGACACAGTACTCCAGATGAGGCCTCACCGTGGCAGAGTAGAGGAGGAGAAGAACCTCCCTCGACCTGCTGGCCACACTCTTATGGCTCATATTTAGTTTATTATCAATCAGGACTCCCAGGTCTCTCTCTGCAGAGCTGCTCTTCAGCAGTTCAACCCGCTGCCTGTACTGGTGTATAGGGTTGTTCCTTCCCAGATGCAGGACTCTGCACTTCTCCTTGTTGATCCTAATGAGATTCCTCTCTGCCCAACTCTCAAGCCGGTCGAGATCCCGCTGAATGACAGCAAAGCTTTCTGGGGAATCAGCCAGTCCTCCATGTTTCTTGTCATCAGCGAACTTGCTGAGGGTACACTCTGTCCCCTCATCCAGGTCGTTGATGAAAATGTTGAACAAGACTAGCCCCAGAATCGATCCCTGTGGAATTCCACTGACCACAGGACTCAAACTCAACTCCGTGCCAGTGATCACCACCCTCTGGGCTCTGTCATTCAGCCAGCTCTCGATCCACCTCACTGTCCACTCATCCAAGCCACACTGCCTGAGCTTTCTGATGAGGATGTTGTGGGAGACAGTGTCAAAATCCTTGCTGAAGTCAAGGTAGATGACATCCGCTGCTCTCCCCTCATCTAGTCAGCCGGTTATGCACTCATAGAAGGATATCAGGTTAGTCAAAAAGGATTTCCCCTTGGTGAAGCCATGTTGACTCCCCCTGAGAAACATCTTATCCTTCATATGTTCAGTGATAACATTCAGGATGAGTTGTTCCATCACTTTTCCAGGAATGGAGGTGAGGCTGACCGGCCTGTAGTTTCCTGGATCGTCCTTCCTGCCCTTTTTGAAGACTGGCGTGACATTGGCCTTTCTCCAGTCCTCAGGCACCTCACCTGTCCTCCATGATTGTTCAAAAATGAGAGAGAGAGGCTTAGCAATCACATCAGCCAGCTCCCTCAGCACTCTAGGATGCATCCCATGAGGACCCATTGACTTATGAGACAAGTCATTAACCTCTTACTCTTCCACCCAGGGCAAGTCCTCTGCTGTCCTGGCCATCCTGTTATCTTTGACATACTGGACTTCCCGAGGGTTAACCTTGGCCGTAAAGACTGAAGCAAAGAAGACATTCAGTACTTCAGCCTTCTCTGCATCTTCAGACACTAGGGCACCCTCAGCATATAGCAGCGGACCCACATTACCCCTCACTATCTTTCTGCTGCTGATGTACTTGAAAAATGCCTTATTGCTGTCTTTAACATCCCTGGTTAAATTCAGTTCTAGAAGGGCTCTAGCCTTCCTTGTTGCACCCCTGCATGCCCTGGCAATGTTCCTATACTCTTCCCAAGAAGTCAGCCTTTGTTTCCACCTCTCATAGATGGCTGCTTTCTACCTGAGTTGTCCCAGCAGATCCTTGCTCATCCATGGAGGCCTCCTACCTCCTTTTCCTCCTTTCTTGCGCATTGGGACACACTGATCCTGAGTTTGGAGGAAGTGGTGCCTGAAGATTGATCAGTTCTCATTTGCACTTCTACCATTTAAAATCATATCCCATGAAATTCGTCCAAGTAGATCTTTGAAGAGGTCAAAGTCGGCTCGCCTGAAATCCAGGGTCACGGTCCTGCTTTGTGTTCTGCCCCTTCCACACAGGATCTTGAACTCTACCATCTCATGGTCACTGCAGCCAAGGTTGCCTCCAACCTTCACATCTCCAACTAGGCCCTCTCTATTTGTCAGTACCAGGTCCAGCAGTACACCCCTCCTTGTTGGTTCCTCGATCATCTGGGACAGGAAGTTGTCATCAACAATCTGTAGGAACCTTCTGGACAGCATGTGCTTGGCTGTGTGGCTATCCAAGCAAATATCAGGGTGGTTGAAGTCCCCCATGAGGACGAAGGACATTGATCCTGAGGCAGCTCCCAGCTGTTTGTAGAAGGCCTCATCCACATCCACATCCTGATCAGGTGGCCTGTAGCGGACTCCTACAACAATATCACCTGCCTTGCCCAGGCCATTAATTTTTCCCCATAAGCATTCTACTCTTTCCTCATCCCCACCCAGACACTGTTCAGTACACATTAATTGCTCCCTCACATAGAGAGCAACTCAACCTCCACCCCTTGTCAGTCTATCTTTCCTGAACAATACATAACCCTCCATGGCTGTGCTTTAGTCATGGCAGCTGTGCCACCACGTCTCTGTGACCGCAATGAGGTCGATGCCCTGCATCCGCACCCACATCTTAAGTTCCTCCTGCTAATTCCCCAGGCTACGTGCATTGGTGTAGAAGTTACGCCACTGCCTCTGGGACCTACAAGAAAGCAGGTATGCAGAACCTATCTACATTAGTACGTAGGTACCCGTATAGCCTAACAGCCAGCAATGTGCCACCTTGAGAGCTGTTTTCCTGTGGGAGTTCTCGAATCCAGCGTCATTGACCTGCTCAACTCCCATTGAAAAAAAACAGGCTGCAGGTAGAAGTTACGCCACTGCGTCTGGGATCTAAAAGAAAGAAGGTACGTAGACCCCACCTACAGGGGTACATAGATCTCCATGTAGCCTATCAGCCAGTGCTGTGCCACCTTTGAAGCTGCTTTCCTGTGGGAGCTATCTCAAATCCCACGCATTTGACCTGCTCAACTCCCATTGAAATCAAAAAGACTGCAGGTACAAGTTACGTCACTGCGTCTAGGAGCTACAAGAAAGCAGGTAGGCAGACCCTACCTACAGGGGTACGCTGGTTGTGATGTAGTCTAACAGCCAGCACTGTGTCACCTTTGCAGCTGCTTTCCTGTGGGATCTATCTCCAATCCCACATATTTGGCCTGCTCAGCTCTCATTTGAAATACAGTCTACCGGTACGTGTTACGTTACTGTGTCTGAGAGCAGGAAAAAAGCAGTTACGCACACCCCACCTACAGTGGTACGTAGATCCCCGTGTAGACTGTCAGTCAGCACTGTAGAATCTTTGCAGATGCTTTGCTGTGGGAGATATCTCTGATCCCGCACACTTGGCGTGATCAGTTCCCATTGAAAATACAGGCTGCCAGTAGAAGTTACGCCACCGCATCTCAGAGCTAAAAGATAGCAGATATGCAGACCTCACCTTCAGTAATATGTAGTTCCTAGTGAAGCCTATCAGCCAGCACTGTGCCACCTTTGCAGTAGCTTTCCTGTGGCAGCTATCTTCAATCCCGGGAACTTGACTTGCTCAGCTCCCATTGAAAATACAGACTGTCGGTAGAAGTTATACCACTGCGTATGGGAGCTACAAGAAAGCAGGAACGAAGACCCCACCTACAGGGGTACATAGGTCCCATTGTAATCTATCACCTTGCACTGTGCCACCTTTGAAGCTGCTTTCCTATGGGAGTTATCTCCAATCCCACGCTCTTGACCTCGTCAGTTCCCTTTGAAAATACAGGCTGCCTATGGAATTTAGACCACTATCTCTGGGATCTACAAGTAAGCAGGTTTGCCGACCTCACCTACGGTGGTAGGTTTGTCTCTTTTTAGTCTATCATCCAGAACTGTGCCACTTCTGCAGCTGCTTTCCTGTGGGAGCTCTGTCGAATCCTGCGCAATTTGCCTGCATATCTCCCATTGAAAATTCAGGCTGTAAGTAGAAGTTACGCCACTGCGTCTGGAGATAAAAGAAAGCATGTACGCAGACCCCACTTACAGTGGTACACTGATCCCTGTGTAGCCTATCAGCCAGCACTGTGTCACGTTTTTAGCTGCTTTCCTGTGTGACCTATCTCCAATCCCGCGTCATTGTCCTGCTAAAACCCCATTGAAAAAATACAGGCTGCCAGAACATGTTACGTAACTTCGTCTAGAAAGCAGGCATGCAGATCCCATCTACAGTGGTACGTACGTCCCCATGTAGTCTATCAACCAGCACTATGCCACCTTTGATCTGTTTTCTTGTGGGAGCTGTCTCCAATCCTGTGCAGTGAGCCTTCTCAGCTCCTATTTGAAATACAGGCTGCCGCTACATGTTTCGCCACTGCGTCTGGGAGCTTCAAGCAAGTAGGTATGCAGACCCCACTGGCCTTGATGCGTAGGTCCCCGTGTAGCCTAACAGCAAGCATTTTGTCACCTTTTCAGCTGGTTTCCTAAGGGAGCTATCTCTAATGCACCAGTACAGCAGCCAGTACTTTGCCACTGTGGTAGTTTGATCCTGGCTGGATGCCAGGTGCCCACCACACCTCTCTATCCCGCACTTCCACAGCAAACCAGGGAAGGGGAGAAAATTAGATGGAAGTCTTGTGGGTTGAGATAAAAGCAGTTTAATAAAAAAACAGTAGTCACGTGCGAGGGAAGCAAAGCAAATGTAGATAAAGCTTTTACTCTCTACTTCCCATCTGCAGCGATGTCCGGCCACCTCGCGAGAAGCAGGGATTTGGTACATGTACTGGTTACTTTTGGAAGGACAGAAATTAATCTTGCCTCCCCTTCCTGCTCCTCTCCTGCTGCGAAGTTTTCAGCTCTTGGCCTAAAAACCAGACTCGAAGTCTGAAAACCAGGCTCGAAGCCTGAAACCAGGCTCGAAGTCTGAAAACTGAACCAGACTCGAAGTCTGAAAACCAGACTCAAAGCCTGAAACCAGACTCGAAGCCTGAAAACTGAACCAGACTCGAAGTCTGAAAACCAGACTCAAAGCCTGAAACCAGGCTCGAAGCCTGAAAAACCAGCTCTAAGCTTACTTCATGCAGCGATCAACCCAGGGTCCAATTCTCAGCTGGATGGGAAGAAATCAGTCCTACTCAATGTGAGTGATAGCAGAAATCTTCTTCTTTATTGAGAGCAGGCTCTAACTTATATACAGAGCAGCTTCAAAGCTAGCTCAGCAACAGCAGCTTGTCCCATCAGGTCGAACATTATACCCTGGGATCCATATCCATGCTCCCTCATTTTTTCTCCACACTCTCCCCCAGTTTTTATTACTGAACTGATGTCATATGGTATGGAATATCTTCTTGGTCAACCTGGGTCAGCTGTTTTGGCCGTGGTCCCTCCCAAGATTGTGCTCACTCACAGCTATTGGTGAAGGTGGGGGAAGGAATGCTGGAGGGACAGTCCTGATGTTGTGCGAGCAGTAGTCATAATATTGATATCAACAGTAAGCACAGCACTGCAAGAGCTGCTGTGGAAAGTCACTACCATCCCAGATCCACTAAATTCTCCACCCCATCTCATGCTCAGACAAAGCATCTCAAAAAACCCATATAGCTTCTTATATACTCTCATTAACTAGTACCCCCACTCTTCAACAGACAAACATCATTCTTGTATTCTCTCTTGCATCTTGCATCAAATAAACAAACAACATTCTTCTTTCATCCTTTGTAGATGTTCACTTGAGCAGGCCATAACTTATGTCTCATCCATAAAGATGGATATCCAGGCCAGGGGAAACAGTGTGTTCAGTGTTGGGCACCAGCACCGGCTAGGTTTGTCCACTTGTCTGGTTTTCTTGCGAAGTTCATACCTCATCGTCTACAACAGATAACTCTCATCACAGGTTATTTTTCCCCCAAGCTTAAGCCTCCTTGAGGCATACATTGAGTTTCCCCATCCTTTCTAATCACCCACCGAGTACATCCAGGCCCTAGAGCAAAGTCTGATTAAATTCTTTCTGGAGTATTGTGTCGCCACAAAACTTGCCTTTCAAGACCAAGACAGTATTTCAGGCAGTGGCATGGTTAAACAGGGTATGTTTCCAACGAACCGGTAGTTGCTTCCACCATGGTGACTAAATAACGCTTGACTTAGTGTGTTCGTGGTAGCAGTCCAACATAGTCAATTTGCCAGGCCTCACCATATTGAAAACCCAGCCATTGGCCTCTGATCCTTGATATCCTCGGCTCCAAAACCCAAATGGTCGACATCGGGTTTCTCCAGATGTTTTCTGCCAGAAGCTCCAGGTGAGACCATGCTCTCAAGCCGCAGCATAGAGGATATTCTGCATATCTGGTCCTGTACGGATGGGCCCAAGGGCAGCTGCACGAGATACTTCCTGTTTAATTTGTTGAAAAGTTTGTTGTTACTCAGGGCAGTTCTGACAGTCAGGCCATCACCCCACACTGGTGAGGAGGTGCAGAGGATCTCTTCATAGTTTTGTAACCAAGATGATATTCTCTCCACTGTTGGTATATCCGTATCTGGATAAAACAATTGCAAAGATATTAGAATACGTAGCTGGGGCACTCTGAATCACTTTTCTCAACATGGCTGTGTCCACTGGACATCATCTGGATCTGTGGAGGCCTCAGCATTATCCAGATCACCATAGATAACTTCCAACATAGATAATTCCCTTAGATATTGGATGCCTTCATCAGCTCTAGTCCACTTTCCTCAAGCATTTACAAGATCTTCCTTGAATGGGTATCTTGCCCTTACACTTGGGAGGAGTCGTTTCCAGAAACTTCAAATTGAGGTCTTCTTTCCAATGTTTCTATGAATTCCCCAGTCCCTAGCAAGAGACCCCAGCTTTTGGGCTTCTCTATGTTCCAATTGCTGACTGTCAGCCCCGTTATCCCAACATTGGAGCAGCCAGGCACCAATCCCCTCACCTGGCTGTGGACTGTAATTGTTGCAGATAAACAATTATTTTAGTTAACACCTTATCATCACTATGAGTAGTCAAGCACTTGTCAAGATCTTGTTAAGCACCTAGTAATAGTTTAGTCAATTAGCTAAGCACTTGCAAATAACTCAAACACCTCTTGATTAAGTATTTATTTGAATCACATAAGGATCAAATTGCAAGAGTTACATACCATACCTGATAGGGACCTGTTTACATTAGCTAGGAGACCCTGTTAAATGTATTTGTTAGGTTACCTTAGTTGTTACCTTAACTACAAGACCCTGGTAAATGTATTTGTTAGGTTACCTTGGCTGTTACCTTAGTTGTTACTAAAACAAAGGGACTGATATCTTTTTTTGACCAATCACTGTGACTTTAAAAATTTTTGTGTTTGTTGGGAACCAGTCAAGGTGAAGGGCTAAATTGATAGATGGACATTTTATGTATGCTTGTGTTGACAAATGTGATTATTTTGTTTGAGCCGTATTAAAACCCTGAAAATTGGAACTAACAACGAAGCACTTATGGAGGAGCGATCCCCCATGTATTCCCAGCTCTGCATAATACAGAAGTGCCTTCTTATCTGTATTCCTGTGTAGATAAGTTTTTTGCGATTTGGGATTCATCATCATAATCTTTTCGCATATCTCGAAGTTCTGATGAGGTGAGGGACCGAGTAGTTTCCATTTCCTTTTTGATTTCTTTCACTCCTTCTGATCTCCTTACTGAAGGACCAGCTTCTTCTTCTAACCTTTCCTCTTCCTCCTCTTCTGCCCTTACTAATCAATGATGTGGACTTGACCTCCTTATCCACTGTTTCTTTTTCACAACTGGGGCAACCACTGTGGTTGTTGTTTGATTCCCTGACTCAACCATGGTGGTCTCAGATACAGGTTGAATTTCCACCTCGGCCATGGTTCTCTGAGAGGACTGGACTGCGACTGACTCAACCATGGTGGTCTCAGATACAATTTGAGTTTCCACTTCAACCATAGGTCTCTGAGAGGACTAGAGTGTGGCTCGGTAGGCAGAGGCAAGGCCCCAGTATAGTGCCTGAACCTCATGGGTTTCATTGGGGTAGACAAGACACCCTTCTGTCAGGTGGTATGCCAGTAAAGCAGGGTTTTTCATCTGTTCAGGTGTAAAATCCCAGGTTACAGGAGGTGATAACTGTCCTAGGAATTTGCCCAAATTCATCCACACACCCTGCCACCATGGACTGGACACTTCAGGGGGCATTTTAACATGTTTCCATCCAAAATTTTTCCTCTCTGATACCCAGATGAGTCCAGATACCATAAAATATGTAATATAGCAGCCATATGAATTAGTAATGTTAAAACTCTCATATAAGGGTGAATAATGACCTTGGAAGTCTCTATAACAAAATTGTCTACATCAGTCCGAGCTGAAGGGAAAGAGGTTCTTTGCCCTAAGACCTCCAAAAGATAGCTCCCACAGCACAGTAAATCCAGAAGTAATAGAATGAGACTCAAGATTATTACTTGGGCCATCATGTTCCCAGGCCCTTTAATCCTTTTTACAAAATCATACAGCCAACTTTACAAAGCTATCAAGATTAGAGTGCAGCAAAGAGTCAGTGTTAGTAGCATCATGTCCCCAAAAATTAAAAAGTGTAAGATAAGCTGCATTACAGCAAGGCTCCCTGACAAGAACAGGAACTTTGCGTTCCTTGACTTACTATAATTAAAATGCATTTAATGTAAAACTGCTATTATCTCGCCCCACATTTGGCGCCAAAAAGGCTGAGGTAGTATGACCTTGGGTGGATGCCAGGTGCACACCACACCACTCTATCCCCCTACCATCCCAGACCCAGTACAGCCACCTTTTAAGCAGCTTTCCTGTGGGAGCTATCTCCAGTCCCCCGCCATGTCAGCTCCCGTTTGAAATATAATCATTCTTGTATTCCCTCTTGCATCAAACAAACAAACAACATCCTTATATCTTTCATCCTTTGAAGAATTTCACTGGAGCAGTCCATAACTTAGATCTCGTTCATCAAGATGGATATCCAGGCCAGGGGAAACAGTGTATTCAGTTTTGGGCACCAGCACCGACTTGGTTTGTCCACTTGTCTGGTTTTATTGCAAAGTTCATACCTCATCGTCTACAACAGATAACTCACATCAAAGGTTATTTTTCCCCCAAGGTTAAGTCTCCGTGAGGCATACATGGAGTTTTCCCATCCTTTCTCATCACCCACCGAGTAAACCCAGACCCTTGAGCAAAGACAATCCCACAAATGTGATTGTCCTTTCCCATGGGAGATGCAACCCATAATGCCTTCCCCAGCCATTTCCCTGGGTGCACTACAGGGACCTTATCTCCTCCCAAAGTATGTAGTGGTTTTGTTTTGACAGGTCCAGGACGGTTAGTTGAACCTCTGCTTTTAACCAGACAAGGGACTTCAGCTAAATTTTTATCCCACTGCTTCCATGCCCCATTGCCCAGTGGTCTCAACATGCTCTTAAGTAATTCGTTATATCTTTCAATCTTTCCAGAGGCTTGTGGGTGATAGAGGATGTGGTATATCCACTCAATGCCATGATTCTCTGCCCAGGAGTTTATGAGTTTATTTTTAAAATGAGTCCACTTGTCTGATTCAATTCTTTCTGGAGTACCGTGTCGCCAGAAAACTTGCCTTTGAAGACCCAAGACAGTATTTCGGGCAGTGGCATGATTTACAGGGTATGTTTCCAACCAATCGGTAGTTGCTTCCACCATGGTGAGTATATAATGCTTGCCTTGGTGTGTTCGTGGTGATGGTCCAAAAATGTCAATTTGCCAGGCCTCACCATATTGAAAACCCAGACATCAGTCTCTGTTCCAGGGAGACTTGATTCGTGTGGCTTGCTTGATTGCAGCACTTTTCACATTCATGGGTGACCTGTGTAATGGCTTCCATGGTCAAGTCCATCCCTCGATCACGAGCCCATCTATATGTTGCATCTCGTCCCAGATGTCCTGATGTTTCAAAAGCCCTTTGAGCTATAAATAGCTCACCTTTATGCTGCCAGTCTAGGTCTACCTGAGCTACTTCAATTTTGGCAGCTTTGTCTACCTGTTGGTTGTTCCATTGTTCTTCAGTGGCACAGCTTTCACGGTCATGTTTTTTACCTGAGCGTCAATGTCTTGCCGTATAGTAGGAGCCCAGATGGGTTTACCCTTCCGCTGCGAGTTGGTCTTCTTCCATTGCTGTAGCCATCCCAATAGGGCATTAGCCACCATCCAGGAGTAGGTATAGAGTACTGGCCACTTCTCTCGTTCTGTAATCTTTAGAGCTAGTTGGATGGCTTTCACTTCTGCAAACTGACTTGACTCACCTTCTCCTTCAGTGGCCTCAACAACTCGTCATGTGGGACTCCACACAGCAGCTTTCCACTTACGATTATTTCCTACCACGCAGCAGGATCCATCAGTAAAGAAAGCATAATGCCTCTCATCTTCTGATAGTTCATTATATGGTGGTGCCTCTTGGACACGAACTACTTCCTCAGGTAATGTTCCAAAATCCCTGCCTTCTGGCCAATCCATGATCTCTTACAGGATTCCTGGGTGATTAGATTTCCCCAGCCAAGATAGTTGTGTAATCAGCGCCATTGACTTACTCAATGTAGCGCTAGTTGCATGATGCATAGAAGGAGTTTTCCCTTTGAACATCCAGTGTAACACAGGCAGATGTGGTGCCAAGAGGAGGTAAGCTTCTGTGCCAATGACTTCTGAAGAAGCTCGAAGTCCCTCATATGCTGCTAGTATTTCATTTTCAGTTGGGATGTAGTGGGCTTCTGATCCTCTATATCCTTGGATCCAAAACCCTAATGGTGGACCTCGGGTTTCTCCACATGTTTTTTGCAGAGGCTCCAGGTGAGATCACACTCTCCAGCGGCAGTGTAGAGGATATTCTGCACATCTGGTCCTGTATGGATGGGCCCAAGGACGACTGCATGAGCTATTTCCTGTTTAATTTGTTGAAAAGCTTGTTGTTGCTCAAGGCCCCACTCAAAACAGTTCTTTCTGGTTACTCTAAAAAGAGGGCTCACAAGCTGACTATAACCTGGGATATGCATCCTCCAGAATCCCACAAGGCCCAGGAAAACTTGTGTTTCTTTCTTGTTACTTGATTGAGACGTAGTCGTTAATTTGTTCACAATATCCAGAGGCACATGCTGACATCCATCTTGCCATTTTATGCCCAAAACCTGTATGTCTTGTGCAGGTCCCTTTACTTTGTTTCTTTTTACAGCAAAACCAGCTCTTAGGAGAATCTGAATTATTCTTTTTTTTTTCTCAAACACTTCTTCTGCCTTGTTGCCCCATACAATTATGTCATCAATGTACTGTAATTGTTCAGGTGGGTCACCCATTTCCAGCACAGTTTGGATTAGACCATGACAAATAGTAGGCCTATGCTTCCACCCTTGGGGCAATTGATTCCAGGTATACTGGACACGTATCCATGTGAAGGCAAATTGTGACCTGCACTCTACTGCCAACGGAACTGAGAAAGATGCATTAGCGATGTCAGTCGTAGCATAGCACTTGACTGCTTTTGACTCCAGTTCATACTGGAGCTCTAACATGTCTGGTACAGCAGCACTCAGTGGTGTTGTCACTTCATTCAAGCCATGATAATCTACTGTTAACCTCCACCCTCCATCAGATTTTTTCACAGGCCATATGGGACTATTAAATGGGGAATGAGTTTTGCTAATTACTCCTTGAGCCTCCAATTGATGAATCAACTCACGGATGGGAGCCAGGGAATCTCGGTTCGTGCGATACTGCCTCCGGTGCACCGTCCTGGTAGCAATTGGTACCTGTTGCTCTTGAACTTGCAGCAAGCCCACAACAAAAGGATCTTCTGAGAGGCCAATTAAACTGCAGAGTTGTTTGATTTTCTCTATATCTACAGTGACTATACAAAAAGCCCATTGAAACCCCTTGGGGTCTTTGAAGTATCCTCTCCTGAGGTAATCTATGCCAAGAATACAAGGGGCCTATGGACCAGTCACAATGGGATGCTTTTCCAATTTGTCTCTTGTTAAGCTCACTTCAGGCTCTAATACAGATAATTCTTCACATCCCCCTGTCACTCCAGAGATCCAGACAGAATCTTTGCCTCTATACCTTGATGACATTAATGTACACTGCGCCCCTGTGTCTACTAAGGTTTTATACCTTTGTGGGTTTGATGTGCCAGGCCATTGCACCCACACAGTCCAGTAGATTCGGTCATCCCTTTCCTCCTCCTGGCTGGAGGCAGGGACCCTCTATTTCTGTTCTTCATCAGAGTATTCGCTATCTGATCCTTGCAATTGTAGACCTGAAGTCTCCTCATTGGATTCGAAGGAAGTGGTTGCAGTTCTTCTATTCCTTAGAGACTGCTGATTGTCCTCTTTTGTTTTGGCAGCTACTATGCTGACAGCCCTCTTCGGTGGTCCTTTTCTAACAGTTGTCTTCCCCCTTAGTTCACGTACATGCGCTTCCAGCTTAAAAGTGGGTTCACTGTCCCATTTCTTCATATCCTCTCCTGTGCCACACAAAAAGAGCCAGAGTTCATTTCGTGGTGTACTCCTGCGTCTGGGACTTCCTTTCCCTGTGTCGGGGCACTGGATGACCACACCTATGGTGGTACATTGGTCCCCGTGAGGCTGTCATCGAGCACTGTGTCACATTTGCAGCTGGTTTCCTGTGGGAGCTATCTCCAATCCCGTGCACTTGACATACTCAACTCCCATTGAAAAATTACAGACTGTCGGTAAAAGTTACGCTTCTGCATCTGGGAGTTACAAGAAAACAGGTACGCAGATGCCGCCTACATTGGTCCCCACCTACATGTAGGTCCCCGTGTAGCCTATGAGCTAGCACTGTGCCACTTTTCCGACTACTTTCTTTTAAAAGTTATCTCCAGTTCCGCGCACTTAGTCTACTCAGTTCCCATTGAAAATACAGGATACCGTTTGAAGTTACGCCACTGCGTCTGGGAGCTACAAGAAAGCAAGAACACAGACCACACCTAGAGCGGTACGTAGGTCTCCCTGAAGACTATCAGTCAGCACTTTGTCCCCTTACAGCTGCTTTCCTGTGGGAGATATCTCCAATTCCGCGCACTTGGTCAGCTCAACTCCCAGTGAAAAAGTACAGGCTGCCGGTATAAGTTACTCCACTGTATCTGGTAGCTACAGGAAAGCAGGTACACAGAGCCCACCTACAGTGGTACGTAGATCCCCTTGTAGGCTATAAGCCAGCACTGTTCCATCTTTGCAGTTGCTCTCTTGTGGGAGATATCTCTATTCCCGCATACTTGGCCTGCTCAACTCCAATTTGAAATACAGGCTGCCGGTAGATGTTACGTCATTGGGTCTGGTAGACACAAGAAAAGAGGTACGCAGAGCTCACCAACAGTGGTATGTAGGACCCTGTGCAGCCTAACACAGAGCACTGTTCCAGTTTTCTATCTGCTTTCCTGTAGGAGCTATCTCTAGTCTCGGGCACTGGGCCTGCTCAGCTCCCGGTGAAAATACAGACTGCTGATTGAAGTTACGCCACTGCGTCTGTGAGCTACAAGAAAACAGGTACGCAGACCCCACCTACAGGAATACGTATATCCCCTTGTAGGCTATAAGCCAGCACTGTGCCACCTTTGCAGCCTCTTTCCTGTGGGAACTATCAACAATTCCACACATTTGGCATGCTCAGCTGCTATTGAAAATACAGGCAGCCTCTAAAGACTACAAGAAAGTAGGTATGTAGACCCAACCTACAGTGGCATCTAGGTCCCCGTGTAGCCTATCATCCAGCAGTGTGACACCTTTGCAGCTTATTTCCTGTGGGAGGTATCTCGAATCCCGTACACCTTGCCTTCTCAGCTCCCATTAAAAATACTGGCTGCCCAAAAAAGTTACACCACTGCGTCTCGGAGCTACAAGAAAGAAGGTACGCAAACCCTACCTACAGTGGTACGTAGGTCCTCGTGTAGCCTATGAGCCAGCACTGTTCCACCTTTGCTGCTGCGTTCCTGATGGAGCTATCTCCTTCCCGCGCACATGGCCTGCTCATCTCCCATTGAAAATACAGGCTGCCGGTAGAAGTTACACCTCCGCGTCTTAGAGTTACAAGAAAGCAGGTACGCAGATCCAACGTGCAGTGGTACTTAGGTCACTGTGTAGTCTAACAGCCAGCAATGTGCAATTTATGCAACTGCTTTCTTGTGGGAGCTATCTCCAATCCCACACACTTGGTCTGCTCAGCTCCCATTGAAAATACAGGGTGCCGGTAGACGTTATGTCACTGGGTCTGGGAGCTACAAGAAAGCAGGTAAGCAAATAGCAACACAGCTATATCCAATCCTGTGCACTTGGCCTGATAAACTCCCATTGAAAAAATACAGACTGCCAGTTGAAATTACGCCACTGCGTCTGGCAGCTAGAAGAAAGCAGGTACGCAGATCCCACCTACAGTGGTAAGCAGGTCCCCATGTAGCCTATCAGCCAGACTGTTCCACCTTTGCAGCTGCTTTCCCCTGGGAGCTATCTCCAGTCTCACGCACTTGGCCTGCTGTAGTGGATCTGGGAAGTTAGTGATTTTCCACAACAGCTCTTACAGTGTTGTGCCTACTGTTGATATCAATATTATGAATACTGATCGCGCAGCATCAGGGCTGTCTCTCCAGCATTCCTTCCCCTACCTTCACCAAAAGTTGTGGATGAGCACAATCTTTGAATGGACCACGGCCAGAACAGCATACCCAGACTGACCAAGGAGATACTCCATACCGTAGGACGTCAGGTCAGTAACATAAACTGGGGAGAGGAGCAGGAAGGGGAGGCAAGATTCCTTTCTGGCCTTCCAAAAGTAATCGCTAGGTGTACTGAAGTCCTGATTCTCGGGAGCTGGCCGGACATCACTGCAGATGGGAAGTAGAGAGTAACAGCTTTATCTGCTTTTGCTTTGCTTCCCGCGCGCGCGGCTTTCCTGTTTCTTTATTAAACTGCTTTTATCTCAACCCACGAGACTTCTATTTTATTTTCTCCCCTTCCCTGGTTTGCATAGGAGGTGGGGGATAGAACGATGTAGTGGGCACCTGGCATCCAGCCAGGGTAAAAATACCACATTGGCAAAGTGCTGGCTCCTGTGCTGGTGGATTGGAGATAGCTCCAAAAGGAAAGCAGTTGCAAAGGTGTCACAGTGCTGGCTAATAGACTACATGGGGACCTACGTACTACTGTAGGTTGGGTCTGCGTACCTGCTTTCCCGTAGCTCCCAGACGCAGTGGTGTAACAACTTCCGTCAGTCTGTATTTTTTCAATGGGAGCTGAGCAGTCATATGACGCGGGATTGGAGGTAGCTCCCACAAGAAAACAGATGGAAAGGTGGCACATTTCTGGGTGTTAGGTTACACAGGGACCTATGAAACACTGTAACAGAGGTCTGCTTACCTGCTTTCTTTTAGATCCCAGACATAGTGACGTAACTTTTACCGACAGTGTGTATTTTTTCAATGGGAGCTGAGCAGGCCAAGTGCACGTGATTGGACATAGTCCCCACAGGAAAGAAGCAGCAAAGGTGACACAGTGCTAGCTGATAGGCTACACGGGGATCTACGTACCAATGTAGGTGGGATCTGTCTACCTGCTTTCTTGTAGCTCCCAGGTGCAGTGACGTAACCCCTACCAGAAGTCAGTATTTTTAATTGGAGCTGATCAGGCCAAGTGCGAGGGACTGGAGATAGCTCCCACAGGAAAGCAGCTGCAAAAGTGGAACAGTGCTGGCTGATAGGCTACACAGGATCGTAAGTAACACTGTAGGTTGGTTCTGATTTCCTGCTTTCTTGTAGCTCCCAGAGGCAGTGGCGTAACTTCTACGGGCAGCCTATATTTTTTCAATGGTAGTTGAGCAGGCAAAGTGCGCGGGAATAGAGATAGCTCCCACGGGAAAGCAGCTGAGAAGGTGGAGCAGTGCTGGCTGATAGGCTACACGGGGATCTACGTACTACTGTAGATGGATTCTTCGTATCTTCTTTCTTGTAACTCCCAGAGACAGTGGCGTAACTTCCATCTACAGCCGCTATTTTTAATGGGAGCTGAGCAGGCCAAGTGTTCAGGACTGCAGATAACTCCCAAAGGAAAGAAACTGCAATGATGGCACAGTGCTAGGTGATAGTCTACACAGGAACCTACGTAGGTGAGGTCTATGTACCTGTTCTCATGTAGCTCCCAGATGCAGTGCTGTAACATTTACGGGCAGTCTGTATTTAAAAGGGATCTGATCAGGCTAAGTTTGTGGGACTGGAGATAGCTCCCACAGGAAAGAAGCGACAAAGCTGGTACAGTGCTGGCTTATAGGCTTCACTGGGATCAACGTACCACTGTAGGGGGGGTTTGCGTGCGTGCTTTCTTGTATTTACTAAAGTGGCGTAACTTATACCGATCGCATGTATTTTTTCAAGAGGAGCTAAGCAGACAAGTGAGCGAGACTGGAGATAGCTCCCACAGGAAAGAAGCAACAAACGTGGCACAGTGCTGGTTGTTAGGCTACACGGAGTCCTACTGTAGGAGGGGTATGCGTACCTACTTTCTTTTACCTCCTACATGCAGTGGCGTAAAATTTACCAGCAGCTTGTATTTCAAACGGGAGTTGACCAGGTTATTTGCGCAGGATTGGAGATAGCTCCCACAGGAAAGCAGCTGCAAAGTTGGCACAGTTCTGCCTAATAGGCTACATGGGGACCTACTTACCACTGTAGGTGGGGTCTTCGTATCTTCTTTCTTGTAACTCCCAGAGACAGTGGAGTAACTTCCATCTACAGTCTGTATTTTTTAATGGGAGCTGAGCAGGCCAAGTGTGCAGGACTGCAGATAACTCCCAAAGGAAAGAAACTGCATATACCTGCTTTCTTGTAGCTCCCAGGCGCAGTGGCATAACTTCTACCGGCAGTCTGTATTTTCAATGGGAGCTAAGGACGTCAAGTGCGAGGGGCTACAGATACCTCCCACAGGAAATCAGTTGCAAAAGTGGCACAGTGTAAGCTGATAGACTGTCAAAGTTTGAGCCAGGAGAGAGCTAATTCCCGTGAGGAATCAGTAAAGGGTACAGCCTGAACAACTAACCCAGGCTGGCCAGCAGGTATTCGATACCATCCTTACCTCATGCCCAGTATATAGAGGGAGGCTAGTCGGAAGATGCTCTCTTCTACAACTCTACTCTTCTACACGGTGACCTAAAAACCACTGTGGGCAAGGTCTGCGTGTCTACTTTGTGGTAGTTCCCAGAGGAAGTGGCGTAACTTCTACATGCATCCTGTATTTTTTAATGAGAGTTTACAAGGTCAAGTGCCCAGGATTGAAGATAGCTCCCACAGGAAAGCAGTTGCAAACGTGGCAAACTGCATGGTCATAGACTACATGACGATCTAAGTACCATCATTTGTGGGGTCTGCGTACCTGCTTTCTTGTGGCTCCCAGACGTAGTGGCGTAACTGCTACCAGCAGCCTATATTTTCAAGGGGAGCTTAGAAGGTAAAGTTCACGGGATTGGAGATAGCTCTCGCAGGAAAGCAGCTGCAAAGATGGCACAGTGCTGGGTCATAGGCTACACGAGGATCATCGTATCACTGTAGGTGGGATCTGCGTACCTGCTTTCCTGTAGTTCCCAGAGACAGGGGCACAACTTCTACCGACATCTGGTATTTCTAATCGTAGCTGAGTAGGCCACGTACACGGGATTGGAGATAGCTCCCAGAAGAAAGCAGCTGCAAAGGTGGCACAGCGCTGCCTGATAGTCTACACGGGGTCCTATGTAGAACTGTAGGGGTTCTCTGCATACCTGTTTTCTTGTACCTCTCAGACCCAGTGGCGTGATGTTTACTATCAGTCTGTATTTCAAATGGGGTCTGAGCAGGCCATGTGTGCCAGATTGGAGATCGCTTCCAGAGGAAAGCAGCTGCAAAGGTGGCACAGTGTTGACTGATAGTCTACACGGGGATCTACGTACCACTGTAGGGGGGCTCAGGTACCTGCTTTCTTGTAGCTCCCACAAACAGTGGAGCAACTTAGAGTGGTCGTCTGTACTTTCAATGGGAGATGAGCAGGACAAGTGCACGGGATTAAAGATAGCTCCCACAGGAAAGATACTTCAAAGGTGGCACCGTACTGGCTGATAGACTACACGGGTAACAACGTACCAATATAGATGTGGTCTGCGTACCTGTTTCTTGTAGTTCTCAGAGGCTGTGGCGTAACTTCTAAGGACAGCCTGTATTTACAATGGGAGCTGAGCAGGCCAAGTGTGCAGGACTGGACATAGCTCCCACAGGAAAGCAGATGCTAAGGTGAAACAGTGCTGGTTGATAGGCTACACAGGGATCTACGTAGCACTGTGGGTAGGCTCTGCCTACCTGCTTTCTTTTAGATCCCAGACGCACTGACGTAACTTGTACCGGATGCCTGTATTTTCTCAATGGGAGTTGAGCAGGCCAATGACGCGTGATTGGAGATAGCTTCAAGAGGAAAGCAGCTGCAAAGCTGACACAGTGCTAGCTGATAGACTACATAGGGAGCTTGGTACTACTGTAGGTGGGGTCTGCTTACTTGCTTTCTAGTAGCTCCGAGACGCAATTGGGTAATTTCTATTGGTAGCCTGTATTTTCAATGGGAGCTCAGAAGACCAAGTGCGCGGGACTGGAGGCAGCTACCACAGGAAAGCAGCTGCAAAGGTGGCACAGTTCTAGCTGATAGGCTACAAAGGGACCTACATACCACTGTAGGTGGGACCTGCATACCTGCTTTCTTGAAGCTCCCAGACGCAATGGCATAACATGGACATGTAGGTCGGGTCTGGTTACCTGCTTTCATATAGCTCCCATACTCAGTGGCGTAACTTACTATTTGCCTGTATTTTTTCAGTGGAAGTTGAACAGACCCAGTCTGCAGGATTGGAGATAGCGCCCAAAGGAAAGTAGCTGTAAAGGTGGCACAGTGCTGGCTGATTCGCTACACGGGGACCTGCAAACCTCTGTAGGTGGGGTCTGCGTACCTGCTTCCTTGTAACTCCCTGATGCACTGGCATAACTTGTACCGGCAGCCTGTATTTTTTCAATAGGAGTTGAGCAATCTAATGACGTGTGACTGGAGATAGCCTCCACAGGAAAGTAGATGAAAAGTTTGCACAGTGCTAGCTGATAGGCTACACTGGGATATACGTACTACTGTAGGTGGGGTTTGCGTACCTGCTCTCTTGTAGCTCACAGAAGCACTGGCGTAATTTCTACGGACAGCGTAAATTTTTTCAATGGGAGCTGAGCAGGTCAAGTGCATGAGATTCAATAGAGCTCCCAAAGGAAAGCAACTGTAAAGGTGGAACAGTGCTTGCTTATAGATTACACAGATACATACGTACCAAAGTAGATGGGGTCTGCGTACCTGCTTTCTTGTAACTCGCACACGCACTGGCGTAACATCTACCAGTAGTCTGTATTTCCTGTCAGAGTTCAGCAGGCCAAGTGCGCAGGATTGGAGATAGGTCCCACAGGAAAGCAACTGCAAAGGTGGCAAAGTGCTAGCTGATAGCCTACACTGGGACCTACGTACCACTGTAGGTGCGGTCTGTGTACCTCCTTTCTTTTAGCTCCCAGACGCAGTGGCGTAACTTGTACCGGCAGCCTGTATTTTAAAAGGAAGCTGAGCAGGCCAAGTACACAGGGTTAGAAATAGCTCCCATAGGAAAGCAGTTGCAAAGGTGGCACAGTGCTGGCTGATAGGTTACATGGAGACCTACATACCACTGTAGGTGGGATCTGCATACCTGCTTTCTTGAAGCTCCCAGACGCAGTGGCATAACATATACTGGCAGCCTGTGTTTTCAAAGGGAACGGAGCAGACCAATTGCGCAGGATTGGAGATTGCTCCCACAGGAAAGCAACTGCAAAGGTTGAACAGTGCTAGCTGATAGGCTAACGGGGACCTACGTACCACTGTTAGTGAGCTCTACGTACTTGCTTTCTTGTAGCTCCCAGAGGCAATGGCATAACATGTACCAAAAGGCTGTATTTTACATGGGAGTTGAGAAGGCCAAGTGCACTGGATTAGAGATAGCTCCCAAAGGAAAGCAGCTGCAAAGGTGGAACAGTGCTGGCTGATAAGCTACACGGGGATCTTACTACCACTGTAGGTTGACTCTGCGTACCTGCTTTCTTGTAGCTCACAGACTCAGCAGTGTAACTTTTACCAGCAGCCTATATTTAAATTGGAGCTGAGCAGGCCAAGTGCACGGGATTGAAGATAGCTCCAATATTAAAGTAGCTGCAAAGGTAGCACAGTGCTTACTGACATACAGGCCACTGTAGGTGCGGTCTGTGTACCTGCTTTCTTGTAGCTCTCAGACACAGTGGCGTAACATGTTCTGGCAGCCTGTATTTTTTCAATGGGAGCTGAGCAGGCCAAATGATGCTGGATTCAAGAGCTCCCACAGGAAAACAGCTGTCAAGGTGGCACATTACTGGCTGTTAGGCTATACGGGGACCTACGTACTAAAGTAGGTGGTGTCTGCGCACCTGATTTTTTGTAGCTCCTAGAGGCAGTGGCCTAAATTCTACACCAATGCACGCAGTCTGGGGAATAAGCAGGAGGAACTTGAGATGTGGGTGCGGATGCAGGACTACGACCTCATTGCGGTCACAGAGACGTGGTGGCACAGCTGCCCTGACTGGAACACAGCAATGGAGGGTTATTTATTTTTCAGGAAAGACAGACTGACAAGGGGTGGAGGTTGAGTTGCTCTCTATGTGGTCCTCATGGGGAACTTCAACCACCCTGATATTTCCTGGGATAGCCACACAGCAAAGCACATGCTGTCCAGGAGGTTTCTACAGATTGTTGAAGACAACTTCCTGTCCCAGATGATCGAGGAACCAACAAGGAGGGGTGTACTGCTGGACCTGGTACTGACGAATAGAGAGGACCTAGTTGGGGATGTGAAGCAGCTCTGCAGAGAGAGACCTGGGAGTCCTGATTTATAATTAAATATGAGCCAGCAATGTGCCCTCATAGCCAAGAAGGCCCATGGCATTCTGGGATGCATCAAGAAGAGTGTGGCCAGCAGGTCGAGAGATGTTCTCCCCTTCTACTCTGCCTTGGTGAGACCTCATGTGGAGTACTGTGTCCAGTTCTGGGCTTCTCAGCTCAAGAAGGACAGGGAACTGCTGGAGAGAGTCCTGTGCAAGACCACCAAGATGATCAATAGTATAGAACATCTTTCATACGAAGAAAGACTGCGGGAACTGGGGCTTTTTAGTCTGGAGAAGAGGAGATTGAGGGGAGATCTGATTAAGATTTATAAATATCGAAAGGGTGGATGTCAGGAGACTGGGACATCCCTCTTTTCTATAGTAGATATTAACAGGACAAGGGGCAATGGAACACAAAAAATTCCACTTAAACATAAGAAAAAACTATTTCACCGTGAGAGTGACGGAACAGTGGAACAGGCTGCCCAGGGGGCTTGTGGAGTCTCCTTACTTGGAAGTCTTCAAGAAGCGACTCAACATGGTCCTATGCAACCTGATCTAGGTGAATCTGCTTCTGCAGGGGTGTTGGCCTAGATTGTCTCTAAAGGACCCTTCCAACCTCTACCATTCTATGATTCTATGGGCAGACTGTATTTTAACTGAGAGCTGAGCAGACAAAGAACGCAGGATTGGAGATAGCTCCCACAGGAAACCAGCGGCAAAGTTTGCACAGTGCTGGCTGATGGGTTACACAGGGACCTAGGTACCACTGTAGGTGCGGTCTGCATACCTGCATTCTTGTAGCTACCAGACACAGTGCAATAACTTCTACCTAAAGCCAGTATATTCAAAGGGAGCTGAGCAGGCCAAACACACGTGATTGGAGATAGCTCCCACAGGAAAGCAGCTGTAAAGGTAGCACAGTGCTAGCTGATAGACTACACGAGGACCTACGTACCACTTTAGGTGACGTCTGGGTACCTGCTTTCTTGTAGCTCCTAGACGCAGTGGCGTAACTTCGACTGGCACTCTGTATTTTCAATGGAAACTGAGCAGGTAACATTTGCGGGATTGGAGTTAGATCCCAAACGAAAACAGCTGCACAGTGCATGCAGATTGGCTACATGGGGACCAACATACCATTGTAGGTGGGATCTGCGTACCTTCTTTCTTGTAGCTCCCCAACGCAGTGATGTAAATTCTACCAGCAGCCTGTATTTAAAATGGAAGCTGAGCAGGTAAAGTGTGCAGGATTGGAGATAGTTCCCAGAGGAAAGCAGCTGCAAAGATGGCACAGTGTTGGCTGATAGGCTGTCCAAATTTAGCCAGGATAGAGTTAATTCCCGTGAGGAACCAGGAAAGGGTACAACCTGAACAGAGAACCCAGGCTGGCCATCAGGTATACGATATCCTAACGTCATGCCTGGTATATAGGTTGAAGCTAGCCGAATGAAGCTCTCTTCTGGAGTCACGTGCTCTCTGTCGCCGGTCCGGAGCGATTGCTTAGGTTGGGTCCCGGGTAGTGAGCAACTGCATCACTCACCAGTTTTCTTTGTAATGTTCATTGGGTTTGTCGTAGTTGTTCCTCTTCAATTTTCCCTAGTAAATTATTCTTATTTCAACTTACGCGGACTCTTTTACTTTTTTTCTCCCTCTCCGATCCCCTCCGGATTCTGTCAGGAGGGGGAGGGGGAGGAATTTGGGGTTTTTTTTCTCCCTTTCCTTCGACATTAATCGGCACCCAACGTGGGGCCCGCGAAGTTGAAATAGGACAGAGTGGGTTTAAACAAACTCTTTGTGTACACTCCTGACACTAACTGATTGCTGAGCACAATGTTGGTTGATATGCTCGTATGGTGGTATTACATGTCCTCTTACCTGCATCACGTATGTCCTGTGATAGTGTTTCTCATCTGTGGAAAATGTATGAAAATTCTCATGCTACTGCACTGGATGGGATTGAATTTTGATATGATTTCGTCAGGGTTATTAAGTTGGGTTGGAATGTGTAAATGGCTTTTTTGTCTCTTCCACATTTTCTCCTAGAACTTAGTAATGACATTTAATTTATGGGAAAAACTGACATGTTTAATTCGTCCCACTATGTCACCCTCATTTCTTCAAGGTGCTTCTAATGGATTCTAACAGTAATACTTGGAATGTTCTAATTACCATGTTTTTATTATTTTCCCTTGTTTTCACCACGGATTAGATTGTGAAAATTTTTTTGAGAACTGTGAGGAGAGGCATACAGAATATGGGCAGGTGTCCAAGGAGCTTTCTACCTCTAAAGATTTGGAGAACACACAAACCAATTCCTAATTCATCTGTGCCAGAACCAGTTGCTGTTCCGACTCCAGCAGTGGATGTTGCAGTCAACTCAGCTGTGCCAGAACCAGTTGCTGTTCCGACTCCAGCAGGGGATGTCCCTGTTGCAGCTGTGAACACTCATACCCAGACTGCTGACACTGTTGCTGTTACCACTGTGGACACTCATACCCAGACGGTGGATATTGTTGCTGTCTCCACTCAAACTCAGACTGTTGCTACAACTGTGGATGCTCAAACCCAGACTGTTGCTGTTACAACTGCGGCCACTCAAAATGAGGCAACTGATATAATTGCTGTTGAATCACAGTATCAATTTGTGCCAGTATCAGTTGCTCCTGTACTGAAAAAGAAATACAGAAAAAAACCCAGTTTGCAGCACTAAGGATGAAGATGAACAAGGGATATCACAGAGAGAAGAAGAGTTGGAGCCAGAGAAAATCAGCTGGTCCGTGTGGAAAGATTACAGGCGTCGCCCAGGTGAGCACATTATCACCTGGATGCTCCAATGCTGGGAAAATGGAGCCCACAGTTTGGACTTAGAGGGCAAGGAAGTCACGCAATTGGGCTCCTTGTCCCGGGACAGGGGCATTGATAAGGCTATGGGAAGACCATCACAAACCCTCAGCCTCTGGAAACAACTTCTTTTGGGTGCGAAGGAAAGATACCCCTCCAAGGAAGATATTACAAGCCCCCCAAGAAAGTGGACTACCACGAAGAAAGACATTCAATATTTGAGGGAGTTAGCTGTGCTGGAGATTATTTATAATGACTATGTGTCCACAGACCCAGGTGAAGTTCAATGCACACAAGTTTTGTGACGAAAGTTCCTACGAAGTGCACCACCAAACTATGCCAGTTCTTTGACAGTTGTCTCCTGGAAAGAAGATGAGAGGCAAACGGTGAAACAACTAGCCGCTCAACTTCGGCAATATGAAGAAAATGTGTCTTGTCCCCTACAGGCTGTTGTTTCAGCTGTAGAAAAAATGTCATGGAAGATTGACCAATTTGCGTCTCGCTCTCCACCTGCCAGTACTCCAGCTGTTAAGAATAAGCATCCTCATGCTCTAGAGCAGGAACGTAAGGAGTATACACCCCAGGATGTTTCGCGGTCCCATACACAAGACCAAGGAGAGAATATGAGCAAGTGGGATAGGCCACCTACCCCATCTACTCCAAGATCACCCACTCTAAGAGCTGGACACCGGTGCACAATGTACTCTGATGCCATCAAATATCTGTATTAGAAGCTGCAGCGAATCTGACTGACACAAATTGGCACAAGCATACCATTGCGACATGCCCCAAAGCTCCATGCATCTTAGGCATAGATTATCTTAAGAGAGGGTATTTTAAGGACCCAAGAGGAGGCCTTTGGTGTGGCTGCAGTGGAGGCAGAAGAGATTGAACAATTATCCAGCATGCCTGGCCTTTCAGAGCACCCTTCTCTTGTGGGCTTGCTGAAGGTTGAGGAGCAACAGGTACCAATTGCAACCACAACAGTGCACTGTCGGCAATACCGCACCAACAGAGACTCTGTGATTCCCATTCATAAGTTGATTCACCAATTAAAGAGCCAAGGACTGATCAGCAAAACTCACTATTCCTTTAACACCCCTTTATGGCCGGTACAAAAGTCTATTGGTGAGTGGAGACTGACAGTAGACTATCGTGGCCTGAATGAAATCACGCCACCGTTGAGCGTGTCTGTGCCAGACATGTTGGAACTCCAATACGAATTGGAGTCCAAGGCAGCCAAATGGTATGCCACCATTGATTTTGCCAATGCATTCTTCTCAATCCCTTTAGCAAAAGAGTACAGGCCTCAGTTTGCATTCACTTGGAGAGGGGTGCAGTATGCTTGGAATCGACTGCCCCAGGGGTGGAAACACAGCCCCACCATTTGCCATGGACTGATCCAGGCCACACTGGAGGAGGGTGAGGCCCCAGAACATCTGCAATACATTGATGATATTGTTGTGTGGGATGACTCAGCAGTGGAAGTCCTTGATAAAGGAAAGAAAATAATTCAAATTCTTCTAAAGGCTGGCTTTGCCATTAAACGCAGTAAAGTCAAAGGACCTGCACAGGAAATCCAGTTTTTAGGAGTAAAATGGTCATATTTGAATAGAGGAAGAAGAAGAAGATTGCAGTCATGTCTCCACCAACTAACAAAACGGAAACATAAGCTTTCTTAGGTTTTGTGGGTTTTTGGAGAATGCATATTCTAAATTCCAGTATGATTGTTAGCCCCCTCTACCGTGTGACACGGAAGAAGAATGATTTTGAATGGGATCCTGAGCAGCAACAAAGTTTTGAACACATTACACAGGAGATTGTTCATGCGATGGCGCTTGTGCCAGTCCGGACAGGACCAGATGTTAAAAATGTGCTCTACACCGCAGCTGGGGAGAATGTCCCTACTTGGAGTTTTGGACAGAGAGCAACTGGGGAGGGTCGAGGCCGACGTCGACCCCTCAGGTTCTTGAGTCGGGGATACAGAGGATCCGAGGCCCGATACACTCACACCGAGAAGGAGATACTGGCAGCATATCAAGGAGTTCAAGCTGCATCAGAAGTGATTGGCACAAAAACACAACTCTTCCTAGCACCTCGACTGCCAGTGCTGGGCTGGATGTTCAAGGGGAAGTCATTCCCTACGCATCATGCAACTGATGCTACATGGCGTAAATGGATTGCACTGATCACACAACGAGGTCGCATAGGGAAGACTAGCCGCCCTGGGATTCTGGAGGTGATCGCAAATTGGCCAGAGTGCGAAGATGGTGAAATATCACCAGAGAAGATGACACGTGTTGACGAGACCCAACCGAACGATGAAGTGTCAGAAGATGAGAAGCGGTATGCCCTGTTTAGAGATGAGTCCTGCTTCCTTGTGGGAAGGCATCGGAGATGGAAGGCAGCTGTATCGAGTCCCCTATGCAAAATTTCAGAAGCTGCAGAAGGAGAGGGTGAATCCAGTAACTTTGCAGAGGTAAAAGCCATCCAGTTGGCTTTAGACATTGCTGAATGGGAAAAATGGCCAAGGATCTACCTCTCAAACGATTCGTGGATAGTGGCAAACACTCTGTGGGGATGACTACAGTAATGGAGAATGAATAACTGGAAACAATGGGGCAATCTCGTCTGTGCTGCTCCACTATGGCAGGACATTGCTGCTCGAATGGAGAAACTAGTTGTGTGCTCCATGTAGATGCTCACGTACCCAGAAAGCGGGCCATGGAAGAACCTCTGCATAACCAGCAAGTTGACAAGGCTGCTAAGATTTCTCAGATAGATCTGGATTGACAACATAAGGGGGAGTTATTTTTAGCTCGATGGGCCCATGATACCTCAGGTCATCAAGGCAGAGATGCTACCTATAAATGGGCTCGTGAATGAGGAGTGCACTTAACCTTGGACTCAATTGCACAGATTATCCATGAGTGTGAGACGTGCTACAATTAAACAAGCAAAACGGTTGAAGTCCATGTGGTATGGAGGACGATGGCAGAAATATAATTACGGAGAGGCCTTGCAGATTGATTACATCACACTGCCACAGACTCACCAAGGCAAACGCCATGTGCTCAGAATGGTGGAGGCTGCCACAGGATGATTGGAAAGATATCCTGTGGCTCATGCCACAGCCCGGGACACTATTCAGGACCTTGAAAGGAAAGTCTTCTGGCGACATGGCACCCCAGAAAGAATTGAGTCAGACAATGGGACACACTTCAGAAATAACCTCATAGATGCCTGGGCCCAAGAGCATGGCATTGAATGGGTTTATCATATTCCCTATCATGCACCAGCCTCGGGAAAAGTTGAGAGATTCAATGGGTTCTTGAAAACCACACTGAAAGCAATGGGAGGTGGAACTTTCAGGCATTTGGATACACAATTGGAAAAGGCCACCTGGTTAGACAACTCCAGAGGTTCTGTCAATCAAGTTGGTCCTGCCCAATCAGAACCCTTACATATTGTAGAAGGGGACAAAGTCCCTGTGGTACATATAAAAGACATATTAGGGAAGGCGGTCCCGGTGTGTCCTTCCTTGGGTAAAGGCAAACCCATCCGTGGTATTTTTTTTGCTCAGGGACCTGGGTATACTTGGTGGGTGATGTGCAAGTATGGGAAGTCTCAATGTGTGCCTTAAGGGAATTTGATTCTGGGTGAGAATAACCCGAGAATTAAATTGCATAATGATAGCTGTTGAATGTCATTATTCCTATAGTTGCTCTATGTTATGTATGTGTAGATGTTTATGATGTGTAAACCTAGACATGACATGTAGATGGTATAGAATAAGGGATGGAATGTCCTAGTTTGAGCCAGTATAGAGTTAATTCCTGTGAGGAACCAGGAAAGGGTACAGCCTGAACAGCTGATCCAGCCTGACCAGCAGGTATTCCATACCATCCCAGCGTCACTCCCAGTATATAGGTGGAGACTAGCCGGAGGAAGCTCTCTTCCGGGGTCGCGGGCTCTCGGTCGCCTGTCCGGAGCGGTCGCTTAGGTCGGGTCCTGGGTGGTGAGCAACTGCATCACTCACCAGTTTTCTTTGTAATATCCGCTTGTGTTTGTTATAGTTGTTCCTCTTTAATTTTTCTTAGTAAATTGTTCTTATTTCAACTTATGCTGGCTCTTTTAATTTTTTTCTCTTTCTCGGATCCCCTCTGCATTCCGTCAAGAGGGGAAGGGGGAGGAGTCGCGGTTTTTTTTTTTCCCCTTTGCTCTGGCTGGCAAAACCACGACATAGGCTATATTTGGACCTACATACCACTATAAGTGGGGTCTGCGTACCTGCTTTCCTGTAGCTCCCAGACGTGGAGGTGTAACTTCTATAGCAGTCTGTATTTTTTAATGGGAGCTGAGCAGGCCAAGTGCACGGGAAAGCTACTGCAAAGGCGGCACAGTGCTGGCTGATAGGCTACATAGGGACCGACGAACCACTGTAGACGAGATCTGCGTACCTGCTATCTTGTAGCTCCCAGAATCAGTAGGGTAACTTCTACTGGCACACTGTATTTTCAATGGGAGCGGAGCAGGCCAAGTGCTCAGGACTGGAGATAACTCCATCAAGAAAAGGAGCTGCAAAGGTGGCAATGTGCTGGCTGATAGGCTAGACAGGGACCTAAGTACCACTGCAGGTGGGGTCTGCGTACCTGCTTGCTTGTAGCTCCCAGACGCAGTGACATAACTTACACTGGCAGCCTGCATTTTTAATGGAAGCAGAGCACAGCAAGTGTGCGGGATTGGAGATAGCTCCCGCAGGAAAGTAGTTGCAAAGGTGGAAACGTGCTTCCTGATAGGCTACACGAGGGCCTACGTACCACTGTAGGTGGGGTCTTCGTACCTACTTTCTTTTAGCTCCCAGACCCAGTGGCGTAACTTCTACCGGCAGCCTGTATTTTCAATGTGAGCGAATTAGGCCAAGTGCACGGGATTTGAGATAACTCCCAGAGGAAAGTATACTTGAAAGCAACCTGTATTTTTTCAATGTGAGCTGAGCAGGCCAATGATGCGGGATAGCAGGTAGCTCCCAAAAGAAAACAGATGGAAAAGTGGCACATTGCTGGCTTTTAGGCTATCTGGGACCTATGTACCACTGTAGGTGGGGTCTGCATACCTGCTTTCTTGTAGCTCCCAGACGCAGTGGCGTAACTTCTACTAGCAGCCTGTATTTTTTCAATGAGAGTTGAGCAAGCCAAGCGCGAGGGATTGGAGATAACTCTTACAGGAAAGCAGCTGCAAAGGTGGCACAGTGCTGGCTGTAAGGCTACACAAGGACCTACATACCAATGCAGATGGTCTCTGCGTACCTGCTTTCTTTTAGCTCCCAGACGAAGTGGCGTAACTTTTACTGGCAGCTTGTATTTTTTCAAAGGGAGCTGAGCAAGCCAATTGAGCAGGATTAGAGATAGCTCTTAAAGGAAAGCAGCTGCAAAGGTGACGCTGTGCTAGCTGATAGGCTATACAAAGATCTACGTTCCACTGTAAGTGGGGTCTGCGTACCTTCTTCATTTTAGCTCCCAGACGCAGTGGCATAATTTCTACCAACAGCATGTATTTTTTTACTGGGTGGTATGCAGGCCAAGTGTGCAGGATCGGAGATATCTCCCAGAGCAAAGCAGCTGCAAAGGTTGAACAGTGCTGTCTAATAGAATACACGGGCACCTACATACCACTGTAGGTGGGATCTACGTACCTGTTTTCTTCTAGCTCTCAGATGCAGTGAGGTAACATTTACCGTCAGACTAAACTTCAAATGAGAGCTGAGCAGACAAAGTGCACGGAATTGGAGATAGATCCCACAGAAAAGCAGCTGCAAAGGTGGCACAGTGCTGGCTGGTAGGCTACACGGGGACCTACATTCCACTTTCGTTGGGATCTGCGTAACTCCTTTCTTCTAGCTCTCAGACGCAGAGATGTAACATGTACTGGCAGGCTGTTTTTCAAATAGGAGCTGAGTAGGCCAAGTGCGCGAGATTGGAGATAGATCCCACAGAACTGTAGATGCACCAGTGACACAGATCTAACTAACAGGCTACACAGGGATCTACGTACTACTGTAGGTGGGGTCTGCCTACCTGCTTTCTTTTAGCTCCCAGACTCAGTAGGGTATCTTCTACTAGCACCCTGTATTTTCAATGGGAACTGAATAGGCCAAGTGTGCGGACAGACAGTGGCGCAACATCTACTGGCAGCCTGTATTTCAATAGGGAGTCAAACAGTGCAAGTGCGCCAGATTGGATAGCTCCCACAGGAAAGCAGTTGCAAAGATTGCATGTTTCTGGGTGACAGGCTACAAGGGGATCTAAGTAGCACTGAACGTTGGCTCTGCGTACCTGCTTTCTTCTATTTCCCAGAAGCAGTGGCGTAACTTATACCAGAAACTTGTATTTTCAGTGGGAGCTGAGCAGACCAAGTATTCGGGATTGAGAAATAGCTCCCACAGGACAGAAGCTACAAATATGGCACAGTACTGGCTGATAGGCTACAAGGTGATCCACTTTAGGTGGGATCTCTGTACCTGTATTCTTGTGGCTCCCAGACACAGTGGCGTAACATGTACCAGGAGGCTATATTTCAAAAGGGAGATGAGTAGGCCAAGTGTGCACGATTGGAGATAATTCCCACAGGGAAGCAGTTGCAAAGTTGACACGGTGCTTGCTGATAGTCTACACTGGGACCTACGTCCCACCCTAGGTGGGCTCAGCGTACCTGCTTTCTTGTAGCTCCTAGACACAGTGGAGTAACTTAGAATGGTGGCCTATAGTTTTAATGGGAGCTGAGCAGACCAAGTGTGCAGGATTAAAGATAGCTCCCAAATGAAAGCATCTGCAAAGGTGGCACAGTGCTGACTGATAGTATACACAGGGACCTACACACCACTTTAGGTGGGATCAGCATACCTGCTTTATTGTACCTCACAGATGCAGTTGTGTAACATCTACCGTCAGTCTGTATTTAAAACGGGAGCTGAGACGGCGGGGGATTGGAGATAGCTCCCACAGGAAAGTACCTGAAAAGCTGACTGTACTTGGTCTGGGATGGTAGTGATTTTCTACAGCAGTTCTTCAGCGCTGTGCTTACTGTTGGTATCAATATTATGACTACTGTTCACACTAACCTTCACCAATAGCTTTGGGTGAGAACAATCTTGGGAGGGACCACGGCCAGAACAGCTGACCCAGGCTGACCAAGAAGATTTTCCATACCATATGATGTCAACTCAGTAAAATAAACTGGGGGAGAGTAGCAGGAAGGAGAGGAAGGATTCATTTCTGGCCTTCCAAAAGAAACCGCTATGCGTACTGAAGCCCTGCTTCTCGGGAGGTGACAGGACATTGCTGCAGATAAGAAGTAGAGAGTAACACCTTTATCTGCTGTGGTCCATGTAGAAATATGATTTAGCTAAGACTATAGAATATTGGTTAGCTTTGATCTTTAGGCCTTGTTGTGCTAGCATGGAAAAATGCCGAGGGCAGTGAAAAGCACAGTATGTAGAAGTACGTGCAAAAGAATAGGAACTTGGCGGAAAGACAGAAAACTTGTGGTTAGAGATAGGGACATGGTGCTTAGTAACAGACTGCCATGAGACTGCTAAGTAAACCTTGAAACTTATCTAATCTTGTGAAACAATAAGCCCTTTGGAAAAATCGTGTGCCTTTTTGTCAGCCTATTAGGAGCTTAGCTTTTGCAATATGTATGAGCTAATTAAGTGAATGGTTCAATCAGCATGTAACGCGTTGACTCAAAAAAGATATAAAAATGTTGCTTGTATTCAATAAAGCGGACACCTTGCTTGCATCAAGCTATGTCTCCGTCTCTTCATCGCGGCAAATGGTGACCCCGACGTGATCTTTTGTGAAGAGTCCGTCGGAGACAGATAATCACCTATCTGGTGGCGTGCTGCGAGTCCCGCAGGACTGAAGGAAGCTGCTGAAACGAAGCAGAACAAGGCGCCTCATCACCCCCGTCTGGAACGAGAGGTGAGCTGCGGGAAACTGAGAAATGGGAAATCAGGCCAGTTCTCCTGAAAGAGATGTTTATGAACTAATGAAAGTCTTGCTTAAAAAGCATGGGAAGAAGGCCATTTCGGGACAGGATCTTAAGTTAATCCTTAAATGGATTCAAGCTAAGATCCCCACAGTCACGGCCTCTTCAATTTTTACCCAAGATGTTTGGGATGATGTAGGAGTAAAATTGTGGGACGCGGCTACCTCTGGCAGTGAGGAGGCACAACGGATGCTCCCTCGATGGAGACTGATTTATGAGACGATTAAGACGAAGGAGCAAAACCAACGGGACATGAAGGGGGACACGCAGCCCACTGCAGCCTCCTCGCCGCCAATTCCACAGCAATCGACCGTGCCAGTCCCACGGCTCCCGTCACCACCCCCACTAGCTTGTGCTGCCGCTTACCCACCCGAGGATGATCCGTTTGATCCAGGACCTATTGATCCTGAAAAGGAGCCTGACCTCTTTCCCCCTGATCCCCACGATGTTTGGGGAAAAATAAAGCGCCAGGCGTTAAAGGAGGGGGAATTAGAAATAGCAAAAACTATTGTGGCTCCTGTAATCTATCCAGGTCCGGGAAGGGGGGGGGCGGCTCAATGGGAACCATTGTCTTTCTCAGTAATCAAGGAGCTGCGGCGTACGGTTACTGAGCATGGTCTGTCTTCTCCTTATTTTGCAAGCCTTTTGTCTTCGGTATTTGATACGTATGTTATGACCCCGCATGATTTGAAATCTCTTGTGCGGTTGCTATTAACCCCAGCTCAGTATACAATGTGGGAATCTCAGTGGCGGTCGGGGCTTCAGTCACTTTTAACAGGGTATGCTGGGCATGCTAATGCTGCCTTAGCAGCTTTAACTATGGAACATCTCACTGGGACGGGGCAACACGCCGACCCAGCTGCTCAGGCTAGACGCACCCCCCGTGAAGCTTTGGAGGCGATCCGGGAGGAGGCGAAAAAGGCTTTGATGAAAATACCCGACTCCCAGAAACCCCAAAAAGCGTTTACTAATATTACCCAAGAGCCTAGAGAATCGTATATGCAATTTATTGATAGGCTAAAACAGGCTTTAGATCGCCAAATAGAGAATGCTGAAGCTCGGGAAATTTTATTACTGAAACTAGCAGTAGAAAATGCTAATGCTGATTGTAAAAAACTTTTGAAATCACTCCCGAATCAAAACCCCAAGATAGTTGAGATGATTGAGGCTTGTAACAGGATTGGCACAGTGGATCACAAATATGAGGCCATGGCCACTGCTTTCGCTGCTATGCAAGGGCCGATGGGAGGTAGTGAAGAACAGAATTGTTATGGTTGCGGAAAACCAGGGCATTTCAAAAGGAATTGCCGTAACACTGGGTCTGGAAAAAGACCCCCGGTTTGCCCTAAGTGTCAGAAAGGACGGCATTTTGCGAACCAATGCAAATCCAAATTTGATGTGAATGGGCGTCCCATACAGGGAAACCGGCAGCTGAACGCGAATCCGCGGCGCGTGCAGACACAAATTCCGCGACCGGCCCCGGTGCCCCTCCGTACACAGGGGGGGGGGCAGGAAACCGGAGGGTTTCTGACCTCTGCCCAGCAACCGCAGGGAGCGCCGGCTTGGACCTGGCAACCTCCCACACAGTAACTTTACTTGATTCTTCTGTCCACTTGTTGTCTACTGAAGTTACTGGCCCTTTACCACCACAGACTCAAGCACTATTGTTAGGGAGGTCGTCTGCTACCTTGTCGGGTCTTTTTGTATTGCCAGGAGTAATTGATTCTGATAGTGAATCGGAAATTAAAATCATGGCTTCGACTCCGTTTCCACCTTGTACCATACCAAAAGATAGTAAAATAGCACAATTGATTTTAATCCCTAAAGCAACTAGCCTCCAGTCTGGTGGCCAGCCGAAACAAAGACAGGGAGCTTTTGGCTCTACAGGAGTGCCTGAGATTTTATGGGTCCAATCTATCACCCAGAAGCGCCCCATGTGCCGCTGTACTTTAGTTCGCGGGGATCACCGAGTGGTTTTAAGTGGAATCATTGATACAGGGGCAGATGTTACAGTTATTTCCCAAGCTAAGTGGCCCCCACAATGGCCACTGGCAAATGTTTCTCAGGCGCTGGCTGGGATAGGGGGCGATGGAACTAGCCGACAAAGCTCTGATTTGATTCAGATTCAGGATTCGAACGGTCAAACAGCTTCTGTTAAACCATTTGTTTTACCTGTTCCTATGGTTTTATGGGGACGCGACGTGTTATCTCAATGGGGAATGTTTATTCAAACTACCCAAAAGCCTTTTTAGGTGGGGCCATTGCAGGGCGTGAAACCCTAAAATTAACTTGGAAGACTAATTCTTCTATTTGGGTCGATCAATGGCCCCTACCTATAGAAAAACTTCACGCCCTCCAAGAGTTGGTTGCAGAACAGCTCTCTGAGGGGCATATTGTTCCCTCTACAAGTCCCTGGAATTCACCAATTTTTGTCATCCGAAAACAGACTGGCAAGTGGCGCTTGCTCCATGACTTGAGAAAAATTAATGATGCTATGGAGGACATGGGAGCCCTACAGCCCGGGCTACCATCACCAACCATGATTCCTCGTGATTGGCATTTAACTGTTATTGATCTTAAAGATTGTTTTTTTAATATTCCACTGCATCCAGACGATGCCCCTAAATTTGCCTTTTCAGTCCCTAGCATCAATATGCAAGCCCCTTTGCAGAGATACCACTGGGTTGTGCTGCCACAAGGAATGAAAAACAGCCCCACGATATGTCAATGGTTTGTAGCAAAAATACTTAGCCCCGTTAGGGTTGCAATACCTAAAGTGTTGATATATCATTACATGGATGACATTCTAGTGGCGGCACAGCGCCAAGAGGTCATGGAAGAAGCCGTAGCCCTTGTCATGGCTGCTGTAAAATCAGCAGACCTCTGTATCGCACCAGAGAAAGTACAAAAATTACCACCTTGGAAATATCTAGGATGGCATATTAGAGCTCAGACTGTTGTTCCCCAACCTTTACAGATTCATGCTAATGTAAGAAATTTACATGACATACAAAAGCTGTTGGGAACAATTAACTGGGTGCGGCCTTTACTTGGTATCACAAATACAGATCTAAGTCCATTATTTCAAATGCTTAAAGGGGATACAGACCTATGCGCCCCACGGAGCCTTGACAATGCAGCTATGAGTGCGTTACAAAAGGTTGCCACAGCAATTACCAGCAGACAAGCGCAACGATGTGCACCTGAATTGCCTTTTCAACTCATCATTTTAAACCCTGTGCGACAACCTCATGCGTTGATCTTTCAGTGGGACAACCAGAAACCGGACCCTTTGTTAATTATTGAGTGGATTTTTCTACCCAACCAAGCTACAAAAACTATTTCGACACAGCATGAAATGTTTGCATCCCTTGTCATCAAGGCTCGACAGAGACTGTTAACTTTGGCAGGGTCAGATTTTACCCTTATTTGCTTACCAGTAACAGCAGTTTATTTGCAATGGTTATTGCAACAATCGGATGCTTTGGGGACAGCTTTAGTCAACTATGCAGGTCAACTTACCTCGCATCCACCTTCTCATAAACTGTTACACGCTGATTTTCATTTATTGCCGATGCCAAAAAGAAGTGATCAGCCTCTGCAGGCCTTTACTGTTTTTACAGATGGATCGGGTAAAACCCACAAGTCTGTCATTCTTTGGTGGGATGATAAGTCTGGACGTTGGGACTCTGATGTAGAAACTGTACAGGGCTCTCCTCAAATAACAGAATTGTCGGCCGTGGTTCGTGCCTTTCGGAAATGATCTATTCCTCTCAATGTAATTACTGATTCTGCTTATGTTGCAGGAATTGTTCAACGAGCAGAGGCCTCGGTACTCCGTGATGTCTCTCATGTCGCCTTATTCACTCTGTTACAAGAACTTATCTTTCTTTTAAATTCTCGCCATCATCCCTATTTTATTATGCATGTCAGGTCCCATACCGCCTTACCTGGGTTTATTGCAGAAGGAAACCGACAGGCTGATGTGCTTACGCTACCAGTACAGGTGTTACCTGACCGTTTAGCGCAAGCTCGACTTAGCCATTCTTTTTTTCACCAAAATGCCGGAGGCCTAAAACGACAGTTTAATCTTACGCCTCAGCAGGCTAATAGCATTATTGCCACTTGTCCCGACTGTCAAAGACATTCTTTTCCTTCTATAGCAGGAGGGGTTAATGCCAGGGGTTTGCAAAGCCTTCAATTATGGCAAACAGATGTTACCCATTTTGCCGAATTTGGGCGTTTGAAGTATATTCACTGTTCTATTGATACATTTTCTGGAATGCTGTTTGCTTCTTGCCATGCCGGAGAAAAGGCACGAGATGTTCGCAAACATCTAATGTGTGCTTTTGCCACCCTGGGAGTGCCCTCCCAGATAAAAACAGACAATGGCCCTGCATATATCTCTAAATCTTTGACTGATTTCTTTGTATCCTGGGGAGTTTCACATACCACTGGCATTCCTCACTCCCCCACGGGTCAAGCTCTGATAGAGCGTTCTCACCAAACCCTCAAGCGGCTATTACAAAAACAAAAAGGGGGAGTAGGAACTGAAACACCAGGAGAGAGATTACAGAAAGCCTTATATGTTTTTAATTTTTTGAATTGTTCTTTGTTGGATAACAATCCCCCGGTAGTTCGACATTTTAGCACAAACAATTTCTTTGAGCCCAGGGTGAAACCGCCAGTTTTGGTTCGAGATCCAGAATCAGGTAAGATAATGGGACCCTATCCCCTCATTACATGGGGCAGAGGTTATGCTTGTGTCTCCACAGAAAGAGGTCCTCATTGGATTCCAGCAAAGAGTGTGAGACCCTTTAGAGAGACATTGCAGCAGCTGTCAGCCGACGACACCCCGGAACCTGTGAACGAAGATGAGAATACTGCTCCTGAATGACATCAATCCCAGAAACCAATAAGCGGGAACTCTAGTGTCCCCATTGTGGACTGTGTAACTTTTGGATTTTTAGCTGTAGACATGGATGCCAGGAATTTGAAGGAATGTGTTGTATGAATCTGTCTGATCATTCTGTGAGTATTCATAAGCAAATTGCAGAATTGCGAGACAGAATTCACAATGTACAAGAGGGAATGGATGGATTTGATGGATGGTTAGCTTCCTGGGGAATTACGGGTTGGCTGAAAGACTTACTTAAGCAAGGAGTTTTGATCCTTTTAGTAGTTTGTGTATTATTAGTGATTGTTCCATGTATTTTGCAGTGCTTGCAAAAATCTATATCAGCTTCTATCAATAAGATTCTCGTTGTGCAACAACCGGACCTGCTGAAAATTCCCAGTACTGAAGAGCTAGTAAAGCGAGACGTTCTCGAGCTAGTTGGACGCAAACCGTGGGAAGCATAAAAACAAAAAGGGGGAAATGTGGTCCATGTAGAAATATGATTTAGCTAAGACTATAGAATATTGGTTAGCTTTGATCTTTAGGCCTTGTTGTGCTAGCATGGAAAAATGCTGAGGGCAGTGAAAAGCACAGTATGTAGAAGTACGTGCAAAAGAATAGGAACTTGGCGGAAAGACAGAAAACTTGTGGTTAGAGATAGGGACATGGTGCTTAGTAACAGACTGCTATGAGACTGCTAAGTAAACCTTGAAACTTATCTAATCTTGTGAAAAAATAAGCCCTTTGGAAAAATCGTGTGCCTTTTTGTCAGCCTATTAGGAGCTTAGCTTTTGCAATATGTATGAGCTAATTAAGTGAATGGTTCAATCAGCATGTAACGCGTTGACTCAAAAAAGATATAAAAATGTTGCTTGTATTCAATAAAGCGGACACCTTGCTTGCATCAAGCTATGTCTCCGTCTCTTCATCGCGGCAATTTGCCTTTGCTTTGCTACCCGAAAGTGTGGCTTTCTTGTTTCTTTATTAAACTGCTTTTATCTCAACCCATGATACTCCCATCTTATTTTCTCCCCTTCCCTGGCTCGCTGGAGAGGTGGGGGATAGAGCGGTGTGGTGGGCACCTGACATCTAGACAGGGTCAAACTACCTCAGTCTTTTTGACTCCCAACATGGGGCAAGATAATAGCAGTTTTACATTAAATGCATTTTAATTATAGTAATCCAATGAGTGCAAAGTTCCTGTGCTGGTCACGGAGCCTTGCTGTAATGCAGCTTATTTTACACTTTGTAATGTTTGGGAACATGATACTAACACTGACTCTGTGCTGCACTCTAACCTTGATAGCTTTGCTAAGTTGTCTGTATGGTTTTGTGAAAAGGATGAAAGAGCCTGGGAATATGATAATAATAATTGTGAGTCTCATTCTATTACTGATGGATTTGCTGTGCTGTTGGAGCTATCTTGTGGAGGTCTTGGGGCAAAGCATCTCTTTCCCTTCAGCTCGGACTGATGTAGACAATTTTGTTATACAGACTTCCCAGGTCCTTAGTCACCCTTATATGAGAGTTTTAATATTACTAATTAATATGGGTGCTATATTACATATTTTGTGGAATCTGGACTCATCTTGGTATCAGAGAGGACAAATTTGGGATGGAAACATGTTAAAATGCCCCCTGACGTGTCCAGTCCCTGGGTGGCAGGGTGTGTAGATGAATTTGGGCAAATTCCTAGGACGGTTATCACCTCCTGTAACCTGGGATTTTACACCTGAACAGATGAAAAACCCTGCTTTACTGGCACGCCACGTGATAGAAGGGTGTCTTGCCTACCCCAATGAGGGAAACTCAAATTGTATCTGAGACCACCATGGTTGAGTCAGTTCCAGTCCAGTCCTCTCAGAGAACTATGGCCGAGGTGGAAATTCAACCTGTATCTGAGACCACCATGGTTGAGTCAGGGAATCAAACAACAACCACAGTGGTTGCCCCAGTCGTGAAAAAGAAACAGTGGATAAGGAGGTCAAGTCCATATCATTGATTAGTAAGGGCAGAAGAGGAGGAAGAGGAAAGGTTAGAAGAAGAAGCTGGTCCTTCAGTAAGGAGATCAGGAGAAGGAGTGAAAGCAATTGAAAAGGAAATGGACACTACTGGGTCACTCACCTCATCAGAACTTCGAGATATGCGAAAAGATTACGTTGACGAATCCCAAATCGCAAAAAAACTTATTAACACATGTAAGAAACTATGAATTAGGGTATTGTTTATTAAAATTTATGTTAAGCTCAATGTAAAGGTTAAGTGACAAAAGAAAGGAAAGTACTTATGCGAACAGCTGCAGGACATCACTCATGTGAGATAAGATAACTGCAATTGCCTTCACATACCAGACACCATTTGTGTAAACAGGAGAGATACTGCTCAAGGATGACTACAAGATGTTCTAAGGGACTGGCGAAGAGAAGAAAAACAACTCTATCTAAGTGAGGGATCAATTATAAAACAAAGAAGGAAAATTTCTTACTCAGCAAGCACCGAAAGACAGAAAAAAGACCCCTCACAGTAACTGAAGCATGCGCAGAGCAGTTCTCCTACTTTACGGCCACGGATGCAAAATGTATAAAAAAGGACTGTTTAAACTAATCAGTACGGCAGTTGGCGGAGCGCAGACTCCCCTGTCGTCCAGCGCTGTCTTTGCTCTTATTCTACTTGCTACAATTAATACAATTATAATTGGCTTATGATCCATTGTGGTCTCAATTTATGACAATCTTGGTGCCGTGACTCGGATAAGGAACGGTGAGCTTCAGTCCTCCGGGGAGGCGCCCCGCGGCAATCCGCGGCCCCGTGACTGACAGCCTACCTCAACCTTACCGACGAACCTAAATTCTAGAATAATGAGCAAAGGGGAAACCGGTAAAATCCCATAAAAATTCTGTGCACGGGAGTCCGGACGAAGACGCAGGACGCGTGAGTATATTGCGAAAATTGGTTTGCGGGTTATCCGTTCGGGCGGGATTGGGTATCCTGGATTATAACAAATGAGAGGTTCGATATACTGAACCAAGCGAGTGTGGACCCTTAAGTACTGCGTTTCCCATCTCCCGCGAGGGACTGGGCCAGGAACAAGGGGAGCAAGTGAGTGTGTGTTTGTGGATAATCCAGAAGATGGGGGCGAAGGGCAGCAAGCCTTCGACACCCATGGGAAGGGTACCTGCTGTACCTAAGAATACCCCTCTGGCATATATCTTAGACAATTGGAGATATTTCCCTGAAACCCTAGGGAAAGATAAGCAGAAAATAATAGAATACTGTACTAAGATATGGGGAGGGAAGAAGATTTCTGAAAATGTCTTTTGGCTAGTCTGCGGGCCAGAAGAAGATTGGATAAGACAACAATTAAATTTCTGGGTTAATAATAAAAAACCCCTTAACCCGGAAGAAAGTCAGTATGCGGAAGTGTGGCTAAAAAGACCGGGAACTAGACTTTACCCGCTGAGTGAAATAAAAGCTAAACAAAAGAAAAAGAAGGAAGAGTTAGACGAAACCCTTCTAACCCCCCCTTACATTTCCCCTCCTGCTCCCACAGCCTCTCCAGAGGTCCCCAGAGCACCCACTCCCCCACCGGAGTTGGAACGAAAGTCTCCCCCTCCTCCTTTTGGGATCAAATCTTTATATTTGGGATGAAATGCAATCTATCCTTGGTCAATTATTTACTACCGAGGAAAGAGACATGATTAGACGAGCAGGAATGAGATTGTGGGATGCTCAACATGCCCAGGGACCTAAAGCAAATATTAAAATGGCCACTCCAAAGACCTAATTGGGATAATCATGATCCGGTGCATAGAACTCATATGCAGGACCTGAAAACTATAGTAATTCAGGGAATTAGAAAAGCAGTACCCCGTGGCCAGAATATCAATAAAGCATTTAATGAAATGCAAAAGAAAAATGAGAGCCCTACTGAGTGGTTAGAACGACTGAGGAAAGCCCTTCAGCTGTATCTCGGGGTAAATCCTGACGAAGGGCAAGCACTCCTCAAAACTCAGTTTGTAGCAAAATCATGGGGGGATATCAGAAAGAAGATTGAAAAGTTAGAAGACTGGCAAGTGAGAGGGTTGGATGAATTATTGAGGGAAGCCCGGAAAGTCTATGTAAGGCGAGAGGAGGAGAGCAGCAAGCGGCAAGTGAAAATGATGGTAGCAGCGGTCAGAGAGGATCGTAAAAGACAAACTGCTGCTGGAACGAAATAAGGGAATGTAGTAGTAAAGAAGGAACAGAGGTGTTGTTTTTACTGTGGAAAAAAGGGACATGTAAAGAAGAATTGTAGAGAAAGGATCAGGGATGAGGAAATTTTGAAAGCGGAATAGGAGAGTCAGGGGCTCTATATTTTGGGGGACCGGAGTCATCATGAGCCCTTGATAAAATTAAAAATAGGTCCCCATAAACTAGAGTTCACCTTTTTAGTAGACACTGGGGCTGAAAAATCGACTATTAAACAAATACCTGAGGGATGTAAAATTTCCCCCGAAAAAGTACAAGTGATTGGGGCAAAAGGAGAACCATTTAAAGTAAACAAAATCAAAAATGTATTATTTGAAACTGAAAATAAATTCGGAATGGGTGAACTCTTGCTCGTCCCTGAAGCAGAATTTAATCTGCTAGGATGAGATTTAATTGTTGAATTGCAATCAGAAATTAAAGTAAAGAATCAAGAGCTAGTGTCTGCTTATCCTTTGACCGTGGAGGATAAAAAACAAATCAGCCCTGATGTCTGGTACTCTCCGGACACAATTAGTAGACTGGAAATCCCACCGATTAAAGTCCAAATTTCTGAATCCCACATACCTGTGAGGGTAAAGCAATATCCCATATCCCTAGAAGGACGGAGAGGATTAAAACCAGAAATTGATCGGTTATTAGCACAAGGAATCTTAGAGCCTTGTATGTCACCCTTTAACACCCCCATTCTTCCTGTAAAGAAACCTAATGGGAAATATCGGCTCGTACATGATTTAAGGGAAATAAACAAAAGAGCTATCACCCGGTTCCCTGTAGTAGCAAATCCATACACATTGCTAAGCAAGTTAGAACCTCATAACTCCTGGTATAGTGTGATTGATTTAAAGGATGCCTTTTGGGCCTGTCCACTGGCAGAAGAATGCTGTGATTATTTTGCCTTTGAATGGGAAGACATAGAAACAGGCCGTAAACAGCAATTAAGATGTACCGTGCTCCCTTACGGGTTCACTGAGTCCCCTAATTTGTTTGGACAGGCCCTGGAAGAGCTCTTAAAAGAATACCAGGTACAAACGGGAAATGTACTGTTACAATATGTAGATGATCTGCTTATAGCAGGGAATAATAAGGAAGATGTAAGAAAAGAAAGCATTCGATTCCTAAACTTTCTTGCACAAAAGGGAACTAAGCCAAACACCGGTTTTAAACCTACCAGATTTAAAGCGGCCATTCCATTTATTTGTTAACACACATGAAGGAACAGCATTCGGAGTATTAACTCAGGAATGGGCCGGACAAAAGAAACCGGTGGCATACCTATCAAAGCTGTTAGACGCTGTGAGCAGGGGTTGGCCGAGCTGCTTACAAATCATTGTTGCTGCTGCCTTATTACTTGAAGAAACAAATCGTATTACCTTTAATGGAGAAGTTGTCTTATATGCTCCACATAACATCAGAGGAGTGTTGCAATAAAAAGCAGAAAAATGGCTTACAGATAGCCGATTATTAAAGTATGAGGGAATACTTATAGAATCCCCTAAACTATCTTTAAAAACTATTGGGGCAGTTAATCCCGCTGAATTTTTGTACCCAGGAGAAGATAATGAACTGTTACACAATTGTTTTCAAACAATTGAACAGCAGACACATATTAGGCCAGACTTAGAAGAAGAAGAACTATAATATGGAGAAGTATTATTTATAGATGGGTCATCACGAATAGTGGAAGGTAAACGATTGTCCGGATATGCCATCGTTAAGTTGGAAAAAGGAGAGTTTAAGATAATAGAATCAGGCCCCGCTTGTGCCCCTACCCTGCTCCTCTTCCCCCTGGAAGAAGTGTTTTTGGAGGGGGCAGCTGGATCATAGCTGTTGGCAGCAGTGGCGGTATCTGGAGCTGTACGGCCGGGTCACGGTGCAGAGCCCCTGGGTGCTGCCCTGAGGATTGTTTTGGCTGCCGTGGGGATGCCCAGGCACAGCCCTGCCTGCCTCCCCTGGCTGCCAGCCTGGGGCTGTGCAAGGTTTCCCGCCCCCCCCCGAGCTGGTCCTGCTCGCCCTGGCATGAGGATAGGACTTGCTGTTGCTGCTGCCCACTCTCCCCCCCACCCCCCCAGCAATGCCGTCCCAGCCGCACTGCAGCGGGGAACACAGAGCGCTGGGAAATGTGAAAAGGAGGAAAAAGACGGAACTATATATACAGACGCTATGCGTTCGGAGTAGTACACACTTTTGGAAAAATATGGGATGAAAGAGGATTTGTTAACTCGCAGGGAAAAGAATTGATACACCCGGAATTGATTCAGCGAGTTCTGGGGGCATTAAAAATGCCGAATAAAATAGCAGTTGTACATATAAAGGGACACCAGCGAGGTACAAGTTATCAAGTCAGGGGAAATAATGCCGCCGATACAGAAGCAAAACGAGTGGCAGGCAATTATAATACGATTTTGACTATGCACACAGCAGCCTGCGAGACCTGTCAAAAGGTTAATCGAAATAACATGAGACAAAAACCCCTTGGGGGACGTTCCCCAGCATACAGACCCTTCTCACACATACAAGTGGATTTTACTGAACTACCTAGGGTTGGACTTTACAAATATTTATTAGTAATGGTGGATCATTTAACACATTAATGTTTTAATTTGAGATTGTGTGATTAATGACTATGTTTCGCAATTAGCAGAACACCGTAACAAGCTTTGGGAGCAGGGACTGATTGTGCAACGACCCCTGTTGGACTTAAAAAAATTCATAATGTCAAGCCTGGAGATTGGATATTGATTAAAGTGTGGAAGGAAGAAACTCTAAGACCCAGCTGGGAGGGATCTTATCTTGTTTTGCTTACAACAGAAACGGCTGTCTGGACTGCTGAGCGTGGATGGACTCATGCCAATCGCATTAAAGGCCCAATAACGAGACCCCACTGGAAAGTAATCAGTACTCCAAGTGACACCAAGATAACCCTGAAAAGATAACGTAATGATAGAGACTTTATTTGATTATTTTGCTGCGTTACCTTTTGGTATAAAGTGTATTGTCATTTATATTTACAATAATTATTTCTTTGTTTATCTATTATATGGAAGCGTACAAAGTGTGCTGAAGGGAATTGCTAAACTCATACAACCACACCATATTGAATATAGAAAATATACTGATGTAAATAATATATATATATATATATATATACTCTAGATATAAGAATTAGGTGTAATGATTTAAATTGCAATTGGTATCCATTTGCTTGTTTTAGGTGCAAGGTATGCCAGGATAAATGGTGAATGTGGATACCCTCCAATAGGAGTTTGCACACAGTGTTGGGAAACCACTCCAACGAATCAATCCCCTTTGTAGTTGAAATCCTGACTATAAAGAAAAGTGCTAACTGTGTCTTGCTTTGTCCCATTAAAGCCTGTGTAAATAGGTAAAAGGCCCTGAAACAGCTGTCTCCTGAAGAATTCCCTTGCTGCCGAGAAGATGGTACACCCCGTGGCTCGAAGCAACCGAGTCGACGGGCGAGGCAGAGGAGGAACAAACTGTGGAGAAAAGAACCAAAACAATGGGACGCAAAAGCAACCATGGTAGAACTTCCCTAGGACTGGTAAAATTATACTTAAATTGGTAAAATTGACAAATACCGTTTTTCCTGGTATACTGGTGGTTTTGCTATTGATACTAACTCAAGCAAATGGGAACCCCCATGAGCCAATGCTCTGGAAATTATATAACTTACAGGAAAGTAAGCTTATACAAAATCGAAGCAGTTCGGAAGGAAATTGGAATTTTACTGTATCTTTATTTTCGCTAATACCTTTTGAAGCAATGGGATGTCATCCGACAAACTGTTTAAATTTGGGTTACACCCAAGCGCAATGCAAGGCATGGTACATATGTCCAGCCTCAAACCCTGGAAAAAAGTTATTGTAATTACCCAGGACATTATTATTGTGGTTATTGGGGTTGTGAGACAATAGCTTCAGATTGGAAAACAACAGGAGATAGATATATAGACATCACTTGGGGACCTCCTGGATGTAAGAAACCACAACACAGATATGACAAATGGGCTATCCCGACACCAGGAACTAAATGGGTTAGTTCAGACATCGGAATAACACCATGTCTAAACTTCGGAAAAGGTTAAATCAACGTAAAAAGGATCGTGAGGTGGGCAGATCATGGTATAAAAATTGGTTTAACGTTTCACCCTGGCTAATCACTTTATTGTTTGCCTTAGCAGGACCGCTTATTATGTTGATTCTGGGACTTATATTTGAACCATGCATATTACGCTATATTTTACATTTTATTAAGGAGCGGTTTGACATAGCTAAACTACTCATTCTAACTACGGAGAGCTGAGACAGATTATAAAAGTATACCTACTAATGAAGATGAAGATAACGAAGACTGTTGTGAATGCGATATGCCGCGTGAAAACTATGATTATAATTGTAAGGTATTGTAATTGTAAGGTATTATCTTGTGAGTGTTATGATACATGTTGGGATTGTGGAAAAAGTTTGCCTGCAGTGTCGAAAATGAAAATAGCGTCTAATAAACAATAATAGGATAAAAGAAAAAAAGGGGGGATTGTAAGAAACTATGAATTAGGGTATTGTTTATTAAAATTTATGTTAAGCTCAATGTAAAGGTTAAGCGACAAAAGAAAGGAAAGTACTTATGCGAACAGCTGCAGGACATCACTCATGTGAGATAAGATAACTGCAATTGCCTTCACATACCAGACACCATTTGTGTAAACAGGAGAGATACTGCTCAAGGATGACTACAAGATGTTCTAAGGGACTGGCGAAGAGAAGAAAAACAACTCTATCTAAGTGAGGGATCAATTATAAAACAAAGAAGGAAAACTTCTTACTCAGCAAGCACCGAAAGACAGAAAAAAGACCCCTCACAGTAACTGAAGCATGCGCAGAGCAGTTCTCCTACTTTACGGCCACGGATGCAAAATGTATAAAAAAGGACTGTTTAAACTAATCAGTACGGCAGTTGGCGGAGCGCAGACTCCCCTGTCGTCCAGCGCTGTCTTTGCTCTTATTCTACTTGCTACAATTAATAAAATTATAATTGGCTTATGATCCATTGTGGTCTCAATTTATGACAACACAGGAATGCAGATAAGCGGGCACTTCTTTATTATGCAGTGCTGGGAAAACACGGAGGATAGCTCCTCCATACGTGCTTCCTTGATATTTACCATTTTCAGGGTTTCTATACAGCTCAAACAAAAGAATCACGTTTGTCAACACAAGCATGCATAAAATGTCCATCTATCAATTTAGTCCTTCACCTTGATTGGTTCCAAACAAACACAAAATTTCAGAAATCACAGTGATTGGTCAAAAAAAGATATCAGTCCCTTTGTTTTAGTAACAACTAAGGTAACAGCCAAAGTAACCTAACGAATACATCTTCCAGGGTCTTGTGGTTAAGGTAACAACTAAGGTAACCTAACAAATACATTTACCAGGATCTCCTAGCTAAGGTAACAGGTTCCTATCAGGTGTGGTATGTAATACTTGCAGTTTTATCCTTATGTGATTCAAATGAATAACAAGTGCTGGACTACTTATTGTGATGATAAGTTGTTAACTAAAATAAATGTGTATCTGCAACATTTTCAGTCCCCAGCCACGTGAGCGGATTGGTGCCTGGCTGCTCCGATGTTGGGATAATAGGGCTGACATTCAGAAACTGGAAAGTAGAGAAGCCCAGCAGTTGGGATCTATTGCTAGGGACTGGGGAATTCATAGAGACATCGGAAAGAAGACCTCACTTTACAGTCTCTGGAAATGGCTCCTCTCAAAGATATCCATTCGAGGAAGACCTTGTAAATGCCCAAGGAAAGTGGACTAGAGCTGATGAAGGCATCCAATACCTAAGGGAATTAGCTGTGTTGGAAGTCATCTATGGTGATCTAGATAATGCTAAGGTCTCCACAGATCCAGACGATGTCCAGTGTACACAGGCCATGTTGAGAAAAGTGATTCAGAGTGCCCCAGCTACATATTCTAATATCTTGGCAATGGTGTATCACTCAGACATGGATATACCAACAGTGGAGAGAATATCTTCTTGGTTACAAAACTATGAAGAGAGCCTCTGCACCTCCTCACCAGTGTGGGATGATGCCCTGACTGTCAGAACTGCCCCAAGAATTCAGTCATCCACTGCCCCGACCAGGGGAAAGGAAGTCCTAGACGCAGGAGTACACAACGAAATGAACTTGGGCTCTTTTTGCGTGGTCAAGGAGAGGATATGAGGAAAAGGGATGGTGAATCCACCTTTAAGCTGCAAGCGCGTGTACGTGAACTAAGGAGGAAGACAGCTATTAGAAAAGGACCACCCAAGAGGGCTGTCAGCATAGTAGCTGCCAGAACAAAAGAGGACAATCAGCAATCTCGAAGGAATAGAAGAACTTCAACCACTTCCTTCGATGCCAGTGAGGAGACTTCAGGTCTAAAATTGCAAGCATCAGATAGCGAATACTCTGATGAAGAACAGAAATAGAGGGTCCCTGCCTCCAGCCAGGAGGAGGGATGACCGAATCTACTGGACTGTGTGGGTTCAATGGCCTGGCACATCAAACGCACAAAGGTATAAAGCCTTAGTAGACAAAGGAGCAGAGTATACATTGATGCCACCAAGGTATAGAGGCACAGATTCTGTCTGGATCTGTGGAGTGACAGCGGGATTTGAAGACTTATCTGTCTTAGAGGTTGAAGTGAGCTTAACAGGGGACAAATGGGAAAAGCACCCCATTGTGACTGGTCAAGTGGCCCCTTGTATTCTTGGCATAGATTACCTGAGGAGAGGGTACTTCAAAGACCCCAAGGGGTATCGATGGGCTTTTGGTATAGTCACTGTAGATACAGAGAAAATCAAACAACTCTGCAGTTTAATTGGCCTCTCAGAAGATCCTTTTGTTGTGGGCTTGCTGCAAGTTCAAGAGCAACAGGTACCAATTAGGACCAGGACAGTGCACCGGAGGCAATATCACATGAACCAAAATACCCTGGCTCCCATCTGTGAGTTGATTCATCAACTGGAGGCTCAAGGAGTAATTAGCAAAACTCATTCCCCATTTAATAGTCCCATATGGCCTGTGAAAAAATCTGATGGAGGGTGTAGGCTAACAGTAGACTATCGTGGACTGAATAAAGTGCTGCTGTACCAGACGTTGGAGCTCCAGTATGAACTGGAGTCAAAAGCAGCCAAGTGGTATGCTACGATTGACATCGCTAATGCATCTTTCTCAATTCCGTTGGCAGCAGAGTGAAGGCCAGCATTCGCTTTCACGTGGAGAGGTGTCCAATATAGCTGGAATCGATTGCCCCGGGGGTGAAAACATAGTCCTACTATTTGTCATGGTCTAATCCAAACTGTGCTAGAAATGGGTGACTCCCTTGAACATTTTCAGTACATCAAAGACATAATTGTATGGGGCAACAAGGAAGAAGAAGTGTTTGAGAAAGGGAAAAGAATAATACAGATTCTCCTAAAAGTTGGTTTTGCTGTAAAAAGAAACAAATAAAGGGACCTGCAGAAGAGATACAGTTTTTGGGCATAAAATGGCAAGATGGGCATCAGCATGTGCCTCTGGATGTTGTTAACAAAATAGCGACTATATCTCAACCAACTAATAAGAAAGAAAAACAAGCTTTCCTGGGCCTTGTGGGATCCTGGAGTATGCATATCCCAGGTTATAGTCTGCTTGTGAGCCCTCCTTTTAGAGTAACCAGAAAGAAGAACTGTTTTGAGTGGGGCCTTGAGACGCAACAACCTTTTCAACAAATTAAACAAGAAACAGCTCGTGCAGTCGCCCTAGGGCCATCCGTACAGGACCAGATGTGCAGAATATCCTCTACACTGCCGCTGGAGAGCATGGTCTCACCTAGAGGCTCTGACTGAAAACATCTGGACAAACCCGAGGTCGACCATTAGGATTTTGGAGCCGAGGATATCAAGGATGAAAAGCTCACTAATCCACAACTGAAAAAGAAATAATAGCAGAATATGAGGGACTTCAAACTGCTTCAGAAGTCATTGGCACAGAAGCTCATCTCCTCTTGGCACCACGTCTGCCCGTGCTATCACTGGATGTTCAAAGAGAAAACCCCTTCTATGCATCATGCAACCAGCGCTACATGGAGTAAGTGGGTGGCATTGAATACACAACTATCTCGGCTGGGGAAATCTAATCGCCCAGGAATCCTGGAAGAGATCATGGACTGGCCAGAATACAGGGATTTTGGAGCATTGCCTGAGGAAGTAGTTCGTGTCCAAGAGGCACCACCATATAATGAACTATCAGAAGATGAGAGGCATTATGCTTTGTTTACTGATGAATCCTGCTGCATGGTAGAAAATCATTGTTAGTGGAAAGCTGCTGTGTAGAGTCCCACAGGACGAGGTTTTGAGGCCACTGAAGGAGAAGGTGAGTCGAGTCAGTTTACTGAAGTGAAAGCCATCCAACTAGCTCTAAAGATTGCAGAACGAGAAAATTGGCCAGTACTCTATACTGACTCCTGGATGGTGGCTAATGCCGTATGGGGATGGCTACAGCAATGGAAGAAGACCAACTGGCAGCGCAAGGGTAAACCCATCTGGGCTGCTGCATTATGGCAAGACTATGTCGCTCGGGTGGAAAACATGACTCTGAAAGTACGTCATGGAGATGCTCACGTGCCCAAAAGCTGTGTCACTGAAGAACAATGGAACAACCAACAGGTAGACAAAGCTGCCAAAATTGAAGTAGCTCAGGTAGACCTAGACTGGCAGCATAAAGGTGAGCTATTTATAGCTCAAAGGGCTTTTGAAACATCAGGACATCTGGGAAGAGATGCAACATACAGATGGACTCGTGATCTAGGGATGGATTTGACCATGGAAGCCATTACACAGGTCACCCACGAATGCAAAACATGCTGCAATCAAGCGAGCCACACGAATCAAGTCTCCCTGGAACAGAGGCCGATGGCTGGGTTTTCAATATGATGAGGCCTGGCAAATTGACATTTTTGGACCGTCACCACGAACACACCAAGGCAAGCGTTATATACTCACCATGGTGGAAGTAACTACCAGTTGGTTGGAAACATACCCTGTAAACCATGCCACTGCCTGAAATACTGTCTTGGATCTTCAAAGGCAAGTTTTCTGGCGACACAGTACTCCAGAAAAATTGAATCAGACAATGGGACTCATTTTCGAAATAATCTCATAAACTCCTGGGCAAAGAAACATGGCATTGAGTGGATATACCACATCCCCTATCACCGATAAACCTCTGGAAAGACTGAAAGATATAATGGATTACTAAAGACCATGTTGAGAGCACTGGGCAATGGGGCATGAAAGCAGTGGGATAAAAATTTAGCAGAAGCCACTTGGCTGGTCAATAGCAGAGATTCAACTAATCGTCCTGGTCCTGCCCAAACAAAACCACTACACACTGAGGGAGGAGATAAGGTCCCTGTAGTGCACCCAGGGAAATGGCTGGGGAAGGCAGTATGGGTTGCATCTCCCATGGGAAAGATGAAACCCTTTTGTGGGATTGTCTTTGCAAAAGGGCCTGGGTGTACTTGGTGGGTGATGAGAAAGGATGGGGAAACTCGATGTGTACCTCAAGGAGACTAAACCTTGGGGGAAAAATAACCTGTGATGTGAGTTATCTGTTGTAGACGATGAGGTATGAACTTCGCAAGAAAACCAGACAAGTGGACAAACCAAGCTGGTGCTGGTGCCCAACACTGAACACACTGTTTCCCCTGGCCTGGATATCCATCTTTATGGATGAGACATAAGTTATGCCCTGCTCCAGTGAACATCTACAGAGGATGGAAGATATAAGAATGTTGTTTGTTTGTTTGATGCAAGATGCAAGAGGGAATACAAGAATGATGTTTGTCTGTTGAAGAGTGGGGGTACTGGTTAATGCGAGTAGATAAGAATGTATATGGGTTGTTGAGATGGTTTGTCTGAGCATGACATAAATGGTATGGAATAAGGGGTGGAGACTGTAGTGGGTCTGGGATGGTAGTGATTTTCCACAGCAGGTCTTGCAGTTCTGTGCTTGCTATTGATATCAATATTATGACTACTGCTCACACAGCATCAGAGCTGTCCCTCCAGCATTCCTTCCCCCACCTTCACCAATAGCTGTGGGTGAGCACAATCTTGGGAGGGACCATGGTCAGAACAGCTGACCCAGGCTGACCAAGGAGATATTCCATAGCATATGACGTCAGCTCAGTAATATAAATTGGGGGAGAGGAGCAGGAAAGGGAGGCAAAATTCATTTCTGGCCTTCCAAAAGCAACCACTACGGGTACTGAAGTCCTGCTTCTCGGGAGGTGTCCAGACATCGCTGCAGATGGGAAGTAGACAGTAACAGCTTTATCTGCTTTTGCTTTGCTTCCCGTGCACACGTCTTTGCTGTTTCGTTATTAAACTGCTTTTATCTCAACCCACAAGACTAACATCTTATTTTCTCCCCTTCCCTGGCTTGCTGAGGAGGTGGGGGATAGAGTGGTGTGGTGGGCACCTTGCAACCAGCCAGGGTCAAACTACCACAGTGGCAAAGTAGTTTCAGATACACAATTATTTTCCTTAACAACTTATCATCACAATAAGTAATCAAGCACTTGCTAAGAACTTATTTATCACTTCTTAATGGTTCAATCAATTAGCTAAGCACTTGCAAATGATTCAAACACCTATTGATTAAGTAAGTATTCATTTGAATCACAAAAGGATCAAACTGCAAGTGTTACATACCACACCTGGTGGGGAGCTGTTACCTCAGCTAGGAGACTCTGGTAAATGTATTTGTTACGTTACCTTAGGTGTTAACCACAAGACCCTTGAATATGTATTCGTTAGGTTATCTTGACTGTTACCTTAGTTGTTACTAAAACAAAGGGACTGATATCTTTTTTGACCAATCACTGTGATTTTGGAAATTTTCTGTTTGTTTGGAACCAATCAAGGTGAAGGGCTAAATTGATAAATAAACATTTTATGCATGTTTGTCTGTACAAATGTAATTCTTTTGTTTGAGTTCTATAAAAACCCTAAAAATGGTAACTAACAAGGAAGCACGTATGGAGAAGGTATCCTCCGTGTTTTCCCAGCGATGCCTGGCTTATCTGCCTTCCTGTGTAGATACGTTTTTCTCTATTGTGGATCCATCAACAGTTTTGGTGACACAGATTGGACCTTGCGAGTGAGACTGGATGGGATCAGATGCTGATCGAACTCCAGCGCACACCAGGGATTCTCGTGGAGGACCATCATCTGCGAATCTTACAGTGTCTCGCAACGTTCCCTGGAGTGGTAAGGCACTTCTAATTGGTTGGGGGTGGAACCTGGTGAACTAGCCTGTAAGTCGCGTTGTCGGAGATCCCACTTGTTTGGGCCCAGGGAAAACCCAAACGAGCCTGCCAGTAAGACGGAGCGAAAGTTCCACTTTGTTGGGCTAGAGGATCCTCATATTTGTATTGGGAGCCTAGGGGCCGCCCGTAAGCAAAAGCGAAAGCATTTGCAGGTTTGGCATTGGTATTGCAGCCCGTAAGTCAGATGAAGTGATCGCAGGCCTGATATTGGTAATTGGCAATTGGTAATTGGTATAAGTAGGCTCACATAAGTATATGGTAAAGGTACCTATTGATTTTGGTTTGTACATTGATTTGTACATTGGTTTGTATATTGCTTTGTGTATATATATGTATATTATTGTATATTGTGTTGTGAGGTGTCTGTATATGTATGATTGAGACGTGCAATTGCGCACGAAGCGAGTGCGGAGCTTTGATCTGCAGTTCTGTGATCCTGCGAGGGGTGCAGCAGAAGATAAGTGAAGTGAAAGAACCAAACGACTGTTGAGAAAGTATTTGTAACTAAAAGGATTTTGAAATGGCAAGCAAAGTACTTGACAATTCACCCCTCCGGTGTTTGCTGGCACACTGGACGGAATTTAAGGGTGATTTTCGCAAAGATCAACTTATAGAGTACGGTAATCATGCGTGGTTGTTGTATGATTTGGGTGATGGGGAAAAGTGGCCCTTAAATGGGACTTTGAATTATAATATAATTCTGCAGTTAATGTTATTCTGTAACACGGAAAGAAAATGGGTTGAGGTCCCTTATGTAGATATTTTCTTTTACCTTCGAGAAAAAACAGATTGGCAAAAGAAATGCAAATTAGATAAGCAGGCATGTACCCAAATGCCATTAACCTTAAAAAAGATGAAGGCTAAAGAGAATTGTTCTGCCTGTACCCTTACTAAAACTTTTTGCAAACATTTGGCTGTAAAACAAAAGGAAAAGGAGCGTGATAATATGGAGCTGGAATTGGACATAGCTCCATCTGCCTCCATAGCTCCTATTCTATTATATCCCCCTCTTCCATCATCATCTGATTCTGAGGCTGATAGCCCAGCTGGGCGACCGGCACTAGGACCTGATGATTTAGGTCTCCGCCCAAATAGTAGTAGATTGAGAGAGGAGGAGGAATCAGACTCGGACTCGTCTAAACCTATATCCAGGAGAACGAGACAGTGTACTCATTTGATAACTCCTCTAAAAACACAGGAGGGGAGACAGTTGATAGTCCCCTTGAGACAGGGAGTTGGGCAACACGGACCAGTGTATGTAAAAGTGCCCTTCTCTCCCTCGGATCTAATAATATGGAAAGAATCAGCTGGTCCTTATAGAGAGGATCCTGGTAAAGTGGGGAGAATAATGGGAATGATAATGAAAACTCGAAATCCTGTTTGGAAGGACATACATGTGTCGTGGTTTAGGCCCATCAGGGAACAAAGACCAAGATTAGCCTCAAGTACCGAAGAGGCTGAGAATTGCTCAAGGGCAGGGAGGGCTTAATTGCCGCTTAAGGTTCAGGACAAAACAGACCAGGCTACTCGGTTTGGGGAAGAAAACAGAAAATAATTTAATGCAACATCAACTAAAACATACCCACAAAAACCCAAAACATAACCAAAACGAAACAACACAGAGGAATATGTCAATGAAGAGTCAAACCAGCCTTTTTAAGAACACCTTCCCGCCACACCTCCCCTCTTCCCGGGCTTAGAGCCCTGATCCCGGGGTTTTTACCTTGCCCCCCCCCGAACAGTTCGGGGGGGCAGGCAGTGGGAGTCCCAGTCAGTCTGCTCCCAATAGCTTCTGCCGTTCGTCCCTCCTCAGGACGGGCCAACTCCACACCAGTCCTCCCTGCAAGTCCGTGGGGTAACTCACATGCATGGCAGCCCTGCACGGGCTGCTCCGACGTGCACCCATTCCAAAGGCTGCAGCTCCTCTCTGCCTCTCGTGTGGGGCTGCTCTGCGACGTGCAGGCTCTCCAGTACGGCCTGGGCCCTGTCCGTCTCCCCACACAGTCCCTCGCCCGTCCGGGCTCACTCACATGGAGCTGCTGGTGGCTCTCAGTCCTGCCACGGATCTCCATAGGTTTCAGGGGCACAGCTTGCATTCTCGCCACGGCTTGCAGAAGGGTCTCCAGTCTACTGCTTCTCCTTCCTTCCTCCTTCTCTGGCTGAAGAGTCCGCGTGGTCGCCTCCATCTTGTATCCCTCTTACACCTCCTGACTCGCATTCCAAATTCCCGTCCCCTAAATAGTGATCGCAGAGGCGCCAGATTGGCCCAGCCGGGCCGGAGGTGGGTGTGAACCCAGGAGCCGGGGGAGGGTCCGCAAACTCTTTACCGGGTCTTCACTGCAACCCGCTCCCCCTGTTACTAAGCCAAAAGCTGCTCCTTGGTAAACCAGAACAACAGGTGATTTTAGATACTCTTATGGACTGTAGTGAAAAACAAATGGTTTTGAGAATGCGGGCAGAAGAAGATGTCTGTACTCGGACAGTAAGGGATACCATAGATCAGAATTTCCCTACAGGGGACCCACAATGGGATCCGAATAGGGACGATCATATGCAGAGACTGAAAAGGTACCAACAGTGGATTATATATGGGGTCCAAAATGCCATGCCCAAAACTATAAATTGGTCTAAATTATATTATGTGAGAAAGGAGAAGAAAGAATCCCCAACAGCATTCTTAGAAAGGCTGAAGGAAGCAGTTCGTAAATATACCAACTTGCAACCTGAAGCCGAAGAAACTAAGGCACAGTAGACTTAATATTTCTGGGGCAATCACAGGAGGACATAAGAAAAAACTCCAAAAGTTGCAAGGAACGGATATACGAAATTTGGACAAATTAGTGGAAGTTGCTTGGAAAGGTTATAATAATAGAGATAAAGAAAATGAGATAAGGAAACAAAGACAATTACTTGCAGTAGTGAATAGGACCCCTGGATTTTCAAATCAAGAACGGGGACAAAACTCTATGAGAGGAGGGATGAGAGGAAGGGGAAGAGGACAAGTTGGCAGAACCCCCCTTGGAACTAACCAATGTGCTTTTTGCAGGGAAGAGAGACATTGGAAAAATGAATGCCCTAAATTAGCTGGTCAACATGCTAAATTGATGGTCTTGGGTGCCGCGATGGAGAGACGGAGACGCAACTTGATACAAGCAAAGTGTCCGCTTTATTGAATACAAGCAACATTTTTATATCTTTTTGGAGTCAACGCGTTTTGTTTTTAAGCAACATCCGCTTCCCAAGGTTTGCGTCCAACTAACTCAAGGACATTTCGCTTTACTAGCTCTTCAGTACTGGGAATTTTCAACAGGTCCGGTTGTTGCACAACAAGAATCTTATTAATAGAAGCTGATATAGATTTTTGCAAGCACTACAAAATACATGAAATTATTACTAACAATATACAAACTACTAAAAGGATCAAAACTCCTTGCTTAAACAAGTCTTTTAACCATCCCGTAATTCCCCAAGATGCTAACCATCCATCAAATCCATCCAATCCCTCTTGTACATTGTGCCAAAAGTTACAGTCCACAATGGGGACACTAAAGTACCCACTTATTAATTTCTGAAATTGATGTCATTCAGGAGCAGTATTCTCATCTTCGTTCACCGATTCCGAGGTGTCGTCGGCTGACCGCTGCTGTAATGTTTCTCTAAAGGGTCTCACACTCTTTGCTGGAATCCAACGAGGACCTCTTTCTGTGGAGACACAAGCATACCCTCTGCCCCACGTAATAAGGGGATAGGGTCCCATTATCTTACCTGATTCTGGATCTCGAACCAAAACTGGAGGTTTCACCCTGGGCTCAAAAAGATTGTTTGAGCTAAAATGTCGAACTACCGGGGGATTGTTATCTAACAAAGAACAATTCAAAAAATTAAAAACATATAAGGCTTTCTGTAATCTCTCTCCTGGTGTGTCAGTTCCTACTCCTCCTTTTTGTTTCTGTAATAGCCGCTTGAGGGTTTGATGAGAACGCTCTATCAGAGCTTGACCCGTGGGGGAGTGAGGAATGCCAGTGGTATGTAAAATTCCCCAGGATACAAAAAAGTCAGTTAAAGATTTAGAGACATATGCAGGACCATTGTCTGTTTTTATCTGGGAGGGCACTCCCAGAGTGGCAAAAGCACACATTAGATGTTTACGTACATCTCGTGCCTTCTCTCCGGCATGACAAGAAGCAAATAACATTCCAGAAAATGTATCAATAGAACAGTGAATATACTTCAAACGCCCAAATTCAGCAAAATGGGTAACATCTGTTTGCCATAATTGAAGGCTTTGCAAACCTCTGGGATTAACCCCTCCTGCTATAGAAGGAAAAGAATGTCTTTGACAGTCGGGACAAGTAGCAATAATACTATTAGCCTGCTGAGGCGTAAGATTAAACTGTCGTTTCAAGCCTCTGGCATTTTGGTGAAAAAAAGAATGGCTAAGTCGAGCTTGCGCTAAACGGTCAGGTAACACCTGTACAGGTAACGTAAGCATATCCGCCTGTCGGTTTCCTTCAGCAATAGACCCAGGCAACGAAGTATGGGATCTAACATGCATAATAAAATAAGGATGATGGCGAGAGTTTAAAAGAAAGATAAGTTCTTGTAACAGAGTGAATAAGGCGACATGAGAGACATCACGGAGTACCGAGGCTTCTGCTCGTTGAACAATTCCTGCAACATAAGCCGAATCAGTAATTACATTAAGAGGAATAGACCATTTTCGAAAGGCACGAACCACGGCCGACAATTCTGTTATTTGAGGAGAACCTTGTACAGTTTCTACATCAGAGTCCCAACGTCCAGACTTATCATCCCACCAAAGAATGACAGACTTGTGGGTTTTTCCCGATCCATCTGTAAAAACAGTAAAGGCCTGCAGAGGCTGATCACTTCTTTTTGGCATCGGCAATAAATGAAAATCAGCGTGTAACAGTTTATGAGAAGGTGGATGCGAGGTAAGTTGACCTGAATAGTTGGCTAAAGCTGTCCCCAAAGCATCCGATTGTTGCAACAACCATTGCAAATAAACTGCTGTTACTGGTAAACAAATAAGAGCAAAATCTGTTCCTGCTAAAGTTAACAGTCTCTGTCGAGCCTTGATGATAAGGGATGCAAACATTTCATGCTGTGTCGAAATAGTTTTTGTAGCTTGGTTGGGTAGAAAAATCCACTCAATAATTAACAAAGGGTCCGGTTTCTGGTTGTCCCACTGAAAGATCAACGCATGAGGTTGCCGCACAGGGTTTAAGATGATGAGTTGAAAAGGCAATTCAGGTGCACATCATTGCGCTTGTCTACGGGTAATCGCTGTGGCAACCTTTTGTAACGCATTCATAGCCGCATTGTCAAGGCTCCGTGGGGCGCATAGGTCTGTATCCCCTTTAAGCATTTGAAATAAGGGACTTAAGTCTGTATTTGTAATACCAAGTAAAGACCGCACCCAGTTAATTGTTCCCAACAGCTTTTGTATGTCATGTAAATTTCTTACATTAGCATGAATCTGTAAAGGTTGGGGAACAACAGTCTGAGCTCTAATATGCCATCCTAGATATTTCCAAGGCGGTAATCTCTGTACTTTTTCTGGTGCGATACAGAGGTCTGCTGATTTTACAGCAGCCATAACAAGGGCTACGGCTTCCTCCATGACTTCTTGGCGCTGAGCTGCCACTAGAATGTCATCCATGTAATGATATATCAGTACTCTAGGTGCTGCAACCCTAACAGGGCTAAGTATTTTAGCTACAAACCACTGACATATTGTGGGGCTATTTTTCATTCCTTGTGGCAACACAACCCAGTGGTATCTCTGCAAAGGGGCTTGCATATTGATGCTAGGGACTGAAAAGGCAAATTTAGGGGCATCGTCTGGATGCAATGGGATATTAAAAAAACAATCTTTAAGATCAATGACAGTTAAGTGCCAATCACGAGGAATCATGGTTGGTGATGGTAGCCCGGGCTGTAGGGCTGTCCTCCATAGCATCATTAATTTTTCTCAAGTCATGGAGCAAGCGCCACTTGCCAGTCTGTTTTCGGATAACAAAAATTGGCGAATTCCAGGGACTTGTAGAGGGAACAATATGTCCCTCAGAGAGCTGTTCTGCAACTAACTCCTGGAGGGCGTGAAGTTTTTCTATAGGTAGGGGCCATTGATGGACCCAAATAAAAGAATTAGTCTTCCAGGTTAATTTCAGGGTTTCACGCCCTGCAATGGCCCCACCTAAAAAGGCTTTTGGGTAGTTTGAATAGAGATACCCCACTGAGATAATACGTCAAGTCCCCATAAAACCATAGGGACAGGTAAAACAAACGGTTTAACAGAAGCTGTTTGACCATTCGAATCCTGAATCTGAATCAAATCAAAGCTTTGTCGGCTAGTTCCATAGCCCCCTATCCCAGCCAGCGCCTGAGAAACATTTGCCAGTGGCCATTGTGGGGTTTTGATTCGGGAGCGATTTTAAAAGTTTTTTTGCAGTCGACGTTAGCGTTTTCTACCGCTAATTTCAGCAATAGGATCTCCCGAGCTTCGGCATTATCTATTTGCCGATCTAGAGCCTGTTTCAGCCTATCTATAAATTGCATATATGGTTCCCGAGGCTCTTGAGTGATATTAGTGAAGACTTTTTGAGGCTTTTGGGAATCAGGAACTTTCATTAAGGCTCTTCTCGCTTCCTCCCGGACCGCTTCTAAAGCGTCTCGGGGGATATCTCTAGCCTGAGCGGCTGGGTCTGCGTATTGCCCTGTCCCAGAAAGATGTTCTATAATTAAGGCTGCTAAAGCGGCATTAGCGTGCCCCGCATACCCCAATAAAACTTTCTGGAATCCCGACCTCCATTGAGATTCCCACATTGTATATTGAGTCGGGGTTAACAACAATCGCACAAGAGATTTTAAATCATGCGGCGTCATGACATATGTATCGAATACAGAAGACAAAAGACTCGCAAAATAAGGAGAGGACAGTCCGTGCTCAGTAACCGTACGACGCAATTCCTTAATCACTGAGAAAGATAGCGATTCCCATTGAGCCGCCCCACGCTTCCCTTTATAGATCACAGGAGCCACTATGGTTTTTGCTATTTCTAGTTCCCCTTCCTTCAGCGCTTGGCGCTTAATCTCTCCCCAAACATCATGGGGGTCAGGAGGGAAAAGATCAGGCTCCCCTTCAGAGTCAATGGGTCCCGGATCAAAAGGATCATCCTCTGGTGGGTAACCTGCAGCACAAGCTAATGGGGGGGGTGACGAAACAGCGGGAAATGGTGGTGCTGAGGGCTGCACTTCCCCCTCTGAGTCTCGCTGGCTTTGCTCCTGCGCTTTTATCGTTTCATAAATCGATCTCCACCGTGGGAGCATTCATTGTGCCTCCTCATTTCCAGAAGTAGCTGCATCCCATAATTTTACCCCCACATCATCCCAAACTTCGCGAGTGAAAATTGAAGAGGCAGTGACCGTGGGGATTTTAACCTGGACCCATTTAAGGATCAACTTAAGATCCTGACCCGAGAGGGTCTTTTTTCCATGCTTTTCAAGCAAAGCTTCCATTAATTCATAAACGTCTCTCTCAGAAGAACTAGTCTGATTTCCCATTTTTCAGTTTCCCGCAGCTCACCTCTCGTTCCGGACGGGGGTGATTGGCCGGCCTTTTCCTGCTTCGTTTCAGCAATTCCTTCAGTTCTGCGGGACTCGCAGCACGCCACCAGATAGGTGATTATCTGTCTCCGACGGACTCTTCACAGAAGATCACGTCGGGGTCACCATTTGCCGCGATGGAGAGACGGAGACGCAACTTGATACAAGCAAAGTGTCCGCTTTATTGAATACAAGCAACATTTTTATATCTTTTTGGAGTCAACGCGTTACATGCTGATTGAACCATTCACTTAATTAGCTCATACATATTGCAAAAGCTAAGCTCCTAATAGGCTGACAAAAAGGCACACGATTTCTCCAAAGGGCTTATTGTTTCCCAAGATTAGATAAGTTTCAAGGTTTTCTTAGCAGTCTCATAGCAGTCTGTTACTAAGCACCATGTCCCTATCTCAAGTTTTCTGTCTCCCCGCCAAATTCCTGTTCTTTTGCACGTACTTCTACATACTGTGCTTTTCACTACCCTCAGCATTTTTCCATGCTAGCACAACAAGGCCTAAAGATCAAAGCTAACTAATATTCTATAGTCTTAGCTAAATTATATTTCTATATGGACCACACTTGGGGGAATATATGAATTGACAGGGAACTGAGGTGAACCCAGTTGAGCCTCTGGTTACAATTAAGCTGGGAGAAAAAGAGGTTACATTTTTGGTGGATACAGGTTTAACCTTTTCTGTATTAAACAGCCAAAAAGGAAACCTTGGAACTAAAATGACAAATATTTTAGGAGCCAAAGGGAAAGAAGAAAATTGGCCATTTTTGAAACCCTTACATTTACAATTTGGCAATAAAGTGATAACACATGAATTTTTGTATTCTCCAGTGTCCTATACCCCTGATGGAGAGGGACTTGTTATCTAAGTTAAATACAAAAATTGTCTTTGAAAACGGAGACTTGTTACTTAAAATACCTGAATCAAAAACAGGACAAATATTGATGATAAAACAAAAACCAAAGGTGCTAGAATTACTTGCAGAATTGGAGAATGAAGTGATCTCAATAGTGTGGGAAACTCAGATTCCAGGAAAATCAAAATTAGCACAACCAGTAAAAATTGAAATAAAAGAAAAAGCAAAATTGGTTAGAGTAGGACAATATCCAATAAAATCTGAGGGAAAACAAGAATTAAAAGTATTAATTCATAAATTTCTTTAATATCAAATTCTAGAAGAATGTGAGTCAGAGTATAATACACCTATTTTACCAGTATGGAAATATAATGGAGAATATAGGTTACTTCAGGATTTAAGACCCATAAATCAGATTGTGAAATATATACATCCAGTTGTAACAAATCTGTATAACTTACTCACAGCTCTGAGAGAAAATTATCAGTGGTTTACAGTGCTTGATTTAAAATATACTTTCTTTTGTATCCCTTTGGAAAAGGAAAGTTGTAAACTATTTGCTTTTGAGTGGGAAAGCCCCAAAACAGGACGCGAGGTGCAGGTAACATGGACACGGCTACCCTGGGCATTCAAGAACAGCCCGACTATCTTTGGAAGACAACTAGCAAAAGAACTGGAACTCTGGACTCATGAAAAGACAGTGACACCAAGACCAGAGCATCTGCTTCTCCAATATGTGGATGACATCCTGATTCCCACAACGAGAGGATCAGCCTGCATATAGGTAACCATTGAACTTTTAAACTGTTGGGGATTAAACGGGTACAAGGTATCGAAAGAAAAAGCTCAAATAGCAACCAAACAGTGATATATTTGGGTCTCGAAATTTCAAAAGGAGAACAGAGACTGGGGACAAAGTGAAAGGAAGTGATTTGTGCTATTCTGGAACCACACACTGTGCATGAGTTGTGGGCATTTTTGGGAATGACGGGATGGTGCAGGCTCTGGATCATGGATTATGGACTTTTAGCCAAAACATTATATGAAGCACAAAAATCTACCCTTTTTACAAGGGGCAAAGAAGAGCAAGAAGACTTCCAGAAGCTTAAAATAGCTCTGATGACAGCCCCAGCCTTAGACTTGCCAGATCTAAACAAAGACTTTCAGTTATTTGTTCATGAACAACAGCATTTGGCTCTAGGAGTTCTGACGCAGAAACTAGGAAGTTGTAAGAGACCAGTGGGATATTTTTCCAAACAACTGGACTTGGTGAGCAAGGGACGGTCTTCTTGCCTGCGAGCAGTAGCTGCAACTGTCACACTGATCCAAGAAGCAAGAAAGTTGACCTTGGAAAGGACTGTTACAGTCTATGTCCCACATACGGTAACCATAGTCTTGGAGCAAAAGGGAGGACATTGGTTACCCCCGAGTCGAATGATGAAATACCAGGTAATTCTCACTGAGCAAGATGATGTAGTGTTGAAAACAACTAACCTATTAAATCCTGCAGTGTTTCTGAGTACTTCACAGGAAGAGCAACAACTGGAACACGACTGTGTTGCAACCACTGAACATACATATTCCAGCAGAGAGGACCTGAAGGATGATCCTCCTGAAAACCCTGAATGGGAACTGTTCACAGATGGCAGCAGCTTCGTCGTGAATGGAACTCACCACGCAGGATATGCGGTAACAACCGAAAAATCGGTAATAGCAGAAAATGCATTGCCAAGTACAACATCTGCACAGAAGGCAGAACTGATTGCATTGACATGTGCTTTGGTATTAAGTAAAAGAAAACGAGTTAATATTTGGACTAATTCAAAATATGCCTTTGTCCATGTCCATGGCGCCCTGTGGAAAGAAAGAGGACTACTGTCCTCCCAGGGAACAAACATTAAGCATCAAAAGGAAATCTTGCAACTGCTAGGGGCTGTGTGGGAACCAGTTCAAGTGACAATCATGCACTGTAAGACACATCAGACAGGGAACTCAAAGATAATTGATGGAAGCAGATTAGCAGATCAGACTGCAAGGAAAATAGCACAACACACAGTCTCACAAAAGACAATCATCCCCACCAGAACAGTAGCACTCCCTAAGGAGCCACCAAAATATTCAGGGGAGGATGAGAAATTTGTTGACACCTTTTCAGGATGGCCAGAAGCCTTTCCCTGTCTCACCAATCAGGCTAAGGAAACAGTTAAATGGCTCCTGCAAGAAATTATTCCAAGGTTTGGAGGTCCATTTGGAATATCTTCAGACAGAGGACCACATTTCCTAGGAATTTCCTGGGATTTACACGCCCCTTGGAGACGGCAATCAAGTGGAAAAGTGGAAAGAATGAATCAGACCCTAAAAAAAAAAAATTAGAAAAATTTGTCAGGAGACTAAATTGAAACGGTCCTAGGCACTTCCACTCGCATTGCTACAAATAAGAGTGAAACTTCGAAGTGGAATGTCAATAAGTCCTTATGAGATAATGTATGGAAAACCCTATGAGGTTCCTGAACCGAATCCAAACATGCATGTGACAGGAGAACAAGATGTATATAACTATTTGCTTTCTCTTGGAAAAACCCTAAACAGGCTCCTAAGTGCAGTACACAACAGTACATAAAGACCTGCAATGAAGAACCTCTGCCAGGAAGGTGGAAGGGACCATACCAGATGTTGCTGACCACCTTCACTACAATCAAGATTGCTGAATCAGATGCCTGGATCCACTACACTCGGGTGAAGAAGGCACTGTCAAGTCCATGGAAGTTGGAGAGTTGTAGGCGATTTTGAGAAATTGAAGTTAACTCTGAAACATGACCAATCAAGGTGAAGGGCTAAATTGATAGATGGACATTTTATGCATGTTTGTGTTGGCAAATGTGATTCTTCAGCTTGAGCTGTATAAAAACCCTGAAAATGGTAACTAACAAGGAAACATGTATGGAGGAGCTATCCCCCGTGTTTTCCCAGCACTGCATAATAAAGAAGTGTCTGGCTTATCTGCATTCATGTGTAGATAAGTTTTTCCCGATTGCGGATCCCTCAACAGTGCTGGCTGCTGTGCTGGTGGATTGGAGATAGCTCCCACAGGAAAGCAGCTGCAAACGTGTAACAGTGCTGGCTGATAGGCTAAACTGGGACCTACGTACCACTGTAGGTGGGGTCTGCGTACCTGCTTTCTTTTATCTCCAGACGCAGTGGTGTAACCTGTGCCTGCAGTCAGTATTTTCAATGAGAACTGAGAAGGCCTAGTGCGCAGGACTGAAGATTGTTCCCACAGGAAAGTATCTGCAAAGGTTAAACAGTGCTAGCTGATAGGCTACACGGGGATCTACGTATCACTGTAGGTGACGTCTGCTTACCTGCTTTCCTGTAGCTCTGAGAGGCAGTGGCGTAACTTCTACCGGCAGCCTGTATTTTTTCAATGGAAGCTGAGTAAGTCAAGTGAGCAAGATTGGAGATACGTCCCAGAGGAAAGGAGCTGTAAAGGTTGCACATGGCTGGCTGATAAGCTACACGCGGATCAATGTACCACTGTACGTGCGGTCTGCGTATCTGCTTTCTTTTAGCTCCCAGACGCAGTGGCGTAACTTCTACTGGCAGCCTGTACTTTCACTGGGGGCAGAGCAGGCCAAGTCCATGGGATTGGAAATAGCTTCCACATGAAAGCAGTGGCAAAGTTAGCACAGTGCTTGCTGATATGCTATACAGGGACGAAAGTACCACTTTAGGAGGGGTGTGCTTACTTGCTTTCCTGTAGCTCCCAGACTCAGTGGCGTAACTTCTACCTGCAGCCTGTATTTTTTCAATGGGAGCTGAGCAAGCCAAGGATGCGGGATTGGTAATTGCTCCCACGGGAAAACAGGTACAAAAGTGGCACAGTGCTGACTGTTAGGCGAAAAAGGGATCAACGTACCACTGTAGGTGGGATCTGCGTGCCTGCTTTCTTTTAGCTCCCAGACGCAGTGGCGTAACTTGTACTAGCAGTCTGTATTTTCAATGAGAGATGAGGAGACCAAGCGCGCAGGATTGGAGATAGCTCCCAAAGGAAAGCAGCTGCAAAGGTGGCACAGTGCTGGTTGATAGACTACATGGGGATCAACATACTACTGTAGATGGGGTCTGCGTACCTGCTTTCTTGTAGCTCCCAGAGGTAGTGGGGTAACTTCTACTCCAATGCACGCAGACTGGGGAATAAGCAGGAAGAACTTGAGATGTGGGTGCGGATGCGGGGCTAGGATCTCATTGCAGTCACAGAGACGTTGTGGGAAAGCTGACATGATGGGAGCACAGCAATGGACAGTTATGTATTGTTCAGGAAAGACAGACTGGCAAGGCGTGAAGGTTGAGTTACTCTCTATGTGAGAGTTCAATTAATATGTACTGAACTGTGCCTGGGTGGGGATGAGGACAGAGTAGAGTACTTATGGGTAAAAATTATTGGCCACAGCAAGGCACGTGATATTATTGTAGGAGTCCACTACAGGCCACCTGATCAGGATGTGGATGTGGATGAGGCCTTCTACAAACAGCTAGGAGTTGAGCAGGCCAAATGCAGGGGTTGTAGATAGCTCCTACAGGAAAGCAGCTGCATAGGTGGCCAAGTGCTGGCTGATAGGCTACCTGGGAACCTACGTAATACTGTAGGTGCAGTCTGCGTACCTTCTTTCTTGTAGCTCCCAGAGGAACTGATGAAACTGCTAACGACAGTCTATTTTAAATGGAAATATAGCAGGCAAAGTGCGTAGGATTGGAGATAGGTCTCACAGGAAAGCAGCTGCAAAGCTGACACAGTTCTGGCTTATAGGCTACACGGGGACCTACGTACTCTGTAGGTGGGGTCTGACTAACTGCTTTCTAGTAGGTCCCAGATGCAGTGGCGTAACTTCTAACGACAGCCTGTATTTTCAATGGGAGTTGAGCAGGTCAAGTGCACAGGACTGCAGATAGATCCCAAAGGAAAGAAACTGCAAAGGTGACACAGTTCTGGCTGATAGGCTACATGGGGACCAACAAACCAATGTAGGTTGTGTCTGCATACTTGCTTTCTTGTAGCTCCCAGAGGCAGTGGTGTAACTTCTACTGGCTCCAATGGGAGCTGAGCAGGCCAAGTGCGTGGGGTGAAAGATAGCTCCAACAGGAAAGCAGTTGCAAAGTTGGCACAGTGCTGGATGATAGGATACAAGGGGATCTACGTACCACTGTAAGTGGGCTCTGCATACCTGTATTCTTGTAGCTCCAAGACTCAGTGACGTAACATGTACCAGCAGGCTGTATTTTCAATGTTAGTTGAGTAGACCAAGTGCGCATGATAGAAGATTGCTCCCACAGAAAAGCAACTTCAAAGGCGGCACAGTGCTAGCTGATAGGCTACATGGGGACTTACGTACCACTGTAGATGGACTCTACATACCTGCTTTCTTGTAGCTTACAGAGGAAGTGGCGAAACTTCTACAGGCAAAATGTATTTTTAATGTGAGCTGAGCAGACCAAGTACACGGGATTAAAGATAGCTCCCACAGGAAAGCAGCTGCAACGGTGGAATAGTGCTGGCTGATGGACTACACGGGGACCTACATACCCCTTAAAGTGGGGTCTGCGTACTTGCTTTCTTGTAGCTCCCAGACACAGTGGCGTCACTCCGCCCAGCAGCCTGTATTTACAACGGGAGCTGAGCAGGCCAAGTGCAGGGGACTGGAGAGAGCTCGCACAGGAAAGCAACTTCAAAGGTGGCACAGTGCTGGCTGATAGACTACACGGGGATCTATGTACCACTTTAGGTGGGGACTGCTTACCTGCTTTCTTGTAGCTCCCAGACGCAGTGGCGTAACTTTTAACGACAGCCTGTATTTCAAACAAGAGCTGAGTAGGTCAAGTGCGCGGGATTGAAGATAGCTACCAAGGAAAAAAACTGCAAAGGTGGCACACTGATAGCTTCTAATCTATACAGGGACCTACATATTACTTTAGTTGGGATCTGTTTATCTTTCATTTGTAGCTCCACGATGAAGTGGCGTAACTTCTAATGGCAGTCTGTATTTTCAATGGGATCTGAGTAGGTCAAGTGCGCGGGTTTGGACATAGCTCCCACAGGAAAACAACTGGAAAGGTGGCACAGTGCCACCTTTGTTTTCGGCTCTTGGCCTAAAAAAAACAGCTCGAAGCCTAAAAAACCAGCTCAAAGCCTATAAAACCAGCTCAAAGCCTATGAAACCAGCTCGAAGCCTAAGAAACCAGCTCGAAGCCTAAAAAAACAAACAGCTCTAAGCCTACTTCATGCGACTATCAACCCAGGGTTCGATTCTCAGCTGGATGGGAAGAAATCCAGTCCTACTCAGTGTGAGTGATAGCAGAAATCTTCTTCTTTATTGAAAGCAGGCTCTAACTTATATACACAGCAGCTTCAAAGCTAGCTCAGCAACAGCAGCTAATAGATTACATTTTCTTGTTTCATCCTACTTGTGGTTTCTGCGATAAGCAAGCTCCCTCACATTTTCCCATCTTGTTTTTCCTCAAAGTTGTTTACCACCTTCAGCCGAAAACAGTCCAACCTTGAGGGAACAAAAAGCGGCCTGCTGTCTACGTGACAGCAACTGCTTTAACCATGTCTCTGACTCTGGTCTTGATTGTGCATCAAATCTATATAACTAGAACCCAGACTGCCTTGCCCCAACGGGCCTAGCATTATACCCTGGGATCCATGTCCATGCTCCCTCACTTTTTTCTCCACAGCACAGTGCTGGCAGATAGACTACAATAGGAGCTATGTACCACTGTAGGTGGGGTCTGCATACCCACTTTCTTGTAGCTCCCAGACGCAGTGGCGTAACTTCTACTGACAGACTGTATTTTCAATGGGAGCTGAGCAGGCAAAGTGTGTGAAATTGGCCATAGCTCCCATGAGAAAGTAACTGCAAAGATGGCACAGTTCTGACTGATAGGCTGCAAGAGGACCTACGTACCACTGTAAATGACCTCTGCGTACCGGCTTTCCTGTAGCTCTCAGACACAGTGCAGTAACTTATATCATTAGCCTGTATTTCAAGCAGAAGCTGAGCAGGCAATGTGCGCGGGACTGGAGATAGCTCCCACAGGGACCTACGTACCACTGTAGGAAAGGTCTGCCTACCTGTTTTCCCTTAGCTTTCAGACGCAGTGACCTAACATATATTGGCTGACTGTATTGAAATGAGAGCTGAGCAGGCCAAGTGCTAATAGAAAGCAGGTACGCAGAGCCTACCTACAGTCGAACATAGGTCCCTGTGTAGTCTATCAGCCAACGCTGTGCCACCTTTGCAGTTTCCTGTGGGAGCTATTTCCAAACCAGCACACTTGGCCTGCTCATCTCCCATTGAAAATACAGGCTTTTCGAACAACTTACGCCACTGTGTCTGGGAGCTACAGGAAAGCAGGTGCGCAGACCGCACCTACAGTGATACGTAGGTCCCCATGTAGCCTATGAGCCAGCACTGTGCCACCTTTTAAACTGCTTTACTGTCAGATCTATCTCCAATCCCGCACACTTGGCCTCCTCAGCTCCCATTGAAAGAAAAGGCTGCCAGTAAAGTTACTCCACTGCGTCTGGGTTCTACATGAAAGCAGGTACGCAGAGCCCACCTACATTGGCACGTAGGTGCCCGTGTAGCCTATCAGCCAACACTGTGCCACCTTTGCAGCTGCATTCCTGTGGGAGCTATCTCCAATCCCACGCAATTGGCCTGCTAAACTCCTATTGAAAACACAGGCTGCTGGTAGAAGTTACGCCTCTGCGTCTGTTTGCTAAAAGAAAGCAGGTATGCAGATCCCACCGACATTGATACGTAGGTCCCTGTGTAGCCTAATAGCCAGCACTTTTTCAACTTTTCAGCTGCTTTCCTGTGGGAACTATCTCCAATCAACCAGCAAAGCAGTCAGCACTTTGCCACTGTGGCATGCCCACCACACCACTCTATGCCCCACGTCCCCAGTGAGCCAGGGAAGGGGAGAAAATGAGATGGGAGTCTCGTTGGTTCAGATAAAAGCAGTTTAATAAAGAAAAAGCAAAGCCGTGCGCACGGGAAGCAAAGCAAAAGCAGAGAAAGCTGATACTCTCTACTTCCCATCAGCAGCGATGTCTGGCCACCTCCCGAAAAGCAGGGCTTCCGTAAGCATAGTGGTTACTTTTGGAAGACCAGCAATGAATCTTGCCTCCCCTTACTGCTCCTCTCCCCCAGTTTATTTTACTGAGCTGATGTCATATGGTATGGGAAATCTCATTGGTCAGCCTGGGTCAGCTGTTCTGACCATGGTCCCTCCCAAGATTGTGCTCACCCACAACTATTGGTGAAGGTGGGGGAAGGAATGCTGGAGGGATAGCCCTGATTCTGTGCGAGCAGTAGTCCTAATATTGATATCAACAGTAAGCACAGCACTGCAAGAGCTGCTGTGGAAGATCACTACCATCCAAGACCCAGTACAGCCACCCTTTAAGCTGTCTCAGCTCCCGTTTGAAATACAGACTGCCTGTAGATGTTACGCCACTGCGTCTGGGAGCTAAAAGAAAGAAGATACACAGACCTCACCTACAGTGGTACGTAGGGCCCCATGTAGCCTATCAGCCAGCACTGTGCCACATTTGCAGCTGCTTTCCTATGGGAGCTATCTCCAATCCCATGCACTTGGCCTGCTCAGCTCCCTTTAAAAAAAATACAGGCTGCTGGGGGAAATTATGCCACTGCGTCTGGGAGCTACAAGAAAGCAGGTACTCAAATTGCACCTACAGTGGTATGTAGATCCCTGTGTAGCTTATCAGCCAGCACTGTGCCACCTTTGCAACTGCTTTGCTGTGGGAGCTATCTCAAATCCCATGCACTTACCCTGCTCAGCTCCTATTGAAAATACAGGCTGCCGGTAAAAGTTACACCCCTGCATCGTGGAGATAAAAAAAAGCAGGTACGCAGATCCCACGTACAGTGATACGTAGGTCCCTATGTAGCTTATGAGCTAGCACTGTGCCACTTTTGCAGCTGCTTTCCTGTGGGAGGTATCCTCAATCCGGTGCTCTTGGCTTGCTGAGCTCAAATTGAAAATAAAGGTTGCCGTTATTTAATGGAAAAGGTCATGTTCGTTAATCAAATCATGAAAGAATAGTTGCTCAAGGAATCGTTTAAAGTAATTTTAAAAGTCTTGTAAGGCTTTAACTGTAAAGTTTCTACAATTTGAACAGGTACAGTTGGCTGAGATGCTTATAGGAGGTACAATAGGTTGCGCATGAGCTGATAAGAGCCAACAGAAGAGTTCATGAGCGAACCACTAGAGGAAGACTACTGACTTCATCTCAGGCACCACCCTAAAACCACCAGGAAGCAGAAGAAGACCCCCTAGTAACAAGATGGGCACATGCGCAAAGTACACCAGGGAGCGATGCACCCGAGCAGTAAGAACTGTATAAAAGGACTGTGATATGGGGGAGGCGAAGCGAGCCGTTGGTGGAGCAGAGTCTCCCGGCCACCCAGCACATTTTTGCTTATGTGCCGCTTGCTTAATTAATTTGATCCGTGAGTCACTTAAATTGGCTAGTGAATTTTATCACAGCAATCTATAACAATTTGGTGCCATTACTTGGATACAGATGGTATTGGTATTGGACTGCCAGACTAAGAGGCGCCCCATCTACGAATGGACCTGGTGTGGGAAATTCCCTTGCCAAACTCTGTATTCCGAACCCCCTCCAAATTTGGCAAATAAGCAAATAAACCTGCAGTACTCCATAATTTTTGTGCACGAAGATCCGAACAAAGACTCTGGATTGAGTAAGTATTTGAGTGGTTCCGTTGGGTCGGGGTGGGTTTCCTAGAGCGCGAGTCACTGAGAGGTCTCGAGATCAAGCTAGTGCGGACCCTCCAGTAGTGCAGTTCCCACTGCCCGCGAGGGCGTGGGTCAACACCAAGGGGAACGATTGTGAAAACGTGTCAAGGGCACTCTGGAAGATGGGACAGAGGAAGAGCAAGTCCTCTGATCCCATGGGTGGCCATAGAGATAGGCTGCCAGATATTCTCCCAGAAAGTCCTCTGGGGACGATGATAAAAGTTTGGAATGATTCTCCCTGTAGAAGACAATAGAGTAAGGAAAAGATGGTACATTACTGTATGGAAGTTTGAGGGGGGAAGTCATTAGGAAATCTCCATATTATTTGACCCATATTTGGGTCTTTTGAGGGCTGGTTATGCGCAGACCTCAATTTGTGGGTAAATGATAAAAAGACCGTTACCCAAGGGGAAATTGAATATGCGAGTCTCTGGATACCCCAACCTTCTGATAAGGTATCTTCCTTCGCTCTTAAGGAAAAGAAAGCTAAGAGCCCACCCGGAGAGGAGATTTGGTCGCCCCCATATGTTCCACCAACTACTGAGTCTGGTCCTCCGATTTTACCTCTACCACCTCCCCCCCTGCCTGAGACAGAGGTGAGTCTCGTCCCTCCAGAAGTAGAGTATCGGGACAGAAACTCTGAGTTAGAACTGAAATCTCCAGGCCCCTTGACTCGGGAGGGAAGGGCTGAGGAGGGGTTATTCCCCTTGAGTGAAGTCCCCATTGTGAATGCAGGAGCAGGAGCTCAGAGAGGAGGACCAGGGGTTGGTTATATAGCTGTGCCCTTGAATACCGGGGATGTGAGAAAATTAAAAAAAGGAGATGGAGAATTTGTTAGAAGATCCTCTGGGTGTGTCTGAGAGATAAGATCAGTTCTTAGGGCCAAATCTCTGTACCTGGGATGAACTAGCAGGATCAACAGCACCAGGCAGGACCAGACGCAGATGTGAAATGGCCCTTGCAAAGGCCCAATTGGAATAATCAGATGGCGGAGCACAGAGCCCATATGGCAGACCTCCGAGCCATCATTGTCCAGGGAATCAGAGAGTCTGTTCCCCGAGGACAGAATATTAACAAAGCATTCAATGAGAGACAAAGAAAAGACGAAACCCCGACTGAATGGCTTGAGAGATTACGTAAAAGTCTCCAACTGTACTCTGGAGTAGATCCAGCAGCTCCAGTGGGACAGGCATTATTAAAGACCCAGTTTGTGGCAAAATCATGGGTAGATATCCAAAAGAAACTAGAAAAATTAGAAGATTTGAAAGAAAAATGACTAGATGAATTGCTGAGGAAGGCACAAAAAGTATATGTGAGGAGAGAGGAGGAAGCCGAGAGAAAGCAAACTAGACTTTAGTGACAGCTGTTCTGGAGGGACAGAAAGGGACTCTGGCAGTAGTCCAAGGCAATGAGAAAGGGAAATAAAAGCCTGGGAGACAGGTGCATTCATCAGAAAAAAGGAATCAAAGGACAATGGAATGTTTTTATTGTAAACAGAAAGGGACAGCAAAAAGGAATTGTAGAAGGAGATTCCAGGATGAACAGAAGTTTAAGGAAGAAAAGGGGGGTCAGGGGCTCTATTTGCTGAGGAATATAGGAGGAACTGAGCCCTTGATAAAACTGAAGTTAGGTCCTCAGCGTCAGGAAGCAGAATTTTTAGTGGACTCTGGGGCTGAGAGATCTACAATCCAGCGATTGCCCCAGGGGTGTAAGATATCTTCAGAGAAAACACAAGTAGTAGGAGCAAAAGGGGCACCATTTAAAGTACCTCTTTTGAAGGAGGTACTGAGAGAATCCGAAGAAGTAAAAATATGCTGTAGGATCCTTTTTGTTAGTTCCGGAGGCTGATTATAATTTATTAGGGAGAGACTTAATTCTAGACTTAGGAAAAACCCTGGACTGCTGGTAAGGGTAAAGCAGTATCCCTTGTCACAAGAAGGTAAACAAGGATTAAAACTAGAAATAGAAAGACTAATATCTAAGGGACTACTTGAGCCCCGTATGTCCCCTTACAATACTCCCATATTGCCAGTAAAGAAATCTGATGGGACTTAAACATTAGTACATGACCTCCGGGAGAAAAACAAGAGAACTATTACTAGGTTCCCTATGGTAGCTAACCCACACACCTTATTGAGTCAATTGAGTCCAGAGTACCAGTGGTATAGTGTGATAGACCTTAAGGATGCCTTTTGGGCATGTGCCCTGAAAGAGGAGTGCAGGGATTATTTTTCTTTTGATTAGGAAGATCCTGACACCCATAGAAAACAACAGTTGAGATGGACTGTGTTACCACAGGGATTTACAGAGTCCCCCAATCTTTTTGGACAAGCACTAGAACAGATCTTCAGAAATTATGAGTTAGGCAAAGAAGTTATTTTAGTTCAATATGTGGACAATTTATTATTAGCAGGGAGAGACGAAGAAGCTGTTAGACAGGAAAGTATTAAATTGCTTAATTTCCTGAGTTTACAAGGGTTGAAAGTGTCTAAATCTGAATTACTGTTTGCTGAAGAAAAGGTAAAATATTTGGGACACTGGTTTATAAAGGGAAGTAAGAAACTTGATCCAGATTGAGTAAATGGGATACTGTCCCTACAAGATCCAAAGATTGAGACAAGTTAAACAGCTTTTAGGTCTGTTGGGATATTGCAGAAAATGGATTGAAAAGTTTAGTAAGAAAGTAAAATTTTTGTACCAGAAAATAACTTGAGATGGATTAATTAAATGAACCGAAGAAGATGAAAGACACTTTGAGAATTTAAAAGTGGATTTGATTAATGCTCCTGTGCTTTGCCTGCCTGATGTTAGAAAACCTTTTATTTGTTACCTTTGGAGGGGAGTTAAAGGTGTTTTCTCCCCATAACATTCAGGGGAGGTATTATAACAAAAGGCAGAAAAATGGATAACTGATGCTAGGCTCTTAAAATATGAAGGTATATTAATAGAAATAGAAACCACCAGTATGGGGAGCCAAATGATACCCTGAGGCATTGGCTCCTATGGGAACCAAATGGGAATACCATATCCCGTGGCATCCCCAAAGTTCCAGAAGAGTGGCGAGAATGAATGGAGAAATTAAGAAACCGCTAACAAAATTAATGTTAGAAACAAAAATGTCCTGGATCCTTAGCTTTGTTAAGCATAAGGACGCAACCAAGGACAGATACGGGGGTTTCTCCGTTTGAAATGTTGTATGGGATGCCTTATGATTTAGAGATCCCTCAGGAACATCCTAGCATAGAAGAAGGATATTTGCAGGAATATATTATTGAAATGTTGAAAAGACGGAATGAATTAAGGAAAATGGAATGGTGGTACAGAGATCACCCTTAGATATTGCTATCCACACGATTAATCCTGGAGACAAAGTCTTGATAAAAACCTGGAAAGAATCATCTTTAGCTCCCCCAATGGGAGGGTCCTTTTCTTGTCTTATTTAAGGATCAATTTCCCAGGATCAGTGGGAAAGTGTAGATCAGTGTAGAGGTCCCAGGAGAACTGAAGCTTAAGCTGTGTAAAAAGTGACATGTTGACTGAGGAGCGGAGTGGAGTGATTTCCTTTTTGTAAAATATTAGTTTAATGTTTAAATTGTGATCATCAGAAAGGTGTAAGATAATCGGTAGGGCTGTTATATCTATTTTAAAGTAACAGATTGTGGAATAGAAATAGCTTAGAAGTATAAAACAATCTGAGTCGAGTGAGGGTTTTAATTTAAGTTTATAAAAGGGTGCTTTATACGCAAAAGGCCCTTAGAACCGAGACCTGGATGTGAAAGCCAGTGTTTCAGGCACCCCGTGGGTGCTGGAGGAAAAGGCAAAAGGAAAGAGGCCTATAAGGAGACACAGAATACCCCTGAAGATTACGACTGCTGCAGAGAAGATCATAAACCTCACTGCTCTAAGCAACAGAGTAGGTGAAGGAGGCAGAGGCGTACAGGGAGTGGGGTATAGAGTCTCTCAAAGCCTCAAATTGGGAATCCTAAGATCTCAAGCCTACCTCTAAGAAGGACAAAAGCGTTGCACCTAAAAGAATGTGGGGTGAAAAACTAAAAAGGAAAGTACCATTTTATTTGATAAAGGTCCCACCATTATCCAGGGATGATGTGTTATTATCTGGCTGATGGAGTGGTTAACTATCCTAATCCAAATGTTATAGAGCACTGCTAGCTATGTTATAGCATGAACCTCCCATTTTATGAGGCAATCGGAGTGAATGCCTCCAAGTAGATTTGTTCAAAAATTGATGTAACCCCATGCCTCTTTAAAGGTATTTAATGCCAGCAATGAATACTGTATTCAGGTAACCATTGTTCCACGCATTTTATATCACCCTGAAGAGTTTGTCTATAATCATTGGAATACTGGGGCGATCCGGCATATGCGGGAGCCTTTCACAGTCCTAACTATAGCTACCTTGATGACAATTGGGGCAGCGGGAGCAGGGACTGGGATTACATCTCTAGTGCAGCAGAACCAGAAATTCTAAGCTTTCAGAAGTAGCTTTACAAAATTGCTGGGGGTTGAATCTGTTGCTTTTACAACATGAGGGACTGTGTGCAGCCCTAGGGGAAGAATGATGTTTTTATGCAGATCATACCGGTATAGTGAGAGACAGGATGACAAAATTACAGGAGGGCTTAGAGAAAGGAAAAAGAGAAAGGGAATAGCAACAAGCCTGATATGAGTCATGGTTCAACTATTCCCCTTGGCTCACAATGTTATTGTCAGCTATAGCTGCGCCCGTCATTCTACTGGTATTAGCGCTGACGATTGGGCCTTGTGTATTTGTGTAGTTTGAGCCTGGCTGGATGCCAGGTGCCCACCACACCGCTTTATCCCCCACCTCCTCAGGAAGCCAGAGAAGGGGAGGAAATAAGATGGGAGTCTCGTGGGTTGAGATAAAAGCAGTTTAATAGATAAGCAGCAAAGCCGCACGCGCGGGAAGCAAAGCAAAAGCAGATAAAGCTGTTACTCTCTACTTCCCATCAGCAGCGATGTCCGGCCACCTCCCGAGAAGCAGGGCTTCAGTACCTGTAGCGGTTGCTTTTGGAAGGCCAGAAATGAATCTCGCCTCCCCTTCCTGCTCCTCTCCCCCAGTTTATATTACTGAGCTGACGTCATACGGTATGGAATATCTCCTTGGTCAGCCTGGGCCAGCTGTCCTGGCCATAGTCCCTCCCAAGATCATGCCCACTCACAGCTATTGGTGAAGGTGGGGGAAGGAATGCTGGAGGGACAGCCCTGATGCTGTGCAAGCGGTAGTCATAATATTGATATCAACAGTAAGCACAGCACTGCAGGAGCTACTATGGAAAATCACTACCATCCCAGACCAACTACATGTATTCAATAAGGTAATGGAGATTGTAAAAACCAGACTAGAAGCAGCCCACTTAATGCTGGTTAGGAAGCAATACAAGCAATTAGCCAATAGAGAGGATTAAATAAGTGAACACCTATTTTAGAAATGGCTAAAGATGTTATTAGGAGATTTGATGAACTAAATGAGGAAAAGAAAAGGGGGGATTGTAATGGAAAAGGTCATGTTCGTTAACCAAATCATGAAAGAATAGTTGTGCAAGGAACCATTTAAAGAAATTGTATAAGTCTTGTAAAACTTTAACCGTAAAGTTTCTATAATGTGAACAGGTGCAGTTGACTAAGATGCTTATAGGAGGTACAATAGGTTGCGCATGAGCTGATAAGAGCCAACAGAAGAGTTCATTAGCGGGTCACTAGAGGAAGACTACTGACTTCATCCCAGCGGCCACCCTACGATCACCAGGAGGCAGAAGAAGACCCCCTAGTAACAAGACGGGCACATGTGCAGAGTACACTAGGGAGCGATGCACCCGATCAATAAGGACTGTAAAAAAGGAATGTGATACGGGAAGGGAGGTCGCAAGCCGTTCGTGGAGCAGAGTCTCCCGGTTGCCCAGCACTGTTTTTCTTATTTGCCGCTTCCTTAATAAATTTGATCCATGAGTCACTTAAATTGGCTAGTAAACTTTATCACAGCAATCTATAATACGTTAAAAGTTACGCCACTGTGACTGGGAGCTACAAGAAAGCAGGAACGCAGACCTCACCTATTGTGGTACATAGGTCCCTGTGTAGACTAAAAGCCAGCAATGTGCCACTTTTGCAGCTGCTTTCCTGTGGGAGCTATCTCTAGTCCCGTGCACTTGTCCTGCTCAGCTTTGATCGAAAATATAGGCTGCCAGTAGAACTTAAGCCACTGCATCTGTGAGCTACAAGGAAGCTGGTACACAGACCCCACCTATTGTGGTACATAGGTCCCTGTGTAGCCTATCAGCCAACAGGGTGCAATCGTTGCAGTGTCTTTCTTGTTAGATATATCTCCAATTCCGCACACTTGGACTGCTCAGCTCCCGTTAAAAAAAAAGGCTGCCGTTAGAAGTTACGCCACTGCCTTTGGGAGCTACAAGAGGGCAAGTAGGCAGACCTCATCTAGAGTGGTAAGTAGATACCCGGGTAGCCTATCAGTCAGCACTGTGCTACCTTTGCAGTTGCTTTCCTGTGGGAGCTTTCTCCAATCCCGTGCACTTGGCCTGCTCAGCTCCCATTGAAAATACAGGCTGCCGGTACATGTTAGACCACTGCTTCTGGGAGCTACAAGAAAGCAGGTACATTGATCCCACCTACAGTGGTACATAGGACCTCGTGTAGCCTAACAGTCACTACTTTGTCACTTTTGCAGCTACTTTCCTGTGGGACCTATCTTTAATCCCGTGAATTTGGTCTGCTCAGCTCCCATTGAAAATACAGGCTGCCGGTAGAAGTTACGCCACTGCGTCTGGAAGATAAAAGAAAGCAGATACACAGACCCTACCTACAGTGGTACGTAATTCCTCATGTAGCCTACCAGCCAGCACTGTGCCATCTTTGCAGTTGTTTTCCTGTGGGAGTTATCTCCAATCCCCCACCTTTAGCCGTCTCAGCTCCCATTGAAAAAATACAGACTGCCAGTAAAAGTTATGTCTCTGCATCTGGGAGCTATAAGAAAGACCTTTCTTACAGTCGTACGTAGGTTCGCATGTAGTCTATCAGCCTGCACTATTATGCCTTTGTAGCTTGTCCTGGTTTGAGCTAGGATAGAATTAATTCCCATACAGAACCAGGAAAGGATACAGCCTGAACAGCTGATGTAGACTGGCCAGCAGGTATTCCATACCATCCTAACGTCATGCCCAGTATATAGGTAGAGGCTAGTCGGAAGAAGCTCTCTTCTGGGGTCACGGGCTCTTGGTCACCAGTCCGAAGCTTTGCTTAGGTCGTGTCCCGGGTGGTGAGCAACTGCATCACTCACCAATTTTATTTGTAGTATCCCCTTGTTTTTTTTATAGTTGTTCCTCTTCAATTTTTCCTAGTAAATTGTTCTTATTTCAACTTACGCGGGCTCTTTTACTTTTTTTTTTTTTTTCCATCTCTGATCCCCTCCACGTTTCATTGCTCTGACTGGGCAAAACCACAAAATTAATCGGCGCCCAACGTGGGGCCTGCGAGATTGAAATAGAACAGAGTGGGTTTGAACAAACTCCTTGTGTACATTCCTGAAACTAACTGATTGCTGAGCATAATGTTGGTTGATATGCTCGTATGGTGATATTACATGTCCTCTTATCTGCATCATGTATGTCCTGTGATAGTGTTTCTCATCTGTGAAAAATGTATGAAAATTCTCATGCTACTGCACTGGACGAAATTGACTTATGATATGATTGTGTCATGGGTTATTAAGTTGGGTTGGAATGTGTACATGGCTTTTTTGTCTCTTCTACATTTTCTCCTAGAACTTAATAATGACACTCAATTTATGGAAAAACTGTCATGTTTAATTCCTCCCACTATGTCACTTACCCTCGTTTCTTCAAGATGCTTCTAAATGGATTCTAACAACAATACTTGGAATATTCTAATTACCATGTTTTTATTATTTTCCCTTGTTTTCACCTTTTCTTGGATTGTAAAAATTGTGTTTTGGAGAACTATGAGGTTGGGTAGCTATGTGAGGAGAGGCATACAGAATATGGGCAGGTGTCCAAGGAGCTTTCTACCTGTATAGATTTGGAGAACACACGAATCCATTCCTAATTCATCTTAGCCATAACGAGTTGCTGTTCCGACTCCAGCAGTGGATGTCCCTGTTGCAGCTGTGAACACGCACACCCAAACAGCAGACTCCGTTGCTGTTACCACTGTGGACATTCATATCCAGACAGTAGACACTGTTGTTGTTACTACTGTGGATACTCATACCCTGACAGTGGATATTGTTGCTGTGTCCACTCAAACTCAGAGTGCAGCTGTTACAACGGAGGCTACTCAAACCCAGGCAACTGACACAATTGCTTTTGAATCAGAGTATCAATTTCTGCCAGTATCGATTGCTCCTGTACAAAAAAAAATAATACAAAAAAAACCCAGTTCGCAGCACTAAGGGTGAAGATGACCAAGGGATATCACAGAAAGAAGAAGAGTTGGAGCTAGAGAGCACCTGGGGAGGGTTGAGGAAGACCCCTCGAGTTCTGGAGTCAGGGATATAGAGGATCCAAGGCCTGATGCATGCCAACCGAGAAGGAGATACTGGCAGCATATAAAGGAGTTCAAGCTGCATCAGAAGTGATTGGCACAGAAACGCAACTCTTCTTAGAGCCTCGACTGCCAGTGCTGGGCTGGATGTTCAAGGGGAAGGCATTCCCTATGCATCATGCAACTGATGCTACATGGAGTAAGTGTATCGCACTGATCACACAACGAGCTCACATAGGGAAGTCTAGGCAACCTGGGATTCTGGAGGTGATCACAAACTGGCCAGAGTGCAAAGATGGTGAAATATCACCAGAGAAGGTGGCACGTGTTGATGAGGCCCCATCGTATGATGAACTGTCAGAAGTTAAGAAACGGTATGCCCTGTTTAAGGATGGGTCCTGCTGCCTTATGGGAAAGCATCGAAGATGGAAGGCAGCTGTATGGAGTCCCCTATGCAAAATTTAAGAAGCTGCAGAAGGAGAGGGTGAATCCAGTCAGTTTGCAAAACTAGAAGCAATCCAGTTGACTTTAGACATTGCTGAACGAGAAAAATGGCCAAGGATCTACCTCTCCACTGATTCGTGGATGGTGGCAAATGCTCTGTGGGGATGGCTACAACAATGGAGAATGAACAACTGGCAACAATGGGGCAAACTCATCTGTGCTGCTCCACTATGGCAGGACATTGCTGCTCGAATGGAGAAACTAATTGTGAAGGTGCATCATGTAGATGCTCACGTACCCAGAAAGCGGGCCAAGGAAGAACCTCTGCATAACCAGCAAGTTGACAAGGCTGCTAAGATTTCTCAGATAGATCTGGATTGACAACATAAGGGGGAGTTATTTTTAGCTCAATGGGCCTATGATACCTCAGGTCATCAAGACAGAGATGCTACCAATAACTGGGCTCGTGAATGAGGGGTGGACTTAACCATGGACTCAATTGCACAGGTTATCCATGACTGTGAGACGTGCTAAAATTAAACAAGTCAAACGATTGAAGCCCATATGGTATGGAGGACGATGACAGAAATATAAATACAGAGAGACCTGACAGATTGATTACATCACACTGCCACAGACTCACCAAGGCAAACGCCATGTGCTCACAATGGTGGAAGCAACCATAGTGTCATGGTTTGACATGAGAGCCTTTTCTGGTAAGGGGGAAGGGGCTGAAAAGATGACTCCTGTAAGAAGTTGCTTGCAACTCTCCCCAGCTCTGAGCCAGACCCACTTCTGGGGCAGAGCCAATTAGACGCCTCCACGATCACTTTTTAAGAAGAAGCCGGAAGAGAAGGTTTCTTCCTCCATCTTCTTCTTTCTTCTGCCCTTTCTTCTTCTGGCTGGTGGTGGTGCAAAGAGTAGGAACAGTGAGAGAAACAACCATGCAGACTCCAAGGCCAGTGATGAAAGAGAGGAGGAGGTGTGCTGGAGCAGAGACTCCCCTGCATTCTATGAAGACAACTGGTGAAGCTGAGATTTATTTTCATTTCTATAAAGACCCAGCATCAGTGGTAGAGACTCATTTTGATAATGAGCCCGTATCAGGGGCAGAGACTCATTTTGCTAAAGCTGGCCCCAGACCAGGGGCAGCGATTCACTTCATTAAAGGTCCAAAGCCAGGGACAGTGACTATGGCTGGAGGAGGCCATGTCCCATGGGGGGGACCAGACCACTGCACTACAGACCCCGAGTCAGGGGCAGTGATTTTCTTCTTTAAAACTATGGTGGGAGGAGGCCGTGTCCCATGGGAGGGTAGCATTATCACTATGGCCGGAGTAGGACATGTCTCGAGGAAGGGACCCAATATCCACAGCTGTAACTGTGGTGAGGAACCCACAACAAAGTAGCTCATTAAACTTATGCCCAGAAGAGGCATTGTCATGAGAGGAGGACCCTCTATTTGCAGAAACTTCAGCCATGGCAAAGAATCCACACCAGAGATATTCACGAAGGACTGCGTCCCATGTGAGGGACCCTGTATCAACAGAAGTGACAACTCTTGGGAACAATCCACACCAGAGAAGTTCGTTAAGGACTGTGTCCCGGGGGAGGAACCCCATGTTGGAGCAGGGGAAGAATGCCAGCCGTCATCCTCATGTGAGAAGAAAAAGCAGCAGAGCACATCTGTGACAGACTGACCACATTCCTTATTCCCTGCCCCCCTGAGCTGTTGAGGGGGGAGGAGGTAGAGATATTGGGAGCAGTGAGCTGGGCCGGGGAAGAAAGGAAAGATGGGGGAGGGAGATTTTAAAGTGCTGGTTGTCATTTTCTCATCATCCTACTCCCTTTTTGCTTTTATTCCGTTCTGTTTCTTATAGAATAAACTTTCCTACTTTCCTCTCTAAGTCGAGTACTGGAGTCTGTTTTGCCCAGAATCGTAATTGGCAGTGAGCCCTCCCTGCCCTTGTCACAATCCACAACAACCTTTCTTATTTTTTCACTCCCATTTCGCTGGGGCCTCTGCCATACTAATGAGGGTGGGAGTGAATGGGGGCAATCAAGTGATAGACTGTCGTGGTGCTGCTGTGCTAGCTGAGCAAAACCACGACATATAGGATGGTTGGAAACGTATTCTGTGGCTCATGTCACTGCCCGGAACACTATTCAGGGCCTTGAAAGGAAAGTCCTCTGGCAACATGGCACCCCAGAAAGAAATGAGTCACACAATGGGACACAATTCAGAAACAACCTCATAGATGCCTGGGTCCAAGAGCATGGCATTGAATGGGTTTATCATATTTCCTATCATGCACCAGCCTCAGGAAAAGTTGAGCGATACAATGGGTTATTGAAATCACACTGAAAGCAACAGAAGGTGGAACTTTCAGGCATTTGGATACACACTTGGAAAAGTCCACCTGGTTAGTCAACTCCAGAGGATCTGTCAGTCGAGTCGACCCTACCCAGTCAGAACCCTTACATATTGTAGAAGGGGACAAAGTCCCTGTGGTACGTATAAAAGACATGTTAGGGAAGGCGGTCTGGGTGTGTCCTGCCTCAAGTAAAGGCAAACCCATCTATGGGATTATTTTTGCTCAGGGACCTGGGTGTACTTGGTGGGTGATGTGCAAGGATGGGGAGACTCAATGTGTGCCTCAAGGGAATTTGATTCTGGGTGAGAATAACCCGTGAAATAAATTGTATAATGATAGCTGTTGAATGTCATTATTCCTATAGTTGCTCTATGTTATGTATGTGTAGATGATTATGATGTGTAAACCTAGACATGACATGTAGATGGTATAGAATAAGGGGTGAAATGTCCAGGTTTGAGCTAGGATAGAGTTAATTCCCCTGAGGAACCAGGAAAGTGTACTGCCTGAACAGCTGACCCAGGCTGGCCAGCAGGTATTCCATACCATCCCAGCATCATGCCCACTATATAGGTGGAGGCTAGCCGGAAGAAGCTCTCTTCCGGGATCGCGGGCTTTCGGTCGCCAGTCCAGAGTGGTTACTTAGGTCGGGTTCCGGGTGGTGAGTAAACTACATCACTCACCAGTTTTCTTTGTAATATCTTTGTTATAGTTGTTCCTCTTATATTTTCCTGTCACGAAGTTTTCGGCTCTTTGCTTAAAAACCAGACTAGAAGTCTGCAAACCAGGCTCGAAGCCTGAAACCAGACTCGAATCCTGAAAAACCAGCTCTAAGCTTACTTCATGCGGCAATCAACCCAGGGTGCGATTCTCAGCTGGTTGGGAAGAAATCAGTCCTACTCAATGTGAGTGATAGCAGAAATCTTCTTTATTGAAAGCAGGCTCCAACTTATATACACAGCAGCTTCAAAGCTAGCTCAGCAACAGCAGCTAATAGATTACATTTTCATGTTCATCCTACTTGCGGTTTCTGCGATAAGCAAGCTCCCTCACATGTTTCCATCTTGTTTTTCCCCAAAGTTGTTTTCCACTTTTAACTGTTAGCTGAAAACAGTCCGACCTTGAGAGAGCAGAAAGCGGCCTGCTGTCTGTGCTGACTACGTGACAGCAACTGCTTTAACCATGGTTCTGACTCTGATCTTGATTGTGCATTAAATTCATACAACTAGAGTTCAGGCTGCCTTGCCCCAACGGGCCTAACATTATACCCCGGGATCCATGTCCATGCTCCCTCATGTTTTCTCCACGTTTTCCCTAGTAAACTGTTCTTATTTAGACTTACACAGGCTCTTTTTTTTTTTTTCTTCTACAATCCCCTCTGTGTTTCGCCGAAAAGGGGAGGGGGAAGAATAGTTTTTTTTTTTTATCTTTACCTTTGCTCCGTTTGGGAAAAACTACGACACAGCTGTTTTCCTGTGGGAGCTACCTTCAATCCCGCGCACTTGGCCGGCCCAGCTCCCGTTTGAAATACAGACGGCCAGTAGAAGTTACGCCACTGCTACTAGGAGCTACAAGAAAGCAGATATGCCGACCCCACCTGCAGTGGTATGCAGATGCCCGTGTAGCCTATTAGCTAGCACTCTGAAACCTTTGCAGCTACTTTCCTGTGGGAGTTATCACAAATCCACCAGCACAGCAGCTAGCACTTTGCCACTGTGGTAGTTTAACCCTGACTGGAGTCCAGGTGCCCACCACACCGCTCTATGCCCCATCTCCTCAGCAAGCTGGGGAAGGGGAGAAAATGAGATGAGAGTCTCATGGATTGAGATAAAAGCGGTTTCATAAAGAAACAGCAATGCCGCCCTCCCGGGAAGTAAACCAAAAGCGGAGAAAGCTGTTACTCTCTACTCCCCATCTGCAGCGATGTCTGGAAACCTCCCGAGAAGCAGGGCTTCGGTACGCGTAGCGGTTGCTTTTGGAAGGCCAGAAATGAATCTTGCCTCCCCTTCCTGCTCCTCTCCCCCAGTTTATATTACTGAGTTGACGTCATACGGTATGGAATATCTCCTTGGTCAGCATGGGTCAGCTGTTCTGGACATGGTCCCTCCCAAGATTATGCTCACCCACAACTCTTGCTGAAGGTGGGGGAAGGAATGCGGGAGGGACAGCCCTGATTCTGTGCGAGCTGTAGTCATGATATTGATATCAACAGTAAGCACAGCACTGCTGTGGAAAGTCACTACCATCCCAGACCCACTATAGTCTCCACCCCTTATTCCATATCATTTATGTCATGCTCAGACAAACCATCTCAACAACCCATATACATTCTTATATACTCTCATTTACCAGTACCCCCACTCTTAAAAAGACAAACACCATTCTTGTATTCCCTCTTGCATCTTGCATCAATCAAACAAAAAACGTTCTTATATCTTTCATCCTTTGTAGATGTTCACTGGAACAGGCCATAACTTATGTCTCATCCATCAAGATGGAATTCCAGGCCAGGGGAAACAGTGTGTTCAGTGTTCCAGTGTCCCAGTGCTCTCAACATGGTCTTTAGTAATCTGTTATATCTTTCAATCTTTCCAGAGGCTTGTGGGTGATAGGGGATGTGGTATATCCACTCAATGCCATGTTTCTTTGCCCAGGAGTTTATGAGATTATTTCAAAAATGAGTCTCATTGCCTGATTCAATTCTTTCTGGAGTACCGTGTCGCCACAAAAGTCTCCAGTAGACTTTTGTATCGGCCATATAGGGCTGTTAAAGGGTGAGTGAGTTTTTCTGATCACTCCTTGGCTCTCCAGTTGGCGAATCAACTTATGAATGGGAATCACAGAGTCTCTGTTGGTGCAGTATTGCTGGCGGTGCACTGTTGTGGTTGCAATTGGTACCTGTTGATCCTCAACCTTCAGCAACCCCACAACAGAAGGGTCTTCTGAAAGGCCGGGCATGCTGGATAATTGTTCAATCTCTTCTGCCTCCACTGCAGCCACACCAAAGGCCCACCTGTATCCTCTTGGGTCCTTAAAATACCCTCTCTTAAGATAATCTATGCCTAAGATGCATGGAGCTTCGGGGCCTGTCGCAATGGGATGCTTGTGCCAATTTCTGCCAGTCAGACTCGCTTCAGCTTCTAATAGAGATAGCTGTTGAGATCCCCCTGTCACTCCAGAAATACAAATGGAATCTGTCCCTTTAAACTTTGATGGCATCAGAGTACATTGTGCACCGGTGTCCAGCTTTTAGAGTGGGTGATCTTGGAGTACATGGAGTAGGTGGTCTATTCCACTTGCTCATATTCTCTCCTTGGTCTTGTGGATGGGACCGCGAAACATCCTGGGGTGTATACTCCTTACGTTCCTGCTCTAGAGCATGGGGATGCTTATTCTTAACAGCTGGAGTACTGGCAGGTGGAGAGCGAGACGCAAATTGGTCAATCTTCCATGACATTTTTTCTACAGCTGAAACAACAGCCTGTAGGGGACAAGACACATTTTCTTCATATTGCCAAAGTTGAGTGGCTAGTTGTTCTACCGTTTACCTCTCATCTTCTTTCCAGGAGACAGCTGCCAACGAACTGGCATAGTTTGGTGGTGCACTTCGTAGGAACTTTCGCCACATAACTCGTGTGCATTGAACTTCATCTGGGTCTGTGGGCACATAGTCATTATAAATAATCTCCAGCACAGCTAACTCCCTCAAATATTAAATGTCTTTCTCCATGGCGGTCCACTTGCTTGGGGGGCTTATAATATCTTCCTTGAAGGTGTTCTTTCCTTCACACCCAAAAGAAGTCGTCTCCACAGGCTGAGGGTTTGTGACGGTCTTCCCAAAGCCTTATCAATACCCCTGTCCCGGGACAAGGAGCCCAATTGCCTGGTTTCCTTGCCCTCTAAGTCCAAACTGTGGGCTCCATTTTCCCAGCATTGGAGCATCCAGGTGATAATGTGCTCACCTGGGCGATGCCTGTAATGTCTCCGCAAGTCTCGCCATTCACTCAGGGACAAGGACAGGCTGATTATCTCTGGCTCCAATTCTTCTTCCCTCTGTGATATCCCTTGTTCATCTTCATCCTTAGTGCTGCAAACTGGTTTTTTTTTTTTTTCTTTATTTCTTTTTCTGCACAGGAGCAACTGATACTGGCACAAATTGATACAACAGCAATTATATCAGTTGCCTCAGTTTGAGTGACCGCAGTTGTAACAGCAACAGTCTGGGTTGAGCATCCACAGTTGTAGCAGCAGCATTCTGAGTTTGAGTGGACACAGCTACAGTATCCACCGTCTGGGTATGAATGTCCACAGTGGTAACAGCAACGGAGTCTGCTGTTTCGGTGTGAGTGTTCACAGCTGCAAAAGAGACATCCACTGCTGGAGTCGGAATAACAACTGGTCCTGGCACAGCTGAGTTGACTGCAACATCCACTGCTGGAGTCGGAACAGCAACTGGTTCTGGCACATATGAATTAGGAATTGGTTTGTGTGTTCTCCAAATCTTTACAGGTAGAAAGCTCCTTGGACACCTGCCCATATTCTGTATGCCTCTCCTCACAGTTCTCAAAAAAATTTTTACAATCCAATCTGAGGTGAAAACAAGGGAAAATAATAAAAACATGGTAATTAGATCATTCCAAGTATTATTGTTAGAATCCATTAGAAGCATCTTGAAGAAATGAGGGTAAGTGACATAGTGGGAGGAATTAAACATGTCAGTTTTTCCCATAAATTGAGTGCCATTATTAAGTTCTGGGAGAAAATGTGGAAGAGACAAAAAAGCCATGTATACATTCCAACCCAAATTAATAACCCATGACACAATCATATCATAAGTCAATTTCGTCCAGTGCAGTAGCATGAGAATTTTCATACATTTTCCACAGACAGAAACACTATCACAGGACATACATGATGCGGGTAAGAGGACATGTAATACCACCATACAAGCATATCAACCAACATTGTGCTCAGCAATCAGTTAGTGTCAGGAGTGTACACAAGATGTTTGTTTAAACCCATTCTGTGCTATTTCAACCTCGTGGGCCTCATGTTGGGCTCCAATTAATGTCGTGGTTTTGCCCAGCCAGAGAAAAGGGGGAAAAAAACCCCTGTGACTCCTCCCCCTCCCTCTCCCAACAGAATGCAGAGGGGATCTGAGAGGGAGAAAAAAAGTAAAAGAGCCCGCGTAAGTTGAAATAAGAAAAAATTATTAGGGAAAATTGAAGAGAAACAACTATGAAAAAAACAAGGGATATTACAAAGAAAACTGGTGAATGATGCAGTTACTCACTACTCTTGGGACCCGACCTAAGCGACTACTCCGGACCGGCGACCGAGAGCCCGTGTCTCTGGAAGAGAGCTTCTTCCGGCTAGCCTCTGCCTATATAGTGGGCATGACGTTAGGATGGTATGGAATATCTGCTAGCTAGCCTGGGTCAGCTGTTCAGGCTGTACCCTTTCCTGGTTCCTCACAGGAATTAACTCTATCCTGGCTAAAACTTAGACAGCCACTTAGTCAACACTGTGCCATTTTTGCAGTAGCTTTCATGTGGGAGCTATCTCCAATCCCACGAACTTGGCCTGCTAAGTTCCCATTGAAAAAAAAGACTCGTTAGAAGATATACCTCTGCGTCATGGAGCTACATGAAATCAGGTAAGCAGACCCCACCTACAGTGGTACGTAGGACCCCATGTAGCCGAACAGCCAGCACTGTGTCACCTTTCCAGCTTCTTTCCTGAGAGCTATGTGTAATCCTGCGCACTTGACCTGCTCAGCTCCAATTCAGAATACCAGTTGCCGTTAGAAGTTATGCCACTGTCTCTGGGAGCTACAATAAAGCAAGTACGCAGACCCCACCAACAGTGCAATGTAGATATCCGTGTAGCCTATCAGCCAGCACTATGCGACCTTTGCAACTGCTTTCCTGCGGGAGATATCTTCAATCCCTCCCACTTGGCCTGCTCAGCTCCCATTTGAAATACAGGCTGTCGGTAGAAGCTACATCACGTCCTATGAGAGCTACAAGAAAGCAGGAATGCAAACGCCACCTACAGTAAGTCACCATGTAGCCTAACAGCCAGCACTGTGCCACCTTTGCAGATGCTTTCCTGTGGGTGCTATATATAATCTCGCGCATTTGACCTGTAAAGCTTCCATTAAAAAAATACAAGCTGCCAGTGGAAGTTACGCAACTGCCTCTGGGAGCTATAATAAAGCAGATACACAGACGCCACTTACAGTGATCCGTAGGTCCCCTTGTAGCCTATCAGCTTGCACTGTGCCACGTTTGCAGCTTATTTTCTGTGAGAGCTATCTCCAATCCTGCGCACCTGACCTGCTCAGTTCCCATTTGAAATACAAGCAGCCGGTAGAAGTTACACCACTGAGTCTGGGAGCTACAAGAAAGCAGGTATGCAGACCCCACCTACAGTGGTACGTAGGTCCCCGTGTAGTCTATCAGCCAGCACTACTCCATTTTTAAAGCTGCTTTTCTGTAGGAGCTATCTCCAATCCCGCACACTTGGTCTGCTCAGCTCACATTCAAAATACAGGCTGCCGCTGGAAGTTACTCCACTGTGTCTGGGAGCTACAAGAAAGCAGGTACCCCGAGCCAACCTACAGTTGTATGTTTTTTTCCTTGTGTAACCTTACAGCATGTACTGTGTCTCTTTTGCAGCTGCTTTCCTGCGGGAGCTATCTCCAATCCCTTGCACTTAACCTGGTCAGCTCCGATTGAAAAAATACAGACTGCCCGTAGAAATTATGCCACAGATTCAGGGACCAACAAGAACGTACGTATGCATATCCCATCTACAGTGGTACATAGGTCCCCGTGTAGCCTAACAATCAGCACAGTTTCAACTTTGCAACTTTTTCCTGTAAGAGCTATCTACAATCCCGCCCATTTGGTCTGCAAAGCTCCCATTGAAAAAATATCGGCTATCGTTGGAAGTTACTGAACTGCCTCTAGGAGCTACAAGAAAGCAAGTATACAGATCCCATCTACAGTGGTACCTAGCTCCCCGTTTAGCATATCAGTCCACACTGTACCATTTTACAGTTGCTACCCACAACATAGCAGCCAGCACTTTGCCACTGTGGTAGTTTGACACTGGCTGGATGTCAGATGCCCACCACACCGCTTGTCTTGGAGACTGTTGATTGTCCTCTTTTGTTTTGGCAGCTAATATGCTGACAGTCCTCTTAGGTGGTCCTTTTCTAACAGTTGTATTTCCCCTTAGTTCACGTACACGTGCTTCCAGCTTAAAAGTGGGTTCACCATCCCTTTTCCTCATATCCTCTCCTTGACCACGCAAAAAGAGCCAGAGTTCATTTTGTTGTGTACTCCTGCGTCTAGGACTTCTTTTTCCCCTGGTCGGGGCAGTGGATGACTGAATTCTTGGGGCAGTTCTGACAGTCAGGGCATCATCCCACACTGGTGAGGAGGTGCAGAGGCTCTCTTCATAGTTTTGTAACCAAGAAGATATTCTCTCCACTGTTGGTATATCCATGTCTGAGTGATACACCATTGCCAAGATATTAGAATATGTAGCTGGGGCACTCTGAATCACTTTTCTCAACATGGCCTGTGTACACTGGACATCGTCTGGATCTGTAGAGGCCTCAGCATTATCTAGATCACCATAGATGACTTCCAACACAGTTAATTTTTTTAGGTATTGGATGCCTTCATCAGCTCTAGTCCACTTTCCTCGGGCATTTACAAGATCTTCCTTGAATGGGTATCTTGCCCTTACATTTGAGAGGAGTCGTTTCCAGAGACTGCAAATTGAGGTCTTCCTTCCAATGCCTCTATGAATTCCCCAGTCCCTAGCAAGAGATCCCAGCTGTTGGGCTTCTCTGCCTTCCAATTGCTGACTGTCAGCCCTGTTATCCCAACATTGGAGCAGCCTGGCACCAATCCGCTCACCTGGCTAGAGACTGTAATTGTTGCCATACACAATTATTTTAATTAACACCTTATCATCACAATGAGTAGTCAAGCACTTGTTAAGCACTTGTTAACCACCTTGTAATAGTTCAGTCAATTAGCTAAGCACTTGCAAATAACTCAAACACCTATTGATTCAGTAAGTATTCATCTGAATCCCATAAGGATCAAACTGCAAGAGTTACATACCACACCTGATAGCTATGAGACCCTGGTAAATGTATTTGTTAGGTTACCTTAGCTGTTACCTTAACTACAAGACCGTGGTAAATGTATTCGTTAGGTTTTCTTGGCTGTTACCTTAGTTGTTACTAAAACAAAAGGACTGATATCTTGTTTTGACCAATCACTGTGATTTTGGAAATTTTGTGTTTGTTGGGAACCAATCAAGGTGAAGGGCTAAATTGATAGATGGACATTTTATGCATACTTGTGTTGACAAATGTGATTCTTTTGTTTGAGCCCTATAAAAACCATGAAAATGGTAACTGACAATGAAGCACCTATGGAGGAGCTATCCTCCATGTTTTCCGAGTGCTGCATAATAAAGAAGTGCCTGTTTATCTGCATTCCTGTGTAAATTAGATTTTCGTGATTTGGGTTCCATCAAAATAATCTTTTGGCATATCTCGAAGTTCCGATGAGGTGAGGGACTGAGTATTTTCCATTTTATTTTCAGTTTCTTTCACTCCTTCTCCTGATCTCCTTACTGAAGGCCCAGTTTCTTTTTCTAAACTTTCCTCTTCCTCCTCTTCTGCCCTTACTAATTGATTATATGGGCACTCATTGGCTTACTACAATTAAAATGCATTTAATGTAAAACTGCTGTTATCTCGCCCCACATTGGGAACCAAAAGAGCTGTGGTAGTTTGACCCTGGCTGCATGCCAGGTGCCCACCACACCACTCTATCCCCCACCTCCTCAGCAAGCCAGGCAAGGGGAGAAAATAAGATGGGAGTCTCTTGTGTTGAAATAAAAGAAGTTAAAAAAAGACAAAGCAAAGGCGTGCGTGGGAAGCAAAGTAAAAGCAGATAAAGCTGTTACTCTCTACTTCCGATCTGCAGCGATGTCTGGCCACCTCCCAAGAAGCAGGGCTTTGGTACGCGTAGCGATTGCTTTTGGAAGGCCAGAAATTAATCTTGCCTTTCCTTCCTGCTCCTCTCCCCCAGTTTATTTTACTGAGCTGACATCATATGGTATTGAAAATCTCCTTGGTCAGCCTGGGTCAGCTGTTCTTGCCGTGGTCCCTCCCAAGATTGTGCTCACCCACAGCTATTGGTGAAGGTGGGAGAAGGAATGCTGGAGGGACATCCCTGATGCTGTGCGAGCATTAGTCATAATATTGGTATCAACACGCGCACTTGGCCTACTCAGCTCCCATTGAAAATACCGGCTGCTGTTAGAAGTTACGTTACTGCATCTGCAAGGTGAAACAGGTACGAGACCACACTGTCAGTGGTACGTAGGTCCCCATGTAGCCTATCAGCCAGCACTGTGCCACCTTCTCAGTTGCTTTCATGTGGGAGCTATCTCCAGTCCTAACTGTTGATGGACAGGCAATCCTGACAAACTTGTCTACTTGTCCGGTGCACTGTCCTGGTAGCAATTGGTACCTGTTGCTCTTGAACTTGCAGCAATCCCACAACAAAAGGGTCTTCTGACAGGCCAGGTAAACTGCAGAGTTGTTTCTCTGTATCTACAGTGGCTATACCAAAAGCCCATCGATACCCCTTGGGGTCTTTGAAGTACCCTCTCCTGAGGTAATCTATGCCAAGAATACAAGGGGCCTCTGGACCAGTCACAATGGGGTGTTTTTCCCATTTGTCCCCTGTTAAGCTCACTTCAGCCTCTAATACAGATAATTCTTCACATCCCCCTGTCACTCCAGAGATCCAGACAGAATCTGTGCCTCTATACCTTGATGGCATCAATGTACACTGTGCCCCTGTGTCTACTAAGGCTTTATACCTTTGTGGGTTTGATGTGCCAGGCCATCGAACCCACACAGTCCAGTAGATTCGGTCATCCCTTTCCTCCTCCTGGCTGGAGGCAGGGACCCTCTATTTCTGTTCTTCATCAGAGTATTCGCTATCACATCCTTGCAATTTTAGACCTAAAGTCTCCTCATTGGCATCGAAGGAAGTAGTCTTCTATCCCTTAGAGATTGTTGATTGTCCTCTTTTGTTTTGGCAGCCACTATGCTGACAGTCCTTTTGGGTGGTCCTTTTCTAACAGCTGTCTTCCCCCTTAGTTCAGGTACACGCGCTTCCAGCTTAAAAGTGGGTTCACCATCCCACTTCCTCATATCCTCTCCTTGGCCACGCAAAAAGAGCCGGAGTTCATTTCGCGGTGTACTCCTGCGTCTGGGACTTCCTTTTCCCCTGGTCGGGACAGTGCATGACTGAGTTCTTGGGGCAGTTCTGACAGTCAGGCCATCATCCCACACTGATGAGGAGGTGCAGAGGCTCTCTTCATAGTTCTATAACCAAGATACCCTCTCCACTATTGGTATATCTATGTCTGGATGATACACCATTGACAAGATATTAGAATATGTAGCTGGGGCACTCTGAATCACTTTTCTCAACATGACCCGTGTACACTGGACATCGTCTGGATCTGTGGAGGCCTCAGCATTATCTAGATCACCATAGATGACTTCCAACACAGCTAATTCCCTTAGATATTGGATCCCTTCATCAGCTCTAGTCCACTTTTTTTGGGCATTTACAAGGTCTTCCTTGAATGGGTATCTCGCCCGTACACTTGAGAGGAGCCCTTTCCAGAGACTGAAAACTGAGGTCTTCTTTCCAATGCCTCTATCAATTCCCCGGTCCCTAGCAAGAGATCCTAGCTGTTGGGCTTCTCTGCCTTCCAATTTCTGAATGTAAGCCCCGTTATCCCAACATTGGAGCAGCCAGGCACCAATCCGCTCACCGGGCTGGCGACTGTAATCTTTTCGCATATCTCTAAGTTCTGTTGAGGTGAGGGACCGAGTAGTTTCCATTTCCTTTTCGATTTCTTTCACTCCTTCTCCTGATCTCCTTACCGAAGGACCAGTTTCTTCTTCTAGCCTTTCCTCTTCCTCCTCTTCCGCCCTTACTAATCGATGATATGGACTTGGCCTCCTTATCCACTGCTTCTTTTTCACTACTGGGGCAACCACTGTGGTTGTTGTTTGATTCCCTGTCTCAACCATGGTAGTCTCAGGTATAGTTTGAATTTCCACCTCGGCCATAGTTCTCTGAGAGGACTGGACTGCGACTGACTCAATTATGTTGGTCTCAGGTACCGTTTGAGTTTCCACTTCAATCATAGTTCTCTGAGAGGACTGGAATGCAGCTCGATAGGCAGAGGCTAGGCCCCAATATAGTGCCTGAATCTGATGGGCCTCATTAGGGTAGGTAAGACACCCTTCTATCAGGTAGCGTGTCAGTAAAGCAGGGTTTTTTATCTGTTCAGGTGTAAAATGCCAGGTTACAGGGGGTGATAACCGTCCTAGGAATTTGCCTAAATTCATCCACACACCCTGCCACCCAGGGACTGGCCGCTTCAGGGGGCATTTTAACGTTTCCATCGCAAATTTGTCCTCTCTGATACCCAGATGAGTCCAGATTCCACAAGATATATAATATACCAACCATGTTAATTAGTAATATTAAAACTCTCGTATAAGGGTGACTAAGGACCTGGGAAGTCTGTATAACAAAATTGTCTAGATCAGTCCGAGCTGAGGAGAAAGAGGTGCTTTGCCCCATGGCCTCCACAAGATAGCTCCCACAGCACACTAAATTCATCAGTAACAGAATGAGACTTGCTATTATTATTTGGGCCATCATGTTCCCAGGCCCTTTCATCCTTTTCACAAAATTATATAGCCAGCTTAGCAAAGCTATTAAGGTTAAAGCACAGCACAGAGTCAATGTTAGTAGCATCGTGTTCCCAAACATTAGAAAGTGTAAGATAAGCTGCATAACAGCAAGGCTCCGTGACCAGCACAGGAACTTTGCACTCATTGGCTTACTGTAATTGCAATGCAGTTAATGTAAAACTGCTATTATCTCACCCCACGTTGGGCGCCAAAAGGGCTGTGGTAGTTTGAGCCTGGCTGCATGCCAGGTGCCCACCACACCGCTTTATCCCCCACCTCCTCAGCAATCCAGGGAAGGGGAGAAAATACGATGGGAGTCTCGTGGGTTGAGATAAAAGCAGTTTAATAAATAAGCAGCAAAGCCGCGCGCCCGGGAAGCAAAGCAAAAGCAGATAAGCTGTTACTCTCTACTTCCCATCAGCAGCGATGTCCGGCCACCTCCCGAGAAGCAGGGCTTCAGTATGCGTAGCGGTTGCTTTTGGAAGGCCAGAAATGAATCTCGCCTCCCCTTCCTGCTCCTCTCCCCCAGTTTATATTACTGAGCTGACGTCATATGGTATGGAATATCTCCTTGGTCAGCCTGGGCCAGCTGTCCTGGCCATAGTCCCTCCCAAGATCATGCCCACCCACAGCTATTGGTGAAGGTGATTCAAATGAATACTTACTTAATCAATAGATGTTTGAGTCATTTGCAAGTGCTTAGCTAATTGATTGAACTATTATGAAGTGCTTAACAAGTGCTTGACTACTTATTGTGATGATAAGTTGTTAACTAAAATAATTGTGTATCTGCAACATTTCTCCTTTTTTAAAATATTGATAATCACATTCCAATACTTTCACGCTTATATTTCAGTTATCTCCATAACTAAACCACTATTGTCATATTGTGGTGGATTAGCTTTGAACCGATCATTGTCTCTTCAGTGCTGTCAAGATTCTATTGCTCCCTCTTGTTCTTTGTATTATTTCTCTTTTGTTGCAACAATATGCCAAGTAGACTTTATCCAGGATTTTAGGTCCAGGCCCAGTCCCTCAAAAACTTTATCTATCCAGCTTGTGTTTATGTCTTCCCTAATTTTCTGTGTTGCCCTTTCTATGTTGTCTAATTGATCTAAATTGTGTTCTACATCTGTGGTGACATTCGGAATGCGTATGCAACAATGGTCTACTCTGTCTTTAAGGCCACATACCCCATGTTCTTTCAGCAACAGCATGTCCAGAGTCATTCTATTTTGCAATGCCATTTTAGACGTAGCCTGCAATTGTAAATTCAGTTGTTTAAATCCCTTTCTTGTCACATTTGCCAACCGTTCAACCTGTCCAGTCAATCTATACAGCCACTCTCTTTTTCAATAGGATGCTATAGGATTCAAGAGAAATTCCAGCACCCAGCCAATTTTTACTCCAGTACCTGGATCATTCCAGTCATCATCATCTAATTTTGATCTTTTCACTCCTGTCAAATGCAAACTTTCTAAACTGCCCTTAAAGGGAGATTTTTTCCAAATTGGGCATAATGTAGGCAATCCCAAAGTTATTTGTTTAACTTTCCCATCTACTGGCAGATGAGATGTCCATGTGCCATCACTCATAGCCCAGAGCAGATGTCCTGGGCTTGGAATCATATATCTTTGACAGTTAATTCTCCAGAGGCTGGTCAGGTTTAGGTTGTTCTTCAGTCCTCTGCATAAACGACCAATCTTCAGGGCTATTGCCAATTGGGGTACACGCTGAAGTGCTTGGCTCACTGTGCTGCAATTGTATACTTGTTCACATTCCCACCAAGGAACCTTTTTTTCCTTTTCTCTTGTCGAAGTACTTCTATCTAATACTAACCTGCTTACTGTGAATTCCAAGTCCATCCCATTCAAAACACCAAGATGTCTTAGCCCTGTATCTGAATTTTAGGTTTACACTAAAACCCCCAAACTGAATTCAATTCTTCCTCCCTGTTTGCTGTTCTGTTAAACTGTTCACATTCCCATTCATAGCCATTCGAGACACATTCCTTGTTTTTGGTTCATCATATCTGCACCACCCAACATCTCCAAATCTTCCTATGGCAGTAAATTGAGAATTTAGCAACTTATAACAGTCCACTCTATTACCGGGGGTTGTCCATTGCTTTCTAATGTAATCTACTCTCTCTTCCCAACTTATCACTGGTTTGGGGTGTGCAGTCCCATTTTTCTTTACAGTGGTCAAATTCATGGTTAAGATTCCCCAAGGAATGGACTCTCCCACTGCCCGTGGTATAGGTAGGCAAGCAGTAATTTAGGAGACATTTTGCAGATGTGCAAATTCCTTAATCAAGCCTATCATCAGATTTTCCTCCTGAGTTTTTCCTGGTATTGGAATTACCTGTTCCGAATCTATTTCTGTTTGGACTGGAGTCTGAGCCTGAACATTCAATACAAATTGATTTGACCATCCAATTTTGATCCATGTTTCCACCAACATAGACTGAATAAACAACAAAAACAAAACCTTGTTCATGTTTCAGAGTTAACTTCAATTTCTCAAGATTTTCTACAACTTTCCCACTTCCATGGACTTGATGGTGCCTCTTTAATTCAGGTATATTTAGTAACTATGTTAACAATATTTGCAGTTTTATTTCCAAGGTTTCCTTTTTGGCTTTTTAATACAGAAAAGGTTGAACCTGTATCCACCAAAAATATAACCTCTTTTTCTCCCAGCTTAATTGTAATCAGAGGTTCAGCCATCAATTTAGCATGTTGGCCAGCTAATTTATTGCATTCATTTTTCCAATGTCCTTCTTCCCTGAAAAAAGCACATTGATTAGTTCCAAGGGGGGTTCTGCCAACTTGTCCTCCTTCTCTTCCTCTCATCCCTCCTCTCATGGAGCTTTGTCCCCGTCCTTGATTTGAAAATCAAGGGGTCCTAGTCACTACTGCAAGTAATTGTCTTTGTTTTCTTATCTCATTTTCTTTATCTCTATTATTATAAACTTTCCAAGCTACTTCCACTAATTTGTCCAAATTTCATATATCTGTTCCTTGCAACTTTTGGAGTTTCTTTCTAATGTCATCCTGTGATTGCCCCAGAAATATTAAGTCTACTGTGCCTTAGTTTCTTCGGCTTCAGGTTGCAAGTTGGTATATTTACGAACTGCTTCCTTCGGCCTTTCTAAGAATGCTGTTGGGGATTCTTTCTTCTCCTGTCTCACATCATATAATTTAGACCAATTTATAGTTTTGGGTATGGCATTTTGGACCCTATATATAATCCACTGTTGGTACCTTTTCAGTCTCTGCATATGATCGTCCCTATTCAGATCCCATTGTGGGTCCCCTGTAGGGAAATTCTGATCTATGGTACACCCTACTGTCCGAGTATGGACATCTTCTTCTGCCCGCATTCAAGCGGTTCTCAAAACCATTTGTTTTTCACTAGAGTCCATAAGAGTACCTAATATCACCTGTATATCCTCCCAATCAGGATTTTGAGTTTTCATTATCATTCCCATTATTCTCCCCACTTTACCACGATCCTCTCTATAAGGACCAGCTGATTCTTTCCATATTATTAGATCCGAGGGAGAGAAGGGCACTTTTACATACACTGGTCCATGTTGCTCAACTCCCTGTCTCAAGGGGACTATCAACTGTCTCCCCTCCTGTGTTTTTAGAGGAGTTATCAAATGAGTACACTGTCTCGTTCTCTGGGATATAGGTGCAGATGAGTCCGAGTCTGATTCCTCCTCCTCTCTCAATCTACTACTATTTGGGCGGAGACCTAAATCATCAGGTCCTAGTGCTGGTCACTCGACTGGGCTATCAGCCTCAGAATCAGATAATGATGGAAGAGGGGGATATAACTGAATAGGAGCTATGGAGGCAGATGGAGCTATGTCCAATTCCGACTCCGTATTATCATGCTCCTTTTCCTTTTGTTTTACAGCCAAATGTTTGCAAAAAGTTTTGGTAAGGGTACAGGCAGAACAATTCTCTTTACCTTCATCTTTTTTAAGGTTAATGGCATTTGGATACATGCTTGATTACTAATTTGCATTTCTTTTGCCAATCTGTTTTTTCTCGAAGGTAAAAGAAAATATCTACATAAGGGACCTCATACCATTTTCTTTTCCTGTTACAGAATAACATTAATTGCAAGGTTGCATTATAATTCAAAGTCCCATTTAAGGGCCACTTTTCCCAGCTATCCAAATTTTCTTTGCGAAAATCACCCTTAAATTCCTTCCAGTGTGCCAAGAAACACCCAAGGGGTGAATTCTCAAGTACTTTGTTTTCCGTTTCAAAATCCTTTTAGTTACAAATACTTTATCAACAATCGTTTTGTTCTTTCGCTTTGCTTATCTTCTGCTGCACCCCTCGCGGGATCACATAACCGTGGATCAAAGCTCCGCACTCGCTTCTTTCGCAATTGCACGTCTCAATCACACATATACAGACAGCTCACAACACAATATACAATAATGTGCATATATATACACAAAGCAATATACAAAGCAATGTACAAACCAAAACCAAGAGGTACCTTACCATATACTTATGTGGGCCCACTTATACCAATTACTAATATCAATACCCATGTCAGCCCTGCGATCCCGTCGTCCGACTGACGGGCTGCAATACCAATGCCAACCCTGCAATCGCTTTTGTGTTCGCCTTACGGACGGCGCCTAGGCTCTGAATACCAATACGAGGCTCCTCTAGCCCAACCAAGCAGAACTTTCGCTCTGTCTTACTGGCAGGCTCCTTTGGGCTTTCCCTGGAGCAAATCGCAACTTACAGGCTAGTTCACCAGGTTCGCCAACCAATTAGAAGTGCCTTACCACTCCAGGGAACATTGTGAGGAGCTGTAAGGGTCGCAGGTGATGGTCCTCCCTGAGAATTCCTCGGTGCCGGCTGGAGTTCGATCAGCATCCAATCCCGTCCAGTCTCACTCGCAAGGTCCCATCTGGGTCATCAAAACTGTTGACAGATCCGCAATTGCGAAAAACTTATCTACAAAGGAATGAAGATAAGCCAAGTACTTCTTTATTATGCAGCTCCTCCATAGGTGCTTCTTTGTTAGTTACCATTTTCAGGTTTTTACAGGGCTCAAACCAAAGAATCACATTTGCCAACAAAAGCATGCATAAAATGTCCATCTATCAATTTAGCCTTTCACCTTGATTGGTTCACAACAAACACAAAATTTCAAAAATCACAGTGATTGGTCAAAAAAAGATATCAGTCCCTTTGTTTTAGTAACAGCTAAGGTAACAGCCAAGGCAACAAAACAAATACATATACCAGGGTCTTGTAGTTAAGGTAACAGCTAAGGTAACCTAAAAAATACATTTACCAGGGTATTGTGGCTAAGGTAACAGCTAAAGTATCCTAACAAATACATTCACCAGGGTCTCCTAGCTAAGGTAACAGGTCCCTATCAGGTATGATATGTAACTCTTGCAGTTTGATTCTTATGTGATTCAAATGAATACTTACTTAATCAATAGGTGTTTGAGTCATTTGCAAGTACTTAGTTAATTGATTGAACTATTACGAAGTGATTAACAAGTGCTTAGCAAGTGTCTAAATACTTTTTGTGATGATAAGTTGTTAACTAAAATAATTGTGTATCTGAAACAGCATAGTGTTGGCTGATAGGCTCCACAAAGACCTATATACCCCTGTAGGTGGGGTATAGCTCCAAGAAATAGTGACGTAAATTCTACTGGCACTCTGTATTTTTTCAATGGGAGCTGAGCAGACCAAGTGCACAGGATTGAATATAGTTTCCACAAGAAAGCAGCTGCAAAGGTGGCACAGTGCTGGCTGATAGGCTACACGGGGATCTACATACCACTTTAGGTGGGGTCTGCGTACCTGTTTTCTTTTAACTCCATGACGTAAATGTGTAACTTCTACCAGCAGCTCTTCTTTCAATGGGAGCTGAGCAGGCCAAGTTCGCGGGATTGGAGATAGCTCTCACAGGAAAGCAGTAGCATAGGTGACTGTGTTGACTGATATGCTACACGGGGACCTACGTACCACTGTAGATGGGGTATGCATAACTGCTTTCTTGTAGCTCCCAGGAACAGTGGCATAACTTCTACCAGCAGCCTGTATTTTTTCAGTGGTAGCTGAGAAGGTCAAGTGCGCGGGATCTGAGATAGCTCCCACATGACAGCAGGTACAAAGGTGACACAGTGCTGACTGATAGGCTACACGGGGACCCCAGCAGGTGGGGTCTTTGTACCTGCTTTCTTGTACGTTTCGAGGATCAGAAGGCCACTACACCCCAACTGAAAAAGAAATACTAGCAGCATATGAGGGACTTTGAGCTGCTTCAGAAGTCATTGGCATCAGGTTACCTCCTCTTGGCACCAGGTCTGCCTGTGCTGCACTGGATGTTCAAAGGGAAAACCCCTTCTATACATCATGCAACCAGCGCTACATGGAGTAAGTGGATGGCGGTGATTACACAACGATCTTGGCTGGGGAAATCTAATCGCCCAGGAATCCTGGAAGAAATCATGGACTAGTCAGAAGGCAGGGATTTTGGAGCATTGCCTGAGGAAGTAGCTCGCGTCCAAGAGGCACCACCATATAATGAACTATCAGAAGATGAGAGGCATTATGCTTTGTTTACTGATGGATCTTGCCGCGTGGTAGAAAATCATCGTAAGTGGAAAGCTTCTGTGTGGAGTCCCGCACAACGAGTTGTTGAGGCCACTGAAGGAGAAGGTGAGTCGAGTCAGTTTGTTGAAGTGAAAGCCATCCAACTAGCTGTAAAGATTGCTGAACGAGAGAAGTGGCCAGTACTCTATCTTTATACTGACTCCTGGATGGTGGCTGATGCCCTATAGGGATGGCTGCAGCAATGGAAGAAGACCAACTGGCAGCGCAAGGGTTAACCCATCTGGGCTGCTACATTATGGCAAGACATTGTCGCTCAGGTGGAAAACATGACTCTGAAAATACATCATGGAGATGCTCACATGCCCAAAAGCCGTGTCACTGAAAAACAATGGAACAACCAACAGGTAGAAAAAGCTGTCAAAATTGAAGTAGCTCAGGTAGACCAAGACTGGAAGCGTAAAAGTGAGCTATTTATAGCTCGATGGGCCCATGAAACATCACAACATCTGGGAAAAAATGCAACATACAGATGGGCTCCCGATCAAGAGGTGGACTTGACCATGGAAGTCATTACACAGGTCAGCCACGAATGTGAAACGTGTGCTGATATCAAGTGAGTCACACGAATCAAGTCTCCCTGGAACAGAGGCGATGGCTAGGTTTTCAATATGGTGAGACCTGGCAAATTGATAATGGGACTAATTTTTTAAATAATCTTTTAAACTCCTGAGCAAAAAAACATGGCATTGAGTTGATATACCACATCCTCTTTTACCCACAAGCCTCTGGATAGATTGAAAGATATAACGGATTACTAAAGACCATGTTGAGTGCAATGGGGCATGGAAGCAGTAGGATAAAAATTGAGCAGAAGCCACTTGGCTTGTTAACAGCAGAGATTCAGCTAACCATCCTGGTCCTGCCCAAACAAAACCACTACACACTGAGGGAGGAGATAAGGTCCCTGTAGTGCACCCAGGGAAATGGCTAGGTAAGACAGTATGGGTTGCACCTCCCATGGGCAAACCCATTCATGGGATTGTCTTTGCTCAAAGGCCTGGGTGTACTTGGTGGGTGATGAGAAAGGATGGGGAAACTTGATGTATGCCTCAAGGAGAATTAACCTTGGGGGAAAAATAACCTGTGATGTGAGTTATCTGTTGTAGACGATGAGGTATGAACTTATGAGGTATGAAGTTATGGCCTGCTCCAGTGAACATCTACAGAGGATGAAAGATATAAGAATGTTGTTTGCTTGTTTGATGTAAGATGCAAGAGGGAATACAAGAATGATGTTTGTCTGTTGAAGAGTGGGGGTACTGGTTAATGAGAGTATATAAGAATGTATATGGGTTGTTAGGATGGTTTGTCTGAGCATGACATAAATGGTATGGAAAAAGGAGTGGAGACTGTAGTGGGTCTGGGATGGTAGTGATTTTCCACAGCAGCTCCTGCAGTGCTGTGCTTACTGTTGATATCAATATTATGACTACTACTCGCACAGCATCAGGGCTGTCCCTCCAGAATTCCTTCCCCCACCTTCAGCAAGAGTTGTGGGTGAGCACAATCTTGGGAGGGACCATGGACAGAACAACTGACCCAGGTTGACCAAGGAGATATTCCATACCATACGACGTCAGCTCACTAATATAAACCGGGGGAGAGGAGCAGGAAGGGGAGGCAAGATTCATTTCTGGCCTTCCAAAAGTAACTGCTACGAGTACAGAAGCACTGCTTCTCGGGAGGTGGCCGGACATCGGACATCGCTACAGATGGGAATTTGAGAGTGACAGTTTTCTCTGCTTTAGCTTTGCTTCCCCCTTGCGCAGGTTTACTTTTTCTTTATTAAACTGTTTTTATCTCAACCCATGAGACTCCCATCTCATTTTCTCCCCTTTTCCGACCTGCTAAGGAGGTGGGATATAGAGCGGTGTTGTGGGCACCTGGTATCCAGCCAGGGTCAAAGTGGCAAAGTGCAAGCTACTGTGCTGGTGGATTTGGGATAACTCCCACAGGAAAGCAGCTGCAAAGTTGGCACAGTGCTGGCTGATAGGCTACATGGGTACCTACGCACCCCTGTAGGTGGGGTTTGCGTACCTTCTTAATTATAGCTCCACGATGCAGAGATGAAGCTTCTACCGGCAGCCTGTATTTTTTCAATGGGAACTGAGCAGGACAAATGCGCGGGAAAGAGATAGCTCAACTTGGAAAGCAGCTGCAAAAGTGACATTGTGCTGGCTGATAGGCTACACGGGGACTTATGTACCACTGTAGGCGAGGTCTGCGTACCTCCTTTCTGGTATCTCCCAGGGGCAGTGGCGTAACATCTACCGGCAGCCTGTATTTTCAATGGGAGCAGAGCAGGCCGAGTGCCCCGTGAAAGGAGATAACTCAAGCAAGAAAGCAGCTGCAAAGGTGACACTATTCTACCTGATATGCTGCACGGGGACCTACATACCACTGTCAGTGGGCTCTGCATACCTGCTTTCTTGTATCTCCCAGAGGCAGTGACATAAATTCTACCGACAGCTTGTATTTTTTCAATGGGAGCTCAGAAGACCAAGTGAGCAGGATTGGACATAGCTCCCAGAGGACAGCAGCTGCAAAGGTGACACAGTGCTGGTTGATACGCTACACGGCTTTAGATGGGGTCTGTGTACCTGCATCCTTTAGCTCCCAGAGGCAGTGATGTAACTTCTATCGGTAGCTTGTATTTTTTAATGGGAGCTGAGGAGGCCAAGTACGCTGGATTGGAGATAGCTCAATCAAGAAAGCAGCTGAAAGGTTGCACTATGCTACCTGATATGCTACACGGGGACCTACGTACTACTGTAGGTGGACTCTGCGTACCTGTCTTCTCTTAGTTCCCAGAGACAGTGGCGTAATTTTTACGGGCAGCCTGTATTTTCAATGCGAATTGAGCAGATCAAGAGTGCAGGATTGGAGATATCTCCAAAAAGAAAGCGGCAGCAAATTTTGCACAATGCTGGCTGATAGGCTACATGGGGACCACTTTAGGTGAGGTCTGAGTACCTGCTTTCTTGTAGCTCCCAGAGACAGTGACGTAACTTATAGTGACAGTTTATATTTTTCCAATGGGAGCTGACTAGGCCAAGTGGGCGGGAAAGAGATAGCTCAACCAGGAAAGCAGCTGCAAAGGTGACACAGTTCTAGCTGATAGGCTACACGGGGAACTATGTATTACTGTAGGTGGGGTCGACGTACCTGCTTTATTGTAGCTCCTAGTGGCAGTGGCGTAACTTCTACCGGCAGTCTGTATTTCAAATGTTAGCTGAGAAGGTCATGTGTGTGGGATTAAAGGTAGCTCCTACAGGAAAGCAGCTGTGTTGTGGTTTTTCCCAAATGGAGTAAATGCGAAAAAAAACCACCGCGACTCCTCCCCCTCCTCCTCCAGGCAAAACATGGAGGGGATCGTAGAGAGAAAAAAAAAAAAAACTAAAAGAGCCCGCATAAGTCTAAATAAGAACAACTTACTAGGGAAAATTAAAGAGGAACAACTATAAATAACACAAGCGGATATTACTAAAAAAAATGGTGAGTGATGCAGTTACTCACCACCCGGAACCCGACCTAAGCGACCGCTCTGGACCAGCGACGGAGAGCCCGTGACCCCGGAAGAGAGCTTCTTCCAGCTAGCCTCCACCTATATAGTGGGCATGATGCTGGAATACCTGCTGGCCAGCCTGGGTTAGCTGTTCAGGCTGTACCCTTTCCTGGTTCCTCATGGGAATTAACTCTATCCTAGCTCAAATCAGGACATTCCACTCCTTATTCTATACCATCTACACATCATGTCTAGGTTTACACATCATAATCATCTACACATACATAACATAGAGCAACTATAGGAATAATGACTTTGAACAGCGATCATTATGCAATTTAATTCACGGGTTATTCTCACCCAGAATCAAATTCCCTTGAGGCACACATTGAGTCTCCCCATCCTTGCACATCACCCACCAAGTACACCCAGATCCCTGAGCAAAAATAATCCAACGGATGGGTTTGCCTTTACCTGAGGTAGGACACACCCAGACCGCCTTCCCTAACATGTCTTTTATACGTACCACAGGGACTTTGTCCCCTTCTACAATATGTAAGGGTTCTGATTGGGTAGGGTCGACTCGACTGACAGATCCTCTGGAGTTGACTAACCAGGTGGACTTTTCCAAGTGTGTATCCAAATGCCTGAAAGTTCCACCTCCTGTTGCTTTCAGTGTGGTTTTCAAGAACCCTTTGTATCTCTCAACTTTTCCTGAGGCTGGTGCATGATAGGGAATATGATAAACCCATTCAATGCCATGCTCTTGGGCCCAGGCATCTATGAGGTTGTTTCTGAATTGTGTCCCATTGTGTGATTCAATTCTTTCTGGGGTGCCATGTCGCCAGAGGACTTTCCTTTCCATGTCCTGAATAGTGTTCCGGGCGGTGACATGAGCCACAGAATACGTTTCCAACCATCCTATGTGTTGTGGTTTTTCCCAGCTAGCACAGCAGCACCACGACAGTCTCTCGCTTGGTTGCCCCCATTCACCCCCACCCTCGTGGGGCGGAGTTCCAGAGAAATGGGAGTGAAAAAATAAGAAAGGTTGTTGTGGATTGGGACAAGGGCAGGGAGGGCTCGCTGCCAATTACGATTCTGGGCAAAACAGACTCCAGTACTTGTCTTAGAGAGGAAAGTTGGAAAGTTTATTCTATAAGAAACAGAACGGAATAAAAGCAAAAAAGGGAGTAAGATGATGAGAAAATTGCAACCAGCACTTTAAGATCTCCCTCCCTCATCCCTCCTTTTTTCCGGGGCCCAGCTCACTGCTCCCAATATCTCTACCTCCTCCCCCCTCAACGGCTCAGGGGGGCAGGGAATAAGGAAAGTGATCAGGCTCTCACAGATGGGCTCTGCTGCTTCTGTCTTCTAACATGAGGACGACGGCTGGCATTCTTCCCCTACTCCAACACGGGGTTCCTCCCCCGGGACACAGTCCTTAATGAACTTCTCTGGTGTGGGTTGTTCCCAATAGCTGTGGCTTCTGCTGATACAGGGTTCCTCACACGAGATGCAGTTTTGGTGAATATCACTGTTGTGGATTCTTTGCCATGGTTGCAGTTTCTGCATCCCCACAGAGCATTTGCCATCATCCACGAATCAGTGGAGAGGTAGATCCTTGGCCATTTTTCCCGTTCAACAATGTCTAAAGTCAACTGGATGGCTTTTACCTCTGCAAACTGACTGGATTCACCCTCTCCTTCTGCAGCTTCTTAAATTTTGCACAGGGGACTCCATACAGCTGCCTTCCATCTCCGATGCCTTCCCACAAGGCAGCAGGACCCATTGGTAAATGAACTTCTGACAGTTCATTATATGATGGGACCTCATCACCACGTGTCACCTTCTCTGGTGATATTTCACCATCTTCACACTCTGGTCAGTTTGTGATCACCTCCAGAATCCCAGGTTGGCTAGGCTTCCTTATGTGAGCTCGTTGTGTGATCAGTGCAATCCATTTACTCCATGTAGCATCAGTTGCATGACATGTAGGGAATGCCTTCCCGTTGAACATCCAGCCCAGCACTGGTAGTCGAGGTGCTAGGAAGAGTTGTGTTTTTGTGCCAATCACTTCTGACGCAGCTTGAACTCCTTCATATGCTGCCAATAACTCCTTCTCGTTTGGAGTGTATCGGGCCTCGGATCCTCTGTATCCCCGACTCCAGAACCTGAGGGGTCAGCTTCAACCCTCCCTAGGTGCTCTCTGGCTCAAACTCTTCTTCCTTCTGTGATATCCCTTGTTCATTTTCATCCTTAGTGCTTCAAACTAGTTTTTTTCTGTATCCACCGTCTGGGTATTAGTGTCCACAGGGGTAACAGACACAGTGCCTATGGTCTGGATATGAATGTACACGGTAATAACAGCAACCGTGTCTGCTGTTTGTTTGTGAGTGTTCACAGCTGCAACAGGGACATCCACTGCTGGAGTCGGAACAGCAACTGGTTCTGACACAGATGGATAAGGAATGGGTTCATGTGTTCTCCAAATCTTTAGAGGTAAAAAGCTTTTTGGACACCTGTCCATATTCTGTATGCGTCTCCTCACATAGCTACACAACCTCACAGTTCTCCAAAACATAATTTTTACAATCCAAGCCGAGGTGAAAACAAGGGAAAATAATAAAAACATGGTAATTAGAACATTCCAAGTATAATTGTTCGAATTCATTAGAAGCACCGTGAAGAAATGAGGGTAAGTGACATAGTGGGATGAATTAAACATGTCAGTTTTTCCCATAAATTAAATGTCATTACTAAATTCTAGGAGAAAATGTGCAAGAGACAAAAAAGCCATGTACACATTCCAATCCAACATAATAATCCCTGACAAAATCATATCATAATCCAGTCCCATCCAGTGCAGTAGCATGAGAATTTTCATAAATTTTCCACAGCCGACAAACACTATCACAGGAAATACATGATGCAGATAAAAAAAAAAAACAAGTTGAAGTGTCCGCGTAACTTGAAATAAGGACAATTTACTAGGACAAATTGAAGAGGATCAACTATAAAAAACACAAGGGGATATTACAAAGAAAACTGGTGAGTACGTGTGGTTGGAGATAGCTCTTATAAGAAAAAAAGCCTCAAAAGTGGAACAGTGCTGGCTGATAGGCTACATGAGGACCTACGTACCAATTTAGGTAGGCTCTGCATACCTGCTTTCTTGTAGCTCCCAGATACAGTGGCGTAACGTCTACTGGAAGCCTTTATTTTCAAAGGGACCTTAGAAGGCCAAGTGCGTGGGATTGGAGATAACTCCCACAGGAAAGCAGCTGCAAAGGTGTCACAGTGCTGCTCAGCTCCCATTGAAAATAAAGACTACTGATACAAGTTAGGGCACTTCTACAATGGTACGTTGTTTCCCGTGTAGTCTATCAGCAAACACTGTGCCACCTTTGAAGCTACTTTCCTGCGGGAGCTACCTCCAATCCCATGCACTTGGCCTTCTAAGGTCCCTTTGAAAATACAGGCTACTGGTACTAGTTACGCTACTGCTTTTGGGAGCTACAAGAAACCAGGTACACAGAGTCCACCTACAGTGGTACATAGGTCCCCGTGTATCCTATCAGCCAGCACTGTGCCACCATTGCAACTGCTTTCATGTGGGAGCTATCGCCAGTCCCACGCACTCTGCCTGCTCAGCTCCCATTAAAACTAAAGGCTGCCGGTAGAAGTTACACCATGACATCTGGTTGCTACAAGAAAGCATATACGCAGACTTCACCTACAGTGGTACGTAGATCCCCGTGTAGCCTATCATCCAGCACTGTTGCACCTTATATACTCTCATTAACCAGTACCCCTACCCTTCAACAGACAAACATCATTCTTGTATTCCCTCTTGCATCTTGCATCAAACAAGCAAACAACATTCTTATATCTTTCATCCTCTGTAGATGTTCACTGGAGCAGGCCATAACTTATGTCTCATTCATCAAGATGGATATCCAGGCCAGGGGACACAGAGTGTGTTCAGTGTTGGACACCAGCACCGGCTTGTTTTGTCCACTTGTGTGGTTTTCTTGCGAAGTTCATACCTCATCATCTACAACAGATAACTCACATCACAGGTTATTTTTCCCCCAAGGTTAAGTCTCCTTGAAGCATACATCAAGTTTCCCCATCCTTTCTCATCACCCACCGAGTACACCCAGGCCCTTGAGAAAAGACAATCCCACGAATGTCCTCCCCAGTCATTTCCCTGGGTGCACTACAGGGATCTTATCTCCTCCCACAGTGTGTAGTGGTTTTGTTTTGACAGGACCAGGACGGTTAGTTGAACCTCTGCTGTTAACCAGCCAAGTGGCTTCTGCTCAATTTTTATCCCACTGCTTCCATGCCCCATTGCCCAGTTCTCTCAACATGGTCTTTAGTAATTCGTTATATCTTTCAATCTTTCCAGAGGCTTGTGGGTGATAGATGATGTGGTATATCCACTCAATGTCATGTTTCTTTGCCCAGGAGTTTATGAGATTATTTTGAAAATGAGTCTCATTGTCTGAATCAATTCTTTCTGGAGTACTGTGTCGCCAGAAAACTTGCCTTTGAAGATCCAAGACAGTATATCGGGCAGTGGCATGGCTTACAGGGTTTTTTTCCAACCAACCGGTAGTTGGTTCCACCATGGTGAGTATATAATGCTTGTCTTGGTGTGTTCGTGGTAGATGTCCAACATAGTCAATTTTACCAGGCCTCACCATATTGAAAACCCAGCCATTGGCCTCTGTTCCAGGGAGACTTGATTTGTGTGGCTCGCTTGATTACAGCACACATTTCACATTTGTGGGTGACCAGTGTAATGGCTGTCATGGTCAAGTCCACCACGAGCCCATCTATATGTTGCATATCTTCCCAGATGTCCTGATGTTTCATGGGCCCATCGAGCTATAAATAGCTCACCTTTATGCTGCCAGTCTAGGTCTACCTGAGCTACTTCAATTTTGGCAGCTTTGTCTACCTGTTGGTTGTTCCATTGTTCTTCAGTGGCACGGCTTTTGGGCATGTGAACATCTCCATGACGTACTTTCAGAGTCATGTTTTCCACCCGAGTGGCAATGTCTTGCCATAATGCAGCAGCTTCTTCTAACCTTTCCTCTTCCTCCTCTTCTGCCTTTACTAATCAATGATATGGACTTTACCTCCTTATCCACTGTTTCTTTTTCACTAATGGGGCAATCACTGTGGTTGTTGTTTGATTCCCTGACTCGATCATGGTGGTCTCAGATACAGTTTGAGTTTCCACTTCAATCATAGTTCTCTGAGAGGACTAGAGTGCGGCTCGGTAGGCAGAGGCTAGGCCCCAGTATAGTGCCTGAACCTCATGGACCTCATTGGGGAAGGTAAGACACCCTTCTATCAGGTGGCGTGCCAGTAAAGCAGGGTTTTTCATCTGTTCAGGTGTAAAATGCCAGGTTACAGGAGGTGATAACCGTCCTAGGAATTTGCCCAAATTCATCTACACACCCTACCACCCAGGGACTGGCCACGTCAGGGGGCATTTTAACATGTTTCCATCCTAAATTTGTCCTCTCTGATACAAAGATGAGTCCAGATTCCACAAAATATGTAATATAGCAGCCATATGAATTAGTAATATTAAAACTCTCATATAAGGGTGACTAAGGACCTGGGAAGTCTGTATAACAAAATTGTCTACATCAGTCTGAGTTGAAGGGAAAGAGGTGCTTTGCCCCCTGACCTCCACAAGATAGCTCCCACCGCACAGTAAATCCATCAGTAACAGAATGAGACTAACAACTATTATTTGGGCCATCATGTTCTCAGGCCCTTTCACCCTTTTCACAAAATCATATAGTCAACTTAGCAAAGGTATCAAGGTTAGAGCATAGCACAGAGTCAGTGTTAGTAGCATCATGTTCCCAAAAATTACAAAATCTAAGATAAGCTGCATTACAGCAAGGCTCCCTGACCAACACAGGAACTTTGCACTCATTGGCTTACTATAATTACAATGCAATTAATGTTAAACTACTATTTTCTTACCCGACGTTGGGCACCAAAAAAGCTGTGGTAGTTTGACCCTGGCTGCATGCCAGGTGCCCACCACACCGGTCCATCCCCCACCTCCTCACCAAGCTAGGGAAGGGGAGAAAATAAGATGGGAGTCTCGTGGGTTTAATAAAGCAGTTTAATAAAGAAACAGTAAAGTCGCGCGTGCGAGAAACAAAGCAAAAGCAGATAAAGCTGTTACTCTCTACTTCCCATCAGCAGCGATATCTGGTCACCTCCCAAGAAGCAGGGCTTCGGTACGAGTAGTGGTTGCTTTTGGAAGGCCAGAAATGAATCTTGCCTCTCCTTCCTGCTCCTCTCCCCAAGTTTTTATTAGTGAGCTGACATCATATGGTATGGAAAATCTCCTTGGTCAGCCTGGGTCAGCTGTTCTGGCCGTGGTCCCTCCCAAGTTTGTGCTCACACCACAGCTATTGGTGAAGGTGGGGGAAGGAATGCTGGCGTGACAGCCCTGATGCTGTGAGAGCAGTAGTCATAATACTGATATCAACAGTAAGCACAGCACTGCAAGAGCTACTGTGGAAAATCACTACCATCCCAGACCCACTGCAGGCATTCAGTACTTCGTTCTTCTCTGCATCTTCAAACGCCAGGAACCCTCAGCATTTAGAAGTGGGCCCACATTACCCCTCACCATCCTTCTGCTGCTGATATACTTGAAAAATGCCTTATTGCTATCCTTAACGTCCCTGGCTAAATTTAATTCTAGAAGGGCTCTATCCTTCCTAGTTGCACGCCTGCATGCTGTGGCAATGTTCCTATACACTTCTCAAGAAGCCAACCCCTGTTTCCATCTCTCATTGGTGTCTGCTTTCTGCCTGAGTTGTCCCAGCAAATCCTTGCTCATCCATGGAGGCCTCCTACATGTTACGCCACTGCCTCTGAGAGCTACATGAAAGCATGTACACAGAGCCCACCTACAGTGGCAGATTGGTCCCCGAGTAGCTTATCAGCCAGCACTGTGCCACCATTGCAGGTGCTTTCCTGTGTGAGCTATCTCCAACCCCGCGCACTTGGCCTGCTGAGCTCCAATTGAAAATAAAGGCTGCCGGTAGAAGTTACGCCACAGTGTCTGGGACCTACAAGAAAGCAGGTACACAGACCCCACCTATAGTGGTACATAGGTTTCCGTGTATTCTATCAGCCAGCACTGCGCCATCTTTTGTTAGCTACTTTCCTGTGGGAGCTATTTCCAATCACACCCACTTGACCTGTTCAGGTCCCTTTTAAAATACAGGATGCAGGTAGATGCTCTGCGTCATCCAGCTACAAGAAAGCAGGTACACAGACCTCACCTACAGTGGTATCATCTGGGTCGCCAAAACTGTTGACGGATCCACAATTGCGAAAAACTTATCTACACAGGAATGCAGATAAGCAGGCACTTCTTTTTTATGAAGCGCTGGGAAAACATGGGTGATAGCTTCTCCCTTTGTTTTAGTAACAACTAAGGTAACAGCCAAGGAAACCTAACAAATACATTCACCAGGGTCTCCTGGCTAAGGTAACCGGTCCCCATCAGGTGTGGTATTTAACTCTTGCAGTTTGATCCTTATGTGATTCCAATGAATACTTACTTAATCAATAGGTGTTTGAGTTATTTGCAAGTTGACTGAACTATTACTAGGTGGTTAAGAAGTGCTTAACAAGTGCTTGACTACTTATTGTGATGATAAGTTGTTAACTAAAATAATTGTGTATCTGCAACATTTTACCTCTTTGAAAGTATTGATCATCACATTCCAATACTTTCACTCTTGTATTTCTGTTGTCTCCATAACAAAATCATGATTGTCATATCGCAGTGGATCACCTTTGAACTGATCATTGTCTCTTGACAATGCTGTCAAGATTTTATTCCTTCATCACATTCTTTGTATTATTTCTCTTTGATGCAACAATATGCCAAATAGATTACCAGAAAAATTATAATAATAGCAGAAGTATTTCAATCAGTGACTTTATCCAGGATTTTAGGTCCAGGCCAAGTCTCTCAAAAACTTTATCTATCCAGGATGTGTTCATGTCTCACTTATCTTCCTGGTATATGCATTATCTTTTTTGAGTCTATTTCTGTTTGGACTGGAGTCTGGACCTTAACATTCAATACAAATTGACCATCCAATTTTGACCCATGTTTCCACCACCATAGACTGAAAAAACAACAAAAACAAAAACTTAGTCATGTTTCACAGTTAACTTCAATATCTCAAGATTTCTTAAAACTCTCCCACTTCCATGGGCTTGATAGTGTCTTCTTCATTCAGGCATCTGATTCAGCAATCTTGATTGCAGTGAAGGTGATCAGCAACACCTGGTATGGTCCCTTCCACCTTCCTTGCAGAGGTTCTTCGTTCCAGGTCTTTATGTTGACAATCTCTAGGAAGGATGTTGTGTACTGGATTTTCCAAAGTCAGAGGTCCATTCCACACTACTGCACTTCGGAACCTGTTCAGAGTTTTTCCAAGAGGAAGCAAATAGTTATACACATCTTGTTTTCCCATCACATGCGTGTTTCGATTTGGTTCAGGAACCTCATAGGGATTTCCATACATTATCTCATAAAGACTTAATGACATTCCACTTTGAGGTTTCACTCTTATTTTGTAGCAATGCGAGTGGAAGTGCCTGAGGCCATTTTAACTTAGCCTCCTGACAAATTTTGCTAATTTGTCTTTTTAGGGTCTGATTCATTCTTTCCACTTTTCCACCTGATTGCGATCTCCAAGGGGCGTGTAAATCCCAGGAAATTCCTAGGACTTTGCTTACCTCTTGTACCACATTGGCCACGAAATGTGGTCCTCTGTCTGAAGATATTCCAAATGCAATGCCAAACCTTGGAATAATTTCTTGCAGGAGCCATTTAACTGTTTCCTTAGCCTGATTGGTGCGACAGGGAAAGGCTTCCGGTTATCCTGAAAAGGTGTCAACCCCAACCAACACATATTTATATCCATTGCATTTACGTAATTCTGTAAAATCAATTTGCCAATAATCTCCCGGTCCTAATCCAGTTTTGATTTTGTCTATCTGTACCCTTTTTGTACTATTGGATTCTTCTTTAAACAAATTTCACATTTTGCCTTTACTGATTTGGCCCTTTCCAACATTTTTATTGATATTACACTTCTTTTCAGAAGCTGGGTCATAGCTTCTGCACCCATGACACTTCCTATGCTTTGTTTGCAAAATCTCTCTCATGATTAAGGGAGGCAATACTACCTGACCTGTACTTGTCGCCTACCATCCGTCTGAATTTTTCTCTGCATTTAGTAACTTTGACAATTTCTCATCCTCCCCTGAATATTTTGGTGAGTCCTTAGGAAGTGCTACTCTTCTGATGGGGATGGTCGCCATTTGTGAGACTGTGTTTTGTGCTATTTTCATAGCAGTCTGATCTGCTAATCTGTTTCCATCAATTATCTTTGAGTTCCTTGTCTGATGTGCTTTACAGTGCATGGTTGCCACTTGAACTGATTCCTGCACTGCCTCTAGCTGTTGCAATATTTCCTTGTTGATGCTTAATCCCTGGGAGGACAGTCATCTTCTTTCTTTCCACAGGGTGCCATGGACATGTACTACTCCAAAAGCATATTTTGAATCAGTCCAAATACTAACTAGTTTTCCTTTACTCAATCCCAAAGTACATGTCAATGCAATCAGTTCTGTCTTCTGTGCAACGCATTTGCTTCTATTACCGTGTTTTTGGTTGTTACCACATATCCTGTGTGACGAGTTACATTCACGACGAAGCTGCTGCCATCTGTGAACAGTTCCCATTCAGGATTTTCAAGAGGATCATCCTTCAGGTCCTCTCTGCTGGAATATGTATGTTCAGTGGTTGCAACATAGTCATGTTCCAGTTGTTGCTCTTCCTTTGAAGTACTCAGAAATACTGCAGGATATAGAAGGTTATTTGTTTTCAAAACCACATGGTGCTGCTCAGTGAGAATTACCTGGTATTTCATCATTTGCCTCGGTGATAACCAACGTCTCCGCTTTTGCTCTAAGACTGTGGTTACCATATGTGGGACATACACTGTATGTACACAGTCTTTCCCAAGGTCAGCTTTCTTGCTTCTTGGATCAGTGTGACAGTTGTACCTACTGCTCGCAGGCAAGAAGGCCATCCCTTGCTCACCAGGTGCAGTTGTTTTGAAAAATATCCCACTGATATCTTCCAGCTTCCTATTTTTTTCCACATATTGGAGAAGCAAATGTTCTGGTTTTGGTGTCACTGTCTTTTCATTAGTCCAAAGTTGCTGTTCTTTTGCTAGTTGTCTTCCAAAGACAGTCAGGCTTTTAAATCAAGCACTGTAAACCACTGATAATTTTCTCTCAGACCTGTGAGTAAGGTATATGGATTTGTTAAAACTAGATGTGTATCTTTCACAATCTCATTTATGGGTCTTAAATCCTGAACTAACCTATACTCTGACTCACACTCTTTTAGAATTTGATATTTCAGAAATTTGTCAATTAATAATTTTAAATCTTGTTTTGCCTCAGGTTTTATTGAGTATTTTCTAACCCTGACCGATTTTGATTTTTCTTTTATTTCAGTTTTTACTGGTTGTGCCAATTTTGATTTTTTTTGGAATTTCAGTTTCCCACACTATTGGAATGGCTTCATTCTCCACTTCTGGAGCTAATTCTAGAACCTTTTTTCTTTTATCATCAATATTTGTCCTGTCTTTGATTCACGTATTTTCAGTAAGAAGTCTCACTTTTCAAAGACAATTCGTGCATTTAATTTAGAAAACAAGTCCCTCCCCATCAGGGGTATGGGACATTCTGAAGCATATAAAAATTCATATGTTATAGCTTTATTGTCAAATTGTAAATTTAAGGGTTGCAAAAATGGATGATTTTCTTCTCTCCCTGTGGCTCCAACAATATTTGTAGTTTTAGTTCCTATTTCTCCTCTACATGTATTTAAAACTGAATACATTACTCTCAACCTCTACTGACATCCTATATTTTTTCAATGGGAGCTGAAAAGTGCAAGTGCGCGAGATTGGAGACAGCTCCCAGAATAAAGCAGCAGCAAAGGTGGAACAGTGCTGGCTGATAGACTACACAGTGACCTAAGTACCACTGTAGGTGGGGTCTGCATACCTGCTTTCTTGTAGCTCCCAGAAGCAGTGGCGTAACATGTTCCGGCAGCCTGTATTTTTTCAATGAGAGCTGAGCAGACCAAGTGCGTGGGAAAGAGATAGCTAAACCAAGAAAGCAATTACAAAGGTGACACAATGCTGGCTGGTAGGCTACACGGGGACCTACATACCAATGTAGGTGGGGTCTGCATACCTGCTTTCTTGCAGCTCGGAGACCCAGAGGCTTAACTTCCATAGACAGCCTGTATTTTCAATCAGAGCTGGGTAGGCCAAGTGTGTGAGATTGGAATTAACTGCCACAGGAAACCAGCTGCAAAGGTAGCACAGTGCTGGTTGATAGACTGCAGGGATGTTGCAGATATATAATTGTTTTATTTAACAACTTATCATCAGAATAATTAGTCAAGCACTTGTTAAGCACTTGTTAATCACTTAGTAATAGTTTAGGTAAGCACTTGCAAATAACTCAAACACCTATTGATTAAGTAAGTATTCATTTGAATCACATAAGGATCAAACTGCAAGAGTTACATACCACACCTAATAGGGATCTGTTACCTTAGCCAGGAGAATAAGGTAAATGTATTCCTTAGGTTACCTTGGCTGTTACCTTAGTTGTTACTAAAACAAAGGGACTGATATCTTTTTTTGACCAATCACTGTGATTTTGGAAATTTTTTGTTTGTTGGGAACCAATCAAGGTGAAGGGCTAAATTGACAGATGGACATTTTGTGCATGCTTGTTTTTACAAATGTGATTCTTTTGTTTGAGCTGTATAAAAACCCTGAAAATGGTAACTGACAACGAAGAACGTATGGAGGAGCAACTTATTGAATATTGCAATCATACGTGGCAAATGTATGCTCTGGATGATGAGGAATTGTGGCCCCTGAATGGAATGCTAAGTTATAATACTATCTTGCAATTAATGTTGTTTTATAAGAGCGAGGAAAAGTGAGATAAAGTCCCATATGTAGATCTGTTATTTTATTAAAGAGAAAAATCTGAATGGCAGAACGAATTTGAATAAAAAAATCACGTAATGTCACTCACAGTAGAAAAAAAGGTTCAAAACCGTTGCTCCCCATGCACTGCAGTAAAAATGAGTCTTAAACATTTGACCCTTAAGAGGGAAGAGCTGTTCCTACATATACAACCTCTCTCACTTACCCGCTTCCCAACATGAACCTGAACAGGGACCCAGCAACCTGACAAGGATACATCCCGGAGTTCTTTTTCAAGGGAGGGCTCTCAGCCCTGTCCAGATACTAGTAAAGTGGAAAAATGAGGACTCTGACACAGAACCTTCCTCATTGGTGTCCAAGAGAACTCAATGCTGTACTCATTTAATGATGACCTTAAAGATCCCCTTAAATTCTAAAGTCAAACAGCATATAATTGCCCCATTAAGGCAAGGGGTTGAACAGAGTGAACCAGAACACATGAAAGTGCCTTTCTCACCTTCTGATTTATTTCTTAAAAAAACCCCAACTGACTCCTATAATGAGCATCCAGATAAAATGAGAAAGAAAAAAAAAATCAAAAGAAAAAAAATCCCGAAAATAGAAACCAATATAAATATCGGAGTAATGAATTCAGTTTTAAATATTGTCGGAGTCACAGTTAAAGAGGAAAATCGATCATTTTTGCAACCCTTAAATTTACAATTTGGCAATAAAGTTATTACATATGAATTTTTATATGCTTCAGAATGTCCCATACCCGTGATGGGGAGGGACTTGTTTTCTAAATTAAATGCACGAATT